>NC_091083.1:48482500-50982500 GCF_032405125.1 Capricornis sumatraensis
ATATGATAATATTACAGGTCTTTGAGAAATTATATAGTTTAAACTTTTCAATAGTTCTCTCTATTCTATTCCTAATTAGCAGGAATTCATAGGTGATTATCATGAGTAAATTAAAATTCAGGATCTTAATAATACATTGAGAAAAAAGTATAGGGAAGATCTTTTTGGCTCATGGATTATATTATCAAGGAAATATTTAAATCACAAACCACATTCTCCTTGAAGTATCCTTCTTTCTAACTGTATCTCAGCACTTCCTCTCCTTTTTTACACCCTTATCTCCTTAAATGCAGGGAACATTTCAGAAAGCCATTAACTAACTTTTCAAACTTTGATATTACATAATATTGATTGAGTTAAATAAGACTTATGTGGGCATTTCTGTGGGATTCTAGATCCTTGACCCCAGCATTAATTGGAAGTTCCTTATCATTGAAAGAGCCCAAGTATTGACATGGAAATGGCAGTGCCAAGGCTCTGAGTGCCTCTGCTTCCTGCTGTCACTCTCACAAAAGACTGGCCAGCCGTTCTGCCTTGCCAGCAAAGACAAAGTTCGTCCAAGGTCGCCCTTCAGTCTGCGGCCTGGTCTGCACCCTAGCAGGTGTAGCTGACTGACTTGTAGATAAAGTGAAATGTATTGTTTGTCAAACAAAACCAGCACAGCCTCTATTCCTTTTACAAAGAAAGTATACAATTAGTTTCAATTTTAAGAGTGCCAAGTAATATTTTAATACTTTAATTTTGTGCATGAGAAAGTCTGGTTGGAGTTACAATAATCCATCTATGTAATGTGATGGAATTCCGGAAATTGGAGATGGCTGGTCTCCTTGGACCTTAAGTCTCCTTACTCAGGCTCAGTGAGTGAATATATTAAGACCTGAACACCATCTGAGATCTGAGAAAAAGAGACACACTCAGAGGCAGCTCTCTTCTCAAATATTCCAATTCTAGCCACCATGTGTGCACATAAAGTAACTGTTGATATAAACCTGTATTTGTTCCTAGGACCTTTGAAACTATGGTAATTACTGCAGATTCCAGCAAGACAGTGGGATCTCCAACATGCTCACAGTGACCAATGAGTGAGGGAATGGGGACTGGGCTAGAAATTGGAATTGAAAACTGAAATATTAAAGATATTGTTGTGTCCTGCCGAAGAGTCAAGTATTAACACTGTTACAGTTCAAAGACTCAGACGTCCGTTCTTGGAAAAGTTTATCAGTTTACTGCTTCAAACCTGTTTACTGTAACTTTACACATAATTCTGTTCTATTGTTACCTGGAATCCCAGAGCTTTCTAATCACTAAATAATGCAAATATTATTGTTGTCAGACAGAACAAGAAATCCCTTCCAAAATCCTGGCAGCACACACACACACACACACACACACATATGAGTTTCTGGTTACAAATGGCAGATCGAACTAATGTGTTTAAATATAAACCTAACACAAGAACAAGAAGGTATCAAAAAAGTACCTAAGACACAGACCAGCTTCTGTGGTCTTTGTGGAGTGGAGGGCAAGGTGAATGAAGAAGCTGGTGATGGAAAGAAAGTGCAGTCTAGACAATGCTTCTCCCAGCATTCAGAGGAGGGACTAGCTTTTGTTTTGTTATTATTATTATCTTTTTTTATTTCCAAACTGTTGGAGATCAATATTTTTGTACCATATAATAAAAAGGAAATACTAGAAAAATAAAAAGACATAAAAATTCAGGACCAACGTTTTTAGTCTTATATCCAATAGACATAAAATTACTCTGTCAGGCTGCCATAAAAAGGTCTCAGTGGTCCCTGGCATTGCTTTGTCTTGTTGCAGAGAGATAACTCATGGTGTGTGAACCCACATCTTTCCAAATGTCTCAAATGAGCATCACTGGTTTAGTGTCTCTGTGAAGGAGGAATAAAAACAAGAGGAGAATCTACTCACTTGCTGAAATGACATAATGTCTGGATTCAGAAATCCAGGCAGTGTAGATAGAAAAGTGACACATAGCACTCAGTGATGGGGGGACACTGTTCGTGTCCCACACCCCGCTTCTTCCAAAGGCCCTCTCCACCCCTAGATGGCACGTCAGTGACCTGGAAAACCAAAAAATACCTGAATTGTACTCACGATGCTTTGTTTAAGAAGGCAAAGAAACTGCTGATCCATTGATAAAAGGTCCCACCAAAATCGTTAGCATACATACCACTTATTATAAACCCAGAGCCAGGAAAACACTCACATCAGAAGAGCCCAGAATTTAAACAGCTGAGATTTCACAGTTTTGGAGACAAGGACTTTGCTTTGATTACTCTCAGCTCACTATTTTCTCACATATATCATAAACTTTTAAATAAAATTTATTAAATTAATGAAGAAAGGCCTAGAAATGAAGAGATATGGGTCATCTTTAAAGAGCTACATAACGCAGATCCCAGTAGCTAAGAAAACAACCAGTCTCTCCAGATCCTTAGATCTACAAGCACATCGCAGTGAAGGCAGTGGAAGCTAAAAGACAAGGATGCATCCTGACAACCGAATGCTTGATCCAGCTCTCAGACTTCTTCCCACTGAAAGTGATAGAAAACTGAATTAATGGAAAAGGAAATTTACTGGCACATATACCAAAAGAGTATATGAAGAAAGCTGCACTTTGAAGAATTGATGCTTTTGAACTGTGGTGTTGGAGAAGACTCTTGAGTGTCCCTTGGACAGAAAGATCAAACCAGTCAATCCTAAAGGAAATCAGTCCTGAATATTCACTGGAGGGACTGATGCTGAAGCTGAAGCTCCAATACTTTGGCCACCTGATGCAAAGAACTGACTCACTGGAAAAGACCTGATGCTGGGAAAGATTGAAGGCAGGAGGAGCAGGGGATGACAGAGGATGGGATGGTTGGATGGCATCACTGACTCAATGGATATGAGTTTGCACAAACTCCAGGAGTTGGTAATGGACAGGGAAGGTTGGCATGCTGCAGTCCATGGGGTCATAGAGTCAGACACGATTGAGTGACTGAACTGATACTGAGAGGGAGGGCTTCCCTGGTAGCTCAGCTGGTTAAGAATCCACCTACAATGCAGAAGCCCCTGGTTCGATTTCTGGGTCAGGAAGATCTCCTGAAGAAGGGATTGGCTATCCATTGGAGTATTCTCAGGCTTCCCTGGTAGCTCAGATGGTAAAGAATTTGCCTGCAATGTGGGAGACCTGCTTTTGATTCCTTGGTTGGGAAGGTCCCCTGGAAGAGGGCATGACAACCCACTGCAGTATTCTTGCCTGGAGAATCCCCATGGACAGAGGAGCCTAGGCGGCTCCGTGGGGTCCATGGGGTCACAAAGAGTTGGACATGACTGAGCGACTAAGCACAGTGCAGCATACCCAGAGGGAAAAGAGTAGCAACAAACCTGGACTTGGGCATGGACTGGTCAGGGCTAGAATCCTCACAGTGCATGGCTATTTCTTTTCGCTCCTGGGAGACAGGTTCTCACCCTGAGGCCACAGCATGGCTGCCAGACAAGTCCAGGCTTGACATCCTCAAGTTCAAGATCAGCTGACTGTACTTATGGGGGCCTGTGTTTGTCTCTGCATTCACTCACCAATACTATGTTGCATTACAGTAGGTCTTGAAGTTGGGCAGTGAGTTCTCCAACTTTCTTCTTCAATATTGGCTGTTAGTTTGAGTTTTTGACTTTCCCCATAAGATTTGGGGTCAGCTTGTCAATATCTACAAAATAGCTGGTTTGGATTTTGATTAGGATCATATTGACTCTACAGATCAAGTTGGGAAGAATGCACAACTTAATAATATTGAATCTTTTAATTCAAGGTAACAGTATAATTCCACTTATTTAGATTATTTTTTGCTTTTTTCAATGAGCTGGTTTTCCATAAATTTTTCTATTTGTTAAGGTTCATCTTATGACGCAAAATGTCGTCAATTTCAGTCTATGATGTCTCATGTGATCTTGAATAGAATATATATTTTGCTGCTGTTGAGTGGACCATTTTTCAAATGTCATTTAGATGAAGTTAAGTTATAAAGATATAGATGATGAATTCTTCCATGTTTTGTTTTTCTGAGAAAAATTATCTATCCTTTAATTTGAAGGATAATTTCACTGGTTATGGAACTCTAGTTTGGTGAGTTTTTTCCTAATACCTTCAACATTTAAATACTTATTTCATTTTTGTTTGCATTATTTCTGATAAGACATCACTAAAATTCTTGTCCTTTTCCTCTCTATATGTGGAATACTTGTCAATTAAGGAGGTACATTTTAGGCAGATACTTTAAAACAAAAATATATTATCACTATTTTTTTAGATTTCTAAAATTTTTATTTATAAAGCATTCTGAGATTGCAAGAAAACTGGTAAAATTTCAAGGTTATACCCCCTCAATACAGACTTAAGTAGAAATAAAATAGACTCAAGGTTACATCTTTTTTACATATAATAGTTTTTACCTCTTAATCCCCAACCCTTATTTTGCCCCTCCCCTCTTTCTTCTGGTAACCACTAGTTTGTTCCTTGTATCTGTGAGTCTGTTTTTCTTTTGCAATATACATTGGTTTGCTAAATATTTAGTGATAGCATATAGTATTTGTCTTTCTCTCTGACTTATTTAACCAAACATAATACCCTCCAGATTGTTGCAAATGGCAAAGTTTCATTCTTTTTCTGGGTAACATTTCATTATATATACATATATATACTTCTTTATTATATACGTATATACATCTTTATTGTGTGTGTATATATATATTTACACACATATATATTTATTCATCTATTGCTAAGCTACAAGGATACACTATACAGCTCAGAGAATATAGCTAATATTTTATACTTTAAATGGAATACAATCTATGAAATATTGAATCACTATGTAGCATATTGTAGCAAAACGAGTAGCATATTGTAAATTAACTATATTTCAATAAAAAAGATGTGCAAAATAGCCACAATCTTTACTCATACTACCCTACCCTAGTAGTAGTAGTAGTAGTCACTAAGTCATGTCTGATTCTTTGTGACCCCATGGACTGTAGCCCGCCAGGCTACTCTGTCCATGGAATTTTCCAGGCAAGAATACTGGAGTGGGTTGCCATTTCCTTCTCCAGGGATTGAACCCATGTCTCCTGCATAAGTAGGTGGATTCTTTACCACTGAGCCACCAGGGAAGCCCCTACCCTCCCTAGAACTAGTCCAAATGCCTATTGTTAAGAGAATGAATAAATTTTTGTGATATGGTCTTACAAGCATGCTGCTGCTACTGCTGCTAAGTCGCTTCAGTCGTGTCCGACTCTGTGCGACCCCATAGACAAGAGCCCACCAGGCTCTGCCATCCCTGGGATTCTCCAAGCAAGAACACTGGAGTGGGTTGCCATTTCCTTCTCCAATGCATGAAAGTGAAAAGTGAAAGTGAAGTCGCTCAGTCGTGTCTGACTCTTTGCGGACCCCATGGACTGCAGCCTACCAGGCTCCTCCGTCCATGGGATTTTCCAGGCAAGAGTACTGGAGTGGGGTGCCATTGCCTTCTCCACTTACAAGCATAAATGAGCTCTAAAAATAGAATAAACTGTTGTTTTTCAAAAGCATTACTTAGGGTAAAAGATATCTTGAAAAAAAATTATACCTTGAGTACAATTAAAAACCAAACATTTTGAGAATGTTAAAAAAAATTTCATTGTTTCATTGACTAGTGAAAGACATGTGATTCTGTACCTCAGGAAAGAGTAGAGGTTGTTGATATTGATATAGGATGGAGGTGCCCGCTTAAGTGGAAGAGACATTTTTGAGGGACATATTCTATAGTTAAAGGTATTTACTAATTCAACATGAAAAATCCCCTTTCAGTAAAAATTGACAAGCACACTAGATAGTATGCAAAGCAGAACTCGGAGTGTTAGACTCTGCATTTGATCTTTCTCTAATATTTTAAAGGAGAGTCCACAAGGAAATGCTTCTATCTACACTTCAAATACTATTTTCTCCTTTTACTATATAGCAATGCTGATAAAATCAATTAAATCATACACAACTATTAAAACGTGTTTTCAACTTTCTCCTTATTTTGTAACTCAACCTTAGGATTCAATTTCAAATTATTAAGTAATTTATTTTTATAATATGAAGCTATTTATACTCAATAATATTTAGAAGTTTCCTGTGGGGTCATTTAAAATTGTGATGGGCATGATGTTGGTTTAAAGCAAAGGCAATATTGGGTATGGCCAACATCATAAACCACTCCAGATCCCCTGAACACACACACATGCATGCCCATACAGAAGAATAAATGAGAAAACTCTTACTATCATTAATCAGTGGTGATACCAGTCTCTTTATGCACTGTGACGTGGGAAGGACTCTAATAACTATTGAGTAAAATACAGAGCTGGTTATCTGGTATTAATAGGATTCTACTTTTCTAAAATATGTTGGAAGCTTTAGAACAGGTTACAAAGAAAGACAGGTTGACACAAATTGGATTTAGCTACCAGTTACATATGAATTTATGGGAACAATAAAATAGGTTAAGTTATTCTTGACAGGTTTAGAGGATTGAAACAAGGGAGATCCAAGGAAAAAGCTATAAAAAACACAAACTTGGAAGCACAGAGATCACAAACAACAAAAGAAATATGGGAACTTTCTAAAGAAAATTGCACATATTTGGGGTATAACATTTTTCTAAAAGATGTATTGAATGTGAAATTTCCCAAATTTTATTTCAGGAAAATTAACATTTGACATAAAGGAAACTTGACATACACTTTTACATAAAGGAAATAACATATATTTAGTGTCACTTTTTATTCTTGCTTTATTCAGTTCAGTTATTCAGTTCAGTTCAGTCGCTCAGTCATGTCCGACTCTTTGCGACCCCATGAATCGCAGCACGCCAGGCCTCCGTGTCCATCACCATCTCCCGGAATTCACTCAGACTCACATTCATCGAGTCCGTGATGCCATCCAGCCATCTCATCCTCTGTCGTCCCCTTCTCCTCTTGCCTCCAGTCCCTCCCAAGCATCAGAGTCTTTTCTAATGAGTCAACTCTTCGCATGAAGTGGCCAAAGTACTTGCTTTATTATCTGCCTATATAATTACATTTGGTAACAGCTTATAAACAGAAGCACATATGATTCTACCATCATCTTGACAAAACTAAATCCTTCAAGTCTAAATTGTTATGGAAATTGAAGAATTAAAAATACTAAAGACTAATGTCACCAAGATGGTGGAGCAGAAGTCCTCTGTTTCCCGATACAGATCAACAATAACTGTATCCATGAACTAAAATGGCTCAGGGAGAGCCCTGGAGTCCTCATAAGAAACTTCAGCAACATAATGGAACCAAAAGACCTGAGCAGAGCTTCACACAAACCCTGGAAGATCGTCTTCATTTTGTCTGCATCACTCGATCCCCCAGGCTAGCCCTGGCCAGAGCCAGGAGGGCCTCCACGCTAGAAAGGAGGGAGTGAACGACGAGTTTCCCCAGCCTCTGCTCACTGTAGGAAGGTCCTGCTTTGCTTTCACCCCACCCAGACCAGCAAAGCTGAGACTTACAGACATGCCCACAAAAGTAAAAAAAGAAGCAGAAAAGCATCAGCCACACAGCATGCTCTGTCAGCCTCGATCCGGTGACTGACCCTATTCCTTCATGAAACCTACTTGAAGAATACTTTGAATTCCTAGAGCATCAGACTCATATTTTTGTTCTCATTCTTACCATACATAAGAAAAGAATCTTCTCAGCTTATTGCAAGGAATGGAAATAGCCCATAACAGGAAGGATTACCAACATAAAACCATGTCATTTAAATTTTTGGTAACAGAGATAGTTTTGAAAAATAAATTTGAATAGAATTTTGCCAGAACAACCATCATTTGTCAGTGACGAATGAAACTGGTCAAGGGAAACGGATCCTGGCAAAAATTAATGGTTTCACCATTGCTGAGTTTGGATAAGAAAAATGCTGACACAGTCAGGGCTATTTTGGCTTATTTGTGATTATTTTCCTTTCAAAAAGAATATGCTCTAGAGAGAGATTTGTCGTTTCTCTTGGCACTGGGAGGAAAGGTATCTTTACGTCATGGTGTGAGATTGCTTTCTCCATCCACTGCCTCTGCTAATCTTGCCTGTATTTTAATAACTTCTTTATTTTCAGACCACCGCGTGATTGATGTGAGTGCATTTTCTTCGGTAGTTCAGGCGTTCAGCATCTCTTCTTCCTCTCGCATTGATCCATACCTAGCCTAATCTAAAGGCTTGGGTTTGTAGAGATGCTGCCTTTGGAATTGAAGGCCTTTGTCCTCAAACACTGAGGACGCCACCTAAGTTTGGGTTTTAGCTCCAGGGGGTGCAGTACACTGAAATCCATGGCCTTTCCTCACGCGATCTCCATGGCAGGCAACAACAGTGACCTTAGGTTGTCACTCACACCCCTTCTGCCCGCTCTGACCCATGTTTTGGCTCAGACCCAAACATGGTACTTTATCTAGGCAGCTGTGAGCAGACATAATGGAGGCTTAGGCTTGCAAAGTCACCTCCAGATTTCCTCTCCTCTGTGGCCTCCCATGTGGACCTGAGAACTGGTCCCAACTGGCTTGTTGGAAGATGAAACCTATGGAACAAAACCAGTCCTCACCTCTCAGCCTGGCTGAGGCCATTCCAGAGCATCTCGGGCCAGCTACTCCCAACATATACAGACCCGAGGCCCAGATAAGAGCCCCAGAACCACTGACTGCTCACCAGAAGCCTGAGTGAGCACAGAGCAGGTCAGCCCAGGCTAAGTCAGCACACCGAGCCCCTACACTCACTCCTGGCAAAAGTCCACTTAGTGTGCCCCTGGTGTTCATGACGTTTATTATGCTGGACTGTGGCGGGGGGATGGCTGATGCTTGGCAAGCTCTGCAGCTTTTATGACCATGCACCAGACTCATTTTTTTTTCAAACTGTGACTAATAACCAATTTAATGCACGTCAAGACTTTCTGAAAATGCTAAAAAAAGAAAAGAATAGGGATAAAAATAAAGCAGAAAGTAGCATGGGTAATAAAATAAAATATTGCCTCTGAAACTTTTTTGTTATGTGTGCGAGCGTGTATGCGTGTGATGTGTGTGCACATGTTTTCTGAGTCACTAAGTAAAGTGTCCTCTAGCTCTGGGTCTGGGTCCAAAGGATAGGGACAACTGAGCTGCGTTGCCTGTGTAACCTGGGAGGTATTGACAAGCACACCTCCGTCTGGGTGACACAGGAAGATGCAGGCAACACAGGATGAATTGATCACCTCGACAACCGGAGCACATGCCTGGGTCACGGATGCCATCTCTGAGCGTGAAGGACAGCAAAACCTTCAGGAATAATGATTCTGTAAATTTAAAGCTACATAGTTTATAGGGTTTTCTAATCAGAAAAGACATCTAGGAAATTGGACTGAAAGTGCTTATAAAATGACCTTACTTCTTCTGACAAGTAAATCTAAGGTCAGTCTATGGATACAAAGCAATTAAAAGGCCAGTGACACATGGAAGGGACTTTGGACTTGCATCTCATGTTTGTACGATGTGTGTGTAGGACTTAGTTTGATCCTAAGACACGGGGACAAATGCAAAACTGACGGGGGAGGACCAAGAGGCCGTGAAAGACTGACCTAAACATAGGCTCTATGTAAACACATGACACGCGCGACAGGCGGCTGTTAGGTGGAGGAGATCATAAATCTGCAAGCAGATGACCCCTCCCTGGCGGAGAGCGCAGGACTTCCTCACACACGCTGTGCTCCCGGGTGGGCTGGCATTCTCACTGGGTCCTGGGATGTAGTCAGGAGAGATGCTTCCTCCCACCCCTGCAGAGTTCATCTGTCCCCAGACAGCAGTCTAAGGTCTGAGGGAATGAGAGAGAACTGTTGATAACCAACATACACCAAAACAGAAAAAAGAAACCATGGGAGAGGTAGAAGACAAAGAATGCTTCAAATACGCTTGGAAATGACTTATGTTACTATAGTGCCTTAAAGTTTGCAAAACACACATATACAAAGTATATCTAGACAAACACATGTGTGTGTGTGCGCTCAGTCATGTCCAACTCTTTGCAACCCCACGGACTCCTCTGTCCATGGAATTCTCCAGGCAAGAACACTGGAGGGGGTTGTCATGCCCTTCTCCAAGAGAATTTTCCCAGCCTGGGATCAAACCAGCATCTCCTGCATTTCCTGTTTTGATAGGCGGATTCTTTACCCCTGAGCCATCTGGGAAGACACAGATGCACCTAAAATGAGACACATGCTATTTCGTTTAATTTCCAATCTATAGGGCTTGGTTATTCTTGGTCTCCAGATGAGGCAGGTAAGCCTGAGACTGTTTCGTTGACTCGAGTGCAGGTTAGCTGTGAAGGTGGGACCCTTGATGTTCCCCTCGACTTTGCACTACAGCTCTCTCCACCGTAGACGATGTCTCTGTGTGCCTTGTGTGTTACTAAATGATTTTCCTTCTCAAAGGAATCACGAACTGGATGATAAACTCCCAGAGCTGTAGGCATTTCTTTTTATAACAGCCACATAAAAGACCACATGCAGAATATGGCCTTTTATGTACTGACACATGTTTCACAAATGGCTTTGTTGTAAAGGAGAAATGAAAATATATGACCATTCTTGATAAATGAAAAAAGATTAGCTATATATCCGTTTAAAAACCCACATGATTTCTAATAATAAAAAAATAATTAAAACCATGAACTATGATGAAGCTCTGAACTTTGAGACTTAGGATTTTTTTCTAGCTTTACTGAAGTATAATCGATATACAAACACTGGCTGTATTTAGTGTATACAATTTGATGAGTTAGGAGATGTACATGTGCTTGTGGAATGATTATCATAGTTAAGGTCTATAAACATCCGTAATCTGTGAGTTTCCTGTGACCCTTCGCTTTGTTCTGTTTTTATTTTTTGCAATAAACACAATTTTACACGTGATCTACTGTCTTGACAAATGGTCTCAGTGGACACACGCTTCCGTGTGGTACCCATCAGTCTTATGCTATAGGGAAGATCTCCAGAACATACTCATCTTGTGAAACTTAAACTTTATACCCATTGAACGATGTTTTCCCCACCACCACACCCCCTAGCACCTGCCTTTGCTTTTCCCATTTTGATAAGGCTACATGTAATGCCTTGTGTGTGATCATAGCAGCTCTGTTAACTTGGGATAATGTAACACAGCATCATCAAGGCCTATGTAAAAGTAAAAAGTAGCTTAATAAAGAGTAAGCATGTTTACATCAGTGATTACTGCTAATGGACTAATTCTATCAGTTAATGAGCATCTGAACAAGAACACACAAGTATGAATGATGTCTGTGCAGTGTTTACCGCAGATAAGCTAAAAAGCAGACGAGTCTCAACAGTTGTTTGAACATTCACCAAGTCAAACCCGACCACGTGTGTGATCAGCCGAGAGGATTCAACGCACAACAGAGCACGGCTGCACATGAGGAGGAAGGTAAGCAGCCCATTAAATAGCTCTCATCCCTTAGGATATTTTAGGGCACCATGTTCTCAGAAGAGAGGCAGCAGGTTCCTGCTCAGAGGAACTTCAGATCTGTTTCGGTGAAGATATAGAGGGAAAAAGAGGAAAGAGACACGATGTAACAAGCTCTATTTTTCTAAATGTTCTTCTACCCCTCTTATTCATTCCAAAAAGGGGAGAAAAGAGAGAAAAGACTAAGTAAATAAAAATTAAGTGATTCCTCAGTGCAGTGTCTTCTTAGTCCTGCTTCTGCCAATTGACTGATAAGCTAAACTTCCTTTTTGAATTCATTCTCCAAAATGTTAACTGAATAGCACTGCTGCCCGATTTAAAAAGTAAGAGTTATCATCCAATCAAAGTCAGGGCTGCTGATCATTTCTTCTGGTGAAGCTACCATCGTTTGGATTGTAATCAACCCACTCCCATATTCTTTCCTGGAGAATTCCATTGCTATAGTCCATGGGGGCACAAAAAAGTCAGACACGGCTTAGCAACTAGACAACAATCAACAGATACATTTGTGAAGAAAGAAAGCCAAAAACTTTCATGGTGTATTATTTCCTCAACCCTCACCAAAATCCCCTGTAGGAAAGAGTAACGAAAGACATTACATCCGCCATAATATTAGTGTATTTAAGAGGCAGACACAGCAATAAACATTAGCTCGTTAAGTAAGCACCAGAAACAGCCAGTTTTGTCCTTACAAAGATGTATTGAACAGCACTGCCCTTTAGGGGTTATACAGAGTAGAACTGAGCTACTAAAAATGGAAATTTATTCCTCAACATATTGCTGCTTAAATGGGGAATATTCTGATGTCTCTAAGGCTTTTCTGGATAATTTTATCAGTTTATGACCCTAATACTTCAAGGCCACGAAATAGCTTTTCCTTTTTTTTCCCCCTTCTTTAGAGAAAGTTAGTGTGTCATCTTTTCTATGAGTACCATTTCTCTATGTCATTCAAGGTTTTTTTCCTTGATCTAATTAAAGATATACCACATTATTTAGCAAAATAGCAGTATCTACTATATAATACATAATAAAGCAACATAAAAATAAAGTTCAATAGTTAAGCCACCTTAGATGTTTATGGAGCTTTCTTTATAGACTTTTTAAAAATGCAAGCATATTTACACGGCATTTTTGGCACCGCTCTGGTCTCTTGGGTATTAAATGGCCAGCACAATATTTGATGAAATGAGCCAACGGCTGCAAAAGCAAAATTACTATAGTAGCAACATATTTATGGTAAAATGAAAAGAATTCACCTTCTCCCCGCAGAGGCAATAATACTGAGCCTGTTAATTTTCTTTACCCTTGGGCTGAAAAAATGTTTTTAGGTCATGAGAAGCATATGATTTCATGTATGAGCCATTTAATAACTTTTAAAATTGATCATAACTCAAATTTCCTTTACACCTACATCTTTATTCAAAGTACTCTTAGAAAAAAAAAAACACAAACAAATGGAGCCTTTCTGTTATGTTGTTGAGTTTCTGCAATGAAGATAATTTTGTTTAGCAAAGCATATCTAAATATTTCTTTATACATTTTCAAATAATAATAAAACTATATTACATATAATTTTATCTTCCCATTAACTTACAAATAATGTTAACTTATGTGTAGCATTAATGAACATGTCTTTAATGATAGCACTCCTAATTATGTCCAGTTAATGTTGGCTTTGTAGCAACAGAAATTTAAAAATCTGTATGAAATTCTAGGAAGAAGTAATTTTAAGAAGACTGGAGGAGTAACTATGTCTCTGTATAACCAGACATGACTTTGAAAATTTAAACTCATGTCTTGCTTTTAGCTGGTTTCTGAATGTGAAAGTGAATTGTCTTTGGTTTACATAAAAGTTTAAAAGTCCTAGTTCACAGGAAGACCCAGCAAAATCACTAACAGAACAGACATATCAGCTGGCTTCTCAGAGCCTGGCACTGTCCCATGGGGACAAGATGGGGGGCAAGTTTCATCTGTTACTGTCATGGAAACACCCACAGTAAGATTCACCATTTGTAATTCACTCCATCTCTGTCTCAGTTCCCTCCCCATCCCATTTCTCTGTCTGCCCAGTACCACAACAGCCTTCCAAATAAGCACGTTGCCTCCCTATTTCATTTCCAGGCATCTCTTCCTCTCTGTATGAATGTTGTCAGCCAGAAACCCACGCATCCTAGGGCCTAGTTTCTGCAACAAGAGAAACCACTGCAACAGGAAGCCCAAGACATGCAACTAGAAAAAAGCCCGCCTAGCAACGAAGACTCAGCACACCCAAAAGTAAATAAATAAATAAGTACAATTATTTTTTTTTAATGAGTAGGTATGGAGGAGACAAAAGGCTAAGGTCAGTTTCACCCCAAAGCTGAGATTGTCTGTGGTCTGGAAGATTTTATCCAAATTCTCCACTATCTTTATTCATTGTTGAATTGTTGGGAGATGTCAGGGATTGCTGCATAAAGCGAAAGAAGTTAATTGAAGGTCATTTACATTCAAAGAGTCAATGGTCATTCAAAGCAAAAAAAAAAAAAAAAAAAAACCAACAAACTCTACTTAAGCTGTTCCTATGTGAGCTCTCATGGTGGTACCTACAAAGAAGACTTTTCTTATTAGTGAATTTATCTGTGTCAAAAATATATTCACCAGGCAGCTCTGGGAAAACTCAAGAACATAATAGTCTTGACTATTTGGACCAGAAGTGTCATAGGGATGGTTCAGCAGGCAGAGTGATCCCAGCTGGCCTGGCAGCCCTCTACACTCATCACCTCCCCATTCATCAGACACTGCTGGATGAGTAGAAGCCACCGGAGGCCTCTGGAGGTTTTCGCAGGTGACACAGGTGAGCTCACAGAGGTCAGACAGGACTGCACTGACAGCTGAGCTACCCAGAGACCAGGGGGAAGAAATGGCTTTAAATCCAGGTGGAGAGGAATGGCCAGGGCAATGGTAAAGTGAAGTGAAGTCACTCAGTTGTGTCCGACTCTTTGCGATCCCGTGGACTGTAGCCCACCAGGCTCCTCTGTCCATGGAATTCACCAGGCAAGGATATTGGAGTGGGTTGCCATTTCCTTCTCCAGGGGATCTTCCCAACCCAGGGATTGAACCCAGGTCTCCCACATTGCAGGCAGATACTTTACCCTCTGAGACACCAGGGCAATGGTAGGAGAGTGGAAACCAGAACTCTTTAGCAGGTTTGCAACTGGGCTGCTTTTTAAATTTGTGTTTATTTTATTTAAAAACATTGTATTGAAATATAGTTGATTTACAATGCTGTGTTAGTTTCCGGTATACACCAAGGTGTATATCCTTGGATGAGTCAGATAATAGTTGTCAAATACTGAAAGAAAATTTCATCCATTTTTTGTGCTTTTACAAATTAATAGCTGCAGACATGACACACTCTTAGATGTAATCAGCATCATTAGTGTTTTCCATTGTTTTCTTAAGTCTGTGTAATCAACCAGCTATTAAATCAAGACCTGCCTGGAGCATCTGTCATTTCCCAGATGCCTGGACCATTTGCATTCTCCCAACATGAAGTTGCCAAATGCCAAGTTGGAAAGAATTTCATAGGAGCACAAAATAATGTTGTAGATGCAATAGATACAAATACCTTCATGAAGGTGAGTAACAGCAGAATAATTAAGGACAAGGAGTTTTGCAAGAGAATTCCAAGAAAACATATACTTCCGCTTTATCGACTATGCCAGAGCCTTTGACTGTGTGGATCACACAAACTCTGGAAAATTCTTCAAGAGACAGGAATACCAGACCACCTGATCTGCCTCTTGAGAAATCTGTATGCAGGTCAGGAAGCAACAGTTAGAACTGGACATGGAACAACAGACTGGTTCCAAATAGGAAAAGGAGTACGTCAAGGCTATATATTGTCACCCTGCTTATTTAACTTATATGCAGAGTATATCATGAGAAATGCTGGGCTGGAGGAAGCACAAGCTGGAATCAAGATTGCTGGGAGACAATGTTCATTGCAGCACTGTTTACAATAGCCAGGACATGGCAGCAACCTAGCTGCCCATTGGCAGACGAATGGATAAGAAAGCTGTGGTACATATACACAATGGAATATTACTCAGCCATTAAAAAGAATGCATTTGAATCAGTTCTAATGAGGTGGATGAAACTGGAACCTATTATACAGAGTGAAGTAAGCCAGAAAGAAAAACACCAATACATTATACTAACACATATATCTGGAATTTAAAAAGATGGTAATGATGACCCTTTATGTGAGACAGCAAAAGAGACACAGATGTAAAAAACAGTCTTTTGGACTCTGTGGGAGAAGGCGAGGGTGGGATGATTTGAGAGGGTAGCGTTGAAACGTGTATATTATCATATGTGAAGTGGATCGCCAGTCCAGGTTTGATGCATGAGACAGGGTGCTCAGGGCTGGTGCACTGGGATGACCCTGGGGAATGGGATGGGGAGGCGGGTGGGAGGGGGGTTCTGGATAGGGAACACATGTGCACTCGTGGCTGATTAGTGTCAATGTATGGCAAAACCAATACAGTAATGTAAAGTAAAATAAAGTAAAAATAAAAGTAAAAAAATATAAAATAAATTAATTAATTTAAAAAAATAGAAAAATAAATGAAAACCTTCTGGAAAAAAAAAGATTGCCAGGAGAAATATCAATAACCTCAGATATGCAGTTGACACCACCCTTATGGCAGAAAGTGAAGAACTAATGAGCCTCTTGATGAAAGTGAAAGGGGAGAGTGACAAATTTGGCTTAAAGCTCAACATTCAGAAAACTAAGATCAAAAACTAAGTGATGGCATCTGATCCCATCACCTCATGGCAAATAAATGGGGAAACAGTGGAAACAGTGAGAGACTTTTTCTGGGCTCCAAAATCACTGCAGATGGTGACTGCAGCCATGAAATTAAAAGATGCTTACTCCTTGGAAGGAAAGCTCTGACCAACCTAGACAGCAGAGACATTACTTTGCCAACAAAGGTCTGTCTAGTCAAAGCTATGGTTTTTCCAGTAGTCATGTATTGATCTGAGAGTTGGACTATAAAGAAAGTTGAGCACTGAAGAATTGATGCTTTTAAATTGTGGTGTTGGAGAAGACTCTTGAGAGTCCCTTGGACTGCAAGGAGATCAAACCAGTAAATCCTAAAGAAATCAGTTCTGACTATTTATTGGAAGGACTGATGTTCAAGCTGAAATTCTAAACTTTGGCCACCTAATGCAAAGAACTGACTCATTTGAAAAGACCCTGATGCTGGGAAAGATTGAAGGCAGGAGGAGATGGGGATGACAGAGGATGAGATGGTTAGATGGCATCACTGACTCAATGGACATGAGTTTGAGTAAGCTCCGGGAGTTGGTGATGGTCATGGAGCCCTGGTGTGCTGCAGTCCATGGGGTTGCAAAGAGTTGGACGCGACTGAGTGACTGAACTGAACCCCTTGCTTTTTAATGTAATTTATTGAAAATAAGCTCTTGCAATTTAGTTTTAATAATATCTGCATTTGACAACTGGTTTTCAATATATTCCTGATAGTATTGCAGTCAGCCATCGTAATTCAGAACCAGCTTGCTCCTGATCACACTGTATTCACAGTTCTAACAAGATGCCTTCTCTGGGCCCCACTCTGACCTACACGAATGGTACCTACTCTTTTTAAGTTCATGCCATGAAATTTTTCTCCATTTTCTTATCTTGCAGTTCATTTTTTGTTAAGCTTCTCCAGCGTATGTCCAGGACACTGGAACATTTACAGAACATACAAGAAAAGAAGATTCTATTCATATCAGAGAGATTATGGACTTGGAGCTGGAAACAGATAATTAGGAACCAGTGGGATAACTGCTGTCAAAGATAAGAAACTGCAGGTTAAATGAAGAACCTGGGGCTTCAGTGAGAACTTAATAGGGGAAGTGAGGCTTGAGCTAAACTTGAGCTGGGGGTCTTCAAGCAGACATGGGAGGAGGCATGTAGCTGTTTTTATGTAATAGACACTTCTATAGAGCTCATGCAGTATCAAGGAAACGTTTCTGGGCAGACTATGTCAGGTCTTGCAGGAGACACAGGATACATAGTTTCAATCCCTGGCTTGGGAAGACCCCCTGGAAAAGGGCATGGCAACCCACTCCAGCAATCTTGCCTGGAGAATCTCGTGGACAGAAGAGCCTGGCGTGCTATAGTCTATAGGAGTCACAAAGAGTCAGACATGACTGAAGTGACTTAACACACACAAAATCTACAAAATGATACATTAATTGTGAATGTAAACCCTAATACATAACAAAAATGAATAACCAAATACAGCACCCAAATTCAATAACACACTCAATGCCCCCATGTGGATGCGTTTCCTGTACATTTTCTTCTAAACCCATCACTTTTCTCATTCCCAGGGTAAGCACTGACTTTGCGTGTAAGTCATTTTTTTAAAAAAACTTTAGATTCGTTAGGTTGCATTATGCTGCTGAGGGATAGAAAAACATTTACTTACTGTGTAGTCCCCTGAGCTTTTCCTTTCTGTTGACCACTGTCTTCTAAGACGCAGCCATAAGACATGTGGTTTAGTTCATTTTCTTTGCTATGTGTAACTGACTACCAGAAGTCTATGTTTTTTTTTAAAAAAATATATTCAGCATGTGAGAATCATCAAAGAGACTGGCAATTTTGGGGGATTTTATTTATTTATTTTATTGGCTTTATTTGTTTTCACTGCTGCATGGGCTTTCTCCAGTTGCAGTGAACTGGGGGCTACTCTTTAGCTGAGGTTCCTTGGCTTCTTATTGCAATGGTTCCTCTTGTGGAGCATGGACTCTAGGCACACAGTCTTCAGGAGTCGCAGCAGGCTAGCTCTGTAGTTGCAACTTGTGAGGTCTAGAGCTCAGGCTCAACAGCTGTGATGCACGAGCTTGGTTGCACCACAGCATATGGGATTTTCTCAGACCAGGGATCAAACCCATGTCTCCTGCATTGGCAGGAGGATTCTTTACCACTGGGCCACCAGGGAAGCCCTCGTAGTCTGTATTTATTCTCTTTGTTGATAGGCTATCTACTTCGTTTACAGTTTTATTGTCTTTAATAAGCAATAGAACTATAACCATTTTTATGAATATCTCATAAGAATGAAATATCATAGCTACTGGAAGTTATGGTTTTCCCAGTAGTCATGTACGGATGTGAGAGCTGGACAATAAAAAAGGCTGAACGCCGAAGAATTGATGCCTTTGAATTTTGGTGCTAGGGAAGACTCTTGAGAGTTCCTTGGACAGCAAGGAGATCAAGTCAGTCAATCCTAAAGGAAATAAACCCTGAATATTCATTGGAAGGACGGATGCTGAAGCTGAAGCTTCAATACTTTGGCCACCTGATGCAAAGAGCAGACTCATTGGAAAAGACCCAGATGCTGGGAAAGAGTGAAGTCAGGAGAAGAAGGGGATGACAGAGGATGAGATGGTTGGATGGCTTTACCAACTCAATTTATGTGAGTTTAAGCAAACTCCAGGAGATGGTAAAGGAAAAGGGAAGTCTGGCATGATGTAGACCATGGGGTCGCAAAGAATTGGACACAACTGAGCAACTGAACAACAACAGCAAATGGATATTTCCAGGTGCACCTGTGCAAAAACATTGCCAAGCTATGTCCCCATGAGTGGAATTGCTCCTGGGGTAGGTAGGATACACCAATTCTTAACTTTACCAGATAACGTCAGATTGTTTCCTAAAGTCATTTTACCACAGTGGATTCTTACCAGTGGTACACAGGAGCTCCTTTCATCCATCCCTCACCAGAAATTTATATTATCATATTTCTTAAACATCACCAGTTCAGTGACTGTGAAATGGAAGTTCTTTTGAATCTCAATTTGCATGTGCCTGATTTTCACTTAGGTTGAGCTTCTTTCATATGTTAATAGAGTGTTTGAGCTTCTTTCCTGTTAAAAAAATTACTAGTCACTTTTGTCCATTTGTCAGTGAAATCCACGGCATGTCACCTCTTGGTTTGTCGTCTTTTTATTTCCTTCTTGGTATTTATTGATTGATTAATAAACAAGAGGTCATCCCTTCACTTATTCCTTTAATTTGAAAATATTTACTGAGTTCTTGCTCAGTCTTAACTTTCATGAGGGACATAAACAGAAGTGTGAGTTATCACTGGCTATTTGATTTCTTCCTACCCCTGGGTTGTGAATTATGTCTGGCTTATTTCAAAGCAAACCAGAAATATTACTCTATTGATTGAATGTGAGATTTTTCTGGATCTCACTTAAGCCAAACCCTGATCAAATATTAAGTAAGTAAAAATATATATTAAATATGTTTTAAATAATTTTCCTGATTCTTTGAATTTTCAACAACTTGCTTGCTATTATGCAGACGTCACCTCTTGTTTGGGTGTGATATGAATAGATGCGGCCATCAGTTACAGAAGTGCCAGCAGAGGCACCACCAGCTGTAGCATTTTGCCACATTCAGGGCAAGCCCACAACCAACATCCTCTACAATCCTTAATAGATTCATTCTTATCGAGTTTGTAGATAAAGGTTATGACCACAACTTCTATTTATCTTTATTGTAATTCTTTCTGCTGTGTTTGTGAGTGGCATTTGAATAGCTGAGGATTTTCTTTGAAATTATTTTTCCATTAAGATCAGCAATCATTTGCAAACTGTGAATTCATTAAAACCTATCTTGAAAGAGAACGGGGATATATTAAAGCAAGAACACTGACAAGGGTAAGGAGAGATTGAACCTGAGTGCTGCTAAACTCTTTCTGAAAAATTGCAATAAAATTTGTTATTTTCAGATTCAAATTCTAACCTGAATTAAAAGGCTCATTATTAATTTTACTCCTATAAGAGTTAAAGTAATTACCCCTGTGAAAAATATGGACAACTAGTAAGTAAGGGCTTTTATCCTTTTGAGATGGACATGACATAAAAGGGTATATAATTTTGCTTCATATAATCCTGTATTTCATAGACTATACTTGCTAAGTGAATAATACAATTTGTAGGTATTTGGTTAAAATGCAAATGTATTTCTTTTATTTTATCTTTCCATTTCTGTTGCTTAAGTAAGTAAACAAGTTAGCAGCTAGAAAAAAAGAAGATTGTGCTTTGTTAAAATGTTCATCTATTTTGCTACTTGTTTGTTAAAACATGCATATAGGTTGCCTGGTATTCATGATAAAATCTTCGTGTTGACTTTTATATTTACAGAATTTGGTATAATTTTAGCTCATCTTTTAGAATAAGATGATTTGTATTTTAAAAGTACATTCTTCTCATGAAGGAGCATATTATGATAGCTTCTAAATATAACTCAATGTAAACAATACATGTTCTAAAATTGCTCACCTATTTGAATAAATTCATTTATTAGAGGTAATCCAGTTTGCTAAAATATCTCCAGGTATACAGATTATAGGATTAAACTCTATTATAAACCATATGGGGAAATGTTTTGTTTTTGTAATGGGTTTCTCCATATTTTTAGAACACCCAAATCTATGTTCAATATATGCAATTAATTAAATGTCATGGATGGGGTCGCAAGACCAGTAGGATAAGCAAGAACTTCCTTCCCCAGGATCACGAGGGTGGAAAGGTTAATGTGAGACAGATGCTGCGTTGAAGGAAGCTATTACAAGGAGTGCTTTTCAATCAATGAGATGTTATTATGAGCAATAGATCCAATTTCTTTTAATCAATGGACCTTTATTATTACATTTGCTAACAGATATTCTATAGAATTCATACAGGATATTCTTCATCAGAGTAAAGGTCACATTTTCTTTTTCATTTGGATTTCATCATGACCCCTAATTGTATCCCTATTAAAATATACTTTCTCATTTTTCATCATCTTTGTCTCTAAAGATTTATTTTTATACCGCAGCATCCTTTTTTTTTCTGTGTAGATGACCTATTTATGCTCCTGGAAGGTGTATCTGAGACCTGCAAGAAGACAGGGCATGTGGGTGGTCAGAAGGGCTTCAATGGAAGGCACGATTTCTCAGATTCTGACAAATTTTAAAAGTAGGAAAAACATTCCTAGCCAGGTAACTGTAGGTGTAACACTGAGGCTTACGTCTTTTTATCTCGCCTTCTAGACCTGCAAGACTGGACTCTTCAAGGTCTTCTGACAATGCATCAGTGACTTTCCTTTGCTTAAGTTCAAGTTGCATGAAAGAAGAATCTGACGCTATTAACTCATTCTTCAAACTATTATTAAGCTATTACCTTGGGCCAAGGTATGAGGGTTGGGGATACATCAATGCATATAAAATAGTCTTTGCCTTGAATGCTCAAGAATCTTGGGCAAAACAGACAACTAAAATGACAGTTATTCACAGAGTGCTACAGTAAATATTCATTCATCTCGTATTGAAATACATGACATGAATACGAATATATATCATTCTAAGAGTCACTGACAATATTTACATTTAATCATAAAGTAAAGCATGTGTTTATAGGTAAATTCAGAATACTCTATCTCAACATATATAAGGATGTAGACTCCTAACTTTTAGGGCTGGTTGGGTTTGTACCACAGCTTGACATGACTAGCTGTCTGATCCTGCGCATGTGCTATGGTCTGACCTAATACTGTGTCCCCCTGAGAGATGGTGTCCCCCCATAAGTGGAATCCTAATCCTCAAGGTGATGGTATCAGGAGGTGGGGCCTCTGGGAGGCGATAAAATCATGAGGGCGGAGCCCCCAGGATGGGGTTAGTGTCCTTACAAAGAGAGCCCAGAGAGCGCCCTCTTCCCTTCTTCCACTTAAGGACACGAGAAGACACCGTCTGTGAACCAGTAAAAGTCCTCACCAGACACTGGATCTGCTGACACCTTGATTTAAGACTGTGAGCCCCAGAGCCATGAGATTGTCTGTTTGTTAGGCCAGTAAGTCTGCAACAGTTTGTTCCAGCAGCTCGAATGGGCTAAGACAGAATGTGAGCTCACAAGTTCCTCTTCCGAGACACAAGGGATAATACCATTAAAGATCACCACCCTCACACACCATATACACACACAGCCATGAAGCTCACTAACATAAATACATGACTGCTTTTACCACCAAAACACCCCTTGTCATTCTCTTTAATGTGGCATGTGATTATCATCCCTCCATTATTCTCTTTAATGTCTCAAATGGCACCAGCCCCCCAGGTCCCTGCCTCAGTGAAACGTAGCGCCTTCCTGCTGGCCTGGCATTGTAGTTAATGAGACTACAATGGGTGGGTATCAACGAGGAAAAAGTAAAAAGAAGAAATACATGAAGCTATTTGGTTAAAACATGTGATCAGTAATTCGGCAGTTATGGAACGAAATCAATGGCAAACAGAAACGAAATGGCACTGCGATCAGCATGGAAAGAACACGCGAATAATTTTATCACAAAGTTGTAAAAAGTGATTATCTTAAATATTCTCCCTTAGCAGTGGGCAGACGTAATTATCTAATCATCTGAGGGCATTTCAAATAGCTTCTATGAGGCTTTTACTCATTAAAAATTCTAATTCATAGAGTTATTTGTACTTTGCACTAATCCTCATGTAAGCATTGTTTTGAAATTTCCTCCAACCACTATTTAAAATTTTTTTTGAAGTAACTGCCATTCTATACCCTGAAAAAGATGACACTAAGGAAATTATGTCTTATAAAAACTTTAAACAGGGAGAATGCATAGGACAATATATTTTACAGGTCTGAAAAAAGAGAAACAAGTCTGGCATCACAAGCTGATTTAAAATATGAATGCATGGAAAAAGAACTAAGTGGGGTTTTGATATATTCTATTGAAGAGTTATCAAAAAGGGCATGATAAGCATTCTCTTCAAATTATTCATTCTTAAAGAAAAGCAAAGGCAAAATATCCATATAAGTTAGTTCTGACATTAGAATTATAAAATAGAATAGGTGGCAGCAGCATATTCCTGCAGGAGACAGATCACAGAGTCTTGCATGCCACTCTAATAAGAATATATTTGAATAGACTTTATTATGTAGGCAGTCGGAAGCCAGGAAAGGTTTGAAATAGAAGATTGATTCTCTCTCTCTCTCGTAGACTCTTGTGCTCTTATGACAGTCTGAGAATTGATCGTTCAGTCTGAAATAAGGTCATGGTAGTGGAATAAGGAAATTTTAAAATCAGAAGAGTATTTTGTCACCAGAGCCAACACCCATGTTCCCTGCTTAAATAGGTATGATCTTTTGAGGTCCTGGGATAATTTAAGGAAATCCAAAGATACCAGGGCCAGAACTCTTTTAAGGAGATTTCATCTGCCACCACGCCATGTGGAATACTATTGGGAAATAACACGAAGATCAGTTACATATTAACTGTACCCTTTTAACCATTATTCCTCTGGAGAAGGAAATGGCAACCCACTCCAGTATTCTTGTCTGGGAAATCCCATGGACAGAGGAGCCTGGAGGACAACAGTCCATGGGATCACAAAAGTCAGACACGGCTGAGCGACTAAACACTAACAACAGTTATTCCCATAAAGGCCTTTCTCATAACACCTGTGTGATCACTTTAACAAAGGACAGAAAAAGATTTCTTGTCTTGTCTTTTTAAGAACCATTGTATCTTTCTTTGCTGACCTGAGACTTTACGCTATGCTAAGTCACTTCAGTCGTGTCTGACTCTCTGAGAACCCCTGGACTGCAGCTCATCAGGCTCCTCTGTCCATGGCATTCTCCAGCCGGAATACTGGAGTGAGTTGCCATTTCCTTCTCCCAAACCTTCCACCATGGTCAACAATGTGATCACTGTACTTCAGAGCTCTTAAATACTAAAATGCCAGCTGTCAGTGGGCTGTGCAGTTAGAGTTATCATGTGTGAAGAAAGAAAAGAGCAAGTTGGCACAGGTGTGGAGAAGGCTACCTCAGAAGGGGAGAGTGGTCCCAGTCAAGCAAAATGAAGAAAGAGTGGGGAGGGTCTGATTCTGTGTAGAAGGTAGAGGGCCGCGACACTCCTGGCTCCCACAACAGCAAGAGAAAAAAGCGAGACAAAGTACAGTTCATCGCTTCTTTGCAACCATCAGGAAGCGGAGTTTTGGTGAGCCTAAATAGCCTGGACTCCAGGAAGACGGCTCTCCAGGGAGACTCAGGATGTGTGACCCACAAGTGACAGAGCCCAGGAGAGACACAGCTGCCACAACAAGGTGCAGGAGGAGAGCGACACAAAGGCCAACAAATCTCAATGACTTGCAGCTCCAGGCCTAGTGAGGCGGGGTAGAACTCCAGGGCCTCAGACAAAAGGGATTTGCTTTTTCTTCTGCAGGTTCTCTTCAGTTGACACTGCCCGGAACTCCCAGGAGCCAAGGGGCAGCATGGTGGACTGCATAGACTCTCCCGGCATGTTAGTCCAGGGTCTCCAGGTGAACAGAAAAGGAACTACAGAGAGACACAGAGAGAGATTTATGAGGGATTGGCTCACAGGACTGTGGAGGCCCAGAGGTTCCACCATCTGCTGTCTGCAAGCTGGAGGCCTGGGAGGGCTAGGGTGTGATTCAGGCCAAGTCTGGAGGCCTGGGATACAGGGGCCCTGTTGTCCCAGGGCAGGAGAAGATGCTCCAGCAGAGAGCAAATCCCCCTTCCACTGCAGTTCTGATCGATTCACACCCTCGACCGCTTGGCTGATGGTCACCCACACTGGGGAGGGTGATCTTTACTCCATTCAGGGACTCAATGCTAATCTCTTCCAGAGCCCCCACTCGCCCCACAGACACACCTACAAATGGTCACTGTGACCCTTAGCCCGTCATGTTGGCATAAAATCAACCCTCACATTCCAGATGGCTCAGACCCAGAGGAGGGGTTGAAAAGGCAAGGAAGGCACAGACCTGGGTTCATCTCACACAGGGCAGAGATTTTATGCCACTGGGCGAGAGACTGCGGACCTCATAGTTCTCAGGGTGCAGGTAAACATGCCGGGTTAGTATGGAGACAGTCACCTCAAAACCCTCTGCTCCCGAAGGAGGGGATGGGAGCCAGCCCAGCCCTGGGATCTGCTGCAGCTTTCAGTGGTGGGAAGCTCTCACAAAAGACCTGGGCGGATACCAGGCACTGTGGTGCAGATCTGGTTAACATGGTGAGAGAGGGCAAGGAAACTGAGCAGGACCCTCTGGGGCTCCTGGGCACAAAGGCCTCTCCGAGTCCCATTCTTGATGACAGGAAATAGGCTTCATTCAATCTCCTCGATCTTTCCTATATTCCCAGAGGCAGTTTCAAGCAGTTGCTAATTAGGGATGGGAGGGGTTGCAGAGACAAGGGAGAAATAGCCTAGAGAAACAGTGTTGCAGCCTTGGGGCAGGGTCCTGGTTCCCTCTCAAGGGATACACAGAAATATTTCTGAGATGTTTTGCAGAGTCTTAAACCCTCATGAAGTGAGAAGCTATTATAACTGTAAGCCTCCCCCAAGCACAAAGACCCCAGGCCAGGTGGAACCAGAAGTTTGGTGATACTGACTCCCACATACCTTACAACCAAGCCATCCGAAGAATGTCCACAAGCTGATCCCACCCTCTTTGAATTATTACTATCAAACTCCTCACTACTTTCTCCAGATTCAGACCACACAGTTTTGAAGACTTTAGTGGACTGTTGCCCCATTCACCTGTCAAAGCAATAAAGCTATTTTTCTCTACTTCAGCCAAAACTCTGCCTCTGAGTTTTAATTCAGTATTGGGGGTTCAGAGGCCAGATTTAGCTTCAGTAAGAGCATTGAGAACACTGGGACCTGGGTGCAGAAAGATGCTGGAGAATAACGATGGACCAGGAGAAGAGAGCCCCTGCCTGCCCCCATTCATGGCCTCGCATGCCTGGAACAGCATCAGTGCTCTGTCTACGTGAATAGAGAGAAGCCCCATGGTGAGTCACTTTCTGGGAACAAGTTTCATTCCTAGGGGACCTTACCCACTTTTAGAAACACCAGGCAGCATTTGCTTAAATTTCCCCAAATAGTACCTCTCTCCCCGCTGCCTGCTAGCACCCCACTCTGCCCTCTCTAATTTCTTTTTTCCCACTTTTGGAAACACAAGTTTTGGAAATTCCTCTATTTAGGACCTGGTGATGGCAAAACCAGTTTGCTTGTTCCCTTTCCTGGGAATTGTTTATTTTTGCCTTTGCTCTCAAAGCACGTTTTCTCTGGGTCCATAATTCTAGGCTGACATTTATTCTCTCCATTTATTGAAGATCCTCACCTGTTGAAACATCAGCATCAGTACAAATTGATTTCATTTCTCGATTGTCTTTCTACCTGGCTGCTTTTGTGACCCTTTTTGCTTTGCATGTTCTTGAGTTCCTCTATAATAAGGTGGACTTTTTTATTTGCATATCTTATTTGGGATTCTTTGTGATTCCTGAATTTGAAGAATCTTTTATGTGTTTACAAACCCACATGCATAGACGTTGGTGTTTTATATTTTATTTCCTCTACTTTTGTCTCATGTCTTTTCAGGATTCCAACTCCGTACATAATCTTTTTTTTCAGACTAGACTTTTTGCCCTTTCATATCTTCAATATTTGAAATATTTTATCTCTCTGGGCTGGATTTGGGGAACTGTGTTTAAAACTTTCTTCCAGTTTCCCTCTTCTCTCTTCAAATATGTTTAACCTATGGTTACAGATATTGAATAAATTTTAATTTGAGATTATTATATTTGAAATTCATATTATGTTTAATACCTGAATTTTTTTTCCAAATATACCTGCTGATTTTGTATAAATTCTGACCTTTCCTTCTTGTATTAATTTAAGTATCTTAAACATCCTTTTATATGATGGATTAACCTAGTATTTTAAGGTTTTTCAGTTTTGATTCTTTCTAATTGTTCTGTCTGGGTTTTTTCACGGCATACTGTTTTCATTTGTTTGCTGTGGTCTTCTGTGTGATGTTGAGGTGAAACATGAGGTCTCACAGAGAACGTTTGCACTTGATAATGCAAGTCCTCTGTGTAGCTTGCCAAGTGGGGTTTCCATGTTAAATTCCCAGGTAAGGTTGGATGTTGACCACTCAGGTCCTAAGAATGCCCATGGAGTCCTCGCATGACCAGCCGAGATTCTGAACGCTCCTTGGTCCCAGGACACAATGTGATGGAGACATTTTCTCTCCTTCCTTTACTGGGATGGGGGTGGGGTGGTGTGACACCTTCCCCATTGCCATTATATGTGCCCATTGGCCTCCAGGTTGTTCTGTGGTGTCCTGTCACATTTCCCAGGTTGGGGGCCTCAGCCTGTGTCTCCTGCTCCAGCTGCCCTCAAATCTCCAAAGTATCTGAGGCTCAAACTAGCTTTGAGCTAGCTTGAGCTTTGCTTATCTCTCTTCTCCCTGTTTTTACTTCACTTTGACCTCTGCAGAACCCTCGTGGTTTTCACAAATAATTGGTGCAATAAATACATTTTCATATGCATCTCATCCAGCAGTTTTAGTTTCCCACTGAAAGGTTTGTTTCCATATCTAATGGGCTTTATAGCTGGAAACAACTCTAAAGCCCTCTTGGGGGCAAGCAGGTAGAAGATGGTGCTTTTGTCACACACCAAATAAACCCAGCTGGGTCTCCTTTCCTCTTCTTCCTTTCAAGAGGGTGATGCCAAGGACATGCCTAGGGAGTAGCCCCCGACAGTCTCTCCATCACAGGCCCATGCCCCAGGAGAACCAGCTGCCAGCTCCTTGTGAAACCTGCTCCTTTCCTTGTTAGGAGGAAACAAGGAAACACTTCTGCCCTATTTACAACCAACCCAAGGGTTGGTTCTTTATCCTCAGCCCTGGTCTCTGCTTCCTGCTGACAATGTCTAATACATGAGAACATACTCAGACACGAATCTCATGTTGGCTCAAGTAGATTCTAAAATCTGTTGGTTGTGTTTGTTTTGCATGAATTGGATTCTACTGAAGGCTTTTAGGACACAGTTTCTAACAAATGGCGTCATTTGAGAGCCAGGTGGTAAGCTGTTTTATCTTGCACCAGCTTCTCTCACAGAATCTCAAGGGCTGTGCTTCCTAAGACAGCCCCCGGGAGAGCGCAGCAGGAGTGATTCTGAGGTCTGCCTTCCACCACTGGGCCCAGCAGCCACCACCACCTACCCAAATGCAGCATGGCTGTCCCGGCAAAGACATCAGCATATCTGCACATAGTTCAGCACAATCAGCAGCAGATTTTCAAATAATCAAATAGTATTTATTAATCCCACACACGCCCCTCGCTGCTCCAGAGGCACCTTTGTAGTATCATCCTTAATTAGGACAATCAAATTCCCCTTTTATCTTCATTCAGCAATTACAAAGTCATTTTGTCAGGCATAAATTACTCCTTCATTATTATGGAAAAATTTATTTCTTACAGACTTCAAACAACATATACGTTATCTTCAATAGCACATAGTCTTTTAGGAAATAGATACCATTTTCCACCCTGAATAACTATAATTCAGAAGGACATTTCTAAATAATACCTCGTCCGGCTTTATGTTCTGTCTCTGCTATTTCAATGCTTCATTTGACTGGAATCTACAAAGTGATATAATTCGTCCTTAAACTTAGCATAATTTTCCTCTTTTCCTTTGGAAAGGACTTTTGATGGATATATTCCTCTTTGAAAGTCATATTAGACTTTTTTAAGAGCTCAGTGTTAGTTGGCATTTAAACATTTCAAGCCTTAAGTGTTTATATATATATTATGTCATAATATTATATATAATTCTATATAATATCATGATATTCTATAATATCATGGATATAATGGTAAAGTAGGCTTCACTGGTGGCTCAGCAGTAAAGAATCCACTTGTCAATGCAGGAGACATGAGTTCGATCCCTGGGTTGGGAAATCCCCTGGAGAAGGAAATGACAACCCATTCCAATTATTATTGCCTGGAAAATCTCACGGACAGAGGAGCCTGGCAGGGTACAGTCCATGGGGTCGCAAAAGAGTCGGACACAACATAGCAGCTAAGCAAAAACAACAACGTTAGTGATAAAAGTATAAATGATTCAAAAGACCTAAGGATAAAACCATATCTCTGATGAGGTGCTTTCCACTTTATAATAATTTTAATTATACAATTAATTATAAAAATTGATGGTTTAATAGGAACCATCTTATTTTCTCTTGTTCAGTATTGTTCAATGCCTCTCAAA
Source organism: Capricornis sumatraensis (assembly GCF_032405125.1). Taxonomy (NCBI): domain Eukaryota; kingdom Metazoa; phylum Chordata; class Mammalia; order Artiodactyla; family Bovidae; genus Capricornis; species Capricornis sumatraensis. The sequence continues at coordinate 48,512,192 of NC_091083.1, forward strand.
CTGTGGAAAGTACATTAGAATCACCTGGAGTTGTTTTTTAAAATAATGCTCAGCCTTCCCAGGTTCGATTTGAAATTTTTTAGATGTTTCTCTGTAATTTGCATTTAATATGATCTGCACAATAATCTACACATTAAAGCTTAGAAAACTCTTAATCTGGGGGTTCAGGTGGCACATAGTCTGCAAGAGGAGTTAGGACTTTCTGCTTTTAGCATCTCTGAGTGGAGCCGAGAATTAAGTTGACATAAGACAGAGCAACAGGAGGAAAGCATTTGGATTTATTTAGCGTAGGCTTTATTTTTTCTTAAATCTTTAATTTGTTACAATATTGTTTCTGGTTTTTTATGTTTTGATTTTTTGGCCCCAAGCCATGTGGGATCTTAGCTCCCCAACCAGGGTTGGAACCTGTATCCCCAGCATTGGAATGTGAAGTCCTAATCACTGGACCACCAGGGACAGCTCTAGTTAAGTTTTACATGACAGTAGAGCCTCCAAAGAAATGAAGACCCAGGGAAGGGCCAAGCCTACGTGATTCTGGACAGAAAGCCAGTGGTGGGGAAATAACTATAAAGCAAATGGGGAGCGAAGTAAGATAACAGTTTTGTTGTTGGTATTGTTTCTTACATTTAGTTGTTTATTCAATGATAATTAAAATGTAAGATATTCTTTACAGTATAATTTAGTTAGATTTATACCAGTTTATCCAGCATACAATCAGTACAATCTATGAGCTATTATAAGTTTCTTCAGGCGCTTCCCTGGTGTGGGAAGGAGGAGGAGGCCTGGGTTCAATTCCTGGTCAGGGAACTAGATTCCGTATGACACAACTAAAGATCTCACATGCTGGAACTAAGACCCAGTGCAGTCAAATCCATCCATCAATCAATCCTCAATAAATATTATAAAAGAAACTAAGTTCCTTTGCTGTCCACCTGAAACTATCACAACACTGTTAATTGACTGTATTCCAATATAAAATAAAAAGTTCAAAAAGAAAAAAAATTTATTCAATCAGTAGCTTTGCAACATTGTGGATTTTCTTTTTTCATTTTTTTTAAAAAATGTATTAGAGTATAGTTGATTTACAATGCTGTGTTAGTTTAAAGTGGACAGCAACGCATGACCAGCAGGGACCTACTGTTTAGCACAGGGAAGTCTACTCAATATTCTGTGAAAACCTGTATGAGAAAAGAATCGGAAAAGGAATGAGTGTATGCAGATGTTTAACTGAACCACTCTGCTGTACACCTGAAGATAGAAGTCACTTCTACAAGCTCTGTTTGTACAGTGTGCCACCCCCTGACTCCCTTTTTCTGGTCACCAGAGCGTTTCTTTGTTCTGAGTGTGGAGACGGTGGAAGACGAGGTCTTCCAGCTCCTGCTTTCAGGGAGAAAGAGGGTGAGGTCAGAGCCCCTTCCTTGCACCCTCTGTTTTTCAAGTGCTCAGAATGATTCTCATGCCCCAGTGCATATTTGGCTGGAGTATTCAACCACTCCTCAAGCTCTAAGTCTCTGCTCGCCTCCTCTTTGGGTAGAGAGTTCTGTCTCCTCTGTGATTCCTGGTCCCTCCACCCACAGGACGATGACATCAGAATGACTCTGCTTTCCCACTGTGCAGTGTTGGGTGATGCTCATCAAAGGCTTTTAATTCTGCACTTGTGGTTTCTTTGGCAACCCCACACCCCCAGCATCTAGGAGGCTTTGGAGCCATTTGTTTATGGTCAGTCCCATGGGTTGGGATGTCTTCCATGTTCTTTAGATGAGATTCTATAATATTTGCTATCTCCTTGTCTCTCTGCAGCCGAGAGGTCACCTTGAGATCACTGATACAATTGTTGGGAAAAAACATCCCTTAACTAAGACTCTGTTGTTTTTGTTTATCTGTGAAGTCTTTCTGGGCATCTGTGACTCTAAATATTTTCCAAATTTGTTTCTTAAAGTCTGGGAGCTAGGAGTCTTCAGCATTTCTTGTTCTTGCTTGCTGCACTCAGCCACTTTTGATCTCTTTTTGAACATCAGTCTGTTCTTGCCTGAGATAATTTTTTGGTTGTATTTTCCAGAAGAAACCAAGTAAGAGCCAATACACAGGAAAGGTGGCCATTTCCAGCCACTTGGCTTCCATAGTGGTTTCCTGGTTTCCTGGTTGATGTAGCTGATACTTGTGCTAAAGGTTTATCTCTGCACAACGTGGGCTACAACCTCCCCAACTCCAGCGCTGCGTATTTCTGAGGCCCGTTGGCCTGCGTGCCTGTGTGCTCACTCATGTCTGCCCTATTGGTAGATAATACCATGTGTTTTAGGTTTTTGCTACAACTCTCGCCCTGGTACAATTTAGTGTACAATTAAGTGGTACAATAAAGTGATGCCAGTGTGTTAGATAAGTTCTCAAAACTCAAGGGTTTATAGTAAAGCAGATTTTATTTTCTTTTTTCTTTTTTAAAACTTGGAAGACTTTTGCATTCACTTTTTACTTTCCCACACCACCCATCGTGGGTATGAATGGCTTGTGTCTCCGTCAGGAAACCATAGCCAATGGAGAACTTGATCTTTGGTCACAGCGTTAAGAGCCCCTGGGTTCTATCCCCTGAGCCCTCTTTGAAGGAGCTTCCCAGGTGTCTCAGAGGTAAAGAACCCACCTGCCAACACTGGAGAAATAAAAGACCCTGGTTCGATCCCTGGGTCAGGAAGATCCCCTGCAGGAGGGCATGGCCACCCACTCCAGTATCCTTGCCTGGAGAATCCCATGGACAGAGGTACCTGACAGGCTACAGTCCATGGGGTCACAAAGAATCGGACATAACTGAAGCAACTTAGCACGCACGAATGGGAGCCAGTGGTATAGGTCTGTGCTCATGGGGTGCAGGGCTCATCTCTGTTTCTCTCTCCTTGTGTGACTGAAGGAGCTGCCTTTTCTAAATGTCTCATTTCTTACTTGCCGAAGGGAGTTAATAATGCTATCACTTCCCGTGGATGCTGGAGGTTTAAATGAATCAATACGTGAAGCACATGTAGTGGTGCCCAGCACAGAGTGGATGTCTTAGTTGCTATCAGGATCAAGATCTTGCAGATGTTTGCAACAGGGAGAAGGAAAAGGTGGGAGACTCCTGCCATCCAGAGAATAGAATAGAAGGGGCAGGTGCAGAAGAGATGTGAAACTGGCCTGCAATTTGGTAGGAGCTCTGAGCCATAATGTATTTGCAGCATTATGAAGTTAGTCTTTTTATAGCACCAGTTTTCCAGCAATTTGCATAACATTAAACTATAATTATCACCGCTATTACTATTACAATGACTATTATTGTTTGGCTTTCTTCCTGAGCTAAATGAGTGTCTGTTAGGGCCGGGACTGGCCGTTCCTGTTGCTGAGTTAACAGCGGGGCCCTACTTGGAGTTCCAGCATATGCAAGAGAGGTCTTTGGGTGAATTTAACCTGTATTGCCTGGAGCAGTTAGGAGTACTTTGCAGCAAGGCCAGTCTCCTTTGCTGTATCCAAGGCTTGCCCAGCAGAGTAGAACAGGGTAAACCAGACACAGAGGTGTCCAAGAGAGCCCTCCTCTATAATGGAATGTCCTGCTCCTTCCCTGTCTGGAAAGGTCACCTCAGAAGTGTCACAGCCATGCCATACAGGGTTCAGATATGGCAACTGAACACTTCAAATGTGGCCAGTGGGACTGAGGAGCTCAATTTGACATTATATCTAATTTTTGTTCATTAATGTAGATTTAAATGGTCATGTCTTGTGGATGTGGTATTTGGCAGTGCCCCTAAATCCTATGGACTCTACTGTAGGAATCAGATGTTACAACAGTGCCAACTGGATGCCAAATGAACCTGACTCAGGAGCCTACAAGCTGAGAAGCTGACACTGGGTGTGGTGGGTGTGAGAACTCAAGCATGGCTATGGGGGATTCAGGCATTTGTCTTTGTATGGACATGTGATGTTCGACTCGTTTCTTGGAGAAATTGCCACATTTCTCCTCTCACTGCTGGGCATTTGGGTTGTGTTTCCATTGATGCAAGAGGTGTTTACAACTCCAGTTACTGGAAATGAGGCACTGTTATCAACATTTTGATAGAATTCAATTATATATATTATTTTAAAGCTTGGACATTTCATCGTGATTTGCAGGACTTAAAACACCAGAGTAGCACAACTTAGTAAGAAACAGCCCATTCTCTTAGAACTGTTCTCCTCTCTAAATTCAATTCTCACATTGTGTTAGGGTGGCTTCCCTGTCTGTTTTTATCAGACCTATTTTCACGTGTCTGAGCAGGTCACTGCCCTGACTAACATCCTTGGGTTTCCTGTCCCGGCATTGGAGACAAAGCCAGAGTCCTGGGTCTATCTTCCAGGCCCTGGATGGTCCAGCCTTTCCCTGGTCTCGCCTTGTCAGCCCTGTATGCAGCCACACTCCCCGTGTTGTCTTGGAACAGGCAGAGGGGTCCTCCCATGCCTACCTGGACTAGAGGCCCACTGACCCCGCTCCCTGCTCTGCAGCTCTGTTTCTACTTCTTAGCACTTGTCATTACAGAGAAGCTACTTATTTCATTTGTATTTTTTTGTCTTGATTCTCATTTTTGGAACCCTTTTTACTAGCTAAGCATCTTTAAAACCACAGCCAGCGGTTCTTTCCCTGCCGTTTAACACAAACAAGAATGTTGTGTTAGGTTTTCAGTGCATGAACGATTCAAAGACTGACTCAGTGATTTTCCTTACCACTGCTGCTGCTGCTGCTGCTGCTAAGTCGCTTCAGTCGTGTCCAACTCTGTGCGACCCCATAGATGGCAGCCCACCAGGCTCCCCCGTCCCTGGGATTCTCCAGGCAAGAACACTGGAGTGAGTTGCCATTTCCTTCTCCAATGGATACAAGTGAAAAGTGAAAGTGAAGTCACTGAGTCGTGTCCAACTCAGCGATCCCGTGGACTGCAGCCCATCAGGCTCCTCTGTCCATGGAACATTCCAGGCAAGAGTACTGGAGTGGGGTGCCATTGCCCTCTCTGTTCCTTACCACAGACATTACCAAAAGCTCCAAGATTTATGAGGAATCTCTGGGTAACAAATTAAGAGATCATGGTTAGATATTTTAAAAATAATCTAGGCATAAAATGCTGAATGAAGTGGTTATAGTCATGAGGAAATGCTCCCATGAGGGTCAGTCCCAGTGTTTCATTTATGGTCATGTGTTACACAAACCGTTCTCTTTAAATAATGAAAAGGGGGCTGGAGGAAAGAAAGAAAAGGACAGTGAGACGATCTCTGCTTACAGAATCTGAAGAGTCCATGAAGATATTTTAAAAATAATTTTTGGCCTCATCTGGTGGCATATGAGAACTTATTTCCCCCACCAGGGATCAAACCCATATCCCTTGCATTGGAAAGTAGAGTCTTAACCAATGGACCATCGGGGAAGTCCCCATGGAGATTTTTAAGGCATGATTGTAATATCAGCAAAGTTACCCTTGAGTCTGAAGCTTAAAGGGCCCCTACAGATGGTGGTTCTCAGGTGGTGCTAGTGGTAAAGAATCACCTGCCAATCCAGGAGACCCAGGTTCGATCCCTGGTTTGGGAAGATCCCCTGCAGAAGGGAATGGCAACCCACTCCAGTGTTCTTCCTGAAGAATCCCATGGACAGGGGAACCTGATAGGCTACAGTCCATAGAGTTGCAAAGAGCTGGACATGACTGAAGCAATGAGTAGGCAGATGGAAGTAGACAAGTTTGGCATAGGTACACCAGGAAGGAACATGACCTCAGGAGGCTGACTGCTGACAAATAAAATTCCTGCTTCCCAGCTGGAACAGATTTGCCTGGAATTTTGCAGAGCTATGTTGACTTTGGCTTTTCTTTTTTTTAAAGAAAAAAAAGACCAGCTTAAAATCTCCTGGGTTTCTCCACAATGAGGAGGGCAGGAAGTTTGAATTTTTTTTTTTTTTGCAAAATCCAAGACACTGGACTAATGGTGAGAAAGTGATTCCCCAAGGGAGCTTGACATGCAGATGGAGTCCTGGTATGGATCAGGGCAGTGGAGAATGCAGGGAAGAGGGAGGTGAAGGTGGAAGTGCAAGTCGAGACAAGATCCGCACAGGCTGAGAGTCTGTTTGGGATTTTACACGTATTCTGAGAGCAACCGGGAGCCCATTGCATCACTAGGGTCTCATGTGATGAGACCTCATGTGAGGTCCTGAAGCTTGAGTTCATAGCTGGTACGTCTACCCTGGACGGGACTCCTGCCCACGATTGGGTGGAAGGTCTGTCAAGAAGGAGGGGACTCTCCATGCACTTGGGGTGCGTTACTCCATGTGAGGATGACAAGCCAGGGACTCTGAGGCCCCAGAGGAAGTGCTATGGAAAAGGTGGCTCACTGATACTGAGCTAGATTAGAAGGAAAAGACAGGACAAACCCGAGTTTCTGAGCTAGATTCCTCCAAGTCCTGAAAGAGGACTGACTATGTGAGGAAAAGACGCTGATAAACTGTCTTCCCTGAGAGAGAGAGAGTGTGTATATGTGTGTGTGTGACAAAACATGATTTTACTATTTTGGAAGTCCTGTCCTCATGAAGCTAGCCCCATTCAACAGAAGACAGATTTTGTGTGTGTGTGCCCGACAGCATAATCCTGTCAGAAAGTAGAAATTCATTATGAGTGGTTGGTGCAAAGCAGGGGTTGTTTTCTCCAGTGGAAAAATCCAGACTGCTGCTCTAAGTACCTCTCGTTCCAACTTTTTCAGCCTTCCTTGCCTTTCTCATGCCCTTGAGATAATCTGTAATGACATGGCGCACTACCTCATTCCTTCAGGAAATTGATTATTCTTTGATTTCACACTCTCTTAGCTTCCTCTCCAGTTAGTGTGAGGTTGGTTGAATTTTTCCCTGCCTTCCTGGCTTTCCGTTTCATAATTCCCATTTGCACAGAGTTATAATAGGGAGGCAGCCTAAGTAATATTTGGAAGTCTTTTGCAACAAGCTCCTTTGACAATATTAATGCAATGAAAATGAAAACTGAAATGTCCTTATTTCAAGTGGGTATTTATACTTTTGTTATGTGGTACAAGAAGTCAATGCCAGAATGTGAACAATAAAATTACACAGGAAATTGTTATTATGAATCATTGAATATTTAATGAGTTATAGAAATGAAACTGTCAAACACTGGAGCAGGGATGAAAAGCTGTGAGGGGGAAAATGACAAAACTAGAAACCTGAAACACTGCAGTTCTTCTGAGCCCAACAAGAGGACGCGAAACACCCTGAGTCTGCAAGTCGTCCTCCACGTGAGGCGATGTTGCGATGCAACCTGGGTCTGGTGCCTTTGTTGGAATGAGCCTCAGAGGGAAGAGAAATATGACATCTCTCCTTGTAAGGGTTTTCTTGGTCCTTCTTCTGGACTAGGTTTGGGTTCTCACTGAATAGCAGGGAATTAATTTTTTTCATTCATTTTCACCGAATCCTATGCACACAAGTTTCCATGAAGTGGTGCCAACACACAGAAGTGAACACCTTGGCAAAGTGCTTCCGATTGGCATATTGCAGAAGGCATTTTTCAAACTCTTCACTTCCGAGGAACCAGGGCTTTTTCCTCTGCTGAGCTGTGTAAATAACTGGTGTTTAGCTGCCTTCTGTTATCTCAGAATTTCAGCCAAGTCTCACAAGTTAAAGTCCGTAAGTATGCTCACAGCCCGAAGAGAGGCAGACATTCCTGCCTCTCTGATTCAGAGCTGACCTTTGAGGCCCTGCTACCCCCACCCCAGCACCAGTCTCAGCCCCCATCCAAGACCGTCAGGGACTGGAGGGCTGTGGCGGGGGTCTCTGTCCTCTCAGTTGCTCTAACAGAGTAACAGACTGGGGGACTCAATGAACAGACATTTATTTCTGTAAGCTGGAGGTCCCAGATCAGGAAACCATATGAGTTTATATCATAGAAAATTGAGATTAATGATGTGATACTTTGATTCAGCCCACAGCTTGCCTTTCTTCATGAAAATGGGATTGAATCTACCCATTATTCCTTATGAGGGACCCTCAAGTTCAGCATTTTTCAAATATGTTTTTGTCAGTGGAACCACTTCTCCAAAGAGAAATCTTCTCCAGAGAAAAGCAGAATTCTTGATAAACACATGGTGGGGGAGGGGGGCCTGGGAGAAGGTAGTCCTTGTTTTTCTTCTGAAACCCTGAGAGGCTCCCACGGTTCTGACAGTAGAGCTCAGTTTGAAAAATGCTGGACATATTATTTTTTTTAATATTTTTTAAGTAGTTTTAAGTTGACATAAGAATTAAAAAGGCAAAAAGATTTCCCATATACCTCCTGCTCCCACTTCAACATGCCCAGCCTCCCCCACTATCAACATCCCCACCCGATGGTCCATTTGTTATCACTGATGGAACTACATTGACATGCCATCATCGTCCAGGGTCCATGGTTTACCTGAGGGTTCATTCTAGCTGTTGTACAGTCTATGTTTGTATAAACATATAATGACATTTGGGCTTCCCAGGTGGTGCTATAGTGGTAAAGAATCTGCCTGCCAGTGTAGGGGACATAAGAGACGCAGGTTTGACCCCTGGGTCAGGAAGGTCCCCTGGCAGAGGGCATGGCAACCCACTCCAGTGTTCTTGCAGGGTGAGTCCCATGGACAAAGAAGACTGGTGGGTTACAGTCCATGGGGTCATAAAGAGTCGGACGCATCTTAGCACTCATGCATAATGATATTTATTCACTATTGTAATCTCATACAGAGTATTTTCATTGCCTTAAAAATCCTCCGTGCTCTGCCTATTCCTCCCTCCTGGCTCTACCTGATTTTATAAAGGAGAGGGCTGATGCCTAGAAATATTAAGTACTTTGCCCAAGGCCAAACAGATAATTAGTGGCTAATCTCAGACTATTGATTTCCAGGCCAGAATTTTTTTTTTTTTGCTAATGAAATATTAATAATGAATAGAGTAATTGTTTTTTACTTTTCTATTATTTTCATACTTGAGCAAAAATCTTTTTCCCTTGCCCCTCTCATATAGTTAAGTAACTAATGATTTACTTTCAGACTTTAAATCTTGGGGGAAATTCTCGATAACTTTAACAGCTTCTTCAAATTTGCCAACAATTCTTTCAAGCAGTTATTGATGCTTTCTGGCTTCATTAGCTCTTTGCCATCTGCTGCTCTGATGACACGGCCATGGAGAGTGAGTGATTTAGCACATTTTCTGACAGAGTCAAAGATTTCTTTTCTGTACCTTTATAGTGCATTCTGCTACTCCAATTATTCCAGCTCCTCTATTGACGCACCCTTCTTTGTCCCAGCCAGTCAATTGAACCTCTCAATCAGCGTTCTTGTATGCACTGCATTCATTTTCATTGTGCGACATTCTCCTGATTCTGGCCCTCATGTCTCTGTGGGGCCTAATGTCTCATGCGTTTCTATCGTCCTTCAGCTCCCTTGTCATCGGTCCATCCCATTCAGCAGACGATCATTCTTTAACCTTCCCAGGGCCTCCTTTACAGTTTTGTTCTCATTTGAAATGAATCCTGCTTTCCTGATAACTCTGAGATATTTACAATAAGCAATTATTATTGATCTTTCTCAGAATAAATCTTCTGAGCAGATTTTTTAACTTTTCCCTACTTGAGATGCAATTATTCAATTGACTGTCCATGAATTGATTTGCCAGTGGGGCAGGAGAACTTCTCAGATCACTGTGGGACAATTACAGTTTAGGATCTAGACAACCATGTCTTTTTCCCAGGAGTCAATTCTGCCCCTTCTGCTCTCAGACTTTTGGGCAGAATTAAACTCCTGCACATGACTTTCCTCAGGCCTATGTGGGTGGGTGGGGGGCAGTTAGTAAAGGCATGAGAAGCTCTAGGAGACTGTTAGCTGGTCACCCAGGACAACTGCCAGGAGCCAGGTCTCACAACAGGGACCTCATGCTGATGCTGATGCTGATGCTGATGGTGAGGAAGAGTTTCTTGGTAGATGGTAAGTAGAGTAGGTAGCATCTTTATATACCCTCGATGTCTTCAAGGCCTTGCTTCCTCTCTGACAGAATTACCAGGGCAATCTTGTCGGTAGGTCCACAGATAAAAACACCTCTACCATCTACTCCCACATTACTTCTGGGCATGTAGGCTAATGGGTCTTCCCACGTGGTGAATGGTAAAAAATCTGCCTGCCAGTGCAGGAGATGTAGGAGACATGGGTTCGATCCCTGGGTCAGGAAGATCCCCTGGAGAAAGCAATGGCTACCCACTCCAGTATTCTTGCCTGGAGAATCCCATGGCAGAGGAGCCTGGTGGGTTACAGTCCGTGGGTTCAAAAAGAGTTGGACAGGACTCAGCACACATGCATGTATTAGGAGTGTACTGAAGGAAATGGCAACCCACTCCAGGGTTCTTGCCTGGAGAATCCTAGGGATGGGGGAGCCCAGTGGGCTGCTGTCTATGGGGTTGCACAGAGTCGGACACGACTGAAGCGACTTAGCAGCAGCACACATACTCCTAGGAGTCTTCCTAGACTCCTTCCAAGTCCCTCTGATTTGCTTTACAGTTCTAATTTTCAACTTTATTGATTTGTGCTCTGATTTTTATTACTTTCTGCTCTGATTGCTTTAGGTTTAAATTGTTCTTTTTTCCCTAATTTCCGAAGCTTAGTTTATGATTTTAGATTTTTATCCTGCAATATATGTAATCAATGCTATAAATTTCCCTCTAAGCATTCTTTATAGTACAGCCCAGAAATTTAGATAATTTTTATTTTGTTACAATTTCAATGAAAATATATTTTAATTTCTCCTGAGACTTCATTCTGACCCATGGGTTATTTATTGAGGTTTTGTTTGTTTGTTTGTTTTTTAAATTTACATGTATTTGGGAATTTTCTCACTGTCTCTCTTTGTTGTTGATTTTCGAATTTTCATTGCTTTCTTTGGAGACAATTAATCTATGTGTGTATGTGCTCAGATCAAAACAGTCAATCTTAAGGGAAATCAACACTGAATACTCGTTGGAAGGACTGAAGCTGAAGCTCCAGTATTTTGGTCATCTGACACGAAGAGCTGACTCAATGGAAAAGTCCCTGATGCTCAGAAAGACTGAGGGCAGAAGGAGAAGAGGGCATCAGAGGATGAGATGGCTGGATGGCATCACTGACGCAAAGGACGTGAACTTGGGCAAACTTCAGGAGATGGATGGTGAGGGACAGGGAGACCTGGCCTGCTGCAGTCCATGGGGTTGCAAAGAGTCAAATACGATGAGGCAACTGAACAACAGCAACAACCCGCATGCAAACACAATATCTACTGTGTGTTCCTAGTCAAGCTAAGTATCTGAAACTTAGTCTTTTTAAAAAATACAATAGAAAAAAATAATCATCTGGAAAAATTCTGTGTGCATTAGAGGCAACAAATATAAATGCTTTTAACATTTATCCTAGAAAAATGTTGTGTATCTAATCACTGGTAGTTATTATTGGTGATTCTAATAGCATTATTGATAAAGTATTTCAAATCAATACATTTAAAGTCTATTGAATGGTGACTTAAGAGGGCATTATCATATTTGATTGCTGTTACAGACTGTCTCAGAGGCCTCAATTTTGTTATTATAATTGTTTTATTGTTTTAATAATATCTAAAAATCAACTGAAGATATTGACCATGGTGTTAAAATAATTTCATATTTATATCAAATTGTTGTTCACTCCTCATGCTCTGTGCCCGCAAACTCATGGGTGACTAAGAATACTAAAATATTTTTATAAGATATAATATACTAAAATAATACCTGCATTCCTTGGTGTCACAAAGAGTCAGACACGACTGAGTGACTGAACTGAACTGAAAATAATACCAATATACAAAAATACTAAAACTTTATTAATATTTACAATATTTTTTCTCCATACATCTTCCTCTCCCTGAATTTCTCTCTCACATACATTTTACATACATACAGTGCTTCCCTCAACACTTTCTTTCTGGCCAGTATCTTCATTATCCAGAGCTTCTCAGAATCAACATCTGAGTCTGAGAAATCCACTTCTCCGGGCGAGCTCTGTTAATGCTATATGTATACTTTGCACTCTGACTCTTCCATAGCATCTCAAAATCAATGCATCATCTCTATCAGTGTGATTTTTCGTGAACTTCCTCATGGGTTCATTCATTTCTTTGACTGCTACTGGGTAACATCCTCCTTTTTTTTTATAACTCTTCTTGGATAATATTAGATGTTCACTCTGCTGATGAAACAACAAAATACTGTCTCATTAAAACGTTTAATTATGTAACATTTTGACTGGAACATTAAGCTTGTAGGTTTAAACAGGCTTGAGGTTCAATGGACATCCATCTTCCCTCTCCCTGTTGATACCATAACTCTGCTTCATCTCATAGGAAAGGAAGATGGAGATGTGTGCTGATCTGTTCTGAGGTATCACAACTTATTTGTTTGCTTGGGAATAGCAATGGCATACTATGCCTTTATTATCGCCAAATCCAAGGAAACACATATTTATCATAGTATCTTCAGAGGTAGCCTCGTTTCCTCTAGGATGTGCTGAATACTCTGTGCTTGGCCAAGTTGCTGGACTGCTGGTTCTTGGTCACTTTTAAGAAGCCTATAGATCTTCTAGCATCACTAATGGTGCTATGAACAAAGGCAGCCACCTGGCTCTTTTAAGCGAAGTTCCAATTATAAATCCAGCACCGTTCTCTCCCTGGAGAGGAGGCGGGAGCTATCTGAGCTGTTGACATGCTCTTTATGTCACCCCTGTCCCCACCCAAAGATGGTCATTTCTTCTTCCCACTTGACTGGGCTTCTCCAGCCTGTCCTCCAGGGCTTCTCTGCCTAGGTGGACCGCCAAGCCATTTTTTGTTTAAATAGTACATACCCATGTTTCAGTTTTGCACCAAAACATTTCCCAAGCTAGAGCTTCACTTTCTCTCTATGTTTCTTTTGCTTCTTTCAGTCATCCTCAGAGGAAGCCTCTCCATCACACCTGGGGCAGGCTCTGGACCACAGTCCCAGACGATCGCTTCCCATTGCAGGATGAACCTTTAACAGAATGCTGAAGTTTGTTCCTACAGACACAACTACAGAGGGTCCCACTCAATAAATAAGATGGTTCTATCTGTAAATGATCTCTAATTCTGAGTGATGAATAAGTCGTTGGGGTTCCATTTCTTCTTTATCATGGCACTCTCTTGTTGGATTACTCTGGACTTTCAAGCTGTTTGAATGACAAGATGCATCGATTTCCTCATGGTGTCAGGAAATGGTAAGTTAAGCAAATTTCTAAACTCTTCCAGACTCAGAGGTTCGGGATGAACTGTGTTGCTCACATGTTGGAGCCCATCACACATTGTCTCTGAGAGACGCCCATGGACTGTACCCACCAGGCTCCTCTGTCTGTGGAGTTCCCCAGGCAAGAATCCTGAGGTGGGCTGCCATTTTCTACTTCAGGGGGTCTTCCCCACCCAGGCATCGAACCTGCGGCATCTTTCGTGTCTTCTGCATTGGCAGGAGGATTCTTTACCAATAGCGCCACCCAGGAAGCCCCATGTATGTATGTATGTGTGGGTATGCATGTATATATATATATATATATATAATTTTGAAATCCCAAGTTGAGTGCTTATAAAACACAAAAAGCCTTCAGAGTCTTGCTTAGCAGGATATTCTGTATGGAGGAGACTTTTTATATTGTCCTGGAACATCAGTTTGGGTTCAGAAGTGGGGATAAAACCCAGCATTCTTGAGATGGCCCTCAAACCCTGGAGCTGGGCTTGCCCTCAACAAGGATGAGGGGTGGAAAGCAGCGGCCCCACCACGGTCAGTCCACCTCCCTTTCCAGAGCCATAGTCAACCTCCAGCAGAAGACAAGGAGTGTGCTGGGGTGGGGGCTGGGGGTGTGGGCAGAAGGGTCATGGTGAGTCAGGGCAGGAGCTTCCATCTCTTGAGTGGGTTCAGAGGGAGGGTGGCTGGTCCATCTCTGAGAGACGTGTGGCTCTCCCGGTGGCCCCACCCCTGGAGCCTGCAGGAAAGACAGGCAGCCCTCAGCACTGGCTTGCCTGTCCCCACGAAGACCTCTCCAGATCTGCTCCAAATGACCAACATCACAGAGGATGTGCTGCTACCTGTTTAAGGGAGTGTTGTGGGCTGCGACATCATGCACAGAAGAGGACTTACTTGAACTTTGGAGGCAATCATTAGATAAAAAATTCAGAGCTACCATGTCTGTGACTTACCCGGTTGAGACAGTTCAGCGAAGCAGTTACACTAGGGTGATCCATCTCCCAGACACACTCCCGGAGATGGGGTTCATGGTCCAGATTAACTGATGTTTGCGCCATGGCTTTTATACCGGAGTATGCTGGTATAAGAATTACCTGTGTGCTTGTCATATACACCTAATCTTCAAATTTAATATGAAGGCATTAAAGGTTCATCTTTTAGTTAATCCACAGCATAGAAGAAAAGATCTGGTCTAATCCTCCAAAAATTAAGAGCATGAGAAAAAAAAAGAGGGATTAATTTGGAGGACATAAATGTTAACAGCTTGAAAAAAGTGTTTAAAATGTACTGTAGGAAAATTTCCAGTTGTGTGTATTTTTAAGTCTATACTACAGAACAGCATATATGGGATGAATTTCATTAGTTAAAGACCTACACAACTATTCAAGTATTCTTGTTGAGCAATGAAAGATACTGAGAAACTATATATTTTTTAAAGCCGGAGTGGCTAGAAATCATTCAAAAATTGTCAAGTTCCATCTCCATCACAAGTCAGTACAGACTCATCACTGTAATTGAATCTTTTCTAATGACTGAAGTTCTTGAGGTTTGTCAGGATAATTACTAAGAAATGCATTTCATTCCATAGAGGAAGCTTACACTTTTGATTTGATATTACAGCACAGGACAGCAGTGATTTTTGTCTCAATTCCTGATCAAATTTCCTTTCTCATGATTTGTGTGACCTACTTATTCCTGCAGTGAGAATTCTGATAGACTACTTAGTTTCTGGGTAATTAGGCTTTTGCAGTATTAGAGCCCGGAGTTCTGAGACAGAAAGTAGGGGCCAGATTGAATGTCCAGTGTCTGGCTGAGAATGAGTGGTCCTCTCTCTAAAGACCTGGGTGGAGCCATGATGACAAAGAGGCATTTTGATGGATGTCTACAAATAGGAAGAATGGCTTCTCAGCCCGCCAACTGGTCCATTTCTTGCTCCTTTGTTCAGCATAGAATGAAAGCCCCCTCCGATTCCAGTAAAAAACGGTGCAGAACATTTAGAATATTCTTCAATGCACCAAAGGGAAAATGTAGAGGTTTGGGGTGGTGAGTTATCTGAAATTCCCTTCTCCTTAGCTCCCCTCTAGATATGAAATAAAATTAGAGTAATGGACATAATTAACTCTGAGTCTCATCTCAGAAGGATAATTTATTACTGGGTTAAAACCCCTTGAACCAGAACTCTAAGTGATTTGTGGTGATTATTATACAACACTTTTCCATTTTTGCTGACCTAGTTTTCTTTTCAAAAAAGAAGGGGAGAAGCTAAATTATGGAGGAAAAATGAGGCTTCCCCATGTCCCTCACTGCACTGGTTTTGTCAGGCTATTTTTTAAAAAGCACCTTATAAAACATTGCATTCTTGACTCATTGGCCATGTCAGGGTCACTAAGGTTTTAGTGTTTATGCCCCCATCAAACAGTGTTGAGGATGCTTGCTGATGACGTGTGTGGAAGGATGGTGGTATCCACTTGACCAGGGCACTAGTTCAGCAGCATAACCTGTAATCTTTGCTCTCAAAGAGTCTGTACTCAGGGGAGAGGTAAAAAGCCAGACAACAAATAGAAATTCAGAAAATGACACCCACAGTTAGCATCTAGCTTGAAATACAATTAAGCCAAGATTCTTTTAGACCTAGTTCTTTAGAAGCACAGTACTACATGGTGGGGTGAGGGCAAAATGAGACCATCTCAAGGCTCCGTGACAAGGTGGGGAGATCAGACTGAATTCAGAGAATGAAAGTAACAGCAAATATTTAGATAGCAATACGGAATAAATCAGGACTGCAATCAAAATCACTTGTATGGAGAAACTGGCAAGCAGCCGCTCTAGAAAGTGACCTCTGTGTGTTCAGAGTGAGTTCAAGGAAAATGTGCAAAATGAGGGTGATTTGGACAAAAGCACGAATGCCAGAGTTTGTTCTTGTACCTTGGCTTGACTTGGAAACATTGCCAAAACAAAAAAAAAATGTCACTTGGTGTAAGATTTTAATTATATGTGGGAGAGTTTATGGTCGAGGACATGTTTTCCCTATTTTGGATATGCAGCTCCTGCCAATTTCTGCTTGTGTCAGGGACAGGTGAGGGTACTTATTCTAATTCCCATGATTGGAATTGTTTGTATTCGGTGTCAATAATTATTTGGAGAACTCTGGAATTAAAAACTGCATATTGAAGTCCCTCTTCCCCCTTTAACATAATTAAATCTAATTATATAACTGATTTGAATGTCATTGCAAAACTTTTCAGTGAAACGATTCAGAGGGGAATGATTACCGGCTAAGACAGAAAATGGTAATAAAAATAATAAAAATTCATCAGGGCATGTTGGAGTAGGTTTTTTTCAAGCTTTAGTAGTTTTTCCCTTTCTTTTGGTTAAAAAGGAAATCATTCAACTCATATAACTTCTATGTGTCTCGCTTTGCAGAATATAGGTATTCTAACAGTAGTTGGAAGAAAATGAGAGCTGACTTTGCCGCATCTCTGAATGACTCACATTTCTATTTCTTGTCAGCTTTGCCCCACTTCAGAGGTGAAGACAATCATGTCCTTAACTTCCTTTTCGTTAAGATCAGTAGTGAACTGATACGCAGACCTCAGAGAGGCAATGATATTCTAAGGGATGCTGACAAACCTAGATCTCCAGTTAAATTACAGGCTGGATTAAACAACACCAAGAATCCATGGAATCTTTGCCTTGGACTGCAAGGCAATCAAACCAGTTGCTCCTAAAGGAAATCAACCCTGAATATTCATTGGAAGGACTGACGCTGAAGGTGAAGCTCCACTACTTTGGCTACCTGATGGCCGACTCATTGGAAAAGACTCTGATGCTGGGAAAGATTGAGGGCCGAAGGAGAAGGGGTGACAGAGGATGAGATGGTTGGATGGCATCACGGGTTCAGTGGACATGAATCTGACCAAACTCTGGAGATGGTGAAGGACAGGGAGGGCTTGCATGCTGCAGTCCATGGGGTTGCAAAGAGTCGGACACGACTTAGCAACAGAGCAACAGTGGGATCTTTGCAACCAAAGTGAGAGGTTTCCTTTGGACCACAGGAGGAACACACAGCCCATGAAAGAAACCAGCAGAAAACTTATGTAAATTAATTGGTTCAAACCTTTTTCAGATGGGAACCCTGTTGTCCCCACTCTACTCTTTTCTTCAGTACATGAAATCAGTGTTAACAAAGGGTCAGCATTAAAAAAAATTTTTTTTATTGAAAGATAATTGCTTTACAGAATTTTGTTGTTTTCTGTCAAACCTCAACATGAATCAGCCATAGGTATACAGATGTCCCCTCCCTCTTGAACCTCCCTCCCATCTCCCACCACATGCCACCCCTCTAGGTTGATACAGAGCCCCTGTTTGAGTTTCCTCAGCCATACAGCAAATTCCCATTAGCTATGTATTTTGCATATGGTAATGTAAAATTTGTAGGGTCATATTCCTGAAAGCATGAGTCTTCACCTGTACACCCTGTAGAGCCACCGTCAGTGGGTCTGTAGAGACTGTGCCTGGTGTTTTGATGGCTCAGATGGTAAAGAATCCACCTGCAGTGAGGAGACCTGGGTTCGATCCCTGGGTTGGGAAGAGCCCCTAGAGAAGGGAGGGGCTCCCCAGTCCAGTATTCTTGCCTGGTAAATTCCATGGACAGGGGAGCCTGGTGGGCTATAGTCCATGGGATTGCCGAGAGTCAAACACGAGTGAAGTGACTGCATGCACATTTTAACTCTATCTTTAATTAAGTCATTGGGTTGCATTGAACTAAAGCAAATGAAAACTTTATCAAATTTGTAGAAGCCAATTCTCTGCCTGTTTGAGTGTTTTCAATCTTTTCGGACTCAGCAGAAATTGAACTGAACACCTATGGTCCCTGAACCTTTAGATGTTTAAGCACCAGAAGACTGTAAAATCAATATTTTGTGTCCTGTGTAACTGTAACATCCAAATGACTATTTAACATGCTATCTTCTACTTAAGAATCAAATATGTGCAGATTCCATTATTCGTGTTTTTTCAGTTAACGAAATGTCAGAAGACCTTCCAAACATGCATGAAATCTCCCCCTGCCTTCCTGTGCTGTAAGGACCTCTACTCACAGTTCTGAAATTGATTCTTCCCAGAAGACCCTGCTTTTTATTCCTTTGACCTTTCAGATCACCTACTACTGTCCTTTTAATTTATAATTCTCCAGGCTACTGTTTTTCTTCGTGTTCTTTTTCCTCCCCAGCCTCTGGCATTTCTGTTCTGCAAAGTGCACTTGTAAATGTCCAGGAGTGACCTGCAGAAGAAACATTTTGGGTCAAACTACCAGCGTGTCTTTTCTGCCTCCTCTTCTTCTGATTGTCGTTTCTGCCTCCTCTTCTTCGGATTTTCAGGAATCATCAACATTTCATACCCTTAATATGGGACTTTGAATCCCTGATGCTCCTTTTACTTTTGTAAATGATTGGTGAGAATAATTAACCTTTATGTCATCTTTTTCTGGAAGGCAGGAAAACTGTGTGTGGAGCAAATAAAGAAATGAAGCACAGAGCCTTGACCAGAGTCTCTCACTGGGGAAAACACTCAAGAATCTTTTAAGTGCATCAGCCCTTGAACTCTCCCCTCTTTCTTTCTCTCCTAGTGCTTTCTGGGGAGAGGAAAAATTTCCAGGACAAAAATACTTCCACTGAGAACCATCTCAATACAAAAACTTCCCAACTTATATAGGGTGTCCTGTCTTATCACTTCTGAACAGACCTTGCAGTTTGAAAGGGTTTAGAAATTTGCTTAACTTGCCATTTTCTGATATAATGAGGAAATCGATGCGTCCTGCCTTTCGAAATGCTTGTGAGTCCAGAATAATTCTACAAGAGTGTGCAGTGATAAGCAGAAATGAAACAGCAAGAACTTGCTTATCAATTCAGGATCAGAGATTGTTTACAGATAAAACTGTGTTCATTTATTGACTGGAGCCCTCCATGTTTTGCGTCTCTAAGGACAAACACCAGCATTTTGGGAGAGGTTTACTTTGCAATTGTGAGTGATATTCCAGGAGTGCAAGAGGTCTGTCCCAAGACCTTGAGCGTGAGAGGGGAAGATGATGTGCTTCAACAAAGCACGATTCTCTATCCATGTTGAAAGCATCTTTTACTTATTCAAATGCTTTATTTAAGGAGGCAGGATCTCTGCCTGTAGGAGAGAAAACAACACACTCTGGGACCTCCAGGAACTTTATGTCACATCTCAGGGGGGACAAAACTGGTAGGTCTGTGAGTGGAATGGACTCGCAGTGCAGAAAAGCCCCTTGTCTCTCTCGACTGATTGCATCCTGAGTTCCAAGACAATTCCTGCTCTTTGGTTGTGGATGAGTGAGTGTACTTTCTGGCAATTATTTCTAAGGCTGCTCCAGAGAGTAGAGAGCAAGCTTTCGTGAACATATTTTTTCACATCGCTTGGGTAGATATCTGGGACAGTGTGGAAGGCCCATCTTCAGCTTTGTAAGAAGCAGCTAAGCTGTCTTCCGAAGTGGCTGCCCCATCCTGCATCCCACTGGGAATGAAGACATGGCTGCTCTCACTTCATGTCTTCACCAGAATTGTGACCCTAGGGCTTCTGGAGTTTAGTCCTTCTGATAGGTGTGCAGTGGCATCTCATTGTGTTCACCATCAACTTTCAAACCAGTGATTCCTCGATAGATACCATGGATCATAGGTCAATAATTCACACAGTTCTGTCCTGAAGGAACTTGTAGTTGACCTGTATGACTATCATGTTAACTAACTAGAAAAATTAAATGATGCAGAATTTGTTTTAGAAATAAGTATAGTTATTCTTTCAGATCTAAAACATGCGTCTGTCTTTACTGTTTTTTAACCCTAACCCTATGTCCCCTCCCCACCATTATGTTTAACAGTGAACAAAAAAATGGAGAAGTATCACAAAACAGGTGGATGGTTTTAACAAAATCTTGTAGCTGAAAAGTCAATAGAAATGTGATGATGCAGAGAGCAGAATAGAGTAGACACCACTTGGATTATGCACGGGCAGTTGTCATGGAGATTTGGAGAGCATCTCTCACCAATTGGGGAAGGGGTTTACCCTCCAGAGTCAGAAGGAATGGATGAACAGTGCTCCAAGGTGGGTTCTTTTGCAGAACAACTGAACTACTTGGTTCAGTGCTCCAAGGTGGGTTCTTTTGCAGAACAACTGAACTACTTGGTTAGTTTCCCATAAGTAGAGTCCCACATAAATGCACAAGGACAAAAACAAGCAAATAAAACCCAAAGTGTGTGGTCACTTGAAATCCATTGATCTGCCTGGGTAATCTGCCTCTAGTTTGAGGACTTGAGTTGCCAGAGTGATGTTAATTAGGACCCCAAAAAGTAGTCCCCCAGGTCCTGACATTGGGGAACATGGAGACTAATAGATGCTGTTATGATCCCTTTATAATACCAAAATCTCTCTCTAGAAATCCCACACTGACACTGAGATGAGAAGATCTAAGATGCCCTGCGTTTCCTCCTCTAGGTGTCCGTGTCCTGTGTAATTGTTTCCTCTGGGGTACAGGCTGACCCTGGGGCTGTGATGGGTGGTACTTTCACAAATAGACCTGAACTGGTTTATTAGAGGGGAGAGCATTCAGGTGTACCAAGCTGAACGAATGAGCGGTTGAAAGGGACAAGGCTCTTCCTGCCAAGTGAGACTCTAATCCTGGCCTGGCGGCCAGGGAGAGTCATGTGGGGAACGATCTCGGTGGCAGCCTCTAGGAGGTGAGAGTGGGCTGGTGAGAACATAGGATGAAAGCAAAGCTTGCAGTCAGGTTGCAGGTTGGGGTCTTGCTCACCTCCAAATGGCTCTATCCGCTTGGGTACATTCCATTCACCAAGCAGAAAGGTGGGTTCTAGTTTCTGCATTTGCTAAGGGTGATAAGGGGTGTTTGGTTTTACAGGTTGGAAAGCCTAGGAAATCAGATGCCCTTCATCTAAACTACCCAGTGGAGGGGACTCCGCAGATTTGTGGGTAAAATGTGGAAAGAATACTCCTTTCTCACCACCTCCCAGAGACCACGCGGGTCATGAATGTATCTGCCATAAAAGCACTGTCTCCTTAAATCTTAAAACTCTTCTGAAGCCTGTCAAAGCTTTGCTCAATGTAATCAATTAAGTCACCAAAACAAAATATTTCAGAGACAGGAATACAATCCCATTCTATACTTTGGAATCTACTTTGTCCCTTAGGAAGAGAGTGGCTGATTGGCTGAGTAAACTATCTCAGTGTGTCTTTGCTTATGAACTTGAGATATTGAAGGAGTATGGGATGCAATTGAAGGCACCCAGGAGAAGATGTGGGGCAGAGTGGACGGGATCTGTTGTATGGGAGGCTCTGGAGGACAGGGCCGGAGCAGATTCCTGGGTAAGTGCTGTTCTGAGTCATCAGTAAGAAGATTGATGACTCATTTAATAGAGTCACATGCTTGCCAAAGACTGAAAATTAAAGTTACTCATCCAGCACTTTGCTGAGAAAGTAGTAATTTTACAATTTTAAGTCGCTGTGTAAGTTTTTGACTCTGTGCACCTTCAGAAGGGTCACTGATATGATAGTAAAAGAAAGTGCATCTTGCAAACCTCTCTGAAAATAGAAACATTTCATGAAAAGTGTTGGGGGTCATTTTCTGATAGGCTCGGTAGATACATAAGCATTTTGACAAAGGAAATACCTTTGCACTTTCTTGTATAGATGTAATAACCTGTGTGGGCGTTGCCAGGCTCATAATTAGAAAGACTTGTCAAAACATAGATCTCAGGACCTGAGGTGAGATTCCTTCTGAACTTAATTATAACCATATGAATGTCCTGCTACTTGCCCTGGGAAGTAAAAATAGAAGATATTTTCCAAAGTAATGAGCAGCAGGCATAATTCAAATATACTCTAGAACCACAAAAATGTAAAAACAGATGATCAAGGTTTAGACACCAGAAAAACCAATTACAGTCATTTGTCTGTAGCTTTTCAAGCTATTTAGTATTTGTGAATGATGTTATATAACAGATACAATAATCAGAGAGTTAAAATGTCTTCTTGAATATTTCATCTGGCTGTGTTTGCCATATTGGAAATGAGAGACAAAAATGATTATTTCTGACTTACACAAAATATTCAGTTTAAGCTAAGTTATCAAGACAGTCTCAGTGAAAAGGATGAAGTACCAAGTAAGAATAGACCATGTTTATTTGTTTGTCAGTGTGAGGAATAGAGGCCTGATAGTTAATTGCTACCATCCTCCTCTAAAAGACAAGAATGAAAACCATATGAGTTTTACCCTCTGCACATGGTGACATGCAACAAGATTTTGACAGATTAGTAATGGAGTGATCACCTTAATAGAAAATTAACAAGTGACAGCTAATGATAAATGTCTTTCGAGACATACACAAAAAGATGGAAAATAGTTGCACTGAGTATGTTTGTGTTTCCAGGGTTGCCTCTATTTTCTTCTGCATGGTCCTGGATAAGATTATTAATAGCAAGGTTAATATTAGCTGTGTAGAAATGGAGGAGGTATCCGTGGGCTGAATCGGTGCTTCTGAGTCTTGCTGACTCTTTTCTCATGGGACCTTCTGACACGGGGTCAGACATCACATTCTGGTGCCCAGAGACCCCTGGGAAATGTAGGAGCAAAACCAAGAAGGACTCATCTGTTGGCACCAGTGGAGAGTTCTACACACCAACACTTAAATCTTAGCCGATGGTGATCACCAATCAGACTTGGCAACACCTTTAGGAATACGGCGTAATGTCAAAATCACTTCTTAACTTACTCAACGTACAATTATTGTGTAACCAGCACATTCCCAACACTGAACAAAATCTGGTTACAAATTTGAGTAAGACAAAATGCCTGCTATATGGAACCCACTATTCTCAGAGAAAAACCTGACCTTGATAACAAAACAGGGTCTATTTTATCTCTTTTTACAAAGCCTTTTGCCCATAAAAGTCCACTTTGCTGTTACTGAAAATCTAATCTTTGTATGATTCCCCTATTATCTTTCAAATCTGTCTGAGGCTTTTCCATTTTCTCTCTTGTTATTGCAAATGTATGAATCCTAAGTATTCTAAATACATAAGAAATAAGGTAAAAAGCAGAATATATTTGTCATGAATTTATTTTTATGGACTCTTTTCTGATGATCAAATCCAGAAAGGATACCTTGTTCATACATATAAAAAGATATGAAATTAAGTCTCAACACATCTTATATAAAAATCAATTCCAGATAAGCTGGAAACATACAGATACATGGCAATCTTTAAATATTTTAGAAAATAATATAAAAGAATGTTATTTATCACAGGGCAAGTGTGCTATTTTTTAAATAAGGTACATGACCTGTATGTTTTTGATAAATAAAATTTTCTGATTTGAACGTGGCTGAACCTACCCATTTTTTCCTCCGTACTTTGAGCTTGGCTTATAGCCTGTATCTCATAGTCTTCGTATCTTTTTGTGTGTCAGATTTTACACACATGTTTATGGCTCCTTCCAGTTCTTACTGCCTTATTTTCCTGAGTTTGTGTGCACCGCATGTTTCCCTAAGCTCACAGCCAAGAACTTTACCTTTGGAAGCAGTTGTATTGTTGGCTGAAGGCATATTCCTCTAAAGAATTTGTTTTTGATTCTTTCAGCATGGACTCAGAATCACTTATTTATTTATTTATTTATTTAAATTTTTATTTTTACTTTATTTTACTTTACAATACTGTATTGGTTTTGCCATACATTGACATGAATCCACCACGGGTGTACATTCATTCCCAAACATGAACCCCCCTCCCACCTCCCTCCCTATAACATCTCCTGGATCATTTAAAAATAAAGCCAATTGTTACTTAGAAATAAGTGTATCATCTGAGGCTTTTCATAACATGTAGGCTGTGTGTTTTCAGGTCTCAGTTTGGTATGAGACCAGTCATGTGGAGACTTTCCACACTAGGTGAAGCTCTTCAGGTAACACTTGGCTATGGAGGCCAACTCCTGAGGATACCTGGGGCGTCTCTCAGGAAGACCACACCAAGGAGCTCTCTGGGAAAGCCATCACCTGTTACTTTTTTTTTTTTTTCAGTCTCTCTGGCTTTTTACCTTGCTTTCTCTTCATTTGTGAGCATCTCAATGAGGCATTTAAGTATATCCTTTAACACTTCTGTCTTATTCAGAATTCTATTTGTTGTATCGCATTAAGATTGTTTAGGATGTTTGTTTTTTTTTTTTCCTGCCACACTATCCAAAAACCTTCAATCATTAGTTTTTCTTATCTTTCTTTTAAGATACCTTCCTCTTCTTTCTGCTTTTAAATTGCCATTTATTCTCTGAATCCTCTGGAAACTCTATTATCTGATGTCTTCATTCCCTAGTATCCATAGCAATCCAATTCAGAGTTTTTTAACTGCAATTTAATAAATATTTCCAAGGAGTTTGAGAGATAATACATGTGGAAATGAGAGGCTGACTACTAAAAGTATAGTCACTTCTGCAAACGAATAACTAAACACTCCATGGAAAATACTAGTTTGCAATACCAAATGGCCAGCGCATTAAAGCTGAGACTAATATGTTTACTCTAGCATACTCTCTACTAAAATAATTATCCTTGTTGTTTTATAATCTACAAATGAATATTTTGTTGAAGAGTAAACATAACTGTTTTCTATATAGCTTTAAAGTTTGCATGCTTTATATGATGGCACGTTATTTGACAACTAAAAAATAATATATACATATATAGTAGTGGTAAAGAAGGATGCATGTGGGTGACGGGAAAATACTCACTCAGAGATGTTGATGTCATGGAAATGCAAACAGTTAAGGATAGAAGCACCATTGGCCGATTGAGGGTGGTTGGTTTTAAATGCCAGATCAAGTGGGGCATAGTCTCCCTGGAAAACCAAGGAGTAGTACGGTGAATGCTGGCTGTAAGTTTTAGCACCAGACCCTGGTGCTCCCTGAGCACTTTTACAATGAACTTCTCTGTGACTTAGTTTGAGAGCATCTTCTTTATGAGTCATTCAGGAGCGATATTGAAAACTAAACGATTGGGCAGTGTTGTTGTGTAAGTTTAGAGAAAAAATATTTTTTTTTAAAAAAGAATTTAATTCTGTTCACCCTCTAGTTTAACTTAAATAAGTTTCCCTGGAGGTGTACTGTTTGTGTTAAACATTCATTCTAGGCACAAAGAGAGAGCTAAAAGATCTTACATTAATGCAGAAGAGAAGGATTTGACATATAGTTTCATACTAGTTACTCTCTTAGGACAGGAGAAGAAACTGGAATTGCCTTAATGGAAGGTAGTTTTTTGACTTCCTAACTCTGATTTCCAACTTCTGTATTTCTCACCATGCAGACAGCATATGTACTTTTAAATTGACAATTATCATGTTAATCTCCATTATGGATTTAAAACCTTTGCTTGCACTGAGTCAGTGTGACTTTAAGTAAAAGTCCAT
Organism: Capricornis sumatraensis; assembly: GCF_032405125.1. Classification (NCBI taxonomy): domain Eukaryota; kingdom Metazoa; phylum Chordata; class Mammalia; order Artiodactyla; family Bovidae; genus Capricornis; species Capricornis sumatraensis. Next base: position 48,537,961 of record NC_091083.1, read on the forward strand.
TTATTAAATCTTTTATTAGGCTTTTCATTATGCATGCTTGTAAAGATCTTAATAGAGATGTTAAGTAATGAAATTTTGCAAGTTCCTAAAAATCTTCATAAATCTCCATAAATTGACTCTCTATGAGAAACCTACTTTCATTGTGTCTGATTTTTATTCATATGCAACCAAAATGTTAATATACTTTAATTAGAGCTAATATGATTTATCTCTTCACTCATTATATAAGTTAATTTTCTTCTAAAGAAGTCCTGTTTTCAAATTCTTTCCAGCAGTGTAGAATTAAAGTAATTATAGTTTGGCTCAGGAAATTAGTCATGAAGGTTCATGAATGCTAAAATAAATTGGAGTTTTCACAGGATAGATTAGGCCATATGCTTTACAGAAGGAAAAGGAGAGAGGAAATGATTTCTGTTACTGGGTCTCCAGCTGGGGATGCATTGAAAGTAAACAACAAGCCTCAGCATTGCAAAACCCAGGGCAGAGAGAACGGTCGTAGTTTTTGTAGCCTCCAATGGATCAGACCAGTTTGGAATGCACACATTTAGAATCCAGGCATGATTCTAGCACCCAACAGCAAACTGTTCTTTATTCAACATCTGGTTTCATACCGTTTTTGGCTTCGTTTGAGTGTGAGCTCAAAAAATATTCTAAAATTTACCAGAAATATTATTCTGTTCTACGTCTGTTGGAGCAGGTGGGAATTCAGGCCTCTCTTTTCTAAGTGTTCCACGGTGTCCTTCCTTATCTTCCTCCGTATTCTACCACTGCAATGTCCCCAAACCTTCAAAATAAAATTTGCAATTACGTTATTGTGTGTTGTTATCACACACATGAAGGACATCACTGGTAGATGTCATCCAAATACTAAAAGTTATCCATAAACAGTGGACGTCTGTGTTCTGAAGCTAATGACAAATACATTTATTTTGACTGAACATAAATGAATAACTGTAATAACTTCTCTTGTGAGTTAAAAGAGAAAATTATTTCTGGAAAATGCTTCTATTCTGGAAAACATCTGTATTCTAGGTACACAAAGATTGTGGGGTAACCGAGAGTCCACGTGAAATATAGACCAACAACCACATCAGAAGAAAAAAAAGGAGAGAAAAAATCTGAGGAATATACTGCAAAATTAATTTCTGCTGTTTTTTTAATATTGCTGTTTCATAGGGAAGATTATTTCCGGCTTTTGATTCTGCATATAGTTTTTAAATTCTATATGTAAAAAATGACTGCAAAGAACGTATTTATGCTTCCTACATAAATCATCTCCCCCTGCAGATTTCTGACATGTTATCAGTGAGCAAATTGTGTGTGTGTAGTCCTCTCCATCTTTTCCATTCACCATTCAGTTGTGTCCTGTGGTAGAGAAGTCAGCCTCCAGAGTTTCAGGGATTGTGGGTGTGTGTTTGTGAGCGTGAATGTGTGCATGATGGTGGCACGATGGACGCTTCTTGTACGTCAGGAATGCTCAGTGATTGATGATCAGCTAGACGCTTCCACCCTGCTATTCATCATGTAGATTTCCCTATTAATATCTCTTAATCTACCAGTTCATGGATGAGAAGTTCTGCATCATGCTAATCATGCCCCATTATAGAATAAGTTATTAAGTGTCTCTACAATTCAGCATGTTGAGTGAATTCAGAAACTATTATCTACCTTCACTTCTGAAATTCCAACATCTCTGTACCTTATTTTTAAAACATTCGTACCAAGAAGGTCTTAGAAAGTGGTACTCAAGACCACAGACTTTATCATCCATTTTGTATTTGTGTTTTGGTTTCCTAATTACTGGTTTTGTAGAGTATGTTACATTAAGCTTTTTTTTTTTTTTTTCCCCGCATTTGGAGTGTAACCATAACTACCATGATGGTTTGTTTGGAGCCTGACATATGAAGTAAATAGTATGGTGCTTGACACACAATAGGCTTTCAAGACGGCAGGTTAATTCATACACTGCACTGCATGGTGGTTAAGCCATGACCTCTTGAGGAGACCTAGGTCCAAATTCATTTCCTCTTGATTTTTACATCAAACACTGAGAACAGCTCTTTCCAACAAGAATATGATGGAAACTGCACATGTGAAGCACTTACTGAAGTTTTCTAGTAACCACATTTTGTCTGTGTGTGGTGTGTGTTCAGTTGTGTCCAACTCTTTGTGACCCCATGGATGGTAGCCTGCCCAGCTCCTCTGTCCATGGGATTTTCTAGACAAGAATACTGGAGTGGGTTGCCATTTTTTACTCCAGGGGATCTTCCCAACCCAGGGATGGAACCAAGGCCCCTTATGTCTCCTTCAGGTGGATTCTTTACCACTAACTCCAACTGGGAAGCCCCGTAGCCACATTAAGAAGGTAAAATCAAATGAGTAAAATGAGTTTTAATCATATATTTTATTTTCCCACAATATACACCAAATGTAATCAATATAAAATATTATGAGGTATTTTACATTCTTTTTTGTTCATAGTCTTTATTTTATTTTATTTTTTAATTTATTATTTATTTATTTTTTTAAAAAAATTTTAAAATCTTTAATTCTTACATGTGTTCCCAAACATGAACCCCCCTCCCACCTCCCTCCCCATAACATCTCAGTGGGTCATCCCCATGCACCAACCCCAAGCATGCTGTATCCTGCGTCAGACATGGACTGGCAATTCAATTCTTACATGATAGTATACATGATAGAATGCCATTCTCCAAAATCATCCCACCCTCTCCCTCTCCCTCTGAGTCCAAAAGTCCATTTTACACAGCTGTGTCTTTTTTCCTGTCTTGCAGCTTGTGTTTGATACTTTCATCCCATGCTAATTTAGATTTGTGCTCAATAGCCATGACTGGCTCATGCCTGCAGTGCTAGAGAGTGAACACAGAAGAAATGTCTGGTATATGGCAAGCTTTGTGTGAGTATCATATTTAAATTATTTTTGACATTAAAAGCACTATAGTACCTACTTATAGAGAATTATTTGAATCCAAGAAGATAATGTGCACTAGATAATGTACTTCACAAGGAAGGCTGGCTCATAATAAGAATTCTGTTAATATCTAGGCTGTTACTGCTTATCAGACACTGTCTCAGGAACTGTGGTTGCAAAATAATGAAGGTCCAGTCCCTACCCTGGAAGAGATTGGTGGTAAGTGTGGCCCAATGCATCTCACTTAAATGCAATTTGAGTAAATGAATACACATGTGGCAGCTGGTTTTGCTATTTCGGATCCATTCTTTTTGCTTCTGGGCTGTGTTCTATGACCCACGAGGTTGAATCCTGCAGACTGTGCCATCTGGGCTCCCTGGAGAGATGGAATGATGACAGCTGAGCCAATGGGAGGCGCCAGTGGAAGACCTAGGAGGCGGGGGAGACAGAGACAAAGGAGCAAGTCCTGACCAGATGCCATGTCTCTCGATGTAAGGTGGCTAAGCTCCCACTGGGCAGCAACCCTCGCACACTCATAGCACTTACAAGTCCCTATATTATTTCACTCCAACCTTGGCCTTTCATTTCTAATCTTGCACCTTCTACTTCTCACCTTCACATGGCTCTGGGCACTCCTCATCCTTGGCACTCACCATCTTTGTTACCTTTTCATTTATACCATTGATGATGAATTCAGCTGCTTCTTCCCACTTCTATTGATTAAACAGCCAGCCACGCAATTCACTCTAACTCATCAATTCTAGAGCTTGTGTTTGTTTTCATTTGAGAAGTCCCAAGTTTTTCATTCAATTTTTTGCTTCTCACTCTCACCTTACCCTTGGAACACCAGGAAATGGCCCATGGCTGTTGAGTTGGGTAAATTCTGGGTCAGCTTGCTATTAGACAACTCAAACCTTTGGAATAAATCAGCTTGCTTCTTGGACAAGCACGTGAATGTAGTGGGAGCAACACTCCAGAAGAGAGCAAGGGATGTGGATGAAATGCAGGCTTAGCTCTAAGATCCTAGACCGCTCACTTCCACAGTGTGGATGAGGGGTTTCACAGATAAAGCAGTCAGAATCCTGGGGCGATGACCCATTTCCCAGATTTCTCAATGTGCTTCAAGACTGTTTCCTGGAGATGCCTCCCCCTTCCCTGTCCTCCTGCTTGGAATCAGAGGACGTGGTCCATGAACTCTGTAATCCAGGAAACTTCAAATGAACTCAAGACCAGCAAACATGCCCCGTAGTCAGAGAGCATGACCTGCCATTTACCTTGTTGTGTGTGTTTTCACTCTCTCTTATGTTTTTCCCAATGAGTTAGAGTAACTTGGGAACACAGTCACTGGATGGGTTTCCTAAAACAAATTAGCACAAACTATATGGCAGAGGAACCAGAGATCAAATTGCCAACATCCACTGGATCATGGAAAAAGCAAGAGAGTTCCAGAAAAACATCTATTTCTGCTTTATTGACTATGCCAAAGCCTTTGACTGTGTGGACCACAATAAACTGTGGAAAATTCTGAAACAGATGGGAATACCAGACCACCTGACCTGCCTTTTGAGAAACCTATATGCAGGTCAGGAAGCAACAGTTAGAACTAGACATGGAACAACAGACTGGTTCCAAATAGGAAAAAGAGTACGTCTAGGCTGTATATTGTCACCCTGCTTATTTAACTTCTATGCAGAGTACATCATGAGAAATGTTGGGCTGGAAGAAGCACAAGCTGGAATCAAGATTGCCAGGAGAAATATCAATAACCTCAGATATGCAGATGACACCACCCTTATGGCAGAAAGTGAAGAGGAACTAAAGAGCCTCTTGATGAAAGTGAAAGAGGAGAGTGAAAAAGTTGGCTTAAAGCTCAACATTCAGAAAACGAAGATCATGGCATCTGGTCCCATCACTTCATGGCAAATAGATGGGGAAACAGTGGAAACAGTGTCAGACTTCATTTTTGGGGGCTCCAAAATCACTGCAGATGGTAATTGCAGCCATGAAATTAAAAGACACTTACTCCTTGGAAGGAAAATTATGACCAATCTAGATAGTATATTAAAAAGCAGAGATATTACTTTGCCAACAAAGGTCCATCTAGTCAAGGCTGTGGTTTTTCCAGTGGTCATGTATGGATGTGAGAGTTGGACTGTGAAGAAAGCTGAGTGCCGAAGAATTGATGCTTTTGAACTGTGGTGTTGGAGTAGACTCTTCAGAGTCCCGTGGACTGCAAGGAGATCCAACCAGTCCATCCTAAGGGAGACCAGTCCTGGGTGTTCATTGGAAGGACTGATGCTGAGGCCGAAACTCCAATACTTTGGCCACCTGATTCAAAGAGTTGATTAATTGGAAAAGACCATGATGCTGGGAGGGATTGGGGGCAGGAGGAGAAGGAGACAACAGAGGATGAGATGGCTGGATGGCATCACCAACCCGATGGACATGAGTTTGGGTGAACTCTGGGAGTTGGTGATGGACAGGGAGGCCTGGTATGCTGCAATTCATGGGGTCGCAGAGTCGAACCGACTGAGCGACTGAGCTGAACTGAACTGATATGGCTTAAAATAAGGGGAATTTATTCTCCCTGGTTCTGAAAGCTAGAACCCCAAAGCCAGCGTGTCTGCAGGCCAGGCTCCCCGAAGGACTCAAAAGGAGAACCCTACTCTGCCTCTCCAGCTTCTGGGGGTGCCAGCAGCTCTCAGCATTCTTTGCCTTGGAGACACATCACTCTAACCTCTGTCAGAATGATTTCTCCCTGAGAACCTGTCTTTGATTCCATTTTATTATAAGAAAACTAATCACTGTGTTAAGGTCCACCCAAATCCAGTATGAACTTACGTTGATCACATCTTCAAAGACCTTTTTTCCAAATTAAGTCACATTCACAGATTTTGGGTGGATATTTAACGGCCACTATTCAATGGAAAATTCATTCATTTTTTTCATTTTCATTCAATCCAGGCCATATCTTCCCAAGTGGCTTGGTGGTAGAGAACCTTCCTGCCAATGCAGGAGATGTGGGTTCAATCCCTGGGTGGGGAAGATCCCATGGAGGAGGAAATAGTAGCCCACTCCAGTATTCTTGCCTGGAGAATCCCAAGGGCAGAGGAGCCTGGCAGGCTACAGTCCCTGGGGTCGCAAAGAGTCTGAATTTCAACAGCTGAACACTCATACACTTTCAATTCAAGACAGTTACAAAATTGTTTTTATTGTAATACTCAGGTTTATTCTCAACCTTTCACTCTGAATAATCTGATATTTGAATCTGTCTCAGATACTCAAATATGAGTCCAATTTATATACATTTTAGTATGTATCTTTTTCATTCTTGGCAATCTTATATTCATGTTTTTTTCCACACACTCAGTATGAACTGTTGTGCTTAGCAGCGCTTTTAAAATGCCTTTATTCTTCTTAAAGCTAACACATCAAATATAAGGTTTTCCTTTTAGACTTGTCAGTGAATGTCTCTTCTTTTTTCCATAGTTTATTTATAGTTACCAGCTAATGTGAGAAATAGGTTCAGTATTTTACAGTGACACATGAAAATGGCTTATGAAATAAGACATAACCCAGGGAAGCCGAATGTGTTATTTTTTTGCAGTTCCTCTAATAAATCGAATCAGAAGGCAATCTGCCTGATGATTCGGCTCACAGTTGAGAAATAAAAATTTTAAATGAGCTGAGTTCTAAGAGAAGAATTTAATTGAAGAGTGAGCCACTGTCAACCTGAACTTGGTAAAAGGAATGTAAGAACTTGAATGACCGGTTTGACAATAAGTGGGCCAAGTGGAAATTTGAGAGAACCTATTTCTACAAATTGACACCTTAGCAGATTGGGAAAGATTTAAATAATACTAACCATTTCCAGCAAAGGGACTGGAAAATAGGCATACTGTCACCATGATAGAGAAGAAAATTAAACTTATATATGGAGAGAAATTTGTATCTGGCAAACACAAAATGTTCATGTTCACTTCTCATTTCCAGGTAAAGGTGATGAACACAGAGGTTGTGTTTCCAACACTCAAACATATTTTGTTAAGCGAGAAAAGCCAGACTAAAGGCCGAATGAGGCAGGATTCCTTTCATGTGGCATTTGGAAAAAGTAGAACTGTAGAGAGAAAAGCAGACTCATGGTGAATGATTAATAGCTAATAGTGTGTGCTCAGTCATGTTGGGATCATCCTGGCAAGAATACTGGAGTGGGTTGCCATGTGCTTCTCCAGGGCATCTTCCCAAATTTTGGAAACCTGAGTTCTACAGGAGCTCTATAGGAGCCCGGGGATCCAACCCGCATCTTCTGCATTGCAGGTGGATTCTTTACCACTGAGCCCTGGGGAAGCCCATATCATTAGCCACTGGGGAAACATGAATTAAAACCATGATAAGACATGTTGTGAGGGTGCTAGAAAATGATGCTTCAGAAGAAGGAACCACAGATTCAGATTCAGGCCTTGCAAACATGGAACACAGTGCAGTCAGCTGTCAGCCTCCCAGCAGGCACTTCTCTTCTGTTCCTTAGAGAGAAGGCCCTTGCAGGAGCTGGAGACTTTAGTTGGAGCTGACCCTCCCACATACCGTACGCCCCCATCCATCTCGTGGGGCTACACAGAGCATGAGAAGGGCTGACTCACACATTCTAGAAAAATGGACACCGTGGCTCCAGCTGGAGGGCTCCTGTAGAACTCAGGTTTCCAAGATTTCGAGGATGAGGAGCCCTGAGGCTGTACGTCTTCCAACCAGGACCGACCAAGCCCTAAAGACCACCTCAGTTCTGCCCTGGGCTCTGCATACACAAACACCTGCCATCTCCACACAGCAGAGGTGTCTTGAAGCGTCTCTCAGGGTTGATGCTCAGTGGCTTCACTCTCCACCCACCGCTGACCTCCTGAGGTGTCATCAACAGGCTTTATAATCCATCTTTGCTACCTGGTTCCCTTTTAACTGTGGAAAGAATGACAATAATGGCCAGGTTATTGTTAAACAAGATAAATTGTTATAAATGATAATTTTCTCTTAAAACATTTTTTTAACAGCACATGAACTGATAAGACACAATGGAGGGAAGAAAGACAAGAGAGGTTGCTAAGGAAACAGCAGCCTTTAAATGAGCATCAAAATGAACAGGCAGGTAAAATGCATGAAAACTGGATATATAATTAAGCTCTCTCACCATTTCAAAAATGATAGTACTATGTACTGAGAAAAATGACGGGCCTATTTTCTTATCTGACTCGGACACAGATGAAATAATGAGTGAGATCAGACAGACTCTGTTCCCCTCGGCTAAACTCCATAATTTCCCAGCCAGAACTTTGGTCATGCCCTCCGAGGAAATTACATATTTCTCGTGTATGAGCCTGACTTTCTACTGAGGAGAAAAATACAGTGAAGCTTAGACCACAACCCAGGGCCCTCTTTGTTTATCTTCTGCCTCATAGACCGAAAGTAGAATGAAGCTAGTCTGAAAAAAACAGGTTCTGTTCAATGATGAGCCATCGGCCTTTTCTCAAGTTCCTAAGAGCATTGGTGTCTTTGCCTGAAGATGGAAATAGTAAAAATTATCAAGAAGGTTTATTTTCAGACAGTTGGTGAAACCTTCAATGACAGACTCACCAGAGATGTTGTTTCTTTTATATTAAAAATAACAGGGCAGAGAGTGCTTTTGTTTCGATAAATAGAGAACGTGATCGTATCGTGATTGATGGTCACTGGAAGAGGAGAGTTGACAAAAGAGAAATGACAACAGAAGAAGGATGGAGAGAGAAAGAAAAGAGAAACCAGGAGGTAAAGATAAAGAAAACAGCCGAGGCAGGGACAGCAGACGGGGGTGGACGAGCGGAGGAAGGCAGGAAACAGAAGTGAGGAGTGATCTCCCTGAGGACAGACAAGCCTCACGGCCACAAACAGGAGGGACGGGCGGGTCTGCTGTGTTCCTGGAGCCTTACTTTCCACTCCTTGGAAACAGAGCAATCTAGAAGTCAGCTGACGGAGTGTCACAGATGACCCATCCACCTCGAGGTCTGTTTACTGTTCCTTAAGCTGCACTAGTTTGTTAGCTAGGGTCTTGCTGCTGCAGGGAAGACTGACCCAGGGCCTCCAGAGATCCACTTTTCTCCTCCAGCTTCCTAAGCCATTCTTCTGTCTTTGCGCCACCCAACAAGGGCAGCCACGTCCCCAAATCTCTAACACCACGGCTCTGCCCTGGCTCTGCTCCCGTTCACAGATTTGGTTGCAAAGTTCCCATTTTGTTCCTGTGACACGTCTGTGAAATTCCTGAATGTGCGTCTGGAATTAGGAATGATACACCAATTCCTCAACACTATCCAAACCCCAAACTCCCCCACAAAAAGACGGAGGACAGGGTGCTTTGTTTCCTCAGTTAAAAAAAAGAGCTTTGAGACTGTGGACATGATGCTCATGATGTATTTCTAAAATGTGTTCCCAGACCTATTGGAACAATAGGACAGAACATTTTAGAATTGCCTCTCATAATTTGAGTTGGTGGCAGAAGGAGAAATATAATGATATAGAACCATGATCATCTGCCCTTCCAGAAATGCGGATAGAATCAGAGAAAGGGTGTGTTTTTCTGTTTGCTTGCTCACCACGTAGCATTTGGAATCTTAGTTCCCTGACCAGGGATCGAGCCCAGACCCTCTGTAGTGGAAGCATGGAGTCCTAACCACTGGACCACGAGCGAATTCCCAGAAGGGTTTTATGGAGCAGAAGTTAAGTCTGATAATTTCAAGGTAGCATTTCATGCATGTTTTGATCCTGGATTTCAGGATAGAGTCTGGAAGAAGCCTAATCAACATTAGAAGAGAGCACATAAATTACCTATCTTATCACATGACATGGAGTTGGGTCTGATCTTCATGGACCATCTGACTCTCCATCCATCCCAACTGACTTCCCAAAGTTCTGCAGCTCAAATTCACACATCACATGTAACATTCCCTTGTCACCTTGAAGCTTAGAGCATCAACTTCTAAATACAATGCAGAGAATGTCAGCCATCCTTTGATCATTCCAGCCACACCTGAGAAGTCTCTAATCTGAATACCATTCTCTCAACAGGCTTTTGATGTGATTGTAATGAGACACACCGCTCTTTCTGCACAATCACTGTGGCCCTCGCCTAGATAGTTTTTATGTTCCTTACTTTGTGGGGTTTATTTTCAGCTCGATTCCTAGAAAGAATTGTCTCTTTAGAAGAGAGATTCAGTACCACACTTCTGTCACATAGTGCACATCGACTTAACTGCTCTGAGGGGGAGAAAAAAAGATTGTGGGTGAAATCCACTCATGTTGGGAAGACAAGAGCTAGAAGATTCGACATCCATTTTCAGGGGAAATAGTAAAAGATGCAGACGGCTCTGAAACCAGAAGGGCACATCCCAGTGCAGAATAGACGGATGGAGGCTGAGGGGAGCACAGACGGGGCTGCTGGGAGGAGAGGCTGCAGGGTGGACCAGCCAGGACTGCAGGCTCCAGACTGAGACCACCTGGGGCAGGTCCATATCCCCCGGGCCAGCTGCAGAATCTCAGCAGGTCACTGGATGTCTCCGAGCATCTGGGACCACGTGTGAAATGATGATAGTGCTCACTGTGCCCATTGGTGATAAAATGTGCTTTAGCACATGAAACAGTCACTTAACAAGGGGATGCCATTATTTAAAAATCACAAGATATGGGTTGCTGGTGAAGTCCTCAGACTGGATTCAAAGATGATTCTGGTTCCTATTAAATATGGACTCACCTTCTCTGCATCTCCTCAGCTTTCTCAACAGCAAAATGGAGATTAATATTATGTATCCAAATGTGTTACAAGAGATATGTATTAGTTATTATCTATCTATATTTCTACCCATCATTTATCTGTTGGGCTTCCCAGGTGGCACTAGTGGTAAAGAACCTGTTTGCCATTGCAGGAGATGTAAGAGACCCCAGTTCGATCCCTGGGTCAGGAAGATTCCCCTGGAGAAGTGCATGGCACCCCACTCCAGTAGTCTTACCTGGAGAATCCCAAGGACAGAGAAGCTTAATAGGCTACTCAGGGTTGCATAGAGTCAGACGTGACTGAAGCACACATCTATTATCTATTTTTCCTTCTATGTTTCTACCTACTATCAATCTATCATCTACCTATAATGCCCCATATTCACTGGCTGCATGTGTGTCTGCATGCTAAGTCCCTTCAGTCGTGTCTGACTCTGTGATCCCAAGTACTGTAGCCCTTAAGGTTCCTGTGTCCATGGGATTCTCCAGGCAAGAATACTGGAGTGGGTTGCCAGGTCATCCTCCAGGGGATCTTCCTGTCCCAGGGATCGAACCCAAGTCTCCTACGTCTCCTGCATCAGCACATGGGTTCTTTACCACTAGGGCCACCTGCAAAGCCCATTCATTGGCTAAAATTAGGTATATCCCACAATGAATGGCAACCCTTAATGTAAGGATTCTCCTGATGATTTTTCTGAATTAAAAATGATTTTTCTCATTTGGACATGATACTTCCTGTGTGTAATAGTGCTTTTTAAATCAATTCTCATTTATTATACAAGAACATTAATTCTGACTCTCTCATGCATTACTTCTATAGATACAAGGTGATATTACATTTTGGAAAGAAAAGACAAAAACTGTTCACATCCCTTTGTGCTCATAGGAGGCATCTGACCAGTTCAAACAGTGTCACTTCTATTTCAGTCTTCTCTGCATCTTTAGGGGGTTCGGGGCTGCACACAGCTCCTTGGCTTCTCTCTTATCCATGTTTCTCACTGACATTGACTGGACCTTCTAACTGAGCCTAATCAACTGCTCAGGGAGCCTGTTTCTTAGCTCTTGGCCTGACAGGAGGTTCCTGCTGGAGGAGAGAGAACGGCAGGCTGGGATCAACACAGCAGCACAGTGACAGCTCCACCAGCTCCAGCTGGGAAAGGAAAATAAAACAGAGTTCGTGAGACACAAACAAAAAATGAAAACGCTAACAACCTGCTCACATACACGTGCCTTTATAGAAAATAAAGTAGCAGCAGGAGAGGAAAGAGGAACTCCAGATAAGCCATCAGAAGCAGAACGGAAAGTGTTAGTGTATCCTGGTATCCGGACTACTAGAATAAATTAACAACATGTGAGCAGTGTTGATTAAAAACCAGACTTTGACGGCAGAAAAGCAAAACCAACACAAAAATGATGTTCACAAGCACGGGAAGGAAAGCCAGCATAGCCACCTTAGGAGACTCTAGTGGGTTCTTGTTGTTGTGTTCAGTCACAGTCATGTCCGGCTGTTTGTGACCCCATGGACTGCAGCACACCAGGCTTCCTTGTCCTTTACTATCTCCTTGAGTTTGCTCAAACTCATGTCCATTTCTTACAAAGCTTGGTTTTAGCATATGTTAACCTCAGGAACATTGAGCAAGTTCTTAGGTATCTGTTCACCTGATTTTGAAATTATGTTTAAGAGAAAAGCTATACACAAATGCTAATAGTGTCATTATCCATAGTCACCAGAAACTGGAACAAACAGGATGCCCTTCAAAAGGGTAATGGATGAACAAATTGTGGATAAACTATGAAATGGATAATCAAGCTCTCTCTCTCTCTCTCTCTCTCTATATATATATATATATATATATATATATATGTGTGTGTGTGTGTGTGTGTGTGTGTGTGTGTATGTGTGTATATATATATGAGGGTATATTATTCAACAGTAAAAAGGGATGATCTGTCTAGCCATGTAGATATATGAATGAATCCGAAGTGCACAATACTGAGTGTGAGAAACCAGTCTAAAAAGGCTACACACTGCATGAAGCCATTGACAGGGCTTTCTGTAAAAGGCACCACTATAGAGATGGTAAAATGGTCTTCAGTTGCCAGGTGTTTACTGGGGTGATGGGTGGTTGGTAATGCAGAGGGATTTTTTCAGGATGGTGAAACTATTACGTGTTATACTGCAATGGTGGAGAAATTACAAGAGGCATTTGGCAAACCCCATAAAATTTACACACAAAGAGAACACCTCAAAGTATGCAAATTAAGAAACTGTAAATTTAAGCTGTCAAGGATCCCTGGGTGGAATACAGAATGTGACAAAACAGTTAACTGTGTTACAGATGTGAGACAATCTCACCAACCAGGACAGGTGGTAGGGTGGAGAGTGGTGAAAAATGCTGACCATCTAGTCAAAGCTACGGTTTTTCCAGCAGTCATGTATGGATGTGAGAGCTGGACTATAAAGAAAGCTGAGCGCTGAAGAATTGATGCTTTTGAACAGTGGTGTTGCAGAAGACTCTTGAGAGTCCCTTGGACTGCAAGGATCCAACCAGTCCATCCTAAAGGAAATCAGTCCTGAATATTCATCGGAAGGACTGATGCTGAAGCTGAAACTCCAATACTTTGGCCACCTGATGTGAAGAACCAACTCATTGGAAAAGACCCTGATGCTGGGAAAGATTGAAGGTGGGAGGAAAAGGGGACAACAGAGAATGAGACGGTTGGATGGCATCACTGACTCAATGGACACGAGTCTGAGTAAGCTCTGGGAGTTGGTGATGGACAGGGAAGCCTGGTGTGCTGAAGTCCATGGGGTTGCAAAGAGTTTGATCCCACTGAGCAAATGAACTGAATTGCACTGAAGTCAACTGGAAATGTGTGGAATCTAAGACTAAATCCAAAAACAAAAAACAAAACAAAACTGCATATAATCAAGGTACTCTAGGTGATAAGGTTGTTCCGCACAGAGGTACCAGTGAGAAATTCTGAAACCATTACATATGTAACTGGAACTCTACAACTAAATAATTGAGTGGTAGACACCAGTTTTCTCGCTGTTGGATTGAGAGGTTATAAATAAGCCAATGGAAGGCTGGAACAGTCTATGTAGTTTTTGTTTTTTTTTTCCAGTCACTCAGTCGTGTCCAACTCTGCAACCCCATGGACTCCAGCACATTAGGCTTTCCTGTCCTTCACCATCTCTCAGAGTTTGTGAAAACTCATGTTCATTGAGTCAGTAATGCCATCCAACCAACTCGTCCTCTGTCGTCCCCTTCTTCTCCTGCCCTCAATCTTCCCCAGCACAAGGTCTTTTCCAGTGTGTTGGCTCTTCATACCAGGTGGCCAAAGTATTGGAGCTTCAGCTTCAGCATCAGTCCTTCCAATGAATATTCAGGATTTATTTCTTTTAGGACTGACTGGTTTGATCTCCTTGCCTATGTTGTAATGGATTAGAATTAGAGACGTTACTACGATACTGATAATTACATCTATATTTATCCATATGTGTGTGTGTAGGTTAATACACATATATTCCCTTGCCTTGTCATCTGGAAGGATCGGTAATCAGTGACTCCCACTAGCAGTGAGCACACTAAACATTAAATCTTCGCTTCTTACCATTCCACAATGGCATGGCTTCTTGAAAAAATGGCTGATTCTAGGACCACAAGGTGATCCTGGAGTGGCCGATAGTGTCAGAAAGTAAGATTGTGTCAAACGTACACAATGATGGGTTTTTTCAAGGGACACAAGGGCCATGGCCAAAGCTAGAACAATTGAGCAAGAAAATAAATATAGTAGTATTGATTGGATTGTAATGCAAAGTATAAAATCAATAACCAGAAGTGCACACTGGTACAAACAAGGGATTAAATAAGTAAGAGAGGAAGAGGAAACACATTTCCCATGTGGAAGAATTCCTAATATTCATTTCATGCTCCACCCCCAAAGAGGAGCATCAGATAAACAGGCTCTGCATGGTGACTTCCTCTAAAATAATGGCTTTATGGTGGGAAAATCTGGACACACAGCATTGCAGTCACCTGTTCAAGCTCAGCATGAACAGGAGTGTCCTGATGACCATCAGTACCCTTCAGATGGTGTGACGAGAACAGCACTTTGCCTCCGCGGTCTTCCTCCTAAAGACACCTAACCCTAATCTACTCCTGAGAAACCCCAATTTAGTACATCCTACAAAACACTAATCACTACTCCTTAGAGCAGTCAAGATCATCCACAAGAAGGAAAGTCTGAGAAAGTGGCACAGCCAGGAAGCAGCTGGGAGACACCAGGACAAAATTACTGTGGTATCTTTCATGGGATTTTGGAACAGAAAAGGGACATTATGTAAAAATTTAAGGAACTCAGAATAATGTGTGATCTTAGTTAATGATGATGCATCAATACTGGTTCATTAACTGTGAGA
Organism: Capricornis sumatraensis; assembly: GCF_032405125.1. Taxonomy (NCBI): domain Eukaryota; kingdom Metazoa; phylum Chordata; class Mammalia; order Artiodactyla; family Bovidae; genus Capricornis; species Capricornis sumatraensis. The sequence continues at coordinate 48,553,107 of NC_091083.1, forward strand.
AATATTCCATACTAATCTACTCTACTAAGATATTAGGGGATCTTGGGTAGGGGCTTTGCATGTACTTTCTGTATCATCTTCACAGTGTTTCTGTAAATGAAAACCTATTCTAAAATTAAATTGTTTACGTAAAACTCACAAAAATTATAGAGCATTATAACTTTTTTGGTAAGGAAAAATATCTATCTTTCAATGGTATAAGTACCTTAAAACCAGCAACCACCACATGGGAAAATAAGCTAGCCTGACCCTAAGAAGCGCATCGGCTGCGACAGACCATGCAGAAGTGCAGCTGAGAGGAGCTACCCCTCGCCCAAGTTCAGGGGCGGTGACCGAGAGTGCCAGGCTGTGTCAGCACAGGAGCAGCTGAGAGGGGCTACCCCATGTCCGAGGTCAGGGGCAGCGGCCGAGATGAGCTACCACACGCCCAAGGTCAGGGGAGGCAGCCGACAGGAAATACCCCATGCCCAAGGTCAGGGGCAGCAGCCAAGAGGAGCAACCCCACATTCAAGGAGGGGCGGCTGTGTGGGCGCAGGAGGGCTGAGAGGAGCTACTCCACATTCAAGGTCAGGAGGGGCGGCCTTTTAGAGATATCCCTCGTCCAAGGTAAGGAGCAGCGGCTGAGCTTTGCTGGAGCAGCCATGAAGAGATAACCCATGTCCAAGGTAAGAGAAACCCAAGTAAGACGGTAGGTGTTGCAAGAGGGCATCAGAGGGCAGACACACTGAAACCATAATCACAGAAAACTAGCCCAATCTGATCACATGGACCACAGCCTCCTTGTCTAACTCAATGAAACTAAGCCATGCCTTGTGGGGCAACCCAAGACAGGAGGGTCATGGTGGAGAGGTCTGATAGAATGTGGTCCACTGGAGAAGGGAATGGCAAACCACTTCAGTATTCTTGCCTTGAGAACCCCATGAACAGCATGAAAAGGCAAAATGATAGGATATTGAAATGGGAACTCCCGGATTGGTAGGTGCCCAATATGCTACTGGAGATGTGTGGAGAAATAACTCCAGAAAGAATGAAGGGATGGAGCCAAAGCAAAAACAATACCCAGTTGTGGATGTGTCTGGTGATAGAAGCAAGATCCGATGCTGTAAAGAGCAATATTGCATAGGAACCTGGAATGTCAGGTCCATGAATCAAGGCAAATTGGAAGTGGTCAGACAAGAGATGGCAAGGGTGAACATCGACATTCTAGGAATCAGTGAACTAAAATGGACTGGAATGGGTGAATTTAACTCAGATGACCATTACATCTGCAACTGTGGGCAGGAATCCATTAGAAGAAATTGAGTAGCCATCATGGTCAACAAAAGAGTCTGAAATGCAGTACTTGGATGCAATCTCAAAAATAACAGAATGATCTCTGTTCATTTCCAAGGCAAACGATTCAATATCATGGTAATCCAAGCCTATGCCTCAGCCAGTAACATTGAAGAAGCTGAAGTTGAAGAGTTCTATGAAGACATACAAGACCTTTTAGAACTAACACCCAAAAAAGATGTCCTTTTCATTATAGGGGACTGGAATGCAAAAATAGGAAGTCAAGAAACACCTGGAGTAACAGGCAAATTTGACCTTGGAATGCAGAATGAAGCAGGGCAAAGACTAACAGAATTTTGTGAAGAAAATGCACTGGTCATAGCAAACACCCTCTTCTAACAACACAAGAGAAGACTCTACACATGGACATCACCAGATGGTCAACACCGAAATCAGATTGATTATATTCTTTGCAGCCAATGATGGAGAAGCTCTATACAGTCAGCAAAAACAAGACCAGGAGCTGACTGTGGCTCAGATCATGAACTCCTTATTGCCAAATTCAGACTTAAATTGAAGAAAGTGGGGAAAGTCACTAGACCATTCAGGTATGACCTAAATCAAATCGTTTATGATTATAGAGTGGCAGTGAGAAATAGATTTAAGGGACTAGATCTGATAGACAGAGTGCCTGATGAACTATGGACAAAGGTTCATGACATTGTACAGGAGACAGGGATCAAAACCATCCCCATGGAAAAGAAATGCAAAAAAGAAAAATGGCTGTCTGGGGAGGCCTTACAAATAGCTGTGAAAAGAAGGGAAGCAAAAAGCAAAGGAGAAAAGGAAAGATATAAGCATCTGAATGCAGAGTTCCAAAGAAGAGCAAGGAGAGATAAGAAAGCCTTCCTCAGTGATCAATGCAAAGAAATAGAGGAAAACAACAGAATGGGAAAGACTGAAGATTTCTTCAGGAAAATTAGAGATACCAAGGGAACATTTCATGCAAAGATGGGCTCAATAAAGGACAGAAATGGTATGGACCTAACAGAAGCAGAAGATATTAAGAAGAGGTGGCAAGAATACACAGAAGAACTGTACAAAAAAAGATCTTCATGACCCAGATAATCACGATGGTGTGATCACTCACCTAGAGCCAGACATCCTGGAATGTGAAGTCAAGTGGGCCTTAGAAAGCATCACTACAAACAAAGCTAGTGGAGGTGATGGAATTCCGTTTGAGCTATTTCAAATCCTGATGCTATGAAAGTGTTGCACTCAATATGCCAGCAAATTTGGAAAACTCAGCAGTGGCCACAGGACTAGAAAAGGTCAGTTTTCATTCCAATTCCAAAGAAAGGCAATGCCAAAGAGTGCTCAAACTACCGCACAATTGCACTCATCTCACACGCTACTAAAGGAATGTTCAAAATTCTCCAAGTCAGGCTTCAGCAGTACATGAACCGTGAACTTCCAGATATTCGAGCTGGTTTTAGAAAAGGCAGAGGAACCAGAGATCAAATTGCTAACATCCACTGGATCATCGAAAAAGCAAGAGAGTTCCAGAAAAATGTGGATCCCAAGAAACTGTGGAAAATTCTGAAAGAGATGGGAATACCAGACCACCTGACCTGCCTCTTGAGAAATCTATATGCAGGTCAGGAAGCAACAGTTAGAACTGGACATGGAACCACAGACTGGTTCCAAATAGGAAAAGGAGTACGTCTAGACTGTATATTGTCACCCTGCTTATTTAACTTCTATGCAGAGTACATCATGAGAAATGTTGGGCTGGAAGAAGCATAAGCTGGAATCAAGATTGCCGGGAGAAATATCAATAACCTCAGATATGCAGATGACACCACCCTTATGGCAGAAAGTGAAGAGGAACTAAAAAGCCTCTTGATGAAAGTGAAAGAGGAGAGTGAAAATGTTGGCTTAAAGCTTAACATTCAGAAAATGAAGATCATGGCATCTGGTCCCATCACTTCATGGCAGATAGATGGGAAACAGTGGAAACAGTGTCAAACTTTATTTTTTGGGGCTCCAAAGTCAATGCAAATGGTGATTGCAGCAATGAAATTAAAAGACACTTACTCCTTGGAAGGAAAGTTATGACCAACCTAGATAGCATATTCAAAAGCAGAGATTATTACTTTGCCAACAAAGTCAAGTCTATGTCAAGTCTAATCAAGGCTGTGGTTTTTCCAGTGGTCATGTATGGATGTGAGAGTTGGACTGTGAAGAAAGCTGAGTGCTGAAGAATTGATGCTTTTGAACTGTGGTGTTGGAGAAGACTCTTGAGAGTCCCTTGGACTGCAAGGAGATCCAACCAGTCCATCCTAAAGGAGATCAGTCCTGGGTGTTCATTGGAAGGAATGATGCTGAAGCTGAAATTCCAATATTTTGGCCACCTCATGTGAAGAGTTGACTCAGTGGAAAATACCCTGATTGTCTGAGGGATTGGGGACAGGAGGAGAAGGGGACGCCAGAAGATGAGATGGCTGGATGGCATCACCGACTGAATGGACATGGGTTTGAGTAGACTCCGGGAGTTGGTGATGGACAGGGTGATGGACTCCGGGAATTGCTGGTGTGCTGCAATTCATGGGGTTGCAAAGAGTTGCACACGACTGAGCGACTGAACTGAACTGAACTGACCCTAAGATTGCTTCAACTCACATATGATTTGATGGTTTCAAAATAGGAATTAGAAACAATGATTCTATCAGAAGTAAAGCAAATTTTTTCTCCAACATGAAGATGAAGAAGTCATATGATAGTGAAATATCACATATCTCCCAAGAGGAGGTTTAACTTGAACTTAGAAAAGTAGTCTTTCTTTGATACATCATAATGAATATTTCCAGGGCAGTATACAAGCACAGATGTGGATTTGAGTATTAACGTATTGTGCTGAGAAGACAGCAGTATGATTGAGGCTAAGCTTACATACGTCTGTACAAGTAACCTGTACACCTGAGTGATGAGATGTGGGCTGGTAAGAGGGCTTCGACGTGATTTACGAGGCAGCCTGAGTAAAAATCTTCCTGTAGTACAATGAGTCATTCAAAGAGAAATAGATGGAAAATGAATGAGAGCTATTTTAGAATAAGGGCATTCATCCCAGGGCCATGTGTATGCCTTGAATTAAAGTGGGAGACAATAGGAGGACGGAGCTCTCTGAAGGGTGTTCTTCTGCTTGTAATTATTCCCAAGCCTTCACCTCTGGGTAGCACATGGCACGATCAGCCTTTGCATGTTACCACCTGAATCATTAAACACAGATTCAGTGAGCGACATGATGTTACTCTGGGTGGACCTCATGCTCCTCTCGCTGCTACAATGACAATAGCCTGTGAAAGATGCAAAGTCAAAATCATAGTCGTTTTAAGAGTGAATTGTGTTCTTGTCTTCAACCCTTGGTAACGACATCAATTCTAAGAGAACTGTGAAAATTACACTTGATGATAACATTAAAGAACAATGTATGCTTTATAGGATTAGTATAGTTTTGAGAAATGGGATTACAACTGAGCCTGATGGAAAATAGATAGCCAAGGGAGGTAGCTGTAATATTTTAAATCCATGGCCATGATTTTATATAAATATTGTATGAGGCCACTGGTCATGTTGGAGTCAGAAAAACTAGTCTCTCTTAATTAATCTGACAATTTCACATCCTTAAGAGCAGAGTTTCTGCAATATTTTAAGATTCACACCTTTTGTATATTCATCTGGTTTTTCTAGACTACCAGATACTGGCAACTAAATTAGAAAGGTAAAATCATTTTTATCAGTTTCAATTTTTTGAAATGATAACTTCAGTTATATAAATCACAATTACAGCAATATTATTTTTTGTTTCATATTTATAACAATTTTGGGGCTTCCCTGGTAGCTCAGCTGGTGAAGATTCTGCCTGCAATGCAGGAGACCTTGGTTCACTTCCATGGTTGAGAAGATCCCCTGGAGAAGGGAACAGCTACCCACTCCAGTATTCTGGACTGGAGAATTCCGTGGACTGTATAGTCGAAGTCCATGGGGGTCATAAAAAGTTGGACAGACAGAATGACTTTCACTTTAGAACAATTTTAGTTTTTCAAACCCTGATCTTATGGCTATATATGTCTTGCCTTAAGGTCTATCAAGTTAATTTTTATCATGTTAATTTTTTCTTTGCTACACTTTCAAGTGGAAGTTTAATTAGAAACAAGTGGTCTAAACATATGTTTAGATACTCTCTGCTGAAAAACTTTTTCAGTATTCTTTTTTGCCATGAATAGCTTCAAATTCATGAATCAGAAGTTTGTTTATAATCAATTACATTGCAATGGGTCAGAGTTAAATTAGGAAAGTTATTATATATCATGAATGCCTAGAGAAAAGCATACTTCAATAAAACAAAAACATTGTCCATGGATAAAATAAAAGAATTAATGAAAACCTTAACTTTCTACATCCATGGAAATAGTAATCTAAATAATGAAAAATATGTGATCACTTTAATTCAGTTCCAAGTCTTTCTCATCCTTGTTTTGTGTGGCCAGTAGATATTCTGGAATCCAACAATCCAATCCAAACTGTGCTTTTTTAGAGAACTAATTAAATCTGATTGTATACCACAAGGACATAGAAACAACGTAACATGTAGGAAACCTGGAGTCCATAAATCGCAGTGAATAGAGAGCAACAAAAATTATAATGTGAACTACTCTCATAATATGTTAAGAGCTATAGTAAAAGATGTCTGCCACTTACTTGAGCTTTATTTCATATTCATACTTAGCTATTATTTGGATCTGTTAGTATTTTTTGTTCTTTTGTTTGATGCAGTGGATAAAGGGGGCCGCATCTAAGGGTGTGACCAGACACAGCAATTGGCCCACAGTGCTGCAGCTGTCTGAGTCTGTGATCTCATTTGGGGCATTCCGGAGCCTGACTGGGAATTTTCAGAGAATTAGATGACCCTGGGGAACTTCGAAAAGTTGCCACATATTCTTAGAGATCTAGAAGGTTGCATGCAAAAGGAAGTCTGTGTCTGCCGAGGAAAGATGCTGGAAAAGAAAAGATCCCCTGCCAGGGTCCAGCCCCGGTGGATCCAGGGAAATTCAAAGGGTGAACGGCGTAGGTGAGGAAAGCTTATTTATTTAGAAATATAACATTAGATTAGGGAGAAATAGTGTAGTAGGAAAATTTAGTGGAGAAAAGAGGCTGAATAACTTGGTTTACGTGGAAAGCCAATAAAATCTCAGGACAAGAGATTTGCACCATCTACGTTGGGCCACTGGTGCCCGTTTGAATATCGGAGAGTGCCCCACCTTGGGCTCTCTCTCTCACGGAACTTAAAAGCTGGGGCAAGTAAGTAGACATGGCGAGCCTCCAGGCCCCAGATGGGAATTCAGCCTGAAAATAGAGTAAAGAGGAGACACGGGGGAAACCAGTCCAGCGACTGGCCCATCCTCTATTGTTGTAAAGGCCGTTTATACCTTTTTTTTTGTACATAGAGATTAATGGATAATATAAAATTATGTAGCGTCAGCAGCCCTGACTCTTACCGAAACCAGGCTTGCTTTCTGCATACCTAGTTGTATACACAAGTCTTAGGTAATTTACATCATCTTCTGGCCAGAGGGCCAATTAACATTTTACGGCCCTTTTCTGATAAAGGTTTGTCAACCAGAAGACTTATTTGTGTTGAAAATGTTGTTCTTCCCAAAGTCTGGTGCCACTCTCAGAAAGCACTAAATAAAGTTACATTCTTACATAGCAAAGGCACAATTAACAACAAGTAAAAGGAGTACAGTGATTTATAACAGAAGAAAAGTAATTAACTCAAAAGTCTAGTGTTGCTAACATTAAAACTACTATATTCCTTTTTCTATATCCCAATTACATTAATATCCTTCAGGTGTTAAAAGATAAAGAATGTGGAGGCCTGGCAACAGTCATTGACTCAACAGTGAAAACCCATCACCAATATGATTTTTAGCTCTTTAGAAAAGGCTCTGTATCTTTAAGATGCTTTAAGCTTTGTGCCTCTTGCATGGAGGGGCTGTAAACAATTCACGAATTGTAAAAAGTCCGGGAAACCTGTCAGGCAAGTTAGAGAGCCATCAAAGGGGTTTGAGCTGATGCAGGAGACTGAAGCCCTGAATTAACTTTTTTCCAGAGAATATCAGAAGAGTGAAAAGCACAGTAATAAAGCAGGCAGACTCTGGTTTTGGGGGGTAGATGTTCAAGAAAACTCAGGGGGAACCCCTGAAGCCAGATCACGCCTTTGCGTTTTGTCGGGCTTCCTTCCTCATGACCTTTGCCATGGGTGGGATTCCTTATGCTGGCTCCCGGCAATCCCCCACTGAAACCCTGACAGTGAAGAAAGAGAAAATTAACACTGTCTTGTAATCATTCCAAAGTTTGAAGGCATGCCTTCCCACATAGATTATTTAGGATCTAATCCTGAGGGCTGTATAAACCAGACTTAAAAATAAAACAGTTTTTAAAAATCCAGCTATAAACTCAATTTTTAAAAAATCCAGCTATAAACTCAATCCAGCTATAGACTCAAACTTATGTTACTATTGAGTTACAGAATTAACTAAAAAAAAATAAAAATACACACACACACAACTTTCAGTAAGAAAAACAAAATTAAACAAAAAACACCTACTAACAAAAAGAGACCCAAGGGGAAAGATCTGAAACCAGAGTTTCTCCAATATATTGTCAAAAATGTAAGGTTTTAACAACAAAGAAATAAGACATGCAAAGAAATAGGAAAATACACCACATACTCAGAGTGGGGAAAAGCAGTCAACAGAAGATATGCATGAGGGGGCCCAGATGTTGAACATAACAGAAAATCTTTAAACTATTACAAATGTTTTCAGAAATAAAACTGTCTAAAAAGTTACAATAATGTAGTATTATAACACCTCATCCAATAGAGAATATCAAGAGATATAAATTATAAATGGAATCAAGCAAAAGTTCTGGAGTTAAAAAAGTACGACGACTTAAATGAAAATTAGTAAGAAAGTTCAAGAACACATTTGCACTTGCAGAAGGGCTGGAAGGTAAGTCAGTGGAGATCATCCAGTCTCAGAAACAAAAGTCAAAAAGAATGAAGAAAGTTGCACAGTGATCCACAGACCTGTAAGAGTTCCTGTTCAGAAACGTAGTGATTGGGGGCTGTCTCATCTTTCATGTTCCCCTGTTTCCAATGTTTCGCTGTTAAAGAAAAAAACAAAAACAAAACAGTTGAACAAATACATTCTGGTCCCCTCGCACCGCGAGATCCTGGTTATGCTTGACGAAATGCTTCGCTACCCATTGGCTCCTGTGTAAGGTCTGATCTCTTCTGTGATTGGTTCTCATGATCACGTGGCAGCTGACATGCCGTTTTGAAAGCTCCTCTCCTCCGGGGTTTTCAACTTTTCCAGCAATTGTTGGCTCCTGAGCTCGTGTCTTCGTTTTCACTGTCTGTGACCTTAAAATTGCCAGTCAGGGATGCTCCCTGCTCAGGGTGTGGTTGATGAGGAAGCGGTCTTGTGCTCCTGCCCTGTTCAGGCCGGAGATAAAATGTCAGCGTTTCCTTGTTTTCTTACCTCGAGCTACATCTTCTGTCAATTACTTGCCTTCTTCTTTCTGCAACAGTGGTATTTCTTTTGGAGAACAAATATAACAGCGCTTTTTATTTGTTTCTTTGGCAAGTCGGAGTAAACTAAGAGAGGAATGGTTGGGAATAAGAAGTAGGTTTCAGAGGTGAAGCCTGGACGTTCATCAGAATTCCCTTCAGGCTCTCGTGGGCCCTGCTGACAACAGGGGAGGCTATGCTGGTGTGGGGTAGGCGTGTACAGGAAATTTCTGAGTCACCCTCTTAATTTGCTATGAACCTGAATCTTCTCTTAAAAAATTAAATCTTTCAAAACAAATGATAGATAACAACAGCCCCCATTAATTAAGAACTTTTCATGTCCCATGCACTGTGCACTTTAATCTTTTCAACTGAATGAAGGAGGGCGTCTTAGGGCTCCCATTTTATAGTTGAGAAAATGAGGTTTTGAGGTTGGCATTTTGTGGCAAAAAAAAAAAAAAAAATCAGCAACAACAAAATAAATAGAATTACTTTGCAGCAACTTTTTGTGCATTAGACTCATGGACTTCAGTAGTGGTGAAATGCAGATACAAAACAGAGCAGGGAGTAAGAGTGAGTGCTGGTGTCCTGCTACAGGCGTTCCTGCCCGCACGCCACCATTTACACATGGTGTGATCCTGGGCCAGTCGCTTAACTTCTCTGGGCTGGCCTCTTTACCATTCACATAATAACCAAACCACCTAAACTTGTGAAAACTAAATTAGATAAGCACTAATTGTCCAGCTGTCAAAACACTTTGATCAATATTTAAGTTGCAAATATATCTTCCAATTCACAGCGTGTGTACCTGTGTACCAGCTACTAACAATGTTAAAAAAAAATGTGGTTTTTGTATGATTATTTTGTTAGATAATCTCTAAATTTTTTCTGTTCAACTCTCTCATGCGCCCCCTCGAGGCCCAGGCTCACACTGCAAGAGAAAGCGCCGGGGTTGACTTTGGAACTTTGTCTTTGCTTGTCGCTCCCCTGAATCTCTGTCCTCTTTTCTAAGAAACTGTTGGTTTTAAGAAAGTGAGAAAAACCACAGGGAGTTGGGCGCAGTTACAGCAATATTTGATCTCTGAACATCTTATGGAAAATTTGAACTAAAGAGCTAATATCCAAGGGTAAGAAAATCTGTATTGTGCCCCAAACAAATCCACCAAGAAGGGCTGTGCAGTGCTAAGAGTAAATGTTTGAGCTTCAGCAAGAGCCTGAAGTTGCAGCTTAATAATTTCCTAAATATTAAATGTTGGATGGATTATTTAACTTCTAATTTTCTCAGTTATTTTCATCTGTGTAATCAAGATAATGATGTGGCTATTGTAAAAAAAAAAAAAAGAATAACCAAGAATTCTGGCAACATAATATGAGACTTATATGACACATATCCCCTTTCTGTTAACCATAAGTACTTATTTAGGCTTTAAAATCTCAGCCACAATCCCAAACTCGCCTTGTCCGTACACTCTCAGTCTCTTCCAAGCATAACTACCTCAACTTCCTGTAAGCCACAGAACTTATAGTCAGTAAACTCCATTTGGAGTTACATGAGCTTTGTCACTCATCACCTGCATGAGCTTGGCCAAGCAGTTTCACTTAACTAAGCTTCAGTTTTCTTTCCTTTCTTGTGCAGAATGGGACTGAGGGGTCAAGGGAACAAGGCAGGTCAGACAGCCGGCCCATGCCTGCCCAGAGTTCCAGGAAGGGTTCATCACCCAAAAGCACTGAAGCTCAACTGATTCTCCAGATGGTGGGTCTCTTACGTAACTCTTACAATGTTATTATATTTTTCAGGTGGCTCAGTATTCCAACTGCAGTGGAACTTCTTCAGGAGAGGGTTCTGATTTTTCACTATCAACAAATAAATTAGTCCTTCCAATCTTGTATAATAAAGAGAAAAGGCAGAGGACAGTTTCTGGGCATAGATTCCTAGATAGGAGTGGTGCGCACCTGATTGTAAACACTCCGCAAAACAGTCATAATTTCAAGCCAATTGATGTTAAATTGGGAGCTTTAATTTTTCCATGGTGAGAGTATTATTCCATAAAAATAAGCAAAAGCTACAAACCACTTCTCCTCACCCCCTCCCATGTTATCAAACACTTCCTGTATGAGTCAGGGTTCTGGAGAGAAACAGAGCCAGGAGGAAATGCACACATAGATATGCTGTTGCTGTTGTTCACTGACTAAACAAGTCGCTCAGTTGCGTCTGGCTCTTTGCGACCCCATGGACTGCAGCCTGCCATGCACCTCTGTCCATATGTTTCCCAGGCAAGAATACTGGAGTGGGTTGTCATTTCCTTCTCTAGGCGATCTTCCTGACTCAGGGATTGGACCCATGTCTCCTGCATTGGAATGCGGATTCTTTACCACTACACCACTGGGGAGGCCCATATATAGATATAGATGATGTAAGCGGATGGAAGTAGACATAGATGATATAGATGTAGGTAGATATAAAGAGATTTATTACAGAAATTGGCTTGTGTGATTATGAAAGCAAAGAACCCCACAATCTGCCATGTGCAAGACAGAGGCTCAGGAAAACAAATGGGATTCAGTTCAGTTCAGTTCAGTCACTCAGTCATGTCCGACTCTTTGCAACCCCATGAACAGCAGCACGCCAGGCCTCCCTGTCCATCACCAACTCCCAGAGTCCACCCAAACCCATGTCCATTGAGTCAGTGATGCCATCCAACCATCTCATCCTCTGTCATCCCCTTCTCCTCCTGCCCTCAATCTTTCCCAGCATCAGGGTCTTTTCCAATGAGTCAGCTCTTCGCATCAGGTGGCCAAAGTATTGGAGTTTCAGCTTCAACATCAGTCCTTCCAATGAACACTCAAGACTGATCTCCTTTAGGATGGACTGGTTGGATCTCCTTGCAGTCTAAGGAACTCTCAAGAATCTTCTCCAACACCACAGTTCAAAACCATCAACTCCTTGGCGCTCAGCTTTCTTTATAGTCCAACTCTCACATCCATACATAACTACTGGAAAAACCATAGCCTTGACTAGTCAGACCTTTGTTGACAAAGTAGTGTCTCTGCTTTTTAATATGCTATCTAGGTTGGTCATAACTTTCCTTCCAAGGAGTAAGCGTCTTTTAATTTTATTGCTGCAATCACCATCTGCAGTGATTTTGGAGCCCAGAAAAATAAAGTCAGCCACTGTTTGCCCATCTATTTGCCATGAAGTGATGGGACAGGATGCCATGATCTTAGTTTTCTGAATGTTGAGCTCTTTTGGGTAAATCAGTATAAGTCTGAAGCCCCTGAGAACTAGAGTGGTGCTGAGGGCAGGAGTGCATCCCAGCTCAAGAAAGAGCAAATTCACACTTCCTCCTGTTTTTGTTCTATTCAGACCTCCAGAAACACATTGAAAAACACACTAAAAATAATCTTTTCCAGCTATATCCAGTTAAGTTGACAGAAAATTAATGATTGCACTTCTCAGAGTATTGAGTACAAATGCAATGACCAAACAACTGACACTTAAATTGCAACAAAGCAGAAAATAGAAATTCATCTTTAAAAAATCATTCTCATATTTAAAATGAATATATACACATATATATGTATGTATACTGTCACCAAATAATTGCATCTTAAACGAACTGATGGTAGAAGTGAAGAAAAGACATATGGTAAATAATAGTTGTACACAAAATTGAATTTTGAATTCTGAGAAATCTCAATTGTTTTTAACCTATTGCTCATTCAATTTTCTCATCAAATACTCCTTTGAGTGGCTTAACATTGAAGAGGAAGTAAATGCATTTCATATGGTTAATGTGACACCCTTTTCCATGGCTTCACACTAAATATATTATTCTTGTTGTTGGGCTACAGTAAAGGAAAGTAATTCTGAGCAGTTCTTTCATGTCTTTTGCCTTTTATCATGAATCACAAAGACAAATGCTCCTGAAGTGTTCAAGCTCCTCTAGCAGATACTGGTGACTAAATAAAAAGCAAAACAAAACTATTCCTTCTATTTTCAGAGTCTGTGACTCTGAGACATTCCCCTCAAGCCTCCTCTTTGCTGGGGCCCCTTTGGCAATCTAGGTCTCTCCCCACACCACCCAGCATAGCACTTCAAGATGTTCTTCAAAAGATGCTTTCTTTCTGATTGTGTTGATGCTTCATTGAGATATTGTGCTTGAATGTTTCACAATATGATCAAAAGAGGTGTCATCAATAGGAAGGACATCTGGCCTCTCTTGTCTTGCCTGAGGTACCAGCCCAGCAGAACAATGTGCCCACCACTCAGGGAATGGGGAGGGAGTTGCCATCTCTCATGGATCCAGCAGCCTCTGCCTTCAACAGTGACTAACGTTCTGCTCTAGGACCCCAGGGAGCACTCAGTGCTTCCAACAGAGCTGGTAGTCAGAGCAAAATGCCTTTCACCACAGGCAGCCCCTACATTTTATTTTTTTATTTAAATTTTTATTTTTACTTTATTTTACTTTACAATACTGTATTGGTGTTGGCATACATTGACATGAATCTGCCACGGGTGTACATGAGGTCCAGCCCCTACATTTTAAATGTATTCCAACTGTCCCAGTTGCAGAACAGTTTGCATATAACTTGACACCTGAGACATACAACTATTTTATTACTGTGGATGGTAAGGACTCATAGAAAAAACTTCAAATTAATACCGATCAGAAACCACAACGGTCTCCCACACCTGGTCCCATGGTGGAAAACTTTGACGTTAGTCTTGATTGTTCTTTGATGTCATTGTTTTCTTCAGGCATCTTTACAGAGGTATTCATTGGGCTATCTCAAATCTTGACTAAAATAAGGTAAATGGTTGAGAAAATCTTCTTTTGACTGGAATTTAGGGATAATCAAGCCAATGGGACGACCTTGGAGAGGCAGCAGTTGAAGATTTTCAGACTGCTGGTGCATCAATGCTTTTCTTTTTCAACAAGATTGCTGAATCATGACAACTTAACATACCATGACGACATAGAATGGTGTTGAACTATGAACTGTTTGCATGTTTTGGAGGTTAATCCCCACAAATAATAAATGCTGGAGAGGGTGTGGAGAAAAAGTAACTCTTTTACTCTCTTGGTAGAGATGTAAATTGGTACAACCACTAGGGAGAACAGTAAAGAGGTTCCTTTAAAAACCAAAAACAGACCTACTCTAAGACCCAGCAATCCCACTCCTGGGCATATATCTGGAGAAAACCATAATTCACAAAGATATGTGTACCTCAATGTTCATTATAGGGCTATTTACAATAGCCGAGATATAGAAGCAACCTAAATGTCCATGGACAATTGAATGGATAAAGAAGATGAGGTGTATATATATATGTGTATGTATATATATATATGTATATATAGATAGATAGATAGATGTCGGGAGCCAGCGTGAGGAACTCCGCCCATGGCAAAGGTCATGAGGAAGGAAGCTTGACATATGCAAAGGCGTGATCAAGCCTCAGGAAACCCCCTGTTTCCGAGCATCTACCCCCAAAACCAGAGTACTTTATGGGGAGTTCTCCGCCATAACCATTTCTCTCGGAGAAGGAGTTAACTTACAGCTCCAAGTTAATAAAAATTCCTGGGCGTGACAAGAGTGTTTCAACTTACGAACTCTGAAGTTCCTCTAGCCTCCCTGATCAGGTTCGTCCGGCCACATGTGATTGTTTGCAACCTCCCAACCTTGAGAGGCACGAGATGCTTTAAAACTTTCTAAATAGACTCTTTTGAGAAGTTAGAAAATTATTAGTATAGTATAGTGGGTTGATTAGGAATTATATCGGTGAAGGGTTTTTTCATTTGTCGTGCCACTGCTGATTCCCTGCCCTGGGTGTGACAAGGATGTCTCAGGTCAAACCTCTCTGCTGACAAACTAGCTTGTGTGACAACCTCTCAGCCATAAACAGCACAGAGAGCTTGGAGTATTAGCATAGTGCTTTTTTCATTGATGAGTCAATGGTTGCCATCAGGCCTCCATATCCTTAGGCACCTGGGAATATATTAATCAATGTATTTGGAATATAGAAAAGGAAATATAGTAGTTTTTTGATGTTAGCTATACTAGACTTTTTGAGTTAATGAATTTTCTCTTTTGTTATAGATCACTGTACTTTGTTATAAATCACTATAAATCACTATGCTATGTAAAAATGTAACTTTATCACTATCTTAAGACAAAATAGATCTTAAGGGGAACATTGGTGAAGGGTTTACATTTGTTGAGTCAATATTTGCTGCTAAATCTCCATATTCCTGCCCTTATAATGAGTATAACTAGCATATAGGAGAAATAAGTATTAACTTTTAAGATTGATCATGTTAAACCTTAGGTTAAGTAAATTCCTTTCTTGATTGTAACTCACTACACCCTCACCCTATAGGAATGCAACTTTATTTGGAGGGTGGAGCCTGATTTAAGAAAAAAATCACCCCTGGAAAAATAAGTTTTCTGGTTAACTGACCGGTATCAGAAAGGGCCATAAAATGTCAGCAGACCTCATGGCCAGAAGATGACGAAACTCATAAGATCTTTGTATAATTTTATATGAAGCACCTGATTGTGACAAGGGTCAGGTCTGCTGACCCCTGCGTGACTCTGTATTCATCCCTATGTATAACAAAAAGGTATATAAACAAACCTGAAAAATAAAGAAATCGGATCAGTTTCTGGAAAGACTGATTCCCCCATGTCGTTTCTTTCTCACTCCCTGTTTTCCTGGCTGAATTCCCATCTGGTATGAGGGTACGCACCAAAGCCTACTGACTTTGCCGGGGCTTCCAAGATCGGACCAGGGAGGCCTCAGTGCCTCCTCTCCCTCGGGAGAATGGAAAGACACCTGTGGCCTTTGTAGGTGACAATTAGTATTCCACGTAAACCAGTTATTCAGCCTCCTTTTCTCCATTAATTCTCCTACTACACTATCTGTTTCTAATCTCCCTCTATATCTGTAATTAAATAAGTGTTTTCCAGGACCCCGATTCCGTCCCCACCTTCGAATTACCCTGGATCCACCGGGGCTGGACCCCGGCAGATATAGATAGATAAATACAGATAGATAGATACAGATAGATAGATAGATATAGATATATAATACCTCATTTATATATATATGTATATATGAGATATTATTCAGCCATTAAAAAGAATGAAGTAATGCCATTTGTAGTGACATGGATGGGCCAGGAGATTATCATACTAAACTGAAGTAAGCCAGACTGAAAAAGATAAATATCATGGTATCACTTGTACATGGAATCTTAAAAAAAGATACAAATGAACTTATCTCCAAAATAGAAAGACAGTCACAGACATAGACAACAATCTTACGGTTACCAAAGAGGAAAAGGAGTGGGAAGAGGAATAAATTAGAAGGTTAGGATTAACACTCCTACACATGACTAGATATAAAACAGGTAATCCAACAACACACCACTGCATATAGAATAGACAACCCAACAGAGACCTACTGTATAGCACAAGGAACCCTACTCAATATTTTTTAATAATCTACAATGGAAAATGATCTGAACATATATTTCTATATATGTGTGTATATGTATAATGGAAGCACTTGGTTGTATCCCCAAGATGAACATGACATTGTAAATCAGCTGTGCTTCAATAAAAGAAGATAGAATCCAACAGAATGTGTGATTTACAATATTTTCTCTAAGGGAATCAAGATCTATTTTTCAGAAACATTGTACATCAAATCACACCCATTGAGAAACGTGGGAGCATGACAGGTGAGAGGGCAGGTGTTCCTCAATCCTCTCCTCCTGCTTGTCTGTCCTCCACCAGCCACCTCCACACCCTGTCGCCTGTGGAGAAGAACATGGCTGTTCCTTTCCCACAGGGCACGTGGTGGTGGTAACTGGGCTTACATGACCATTTCATCCCAATTTCCTAGGATGGGGTGAAGGGACAGGGCAGACAATATACAGCCCCACTGCTCAGCTGTGTTCCACCCTCAGCTTGCTGGGATCCAGACTGAAGACCTCCTCCCTTGTACAGGGGCAGCTGAGAGATGGAGAAGGTGACCCTACATGGCCTCGAGCCTTTACTGAACACAGTGAGATCTCTTCTGAACCCCAAACTTCACTCCCATTTCTTCCCACGTAACTAAACTTACAGAATAGAAAACAAGTCTCTCAGTACAGATAAATCTGACAGAAACGAGTTGCTAACTTAAACCCACATTGAGGCATCCATGATTTACCTGTAATCTCCTTTTAGGGAACACCTGGACTGAGAAGAAAATTAGCATGAAAAAAGGGGTCATGAGTAGGGGCAAGACTGCCATTGAGGAAGGGGACTTCTACTACAAGTCAGTCGTTTCCAGGTCACTTCAAGTAGGAGCGATCTCTCCTTCCTTCACCTAAAATTAGGTAGATATAAGCATGGACTCAAGAAATCTTACTGAGGCAGAAGCAACAAGATTTGGTAAACAGATCAGTTCAGTTCAGTTCAGTCACTCAGTCGTGTCCGACTTTTTGCGACCCATGGACTGCAGCACATCAGGCCTCCCTATCCATCACCAACTCCTGGAGTTTACCCAAACTCATGTCCATTGAGTCGATAATGCCATCCAACCATCTCATCCTCTGTCATCCCCTTCTCTTCCCACCTTCAATCTTTCCCAGCATCAGGGTCTTTTCCAATGAGTTAACTCTTCACATGAGGTGGCCAAAGTATTGCAGTTTCAGTTTCAACATCAGTCCTTCCAATGAAAACTCAAGACTGATCTTTAGGATGGACTAGTTGAATCTCCTTGCAGTCCAAGGGACTCTCAAGAGTCTTCTCCAACACCACAGTTCAAAAGTGTCAGTTCTTCAGCGCTCAGCTTTCTTTATAGTCCAACTCTCACATCCACACATAACTACTGGAAAAACCATAGCCTTGACTAGACGGACCTTTGTTGGCAAAGTAATATCTCTGCTTTCTAATATGCTATCTAGGTTGGTCAAAACTTTTCTTCCAAAGACTAAGTGTATTTTAATTTCATGGCTGCAGTCACCATCTGCAATGATTTTGGAGCCCAGAAAAATAAAGTCAGCCACTGTTTCCACTGCTTCCCCATCTATTTCCCATGAAGTGATTGGACCTGATGCCATGATCTTAGTTTCCTGAATGTTGAGTTTTAAGCCAACTTTTTCACTCTCCTCTTTCACTTTCATAAAGAGGCTCTTTAATTTGTCTTCACTTTCTGCCGTAAGGGTGGTGTCATCTGCTTATCTGAGGTTATTGATATTTCTCCTGGTAATCTTGATTCCAGTTTGTGCTTCCTGCAGCCCAGCGTTTCTCATGATGTACTCTGCATATAAATTAAATAAAGAAGGTGACAATATACAGCCTTGACATACTCCTTTTCCTATTTGGAACCAGTCTATTGTTCCAGGGCTTCCCTGGTGGCTCAGAAGGTAAAGCATCTGCCTGCAATGTGGGAGACCTGGGTTCGATCCCTGGGTTGGGATGATCCCCTGGAGAAGGAAATGGCAAGAAACTCCAGTATTCTTACCTGGAGAATCCCAAGGACAAAGGAGCCTGGTAGGTTACAGTCCATGGGGTCACAAAGTCAGACACAGCTGAGCAACTTCACTTTCTTTCTTTCTGTGATTCCATGTCCAGTTCTAACTGTTGCTTCCTGACTTGCATATAGATTTCTCAAGAGGCAGGTCAGATGGTCTCATATTCCCATCTCTTTCAGGATTTTCTAGTTTATTGTGATTCACACAGTCAAAGGCTTTGGCATAGTCAATAAAGCAGAAAGAGATGTTTTTCTGGAACTCTCTTGCTTTTTCGATGATCCAGTGGATGTTGGCAATTTGATCTCTGGTTCCTCTGCCTTTTCTAAAACCAGCTTGAACATCTGGAATTTCATGGTTCAAGTATTGCTGAAGCCTGGCTTGGAGAATTTTGAGCATTCCTTTACTAGCATGTGAGATGAGTGCAACTGTGCAGTAGTTTGAGCATTCTTTGGCATTGCCTTTCTTTGGAATTGGAATGAAAACTGACCTTTTCCAGTCCTGTGGCCACTGCTGAGTTTTCCAAATTTGCTGGCATATTGAATGCAGCACTTTTACAGCACCATCTTTTAGGTTTTGAAATAGTTCACCTGGAATTCCATCACCTCTACTCGCTTTGTTCGTAGTGATGCTTCCTAAGGCCCACTTGACTTCACATCCCAGGATGTCTGGCTCTAGGTGAGTGATCACACCATTGTGATTATCTGGGTCATGAAGACCTTTTTTTGTACAGTTCTTCCTTGTATTCTTGCCACCTCTTCTTAACATCTTCTTCTTCTGTTAGGTCCATACCATTTCTGTCCTTTATTGAGCCCATCTTTGCATGAAATGTTCCCTTGGTATCTCTAATTTTCTTGAAGAGATCTCTAGTCTTTCCCATTCTGTTCTTTTCCTCTATTTCTTTGCACTGATCACTGAGGAAGGCTTTCTTATCTCTCCTTGCTATTTTTTGGAACTCTGCATTCAAGTGGGTGTATCTTTCCTTTTCTCCTTTGCTTTTTGCTTCTCTTCTTTTCACAGCTATTTGTAAGGCCTCATCAGACAGCCATTTTTCTTTTTTGCATTTCTTTTTCTTGGGGATGGTCTTGATCACTGTTTCCTGTACGATGTCATGAACCTCTGTCCATAGTTTTTCAAGCTCTCTGTCTTTCAGATCTAATCCCTTGAATCTATTTCTCACTTCCACTGTATAATCCAAAGGGATTTAATTTAGGTCATATCTCAATGGTCTAGTGGTTTTCCCTACTTTCTTCAATTTAAGTCTGAATTTGGTAATAAGGAGTTCATGATCTGAGCCACAGTCAGCTCTCAGTCTTGTTTTACTGACTGTATAAAGCTTCTCCATCTTTGACTGCAAAGAATATAATCAACCTGATTTCGGTGTTGACCATCTGGTGATGTCCAGTTGTAGAGTCTTCTCTTGTGTTGTTGGAAGAGGGTGTTTGCTATGACCAATACGTTCTCTTGGCAAAACTCTATTAGCCTTTGCCCTGCTTCATTCTGTACTCCAAGGCCAAATTTGCCTGTTACTCCAGGTGTTTCTTGACTTCCTACTTTAGATTCCAGTCCCCTATAATGAAAAGGACATCTTTTTGGGGTGTTAATTCTAAAAGTTCTTGTAGGTCATCATAAGACCATTCAACTTCAGCATCTTCAGCATTAATGGTCAGGGCATAGACTTGGATTACTGTGATATTGAATGGTTTGCCTTGGAAACAAACAGAGATCATTCTGTCGTTTTTGAGACAGATGGGTGTGAAGAAAGAAAGTGACAAGTTAATCATTCTGAAGAGTTAGAAGAACCATTTTCTTTTAAAGGAGATAAATTCTAAAACATATTTATTTGTATTTTGACACTCGCCACAGTAACCTATGTGGGGCTTCCTGGGTGGCACAGTGGTGAAGAACCCACCTGACATTGCGGGAGATGCAAGTTCTATTCATGGCTCGGGAAGACCCCTGGAGAATGGAATAGCAACCCACTCCAGCATTGTTGCCTGCAGAGTCCCATGGACAGAGGAACCTGGTGGGGTTCAGTCCATCTGGTCACAAAAGAGTCAGACATGACTTAGCTAGTGAGCAGACACAAACAGTGACCTATGTGCATGCTTCAGAAAACAAGTTCCTTTTGCTCTTCGATGCTTCTGTTGATTTTTTACAATCCTGTTCTGTTTCTCATCTCTGTGTTGCAAATAAAACCAACCTCTCTCCCTCTCTCTGCAGCCTCATCTCTGTCTTTATCTCTTCTCCCTGCCATACTTTTTTTTCTCATTTACTATGCCTCAAACATATTCACTTCTTCTTAAAGATTTACTTTAATGGTTAATCTTCAAGAGGTCAGAAATGTGAAAGCTTTAGATTCCATTCACTTATTTATGGTGTTCCTGATTATCTCACTGTGTACAATTTTCTTAGTGTTCTTGGTGTTATAACACCCATATTTCACTTCCAGATTATCTCCCTGTGTACAACTCTCTTGGTGTGCTTGGTGTTATAACACATGTATTTCACTCACACAGCCTCCTCTACCAATATTTTGTCCCTGCATGTGAAGTATAGAAACCTCTCTTTCATTTAAATCCCCTTTTCTCTCCATGGTTTCAATATAATTGTCATAAGTATTTCCTCTACATAGGTTCTTTTTTCTTGGAACTTTAGAGTTCCAAGATTTGTTTCCTAAGACTCATTCCTTGAGCTGCTCTTTCAGGGTGGGTTCGTTAGTGATGTTTGTCTTAGTTTCCCCCCTGGGAAAATGTCTGCATTCCTCCTCCACTCATGAAGGGCAATCTCACCAGATGGAAATTCTCATCTCACAGTCCTTTGATCTCGGAACTTGAAAGGTGAGGTGCTCCTTTCTTCTGGCCTCCGAGGACCAATCTGCCATCGCTGATGTTCCTACCACGGGCCATGCATCGTTTCTCTTTGGCCATTGTCAATTCTTGCCTTTGTTTTTAGTTTTCAGAAGTTTAATTATGATATGTCATGAACAGTGATTTCTTTTAGTTTTTCTATTTGGGTTTTACTTAGCTTCTTGAATTGTAGATCTATATTTTGTTTCTTTTTGCTAAATTTGGGGACTTTTTTGAGCCATTATTTAAAATTTTTTCATTTTTATTTCACTTGCTTTCCTCACCTCTACTTCTAAGAACCTGGGGATATGAATGTTAGCTCTTTACTTATGATTTCTCAGCTCCCAACAAGACACTAAGTTTCTTCCCATCTATTTTCTCTGTTGTTCACATTGGGTAAATTCTATGTGTCTGTCCTCAAATTTACTGATCCTATCCTCTGTAATCTCCACTCGACTATTAATCCCATTCACTGAGATTTTTATTCCATTTCCTTTCCAACTGTGTAATTTTCATTTGGTTCTTTTTTAAGAAAATAATATTGTTGCTGAGATTTCCTATTTTTTCACTTACTTAATTAGAACTCATATCTGCTTGTAGAAGGGTAATTATGAGGATTGTTATCTGACCACCTAGAAATCATGTCAGATAATGCTGACATCCAATCATCATGTTGTGATCTCTTGATTTTTTTTTTTGGTTCAACTTGTACTTTTTCCGGCTCTTGGTGTGATGGATGGATTGTTATTTTGTCATGGATGCTTCTGGGGTTATGAGTCCCTGTTTAACATCCTCTCCTCCTGTCTCTCTTTATCTTCCCATCAGGCCATCATCTGGTGAAGCAGGAGGATGGACGTGGTGGGCATGTGACCCTCTTCTCAGGCCCTGTGGACACCACCCAGGTGGAAGAGGAATGCTGGCCCAGAGTGCCTGGTTGCAGAAGAATGGGGTGGGATTTCAGCTCCCCTGTGTCCCCATGGATGCCTCCATGAAGAAGGGGTTGTGCCTGGCAGCACCCGTTGCCTCCAAGTGGTGATGCTGATACAGGTCATCACTGGGTCCCTCTGTCACCAGCTGGGGGAAGTGGGTGTCTGACTCATAATGCATTGTTGCTGTGAAGTAGGGGTGAGATTGAGGTCCCCTGTGGGCTCACGGACTTTGATGTGGGAAGAACGGAATATTGCCTGGCTTTATTCTGCTATGTTGATATGAGGAGGAAATGCTCATCCAACCCCCCCAAGATCAGCTTCCTCAACCATCACTCAGCAGGAAAGGGGAGCAGAGTCCCCCAGGTGGGGAGGGAGGTCAGGGCCCTCATACAGCAGGGTGGCCTCAGCGGGGACGCTGAGATGCTGGGATAAAGGGTGGCTGGTGTGCAGGGTCGGTGCCGCAGGGGCCCGCTGAAGCCTTGGATTGTTTTCCTGCCGGGGTTTGGCTAGAGAAGGGCACCTTTGGCTTTTGGCCACTCAGTTCCTCTTTTGTTATTTCCCGTTTCCCGAACACGTTAAAAAAAAAAAGCCTCAAAGAAAGCATCTGGCACTGGTGCAGTGGAAATTTCTAGCAGGTTGAAGCCATCATTAGGTCCAGAATTCCACTTGCCATTTGCCTTTGAAAAAATTAATTACATTTTCTAGAAATAATTTAAAACTTACAGATGAAATTTGAGTTAGCACCAAGGACGTTCACATTATACTCTCCAATTCCTCATTTGTTAGCATTTTGCCACATTTGTTCTATGACCCACCCTCTCTCATCCTTATCCATGCAGGTGCACACGCGCGCGCGCGCACACACACACACACCAGTATCAACGGTCTCTTACTGTGAGCAAGCTGCAGAAATGAAGACAAAGATACACTATAGAATAGATTTATTTTTTAACAATTGCCCTAGCAACCTATGCAAAATTCTTTGAAAATAAACAAGGAAACCATCATACATTAGCAACACAGAAACCTCCAAACCAGGAGGTCAGCCTTGGGAAAAACCTTCCCACCAGCTCACACATTCCTCTCTCACTGCACCAAATTCCCCACAATGTCCCTTTAATTATTCTGGCTCAGGACCCAGAATCACATGCTTCATTTAGTTGTCCTTCAGTTTCAAGCTCCTTTGGTCTCAAAGAGTCTTTAGTCTCTTTCTCCCTTTTGACATTGATAAATGGAAGAGGAAGGGGTCTTTCATTTCCCAGAATTCCCTTATGGGCTCTGGTGTTTTTACCAGAGCCCCTCATGTACCCATCTCAAGGCTGGAAACCAGGTGGTCATCAGTGGGCCCCCCATGTGTCACTCCAGCCCCACCAGCAGAGCACCTGCACCCCATGTCTGCCCTGGTTCTTCAGTATAAGGTCACCATGTTGTTCCCTGTTGAATCCAGCAAATATTTCCCAGGCACTTGCTGAGATGAAGCCAATATCCAGCTTCTTAAAGAAATCCCGCTTGATGGCTTCAGCACCGCGTGTGTCTCTTGCTTGTCAGTGACGACTGTGTTGGTCACCAGATGGTCATCACCCTTTCATCTTTCTTCCTACGGTTAAAAGTTGGCATTCTACCGTAAGGAAAAGCTTTCTTTCCTCCTTTATTATTATTTTTTTTGTTTCATGTACTCCTTTGTTTTTCTTTCTACTAGTTCACTTCTGTTTTAGTCAGTGAATTGCAATGCATTGTTATGTATATACTGTTTACATTGTTCTGAATTTGACCAGGCTAAGTGCCTTCAAGTTGACTCCTGTGATCTTTTGACAAGTCTCCACCCCGCTCCCCACCCCGCTGCATTTGTGCAGTTTTCTGTTTCCAGGTACCACGTAGTTTAATTCTGTCTTGTCATTTCCCTACATCAGCCTGGAACCTGCTTTTTATCCCAGGAGTCCTGCTTCTTTTTTTTTTCTGAGGAGTCTGTGTCTCTGTCTTCAAAGGTCACTCTTCTTTCTCCTGTAGAGACACTAGTCATATTAGATGCTTAGTCACTCAGTTGTGTCTGACTCTTTCATGACCCTACGGACTGTAGCCTTCCAGGCTCTTCTGTCCCTAGAATTCTCCAGGCAAAAATACTAGAATGGGTTACCATTTCCTTCTCTAGGGGATCTTCCTGACCGACAGATTGAACCCACATCTACTGTGTCTCCCACATCGCTGGTGGATTCTTTACCCACTGAGCCATCCACTGGGGAAGCCCTACGTTAGACTAGGGTCCACTTTATGCCAGCATGACCCCATCTTAGTTTGATTATCTCTGTAAGGACCCCCCTTTCTAAATAAGGTACATCTTTTATAGCAGAGGGTTGTGGGCATAATTCAACCTGCTGCAACTTGCTCACCAGATAACTAAACCATCACACTGGTCTAGTTAGAGCTGTACATCTACTTTAATATAATCTTTTAGGGGCATTGAATTACCTAATGCCTCTTTTTGCACAGTTCGCTCATTTCCCAAAATACAAATAAAATATTGATGCAAAGCAAGTGTATCTTAAGGATCTATTTTGTTTTCTGCCAGAAACATTCCAGGTTAAATAGCAACCAGTGTGGCCTCCCTGACCTCTTCCTCTCTTGGGTCTCAGTGCAGAGGTGCTAAGACTCTGTTAAAAGGCTCCAATTAAGGTTTGCGTGGTGGATCTTTCCAAAATTAGTGTTTTCTTTTTCCATAATTGTCTACCTCAAATTACCTGCTACTCAGGAGACAACAATGCACAAAAAAGTTAGCAACTGTCAAAATAATTTAAAAACGTGCTACTTACAAAGGGCCCCTATCTAAAATACTTACCTCCTTACTCAGCTCCAACGACTGAAATTCATCAAAGGGTGGAAGGCAACTGTTAAATTGAATGTGATGCCTGCCAGGTTTCACCATCATTTTTTCCAAGTGGGCTGTTATGTAGTCGGTAACTGGATAAGAATGTTTCGATGATGGAAAGGACCCGCATGGGGCACCACAGTGTGGAAACTTGGACTATTGTTTTCTAAAGGAATAAATATATCTTTTGAAAATGGAGGAAGTAACGTGAGCTGAGGGATAGGGCAGCAGAAATGGACTTCAGCTACATCATATTCTGGCTAATAAGCCTTAGCCAGGATGCTTCTCCAGTTTGCAATCTATAGCATCACCACCTACTGAGGCCAGTTTTCCGCAGCCACCCTGTCTACCCCCATCCCTCCTGGAGAGAAGAGGCAATAAAAGCCTCAGAGAAAGGCTCTTGGTTTATTTTATTGCCATTGACAGGCTCAAGGGCAGAGGTAAGACAGGCTAATCTAGAGAAGTAAGTATTAAGGGAGAGTAGATGACTTTGGGGTCAGGAATTAATGAGTGGCTTTATAAACTAACAGCAAGAAACAGGTGGCACTTCCCTAGTGATCCAGTGGTTAAGGCTTCACCTTCCAATGCAGGGATTGTAGGTTCAACCCCTCATCTGGGAACTAAGATCTCACATGCCTCATGTCAAAAAAAAACCAAAATATAAAACAGAAGCAATATTGTAACAAATTCAATAAAGACTTTAAAAATAGTCCAAAAAAAAAAAAAAAAAAGGAAAAAGAAATGGGCTGCAAGTGAGTCTATAGGAAACCTTGGAGACTATGGGGCATGTATGTGAGCCAGTTTCCTCTGGGACAAAGAGAGGAACATGTGTGTCACAAAAGGTTCATACAGCACAAATTCAGTTCAGTTCAGTGGCTCAGTCGTGTTCAACTCTTTGCAACCCCATGAATCACAGCACGCCAGGCTTCCCTGTCCATCACCATCTCCCGGAGTTCACTCAGACTCAAGTTCATTGAGTTGATGATGCCATCCAGCCATCTCATCCTCTGTCGTCCCCTTCTCCTCCTGCCCCCAATCCCTCCCAGCATCAGAGTCTTTTACAATGAGTTAACTCTTCGCATGAGGTGGCCAAAGTACTGGAGTTTCAGCTTCAGCATCATTCCTGCCAAAAAAATCCCAGGGCTGATCTCCTTCAGAATGGACTGGTTGGATCTCCTTGCAGTCCAAGGGACTCTCAAGAGTCTTCTCCAACACCACAGTTCAAAAGCATCAATTCTTTGGCGCTCTGCCTTCTTCAAAGTCCAACTCTCACATCCATACATGACTATTGGAAAAACCATAGCCTTGACTAGATGGACCTTAGTCAGCAAAGTAATGTCTCTGCTTTTGAATATACTATCTAGGTTGGTCATAACTTTTCTTCCAAGGAGTAAGCGTCTTTTAATTTCATGGCCACAATCACCATCTGCAGTGATTTTGGAGCCCAAAAAAATAAAGTCTGACACTGTTTCCACTGTTTCCCCATCTATTTCCCATGAAGTGATGGGACTGAATGCGATGATCTTCGTTTTCTGAATGTTGAGCTTTAAGCCAACTTTTTCACTCTCCTCTTTCACTTTCATCAAGAGGCTTTTTAGTTCCTCTTCACTTTCTGCCATAAGGGTGGTGTCATCTGCATATCTGAGGTTATTGATATTTCTTCAGGCAATCTTGATTCCAGCTTGTGTTTCTTCCAGTCCAGCATTTCTCATGATGTACTCTGCATAGAAGCAGGGTGACAATATACAGCCTTGACGTACTCCTTTTCCTATTTGGAACCAGTCTGTGGTTCCATGTCCAGTTCCAACTGTTGCTTCCTGACCTGCATATAGATTTCTCAAGAGGCAGGTCAGGTGATCTGGTATGCCCATCTCTTTCAGAATTTTCCACAGTTTATTGTGATTCACATAGTCAAAGGATTTGGCATAGTCAATAAAGCAGAAATAGATGTTTTTCTGGAACTCTCTTGCTTTTTCCATGATCCAGCGGATGTTGGCAATTTGATCTCTGGTTCCTCTGCCTTTTCTGAAACCAGCTTGAACATCAGGGAGTTCATGGTTCACGTATTGCTGAAGCCTGGCTTGGAGAATTTTGAGCATTCGTTTACTAGCATGTGAGATGAGTGCAATTATGCAGTAGTTTGAGCATTCTTTGGCATTGCCTTTCTTTGGGATTGGAATGAAAACTGACCTTTGCCAGTCCTGTGGCCACTGCTGAGTTTTCCAAATTTGCTGGCATATTGAGTGCAGCACTTTCACAGCATCATCTTTCAGGATCTGAAACAGCTCAACCGGAATTCCATCACCTCCACTAGCTTTGTTCATAGTGGTGCTTTCTAAGGCCCACTTGACTTCACATTCCAGGATGTCTGGCTCTAGATTAGTAATCACACCATCATGATTATCTGGGTCATGAAGATCTTTTTTTGTACAGTTCTTCTGTGTATTCTTGCCACCTCTTCTTAATATCTTCTTCTTCTGTTAGGTCCATACCATTTCTGTCCTTTATTGAGCCCATCTTTGCATGAAATGTTCCCTTGATATCTCTAATTTTCTTGAAGAGATCTCTAGTCTTTCCCATTCTGTTCTTTTCCTCTATTTCTTTGCATTGATCGCTGAAGAAGGCTTTCTTATCTCTTCTTGCTATTCTTTGGAACTCTGCATTCAGATGCTTATATCTTTCCTTTTCTCCTTTGCTTTTTGCTTCCCTTCTTTTCACAGCTATTTGTAAGGCCTCCCCAGACAGCCATTTTGCTTTTTTGCATTTCTTTTCCACGGGGATGGTTTTGATCCCTCTCTCCTGTACAATGCCACGAACCTCATTCCGTAGTTCATCAGGCACTCTATCTATCAGATCTAGGCCCTTAAATCTATTTCTCACTTCCACTGTATAATCATAAGGGATCTGATTTAGGTCATACCTGAATGGTCTAGCGGTTTTCCCTACTTTCTTCAATTTGAGTCTGAATTTGGTAATAAGGAGTTCATGATCTGAGCCACAGTCAGCTCCTGGTCTTGTTTTTGTTGACTGTATAGAGCTTCTCCATCACTGGCTGCAAAGAATATAATCAATCTGATTTTGGTGTTGACCATCTGGTGATGTCCATGTGTAGAGTCTTCTCTTGTGATGTTGGAAGAGGGTGTTTGCTATGACCAGTGCATTTTCCTGGCAAAACTCTACTAGTCTTTGCCCTGATTCATTCCACATTCCAAGGCCAAATTTGCCTGTTACTCCAGGTGTTTCTTGACTTCCTACTTTTGCATTTCAGTCCCCTATAATGAAAAGGACATCTTTTTTTGGGGTGTTAGTTCTAAATGGTCTTGTAGGTCTTCATAAAACCGTTCAACTTCAGCTTCTTCAGCGTTACTGGTTGGGGCATAGACTTGGATAACTGTGATATTGAATGGTTTGCCTTGGAGATGAACAGAGATCATTCTGTCGTTTTTGAGATTGCATCCAAGTACTGCATTTCAGACTCTTTTGTTGACCATGATGGCTACTCCATTTCTTCTGAGGGATTCCTGCCCACAGTAGTAGATATAACGGTCATCTGAGTTAAATTCACCCATTCCAGTCCATTTTAGTTCGCTGATTCCTAGAATGTCGACGTTCACTCTTGCCATCTCTTGTCTGACCACTTCCAATTTGCCTTGATTCATGGACCTGACATTCCAGGTTCCTATGCAATATTGCTCTTTACAGCACTGGACCTTGCTTCTATCACCAGACACATCCACAACTGGGTATTGGTTTTGCCTTGGCTCCATCCCTTCATTCTTTCTGGAGTTACTTCTCCACTGATCTCCAGTAGCATATTGGGCACCTACTGACCTGGGGAGTTCCTCTTTCAGTATCCTATCATTTTGCCTTTTCATAGAAATTAGGGAATGTGATAGTGAAAGTGTTATTAGTTCATCTTGTCCGACTCTTTGCGACCCCATGGACTGTAGCCCACCAGGCTCCTCTGGCCATGGAATTCTCCGGGCAAGAATACTGGAGTGGGTTGCCATTCCCTTCTCCAGGGGATCTTCTCAACCCAGGGATCAAACCTGGGCTTCCCGCCTTGCAGACAGATTCTTTACCATCTAAGCCACCTGGAAAACTCAATTAGGGAATGGCTATGTCTAAACATACTTGAATTCCTTACTCCAGAGTTCATAATATCACAGCTATGAAGATTTAGGGGATGCATCATTGACTGAACAACAGGGGGAAGAAAAAAGGTTATTTTTTTTTTGGAGGGGGTGAAGTAACCAAAACTTTCAAAAGAGAATTTCTGGTGCCTGCTGTCACGTTCTATCATTGTTCTTTTCCAGCAAAATAGAACAAGATATATCCTGGAAAGAAAAGTATAGTTTTTGAAAATTATTTTTATTCATGAGACAATGATTCATTTTTAAAGGTGAAACTCCATAGAGAGTATATACAATTGCTACATTTAATTTCAAAACTTACTTTTTGTAAGATGTCATTATTTTTAACCTAAGAATTTATAAGAGAAATACCAGGAAATTTGTAATGAAATGCAATTCAAAGTGAAGCTCCAGAAAAAAGGACAGGGGGAATGGGTTTTGTCCTTTTGCTACAATTAGTGTTTGATGATCAGGGCAAGGTGATTTCTATGCCATGATTGGTGAGATTGTGGTGCTGTCTGGACCATGTTTGGATATCTGTGTTAATGTGGATGGTTTGGAATAAGAATAATACTTACAAGTGGATTCAGAGACGGTACAAAGGCCAGAGGTCAGACTTGGAGTCTGGGAGAAAACTCCATGTGGGGAAATTAAAGGAATTTGGGATTAGAGAGGGGAACTAGTACATGTTGGTTTTCAAATGGTTTTCATTATCTGATGTGGCTCACAGGGAGGATAAAGACAGAACAAGGACCACTTGGAAAACAACGTAGAGAGTGACTCCACTATTTCACAATGAAAACTCTTCTTTGAAAAAGGACTAACAGTCTGGAGGAAGATGCATCCATGCATTTTTGTCCTGGGAGTCAGAGTGCCCTGAATGACCTTGAACTTTTCCACCTTGAACTTTTCCACCGGTGCCAGGATGCCAAGAAAGGTCCCTAAGCAGGGAGCAAAGGCTATATTCTGCAGCATATTTTCCAAGACAAAGAAGAGGCGTTTACGTTTTGGGGATAATTTCTAAGCACTGTATAAGTCAAGTTATCTTTGCAATGTGCAAAATCTCCTCTCCATTCAAATGTGTGAAGTCAGGGAAGACTGTAGACTGCTGCACGTAAAGGAGCACTTGGCCGCCCCATGAGCTGCCCGGCGGTGCGTGCCTGAGCGCCGTCGTCCGCCGCTGAACAGACCGCACGGAACCCTGAAATCTGCAACAGAAGGCAAAGTGCTGGGAGCTGCGCTTTCTTATTTATGACGAGGCAGAGGACTCAGCTGTGCGCATAATTGTGCTCGGAACTCACTTCTGACCAACCGCGATCGTCACTGGGGTGAGTCCCATCCCGAGGGAATAGCCAAGTATTGTTTCTGTCAGTTGGAAATTTACATTTGTCATCAAGCAGCTGAAGGTGTTTCTTAAAATGTGTAAGTGCTGTTCAGTTCTAACACTCAGGGAAAACGTGACAAACTTAGATGACAAACAATGTAGTGTGGTGTGAAATACAGATCCTTTGGTCTTGGCAGTTCTGGCTTCCAGTGATGGAGCTGGTGTGTCCTAGCTGTGTGATTTGGCAAATTGAACCCTGTATCTGCTCCCTCATCAGTGAAATGAGAGTGACAAGCATGTTGAATAGCAGGGGGTCCTTCTTCCTTCCTCCTCCTATGCCCTTTTCATCATTTCCCCCAGTACTTACTTCACAGTCCTGACTCCCAAGTAAGACGTGCCAAACATTAACTAGAGACGGCAAGTAATGCAATAAGAGATTTCCCCAACAATCCCCAAGGGATTCAGCCGTTTTCAGATCCACAATTGTTGCTTAAGAGCTATAGCCTTGGACAGGCCACTGGGTCCTTGGGTACCAGTAAGAGATGGAAAAGGCAGTGTTCCTCCCTGAAGGGAAGAAGATCAAAGTGGATTTAGGACTTCCCTCGCAGACCAGTGGTTAAGACTCTGTGCTTTCAACATGAGGGGCACGTGTTCAATCCCTGGTAGCAGAACTAAGATCCCACACTCGGTGTGATATGGCCAAAAATAAAAGTGGATTTAAAATGTCATTGCTTTTGGCCCTGAGTAGCGTCATTCCCCACTTACAACGAAGTGTGAGCAAATTGATACACGTTCTACTCGTCTTAGTTTTGCACACAAGGGAGATTTGTGTGTGTGCAGGTACACACACACACAGCTAGGGAATCTCAATGCTAAATGTGCTATTTTGGCTCCTAGGGTCTCTCCTCCATAATATCCATGCTAATAATGTGTAATCAAGTCTCTGAAAAGGTTTGAAAGCAAACGAAATATAAACAAAGCTTTTCCTTACCCTTAATTTGATTCCTGGTTCACTGGCCGAGCGCACGAGTCTATGGTTATTATCCACATGTATTTCCATTTAAAACATGCCAGCTGGGGCCAGTTCTCACTGGAGAATTGTAACAGCTGTCCCAGTGGAAAATAAAAGCATGTCACTTTAAATTTTATACCAAGGCCAAAGAAATGTCAGATTCCTGCCTTGGCTGGATAACGACACACATTATCTTTGACCTGAGCACATCCCATCAATTCATGTTCATGAGAAAATTACACTTTGGATTTACTTGATTCCTGTTCTTTATCCAATTTCTTACATAAAAAAGCAATTTGATCTTCTCGTCAATGCCCACTGTATAAATATCACATTCCACACCAGCATGCTAATGTTGTGAAAGTTTGATCATATTTTTTGAAATGTTGGCCGCAATATTCCCCTCTCTTCCTGTACCACCGAATCATTTCAATCTAATCAGTTTTAATTAGTTGTGCCTGATCTCTGCTAAAACGCATTGCATTTTTCCATTAATAAATATTAGATTAAACAAATCTTATGTTCTTTAAGATTTTTCCAAACCCAATGGCATGTCTGTTGTATGAACTTTTCTTTCCATCTGCTTGACTTTTCAAGTACACTTAGTATATTCTTGACTGTATGTTTCTGTATATGAACAGAGTATTAGGGCTTCTAACAATCTTTTACAGATAGAATTACAGGCTTCCAAATTTTTGTTTGATCAGATTCTAATGAGCCGTTGTTATTTTTGGCTTAATTTTCATGCATTGGCTCTATACAATGCAATTTTGTCCCACAGATTCTAAAAAGAGAAGAGAATGCATTTATTTAAGTTCTGTGCCATATGTAGTTGATTTGTAATATATGCTTTTAGGGGAAATTCATATGTACATATATATTTACCATGCATCCTAGTTTTGGCCCTGCAAGACAGCTTTCTACTATTTTTGGAATGAAGAAAACAAATAATTTTTAAATGGCTATCACAGTGCACATAGCAAATTAATCATAATAGCAGCTTAGGAAAGGCAAGAGATAGAAGACGTTTGAGCCTGGACTAGGTGGATGAATATTACTGAATGTCCACAGGAGCAGTAATTACAATTAATCACAGAAAAGAGGGTGTTGTTGGGGGAAAGAATGGAGCAAACAAAGACATGCCAACTGTGTAGGAGATTTGGCATGGTGGCACTGGCTAGAGGAGAGTCAGCCAACAACACCCTAGGGGTCGAGTCCAGCCTGCTGCCTGCTTATCAATAAAGTTTTATGGGAACACAGCCCTGCCCATTGTTCACCTAACATCTCTGGCTGCTTTAGCCCTACAGAGTTGAATAGCATGCCTACAAAGCCTTAAGATATCTACTATCAGTTCCTTCAGAGAAAACAATGGTATATTGATGAGAGGAGGGCAGTAAATCCTGCTTCATGGTCCAGCATACACCCGTTTCCTGTTAGACAGTTTCAGCCATGTGCAAGGTCTGCACTCAGGGAAGTGGAGTCGTGGGTCCCTTCCTGGACTGCCGTGAAACAGGAGGCAGATGTCTACATGTCTTCCTGCTCCCCTCCACGTAGCCGGGGAATGGTCAGCAGACCCAGTGCCTTGAGCTCAGACTTCAGAACCCTCGTAGGTTGATGCTGTACATCTCTGCTGGTATCAAGGGGACAAACACCTGCCACCCTACATGTCTAGGTTTCCCCACTGGATACTTAGCCTTTACCTTACCAATTATGTTAGCTACCCTGAGCCCATATCTGTGGGGCTGGGGGTATCCATGTTTATTGCATCTCCAGGTCATGCCCAGAAACTGAAGTGTTTCCTCCTTGACTTGTTTCTGGCCCTGATGCTTCTTCATTATCTGTTTTAGGATTAACTCATTCCCAGTATAATTCACATCAGGAATAATTCTTGGCCTCTTTGTAAGGACTATGAAATCTTAAATTTTTAATTCAGATTCATCTTGTTTCAAAAAAATTTTTTTAAACAAATCTTTCCCATTCCTCCTTTCCCTTTCTTTCTTTCTCTCCTTGGTTATGACTCTTGCTTTCATCTGTATTTCCTTCAGATAGCAAGGAAGTGGCATTTTGGAATTTAAGGACATGTATGTGTTCAATCTGTTTTTGCATTTTGACAACTTGACAATCAGAAATTCCATACTAGTTTAAATTCTGAGTAGTTTCTCTTACTTCTTACTGAATATTACTTATTTAAAGTGTCTGTTGCATTGGAAAAACATATTGCATTCTTATTTCATTCTGTTTTTCCGATCACTAGTAAAGTTGAGGGTTTTTAATTCTGGCCATGATGGTGGAGGTAGGGCAGACTTACCCTCTGTGATAAACAGCTGTGACACCGGACAAAATATACGAGTGACAGTTTTCAGTGAAAGGAAGCAAACCAGGGGAGTCCCACATCCCCTCAGCTCTCAGCCTGGGTGGGGCAGGCACCTTCTGAACCAGTGTGGAGGGGAGAGAAATCCCCGAGAGCTTGCTGGATGCAGGAAACCATAATGGGGGAGAGAAGGCAGAGCTCAGGACTCTTGCCCCCGTCCCAGAGTCAGCAATGTCTCCAAGCGATGCTGATTTCCTTCTTTAGTGAAAATCAGTGTTCAAGAGCAAAGAATTGGGCCCTGGGGTGTTCACTGCTCCTGCGGTGTCCTGACTTCTTGCTCTCTAGTGAGCAGGGCTAAGAAATATGTGTGTACACTAACCCATACGTAATAAACAT
Source organism: Capricornis sumatraensis (assembly GCF_032405125.1). Classification (NCBI taxonomy): domain Eukaryota; kingdom Metazoa; phylum Chordata; class Mammalia; order Artiodactyla; family Bovidae; genus Capricornis; species Capricornis sumatraensis. Next base: position 48,587,359 of record NC_091083.1, read on the forward strand.
AGCCATTTATTTTTTAATTTATCTATCCATATATATTAAAGTAAGTATGCATTTGTACTCATACTTCCCACTTTAATATAGTACTGCAGCATGTTTGAAATGATTCTTATATAAACTGTGTTTTTAATATATCAATCCTCTTTTAAGAATTTTGACATTTGAAAAAATTTCTACCTCATTCAAGAACATTACAATATTTAAACATACAACTAAACACTTCATGTTTTCTTTTCTTTTTTTTTTCATGTTTTCTTTTTAGGTTTACATATTTCATTCATCCATAATTTATGTTCACATATTGTGTGAAAAAAATCATATAGCTAAGCTTTTCCATGTTTGAACCAATTGTCACAGTGCCATTCATTAACAAAGCATCTTATTAAGTTATTGGAAACTTCACTCATCGTTTTCTGAATGTCCTTTTAAATGGGTCTGTTTTTCGGATTTCTGTTCCCCTCCACTGATATGTCTGTTCTCGAATTAATGCTTCTTTAAAAGTTATTATAGCTTATGAAATAACTGTCTGTGAAATTCCTCCCTCATTATCTTTCTTCTATATTTCCTTGATTACTACTTCTCATTCTTGCAGAAGAAATGTATAATTATGTTGTCAAGTTTCAAAATAAAATCCATTCGGGATTTTGAGTGAAATATAATTATGTATATACTTTGTACTTTGCCCTATTTCTGATTTAAATAAAAATGTCTTTGTTATTGTCATTGTTTGTGATATGGGATATGGAAACTCAATTTTACATTAATGAAATATATTTATGTTTTTATAGTGAATATTTTGTATTCAAGTGCTTGCCATAGGTGCTTGCCAGGCTCTATATTCTCAATAATGACAATAATAGTAAATTATAATAATGTAATTTTAATCATGATAATTATTATTATTTATTTGATCCTTGGGTCAGGAAGAGCCCCTGGAGAGGGAAATGGCAACCCTCCCCAGTATTCTTGCCTGGAGAATTCCATGGACAGAGGAGCCTGGTGGCTACAGTCCATGACGTTGCAAAGAGTTGGACACAACTGAAATGACTTAGCATACACACACGCATGCATACCAAAGATAAGGTGGCAATAAGGTCACATTGTGCCTGAGGACAGAAGTACATCGCTTGCACAGAACTGGCAGATTCCCCTCCAAACACATAAAAATAGAAGGGCTTCATTCACTGAACAGCAATAACATTTCAAGACCAAACTAATTAGGGAGGTCTAATCTGATGGCACCCCACTCCAGTATCCTTGCCTGGAAAATCTCATGGCCAGAGGAGCCTGGTGGGCTGCAGTCCATGGGGTCACAAAGAGTCGGGCACAACTGAGCGACTAACACTAACAACCCACCTGAGATGATATTTAGATGTTAAGATTCTTCTTTCCTTACAGTTCTGTATAACACAAATATTTGTTAAAAACAAGCAAATCCACTATACAGTTTCACCTGAAGATAGTGCCAAATTTTACACTGTATACATACATTTATAACAATGTATACTTGTATATACTATTATGTCATATATATGTCAATACTTGAATTATTTTACCACATATATAGATACATGTATACACACATATATAGTTATATATTAACAAACCAAAACAATACAGCAAACTATTGCATATAATAAAAAGAAGCAGACACAGACATAGAAAACAAACTAGTGTTTTCTGGGGGATGGGCAATACAAGAGTCAGGGAGGGGGAAGTACACACTGCCTGGTGTAAGATAGGGTACAGGGATGAACTGTACGACAGAGGGTCTGTAGCAATATCTTGAAATAACTGTAAATGGTATGTAACCTTTAAAACTTCAAAAAATAAATTATAAAAGCAAGACAAAGATGGTTCAATCATGCGCTCCTTAGTGAACCCACTGTGACATCCAGAAGATGAAGCAGGTACATGAAGAAACACCTGTTAGTGGCAGGGCACTCTCCTGGGGGCTGTCACCAAAGGGACATGTGTCATTAAACATGTGTCCCAATACACAGGATGCACAACACCAAGCATGACCACTTGCATCACATGTGGCCTCTGGGCGGTGATGTTGGGTCAACATGGGTCCGTCAGTCATAACAAAGGCACAGCACTGAGGGAGATTTTGTTTTTGTGTTTCATAATAAAGTTTTTATTTTTTTTAATTCTTACATTTCTAAATATTCCTGAAATCATGGCGAAGTATCCGGGTGCCTACACCAATGAGTAGAATTACCATGGAAACAACAACTACAAGCTCTGGTGAAAGTAGATGTGTTTTATTAGTGATTGGAGACCCAGAGCAAGATTGCCAGTGGGTGCAATTTTCTACAATGAAAAACAACTCCTGCAATGTTCTGAATAAAATAACACAGAGAACACTTTTCTCCTTCAATTTGCACTTTCCAGAAATTGCCTTCCTAGAAAGTTCATTACGCTAGTAAAGTAATGCTTAAAATTCTCCAAGCTAGGCTTCAGCAATACGTGAACCATGAACTTCCAGATGTTCAAGCTGGTTTTAAAAGAGGCAGAGGAACCAGAGATCAAATTGCCAACATCCGCTGGATCATGGAAAAAGGAAGAGAGTTCCAGAAAAACATCTATTTCTGCTTTATTGACTATGCCAAAGCCTTTGACTGTGTGGATCACAATAAACTGTGGAAAATTATGAAAGAGATGGGCATACCAGACCACCACCTGACCTGCCTCTTGAGAAACCTGTATGCAGGTCAGGAAGCAACAGTTAGAACTGGACATGGAACAACAGACTGGTTCCAAATCGGGAAAGGGGTATGTCAGGGCTGTATATTGTCACCCTGTTTATTTAACTTATATGCAGAGTATATCATGAGAAATGCTGGGCTGGAGGAAGCACAAGCTGGAATCAAGATTGCCGGGAGAAATATCAATAACCTCAGATATGCAGATGACACCACCCTTATGGCAGAAAAATGAAGAAAAATTAAAGAGCCTCTTGATGAAAGTGAATGAGGAGAGTGAAAAGCTCAACATTCAGAAAACGAAGATCATGGCATCTGGTCCCATCACTTCATGGCAAATAGATGGGGAAACTGTAGAAACAGTGTCACACTTTATTTTTGGGGGCTCCAAAATCACTGCAGATGGTGACTGCAGCAGTGAAATTAAAAGACACTTATTCCTTGGAAGGAAAGTTATGACCAACCTAGACAGCATGTAAAAAAGCAGAGATATTACTTTGTCAACAAAGGTCTGTCTAATCAAGGCTATGGTTTTTCCTGTGGTCATGTATGGATGTGAGAGTTGGGCTATAAAGAAAGCTGAGTGCCGAAGAATTGATGCTTTTAAACTGGTGTTGGAGAAGACTCTTGAGAGTCCCTTGGACTGCAAAGAGATCCAACCAGTCCATCCTAAAGGAGATCAGTCCTGGGTGTTCATTGGAAGGACTGATGTTGAGGCTGAAACTCAAATACTTTGGCCACCTAATGCAAAGAGCTGACTCATTGGAAAAGACCCTGATGCTGGGAAAGATTGAGGGCAGGAGGAGAAGGGGATGACAGAGGATGAGATGGTTGGATGGCTTCATTGACTCGATGGACATAGGTTTGGGTGGACTCTGGGAGTTGGTGATGGACAGGGAGGCCTGGCGTGCTGCAGTGCATGGGGTCACAAAGAGTCAGACACGACTGAATGGCTGAACTGAACTGAACTGAACTGAAAAAGTTCATTAAAGCCATGGAAAAAATACTTCATGTGTTTCTGTAGAACAGAATTAGGTCCTAGATTTGGGAAACCATGAAAGAAATTTTTCACATTCATATATACCTCATAGTCCTCTTGCCACCCTGGACAGAACTGGGTTGGTTTTAATTACACAGGTATGTAGGACCTACATGTAACTGCCCATGGAGTTCTCTCATATGTTAATTATGTTTCTGGCAGAGTGCCCATAGCAGGCATGGCTGTGCATGTATGGTGACGAGTGGGGGGAATCTGTGTACCTCCCCTCTATTTTGCTGTGACCCTAACACTGCTCTAAAAACAGCACCTTCTTCAAAAGAGAAACAAGCAGGGAGGAGGGTGGTGGTGTGAGGACTCTGGGTAGGAACCACATGTATCTTCAGAGTGGGATGAGGTCTGGTGTGACTGGAGCTGGGCAGTGGGAGGGACCGAAGACCTGAGGGGCCCTGATTGCAGTCACGTATCACTCCCCTTCTGGTTTCAGGAAGGAGCTCTTCTGCCATCTTAACACCTGGTGTTCCCAACAACCACCACTTTTCGCAATATTTATTTGCCTTCTCCGTAGAATTTTAAAGATTACTTCTTAGTGAAAGTGAAAGTCGCTTAGTCATGTCTGACTCTCTGTGACCCCATGGACTGTAGCCCAAAAGGCTCCTCTGTCCATAGGATTCCCCAGGCAAGAATACTGGAGTGGGTTGCCATGCCGTCCTCCAGGGATCTTCCCGACCCAAGGATTGAACCCAGGTCTCCTAGATTGCAGGCAGATTCTTTACCGTCTGAGCCACTAAAGTCCTTTCTTCCTCCTAAGGTACAGATAATTCAATTCACATTACCTCTTGTACCTTAACAAAGATCTTTATGAATTAATCATGAAGTAATGGAAGTGTTGGTTGTTATGGGAAATATACATATATGTGGGTATGAATATATTCGCTTACTGTAGATAGTGTACACACATGCACACACAAGCCTACACGCATAGATGATATGATGTAGACCAGCTCCCTTCTTCTGGAGATTTTAGAAAACAGCAGGAGGGTGTTGGTGGCTTTCAAGACAAACCGCACAGGATGATTGCCCACGACATCCACAGGGTCAGAGCTTGTATTAAACGTTTATTCTGTGTGCTTGTGTGAGTGATGCGTAATGTGTAGCATATGCATGTTGTCATTCACGTGCTTAGTCACAAAGTCGTGTCGACTTTGTGTGACCCCAGTGCTGTGGCCCACCAGGCTCCTCTCTCCGTGGGATAGTCCAAGCAAGAATTCTGGGGTGGACTGCCATTTCCTTCTCCAGGGGATCTTCCCAACCCAGGAATCGAACCCACGTCTCCTGCATCTTATGCATTGGCAGGTGGCTTCTTAACCACGGAGCCCCCGGGAAGCATGTATACATGTGCATATATTATGCATACTGAATATGCACATTTATACATACTATACACACACATGCATACTGTATGCATAAAGTATATATGCTATATAACCATGCATACATATAGGCACACTATATAAATGCACATATATACTTGTATATTGCATGTGTAGATATACATAATACATATACACACATGCAGATAAAGTGTATATTTGTGGATATATGCATATATCTTAATTTGTTGGGGTGATTGAGTCTGGTTTGGGAGCTAATAGCTGACCCTCCCCCAACCAACAAGCACCTGAAGCTAGCCCTCTTGGTCCGCATTTGATATGAGCCATTGTTGTTATTCTCCATGCCACTGTGTGATTTCTGCTCCCTCGGGATACAGTCAATGCCAAGAGTCAGTTCTCACTTATCTGACAGTGACAACCAGGGGTTACCTCCAGGATATGATCCACAATTCTTCTGTTTTCATACACATGACTGACTATTTTAATGGCAGTCCAAGGTCAGGATCTGGGGCATAGCTCGTGAAAAACAACACACACACGTCATTTTCATAATCCCCGTGGGTTTGAAGAAACTGAAATGATGAAGAACTCACTTTCTATTCCGGAGCCTGTTGTAAAACGATTGCCTCCAGAGCTTTGGGATGTGTTTATTTTTTTATGTGCTGTGTTTATTTGTGATGGTGCAGGATCCCACTGTTAATTACAAGCATAGGCCTCTGCTGTTCACGGGGCATCTGCTCCACACTTCCAGGGCATGCCCTGCACTGGGGGTAGCTCCCATAAACCAAATGCCGCAAGGAAGAAAGTAGCATGGATTTATCTTTAATGATGGCAATGTCCAACGCTTTTCAGAAGGACATTCTGAGAGCTGAATCAAATATTTGATTTTCCACTAAACTGCAAAATGAAACCATTTTTAGCAAATGCTGCAGTTAGAGACAGCTGGAGAAAACTTGAGGAGGACTTTGTCCTATTGTCTGAAGTCCGACTGAAAATCACTTAGCTTGTCACCTTAGGTGCTTTATCTATTGATCACACATCAATATTTAATCCTCTGTTTCTGAAGAAATTGCAACATAATAGACCATCTTAGCTGCTTTTTAAAAATCCACTTCTGGTGTCTTTATTTAGAACGTAAGGTTTAAGACTGCTTTTTTAGGAAAAGTACTTTTTCTAAGGTATATTCTCTCTCAAAGAGTGTTTGAAAGTGAAGATTGGTCTAACTTCTCTTTGGCTTCTTATTTGTAACTCTGTGGTCATAAAAGATCAAACTGCAATGTATCTTGCCCTTCCGAAAAATTACGACGCTTACGTCCCTCATGTTTGAGCACCCTTCCGTGTTGGGGGTGGGGGTCAAGGGTGTTCTGATGACTGCTGCTCCCCGCTATTCAGCGAAGAAGTGGCCACATCTCACCCCATTGAGTCCTGGTGTGTGTACATGTACATGCGTGTCCATACACATCCACAGGCATGGATGACGGATTTTCATATTGACTTGAGTTAATAGGCTTAAGGTGATCCAGATTCTTGCTTTTTCAGCGATGATTTGGGTCCCTTAGTATTTGCCGAAAAGAGAAATCTGTAGAAATGGGATTGCAGAGAAGCCATACCATCAGGTAACTAAATAGCCACTTCCATGTTTCCAAGCTGCTTCGTGAAATGATATGAATTACTGTTTGAGCATTTGCAATTGATCACCTCATTTGTTTGTTTGTGTTTCAAGTCATCATTCAGAAATTACTTCCCTCAACTTGAACCACTACTATTATATTTTTGAAAAAAGAATGGAGACACACATATGTATCACTGAATCCTTTGCCGTGTACCTGACAGGAGCACACTGTTAATCCACTATACTCCAGTACAAAATAAAAAGTTAGAAAAATACTCTGACTACACTTGGTGTGTTAGGATTACAGATATACTTTTCTTTCCTTTGGTTTTCTTTATTTTCTTTGTAAACATAAAATTGGCAATATTATTGATCCTTCCCTTTAGACATGTTTGTATTTTCCTGCCTTTGCTCAGACCTCTCTGCATTGCAGCATGCCCAGAAGGAGAACACTAAAGATGACTGCAGTGTCTCTCCCTGGAGCATCAGGGCCACGTGCAGACCTGAGGAGAACACGTGGGTTGTGTTTGTTCAACTGCATGAGTTTAAACGGGAACTTTGCATGCATTTTTAAAAAAAATTTTTCTTTTTACTTTATTTTACTTAACAATACTGTATTGGTTTTGCCATACATTGACATGAATCCACCACGGGTGTACATGCGTTCCCAAACATGAACCCCCCTCCTACCTCCCTCCCCATAACATCTCTCTGGGTCATCTCCCTGCACCAGCCCCAAGCATGCTGTATCCTGCGTCGGACATAGACTGGCGATTCATTTCTTACATGATAAACAAGAGACTTTGAAAAATTTAGGAGCAGATACAGGGTTTCAGTCCCATTTAGTCTCAGTGTGTCAGAAGGGACAGCCCAATGACACATGTTTGAGGCACTGGTTTGCTTTCTTGGAGGAACACTTGAGAGTCTTTCTTAATTAATGGAAAACCTCCATTTATTTACAGCTGTATGTTGGGCAACACGTGTAGAAGAACCATCAGAACACCTGGAAACTTGAGGTGAAATCAGGAATCCTATATTCTAGATGTCACATATGGACTCTAGGAGAAAGTGCTTTAGACACAGAGACCTGACTGGGCCCCGAATGAGCCACATGAGGGCTGGTTCCCGCTCCTTAGGGGTCTGCTTCAGGACGGTTCCGATGTTCTTGGATTCATATGGCTGCCTTTTTTGGCTTTTATGATTTAGGCAGAGGGGCAGAAAAAGTAGGGACTTTTCCCTTTACCCTGAAAAGAAAAATTGACTAAACTAATAAGAACTCATCGTATTCTACTCTTTGATTTAGTCTTTATGGTGAGACTTTGGGTCATCGAAGACTTGAACTTTATTAACTGACTTCTGAAACTGCTTTGTGTTTCCCCGATGTGTGATGTTCTCAGTCATTATGCATAGGTTCACTGTTACTCCATCCTTCTGTACAATATTGTTTTGAAACTCATCTGTATTGAGACTCTGAAAGTTGACTTTATTTATGGGATCATGGCAAGATTGGCTTGATTTCTCCTCTTATCCTGTATCTGGCATGAACTGCTCCTCTGAATCTGATATCAGGTTGAGAGCTCCCTTTTTCTGGGTCATGGGAGGTCAGCACAGTGATGCAGCCTGGAGTCTGAAGAGCATCTGTGTGGTTAGAGTTACACCATGCTCTCTCGGTTCACAACAAGGACATGCCAAGGCTAGTTCACAGGTCCCAGGACAGGGCGAGAGAGACCGGGAGAGGTGAGCAGTTCTTGTCAACCGCCCAAACCCATCAGAAGGTCAGCAGTGAACTACCTGTCAGGCAGTAGTACCTGTCACTACAAGAACAAGTTGGCAAATACCAGCTTACCACCTCTAGTCCCAGCCTCAACTGTCAGCTTGCACACGTGTGAGCTAAACAAAACTTATTATTTTATGTCCTTGAGGTCTTGGGACTGTTTCACCTGCAGCACTATTGCGACAATCAATATAATATGTAATATCATGGGAATTAATATATATATTAAAAAATGTTATCATAAAAAATACCTAAAATAGTTGGCATGTTATTTGGGTCAAGTTGGCTGCTGGAAGTTAAAAGTGAAGAAACTAATAAAACAATGGGAAATGATAAGGAAACATTATAGAAAGCTAAGAAAATGGCCAAAGATTTGGAAAAAATGTTGCATCTGGTAACCTAGAAAATTATATATACTCTGAAAGTACATAACAAGATATGAGGTGACATTTCACTGTGGTTTTGATTTGCATTTCTCTGATGATTAGTGATGCTGAACATCTTCTCATATACCCAGTGGTCATTGTATGTCTTCTTGGGAGAAATGTCTATTCAAACCTTTTTCTCATTTTTCTTAATTAGGGTATTTGTTTCTTTGCTATTGAATTGTAGGAGTTCCTTATATATTTTGGAAATTAACTTCTTTTCTGATAGATGGTCTGCAGATATCTTCTCTTAATCCATAGGTTGTTTTTCACTCTATTGATTGCCCGGGGCAGGGGCTGAGGGGAACAGGAAGTTGTTATTCAAAAGGCATAAATTTCCTGCTAAATAAGTTCTAGAGACCTGCCTTACAACATGATTCCATAGTAAACAATAGTGCATTATGCACTTGAAAATATGGTAAAAGGATTAGTCTCATGTTAAGTTTTCTTACCGCAAAACACACACACACCTCAGAAGAACACAAGGCAACTTTTGGAGGTACGTGATAAGTATATGCATATGGTCAAACTCATTAAGAAGTATATATTAAATGGGAACAAGTTATATATCAACTGTAGATAAATAAAGGTTATATGTCTATATGTATATCCCTAATAAGTACAGTTTGAGCCTGCATTGGAGATGGTGCCCTTAAAGTGCAGGTATGTGTGTCTGTATTTTGGTGTGCAAATGAGGCTTCAGAAAAAAAAAAAAATGCATTTTCAGGAAACCTAGGATGTTCTGTCTGGACCACTGATCAAGAAGGAGAAAAAAAAAATTATGACCACTTTCTGAGGCAATCATGAATGAATGCATAGTCATATAATAACTTAGCACACTTCTGGGCCCATGTGCCTAACCATTGGTGGAAAATGTCACCAAAAATAGATTATGGGGGTGGGTAATAAGAGCTTGTGTCTGATATGCCAGTAGATACTTGTGAAAACCAATTTACTTGAGGAATAAATAAGATATCATTTAATTTCAGTGGAATGGCCAACACGGTCTAGCAATTTTTCTGACTTCAACTTCCATCTTCTAAAATCTAAAAAGAAGAATTACATTTTCATCAGCAAAAGGCATTCAAATAGAAGAAGTTAGGATTTTCAATTTGTATGCAGGCTAAGTAGTCACTTCATCCTAAAGCTGTAATTGAAAGTCTTTTATATGATAAATTCAGAATAATTACAGAGCCAGAATATAGTAAATATGGCAGCCAAAGAAGTTCTTTGGAAACAAAAACTTAATTTTCAGTTTTTATCACGTATTTAATATTTGGCCTTTTATGAATAAGCCTTTAAATGTCTCTTGTGAGTGACATGAACTGTACTCCAGCTGCAGCTACTTTTTTTTTTTTAATTTCCTGGTAAAACATAGTCCCTCTTTCAAAGTAGGAAATGCACAGAGAGCATACTTGGCTTAATACATGATTATTTTTCTCTAGATAACAAAAAAGATAATTTTAGAAAAATACGTTTCTCTTCTGGCCATTTATCAGCTCTCCTTCAGTAACAGCCTCACATTTTTATTTTCTTATTTTGTCACATCTTTTAAATCCTCTAAAATGACTTTATCTAAAGGTCAGCTCCCTTTTCTATCCAATTTAACTTTATCTACGAAATTTTGTGACTTTGGCTTTGGATTAGTGATGAGTGGAGATAAGAGTAATGTCACAGAGGTTTGCACCTTTTTGGTCAGAAAATCCAGACTGTTAACCAATAAGCTTTTGCCGTGAGATGCCCACAAGACCTGGGTTTCCCCAAGGGAAAATGTCAGCTGGAAAGTAACCTCTAAAATTAACTTTTAGTGGATTAAAAAAAAAAAAGTAAGGTCACTTTAAGATGCTAAACAGTCTCCCAGACATGTGGACAGGTCTGGGGTCTGACTAAGGTCATCATAGGTCCAGGGAGTGGGGGGTGTCCAGTCAAGAGGTTTTGTGGTTTGTATTAGGGAAAGTTAAGGAAAAAATACCCAGAAGCAAATATTTCCAGTGACATCAAAAAGGAAATCCTTTTAAAAATAGATTTTTAGTATTCTAATCCTACCTGGGTGTTCTTCGGAAGGAATGATGCTAAAGCTGAAACTCCAATACTTTGGCCACCTCATGCGAAGAGTTGACTCGTTGGAAAAGGTTCTGATGCTGGGAGGGATTGGGGGCAGGAGGATAAGGGGACGACAGAGGATGAGATGGATGGATAGCATCATCGACTCTATGGACGTGAGTTTCAGTGAACTCCGGGTGTTGGTGATGGACAGGGAGGCCTGGTGTGCTGCAGTTCATAGGGTAGCAAAGAGTCAGACACGACTGAGCGACTGAACTGAACTGAACTGAATCTTACTGGCAATAAAATTTCTATAGTTGAATAGGTGTTTTGGGCTACTTATTTTGGCTGTCATTAAACAGTAAGATTTTCTAACTAATCTCCTTTGTTCAGATTTTACATTCAACAAGCAACCTCTTGGTTTTGATTTGGCTTCCCATGCAGGGCTTCCGATAGAGGATATTTGGGTTTTTCTGGCATGAGCATATAGTCTGAGTACAGTATTACTTTTTTTCCATGTTAATACTGACTTAGTGAACATGAGTTTGGAAAAACTCCGAGAGGTAGTGAAGGAGAGGGAAACGTGGCATGGAGTCGCAAAGAGTTGGCTGTGACTTAGCAACTGAACACACTCACACCAATTTTCTGCTATTCTTGTTCCGTTTTGTTACTGCATCTCTGAATTAAAAGTCCCAAGGCAAAATCAAGGTATTTTTTAATCTGTATTTTTTTTCCTGCAGGACCCACACACCAGACGATCTTAGGAAATCCAAGATAACACAAAGCCATCTTGGGAGCCTCTTCCTGACTCTTCAGAGGCTCCTCCTGCCTCACCAGGCATTCCAGCTACTGGGAGCCACTTCTTGTATTAGTTTCCAGAGGTGGCTGTCACAAATTACCACAACCAGGGTGGCATGAAATATGTAATTTATTCCCTCACAGATATGGAGGCCAAGAGTCTGGAGTGAGTTGTCCTTAGGGCTGTACCCCCCAGGAGGCTCTAGGGGAGGATCCTCCCTTGCCTCTTCCAGGCTTTGGTGGCCCATACATCCCTGGTTCTTGGGTGCAGATCTCTAAGCCCTGCCTCCAGGTCACGTGTCCTCCTCCTCTCTGAGTCTGGTGGTTGACACTTTTGTCCCTTATAAAGACATGTGCCATTGAATTTAGGGCTTCTGGGTAATCCAGGAAAATCTCATCCCAACCTCCTTAACTTAATTACATCTGCAAAGACACCTTTCCCAAATAGCATCTCATCCCCAGGGTCTGAATATTAGCATGTGGGTATAACTTTTTGAACCCACTCTGTAATACATTAATATTAAAAAGCAGAGATATTACTTTGCCAACAAAGATCCATCTAGTGAAGGCTATGGTTTTTCCAGTAGTCATGTATGGATGTGAGAGTTGGACTATAAAGAAAGCTGAGTGCCAAAGAATTGACGCTTTTGAACTGTGGTGTTGGAGAAGACTCTTGAGAGTCCCTTGGACTGCAAGGAGATCCAACCAGTCCATTCTAAAGGAGATCAGTCCTGAGTATTCATTGGAAGGACTGATGCTGAAGCTGAAACTCCAATAACTTGGCCACCTGATTCAAAGAGCTGACTCACTGGAAAAGACCTTGATGCTGGGAAAGATTGAAGGTGGGAGGAGAAGGGGATGACAGAGGATGAGATGGTTGGATGGCATCACTGACTCAATGGACATGAGTTTGGGTAAACTCTGGGAGGTGGTCGTGTACAGGGAGGCCTGATGTGCTGCAGTGCATGGGGTTACAAAGAGTCAGACACGACTAAGTGACTGAATTGAACTGAACTGTAATACATGGGTTTCCCTGGTGGCTCAGATGGTGAGGAATTTGCCTGCAATGCAGGAGAGCTGGATTCAATCCCCAGGTAGGGAAGATTCCCTGGAGAAGGGATGGCTTACCCACTCTTGTATTCTTGCCTGGAGAATTTCATGGACAGAGGAGCCTGGCGGGCTACAGTCCATGGGGTTGCAAAGTATTAAACATGACTAAGCGACTGACACTTTCACTCTGATTGAAATACATGACACCAATTTTAAGATAATCATCTTTCACCACTGTAAATTTACTCTATTTATTAACATTTCTACTAAAGAAACATTCAAAACTCCCTCAGCAGATAGCACCCCTCTTGTAAACTCTTCATGCTTAATTTCAAACCATTTCAACCATCTCTAGCACTCAGCTTCCTTAGAAGCTAACAGGAAAACACATGGGATTCAGTTGAAGTCATCACCAATCATTCATTAAAGAGACTTTCTATTATTGGAGGAACATTTTTATTTGGGATGTAATGGAAAATCAATAGTGCTTATTATGTTGTTCATTATACAAATCAATAGTGAGCATTATAATATCATTAATTCTACAGCAAAGGTGTCATCCATGTGTTTTGTAGGATGTAATTACAATTACTTTCTACAGAACAAGTGTCTCTATATAAATCTTTTCTATTAAAAGTCAGCTTGATGCTCACACAGAAAATTAAAACTTTATGATCTGCCTTATGGGAAAGTCAATTAATAAAGAACTTAAAACAGTTATTAAAGTAATATTGGATTGATTAATATACATCTTCATGGGCTCATATGGATTTTTTTCCTCTAAAAGTTATTTTGAAACACTGAATCTGGTCAATGATATCCTTCAAAAACACACTGAATTCTCAAGCTGGATCAATATGCTAATGAGGCCAGAACTATCACAAATAGTCTGGCTCAGAGTTTCACAAAGATGGATCTAAACTTTATAAAGAAGCTGAGTTAGTACAGAGGATTAGGCAGGAGTTGGACTCTGCAGTTGCATATCTGACTCTCATGTTTGTGCGGAAACCAGAAGACCTTGGGAAGGCGAGCAGGCCATGCCTTGGTTGAGCATGTCCTCACCTAGACACAGCTGATAAGACCTCTTTCATGGCGAACTCAGGCCCAGGAGTAAGAACACAGAAGGAAACAGTCCCTGGAATGCCATGGAAACATGTCTCATTTCTAAACGTCAAGTGCTTTTACAAGTATCTTATTAGCAGAGTTAATGTTCCCTCTACACCTAACTTCTTTCTCAGCTACTTTCTCTCTCAGGCACTTAACATGTTTTGACTAAGGAGTACTTCAGACGTTATAAACTGCTTTCAAGGAAAAAGAGGGAAAAATGGCTAATGAATTATCAAAAGCAATTCTGAAGCGAGGAAATATTTTCAGAAAGGCATGGAAACTGACTTCCCATATGCAGAGAGAAAAGCCTGAAAAAGTAAAGGATTCATGCATAGAACATACTTAGCAGAGGTCATTGGCTAATTTTATTTTCTTCAATGTTGAAACTCCAAGTAAATTCCAAAGATACAAAGAAAATAGCCCATAGTATAGAATGATGTTTGCATTTGGTTGTGATTCTCTCTTAATCTGAGCATGAAGATTATTTAGCTAAATGATAGCTTCCAAGTTTGTGCCATGACCTGCGTTTGGGCATTACAAGTAAAAGATTTGCAAAAAAGTACAAAATTCAAGAAAAATGAGTACATTAAAGAAACCGAGCTTAGGTAGGTATTCCTGGGAAGACGTTATAAAGATACAAATTAAGATGTATCAATTCTCACTGTTCTTGAGGTTTAAATGACTCCTAACAGAATTTTCTCTAATTTATGGGTTTGAGATTAAAAACACTCTTTCTTTTTCTTTTTTTGGTTCCATTTCTGAGACAGAAGTGTTTATTAGATGCTCATCAAAAACAAAAAAAATATCTGCATGCATACTCATACACACATTTATTACAGATTTACTGTTATGAAGGATTTGTAGACCCAATTTACAAATAATAATACAATATGTAACACTCTTTAAAAAAATCATAAAAACTGCATATTTTCTTTGACATCTACTGAGTTTTGTTTTTAACGCAGTTTGACTTGTCTCCCAGTTTTCCCACTTACCTTAAACATAAATATATTTTATTCCTCTGAATATTTGTCCAAAGAATTTAGAGATTTATTAGACTTTCTTTTGTTGACGATCTACTGATGGGAAGCTCTGTTTTGCATTGGGGCATGCCTCATGTTTACTATATATTTTTAAGTGCCCATAGCCCATGTTTTGCTTTTGTCTGCAACAAATAAAGGGTTGGAGGTTGGCTTTATAAAGAGCAACTTTCCCCTTGTCTCATAGCAGCATCTTGACCAACACATGGCCTGAGTGCAGGAACACTGCTGGCCCCCAGGTCATGTCTGGTGTTTCTACCTTTTGTTGGGAGACTCTGTAGCTTTGCAGTACCAGCATGGATACGGGAGAGGAAGATGCATAGTCTTAAAACCTATCTTAGAGGCCTTTTCCTTATGGGTTCAAGCCACAGAGCACTCATAGAGGTCTTCCCTAAGAAACGCTTTGCGTTCATCCTAGCATGACCAACTTGTGCAGGGCTTACCTGAGACCTCATACTGCTTCCTTCTTTGTGAGGTAACAAACTGGAAAGCATAGGTCATTCAGACAGGTCCATTTGCATCACACAGTAGTGGCTTCTTTTGGCAATGAAAGGTAGGTGGTACTGGGCATGTGAGTCTACACGTGAATGCCTGGCTCATGTTGAGTGGATGCTCAGATTCCTCCCTGCACACCCAACTGTGATCACGTTTCTAAAACTGAGTTTCTTTTCCTTGTTTGTCACCAGCTCCACTCACTTATTGGAGAAGGCAATGGCAACCCACTCCCATGGAAAAGTCCCATGGACAGAGAAGCCTGGTAGGCTGCAGTCCATGGGGTTGCTAAGAGTTGGACACGCTTGACTGACTTCACTTTCACTTTTCACTTCCATGCATTGGAGAAGGAAATGCCAACCCACTCCAGTGTTCTTGCCTGGAGAATCCCAAGGACGGCGGAGCCTGGTGGGCTGCTGTCTATGGGGTCACACAGAGTCGGACACGACTGAAGCGACTTAGCAGCAGCAGCAGCCACTCACTTATATCACCTGGGAGATCTTGAAGGCATTGTGATTAATCCTCCCTGGGGCAAGTTAAAGCAGCAGGAATTTGACCCAAGGAAAGCACATAAGTGAATTTTACCACTTGTCCATTTCAGCAATAGGAAATATTCAGGAAAGTAATGGAAACCAATTCTTTTTAGGGATGTCCACTTCTTTCATAAAAATAGTAATACCTATAATAATATAATAGGAATATAGTATTATATAAAAATAGTAAAATTATTGTATAATAATAATAGGAAGAATATGGAAGGAGAGGGGAAGGAGAAGGAGGATGAGAAATAAGGTTTATCCCTAGAAAACTAAGAGTGGCTTCCCGGGTTGTGCTAGTGGTAAAGAGCCTGCCTGCCGATGCAGAAGACCTAAGAGATGTGGGTTTTATCCCTGGGTTGGGAAGATCCCTGGAAGAGAAAATGGCAATCCACTGCAGTATTCTTGCCTGGAAAATCCCACGGACAGAGGAGTCTGGCGGGCTACAGTCTATAGAGTTGCACAAACTCGGACACAACTGAGCAACTTAGCAGCTAAGAAACCAAGGGGACAATTAGTTGGTATCTAATTGTCGTAGAATATGAAGGCTAACAGAGAGTGCAAATGTCATTTATGGCATGTTTATTATTCTCCTCCTCCACTATTATGGAAGGGGAATCTATCATTTACATATAAGAATAATCTATGTAAATTAAGTGTAATTTATCACATCTTCAGATATTTATATTGAATTTATATTGAAATATTTTATCCCCAAAATTGGAAGTGAAGTGTCCTTCCTAGTTAAAGTTCTCTTTTTCCTTTTGTTTTGTTTAATTGAAATAGGAAACAGGTACAGCAAGGGATCAGGGCTAAATAGACACCATGAAATCACACTGCACATCAGGAAACTGCAAGGAAAAAACTTAATCCCTTTAAGGAGGAGGGAGTAGAGTCAGAAGAACAACATCCCTTCTCCCTTTGACCATCGGTAGTTCCTGCAAGTGGGCAGCTTGGGTGCATGTCCAGCTCTGACTAGGATGACCAGTCATCGGGCCATAAGGTAGGCATTTGAAAAGTCTATGCCAATAGGACTTGACCTAATTCATTGGCTGTAAGCTTGTCTAAGATACTTTAAATCAGATTTTTAAAAAATAATGAAATAGACACTCAGCCTATTTGAATCGCACTCACACCATCAAATAAACATGTTTGTTAGGTTATATTTGAGACATCAGAGGGATTAAAAATAACATACATTAATATCATTGTGACAGAGTCCTTTCATCATCCTGCCACAAGTAGAAAACATAAATGCATTCTAAATCGTGCAAGGTGATACAGCAGACAGTACCAACTGTTTCTCTTGCCTAGATTTATCTGACCACAGTGTACAGGGTTTCATAGGATGGTTCAGATGCTATGTCTTTCTATAGTGTCTCAAACCTCAGAGATGACTTTAGCATGGAGCAACCATGTCTGGGAGGACGCTATAAGAAAGCAATACGGTGTGACACAAATTTGAGAGAAGAAACTTAAAATTATCTCCTTAACTCTCACTAGCTGAATGAACATAGACTGTATCCCTAATTTTCTCACGACAGCCCAATTTATCCCATATGAGGATGTTTAGATTTTAGATCTCCTTTCCTTCAGCTCTGAACTACACAATTTTGAGAAAGATTTCTCTTCATCATTGTCATCATCATCATTAAAAAAGAAGTAAAGAGTATCTAAGCCAAAGCCAATAATACTCCTTGACTTAGCACATCCAGATCCTCTCGTTTGGATGGATGTCTAAAAGGATGAGCAGCTAGGATGCTGTTTGCAACCCACTGGGGAAGCTCCCCCTCTCTGGGCCCAGTTTCTCCACAGCACCGTCAAAGCTCAGTTTCGGGGACTAAATCATCCTTGTTTTTTCATGCCAATTGGCTGTTCACAGAGTCTCTGAGATCATGGGTGGAGACTTTCTGTGCTGAAATGTGTGTGCTTGTGTGGAGAGAGAGACTCAGAGAAAGAGAGGTTACTTACGTATTTTTTCATTAAAATCATCATCAAAAGTACTACAATGTGTCTGGTGTTTTCTTTTTATTGGAAAATACTCTGACGCTGGAAAAGGCGAAAGGAGAAGGGGATGGCAGAAAAAGAGATGGTTAGATAACATCACCGACTCAATGGACATGAATCTGAGCAAATTCTGGGAGATAGGGGAGGACAGAGGAGCCTGGCATGCTGCAACCCATGCAGTCACAAAGAGCTGGACACGACTTAGCAACTGAACATGTGTCTGTAAGTTGACTGAGCCACAGTTAAAGAAACTATAGAGACAGTGAGAGACTGGAAGAAAAGTAAGACCAATTTACAGTTACAGATCAAGGTCCCTGAGGATGAGATGTGATGGAGAAAAAAACAAAGTCGTTTTGTCAGAATATACTCAAGACAAGTATACAGTGTAAAGTTTATCATGAAAGGAAAGTATTACACAAATATTTACATAAAATATATATTGCAGTCATTTTAGTAACCTTTTACTATGTTTACAATGTATAGCACCTAACAGACTAACTGGACATATGATATGGTTTCTATAAATGTGTTGATTCAATTTCTATCAGGTAATAACATTTATACATCTTTATTAGCCTAGTTGGGTCTCTCTGACATCATAGAAATTTTGCAATTTTGTGTTTTTAGAGAAGGTCCATTGGATTGAAACTTGACATGTCAGAGTGGAGTCAAACTTTTTGCCAGGTCTGATCTAGAACAAAACTCTTATCAGACACATTGCTCTGTGTCCCATCAGAGGGAAGCTTCGGGGGTCAAAAAGCAAACAAAGAACAGAAAAGTAGGAGGAGGGGGATGGATGCAGCTGACCAGATGTTTGTTGAAAAACACAGAGTGATAAAACAGTAGAGGGTGACTTATAATAACAAAACTCGAGGCAGAATGACAGAGGTTTCAAACTTACCCTAGGAAAGAAAGCTGACAGTCGCAGAGGAAATTTACATTCTGTCCTCAGTGCATTCATTTCTCTTTGTCAGGACAAATGTACATGCAGAGAAAAAGTGCAATTTGGGAATGGCTGCTTGGCTGTTCCATATCCTAGCATGAGAGATCGTCAGTGCCCATATGCGCTAAATGTTAAGCAGTTGAGTGAATGTTTGCTTCTTCACACTTGAGAAACTAGGAAAATAACCCCTACTGGGGTACCTACTAATGACACTGAGATGACAACTTTCTATCAAAACTATGATTCGTAAATATTTCCTGAATTAATTAGAAGATATTTCTCATTTCATGATTTTAATGAAATCCCAGGAGAATTCTACTTTAAAAACCCAGTAAAAGAAATACAATAATATTATTTGTCTCTCCCCCCCTCCAATATGTTCAGCACTGTCCCAGGATGAACAAATAAAATTTAAAACTTGATAATTTTCTTAAGAAATTTACAAACTGACAGTTCAGGTTATTTGCTGTTAAATGGGTGTTTTTCCTGGAATCATACATATTATTTAAGCTAGTCTATATACAAAGGGGTGAACCTCTCCTTACTCATTGCTTTTGTACAAATGTCTTCTGTACATACAGAGATCTGTTTGAGGCTAGGTGTAATTTGACAGTGGTGCTCCTGGGGAGAGAGCCTCTTGTGGCCTCTTCCTTCCATGATGGAGCTGGAACACACACACCTTTGAAGGTTTCTGTTTCGCCTGCCGAGTGGGGGTGAGGGTGGAACTCAGGCTAAAGGGTGTGCATATCTCATCAAAATGTCTCAGAATTGCAATGACATAGCCAAGAAAAAGACAACAACTGAGAGAGAGAATAGAGTGGTTTTAAGATGGTGCCCTTATCCATTCCCCCGTAACACACCTTTAGTAAAATTCACAACTTGCAGTAGTAATTGCACAGCTGGCTAGATTGTAGTCAAACATTAAGTACTGTTCTTTGTTCCTTTCTTTAAGTGATAATGAAAGAAGCTGACTCAGGCTGGACTCAGTTTTCCACTATACTTGGCTGCTACACCAACACATTCTCCCCACTGTATTAAGAGAACATAGGTGAACGAAACTGATGGGTACTTCCTGCCCACCATGTCGGCCACATGCACTGACACTGTAGGCAGTCACTGACAGGAACGAACCTGCAGAGACACAGAAATGTGAGGCTGTTTAAAAATCTCCCAACCAGGGACTAATGCCCACCATCAAAAACACTGCCATGGATAGTCTTCACGCTTCTGGAAAGCTGTAATTAAAACACAAATGGCTGGGGAGGAATCTGTTTCCACAGATTGATGTGTCAGTTTGCAACTCAAATTAGAGAATTTTTGGAAAGAGATTCAGGAAGAAATCCAATCCATGCTATGCTGACTTTCCTCCAGTGAGTACGCAGCAGCTCACTTGTACCCAGGCAGAGGTGACTCTTTTCCTACGGCCACCTGAAGCTCAAGAATGTCTCTAAAGGTTTTTGTATCATCCCCTTTGCCCAAACGTCCATCACTTCCATCCCAACTATCCAGATCTAATCGTTTCCTCAAAGCACAGAAGCCATTTCGTCCTGGGTCTGAGCCATCCTGTCCTGCCCGCTCCCTTCTCTGGCCTTCCGTGGCTGGTACCCTAACATGGTGCGGCTTCCCCGGGAAACCTGGAAAGCCTTTGCGTAATCATTCAACTGCCACAACAACCCTCTGAGGTGATGTAGCCAGTCCCATTCTAGAGAGAAGCAAAGTGCCCAGGGATTAAATGAGTCATCTGAAGTCACTCAGGCACGGAGTGGTCAAACGAGAATCAAAATCTACCCAAACTGGGTGCAGACTCTGCCTGGAGTGTAGGCTCTGGATCACTGCAATCTGCTTCCAGGAGGAGGCCAGGGCCTTCTGCCTTAGAGGGTGAGATGCCTGGCTGTCCAGGCCTCTAACTAGACCTAAATCTGTAACTGTGTCGCTACTTTGTTGTTCTTTAGTTGCTCAGGCATGTCCTACTCTTTGTGATCCCTAGGACTGTAGCCTGCTAGGCTCCTCTGTCCATGGAATTCTCCAGGCAAGAGTGCCTGAATGGGTTGCCATTCCCTTCTCCAGGGGATCTTCCCAACCTAGGGATCAAACCTGGTTCTCCCACAGTGCAGGTGGGTTCTTTATGGTCTGAGCCACCAGGGAAGCCCCTTGTTTTGCTAGTATGTGTGTACAAAGAGGCTGGCAATGAGAATTAAATTGTTTGAAATGATGTTAACAGGTTTGCGTAACACAGACACAACTGAGTGACTGAACAGGTTTGTGACTCAACTAGGCATACCATCCATACTGAGGCTGTCTTTGCAGTAGTTTTCCATGAGACCTGAGTAGGGTCTTGGCATTAAAAAAAAATCTCTCTCCAGAGGTGAAAGGTTAGTGATAGGAGTCACGAGCCCCACTCCCAGTCCACAGTGTATAACTGCAAAGAAGCTACCATGTCTTCATTTCAATGGCTCCTTGTCGAAGTGGAGTCAGCACCTCCATATTGCTACCTCAGTGAAAGTTTTAACAACATTTCATTTGTTTTAGATTTCCATCCAGTTAATCCTGCTTCCATCCATCTGTTCCAGTAATGGGGCAGTGATAAGAAAGACATGAACTGCTTGATTTTTACCCTGTACGGCAAAATTCTCAACATCTTTCCTGCTTTCCTTTAATTTCTTCCCATTTTTCCTTCTTAATGTTTTCAACCATCTCCAAAGCCGGAATTCTCAGACCCTCGTGCTTGGCGTGCCTGTCATTTCACTGTCCACTGGGCAAAGACTAACTGGAGTGGCTGTGGGTTCATTTCCGGAGACGGATCCCATTAGAAGCTGCTCTGTGAGGCATGTGATAAGTCAGAGCAGGAAGCTTTCCTCTCAAGATAAATCACAAATGCACTTCTCTCCAGCCCTTGTTCACTTGTCTTGCCGCATTAAGAAGAGCTGGAGTCCAGAACCACTTCCTTCCTCATCCATATTTATTCTAAGGAACGGGCATTAGAGAGAACCAACCACAGACGACGCCTCCTCAAAAGTACATGACAATGAATCTTCTGGAGTTAAAGGGGCACGTCGTTACCACTGTTTCCATTTTTTTTTTTTAAGTAAGCACCTGCTATCCTGAAGACTGAATATCATCATCAAGGTCATTTCTGTACCACAGTCAGATGAGAAGTGGATTTTGTAAGTGGAATTGTAGACATTTAAGACAATTTGTAAACTCTCACTGTGATGTTGGTGTTTACAAGCTGCTGTTATTGAACAGAAAAAGTCCTCTAAGAAAAGTTTCACTGTTATCTTTTTGCTTTGTTTTGGTTAGATTTTTTTTTAATGCTACAGGATCTTCAAATAATTGGGGTACAAAAGGTATTGCCTAGGAGAATAACCCAACAAAATTTTAGGAAAAGCTTACTTGTAAGCTACTCACATGTAAGCTACTGGATGATGAGAAAAAATAGTTTTGGGCTCGATAACTTGCAGCAATTTCTTAGAGAATGCAGAGGAGCCTGTACTCAACCCTAGGCTCTGTGGACTAATTTCCATATTTCAGTCCATTCCCTCTTTCAAGGGATCTTCCCAACCCAGGGATTGAACTCAGATCTCCTGCATTGCAGGCAGATTCTTCACCAGCTGAGCCACCAGGGAAGCCCCTATTTCAGTCCAAGAAGAATCAATTCATACTCCCTCATAAATCTGCTGGGCAAATTATTTCAGTCTTCTGGAGCATACAAAATTTACAGAAAAAAATTAATTCATGCCTTCATCAGATTCTGAGCAATCTTGAACTTCAGGGTACAAAACTTTTGCTCCTAACGTTAAGGATATTACCATCCTGGGAGAGAGACCAACCTGATGTGTAGGTACGCAATCACACTCTGCACATGGCCATAGCCTTGCAGCCCAGAACCACTGGCACTTGGAGCATTAGAGCTGTCAGAGCTGGTGGTGCCCTGGAAGCTGCAGTCCAGCCGGGTCTCGAGGGACATTTTGAAAATCAACAGATTTTGAAAACAGCAGGAGAATGTTACTGCTACAAAGACATGCTTGTCACACTTAGTGAAGAACAGCAGAGAGAATACTAGGGGAAAAGATGGGGGCGTCAGAAGGGGAGGAGAGGTACATACATGTTAATAACATACATTTCATTTAACACTGGGGAGAGGGTGTGTGCAGAGGGGAACAGATCTTATCTGCAGATATAAGTGGATAGCAGTTCTGCATGGTGGGTTGAAAGGGCTGGAACTAGGAATGCCAAGGAACAGGAGCACCATTGAGAAAGAGAGCCTTATGACCACAGTGTTCTAACAGTCAATAGGTCAGTTGGTAAAGAATCTGCCTGCAATGCAGGAGACCCTGGTTTGATTCCTGGGTCAGGAAGATCCACTGGAGAAGGGATAGGCTATCCATTCCAGTATTCTTGGGCTTCCCTGGTGGCTCAGCTGGTGAAGAATCTGCCTGCAATGCAGGAGACCTGGGTTCAATTGCTTGGCTTGGAAGATCCCCTGGAGAAGGGAAAGGCTACCCACTCCAATATTCTGGCCTGGAGAACTCCAGCCCTGACTATGACAGGAAGCTGAAATGCTCAGATTCCAGGCTCCATTACTCTGAAGAGGCAGAATTATTCACCAGATGTTCATCTGGGCAAGAGGACACTATTAGGTACATTCGGTTGAACAAACAGTAATAATCAACCATGTTTTGGGGGGAAATAGGCTTTTGAGATTTTTTTTTTTAGGATTTCAGTCAATTTTAAACACTGGAAATTGCTCTATAATTTTCACTGCAGGGATTCCTAAATATTTGCTTTTAAAGCTATGTGTTAAGTATTATGATAATACCTAGGTCTTTTTATTTTTCCTGAACCACAAGGTAGCATAAATGTTCCAATTTTTATGATGGTGTAACATGTGTTGATTGCATATTTTATGGCTGTTGTAACCTGAGTCCATACAACCTACTGCAGACAAGATGTGGCAGGCCCCTCAGAAGCAGGATCACTATCGCCGCCTGGGATCAGCTCCAACAGTAAGGTTTCCTGTAAAACACCTGCACGTTACATCCAAGGGAGATGTGACTGACTTAGCCCCATCTCTCTATCAAAAGGAAATTCAGTTTTGACTTAGCTTGATTATCTACAGCCTACTGTATAAAGATGCAAATACTTAAAATCTCTTTCTCCGTAGTAACCTAACACAATTAAAAAAAAATAGATACAAATATAACAAGAAAACTTTCAAAACCAACACAAGAAAGAAAAATATTTGTAGTGGTATAAGAAGGAAAAAAAAAAACTTGCTTTAGGAAAAGTCTGATACCATCTCTTTCTGTATAAGTCTTCAGTGAACTGGTTATGTGGAGGTCTTTGTGTTCTAAGCAAAGTCGAAGCAGTGAAGTTAAAGCGACTCTTTTTACCCCAGGAACTGTACACCTGGAAAGTGTGGACTATGTGTAGATACTAATTCCTAGAAACATGTAAATGATTCATTATTAGGATGCACTGTGATTTATGGACGCTTCTTCTCTAAACCTCTGAGTGCTAAGATTTACTCACAACCAGCTCTTTCCTTCAACTTCACAGCATTTCCCTTCCAGTGATGCCGCATTGAAAAGTACTGGTCACCAGAACGATAAAGTGCAAGAGTCAAAGTTCAAGAGGAGTCTAACATTCTTCAGGGTGTGAGACCACAAGAGTGTGACTCTCTAGGAATTCAGGAAGGACAAAAACAAAACAAGCCCTACTCCACTTACATTTGCACAGACCCTGGGTTGGGTAACTTGAATATTATGTAGCTAACAAACGTCTGGGTTTACTCTGTGATTTCTTTGATGTCTGTCTCTCACTCTGTCTCCTGTTTTCTCACCATCAGATGTGACTGTGTCAAATTCTTGTGACATCTTCATATAAGAATCCTATCAGATAAGAGAACAGACTTTGTATGATTTCAATATCTTTAGACCATGAAATTTTTGCACCTTGTTTTATGTGCCTGGATATGTTCCATTGTCTTCTAGTCTATAGTTTATGGGAACTTGAACTTATATACTACTGCTGTGTGAAAATTGTATAAATGGCTTCATAGTGCTTTTCAGGTCTACTATATCCTTTTACCTCTCTGTATATTTGTTCTATTAATTTTTGAAGGTTTGATATTGAAATCCCAACTAAAAATCTTAATTTATCTACTTACAAATAATTGTGATATGTTTATGAACCTTGTTCTGAGGGCTTCTTTTTGGCTCAGATGGTAAAGAATCTGCCTGCAATGCAGGCAACCCGGGTTTGATTCTTGGATCAAGAAGATCCCCAGGAAAAGGAAATGGCAACCCACTCTAGTGTTCTTGCCTGGAGAATCCCCTGGACAGAGGAGCCTGGCTGGCTACAGCCCATGAGGTCACAAAGAATTGGACACGACTGAGTGACTAATGGTTTCATGTTCAATCTTGTTCTGTATTTTACAAGTCTCCTATAAATGTGCTATCATATTTTCATAATTAAAAAATTGAAATTAAAATAAATAAAAGGGAATCCCATTAGAAATGTGCTCCTGGCATGACTCTGGAAGTTTGCAATATGGCTTATGAACTTGGGAAACAAACCGCAAAGGACAACAGCCATCAGGTGTTTTTCTGCTCTTGGTATAAACTGCCATCTATTAATCATTATAAAACATTCCAAGCCCTGGAAGCAGTCAGAGAGGAGACCTCTGGGTCACCTGGACAATCCTGCCATCATTTCTGCCCACGGGATTGAGATGAAATCCTCCACTGTGATTTGGACCAGTTTTCCAGTCTGTGCTGACCCAGATCCGTGTATGCAAAGACAGGAAAGACAAGTCTGAAATCCAGTTGTATTCAGCACGTTCACCAGCCATCCTTTCTCTGTTCAGCTAGTCCACAGCCCACAAGTCCTTTGAGATCCAGCCTGCATTTCCGCCTGTGCTCACGAACCTTATCACTTACCCCCTCTCGGAACTTCTGTGCCTTCACGTGCCCCAAGTGATACCTGGTCATCAACGTACATTTGGATGATTTATGTGTTTGAACCTTGTCCAGTGGAGTGGCATTTTGCACAGGGGCTTGTTTCTAAAGTCTCCATATGTGTTTAATGTGACTCATCTGTTCTCCATAATATATACTGTAGTGCACAGTGGTGTCTCAACAAATGGTTCCTAACAGGATAATTAACATTTATCGAGTCCTTACTCTGAGCCAGGCACCAGGCTGATGACTTCAGAAGCAGAATCTCATTTTTTTTTTTTTCACCATTTTACAGTTGCATAAACAAGACCTGGCAGAG
Source organism: Capricornis sumatraensis (assembly GCF_032405125.1). Classification (NCBI taxonomy): domain Eukaryota; kingdom Metazoa; phylum Chordata; class Mammalia; order Artiodactyla; family Bovidae; genus Capricornis; species Capricornis sumatraensis. The sequence continues at coordinate 48,613,560 of NC_091083.1, forward strand.
GTGATGGAATCCCAGGGCAGAGTCACACAGCCAGTCACCCAACAGCAGGATCCTTCCCTAATCACAGCGCTGTTGATGGTCATCCTCTGTGCTCTATGCTGATCTCACTGACTGCAACAGGACTTTTCATTCAGTGACCCTGGGGCAGGGTCAGCCGTTAGATCACCGCCTGCAGTGCTGATCCCAAATATGGTTTAAGTTCTTTTACCTGTACGTGCAGGATCCTGATGTTTTCTTGTTTATAAATAATTTGAGAATTGCACATTTATCGTGATGCAGGTTAACCTTTTTCATCTGACATCAAAAGGTGCCTGTTATGGAGTTTAATAAATACATCAAACTGGAGCCTTCTGAGCCCCAGGCTCTGCAGATACCACACTAGCATTTTCCCACTGGGACTAGAGTAATGTTTACACCCAGGATTTGAAAAATGGTGCCATGCTCAAGGAAAATCATCTGCTTATTAAGAAAAAGTTTTAATGAAATATTTAGCATATCCAAAAACCATGTAACATACCCACTTATTTTAAGAATGTGAACTTACAAATATCCCCCCTACTACCCAACTTGAAAACATATGTCTTTTTTGGGAAACATTTCTAATTAAACTTTTCTTGGACTGTGGTCCTGAAGGGTTAGGCCACCTCAGTTATTACTGATGAAAACTAAGACCATTAAAGCTTGACTCTTCAAGATTGTACTGTTAGACCCAAGCTTGTTACTGACTTATTCAAAACTCTGAAGCCAAATGGCATAATGAGTTGAATAAGCTGTTTCTCCATTTTCAGGGAAAAGTAGTAAATGCTGAAAGAATGACTTTGCCAGTCTTTAGGAGGGTAAAGAGGAAGAAATGCTCTGTTTTATTTCCCCCGAGTCTAAGCATAATCTTCAGGCCAAATGAACTCATGGAAATTCATGAAGACAAGGGCAGTTTTCACAAAGTAATCCAGGAAGTTAGGGAGTTTGGTCACCTCATCTTAGACTTCGCTCCCCAAGTGACTCACCAAAGCAGCCATACGTGTACCTAGTTAGCAGCAGCAGCAGGGTCCCGATCTCACCCTGACAAACCCAGAGTACTTCTTCCAAGCACCTCAAGAGTTATTCTGTTTCACAGGTTTGGATGCACGTTTACCAGCCCTGCAGAGCTAAGATGTAAGCCCAGGATGCCATACTGTTAACTGATAATGTTATATGTAACTGCGCATACAGACAGGAATACACAGGGTGCCGTTTCCTTGATTTCAATAAGTTTTCCAAATAATTACCCATATAAAAAGCCAGTTAAAAACCAGAATGACAAATTAATTTTCAACAAAAATGTAGTAACTCAAAGATAACAAACATTTCATGTCCCAAGGACCAGCCCACTCTCTAGTCAGCGCACCAGTTCACCTTGGATTTTTACCATCGTGATGTGAAAGCTGGTGAGGGAGAGGCGGTCAGAATCCGGAGAACTCTGTCTATTGCACTCGCTCCCACCTCTGTTTCAGAGCACACACCAGCTCTGCTCCCCAGCCTGTAACGTTCCTGCTCCAGACTCTCCTCTTTTTATTGCCCACAAATCTTTAGGGAAACCACACACTGACTTTGTACTAGATGGTGCATGTTACCTGAGTGATGCTCTAGTACGCATCATCCATGAGGAGATTCAGGAACTCTCTGTGCTGTTGGCACAGGGCTGGGCATCATCACACCTACAGGGACGGCGAGTGGGAGCAGAGGAGGGCACTTCTCAGCCGAGCACCTTCTCCCGCCACACGCACATGGTACCCAGTGAGTGTTCTAGCTTGCGGTCTTTGCTTCCTTTTAATTTTAATCTTTATCTTGACATGCACACACTGCTATATTTAAAATGGATAACCAACAAGGGCCTATATCCCAGGGAACTCCGCTCGTTAACGTGTAACATCCTAAACGAGAAAAGAATTTGAAAAAGAGTACATACGTGTATACATTCCTGAGTCACTTTGCTGTACATATGAAAGTGACACCACGTTGTTAACCAACTGTACTCCAATATAAAGGAAAAATCTGAAACAAAGCAAAACCTCACAGATTCCAACGTCAGTCATAGTTAGACATGATATTCTTTGCCCAAATTACAAGGTCACAGCTCAGATAATATCTCTCCCTGCATCTACAAGTGAATGACAAGAGCTGCATAAACTAAGGAGCCAAAAATATTGTTTAAATGCCTGGCTATCTAAGAAATGAGGCTATAAGCATTTCTAATAAATCTGTCGATTGTTAATGCACACAACTTGCTGAACATAATATTATTACAAATTATATGCTGTTCACATGGGGCGGTGATTGTGAAGGAGAGCAGGATTCTACGTCTATACTGGTCTGCAGATCAATAAGTCAAGGACATAACAGAGAACAGACGAAACTTTCCATCTTTTAATTTGAAAATTTTGGTGTTGTTATTGTTGAGTTGCTAAGTTGTGCCTGACTCTTTTTGATCCCGTGGACTACAGCATGCTAGGCTCCCCGTCCTTCACCATTTAATTTTTTCACATTAAAAAAAGGTTTTATTTGAAATTTTAAAATGTAATAATAGACTGAACTGAAAATGTACTCAGAAAATGCTACGGTGTTATTGTTGATAGTATTTGAGACACAACATTTGGTCCAGTTCATTTCGATTTTCCTTGAATTCCCCTTTCTCCCTCACTTCCTTTTTTCTTTGATATGAGTACGTACCGTGTGCAAAGCATTGTAAGGAGTGAACAGCAGTGAGCAAGACGGAAAAGTCACGTATTACTTTCTAGTAGGTAATGATGACCTTTATTTAAAAGAATCCCTTTTTCAATTAATTGAAAATGTGTCCTCTTTCTTTCCTACTTCAGTTCTTCCTTGCATATTTTCCCCTTCCTTTGAGCTCATGTTTTTTGCTCTTCCCGCTTCAAATCCTAACTTGGGTGTAAAGCCATAAAGAGTGTGTCACCTCCTTCCTAGGAAGGACACCTGCTTCCCCTTGGGGAGACTAGAGAGACTGAAGACTCCACAGCCTCGACTCTCAGGTTTCACGGGACGTTCTGTGCAAGCGGTGGTGACTGCCCTGCTGAGCCTACACTTTGTCTGACATTTTACCGCCATTAGGCAAACATTATTCTTTCAGTTGGTATTTGTTTTGTGAGCTGTATACTCAGTGGTGTGTGATTTATATAAGTCCCCATCTCTTCTTGGTGGCTTAGGCTAAATTATTACCCAGGCATTCCAATTTAGACGCATGATGAGGGACAGATTACTAAGCCCCCAATGCTACACCTCCGCCAAACAAAGCCTAATTCTTTATTTATCACGTCATGCACAGAACTCACATTTCTAATGAAAATGTGGGCTGATTTATCAGCTGAAATAGCTTCAGGGCTTTCTGGTATTTCCAATTTTATTCTTGAAGAATGCTTTTTTTTTTAAAATTTAGAGACTGATGTGAATAGGCATATTTAGATGTTACTACTTAAAAAATAAGTATATTGCTGCTTTTGGTTACTTAGATGAAGTGACTGTATTTGTAGAGGGTTCTGGAGGGTCCTGATTTTTTCATATTGTTCCAGCACAACCACCCTTAGCACCCATTTCACCCAAAAATGTGTCCTTATATAGATGCTTTCAATTTGAAGGCTACAAGAGTATGCTCTGTGTAATATTCCTCAGGAATATTTAGAAAATCCTGGGAGGGGTTGCTGAGCAGGCAGGCCATGGGCTGAGGAGGAGCCTGGGTGGAAGGAGCTCACACCATCCACAGTGTCCCCACAGCAGTGAGAATTCCCACAGAGAGCATGTCTATTGAGGCCAGCTGATTCAGAGGTACATTAATCCACGTTGTAAAGAAGAATTAGGAGGTTAAAGATATTTTTAAAAACCTGAATTAAGAATTGAAAGGTTGACTGTGAAGGGAGTGGTAAAATGCTCAGAGCCTTTGTTATTCTGATGCTGTGTGTGAATTTCCAAGAGGCGTTTGTCCAAGGAAACTCTCTCTTCTGGGATCACTTCCCAGAGGCAGGTTCAAGGAAACACACTTTAGGGAGTGTTGCCAGGTAGAATGGTAGTTTTCCTACTCAGAATTCAAACTGTCATGAAAGAAGACTCTCGAGAATCCCTTGAATGGCCAGGAGATCCAACCAATCAATCCTAAAGGGAAATCAACCCTGAATATTCATTGGAAGGACTGATGCTGAAGCTGACACTCCAATACTTTGGCCATCTGATGCAAAGAACTGATTCATTGGAAAAGACCCTGATGCTGGGAAAGACCGAAGGCGGGAGGAAAAGGGGAAGACAGAGGATGAGATGGCATCATCACCTTGATGGATATGAGTTTGAGCAAACTCTGGGAGATGGTGAAGGACAGGGAAATCTGGGGTGCTGTAGTCCAAGGGGTTGCAAAGAGTTAGACACGACTGAGTGACTGAACAACAGCGACTCAGAACTAAGACTCTGGAGCCACATAATTCTCTATTGAGTCATCTCTATTGTATTCAGGTGCTAAGGAGAGAGCAAAGCAGCTGACTGTTGGCCAGACCACAGTGACCATTGGCCAGACCACATGGACTAGAGCCAGGAGAAATGCATGTCTTGTGGTTCAGAATGGAGCTCAGATTTGGGTGGAGGACCAAGCCTTAGTGCAAGTAATAAGCAGAGGAAAGAGGCAATGCTTGGGGCTCTGCTCTGGAAAACAGATACAGAGTGAATACCTAGGGAAAAATACACTCACACATCTTGGATGGTACAGGGGAGATTTCTGAAGATATTCTAGAACTGTGAGAAAAGGGAGCAGATCATGCCTCAGGCTGAGCTCGCCACTTTGCATACAGAGAAACAGTAAAGAAACAGAACCCGGGGGCAGTAGAGAATAAGACTGCTAACAGGGAACTGGTTTACCCGATGGTGGAGGCCAGCTAGTCAGATCCACGCCATCAAGAAGGGCAGGCTGGAGACCTGGATACTGGTGGGCTGTTTTCTCCTATGAGGAAGCTCGGATCTGTGTCTGCTGGTGGATCAGGCTCTCCCACACTATCCAGAATAATCTTCCTTACCTGAGTCAACCAACTGCATACTTTAATCTGTAAGATGCCTTCAGTAACATCTGCACGGTGCTTCCCTGAGGCACTGACCATTCTTCACTGTAAAACATCCCCCTTTTTATGTGATATTACTTGTTTTGAAACCAATATCTCCCGATATTTGTGTAAACCCTCCAGCCTTCTTTTGTTTATTGTTAGCAATCACGTCTTTTTTCTTTTATATACCATTGAACCAGAATCCTTGAATGCAGTAGGATAACGAGATCCACAGAGGAGGGTCCAAGGCACAGCACGTAATCATGGATGGCATTTTGTGGTGGCCATGGTGGGCAGCAGAGTTGAAACAGCATCAGAACCGTCCACTCGAGCAGACCTGTGGGCTGGCTGGCTGATCGCGCTGCTCCTAGAGCTGAAATAGGTAGGAAACCTGCTCTGTTCTTACTTGGTCTGATCTGTGTAAGTAGAGTTCTAGGTCAACTGAAAGAACTCTAACTTGAGTCATAAAAATGGAGTTATGGCCCCTCACTCAATTCCCGATTGGAGCCAGTTGACAGACCCAAATCCTTCAATACAGGGGTGGCCAACTCCTCTTAAGGAAGTACCCTTGTCCCCAGACCTCTTGTTATTCTTTCCCCCTGACTTCCCCTGTAGCCTTTCACCAGGGTGACTGTACCATGGGAAAAGGAAATCATTGTTCTTTCAGGGACCACTGGATACTGACTCTGACCTGACCCAACTCCAGGAGACCCAGAAAGTCACTGTGGTCCATCAGCAGAGGAGGGACTTCTGAGAGTCAGTGACCAATGGAGTTTTAGCAGAGGTCAGCCTCACAGTGGGTCCAGGGCGTCCCCACACCTGTCATGTAGCTATTTCCCTGGGTCCAGAGCCATTGTTCGAACAGACGGAATTAGCAGACGGAGGTGTTCCCACATTGGTTCTCTGAGCTGGAGTATGAGGGCTCTAGAGGTAGGAAAAACCATGTAGATACTTCTCGAATAGGCTCTATCTAGAAACAGGGTGGATTCTTTTTTTCCTGTCCACGTTCCTGAGTACAGGTCACCTGTGTTAGCACAAGAAACAGACTTAACACATGTGGAAGACAGGTTAAAGGTGACACACTGAAGGCCCCTAGTATCTTGTATATGTTTTTTAAATTCAAAAGTTGTTATAGACATAAAAGCAATTATGTTTTTGTTTGTTTGCTGTGAGATGCAAAGGATAGGATGGAGGCCAAGATTTGGGGCAGATGAAACAGGATAGACAAGAAGGGGAATACAGAGCAAAAGGTATGTAAAGGCCCCATTTTAAGAGGAAAGGCCCCAAAGTCTGTCTTTCGGATCCTTTGGCCTTGTTGGTCTCTTTGTTAGAGTTATACTGACTATTTTTCCTTTGATTAAAAGGCAGAAGCAAGAAGAAACTCAAAGGACCAAGAGAAAAGATCAACGCTACATATTTACACGGACTAACCCACAAGGCTGGAGAAGGCACTGGCGACCCATTCCAGTACTCTTGCCTGGAAACTCCCATGGACAGAGGAGCCTGGTAGGCTGTAGTCCATGGGGTCGCAAAGAGTCGGGCATGATTGAGTAACTTCACTGTCACTTTTCACTTTCATGTATTGGAGAAGGAAATGGCAACCCACTCCGGTGTTCTTGCCTGGAGAATCCCAGGGATGGAGGAGCCTGGAGGGCTGCCATCTATGGAGTTACACAGAGTCGGACACTACTGAAGCGACTTAGCAGCAGCAGTAACCCACAAGGCAATACTCAAATCAGCAGTCTGTGAATTTCCTACAAAACTTGGGCAGGTAGAAAGAATAGGGAGGGTAGAATTTAAGAGAGACAGAGAGGCGGGTTCAAAAGGATTTCACCTGATTCATTTGCTCTGTCTCAGCACACACTCAGCGGTCCATTAGCTCTGCCTTAAGTCACACAAAATCTTCTTTCTCCACTAGTTCTTTGTTCCTGTGCCTACTGCTGCAGTGGGAAAGAAGTTATCCTCCATAATTCCAGAAGGGAACCAAAAGAAGCTGGTCTGAAATGTTGAAAGATTAAAAATTCTAGTCTCTGCCTCAACACAAAAATCTCCACGCAGCCTGTGAGTTGTGCAGAAAATTCCTCTTTGAGGTATAAGCATATCTGCTTTTATCTGGTATTCCTCAAAATAACTAGGTGCCATATAAGCCTACTTCCATCCAGTGAAGGGTGGACATGCTGAGAGCACACAGGAGCTTGGTTCTGAGAGAAGGCCAGAGTCCAGAACCTTCTATGCCACACATGGGCACCCGACTCCCAGCTCAACTGCCTTCGTGCCCAAACTCCATGCACCTCCACCTCCGGTCTTCCAATGAAAAGGACTGAACCACAGAGTAGCTCAGTTAGATCTTGACCCCTCATTAATTGTTTCCAAAGGGAGGGGGAAGGGCCTGAAAGTACATTTTGGTAGAAGAACAGTGTAGGGAGAAGGACTTCTTCGATTTAATGTATAAAAACACAAAACCGGGGTAAACGTCTAGAAAGCTTTATGATGGTAGAGTGACTTCATTCATACCCAGTTTACATTCCAGGGACAGTGGCCACCAAGGTGTGAAAATATGGAATGCAAATAAATAAAAGCCCACAGATTTAGAATGGGACTCGAATGGATGTATCCATCAAGACGTTACCTGTCCAGACCCACCTCCTGATTCCTCCCCTGGAAAAGGTCAGACACACAAAGAACAGGCCAGACTTGCTTAGAAGATTAATCCATAACCCTGCTTATTTATTTTCTTCTATGAAACAACTATCCTTTTTATCTGAGAGGAATACAGGGAATTTCCAATTGTAATTATTATTTCTGAGAAGTAGAATGCTTACTCTTTTCTAATGTGGAGTAGAAATACTTAATTTCCACTTGAAACTAAGTACTTGAAATATCAGTCAAATTTCACTTTATCTCACAAATAGATGCATTTTTAATATTTTTGAGAATATAAATATCTAGCTTCAGAAAAATCTAAAAATAAGATTGTACATCAAGCTTTTGTATCACTTACAGAAATGATTTCAAATATTGCAAAAGAAGCTATTTCTAGGGTTACTGAGAGAATTTAAGAGGAAGAAAATTCCATGATAGCTTTTAAGGATTTACAGAAGGAAAAATACTGGCATTTAAAAAGCATCTTCTCTAAAAGTGCTGACTTCATACTCAGATCATTTGCTGTGCTTATCTGCTCAGGCTCGTCTGGCTGTGCCAGGCACTGTGCAATGAGCTTGAGAGCAACTGGCAAAATGAGTTTGGGGATTTTTTTTTAAGGTAAAAACTCTCTACCATAAAGCAATTTCCACTTAACAAAAACAACAGAAAAAACAAAACAAAACTGCATTGACTATTTGTAAAAAAAACCCTGCATTGACTATTTGTTCTGCAAAATTGCATACAAATAAGTATAACTATTTTGTAATCACTTCAAGCAATATGCAGTTAACTTAAATCTCTGGAAACTTTTTAGGGACATGACTCTTTGCAACCCTATGGACTGTAGCCTACCAGGCTCCTCTGTCCATGGGATTCTCCAGGCAAGAATACTGAAGTGGGTTGCCATTTCCTCCTTCAGGGGATCCTTCCCAACCCAGGGACTGAACCCACGTCTCTTGCATCTCCTTGCATTGGCAGGTAGATTTCTTACCACACATGCCCCACCTGGGAAGTCCCCTATATTGGTAAGATTATTATTTAACTTACATATAAATGATGTAATGAGTGCTTATCTTACCCGGAACAATATGTCTCCCTACTTAACATGAAATGCTGCTGAAGCATTGATGTGCACTAGTGTTCCATGAAGATGCATTTGCTTCCTGACTTTTATCCAATAAAAATTTAAGGGAAGACATCCTGGTATATGACCATGTCGATAGGGACAAACAGCAGCAAAGTAAGAACCGTGTATTGGTTATTGAGATTTGTCTTTTAATCATCCTCAAGAGATGACTAGAGTCTATGAGAAAATAAATGAGAGGAGTTATATATATCATTGGAAGTGGCGAAACCTCTAATTTGGAGAGTGGAAGCTGTCTAAAATGATCTATGCTATTTTGTGGTTTAGATCAGTGATTCCTGCACTTACAAATGAGTACACTTTAAGACAGAACTATATTCAAGTAACTGTCATTCAGCCACCCACCTTTTAATCTTAAATAACGGCATGAATAGATCAATTACTGCAAAATGTCTGTGTCATTTCATCTTAAGATGTGTATATAAAACTTCTGACAATCTATTTCACTCATACTGAGTGGTTGTAGAGACGACATTTTTGGGAAAAACCTTCCCCCAAGAATTCCATTGGTTGATTAGAGTTATGGAGGCAATCTAGGTTCTCTGCCTTTATGATCCCATAATGCAACTTCAATGTATTTTCCATCATACACATGAAAACTGACTTTCTTTATGAAATCTGCTTTCATCTTTCTCTTTATTTTTGAAAACTTAAGGGCTACCGTTTCGGATTGGAATACACATTCTCACGTTTTTATTCCTTTTTTCACTTCCAAAATCCTGCACATTTAACAGTCTCTAATTCCCCCAGTGCCTACTGGCACATCCACACTCTGTAGTAACACCTTCAGCATCATGCCCTATGCCTGCCATGTCCAGTGGGCGCCATTCTGGTCCAAGCATCCGCAGGCAAGCTAACTACCAGTGTGCGATCATTCATTGCCTGCATCCGTGTAATTGGCTTTAGTTAAATCCTCTGTCACCGTGGCCTCAGCTTTTGGATACAGACATTTGCTGCATTTAAATCTGGGGATTTTTACTGTTCGCTAGTCTTGGCTACAGCAATCTTGATGGTATGGTGGTAGGTATTGTGGCTACTTGGAGATACCGTTTCTTTGGGATTTTGTGTTAATGTCTACCCGTCATTGTTTTTTCTGTGGAGCATTTACCGGTGCTGTTCAAGATTCATGTCTCAGATTCACAGCCTCTGGCTCATGCAACTCTCATTAAAGACTCTACTGTTCATTCTCTCCTGTTTGTAGCAAAGCCATGCACTAAACCGCCTGGACTGATGGGCTGCGTTCACTTCTCTGCAGCTAATTTGCCTATTCTATGAGGCCTCTCATAGGACTTTGGGTCTCACAGTGCTTTGAGTATGGGGTCACATTATTGTTGTTGTTCAGTCGATCAGTCATGTCCAACTCTTTGCGACCCCGCTGACTGCAGCACACCAGGCCTCACTGTCCATCACCAACTCCTGGAGCTTGCTCAAACTCCTGTCCATTCAGTTGGTGATGCCATCCAATCATCTCATTCTCTGTTGTCCCCTTCTCCTCCTGCCTTCAATCTTTCCCAGCATCAAGGTCCTTTCAAATGAGTCAGTTCTTCGCATCAGGTGACCAAAGAATTGAGCTTCAGCTTGAGCATCAGTCCTTACAATGAATATTCAAGGTTGATTTCCTTTAGAATTGACTGGTTTGATCTCCTTGCTGTCCAAGGGACTCTGAAGAGTCTTCTCCAGCATGTCAATAGAGTCCAACAGAGCAATGCGAATCTGACTTAATATTCTAAACTGAATTTTTAGGTAAAATGTTTATCTCTCAGAAGCCATGCTAATCTAAGTCTTCTTAAAGAAGTTTGAGTGTGGGATGCTAACAAGAATTTTATTAGATTTAATTTATTAAAATAGTGACCGAGTCAAAGGAAAACACCATCACACAGAAAAACACGTTAACACAGATCAACAGGATATCTATCTTCATATATTTTTATATATACATATGTACACTATATAAAATCAGCCACACCGATCATCCTGTCACCAACTTGCCCCTGTTACTGAAAACACCATGGATGTCTTTCTAATCCCCGCAGTCTATTCTTAAACATAGCTACTTGTCTAAAGAAAGAGAGTTGTTCAGTCATGTCCAACTCTTTGTGGCCCCATGGACTGTAGCCCGCCAGGCTCCTCCATCCATGGAATTTTCCAGGCAAGGATACTGGAGTGGGTTGCCATTTCCTTCTCCAGGAGATCTTCCCAATCCAGGGATGGAACCCAGCTGTCCTGCATTGCAGGCAGACTTTTTACCATCTGAGCCACCAGGGAAGTCCACATGTTGAAGGCTGCATGCTATTCTTCTGTGTGGTTGTCCTCCACATTGCTGAGCCAACACTTGTTGTTGACTGTGCATACTACTTCAGCGTTTTTGTGGGCAAACATTGTGAATAATTATAATTGCTTTTCTGAGATTGCTTTTTAGAAGTACTATTGTAAAAGTTCATGCCATTTTATGGAAACAGACACCTTGTGACTAAAAATAAAAATCAAGGGCATTCTTGAGGAAGAAAGAGTAATTCGGGCCAACATATAATAGATTCTGAAGGGTATAAAGAAGGGAGACAGGACATCTTCACACTGTCTTGTATCCGGGCAGAAGAAATTAGTTCCTATAAATAGATTCTATGTGATCCTCTTGCCTTTTTTACAATGTATTTTTTATTGATTACTGCAGGCACTGAGGGTGATATTTTTTCTTTCCCTTTTAATTGGTAACCCAACCTTAATCTTGTTGGAGGAAGTAATATTTCTGGATAAGATTCTCCTTTTATTGATTCATTTACAGAACAGCATGCCCCTGGGCCCAACTCTGGCCAGTAAGACAGAGCCAAGAACTCTAAGGACTGGGGGGATGTTTTTGCTAGCCTGATGCAGACATCAACCTTCTTTGTTTCTTCCTGAATAAGAAAGAGTGTGATGTTGGAGATGGAATGGGATCTTGAAATCCTGAGGACAACACATGAGGACAAAAGCCACACCAAAAAGATGGTGGAGAGAAAGCGGTGGGAAAGTATAGCCACTGATTCCAAGTGAAAAAGGAGACCAGGCCCATCTGGGGAACAGAGTTCATGGGGATATTCCTGCCTAGAGGTCAGACCCTCATATGTATTAGGAGCACAATAAATGTTTAATGTTAGATGATTCGAGTTTTTAATTGTTTGTAGACTTGTTTTGTTTTTTTGTTTTGTTTTGTTTTTTTACTTTTAAGATGATTTTCAGCCTGAAATTTCTCGGAATTAATTTTAAGAAAAAATGTGCTGCATTTGAATATCTCAAATTGTAAGTATGAGTTAGTCTGCTAGTTCTAATATGGATTTGCTTTGTCTTCAGAATATATCATGCTTCTCAAGTCTGTGGAGATTGAATGGTGAGGTGTTTGGCAATCTTTATTTTGATTTTAGCTAAGCATAAATAGACCTCCAAATTTTAAAAATCTCCCTCCAAATTTTAGTTATAATTTCTAATCCAAATCTTCTCAAAGAAGGCAACTATTAATAAATTAAAACATAATCTATGGCCTTAACAGCATTAGCCCACCAATTACAATCATGTTAAAATATTATGGTTATTAAAAAAAATAAAAACCTTTGAAATGACTTGTAAAATTGTATGCTGTTTATACTCACAGTTAAAGCAGGGGTCCATTTCAGTGAAAGATGCTAAATAACACAATTGAGAAACAATACCAAGTTTTTTTCACAGAGGGTTTGTCTAAGATTTTTCATCTTGGGTCTCAGGTTTAAGCCTTCAATATTTCTTGCAGATTTTATTCATGATTACCTTTGCATTATCTCCAGAGAGTCTCCTATTACTGCAAGTTTGTGTTGAACCTTGCTGAACTGCAGTCATTATTTTGAACAATATTAGAATCATCATAATTACTTTCTCTCAGTATGAGTAATCAGTACAATTGGTTCAGATCATTCTGGGCTATGCAAACTTAAAATTTATTCAGAAAATTGTCATTTGAAGATTTCTGAAGAAATATTTTATTTCATCTGAGTGTACGATTTTGAGAATTCTAATCATCTCTAATTGCTCTTTTTATTCTATTCTTTGCAATTGTTATGAATTACCATCAAAAGATGAATATTTATCAAGCTCTTATTTATTCCAAAGAACATAGCTTTATATATCTATCAGATGTACTGTCTTCCATTCAGTCTCTCTTTCTCCTTTAAGGTGGAGAAACCTTAGCATGATTGCTTAAATTTTAGATCACTAATAGGGCCCCGTTTGCTAATGGTAGCTTTAAAAGACATGTTGATTGGACTAACTTAATTCTACCCACAGCCCAGAATCCTGTGTCCTATTGAACAACGAGGAAGGTGGTCTGCTTTCCTTATTTTGGGAACAAGTTCGTTTGGCACACATCCAGTTTATTAACCTTCTCCCCAAACACTGACCAGATAAAGGTCATGGCTGCTGATCCCATGGCACTTTGCTTCCTGTTACTGGTCCACTCTGTTCATTTAACCCATCACAGCACTCACAAGACAGATGGCTGAATTTGGGGTACAAATGGTCATTTATGGGTCATCCACCCATGTTCTCTGAATTTTATTAGCTTCTATTTATTTCATGCCAAGAAAAAAAAATCTCTACATTCTAAGTTCAGGGGCTAGCAATGTGTTTTTTTTATTTTTGTATATATTGGACTTACCCAATTTTTATGTTTTGCAATATTAAACGTCACTAAACAGCATCTTCTTTTGCACAGGTGTGGAAAATGGAGGATACTGTGGATTCAAAGATAAGAGATGTGCATTCTGATCTTGTCATTTTAAACCACTCTGAGCATTGTCTCCCAAGTATAGACATGACCTGGGAGCCTGGCTAGGCTCATGGCTCTGTCCCCAAGGTATGGTGTGATCTTGCTCATGTCACCTACATGCTCTGAGACTCCTCATCTGCCAAGAAGGTGGAACAAGATGTTCTCTGAGACCTGGAACAGGATTATGAGCAGCCAGGTCTATAACATTACTACCCAACACAGTGATTGCATGGACTGGAATAAACAATGAATGCAGAAATTCATGGAAATAATAGAAATGTACACACTGAACAATAAAATATAAATATCTTTAAGTTAAGAATAATCTAAAAAAAGAATAATCTACAATTTAAGTTTTTTTCTAATTCAATATGCAACTCCACCTATGAAGAGCTCACTTCTTTCTACAGTTGATTTTTTTTATTAAATTAGATGTTGAACAGTTGATTTTATCAGAACTGGTGATTTTTTAAAAAATTTACTAATAGCCAAAGATTTCAGACAAAAATTCTCAGGTCAAACAAAAAATGATTTGGTATAACTGGGAAGTGATAGTCTTATTAAAAAGTACACATATTTGTAACATATCACAAAGTACTATAGCCTTAATGTATAAAGTATACAAATTGATAAAAAGAACACACTAATAGAATTGGTTAAACAATTCAATTTTAAAAATTCAAAAAGAAAAACAATAAATGCATTCACACAAGAATATTTTTCATTAGTAAGGCAAAAAAATATCATTTCTCTTATAGAAGGTAGAAACTTTTTGAAAAGAATAATAGAACTAAAGATTGTCATTTTTGATAAAGTGTTTCTGGGCATAGAAACAGATACAAATGTTATGTAAATCAATTTGGTAAGATAAGCTGAAAATTCAGTGAGATAAGCTGAATCAAAAAATGTCACTTTAGGAAATTTTTCCCAAAGGAATTATCAGACCTTTGCACAAAGTTGCAAATGCAAGATCTTTATCTTAGTGTTTTCATAATAGACAAGAAATGTCCTAACTGTCCAAAAAGAAAAAGATCTTCATTGGTTAAAATCAATGTAAATTCCAAGACGGAATGTTTTAGAGACATTTACCGGTATAGTCTCCAAAGGTAGTTAAAGATGTTGCAAACTGCTTATCATATTGTGAAAAATAAGGCTAAATGACAGTGTTTAAAAGTTGTGGTTTCAACATATGCTTCCATATATGTTCTATCCTTTATTATATGTTAATTGTGTGTTACACAGTATTCTTAAGGAAAATATTAAGAATGTTATTTATCTATTTATATTGTTATTAACTTACAGTGCTATACTAAACAATTTTCTGAAACACATTAGAAATATTTTTTCTAGCTTGCCATTTATTTTTTGATACTCTATACTTTAGTTTGTACTTTATTTTTTGATTTATTGTATGTGGGATTTTTTTGGTTGTTTCTAGGGAGTGCCATAGAAATTTTTCTGCATGTTTTGTTATTATATGATCACCTTTATCAAGTAATAAAAACTGAATGCAGTAATTTAATTTGTATGAATCATAGTCCATGATTTTTTTTAGATGGTTAACCTGTTGCCCTGTGGTTGTTAATAGTCGGCTCCTTTTCACAGTAATTGGAAATGTCACTTTTATCACACACTGCCTTGAAAATTCTCATGTCCTCTAATGTTATATTCAGTTTCGTAGACTCGTATCTCATGGTTGCTAAAACAGTTTAATATATGTTACTGGGGGTAGTAAGGGCCCTTATTTCCTTTTAACTTGTTTTGTTCTTAGTGGCATTCATTCCCTACTTCGTGCTTCAGAATAATTCTTTAAATATGAGAAGTATTCTGGGGAAGTGGTGTCAACAAAATGTCAGAATAGGTAGCTCCAAGCATCTGTCCCTCAAAAGAAGCATTAAAAAACAAGCAAAATCTGTCAGAACCAAGACTATCAGTTCCCTGGAAAATGATCAGAGATTTGTAACAATCAAGCAAAGACTCAAGAAAAAGGTCAAATTAAAAACAGTAGGAAAGCATTTGGTGTTTTTATGGCGAGTCCAACCTCCCCTTGAAGTCAGCCATCATGGCTTCCTGTCTGTGGACAGAGCAGAGCCGACTTATGTGCAAGCCATCATGTTTCTGTTCTGACTTGTCCGGACTCCCTGAGGGTGGACAAAGGTGCTCATCTCTGTTTTTTCCAGCTCAGGTGTCACCCAGGCTGAGAAGCTGTGGGTTCTGCTGGAACACCAGTGTCAGACACTGGGCAAAACCCTTGCATGTGCAATCAAGTAATTTCAAAAAAGTGCCAAGACCATTTCATGTAGAAAAGCGCAGTTTTTCAACAAATATTGGTGGAGCCATTGCAAGAGGATGAAGTTGGACACTTAATTTATACTAAATACAAAAGTCACCTCAAAATAAACTCAAGAACTAAATGTAAGAATGAAAACTATAAAATGAATGAATGAAAGTCACTCAGTCATGTCTCTTTGTGACCCCATGGAATGTAGGCTGCCAGGCTCCTCTGTCCATAGAATTCTCCAGGCAAGAATACTGGACTGGGTAGTCATTCCCTTCTCCAGGAGATCTTCCCAACCCAGGGATCAAACCCAGGTCATCCACATTGCAGGCGGATTCTTTACCATCTGAGTCACCGTGGAAGCCCTTAGAAGGAGATATAGGGTTAAATCATGACTTTGGATTTGGCAGTGGACTCATAGAGGACATCAGAAGCCTGACTCACAACAAAATGTATCCAAGTTGGATGTGACATGTCAGCCTGCACAGTGACGTGGCCTCTTTGGGGACATTTACCTTTGAGAGTTTCCTGGACCCCAGCAGAAGTTAAGAGAGGAAGATGTAGCAAGTTGAGTGATTGAGGTTTTGGGTTTTTCATTAACATATATACTCTTGTCATTCTAATGCACTGCTCCAAATTCATAAAGAGGTTGGCCCATATTTATACATAACAGTTCAAAATTCTACCATCAACACAGGTTTTTAACATACCAAAATCAAAATGTTTCATACTATTTCCTATTAATCAACTATTGAACTTTGCTTTTTGGCTGCATCAGGTTTTAGTTGAGATGCAGGCTTAGTTGCCACATGGCTTGTGAGATCTTAGTTCTGCAACCAGGGATCAAACCTGCGTCCCCTACTTTGGGAGGCAGATTCATAACCACTCAACCAGCAGGGAAGTTCTTGAAATTAATTTGTTTAGTTAACTTTCCCAAATAGAAAACTTATTGTCTCTGCTTCCTTTTTTCAGTGATCCTCCACTCCCTAGCAATCTGTAATGTGTTTTTTCATAAGACTTTTCATGTCTGAAAAGCAAGAAATGTTGTGTCGCATATACTGTTGAAGTAGACAGAGTAATCCAGTTAGCACTAAAACGTGGAGGATGCGAGGTTAGCGGGAACTGTAGATGGTGTCTGCAGACAGATGATTCCATTGTTAAATGACGCCACTGGGCAGGTGTAAAGATTGCTCCCCTGGGTCCCACCATGTTTGTACTTGTCTGTTGCCAAGAACTTCCCTGTATTCCGATGATGGTTTCTCCACACAGACAGCTTTTATCTCTGTGGCTGCTGGTGTGTTTCAGGGCGGTCTGTCAGCCTCTGCTGACACCCTCACCCTCCATGTGACCTACAAGGCTTGAAATATCACTGTGACCTTTAGTAACCTGTAGTCTCCTGGACAACAAGGAGAAGGGGATGTCCCCGGGAATTGGGGTGACAGAACCCCTGAGACTGACAACTGCTGCTGGGAGGCACTGACCTCTGCCCTCCTCTCAGATAACCAGGGGACCACGGACTAGCTTACCCACGACCTCCCTAAGGTGACAGGAAATCAGAAGGAAGGATTTGGATAGAATGAAGGGCCCTAGAGACTAATATCACTATCTTAATTCATTTTTAAAAATGAACATGATATCTTTTTATATATTAATAAAATTCCATATTATTAAAAATGCATCTAATAACTGCATTTTTGTTATGGTGTCCAAAGATATGTAGAACTATAATAAAGTCATACAGGGCATAGTCTCAATTCAATATTATTCTAGTTTACAGTGATTTAGGGAAGTCATTATTTTGAGTAAAACTGCTTATTAAGTGGTACATTTTTATTTCCAAATAGACAGGCTTGTATCTGTATGTTTAACCAGCTTCATGGCCCCATGGCTGGTGCTGTGTCAGGGTTTCTGTGTAAAACAGTTTGTCTGACTAATTAAAATGTGATTTCAAAGCCTATTTGTTATTACTTCTATTATCTTCTTGTAGAGCCCTGGAATAACATGTTTATGGCTTCTGCAAACTCATCTAATTTAATATTTGCCTACTAACCCAAATGTCCCCATTTAACAGCAGCTGCCCTTGGAATACAGATATATTTTTTTCCACCAGGCCAGCTAGGTTTTAACTAATTGTCACTGCAATGTTCTACTCTGATAGGGTACATGAGCCTTTCTGATGGTGAAATTGGAATGCTAAATGCAAGCAGTTATTAATTTGTTCTCATCACAAAGGATGCAATTATTCACCTAAAAATAAAACTCTTAGGGTTAGGAGAAAAGCAATGAATGGAACAACTCCTCATAATTTAATATTCTTCATTTTGATTTTCTTAGCAGATCTTCTGAATGACATTTAGAGGCTAGAACTGAAATTATTAGCCAGCATGACCAAGCAATTCAAAGGACCGTAATGACTTTTATAAAAATTATGAAATGAAGCCAAATGATACAGTGTCTCCATAGTAACCATCCTTCCAGCTAAGGGGGCGCTGGACAGCAAGGCTTCTCAGGATTGGCTGCACCCTCAACCAGGGGTCTTATGGGTGGATCCGCCCTGGGGTCAGCAGAGGAGCCCAAGCATCCACATTATAAGTCAGTCCAGGCTCTCCACCCTCTGTGCTCTTGCCTGTGCATCTGACACACAGCCCAGGCCCAGTTGCTGGCTGCTCTGGGAACACGGATGTGTCCATCCTCATCCTCTCCTCTTCCCGTGTCTCCTCGCAGGTAAGTCGGCAATGATTCACTGGATGTTTGTACATTCCAGGTATTTTGCTCATCACAGTGAGAAAAATGCCTGAGTCTGTTGAGCATAAATGTTCTTGTGGGAAGCAAGGGTCAATGTGATTGTCACAGACATGCACGACTGCAGACTGTCCTCAGTGCAATGGACTCCAACTGCAGGATGATGGGAGGGTGCATGAGAGGCAACCCAACTGCAGTTATGCATCGATTTATATTCTAATAAAAAAAGAAGAGGAATTGTACAAGAGAAAAACAAAACAAAAGTACAAAAAACCAAACCACAGAAACAAAGTGGCAACCCAACCTCTTTTAAAGAGTCACAAAAGATTTCCCCAAGGAAGCAACATTTCAGAAGATCTTCGAAGGATGAAGAGAAATAATTAGCTGAATGTCTTTGAAACATGGGAAGGTGCAGAGCCCTGGAGGAGGAAGAGAGGGTCCTTCCTGGACCAGATGAAGGGACAGAGATTTCCAGATCCCGTGGGGGAAGCACGGGGGATCATGTGAGCCACAGGGCTCATGCAATACCGCAGTTAGCAAGAGGGTGTCGGTGTTCTGGGCACTGCTGAGTGGGTTCCCCTGGACTTTGATTCTCTTTCTGTTGCCTGATGTTGAAGCATCTGTGAAAGGCAACTGAGCCATTGTCCTGGCAAGCACACCTGGTGAGCAGGGCGCCTTTAGTACAGAGATTCCAGGTCTCAGGTGCAATGAAGGGGGCAGCTTCGGAGAGCAGCTTGTTTTCATCATAGATGCCAAGAAATGTCCTGTCTGGGGACTCCAAGCAGATGGGAGATTGGAACAGATCAGAGGTGGAGTGGGGCAGAAGCAATTAGACTGGAGAAAACAGAGTCTTCCATGGGGCACAGGGTGGGGCTGCGTGTTGAGAAATAAAACTCTCAGTTGGGAGATGATTCTGCAAAACTAACATGGAGAGAAGTGACCTGCTGTTTCTCTGACTGCAGTGTCTGTGGTAGGATATGTGTCAGCCTTTCTACATCCCACATGGCAGCAGTCACCGCCTACCACATGCAGTGAAGTGAAATTGTGGCCCCAGACGTTTTCATTCACTGCGCTTCTTACATTCAAAAACTCAAGAAAACCTAATTATACACATCTATTCCCGATTTTTCTTACTGGCACAACAAGTGGTTAAAGTATTTAGATGTCACAATTTAATAATTCCAATAGGTAAATTGGACCATACATCACACAAGTAATCCAAACATATATGGGTGACCCCATAACTGTGTTAATAGAGTTTTTCAGTTATTTGAGATATATTTGCAGTTGGAAAATCACGGATAAGACTGAGCTCATGACAGCCACTGTTACCCTGAACAACCTCTTAGTAACTATTATAATTACTAAAAATTGCAGCTCTAGTTAACAGATTTCTCAGGAAGATGTTCAATGAGGTAATTCTTCGGTGGTTCAGATGGTAAAGTATCCACCTGCAATGCAGGAGACTAAGGTTCAGTCCCTAGATGAGGAAGATCCCCTGGAGAAGGGAATAGCAACCCACTGTAGTATTCTTACCTGGAGAATTCTATGGACAGAGGAGCCTGGAGGGCTATAGTTCATGGGGTTGCAAGGAGTCAGACATGACAGCAACTAATACTTCTACTTTCATTTTAACAATATTTAGTGTAAATATTCTTTGGGGTTACCTGAAAGGTTTATTTCCATAAAACATTAGATCATATTCTTGATAAGGAATGACAGCAAACCCCTTGTTACAGGATGATGGCTTCCCTGGTTTCAAGAGAGGCAGTGAAAGGGTGGGGTGTGCCTTGGCCGCAAGAAAGCGTTCATAAAAAAAGTGTCTTCATGCCTGGAACTGGGGCTGCAAACAGAAAACGCGAAGTCATGAGTTATTTTATAGTTTAAGCCTGAGTAACTGCAACTATGATGATAGATATAAGGAAATTTGGTGAAAAGCTTGGTTGGGAGATCAAAAGATGAGATTAATATTAGGTATATTGAATTTTCTTGATTCCAGGAAGGAATCATTTATCAATGCCAAAACCTTGTGGATTGTTATTTGAGAAAATCAAACCAATGTGCACTGCTCCCTCCTTCTCTTATTCTCTCTCTCTTTCTCTGTCAATAAATATTGTGAGAAAGAGACCAGTTCTGTGCAAAACAATGTAGGTGCCTGAAAGGTCTCTAATAAATAAATCATTCAGCTGTCTCAAGTGCACTGGGAAGAGACATGTGAGAGAGCGGTCCTAACAGAAAACCTACTTCTGACGAGAGACCTCAGGAGTTCGCTCCTGCTCCCGGTTCTCACCAAGACAAGCTAACACACCAAGGCTGCAGGTTCCTTACTCAGCAAGTCAAGGGAGAAACAGCTGGATAGATGGTTAAATCTGTCACCCTGGGAATAAAGTCAAAGGTCGCCATGTGAAACGTCTTCAGGAAAAGTGCTGCATGAGGAATTACCAATTAACCCACAATCTGCAATTAATGCAACACTACACACCCATTGTAATTAAAAGCCTGGCTTAAGAGTCTAGAGTTATAAGGAAGTGAAATCCCTTAATTAGCTGGGATGAAAGAGCAAGGGAAGTCAGATTACATTAGGACACTTAGAAAAAGATGAACTATGCTCAGAACATTTTCAGATGACTGGCCTTAGGTTGTGAACGTCTCCCTTAAGATTAAAGGTCCTCTGGTCACATATACCGCATGTTATTAGACTGGACACTAGTTGAATCACTAAGCTAGTTCTTTGAGATTTCACACTTGTTTTGCCATGTTCCTGGGGTGTAGATACAGAGTAAGCCAGCTCCAACTGAACATCTGAGTGAATGTGTTCTCCAAGCCACACTAGGGATAAGGAGGCACACTTACCTGAAAGTTTTATATAGAATATGCAAATGTGATGCAATAAAAATTTCATATCATAGTGTTTTGTGTTTTCATGTCATTTCAGATGTGTGATGGTTTGTGGAACCAAGGTGCCTAAAACCTGAGGTTTTTGTTAGTGATATGTTGTCTAATGCCATTTCATAAAGCTGAATTCAATCACCACATATCGAGAGAACAAAAGTGCCATCCCATTAATATAACAAGACATGAGAAAGATTTATTTAGGAGCCATCAGTGTTAAAACCTGAGACATTAATATTTAACACCATCGACTAAGTAGCAATTAAATACTGATGTTTCTATTTATTATGGTCTTCCCAGGTTGTAGCAATTTCCCAGTTGGCTTCAAACAAAACTGTGGAGTTGGATGTTTGCAGCTAAACTGAGGACTGGAGTCTCCATTCAGGGATTCTCTTACAGATGTAAGCTTTTATTCAGGGACTGTTTTTCCTGGAGGAGTCAACAGCGCTGGATCCAGGAGCTCCAGTGGATGAGGAATGCATGCGAGATCCCTTGCAAAAGGGAAGCAGACCCCAGCCCCAGGGTGCCTATATCAGTTAAGTAATGTAAACAAGAATAGTAAGAATAAAATTAAGAATTTCTAACTCTTCCTGTTCTACATTGACGAGATCCATTTCTCAGAAAGAAAACATGATTTAACTGGAAGCACGGTATATTTATGGTAAAGTCATTCTTGACAGAAAAGACCCATCCTTTGATAGCCACAAAACTTTTTTTCAACAGTGTGGGAATTAAACAAGTAGGAGACGGATAAACATGTCTGAGCTCTAAGAGATTAGAGACACAGGAGCTATCTAGAAACAAATCCCTTCCTCGTCTCCAGTTACACGCTCACTTATTTCTGAACCACTTGTTGAGGTTTATACGCACGCTGCTTATATCAAACTATGCCCATAATTACGAACTCTGCACAAACACAAAGAAATGTTAGTTTTCCCAGATTAAAGAATTCAGTGTAAGCCTGAAAAGAAAAATGCTTGAACTGCCTTGGAGATTGTGATCATAATTATTTAACAGTTCATGGATGTCTGTCCTATCTTACTGTCTTTCTCTTTCTTGGCTTCTCCTCTTCTTTCTGAATCCAGGTGCAGAAATGTGTGGAAATTAATATTAACCTGAATCTGATTATTTGGCTCTTCAGCATTTCATTGGATTATGTTGACTTGGTAATTTGATTGCTCTGCAGATGTGAGCTGCACTGATTGCATTAAAATATGTAAAGGAAATGAGGAAGTATCACCAGACAGCATGGGAAAGATGCTTGGTTCCCCACGGCTCGGCAGGTCCTCCAGGGAAAGAGGTGGGATGGAGGTAACATGCTGTTCCTCCAAGTGCCTTTCTGCTTGGAATTTTCCCCTTTGTTATGACATGGTAACCCATTACTTTCCACTGAGGTATGCATTTTCACATGGAGTGAATTCTTCTAATATCATCCTGTGGTCTTAATAAAAATTAGAGCTTCACTGTCCTGATGGAGAAAATTATAGTTTGTTTGTTTAGTATAAGTATATCCCATGTATGCCCTTCTATTTTTATCTGATGAATCTGACAGTCTTAGATTAATACCAGCTGTGGTTTCCATTTCCTGTTGCTAGGAACTCCTAGAGACATTTAGACAGAAGAATTTCCTGGGAGCTCTCACAAACCCCCATCCACACAGAAGGAGCCTGAGAAATATTTCCAAACAGGAAGAACATGATCAGTGTTGACCACTGTTGAGTCATTGGTTTTTCTCCAACTCACTCTCGAAAGAGTTTCTAGATTAATTCTGCCATTCAGCCCATAAGCAAATTGGCATAAAGAATATTTTTTCTCCATTGTAACAGAATTTGTTAATAGCTTGACTTTGCTTTTCATTGTGTGCATATTTACCTGTTCTGTGCTGTATGGTATACCACTGACCGCATGCACCCGCAAGTACCTGGAGTATGTCTGGTCTGAACTGAGACATGCATATGTGCAAAGACATACCAGAGTTTTAAGATTTATGAAGAAAAATCTGTGTATAATATTTTATACATTGATTACACGTTGGAATGATAAAACTTTTGAAAGAGTGTGTTAAATAAAATACTTTAGTAAAATTTCACCCATTTTTGCGGTGGCTGTTAGCAAATCTCCTGTAAACACAGCTCACATAGTACTCTGTTAACCGATGCTGCATTGGACAGTAAGCTTCATGGGGGTGGGAAGTGAGACAGCTCTTGAGATGGTTTATGTTCTCACATCAGCTCTTTGAACAGGATGCATTTCATCATCTCTGCTTCCTCACTTGCACTGATTCTGAACTTGCTGAAATCAGGCTTCTGTTTTTACCCTCGGTCATGCATCTTCTCCAAAAATATTCATAATTATTATTCATATTGGCTTTAGAATATACAGCCTTCAGTCCTCAGTTAACAGACCTTTATACCTGACTGAGCATTGCTGTCAACACTCTTCGCAAAGCTCTATTTCTCCGGGTTCTGTGCCACCACTCAGCTGATTGTCTATTTATTTCTCTAATGTCCTTTACTCTGTCCTCGCTGTGCGTTTCATCATCGTCCCTGCCCTGAGAGGGGCTGGTTGTTTTTTCTCTACTCTCTCCTGTTGTGATCCCATTCAATCTGCGGGTTTCAACTACCACCTATAGACTGATCTGTTTTTTATTTAATAGAAGAATGCTGAGAGTTAATTCACCCTGTGTGGGCACAAAGGCCAGGTTCAGGACAGAGGAAGGCTCTCTGGTGACCAGTGCTGACTCCAGCTGTTGGGGTTCAACTAGAGTTTCATGAAGAGAGAAAGCCTGTGCTAGAGGGAACAACAGCCTCTGCAACACGGCTCACAACCACGAGAATCTAGTTTTTGTGTCTGCAGCTCTGTGAAGCGGCTGACGTTTGGCTGAGGGAGGTCGGGATCAGCTGGACGTTGTGGACTGCTTTCCTGCCGGCCTTGCCTCCAGGTGTGGGGTTCTGGCTCCGAGGAAGCACTCTTGTCGAGCAGGCCGCGGGGAGCACGCTCTCATCACACAAGCCACCAAAAGGGGTTCCTCTAGCCCCACGGCCAGACTCAGCATCTGCGAGGACTGGGGGGGTGGACCCTGAGCCCACAGCGGGGATGGGCCCCAAGGAAACCAGCACTGGAGGGCTGCAAGCCTGTTCTCTAGTGTTTGATTCTTTTATAGCACTGCTGCCATTAGTGTATCACTCAGGAGAGGCCACAGTGTAAAAAGTAACCTCGGCATCTCACTGACTCACAAGGCCGTGTATTTATTCTTCACACTAATGTCCAAGGGACTTCACTGTAGCTCAGATGGTAAACAATCTGCCTGCAACACAGAAGACCCAGGTTCAACCCCTAAGTTGGGAAGATCTTCTGGAGAAGGAAATGGCAACCCACTCCACAAGCCTGGAAATTCCAGGGACAGAGGAGCCTGGTGGGCTACAGTTCATGGGGTCACAAAAAGTGGAACGTGACCGAGAGACTAACACTACACTAATGTCCAAGAGACACAGTTGTGAGTCTGCTCATAACAGCCTCACTGTGTGATGCTCTCTAAGGGGCAGTCCCTATCAGAAGCCCTGCCAGCATTATGGCAAAGAGAAAAGAGGGACATGGTCAGACCCAAACTGACCTGGAAAGCTTTTCTGGAAATGCCACATTTGATTTCTATCAATATTCCATCACTTAGAGCATGAATCTGGCCATTTCTGAACTCAGACAGGCAGGGCTATATATTCCCACCCCACAAGAAAATAAATAATTGTGAACAACACAATCTTCCACTAAATTCAGGCATGGACCATACTTGCAAATGTTGTCAGTCTTTGTGATTGTGGCACCATTGGAATGTGTTGAACATTAACCCCGAATTTAAGAATGTTACAAAATATAGAATAATCTATTGGTCTGTGGAGTTGAATTTCCAGAAAAGATAGACAACTTGGTTTGGACCAATCACCTACAAAGTATAGTTCTATCAAATTTTTGTTTTAATTGCACAATTTGTAAACAAATCCTGGTCACAAGAATTTGCAGAGGCAACAAGTCCAGGAGGTGAACTAAGCACTTGGCATCTTTTTTCCCCACTGAAAAAATGTTCATTTATAAATGTACATGCACACAGACACATGAACACACACGTGCACACAGATGTGCACACGCATGCATGCACATGCACACACACCCCACACATGCATACACAGAGATGTGTACACACACGCATGTACACAGAGACACACACAGACTCATGCACTCAGACACACACATGCATGTGCATACACACACACAAAGAAGTCTTATTACTCACACAGTGAAGTTTTCTGGGAAGGTTTCCAAGCAGTGTGAACAGGGCTTGTGGAGAGAAGGTTGGGGTAGGTAGGTCGCATGGTAGTTTGGGGGCCAGGGGTGGGGCTGAGTCCTCTGTGATTTGAACTTCCTTCTGTTGCCAAAGGAGGGGCGGGGCTTGGGTATCAGGTTGCCTGGATGGAAGAGGGGAGACAAAGGGAAGAGACTTGAAGTCATCAACAGTCAAATGTCTAAAGTGAACTGAGACTCATTAATATAGACAAGCACCACTTGCAGTCTGGAGACCAAATATTAGAGTTCAAATCTCCAAGATAAATATTCCGGCAGTTGGGTTGAATTTCCAAAGTAGAGTAAAGCGGATGAGGCTAGTCCCACAGATACTGATCAATTATAATAGTAGACTACATCTTGGACTAACTGAAGGTAAAAAATACATATGAAATTGAAATAGCTAAAACTGAGCTTTAGGGAAAATTAACATTTTAAATACATATATTAGAAAAATATAATAGGTTAGAAACAGATATGTCATTGTCAGCACTGACCTCAGGAAGCTATAAAGAGTGCAGCAAATTAAACCCAGTATAATTTATGAAAGACAGAAACTCATATTTTCATTCAAATAATGCAGAAAAGCAATTGAGAAAATGAAACACCAATTTGTGATAAAATTTATTAGAAAACCAGGTAATGAAAGGCAAGTATTTACTGTGATAGATTAGCCAAAAAAAAAAAAAAAAAATAGCAACTATAATAGTTAATGGTGAAAACCTGAACAAATTCCCTCTAAGATTAGAAACAAGACAAAATGGATTGAGCTGATTCACCAGTTTGAGAAATCATTGGCTTAGAGGGTCTAGTCTGTGTAACAAGGCAAACTGAAGAGAGCAAATAAATATAGATTGCAAAGGATAAAAGAAAAACAACATTATTCACGGATACCATGTTTGTTTCAGGGAAAAATCCAAATGTGTTTCAAGATAAGCAATTCTAATTAAGCACACTTGGCAATGACCCTGAATATAAGTTGAATACATGAAAAATGAATTTTATTCTATGAGTCCCAGCATGATCTAAGTAAAAATCGATTTTTGGAAAATGAAAATTTCAAAACTACCATTTACAGTGACACCCAAAGCTCTGAGTCTTTCAGGGTTTAAATGCCCAACTATTATAGCAACAAGGCAGTATTTATGTGCTTTATCATGGTGCTGAGTTAAATCTCTAAGCCAGTGTTCCTGGGTTCAAATCTTGGCTCTGCCTTGCACTAATCATGTGACCTTGGGCAAGTTAATTAACATTTCTGTGCTTCAGTTTCCTTGGTTGTAAAACCAAAAAAAGTGTAGGGCACAGGTTCAGCTGAGAACTGAACATGACAATGTATGGACATAGGGCAGGACACTTAGGAAGCGCTACATTTTGCTAGGTTTTTCTGCACTTCAGTCTTAACATTTTATCAGATTATAATCCCAAACATTCTTGTGTTGTCAATTCCCATGACCTTTTCATAATAGAAACTTTATCCAGTTCTCATTATCAACATATGGCTATTACTGAAACATTGATACTGAAAAACAATGGATGCTGGCTTGCTGTTTCATAATTTACAGTATTGTCAAAGTGTATGTGCATTAAATACACACATTTTAATGTTCAATCTTGGGCCTATAAATCCCCAACATAAGTGAGAGTCAACCCCGCCCCCACCCCACCCCCAAGGCATGCCTGCCTCCACTCCAGTTCTGTGATTCAGCTTAGGAAGGGGTGGGAGGGCCTGGCTACCTGAAGCTTTCTTCCCATAGGTCTTCTGATCTTGTTCAAGGAATGCAGAAGAATATTCTCCCTCTCTTATTTGGATAGATTCGATTTTGTTTAACAGGAAAAAGGGTACTTCACTTTCTTTGTCACTGGTGAGAATACAATGAAGAGTCAATTGTGTGGAACTTCCCTGGTGGTCCAGGGGCTGAGATTCTGTGCTCCCAATTCAGGGGGCCAGGGTTCTATTTCTGGTCAGGGAACTAGATCCCACATGCTATAGCTAAGACTTAGTACAGCCAAGTAAATAAAAAATGAACATAAAAAAAGAGTCAATTGTGTTAGTGCACAAGCTACATTAGTATTAACAGTAACATTAGAAGGATAACAGGCAGTTCACCCAGCAGTTTATCCCTGGGTTTACTGGGTTTGGGCTTCCCTGGTGGCTCAGACAGGAAAGAATCTGCCTGCAATGCAGGACACCAGGATTTGACCCCTGGGCCAGGAAGATCTCTTGGAGAAGGGAATGGCAACCCACTCCAATATTCTTGCCTGGAGAATCCCATGGAAAGAGGAGCCTGGTGGGCTACAGTCCATGGGGTTGCAAAGACTCAGACACAACTGAGAGATTAACACACTTTTACTAGGATCTGCCAACTGCCCACCTTGCTGAGCTCTTGCTGAGTCAGTCCTGTGTTCTCTTAAGGGTGTTTGGTCAGCCTACAATAGAAGCATGCAGAGCAAGCCACTCCTGAGGAATCAGTGAAGGGAAACTTGAATATTCTGAGCACAGAGGAGGTAGCAAGGATGGTATGAAAACAGCTGTATCTGCAAGACTGACCCCACTCAGGGTACCTCAGTCAAGGCTTGGGAAATCAGCAATAAGCAGAGATGGAAGAATAAAATGCAAGGAAAGTGAATCTAGATTTACATCCCCATTTTACCTGGCATCAGCCCTAGCTTTGTGCCTAAGGCTTTTGGAATGATACGAAGCATTAAAATGACTAATTATAAGCACGCGTTAAACCATTCCATAAGGCCTTTATGATCACACAAATGCAGACAAACTTCCTAATTGCTGTGATGGGATCCTGTAGTATCTAATATTGTATTAAACCATGGTACCAGCATTTTAGTTACTTATGCAAAAACCACATCTGCAATTGATAGAAATATTTATCAGTGTGTTCACTAAAATGAAAAAGCACTGAAGCAAGTAATAACATTTAAAACAAATAGGAAAGCCCAAATGAAAATGAAGCATTTGAATAATTACACAGTGTGTAGCCCAGAATAAATGATATAAAAATCCACTTGTGTTTCAAATCAATAACATTGAAATGTGACAGAACCTTGGTGATGCCACATGACAAAAATTTAATCCATAAAAATATACTTGTATGACATTTCCAGACAATGGGATATTTGCAATTTTTCTTTAGTGTGAAACAATTGGCTCCTGAAAGTGATTTTTTCCTCTAGTTTATTATCACGTATAACTCATGCATTCATGATGAGAATTGTAGTGTTGCACATTTGTTTTTTAAAGACTATAGAGGGCTGCTGCAAGTTTACATTGATTCTGGTGGATATTTTCAGAGAAGTGAAGTGAAGTGTTCTGTGATCCACTGTTTGGTTCAACGTTGAGGGTTTACAACCACATGTAGGTCCTGTTCTGATACACCTCCCAAGGTGTTGTCAGCAGCTTCAGTTTATCCACTTCTGGGTCCTGACATCCTCATGTGTTCATCCAGCCCTTGGTGAACTCACCATCACGTGTCCACACAACTGCAGACGGCTCCCTGCTTCTTTTCAGCCCCATGTTGAGAGCCACAGGGTAGGGCTAGGAGGAGGCCAGGTCCTCCAGGGGCAAACAAGCTTGCCAGTTGGTCTAAATATTCTCAGGCTGTACCCTCAAAAACAGTTCTCAGATTTCAGAGCTTCATGACAAATCCCCATTTTGTCTGGCAGGGACGATATTGAACACGGACTGAAGTGAGTGAAGGGCCCACAGGACCAGGGTGGGTCAGCTTGCAGGGCCTGGACCTGCAGGGACACAACAGGCTGTCCTCGAGCATCCTGTCCTGTGGGAGCAGAGAGAGCAGCCGAAGGACCGACGGTCTGGCAGCTGGGGATGTGCTTCAGCTGGGCCTTGTGTGGTACAGCCCTTGAAACGGGGTGTCTTCAACTTCCCCAAGGTGTAACTGACAAGCAGACGCTGTATTTATTGAGAGTATAGGACATGATGAGTTTCAACACATGAATGTTGGGAGGAGACAGTTGGTCCATAGCATTACCTGTGAGAAGCTGCTTGTCACTCTAACTGTGAGTTATGTCAGGCATGCAGGGGATAAAGCTGCACACCTGATAAGGTTATGCTGAAAATGATAAGAATCAAATGACCTAGTGCTCTAGAATCGTTATGTCTCTACTTCTACTTTCTATACTCTTAAAAATCATTATGTTCTTGCTTTATATAAAATATAGTGAGACATCACACAAATTCATGTGAGACATTGCACAAATTCATGTTATTTTTGTGAAAGAAGAGTCACGTGATTACAAGGGATAAAGAGGCAATTATTAGAAAAGAAATATATTAACAAAAAGTTTATGCCATTTAATATCAAAGACTGACATCAAAAAAGATGTCTCTTCAAAGAAAGGTAACAATTTTAAAAGAAAATATTGTTTAATCTTAGTGTCTCTAATCAGATTATAGGGTACCAGCAAACTCCAAACCAATGCTAAGTAAAAGTTTTGAAGAATACCTTTATTTTAAAAATGAGCCATGAGATGTAGTGTCTTTAGTGAAAGCTTCAGTTTTAAATAATATTTTAGAAATCTTAAAATACAGATTAGTAATGTCAAATATGTACCAAATTCAAAAACTTTAAAATTTTTGTACATATTCAACAGTAAAGAGGGTGATTTATATTTATATGCCATATGTGTTAATTCTATTCTTAATCATTTAGGAGGAATGTTAGTATAATACTTTGCCTAAGACAATGGAAATATCTAAATTTTAAAGCCAAGAGTTCCATTAATTGGTCTTCTGTTCTTTATTTAGACAGAATAGAGTCTCAAGTGTCTGGAATGACCAGGCTGTGAGCAATCATCAATGAATATCCAAGGTAAGTGCCAAGTATTTGCATATTTTAGTCATTGTAAAAAGGTTATATAATTTAACAAATGCCTTCTATGCAGAATACATAAAGACAAGCCAATGGAAAAAATGGAGAATGACTTGAATATACAGTTCATAAAAAAGATATTAAAAAGGCCTATAAATATATGAAAAGGTGCTCAATTTCATCAGTCATCAGAGAAATGCAAATTGTAACCATGATAAGAAATCTCTGCATACCTACCAGAAAGACTGAAGGCATAAAACAAAGGATTAGTAAGCATCTGGAACAAACAACCCTCCTACACTGCTGAGGTCAGTAGAATTTTGACTAAGCAGTTTGGAAATCTGTTTGACAGTATCTATAGAAGTTAACTTATGTACCCAATATCCCAGCCAATCAAAGACAGATGTAAGAATGCTCGTGACATCACTGCATGGCATAGCTCCAAGCTGTAAAGCGGCTAAATGCCCATCAACAGTGGAATGTATACATGAGTCATGGTATAATCATGCTATTGCATACTAGATAGTACTGAGAACCAAAAAATTTCCTTGATCACAAAATATCCCATGAAACTAATAAGCAAAATATTGGAAAAGTCAACTATTTTAAAAAAGGAATACTGTAGATTTCCATTTACACAATGATTAAATGTACTATGTACTATGATTTATAAAGCTAGAAATTTGACTGGTGATTCTTGGTGGAGTTGGGGTCTAGCTGGAAACACAAGGGTTTCTTCTAGAACGCTGGTCTGCTCCACACTCCATCTAGGGCATGGTTGTGCTGGTGTGTCCATTTTGTAAATATTTATCATGCTATCTACTTATGATATATACTGCACTTTACATGTATTTTATACTCAAGTAGAAAGAATTATTTAGAGAGATTATGTACCCTGAGAAATAAACTACCTTCGAAGCAACTGAAACACTTGCTAAATGTCATTTAAAAGTCAAGGAATATTTCCCACTTGATAATAATATGGTCAAATGACAGTTTCCAACCTGATTTCTCATGGAGAAGGGGCTTCTCTGCCTCCTATAAACAGATGAGTACTTTTTCCCATGCTACAACAATAACTTGGGTCCAGACAACTGGGCTTAAAATACAATGATTATTTTTATTACTACATTTAAAACTTGGTTCCTAAGGATTCTATCTCAGAAGTTAGTATGCAGATTGGTGATACTTATCACAGAGACTTTATGGCAAAATCATATGCCATGAGAACCTCATTTTGCAATTTGATGCATACTCTTCAGAGGCAAGTGTTTTGAAGACACCAGGTCACTTCTCCCCTGTATTTTTGTGAACTGAATCTTACTTCCTCACCTGCCATTTATGTTGATGATTTTAAAGAGAGGAGGGGGCTTGTTAACTTTTCAGTTTCTCTCCAGTGCAGAGCCCCGAGTTCTTTCTTCTTGCTCACTAGTCTTAAGATTCTGAAAATGGTTTGCCCAGTAAGTTTACAGCTTTGTTTGAGGGTTTACCTCTGTGGTTATGTTTTCTGGGTGCCTTTCAATGCTTTGATCAACTTAGTTGATGAAAACAGCACTTAAGTCATCATGTCACCATCCTCCACTTGAGCATCCTTCCAAAAAAAGAATGCCTCTCTCACTTTGGACACCTTCTCACTTTCTTAATTTGCCTGGAAAGACATGTATCCAAGGCCAAAAATGTAGAAACAACACCACAGTATGGTGACTAATTACACATGTCCAGCTGGCAATAATGAGTTGTGAAGGGCATTTATTTAACACAACCCCTCTGAAGCTTTAGAACATGACAGCAAATGACACATCTGACGTCCGGCTGTGGGCTGCTTTTTTTTTTTTTTTTTCCAAAACGTTTACAGATTCTACTGGAAGAGGGAACTTGGAGGCAAAGTGACAGCTCCCGTCACTTAATGAGACGTTTATTAAGAAACTAGGACTGATGATAAGCTGCAAATTAACCATAATATAAGTAATCAGCAGAGATGTCACATTGGTAGAGGAAAATGATAAACAGCTAAATGCTCTTCCCTGTGCTCATTAAAAGTACCTACAGTTCATTACAGACGCTAATTTGCTGGAATCCTGAGACATAAGGAGAGGAAGTTGGTGCTTCTTCCTAAGGTGTGTTTATCAGTACTAGAGGGGTTGTTTCAACTCAGATTTCATAGATTTCTCTAATCACATCTTCAAAGTTTATAATTTTACCTAAGTATTATGGGTGTGAGTTGTAAAGTATCAGTAGATTTCCGATGCATCAGTGAAATTTAAGGAAGTACTATTCTTGCAAGAGGAATAAATATTTTCAAGTACTCCTATTGGGCATATAAATATATTGGGAAAGAAATTCTTAATTGCAATTATAAAGAGTTTCTAGATTATATATTAATATACATCCTATATAGAAGGAGGAGACATATAAAATGGGTGATTAAAATACATATTTCATTACTACAATGAATGTATCCTAGAATGATAAAATATGCCACAGGTGAGAATTCTTATTTTCATAGGAAGACTTTTTCAATTCCTTGGAAACATAGATGTTTCCCATGCTGGGGCCATGAGAAACCATTAAGATTGTAATTTGTCTTCAAACAGCTGCCAATTGGAAAAATCATGTTATCTGTACCCAAGCAGGTTTCCAATTTGTTCGTATGACCCAAGAGAAGTATTCGATCCTCTTCATCCCTCCAACCTACTCATTTGGCACGGCATCAGAAACAAAGAAAAAAACAGATTGACATGCTATGGATATGGAGACTGGAGGGTGCTTAGTGACCACTGCATCCAAATGTTTACCAAATTAAATTTACATTCCTAGAAACTGTTCCAACACAGAGATACCATATAAAGATTAACTTACTAAAATAATAAACAAAGGAAGGTAGGAGAAAAGGGAGGAAGAAATATGTTAAGTTGCTTCAGTCGTGTCTGACTCTTTGCAACCCCATGTACTGTAGCCCACAGGCTCTTCCGTCCATGGAATTCTCCAGGCAAGAATACAGGAGTGGGTTGCAATACATTTCCTTTATAAACATTAATTAGATGAACCACAGAACTAGATTTCGTCTTATAAGAAACTTCCAGAATCAGGTGAGCACACCAGTGCAAGTATCTGAAACCAGTTTGATGTATTCAATTATTTTGCTTATAATTTAAAAGCCTCTATCTCTATTCATTATTGAATTATTGCAAACTATACAATCTCCAAAACAAATTAAAAAAAAAAAATTCTGCTTAGATTTTGTGTGTCCATGGCTCAGCATTTTCTTTTTAAATCCATTTGAGTAAAATATTCAAAAGGATTCATGTTAAAATTGCATCTGTTCTTCCAGTGTTGATCACTACAAATGGGGAGGAGATTATATAATAAAACACAGATGAAAATATTAATGTATTATATGTCAAACACATGTAGCTCCATCATTCTGCCTCCCATCTGCAATGAATAAGAGTTCCTTTTGCTCCACGTCCTCACCAGCATTTGATGACATCAGTCTCCTGGATTTGGGCCATTCTAATAGGTATGTCATGGTATCTCAGTGTTGGTTTGATTTGCAGTTCCCTAATGTATAAATATTTGTTGAGCAGTTGAAACAAATGTATCATACCATTGCAAGATGTTAATAACAGGGGACATTGTGGGGAATGGTAATATGGGATTTGTCTGTACTTCTAATTTTTCTGTAAAACTGAAACTTCTATAAAAAATAAAAGTCTTAATTTTTAAAAATGCTGGCTGCAGTATTTTTGTTTCCATCTTCTATAAGATCATTTAAAATATTGAAAGTAATAACTGACATGGCTTGAAAGATGGAATGGTGATAAGAAAGGAAAGTATAAGCTTAAATCACATGACCAAATTTTTATCAGTGTTTCAGAGACTAAACAGTACAGGAGCTTGTGAATCTTGTAAAGCATTTATCTGTAAGTGCTTTATATACAGAACATATGTCTTCCTGAGAAAATAAATAACAATATGAAAAATAATCAAAAGATAGAGCATTTCGATAATTCTGTGGCTTGCAATGAGGTATGTTTGAATTTGCAGGAGCCTGTGCTACATCATGGCAGAAAAGCTTTATATAGAAGAGACACACTCACCTTCTACAGTTGTAAACTACAATATTCTTCACTGTCACTCACTCATTGCTATAATTCATGTAAAACACCAGAAAATAAAATAGCACCAAATTCATAGACTTTGAGAGGTGCTAAAGAGTTAAAAGGTAAATTAATTTATCATCTTCAACCAGAGGAGTAATTAAACTCTAGAAGAAATCTGACTCATAATTGAATATGAGTAATGAGCAAGCAGGATGTGCAGAAAAATAAATTAAGAGGGAAAGTTAGTCTAACCAGGGGACAAGATGTCGTGTGTTTGTTACTTATGCACGGTGACATCCCAAGGCGGTGGGGTCGGAATGTGAAGATGAAGCGCACAGTACACGATGTGGTTAGGGTTCCATCAGGTCCCAGGACTTCCCTGGTGGTCCAGTTAGGACTTGGCGCTCCCAGCATAGGGCCAGGGTTTGACCACTGATCTGGGATGCAAGATCCCACAGGCGGCATAGCACAGCAAAAACACTTAAAAAAAATCCCATCAGGTCACAGCAAGGCTGCTCCAGTGTCTGGGGACAAGTGTCCAGATATGATCACACTTGGCCTTGAAAACTGTAGGGTTCCCACCCCCACAGCAATGAGGCATTTTGGGTAAAACTAAGTAGTTGGTCCACCAGCAAACTGATTATTACACTTTCTGAACTTAATGATTTGAGACTATTGACCTGACTGTCAGAGACTCCATCAAACTCACGGAGGATGACTTTATAAAAGGAATTACATAAATGTGAAGTTGAATCTGGAATTTCTGGATGTTAATCAATTGTTTCTGGGTGGAGACTTTAGGGTTTTCTATATCAAATATCTTGTCAATCTGTAAATAATGACATTTTTACTTCCTCCCTTCCAACTTTGACCAGAGTTTTACATCTCAAGGGATGAAAATACGTAATCTGAAAATGTCTATCTTTTTTTCATCAGTTCATGTTCATTTACCAAGATGGATATGGGCTGTGTGCACGGCACTATACAAGAAGTTGCCATTGACTAAGGAGCTGCAATTTAAAAGGAAGGTATCACCGGGGTAAGTTAAACAACAAAATTGAATAAAGCGCCAAAATAGTAAGTAGATAAATGTATCATTTGCCATGGTAGAGAGTAGCTTGGGTCAAAAAGGATTTTTTGGGTAAGCTTCCTGAATAATCAGAGAACACAAGAGATGATTGGGGGTGGATGGGAGGTAAAGTTATAATATACAAAGCTGATTTAATGGGAGCAGTTGCAGATACATGCAATGAAGACCAGTAGTTCGTGTGGGCAAGGATCGTATGGAGACTGTGCAGTTTACAGGGTAGGGGGTAACAGTGATCAGAAAAAGGAGATGTGGGAACAGGGCAGGGGTCATTGCTTGAAATGACGGAAAAGGCAACTTCACCTGAAATCTGTTGTTGCTTTTTTACGTCTTTTCCCAACACAGCAAGACATAAGTGATCTGTCTTAATTATTTGATTTCTGATTGTACTATGATCAGTTACCAAGTTAGTTCAGAGATAAATAAATGTCTGATAAATTATCCCATTTACTCTGTTGATCAAAGATAATGTGACTTTTTTGTTCCAGGGTTTCTGTTTGTCCAGAACAAAATGTTGGCATCTGGGAGCCACTGCCTGGTATTTCTCTTCCAATTATGCCTTTGAGACTCAGCAAAGGGACTAATCCTCTTTACTACATGATAACTTTGACCTCCCATAACACAGGCTCTCTTTCCTTACTCTTTTTTATTGAAACTTGACTGTGTTTTGCAAAGCCATCCATTATTCATTTTAAAACTTTTTTTATTCACCACCTACTGCTCTATAAGTTTTGAGATGTAGATCTTAAATATGCTTTCCTTTTAGAATTGCTTTAGATTTATAGACAATTCCAATGATAGTGCAGAATCACCCCATAACCCATATTCATTTTTCCTTGTGATTAGCATCTTACCTTAGAATGGTACACTTGTCACAATTAATGAAATAACATTGGATATTATTATAAACTAAAGTCCATATTTTATTTGGCTTCCTTTAATGTATACCTTGGGCTTCCTTAGTGGCTCAGATGGTGAAGAATCTGTCTACAATGCAGGACACCTGCATTAGATCCCTGGATTGGGAAGATCCCCTGGAGAAGGGCATGGGAGATCAAACCAGTCAATCCTAAAGGAAGTCAACCCTGAATATTTGTTGGAAGGACTGATGCTGAAGCTGAAGCTCTAATACTTTGGCCACCTGATGTGAAGAACTGACTCGTTGGAAAAGAACCTAATGCTGGGAAAGATTGAAGGGAGGAGAAGGGGACCACAGAGGATGAGATGGTTGGATAGCATCACCAACTCAATGGACATGAGTT
The DNA here is from genome assembly GCF_032405125.1 of Capricornis sumatraensis. Classification (NCBI taxonomy): domain Eukaryota; kingdom Metazoa; phylum Chordata; class Mammalia; order Artiodactyla; family Bovidae; genus Capricornis; species Capricornis sumatraensis. The sequence goes on from NC_091083.1 coordinate 48,650,730, forward strand.
TGCACAAACTCTGGAAGACAGTGGAGGACAGGGAAGCCTGGTGTGCCACAGTGCAAGCAGTCGTAGAGAGTTGGACACGACTGAACGACTGAACAGCAAAGTCCTATTTCAGTCCCAGGATTTCATTCATGATGTCACATTGCACTTATTTGGCAGCCCATTAGGCTCTTCTTGGCTTTGACCTTGCAAACACTGGGGAACGCTGAGGTGCTTTGCAGAAGGTACCCTGTCGGGACTTGACTCATATTATCTAATGATTAGACTGGGGCTGTGGGATTTGAAGGGAAGATAAGATAGGTGAACCGTTGTTTCCATCACATTGCATCAGAGTATATATGGTGCTCACAACCATTCCCATTGATGCAGACCTTGACCACATGGCTGGGGTCCTGCGGATCAGCTTTCTCTGTTGTGAAGTTGCTCCCCACCCCTTCCATTCCCTAAATCTTAGCAAGAAGGACACTGCCCACCCTAGGCTCATCCAGTGGGAAGTTATTCTCCAAAATGGTTAAGTATTACCTCCCAGCACTCACACCAGGAGAAGACAAGCTGTTCTGGGTCAAAGGCAGTGGGTGAGCTGTGAACTCTGAGTGGGGCATGTGTTCTTGGACAGACTGCTGAAACTTTTTTTCCTATGAAGAAAACTACTGGGGCAGTTGCCAAAATGTAGCTAGGGTCTGTAGATTGGATGATAGTGTTATGTTAACTTCCTGATTTAGTTTATTGTGTGGATAAGCTTACTCCAAAAGTAAGGTACTGATGAATTTATTTGTAGGGCAGCAATGGAGAAACTGACATAGAGAACAGACGTGTGGACATGAGGATAGGGGAGGAGAGGGTGAGATGTATGGAGAGAATAACATGCAGACTTACATTACCATATGTAAACTAGATAGCCAAAGGGGGTTTGCTCTATCAATCAGGGAACTCAAACAGGGGCTCTGTGACAATCTAGAGGTGTGAGATGGCAAGGGAGATGGAGGGAGGGGACATGGCTAATTCTTGTTTGACAGAAAACAACAAACTTCTGTAAAGCAATTATCCTTCAATTAAAAAAAATTTTTTTTAAGTAGCTTACTGTAAAAGTAAGTCTACAACTTACTTTTTATGATCCTACACATCTGTAGGAAGAGAAACGAAAAGGCCAGTGTGGTGGGTAAAAATGTTAACAGTTGTGGAATCTGGGTAAAGATTTCTCTGTGCCATTTTTTGAACTTTCTACAAATCTAAAGTGATCTGAGAGTAAATAATGATATAGAAATATGCCATGATGCTAATGTGTTCTTTTCTTAAATTCTAAAATAAATTATCTTCTGGGGCTTCTCTGGTGGTCCACTGGTCAAAAATCTACCTTCCAGGGCAGGGGATGCAAGTACAATCCCTGGCTGGAGAGCTAAGGATCCCACATGCTTCAGGACAAGCAAGTCTGGGCACTGCAAGTAGAGAAGTCCACGCACCTCAGTGAAGACCCAGTGTAGCCAGAAAAAGAAAAAAAAGAGGCCGTGCCTCATAAGCTCTAGTAAATAAATAGGTAAAATAAGTGATCTTCCATTAATTACAGATGGCATGAAGCTTTCAGGCCACATAACTCTTCATTTGCGCTTTGATAAAAATACTGTTCTCCCTTGAGTTTCTGAACATTGCCCATGTGAAAAAGAAGGGCATTTTTGTGAAGCTCAATTTTTTTTATGATAAAAATGTTCTCAGAATTTTTTTTAGCAACTTTGTTGATAATTAGATCATGGTTCTTTACTTACAAAGAGAATCAATAATTTCATTGTGTTCAGTGTATTGTATTCCAACGGGTGGCTTTGGAGAGAAGACTTCTAATCCATGGTGGCACCCTTCAGTTCTGCACTTGGATCACACTTCTGCTTGGCAAAGGCATCGACACAGGTGTGCAGACCCAGCTCCTTCCTGAGCCTTTCATAATGATGCTTTCCCTTGGCCAAAGCGTCTCCAGATCACTGTTGTATTTATACTGTGTCATTGTTCCCTTGAGTGGCTTTGGCGGGGACAGTACGTAATTAGACAGCATATTCTAAATTACGGCCTGAACACAAAAGGAGAAACTTACTAGCTTTTGAGCCAGTTGGAATTTTTTTTAATCGATTTTTTTTCCCTTGGATTCAATGACCTAAAATATTTGTTTTAGTAAGATGGGTTTGAGCTGTATAAGGATGGAGCCAACTGCACAAAGGAGCTCAAGCTGAAAATTCATGGTTTGCTAGTTCCCTAAATTACCTGGCACCCTGTGATGCTGGTCTCTGCTACCATACACGCTGAAAGAAACAAGCTTAGGAAAGCAGTGTGGGTTTTCAACAATCAGAAAATGCAATAGAGCCTGCTTTGAACATCAGACTAATCCTCCAGATAATATCAGTATGTTGGCAAACTTTTCTGTGCTACTATGAAATTTTAAAAGAATAAATAACAGCATGCTAGAAATGGCCTTTTTTTCTTAAAAAAATTAAGAAGGATTTTCACTATATCATGAGTAAGAAAGACACGCACCCACGCACAACACTGTACCTTCCAGCATTTGGTTTCATCTATTATTTGGGCGGGTACAACTAGGCAGCAAACAAGGACTTTTCATATAAACAGATCTTTAGTTTTCCACTTCAGCTACTGAGAGGATCACAGTGAAAATCCAACTTGATAATAAATCTAAAAAGGGTGTATAAACCCGAACCCAAAACAATAAAGTAAATGGTAACAGGATCATACTTATCAATAATTACCTTAAACGTAAATGGGTTGAATGCCCCAACCAAAAGATGAAGACAGGCCGAATGGATACAAAAACAAGACCCCTCTATATGCTGCTTACAAGAGACCCACCTCAAAACAAGGGACACATACAGACTGAAAGTGAAGGGCTGGAAAAAGATATACCATGCAAATAGAGACCAAAAGAAAGCAGGAGTGGCAATACTCATTTCCGATAAAATAGACTTTAAAACAAAGGCTGTGAAAAGAGACAAAGAAAGCCACTACATAATGATCAAAGGATCAATCCAAGAAGAAGATATAACAATTATAAATATATATGCACCCAATATAGGAGCACCGCAATATGTAAGACAAATGCTAACAAGCATGAAAGGGGAAATCAACAATAACACAATAATAGTGGGAGACTTTAATACCCCACTCACACCTATGGACAGATCAGCTAAACAGAAAATCAACAAAGAAACGCAAACTTTAAATGACACATTAGACCAGTTAGACCTAATTGATATCTATAGGACATTTCACCCCAAAACAATGAATTTCACCTTTTTCTCAAGTGCTCATGGAACATTCTCCCGGATAGATCACATCCTGGGCCATAAATCTAAACTTGATAAATTCAAAAAAATCGAAGTCATTCCAAGCATCTTTTCTGACCATAATGCATTAAGATTAGATCTCAATTACAGGAGAAAAACTATTAAAAATTCCAACATATGGAGGTTGAACAACACACTTCTGAATAACCAACAAATCACAGAAGAAATCAAAAAAGAAATCAAAATATGCATAGAAACTAATGAAAATGAAAACACAACAACCCAAAACCTGTGGGACACTATAAAAGCAGTGCTAAGAGGAAAGTTCATAGCAATACAGGCATACCTCAAGCAACAAGAAATGATATGTAGTATAAAAGTAAGGCGTTTAGAAGATGACCGATTCTGCTTTTGTCACTTTCCAGCATTTTATAATGTGCGAGATGAGAGTTTGATCCCCGGGACAGGAAGATCCCCTGGAGAAAGAAATGGCAACCCACTCGACTATTGCTGCCTGGAGAAGCCCATGGACAGAGGAGCCTGGTGGGCTACAGTCCATGGGGTTACAGAGTTGGTCATGACTGAAGTGACTTAGCACAGCACACATTTACCTTACCCTAAGTAAGCCCTCTAACTTCCATCTTTCTATACTTTTCACCTGAAAATTGTGTAAACACATACACATACATAATTTAAAGATGAGAGCATTTTGTACATTGCCAATCTGTACTCTCAATCAAGGAGAACGGAGCTTCCTACTGTTTATGTCTTTGGAAAAAACATAAATAATAGCTAAAGTAAAGCTTCAAACTTTGCAGTGTAGCAGAACCAAGAGGGAAGACAGAGTTCAGACTTGTGCCCTCACTGGGTGGAAAGACCCTGGATCACCTACCAGCACCCTCTGAGCTCTTCTTCCTCCCCGATTGGTCTAAAGGCAGCAGCACTAATTAGCTGGCAATGGCACTGGCAGTCGGTCCAGAAATTCTCTCTCCAAAACCTGGAGTCTTCAAGTTCACTATCAACATTTGGGAACACTTCATCTGCATGTCTGACAGGAGTATGCGAGGTGATTCCAATAAATTAACATTGCAAGGCAGCTACAGCAAAGCAAACTTCACATCTGCAGGGGATCTTGGAAGACAAAACCGAAACACAGCACTTTCTGTTGGTTATAAGGGATGAGCTATTCCTAGGTTGCTTAGCTGTCTCAACTCTTCAGTTCAGTTCAGTCACTCAGTCATGTCCGACTCTTTGCGACCCCATGAATCGCAGCACGCCAGGCCCCCCTGTCCATCACCATCTCCCGGTGATGCCATCCAGCCATCTCATCCTCTGTCGTCCCCTTTTCCTCCTGCCACCAATCCTTCCCAGCATCAGAGTCTTTTCCAATGAGTCAGCTCTTCCCATGAGGTGGCCAAAGTACTGGAGTTTCAGCTTTAGCATCATTCCTTCCAAAGAACACCCAGGGCTGATCTCCTTTAGAATGGACTGGTTGGATCTCCTTGTAGACTCTCAAGAGTCTTCTCCAACACCACAGCTCAAAAGCATCAATTCTTCGGTGCTCAGCTTTCTTCACAGTTCAACTCTCGCATCCATACATGACAACTGGAAAAACCATAGCCTTGACTAAACGGACCTTTGTTGGCAAAGTAATGTCTCTGCTTTACAATATGTTATCTAGGTTAGTCATAATTTTCTTCCAAGGAGTAAGTGAAGTTGCTCAGTCATGTCCGACTCTTTGCGACCCCATGGACTGTAGCCTACCAGGCTCCTTTGTCCATGGGATTTTCCAGGCAATAATACTGGAGTGGATTGCCATTTCCTTCTCTAGGGGATCTTCCCGACCCAAGGATCGAACCCAGGTCTCCCACATTATAGACAGATGCTTTACCGTCTGAGCCACCAGGGAAGTCCGTCTTTCAATTTCATGGCTGCAGTCACCATCTGCAGTGATTTTGGAGCCCCCCAAAATAAAGTCTGACACTGTTTCCACTGTTTCCCCATCTATTTCCCATGAAGTGATGGGACCAGATGCCATGATCTTCATTTTCTGAATGTTGAGCTTTAAGCCAACTCTTTCACTCTCCTCTTTCACTTTCATCAAGAGGCTTTTTAGTTCCTCTTCACTTTCTGCCATAAGGGTGGTGTCATCTGCATATCTGAGGTTATTGATATTTCTCCCGGCTATCTTGATTCTAGCTTGTGCTTCTTCCAGCCCAGCATTTCTCATGATGTACTCTGCATAGAAGTTAAATAAGCAGGATGACAATATACAGCCTTGACGTACTCCTTTTCCTATTTGGAACCAGTCTGTTGTTCCATGTCCTGTTCTAACTGTTGCTTCCTGATCTGCATACAGGTTTCTCAAGAGGCAGGTCTCAACTCTTAAATGGCATTAAACAAATTTTATTAAAGTGTTTTATGTAAATAATTCTTTTAAAGCAACAAAGTGTCTACAGAGTCACTCCTCTGTTTAGAAGCTAATTTTCCTCTTTCCGTGTTCTGAACTATTTCACTACAGCCTGGCTAAAGGGTCATAGACAAGAGTGAAATAAGAGAAAAGGGTGAGAAGAGCATGCGACAACTTGGAGAAGCAGGCCCTGATCACGGGACAAGCTTACTACACAGATAACAACTGCGCTCATCCAACAAAATCACTAATTTTATGTGAATTCCTAAAGCTTAAGTGTTAGGAAGTAATGTTTAATCCTGCCTGCAATAGCAGTAATGATTAAACTAAATAATTTTAATAAAATCTACTGTTTGCAATAGTTATATAAAAATAAAAAAATTTTTAAGAAAAAATTTTAAAAACACACTGAAGATTACATTAACAATTATACAACTTTTCTAAACAATAATGAAGCCTAAATACATAGAGTTGTTTACTATATGCATGGACACAAAATTATAATTTCCTGGGACTTTCCTGGTTAAGACTTCACCTTCCAATGAAGGGGGTGCAGGGGCCAAAAAACCAAAACATAAAACAGAAGCAATATGGAACAAATTCAATAATTCAATTTATCATAATTTCTGAGCTCCTGCGTATGCATAGAGGACCTGGGCAGCTATCTGGGGACCCACTAAACTAATACTTTCCAGGCTTTGCAATGGTGTGATTACACTGATGCGGGAGGGAGATGTCCACGGGATCCCTAGATGTCCCTAGACGTCTAGATCCCTAGATATCCACATCTAGGGATCCGTCAGCGTCGGCTCACGTCCAGGGGAGAGGCAGTGGCCAGGCAAACAGGCCCCAGCCTTAGAAAGCCTTTGGGACTGTGACATTGGATGTGCTTGTCCATCTTCTCCAAGACTGTCAGCAGTGGTTCCTCCGACACCCAGACTCAGACTCCAAACTCCTGGACACAGGCCTGGCCTGACCCGGCCCCTCAGGACTCCCATCAAATTTCTCAGGGAATGGACTCATTGCCTGTGCTCAGGACATTTCAGGTCTCCTCCCCTAGCTGTCCTGGCTGGGATCTGCGTGGTCCCTGTGGACAGCACTGCCCTGTCCACGCTTGTGTCAAGACTGTGTTTTCTCCACAACTTTTCAAGAGTCTGATAACTCAGACCTTGTTCTGCCAGACAGTCTGTGGAAGTACCTTAGTCATGACTGGTCTGTGTGCTCTGTTTTCCTTCTTATGGTAAAAGCATCCACTTTCCTTTTGAGGAAATATCTGTTCTCTAGCTGTGTTGTTGAGGAGAAAACTCCTTCTCTATCACAGCTTGCTAGATTCTTCTGAATAAAAATAACTCCTTCATTCTCCATATCACTTTGTAAACATAGGCATAATATCTTTTTAAGAGTTGTGAATCCAAAATATTTTATTAAGAAAACCAGTTAAATGCCCATTTTTACTACTAAATGTCCATGATTGACAACTAATATTTTGAGGGTTATGATTTTAAATTGTCTGAAAGCTTAACAAGTTATGATTCAAGGGAATATTTCCATGCATATAAAATTTCTTAAAAATTGAATTGTTTTTAATTATCATTCTTACTATTTGTCTACAATTTTGCAGAATATAACTTCTTTGATATATCCTACTCAAAGAGAGTCTCAAAAGTAGAATATTGAAAAAATAGTTTATTTTAATTGTATTTGGTTACTTGACAAAATTATTTCTAAGTGATAGTAGTTTTGTCCTCACAATTGTACTGCCAACACAGTGAAAACCTCGGGGAAGTGTGCGTGCAGCTGATGACTCAGAGGGCGGAGAGTGTGTTCCAAAAGAAAGTGTCCAGAGTCCCGAGGAATTAGCCCCAATTCATGGAACCGAATCAAGGACTTCCCTGCTGAATTCTAAAGCTGCCGTGGATTGTTGACTGCCTTTTACTTCCCATGTTCCTTCTTTATGACCTGACACGTCTACAGCTGCTCCCGTCCACCTGTCCCACCACTGCACTTGGGGTGAGATGGGCAAACAACTTGTCTCTATTTCACACGTTCACAGGAGAGGACAGTGCCCAGGAGTGTTCTTAGTCTATCCCATCCAGGAGCCTCATCTGCACTGGGGCCTGATCTAGATGATGAGATTTTGGATTCTGATGCCACAATGGGATGAAACTTCTGAGGACTTGGGTAGGAGAGAGACTACATTTGACAGGGGAGGAGGTGAGTCACTGGAGGCAGAAGGTGGATGGCAGCAGACAGACTTCAAGGTGGTGTCCACGATCCTTTCTTGGGGTTTGCACCCTCTTATCATCTCTATCCCTTGGGAGTGACCTGGAACTTGCTTTCAACCCAAAGACTACAATGGCAAAGGTGATGCAGTGGTACAGCCTGGACAGCATCATCTTCTGCAGGGTCTGTGTTGCCAGCAGCCTTATTCTAGATCCTTGCTTATTCTGGCTTTGAAGAAGCAAGCAGCCATGAGTCCTGTTGTCTTGAGGCCATGAGTTTTGCCAAAATGACCAAATAGACTTGAAAGGGGGCCCTTCCATCCTTAATCTCCAGCTGAGAACCCTGACCTGTCTGACACCTTGACTGCAGTCTTGGAGAGAGCCAGGCAAGCCATGTCAGGACTCCGGATGCAGAGAACCTGTGATGCAGTAATAGGCAGTGTCCTAGCAGCTCCGTGGGCAGGGTGGCCCAGGACTGAACAATAACACACTCTGCAGTGTTGCCACCGTGAGTAATACTCTTCACTGGCCCTTGCTTGAGCCTGCTGGACATACAATGCCCAAGGCTAACCACAGTTAAGAGGCACTATTTTGTTTCTGATAAGTTTTTTATATTCCTTAGAGAGAAATAAAGCGCTGCTCTGATTGATTTCTGGCTATGAGTTTGGTCTTACTATAAAGAATCTCTAGGAAGTCATTGAAGCAATCAGCACATGCAAAATGGTGGCAAAAACACATTAGATTAACAGCTCATCTCCTTCAAGGATGCTATCAGAGAAAACAGCTGTAAACATGGCATAAATTCGATTCAAGTTAAGCACAGCAATCTAGTTCAGGTTATTGATCTTGTCCCTAATAAATTAGTGGGTGAATGCCTGGCTGGCCAGAACAAAGGTTGTTGAAAATTCCTTACCTGCAAACACTTCTGAATGATTCCTAACCCTGTCTTCCTCCACCCGATTTTATAAAATAGAGCTTAGGAACTAACTCCCTATTATGTAGGCAGGGGTTTCATGCTAGAAGAGAGCAGAGCTTTTAACAGAAATTAATGCCTCATTTATAGGGTCTCAGATGGCAAACACCAGTGGAAGAAGGCACAGATTAAAATAGAGATGAGAGTCAACAAATGAGAGAAGGAAGCAACACACTTGCTAAATGAAAGTGTGTGTGTACTTATTTAGACTTGGAGGCAGGGAGGTTTTTAAAATATGTATGTTTTGCTGGTTGATTCATTATAATGATAAATTTGGTAAACAATCGTCAATGAAATGATCCGGTAAGTAGAAAATATACCTCCTGGTCTATACTAGGTTCTTGAAGAAAATGGGCAAATGCTGCTGTAAATAAAAGCACGATATATAAAGTTAGACGTACAACAGTACTTACTCTCCAAATGCAGCCTTCAGCAGTTTATCGACTGCTGAAAAAAACATATGACAGCATGAAGCCAGCAAGCCGCAGATAATAGACTGTCTTGAGAGAGGCTCCTTTTATCCTGCACACAGCAGTAGGTGATAAATGGCTCTCATGTCAGCCTCCTATTTTCCTCTGCTCTCCCCCCAAAGCGTATCTTGGATCAGGGACTAATAGTCCCCCAGGAGAAGACATCCGGATAGCACCCTTCTCCATTGTGGTAGCACAGTCCTCGTACATCTGTCAGAAGCCTCCAATAGGGACAGGCTGAGGGCTCGTTGTTTGTCTACCAAAACATGGTATTCTCGGCTACAAAACTGGAGAAAGGAACATAATATAATTTATTTCTGTGAATGGGAGAGGTTTTATGAACAACAGTTTAGCCAGAGGCCTTCACGGTATTAACCATTTCTCTTAATACATACCTTGGACAATGATATCTGTCATAAAGGCTTCCCACGGTGAATGGGAATCTTGTATTTAAGCTACCTTAGAGCTAAGCTTATTTTAATCTTGTGCTTTGAAAAAATGAAGAAAAAAGGGAAACATCAATTTCACAATTTCACAGTGACATTGCATCCTATGAAATTTTTAGTGTTCAACATTGCCCGTTAGGTAATCGAATGGGTTTTAATGTCACTTTGAGAAAGTTGTCTAAAAGTTATCATTAGTCTATGCAGGTCTGCCTGATTGAAAGGCGGGCACACCTTTTAATAGACTGAAAATAAGGCCCCAATACAGCACACACACAAAGCTGTCAGCAAGTAATGCAAGCACTGAATCCCCTCTTGCTCAGAAAACATGTAACTGTAATTACAACCTACCCTTGTCTGTTCAGCTGTCTTTGAGAGAAGAGGTGCTGGTCTCTTTAAGGACGTAGTGGTAAAATAAGGTGATGGTTCTTGGAGATATGCCGTGAGATTTCAGAGAAGAGCTGTGAAATTTTGAGGACGGGGTTTAAGAGCTATAATGAAGACAGATCGCAATTAAGGGCTCTTGAATCATTTAATAAAGAGAAGAGATTAAGGCAGCTAGTCCTCCTAGGAAATCAGTGAAGAGTGGTGAGATGGTTAATTAGCAGCATCTTCCGTGCACTTCCAACCACTTCCGTGGTTGTGGGAGTGCAGTCCAGGTTCATTTGGGGGGATGACGAGCTTTTTAATCACTGAGCCTTGAGAGTGATGCCAGCAGCCATCAGCTCTCAGGCCCTGGACGGGTGTCCTAGGCTTCCGGGCACTGCCTGCTTTCTGATTGGTCAAAAGGGAGCTCTCCTAACATTCGTATATATTTCAAGTCTTGATTTTTCTTTTCTGATAATACACTTTTCTACTGTTATTGCACAAAGTATGGGTGGTATCATTAATTTTTTAAAAGAAAAATCTTGAAATGTAGCTCAATTTAGAAAGCATGGATTTAGCATCAATTTGATAGAACTAAAGGGCTTCCCTGATGGCTCAGTGGTAAAGAATCCACCTGCCAATGCAGGAGAAGCAGGTTTGATCCCTGGGTTGGGAAGTCCCCTGGAGGAGAGTACAGCAACCCACTTGGGTATTCTTGCCTAGAGAATCCCATGGACCGAAGAGCCTGATGGGCTACAGTGCATGTGGTCATAAAGAGTCAGACACGAGTGCACCCACACACAGTAGAATTAAAATTTGGCCACTTACTTCAAAGACTGTGAGATGACATGTTAGTTATAAGGGAATTCTGAGTTTTGTGTAATAAGTGAACATTTTCTCCCTTTCATCTTGCCATCTCTCTCCAACAAGTCAGATGAATGAGATCAAACGTGGATTTTGGTTTCCAACACTGAAAGCTCTATGGTGATGTTTCACAGTAGCAGAGAAACTGGAATTCTGCTTCCATTGTGTAAATACTTCCTAACAGACAGTTGGAAGCCAGAGCTGAGCACAGACCTGGAGCCCTAGTGTGGAGCAGGTTTGTTATAATGTAAAATTTCTTTGGGGAAAAATGGTGTCTTCAGTAGGAGCTGTGGGAGGTAGTTTATGTATCATTATGTAAACATCACAGCTTGTACGCTGCTTGGATGTGGGAGGCCCTGAAATTTCAAAGCTTTATATATAAAGATTTATTCATAGATGTCCCAACAGACCCACTCACCATCCCCTCTCCACTCTACTCCAATCTCTTTAATTAATGCACGTTAGTGGAGAAAAGCTTTAAGATGAGCCATTTGTTAAAGACTGTGAAAAGTAGTCTTATATTTCATGTGATTTATTTCAAATTTAAATCAAAATAGTTACGTTGGAAGAATGAAATAACTTACATGCACTTGTATATCATTTTATTTCCAGTAGTTCAAATACATTTAAAATTATGTTAGATGTTTTCCTAAAGTCTAATAGTGAATAATCATGACTCTGTATTAAATATATTTCACGTGTATTTTCTACTCTCCTGTGCCTCCATTTCAGTCTTTCCATGATCACAAAATTTCTGAATCTTGAAAAATTCTAAGTCATGACCTCCCCTCCAGTCTAAAATCACAATGTATTTCTTTTAAAATTTGTGTCGCTCCACCACAAAAAAAGAAAAAAGAAAGAAAAAGAAAATCCAGAACAACAAGGATAAAATCCTCTCTTATCCGCACTGCCTCTTTCACTGTTGTATTTCTCCGTTTATCTTGGCAGATAAATTCCCTCGTGGAGCCTCCAAATGTCCTTATTAAACCCTTCTGATTAGATTGGTGCCCATCCCCCATTCCAAAAACCGCAAGCTTTGTCAAAGTCTCCATTGACTCACACTTTTAGAAAAGCAATGGCCAGTTTTGGCCTTTATCCTATCAGCTTATCAATAACAGTTGAAATAATTGGTATTCACTTCTTTTGTCAATACCTTTCTCTCTTGACGTCCAAGAAAGCACATTTCCAGTTTCGTTGTTTTCAACTTTTTCCATGGAATCCCCCCACTTGATTCCTGATTGCTTCTCCTTTCCCATCTCCACTTCCTGGTCGATACATCCAGTCTGGAGGTTTTGTTAACATCCATCACTGTGCGTGTGCATGCTCAGTTGTGTCTGACTCTTTGCGACCCATGGACTGTAGCCCACCAGGCTCCTCGGTCCTTGGAATCCTCCAGAGAAGAATATTGGAGTGGGTTGCCATGCCCTCCTTCAGGGGATCTTTCCAACCCAGAGATCAAATCCAGGTCTCCTGCATTGTAGGCAGATTTTTTTACCACCTGAACCACCAGGGAAGCAATCCCTAAACATATATTTCCACTCGTGATCTTTTGCACCAAATCCAGATTCATTTAGCCAATTCAGATAGAGACCACTACAGCCTCCCCAGAACTTCACAGACACTCGACGTGACAATACACCCCAAGATAAAACCCCAGCTTTCCTGCATCCTCACCCACTCTTCCCCATTCAGTGAGGTGACTGCATCCTTCCTTTTTTTCAGAGAAAAACCCTTGAAACAGTCCTTGATTCCTTCCCTTCTGTGACAGCACGTATCCAATCAAATGTCAAATTTAGTTGACTCCATTTAAAAAATATCAATATATCCCAACTCCTTACGCTTGCTACAGTGTTCCTTGGTACCACCTGCCATGAGCCAGCATCGTCCACTCCTGGGTTATTGCAATGGGCTCCAAGTGGTTCTGTTTTCCCCTCATACCTGCAGGCCCTTCTCAGTGTAGCGGCCAGAGTGACTTGATCGCATGTGACCCCCTGTGTCAACTCCCTACTCATAACCTCCCCACATCAGCCTTTCCACTGAGAAGGAAGCTGAAGTCCTGGTTCAAGTCCACTGTATCCTGCCCTGTGTAGCCTGTCCTTCCTGGTCTCCCCCGTCCTCTCTAGCTCCTCTCTAAGCTGGACTCATGAGCCTTGGATGTGCCTCGGCCGGGGCCAGCGGGCTCTGAGCACAGGCCCGTTGTGCCATCTCCTCCCTGCCCTCCTCTGAGTTTGTTCTCACAGTGAGTGTCCGTCATCCCTTCTGTCCTCCTTTACTTTTCTTCAAAACAATTATCTCCGGAAGGATCTGACAAGACTTAGCAACTAAACAACAACATACAAGACATTCTATTTATTTGTTCTGTCTTTTTTGTTGATTCCTCCCTGTGGACTGTAAGCCTTAGGAAGCAGGTGACTTTGCTTGTGGGGTTCATGGTCTATCCTAAGTACCATAGGGCTTAACATTGAAAAATAGGAAGAGGGAAAGGAAGGAACTTTTACTAAACACCAAAAATAAAATAAGTATTACTATAGAACAGAGGTAAGAGTGAAAAATTTGGGTATAAATGATTTATGCAGGTTAATTTATTACTTAATATTAGAACCAAGAGAACAGAATATATATAGAGGCTAATTGCAAACTGCCCAATTCCTTAGTCTATATAATTTGTCTGACCTAATAATTAGCAGAATGGGAAGTGTTCGAGCCCAAATACATTGCAAAGTAGGTCATGGTAGGTTATGAAGTTTTCTTCCTGGATTTATTCTTAAATAAAAGTCTTTAATGGCAGAAATTAAAGTTGGTGAGAAAAGGCACGTGATTCAGTCAAATTGGCTAAGGCAGGAAGGTGATGCAAGTGCCATGGAACAAGTGGGCTTCAAGGTCACAGACCCTGCATCTGTGGGGACCATGCCCAGTGCTCTACATGGGGAACTGCGCGTCTGACAATGAATAAAGGAATCGTCGGTGTGGAAAGAACCATGAGCTTCATCAGTGCACTTTAAAACTTGTGAGACAACTGGGCAGGTTATCAGTCCTGTCCTTTGGGACGAAGGGATTCCAGTTCCAGGCAGTGCAGGTGAAATGTGGTCTGAAGCCAGAGCAGAGCCCCGCCAGTCACATGATGCACAGTCAGCCCACACTTGTCTGAAGGAAAATGTATTGTATTTAAAGAATATCAGAAAATTTACTCAAAAAAGTCTAAAACTTGAAAAAGGCAGCCAGAAAAAGTGTTGCTAAATCAGTAGCATGCTCTTCATACCAACTCTAAGAAGTCAACACGATTTTTTTTCATGTACATCATATTCCAACAACTGACCCAAAATGCCATCTATTTGAATGACTAGAAAGTCATAAATAAACATATCAGCCTCAAACCATCGAGTCAAATATTTCAAAATGTGTTACAAAACCTCTAAACAAAAAATTGTGTTTAGTATCTATCTAACCACTAATGGCAACTAAAAAAAATGTTAATATTCTACCATGTTTCCTTTATATTTCTTTTACTTTTAAAAGGATGATATAAAACTTTCCAGAGAGAGGTAAGCCCCAGCCCTTCACGAGGGTCTCACCTCTTCTCTCCTCAGAGATAACCTACATGCTAAAGTCGGTATACATTGTCATGAATACCCTTTCATATTTTTATTGCTTGGTATGTGACCATGAATGATACTTTACATGTGTGTATACACATACTGTTGTATAAATAGAATATTATATATATATATATATATATATATATATATATATATACGTTTGCAACATCAATCTTTCCCTCAATATCATGTGTGTGAAATTTATGCCTACATTAATAGATAGGTAGATTTAGTTAATTCTAACTTATTACATTGGTATAAAAATTCACAATTTCTTCTGTCCTCTACTAAAAGATAATAACCCCATTCCCAATTGTTCCTATCATAGACAAAGCTAAAGTCTAATCCTTATGTAGTTCCAGCATACCCACATGAAAATACTACCTAGAAACTTGGAATTTCCTAGAAACACTGGTGTGGATTTGCTATATTATTCAGTTTCACTGGTGTTGCAGAATGTCCTTCCAAGGTGATTTTTTCAAGACATGTTAACTACCAGCAAGTTTTAAGAGTTCCTTCTCCCTGTTCATTCATGCCAGTGCTCACTATGTCAGATATTCTTTATTGTATATCTGATTACTAAGAAATGGAAT
The DNA here is from genome assembly GCF_032405125.1 of Capricornis sumatraensis. Lineage (NCBI taxonomy): Eukaryota > Metazoa > Chordata > Mammalia > Artiodactyla > Bovidae > Capricornis > Capricornis sumatraensis. Next base: position 48,665,945 of record NC_091083.1, read on the forward strand.
CTCAGTTTTCTCCATTTGCATTTCTTTGATTACCAGTGTGGTTTTAATTCCCAATGGCTTGCTGGCCATGCAGCTGGGGGTTGTTAGAACTTAGCTTTAATATCGTCACCATAAATCTGCTGTGTCTCCATAAGGTTATCAGTTTTCTGCCATGCTGACACTCTACGGTTACTGCTTCTATCAGCAACTTTATTTCTGCTCTTGCACCTTTGGTTTTCTTATCTTTCTCTTTGGACACAGTTTGTGGATTTGGTGAGGTTCTCTGCACTATCTGCTGACTTTATGGCCAGATCATTCCCCAACCCTCCTGGAGCCAAAGGTCCACAGATGCCTGCAAACCCCAGGGTAGTGTCTGGGAAACTTTCAGCTGAGATGTGCATGTGGTGGGCCCTTCTTCCTGACTCTGGTCACCATTTTGAGAGGAGGAGAACCCCTTCCTCTTCTGAAGCCGCCTGCAATTCTTCCTTTGTTTCAAACAAGTACCGAAAGAATGGCCTGTTGGAACATCTTGTAACTATCAGGAAAATTTCAGAAGTGCGTGTGGATACTCATGCTACAAAACTATTGTGCTGTATAAAGCATATAGTGGCTCGGGTGACGAAGAATTTGCCTACAATGAAGGGGACTTGGGTTCAGTTCCTGGATTGGGAAGATCCCCTGGAGGAGGGCATGGCAACCCACTCCAGTATTCATGCCTGGAGAATTTCATGGACAGAGGAGCCTGGTGGGCTACAGTCCACGGGGTCACAAAGAGTCAGACAAGACTGAGCAACTAACACTTTCACTTTTCATACATATATGATGCTTATAATAATCTCCCGAGGTAAGTTCCAATATTTTCCTGTTTACACAGAAGAAGAAACATCACGCACAAGTTAAACAATATCTAAAATTTTGTACTTCATACATCTTATGAAATAAAGCAGTGAAAACAATGGTTGCTGTATTTTGAGATAAGGGCTGATAGAGAAGGAGGGACTTGGGAGTAAAAGTGAAGCCAATTTAGCATTTAGCTGCAAATCTACAGGTGCCGCCATGGGCATGAATGGAAAATACTTGCACATGAGCAATATTAATTTATCTCCATGGATCCCAAAGATCAAATTTTTGATTTGTAGAAGAAGTAGGGTGAAAGTAGTATGTATAATTTTTGACTGGAGACTACTAGGAAATAGTAGTATTTATTTGTAATAATAAAATATAATTATCTAGCAATTATTTCACAGGCATAAAAGACTCCATCCTCCACCATGGGATACTTTTTGGAACAGGTGTTGTTGACATCCATTTTTAGTAGACAAGATAGTGATTGTCAGCATGTCTAAAAACCATCTAGACACCCTACATAGAAGACACATAAATATAAGCACACAGGAAAGCTGAGAGAAAAGGACAGAAAAATACTTCTCATATAATCCACTCATACAAGCAGAGGTAGCTTGTACAACTGAGGTAGCTTTAATAATATCACACAAACTGGAATTCAAGTCAAGAAGTATTTCTAGATGTGCTATGATAAAAGGCTGACATAACAACACAAACTATCTTTACACCTAAGGATCCTGCCTCAAAATATATAAAATATAAAAAGCAAATATGACAGAATAATCTTTAGAAAGCATATAAAAAATCCCCAGGGAGGCAAAAGAAGGCATTGAATCTATACAACAAAAAAGAAATATACAAGAAAGTCTCCAAAAAGGAAAAAAGAACTTTTAAAAAGCAAAATAGACGATTGTTTAACAAAACTATTGTATATTGAAAATGTAAATAAGGAAATCTTTTGTGACTATTAAGCGCTGTCAAAACAATGGCTAATAGGAAATAAAATATTAAAAAATTCAGAGATCAATCCAGGAGGTTTGGTGTCTGTTAATAGAAATTCCAGAAAGACAGAACCAAGAAACATGTGTACATGTTTATCAGTTATTATTGAAATCAGAGAACATTTCTTAATACTAAACTACTTTATTTCCCAACCTGGAAGTTGCACACCAACAATCTATTAGGATGAATGAGTACAAACCACACCAAGGCAATTAATCTGAAGATTAGAAAAATATCCAAGATCCCTAGCTGCAGAAAAATATGCATGTTCAAATGTCAAAACTCAGAACTGCTAACAGCAGTCCTGGAAGCCAGAAGTCAAACCAACCAAATGGGCAGAGTAACTATATTTTAGGATAAGATCAATTTCAAAAAAATGTATCTGCGTTGTCACTTTCTCATGAAATGACTTGAGAATCTTGCTCCAGTAAATGAGGGATAAACTGTAGGAAGGGCTTCCTAGGTGGAGCAGGATAAAGAATCCACCTGCCAGTACAGGAGACTCAGGCTCAATCCCCAGGTCAGGAAGATCCTCTGCAGGAGGAAATGACAATCCATTCCAGTATTTTTGCTTGGGAAATCTCAAGGACAGAGCAGCCTGGCGGGCTACAGTCCATGGGGTTGCAAAGAGTCAGGTACAACTTAGCAGCTAAACAACAACAACACAAAGCTGTAGGGAAGAAACAGGATCCTGGAAACAGTGTCTAACACAGGAGAAGAGCGCAAAGGGCAGCCCAGTGGCCAGCCCGTCAAGGATCCAATCTGGACTGGAAGGGCTCTCCAGGGACCCCAGGAAGGATGTACTATAGTGGTAAGAAGCCAAGAGAAGGACACCTGAGGCATTTGGCTCCTCTAGGAGGGTGTCTGGAGGGACTTTTCCATGGAGAGTTTCGAAGAAATGCCAAAGGGTGCAGAGAGACAGATGAAAAGGAACAATTAACTCCAGAAAAGCAGTAGGTGACCAGTAGGCCATGTCATCACAGCGTGAGGGAGAAGAGCAGCAAAACTGGACAAACTGGTCCAGACGAGTGTGGATTGCAGCGGAAGCTTGTAACCCTAGACCAGAATGATAGGTGAGTGGTCAGGGAGTAGGGTGGTGTGAGGTTAGTCTGTCTTTTCTGTAATAAAATATCAGTCGGAAATGCTTATTTTGCTTAATTTATAAACGACATGGTTTATTGAGAGAAGTTACAGAAAAAAAACGCTCAAAGACTGAAATGTCATTGGCTGACTGAGTTCCCAGGATCAATCTGGCCATGCCCTTTGCCTCTTTAAGCTGCTGTATTCGTTCCACAGGGTGGACATAACAAAGCACCACAGATGGTGTGCCATAAACCACAAAAATCTATAAATCTATTTCTCAGTCTGGAGTCTGGACTTCCGAGGTCAGGGTGTGGCAGGGCAAGGCAGGCTATCCTCCTGAGGCCTCTCTCCTGGTAGTGTTTGTCTCCTCCCTGGGACCTCGTGTGGTCATGCCTCTGCATGTGTGTCTGTGTCCTTGTCTCCTCTTATAAGGACCCCAGTTCTACGGGATCAAGGTGCACGCACCTGACCTCATTTTACCTGAATCACCTCTTTACCTGAATCAACACCATTTCTAAATACAATCACATTCTGAGGTTCTAGGGGTCAAAATTTCAACAATTTGGGGGGACACAGTTCAGCTTATAACACAGGCCCATGTATGTACTCAGTCGCTCAGTGTCGTGGCTGACTCTTTGTGACCCCCATAGACTGTAGCCCACCAGGCTTCTCTGTCCATGGAATTTTCCAGGCAAGAATACCGGGGAGGGTTGTCATTTTCTTCTCCAAGGCCCATGTATAACTCTGCTAAAAAAACAATACTAACTACAGTAGCAAGTGAATGTATTTATCAAAATACATCAAATTATACCCTTAACTGTGTGTATTACATTGTATGCAAATCATCCCTCGATAAAATTGATTTTAAAAGTATGTGTTTGGGAGAATTTTTGGAGTAAGACTATTTGAACTAAGTACAATTTAAGTAAATCTAGAGACATCTCATCTTTGGATAGTCATTGTTTAAACTAGACTAAGAAAAGATAAATTCTATATTCCTGGTTAAGTAATTGAAATCTTAGGACCCTGTTCACCCTCTTTTTTATGGATTCTTATTTATTACACACACACACACACACACGCACACATCTGTTCTGAGCAGGAAGGAAAGAGAGTAACGGGGAATTTATCAGCTGGCAAACACACCCTCAGGAGGGGAGACAGACGTGGAGGCTGGAGGCGGCAGGCCGCATCTCCCAGCTGGTGCCACCTCCATCTCAGACTCACCTGTTGCATCCTTACCTATCAGTATCAGTCACCGTCGATTCTCCCCCTAAAGACTCCCAGTGTACACAGTACGGCCCTGCCCTGCTCTGGATCTGGCATCTGTGATGGAGGTCACAGGGCTGTGGTTTCTGTGATGTGCCCTTTTCATCCATTGTGTTCTCTGATTTCAGTCCTGGAACTGTAACCTCGGGCATCTGCTCCGTGCAGGACCCTGCTGATCGCCCCCCCTGGACGACCCAGCATGGCCCCATGGTATTAAAACGATAGCAGGTTTCACTTATCAAAAATGTGTCTTAGCGCTGCTGATAGCCCGAAGAAATGAAAGGCGTAAACACTGAGAGCGTAGTCCAGCTCCCTCGCTGACAAGCCCTGGAGCCTCGGCAAGACTTTGTTTTTTTCCAACTGGAAAGTAACTAATGAAATAGTTTGGGGCTACAAGGGCTCAGTGTCAAAGTCTTTCCTTTTTCCTAGTTCAGTCATATCGAGTCATATTGAGCTGGAACTTCCCACCAGCAGTAAGTGTGTTCATATACTGATTAGAAAAAAGAATACGTATTGTATATGTAGTCAAGCCAAATGTTTGCTCAGTGAGCTGCCACTTAGGGAGGACTTTAGGATAAACCACCCTCTTGCTTTTTCCCTCCAGTGACTTTTATTGATATGGTTACAATTCTGAATACTTTAATTTCTTATAAATTTAAGAAACATCTGACCAAGAACCATTGAATGGCTATATTTTGAAGTCATTTTACTCAATTCATAAATAAGAGTGTACTCCATCAATGTTCTATCCTCTTGCTCCTTGTGGAGACAGATTTCTCTCCAGCTAGTAGTTGTTTTGAAAAGTAACCAATCTACCCTTCCAGTTTCTCCAGCTCTCTGCTTTATCTGTCATCATGGCCAGAATGAAAGAGGCTCAAAGGCTGAGTAGGCTAACGTGGAGAAGGATCAGATGGGTTTTTTTCCCCAAATATAGTTGTAATAGTTAACATTTGAATACACAATTACTGTGTATTGTCTCAGATAAATACTAAATCAATGTGTATAAATATTACTATTTCCAGTGTACAAAAGGGGAAACTAAAATATAAATATTTTAAGGCCCCTAGCCAAGAAGAACATAATTGTATGTGACAGACCCAAAATATAAACACACAGCTCCTAATAATCTAAGGTTTTCTTGGTTGTGAGATTCTGACAACCAACTTGCAGGATTTATTTCTATGTGGTCGAGTTTCTATATGATCACATGTGATATAAACATTCGGTGCTAAAATAAATGCTAAGCAAATTAAGAAGCAAATTATTTATAAAGATGTTATATTTTCTAGATTTGGGGGCAATTACTATGTTTAGATATCCTAAGAGTTAGTCTGGGTTCTTAAATAAGCATCTTTGAGAACAGACAGAGAATATAATGTAAATCTTATAAGACAGAAGAAATGGTTTACCACTGAATCAGAACATGCCATGTGTGTTTCGATTGTCTGGGTTACTAGAAGGAAATCCAATATACGTGAATCTTTGTTTTATTCATAGCTTTCTACAACATGTTTTAAAATAAGCATTTTAAATCAGAAGATTTTGAACTTTACAGAAACATACAAAAGTAATGCAGAGCGCTCCCATAAACCATACACCCATTCCTCTGTTCATAGCATCTTACATTAGTCTGGTACACTTGTCAGAGTGGATAGACCGATACTGATAGACTGTGATTCACCAGAGCCCATTTTTTATTCAGAGTCCCTCGTTTCTCCCTAGAGTCTTTTTTATATTTCAGAACCCCATTTAGGACCGCACATTACATTTTGTCTTTTTGTCTCCTAAGGCTCCTCCTGCCTGGGCAGTCTCTCCAAACTCCCTTGTTTTGAGGACCTTGATAGCTTTGAGGAAAACCGGTGTGTTGTAGAATAGTTCCTCAGTTGAGATTGCACTGGTGTTTCTCGTGAGTAGACCAGGGCTGTGAGTTCCTGGGCTCTGCATTTTGTTCCCAGACATGTACACCTTCTGCTTTGCCAATTCCATGGGGTCTTGATCCCTGTGGTTCCATAGGAAGTTTTGAAGCTGGGTAGTGACAATCCTCTGACTTTGTTCTTCTTCTTCCAAGCCTTTCTGTTTGTACCATAGATTCAGTTTGTTGGTATTTACAAACCAGCTTGCTGGCATTCTCATCGGGGATGGATAGAGTCTGTAGATCACACTGAGGGGAATTCACAACTTAGTCTTCACAATCCGTGAACACAGACTGTCTCTCAGCTAACTTAGATCTTCGATTTCTTTTATCAGATTTTTGTAGTTTCGCACATTTAGATCTGCACATGTTTAAACAGACATATAAATATTTTCTCCTTTTGTTCTATTGTGAATGACATAAATATATTTTTAACTCCAATGCTCACTGCTGGCACATAGGCAAACACTCTGCTTCTAAGTGTTAAATTCATGCCTGATCATCTCACTGTGTCTGTTAATAGTTCCAAGGGTCTTTTGAATCGTGTTTGAGATTTTCAGCATGGCCAGCCTAGTCAGCAGCAAATAGAAAGGATTTACTTTCTTCTCTTCTAGTCTGTACGTTTTTTTCTTCCATTACCTCTCTTCTCCTCTTCTCTCTGTTTTGTATTCGCCAGGACCCCCAGTACCCTGTTGACTAGAAGTGCCTATAGAAGACATCATGCACTGTTCTTGGTCTTGTTGGGGAAATGTTCACTTCTCACTCAAAATACTAGCTCTACATTTTTTTGAAGCATTGAAACCTTTATTGTCGTGTAATGCCGACCTTTATTTATTTTAATCTTTCTTGTTCTGAAGTCTGACTCGCCTGAAACTAATATATGCATTCTCCAAGTTTCCTTGATGAGTATTTCCATGGTATATATCCCTTCTTCTCTTTAATTCACCTGAGCCTACATTTTCCATGGTTTTCTCAGCATTGAGTTGAATCTTGGGGGCTGTTCTTTACTCCTATACTCCGTGTACAATGCTTATGTATAGGAATACTTATAAATATTTATACTTATTTAAGCCTTATCTAATAAATGTAAGTTTTGTTATTATTACAAAATAAAGGAGGAGGAAAGTATAATTTGGAGAAAGAAAATGGTCACACAGCACATAGATAATCTAAGATACAAATTTATCAGTCTCACCCTTGAATTTACTTTTCTTTCACTAAAATATTATGCTTTACGCATACTTATATTTTTCTTTTACAGATTCATTTTAAAATAAAAATGAATTTAAATAATGAAAATGTTACCTTTCCCACTGATGTTTTACATTGAATCCAGAAGGTAAAGCTTGAGTTGTTTTATTTTACTGCATTTCTCAAATAAAAGCATTAACAACCTTATGATATAATTACAAATCACACCTATAAGTCCTCATTGATGGAACCACAAAGGGAACGTTTGAATTAATAACCCATGGTTAGTATTTGAAAGAGAAACTATTTAAGATTCAAGCTCGATGATAAAGCGAGTCTGTTTCAGTGAAAGTTCTAAGAGAAAATTATAAGCCCAAACTCCTAAGGAGATTATGCTGCTACAGATTGGAGCATTAATGCTCCAGAAGACAGATGATGAATATCCTTTAAAGTATGTGAATCTTTAAATGCTAGCTGCAAGAATAAGGCTGCATTGAATTTTTATGATATGCTATGGTTACTGGATAAAAGAAAGCACAGAATCAATATTTCCACACAATATCCAATTATTATTATAATTTCTTGTTAGAGTTTGATAATTAAATAAATATAAGTGCTTTTTCTTTCTAAGTCATTTGGAAAAATTATTTTAAAAACCCTATGTTGATATTGATTTAGATGAATAATATCACACACACAATCCTTTATAGTATGGCATTAGTTTTTTTCATTTTTTAAATTAATAGAGACTAAGATGCATACTAATTTGGAGATATTTGGTAGAATACATTTCCTTCCTCCATTGAGATATGATTAATAATTATAATATGTAACATCTAAACACTGTCTAATGAGCCTGAAAGCACTAAGTTAAACAAACATATTAACCTTGCAGCATGAGTTAGAGCTAGTGTTCTATGGATCCAAATATTCCCCATGACATATTCAATATAAATGAGATTTCATGCCTGGGCTAAGACGAAGACCTTTCTTTTTCTTTTTTGTCTCTTTCAACTGGGGCTACCAATGCACATTCAGGGTTTTTTTCTTTCTTAGTTTAACATAAACTATTTTATTCTGAGAAGCAGACTAGAACAATTTATGGTAGACCATCTCTGGCCGAGGGCCATTTTGACCATTGAACTGCTAGGGCCATTCAGAAAGAAAATTGAAAAGTGGAGGTTTTAAAGCTCCTGTGAGTCTTGGTCTAGAACTGTTCTCAGCCAAAGCTCATTCACAGTCTTTTAAGCCGTTTCCTTCTTGGGATGGTTCTGTCCTTTATGACTCTCAAAGAAATTTGTAAATAATTCTGTTTGGCATGAAGATAGTGGCCTCACAGGATAATCACTTTTCATTTCCCTATCTCTACCTGCCCAGAGAAGAACCAGCTGGAGAAGGAACTGGATTGCAGCCAGGCCAACCACTGCTGCATTTAATCTCGCCAGTGTTTATAGAATGTGAATTGTGTCTGAATCCTGATCACTCGCAAGTCACTAGCTTTTTGTTCTGAAGTGCCTTAGAGTTTAAATATTGATGAGATATGTACGCTTATCTGTATTCAGTACTTAGTTGATCTTTTTGACTTTTACAACTATGAAGAATGCAGAAAATCAAACCACTTAAGTTTTTTTTTTCCCCCGGAAATATCTATGCTCTTATGATACTAACACATTTTAAAAATTCTAACTTATTATAACATAGTACATGTGGTGAGGTCTCAGGGACTCCAGAAGTATACATGAACTAAAAGTGCAGTTTTGACCAGGGCCAGCAGGGAGAAATTTCTCTGAACAAACACAGACACTCGTCTTTCCGTGGTGACACAGCTTTCCAACAGAGCTGATGGCAAATGAACTGTGGGCAGATTGCAGAACAGAAGTAGGAAGAGAGAAATGACAACGTGGATATCCTACTTGTAGCCTCTCTATATCCTACTTAATTTAATCCGAGAGAGGAAGGCAGAGCTAACACAAGCATGATCTTATCCCATTTTGCATTTAAAGATGTCAGTGTGTTGACCCAGCGTCACAGTTGAGTCTCTGTCACAGCCTGTTACACTGCACCATCGAAGTTTGCTTTGTGAACCTGTCATGTTTCAAACAGCCTATCTCCCTTTCACAGCACCTTGCTCTTGTCTCGGTTATTATTGCTGTTCAGTCGCTAAGTCATGTCTGACTCCTTGCAACCCCATAGACTGCAGCACACCAGGAAGCATCAGTTCTTCCAATGAATATTCAGGGTTGATTTCCTTTAGGATAGATTGATTGGCTCTCCTTGCAGTCCAGGAGACTCGCAAGAGTCTTCTCCAGCACCACAATTCAAAAACATCAATTCTTCGGTGTTCAGCCTTCTTTATGGTCCAACTCTCACATCCGTACATGACTACTCCATTTAACCACATTTTACACATTTTTATTTTTTATTCATGTTGTTAATTTGGAATTTTCTCACCAGAAGAAAAATGTATTTATTTTGTTGTTAAAACCTTAGGGCAAATTGGATTGTTAGTTCTTGTAGCCAATAGATAGAGAGCATTAAAAAACACATGGCTGATTTAGGGCATTTTCATGACAATGGCACCTGTTGTAGAGATATTTTGAGGCATGGGTCCTTCCTAATGACCCTGCGACCATAACTTCTATAGTGAGGTGTGTTCATTACACGTATAATCATCACCCAGCTGGCAGCTTCAGAGTACTCTGTGTTTAAGACCCTATCTTCAGAATAACAGATAGCATAACCATCTGAACTAAAAGAAAATTAAATCAATAAACATTTTACATGGAAAACAGGCAGTTCAGCACTTAATTTGAATGTGCGAAGCACTCAACCCAGAGGGAAAATGTTAAGTACATTTTTAAAAAGCAGCCACAGTGTCATCAGAAAAACGAGCAATTCCATGCTACTAAGTGCAATCAAACCGAACTTGAGAACACACGCCAATATGGTGTCAGACTCAAAGGCCGGTTTATTAGACTCTCCAGGCTGGTCTCCACTCAAGTGCAAGTGAGTGTGGCTCTGCTTGTTCCACTACTATAGAATCCATCATTTCTTTTTTTTTAATTGGAGGGAAACTGCTTTACAATGCTTTATTGGTTTCTGCCATACAACAACGCAAATCAGCTGTGATTCTGCATGTATCCCCCCCCTCCCCTCCCCTCCCCCATCCCACTGCTGAGAACCACAGACCTGCAGAGGGGTGGTCTCCTCTTGGGGTGGGCTGTTCCAGCTGACTGCCCAGGACCCTCATGAGTCCCCACTTCCATGTGGTGCCCTCTGTCACATGGGGTCAAGGAACGTAAGCTGCTATCTCTGCATCCTTTGGCTGCTGAGTTGGTGGTTAGAGGCCACCAGTGAGGAACTTGGCAGGAGGTCACCACAATGGGATGGAACCAGAAGCCACACTGCTTCTCTTTCAAAGGCTTGAGCACAGAGGACGCGACTCAGCAGACAGGAACACGAGGAGCGAGCTCGGGTTTCTCGCTCTGTCTGCTGTCTCCTGACTCCGCAAGTGAGCAGCCAACACAACAAGGTGTTGCTTTCCACTCCTTCTGCGTCCCCATCTCTCCTATTGGTTTGTGGTCACCACGTTTTGTGTGTTATAGTCCCTTCATGCTCAAAATCTCCAGTGATATTCTCTCCTGGACACAACCTGAGCTCTAGACTCATTGACCTTGAACCCTTGGAATGACCATTGTTGATGGCTGACTTTCATCTAATCATTGAAATTTCCTCATTTGAATTAATGCTAAACATCCTTATTTTTCAGTGAAGCTCTCATTGCTGTGAAGGTTGTTAAAATCCACAGAGTAAGCAGTAGATGAAATTCATTTCAATGTAACTGAGAAACATAATAAGGGTAATTAAAGGTGCATAGACCTCACACAAATCTACTCAGAGTCTCATTTTACCCAACGAGTAATAGGGTAGTATTAACCATAGGGGAGTATTTGCGGTATTATTCCACCCCTACATTTCTCACTTAGCTTTCCTTAGGTGATCATCCATAAAAGGCACCAATTCGGTGATGAGGAGGCACCATGAGACAGTGGAAGACATAGTCCACCTACACAGATGGTCTTATAATCTGACTCCAGGACAGGTCCCTGAAAAGCAGAGTTTGTGTATCTGGTATTTTGAAGGAGTGTTCTCAGGAGAAACCCATAATGGATGAGGGAAAATGGAGAGAGCAGGGGAAGAAAATAATCACAGACATTTGGTCTGTGGTCCAGGCTGTGCCTGGGCCTGCAAGGAGCCCTGGGGTGTGCATGGAGCAGACCTTGCCTCACCCTGAGGAAGGGGCCTTGGGTACCTCCACGTCAGCTGATTATAAGCCATGGGACACTCCTGACTAGAAGGGTCCATAACCTCCTGTGCTTCCCAGGGAGGGGCCCAAGCTGGGTGAGGGCAGCCTTCAGGAGAAGGATGCAGTGAGTAATTGGCACACTGCACCCTGCAGCTGAAAGGCTGGGGGCACGGGGTCACAGGCTCTGTAACAGGGATCAGCGCAGGTCGGCAATAACATCACCATGGAATTCATTGATTCATGGTGAAGAGACAGCACATGTCTATTTGGTCTAAAGTTCAAAAGGCTATAAACGAGATAAACCAATAGCTCGCTTACACCTCTTTCCCCATCCATCTTATCTATTTTTGAGTGTTTAATGTATTTAGTTAATTGCTTCTTCTCACCCTAGATTTCTTTAGGTAGACATGAGGAAATGCACATATGTACTAATTTCTACTCTGTCCTTGTCATAGATGCATGATATACAATAGGGTATGACGTAAGGATTCAAAATTTACTGTTGTCTACTGTGCTTTCTGCACACATATACACTGATGTCTCTCCCCCTTAGCACATGGAGATCCTTCTCGTCCTCTCAGTCATATAGAAATCCGTGTGAGGAGGAAATACAATTTACTGAAGCATCATCCCCTATTAGGTTCCCACTAGAAAGATTGGTCCATCTGTGTGGTGGAACTTGCTCTTCTAGATACATCATCTAATTAGTGCTGCCTTGTTAGAGACGTGGTACTAGCACGAATCAGCAGTGAATGAAAATCCTCATAACACAACGATATTAACATTCAGACCATCCCGATCCGTGAAAAGTCAAATCTACATGGTTTAGACAAACCTGTGAAAATACTCATGTTAGGTTTATTTATTAATGAAGCTACTAATAGTGCCAATTGATTTATGCAATTCAAAAATAGTCCAGCACATGGACTATGGAACAAAGGAATACACGTAACTAAGAATCATAAAACATCTCATTGTTCTCGGCTATGAATAATAACAAGAATTCTGAAATACTGCAGCGTGCTCATTTCATTAAAAAATGATTCAATTTATGTCAATTTAATGCAATGGTAGTCTGATTGGGCTGCATTGCATTATGTTAAACTTAATTTGTATCTATTCCAGACTCTTAATAAATCAGCTCCTAACCAAAGCCTAAGGATTAAGGGATACTTTATGATATATCACAGTAGTACAGCAGATCTCATTGGTTTCTTATTGTGCGGTCATAAACCAGATTCCAGTTGATGACTGGAATAAGTGAAATTTTACTGCATTACTTTCACCCTTATATTCTATGATGAATAAAACATCTGGACCTCTGAAAGAAGCATGTGTACTTTGTATTTCTTATCAGAAAGTACCCTGTAGAATAGAAACAGTAAGAAAAAGAAGAACCAATACGTATGCACTCTCAAGTTTGTGCAAACTGTATCTAACTGGAAAATGCTTGAATTAAACATGGAAGCCAAGAGGACCATTTAGTGTTCCAGGTACTAGTCTCTGAAGGGCTTAGAAAACCAGAACTTGGTACCACCCATCCTCCTTCACGACCTCAAACAAGAAACCTTCCCATATGCTTGTCTCTTGCCCAAGCAGAGTAGTGAATTCAGGATATAATGGGTCCCTGAAGTGATTTTCATGTATTGATTAAATGTCATGGATGAAAACACTGCAGGTTAAATTACTAGGGACACAAGGAATGGAGAAAGCACAATTGTGACCATTGTTTAAAGAAATTACTCAGAGATTCTTCTTGACGTGTGATTATGTTCTCCATAAGCCATGAAATGATGCCACCTGACCGCCGGTGCTTCTGATTAACTCTAACACTTCAGGGAGCTTCAGTTCAGGAAATCATTTCAATATCTTAATGCAGCTATACAACACACAGTCCTTGGCTGTGTCAGTAAGGAACATTTTGTAAAATGCAGATATTCCAAATTGGAGGCTGGTACTGATGTTTGCAAACAAAACTGAAGTATAACTAGAAGACTTTGGTATAGACAAGCTCAACATTGTGACTGTACAGTCGGACAAATTAAGAAATACCCACACTGAAGCTGAGAGATGAGTAGAAAGGGGATGCTCAGACCACATTTCAGTGGCACCATGGGTCTACTTAATATAGATAAGGATATACTTCCACAAGCTAAGGCAAAGGATAGTGTAGTATTGAAGTTCACGAGGGGCCCAGTGCTGCCCTCTCTCACCCACTCTCCCAAGATTTCCTTAGGATGATTTCTTTAGTTTGACCAGTTTGGAATCAGGGTTCCTTCTGGTTGGAAAGGCCCTGGATCCTCCAATCCATGAATTTACCCACACAACCCAGGAAGACTCACCAGTTACTTCCTAGCAGCACACATGTCTCATCCAACCCTTTATCCACCTGGGACTACCAGCACATGCAGTCTTCTAGTCTCTTGTGTAGGTAAGAATGTAAGGTGGACTTCTCAACATAAGGGCTTCCTATATATAAAAGAGGGGAGTTTTGCCGAGGGCTTTCCAAGTACCCTGGAGAAGGAAATGGCAACCCACTCCAGTGTTCTTGCCTGGAAAATCCCAAGGACAGAGGAACCTGGCGGGCTACAGTCCATGGGGTCATAAAAAGTCAGACACAACTGAGCGACTAATGCTTTCAAGGATCAGACATGATCGTGGTCTAACACACCAAGATGTATCATTTTGTGATTTTATAAGGCCAGGTATAAAAGAGGAAACCATGAAAGTATCTAAAAGAAAGGCAACAAAGACATTAACAAACAAAGTGACAACCAGCAGAGGGACGAGATGTCTGGCACCGCACACTTTTGTCAGTCACCAACACTCCTCTCACAAGTTTAATAGTTGGTGAAAAAGTCCACAGCTTAAAAAATCTCCACGTGACTCAAAATTGGCCATAGTTGTTGATTTGACTAATATGCCTGGAAATACCTTCAAGAAGATTCACTGCCTTCTATTTCTGAGATATAAGATCGAGTCTAAGAGAGAAAATGGCAATATTAGTTAGTGGGATTTTGTCTTCACCCCAGGACATGTGGCTTCCATCTCTCACTCCAGTGTGACTGTTCAGTTCATCATATTGATTATAAATGGCCTCATAGATAATCATCCCACAGGTGTGAAAGTAATCCATACTAATTTGCACCATATGGATACACTATTATGAGCAATGGATGACAAGATCATTCAGAAGAGGCTTTGGTAGTCAGACTTCTTTGGCTGCATGGAGATACAAAAGATGAACATTTCCCAAAAGATTGAGACCATGTGATCTGTGTTCCTGTTGTCAGGGTGTCTGTGGTGGGTGTGAACAAAGAGTGGCTTTCCCTCTGCCCTGAGGTCACCTTTCTCCTGATAATCTGCTTCTTCTGTCTTCCCAAGATCGACCTTATCATTTCCACCTTTGGTTCTTTAAGAACTATTTTGTGTTTGATTACTTCAAGCTTTGAGGACAATTTCCAACCTCCACTTTGGTGAATAATGAGTCCCTTTCTGTTTCAAGGTAAAAATCAATACCTGGTGCTTTAATTGCTCAAAGGAAACAGAATAAGGGACAATTGCAAAGAAAGTTGTGAAAGAGTTAATTTCTGCCTCTTTGGAAAAGAGAATGAAAAAGAGACTCCCCGGAGGGCTTCTGCTTCATCCTAGCATGCATTGAAATGTAAGCTGCAACCAACAGTCTGGTTAATAACAATTCATGCTGCTGTCAATCTTTTTGACCAATGTCATCAATATTTTACTCTGCAAAATAACAACAATTAACAATCGGGACCAGGAGAAGCACCAGGGGCAAAAGTGTTTCTAACATGATAATGAAATCGACAACACAGGGCAGGCATTTCCAATAGACATCCTACGGAAGGTCTTCACATGGTTTTCTTTTCCAAACAGTACGAACCACTGTTCTTTATTGCAAAGGAACCTTGATGACTGGGAGAGAGACTGTAAAATTCAGATGAACATGTACAACTCATAACAGCAGCTCACATTTGCTCTGCACTCACCACAGGCTGTTCCAAATATAGGATGGATCCAAAGCTAAAGAGTAATGTGAGTGAAAACAAACCTTGACTGCTAAGGTAGCTTGTGAAACAGACCAAAAAAAATATCAAATCTCCATTTTCCCCTCATTTCAATTTTTGTAGTTTTTAAGAAAGTTGAAATTGGCCTTCATTTCATTTATTCTGCTCTTTGGTGAAAATGCAAGCAGTAAGGCATCAAATTAAATATTCCATTTTATTTATTATATAAACTTGAGTTGAGCTTTTACATATGTTCCAGGCATTTTCGGCTCAGAGTTTTAAGCATCAGTTTTGAAGTTTACCGGAGTCTTCCAGAAACAGACCAATAGTTATGGTCAAAGTCAGGGTCCCTCACCTCAGTGCAGCTAAGGGGAAGCTTGGGATGGTCCCAGTGGGGGGTGTTCTGGATAGAGCTCCTTATAAGATGGAGTTGGGGAGGGAGCTGGAAAGGGGTACATCTGGACAGGATGTATCACCATGGACATGATAGCTTGTCGCATATTTGATATATTTTTGTCCAGAGTTGGGTATGGTAATTCAGGGCTAGAATCCTGTTGGTAATGAAACACTGACCATTCAACAAAGACATGACAACTGTTTTTACACTTATGATCCTATGTTATCTATGTTCTGATTAAAGCATATTTCTGCTAAAGATAGAGAGAGACCAGGCCCCTTTTCCACTTCTGGGTACTGACATAATCATTGTCAAAGTTCCCTTAGGAATTCCTTACATGAAACAATTAGATAAGAAAGATTCAGTTTATGAAAAATACTTGAGGAGATGGTTAATTTTTTAACATTTCGTATAAAACATCATGTGTTTCAAAATCTTTTTCTTCACGTGTCTATGAAATATTAGGAGCTCTTTGAGCAGGCAATGTTCCTTCTCATTCATCCATGATGTTACCCCTCGAGGTCAGAAATGACTTCTACTAACCTCCTCATTATTTTCACACCTGTGGATGGGACCCAAGTGTTTTACCTTCTTTCAAACTGAGTACCACGTGGCTAAACTGCTGGTTTTCGTTGCACTGCCTGCATCGTGTATCCCAGGCTTAACAGCCTGGATATCCCACACAGAAGGTGACTGTTCTGACCCCAGAACCAAGGTTCCTCTTCTATCGGGATTGCCTTGTTAAATAACATGGATCTATGTGCTCGTTCTCAGTCTCTTCATTGTGTCCAACTCTTTGTGACCCCATGGGCTATAACCCACCAGGCTCCTGTCCACGGAATTTCCCAGTAAGAATACTGGAGCAGGTTGACATTTCCTTCTGCAGGGTATCTTCTCAACCCAGGGATCAAACCCGCATCTCCTGCTTTGGCAGGTGAATTCTTTACTGCTGAGCCACTGGAAGAGCCCCAACATTCGAACTCAAGAACAGAGCATGAGTCTAATGTTGTTTAACATCTGAATTCCAAGGTTGTTGATTTTTTCTGGTCTTCGATGGGATCTGGACCATATTCAAGATTGAGAACAAACCAAAACTTCCAAGTCATTTCAAGTCATTACTAAAAACTAACATGAATAGGAGTCATTTACTACTATTTATTTGATGAACTCTCCTACTGCTTCCTGGACAAAGTTGACAGTCACATAATGATGACATGCCCTGCACTTGGGAATTAGCTGTACTTAGGTAGAGTGAGTTAAACCCAATTGCAACGCTTAAAGTTACTAATCCATTGCCATGAATACCTTGACTTATTGGAACCTGCTGGCAAAGCCCATGCTATTCTGCTAGAATGTGATATTTTCACCATAGTCAAGCAGAATAGTGCTGCAAGGGATGAGAACTGAATATATCAGAAGTCTTATTTCTCATGATTGAAGCTAAGGGAACGCAGAGGACCAAATCAATTTTCTGACCTGGTAAATGACTTAATATCACTTCAGAAATTGAAGACATTATAAATGTAATCCATTTTAAACTTTTTTTACAGTAGGAATAAAGAAAGAAATATAATTCTTTTATTGGGAGTTCTTACAAAAGAATCATTATGTTTTCAATTATTAAGTTAAAAATTAGCATATTTTAAATGAAAATACTAGTTTTAACAAATAAAGGTGACTGGTTGTAATAATCCACTCTCCTATTCATAAAACCAGATATGTTTTAATACCTACATTTATGATGCTTTTGATGAGAAATAATGTCAAACTGTGGTGAGGAAAAGAGATCAAGATTAGTGTTTAGAATAAACATTGTTGCAAGAATTTTAGCATCTATTTAGAGAAAGACATGTCCTAGCACTTTTACAAAAATTTAGGGCCAGAATCAGAAGTCTGGGTTCTGACCTCTGGCTTTGAGATAATCATACAAATTCTTCTGAAAAATAGTGGTGGTAGCAGCAGCAGCAGCAGCAGCATTATCAGTAAGATTTTTTTTTCCATAACTTTTTGGAAGGATATTGGTGAAAGTAAAAGTCACTCAGTTGTGTCCGACTCTTTGCAACCCCACGGACTATACAACTATACAGTGCATGGAATTCTCCAGGCCAGAATACTGAAGTGGGTAGCCTTTCCCTTCTTCAGGGGATCTTCCCAACCCAGGAAGCAAACCTAGGTCTCCTGCATTGCAGGTGGATTCTTTACCAGCTGAGGCACAAGGGAAGCCCAAGGATATTGGTATTCTTACTTTAATTACTACTACATTCAGATTCATAACATTGCCTGAATACACAACAAAAAGATTTGGATGAAACTTAAATGCACATTAGATGCATATTACTAAGTGAAAGAAGCCAATCCATACAGTCTATACACTGTGTGAGTCCAACTCTGTCACATTCTAGAAAAGGTAAAACTTTGGAGACAATAAAAAGGTGAGTGATTGTGAGGGTCAGAGGAGCAAGGAAGAGAAATGAATAGGTGGAGAATAAAGGACTTTTAGTGCAAAGAAAGTTCTCTGTATGACATTCTAATGGTAGATCTATGTCATTGGATAATTGTCCAAACCCATAGAATCTGGAGCACCAAGAACGAGCCCAGATGTCAGCTGGAAATGTGGGTGATGATGACGAGTCTGTACAGGGTCATCAGTGACAAACATTCCATCTGGAGAGGATGGTGATGAGGGAGGCTGTGCACATTACAGTTCAGTTCAGTCACTCAGTTGTGTCTGACTCTTTGTGACCATATGAATCACAGCACACCAGGCCTCCCTGTCCATCACCAACTCCTGGAGTTTACCCAAACTCATGTCCATCAAGTCGGTGATGCCATCCAGCCATCTCATCCTCTGTCGTCCCCTTCTCCTCCTGCTCCTAATCCCTCCCAGCATCAGAATCTTTTCCAATGAGTCAACTCTTCACATGAGGTGACCAAAGTATTGGAGTTTCAGCTTTAGCATCAGTCCTTCCAAAGAACACCCAGGACTGATCTCCTTTAGGATGGACTGGTTGGATCTCCTTGCAGTCCAAGGGACTCTCAAGAGTCTTCTCCAACACCACAGTTCAAAACCATCAGTTCTTTGGCACTCAGCTTTCTTCTAGTCCAACTCTCACATCCATACATGACCACTGGAAAAACCATAGCCTTGACTAGACGGACCTTTGTTGGCAAAGTAACGTCTCCGCTTTTTAATATGCTATCTAGGTTGGTCATAACTTTTTTTCCAAGGAGTAAGCGTCTTTTAATTTCATGGCTGCAATCGCCATCTGCAGTGATTTTGGATCCCAGAAAAATAAAGTCAGCCACTGTTTCCACTGTTTCCTCATCTATTTTCCATGAAGTGATGGGACCAGAGGCCATGATCATAGTTTTCTGAATGTTGAGCTTTAAGCCAACTCTTTCACTCTCCTCTTTCACTTTCATCAAGAGGCTTTTTAGTTCACTTTCTGCCATAAGGGTGGTGTCATCTGCATATCTGAGGTTATTGATATTTTTCCCGGCAATCTTGATTCCAGCTTGTGCTTCTTCCAGCCCAGCATTTCTCATGATGTACTCTGCATAGAAGTTAAACAAGCAGGGTGACAATATTCAGCCCTGACGTACTCCTTTTCCTATTTGGAACCAGTCTGTTGTTCCATGTCCAGTTCTAATTGTTGCTTCCTGACCTGCATATAGGTTTCTTAAGAGGCAGGTCAGGTGGTCTGGTATTCCCATCTCTCAGAATTTTCCACAGTTTATTTGTGCACATTTGGGGAGGGGATATTTGAGAACATGTCTTACTGTCCACTCAATTTTGCTGTGAAGCTAAAACTGCTGTAAAGTAAAATATGTTAAAAATAAATATTAACTATCAATTTATTGATTGGTCCCCCTAAGAATCCAAAGTCATTAAAATACTTGCTTTTTTATTGTAAATTTTATAATGCAGAGAAGATTGTTCCAGATAAAGCAGACTGGGTTGAAGTACTTCTTAGGATTTCATTTTCATTTCTTATTCTCTCTGATCATAGACACTAAGTCTCCAGATAAATATGTTTCCTTTTACTTCTATCTTAGTTAAAGCATTAATTTGGGGCCCAAATAACATTTTCTGAAGTTGATTATTTTTCTTATGAAAATAGATAAAGCACATACACTTCCCTAAAGAGATCCAGTCTCTTGCCTACAACAGTTACCCTTACATTAAGGATTTTTGAACCACAGTGACAATAATTGTAGCCAAGCGTTCCATGAATAATTGTCCAAAAGCTGAACCAAGAACTTGAGAGTCATGGCTTTCAAGCCAATTTGTGTCCTTGGTTTTTCAACTTGAAAGAGCTTGTCAAATTTCTTGATGTTCAGAAAAGTCTCATACTGTTTCTCTTGTGAGTAAATTTTTTTTATTCTTAATTGGCGTTAAGTACGAGCACCTTGCCAGGGCCTGCCTGTTACTCTGAAGCTCCCATTTAAGATTGGTTAGGTTCCTCATTGTGCTCACTATAAGGAAATAGGTTAGAAAGATTAAGGTGTGGGCTAGAAGCATTCAAAAATATTTGCATTGTGTCAAATCACCAGTCTTTGCACAAGCTAGCAATTTATTTTCTCCTCATAACAGTGAATGCTACAAATTTTGTGACTTACACTGCAATTTTGTTTAAAAGGCATTATAGCCTGCAGTCTTAGTTCATTTGGTGACAGTCTGGTAAATGGCCATCTTTCATATCAAACATTTCAATCTAAGTACTGACTGGCGGGCTACTATTACAGAAAGTGCACCCTAGGGGTACATAAAGAGATGGTTGGTTTTTAAGACCTGGCAAAATAGTTCTCTACTCCAAAATGGGAATAGTTTAATCACCAAAATGACTTGCAGTAAATATTCCCCTTCTTGATGTTTCTGTTTATTTCAGTGATACTTCTCCCAAATCTTACAACTTTTTCATCATGTATTTGGCTTGCTTCAGATGTTAGCTTTAAAAGCTATATTAATTTTCTGAACCATAATTTGACATATACCACCTGCCCCACAAATGAGTAAAATAAAGCAAACATAAATATTTTTGCAGTTATTTAGAAACTGTATCATCGTTTCCCTGGACTTTACCATGGGGATGGTTATGGTTGATTTATGGTAGACTATGGTGGTCTTCTGTGCACTAACCCTGCCCTTCTGTGTGGGTTGGAACAGCTCCCATGATGTAATTTTGGTAAGGCAGAAAACTTTTGTATTAGATGCCTGTGTGGTATTTCTCTTGTACACAGCCTTTCCTCACATGGCCGTCCTTCTAAGGACCAAAGGGAGACAGTGCTGAAGCCAGGGAGTGTGTCTGTGGCAGCTGCGTGCCCTGCGCTGTAGATCGGCTGGGTGGTCGCAATAGCTCAGGGAGGCATTATCATCCTCAGTGTTCAGTCAGATGAACTCGGGCTCAAAAGACTAAGCCATTTGCTGCGGGCTCTTAGGAGAGGCAGTGAGGCCAGCTCCACCTGGATTCACGTTCCATTGGACCGTCCTCCTGAGCCTGCCTTCCAAGCCCTACCAGGACGCTTCTAAAGCTAGGACGTGAGGCTGGTGTGGTAGGTGGAGTGCAAAACAGCACAGGAAAAGCAAAGTGTTCTGTGCAACAAGATCTCTGAGTGTAATGGGCGAATCATCCATTGCAGAGTTAATGAAACATTATTTTTGGCAGCTCTTTTGAAATATTCCATTTGTAATATTCTTGTCTATTTAACGTTGAAGATCTTCTGGGTCAATACATCCAATAACACATAGATTTGGGATTGCTCTTAATAATAATAATAATACCAAAAAAAAAGAATAATACAAAGTAGGATGAAAACGAAAACTGAAATTTTTCATCTGAGGTTAGAAATGAGTCTCAGAGAAGCTGAGCAACTCTCCCAAGGTCACAGAGTTCTTTTCAAATCAAAGAGCGGAAGAAGCCTGAAAGTCCTGCTCTAATATAAGTGGTTCTACCCACTTCTCTAGACTGCTAGGCTCACTCTCGCAGTTTCTGACACACCTCTTACAAATGCACTTTGGGACTGAAAAATGAGATGGAATTAGGGACTTTCTGATCCATGCTGGAATGAAAATATAGAAAAAAGCATCATGTTCTACATGAGACTCTGATGTTTTGTTGAACAACACTTCTCCTCAATTGCAAATATAAGTTAAGAGAGAAGAGGAGAAAATTTCAGAGGACTCATTGGGCTGAGGGCCTTTTTGATTAAGACTTTGTCAAATCTATTCAAAAAATAGTTTTCTAAGTTGTGTGAGCCCTATTAAAACCAGGGCATCTATGTGATCGAATGAGATACACTTTGTGAAAGAATGCTCAGGATATGCTCATAGCTTGTACTATTCTCTTACAAATTTCTGTAAAATTTCCTACCATCATTAACTCTTTCAGTGAGGCTGATCCATGCTATTGGAAATACTGTTCTAGTCTGTCTTAAATCATTCGGTGCAAAATGTGCCCAGTCATGGAGGCCAGATGGAGAAGGCAACTTGGTTAGTGTTTTAAAGCCATCCAGCAGTATTTCAGGTTATTTCTCCATATTAACCCTGGAGACAGGAAAACACATCCTCGATTATCCGTGTGTAAATTAACTCTCCAGAAGAGATGTGTGTAAATTAACTCTCCAAAAGAGATAAAACAAAAGGGATGGGTAAAAGGCTGGTTGAATCCATGGTCCATTCTGCCAGAAACATTCTCCTCCTGTGGCCGCTGTTTGCCCTCAAACGCTGTTTTCAGTGTCTGTGGACTGGGCGGAGGGTAGTAACTCCACGTCCCAGGGCTACGCTCAGGTATCAGGCTCCCCCCAGGCCCACCTCCATCTCCCTGAATACTCGATTGCATTCCTTTATTCCGTGGGCTGGGCCTGGCCAGAATATTTCCCTTTCTTGCTCATTTGCAGCCAAGAGCCCCTCAGGAGGAAAGCCTTTCCCTGGAATGAAATATTGGCAGGCTGGAGGAGCCTGTGCACATTATTACCAAATTAAGTGTCTGTCTCTGCGACATGGGGACAAGTCTCATACCATGCTGCATATTAAATCCCAGGGAAGCTTGAGAAGAAAGAAAAGTTCATGGAACAAATTGATTTCCCGTCACCAGGCCAAGACGCTCTCAACAGTGCTGGTCGTCTCTTACTCTCCTCTCCTCCACCTCCTCTCCTTCAGCACCCTCTAAGGCACGTTTAAACATGTTCATATAAACACACAATACCTCACGCATACACAGACACACATACGTGCCTCCAGAGAAACCCAGGTTAGCATTTCAACTGCATGTTTGGTCGAATCAATCAACCTTTGATGCCGCGGTGTCCATCTTAGGAAATACTCTGTCTTGGTCAATTCCAGCTGACATCACAGAATACCATGGGCAGGGCTGCTTATAAAGGCCAGACGGTCATTTCTCCCAGCCCTGAAGGCTGGACATCCTGGGTCAAGGTGCTGGTACCATGTCAGTGAGGCATGACTGTACCACAGTATACAGTAAGGCTGGGATTCAAGCACAAGTCTCCTTTTCTGAATTTGAAGGAGCTGAAGCAAGCTAGAGAAACAGTGCTGTGACCTTTGGCAGGAACCACACGAACCACCATCCCACCAGGAACTCCATGTTCTGAGGCAGATTGGCAGCAGCAATACCCAAAAGTCACCTTTAGAAAAGAGCTGCCCTTGGCAAAACCCAACTGATCATCATCTGATTAAGAGGATTAGCATATGAAAAGAAGGAAGGGCTCATCTATAAGAATTAATGGATGTTAACTGTGTGCATTCAAGTCACCTGGGCTCAGCCTTTCAAGGAAACCCTGGGATCTCATCTCACTTCCAGGGGGAGGACAGGCAGCCCATCAGAGCCTCAGACAGTCACACTTCTAGCCGCACAGTTAACCTCTCGGTGTGACATCCTGCTGCAGGAGAAACCTTCCAGGGATCTGACGTCCGTGTTACCCCATGGCCCTTGGAGCATTACATTCCACACTGCACACCAGCAAGTCACCCCATGGCTTCTCTCACAACTGTGCACACACACCTAATCTGAGTCAAGACATGTGTCATTTTTGAGAGA
Source organism: Capricornis sumatraensis (assembly GCF_032405125.1). Taxonomy (NCBI): domain Eukaryota; kingdom Metazoa; phylum Chordata; class Mammalia; order Artiodactyla; family Bovidae; genus Capricornis; species Capricornis sumatraensis. Next base: position 48,690,009 of record NC_091083.1, read on the forward strand.
TTTAGGAAAATGATGAGAACTTGGAGCTGTGTACTTACAGAGATCATGTTATATAACTTTATAAATTGGAAAGGAATTTTTAAAACATCTTTTTGGCTGTTTATTTTTTTCATAACTTAGATTGAAGTCAGTAACTTAACTTGCTTGTTGGTGTCTCCTGGAGCACTGGGGACCTTGGGAGACCTGGGCTTCACACAGGTGAATGAGGTCTTCTGGAGAATCCCACACAGGCTCAGCCCCTCCCCAGAGACACCCTTCCCTTGCAGTCTGCTGCCCTTCCTCAGAATTACTGACTCTGCCCCCCAACCCCTTCTCCCTGCCCAGTAAACACAGTCTCCTCCTGAACTGGGGAGGGTTATGAGCAGCACAGTACAGTCTTCCTCCCTCTCAGACCAACCACATCTGTCTCTCCTCTGTCCAGGGTCCTGGCCCTCCATCACTGGAGAAAATTAAATAGACTTGTCCTCCTTTGTCCCCCACAGAGCTCAGCTCGCTGTCCTCTACTACCTGGTCTCTTCCAGACGACTGCAAATTTTTACTTGACAGGTTGTCTCAATTCCTCCCCAACTGCTGAAATATTCAGCTGACCAGTTCATCATGATGAAGATAAAACTTATCTTTTAATTTCAAAAATGAGCAGTTCTGTCTGTCCTTTCTGTGACTTCAAGGACTTGAGTAATCGCGAGCATCTGCTGATGAACCGAGAATGGCTGTCAGGACCCTCTGGCCCAGCTCCGGTTCCCTGTGAGACCTGTCATCACTTTCCCCATCTTGCAGTTTACTACGATTCAGCAGTTGTGTCTTGAGACTCTAGAATGCTCCCACAGAGAGATGAATCATTTGTCTGATACAAAGAAAGGGTGGCTGGCGGAATTAAAAGCTCTTATAGCTGAAATTCTTTAAGATGCTGTAATGAGTATATTTATACTAGAACAGTGTGTATTGTCCCAGTGCCACATAACTTCCCAGATGACTGTGCAATTGACTGCATATGTGTGTGTGCATGCTCAGTGCTCAGTCGTGTCCGACTCTTTGCAACCCCATGAACTGTAACCCACCAGGCTCCTCTGTCCATAGAAGTTTCCAGGCAGGAATACTGGAGTGGGTTGACATTCCCTACTCGAGGGGATCTCCCTGACCCAGGGATCAAAGCTGAGTGTCCTGCGTCTCCTTCATTGGCAGGATTCTTCATCACTGAGCCACCTGGGAAGTCTTGACTACGTTTGTTGAGATTCAAATTGCCAAATGACTATCCACAGGCTATAAGAGAAAAGCTGGCCAGTTTTATATATTCTATGGTGAGGAGTTGTGGTTTGAGTTGTGTGATGACTAAACAAGTGGGTTTCGAAGTATTTGGCCAAATATTCTCAATAAGAAAGCTCCTTTAGGATATTTAATTGGGAACACATCCATCTTTGCAGTCTATGCCATCCAGTGGTGGCAACAATAACAATCTGCTAAATGACACACTTGTGTCCTGAGAGAAGTAAAATGCAGCACACTTCACTAACCTTCCCAGGACAGGATGGGGACTGATGGCATACTCCAGATCAACAAAACGCCAAGCTACAGACCTGGTTCCCAAAGCAGCACATCACCATGAGGCCAAATGACCTTCAGAATCTCCTGTCCCAGGAAAGATGGAAAATCCTGCCTGACTGGGCTCAGGGGCAAATGCCAGTATCAGCTCTGAGTGATGAACAGGATGGTCATCGAGGCCAGTGGACTTCACCAGGGTAGTCCTGTCCGGGCTATTATGAAGAGACGCCAGAGACCTGGCTCCCTCTCCATCTCTGCCGTGTTGAATATGATGAGATGCCAGCTGTTTCCTGCCAGCCCACAAGCAGCCTCTCACCAGAACCAGATTATGTTGGCACCTGACCTTGTACTGCCAGCATCCAGACCGTGAGAGACTGTTTTCTTCTGTTTATAAGCCTCCCTGTCTATGGTACTTCCTTAGAGCAGCTGGAACTAAGACAAGAGTAAACAGGCAAGCAATTAAATGAACTGACAAAAACACAGAGTGAGAAGTATTATGAAGACAAACAAAAATTAACTAACTAAAGAAATATACAAAAAGACACACACAGAACAAGAGGGATGGAGAGTGAGAGCTAAACAGGTGCTGTGGTCAGAGACACTTCTTTGAAGGGTCTCATATTTAAAGCTAAGTAGCAGTCAAATGCATGAACGATAAGAGTGCCGACTCGTAGAAGTGGAGATGTACCTGGAGAAGAGACCTGCGGACTGGTCCTTTCAGCGACGCTGTTTTGCCTTCCTATCGGCTCCCTTCCCTTCCACACCCGTGCGGGCATTTGCACTAAGTGCTGTCACGTGTGTTCTGCTTCGTGTGTCACCTTTCCAGGGATGCAGTGGCATCACTTTGTGGTTTTAATTGCATCTCGACAACCACAAGCAAAGATGAGCACCAGCCTTTCAAGTGCTCATGTTCTGCCTGCTCCTCTTCTTTGCTGTCTGTTCAAATTATTTGCCCCCTTTTTTACTGGGTCATCCATTCCCTTTTGATTGTGTTTTGAGAGACTTTTGTGTTTTCTCTACATGAGTCCTTCCTCAGATGGGCATTGTGCATTCTCTCCCAGTTTATAACTTTTCATATGTTAAATGCGTGTCTTCCTATGGTTAACTTCTCATACGATTAACTGTACTTTAAAAGAAGAAAAGCTTTTCATTTCGATGAAACCTTTTTTCATGCCTAGAACACTGCCAGGTATATAGGAAACGCTCAATAGACATCTATAAAAAAAATAGGCCACTATTTCAAATTAACTCCTAACATTGATTTCCTCTGTTAATTTACTAATGTTTTCAGGTATAGGTCATGTCCTCTGTCATATCATGGAAATCTTTGCCAAACTCCAGTTCACAAAGATGTTGTCTTAATTTTATTTTTGAAGTTTTAATAGTTATTTATTAGTATCTTATGATTGTTTTATGTCATGGAAGTTGTGTTTCAAAAGTTTGGGGTCTTTTTGCATATGGTTGCTCAGTTCTCCCACATTGTTTTTTGAAAAGAATACTCTTTCTTCATTAAATTGCTAATGTATCTGTGTTGTAAATCCATTGTATGTATAAACACACACAGAAGTCATTTTTTTTCATTGATTTTTTGTCTCTGCTGCTGTCAGTACCCACTCTCTTGAGGACTGGCTTAAACAGCAACTCTTGAAATAAAGCCCCATATGTTCTACTCATTTGTTCTTGTTTTTAAAAAATTCTTCTGACGATTCTAATTCCTTTGTTTTTTGTCTTATGCATTTTAGCATCAGCTTCTTAACATCTACTCAACAGTCCTGCTGAGATTTTGATTGGTATTAGTTTGAGCCAATAAATCAATACAGGGAGAATTAACATCTTAACAATGTTCAGTCTTCTGATCCATAGACATGGTCCATCTCTCCCTGGATTCAGTCAATTCTCAACACAGAGGCCCTGTGCATACTCTGTGGGATGATTGTCCAAGTCTCATGGGCTTTGGTGCTGTCATAATGGATAGTGAAAGACAGGGGAACCTGGTGCTGCAGTTCATGGGGTTGCAAAGAGTTGGATATGACTTAGCGACTAAACAATAACAACAGTAATATAAATGACATTGCTTTTATTTTTTTCTAATCATCTGTTGATCACATACAGAAAAGATACTGGTTCCTGTGTATTTTGTACCTTGTATCCTAAAACTGGATAAAATTACTTATTAGTTTTGTAAGAGCCTGTAGATCCTTTGGTAAGTACTGTGTGGTTGATTACATTGTTTGAAAATAGAAACACTTTTGTTACTTTCTCTCCAAACTGTTTGAATTTTATATTTTTTTCTTGCCTTATTGCCCTGACTAAGACCTCAAGCACAATATGGATTAGGAGTGGAAAGAGAAGACATCCTAGACATTTTTTTTTGAGGTGTGTGTGTGTGTGTGTGTGTTTATCCAATGCAAAATATCTTTTTTTTTTTAGTTTCCTTTATCTTTTCCTTTTTGACTCATGAGTTATTTGAAATTATATTTTAAATTTTCAAATATTTATGGGCTGTTCAGTTACCTTGTTTCATTTCTTCTTTTTTTTGTTTTCACCAGAGAAATTACATTGAATTATTTCAATTATTTTAAATTTTCCATGGCTATTCTACAGCTCAGAATATGGCCTAACTTGGTGAATAATCCATGAGAGTTCTGCTGCTTAGGGGCTGGCTGTTTTATAAATGTCAATTAGGTCAAGTATGTAGGCACTGTTGCTCAGGTATACTAAGTCCTGGATGATTTTTCATCTACAATTACTTTGATTCCTGAGAGAGGAGTGTTGAGCCATTCAGGTAAAATGGTGAATATTTCATTTCTCCTTTCAGTTGTGATAAATATTTTTCTTTCTTTTAAAAATAATTTGGGAATACTAACTTGTTCTCTTTCTTCAGTTACTACACAGGAGCATTTGTACTGGTGGGAAGCTGGCGCGTATCCAGAATTCCTTCTATGAAACCCTGTGAGTCAGATGACTTCTAAAGCTTAGAACTGGGGGGTTAGAATGATGATCCACTGCCTGAGACTGATAACATGTAAGGCCTCAGGAAGGTCTGCGTGTGCAGCACAGAGTCAAGCACATTCATATCTCCACAGGGAGACACGCAGATATTGGCACTCAGTGGGTGCAGAAAGACTTTCATAAATAGCCTCATTTAATTCAGCCCATTAATGTCCCCAGTGAATTACAAAAAAACTTCTAGTTGTCAAAGACAGTTGGGCTTGGAAATTAGAGATAAGGGAGTGTGCGCCTGTAGTAGCTCATATTTATAGCTATTAATACTATAAATTACAATTAGATTACCATTTAAATTTACTAAGAGCACAGAAGAAAACACAAAGATGAATATTACAATGATTATATAAAAGTAACCAATGAGAAACACTCATGAACTTGTCCCATACCCACATACTTATGCCCAGTCAAGAAATAAATACATGTGTTTACACACGTGTTTATCATCTTTGCATCTTTTTTTAAGTACTAACAATACTTCTTCCTCAGCATCTTTCTCATTTGATAAATGCATTCTTTTATTTTTTATTATGAAAGGAGTATACTTTATTTAACCAAATTCCTATTACTAGTCTTTTAGATTGTATTCAAATCTTTGGTGTGATTAACTATTAATATTGTAGACTAAGTTGTGGACCTACTCTCTATTTTTATATATTTTTGGTATGAATTCTTTAAACAATTATTGGAATTCATCAGCTGTCTGGTCTTGAGCATCTCTCTCTTGGGATATTTTTGATTTCTGACTCAATCTCCTTACTCATTACAGATCTGCTCAGCTTTTCTATTTCTTCATAATCACCCTCTTCAGCCATGAATTAGAATATTAATACTTCTCGCTCTACTTTCAGCTTTGTTGTTTTATCTTGGAAGATGCCTTAGCTTGAACAGTTCTATAAACTGTATCTCAGAACCTCCTAGAATCACAGATGGACTCTGTTCCAGTTCTGTAACAAGGCTTCTCTGTTCTGGGTTCTGTAATGAGGCTTCTCTGCTCTGCCTGGCATGGTGATGAGGCAGGTGGTTGATCTTTCAGGATGGAGTGATCCAGAGCACAGCTGTCTCTTTTTTGTTTCTATAGTGATATTGTTGGTAGCATAGAAAAAGAGAGAGAAAAAATCAACAGTGAGAGGGAGAGGAGAATACGAGAATGTGGGAGGGAAGAGGGTGGAATTAAGGGAAGAAGGAAGAAAGAGAGGGAGGGAAGGAAGGAAGGGAAGGAGGAAGGAGGGGAGAGACGGAAGCAACTCTGGTCCACAGCTGGTGTTTATTCCAAGATGCTGACAAGGATAGGAGTTCCCAGGGAGCCATGAGGTAAGTAAATGTAAAAAGTAGACTCCTCTGACTCATAAAATTAGCTCAGAGCAAAATGCTTCTTTAGAGAAACCAAAACAGATGCATAATTAGAGATGGGAAAGTATGGGAAAGGCAAGAAGAGAAAATCAACTTAGAATAGCATTATCTTTAATGGGTTGTGTTGATATTTAAAAATTGGAGGCAAGCTATTTTTTCTTTTAAAGCACACACACGCATTTTTTCGTCTGAGAGTATCTAAGTGCCCTGAGGAACTGAGCGCACAAATGAGAACTGCTAACGTACGAAACACCAAACACTAAACGCCAGTTACTTCACATTTATAATAAGCATGTTTTAAACAGATTGTTCAACAGCTTATAAATTTGGCACATCTAACTAATTGTGTGTTGTGTGAAGTTAGTTACAGAGACCATTTTACAATTTATGGAATGATTGTTTGGTTCAAGTCATTTAACCACTCTCTCCTTAGTTTTTCAGTTTGTTAAATAATGGGGGAAAAGTCCAGTCTTACATGTCATAGGGTTTTATTACCTCGTATAACTGATAATCTCATTTATTTCCTCTCATCTGCCTTTTCCACAATTTTTTCTGCTCAGTGTTACAATGTATATTTGGAGGAATCTTCCCAAAACATTGATTATGAAAGTTTAATTGCCACATCAAGAATCTGAGGATAAAGTCAACTGCCTTCTTCTGTTATTCAGGAACCTCAGACCATGATTCCCCTTTACTTATCCAAATTATTTCCTGATTTAAACAAGACTTCCCATTTACTCCTTCAATGCCATGATTACTACAAATGACATGTGCTTGTTCATTGCAGCTTCTCTGGAATAACTGACGTCTAATCTTCCAGGCACAGCCTTTTTCACAAAACCTCGCTAGAGCATTTAAGCCCCTACTGATTTCTGCACAGGTGTTAGCAAGATGAAGAGACTGTAAAAGGAGACACCACCTTCCATAAGCGTAGAATCTATTCTGGCAACTAGAATATATACACGTAAAAGTAAAGTAAACGGTAAGGAATGAATGATGAAAATATTTAAGAGCTATGGAATTTCAGACGTAAGCACGGTGTGCACACACACTCCCTAAACATATTTTAAAGTTGTCATCCAAATAATGCACCATATTTTACTAAGTAAAAGTAAATACTGGAAGAATTTTAACCCATTGATCCCAAAGGCATCTTACTTGTTAGAATTCCAGACACATGCCCTTATCAATGAAGCTCACACTTTGGAATGATGGTGTGTGTGTGTTGGTGGCTCAGTCATGTCTGACCCTTTGTGACCCCATGGACTGTAGTCCACCAGGCTGCACTGTCCATGGGATTCTCCAGGCAAGAATATTGGAGTAGGTTGCCATTCCCATCTCCAGGGGATCTTCTTGATCCAGGAATTGAACCCAGGTCTCCCTCACTGCAGGTGGACTCTGCCATCTGAGTCACCAAGGAAGCCCTGGGATGATGGTAATAATACTGTTATAAATCCACGTGGGCACTGGTGTTTCTAGCTAAGAAGACTCAACACAGAAAAACGTCAATTATGATCGCTTATTTCCGCGAAGTGGGAATCAGATAAAAGAAATGATAGATGGGTGATTGAAGGCTTTCACACTTGCTTTTACTTCTTTTTCATTTCAACTCAAACCTTTCCCTTTCCCCCATAACAGTGAAAAAAGAGCAAGTGATGAGGTTACAGACACTGTTATCAGTTTAGCATCTAAGCCCATCATGCTTGCTCTGAGCGGCAGTATTCCCCCGTGGAGAGTGTTAGAAACTGCTAACACTTCTGCTTAATTAAATTTAGGGATTTTTAGCAGCTAATTTCTTTAGCTTACAGTACAGAGAAGACAACTGTATATTTACTATCTTGGTGACAACAGGAAAACTGTAAATGAAATCTCTTTACAAATTCAAATACACAATGTGGAAAATGAAAATTCAAATACACACTGTGGAAAATGAAACTAGTACAGCCTCTGTGATGAGTAAGGCTCTTTGAGGGTTAGGGGACTGCTAACAGCACACATCCTGGAGAAAAAGGACCTGCTTTCAGCACCTACACACACACACACACACACACACACACACTTGTTTTTAGAAGATTGAAAAGACAGTACAGAAACTTCTAAGCAAATATCCAAAAAGTTACACCTGATACTCCTCCACACATCATCCATTGTTTTCTTTTCCCTTGCCACTCCCCAGGCTCTGACTGCTGGACTCTGTTTTATCACTGAGCTGCACAAAGTGTCCTGTGATTTCCTGGCGCTGGCTTTCACCAGAGGGGCTGAGGAATAGAAGCGTGTCCTCCCCACACTGGCTGCTTCTCTGGATCCTGGTTTACGGCCATGATGATCTACTCTGCTTTCCTCTCTTAGTTTCTTCAGATTAGCATATTTTCGACTGCATTTCTTGCAAAGACATTTGTGGGCTTGTGTGCAGGGGGCACACCGGGTGCTTTGGGGCAGGTACCTGTTTCTTCCAGGCAGTGGCTGATGTAGTCAGACACACTGCTATCCATGGGTATTTACTCCTCATTAACACCTGTTAACTGGTTAACACCTGAGGGGTGGTGGGGAATTCACTGCAGGGGGCTTAAGTGTGTTAGTTACTTCAGTCGTGTCTAACTCTTTGCAACCCCGTGGACTGTAGCCCACCAGGCTCCTCTGTCCGTGGGATATCCCAGGCCAGAAGACAGGAGTGGGTTGCCATTCCCTTCTCCAAGGGATCTTCCTAACCCAGGGATCCAACCCCAGTTTACCACATCACAGGCAGCTTCTTCTTCTGTCTGAGCCACCAGGGAAGCTTAAGAACCAGATAAATTGACAGAAAGTTGGACAACTTTTTATTACCACGAATTGTCAGCAATTCTCAACAAGACTGGTGATAGAGACCTCCTGCTACTGGCAGTGGGGGCGCCCCCACCTCTGATAGGCCGGATTTGTCCCTGGAATCAGAGCAGGATGAGAGTCCAAATCCCAAGTCCTCACGTCTGAGCGATGTGACCGCAGGGAAGGAGGTCCTCGACATGCACTGCTGGGCCAACGTACGTGCAGTTTTAAGTAGATATTGCTAGAATTTCCACAGGCACGGATTCAAATTTTATACCACCAAGGCCCTGAAGCACACATTTCTAATGATAGAAATTGTTGAGCTTTAAAATTTGGACCAAATGGGCAAAAAGTTACACTGCAATTTTTAAAGCATGTAACTACCCCCCACTCAATTTGAATATGCTTTCATATATTTCACGGCCACTTGAACTTGCTTCCTGTTGTTTTGTTGTTGTTAGATGTCATTAAATTTACTTTTAAATTTTTTATTAGGTTAGTGATTAACAGCTTTATTGATGTGTAAGAAAGTGAAGTGAAAGTGTTAGTCACTCAGTCATGTCCAACTCTTTATAACCCCATGGACTGTAGCCCACCAGGCTCCTCTGTCCAAGGAATTTTGCAAGCAAAATTACTGGCAAGAATACTGGAGTGCTGCACATTTTTAGTGTATACAGTCTGATGAGTTAGGACATATGTAGTAATACACCTGTGAAAGCATGAGCTCAATCAAGGTAATTAACACTCCTATCACTCCAAAAATTTTCCTCCATCCCTCAGGTTGTATGTGTATGTGTACATGCATATTAAAAACTCAATATGAATTCTACCCTCTTAACAGAAACTTTAACTGCACAATACAATGCTGCTAACTTTAGGCACCAGTTCAATTCATAACAATTTCAATCAACAGTTTTTCTTGCGGGATGAAGGCGCTCTCTTGATACTTGGACCTGTACGTACTAGGGACTTGTCTACACTACAGGCTGAGGGACTCAGCCAGGGTTCCTCTCAGCACTTTTCTCTCCCCAGCCTGCTCCCTTCACTGAAGCATCACCATTGCATCACACACATCAAGATTTAGGAAAACTGTCCATGCTCAGTCTATGATGAAAATCGCTTCACCCGTGCATATGAGAAGGCCTGCAAGTCTGACCAACGCACTTCGAATTCTCTGAGAAGCCAGAAAAAAGCATTTGCTGTGTATTATTTAATGAAAATATAGTGACCCTTCCCACCACTTCTGGTTCCTAAAAAAATTGAGATTTTCTCAGTTCAGTAATAAGGACTTACAATCTATGTAATGAAATCTGCTAATAGAGTGTGTGTTGTACCCAGTTTTTTTCCTTAAGCAAACAAGCAGGTTAATTAGTTTTCTGATCAACAAAATTATGCCAAATGAAGTCTTTGCAAACACTAATGTATTATTTCGAATGGGATAGTCAGTTTCCCCCATCTTTTAATTTAAAACTACATAATTAATCATAATTGTGTGCTCTCAATATATTGCCACTTCTTTCATATATCCCCACGTCATTAAAACACCCTCCAGGTTAGACTTTCCAACAAAAGTCTATGACAGACTTATGGCTTCATTTTCTGTTTTTCAAAAGATGGTAAAAACGAGTATCTAAAGGCTATTAATACAAGAAAGATGCATGTGTGCTCAGTTGCTAAGTCCTGTCCGACTGTTTGCAACCCTACCAGGCTCCTCTGTCCATGGACTTTCCCAGGCAAGAACACTGGAGTGGGTTCCCATTTCCTTCTGCAGGAAGTCTTCCCAACCCAGGGATTGAGCCTGCATCTCCTGCAGGTGGTTCTTTCCCACTGCATCACCTGGGAAGCCAAAATATATGTATAAAATACTCAATCCATCTAATTTTTTCTTATCTTTTATTCCACAAAAAACTGAAGTGATATCACTTCTGTCAGGTACTGTTCAAAGAACTGAAAATAGTGCTGATGAGATAAGCTGCCCCGCCGTCGTGTAAATTTAAGCAACACGCTGTCATCCTAATTATTCTACTGGTTGTCATTTTTTTTGCTCCTTGGAAGAAAAGCTATGATAAACCTGGACAGCATATTAGAAAGCAAAGACATCACTTTGCCAACAAAGGTCCATCTAGTCAAAGCTATGGTTTTTCCAGTAGTCATGTATGGATATGAGAGCTAGCCCATAAAGAAAACTGAGTACTGAAGAAGTGATGCTTTTGAATTATGGTGTTGGAGAAGACTCTTGAGAGTCCCTTGAACTGCAAGGAAATCAAACCAGTCAATCGTAAAGGAAATCAGTCCTGAATATTCATTGGAAAGACTGATGCTGAAGCTGAAACTCCAATACTTTGGCCACCTCATGCAAAGAGCCTGACTCATTGGAAAAGACCCTGATGCTGGGACAGATTGAAAGTGAGAGGAGAAGGGGACGACAGAGGATGAGATGATTGGATTGCATCACCAACTCAAGGGACATGAATCAGAGCAAACGGTGAAGGACAGGGGGGCCTGGCATGCTGCAGTCCATGGGGTCACAAAGAGTCAGACATGACATGACTTAGACACTGAACAACAACAACATCATGTTTTTATGTCATTTAAGGAAACATGGTGGTTCTCCTTCTGTGGTCTGATAGACAGGTGTAGCCACGTGACATCTGTCATGCAGGAAAGTATGAGCAGAGCTGGGAAACTTGAGAACCATCCCTCTCCCCTCTTGGTTCCAGGTCACAGATGTGGAAAGTAAGTAAGGAAGTACTTTGAGGCTTAATTTAGGTTTCACCTAAGTCCAGCATTGGGCTGCAACCCCAAACCCCTTAGATGTGAGTGCTGTGTATACAAGCTGGTAGAAAATGTGTCAGACTCTTCGTTCTTCACAAGGTCACAGTGCATGGACGTGGACCACGTACGGAGACCTGAACAGCACACTTCACGTGGAACCATTGATGAGAAGTGAGCATGTTTTATGATCTTTTGCAGACTCTTAGTTGAAAGAAAATCTGTTTTTTTCTTTCTTTTTTTTTGGGGGGGGGGTTTCTAATTGCTTTGAGCCCAACTTGACATATTCCACTTCCAAATGTTTTCCTTACATTTTTACTAACACACAATTTACAAGTATTGTTTCAATTCAAAATAGTAAGAGATAATAATGTTAACACATTGTGCTGTCTAACTCCACGCCTGTGGCATGGTACCATGCAATTTATTCTGGTTTCACAAGTCAGTATTTACCTTCTGTTATATTTGAAGATACACATTTGGTAGTAAATGCTAATTGAAAATGTCAGGATTTTTCAATCTAATTAGTATAATTGCTGAGACAAGAGAAGCAGAAGTATTTATTTTTAATATAAATTTATTTTCCACAATTGCCCAAAAAGACTAGTGTTGACTATGTTTCCTTGGTTACCAGGAGAGAAGCGGTCATCAAGCCTCTGGGTGTCTTGACATAGGAAAGCACCTGTGAATAGGAAAACCCAAGAATAATGCCAGGTTCTTGTCAAAGACCCTTTGTTTTCCTTCTTATCATTTGCTCCAAGAAATTTTATAAAGTTGGAATTAGATTTTTCTGCTCTAATTATGAATCCAGTTTTTCTTCGGTCAATTCCTATTTAAACTATTTTAACTCTGGTAGTTTTTCAGTTTGACTCTCAGAAAGAAACAGCTCAAGGTCCATCGACCTCCAACAAGTGCAGGTAGAAAAACTGCACATCACCTGTATGTTTTATTTCAAGGAAGATGCAGAAAACTCAAGTGCAAAGCTCGACAGTATAAAAGCCAAGCTCTCTTTTGAGAAAGTCGTTTCAGAATTGCTAATAACCTGACTGAAATTCACTAGGAAAAATTTTTCTGCAAATCATGTAGGTTTAGAAATAAATTTAAAGAACAATGTTCAACTGCATGTATTCTTATGATGGCTGTGACCTGGAACTGCAGATGGACAAAAAGCGTGCAGTAAATATCAGCCTCTTCAACCGTATTTTATTGATCTAACCAAGGAAAGCATCAGTTAAAAGTAAATTGGAAGACAGATGTTCCATCTATTTCAGGCTGGAGGGGGCTGGTTGATGTTACTGTTGCTCCTGACCTGTCCCTTGAGAGGACCCTATACCCCAGCACGTCCTCACCTCCTGGACGTGGACAGTCCCTCCCCACCTGGCAATGTGACTCCTGAATCCTCCGGAAGCTGATGGTGTGATTACTGTGAGCCGGCCGCATGGCGTTTGCCATTCGTGAGCAGGAAGGAGCTCAAAACACGATCATCTGGTTTGTCTTGACCTTTGTTTCTGCCCTTGGCCGTGAGAACACTGCGTTCTGGAAGAAGGGTGCTTCCCCTGGGTCTGGAATGAGAGGGTCTGGCACAGAGGAGCAGCCTGAGAGGGCCACAGAGACACTGTCCACGTGAGCCCAGAGCCTGGGGGTGCGCAGAGCCCCTAGCACCTGGGTTGTCTGTGGACTTGGACAGAGTGGACTGACTGCCTGAGGCTTGCGGGGCTCCTCCCAACCCTTCGGGGCTCCTCCTTACCCCGCCCCCTCCCCCCTCCACAAGGCTCCCCCCATGGCAGGGCTCCCTCAACCCCCTGCGGGGCTCCTCCTTCTCCCCTCCCCCCTTGGCAGGGCTCCTCTCACGGCGGAACTCCTCCTCCTCGGCAGTGGTCCTCTTCCCTCGGCTGCTGTGGGACCTGCGAACCAGGTTCCATTTCCTCTTGCTTTCAGCACTTGCTTTTAGTTTTGAATGATGTGATAATCTTCCACTTTGAACCCTTCCCAGGATGAAATCTTAGCTCAGATCTCGTTTTTCTAAGCCAGTTTTCTGCTGTTTATGGGTAAGAAGAACTTGGTTAAGATCAGAGCCCTGGATGAGGGTGCAGGTCTGCAGTCCTGTGACCACCTCAGTAGCCTCAAGCCTCATCTGCAAACTGCAAGAGTAGCCTGGAGCCCCTTGGGAGTTCTCCAACCCTTAGGAATCCCCTTCCTCTGGCTCATTCACTGGGCCTCACATTTAACACCAGCACCATCCACTCAATAGACATGAGTTTGAGCAAACTCCAGGAGACAGTGAAGGACAGGGGAGCCTGGCATGCTGCAGTCCATGGGGTCATAAACAGTCAGACACAACTGAGCAACTGAAGGAGAAGAAAACAATCAGAGAAATGCAAACTTTAATGAGACAGTTCTACTATCATTTCCACTGCATTGGGCTATTCATTCAGGAGAGAAGTAAATTCCTTAACCATGGAATGTTTCCCTAATTATTTCCCTCCCTCTGCAATTACACTACACCTACAGGGTGTGCCTTTTTTGCTGAATTAATTGATTGATGAGAAGGGTGAACATAAGTACTCTATGAAGACATTACCTGGAACAGGCTTCTCTGATTACTTGTCTAACACTCCCGGCTACGTGGCTGTTCTCAAAAGCTGTAAGTTTTCTCTGGAGGCAGAGTGGGGACAAATGCTGCCCACAGGCTGGAGGCAACTCCTAGCTGCAGACACCCCACTGAATGTGTGAAAGGAGAGAAGAAATTGAAGAATCTCGTGTTGGGTAAGAGTTGGCCACGGTTTCATTAACCTGTCCTTAACCACAGTTACACAACTGGTCAACTTATCTGAAGGGGCTTAAGTCTAGCAATCTTTTAAAACTTTTCAACTTGGCTTCCAGAAATGTTTATAATGCCACTTGCTGACAAGGAGCTCAAATAACAGGACATTTAACGCACAGCGTATGTTAATCGAGTGATCCTTTTACCTGAAGTTTCTGCAACCTTGAAAATCAAGTTAATGATGAGACTGAAGCAAACCTTAAGTGGTTAATATTCTGGGGTCTGTGAAGTGCCTGGGTGCTTCCAGAATAACGGCTGTAAATAAAGAGTGTCCTAGGAAAGGGAAGATACAGTAAAGGGGAGGGAAGGAATGTATGCTTTTAGAAAGCAAGTAGGTAACCACCAAAGGTGTTTTTGGTGATACAGCAAGGTTTTGTTCTCTGCCCAGAAATCTACACTCAAGACAGAGTTCTGATGAAATAGGTGTCTTAAAAGCTGAGTGTGAAATGCCAGCTTTATACTAATTGTCACCACAAGTCACGGCACCTTCTAGACGCACAATTGGCAAATGTACTTGACAGGAAAGACCTTTGACCGAGAGCTATGTGTTGGTCTACAAATTAGCATTTATTTTCTTTCAAAGAAGTAGGGAGACATGTTTGACAGGAAAAAAATAACTGGACGAATGCACTGGAAAAACACCCCTCTTCTAAAAGTTAGAGATTTTTTGATGACTTTCTAAGATCATGAGAATGAATTTGTAAGACAGTCTCACCTCAATTATTGATTTACACAATTATATTTGTATTTTTAAATACAACTACCTTTAAAAATAAAGGTGGAAAGTCATCCTGGAAAAAATAACAGTTCGGCCATACTCTGGGTGGAGTTCAGCGCGTCCAAGCATGAGAACACACTCTGTCTTCCTTGCATTTCTGCAGAACTACACAATGGCCTCTGACTGTTGAAAGATCCATTCTGAACATGTTTCTCTACCTTCCTTTTTAAAGAGTGTTTTGGCAGCTTCAGTTTCCAGCTGAGTGGTTCTGCTACCGTGGTTCCCATTCAGGATTTGTTATCGAGTTCTGCTGTCTTGCTCGTCAGAACCAGGATATTTTATGAGACTTTTATTTGTCACTTTATGTTTTAGAAGTTCAGAAACGATAGCAGGTGAATAAATCTTTTCTAAAAGGAAAGGAATATTAGATATTTTTTTGTCTCACCAACTGATAAGACAAACTACCTCCATGCTTCAAAAAAAAGAGTTGAAGATCAATTTCTCCTGTCATTTACGTGAAATACCATATAGAGTTACATGATTACAAGCGTCTGTCAAAATCCGATGCATATGTAAATAAAAGGAAATTTGGGTTGAGAAGTATCTGCTTTGTATTTCCTCAAAATGTCTGGCCTTGTGCTAAGCATAGAGCGTAACCTGTGCTTCCTGATTTTATTCGAGCCCTGTCTAAGTCACAGCTTCTCACACCACTGAGAAATAAAATTCCATTTCATGTTTCAGTGTCCATCATTCCATCAAGTAAAGCAAATACCATGGCCTTTGTAAGAACTTAACGCACAGACTTTTATGAACCTGGGTCACCTCGTGTTTCCTGCAGTTGCTGTCAGTGACCTGCTGTCTGGTGATTAGGTTATAACATGTATTTAATCCTGCTCCCAGGACCCATGCACAGGCAAGAGAAACCCCACAGGATTTTAGCTTTCTCAGGAAGAACACAAAAATTCGAATACCAAGTGAACAGTTATTATTTAAAAAGATATTTCACAGCTTTAAAACTCCAGAAGGCAATGGCACCCCACTCCAGTGCTCTTGCCTGGCAAATCCTATGGACGGAGGAGCCTGGAAGGCTGCAGTCCATGGGGTCGCTAGGAGTCGGACATGACTGAGCGACTTCACTTTCACTTTTCACTTTCACGCATTGGAGAAGGAAATGGCAACCCACTTCAGTGTTCTTGCCTGGAAAATCCCAGGGACAGGGGAGCCTGGTAGGCTGCCATCTATGGGGTCGCACAGAGTCAGACACGACTGAAGCGACTTAGCAGCAGCAGCATTACAGAACTGTAGTACTATTAAAAAGTAAGAAACGCTCAAGAATTAGTATAAAGCTATAGTCATCGAGGAAGTAAGGAGTTGGCAGAGAATAGACAGATCTAATGTTGGAATAGCTCTCTAGGCCCTCTGGGGCCCGCGCAGCCACCTCTCCTTAGACTTGGGGGTGCTCCTCCCGGCCGCTGCCCCTGGCCTCAGGCAGGGGTAGCTCCTCTCGGCTGCTCCTGCGCTGTCGCAGCCTGGCACTCTCGGCCGCCGCCCCTGACCTGGAACACGGCGTAGCTCCTCTCAGCTGCCACCCCTGACTTTAGGGTAGCTCCTCTCGGCTGCCCACTAGCCCATGCTTCCTAGTCCATTGCTTATAGTCAACTTTCCATGACCAAGCTTACTGAGAACCTAAACTTTTCTCTGCAGTTTTTACGTGAACCCCATAAAACTATTCCAAAGTTTTCACTATTTTTCCACAAACTACCCCAAAAACAGAAAACCACCTCCCCTTCTCAACACACACATACTCACAAATAAGAGCACCCATAATTATTACACACAAAAATATTGGCCAAGGCAAGAACATAGCCAAAAATAAAACAACAGAAAATGTTTGGCCAGCAACAGGAAGTTCTATTATTGGGCAACTGGTCAAAATTAAACTTTCACATTAAGAGAAAGTCTAACTCTTGTGTTCAATATCTTGAGATAGCTTCCAAAAGAAGACTAGAGTTTCACGAAAATGAATCGAAAAGGGGGAAGCGATTCTCTCCAGACTGGTTTGGTTGGAGGCGAATGACCTCTCCGGGTTTCAGAAGGCCCCTAGTCTCAGCCTCCAACCATCTCAGCCAAGGAAGTGAGGAGAGTCTCACGGAAGAGAGGGCCCGGACGGCCACATAGTCCTACTCACCCCCAGGGGGCGACGGGATGGAGGCAGGGAGAGAATCACACTCGTGCCCACGGCCTGGACAAGCAGCAAGATCCCTGGGAACTCAGGGGTGGGAGCCAGCCCCTCTCCCAGACCCTCCGGGTCTACTCACTCCACAAGTGGCCACCAAGAAAGCCATTCGCCAAGGCCCCCCGCCCTCTGTGCCTCCAGGAGAGGGAGCTGAGGGCCGCTTCTGAGCACCCTTCTTGGCCCGTCTCACCGTATCACCGATGCGGTGCAGTTGGTCAGGTTCTGCCTTTCCTGTGGGACAGATGTTGATGGGGGAGGCTGTGCATGAGTGGGAACCCAGGATACATGGGTAATCTCTGTTCCTTCCCCTCACTTTGGCTGTAACCCTTGAACTGCTCTAAAACTAGCTTCCTTTTAAAGCCATAAACATCATGTTCATTTTCTACTTGCCTATTACCTACGGCTTTGTCTAGGCTTTCATTGGAAGGTGCATCTCCATGCCATGTGGGTAGGGTTAACTCTCTAGAGACCATGGTTTTAACTTTCAGGTGATTCTGATGTGATGAGTCAGATTTTGGAACTGCCCTGAATGTAACTAATGATGGAAGAAAGGAAAAAAACAGAGAAACCCATTCTCCTGGTAGAACTTGTCCTGATCACTGCTGCTAGTTGGAGGTGCCCAGGACCTTTCTTTCTTTCCCTAAATTCTCAGAAGCATCTTTGTCGGAGGTTAGAGGCTAGACGGATGAAAGCATGTGGGTGTAGTTGGTTGGGAGCTACATTCTCAAACTTCTATCAGCTAACACACAAAATGCTAAGATGCAAGGTTTATCACCTTGGATATGGTACGTGTCGTATTACCACCAAAAATAGCAGGAGGACATATTTTTCTAACTTTATAACCATTTTCAGCAATGACATTGAGGACAGCACAGCAGGTGGTTAAGCAAGTGTGTCTGCCTCTTCACGATTTAGAATAGTAAAGATCTTTACAGAAGCTGTGAACACAATAAAGGTCAGAGCTTGCAAGCGTATTTGTCAGAAAAATCAGGGGTTGAAACAGAATATGTAGAGATTATGAGTGATTAGTATTTATTATTATTCTTTTATATGTAATATATTATATACTTTATGCTTTGTATAATTTCCGAAAATGACATGCTTTTTTAAAATCAGAAAAAATGATACATTATATATTAATATTATTTAGTAACTAATGTTTATATATTAGTGATCTTTGTATTTATAATTATGTATAAAATATTTTATACATGAAATCTTTATATAAAAATCTTATATATATATAAACTCTTGAAAGATAATTTTTTTATTTTATATAAAATAAAATTTCTATAAAATGTCCAAATAAACATTTTATAGATAACATATAGGTATGAACACCAACAAATATACTGATAGAAAAGTATATAAATAAAAATATATATATGTATTTTTATTCTTCTACATATAAGTATAGAAATTGTTGGTGTAAGTAGAACCTCAAGTGCTACTAGTATACATCATTTCTCTGTAAATATAGTCATCCTAAAATGTACATAATTCCAAGATAATTTAGATTGTTAGAATTTTAATATATTATATTAATGAGTTCTTTGTCAAAATATTCTTTATACAAGGCTCATTTCTTGTACATGCTTTTCTTTAGACTCTGTATTAATTTCTTGTTGTAGATACTTTCTAAAGTATTTCTTGTATCAGGCTGGTTTTATCATTTTGGGACTCTGGGTATAAAAGGGTGAACTGGGATTATAAGCTTGGATATACTTATTATATTAGTTATTATTACTTGCCTGCATTTATTATTGAAATCTGACATCTACTAATAAAAATAAGCCTCCATAAATCAAAGACATTTGTTGGAAAGGTCATAACTGGATAAGATAAACATAACTATTTTACATGTAGTATTCAGCTAAGTGGAGCTCAGTATACGACCTTCAAGATTTTGGATTTGTAAAAAAGTAATTGACATAAAAGTTAGTAGAAGCACAAGCCAAAGAAGCTCATAGGGGTGAGGTCTGTGAATGAAGCTTGAACCCCAAGGCCAGCATGGGCTGCTACAGACGTGTCTCCTCTGAGGTTGGAGAGAAATCACATTCATCCTGTGACACAGGAAAGTTTCAGGGAAGACATAAAGATATCAGTGTAATCAATTCATCAGGAAATAGCTGACCTCACATAACATTTATGACCCATGCCACCTTAACTCCTAATGATTGTCGATAAACCTGGGACGTGGGAGGAATGACCAGCTGTCCATCCGGGGAGCGTGGCTCAGAGTGGGTACCAGGGGCTGCTTTTCAGCCCCTCAGGGAAGTGCAGTCATGTGACCAGGGGTTTGCTCACGGGTGATGGACAGAGGGACACAGCCCTGGACCGCCCACCCTCTGGGGTGAGTGTGATGAAGCACAGGCGGCATCAGAAACATGGAGCAAGCACCTCCCATCCAAAACCACCTCCATGACTCCAGTAGTAAGTCACATTTCAGGGCGTATTTGTTAGAGCAGCTAGAATCATCTTGTTGGTGGTGGTTTAGTTGCTAAGTAATGTCTGACTCTTCCAACCCCATGGACTGTAGCCTGCCAGGATCCTCTGTCCGTGGGATTTTCCAGGCAAGAATACTGGAGTGGATTGCCATTTCCCTCTCCAGGGAATGTTCCCGACCCAGGAATCAAAGCCAGGTCTCCTGCATTGCAGGCAGATTCCTTACCAACTGAGCTATGAGGGAAGCCCTACCTCATATAAACATCGGTACTTGAACCAGGGGCTGCCATCAAAGAGCCCTAAGAAACATGGTGTCAGCTTAAGCTGAGACCAAGGCACGGTTTCAGGCTTGTGCTGCCCGGCGGCACAAGTGTTTGGTGGATCTGCACACTGGAGCCAGCCAGCCCCAGGCTCCCAGGAAAGGACTGGGAGAACAGAACTGTATTTGCCAGTGCTAGCTGGTATAAGAAAGAAGACATTAATTTGGACATGAGTCAGCTGCTTTAGATCAAAAGGGAAAGGAACAGGGAGACTGGAAATGGAGGGCCTTGGGGGTTAGGGAGTGTGATGCCTTGAGACCTGGCAGAGCAGAGATGGCGCTGAGGAGCGGGTAAGTGAGCCCTTACCAGCTCGGTCCGACCATGGGGATCAGAAGGAAGAGGCTACCGCTGGCTTGCAGGACTTCAGTTCCCGGATCCTGGGCAGTGAGGGGGGCCCTGCTCATGGGAGGGGCACAGGTGACCCCAGTACCTCCATGCCTGGGCCATCAGGTGTCCACACCCCCTCACCACACCTCCCCCCAACCCCACTGACAGAACACCCACACCATGTGGCTGGAGGGGCAGCGGTTGAAGCTGGAGCCTCTGGACTGAACTGGATCCCTGAATGTCTGTGTGGAGCAGAGACCACCCCCCGGCCATCAACTGCACTTCTATTCACGTGAAGTTCACTCTGATCATCTCAAACCACTGAATTAACTGACAGTAACATAGATTTGTACAAGACTTGTTTAACAACACTGAGTTTTTTAAACAAATATTTTAAATTATAAAAATGGGTTAAAATGTATAACGCAGTTAACCCATATGTTATTCAAATATACAATATGTCCAGAGGATTGCTGAAAGCTACATGCCAGCATGCTAATGTAATTTATTTGGAATTGTTGGGACTGATGGTTTTCATTTTCTTCTCTGTGCTCTTCCAAATGTTCTTCACTTTTGTTAATAAACAAGTCGCAGAATAATCTGCACAATGACAGCTTGGACTCAGTAAAGAAAATACAATATGTTATTAAAAAAAATCTTCCTGGAATAAAATAAAATCCCATACATATATAGCTTTTATACTTCTTTCTTCTGCCTTTGGATTAAATATTGCTTCAACTAAAATAATATTCTGCAAATACACACATACATACATGCACAAGAGGTATGAGACCCATAGATCATCAGAACTTTTCCAGTAATCCATCGAGAATGGACCTAAGCACACAACAAACACATGCACATGAGGTGTGGGAACCTACAGATAATCAGAACTTGGATAACAGCTGTCCAACGCCAAGTCTTCAGGGGGAGGGCCAGGAGGGGCCAACTTAGGCTTTCAACCAAACTTCAGGCTCCTCCCAGTTTTCACCAGGAGGTTCTTTGTTGGATTTAATGTCTCCAGAGGAGAAACTGGCTTTTAAGAACATGGAAATCAGTTCTAACACTAGATCCTCCTCCTCTCATCTTTCATGGGTCGGTTTAGCACGATTATTCCTTCAGATCCTGGGGTAGATTCTCGACAGCATGGTACCTCAGTGGTCATCTGTGGGCATGGCCACGGGCAAGGAGAATAGTCAGCGGAGGAGACAGGGGAATCATACTGTGTAGACAGCTTCCAAAGAGAAAGAACAAGGGCTGTTGTGAATTCATCAACAAAGCTGTTGGTGAAGATGCCTGGTCCTGCTGAGGACAGTGGGTAAATCCAAGCCCCCGCATTTCACTCTCCAGCGTGGTGGCATCTTCTGGTGGCCAATGTACACTTTTTAAAAGGAGAAGAATACTCTTTGGGCTTTGGATTCTCTCTGGCTTTGGGAATGTGGGGTAGGGGCTGCAGACTTGGCCCCTGGGGATGAGGCATCTGTTTCATGGGGCTCAGGGAGCCCCCCTTCTGACTGTGAGAACGCAGCCTCTTTGGTGCAACGGTCACATTCTGACAGGGTCTGCACCCCCCATTCCTTCCACAGGTGGTGCTGGGTCATCACGGTTTCCTTCGCTGCTCATTTGAGCCAACCAGAAGCATTGCAAAGAGCAGGGCACAGAGCGTGAGAAACGTCTGCAGGTGGGAAACAAAGAAAAGAGTAGAGTCGGTTTTCTGAAGTCATGATCCACAGTCAGGCTGGGAGGCGGGAGAGTTAGACATAGACATGGCCAAAGTTACATCCTGGACACAATCTCAGGACCAGGGTTTCTCTGTGTGCTTCACACCACATGCCCTCCTGCTCACAGATCACAGGGAAATCTGCTTCTCTGGCCCCTTGCTGACAGCATCACCCTTCTAGACACTCTGCCCCATCTGTCTGTCTGTCTGCTCTGCTCCATCTCAGTGAATGGCAACACCAGCATTTGGCTCTGTGGTCCAGATGCTTTGAGAAGTCCAGCTATTTTCTTTTTTGTTTCCATGTGCAGACCCGAAATATCAGCAAACAGAGTGGTGCTCAGTCACTTCAGTCGTGTCCAACTCTTTGCAACCCCATGGACTGTAGCCTGCCAGGCTCCTCTGTCCACGGGATTCT
This sequence comes from Capricornis sumatraensis, assembly GCF_032405125.1. Lineage (NCBI taxonomy): Eukaryota > Metazoa > Chordata > Mammalia > Artiodactyla > Bovidae > Capricornis > Capricornis sumatraensis. Next base: position 48,712,486 of record NC_091083.1, read on the forward strand.
CCAGGCAAGAATATTGGAGTGGATTGCCATTTCCTTCTCCAGAGTGGATATCTCCTTTAAAACAGATGATGCCCTGAACAGTTTTAAACCTGATGTGAGTCCAAGCCACCAGCACGTCCATTCTTCATCATGGTCTATAAGCACTATACGGTGTAGACACCCACCACCTCTTCCCTCTCATCTGCCATTTCTCACTCTGTTTTAGCCCAGATCTGGCCTCATCTTCATACCTTAACTAATGGCCCTCACAATGATTGCCTGCTCCTTCCACCGTGAGATACCGTTAAGGCTGTGCCATATGCATCATCAGAAAAGCTGCTGGATGAGAAAGTGAAGGTCACCACCCAACTCCCGCCTTCCAGTGTGGTCCACATTGTGTTTTATTTCCCTGACACATGATGTACAGATGGTCTATGTGTTGATTAACCACCAAACTCAACTAAAACTACATTCCTATGAGTGCATTTTTTTTAAACTACTGTATTCTGTATTAAAATATGTCTGGCAAATGGTTAAGAGTTAATAATCATTTGTCAAAAATTATAAAGTGACTGCTGAGAACTTCTAATGATGTAGATACAACCATGAATTTTTTATAAAGGATTTAATTTGCTTATCTGGCCAACAGAAAGATAAGTGGCTCTGGTGAATCACAGTATCAGGTGAGCAATTTATACTGCATCCCTTAAGGAAAACGAGGCTGTAAGGTGTTTAGGAAGATGGACCTTTCTGGAGCTTACTCAGTCTGCTCTCAGCAGTGAAGTCCTCAGCTCCACGGGGGAGAAAGCACCAGGACTGTGGCTGAGGGGTGAGGGTCCCTGCTTCTGGAATGGGCTCTGTCATCCAGCTGTTCACCATGACACAAAGCACTCTTTAACTGGGAACTTCATGAAAATCCCAACCAGTGGGGAAATGTCCCAGACCTGGAAAAGGAACCCACCTCATAAGTTTTCAGGATGGAAAGGGGACTGCGCTAACCACCAAAATACTTGAACATGTAATTATAATAAAAGCAATCAGTATTCAGTGCTTTTTGATGGGGTTCTCTGTGATTAAGAAAGATAGATAGATAATGGGTAAAGTAGATGAATGGATGAATGGATGGATGGATGGATGGATCTAGAAATGACAGATGCATGGGGTAACTAATCAATGAATAGACAATAGATGGGTGGATAGATAAGATAGATGCGTAGATGGATATTCTTTAACTGGGATGTTTCCTCAGTCTTTCTGTGTTTTCCTCAATGCAGACTTTTTTTAGGTATAATATGCACCCACTGAAATGCACAGACCTTCAGCACACAATTAAATGAGTTTGGGAAAATGCACACACCCTGTCAGTCTGTCACAGAGATTCCCTGACACCAGTTCCTCTGAGCCCCTTTCTCTGATCCCTAACCCTGTCACAGGCAATCTAGATCTCCGTCATCACAGATTTGTTTTTCTGTTCTTGAGCTTCATGGAAGAGGAATCAGACATCCATGCACTCCTGTATCTGACTTCTTTGACTCGGCAAAGGTTGTTTTGGAATCCATCTGTGTGGTTGTGCTTGTTGGAAACTCCTTCAGATATCCTGCTGAGAAGCGTTTCTTTTTATGGAATAAACTACGGTTGGTTTATCCATGCTCCCTCTCAATAGACATTTGTTTTTATTATCTTGAAAAAAGTTATTATAAACTTTTAAAGTTGTGTGTATTTGTATATACTCATGTTTTTATTTCTCTGAGATAAATATCCAGGGATTAAACTGTCAGCTCATACAGCAGGTCGATATTAAACCTCTTAAGAAACTAAATTTCCAGTAGTCATGTATGGATGTGAGAATTGGACTATAAAGAAAGCTGAGCACCGAAGAATTGATGCTTTTGAACTGTGGTGTTGGAGAAGACTCTTGAGAGTCCCTTGGACTGCGAGGAGATCCAACCAGTCCATCCTAAAGGAAATCAGTCCCAAACATTCATTGGAAGGACTGATGCTGAAGCTGAAACTCCAGTACTCTGTCCATCTGAAGAACTGACTCATTTGAAAAGACCCTGATGCTGGGAAAGATTGAAGGCAGGAGGAGAAGGGGATGACAGAAGATGAGATGGTTAGATGGCATCACTGACTCAATGGACATGAGTTTGAGTAAACTCTGGGAGTTGGTGATGGACAGGGAAGCCTGGCATTCTGCAGTCCATGCGGTCACAAAGAGTCGGACACGACTGAGCGACTGAACTGAACTGAACTGAAGAAACAAAAAGTTTTCCAAAGTGGTGAATGCTCCTTTCTTCCAGTTAAGGATTTGGTGACAATACTTAACGCCGACTCTTTGCCCTAAAGTGACTGAGAAGGAAGTTCTGTCCAGCCGGACAGTCTCCAGCCCGTGTTCTGCATGGACACGTCCACATCCAAATCCGAGTGCTTATCTTGGATTCGGCATAATAGTCTGAACCCTCCTACTGGTCTCTGAGTATGGGCCACGATGCAGTGGTGGAGAAACCTCATCACCTCTGGTCGTGGACTCCTCTTCATCAATTCAAAACTACAATGTGTCCCTCATTTTCACTGTATTCTGATAGTTCCTCTGAAAGAACAAACAATATCTCCCAGGTTTTAGCTATGTCAAGATAACATAACATAGGATAGAAAAATTACTAGAAGAAAATGGGAAGAAAAGACATCAACAGGTTATCTGTGACTGAAAGAACTTATTTTCTATTTTAAAATGTTCCAAACTGTAAAATAGTAAGTGACCATGCAAAATCACTGCAGATGGTGACTGCAGCCATGAAATTAAAAGATGCTTACTCCTTGGAAGAAAAGTTATGACCAACCTAGATAGCATATTCAAAAGCAGAGACATTACTTTGTGACTAAGGTCCGTCTAGTCAAGGCTATGGTTTTTCCTGTGGTCATGTATGGATGTGAGAGTTGGACTGTGATGAAGGCTGAGCGCCGAAGAATTGATGCTTTTTAACTGTGGTGTTGGAGAAGACTCTTGAGAGTCCCTTGGACTGCAAGGAGATCCAACCAGTCCATTCTGAAGGAGATCAGCCCTGGGATTTCTTTGGAAGGAATGATGCTAAAGCTGAAACTCCAGTACTTTGGGCACCTCATGCGAAGAGTTGACTCATTGGAAAAGACTCTGATGCTGGGAGGGATTGTGGGCAGGAGGAGAAGGGGACGACAGAGGATGAGATGGCTGGATGACATCACTGACTCAATGGACGTGAGTCTGAGTGAACTCCAGGAGTTGGTGATAGACAGGGAAGCCTGGCGTGCTGCAATTCATGGTGTCGCAGAGTCAGACACAACTGAGCGACTGAACTGAACTGAACTGATGCACTAACTTCTACAGAAACAGTTGTTTCCCAAACCATGATACACAAGCACATGCTGTGTTCTGGATGAAGAGGCTCCTCACTGACCCACCTCCCTCTGACACCTGCAGAGATTCATGAGAGGAGGGCTGTCTGTATGCATCTCAAGCTACAAATACAAAAATCCATCCTGTGTCCACCTCAGTCCACCAGGCTTCCCACCAATCTCCCACATGGACTTTCAAAAGATGAGAAGTGTCCACTCACCCATGCACAGGATGCGAATCTGGGCGTGAACGCATCTACGGTTTGCCTCCACTGTGTCACCCACGATGTCTCTTGTCTCTATAGACCAACTGGAGGTTCCCTGGAGGTGGGGGTCCTGAGTTATCTCCCCAGCAGGTATTCAGATGGCTGGTTTGTGGAATAACTCTTCTCTATAGTCTCCTCTTTTAAACTTGGACCTACTTTCCAAGAGCTTTTCCGTTCACTTATATGATGTCCAACTACGAGTCCATGAGGGTTGTTTATGCGTCAGGTGACCTTCTCCCTAGAAAAAAGTGTTTCGTCTTGTTTTTCTTTTCTTTTTAGTCACCAAGCAACTACTTGAAGGCAACAAATCCTGTCAGATAATTAAAGTGCCTGTTTATTGCTTTGTTAGTGTCTGTTCTTTGTCAGATCCTGCTAGAGCTGAGATCTTCTGTTTCTTGGTGTTCAGCTGGTTTCCTCTTGCATCCTGGACATTCCATGTGCTGTGCTCTGAGACTTTGCTTCACATTTAAATCTCTTTTGTTAGCAGGCAGCCATCAACTTAGGTCTAGCATACAAGTCCTGGTTACTCTATGGACCGTGGCTTGAAATTCGATTTGCAAAAAGCCTTTGCAATTCTCTCTGGCCACCCTGCTGGAAACTACACCATGGCTGATCGGTGGTCTCACTGGGGCTCGTCACCTCAGTCCTCAGGCCTTTGAGCTACTCAGTTACCCACCAGACACGGAGTCCCCTGAGGAAGGGGCAGGTATGGTCCTCTGTTGGGCTCAGTGCTTCACTGGTTCTCAAGAAAGACTCTATCCTGCTGGATAAACAGGGTCCTCCATGGGCCTTTTTTTGTCTTCACCCACTCCAGGTCAGGGTCAAGGGCTTATCCAGATAGGACGCATTAGAGCTGGTGCTTCCTGTATACATGCTGCTGCTGCTGCTGCTGCTGCTGCTGCTGCTAAGTCACCCACCAGGCTCCCCTGTCCCTGGGATTCTCCAACCAAGAACACTGGAGTGGGTTGCCATTGCCTTTCTCCCCTGTATATATGGGATAAAGTAAAAGGACACATCTCTGTGTGCTTTTTCACAGCTCTCTCAGTCTGACTTTATCCAACTCTGTGTGGTGATACTTGCTTTTTACAGACTGTTCAAGGTTTGTAACTCTAACCACTTGGAAGAATAGAGTGAAAAGTGTTTACTTCATCCTATCTGTAACTAGAAGTCAAGAGGCCATACTTTTTGAAATTCATTTCTTTTTTTCATTTGTACATGCAAACAGATCTTAAGACAAAAGGGACTGTGACTCCCAAAGGGAAAGAATTAAATGAGAGATCCCCATTTACCCACAATATTTGAGGTAAGGGCCTTTTTATCAGCCTTATGCCTTTCAATTTGCTGAAAGAAGGTGACAGGAAAGACACTGTACAAAACAGAGAGTAATCCTTGACCATTGCCAGTGTCTTCACTGGTACTAAGGCAGATCAGAGAAGTGAAGGACATCACCAAGATGGGGGCTCAGAGTAGAAGCTCTTGGCACAAAAGTTCAGTTTCACCTTTCAGGGAAAGAAAGGCAGAGAGTCCAAAATGCAAGACAGGAGGTCAGCATCTGAGTTAAGAGGTCCTCTGTAGTTTCTTCAGCTATGCAGCGATTTGCATATTAGAGAATCAGAGGTCAGCAGTAGCCCTGAGGAGGACCCACCCCTTACACGCAGAAGCATGAACAGTGCTTCTGTATCAGGACAGGAGACTGACATGGGCTGTGGGCTCCACACCCTACTCTGAACACCAGAGATCTTACTCTGAACACCATATACTAACATGGCTATCATTCTAGATAACTGATATCTGTTTTCTATTAACTTCATGCTACCCTTCCTGGCTTCTGACTTCTTCCTAAAACCACTTTGTTTCTGCCAAAGAACTTATATCAATTAGTTCAGATTTTCTTTGCTTAAAAATACCTGTATTTGGTTCTGATTTTCTAAAGCCTGTTTTCACTGAGTATAGCACTTTATTTTCATGGGTTTTTGGTTGTGTTTTTCCATCCCGTTGTCTTTAGCCTGCCATTACTTCCGTTGTTGTTGTTCAGTCGCTCAGTCACGTACCACTCTTTGCAACCCCATGGACTGCGCACACTAGGCTTCCCTGTCCTTTTCTCTCTCCCAGAGTTTGCTCAAAATGTCCATATTTCTGCTATAGTCCCTTTAAAATTATACCTGGGCTGGATGATTTTTAACAGAAAAACCTCTGCATGATTTTAAGATGTTTTTCTCCTATTTTTGCTGTGTGGAATTTAACCATTGTGCCTCAAGGCATGACTATTATTATATTTATTTGGCTTGCAGATGGATCTGTGATTTCTTGAACCTGTGAATTGATAGCTTTTGTCAGGTTTGTAAATATCTTGAACTGCCTGTCTCCATATATTGCTTCTATTTTCTCTTTCTCTCCCCCACATCTTTAAGATCCTAGGAATCAAATTAAATGTATGCTATACCTTTTCACCAAGGCCCATATAGATCTTGTAACCTCTTTTCTGATATTTTCCATTCTTTTTTCTTTTTGTGGTTTATTCTGTGTATTTTCTCCTGACTTATACTTCAGTTTACTAATTCTCTCTTCTACTATTTCAAATATGTTATTACACAGCTCAACTGGATTGTTATTTTTTAATAATAGACATAATAATGGTTAATTACAGATCTATAATTTCCTTTTGGTTCTATTTTGTAAAATTCAGCACTATGGTGAAATCTTCTATCTTGTATAATTTTTAAGACATATTCATCCTTTTTAAGAGTTTAAGATAGATAAACACTGCTTGTCTTACCTGGGATGTCAGGTCTTTGTTGGAGGCTGGAGGTGAGAGGAGTAGATTTTTCATGAGTTGCTGTCTTCCTCCAGACCATATCTGAGTTTCTCCAGTGCACAGTTACCAGGGCAGAAGCTCACTGTGATGCTCTCAGGGCAGAAGAGGCATGAGGGTCTGCTTGTTTTCAGCATCACTGCCTCTCCAGGTCCAGCCCTTTAGATGAGTCCACAGAAGCTCCTGGTTCTCACCAGAGCCCTGCTCTTCCAGGTCGGGGTTCAGCTTCTTAGTCGCTATTTCCCTTTCCATTGCTCATTCATTCATCCCTCAGCAGCTTAGAATCTGATAAAATGCTTAGAGAGGATATTCTGCAAGAATGCCAGTCTCGGTAATTTTTATTTCCTTTTCTCCAGGTCTTCCCTTGTCAAGTCCTAGCTGCCGACTGCATTCTGGTGCCCTTAAGGAGTTGGGGCATTTTGGTGCATTTTATATATTCATGGTGCGTGTTCTTGACAAGAAAATGGGTCTGATTTGAACTACTTCAATATTGGGGGAAGCAGAGAGGTTTACTTGCTTTATTTGTGTTAGACATTGATTTCTATGTGGCCAGTAACCAGCTGCACTGTTTGTAGTTACAGCACCTGCTACTGCTCTGGGCCACACGCCCGCCCCCAACGCCCAGGCTGGCTCACTGCACACACTCTGCCCACACAGCAGTTCACTATTCTTTCTTGCAGGGGCTTTGCTGCATTTTCTCACATGACATATGTAGATAAATTTAAAAGCAACATTTAGTTAAAAAAATGTAGGATGAAGAAAAGAAGTTATCTTCTCCACTCATTCTTAGACCCCCACACCACCCGCAAAACACAACATTAGTTTCTTTTTCAAGGAGAGTCCTTTCATTTTTTGGTAGTGTCTATTGTTCTTTATCCTCATGTTTCTAAGTAACGTACTCCTGCCACTTGGACAAATATAACAATTAGCCAACAGAGAGCTATGATCTAAATGCGGATAAAAGTCAAAATATTTGTGTTTGTATGTGGTTATTCAAGACACTTTCCAGCTGAACATCCTCTGGGAAACTTTAATCCTTCCCTCAGTCTGAGAGATTAATAGGAAGAAACCCAGAGTGACTGCAGCATAAAGTTATTATGCCAAAACAAAGTTGATCTCAGCACAATAAGTCTCTCCATGTATGCAGCATGATCTTTTCAAAGCTTCTGAAGCTCGTGGGGATATTACACAGAATCATGACCCTAATCTTCCGTCATCTCAACTGTGTTAATCCACATCCACCCCCAGGATCTCTCCACCCTCTCCCTGCTGCCTGAGCAACCTGTGCTCTTGCCGAAACTCTGACCATTGGCAGCATTTATTTGTTCACACCACCTGCAAGTCACGGACTGGAAGGCAGACTTAGAATTGTCCATGATACAATCAATTCATCATCAAATAGTCATTTCTCCCTTGCTTTGCAGAAATTCCCAAACAACACCACCAAAACAAACAAACAAACAAACAAACCAAACTGCTGTTTTCTGTTTCTTGAACTCTTTTGGGCACTGACCCCAACTCATGAACGATTCCACCTAAATGTCTCCTCTCTATCCCAGTTACTCTCAGAGTGTTTTAAAGATACAATGTTAACTCTAGAAAAGCAAGTGCCTCTTTTTTTTCACTACTGTATCCCCAACACTGACTGTAGTATCTGTCAGAGAATGGGACTAGATAAATACTGCTCATTTAGTGAATGGATAAATTGGTATAAATAAATCACTCACCACCAGCAGCCTAAAGGCTCCCCATGTCCACACCTACTTTACTTCTATACCTTCTCTTCTCCCTCTGTTTCTTTATCTAAATCAATCCTCTGCATATTTTCTCTGGATTCTTACGTTCCTATTACAATTGCACTTATTTCACAAGCTAGCAAGGTAATGCTCAAAATCTTTCAAGTTAGGCTTCAGTAATATGTGAACCAAGAACTCCCAGATGTACAAACTGGATTTAGAAAAGGTAGAGGAACCAGAGATCAAATTGTCAATGTTCACTGGATCATAGAGAAAGCTAGGGGATTCAAAAAAAAAAAATCTGCTTCATTGACTATGCGAAAGCCTTTGACTGTGTGGATCACAACAAACTATGAAAAGTTCTTAAAGAGATAGGAACATAAGACCACCTTACCTGTCTCCTAAGAAACATGTATGTAGGTCAAGAAAAAACAGTTAGAACTGGACATGGAAAAATGGACTAGTTCAAATTGGGAAAGGAGTATGACAAGGCTGTATATTGTCACCCTGCTTACTTAACTTATATGCAGAGTACATCATGCAAAATGTTGGGCTGGATGAATCACAAGCTGGAATCAAGACTGTCAGGAGAAATATCAACAACTTCAGATATGCAGATGATATCACTCTAATGGCAGAAAGTGAAGAGAAACAAAAAGGTCTCTTGATGAAGGCAAAAGAAGAGAATAAAAAGGCTTAAAACTCAACATTCAAAAAGCTAAGACCATGGCATCTGGTCCCATCACTTAATAGAGGAGGAAAAGTGGAAGCACCGACAGATTTTATTTTCTTAAACTCCAAAATCACTGCAGATGGTGACTGCAGCCATGAAATTAAAAGACGCTTCCTCCTTAAAAGGAAAGCTATGACCAACCTAGACAGCATATTAAAAAGCAGAGACATCACTTTGCCAACAAAGGTCTGTGCAGTCAAATGGTTTAGAGACGACGGTTTTTCCAGCAGTCAAGGACAAATGTGACACTTGGACCATAAAGAAAACCATGAAGAAGGACCAAAGAATTGATGCTTTTGAATTGTGGTGCTGGAGAAGATTCTTAAAAGTTCCTTGAACTGCAAGAAGATCAAACCAGTCGATCCTAAAGGAAATCAACCTTGAATATTCATTGGAAGGAATGATGCTGAAGCTCCACTACTTGGCCATCTGATTCAAAAAGCTGACTCACTGGAAAAGACTGATGCTGGGAAATATTGAGGGCTGGAGGAGAAGAGGGTGGCAGAGGATGAGATTGTCAGATGGCATAATTGACTCAGTGGACATGAATCTGAGCAAACTCTAGGGGATAGTGAAGGATACGGAAGCCTGGCATGCTGCAGTCCAGTACAGGGTAGAAAAGAGTTGGACATAACTAAGAAACTGAACAACAGCAATAACACAACATATAAAAAATGCAGCCATTAAAGAGGAATATCCAGCATTCCCAGTATCATTCCACACAGTCTTTAAAGTAAACTAATGCTTGGGAAAGAATATGGGCCCAGAGCTGCCATGTTTATCTTACTGACCTGTTAAACAATAGTTTGACAGAAAACTAAAAGTGAAAACTGCAGTCCTTTAAAAACAAAAATAAATAAATAAAAATAATATAGTCCTGTAGAAACTGACCAGTGTCATCAAGTCTTTAAAAAAGCAGATCTGAGACTTTTGTTGCACATACATTTAACTAACCAGCTTGGCGTGTTTTATAAAATAGATGAATCAATTTGTTACTTCAATTGCATTTGATGTTCCAATTTTACTTTGTTTACTGAAGCCCTGACATGTGGTAAGCCTCTGTTGATACTGCCAATACTTTTGTGTTGTTTTTCCTGTTCCAATGAGCATGCAACCCCGAGGTGTTACATCAGATGTCTGGCTCTGTGTCATAATTAATTCCAAAGGGACTTCAATGAGTCTACAATTGCGGGGGGCATACTGGCGATCACCTACGTTGGTAACATCATGCTGACATTACCTGGAAACCTACAAGTGGTGGGTTTGTCAGATGCCATCAGTAAGATCCCTCTAGAGCTCTTAGTAGGCAGGGTCCTGGGGCCCTGAGTAGAGCAAAGTCCCTATCATGACTTTGGCCACTGCTCCAATGTACAGAGCTGCCACCAGACTGTATAAAGGCAATTTTATCATTTATATTCACCCCTCAAGTCCCAGGTAACCAAATGTAACACACTTTTCCATGCAAGGGAGAGCTGCCTGATTTTTCTCACTGAGGTCTGAGGACGCCTTCTCATCAGTTCCAGCCATCTCAGCATGGTTGCCTGGATACTCAGTCTCCTCGCCTATTATTCCAATTAAAGGGCAATTTAGAAAATTTTTTTTAAAAGAAAACACTAATCTGTCATGCAGAAATGTCATCAACCCTGCCTTACACTGATGTGCCAAGTGGTGGACCAAGCACTGCAGTTTAGAGACAGCTTTTCAAGAGGGCAAAATAAGAGCGAGACCCCCCACTTCCTCATCCCTATTAAATGTTCACATACTAAGTGCAGGGCAGCATCTGTTGGATGGATTTGAGAGGGGTTTTTAGTGTGTGGGGGGATGTTTCAGGTATAAACTAAGACTTTTTATTTCACAGTTTAAAGATAACTAGTCCTTAGTGTGAATAAATGATTCTGGCGAGAAAAAAGGACAAAAACACCTTCGAACCCAAAATTCTTGGTGACTTTTCAACAAACAAACAATGTTTGTGTTGTTTTGAAAAGCCACAGCCCTATTGCTCTGATTCAGAGCAAATGCAAGTTATAAAAATTCACACCGGCTGTCTACCCATCTGAATAACTCATTTTTATTGAGATATAGTTTGCATACCGTAAACTGCATGTCCTTCAGGTGCACAGTCTGTTAATCTGAGACACAAGCACACGTCTGTAAAAGCGTCACCCCAGTCCAGAGGGTACATGCACAGAAGCACCCAGAGTCCCCATGCACTCCTCGGTGATCTGCACACCCCGTGCTCGAGGCCCAGCCTCGGTGAGCACTGTTTGCTTTCCTTCTCTATAGACGAATTCATCTTTTTGGGAGAGTTCTGTAAATGGGAACACAGAGTATGTATGCACTCTGACTTTTCTGACTTCTCTCACTCCAGATCAATGCAGGGATATGCCAACTTTTGTTTATTCTCCACCTGATAGTAAGCTTTTGGGTTATTTTCAGTTTTCTACTCTTACAAAAAAAGCTTCTATGGACACAATGTTCACTGTAAGGACATAAGGCTAGAGCACATGGTGAGTGTGTGTTTACATGGTAAAGGAATTGCCAAGTCATTTCTCAAAGTGGTTGGACAATATCGCACCCCCCCCCCCCCGCCCTGCCCAGTAACACCAAAGAGCACCAGCTTCTCCATACCCATACCAACATCTGTTCTGGTCAGACTTTTCATATTTTAGCCATTCTAATAGGCATGAGTACATCATGAGAAACACTGGGCTGGAAGAAGAACAAGCTGGAATCAAGATTGCCAGGAGAAATATCAATAACCTCAGATATGCAGATGATACCACCCTTATGGCAGAAAGTGAAGAAGAAATAAAAAGCCTCTTGATGAAAGTGAAAGAAGAGAGTGAAAAAGTTGGCTTAAAGCTCAACATTCAGAAAACGAAGATCAAGGCATCTGGTCCCATCACTTCATGAGAAATAGATGGGGAAACAGTGGAAATAGTGACAGACTTTATTTTGGGGGGCTCCAAAGTCACAGCAGATGGTGACTGCAGCCATGAAATTAAAAGACGCTTACTCCTTGGAAGAAAAGTTATGACCAACCTAGACAGTGTATTGAAAAGCAGAGACATTACTTTGCCAACAAAGGTCTGTCTAGTGAAGGCTATGGTTTTTCCTGTGGTCATGTATGGATGTGAGAGTTGGACTATGAAGAAGGCTGAGGGCCGAAGAATTGATACTTTTGAACTGAGGTGTTGGAGAAGACTCTTGAGAGTCCCTTGGACTGCAAGGATATCCAACCAGTCCATTCTGAAGGAGATCAGTCCTGGATGTTCTTTGGAAGGACTGATGCTAAAGCTGAAACTCCAATACTTTGGCCACCTCATGTGAAGAGCTGACTCATTGGAAAAGACTCTGATGCTGGGAGGGATGGGAAGCAGGAGGAGAAGGGGATGACAGAGGATAAGATGGCTGGATAGCATCACTGACTCGATGGACATGAGTTTGAGTAAACTCCAGAAGTTGGTGACGGACAGGGAGGCCTGGCATGCTGCAATTCATGGGGTCACAAAGAGTCGGACATGACTGAATGACTGAACTGAACTGAACTGAATTTAAAGATTTTTTTTTTTTTAGTTTTATGGAATATGCTTTTGATATCAGCTTTAAAAAATCTTTAAATGTTATCTTCTAGAAATTTTATAGTGTTAGGTTTTAAAGTGAAATGTTTTTCCATTTTGACTTAATTTTTGTTGAGTCATTGTGGCTCGGCTGGTAAAGAATCCACCTGTAATGCGGGAGACCTGTGTTCGATCCCTGGGTTGGGAAGATCCCTGGAGAAGGGAACGGCTACCCACTCCAGTATTCTGGCCTGGAGTATTCCAGGACTGTATAGTCCATGGGGTTGCAAAGAGTTGGACATGACTGAGCGACTTTCACTTTCATTTTATTCTTGTCTTCCATGTCTCTAAATTTTAAATATACGAATTGCAGTTTTAACATTTACTTCAATGTCTTTGCTAATTTTGACTCCTGTGTCTGTTCTAGTTCAGTGTTGGCTGATTGATTTTTATCCTAATCATGGGCCTCTTTCGTCTACATATATATTTTTTTTTCTTTCTTTGGTAGGCCTAGTTACCTTTGACTGTCTGACACCATGAGTTTTCTCTTGTTGGGTGCTGAATAATTTGATTTCTTATAAATGTCCATGTGTTTTGTTCCAGAACATGGTTAAGTTACTAGGAAGTAGGTTGATTCCTTTGAATCTTGCTTTAAAAACCTTTAGGCAAGACCAGAGGACACTACTAGTCTAGTCTGATCACTCCGCACAAGGGAAGCACACCTCCCCCTCAGGACCCTATCCAATGCCCCGTGAATGACAGGTCATCCCGTCTCTCTGGTAGGAACAGCCATCAGTTTCAAAGCCCAGCATTGCCTCTGTTCTCTCTGACGCTCTCTGATGGCCGTCTTCCCAGCCTTGGGTACTTTATTCAGGCATGTGTGGTGACTGAACACTCAGACGCCTGCTGCTGGTGTCAGGGTTCTCCCTCTGCACCTCTCTCTCCTTGCCTTTCCTGCAGACCCCCGCCGCCCTGGTTTCCCCTCCGTCTCATCTCCTCATCATGGGGAGCCTGCTGGTCCTTACCTGAGGCCCCGTGGTCCCAACCAGAAAATTCTCTGAAGGTTGTAATCTTGGAGAATCGTAGGGCTCCTCTGTTTATTTCCTGTCTTTGAGGCATTATTATCCTTTATCACCTAATATCCAGTGCCTTTGAGACACACACACACATACTTTTCTTGTTTTTATATATTTATTGGTTTAGGCAAGACCACAGATCCAGTCCCTGTTACTCCATCTTGGCTAAAAGTCTAAGTCCTTCACATTTCTGATTTCTGCTAAGAGGAAATTGCTATAATCAAAGAGTAATTATTAAATAACTCTCCACATTATAATCAGCTAAAACCACCATAAATGTTGCTCTCTGCAAATCGCTACTCTTCTCATGCCAGATCGCTTCATTTGTCACCTCATGTTGAGTGACAGGAGTTCCAAAGTAGGTCAGTCCTAAAAGAAGCATGCTGTTCCTCTGCCTTCGGAGCAGACACGTCACATCAGAGGGAATATTTAGCAGAAAAAGGCACGAGCTGAAGCAAAAGTGCTGGTTCAGGGCCAAGGTCTGAAGAGAGAGAAAAAACAGAAACAGAAGGAAACAAATAAAAATAAAAGGAAGACAGAGACACGGAGGAAAAAGAGACAAAAAGGTAATCTCTTCACTTTGCTGCTCTTAATAAAAACACAATTCAAGCCATAGAATATCTGACTGATCACAGCCATTGTGTATTCCCAGTATTTTAAGTGTACATATTACTTTCCCATTTCAATCATTTCTTGAAAACAATGTGTAGCAGAGGGAATAAAACTGACAAGCAGCGGGGGGAGTGGCTGGATTTAGACAAAGCCCAGTGAGAAGCCTTCTAAAACAATCTCATGTATTTTGGTAGCGAGTCCCTAATACACATGTTTGGAAAAGTGGATGGGGATTTTACATCTAGCCAGTTTAAATATAATTTATACTCTCTGCCTGCCTCATATTGTGTTAGGTATAAATTTGGTGCTTCCCAGTTGGCATCCAAAAGCCAGTTCAAGACAAATACTTAAGTTTATTTATAAAACAAAACAAAATAAAAAATATTCCCCTAGAAGCTCTGGGCAGATTCAGAATCCAATAAATCATAAAAATACTTGTTTACTATAATTATTTTTCCAAGATCCCATTTGCTATAAAATTGACTAGTTTTAGTGTTCCCAGATTCATGGAGTTCCCATGTGAATTATTTTATGCAATAATACTCAATTAGAAGGGCTTTAAGATATTATTCACTTGACCTCAACATTCAATTATTGTAAGTTGCAGTAGCATTGTCAAAATAATTATAATTTTGAAATGAGCTGAATTTAATTAAGCAACCATGGGACTGGATAGCTGAATTTCATAACGGACTGTAGGAAGATAAGGATGATAAAGATAATTGGATAAGGTTAGCTAAGGGAGGCACTCCTCTTGGCCTCCATCACACCTGAATTGACAGGGTTTCTTGCTATTAAAGAAGAAGTTTAGGGACTAAATCTAAGAGAGATAAGTATCTGCCATTCCACAGAATTCCCATATCAAGGTCCTTCAGCTCTGCTTCTGGAGAAATTCAATTTCCATTTCAAGAGATGTAATTCATCATCACATTATACAATTAAATAAAGACACTGTAGATCAATAATGTGTTCATTGACTTTTTTTAAAAATTGGTGACAGGTCCACTAATTTTAGACTTTTAAGATATTAGGAATACAATATGGGGGAGGAACCCATGTAATAATGACCCTAAGATGTAGTGACATGGATTGATGATTTCTAATATCACAAAGAGGTTATGTTTGACAATATTTTTCTTTTTTTTTGCTGGTGGGGGAATTCAGCACATACTCTATTTAGTATAAAATAGAAAAGCCCTTTCAACATCAGCTCATGAGATAAAGACAGAGAAGCTGTCCAAGAGACTCAATATTTTTTTTTTGAATGAAGGCAGAACATTTCAGGACACCAAAATAAGTCACCCTTGGGGTTTAATCAGCCAGACATTCAGGGTTTTAGGAGAAAATAATTCTAATTATGAAGACTACTGATAGACACTGCTACCTTAACTACAACTGGAGCCGTGACATAACTACACTTGATATCCATGAGAAGAAAGTCACTGGGGTGATCTGGGTGACGGAGAGTAGGTGGGTAAGAGGTCATGATTTGCGCAGCTGAAAACAAAACAAACAAAACCAGCACTGAGGGGGAAAGAAAAGCAAGATGAAGCGAAAAGATTATCATCTTATTTCAGGCCTCAGTCATATTTTGAATGGTACCAATTTACAAAAGACCCAAGACCAGGGATTCAGAAGGTCTCCCATGATGCTGCGTTGTTGGAGTTGCCTATATATTTTGGATATGAATGTGGCTTGCACATGTTTTTTGCCATCACTGCTCTGATGAAGCATGTAGTAGAAGGCACTTGGGAGGCATGTTCATTGAATCGCTCCTTCATCCACTAAGACTTTCACCCTGTCTACTCCATCAGATTCCCAGTTTGTCCCCTGTTTTTGAAACACTGGGCAGTGAACAATAATATGCAGGAAAACGTGTTTTCTCACAGTCCATTTCTCAAAAGCATGCCTGTAATCAATAAGCCAACCAGCGGAACTTAAAGCTGACATCTGTAAGACTCCAGTGCTTAAGAAAGGTCCCTGGCCTTGTGTCCATGTGTGGCCAAGAGGTGCTTTACGGACCACTTCTCACAAGCCACAGACCCCAGACTGCCAACACTTATGTAGAACTCCATCCCTTTGTCTTATTTTCCAGTGGTAAAGAGGATACAGTCACTTTCTTTTTTTTGTAAATATCCTTTTAAACTCTTGGATCATGCTATTTCTCTTCACTTTAAGGGTCTTTTTATTTTGTTTACTGCTCACTTGAGACTAGTTCTCCAAGTTGATTTTAGAAATGCAACTCTGATTTATACTGTGGGAAAAAATACACCAGCAGGGAAAGTGCCTTCTCTACTACTGTTAGCCTTGCTTTAAGTAAACATTTTACTATCTTATTACCTGTGAGCTCTCTTCTCAGTTACAATGGAACATATTTAATATTTTATATAAGTGAGTAGCTGCTGGGAGGTTGTGAGTTACACATATGTGTGTTTCCACATGCAGATACACACATATGTATAACATTTTACCTTTTACAATTGTGCTTATGTATAATTTTAATTTAATAATCTTGAAGATTAGAAAATGTTTTAAGCATCTAATGCTTGGTGTCAACATGACCTGAAAAGGAAACTCCCTGAAGAATTTTTTATAAAGAAAATTCCTGGGGAAATTCAGTGCATAAAAATGACAAAGAGTGAAAGACAATAGCAAAGTTTTCTCAGAATACTAGGCTTTCACAAAAGATGAATCAACTGACAGTGACTGGAAGCTTATCATGACAGTGATATCAGTTAGATACACACACACATATATATAAATTAAAATAAATATAGGTGTTGTATCATCACAAACATTTTTAATAAATACAATTTCTTTGTCAGTTATGTATCAACAAAGTTAGAAAAAAGTACATGCTCAGCAATTTGATTTTTTTTAGAAGCTTTCAAAAGTTAGAGCAAATAAAATTTTATTTTATATAGCATTTGCAAACCAGGTTAAACCATTTTGTTTCATTATTGCAGTTCAAGAGAATGGCCATAAAATAAGATAAATTTCATATTTTTAATTTAAAATGTTTGTGATGATATATAACCATTATGAAATATTTACCACAATAAAATTTTATCTACAAAAAAATTATAAAATAAATATAGGTGTTAAAATAAATATATATAAAATAATTAATTTAAAATGCTGTATCACCAAAATATAGGCACATAATTGAAAACCACATGAAATTAAAACTTTCTCTCTCTCTAAAGCATCCTTTTATTTTCATCTGTGACTTCAGCAGAAAACATTCAAACCCTGTAATTGTTTCTGAGTTTAAATCACCCTGTCCATAAATAATGCTTTTATGCTGTTTGATATGAGACATTATAAATAATATCCCTAGGTATTGAGGATTCACCTGCTTCTCATTTCCCCAAATTCTTCTCCCAAATAGAAGTACATTACTTTTTTTTAGTATTTTCAACTTTCAGTATTAATCACATAGTTTATTTCTTATTCTAGGAGCTATAGGTACCATCAGATAGAGAGTTACTGATTTCTAGTTTGTGGCATGATGGCCTTGACACCGTTTGCCTGCCAGGATGGCCTATGAAAATGGCACACTCACGAGGCCCTGTCATAGTGGCCTGCCTGGCTCTACATACATATACATGAAAGCCCTGTATGATACTTTCCTAAGAGGAAATAACAATATATTAACAGATGGAATGAAAAGACCACTTTTTAAATAGGATGAGTTTTCAGATGTTGCCATATCTAAGTCACAAACAAAAATTCTTATTGGTTTTGGAAACATATTTGCAAAACCATCATGGCCCCATCACTATTATGATGGTGAAGCATTTTAGCTCCTGAGCTGCATCAGGACAATAAACAGGATTTAAATAGAGAGCAGCTCCCAGAGTCTCCTATTTTCTGTCTGTGTTTCCATATTTCTGAACAGTTCTGCTGAACAGTTCTTTGTATATTAAAAACTAGGCTATCAAAATATAATGCCAATTTAAGGTACAACAATTATTTATATTAGTGTTACTGGGAGGAAAAAAATATGATGTGGTAAATTAATCTTTGTGCAGCAAAGTACTTCTTAAAATAGGTTTTCACCATGCATGGTAATGAACTATTGCTATCTCTACTGAACAGACATCTTGAAATAACTACGTCCAAAGTTGTTTAAAATCCGTTCCCGAAAATTTCAGTTTCAGCAATGCGAGGAAGACTGATTCCTCACTTATAACACCAAACAACACAAGCCTTGTATTTTTTTTTTTTTCAAATCCTTTGCTCAGTGTAGGAACTCATGAATCAGCTGTGACTTTTACATGCTCCCTTTGACCTTCCCACTGATAATCATAATAATGCCTGGCTGCGGAGGATCAATCAGCTTTATAAAGCAGCCACCTTCAGATTAATCTCATATTATTAATTTTACAAGTTAAAAAGACAAGAGGGACAGGCAGGATGGCTCTGGCTGCTATTTGCTCCCTTAAAATTATTTCCTGCGGACAATAAACAAATTTCCAATCTGGTGAGGCTATAAATGTGTAGGCTTCATAAAAATTAATTTAAATGGATGTGACTGTGGGTTTGGGATTGTAAAGATTAGGGAAGACGCCTGTCGCTGTAATTGCCTGTTCAGTTCCTCTGTCACTCAAGAGTGCCACAGCTGCATTAGAAACGCTCATCATAATCTAATTCTCAGATCAAATTCCCATCTTCAATATATCCTTTAATAAGGCTTCCATTCTCCATCTTTTAGCCTTAATTACCGCTCCCTGTCTCCCTTGACAACCAAATTAAAAGGTACATGCTACAACTCCATAATGATGATCGTCATCATAATAATACTTTAAAAATCACAAACTACTCTACCGCAAATGCAGACTAACCTTGTCAAGGTGGGTGTCTTCTGATAACTAGATTTTCTATGGATAGCTTCAGCACTGGAAGATAAGAAATACAATTATATAATCTTTTATTGATTTTTTTTCCCCCTTGTTTTCCTTGTTACTATTACGTACAATTACCCAAGCAGTTTTTAGATTGCTGAAGATGGAAGTGGAAAATTTACCAAGATTCACTTGGAGCAAGATGTTTTAACTCTTGGTTTAACACAGGTAGTTTCTATTGAAAAACAAAGCCAAGACAGTATGCACAGTGAAGAGACTTTTGATTTCAAGATGGAGCCAGCCACGCTGGTCTGTGTATGAACTTCCACTTGGGTGACTTTGTGAAGGTCACAGAATTCACCAGCCTGAGACCCTTTACAGAATTCACCAGCCTGAGAACCTTCATCTGTGAATATGAGCAGTTTAACTTTTGACTCTACTGCTTTTGGGCATATCACAGCAAATCTGACTACTTGTGTTTTTAACTTGCAGTTTTCCGCCAGGGCTACAAATTTTCCACTATGCTGTTTCTAATATTTTTTGGTCTCTGTCCTCCTTGTTAGCCCTGGACTGACCTCAGGCTGTTAGAATTAGGCCATCTTTCAGCTGCATGACCTCGGTCTTCTACTGCCCATGACTCTCCCCTGACTGGCACCATCTTCCATTAACTCCTACCTGTGGTGGTGGCTGGAGGTAGCGGATAGTGATGGTAAGTTACAGTGGTTGCTGGTTGTATCATTAGTGCTGATGGTGGTAGTGATGGTGGTTGGTAACAGGTGTTAGTGGTGTGGTTGATGGTATGGTTGGTAGTTGTCTTAGTTGATGGTAGTAGTGATGGTTGATAGATACTGTTGGAGGTAGTGGTTGGTTTTTAGTGGTGGTCATTGGTGGTGATGGTTGGTTGGTAGTTGTCATGCTTGATGGTGACAGTGGAGGTTGGTGGATATTGTTAGAGGCAGCAGTGGGTGATGGTGGAGTTGGAACAATTTTGGGCAATGCCGATACTGAGCCACATTTGAGGGCTTTGTATCCTCGCATGACAGTCTTGACTAAATCTACACATTTCCTTTACTACCTCATTGATTTTCTGGTTTCATTTCTCTCCATGTGCTCCTCAACTTCCTCTCCCCAATTTATCATGCTTGTGGATCCTTAGACATTATACAGAAGCAGAATCTGGGCTTCTGTAAGATTCAGACACATTACTGCCAGTTTGCATGATTTATAGCAGAGTTTCCAGCCTCAGTGAGTGGATGGGGTCTATGGAAACACATCTGAGTATTTTTCAACTTCTCCTTATTACCTAAGTGTAACTAGAGAGTTGGCTTTCTTGACCAAACATCAAGTAAGGCAGTTTATTTTTACAATGCTTGGGATATATGTAATATCACATATGCTTGCAGTCATGCTTGTGCTCGACTGAATTTTCCATTTCTAGTGAAGATATTGATCCTCAGAAAGGTGGAGTTAGAGCAGAAACTTCTGAAACTGTGAAGCATCTTTTCCAGAGTCACTCATCAGAAAGCTAAGAGATAGGTAAGCATAATTCAATGGGAATGTATTTATTTACCCCGAAAAGATTTACAGTGAGTGGAAGGGAATTCAGTCCAGTACTAAGATAAGAAATGAAAACCAAATGGCATTGTCAGATATTATTAGGGTGGGCCGTAGTAATGATTGTATGAGCAAAAACCATTTAAACAGTCCACCCGACAGAGCAGTCGATTTGGGATAAAAAACAGCCATGTAATTGTTGACCATGGCTGTAGAAGTCAAGGACAGTTGAAGCAAACGTGTCCGGCAGTGTTTCTGCAGATAAGGGGGTCCTGAAGGAAGGCCTGCACTCTAAACCCGGGAGCCTTTAATTACTGAGATACCAGTATTGATTGGGATAACAGCCGTGCAGAAATGAAGGCCAGGAAGCAGATCGTAAGGGAAGGGCAGGGTTGTTTTTTTAAGCAGTTTATTGAACTGTCTACATGGTCTCAGGCGATTCCAGCTCTAATCCTAGGAAATTGGAGGAACCGTGGGGAGTGAAAATGCAATGAGACCTTGACTGTTGAGAAGCTCCCCTTAGAGAAGGATGATTTATGGTGAGAAAACACAAACACAGGCTGGGTCAAAAAATGTCGAAAAAGATTAAAAGTTAAGGCATGCATGCTCACATTGGAGAAGGCAATGGCAACCCACTCCAGTACTCTTGCCTGGAAAACCCCATGGACGGAGAAGCCTGGTAGGCTGCAGTCCATGGGGTGACTAAGAGTAGGACACGACTGAGCGACTTCCCTTTCACTTTTCACTTTCATGCATTGGAGAAGGAAATGGCCATCCACTTCAGTGTTCTTGCCTGGAGAATCCCAGGGACGAGGGAGCCTGGTGGGCTGCCATCTATGGGGTCGCACAGAGTCGGACACGACTGAAGCAACTTAGCAGCAGCAGCAGCAGCAGCAGCAGCATGCTCACAAATTACTGATTGGGGGACAATGGGAGAGTAATGGGGCCTGTGAGAACTGGAGACACCTGAGCTCGCTCCCGTGATGGGTGCAGGGGGCACACGGTGAACACCGGGAACAGCCACTGGGTTTCAGTCGTTGTCACCCAGACCTGGCCATTTCTATTCAATCTTCTTATCTGTTGGTCAGTTCTGTTCTCTTGTCCACATACACTGGTGATGAAGTGAACTGAGGTTCAGAGGGAATACGAAGTCCCCACTGACATGGGTAACAGCCTGCACTGAGTTTTGGAGTACGAATGGGCACCACATACAGGAAGGAGATGGTATGAGGCCCATCACTTCTCCTATGAAACAGCTTAGATTCTAAGATGTCATGGTTATCAGAGACTTGAAGCGACTGAGGCCAGGTCTACACAGTCTGTGTGATGGAAGCGTTGGTGCTACTCCTCTGCAAGAGCGGGCCTGTGTGCATGAGCATGTGACTGACATAGGGTGTGAGGAGCAGGAAACCTGGGACCAGGGGCCCTGGTGCATGTCCAAGGCTGTCTCTACTCTAGCTGGCAGCTTCAGGAAGCTACCGAAGCGTGCCGTCCTTCAGCCTCCACGTCTATACAAGGATCCTGGCTGTGCTCATCTCACAGCGGTGCAGCAAGGAGAGGGTGCTGATGCTCAGAGAGTGCTCGGAGAGCCAGGAAGACACAGAGGGTCCAGGACGTGTCTGACAACGAAATAAAAATAACCAGCCACACTGATGGCCAAGTTGTCGTCACCATCCACATACAGGCTCCTCTTCCAGGAGGGTCATGCTTTGAGTCTGTTGTTTTAAAGTTTTAAAATAAGTTTATGTGCTAAGTCACATAACCCCATGGACTGTAGCCTGCCAGGCTTCTCTGTCCGTGGGATTCTCCAGGCAAGAATACTGAAGTGGGTTGCCATTTCCTCCTCCAAAATCAGTTTAAATTAATATTTTAAGTTAAATAACCATGTTTCATGTATTATACTTGCAGTTCAGCTCAGTTCAGTCACTCAGTCGTGTCCAACTCTTTGCGACCCCATGAATTGCAGCACGCCAGGCCTCGCTGTCCATCACCAACTCCCAGAGTTCACTCAAACTCATGTCCATCGAGTTGGTGATGCCATCCAGCCATCTCATCCTCTGTCATCCTCTTTTCTTCCTGCCACCCAATCCCTCCCAGCATCAGAGTCTTTTCCAATGAATCAACTCTTGGCATGAGGTGGCCAAACTACTGGAATTTCAGCTTTATCATCATTCCTTCCAAAGAACACCCAGGGCTGTATTATACTTTAGATTTTTTTTAAAAAAATCAAACACACAGGAGCACATATTTAAAGGAAGTAAGTTGACTTCATAATAAGCATTGCTATTTTTCCTTCCATCTACCTTATATCCTGAGATTCCTGCCAGCTTTAAGGCAATTAGTCCTATTCATGCCTTACCATATTGAAATTCCTTCCTGTGATTTCCAATCCATGGTTTTATTTCAATAAAACATTTTCTAGATTAAAATGGACTTTAGAGTTTTAAAATCAAAGACACAGAGTCAAACAATTCATCTCAGGTTTCAATACTGAATCAAATATACATTTTAAACTTTTTTAAAAGATTTTTCTTGATGTGGATCATTTTTTAATTCTTTATTGAATCTGTGTCCATATTGCTTCTGTTCTGTGTGTTGGTTTTTTTGGCCAGTAAGCACAGGGGATACCTACTCCCTGACCAGCAACTGAACATACACTCACTGCATTGGAAGGAAAGTCTTCACCACTGGAGCACCACAGAAGTCCTCATTTTAAAATATTCAAACATTTCTAACTCTTTAAGTTTCCAGCTAAATCCCCTAACTGTTCAGTAGGAATAGATCTAAAGTAGAGAATAATTTTCATGGAGAAAGCGCCTGCAAACATTGGACCACAGACATGCATCCAGTTGTTCCAAAGGTAATTGGTCTTTATCGCCCTTGAAAACGGAAAAAACTACACCAAACCTGTGCTTCTAATTACTCTCTGGCTTAACTTTCATTGCATCCAAAGCGCTCTCCTCTGACAGAGGCACTTTCACACTTGATTGACAACGCAGTGAAGTCATAATTGGAATGTGGCAGAGACCTGCCATAAAGAGGTGAAGCACACAGATGAGGGAGCCAAGTCCTTCCCTCTTTCCTTTGGATGTCTGGGGAATTGAAAGCAGGATTCTCCCAGAGCCTGCCCCCTCCTCTTCGCAGAACAAAGCACGTTCTGCTGGCAGACGCCACATCGAACCGCACACAGGTTTCCACCCGGGAATGGGGACAACAGCTCTCTGGAGCTCCAGTCACCACCCTCTCTGTGTGACACTAGCCCATTAACATCTCAAATACATCAATTACCTGAAGGATGGTGGGGCCTTAGAAAAAGAAACAGCTCTGTTTAAAGGAGAGCCACCATTTAGGCTCCCGAGAGTCACTGGAGAGGCCGGAGTCCTGACCGACATGCACCATCCCCTGGACGTGCCTGGTGTGGCGTTCCTGCTCCTTTCCTGTGGCTCTCCTGGGATGAGCCAGAAATAGGACACATGCAAAGACAGCACGAGGATCCAGAGACCAACAACGTGACCTTTCTCCACCAAGAATTTCACTT
This sequence comes from Capricornis sumatraensis, assembly GCF_032405125.1. NCBI lineage: Eukaryota > Metazoa > Chordata > Mammalia > Artiodactyla > Bovidae > Capricornis > Capricornis sumatraensis. The sequence continues at coordinate 48,736,571 of NC_091083.1, forward strand.
CTGACAACATGTGGGATTTAAGTCATGTGGATCTGACTCTAAATGATTACTTGAAGATGGGGACTCTCCAAGTCCCCTTAACAACAATAACATTTTGTTGTTATTCAGTCACTCAGTTGTGTCCAACTATTTTCGACCCCATGGACTACAGCATACCAGGCCTCCCTGTCCTCCACCAACTCCCGGAGCATACTTAAATTCATGTCCATTAAGTCGGTGATGCTATCCAACCATCTCATCCTCTGTCATCCCCTTCTCCTCCCGCCTTCAATCTTTCCCAGCATCAGGGTCTTTCCCAAGGAATCAGTTCTTCACATCAGGCGGCCAAAGTACTGGAGCTTCAGTTTCACCATCAGTCCTTCCAATCAATATTCAAGACTGATTTCCTTTAGGATTGACTGGTTGGATCTCCTTGCAGTCCAAGGGACGCTCAAGAGTCTTCTCCAGCACCACAGTTCAAAAGCATCAATTCTTTGGCACTCAGCCTTCTTTACGGTCCAACTCTCACATCCATATACGACTACTGGAAAAACCATACCTTTGACTAGATGGAAGTTTGTTGGCCAAGTAAATGTCTCTGCTTTTTATTATGCTGTCTAGGTTTATCATAGCTTTTCTTTCAAGGAGCAAGTATCTTTTAATTTCATGGATACAGTCACCATCTGCAGTGATTTTGGAGCCCCCCAAAATAAAGTCTCTCACTGTTTCCATTGTTTCCCCATCTCTTTGCCATGAAATGATGGTGATGGCACCAGATGCCATGATCTTAGTTTTCTGAATATTGAATTTTAAGTCAACTTTTTCACTCTCCTCTAACTTTTACCAAGAGGCTCTTTAGTTCTTCTTCACTTTCTGTCATTAGGGTGGTTTCATCTGCATATCTGAGGTTATTGATATTTCTCCCCACAATCTTGATTCCAGCTTGTGCTTCATCCAGCCTGGCATTTCATATGATGTACTCTGCCTATAAGTTAAATAAGCAAGGTCACAATATACAGCCTTGACGTACTCCTTTCCCGATTTGGAACCAGTCTGTTGTTCCATGCCTGGTTCTGACTGTTGCTTCTTGATCTGCATACAGGTTTCTCAGGAGACAAGTAAGGTGGTCTAATATTCCCATCTCTTGAAGAATTTTCCACATTTTGTTGTGATCCACACAGTCAAAGGCTTTAGTGTAGTCAATGAAGCAGAAGTAGATGTATTTCTGAAATTCTCTTGCTTTTTCTGTGATCCAACAGATGTTGGCAATTTGATCTCTGGTTCCTCTGCCTTTTATAAATCCATCTTGAACATCTGTGAGTTCTAGGTTCACATACTGTTGAAGCCTCAGTTGGAGAATTTTGAGCATTACTCATAAGAATTTTGAGATGTTCATACACATGCAAATTGAATCATCAATATAGTGATGAGCCAGTACACAAATGGGATCTCACAGGATGGTGTGAAACCTCAAGTGAGGGGGAAAGTGAGCAGGTGAAAAACCCAAGTTTGTAAGAAACAGGGTGTCTGGTATTTCTGTAAAGATCTGTTTTGGAGTGATGGTAGTGATGAAAGTGAAAGTGTTAGTTGCTCAGTTGTATCTGACTCTTTGCAACCCCACAGACTGTAGCCTGCAATGGAATTCTCCAGGCACGAATAGTGGAGTAAGCTGCCATTCCCTTCCCCAGGGGATCTTCCTGACCCAGGAATTGAACCCAGGTCTCCTGCATTGCAGGCAGATTCTTTACCATCTGAGCTATCAGGAAAGCCCTATCATATAGTAATCCTTCTATGCCAAAGCATGTTCTCAGGACCCACCCCTTTCTGCCCCAGATCAGGCTCCTTTGCAACAGCTCAGCCCTGATCCAGGGACCGGTGCCCTCCTTGCTTTGCTCAAGGGCACCCTGGCCTCCAGCTTCTTGTTCTGCTGTTTTCCTGACTCTTCAAATTTATTCCCGTGAAACAGCCTTCATCCTCCCAGTTATCCCGTTTCTATAACTGGAACATAAAATTCAGAATCCATATGAAATATACACACTGGCCTGTATTTATCTTCTAAAAATAATGACAATTAGGTAAAGAGTAAATGAAAGTGCATTAATGAGGCAATTAAAAGTGCAGAGCATTTAGGAAACTTTATATTGACATGTAAATGTTGGCTTTTAAAATGAATGGGAGACAAATTTTTGACAATAATCACAAAAATACATGCAGAGAGTATCTTTAGATGCCATTTTAAGTAATGGTAAAACTGAAATCCTTTTTAAGTTTAAATGAATTAAGCCAGCACTTCTATAGTGGCTGAAATATTGCTTTTTCCCCACGTTTTGTATTTTTTTCCACTTTTGATTGACCCGAGTGCTCAAGTCTTCTTATCTCTAAAAGCTGCCTTGGACCCTGAGGCAGCTAAAATATTGATTAACCATTGCCAAAGTTTCAGTATTACTAAATCTTAAAACACAAACTAAGGTATATTAAAAAATTTAAGAGTTTATTTGAGCAAAAATTGATTGGAATCCGGCAGCACCAAACTGGAAGTGGGCAGGAGCACTTTGCTGTCAGGAGCCAAGGGCGAGATTTTAACAGAAAAAGTGTAGAAATGAGCCAGGAAGTGATTGTCTATGGCTTGCAGCCTGAAGACTGGCTGTGCTCAGCACCTGATTTCATAATCCAAGACACTCACAGGGGTAAGGGATAGCTGGAGAGTTTGGGATGGTCAGGTACACACTGCTGTATTTAAAATGAGTAACCAACAAGAACCTACTATACAGCACAGGAAACTGGCCAGTGTTAGGTGGCAGGCTGGATGGGAGGGGATCTTTGGGGAGACTGGATACATGTATATGTATGGCTGACTGGCTTGGCAGCAAAGAACACACCTGCAATGCAGGAGACGCAAGTTCAAACCCTGGGTTGGGAAGGCTACAGTCCATGGGGTCTTGAAGAGTCTGACATGACCGAGCACGCCCATACACACATGTATGGCTGAGTCCCTTTGCTGTTCACCTGAGACTACAACACTATTGTTAATCGGCAGTACCCCAATACAAAATAAAAAGTTTAAAGAAAAATGCAAAACTAAAAATTGAAGTATCATTATAAAAAGATTCTGACTAATGCACGTGGCTGCTATGGTGTTAAACAAGGTGGCTCTGACAGCTTCCTTTGTGTAGTTAGTTCAACTACATAATCATATTTCTACATGAAGCCCCATCGAAGCCCAATGAGCACCACATCTTACACTGTACAGGATCCAAAGAATATTAGCTTTTGAAATAAATAAATAAATAAGATAGAAGTTTGGTCAGAAACAAAATCTGAGGCCTGCTTCCTTCCTGTGTGCTAATGTTGGTTATGCTACCAGTTGCCGGTTCTCAGGCGCCAGCTCTCCGTTAACATAAGTCAGGGAGCAGATGTACGCCCTTACGTCAGTGTTGGCACTGAAGTCATGCCAACTGTAGTGGCGAGGTCTGACTTATTGCTTGATATGCATCAGGAGGCCCAGTGCTTTCCTCTACCTGACCATTTAGAGATGCCCACAACTTCATAAATAAGGAAAGTGAAACACAGGATAACTTAACATCACATATATAAGTATACAAAAGTAGAAAATAGCAGATAATTTTTTTTTAATATTTAAATGGTAATTCAGGAAAAGGCAATAGCACCCCACACCAGTACTCTTGCCTGGAAAATCCCACGGACGGAGGAGCCTGGAAGGCTGCAGTCCATGGGGTCGCAAAGAGTCAGACACGACTGAGCGACTTCCCTTTCACTTTTCACTTTAATGCATTGGAGAAGGAAATGGCAACCCACTCCAGTTTTCTTGCCTGGAGAATCCCAGGGATGGAGGAGCCCGGTGGGCTGCCATCTATGGGGTCACACAGAGTTGGACACGACTGAAGTGGCTTAGCAAGCAAGCAAGCAAATGGTAATTCAAATTTGTGTATGTGCACGCTCAGTTGCTCAGTCATGTCCATCTCTTTGGGACCCCATGGACTATAGCCCACCAGGCTCCTCTGTCCATAGCATTTCTCCAGATAAGAATACAGGAATGGACAGCCATTCCCTTCTCTAGGGGATCTTTCCTACTAAGGGATCAAACCTGAGTCTCCCATATTGCAGGCAGATTCCCTACTGAGTCACCAGGGAAGCCCTGAAAACGTATGATCTGGACTCCTTAGTCAGCTGCATTCAAATAACTTAATTTCTACTCATTGGACTAATTTTCAGTATCTTAGGGTGTTATTCCATTCTGGTTGCTATAACAGAGTCCCACATGTTCCTAAGCTGGGGGCTTAGGAACAATAGACACCAACACCTCTTGGTTCCGGAGGCTGGAATTCTAGAATCAAGGCATCAGTAGATTCAGTGTCTGGTGAGACCACGCTGCCTGGTTCAGAGACGGTGTCCCTGTCACTGAGTCATCACATGGCAGGAGGGGGAGAGAGCATCTCTAGCTTGTCTTATAAGGACACTAACCCAGTCCTGAGGGATCCACCCTCCTGACCCAATCATGTCCCAATACCATCACTTTGTAGGGTAAAGTAATGTATAAATTTCAGAGGGTGTAGGGCCTTCTTTGGAGAAGGCAATGGCACCCCACTCCAGTACTCTTGCCTGGAAAATCCCATGGGTGGAGGAGCTTGGTAGGCTGCAGTCCATGGGGTCACTAAGAGTCGGACATGACTGAGCAACTTCACTTTCACTTTTCACTTTCATGCACTGGAGAAGGAAATGGCAACCCACTCTAGTGTTTTTGCCTGGAGAATCCCAGGGACTGGGGAGCCTGGTGGGCTGCCATCTATGGGGTCATACAAAGTCGGACACGACTGAAGTGACTTAGCAGCAGCAGCAGAGCCTTCTTCCCTCCCAGGTGTTTTAGCTAATCTAATGATTGAATTGACATAAGATAGATCAACAGGAGAAAGACAAAGCTCGCACACATGGGAGCCCCATACAGGTACCAAGCTCACAGGCTAGTCTATACCATCTGGAGTTAAGCGGGGTGGGAGCGGCTGAGAGCTCAAAGAGGACGAGGTGACGATTTTCAGAGGATGAACAGATTTTTGGTAAATGTCTGGCCTGTCGTACAGATATGTCTTTCAGATATAAAAGGTAACTCTCTTCCTGGTATAGGCTCCTATCCAAGTTCTTCTGGATGACAAAGGGCAAGCTAAGACCCAAGTCTGCTGGGTCTCAACTGCCTTCAGCTCAGAAGAATCCACATTTTGAGGTGGCATGTTCTGCTACCCCTGCTCCCATCTTTGAAATTTCCCAAAGGTAAAGGGGATAGACTAACTTAGTAGATTCTTCCATCTTCTTGGACCATCCTCCTTCTCCCGACAAGAGGTCAGGTTAGTTAAACTCATTACAGGAGGTGGTGATGCACAGGCTGATTCTATGCAAGCAGGTAAGCATTTCTGTAGAAACAACCACCAAAAGCCAAATAATAACTGAAGTAGACTGTAATCCCGGTTTTCTAGTTCTGCATCCAACTAGTCTAGAAAAGTCCTAGATGTTGGCTAGAAGCATATTCAGATGGAGTGAAGGAAGGAGAGGCAATCTGACAGATGCAGTGATTTGCAATCGGGATGTCTGTGATGACCTTACAGGCTGCACAGCAGCAGACAGAAGTCTGTCCATATGTGAGATGCCGTGGTGGTTTATCTGCAGGGGACAGCAAATTTATTTTGCAGGGTTTTAGGAAGAGGACGGTCTTGGTTCTCCCTGATTTCAAGTCAGAGTGGTGGGAAAAAATTGGAAATGTTAGTTTGGAGAGTTGTATTCAAATACTGGAGAAACTAAGGATTCAGGATTCAGTTAGTTTACAGATAGAAAACAAAACCAGAAAAAATTAATAGCACTAGAATCTGATGTCCATAAAGATATCAGGGGAAAATTTTCTCTATAATCAACCTTAGTTTTATAGAAGATAAGACTACTTTGTTTGCAAATTAAGCCAAGTTTCAGTAACCTTGATCTGGTTATTCACATGAGTTTGGCAAGAATAGTAACTGACCATATTGGCCCTCGGCACTGCTTCACTGAGGAATTACAGGTGGGCAAGAATTTGAAGAATTTGGCAAGAACAGTAAAGCATGACCACACTCACTGTAGGTGAGAAAAGTAGCTAACTGAAATTTTTAAATCTACTAGTGAAGAAGTTGACAACACTCTGGACAATAACTTGGAGGCATTTCAAACTTGAATACCCACAACATGTTCTCCAGCAATGCAGTCCCCCGCCTCCTCCCCAGCGAAAGGTCACACACAAGCACAGCAAAATGCGCTTAGGAGCACTTCAGCTGATAACAGCCAGAGACTGTACATGATGGAGACGTCTATTAACTGGAAATGGATAAATAAAATACGGTGTGCTCACATGATAGAATATTACACAGCTGTGGGAGTAAATGAACCACAGCTATACAGAGAAAAGGGGATAAATCACAGAAGAATGACATGGAGCGGAAAATAAAAATGTAAGACTGCAAACAGCATAATGCTATTTATATAAGGTCAAAAGTGCAAAACTATGGTGCAAAAGTGCAAAACATGGTGTTTAGGAATACATACTTTGATAAAACTAAAAAACAAAGGAAAGAAGCAATCTAGGAGAGTGGCTCCCTTCAGGTCTGGCAGGAGTACACAGTAGCTTATATGGCAAAGTTAACAGGTTACTTCTCAAGTTGCATGTTAAGTTCTTGAACATTAGTTCTATCATGCTTCAGAACTTAGTTTGTGTCCTCCAAATACATAAAGCATTACATGCTATTCATCTACAAAATAAATCCTGATGTATTGGTGATAAAATTGTAAGTAATTATTTTTTACCATCTGAGTGTAAAGACTAATGAGAAAAATAAGTCACCAGAAGTGTTTTCAAGCATAAATAGAAGTAATCCCAACTGTACATTCATTAAAAGAAAGTTCTGATGTATCAGCCTTGAGATGAGTGATCTGAAAGGTCAAGATGCTAAGAAATGCTCTCATTATGAAAAGAAAGTCTTCAGAGTGAACTAATCAAGGCTTCTCAAATCATGACAGGGATTAAAACCTTGACACAAATGTGTTTTGACAGTCGTCAAAGGATTCAGAGTAAGAGTCTACAATCAGCAGACTCCAAAAAAGGAGTCACTGCCAGAAATTCTCCACACAAGAAACACAAGCAAGGTGGCTTCAAAGCGAGGCAGGCGAGAACAAGGAGAAACCTGAGGTTAACAAGTTAACACACAAAAGAAGGAAATTCCGTATGTGCTGGCATGGAGTCTTACATCTTAAGGTCCCACAGCCCATGTAGAGGCTTAACCAAAGACTGTATATAGTCTTTACCAGGCCAGTACTCGAAATCACAAATGCAGAATGCTTAACAATCACCAACTCTACAACAGCCATATTTCAAACAAACCACAAACCCCCAGAATCGAGGACACATGGCTATCAATATTATACTTAGGCTAAAGCCTTTTCTTGACTAACAAGATACCTTGTGGTTTGTTGAGATAGAATGAGACACTTGAGTAGACATTTGAGGGAACGTGCGATGATTCACATAAGAACTGAAGGATTATAGTACATTCTGAGACTTACCAATTCTAACTGAAAAGACCCAAAGTTCTTTCTTAACAGGATTTAAAAATTTTATGACTACTCAAACATACTTTTAAAGCATTTCGGCCTTCAAAGGGAATAAAGGCAAAAATACCTACCAACTGACGTACAGGGATAATATTAAGTATATATATATTCAAACACATTATTATTCATATATGGATGTGGGCACACACAATTCAAATGTATTTGTGTTAATGAATGTTCGCACACATGTGAAATTCTATTAGTCAAATATCTATTGAGCACGCTCTGCACAGATATTATTACAAGTTATGTACTTAGTATTTTGAATAAGCAACTTTGCTGTATTTTATTAAGTAAAGAACAATTCTAGGTTAAGACAGTGGAAACAGATTCATGGTGTCTAGAAATCCTCTTCCCAAATCCTTAGTCCTAAAGCCATTTAAAATAAAGATATAAATCTTTCTAGATGAGACAGGAGGGCCGAAAGCTTTAGAGCAATATGAAATCTGGAAAGTAGATGACAAAGAGCAGCTCACTTAGCAGACCCTACCAGGCACCTATAAGCCTGTGGTGAGATAGCACAACCAACTCGATTTAAATGCTCAATCCCTGAGTAGTTCAGGAGCTGCACATACACGGCTGGAGTCAGGGATGAAGGGCTAAAGCAAAGAGATGGGCAAGGGTGGTTGATTATACAGGTCACTCTGACTGGCCACAGGGTCCCAGAACACCTGGTGTAGGATGATTCAGATGAGCCTGTGAGAGTGTTTCTGGATGAAGTGAACGAGCGTCCTCCATAATGGGTGATGCTCCTGCACGAGGTAAGGGTCTGAGAAGAGCAAGACTGTCTCCTGAGTCAGGGAGCTCCTGCTTCCCTGGCTGCCTCCGAACTGAGATTGGGGCCCCTCTCCTGTCCAAGATAAAAACTTAATCCCCAGGCATTTTCCATCAAAAGGTACCTGAGCATGTGCTTCACCGAAACAAGGGCATAAACCAAGAAAGAAACACACAAGATTCACAGAAAACAGGAAATACAGGAGGGAACCAAAGAGGGATCCAAGATGATGGTGAAGCAAATTCTGATGACTACCACAGGCAAAATGCAGAGGGTAATTACTTTAAATTGGAATGAGATTGAAAATCTCTGACCAGGAACATGGCAGTGACTGGCATCCATAACTATGTTTCCTTCCAATGACAATTGGAAATTACAAAATCATTACTCTGATCAGAGATCTTTGATTGGACTGTGCCTGACACTGAACTTCAGTGGTGACACTGAATTTCAGTGGTTACCCTGAAACTAGGTGTTATTTTGTTAATCACCTTCTTGGTAAGAGCATTCTGATCTCCATGGAATACAGAATATGCAAATATACCCAAATTAGATTAAACTCTGCTCTCTATAGACAATATCTCTGAAAGGATATAATAACCTGCTATCAGTTATCTCTAGAGAGAAAACTGAGTGACTGCTGAAATAGGTTATGAAGCAGAATTATATTTTTATGCCTTTCTTATTTCTTTTGAATTTTTATCATAAACATGATTTATTCAAATTGAATAAAATACATTTTCTAAAGACATTAGCAGCAAATGCAAATACAATTTGAGCCAGCAATTTTACTTGTAGGATTCAATGATCTATTTAGAGATATTTTCATTGCAATACTAAGCTAGAAAATTATCAGAAATGATCCAAATGCTGGTTATCAAGAGACTAGTAAAGAAGTGATGGTTGGTAGATAAATCTCTTCAGAAACACCAAAGTGTGAATAAACTGGTTAGGTATTGATAGAGAATGCTTCCCAATATTCCTTACTAAGGAAAAGAAAAGCAAAGTTAAGAATGTATAATATGCTACCATTTGTGTAAAGAGAAAAGATTAAGTTTTATATATCTATTGCTCAGATGTGCATAAAATGCAAGTGAAGGGATAGGAGAAAACTGCTGCTGAAAACATCAGTTTCATATAGAGAAGAGCAATTCTGCTAGGGTCATGGATGGTAAGGGTTCTGCTGCATTTATTCCTGTATCTTTTACATTTTGAACCCAGAATGTATAACCCCAAAGTTTACTTTATAGGGTCAAGTAGAGTAAGTGAAATAATTTGAGAAGTGAGAAATAAAAAGTAAAGATCAAATGAAAATGACTGATCTAAGGAAGAGTGAACTGTACACAGAATTTATGTTTTCCAAGAAAAAGTGTTAAAAGATGGTCTTAAAGGAGGTTTGTTGCTCTGGAGAGTCTTTTTATCTCTCTTTGAACAAAAAAGAGAAACTGGTTAGTCCACAGCTAACCTCACACTCAGTGAAATGTTTATAGCTGATCAGGAGCAAGACAAGAATGCCCATTCTCTCCAGTCTTATTAGACTTAGTATTGGAAGCCAGAGAAATTAAGAAAAACAGACATTAAAGTTGAAAAAAAAAAAAGGAGAAGAAAAACTGTCACTGTTTGCAGAAGTATTAAAAAGCAGAGACATCACTTTGCCAACAAAGGTTCATCTAATCAAAGTTACAGTTTTTCCAGTAGTCATGTATAGTTGTGAGAGTTGGTCCATAAAGAAGGCTGAGCACTGAAGAATTAATGCTTTCTAACTGTGCTACTGGGGAAAACTCTTGAGTGTACTTCAGAGAGCAAGGAGATTAAACCAGTCAATCCTAAAAGAAATTAACCCTAAATATTCATTGGAAGAACCAATGCTAAAGCTGAAGCTCCAACACTTTTGGCCATCTGATGAGAAGAATTGACTCACTGGAAAAGACTGATGCTGGGAAAGACTTAAGGCAAGAGAAAGGGGCAGCAGAGAGTGATGGTTAGATAGCATCACCAACTCAACAGACATGAATCTGAGCAAACTCTGGGAGATACTGAAGGACAGAGGCACCTGGATGCTATAGTCCATGGGGTCACGGAATCAGACATGACTTAGTGACTGAACAACAAAAATACAGAAGCCCCTAAAGACCTCCAAAAACTGTTAGAATAAAATTTAGTAAAGCTGCAGAATACAAAAATCATTATGCGAAAACCTGTTGCTTTTCTACGTACCAGTAATGAACCATTGGAACAAAATTAAGAAACAATCCCTGTTACAATTGCATCAAGAAAAGTATCTGGAACAAATTTAACCAAGGAGGCGAAAGACATGTACACTGAAAACCACAAGACATTAATGAAAGAAACTGAATACACAAACTGGACCAGTATCTAATACCATACACAAAAGTTAAGGGGTGAGGCACATAAGTAGAGAAACAGCCTGAGAAAATGAAGGTGAATTGAAAACTGGTCATTGATGACCTGGGGAAACACAGCCCCGATAGCTCCCCAGTGAGGATAGTGGGATCCACAGCGTGCTGCGGGTGGAGTGGTCTTATATTTTTCTCTGTGTTGTTTTCTCAGACTTAGCTTATTTTAGCGCAAAGCCTAATCTCTATGTGCCAGCAAAATGCAACAACAATTTGAGGATTACTGTCATAAAATGGATCTTTGTTGCTTCCAATTGTAGCACCAATTCAGAAAATCATGTCTTATTCAAAGTGTAAAATTACCCTTAATATGTAATAAATGAATATTTGCAAAATAATTTGTTACTTAAAACAAGGTCTTGGTAATTTGCAATTATCTAAGTAAATTCATATTGAACAGTGGAAAGTCATACCATAAGATTCACAGGGATCTTAGAAAGAAAATAAGATTTCTCCTAAGTATTTTCAGTATTTGTGATGGTTCTATTACTTATAATTCTGAAAGTATGAAAGCAAAAATCTTAAAGATCAATGAAAAATACCTTGAGATATATTGAAAAGTGAAGTGAAAATGTTAGCTGCTTAGTCATGTCCAGCTCTTTTGGGACCCCATGAACCTGCCAGGCTCCTTTGTCCATGGAATTCTCCAGGCAAGAATACTGGAGTGGGTAGCCATTCCATTCTCCAGGGGATCTTCCCAACCCAAGGACTGAACCTGGGTCTTATGCATTGTAGGTGGATTCTTAACCATCTGAGCTACCAGAGATAATATTAGGAAGCTCAAAGGGAGTAAAGAGTCTTGTAGAATAGCATCACTATTCAAAAAATAGGATGAATATATAATGACATCAAAGTCATTGACATTGACTTTAATCCCACAAATGACATTGTGGAAAACAAGACTGAAAATGGGAAAAAAAAAAACTCAGTGTAAGATTGGTGTGAAATGTTTTCTCAAGAAAAGATGAATGAAGTCCTGCTCCTCCAAGGATGTGCATTGCCTTCCCATCACCGTCAGACCAGCTGGTACATGAGAGCCGTGGTTTGTTTACAGCCCTGGTCCTGCCCTGACTACATCACAGTGAGGAGCACGGGGCCCTCCCGCTACAGACCCACTCGTCAGCACCATGCCTGTGCCCCAGATCTTCTGAGACTCAGCAACTGGAAGTCTCGTCAGTGTGTGGTTTCTCTGCTGGTTCCTGGCAGCTGTCAAAGCCACACTCATGCAGCAGCCAGCAGAACATTAGTGACCCAAGGAAAGACACAGCACTTCCAACACGGCAAGGTCTGACCCAATGCCTTATTTAGCTTTTTTTTTTTTTTTTTTAACAGGCAGGAATCTGGAATGACAGTCGATTTTTTTCCCTCTCCTATCTGCATTCGAGTTTTCAAGAAGCATTCAGGGTCAGCTGTGAATCTAGTCAAAATTAACTGAAATAACACCTTAAACACGTGTACGATTGATGATATTTATAAGTGATAGCACTTCATTTTGACTGAGATTCTGACAAAGATTAAACTTCCCTGAATGCAATATGAGTTCAAAGAACACACCTTTAAAGAAAACCTTGAGCTACAGCTAGAAACTAGATGTGTTCATAATTTGCCAAATTTTGAATCCCTGCTGAGATGGTGCACCCCTTTACACATTGCACATGGACTCAGTGAAGTCAAGGACAGCTTGCCAACCACACACACTTAACGTTGAGTCCTGTGTCTACAAGAGTGTCACCTGTTATTCTGCTCTGCGGTAGCAAAGAATGTCCAACAGCTTTGATTTTGAAGGAGCTGACCCTTTATTTTCATCATTCTGCCAAAAAAGTAGGGATATGAAACGGCAGGAAGATATCTCAGTGCCTTGAAGACAAGATTTGAACAACCAGACTTTCCTCCCTTCTGGTCAATTGTAAATTGACAAAAGCAAACCACAGCAGCCCAGATTTAGGGGAATCTTTTATCTCATTATCAAGATCCTTTTAATTTGCAGAGTTTCTCAGAGCTCATAAATACCTCTTCCCCCGCCTCTGTACGATGTAAGAACAGATGAAAGAGAAGTGTAATGGTTCTGATCCCATTAGGGCGTCGACATTAGTGGGGGAGCAATTTTAAAAGTAATTGACTATACTTTACTGGCATCAGGAGGGGGCCGCTGTGAAGACCCGTCCTGCTTCGAGGTTAGTGCTGGCGCTGTTCGTCCTCTGCTGTGTGCCCATGTGTTAGGTCTGTGTCCCTTCAAGGCATCACGATTCAAAGCACAACAGAAGAAAAATCATGCAGGGTTGGCTCCTGCTGCCTGCGGTGTTCTGTTCACACCCTGCTCCACCAGGGGAACCTAAAGTAAGGCTCTGTTCCCTCTGGTGATGCAAAGCTTAACAACCCCAGAGCATCCAGGAAAGCCTTAGTGTTGATACAGATTAATTCACAGGACATGGTCTAAGGGTTGTTTATATAGAGGTGTTCCCTTTCTATTATAAACTTACATGGTCCATATTTAAAGCTGTATGTTAAATAGCTTTAGATTTACATGAAAGATGTGATTATTAGAGTTCCCATGTACTCCACATCCAGTTCTTGTTACTGAAGGCATGTTACATCACAGCACATTTATCACAAGTATGGAACCAAGTTGATACATTATTCTTTACCTACGTCCACACTTTATTCCTATTTCAGTTTTTCCCTAGTGTCCTTCCTCTGTTCCAGGATCCCACACGCTCACCCACTGCATTCACTGGTCACACTTTCTTTGGCTCCTCTTGGCTGAGACACTTCTGGCTTTTCTGGATTTTGATGACCTTGGCAGTCTTGAGCAGCTCTGATTGGGTACATGGTAGGCTGTCATTCAAATGGAGTTTTTCAAATGTCTTTGTCATGGTTAGACTGCATAAAAGATTTTGGGAGAAAGACTAGACGTAAAGTACCCTTTCATCACAAACTATCAAGGATACGGGCTGTCAACACAACTCATCACTGGTGGTGCTGACCTGGATCACTGGGCTGAGGTCGCACGTGTCAAGTTTTCCATGCAAAGTGTTTTCCTCCTTTCCATTCTCTTCTCTTCGAAAGTCAAGAAAAGCAGCCCGCACTGAAGAGAGTTCAAACTCCACCTCCTTGAAGAGAGCTACATGATTTAAAAATCTTTTGCACAAAATACTTGTCTATTTTTTGCCATTCATAAATTCAGTTTACATCAGTATGGACTCATGGAAATTTGCTATGCACTTTGTTCAGACTTCACCACTGAGAGGTTTTAGTTGGTCCCTGTGCCCTCTGCCTTGCTCTCACTGTCTCTGTGTTCTTGGCTTTTGAGCTCAGGCTCATTGTATGTACTCCCTTCCCCAGTCCTAGAGTCAGCCATTTTTCTAAGATCCCTGGACCCTTTGATGAGTGTTGTATTATTAACAGAGACCAAACTCTGGGCACTGGGTGTGGTCAGTGCTGCTGGGCTCCTATTGCCTCCTGGGCTTGTCAGCTGACAGAGGAAGGAAACATGTATGCTAATTTCCCTGTATACAAATACCTAGACATTTTTCTGTGTATCCGTTTGTATCTATTTGACATAATAATAAAGTCCTCTGACTTTGTGGAGAAGCTTTATACTACCAGGTTCTTCCAAGTGTTCTCCTTTTAGTTCCAAGATTCATAACTTGTGGGGACATGGTGTCTAGCTTGCTACATATAAGTGTTAGCCCCTCAGTCATGTATGACTCTTTGTGACCCCATAGACTGTACCCCACCAGCTTTCTGTGTCTGTGGAATTTCCCAGGCAAGAATACAAGTGGGTAGCCATTCCCTTCTCCAGGGGATCTTCCAGACCTAGGGATTGAACCCGGGTTTCCTGCATTGCAGGCAGATTTTTATCATCTGAGCCAACTGCATATTTCAAAGTTACTGGAAGTAGATCTAAAAGTTCTCATCACAGGAAGAAAATTTTAACTGTATAGTGATAGATTTTTATCTAAACTTAGACTGTGTTGATCCTTTTTCAGTATGTACAAATATGGAATTATGCTGTTCAACTAACGCAATTCAAATTTACCTCAAACTTCCATCCAGTTCCATGAATCTCCCACATCAAACTGTGCTCCCTCTGCACTAATGGCTAGGTGTAGGTCAGGCAGGGCCTACTCTAGAATTTGAGTCTCTGAGCACAGGGTCACCTGGCTGCACACATGCCATCAAGGCACCTTTCCTCTAGGAGCTGAGTCTGCACTCAACTCCTGCACCCAGGAAAAGCCACTGAGGTTGTGAATGCCTGTTGATATTTTTGCATTATTTGCATCAACTGGACATGGAACAACAGACTGGTTCCAAATAGGAAAAGGAGTACATCAAGGCTGTATATTATAAACCTGCTTGTTTAACTTATATGCAGAGTACATCATGAGAAACGCTGGGCTGGAAGAAGTACAAGCTGGAATCAAGATTGCCAGGAGAAATATCAATTACCTCAGATATGCAGTTGATACCATCCTTATGGCAGAAAGTGAAGAGGAACTAAAAAGCCTCTTGATGAAAGTGAAAGAGGAGAGTGAAAAAGTTGGCTTAAAGCTCAACATTCAGAAAACAAAGATCATGGCATCTGGTCTCATCACTTCATGGCAAATAGATGGGGAACCAGTGGAAACAGTGTCAGACTTTATTTTTGGGGGGCTCCAAAATCACTGCAGATGGTGACCGCAGCCATGAAATTAAAAGTCGCTTACTCCTCGGAAGAAAAGTTATGACCAACCTAGACAGCATGTTGAAAAGCAGAGACATTACTTTGCCAACTAAGGTCCGTCTAGTCAAGGCTATGGTTTTTCCTATGGTCATGTATGGATGTGAGAGCTGGACTGTGAAGAAAGTTGAGCGCCAAAGAATTGATGCTTTTGAACTGTGGTGTTGGAGAAGACTCTTGAGAGTCCCTTGGACTGCAAGGAGATCCAACCAGTCCATTCTGAAGGAGATCAGCCCTGGGATTTCTTTGGAAGGAATGATGCTAAAGCTGAAGCTCCAGTACTTTGGCCACCTCATGCGAAGAAGTGACTCATTGGAAAAGACTCTGTTGCTGGGACAGATTGGGGGCAGTAGCAGAAGGCGACGACAGAGGATGAGATGGCTGGATGGCATCACTGACTCGATGGAAGTGAGTCTGAGTGAACTCCGGGAGTTGGTGAAGGACAGGGAGGCCTGGCGTGCTGCGATTCATGGGGTCGCAAAGAGTCAGACACGACTGAGTGACTGAAATGAACTGAACTGAACTGAGACACACTGTAGCCAGAACCACTTGATTTCTAGTCTGCCACTCAGACCTTTTTTCCAGTAGCAGAGGTCCATTTCCTATCAGACACTTCTATACCCAGCTGTCGTGTTTGGTTCTGTTTATTAGCCTTATCTTTTAATATCTTCTTTCTTTCTAGTAATTTGTTAAGTTTGTATTTTCTTATAGTAATTTCCTTCTAGTAATTTGTTCAGTTTTTATTTTCTATGTCAAGTGTGTCCTTTAAAACATATTCTGATGACTAAGTTTTGGATTTTCTAGGCCTTTTTTCACTTTTGTAACTTTGATGGTTTGTTTACCAGCATGAAACCCTAAATGGCCTACAATCAAACATCCTCCCACTGTGGAGAATGTGCGTGTGCTTCTATAAAGACCTCCTAGGGGCATCACAGACCCCGATTCAACCTGTATGTCTTGACTTGAAGTTTTATGAACCAAAAACATCAGTAAAAATTTGAATCCAAACCCTATATGAGACAGTGTTTTGTTTCTCGACTGTGTTTTACAGGCAGAATCCAGAGTTGTTTTTCTGTCCAGTGAGCACATGCCTGGCCTTCCTGGGTCTTTCTCACTCAGGACCCAGCCTCAGTCTGACTGTAGCTTCATCCCCATGTACTTGTCTCCCCCTGTTCATTTGTGGTCTTTTGGGCCATTAAATGCCAAACCACAGTGTCACTAAGTGTAGCACATTCCCATGCAGTAACTGAAGCCCTAGAGGGAAAAGGCACATTGTAGTTTTTGTCCCTGTTTAATTTTTGCCCTGGGAGATTTTCCTGTTTATTCTGAGTTTAGTTTTGCATTTGAGAGATTTGTTATACTTTATCTGATGTTTCTAGGTGTTTTGTGGTAGGACCACTTTGGGTGTTTTCTCTGTTACGTTGCTTTTGGATATGATTATATTTTAAAATCATAGCATATAAATGATTACCCAGCAATTCTTTGACAGGTGAGGAAAGATGAGACCCTAACAGGTGGACTTCTCTAGTTTCCATGTTGTGTAGTTTAACCTAAAACTCTACTGTTTCCAGTAGACACATTATATCTGTTGAAAACTTCCCAGATTAACAGGAAAATAAGGCATAAGCAGAAGCAGGCAAGAGGCACCTGGTTCACTCAAGGGAACCCCAAAATTCAGGGTCGGGGCAGATCTGGTTTTAGTCATACAGCAATATGCTGATTTCAAGATGCAAAAATAGGGAGTCCAAGGTGGAGAAATCAGGCAACAACTGCTCCAAGGTCAACTGACCCCTGACATCATTTAGACTAGCCCCCTAGGGCTGCTGCCAGGAATTCAGTGCCAAATCTTATCATAAAGCAACACCGACAAGCCCACGGAGGGGGGCTTCTAAAGCAAGAGGCCTGTGTTCTTCCAACACAAGGAGCAGAAGCTGAGGAAGACAAGGTAACACCTGGTCTAGCTGAATCCTGAACTTGGAGGGCTTCTTTCCTATAAAGCAGGGGTCCCCCATGTGTTTGGCACCAGGGACAAGTTTCATGGAAGACAATACTTCCATGGACAAGGAGGATGTAGGGGAGGGATAGTTTCAAGATGATTCAAGTGCATTGCATTTATTGTGCACTTTATTTCTACTATTATATCAGCTCCTCTCAGATCATCAGGCATTAGATCCCAGAGGCTGGGATCCTGCTGTAAAGAATGATACTGAAGCAATCAGTGAGACTTGAACATGACCATGAAATACATGAAAGCATTAAATCAATGTTAATAAGGTTCTTGGTTATGATAGTATGTTTTTGATATTAGCGATAAGAGGGGAAAGCTCAACTTAATCTCAAGTTGTTCTGGCAAAAATCACAGAGACTGAGATGCACACACCAGAGTGGGTTCTGCCTGAAGACCCCATGTTGTCCAGCACATAGACAGTCAGGGCCCAGCACCCTCTTCAGACAGCTGACAACACAGGTTTCCAGGACTCATGGCATTTTGCCTAATATGGTGAAGTCTTGGCATGTTTAATGTCACCTCATAAACTGAGAACAACTTGATTACAGAACATGGGTAAATAATGCTTGCTGCTGCTGCTGCTGCTAAGTCGCTTCTGTCGTGTCTGACTCTGTGCGACCCCACAGACAGCAGCCCAGCAGGCTCCCCCGTCCCTGGGATTCTCCAGGCAAGAACATTGGAGTGGGTTGCCATTTCCTTCTCCAATGCATGAAAGTGAAGAGTGAAAGGGAAGTCGCTCAGTCGTGTCCGACTCTTAACGACCCCATGGACTATAGCCTACCAGGCTCCTCCGTCCATGGGATTTTCCAGGCAAAAGTACTGCAGTGGGGTGCCATTGCCTTCTTTGAAACAATGCTTAGATAAAGTCAAATTACAACCACAGGTTCAGGCTGTGACTTAAATATATCAATCTGTTCCTATACTTACAGGTAATCCTGATTTATTCGTGATTTGTTTACACTATCATCTGTTACCTTTCTCTAGTATTTTCCAGAAGGTGCCAAAGGGGGAAAATGTGTATGAAAAGGTAAAAAATATACTAACCTTTTTATTCTTTAGTTTATGTTTTTTACAAGCTGATTTGAGGATAATACTACGCAATCTGCCGGTGCACATCTTCGTCGAGTTCACTGGACACCAGGATTCCACAGAAATAGATTGGAAATCACCATTTAGAACAGAAGTAGCAAACACTGTTTTATGAGTTTCATTAAACAGACCCTAATGGAGCACCGTGGTACACAGTTCACACTGAGCCTGGAGCCGGTAGGTACCTGAGTCCCAGCTCTGTGGCAGAGAGGACCCCAAGCCTCCATGAGCCTCAGTTTCCACACCTTTACCTGCAAAATAGAAGCACAGAAGCACAACCTCTGAATCACAGATTTTGTTAGGATTAAATGAGGGACATGTGAGGTGCTTAGAGATGTTTGTGCTGACCTGCCACCAGGTAAGTGTTCAGTTCACCTTACCTTTACACACACCATCCCATAAAACAGCATGGCAAACACTGACACCTGCTTTACTTCTCTACACACGGGCACAGAGACTCAGGGGAGCAGAGTGGGTGAGCTGCTCAAGGTTACACAAGAAGGGGGCATCTGCCTTCTCCAGGCTGAGCTTAGAGGCTCTCAGACCCTTGCAGGTTTGGTTGCTGAGCTGAATTACATGAAGCAATTTCTAAAAATTTTAAGAGGGATATTTAAAAATGAATTATTAACCTTGATGATAGTTTAAACTGATTTACCGAAAGAAGTAGTGAAAATTTGAGATTTCAATATTTACCAGGAAGTATTTGGACTAAGAATATGAAGAAACATCCTCAAAACTCCTGAAAAGATTGAGATTTCTCACCAGTTTGGCTCTTATGAAGTCTGCTTTCATTATTAGCATTTTTGCTTAACTTGTCAGATCTGGATGCCTTTCAGGATCAATTTAAATTTGTAAGTGCAGCCGAAACGAACTCGTTGTGCATTCCTAGCTCGGCTGCTATTGACAGCTGCACCCAGAACAATGTACAAATGCAAACTGCTCCAACAATAGCCTGCAGCAATTACGTCCCAATAACTGTTCAGAAACTGCCACACCTGCTTTCCATCCATCCTTATTAACAAGCACAATTCACAACCTAAAGTGATAGAAAACAAACTAACTGTTACCAGCTGGTCCACGCAGATGCTGAGACGGATGTCACTGAGGTGAGGGACCCGGTTCCACACAAGCTGCAAATGTGTGATCAAAGTCCAGAACTTTCCTTGATCCATTCCGCTGGGACCAAATGGATGTTATTGTCAACATGCAACAGGCCACCCTGGTTCCTGACGTGAAAGAAGCGAGATTTATGAGCAAGTTTACCGATTTGGAATAAGAGCTTTTAAAATTTCTGGAACCTTTCAGTATTCCTGATTTAGTCTCGAGAGGGAAACAGTTTTTAGTGTCTCATCCTTGATTGGCATTTGGAGCAGGCCAACCTGGGATGGAAGGGTGATGACTGGCACCCTCTGTCTTCCAACTTGCGAGGAAGGTGGCACAGGGGGGCTCAGGGGCAGAGAAGATATAAACAACCAACCTATCATTCACGTTCAGTATCTCCTCAAATGAGACAGACCAGCGTGGCAGCAACCAGACTTCTTTGTAGTTAAGGCAAAGTATTGATGACAGTCGTCCATTCCTCGAAATCAAGGTGAATTTTGCACTCAGCTCAATAGGACATGTGCCCAATAGCACCACAGGGTCTGTTCAACAAGGAAACAGCAGGAGTGACCCAGGTGAAGAAACGGCAGAGCATAAACCAGACCAGACTGGCTCATTACAAATGCAACGCCTTACATGTTTAATTCTACAAAGTGGAACTCTCTCGAAAACAATGTTGTCAGAGTCTGAAATTCCTCTGGACGGAAGGCCTACTTAAGCTCATATTTTTCCAGAAACAAAGGCTCTAGGACATGAGAAAGTGTGCGTTGTACACTCATGGGCCTGCACCACGAACGGCATAGATTTTCCTCTGTGAGAGACAAAAAACAAGCTGCTGCCCACGTGTCTGTAAAACCACCTGCTGGGTTATGGTGATGATACAGAAAACCTACTAAAATAGATCTCTAAAATCCATATGTTGCAGGAAAGATGAGGAGGAATCAGCATAAAAAAGGGTGAAGAAAGTCAGATTGGCAGGACAAAGAGAATCTGGGAATAGTGCTGTGTTTACTTCACGGCTTGATTCTGAAGGACCACCTCTTCTGGGAAGCCTGCCATGGACACCTCATTTGAAAGAGCTAACTTCTCACCTACCACCATCACTGTTCCCATCCTTCTGCTTAACCTCCCCCCTCCCATCACCACTGTCAGACTCCAGACCACTGTTTCTGTTTTGCTTTGAGATGTTCAGTGGTGAGTGTATCCCACAAGAGGAAGATAAACCATGGGACAGCGGGAATATGTCCCTGGACCTCTGGAGTCTACAGAAGAATCTACAGAAGAGGCTGAGACATGGTAACTCAGCAAAACTCAGAACGAACAAAGGTGCAAGCTCCAAATTCTACAAATTCATCTCTACAAAAAAATGGACCTCATCTGCCGTACACCAACAAACAAAAGAAAGCCTAGACACCACCTTTTTCTGCTAAAAATCTCTTTCCTTTATACATGCTGCAAATCTCTTGATTTTTGGTCCTTATCATTAATCAGGAAATAAACTGAAAGTGTAGATTCTGCAGGGTTTCCGTTACCTTAAGAGGGGAAACAATTTCATCGTTTTGGGGATGGCTTTGCAGTGTGAATGTGCATGCCCTTGTTACAGCCTGAAACAGAAACCAGCCCTAAAAACTCCCCAAGCAGACAAAACCAGTATAGTCACAGAGGCGGAGTTGAACTATGCTTCTTCTGTGAAACTCGCTTGATGCCTTGTTTCTGCTCTGGAAACATAAGCAAAACAAACTGTCTCCTGAGGATGCTATGAGGTCACCACTGACCAAGTCAACATCATTTAGGAAAATTCTAGAATCATAACCAGTCACAGTGAAGAATAAAGTCACTGCTCTCTTGCCGCAGAAGCTTCGTTAATAACAGCGCACTGCTGAGCCTCACCCTGTCTGGTTGGAGGCTCTTGGTTTGCCAACTGTTTTTTTGGTGTCAGAACACAGCGTTCACTAATCACTGCTTGGGTGACTCACTGTTTCTCCTTCTGTTGTTTCTAAGCTTTTGGCAGCATTTAACATTTTCAGTTATTGCTTTATACTTTAATCTGGACATGCAATGTTATAATTTACACCATTTCAAACAGAGGAAACTACGTACACTGTCAAGTCCATAATTTTTCAGAAAAATATGAGTAATTTGTGGGGCTTCCCAGGTGGCATAGCAGTAAACAACATGCCTGCCAATGTACCAGACATGGGTTCGATCCCTGGGTCAGGAAGATCCTTGGAGAAGGAAGTGGCAATCCGCTCCAGTGTTCTTGCCTGGGAAATCCCATAGACAGAGAAGCCTGGCAGGCTACAGTCCATGGGGTCACAAAGAGCCAGACACGACTTAGCAACTAAACAACATGCTGAGTAACTGAAAATTAAGATGTTAAATTACTTATATGTAATTTTACAAAAAAACTCAAATTTTGGTAAATTTTATTATAGCTAGAAATAATTGGGTCTCTTCCTATATTTTACTATTATGATTTCTAACTTTAAAAATATTTATTTTTTAAAAAAACTGAGATCATTACAGATATCAATATCCACAGTAAAAAGTAACACAAGTATTAATTTGATTTGAAAGTTATAATTAAACATCTTAAAGAATTTATTCAGTTAACTGTTAATAATAATAAAAATGCTGATGATGAAAATAGAAGCTATTAACACTTCATATGCATCAGGATCTCTGCCCAACAATGCATTTTTATAAATTTGTAGTAACTTGTGTGTATGTGGGTGTGTCTGTGTGTGTCGCTGTGTATGTGTTTCCATGTGTGTCTCTGTATGTTTGCATGTGTGTGTTTGTGCACGTCAGTGTGTGCGCAGGGCTTTAAGATTATTTGGGAGGTTACATCTTTGAGTCAGTGCTTCTAAGGTATCAGGCTTAATAAGAATTTCCAAGACACAGCACATGGCATTATACAATGTTCTTTTAGATTTCTCTTCATTGAATTTAGTTTTTATATTTGTATTTGGCCAGGATCTCCCAATCTTGCCTAAATGAATACTCACAATCTTTCCTGAATAAGACATCTTCTTCCCAACTGATTAGAAACACCACTTTTATAAGTACTCATTTTTATTTTGTATAATGATCAAATGTACAATCTATTCTCATTGTCTCATTACTGTTCTCCTGAAACAGGATAAAAATATAAAAATTAAAAATATGGATGCAGGTGAGGGAAAAAGAGAAAAGAAGAGGAGAGAAGGAGAAGGACCGGCATCTCTTGAGGGCCTCTTGTCAAGTGACATGGAATTCCAGATAGTCCAGGGCTTGCTCCACTCTAACTGAGATCATCAACTGAATTAGAACCATTTTTCTTCTTCCATAGAAAGTTAACTTGTGATACATGGCTGTAATGTGCTTCTCAGGTGACTCAGATGGTAAGGAATCTGCCTGTGATACAGGAGACCTGTGCTTGATCCCTGGGTCGGGACGAGCTCCTGGAGGAAGAAACGGCAACCCACTCCAGTATTCTTGCCTGGAGAATTCCATGGACAAAGGGAGCCTTGTAGGCTACGATCCACGGGGTTGCAAAGAGTCAGACATGAGTGAGCGATTCACGCACACACATATGGGTGTAATAGCATAAATCTTAAATTTAGAGTTAGAATATCTGAGTTCAAATTTGGTCTTTCTCATCTGCAAAGCTCCAGTGAGAATCAGATAATATGCCTCATACAAATGTGTGTGTGTGTGTTTGTGGTGTGCTTGTGTGTGTGTGTGCGGGAAAAAGACATTTCCATATATGAATCAGTAGTCATACATTTTTTAGTTTTAAAGGGGGTCAAATGTTTTGATTGCATTCTCATTTAAAAAGTAACTAAAGACTAATGCATGTTTTAATTTGATGAATATACCAATGAACTTAACATACTAAATTCTGTGCAGGAGTTGGGCCCTAGCAATTCCTGATACAGTGGCTGGACAGTGCTTCATTTGGGGAGGTAAGCATTATGTTGAATAAGATCAAACCAAACTCACACAAAGGGAGGTGATGCCATGTGCCTCACTCTCCTGATGCATCTGAGCAGGTAGTGGAGAGCTTCGGGATTTGTGAGGGGATCAGCCAGGGAAGAGCTATCATCACTCTGTAATGAACAATAAATGTTAAAAATAGAAACCTTAATTTAAAATGTGAGTTCAGATTTACATGTAAATACATTCTATAATATAAAATAATCCTATCATATATCTGACATATATTACTCCATCTAAATTATTTATATTTTGCCCACAAACAGTCCATATTCATAAATATCATGTTTGGATTGAT
This sequence comes from Capricornis sumatraensis, assembly GCF_032405125.1. Lineage (NCBI taxonomy): Eukaryota > Metazoa > Chordata > Mammalia > Artiodactyla > Bovidae > Capricornis > Capricornis sumatraensis. Next base: position 48,760,577 of record NC_091083.1, read on the forward strand.
TTATTTTTGTCTTTATACACAGTCTGCTCTTCAAGCTCCAGGCTTTTAATTAATCTGGATTTGGGGTATAAATTCTTTGTGCCTTGATTAATACCAAACAAGCTTTATTTAATTAAAGAGACAGGCTGGTGAAAGACATTTTAATCAAAAATTTCATATGCATACAGTACATCTGTATTTAATACTTGCGAAGGAAAAAGAACACCTGATTTATTGTATTTGTTTTTTAAATGTTTTGAATAAAGCAATGGTTCTATTTCTTGTGATGAATGCCTTCTGCACCTACTTCATCTCAAAGCCGTCACAGCAGCAACGAGAAAGAACAAGGAGGCCCGGAGGAAGCCCTCCGGCATCACGAAATGTTGGCATGTCTCCTGAGCATACATGCAAAACAAGAGGCTTTGTTGGGTTTTCTTTGTTCAGAACCCTTGAGGGCACTGCTCTTCAAAGAAAGCAGGTGAGGAAACGAAACTTGATCCTAAAATTTAAGAGACTCATCATATTTTTAAATTTCTGATTTATGCTGTTGAAAATGGTCCTCCTTTTGAAATCAGTATTTCATTCACAGACATTTTGATGGAAAAGCACTTCATAATTGCATTTAAATTCACAGGGTTCAGTGGACTCTTCCTTAACAGTTTACCAAGCTTTCTATGCCCATTTTCTCACTGCTGGACATGTAGATTGTTTCTGATATTTGACTCTCTGAATACTGATGCTCAATATTCCTGGGCATAAATCTTTGTCTATGAATCTGGTTATTCATTAAACAGAAGAGAGTCCCAGCACTGGAAGTCCAAGACAGAAGCAGAGTTGTAGAATCTTACTGTTTCTTAACAAGCATCTCCCTGAAAAGCAGTGTATTCCCTCCATCAATAAGAATGACTGCTTCCATGTAACTTACCATTCTTGTGGGCTTAATGAGTTTGTATCCCATGTTTAATATTACATGTAAATTGTAACAAGTGAATTAGGAATGCATCTACTGATACTATAAAATACAGTAGAAAAAAATGGCAAAGTTGTTTTAGAGCATGTTTTAGGTAGCTCCCTCATCAAAATGAAAAAAAAAAAAAATGAAGTCGCTCAGTCGTGTCCGACTCTTTGCAACCCCGTGGACGGTAGCCCACCAGGTTCCTTCCTCATCAAAGTACCTTGTAAATGTATAAGGAGCAGTGGTGCCAGACGGTGTAGAAAGCTGGTTCTCTGAGAGGTTGACTGGCCCAGGAGCATTAGAATTTGCTAGAAATGCAAATCCATGTCTCTGCTCAGTCTGCAGAATTAGAAATCCTGGGGGTGAGACCCAGCGCTCTGTGTTACATCTTCCGGATGATTCTAAAGTTTATCAACCTGGGAGCTTTAAAGAGGAAAATACCACAATTCCAACTGGCTGTTCTCTTGAAATGAACTCCAGCTATGAGAATTGGATGCAAAGTGTGAGACTGCAGTCTTGCAGAAGGCAGCTGTTCCCAAGCTGGAGAGGCAGGCGGGGTCCTTAGCACAGAAGAGCACTCCCAGGGACTTCACATTAGGTCTGGCTCTGTTTGGGAAAGGGTGTTGGGAACACTTCTGCTCACCCCTGTCCACTCCCTCTGAGATGAAAGAAGAGAAGTGAAGTGAAGTGAAAGTCGCTCAGTCGTGTCTGACTCTGCAACTCCATGGAGTATACAGTCCCTGGAATTTACCGGGCCAGAATACTGAAGTGGGTAGCCGTTCCCTTCTCCAGGGGATCTTCCTGACTCAGGAATCAAACTGGGATCTACTGCATTGCAGGTGGAGTCTTTACCAGCTGAGCTACTACGGAAAGCCCTCTGAGATGCAGGAAGACCCAGCAGTTCTAGAGCCAGCACTCCGAACAACGTGCTCCATGTGGGGCAGGCACAGTTCACTGTGCTGGACACTTCCGCTCCCAGGGAAGTGTCCCTGTCTGCTGCTGGTGGTTCTGATAGCAGGAGGGCCATTGGGAATGCCTTCCTGCTAACAGTTTTTACAGCTAAAAGCAGTGAGTCCAGGAAGAGTAACATGTGTTCACAGCACTTTTGTGAAAGCAATCTACCAGCTTTGTTTACATTCTATATCAGAGGAAACTTAGATTGGAGAATTACAGCAATTTTCTAACATGGAAACTTCCTCAAGCTGCTTCCATGCTAATGGAAACAAATACCTAGATGACAGAAATGAAAATGAGGAAAATTAGACATAAAAATTCACTAGCTTATTCTAAAAGGGAGTTTTCTTTTATGACACATTAGAGTGAGAAAATTCAACATGAAATTTAAGAAATGGGAATATCAACCCACAGATTTAAGAGCACTGAAAATGGTAGCAGTATGTTATCCTATGTAGAACAGAACTGAAAACTCTGGAAGTATCAAAATAAGATTGATTTGCAACATTTAGAGCTAAGGTTGAAACCACCATGTTGATGTGAAACTTTAAGTGATTTGTATATTATGTTTTCAACAACAGGCAGTTCTTATTGTAAGACAGGTTCAGTATTTCTATCCTAAAACTGTTTTAAAAGGACACTCACAGGGGTTTAGGCAAATATACCCCAATCAGTAGGCGCTGTAGTTCCTGCCCGGCTACTTATCTTGTGTTGGGAGAAACTGGCTTCCATGGAGTGTAGACCCAGAGGAACCGACGTTATGGGTATGTCTCCCCTTACTGTGGAGAGAGAACTGCCTGGAGCAAGTTCATGGGAACATTCAGTGTAGTTAATTTCAGTTCAGTTCAGTTTGGTTCAGTTAGGGATTCCTCAGTGGCTCAGGAAGTAAAGAATCTGCCTGCAATCCAGGAGACCTGGGTTCAATCCCTGGGTCAGGAAGATCCCCTGGAGAAGGACAGGGCAACCCATTCCAGTATTCTTGCCTGGAAAATCCCATGGATGAAGGAGAATGGTGGGCTACAGTCTATAGGGTTGCAAAGAGTCAGACACAACTAAGCGACCTCACTTTTCACTTTAAGTTCAGTTGCTCAGTCCTGTCCGACTCTTGGTAACCCCATGAACCACAGCACGCCAGGCCTCTTTGTCCTTTACCAATTCTCAGAGTTTACTCAAACTCTTATCCTCTGGTTCGGTGATGCCATCCAGCCATCTCATCCTCTGTCATCCCCTTCTCCTCCAACTTCAAACTTTCCCAGCATCAGGGGCTTTTCAAATGAGTCAGCTCTTCACATCAGGTGGCCTCTTCACATCTGGTTGGATCTCCTTGCTGTCCAAGGGACTCTCAAGAGTCTTCTCCAACACCACAGTTCAAAAGCATCAATTCTTCGGCACTCAGCTTTCTTTATAGCCCGACTCTCACATCCATACGTGACTACTGGAAAAACCATAGCTTTGAGTAGATGGACATTTGTTGGCAAAGTAATGTCTCTACTTTTTAATATGCTGCCTAGGTTGGTCATAACTTTTCTTCTGAGTTAATTTACAAGTTTCCAAAAGGTACACTAATTTTTTGTTTGATTATATGATAAAAACTACTATTTGGGAAAATAAAATGCTTTTCAATAGTCTGAAAGTCTGTCTTTTTCTAATTAGTTCACCATGCATGTGTGTATTTTAAATTCTGCTTACCACAGCTTCTTTTGTCTACTTTTGGAAGGCATCTGAATACTTACTCCTCTCATTAAATTAATTAATCCATCATGAAGATGTAATTATTTCCAATATTAAAATTGAGAAGGAATGTTAACATTCAAGTGAAAAGAGAACCGTGACTGTACATTTTTTATTCAAATATTGATTAAGCTCTGAAAAAGATGGAACCAGTTATGTAAAAGTGTCAATATTTACATATTGTGTAAAGTTTCTTTCTTTGAGAATTTAATGGTTGCAAAAGATATAGGTGTTTAATCCATAATAACACAAATATTAAATCAAAAGAAAAGGAAATGCAATTCTTTTGTCAGTTTTGTAGATTTTAAATATTGGGACACAAAATATTAAGAAAATCTCATTTTCTTGAAAAAATGGAAAATACATAAATATGTATTTATTTGTTTTCCAAGTAAAAACATTAAATATTATAATTAATTCAAAACATATTTCTGGATAACAAATAAAATAATAATTGCATAAATGCTTTGAAAAATTTAAGGAAAATGCATACAAATTTAGGGTTATATTTTTAGTTAATCTCACTGTCATTGTCACACTTTTAACACTGTCCCACATTTACACCATCCTGTTAATCCTAGCTGAGAAAGATGGGGAGACATCCTAAGGAAAATTTTGAGTTTGATGAAGGCATTGGGAGGTATCTTAGCTAAACCACACTGAAGGTTTGGATGACCTGAGACAATAAGGAAAAGCTTATATATAACAACCATGTATGTAGCTTTAAAATTCTGTTAATACTTCTAAATCCCCAACTAACATTTATCCACAGCTGTGGTCACTCCTAGCACAATCTCCTGTCTTCAGTTTTACATTCACTTAAGGATTTTTTAAATAAACTTTTCTATTTTGGAACAATTTCGTATTTACAGAATTGTTGTGACTATACTTCAGAGGGTGCTCAGAGGGCTTACACACAGCTTCCTCTAGTATTAACGTCTTATACTAGCATGATACATTTGTCAAAATTAATAGCTGAAATTAATGCATTGTTAATAAATAAGACCAGTGACTGATTCATATCTCCTCAGTTTATTCTTAATGCCTTCTCCTGTTGCAGGGCCCCACCCAGGATATCTCCTCATGGGTAGGCTAGAACATTGTGTTTTGGGGGGATGACCATAGCGTGAAAGTACCAGTGTTATTGTCTTGTGTATTTCTTTTCCCATTTTCAGCCATTCCTTCTTGGAATCCTGGCTGCTTTCCTTGGAGAATGGCATTAGAAACCAAGATCTGGGAGGTAAGTGTGCTCATTGATAACGGGTCTCTGTTTCGAGGCCTTCTCAATGGACACAGCAGGGAGACACAGGTGTTATACAACCCCATGTTTATTTAAACATTTGATATAAGTACACCAGCGTCTACACTAAGCTGAAGGAGAACTCATGCTGACATTCACAATCTCCACCACAACATGGTTTGTTCTGGCCTCTTCCCTACCTCACCTGTAACCTCCCCCAGCAACAGGACACCTGCCCCCACTGCCTACTGTCCATTAACTTCACTGTTTAATTCCAATACACACCTGCAGCATTTTAAAATTATCAGTCCTTGTCACTGAGTGAACCCTTAACTATATCAAACACAGTACAGCGTTTAAGCATAGTTCTTTTTGCCTTAATTCTTACAAGTGCTGCTCTTTTTCAAATTTACTTATGTCAGACCCCACTTCATACATCTATAATATAATTAAAGTTACTTATCACATTCTACATTCAATCCTGGTATCCCCACCTTATAAATGACTCTAACTTGCATATATTAAGGTTTACTTTTTCTGCCTCAAAGTTCTGTGCATTTTGCTCAGTACTCAACATCTTGAATTCATGAAAGCATCTGCAAAACAGTGTCACCACAGAAATCCTTCCTTGTGCTTCTCACCTAGTCATCCCCTCCCCCACATCCTGACTCACTGGAAAACCTTCATTTTCTCCTGTCGCTACAGTTTCACCTTTCAGAATGTCATATAATGGGACACAGTGATACCTGTCTTTTTAAGGACTGGCTTTTTTTCACTTAGACATATACACTTAAGATTCATTATTCTCTTTTCATAACCTTACAGCTCATTTCCTCTTATCTCTGATAAGAGTCCATTACATAGCTATAACAGAGCTTAAAATCAACTCAGCTACTGAATTTCCTTTGCTTCCCTTTTGGGGATCTTATAAATAAAACTTCAATAAACACCAACATGCAGGCTTTTGTGTACACAGAAGTTTTCACATCAGTTGGGCAAATCCCTACGGCCATGAGTAACAACTCATATACGACTGTGTTCTTTCTCTGACATTGATCTACATGTCTAGTCTTTCAACATCACCAAGCTGCCTTGATTATGTTAGATTCACAGCAAACCTCAAAATACAATAGTTTGAGTTCTTCAATTCAGGAGTTCTAGAAATTTGTTCTAATATGTCCACCAAAGGTCACATAGCAGAAATGCTCTTGAGTTGTCCTCATAATATTTCATGCCCTGTAAATTTTCTTTGGTTGGAACAGAACAATTAAAATATAAATTAGGAAACAATTTGTTGACTCACCTGAATGTCTATCTTGAGTTACTGAAGAAACTCAATTTTCTCCTTAAAACTAAGCAAATCAGATGTCTTCAGTTTTGCTAAGCAGCAATAATAACCTAATTAACCACAAGTTAATTTTATCTTGTGATCAAACTGATAAAAGTCAAAATTTGTCAGGGGTGTGTTTATATGCCAATTACAGTAAAATATTACTAGCTCCTAATTAAGTTGTTTGTTTTGAATAAGCTGGGTTTGGTCTCTAGGCTTTCCTCATAAATTATTTACACATTTGAGTTATACAATAATTGTCACTGCAACACTTCAAGAATTTTACTTTCTCAATACTGTAAATAATGAAATACAGACTCTCTTTTCTTTTCTGTTAAATTAATACAGTTCCAAGAGTTTTCATTATAACATTTATTCAGTGGGTTTCTTCTAACGAAAACCTAGATCCTGTTAGTTACTTAAATAAAGAAATTTTTAGAAACTTGGATTCAGGATGTTACCATGATATTCTAATTAGTATCTCACTGTTATTATACTTATCTCAGGAAAACTACATATTCTTTATTTGTATAATAATGAATTATATAGGTATCCCAAAATATTGGTATTCTTTGTAATCATTTGTTGGAAATCTTTATCTAAGAAGCTGTTTAATTAGGCATTTGGTACTCCTGATAGAAGCTCACCAACTGATCCATGATAGTATGAACTTACTCTGCACTACAGCCCATGTATACGGAAAGTGCAGTGTATATTAAACACAGTAATTCTGTATGCTGATACATAGTCTATCATTCATGTTCCATGAACACACTGAATGTATCCTGATGAACAAAAGTAATGCTTAACACATTTACAGTCCTGTGTGTTTCATTTTGGTTTTGTGGTATGGCGAAACTAAAACTAAAACTTTAGTTTTCTAAACCAGAAAAATAGAAAATAACAATAACACTACCCATGCAGTTGTGTTGTTTTAAAACTCAGATGTCAGTTATATAAAGCACATTGCACAGTGACTAGCTGGAGGAAACACTAAGTATATGTTTGGTAGTCAAATAAAATGTCATTTTTAATACTGAAATTAATACTTTGGAGGGGGAAATAGCAACCCACTACGGTATTCTTGCCTGAGAATTCCGTAGGCAGAGGAGACCGATACAGTCCATGGGGTCACAGAGTCGGACATGACTGAGCATCTAAACAAGTCAAATAAAATGTCATCGTTAATACTGAAATTAACACTTTTACTTTTCATTATTTATGACAAATCCTTTCCATATCTTTTTACAGTGAAAAATGAAGATTTTGAGAGACAGAAAGTTGACAAATGGTGTCCAGTTCCCGCTCAGGCACGCAGAACTGGAAAGATGGGCACTCTGAAACTTGCGAGGAAAAGCACCAAACAACGAGCTAGTGGCTTTTCTGAGTTGCATTTGAGAGCTGAAGGTGGGAAGCCACCCACTCGCCCAGAATCAGAGATGAGACTGGCTCCTGGAGGGAGCAGCAGAGGAGGGGAGGCCACTGTTCTCTGGACCAGCTGGAGCTCATGGGGGTGGGGGTGGGGGCGAGGTAGGGGGAGGGGGGGGGAAACTTGGGGAGATGGAGTCGGGGTTGGAGAGCACAGAGGTTTTGGTGCTGCCAACACAGCCTCCATCCCCCAGTTGTCAGATTACACACTTCTCCATCCACAACAAAACCAAGGAATCTCTATCAAAACTGTAACAGAGCTGAGAGGATTCCCTATGCTATAGACTTAGCGAGGAAAACCACACCCACTATAGGAAGGTCATGAAAACCCAATCTGTGTGCACAATCCTAGAAATCCCCAAAGAATGTAAAAGATTCTGTAATCTATGGATATAACATTACCTTAGCATACTGATGAAAACCCATTTCAGCCATGAGGGTGTAAAAGAAAAAAAATCCCCTCGACCCTAGAAGAAGAGAAAAAAATGTATGAGAAAAAAATGCTGAGTCCAGACCAGAGCTGGTAGAGGGGCAGAAAGGCTATGGAACCACAGTTCAGGAATGTGCCCCTGCCTACTCTTGAGAAATATAGACCCAATAGACATCATTGGGTAAGTGTGCTTAAAGAGTCAACAGTTTAGCTGAAACGGACCAACTCCTTGAAAGACAGAACTACCAAAGCTCCCTCAAGAAGACACAGGTCACCAAGGCAGTCCTGTATCTATTAAGGAACTTGAATTTATAGTTAACAATCTTCTGATGAAGAAAACATCAGATCAGATGGTGAAGTATAGCAAATACTTAAGAAAGAATTGGTGGAAATTCTACTTAACCTCTTTTAAGATATAGAAAAAAAAAAAGAAAACAAAACCAGCATTGCCCTAATATGAGAACAAGACAAAGATAATATAAGATACACCAATAATCTTTCTCATGAGTATAAACACAACTATTCCCAACCAAACATTGGCAAATTAAATCTAGCAAAGTATGAAGAGGGTGATATAGTAGTAGAAAGTGATATTTATCCTAGGAATTTAAAGCTGGTTCGATATCAGGACATCGGTCTAAGCAATTTACCATATTAATAAGATAATTCACAGTAGATTCAGAAAATGGTTGACAAAAAAAGTAATCTTTATTCATAATACAAATTCTCAGTAAAGTAGGTATAGAAGGAAACTACCTTTATGTTCTAAATGGCATGCATAAAAACATGAAACTAGCATTACTGGTTTATGATTAAAAACTGAATGGCTGTCCATCAAAGTACGAATGAGGCAAGGATGACCTCTCTCACCACTACTAACTATCCTACCCTACGTGCTGGACATCTGAAGTCTCTATTTATAGAAGACATGGTTATCTACCGAGAAATTACCAAAGAACATAAAAAATCCACAAAGCAAGGATAAATTTCACAATATTGCAGAATACTGACTCATGCAAAGTCTATGTAAGAAAATCAATTGTGTTTCTCATGCTAGAAATGAATAATCAGTACAGACATCCTATTTACCACAGCATCCAAAAGTCAAATGCTTAGGCTTATTTATATCTAACAAAATATGTTCAGAATGTGTATGCTAAAACCTACAAAAGACGGCTAAAAATCTAAGCAGGACTCAGTAAATGAAGACACATGCCGTGACCATCACTGGACTGGGAGTCCCCCTGGACCCTCTGCAGCCTCTCACCCGGCTTCTCCCAAGTTCCTGTCACAGTGGAGACGGACTGCCGCGCGCTGGGGCCTCGCAGGCAGGACATCACTGCTTCCGCTCACCCTTCTGCTCCCGAGACCTTTCAGTGTTGCATGAACCAGGTGGGTGAACTCAAAGAGAAAGACTCTCCTAAGTCACAGGGACTGTCCAGGAGGAACCAATGACACCTGTTGCTACTGAGGGTTTAAAGTGGGCTGCTGTGCTAGACAGATTAGACTAAATGGTTGTTTAGAGGCCAAGTTGTATACTCCTCTTTTGCAACCCCATGGACGGTAGCCTGATAGAATAAGTCCATGGGATTATTCTGGCAGAAATACTGGAGTGGGTTGCCATTTCCTCCTCTAGGAGATCTTACTGACCCAGGGATTGAACGTGCAGCTCCTGCCTTGGCGGGTGGATTCTTTACCACTTCATCACGTGGGAAGCTGGCAAACCATGGGGTAGTGTCCCCACAGCTGTGCCCACCTCCTCTCAGAAGCTGCCTCCTTGGTTCATGGAGTTTACCAGGACACAGAAATAGCTGCTCAGAATCACTGAAGAATGGAAACTAACTCTAAAGTGTTTACTGAATGAGTCTTTACAGTAAAAAAAAAAAAAAGAAAAAAATACACAGAGCTTAGGTATCTGATCTAAATGTCCAAGTAGCATTTACCACATTTGATGCAAACTTACAACTTCAGCAAGTGAAACCTGGACTGCTGAGCAGCTGTGTCATCATGGCCCGCGGGTGGCACCCCTGTCTCCAGTGGCCAAACACTGGAGACTGTACATCTGGGTCACAACAAGCCTCCATCGCTGTCCTTTCAACGCTGTTCAGCATCACTTCATTAGTTCCCTCATATCCTCGGATAGTGAACGGAGACAGGAGGAGTGGCTATGGGGGAGATGAAAGGTGGGAGACCAGCCTCACGGTCTCAGAAGGGAGAAAAAGCGACAAGTTATCTGATAACACCAAAGAGCCAGGCAGGCGCAGGCAAGGCTGATGTTATCAATAAAGGGGGTTGACAACCATTTTCCTCCTCAAAGGTGTAGGCAGCTACTTTGAAGCCAGCTTAACATGGACCTTTCATCTGCGTTTTCACTCACCTCAACCCAAAATTAAAGCCTGTTTTCAAAATCTCAAGGCTCCTTCTGTGAACAGCATGCTTTGGGTTTTTAATTACCTGCCTTTCGGGATTTCATTTTCTTTTGTGTTTTGGATAGTTATCGAGGAATAGACCGATGAAGTTTCTGTCCCTCTGGCAGCCCCAGGTCTGGCTGACACGCTGGGAGCTGCCAGCTGACTCCCCAGCCTGACCCCTCCCACGGTCAGTGGGCCTCTACCCTGAAGATCTTCTCCTCTTTGCTTTCCCCTCTGTGCTTCTCTCTGCTTTAACCACTTGAGTCCCTAAAGGGCTCTGCCATCTGTATATGCTGTTTCTAGGATGTCAGTAGGTAAAGGAGTGCGTGTCTGTTACAGTCAGACAGGAAAGACAAAAGTACCATGTCTGTTGCATCTCCCAAATTATCTTGGTAAAATCTTTAAATACTTCTATTCTAAATAAACTACTTACTGTCCCAGAACTCAGGGCAGGAGGCATCTGTTAACCTGATTCAAAATGAAGCGCTCAGTGTCATTTAGGGGACATTAAACAAAGAACATTTTCAATAAATATTTTTCTCTTTAAAGAATGGGTTAAAAATCTTAGGAACAAATGGGTACATATTAATACTTTATGATTCCAACTATAAGACACTCTGAACAAGGCGAAACTGTGGATACAGTAGAAAGATCAGTGGAGGGGGGGAGGGGGGAGGAAAGAACGGGAGAGCAGAGGATTATTAGGGCAGCAAAACCACTCTGAACGACACATTAATGGTGGACCTGTCACACATTTGTCTGAACCCATAGACTTTACAACACCAAGAATGAGCCTTCAGGTCAGCGGTGGACTCTGGATGATGATGACATGTCAATGTAGGTTTATCAATTCTAACAAATGTCCCACTGGTGGGGATGTTGATATTGAGGTAGTGGGGGGGGGGCGGGTGGGAGCTGTGCTTGTGGGGGCAGCAGGTATGTGGGAAATGTCTGTACCTTCCTCTCGATTTTTCTGTGGACCTAAAACAAGGCTTAGGCTCATGGTCAGGTCAGTTTTGAGGCCTGACTTTGGCCACAAACTAAATATATGTATAACTTCCATATAAACTTTCTATTTAACTGATCTTGATATCCCTTCCCTGATCTATAAAACAAGACTGGCATGCAATTGTCCCTAGAATGATAGAAGAGGATATTTTGAAAAATTGAAGCATAAAAACTCCTGCTTCATTCTGCCCTAACAGCATGGTCCCCTCGCCTCCTCTATGCTCCAGTGGGAGGGTTTAGGTGAGACCTCAGCCCAGCGGTGCAGCCTGGAGAAAACCCAGGGCAGTCACCACAATGATGCTCTGCCTGAAGAAGTGAAAAAAGGTCTTTTTTGCTTTAGTCTAGAATACACAACTGACTTGGTTCTTCCTCCAAGTTTATAGGGTGAAGCCATCTCTACATGCCTCAGGGCAGAAGTTCTCCAACAGTTTGGAAGAACTGGAACCCAGATCTTAATACATCTAAACAGCACTGTGCCACTCAGATGTATTTTACCCATCCTGGCAACCACTAACGCAGGACCAGCACGTTCACCTGGAAGCAGTGAGCCATCAAACTCTGCATGACCAGAGTTTATCTGCTTTTAAATCTGCTATTCGCTCCCCAATTTTGTTTTTGGTAAAAGCTCAGTGAAAGACAGGTGATAGCAGATAACAGAGATTAAAGGAAATTCTACAAAAGAACAAATATCAAACGAAGAAAATATCACCCATTAAATTTTCTCCAAAATGGGGGGAAAGGCTACTATTATTCAATTTCAGTAGCAGAATGCCTTCAGCCCAGCACTCAGAAGCCCCTGACTCACAGGAACATGATCTGAGAACCACAGCGGGAGAGTGTGTCCTCTTCGCTTGGGCCATAGATAAGACTCATGAAGAGTTAGAGCGACTCACGAGGACAGAAGAAGGCTGACAGATGGCCTTCCGCACGCCTCGGGCTGCCAGCAGGCAGCCTCTGTCGCCTTTCCATTGGTGCCTGTTGGGGAAAGGGGATCCATATAAGCTGTTTATTATCAAACAACTCTTTGTTTCGCATCTGTTTAAAACTAGACAAAATTTCTCAGGTATAACAAACATACAGTAAGGGCAACCATCTCAGGGAATTTCTGCTGAAATGCATGCCTGGCTGATGAAAGCAAAGGGGCCACCAGCACCCAGTGTCTCCCCGGGTCCCTCCAGTCACATACACCCCACTCCCTCCCATCACAGAACACCCCACTCCTCCACTCACAGAACACCCCACTTCCCTCTGGTCACAGAACACCCCACTTCCCTCTGGTCACAGAACACCCCACTCCCCTCCAGTCACATACACCCCACTCCCTCCCATCACAGAACACCCCACTCCCCTCCACTCACAGAACACCCCACTCCCTTCAGTCACAGAACCAACCCCACTCCCCTCCAGTCACATACACCCCACTCCCTCCCATCACAGAACACCCCACTCCCCTCCACTCACAGAACACCCCACTCCCTTCAGTCACAGAACCAACCCCACTCCCCTCCAGTCACATACACCCCACTCCCTCCCATCACAGAACACCCCACTCCCCTCCACTCATAGAACACCCCACTCACAGAACACCCCACTCACCTGTCACAGAACACCCCACTCCCTCCATCACAGAACTACCCCCACTCCCCTCCACTCACATACACCCCACTCCCTCCCATCACAGAACACCCCACTCCCCTCTACTCACATACATCCCACTCCCCTCTACTCACAGAACACCTCACTCCCATCAGTCACAGAACACCCCACTCCCCCCCACTCACAGAACACCTCACTTCCTCCCATCACAGAACACCCTACTCCTCCACTCACAGAACACCCCACTTCCCTCTGGTCACAGAGCCAACCCCACTCCCCTCCAGTCACATACACCCCACTCCCTCCCATCACAGAACACCCCACTCCCCTCCACTCACAGAACACCCCACTCCCTGCCAGTCACACACACACCCCACTCCCTCCCATCACAGAACACCCCACTCACCTCCACTCACAGAACACCCCACTCCCCTCCGGTCACAGAACACCCCACTCCCTCCCATCACAGAACCACCCCCACTCCCCTCCACTCACATGCACCCCACTTCCTCCCATCACAGAACACCCCACTCCCCTCCAGTCACAGAAAACCCCACTCCCTCCTGTCCCAGAACAACCCACTCCCCCCAACTCACAGAACACCCCACTCCCCTCCTGTCACAGAACACCCCACTCCCTCCCATCACAGAACACTCCACTCCCCTCACTCACAGAACACCCCACTCCCCTCTAGTCACATACATCCCACTCCCCCCCACTCACAGAACACCCCAGTCCCCTCCTGTCACAGAACACCCCACTCCTTCCTGTCACAGAACACCCCACTCCCCTCCAGTCACACACACCCCACTCCTCTCAATCACAGAACACTCCACTCCCCTCCCGCCACAGAACACTCCCCTCCCGCCACAGAACACCCCCCTCCCCTCCTGTCACAGAACACCCCCCTCCCCTCCCATCACAGAACACCCCACTCCCCGCCAGTCACACATACCCCACTCCCCTCCCGTCACAGAACACCCCACTCCCCGCCAGTCACACACACCTGACTTCTCTCAGTCACAGAACACCCCACTCCCCTCTGGTCACAGAACACTCCACTCCTCTCTAATCACAGAACACCCCACTCTCCTCCAGTCACACACACCCCACTCCTCTCAGTCACAGAACACTCCACTCCCCTCCCACCACAGAACACCCCCCTCCCCTCCAGTCACAGAACACCCCCCTCCCCTCCCATCACAGAACACCCCACTCCCTGCCAGTCACACACACCCCACTCTCCTCCTGTCACAGAACACCCCCCTCCCCTCCTGTCACAGAACACCCCCCTCCCCTCCTGTCACAGAACACCCCACTCCCCTCCAGTCACACACACCCCACTCTCCTCCTGTCACAGAACACCCCCCTCCCCTCCGGTCACAGAACATCCCACTCCCTCCCATCACAGAACCATCCCCACTCCCCTCCACTCACATACACCCCACTCCCCCCCACTCACAGAACACCCCACTCCCCTCCTGTCACAGAACACCCCACTCCCTTCCGTCACAGAACACCCCACTGCCCCCCAGTCACAGAACACCCCACTCCCCCCCACTCACAGAACACCCCCTTCCCCTCCCATCACAGAACACCCCCCTCCCCTCCAGTCACACACACCCCACTCCCCGCCAGTCACACACACCCCACTCCCCTCCCATCACAGAACACCCCCCTCCCCTCCCATCACAGAACACCCCCCTCCCCTCCCATCACAGAACACCCCACTCCCCGCCAGTCACACACACCCCCCTCCCCTCCCGTCACAGAACACCCCCCTCCCCTCCCGTCACAGAACACCCCACTCCCCGCCAGTCACACACACCTCACTCCCCTCCTGTCACAGAACACCCCCAACTACTGGTGACACTATCCTGGTTTGCATCTCAGTGGATTAGGCTCCTCTGCTTTGAACTTCATTGGGGCAAAGTCCTATGGCATGTCCTCTCTGTGGCTGGTTCCTCACTCTACATCAAATTCTCAATGAACAGCGATGAGTGCAGGAGTGAAAACATCTGGGCTTTTCCATGTTAGGGAGGTTTAATGGTGTCAGGTCCTCCTAGGGAACTAAGAGTCTTGTGAACAGAGGCCAGGGTGAAGACAGCAAAAGGCCCCTTGGGGCCCTGCCTCTGTGGCCTTCTTCCCGCTCATCCTCAGATGTGGCACACTACATTTCAGCACACTCAGATACATGGGATCCAGTCATCTCACTCGGGCACAACCACTTTCACTGTTGCTGGTGTGACTGTGAATATGTCTATTAGTTGTTCTGATTCTTAGACATGACAGAAGCTCCCTGGTCCTTAGTAACAGAGTCATTTTCTTGGAAATAGACAATGAAAGTTGACTAGGAGCAAACTAATTTGACTTTATTTTAACTTTGGGGAATATAAACAATGATTTGGAAAAAATAATCCCTACGATGAATGAATTCCTGTTTCGTGCACACAAGGGCCTGCAGAAATATGCCACAGAGCAATTTCTAGGTCAGAATAAATTAGAGTTTGTAATGCATTTGCCTATATTGAGAAAGCATAAAAAAGAAATGAGGTAATTTTGTTAGGGTTTGATGCCCATTGTTCACTGAAACATAGTGCAAGTTATGTCTTTGGCTATAAAATAAAATAATGAGGCGATATATTCCAAGTCTTTCTCATAGATTATAAGCTCAATCTTCCAATTGTGTATATTTAATGACTCCACAGTGTTGATCACTTATTTTCAAATGGTATTTGGAGATAATAAGCTCGAGTCCGCAGTTTGCTGTGGAATTTACTTTTCCAAGAAGAAGGATGAAAAGAAATCTCTTTATACTGCCAGATGTGTTGAGTCCCATAACATAGTCATTGTCCCTCCAGATGGCTGGGCGGCTCTCACTCCTGGCCTGCCACACCCTGTGGTCTTCAAGACAACAAGCAGAATTACGTAGTGTTTCAATGTGGGATCACCTCTTCATTAAATCCACAAATTGTTCTTAATTGTTTAATAACAACTGACCTCTGACCCTCAAGACAGAAAACTGGACTCAATGATAATGCCCATGATAAAGCAATAATGCTGATACATTTTATGTATGATAAGTATCATCACATTTAAACACTATTTATAACAAAGGAAGGTCAGGAGAAGATTGCATTTGAAAAGGGAAGAGCAGAGTAAATGATTAGTTTTATAAAACTCTTAGTGTGTGGGATTATTTTTCATATTTACTCATGCTTTCTCTGTAAGTCACTGTTCTGATGCAACTGAATAATGAGAAGGCTTTTAATTCCCAAAGAACATTGAAGGGTGGGAGGACAAAGAAGGGATGAGAAAGTCATCCCAGATGGAAGGGAGGAGCACTTGAAAAAGCACGTGAGTGTGCAACGGGGAAGCCCAGGCACCTGCTCTCAAGGGCGACTGAGATTAGGCCTCGTGCCATCTGGAGAGAGGCACTCAATACATGAGAGTGGGAGCAGAGGTTTAGGGGAGAGAGAAGAGCTTAATCTTAGAAACTTAATTCTGAGGCCATGTAAAGCAAGGATGGGAGAGACTAGAACGAGGAGTTCTGGGTATAGTATTCTACCATGGTCGATGTCAAGAGGAAAATGATGGGCAGAAAGATGAGTGACAGCAGGGAGGAGGGACCCATGAAACATGCTAGTGTTCAGTCCACAGGGTTCAGCATCTCCCGGGCCGAGTGGGACTGTGACCTGCATGTGGGAGCGGGACACAGGGCCAGCGCCTTCTGTTGGGAGCAAGATCATCTCTTGGCGACTTTTGGAGCTGCCGGCAGTCAGGTCAACACATAAGGAAGCCTCCACATATAATTTTTATTTGTGAATCATATCTCAATAAAATGAAAACAAATACATGAGAGGTTGAGTGATTTTATCCAGAAAGATGAACAGAGCTGATTTACCGTGACTTCCACATCCTCCCCACCACTTGGAAGCTCTATGGTCCAAGTGGAGGAACTGCCCTGTGAGCACCATCTACTCCATCACTGCAAACAGCCTAGTCCCTCCCAGAGGTCAGAGTTCGCTGAGACTGGGAGGAAAGTTTTATTCTATCCCTTTCATAGATGTGGACACAAAAGTCCCAGGGAAGATGACTCATTATTGTTCTAAATTTTGTGTTCTTCATGATTTAATCGTGTCTATGCATGAACCATTTATCAATTTTCTTTCCTTTCCAAATCCCATGCTATCAATTCAGTCATCTACCGAGTCCAGAATGACATTTTCTACTCCAACTGTTTTCTATCAGTAACTTGTTTATATTAAAATAAATGTTTCCAAAGTATGGACTGCTTTATAGTTCACTTAAGGAATGTGTGTGCTAGGTTTTCATGGCATGTTAATGTAAACTAGATTTTAATATTACTTTCCTGAGCCCTCAAAGCACAAAAAAAACATACTTTGATGCAGAAAAAGAAAAGAACATTGAGACCCTTCAGTCAAGGACCACATTTAACAGATGTTGCCACCTTCCTTCTGTGCTGCCTGCAGCAGGCGCTGAGCCCAGTGGAGCCTTTGACTGTCTTGCTTCTATTTTAAAAAGAACTTCCAAGCAACACCACTTTTCATTAGAACAAGCTTCAGTCTCCCAAACGAGAGTGATTCTGCCTTATCTATCAATATATTCTTTCAAATTCTTAAGACAGTACTCCCAAGAACCACTGTCCACTAGATCCTCCAGGTCCAAAATTCTTGTGATATCTTTTGGAACCATCCCACCACTGCAGTTTAAAACCTGTGAGTCAGACACTCGCCCACCTGCCCTGGTGGACCCATGTAGTGGAGGAGGGGGAGGGAGAGCTGATTCCTCCTTCACAGGTGACACGTGGTCAGAAGCAAGTTTGGCCCACCTGCGGTTCTCAAAGGGTAGACCTGGACCCCCAGACCCAGGCTGTTTGAAACGTGGGTACTAGACCATGCCCCAGACCTGCAGCTGTTAACAAGCCCCCCACCCCTAGTGATTACGATGCGAGATGCATGCTTAAGTGTGGGAACCACTGATCTAGATAAACACTCCCTTATTTCTACTCAGTCTCCATGTCACAAAGTGGACACATTTAGAGGGAGAATGATACCATTGTTATGACACATCTACTGTCAAGAGAATGAAGTTGCTTCACAGAAAACCAAAAAAAAAAAAGCACAGCAGAACTCCTTCCAAAATCCTCCACTCTGTAGCAGAATCTACCTTCTTATATCCTCTCAACCAATTCTAGTCACCTAAGAAAACTGCAATTTTGGTTTCAGGGTAAACATTATTTTTCCTCCTTTTTGGTTTAGATAATGGCTGCTTTTAACAAACAAAAGTAAAGATAATGATAAATAATTGTATTATTTATTATTGAGAGGATTTTGAAAGAGGATAGCTTTTAGAGAGGTTTTAGTTTTCTGATAAAAATAAAGTCTCCACATGGGGCACAGAATGTCTGACAAGAATGAGATGACACAATAATGTTATTGTTCCACTAATATCCTTATAACATATTCATTAAACACACTTGGAATAGATAGTACATAAACTGTCTTATTTTTTCACGTTTCTATTCTAGACTAATTTCTTACAGGCAAACTCGTCTTAATGTAAAAACATCATAATCACAAACACGCATACTCTTGACAAGGACCATCAATTTAAAATGTAGAATATACGTACAAATAGGTTCTTCTAAGGCAGATAAGTGGCTTATCACAAGAGAAGAAAGCTTATCATGAGAGAAAAATGTGGCTTCATGATAAAGTCACTGGAATCTGCAATTTGGCATTTGAGCCTCAGACGGACGACACATGATTATTCATTACACCTATAAGCTGGGTGCCATACGTGCTTCAGGTTTTTAAATCATGAGTGTTACACAATGAAAGGGGAAGTGCAGGAGATACACTCACCGGCTAACCTCTCAAATCACGTTTGAAAGTTTGTCTTAAACGTCTGATTAATCAGGAAATTAGAAGAGTGTCACTGCGACACCCAGCATTTATCATACGGTTTGAATAGTTGGTAAAAAGTGCCTTGTATCTTCTGCAGGCTTAATAGGGGAAATGGGGCCAGGATCCTGAGGCTTTCACGGAGGGGAAGTATTTCCCAGGATAGGGGTCTCGGAGTCAGACTGGAACCTGGCTCCCTTGGGAACCATGTGTTAGTTTCCAGTTACTTCAGTCTCCAAAATAAAGTCTCCACTGGCACCTTACCACCAGTGGAGGAGGATTCCTTGCAACTGGGAGGGGGTGGTTGTCATTTTTCCTACAAGAATTCATAGTAAGTAAAGGTCAGTACTGTGTCCCAGCCCCAGTAAACACGAAAGCTGCCTGAGTGAGCATGTGGGACGTTTCAGCACCCTGCATTTCCTGATCTAGTGATCATTCCCTTTCCTTAAATGCTCCAAATACACAAGCCATCAGTCAGACTGAGCTCCACCGACTTTGGTTACAACGTTTTGTTCCTGCATCTACATCCCATGGGCACGTCTGAACCTTACCCATGTGTGGTTCTCAAGGTGAGCCCGCCACGTGTCACAGGATACCAGGCAGTGCTGGCGTTTCAGTTCATCGAGGGTGGGGGGAGTGGGGGGATGCTGACATCATTGGGATGTGTTGGCGAGGGGAAGCTTACAGACCGGGGCAGAAGTAATTCATTCAGGTTTCTTACGAAGAACAGGTGAGTTCTAGAAAGTCTTATTTAATTCAATAGGGTTTAAAGATATTGCTTCAGAGTTTGCAAGATGCTCACATCTGCCTGGCGAGTTCAGCTCCTGAGCGCATCCATGCCAGGGAATGAAGGCTCGCCAGGAAAAACACGCTGACCGAAGTTCATGAACTGTGCACCAGGAAGGGTGGATGTCACCATATGCAAATTATGTCTCACTTACAAAAGAATCCAAACGTTACTCGTCACAGCTGTCTCTTAGAAAGCAGGTAGTTACTGAATTGTATCCTTCTCCACATCCCAGTATGCAATGATGCTGTCAGGGAGGGAAAATGTCTCCTCTACTCCCTTAGGTGCCCTAACTAGGTTCTGTAAATTAAGTTGACAAAATACAGTTAACTAACAGGAGGAAAAATATTTGTGTCATATGCATACAGAAACCAACAAAATAAGTAGCTGGCTTTCTAAATGGTCAAAGTTAAAAGCTTGTATACCTAACACATTAGGGGAAAGGAAGGGAGGAGAAATGGTTTCTATGGGAAAAAATCAGTCTCTTTACAGAAGATGAGTGGGTCTTAAGAACAGCCGGGAGTCACATGACTACATTTGTATTCCGGCGTGAGGGCTCTTCACCTTCTTCAGGGCCATCACATTCCTAGAGACAGGCTAATTCCCCTGAAGTGGCTGCTTTTAGTCAAATAAGGGATGCTCCAGGAGGCTTTTTTCCTGCATATGTGGAATCTCAAATGTTTTCAGCTTAAAGCAGTCTTTCCGCCAGCACCGGGCTCTGAGTGGGTGTCCATCTTCTTCTGCATCTCTGTGTTTGCTGAGGACCTGTTCTTAGACTGCCGAGGAGGTGCCTTGGAGCCTTTGTGCAGAGGATCACCAGGCTCTTCCAACGTGTTCACTTCCAGCACAATCACTGCAATCATGTGAAGTCTTCAGTGACCCTCAGTTCAGTTCAGTTCAGTTCAGTCGCTCAGTCGTGTCCGACTCTTTGCAACCTCATGAACTGTAGCACACCAGGCTTCCCTGTCCAACACCAACTGCCAGAGTTTACTCAAACTCAAGTCTATTGAATTGGTGAGGCCATCCAGCCATCTCATCCACAGTCATTCCTTTTCTCCTCCCATCTTCAAACTTTCCCAGCATCAGGGTCTTTTCAAATGAGTCAGTTCTTCGCATCAGGTGGCCAAAGTATTGGAGTTTCAGCTTCAGCATCAATCCTTCCAATGAATATTCAGGACTCTAAATAAATATAATTCATTTGGGGAGACTTGGTATACCTGAAATGATACACCTTTCTATTCAGGGGCAAACTGCTTTTTGTTTGTTTCCATTCGCTCTTCCACGTAAAGTTTCACCTTTGCATTTATGTGGATACACCACTCTATGGAAACTTTCTGAAAGAATATTAGTGTTCTTAATGCATTACAAATGGAACTTCTTGGAGAACAGAGGACCCAGGAAAGATATCTCACACCGACAACATGAAGAAGTAAAGCAAGCACTCGCTCCGTGATGATATGCACAACACAGCCACATCTGAGTACAGACTGTGGCTGTCTGAGATGGACCATGCAGGGTTCAGGGACCCAGGGAAGCTTGATCAAAGTTGCTTTAGGGACTGTGAAATCTCCCGCAGACCACAGAACGGCGGGGCAGCACTGACAATGCTTCAGGCCAGAGGAAGTGATGAGGAATCCGTCTCTGTTTTGTAACAGAACTTAACTCCATCCAGCTGGAGGAGAAGGTGCACAAGAGAAGGGCAGCAGACAGGACCAGACGCGCCACGCGGCTGTGTGCCGGGGTCCCGGTGAGGAACTCACCTCACTTAGAAGCTAGCTGGTCAGTACTGACTGTTTGACAGTCCAGTCACTTCCCAGCCACACTCATGCGTCTAATTCCCTCAATAACACCTCTGTGCCTTGTGCATCTAAGGTGGAACATACTTTAGAACAGTGGCAAATACTGGAGCTTTGATCAGTCAAACTGTGGTTTTTAATATCATCTGAAAAATCAAAAAACAGACATTTTTGTTACTCTGTCCAAATCTATTTTTATGTAACTAAACACTGTATTCATTTTATCATTCTGTTAGAACTTCTTAAAGATATTAAATCAAAAGGGTGCCCCAGTTTGGGGAGGATTATGAAAAAGCAGCAGCTAAGAAGCAGTAGATGGTCGAGCAGCAGTAAAGGAGACTGGACCCCCCACTCCCCCAAAACAGAAGTCCAGGCTGCAAGACCTAGGAGAACAGGAATGAAACCAAAAATCACCTGAAAGGGAGATTTTCTTCTCTCACTCATACAGCCTAATAATACACATATTAACAAATTTGTGAAAATTAGTCTGAGAGCAATAAGAATTAGTTTTCACAAAGTGATAAGCAATGACACTGATTTTCAAAGACACTCCTATAGGATATTTTGGAAATTTTTATTTTGATTTACAGGACTTCACAGATTTTATCACTACAAAGGGGAAAACCCCATCGTTGGAAGCACATGGTAACAATTAAAGGGCTATGAGCAGCCTATTCCTGAGGAGAAGGGTATATTTGTAGATTTCATAAAGGGCTACATTTTAGTCTTTGCTTTTTTACTATATCTTTCTGTTCAGATTTATATTTAAATGTGCCTTAAAATGTCATTACCTGAAAAGGAACTAAATGCTTTGCTTAATGAATAATGCAGTTTTCTGAGAAAGTAGAAGTAACTCTAAACATTTCAGTTGGACATAAAATTGCTTAAATCTTGAAATGACAACAGAGCTTTACTACTGTCTTTGGAAATAGTTAAAGATCTAAGTCAGTTGCAATTTCAAGGACATTACAGGATTATAAATTCTATGTATTACATATTTCAAAATTATAAATTCCAACCAAAGTCCGAACAGCGGTCTACTATGACAAACACTGACTTTCGTGCATCAGTGAGAAATCACTTGAAATCCTTGTGCAGAAGAAGCTGTAGCAGAGAATTAGGACTCACTGGCATTGTGTGTACCTTTTTATAACAGAATTCTCAAATAATTATAGTTTAATAAGGTCTTATATTCTAGAGCATCATAATAAGAGCATATATCTGTGTGAGTGTGTGCGCACACACACACACGCACACACACATACACCACAGATTTAGCAGAACATTGAGAAGAAATATGATAAAGTGATCATGCTACAGCCTTGCAGGTAATTATACACAAAGATGAATGTTGAAGAACATGGATTTTTCTTATCACATTGGAACCAGCCTTCAGGTTCTTTAATTTCATAAATTGGGAATTGCAGGATTCTCCATGATGAACAATATTTTTAGAGAGATAATAAAAACACTGTGTAATTACATACTGCTTTTAAGCTGAGTGCTTGGCAAACATTGTCCTGAAAGCACACTGCCGGCTGGCCATGCTTTTTGTTTCATCTGGAAATGCTCATTTATGTGTGCTGAAAAGAACTACAATTTCTAGAATATATGATGAGGAACGTAGGTGAGCAGAGGGAGAATATAAGTCTTTCAGATTATTTTCTAAGGAAGACCAAATATGCAATTAAGGATTTCTTTATATAAATAGTGGCTCACATACTCTCATGTTCCTTTATTTATAAATGCAATCAACAAACTTCAATTGAGGGTGCACCTCACGATTGAGATTTTATTAGTGTACCTGACAAGCAAAACAAAATACCAGCAAACAGACACGGATCTCAGGCTTAACACCACACAGGTTTTGCTCTGCCCTCTCAGCCCACAATGTGCCTTGTGACAGGTCAGGTCCTGCTGCTATTTGCTGTCCTTCAGGGCTCAGGCTCCTTCTGTCCCAGAATCCGATCATCCCCTGGAGTCCTCGGTTCTGTCTTTGCTTTAGGAGAAGACAGAGGCCTTTCCCCAACCAGGAAGGTCTGCCCCCGGGCCTGTGACCATAGTTAACCTGGGGCAAAGCTGACGTGGAGGCCCTGGGCGGGCTCAGAACCAGCCAGGGCGCACCTGCAGCCACACAGAGTCAGGCAGGGCCAGCTTCCTGTGCTGGAGTCCAGGTGTGGTCCCCAGCACCAGGGGAGGGAGCTCCTCGGGGCAAAGGCATCTAACAGGATAGAGCCAAAGAAATCAACCACGCTGTCCATGTGGCTCTTCCAGCAGCGGGGCCCACAGCCCACAGAGGAGAAGCAGAAAGCCAGAATGAGATCACAGGGGACCGGCAGGCTGGGAGCCCAGGCTACACCGACAGCATGCTGTGCGCACTTCCAGCACCGCAGCCCCAGGTTCCCACAAACCCACGTTCCCACAAACCTGGGGCACATCTATTACTGCACAGATCAGAGGTCGGAAACCAGAGTTCAGTTTCCCTTGGCTGAAACACTGGATTCAGGTCAGTGCTTCTTTCCTCCTGAGGGCCTGGGGCACCTCGTCCACTTCCCAGCCTGCAGGCGGCATTCTGCATCCTCTGCTCCTGGCCCTTTGGGCAACTTCTGAGCCCAGCACCTCCACCTCATCACATGGCCTTCTCCTCTGCCTCTGGCTAGGAGGACCCCTTGTTTACCTGAGGGCCCATCTGGACAAGGCCAGATCATATCCCACCTCCAGTCCCTGAGCCTGGTCACATCCATCAGGTCCCCATGGCCCCAGGCACACTTGGGAGCCTCCATTCAGACCAGCACACTCTATATTCCATCCCAGCAAGGCCTGGGGTCCCCTCACTGATGATGTGGAAGGGGAAGAGGTTTATGGGAGTTTCCAGGCCAAGGCTGCCTTATTGGGTGTTATCACAGGGTTAGGGTCAATGACGGCCATGTAATCATCATTTCAGTCCAGTTCAGTTCAGTTGCTCAGTCACATCCAGCTCTTTATGATCCCATGGACTGCAGCACATCAGGCCTCCCTGTCCATCACCATCTCCTAGAATTTGCTCAAACTCATGTCCACTGAGTCGGTGATGCCATCGAACCATCTCATCCTCTGTCGTCCCCTTCTCCTCCTGCCTTCAATATTTCCCAGCATCAGAGTCTTTTCCAATGAGTCAATTCTTCGCATAAGGTGGCCAGAGTATTGGAGTTTCAGCTTTAGCATCAGTCCTTTCAATGAATATTCAGGACTGATTTCCTTTAGGATGACTGGTTTGATCTCCTTGCAGTCCAAGGGCCTCTCAAGAGTCTTCTCCAACACTACCGTTCAAAATCGTCAATTCTTTGGCATTCAAAAGCAGTTGGCACAACCCCCATGTTAATTTTCCTGTGGAGTAAGCGCTATCACGGGCGGTCAGGCCACAGTGCCATCTCTGAATCTGCCTTCCCACGCCCGCCCCTGCCAGGATGGTAAATGAGAAACACTTCAGGAAGCAGCAGGGCAGCAGCAGTCAGCCTCACTCAGCCAAGGAGCCTGAGTCTGTGCTGTCAGCCTCTGCCCTCCCCTGTAGCTGCCTGGCCACACCCACACGATGTTCCCCTCTGGCTTGGCGTCAGATCACAGGGGACATTCAGTGGTCAGTCTCTTTAACGTGTTCTTGTCTGTCCCTATCAAATACATCTGAAACTTCCATCCAAGATAGGAGGGTAGGAGGGTTACACACTGTAACTCCTAGAGTTCCACTTGAGGAATCTTCCAGGTGGCACGGTGTTAAAGAATCTGCCTGCCAATGCAGGAGACACAGGTTCCATCCCTGGGTTGGAAAGATCCCTGGAGGAGAGCATGACAACCCGCTCCAGTACTCTTGCCTGGAGAATCCCATGGATAGAGGAGCCTGGTGGGCTAGAGTCTACGGGGCTGCAAAGAGTCAGACATGACTGAGCTACTGAGCGTGCACACACACATACATGCTTCCTGTAAAGACACCTCTGGCTCTGAAGGTTTAGAAGCCCTGATTCCCAGAGAAGGAATCCTCCCATCAGGGGATCAAGACCCAAAGTCACCCCTTCCCCAGGGCCTGGGTGATGAAGAGCCTTAGGTCCCAGTGGCCGGGGCCACTGCTGACTCTTCCCTGCAGCCCAGCTTCTCCTGTTGGGTAATTCTGACTCAAATATTGTTTTTCACTATCATTCAGTTCAAAGTATTTTCAAAATTAACATTGCAGGTACCATCTAACCCACAGATTGTTTCACAGAGTCTTGTCTGATATCCAGATGCTTAGGCCCTTTTGTTTATCCTGCCCTTAGTGATTCCTGGATCATGCCAGGGTCACTGATCACACTACACAGGATTCCAACCCTTAGAAATATGCTCAGGCTTATTTTATGGCCCAGCATGTGGTCTATTCTGGTAAATGCTTCATGTGCCCATGGAAAAAGACTTCATCTACAGTGTGAATGCAGCATCCATTCGCATCAAATAGAGAAAGTGCATCGACTGAGTTGCTGAAACCTACTATGTATTCATTGTTTGTTTTTTTTTTTTCTGCTCACTCTAGCAGTTATTAAGGTGGATGTGTTTAAATCTTGAATCAAGGCTGAATCGGGATCTGTTAGCTGACATTCAGGGATGGGGCACCAATGCTGCCACTTGGTTTTTGCTAACACAGTTGTGCATTTTTTTTCTTGAATTACTTAAAGGCTGAGTAAGGTATACTGCAGGAGATAAAAGATCTCCTGGGATTTTACCACTGTTTGAAATATTCAAATAAAACACACCTCCTTTTCCTAATCTGTTATTGAATTTTGAGGCCAGTAAATGTTCACTGTGACAGAAATCTCAGTTTTTTCAGAACATAAGTTGCAACTGCAACATTTTCTATCCAGTGGAAATGTCTCCAAGTGCTCCTGTCCTCTTTGAGGTTGTGCATGCCCAAGGACAGCCTGCACTTACCTCCAAGGCTCTCTCCACTTCTCACTCTGCCATAGCCGTGGGCTTGGCACCCGGGTCAGGACAGAAAGCACTGGCACGCAGCAGGAAATCTCCCTTCTATCACAGCGGGGTCCCTCACCACTGTGGTTGTGGACAAGTAAATTTGATCTTTTGGGGGCATCAAAGCTTATTTATTTGTGAAATGGATTTTTTTAAATAAGATCAGTGTTTTTCAGCCTTTTTTCCCCCTTTTCTCAGAACTATCCAAGAAAAGACTTCTAATAATAATTTTCAAGGTTTTAGTTTTGTGGTTTTTTTTTTTTTTTTTACTACAGTATATATTCAAGGGAACTTTTCATGCAAGGATGGGCATGATAAAGAACAGAGATGGTAAGGACCTAATAGAACCAGAAGAGATTAAGAACAGGTGGCAAGAATACACTGAAGAATTGTACAAAAAAGGTCATAATGACCTGGATAACCACAATGGTGTGGTCACTCAAACCAGTTAATCCTATAGGAAATCAACCCTAAATATTCATTGGAAGGGCTGGTGCTGAAGCTGAAACTGCAGTACTTTGGCCACCTGATGAGAAGAACTGACTCACTGGAAAAGACCCTGATGCTGGGAAAGATTGACGGCAGGAGGAGAAGGAGTCGACAGGATGAAATGGTTGGATGGCATCATTGGCTCAATGGACACGAGCTTGAGAAACTTCCATAGGGTCGCAAAGAGTTAGATGCAGCAGAGCAACTGAACAACAACATATCCTTTGAAAACTTGCCTTTGTTTGAGATAGCACACCTCTCTAGGGTGTCTTTAATCACTGGCTGCTTACACTTGCAATATCTTGTTTCTTTTACAATTCTTTACTTGGAACTCAGCTAAATAAATATCATAGTTAATATCGACTAACTACTTCAGTTCAGTTCGGTTCAGTTCAGTCGCTCAGTCAAGTCTGACTCTTTGTGACCCCATGGACTGCAGCACATCAGGCTTCCCTGTTCATCACCAACTCCTGGAGCTTATTCAAACTCACGTCCATTGCACCGGCGATGCCATCCAACCATCTCATCCTCTGTCATCCTCTTCTCTTCCTGCCTTCAATTTTTCCCATCATCAGGGTCTTTTCAAAGGAGTCAGTTCTTTGCATCAGGTGGCCAAAGTATCAGCTTCAGCATCAGTCCTTCCAATCAAAATTCAGGATGATTTCCTTTAGGATTGACTGGTTGGATCTGCCTGGAGTCCAAGGGACTCTCAAGTGTTTTCTCCAACACCATTGTTCAAAAGCATCAATTCTTTGGCACTCAGCTTTCTTTATGGTACAACTCTCACATCCATATTCCAGTATGACTACTGGAAAAACCATAGCCTTGACTAGACAGACCTTTGTTGGCAAAGTAACATCTCTGCTTTTTAATATGCTGTCTAAATTGGTCATAGATTTTCTTCCAAGGAGCAAGCATCTTTTAATTTCATGGCTGGAGTCACCATCTGCAGTGATTTTGGAACCCCCCCAAAATAAAGTCTGACACTGTTTCCACTGTTTCCCCATCTATTTCCCATGAAGTGATAGGACCAGATGCCATGATCTTAGTTTTCTGAATGCTGAGCTTTAAGCCAAATTTTTCACTCTCCTCTTTCACTTTCATCAAGAGGCTCTTTAGTTCTTTGCTTTCTGCCATAAGGGTGGTGTCATCGGCATATCTGAGGTTATTGATATTTCTCCCAGCAATCTTAATTTCAGCTTGTGCTTCATCCAGCCTGGCATTTTACATTATGTACTCCGCATATAAGTTAAATAAGCAGGGTGACAATATACAGCTTTGATGTACTCCTTTCCCAATTTGGAATCAGTCTGTTGTTTCATGTCCAGTTCTAACTGTTGCTTCTTGACCTTCATGCAGATTTCTCAAGAGGCAGATCAGATGGTCTGGTATTCCCATCTCTTTAAAAATTTTCCAAAGTTTGTTGTGATGCACACAGTCAAAGGCTTTGGCATAGTCAATAAAGCAGAAATAGATGTTTTTCTGGAACTCTCTTGCTTTTTTGATGATCCAAAGGATGTTGGCTATTTGATCTCTGGTTCCTCTGCCTTTTCTAAATCTAGCTTGAACATCTGGAAGTTCACGGTTCATGTACTATTGAAGCCTGACTTGGAGAATTTTGAACATTACTTTGCTCGCGTATGGAATGAGTGCAATTGTGCAATATACTACTTAACTACTTACTGATTTAAATAAAAAGAAATGGAATTTTTACTAGTAGAAACAATTCTTCACCTTCTGATGGAAAAAAAGGGAAAATAATTTATAGCCAGTAATGATGGGTAAATCAGTTTATCTTTTTCACTCTCTCTCAATGAAGGTCATTCCATTTCTCTTTGCAGGGAGATAAAAGTTAAAATATTTTTAAAGTCACATTTTCAGTAGTCAACTGAACAGATTTGAAAAGAAGGAAGAATCCTACTTCATATCCTGGGTGATGCTGTTGTAAAGACACATATATTTTTTCAAGTTTTCCAGCTTAGCCATCTACCTATGAGAGGCGAGCATTGGGGTTTCACATGGCAGAAGGCAGGAACCACATTGGCGAACTGTCTTTTCAGAGATGCTTGTCTCTTCCTGGAAGCTGGGTGATCACCACTGAGGGCTCTGAAGCGAGTGCTTTGTCTTGGTCATTAAGCTGGAAGCCCGGCTTCCTCAGTAATTAAACAGCTCCATTCACTCGTGTGAAGAGTAAGCCTGCAGCCAGTGGTGTTGGCCAGGCTGCTCTGGGCAGGAGGGGAAGTTCCAGCTGGGAGAGGTTTTTAAAGTTTAACTTGAAAACACGCTTTGAGCCTCTGATCCCATCAGGGGTCTACTTGTCAAATATGCTCTGCCACCATTAGCTGGTCTGAGGATAATCTGTCTGCCCTTTGGAAAAATTAAGTCAGAATCCAGGCTTTCCCAGGCAGAAATAGCATCCTGCAGGATTATGTGAAAGTGTAACTGGCTGGACCATGAAAAGAAAATTAACAATTGTCAGAATAACTGCCCCGCTTTCTCACGTTCAGGAAGGGCCTGTCCTTAACAATTCTGTCAAAACCAGCAGTTCTATTTCTTAGCCACAGAGTAGGCGTTGTATCTTTCTGATGTGGCCAGATGCATTCAGCGTCTCAATCTGCTTCTAAAAAGGGGTAAAATCCAAAAGAAATGGACTCAGTTTTTTTTCCCCAGAAAGTCATTTCCTTGCTCTGTTTCACTGAAGAATTTTCTAGGACTATTGAAACATTATTCTTGAACATGAAATATTTTGAAAGAATAATTAATTTACAATAATACCTAAACAAAGTTAAAACAGGAAAATAGGATATAAGCTTGTGGATAATTAATTAATAAATACTTATTGAGTTCTAAGTTAGACAAGATGGGGAAGTCATATGCATAAAGTTATCCATGCAAAGTGCTTACAACCAAACAGGGGGGGGAAAAATGAACTCAGTACTAAGAATACGGTAAGTTCTGTGATACTGAGATATTTGTTAATAGTTCATAAACTTTATAGCTCAGTCTGGCCCAGAGGAGTCAGAAGATTTTCACAGAGGACATGAGAATATTTCCTTTGTTCACTTTGGGGAAATGTAAACTTGATTCACATTGGGGAAAGCTGACAAGAGGTTCTGTCAACTCAGGCTGCTTTTGTTTAGTCGCCTAGAGTCGGGAGTTTTGAATTCCACAGACGGGATACACAACTCCAGCTGTGTCGGATCCTAAGAGCAATGCCACCCACTGTTTCACATCACGGGAGGAAATCAGGAAAGCCACAGGAAGCCACAGCCTGCACCGTTCGTTCATCTCAACAGACACCTCTTAGAAATCACCTTACTGCACCAGGCCCTGACATGACACACTTGTCTATATCATGGTCTACAGAGGGCTGAACCTGCACAGACATGCACAACATGACATCAGGCGGAGCCGTGGTAAGAAAGGGTTACCCTCAGGCAGGTCCAGGAGATTTCTGGTGAGCAGAGCAGGGCTCGGTCCTCTCACTTCACCAGAGAGGTGGCGCTTCATCACTGAGGGCAGCACAGGGGGTGGCTTCCAGGCCCTGGGAATTTTTTGAGGGGACTAACTGTGAAGGATGACCTCCCCACACACTCAAATCCCCTCCCTCGCTGGGCTGTTTCCCTCGCTGCAGTGACCGCAGGTGATGGGAGCCCATCACTGCTCGACGAGCACCACTCAGCCCCCAAGAAACACACCTGCCCTGCCCGGTGTGCATCTTTGTTCTGTGAGTCCAGGACCCCACCCACAGTCACCCCAACCAGCGCCGCTTAGAAGAAGGTGAGGGCCTGCAGGACGCTGTTCTGCAGAGGAGGGGAGCTGAGAGACACAGGCTGGAGTCCCTGAGCTAAAAGCCCACTGCTCTCTGTGCCTCGTGGCAACAACAGCGCGGAGTCCTGGCACCAGATGGAACAAGCACCCGCTTCTCGGCTAAACCTGGCTGGGCTGGTCAGGGGGCACCATGGGGTGCACGGGGTGGCTTTCTGGGACAGCTCAATCCACACATCTCTCCTCTCTTTCTAGCATCTTGGTCTTCTCTGAGCTGTTCTCACAGTTATGAACCAAGGGGAACCTACATGGACACAGTCTACAATTGACTGGCTGGAGCCTCTTTCTACCAAATCGAGTCAGAGGGCCAGCGGCATCATGTGATACAGAAAAGCTTATATTTGAAATAATAACAGACATGAGCCAGTATTTCTTGAGATTATCACTTACACTTTGCACTTGGCAGGTATGCTTCTACTTTCTGCTTGCATGTGACTATGTAAAAATGGCCC
The DNA here is from genome assembly GCF_032405125.1 of Capricornis sumatraensis. Taxonomy (NCBI): domain Eukaryota; kingdom Metazoa; phylum Chordata; class Mammalia; order Artiodactyla; family Bovidae; genus Capricornis; species Capricornis sumatraensis. The sequence continues at coordinate 48,791,889 of NC_091083.1, forward strand.
AATAGAACTCGATGTTCTCTGCTTTTGGACAAGATCCAGGTAGACGTAAAAAGATACTCAAAAACTGTCTACTTTTCCCTCAAAGTTTCTCCTTCTCAAGGGCAGCCTGTTTTTCTTTTTTGTTTTGTTTTTAGTTTCTCAGTTTTCTTTTTATTCAGACACGAGCAATATCATTCTGTATTTGACAAAAGAGAACTGAACAGCTGACAAAAGCTTTAAATGTGCTTCTATTACAATACAGAATTTAGTCTAATTATCAGCAGTCTTGACTCACATGTAAGTCTGAGAAAGAATCTCTCTGATTCTGGCATATTGACCTGACAGGTGGAGGTGGTGCCACAATCCTACCCTTGAATTCTCAATCCTGTTTCCTCAAAGGATACTTTGAATTTTTAGTTTCCATAGACTGTCAGGTACATTAACTCTAAACGCTGAAATCAACTCAGTGCAGGTGGGCAGCAACCACAATCACTGTCACAACACATGTGTCTGAAGAAACTCCTGCCTCTCTGCATTGCCCCATCTTATCTCCTGTGTTCACAGGGCCGCTCTCCAGATTCATGGAGAGAAGTAAAGCAGAGCTTCCAAATGTTCCAGTCACACTTAATTTCAATGTGGGGCACTGGAAAATAGATTAACCGATTCACTTAATTGTCACTAATATTAGCACATGTGATCAGCTGCCGCACAGGAAGCTTTCTCGTTGATGGAGATGGGGTGTCACACCCCACTTGCCACGGCATTCAGGTTAGCAGACACTGATTGTCAGACCGAACGATCCCTCTGACCAACGGTCTGTGCAAATGGCTGATTTTCACTTGATGACAAGGTGAGCTGTCACAGAAGCAACGCCTGGGATCCGTTGTGATGGGAGATAAGTTTCACGGCTCCTGAGTTCCTGCCTAGGTCATTACTCCTTTGGGTCATGAGTAATAAACTGGTCTTTTCTGACCCTGGGGTCTCCTGTCTCCAGTCAGCAGGAAATTGGTGCTGGCTATCTGTCTACTTACAAGCAGGGTGAAATCTAGACCTTTAGTTTCAGACCTAATGGGTGCACAGACAGAGTACAAACACATCTAGAGCAAAATACAGAAACCAGTGTGCGTGTGTGCTAAGTCACTGCAATCACGTCCGACTCTGCAACCAGCCTGCCAGGCTCCTCTGTCCATGGGACTCTCCAGGCAAGAACACTAGAGTGGGTTTCCACGCCCTTCTCCAGGGGGTCTTCCTGACCCAGGGATCCAAAGCAGTGAAAAAGTGACTCACAGGCTCACTTTCAGTTCTTTTACCACCGAGATCACTCACACTCTGCATGTGACCATAAGGACTTAAACACCATCCAAAGCCTCCATGTGGTTTCTCTGCTAGTTCATGCAATGACATTGGCAACTAGGCAACTTGTCAAGGGATAGAAATCATTAGAAAGCACGGTCAGGCTGCTTGGAGGTGGAACTTCTGAGACGAGCATTTGGAAACAGCAAACACTGCAAAGGAAGCCGGTCGGAAACCAGGGACCTCTAAGTAAAGGTGTTGTGACACAGGTAAGGTCAGAGGTCCGAAGAGGCAGAGTTCCTCAGATGTTTAGGCTGTTGGTGGGAGAGCCCACAGGGGATCGTGATGGGGGGACACCTGGGGCTTAAAGAACTGGCCACCTGGATGGAGTGTCCCCTGGGGGCTCCGCAGAGGCTTCATAGCAGAGGGCAGTGGGAACCCAGTGCACACACGTGGATGTACTGCCTGAAGCCAAAGGTCAGTGAGTGACGGACAGGACCCTGGGCTCCACATGTGCCTGCTGATACGACAGTCAGCCAGCATTTTGGAATCCACCGCAGTTTAATCTGGGTGGGAGATGTCCTCTCTTGTATCACTTATTGGACAACATTAAATCCAACAAAACGCTTGAGCATCTGGAAAGCACTGATACCCCCTCACGCATGCCCTCCTGAATAAAACAGCGCACTCCCTCCTGTGAAGGCAACATGCTTTCATTTAGAAATTACTTTGTAAAATTTGCTTATGAGATTAACTGGAACCTGAATCTTCTATTTTCTCAAGTCTTGTGTTGGAGAAAAGTATTGTGTGAGAAAATGAGTTTATTTTTAATCATGAAAGAAGAAGTTCAAACCCAGTGAACGTAATGGAAAAACCCAACAATTTGTTTTGTCAGGATTTTTCTTGAGATTTTAATATCAATATTTGTCCTTAATTTACCTCAAACACTGAAACTTTTTAACATTCCAGTTCTTCTGCATGAGCAACTTTATTTTCCAGAGAAAGATGGTATTGAAATGTTTTCATGTCATTGCCTTGGCAACCGAATCCTATATCTTTTATTGTTTTTCAAATTTCATCACATTTCAAGCAAGAGTTCTTGAAGACAATGACAGCTAATGCTTATTTATCGCCTACTCTGGATCAGGGAGTATTGAAGTGTTTTACATTTACTGTCTCTGTTATTCCTTTCAATGGCTCTATGACGTAAATGTTCCCATTTAACAGATGGAGACTAGAAGGCAACAGAGTTTAACCTAACTGCCCAAGTTCACAGAGAGTGTTGCGTGCAAATGGACATTGCAACTGAAACCAGACCCTGACTCCAGGGCCGTGAACACTGCCCTTTACTGCTTCAAAGGGACATTTTCAACAATGCCTATGATTTGAAAGAACTTTTGAGCCCTTTTTGAAAGTACCATGTCTTCTTTTCAACAGCTTCTGCTCTTGTCCAACTCACAATGACCGAAGGACCACTTTAAACAGACACCCAAATGGGGACACTCCACACCTTCCCTTCCCTGGACACTACATCTGCCTGATGACGCGGATGTTGTTACAAACTGCTTAAAGGTTTGCAATTTTACATTCTTTGCACTTATTTCACAATTCTGCTTCTTCTGTAGGTGTCAAATCCTTACAGGGTCAATCCTCCCATCCCCTCTCATGAAGATAATGTACAAAGGTAAGCGAGATGAAGAGTCTGGCAGCATCTTTATTTTCATGGCACCTGAACTCCCACCTCCAAGTCTGCACATCTGTGACTCCTGCTGTCCTGGATCTGGGCTGGAATGCTAGGTCCCGACCCTTGATGTATTTTCAGAGAATCCCAGGGATGTTTTTATAAAGTCAACAGAAAACATTTAGTAAAGTCCTCTTGACAATGCACCATCCTCCATTAGGATGCAATAGCTGTGACATTTGTGTGGCCATTTGTCCTGGGGCGGCTTGGCCCCAGGGAATCTCGTGAAATGCTCTGAGAAGTCCAGGTGCCACTGACAAGAGGCCATTTCTCTGGGGGCTGCTGGTCCTTCTGGACCAGGTGCTTGGCAGATGGGCCACAGGTGGTGTTACCATCTCACGTCTTCAGAAAGGGGGCCGGCTGTCACTCCTCTCCCAGCACTGCCTTTCAAGTCTCCCCGACACTTCCCACACCCCAAGTCCCTCACGGTGCCCAGTGTGAACCCCATGGAGCCCGGCACCAGTGTGATCATTCCTTCCCCTTCGTAGCTGCCTCGGGCTGATACTGTAGGAAGAGTGAACTCTGTACAAAAGGACTTTATGTCCAGGGCCTGAGGAAGAGCTATTTCCTGGACACCAATCTGAATTCGGACTGGTTGGTTTTTTTGTCTGTTTTTTTTTTTAAGTTCAGGTACTAAAGATACCTGATTTTACCAGCTTGACTCACAGAAAAATAAGGACATACATAGGAAACATATGCTAAAAAAAATATCCCTACATATGGTCCCATTATTTACCAACATATTTGAAATATGGTCTCTATTTAATAATTTAAGTATTTAATTGATTTAACACAGGTCTATTTTTGTGTAAAGAAGTATTGCAAAATTCTTAAAAGTTATTTTCCTGAGACATGACTTTATTGACAGCTTACAACACTTTAAATTTTATATTTATTGACTCTATATACACTGTTCTTTGATATTTTATTGTTCTCACTTGCAAAGAGTTTATTTATAAATAAAATGGGGTAAAATATGAAAATTCTTTGAGCCTGTCTGGCACATCATATCCATGAAAAATTAGCTCCCCCCCCCCAAGTCTCCCTCACAACCTGTTTATAATGAAGGAGAACTTTGCTCTACTTGGTTCCCTGAGATCTATCATGGCCATAAACAGGTGGGGCAAAATGAGATTAATTCTTGACCAACAGAACAAGCTATTTATTTTATAAATGCTGAACTATAACTATTTTACTGCTCATAAAAATCAGAGTTCTGGGTTATACCATATTATGGGAGTCTAAACCCATGTTCTGGAGACTGAGAAAAATGGAGAATGAAATGCCTGGACCTTGTAAAGATTCAGAAGAAATTCTAAATGTATTCCAGGGATTCTAAGTATTTGGTAATGAAGAAAAACCATAAACCAAATTCACAGAAGACTGTATAGCAACCGTTGAAAAAAACGGTTATGAAAACACATGTTTTAGGTATAACACCTGTTCTAAACAATGACTTTATTCTAAGGTTTTATATCCTTGCCTCAGTGCTAAAAACTGTTTATTAAAATGAGAGCTCTCAAAGCATCTGATATTTTAGTCAGTTAAATAGCAATGATGACAAATAATCTGGAATATATCTGACAGATGGTGACTAGACTTACTATGGTGATCCTTGCATAAATGTATAAAAACATCAAATCACAATGTTGTGTGTCTGAAACCAATACAATATTGTAAGCCAACTATACTTCAACAAAAATGTATGCTCTCTACACTTATGATTCTTTACACAAATCAGTAATTACAATCCCCAGAGGTCAATGCTGGCAGCGTGTCGACTCTGTACACAGGTACACCTCTGAGATACCACAGGCCTGGCTCCAGACCGACTCGACGGAGTTAGCCAGGCCCACGCTGCCAGCCCCCACTGCAGGTAGTCACTGTGCGGCACTATCTCACTTCTCTCAGTCAACCTCAGATTTGTCTCCTCTCCCGTCAATAACAGAGCACGAGGTCCTTCCTTCCCACAGAAGAGAATGTAAACGTGACATTGTGCACACTAACCGCTACCCCGACGCTCGTGTCTGAGGAAGCCAAACAGTGTAGGCCTGCAGTTGTTTGCAGACAAAGTGCCCAGAACTAATTTATTCTCTCCGAGTGCCCCTCTCTCCCTCGCCACCCAGTTCTTCTCTTGCAACCTCCGGGCACTCTCTTTGAATTCTTAGGAACGCAACTTTCTAAGTCACTCAAACTGACATCCTTCATGACCTGCCAAAGGCACAAACATAAACACAGTTTTACTACTGAGGAGTTCTGACAACATGCTTCTTGAGGAAAAGTGAAGCGTTTCATTATATGAAAGTAAAAACAAGTCACTTTCTGCAGGAAACAAATTTCCTCAGAAAAAAATATGAAAAATGCAATGTTAACAGCTTCATTTTATAGATTTCTAATTTGACTCATTTAGTAACTGCTTAGAGTAAGAGGCATAACAAAAAGACATGTTTAGTGTTAGAATATAAATTTTTAACCCAACTTGAAATGATTTCTTTTTAATGTTGGTGAACACAGAGGTGATGACTAGTTGGATTATAATAAACATTCCTTTTTAGAAACACAAAATTTAATGATTTAAAGCAAATCAAAATCTTATTAAATATATTTTGGTAAATTTTTAAATGCAATTTCAATACGCCAGTGGAAAAAAAAAGTGAAAAAAGTGAAAGTCACTCAGTCGTGTCCAACTCTTTGCAACCCCATGGAGTACACAGTTCATGAAATTCTCTAGGCAAGAATAATTGAGTGGGTATTTTCCTTCTCCAGGAGATCTTCCCAATCTAGGGATCGAACCCAGGTCTCCCACATTGCAGGCGGATTCTTTACCAGCTGAGCCACCAGGGAAGCCCAACCATCCCCTAATTTATACTCAGAGTGCAGTATACTCAGAGTGTAGTTATTACAATCTCAACTTCCTGGCCACCAGTGCCACAGGATAAAAGATACATGCCTAGCTCAGGAGTCTAAAGCTCTTTACATAAGCAGGGAGAAGTCTCTGTTCATTTTTATTTGTTTTTAGATAGATTTTCAGAACAGTTTTAGATTGACACAAACACTGAGGAAATGGGCTGAGTTCCCCTAAACTCACCCTCCACTCCCCGCAACTTTGGCGTCATGTGTTAATGCCGCAACTTTGCCGCAAGCACGGAACAGATATTGCTGTACTTTGTTATTTAGATGCCCTGAGCTTTTCTCCAACATTCTTCTCACCCTAGGAGCCATCCTGAGTCTCGTTAGCTGTGATCATTTCTCTGACTTTCTGTGAATTCAATGACCTTCCCAATTTTGAGAGGTGCTGACCAGGCATTATGTAGAAGGTCCCTTTGTTGGAAATTGCCTAATTGGCTTTTGTTTGTTTATTTTGTTTTGTGCTGGGGGGGAGAAAGAACACAGAGGAGAAGTTCTGTTTCCCTCACACTGTCAGTGCAATCTGGCCCTGCCAATGCAGACCTGGACCACCCGGTGGGCAGCTGGAGTCCAGGGTCTCCATAGAGGGGACTCTGCCCTGCCCCCTGCCTCACCCGCTCTTTGCAAGGAAGTCACTCTGCAAGGCCACACTGCAGGAGGGAGGAGGAGAGTACCTACACATGTCACTTGGATTCGATTCCATCAGAAACTGAAGCTCTTATCCTCCATCAAATTATTTATTTAAACATTCATATCAGTTTAGATTCATGGGGATTACTTCGCACTTTGAGTTGTAAACCAGTACTGCTTTAGTCATCTCGGTGCCTAACTATTCCAACTTTGGCCACCCGGAGCTCTTTGGGTTGGCTCCTTATCTTTACATACTCCATGGCTGTGTGTGTATGTGTGTGTGGCATGCGTGTCTGTGTTGGGGGGTGTATGTGTGTGATGTGTGTGGGGGCGTGTGCATGTGTGGTGTGCATGTGGCAGTGTGTACATGTGTGCAGGTGTGGGGGGTGTGCATGTATATGGGGTGTGTGTGTATATGTCTCAGGTGTGTGTGTGTTCAGCACTTCCTTACTTTCAGTCACAATATGTTCCGGGTGCAGTCTGTACATTTCTTGCTTGGATCCTAGGACCAGCTGTTTCTCAAAGCCTTAATTACTTTTTTAAAATTGGGGAACAGTATTAGAACCCAAGATTTGGGTACTGAGTGTGCTTGTTTAGACTGGGGCGACTTTCCTTCTATCTGACAAAGCAAGGATTTACATGGATTTATTAATTATTGAATAAGTGATAGACACAGACTAAGTCTGAAAACGGATTTTTTCATATGTTTTGTTCACTTTCATAGTTGTCCACTGAGGCAGGCAAATATGATGCCAGCTGCTCTGTGGTGATAGAAACTGAAATGTATCTAGGTGATAGTCAAGAGAAAGAAACAAAACTGGAGGACTTGACTATTGGTTATCAAGATGTATTCTACAACTACAATGAAAAAGACACTATATTATTTTCTCTAAGACAGCTAAAGTAACTGAAGGAATTGAACAAGGAATCCATGAACTCATAAGTTTACAGTCTGCGAAGAGTTCACTCATTGGAAAAGACTCTGATGCTGGGAGGGATTGGGGGCAGGAGGAGAAGGGGACAACAGAGGATGAGATGGCTGGATGGTATCACCAACTCGACTGACGTGAGTCTGAGTGAACTCTAGGAGTTGGTGATGGACAGGGAGGCCTGGCGTGCTGCTATTCATGGGGTCACCAAGAGTAGGACACGACCAAGCGACTGAACTGAACTGAACTGAACTGATGTATACCAAAGTTTACAGTGCAGTGTAGTGGGGAAAAATGACCTTTTCAATAAATGCTGCTGCTACTGCTGTTAAGTTGCTTTAGTCGTGTCCAGCTCTGTGCGACCCCATAGACAGGAACCCACCTGGCTCCGCCGTCCCTGGGATTCTCCAGGAAAAACACTGGAGTGGGTCGCCATTTCCTTCTCCAATGCATGAAAGTGAAAAGTGAAAATGAAGTCGTTCAGTCATGTCCGACTCTTTGTGACCCCATGGACTGCAGCCTACCATGCTCCTCTATCCATGGGATTTTCCAGGCAAGAGTACTAAAAGTAATCAGACCAATTGAAAGTCCATATATACAAATGTATATATGGCTGAGATGGTTGGATGGCATCACCAACTCAATGGACACAAGTTTGAGAAAGCTCTGGGAGTTGGTGATGGACAGGGAAGCCTGGTGTACTGCAGTCCATGGGATCACAAAGAGTCAGACATGACTGAGCGCCTGAACTGAACTGATATATAAATGCAATTTCACATCATATAATTAAACACCTAAAAGGGGATAATACATGAGTGGCCTTGGATTAGATAAACTTTTTAAAATGGCAAACATAAATGACTCCACATATCAGAAAAATTCAGCTTTCTTAATTCTAAACCTCAGGCCTATCAAAAGACACCATTAAGAGAGTATGATAGTGATCCACAAACAGGGATAAAATATTTCCAAAACTTGACAAATGATTCATATCCAGAACACCTAAGGAAATTTCACAAATCAGAAAAAGATGAAAAAGAAAATTCACACAAATTCACCAAGTAAGGAAAAATACAGACTCTTTTAAGAAAATAATTACCCAATAGCCAAGAAAAAAATCTGAAACATCCTGAACATAATTTATCATCATTATAATGAAAATTAAAAGGGCAAAGACAGAACTCCCTACGTCCACCAGGACTGAAAGGTCTGCAGCACTGCAGGCTGATGAGACACTGCCAGGGGCTCTTGGGAAAGCACCCAGAAAAATGCACCTGGCGGCACCTGTCTCCCAGTGTTCCCACCCTACACACATGCCCTGAGAGATGAGCACACGTGTCAGCAAAGGGCACATCTGTGCCTTCCATGGCAGCTATATTAATGAATCAATACCCAAAAAAACACAAATGTCATCAGGAAAATAAAGGGTAAATAATCTGTGATATAGTCTGCAACCAAACACAACATAGCAATGAGAAAATGAACTCTTGGAACACACGACAACTAAATGAAGCTCACACATTTGATGCTGAGTGGCAGACGTTAGAGGCAAAAGAGTGCAAAGAGTGTCATACGATAGAGAAACAGGCAGTGTGTGAGCAAAGCCCAGGTGTGGTTCTTCAGGAGGCACTGTGCATTAAGAACTATGCACCATATCTTTATTCTGGGCTGAGTCCCTGGGAATCAGAGCAGAGAGTGACAGTGAACGAAGGAAGGGCTTCTCTCATCACAACCCCAGGGATACTGGGCAGTCTGTGCTCCTTGTCCTCAGACTGTGAGCTCTGAAGTTTGAGGTCTCCGCCTTCCTGAAGTGGGAAAGAACTCCCAAACCTCAGATGACACATGAGGCGATCCACTGAACCTGAAGGTCTGGCTGCTGAGGAGTCCTCTGAGGCCTCTGTGTGTCCGTGTGTGTGTGTGTGTGTGTGTGTGTGTGTGTGTGTGTGTGTGTGTGTGTGTGTGTGTGTGTGTGTGTGTGTGTGTGTGTGTGTGTGGAGGGGGTGCCTATGCTCGAATCCTATTTACTAAAATTATTTGGCAATTTCGGTGGAAGGACAAAGTACATGCCACTGGACACACTGGCCATGAGTCCACAGGTGGTGACTGTGGGTGTGGATGCGTGTGTTTTCCTCATCCCCTGCCCCTCATGTTAGTACCAAATTGCGAAGCTTCCTCTGTACATGACAAACTGTTATTCATAGACAAGGCATCTATTTTCCCAATAAGATGAAAAAATACAATCCACAGGTTCAAAAATTCTCAAATACTACAAACATACAAATTAAATTGAAAACATCTATGTTTAGTCCTCAGGATGACAGGACTCTTTCCTTTCTTGCTGATCACACTTCAGAGTGTCATAAAGCTATAAACACCCACATTGGCAGGAAGGAGTTACTTCAGCCATCGGAAACTGCCCTGTGTCTGTGAGCCTCGGCCTCATGGCCTCATGGTGGGCCAGGAAGCAGTGTGTGTACTCACGGAGTCCTGGGGGCCTCACGTAGCAGCTTCCACTCCCAGTATCACTGCCAACGGACAGTTTCAGCAGCCACAATCTGGCCTGGTCCCTGAGCAGGGACCCACATTACAGGATAAAAGCCTGATGGACCCCCAAGGCAGGTGACCCAGACCAGCACCTGCCCCGGGGGAGAGGCCGCTGCAGATGGCAGTGGTGGAGAATACAGATGTAAAAGACAAAGCCGGTTAAACTGGAGGTGGGAATTACCACTAATATTTGGCCATTAATCTGTCTCCTATCTTTTAAAAATAACTGTGACTTTCACCTCCTTGGAGAGCCAGAAACAAGACAGAGTGGCTATGGTGTGGGGCAAGCAAGGATCATGGCAATGCAGGGGGTGGGACCCCCGCTGTCTCTGCCGACGTTCTGCCCTTTTGCCTTCAGACCTCACAGCTCCCCTGCAAGCTATCGGCTCCAATCTTCTCACCAGCACCTGCACCCCTGCCTGAGGGACTTCTCTGGCTGAAAGGAATCCTCGGCCTGCCAAGACCGTTCCAAAGACTCAGAGCCCCAAGAAGCAGCCCCAGCAAATGACAGATGGGAGTTAACAGAAAACTACTTCCTCGCTAACCCTGTGCGAAGTCAGGGGAGTGGCTGCCTCTGTGTACAACCCTCGTGAAGGGCGTGAGGGCCCCCTGGGACTCTGGACATGACCTGTGTCGTGACCTGGGTGTGGACACCTGAGTTTATAGGTAGGACCAACCCACCCAGCTCCACGGTTAAGATTTTTCATACTTCACTGCAGGTATGTGCAAATGATAAGCCTAAATTTTAAAATAAAGATAGGATTCTGATTCATGACAATTGACTAAATAGATTACCATCCCAAGGAATCTATTACTGGGTTTACTTTCATGAAACCCCATGGAAATAAATGTACAGAAAGTACACAGCCATCTTTATAATTACAAACAGAACAGGAGTGGGAACAGACTTCTGCCAGGCCCACGTGGCAGGACATGGGTGAGATGAAATGGAAGAGGAGGGGCACAGCTCAGAATAGCCTTGAAGGATCTTCAACAGAGCTGGTTACCAACCACCCAGAAAGGCCTAGGAGAGGTTCACCAGGGTTACCAGGAGTCTCACGGGGCAATATGAGGAGTCTGTCAGTCAACTAAAAGAACTCAGAAACACAAGTATCGTGAAGCTTTACCGACAGATGATGCCTGACGTTAACCGCAGATCTGCAGCTGCAGGTGTTAAATATTCTTCTCTGAACACAGAGTTCTTAAAGGAACTGCAGTCAGTCCTGATATGTCTTCAGCAGATTTATGGCCTTTGCGTTTCATGGTGTCAGTGGAACCATGTCAGTGGTATACCACATGGTATACAGTGGTAGGTGATAACTGTCAGCCAAAATTTTTTTCAGGGTGCATATTTACTTTCTGTGTTTTCCAGAAGATACATAGTGCTCAATTTTTCACTAAATATCTGTTTTCGTTTTTAGCTCATTGCTGCCCAAATAGATAAATCACTGCAGATTTATACCACACAATAAATGCAATGCTGTTGGATTCAGAATGTCAGCTTACTGCACATACACTAGCTAGGCTTCAACTGTCCACCTAGTCTAAGGTAAGTTAACCCACAGTTTCTGGCCTCCCCAGCCTGCTGGCAGCCTTTCACAGGCTTCTGAGGGGATCAAGCACTTGGCGTGGCCAGCTGGAGCAGCTGCAGCCCAGACCGTCACTGCAAAATCTTGCGAATGGGGAGAAGAGAGCACGGCCAGTAATTCTTCAGAGTTAATCGAGAATTAAGAGCAGTATCTTTCTTCATAGCAGAAACTGGAACTACAAAGTAGAAATCTGCTATACCTATCCTTACTTTAATGAAATTTAAAACTGTATGTTGTTAAAACAATTGTTAAAATAAAATGGAGCAAATTCTAAACCAGGAAAAAAAATATCAGGACAATAGTGAGAAGCTAGGATGTATGACTATCTTGTGTGTAAACATATTCACTAGAATTATAGAGGTTGACTCACAAAGAAATTGTGAGAAGACAGTCCTCTTCAGAATGGAGCTAGTAAGAGACAGTGTGTGTATGTTTGGACTCATAAAACATTTTAATGTTTCTGTATATATGATGTGTGTATTTATCTATTTATTGTCTATTTATCCGTCTACAGAGAGTTAGATAAATAGATGATATAGACAGATAATGTAGATACAGACAAGGATACAGATATGAATATGGACAGACACACTCTTGGTCAGGTTGAAGTAGTGAGACAAGGATTGACTGTTATCCAGCTATCTGGTGCCAGAATGTGGCATTTCATTGCACTGACAAGATCACTGGAAGGAGTTCTGCAGAGAGACTTACTAGACTGTAGTAGGCTTGCCTGAGTACAGACTCTCGTTGTCTGCCATGTAGAATGAGCCTCACTCCAAACAACACCCACACGGTGTTTTATGGAAACGCACGTTGCTCCTCAAGGCAGAGGAGCCCTGTCTAGTGACAGGCTCATTTCCACTGGACCACAAATAAACACAGGTCCAACCCAGATTGTGTTGCTTCTCCCCGATGATGAAGGATAATTCATAGCCCTCCATCTTCTGAGAGAGCTGCTCAGATGGCAGAGAGAGAAACTATATGTAAATGAAGGATTCAGCTTGGAAAACAAGGAGTTAAGAGAGAGTTAATTCCCAGCCTTGCTAATTTCCATATCTCAGAGTTATCTGTTCCTGTTGAGGGAAAGAAAACAAACCCAGTATCAGAAACTATGTCATCTCAATACCTCATATTTTAAGGTGATAAAGTTACCACTGTTGTTGCTGTTCAGTCACCCAGTTGTGTCTGACTCTTTGTGACCCCATGAACTGCAGCACACCAGGCTTCCCTGTCCTCCACTATCTCCCTGATTTTGCTCAAACTCATGTCCACTGAGTAATTGATGTTATGTAACCATCTAATCCTCCGCCAACCCTTCTCCTCTTGCCCTCAGTCTTTCCCAGCATCACGGACACTCCCAGTGAATTAGCTCTTTGCATCAGGTGGCCAAATATTGGAGCATGAGATTCGGCATCAGTCCTTCCAATGAATATTCAGGGTTGATCTCCTTTAAGACTCACTGGTTTGATCTCCTTTCAGTCCAAGGGACTCCCAAGAGTCTTCTCCAGCACCACAAAGCATCAATGGTTTGGCACTCAGCCTTCTTTATAATCCAACTCTCACATCCATATATGACTAGATGGACCTTCCTCATCAAAGTGATGTCTCTGCTTTTCAATATACTGTCTAAGTTTATCATGGCTTTTCTTTCAAGGAGCAAGCATTTTTTCATTCCATGACTGCAGTCACTATCCACAGTGATTTTGGAGCCCAAGAAAAGGAAATCTTCATTGTTTCCACTTTTCCCCCATATTTTCCATGAAGTGATGGGACCGGCTGCAGTCCATGGGGTTGCTAAGAGTCGGACATGACTGAGAGACTTCACTTTCATTTTTCACTTTTCACTTTCATGCATTGGAGAAGGAAATGGCAACCCACTCCAGTGTTCTTGCCTGGAGAATCCCAGGGATGGGGGAGCCTGGTGGGCTGCTATCTATGGGGTCGCACAGAGTCGGAAACGACTGAAGTGACTTAGCAGCAGCAGCAGTGACAGTTTCAAACTTAGGAATTTATAAATGTGCACAAGACTATAAGCAGCCAAGATCTTAGTTTTTTCAATGTTGAGTTTTAAGCCAGCTTCTTCACTGTCCTCTTTTACCCTCATCAAGAGGCTTTTTACTTCCTCTTCCCTTTCTACCATTAGAGTGGTATCATCTGTATATCTGAGATATGAAATATATCCTGGCAATCTTGATTCCAGTTTGAGTGATCCATTCTGGCATTTTGCATGCTGTTAGTTAATAATAACTGTTAATAACAAGGACACTTGGATATCCCCGGTGGCTCAGTGGTAAAGAATCCACCTGTCAATGCAGGAGACATGGATTTAATCCCTGGTCCAGGAAAATCCCACATGCCGCAGAGCAACTAACCCTGTGCACCACAACTACTGAGCCTGTGCTCCAGAGCCCAGGATCTGCAACAAGAAAAGCGACCACACTGAGATGCCCATGCACTGCAATGAGAGAGTAGCCCCTGTTTGCTGCAGCTAGAGAAGAGCTCATGTGGCAACAAAGACCCAGCACAATCAAACAAATAAATAAGTAAATGTAACAACAACAAAAAGGAAACTTAAATGCATTTAAAACTTCTAACTTATTTTGAGGTCAAAACTTAATTTTACCTTCATTTTACCAGCTGTTAAGGGTATGGAATATCACTCCTGTACTGGAAATGGGTGGAAATGAATCAACCTTTGGAAGCAATCTAAAGATTTCTGCATCTCTACCTATCTGATCAATGAAAATGATTCCTGATTCCCCCCATCAAAAAAAAAAAAAAAACAAACAAACTTCCTTTTCCCCAAAGATCTCATATGCCACACATAATATAATGGTAGGAAAAAGTTAAAGCTCTTCAAAAAGTTATAAGTAATAGGTATTATTGTTATTACAATGTAATGAGTCCATTTGTTATTGATATTAATTTGAGACGTATCAAAATTAAGTGTCTAAAAATAGCTTAGATAAGCATTCAGATATTGATATTCTGGGACGTTTTACATTCTTCATTATTAAGGTTTGCAATGGTTATTGGAAATATTCATTTAAGAAAATGTCAAAGTTAATAAAATGTGAACCCAGTAATACTTCTTGGGTAAAACTGCAACTTAAATAAAAAAGATTGTTCCCTTTTTTAACAAAAGCTAATTATATTGATTTAATGCAGAAAAGTTTCTTCCTCCCAATGTAGAATACCAGCCAAATGTATGACAGTATTGACCTGTTACTCAGTGTCATTAAAAATGAATTATCCTAGAATCCGATGGATGTAAACATAAGGTATTATTGACTAAAATGACCAAGTAAGAAATATAAGAAAAACCTTAGTCCAGAACTGACATCATTTACCACAACACACAGAAATAAAAATAAATTCTCCATGTTAATTTCAAACTTTGATTTGACCAATGACTATTAATTTTAATTTACAGATTTTAGAGCAATCATACACTGGATAGATATGCAGACTACCTGTGCAATATTTCTTCTGCTTTCAATAGTTACTCACTGAAAAAGTTCTCAAAAAAGGCTGTAATTTCTAACCATATATAGAAAAAAGGGGACTTGAATATATATTTTTTTGCTGACTTTGGTGACTCCTCATGAGAAGATATTCAGTATATATTCAGTTCCATTACATGCCATATTCAAAATAAAGAGACACTCTTTTATTATCTGTATTATAAAATTATGTGTGGTAAAAAAAAAAAAGCAAGCAAAAATTCAAGTAAAAGCAAACCAAAAAATGAAACCAGAACAACAGTAAAAGCACATACAAACAAAGATCAGATGTTTACCAGATTCAGAACTACACAGAGTAACACCTCTGGGGATATGAGCAGATATGCCCGGTACATAAACACAGTGTTCAGGGGAACCTCACGTTCCTACTGCAACCCAACTGCCTCAGGCTCCAGACGCCAGTCACCAGATCTGTAATAACAATAACACCATGGCCGCTGCGGCCAAAGCTATGACTCTCCACAGAAGCAACTCATAAAAGGATGAAGCGAGCAGCCACGGGTGGGGAGACGGGCTGTTTTAAAAGATTTTAATAATACTTCTCCAGCTCTTAACATAATTGTACATTGCCATTCATGCCACTCTAGCTAAGTAAATGTCACATTTTGTTGGGCTCCTTTTGAAAGCCCAATGGGGCGTTTTATCTCCCCTAATGTAGCACGGCTATCATGCCTATTCTTCATCACTGTTAACACACACAGGAATTGTGAGTTGTACCAGATCTGGAAGTATTATTACTGAACGAATTATATTAATAACCCCCTGATGAAGTTTTCCCAAATAGCAGAGAATTATATGTTTTATAAATGACACCTCCTAAAACTGAACCAGGCCACATGGATCCAGCCAAATGAAATGTGACGGATAATACATCCAGAGGAGTGGTCAAGCCTTTAACACTGTAGTTGGTTCAGACACAGAGTAAAAGACTATCTTTGATGAATTTGTCATAAAGTACATATGAAACCTAATTGAATTTTTAATAATGGAATGATTTCACCCCAATCATTGCGAATATGTCTTGTATTGCATCTTTCTCTTCAATTCCTTCAGACTACTGTTAACAATATTTTAAAACTACTATGTGCATAAGAATAAAAACCATCAAACAAAGAGACTAAGATAACAACATAAGGAGGAAATGGAGACACTAAAAACAAGTCCCGTCTTCAACAGGAGTCAAACACACAGTCCTGAACTGGTCCTGTGAACACAGCAAGAATGTTTCCAATTTGAGGCTTCAGCAGCCCACAGGTGAATGTTACCAAAATGGTCACCAGAAGTAAAGACTACAGAATGGAGGCGCTTTGTGAGACCTCCATGTTCTCCTGTCTAACACATTGTGCATCCCACCACTTCACAGGTGAGGAAAATGTCTTTAGGGCACGATTAATATTTTTTTTCAAAGACAGAGAAAGACTATTAAGATGGTGTTAACTAGTCTAAAGACTGGAATTCATGAAATGAGAAAAGGTGCATTTGAGGAATGGAAATTCAAGCCTCCTTTTACCATATGTAATTCAGAGCATTGATTTGGGGCAGACCAATCAGAAAAACATTAGGTTTGGAACACAATCATGAATGAAAGGACACCTCTGTTCTTTAGGAAACTAACATAATGTGTCAGTCAATACATGCATAGTCAGCTACAGTAACAAAAATCCCCAAATCTCAATGGATTTATACAACACAAGTATGTGTATGTTCAATATTTGCTCTCCACTGTCAAGCAAAAAAAGAAAAAAGAAAAAAACATGGAAAATGCTTTCTGGTTCTAACCTGACCACTTGGAAGTGATGTCTTTTGTATTTGCTCATGTTTTCATTGGTCAAGCAACTCACATGGCAGCCCCCAACCTCAAGGGTGGCAGGTGTCATGGTAAGACCTGAATTTAAAAAGGAAGAAAAATATAGGCATAAAATCACTGAAGATGGTGATCTCAGCCATGAAATTAAAAGACACTTACTCCTTGGAAGGAAAGTTATGACCAACCTAGAGAGCATATTAAAAAGCAGAGACATTACTTTGCCAACAATGGTCCATCTAGTCAAGGCTATGGTTTTTCCAGTAGTTATGCATGGATGTGAGAGTTGGACTATAAAGAAAGTTGAGTGCCAAAGAATTGATGTTTTTGAATTGTGGTGTTGGAGAAGACTCTTGAGAGTCCCTTGGACTGCAAGGAGATACAACCAGTCCATCCTAAAGGAGATCAGTCCTGGGTGTTCATTGGAAGGACTGATGTTGAAGCTGAAACTCTAACTTTGGCCACCTGATGCGAAGAGCTGACTCATTTGAAAAGACCCTGATGCTGGGAAAGATTGAGGGCAGGAGGAGAAGGGGATAACAGAGGATGAGATGGTTGGATGGCATCACTGACTCAATGGACATGAGTTTGGGTGGACTCCGGGAGTTGGTGATGGACAGGGAGGCCTGGGGTGCTGCAGTTCATGGGGTTGCAAAGAGTTGGACACGACTGTGTGACTGAACTGAACTGAAACCATCAAAGTTCTGCAAATTGATCTGAACATCTCTATAAATGTCTAGTGCTATTTACTGGACTCTGTAACTCACTTGGTGGGTTGATTTTATCACCACCACTCATTTTAGGTAATTCCTCCCTTGACAATTTTTTGTGGCCAGGACTATATTACTGCAATTATTCTTGCAATGGACAACGGCCACCTACTGCTGCCTCAGGTTCCCTCCTCTATCTGCCAGGAAGGTGCCCAGTGGTGAGTCGGGTCCCTCTGAGCCTCTCACTGGTCAGCACCATTCAGTGTCCTGCCAAGTCTCCTCAGAACAGGATTCTCTCGCTTGCTCAAGGCACCGTTTACCAGCTAAAACAGTATAAAACTTGTGTTTTGTTCAAATCTGTGATGGTTGCAGTAAGCACATTGACTATATTTAGCATATGTGGTTGAGGTTCAAAACAATCTAACCTCCATAAAAGTTCAAGACCACGAATCATGCTAAACCATTTACACAGACTCAGAGTGTGGGAGGTTAATTAGAAATGAACTGACAGCATCACATGCCTTCACTAGAAAAGCTAGAAAATTGTCAGAGACGAAGAGCTGTCCCCTCCCCTCTTCCTTCTTCAAAATGTTAGAGGAGAAAAATAAAAATTAAAAAACCCTACTGCTGGCAAAGAGAAGAGTGTTCAGCAGAAAATAACTTCTGTAAGAGTCAAGAACTGAACCATATGAACCCGAGTTGTGTTTCTTAGTAACAGTACCCAGAAATGCTGTGCCGTTATGTGTCAACACTGACTTTTACACTTAGCTAGAAACAAGCTAAATTACATTGAACAAAATTACAGGTTACAACAAATGTTTTTATTAATGAAGAGGTTGGAGAAGAAAGTGGAGAAGAATCTAGGCCAGGAGAAGCATGTGCCCATCTTTATAAATATTGACTCTGGATTTGCTGGTGGGTAGATAGCCAAATTCTTCAAACCCTGGAGCCAGGAGTGAGGTAAGAGGGAACATAAAAAGAAGTAATGCACTGATGTGAAAAAATAACAGGTAATAAGTAAATGTAGGTAACAGAATAATAAATGGCATACAGATGGTGAGCTAGGAGGAAATGTTGCCATAGAAACACAAGTTAAGAAAAGAAAGTGCTGATAACTCATCTTGGAAACTATAGAATGATCAGGCTGAAAAGTGTGGAGGTCACTAAACACAGCCATCTTCATCTCAAGAACTGTATTTCTTACACCTGGTATCACCACAGTTCTCCTACACAGATTTAACAGGAGTAAGAACAGAAATGAACTATAAGGAGAGAAGAAAAAGAAAGACTCCATGACACATTGAGAGGTACAAAGAGAGGAAAAAAGAATTTGTTCTGAAATAACTCACTTTATGCTGTATACTTACTTACTCTTAACTGCCACTTAATTTTAATCAGAATGATAATCTTATTATCTTTGGAAAAAGGAGGTGAACCATTTTTAGAGATTCAAGCAAGGCATTATATATATACATATAAAGGCATAATATATATATTATATATATATCCCCTATTATTTCATATATATATATGAAATCCCTATTATATATATATATATATATGAAATAATAGGGGTTCCCTATTATTGATGGCTCAGTGGGTAAAGAACCCACCTGCAATGCAGGAGACAAAGGAGACGCAGATTCTATCCCTGGCCTGGGAGTATCATTGCCTAAAAAATCCCATGGACAGATGAGCCTGGTGGGCTACAGTGCAAAGTCATATTCAGACATGACTGAGTGACTTACTCAAGCAAGACATAATATATATAAGAAATAATAAATTATCCCCAATTTTAGTACCAGTTTTACAATTTTTACTGTTGTTCAGACACTACGTTTTTTTCGACTGTTTGCAACCCCCATGAATTGCAGCACACCAGGCCTCCCTGTCCTTCACTATCTCACAGTTTGCTGAAATTCATGGCTATTGAGTCGGTGATGGCATCCAACCTTCCTGTCCTCTGTCACCCCCTTTTCCTCCTGCAATCTTTCCCAGCATCAGGCTCTTTTCCAATGAGTTGGCTCTTTGCATCAGGTGGCCGAAGAATTGCAGCTTCCGCACCAATCCTTCCAGTGAATATTCAAGGTTGATTACCTTTAGGATTGATTGGTTTGATCTCCTTTTTGTCCAAGAGACTCTCAAGAGTCTTCTCCAGCATCACAATTCGAAAGCATAAATTCTTCGGTGCTCAGCCTTCTTTATGGTTCAAATTTCACATCTGTACATGACTACTGGAAAAACCATAGCTTTGACTAGGTGGACCTTTGTTGGCAAAGTAATGTCTCTGCTTTTTAACATGCTGTCTAGGTTTGTTATAACTTTTCCCCCAAGGAGCAAGAGTCTTTTTAATTTCGTGACTGCAGTCACCATTCACTGTGATTTTGGAACACAAAAATATAAAATCTGGCAGTGCTTCCACTTTTTCCCCATCTATTTGTCATGAAGTGATGGGACTGGATGTCATGATCTTAGTTTTTTCAATGTTGAGTTTTAAGCCAGATTTTTCACTCTCCTCTTTCACCCTCATCAAAAGATTCTAGGTCTTCTTTGCTTTCTTCCATTAGAGCAGTATCATCTGCATATCTGAGGTTGTTGACATTTCTCCCAACAATCTCGATTCCAGTTCATGAGTCACCCAGCCCAGCATTTCATATGATGTACTTTGCATATAAGCTAAATAAGCATGGTGACAATATACAACCTTGACGTACTCCTTTCCCAATTTTGAACCAGTCCATTGCTCCATGTCCAGTTCTAACTGTTGCTTCTTGACCTGCATACAGATTTCTCAGAAGGCAGATAAGATGGTCTGTATTCCCATCTCTGTAAGAATTTTCCTCAGATTGTTGTGATTCACAGTGAAAGGCTTTAGTGTAATCAGTGAAGCAGAAGTAGATTTTTTTTTTAATTTCCTTGCTTTTCCTATGATCCAACAGATTTTAGCAATTTGATCTCTGGTTCCTCTGCCTTTTCTAAATCTAGCTTGTACAGGAATTGTTATTAAAAATATACTACCTGGGGATCTAATTCTGAGAAACGCACTGTTACTTAGCAAAACACCCAAATCAAGGAATGAATGCATGGGATAACTGTGTTTGGTGGTGGGTATAACTTTTCTTTTTAGTTTTCCTTTTAGAAAAAACTCTACCTTGAGTTAATGTTCAATACAGTGTAATAGTTTATCTAGAATTTAAGCTAACAGTATTTATGTAATCTTCAGTCCAGGGGTCGCAAAGAGTCAGACATGACTGAGCAACTGAATTGAATTGAGTCTGCATGGAAATATCACTTCCAGTTAGGGTAAAAGATTATAAAGATGGGTGAAGATTTGTATCTGTAATTGCAGAAAGACCAAAGTGAGACACGTATGTTAAAGAAGATATCAGTTCTGCTGCAAACATTTTGTTCAGGTAAAGCTAAAAATCCTTCAGGTTGGAATATTTTCATTGCTGCTTTTAAAATATGTAGAATGATGACCAACATAATATATAGTGATCAATAATTTAGTCTTCCCTTAGGAAGAAATATATACATAACAACTTACCAGACAACTTTTAAGTCCCTACAAGTCTAATGTTTCAAAATAGAAAAATTCTAACTCACTTGCAATTTTCCAGTTATGTATAGACTAACTCAAGAATCAATGGATGTCCATATAATTATCCACAAATATTTCAGATTATATGGGACAGCTTGTTCTGGTCTTCTGGGTTGGGCTTAGTGGTACATGTCTGTCCAGCTCACTGGTCACTAGGAAGACCTAGGAGGACCCAACTGAGATGATCTAACTGTAGCTCATGTGAACACTCACCCTCCAGCGGACCATCTGGAAAGATTTCCAGGCAAAATCAAAGGAACTGTGCAAGTTGGCTGGCAGAAGGAACAAGACCTGTAGGGCCCCCATGCACCATTCTACTTCTACACCCGATTCAGGGCTGAGAAAACAGCGTCTGCCTTGGGGTGGATGAAACGCTCATACTGAGAAGGGAGTAGAGCCAAGGAGGCCATTCAATCAATCTACCATCACCTGCTCTGGCATCAATTATTCACTCTCCCTTGTGTAAAATACACTTCTAAGACCTTCTAAAGTCTCATTCAATCACTGTGTCAGGCTTGAAGCTGAAGACCTTATAATCTTTATCAGGTTCAGAAGTGGCTCTTCTTCATCTAGATGTAGTGAGTGGTGTGCTCATAAATATTTAACAACTAATTCTTCTGGGGAAAACAACCCTGATTTGTAGCATCGGTTGATTTCCATGATGGAAATATTGCTGCCATGGCTGATTTCAAGGCACCCATGTGAAGCTCCTGAAAACAAGGTTGAAAAAAGGTGCATAGCCCACCGTCTGGAGACAGTCGATGGTTTGGAGACCTGGAAGCTGAAAAGACGATGTATTCTGCCTCCCTCCCCCCAAACACACAGTGAGGACGTATAACAACCATGGACAGAGGCCCGACTGAAGACTGCCTGAAAGGGGGTGGTGGGGGGAGGAGAAAAGAAAACAGCACAAAGCAGTCTCTGGTCCTTCAGTTCACTTCAGTTCAGTTCAGTTCAGTCGCTCAGCTGTGTCCGACTCTTTGCAACCCCATAAATTGCAGCACACCAGGCCTCCCTGTCCATCACCAACTCCCGGAGTTCACTCAGACTCGTCCATCGGGTTGGTGATGCCATCCAGCCATCTCATTCTCTGTCATCCCCTTCTCCTCCTGCCCCCAATCCCTCCCAGCATCACAGTCTTCTCCAATGAGTTAACTCTTCACATGAGGTGGCCAAAGTACTGTAGTTTCAGCTTTAGCATCATTCCTTCCAAAGAAATCCCAGGGATGATCTCCTTCAGAATGGACTGGTTGGATCTCCTTGCAGTCCAAGGGACTCTCAAGAGCCTTCTCCAACACCATAGTTCAAAAGCATCAATTCATCGGTGCTCAGCCTTCTTCAAGGTCCAACTCTCACATCCATACATGACCACTGGAAAAACCATAGCCTTGACTAGATGGACCTTAGTCGGCAAAGTAATGTCTCTGCTTTTGAATATACTATCTAGGTTGGTCATAACTTTTCTTCCAAGGAGTAAGCGTCTTTTAATTTCATGGCTGCAGTCACCATCTGCAGTGATTATGGAGCCCAAAAAAATAAAGTCTGACACTGTTTCTACTGTTTCCCCATCTATTTCCCATGAAGTGATGGGACCAGATGCCATGATCTTCGTTTTCTGAATGTTGAGCTTTAAGTCAACTTTTTCACTCTCCTCTTTCACTTTCATCAAGAGGCTTTTTAGTTCCTCTTCACTTTCTGCCATAAGGGTGGTGTCATCTGCATATCTGAGGTTACTGATATTTCTCCCGGCAATCTTGATTCCAGCTTGTGTTTCTTCCAGCCCAGCATTTCTCATGATGTACTCTGCATAGAAGTTAAATAAGCAGGGTGACAATATATAGCCTTGATGCACTTCTTTTCCTATTTGGAACCAGTCTGTTGTTCCATGTCCAGTTCTAACTGTTGCTTCCTGACCTGCATACAGATTTCTCAAGAGGCAGGTCAGGTGGTCTGCTATTCCAATCTCTTTCAGAATTTTCCAGAGTTTATTGTGATCCACACAGTCAAAGGCTTTGCCATAGTCAATAAAGCAGAAATAGATGTTCTTCTGGAACTGTCTTGCTTTTTCCGTGATCCAGCAGATGTTGGCAATTTGATCTCTGGTTCCTCTGCCTTTTCTAAAACCAGCTTGAACATCAGGAAATTCACGGTTCACATATTGTTGAAGCCTGGCTTGGAGAATTTTGAGCATTACTTTACTAGCGTGTGAGATGAGTGCAATTGTGTGGTAGTTGCAGCATTCTTTGGCATTGCCTTTCTTTGGGATTGGAATGAAAACTGACCTTTTCCAGTCCTGTGGCCACTGCTGAGTTTTCCAAATTTGCTGGCATATTGAGTGCAGCACTTTGACAGCATTATCTTTCAGAATTTGAAATAGCTCAACTGGAATTCCATCACCTGCACTAGCTTTGTTCATAGTGATGCTTTCTAAGGCCCACTTGACTTCACATTCCAAGATGTCTGGCTCTAGGTGAGTGATCACACCATCGTGATTATCCGGGTCGTGAAGATCTTTTTTGTACAGTTCTTCTGTGTATTCTTGCCACCTCTTCTTAATATCTTCTGCTTCTGTTAGGTCCATACCATTTCTGTCCTTTATCAAGCCCATCTTTGCATGAAATGTTCCCTTGGTATCTCTAATTTTCTTGAAGAGATCTCTAGTCTTTCCCATTCTGTTGTTTTCCTCTATTTCTTTGCATTGATCACTGAGGAAGGCTTTCTTATCTCCTCTTGCTATTCTTTGGAACTCTGCATTCAGATGCTTAAGTCTGAAATCATGCAGGGCGATGCTGACATGATTCCCTTTCTGGGAATGCCTGTGCCTTAGGTCCTGTTTGTCCTGCAAATGGCCCCTTTGCTGCTTGAATTCAGTCTTGGAGACATCTGTCCTTCCTTCCCATCACCTTAAAAGACTCATTCTGCAGATATGCTTCATGTTGGCAGCTGAGCAGATGTCTCAGTCTGCTTCCTGTCCAAGGAAAGCTGGAGCCCAGAGCTCTTTCTGTACCTGGATAATTTCAGTGTCTTTCAGTCCATGTCTATGGCCTGTGAAACTCCAATGAAAACCCTGCAGATGTCTTTGTACCTGATTCAATTTCAATCCATTTGAAAAAAAAAGGACAAACTCACAATTCTTTCCTAAACAAACTCTCTCTTTAGTCTTGATCTGTGTTCTCCTGGACCTGTCAGGCTGTTGGGGGTCAGCCTTTGAGGTCCTTTGTTTAGTTCAAAGCGTCTATTAGGCACTGCCTCACATCTTCCAGCGATCCTAACAAAGGTTCTTACTGCCACACCATTGATTTGATCTGTGCCCCAGGCTACATATTATTTTGAGAGCCCTTTGCTGGCTGGAGAGAGATGAAAGATGAGAAACAGCTTTATTTTCCAAACCCACAAGAGCAGACCTCTATACATCCCCTCTAAATTTGAATTAGAAACTGGCCAGCTTTTTATTTCACTCATCTTTTGCTTTTCAAACCTTCTAATAGTCACCTGAAATCAAGCTCTTTCAATACTTTGGTTGGAGGTCCTGTTAGCCAACTCTAACATTTCAGTAGGGATATTTTCCATCTTCCAAGTTACTGCAAATGGCAGAGCAGTAATTATTTCTCAACCACATAACAGGCTTACCATTCTGCAGCCTCCAGTGACACTTTGCTCAGTATCTTTTCCTCAGTCATTTCCAACAACTTGCTCATAGCTTTTCTTACATTCCCATCTCCAGCCCAAATGCCGGACCGTGCATGAAGGACGTTTGTTGTGTCAACACTTTACTCCTTAGAACCAGCTTCTGTATTAGTTAATTAGCTAGCGTGTGATGATGCCACACACGCAGCCACAAACCCCACATTGCTACACAACTATCAACACTCACACTTTCTCCCAAATCTAGGAGGAGGCTGTGTGAGTTTGCTCTTCTGGACTGGGAACAACTTATGGTAAAGCTCAATTTTAACTTGTGAGACAGAGTTTGAGAATGTAAGTATTAAACCACCAAGAAATTTCTCAGTATTTAGGGTGTGAGGTCCTCACCTCCTCCCTCTCTCCCCACTGCAAAAAGATCTGACTTCAGGGTCCGAGTATGTAGGATTCCAAGGATAGGTCCCTCTCTACTCAGATTCCGTGACTCCACAAACACCCAGCAACCTTGGGTTAAGCGGAATGCTTTCAGAAGCAATAAAAAGCATGTGAGGAAGGAACATGTGATTAGTAATCACCAAGTTATTTGCCGGCGAATGAGCTGAGGTGTAGTGAGTTAAGACTGATGGCTGGTGTAAAAAATGACCACTAGATAAATGTGGGATTCTGGGAAACCCTACTGTTATGGGTTTAATTATGTCCCATTAAAAGTTGGATGTGAAATTCTAACTCCCATGAGCTCGGAATGGGACTACGTTTGAAGACCAAGTCTTTCAAGAGGTGGCTGAGTTAAGATCAGGTCATTGGGTTGGGGCCTTAATCCCATATCACCTGGGTCCTTATTAGAGGAGGTGAGGACACACAAGGACATGCAGAGAGGGAGACCACAGGAGGAGACAGACAGAACATGACCATCTACATACCACAGAGAGGGGCCTCAGGAGAAAGCAGCCCTACTAATGGCTTGGCCTCAGTTTCTGGCTGAGGATGGTGAGACAGTCAATTCTGACATCTAAAGTACCCAGGCTAGGATACGAGTCACAGCAGCCCTAGGGAACAAACCCTCCCAATCTAAGAAGGATAAAGGCCAAGGGACACATCCTGTTAGGGAGATTCATGGGTGAAGTCACCATGGTTTACATACTGAGATAAAACAGATTGAGTTATCTTGATTTGGGTGTTGGATTTACAGGTGAATACAAACTGACCAAACTGTACAGCCTAGATATGTACAGCCAAATATACGTAAAATTGCAACGGATGCTGAAGCTGAAGCTCCAATACTTTGGCCACCTGATGCAAAGAGGTGACTCACTGGAAAAGACCCTGATGCTGGGAAAGACGGAAGGGAGTAGGAGAAGAGGGAGGCAGAGAATGAGATGATTGGATGGCAACACTGACAGTGGACATGAGTTTGAGCAAACCCCAGGAGATAGTGGAGGACAGAGGAGGAGCCTGGCGTGCTGCAGTCCATGGGGCCACAGAGTTGGACATGACTTGGAGACTGAACAACAGCAACAAAAATTGCATACTAATAAGAATAAAATAGACTTTATTTCACATCCTAGTAAGGTAAAACAAAATACTATTTTGTACTATTGTCTTTGATACATAAATTTAAAATAATTACATCTTTACATGGAATACTCATATTATAAATCCTACACCTTTATTTTTTAAAAATTCCCTTCATAAATTTTTTTTGTACTAGGACTTATTCATGGCATGTTTTATATTTTCTTTTTAACATTTCTTCATCAGTTTCTTTCTCTTACTTTGGCTGAGTTGTTGAATATCTCCACAAATGGTTTTTACTATTTTTATTTCACATTGGACTGCTTTATGAGTGAAGCATAATTAAACAAAAGATGGTAAAGACTCGATCCCTGTGTTAGGAAGATCCCCTGGAGAAGGAAATGGCAACCTGCTCCAGTATTCTTGCCTGGAGTATCCCATGGACGGAGGAACCTAGCAGGCTACAGTCTATGGGATAACAAGAGTTGGACACAACTAATCGACTAACACTTTCACTTTTTTCACTTTATAATTACAAAATCAAGAAATACATAATATCCCGTCGTGAGACCTTCAGTAAGAGGTTATGCTGTTACTCTCTCACACCTATATCCCTATTTTGTTAACTTATCCAGACTTTTAGTGCTAGATGGTGGCTCATTTAAATAATATATTTATTATGAAAATGCAATAGCACATTACTAACAGCTTCATTATGCTTGAAATTACTGTTAACAATTTTTCTAAATTTATCATCAGAAATGTACTCATTTCATTGCTCTTATTCTGTCATGTCAGCCATTGCCTTTGGCTCTTTTTCCTGATTCAATTTTACTTTGACAGATTTCAGATGCTTATTTCACAAGTATCTGCAGTTCTAAAAGTGTGTCTGTTTCATGTTCATCTGAAATGTCTTTTTTTCCCCTGAAAGATGTGAGGAATACTGTAATCTGTCCTAAAATGCTCAGACCACAACTCAGCAATCTCCTGTTGGTACAAACACTATTTTCTCTACTGTGGCAATTACCATTTGTTAATGACAATAATAAATGCAAAACTTACTTACACATCCTTTTTTTAAAAAAACCAATGAATGAGCTAGAATATTTATATAAATTCAAACTTCATGGTTTCCTGCGAGGTGTTACCGTTATCAGAGTTAATAATTACTAAGACTGATGCTAATTTGATCTTCTTCCCTTCGTACATAATGTATTTTCTCTATTTGGAAGCTTGTTGATTCTCTCTTCATCCTTAAAATTATGCATTTTACCAGAATATGTTTATCTTATTTTATTTTCAAATCTCCCCTATACTCAGTGAGACATTTCAACTTGGAAAACTGAGTATACTTTCACCTCAGAAAAGTGTTTTTTCATTGTGTCTTTGATTACCACGTCTCTGATTACTCTGTTCTCATCTGGACTTCTTGCAGAGATTTACACGCCTTGGTTTACACTCTTCCACGGCCCTCACATTTTCTCTCATAATATTCATTTTTCTTAATCACTTTATCCCATGTCATAGAGCAGTCTCCCAATATGGTCTCCTAATTCAGTATTTAAAATTTTATCAGGGTCCTAATGTTAATCACTCTCTTGGATGAACTTTTAAAGTTTAATTATTTTCACTTCCAATTATTCATGCTTTTCAGTTTTCCTTTTTCCCCATAGCTTTCTATAGGGAGATCTTTTTTACCAAATGGAAAATATGTATGAGAGGATCCCCTTCATGGATTGAGGGCAGCAACAAGAGATGGAGTAGTTAAGTTTCACTCCTTCCAGCTGCTTATTCATGTAGATGTCCAGAGTTTTCATCACGTGCTCAGTATTAACAGCAAAGTTACAGAATGGATACGTCTGCATGGTGTTAGCAGACAGCAGAACACTTAGCTAGAGTTTAGCCTGTGGAAAACAAACGGGAGGAGGTGACTCTCGTTTGAGTTGCACCCATGGTAAACTGGCCTGTACGTCTGCTCTCCCAGTGAAATGAAAGCCCCGTGGGTTCCCATCTTCTCCCAGACACGGCACAGGGCTAACGCCAGGCTCTTCTGAGGGACTTGGGGGCACTCCTTGGCTACTCAGTCTGGTCACCTGTCAAGGGTTGTGGCTGAGAGAACAAGGACCCACCTGCGGAACCAGCAGGCAGAGGGGACCTTTACAGAGCTGTTGCTGACTCAGGGATGCAGGTGGCAGGACTAGACACGTTGCACCTCACAGAGCTCTTGATAATGCCATCTCCACGGAGGACCACATCTTCCTGCATGTGCAGAGTGGCCTTGCTGCATGAGGAGCCTCGAGGGGCGGGGGATAAAGTAAGAGCCACATGGGTGCACTGCCATCCCAGGGGACCCTACACGAGACACTGGAGTATTTTCTCAGCACTGCTCCAGGACAGAGAGCACTGCATGAAGGTGTCTGAAGAGGATGCCGTGTAAGATGAAGGAGATAAAGAAGGCGTATGTGTGTGCTAAGTTGCTTCAAATGTGCCCAACTGTGTGATCCAATGGACTGAAACTTGTCAGGCTCCTCTGTCCATGGGATATTCCAGACAAGAATACTGGAGTGGGTTGCCATGCCCTCCTCCAGGGAATCTTCCTGACCCAGGAATAGTACCGGCGTCTCTTATGTTTCCCGCAGGCATGTTCTTTAGCACTACTGCTACCTGGGAAACCTGAAAGAAGGCATATTAGTAGCAATTAATTTCAAAGCAAAACTTCACAATTTTCTGGATGCTTCACCTTCTCCATGTGAGTAGCCATGAAAAGGACATGAGCATGGATGGTGAAGATCTGACATTTTCTGCTGGTATTTGCTTCTTCAGTCTGGATCACAGCCCCTTAATCAACATCTGAGAATCTGCCTGCAATGCAGATTCCTGGGTCAGGAAGATCTGCTGGAGAAGGGATAGGCTACCCACTCCAGTATTCTTGGGCTTCCCTGGTGGCTCAGCTGGTAAAGAAGCCATCTGCAATGCGGGAGACCTGGATATAATCCCTGGGTTGGGAAGGTCCCCTGGAGAAGGGGAAACACTACCCACTCCAGTATTCTGGCCTGGAGAATTCCATGGACTGCATAGTCTACGGGGTCACAAAGAGTCTGACACAACTGAGCAACATTCACTTTCACTTTTCACTGTGACTTTCCAGATTCCAGATTTGAACTCCTGAGGTCGCTATCAAGGTTTGAGGTCGGGCTTCCTCCTGAGTCATACAGACACTGGGGTCTTTGACACACCAAAGTTTCATCAGGACACAGAGTGAAAAGGTGCCCGCTCTGCAGGTCCCTAAAGGACTTTCCTGGAAAGGTTTGGGGACAGAAGCAGGGCACACAGGGAGTGCTCCAGGAAAGAGGGCACAAGCCCCTGCCTTTCTCTTTTGGGCCTTCTCTGAATGCCAGTTAGTGCTTGGAAGTTGTTGAGGAATGAAAGAGGGCATTGATTTCAAACGTTTGCTGTTGGCAAGGATATGTATAATTTTGGTTTTGCATTACTTTGAGTCATTCTTAGATTTTAGCACTAAACAAAGTACTTTCACTAAGCTATTTCTATGAGAATTGAAATAGCTATCTAAATGTGGCAACTCATTTCGCATTCTGTATGGACTTATTTCTTATTGAATTTGGCAATTTGATGATATCATAGTACCTATTTGACTGCTAAGTTCAAAGCTTAGAATTTCACATGCTTAAAGCACAATGGCAAGAATGGTAAGAGTATGTTTCAGTCCTTACAGCAGGATTCAGTATGTTTCAACCTAATCATATTTAATTCCTTCTGTGCAGAATTACACAGTATAGGACATTTGGAGATATCAGAAACCTAGGAGAAAATGTGCCTTAAATGTTGACAGTGACATAATTGAGCTAAAAATGAAGAGTTTGGGTCTGTTCTGTGTCCAAAGAGAGAAGAACTGAAGCTGGCAGACACAGCATGGTTTCAAAATGTAAGCTAAATACTCATTTGTGTCATGGATTTTTCATCTCTTCCTCCTCTCCCTCCCCCTAATCTCCTCTCACAGCATGCTCAAGCAGAAGATAATAATTAAGCTCATCTGCTTTGTCTTTCACTGTCTTTGGGAATTTATGAAATGAAACAGAAGAATAGGCCCACAAACGCTCTTTCGAAAATGTGATATGATATTTATGTCTTATGAATTTAAATACATCTGCTGACATCTCTGCCCCAAGATGGAACTTTTTGTTTGCATTATCAAACTTGTGTTTCGATCTTTCCAAGTGGGCAGGATAGAGCTGGGAGGTGATAATGCTCAGGAATTTAATTTACAAGGCTGGTGACACACATTGTCACACAAAAGGACCCCAGTTCCATCTCAGGGCATTTCCAGAAAGAAAGTCAGAAACTTGGAAGTTTCGACTCTCCACAGTATGGCTTCAACAATGCAAATGCTCTGAATCTAAAGTCACCTGATTCTCTATTTATTTTACTCAGACTGATAGAAACCTGGGCAAAAGAGGTTGATGATCTCTGTCCATGTAGGTATCAACTCTTGCCCTGGCTAGAAAATACATTCCTAAACCAGAAAAGAGGTCTGTATGACCACATGCCTTTGTAAAGACAGCTTCTTTAGGACTGTATTAGGACATGTATTAGGACGGATTATCAAACCTTGCTTCTATAATAAATTCTTTACCACTTAAGCCAACATGCATATGCCTTAGAACCTTGACAGGTTCTTCTTTCTCTGTAACAGTTCAATGTCTGTTAATGGATTAATGGAAACATGCTTAAATATATAAGGTCTCACTAGGTTTTACTTTATCATTTCATTAATTCAATGAAGAGAAAATTCATTAGGAAACTGACATAACATAGTTTCAAATGTGAACCAAAAAACACAAATATAAAAAAGCATAAAGTAAGATATATTTTTGATCCTTAGAAAAATTTAAATAATCTTTATAATCATATGAAAAAGATTTTGTTAAATTTGAAAAATATAAAAACAAATTCAAATATTTATATTTCTATTGCTAGAATTAGCAGGTTAATATTTGTTTCTAGTTATTTTTATAAAAAAGAAATGTAAGTGAGGAAGTGAAAGAATCTATACACTGAAAATTACAAGACACTGATGCAAGAAGTTTAAGATGACACAATAAATGGAAAGATATCTCCTATTCATGGAATGGGAAAATTAATATTATTAAAATGTTGATACTACCCAAGGTCTTCAACTGATTCAATGCAGAGAAGTGGGAATGTCTCAAATATGCACAAATATGTGAAAATTCAAAGTAAATGGAGATATTCTTAGAGAAGGCCTCGATTTATTGTTTGGTGTACAGAGAGGGTAGAGATGGAATCGAGATGGTTATTTAATAAGTGGATTATCTGCAGAAAGGCAGTAGAAGTTCTCTTTTATTAATACACTCATAACTGTCCGTCCTCCAATTCAAGCAGCTTGCACACACACAAAGAAGGTGTGTGTTCAAAATGCACTGGCTAATCTGCTGTGGAGAGCTCTGCTCCCAGCAGAAAGGCTGGCACACCAGGTAGATGACACCTTACTTTGGCATGAGAGAGGGTTCTCAACCAATTTACCAACCCCCAATGCAGCCAATTTGAACAAAAGCTTAGCAATTCACATGGCAATCTCTCTGCAGAGTGTGTTCCCACACCCTCCCTATTTATTATAAACTATTGATTTACCAGAATGGATAGAAAAGGAAAAAAATGTCATTATTATATATCAAACAAGTTTTTTCAAGTTAAATTATAAGCACACATCTGTTATCAGAATTTTAGGGTAATAAGCAGGAGAAGACTCTTGAGAGTCCCTTGGACTGCAAGGAGATCCAACCAGTCCATTCTGAAAGAGATCAACCCTGGGATTTCTTTGGAAGGAATGAGGCTAAAGCTGAAGCCCCCCAGTACTTTGGCCACCTCATGCGAAGAGTTGACTCATTGGAAAAGACTCTGATGCTGGGAGAGATTGGGGGCAGGAGGAGAAGGGGACGACAGAGGATGAGATGGCTGGATGGCATCACGGACTTGATGGACGTGAGTCTGAGTGAACTCTGGGAGATGGTGATGGACAGGGAGGCCTAGCGTGCTGCGATTCATGGGGTCGCAAAGAGTCGGACACGACTGAGCGACTGAACTGAACTGAACTGAACTAAACTGAAGCAGGAGAAGGCAATGGCAACCCACTCCAGTGTTCTTGCCTGGAGAATCCCAGGGACAGGGGAGCCTGGTGGGCTGCCATCTATGGGGTCGCACAGAGTCAGACACGACTGAAGCTACTTAGCAGCAGCAGCAGCAGGGTAACAAGCATCACAAAGATAAATATGAAAACAACAAAAAATACTGAAGTCAAAAAACCTGTCATAAGGAACCAAGAGAATTCTTAAAAAGTTAATTTAATATTTCATGGAAAACTTGAGGAAGATAAACATATAATAAATAAAAATGATTGCTCTAAGAAAGGAAATATGCAGAGATTTTAATAATTAGTGAGAAAGCAAATGTACAGTTACCTAAAATAGAATTATTAAAATTAAAAATCAATAGAATACCAAATTATAAACTTAAAAACAACCATAGAATTGGCACAAGTTAAACATAGAAAACAGGTGAAAAAAATCTTAGGAAGGAAAACAATTAACTGAAGAATGGCAATACACTTTTTATAGGAGAAGCAGATAGAGAAGGAAGAAAATATGAGAGAATAAATTACGGTTAAACTATTTTTTAAAATAAAAATTGCAGTTTTAAATACTGAAGAAACATGTGTTTTCAGTATGCTGAGTATGTTGAGTACAACAGCAAGCATTATGAGTTAATAAGCTATATTTAGAATGTCAATGACAAAATGATGCTCTTAAAAACTCAGAAAGAAAAAAAAAACTCACCTTTAAAAAAGTAAGGGTGTCCTTTGGTGGCTCAGATGGTAAAGAATCTGTCTGAAATGCAAAAGACTCAGGTTCAATCTCTGGGTCCAAAAGGTCCCCTGGAGAAGGAAATGGCAACCCACTCCAGTATTCTTGCTAGAGAATTCCATGAACAGGGGAGCCTGGTGAGCTACAGTCCTTGGGATCACAAAGAGTTGGACACGACCAAGCGACTTTCACAAGCTATACTCAGAATGTCAATGACAAAGTGATGCTTTTAAAAACTTATCAGAAAGAAAAGAAAAAAAGCTCACCTTCAAAAGAGTAAAAAAAGGGACTGACAACACTGACAATACTCATTCTTTAAGGCAAAGGAACATTATCTCAATTTCAGAAGGAGGGTAATTTTCAAGATAGAATTCCATATCAAACCAAATTATCACCCATAAGAAACACAATTTCAGACATAAAAGGCTTCAGAAAATGTATTCATTATGGAAAGTGGGGTATTGAAGTTTCCTACTATTATTGTATTGCTTTCTATTTCTCCTTTCAGTTCTGTCAATGTTTGCTTGATATATTGAGAAGCTCTGATCTTGGATGCATATATATTTAGAATTACCATATCTTTCTGGTAGAGTGATCCTTTTATCATTATATATTATCCTTTCTTGTCTCTTAATGGATAGAACATCAAAACATAAGATCAATACAGAAACAGAAGACAACACTATAACTCAGTGGACCCAATAGACATACACAGAACAGTCCACTTAACAGCAGAAGTATATATGCTTTTTTCAAATGCACAGAGAATTTTTCCAGTATAGATCACATGTTAGGTCAAGAAATAAGTGTTAACAAATTTAAGGAAATTAAAATCACCCCAAACATCTCCTCTAAACATGATAGAATGAAAATGGAAACCAAAAAAGACAAACTGGAAAATTTACAAGTGTGGGAATTAAATAGCAAACTCTCAAAGAGCCAGAAGGTCAAAGAATAAATTAAAGAAACAATTAGAATAAAATAAAAACCATAAGAAATTGAAAATGCTAACACAATATACCAAAATCGATGACATGCAACAAAAGCAATACTCAAAGTTTCTTGTGATAAAAGCCTACATTAAAAAAGAAGAAATATATCCAACAAACAACCTGACTTCACACCTCAAGGCAATAGGAAAGGGAGACCAAACTAACACCAAAGAAGCAGAAGGAAGGAAACAACAAAGATTATAGAGTAGAAATAAAAGACAAAGAGAATAGAAAAGCAATGGAAAAAAATCAACAAAACTGAATTTTTTTTTTAAGTAAACTGACTTTCAACCCCTTAAGTGGACTAAGTAAAACAGAGAAAAGACTCAAATAAAACTGGAAATGAAAGAACTGATATTACAACGTATGCCAAAGAAAAGGAAAGGTCCCTAAGAGACAACTATAAACAATTGTATACCAACAAATTGGACAACCCAAAAGAAATGAATAAATTCCTAGAAACATATAACCTACCAAGACTGAATCATGAAAATAAAAGTCTGAACAAATCTACAGACTGTATAGAAATTGAATCAGTAATAAAAATTTTCCAGACACAGATAAGCCCAGGACCAACAGCTTTACTGATGAATTCTAATGAGCTTTTAAAGAAAAATTAACAACAAAACTTCTCAAACACTTCCAAAAACTTGAAAAGGAGGAAACACTTCCAAAATCCTTTCATGAGGCCATCATTACTCTAATATCAAAGCTAGAGAAAGATAACACAAGAAAAGAAAGCTTCAGGCTAGTTTCCATGATGAACAGATGCAAAATCCTCAAAATACTAGCAAACTGACCAAGAGCACATTAAAAGGATGATCAACTTCAAATTTATCCCTGTGATGCAAGGATAGCTCAACATATGCAAATCAATAAACACAATACACTACATAAACAGAATCGAGGATAAAAACATCTCAGTAGGTGGAGAAAAGACATTTGATGAAATTCAACATCCTTTCATGATAAAAACACTTGACAAATTTGTCGAAGAAAGCAAATATACCAACATAATAAACACCATACATGACAAGCCCAGAGCTAACAGTGGAAAAAAATAAGAACTTTCCCTCCAAGATCAGGAGAAATGCCAGGAAGTACACTCTCATCATTTCTATTCACTATAATATGTGGAACATTATGCATAGCAATTAGGCAAGAAGAAGAAATAAAAAGCATCCAAATCAGAAAGGAAGAAATAAAACTGTCCCTGTTTACACAGTGGGATGTTCTAGGTAGAAAATCCCAAAGACTTCACAAAAAATAAGACATCTGTTAGAACCAATTAAAAATTCAATGAAGTTTCACCATACAAAATTAACTTACAAAAATCAGTAGCCTTTCTACATACCTATAAAAATTATCTGAAAAGAAAATTAGGAAAACAATCCATTTACAACAGCAAAAAAGAATTAAATAGAAATAAACTTAACTTCAATTTAAGTCTGAATTTGGCAATAAGGAGTTCATGATCTGAGCCACAGTCAGCTCCCACTCTTGTTTTTGTTGACTGTATAGAGCTTCTCCATCTTTGGCTGCAAAGAATATAATCAATCTGATTTCAGTGTTGACCATCTGGTGATGTCCATGTGTAGAGTCTTCTCTTGTGTTGTTGGAAGAGGGTGTTTGCTATGACCAGTGCATTCTCTTGGCAAAACTCTATTAGTCTTTGCCATGCTTCATTCCGTATTCCAAGGCCAAATTTGCCTGTTATTCCAGGTGTTTCTTGACTTCCTACTTTTGCATTCCAGTCCCCTATAATGAAAAGGATATCTTTTTGGGGTGTGAGTTCTAAAAGATCTTGTAGGTCTTCATAGAACCATTCGGATTACCGTGGTATTGAATGGTTTGCCTTGGAAACGAACAGAGATCATTCTGTTGTTTTTGAGATTGCATCCAAGTACTGCATTTCAGACTCTTTTGTTGACCATGATGGCTACTCCATTTCTTCATGGGAAATAGACAGGGAAACAGTGGAAACAATGTGAGACTTTATTTTGGGGGGGCTCCAAAATCACTGCAGATGGTGACTGCAGCCATGAAATTAAAAGACGCTTACTCCTTGGAAGGAAAGTTATGACCAACCTAGATAGCATGTTGAAAAGCAGAGACATTAATTTGCCAACAAAGGTCCGTCTAGTCAAGGCTATGGTTTTTCCAGTGGTCATGTATGGATGTGAGAGTTGAACTGTGAAGAAAGCTGAGCACCAAAGAATTGATGCTTTTGAACTGTGGTGTTGGAGAAGACTCTTGAGAGTCCCTTGGACTGCAAGGAGATCCAACCAGTCCATTCTGAAGGAGATCAGCCCCGGGATTTCTTTGGAAGGAATGATGCTAAAGCTGAAACTCCAGTACTTTGGCCACCTCATGCGAAGAGTTGGCTCATTGGAAAAGACTGATGCTGGGAGGGATTGGGGGCAGGAAGAGAAAGGGACGACCCAGGATGAGATGGCATCACGGACTTGATGGATGTGAGTATGAGTGAACTCAGGGAGTTAGTGATGAACAGGGGGGCCTGGCGTGCTGCGATTCATGGGGTTGCAAAGAGTCGGACATGACTGAGTGACTGAACTGAACTGAACTGAACTGAACTGAACTGAACTGAAAACTTAACTAGTAAAAATTATTTTTTTTTTATTTAAAGTGTTGGAAAATGTTCTAAGGGAGCCACTGTCCCCACCTCAGCTCAGATCAATGTCTCACAGGATTTGCTCAGGAAGAGGCAAGCAATAACCTGAAGAACTCACAAAGAAATTGACCTTACTAACAACAGAGACTGGAAAACTGTGCAGAAATAGAATTAACTCTCACTCCTTTCCAAAGCATATCCTGTGCTAAATGAATGAACTTATTCCTATAGGCTGCATGTTATTGGCACCCCATCATGAACACCATTATGTTGAAGCCCTAACATCCTTTGTAATGGTACTAGGAGGTTAGGTCTTTGGGAACAGGATTTTATGAGGTCATAGGGTGGGTCCCTAACAATGAGACCATGAACCTTATGAAAAAAAGACACCAGAGAGTTCACTTGCTTTCCTCCCTGTGGGGACACAGCAAGAAGGCAAACCGGGAAGAAAGCTCTCACCAGAACCTGACCTTGTTAACACCTTGATGTTGGACATGCAGTCTATAGGACTGTGAGAAATGTCTGTTATTTAAGGCTTATGGCTGCCTAAGCTATTATGCCTATATATTAATAAATCAGAATAAAACTTAAAATCTCAGATGAAAAGTTTAATAGCATTAGAGAAATGTGGAAAATAAGAATCCATGATCATTTTGAAATAAACATTAATTTTAAGTTCTTTTCTGCTCAAATATAGCAAAACAGAAACATAAAAAGGGAGCCTCCCCAAAAAAAGCTAGGGTATTAAGAGATTATCTATCACAAAAAGTACGATGAGATATATCATACTGTTGTTCAATATTTACATTAAACATGTAGATAGCACCTCTCTGTACTCTGTTAGGAAGGAGAGTGGGCTTAATGAAACCGAAAGGATAGGTTAGCTGTTACAGCAACAGGCTGCAGTGAAGAGAGATATGATGGTCTTAAAAGAATGAAGGGAAAATACGCAGCAAAGACTGAAATGGCATCAAAGATGAAAAGACATTAATCCACATTGAAGATGCTCAAATCAGTGACAGGAATATCAACATTCATAACTTTTTAAACTAGATGAAGCAAAATGAAAAAATTTTAATAAAATAACAAAGAGAACTTTCTTGAACTGAAAAACAATCTGAACCTATAAAACAAGACATCTAAAAAAAGAGACCTCCTTGAATCACTGAATGGGAAAATTACCCCCTTTTCAAAGCAGAATAAACTAGGAAGTAACTACATGCATACACACAGATCATAAATTATTTTTAATTATGCAGGCTATACTTTTATAAAGATGTTTTAACAAAAGTGCTTTATAAAATCAATTGCTTCCATTGGAAAGTTGAGGTTAATCCTATCAAATTTTAGACACACAAATTCATTTTGTAAAGCAGGAATTTCAATTAAAAACAATTTAAAGCTAAACTACCTTGTGTTTAGCTGCTCAGTCATGTCCAACTCTTTGTGACCCCATGGACTGTAGCTCGCCAGGCTCCTCTGTCCATGGGATTCTCCAGGCAAGAATACTGGAGAGGGTTGCCATGCCCTCCTCCAGGGGATCTTCTCAATCCAGGGATTGAACCCAGGTCTCCCCAATTGCAGGTGGATTCTTTACCATCCGAGCCACCAGAGAAGCTCAAGAATACCGGAGCGGGTAGCCTATCCCTTCTCCAGGGGATCTAAATGACCTTACAATACCAAAAAACCCTGTCTTTATATACATGTAGGTTTTGCTCATGTTCGATGTCTTTTCTAGTCTTCTTACTGCCAGGTCACCAGTACAGTATGTTTTATATTTTCTTTCAATACCTGTGCCAGTTGCTGCTGCTGCTGCTGCTAAGTCACTTCAGTCGTGTCTGATTCTGTGCAACCCCATAGACGGCAGCCCACCAGGCTCCCCCGTCCCTGGGATTCTCCAGGCAAGAACACTGGAGTGGGTTGCCATTTCCTTCTCCAGTGCATGAAAGTGAAAAGTGAAAGTGAAGTCGCTCAGTCGTGTCCGACTCTTAGCGACCCCATGGACTGCAGCCTACCAGGCTCCTCCGTCCATGGGATTTTCCAGGCAAGAGTACTGGAGTGGGGTGCCATCGCCTTCTCCGGTGCCAGTTGTTAGGATAAGTACAAATCCACTCAAACGTAGCAGCTGTGTTCCACGTACAGAAGCTTTTGTTTCATGGTAATCGGAACTGGTTCCAGATGGCAGTATTAATTACTGATTTCAATTGCATTTTGACTAATAGCTGTTCACATTATACAAGTCTCATTGCCTAATGAATCGACAGACAAATACATTCAGTCCATGTTGTGGAATTGTGCTCTCTAACTAAAGCTGTATTACAAAACCAAAAGAGAAACCCTCATTTTTCTCTGTTATTTTAAGACTTTAGATAGTTATTAATACCCTAGAGGAAAAAAAAGAAGTTTAGCCTCAGTTTTTTTGCACATTCTTAGATGATAGGATACCATGGAATAATATCTATAGAATCATGAGAAATAACTGTGACTGCTGAAGTAAATAAGGAATTCATAGCTCATTACATCAATTATAATAACAAAAATTATACCATGTAAAACCATACAAAACTATAAACATTTTAATATCTTAATTTTAATTAACTTTTTATTGTATAAAATACATTTTTAAAACTATAAAAAGACCATTCAAACTATATTAAACAATATAAATAAGACCAGGCTTCATTTGTATGCTATGTATAAACTTACTCTGGAAAACTTATCAGAAGTCATACTTCAGTAAACTGAGGGATAAACAGGGAGCTTATTATTGTTGTTGTTCTTATTGTTTGTTAATTGGTTGGCTGATTTTTAGTGGCATTACGAAACTAAGTTACTGATAGTGAAAAGTGTAAACAAATTCCACATATGTTTATTAATAATAGTTGTCAACATCTATTGAGTTTCTGCTCCAGAAAGCTCTAGTTTTAAGTATTTAAAGAAGATCAACTCACTTGCTCTTCAAACTAGCTCTTTATAACAACATAAATGTTTAAAAATAATAAATTAAGTATACAATGCCACTATGAACAATTTCATAATTAAAATAATTGAGGAAAATTCAGATCAGTTCAAGTTCAGTTGCTCAGTCATGTCCGACTCTTTGCAACCCCATGGACCGCAGCATGCCAGGCTTCAGTCCTCAGGAAAGGCTTGAGGAAAATTACATTGCATATTAGCAGGCAGTAGGCTAGCTATAAGTGTTAGTATGAAAGCATCTCCACATTTGATAGGAATTTAATAGCTACAATTTTATTTCCTATATTGAACTTAGAGTAATATAAATATTAACATATATTAATATTATAATACTATATATTTATAGTATTTGAATTTCCAAGATTAACTCCTTGAAAATTATTGGAGAAAAAATACAAAGAAAAAGTATGTCAGACAAAAAAAGAAGATATTAAAATATAAAATATGAGGTAAATGTATAAATTACAACCCAATATTTCTTACACTGCAATAGATGGTAATGTGTTTGACTCACTGAAGAATAATCTAAGATTATTTTTTAAAATTCCCAAATATGGAATATTGTGTTTCTATGTATTAGCAATGAACACGTGGGATTCAAATTTAAAAACACAACACTACTACATTCACTCACAAAGGATGAAATGTTTAAGTGTAAATCTAACAGAACATGTAAAGGATTAATATGAAGAAAATGCAAAATGCTAATGAAAGAAACTGAAGAACATCACAGAGAGGACCACTACGTTCATAGTTAGAAGACTCAGAACAGTAAAGACACCAGTCCTCTCCAAATTGAGGCACAGTTTCAAAGTAGTCCAATCAAATTCCAACCACAATTACTGCAGACATAGATAAAACTTATTCGGAAGTTTGTATGAAAAGACAAAGAGACTAGAATAGACAAAACAATTTTGCAAAAGTATAAAATAGGAAATTTCACACCATCCACTTTTAAGACTTCCTACCCAGATACAGTAATCAACATATTTTTGCATTATAGAAGAGTTGCAGCATAGATCACAAGAATATAATGGAGAAATCAAAGATAGATAGTTATGACTAACAGATTTTTTTAACCAATTGACTTCTGGCAAATGTGCAAAAGCATTTCAATGTAGGAAAATAACCTTATTACAAATACTAAAAACTGGACATCTTGAACATGCAACAACAGACTGGTTCCAAATAGGAAAAGAAGTCCATCAAGGCTGTATATTGTCACTCTGCTTATTTAACTTATGTGCAGAGTACATCATGAGAAACGCTGGGCTGGAAGAAGCACAAGCTGGAATCAAGATTGCCAGGAGAAATATCAGCAGCCTCAGATATGCAGATGACACCACCCTTATGGCAGAAAGTGAAGAGGAACTAAAAAGCCTCTTGATGAAAGTGAAAGAGAAGAGTCAAAAAGTTGGTTTAAAACTCAACATTCAGAAAACTAAGATCATGGCATCCGGTTGCATCACTTCATGGGAAAGAGATAGGGAAACAGTGGAAACAGTGTCAGACTTTATTTTGGGGGGCTCCAAAATCACTGCAGATGGTGATTGCAGCCATGAAATTAAAAGACGCTTACTCCCTGGAAGGAAAGTTATGACCGACCTAGATAGCATAATCAAAAGCAGAGATATTACTTTGCCAACAAAGGTCTGTCTAGTCAAGGCTATGGTTTTTCCAGTGGTCATGTATGGATGTGAGAGTTGGGCTGTGAAGAAAGCTGACTGCCAAAGAATTGATGCTTTTGAACTGTGGTGTTGGAGAAGACTCCTAAGAGTCCCTTGGACTGCAAGGAGGTCCAACCAGTCCATCTTAAAGGAGATCAGTCCTGGATATTCATTGGAAGGACTGATGCTATAGCTGAAACTCCAATACCTTGGCCACCTCATGAGAAGAGTTGGCTCATTGGAAAAGACCCTGATGCTGGGAGGGATTGGGGGCAGGATGAGAGGCGACAACAGAGGATGAGATGGCTGGATGCCATCACCGACTTAATGGACATGAATCTGAGTGAACTCCGGGAGTTGGTGATGGACAGGGAAGCCTGGCATGCTGCGATTCATGGGGTCGCAAAGAGTCAGACACAACTGAGCAACTGAACTGAACTGAACTGAACAGGCACAAAATAAGCATGAACCCTATACCTTACACTTTGAAGAAAAAAAAAGAACTTAGATCATAGATTTAAAATAAAACTTTAAAATTTGGGGAAGAAAACATAGGAGAAAATCTTCAGGATTTCAAAACTAGTGAAGCATTCTTAAACATGGCACCAATGACTTCCTTGGTGGCTCAGATAGTAAAGCATCTGCCTACAATGCAGGAGACCTGGGTTCAATCCCTGAGTTGGGAAGATCCTCTGGAGAAGGAAATGGCAACCCACTCTAGTGCTCTTGCCTGGAAAATCCCATGGACGGACAAGCCTGGTTGGCTACAGTCCATGGGGTTGCAAAGAGTCGGACACGACTGAGCGACTTCACTTTCACTTTCATGAAAGAAAAAAAAAAATCAATAAATTGTTTAAGATCCCAGTCCATGATATTTTATTCCAGTAGCTGAAGCTAAGACACAAAGATATCTACATTTAAGAATCACATATTTTTTCTCCTGAATTCATTCTGAATATGTACAATTACTACTCTTCAGGGTTTAAATTTATCACATTACTGCTCTCTTTCTATTAACACCATATATATGTTGTTTCCTTTTCTCACTTTCCTTGTACTTTTCCATTAATTATTAATTACTTACGATAATTTTATTTTTCCTTCATTGCCTGTCTTTTTCACATATGTTTTTAGTGGACATCTTAGTAAGATATGCACTCTTGCCTTAGGAAAGTCTAATGAAAAATATAATTTTTAGTAAATACAGGATATTCAACTCCAACTCCATTGACCCAACTTCTGAGGTTCTAACTATGGTGGTCGTATATTTTACTTTACATGCATATATCCCATCAAATATTAACATTATTGTTTTAAGTGCACAATTGTCCAAAAGGGAAGTCCGAATATTTCCTTTTCAAAGATTTTTTTTAAGCTTTCCCATGTGTTCATATATCCCCTACCTCCTCCAGGGAAAATTTTGATTCTCTGTTAATAATACACTTTTTAAATCTCTTTTTGAGTAGTTTTTCTGTTGACAAACTCTATCTACTTTCATTTGTT
The DNA here is from genome assembly GCF_032405125.1 of Capricornis sumatraensis. NCBI lineage: Eukaryota > Metazoa > Chordata > Mammalia > Artiodactyla > Bovidae > Capricornis > Capricornis sumatraensis. The sequence continues at coordinate 48,834,963 of NC_091083.1, forward strand.
TGAAGATGTTGTAACTTAGACTTCATTTTTAAAATGCATTTCTACTTAGCAAATATTTTCAGTTAAAACAACTCTGCCTTGACTGGTTGATATTGTTTTACAGAAATATAATGTGGCTAGATATAGTTTTCTTTGTACTATTCTTTTCACTACTAAGAAAGCTATTTTACCCTGAAAATTCTGAATTGGGTATTGGTGGAAAGTACAAAATTTTAATTTGCTGCATATTTACTTTGCAAAATATTCATTCAAAATATCAGTATTAAATCTAATATAGTTAAATTTAATTTACTTGGTTTTATAAACAGAAAGTTAATGTATCATAGAATAATAAATTTAAAATAATTTTCTTCTCAGAAATTGATTTTTATAATTTTTATTGTTATGTATTTTAGGGGATAGGATGATATTGGAAAAAATACTGCATATCTTTGTCTTATTCTATGTTCTACATTCTTTCATTTCATGATAGATTGCCAGAGAATTGTGTATTTTATTGTGATAACAACCTCTTAATACTATAAATGAACTCATCCCCAAATTTCTGCTTTTTTTCTTAAATTAATTCCATCCACTTGTTGCCGTTATTATTTTCTTAAGTTCTTACACCAAATACTTTTCTTATTATTTTGAATATTTCTGGTCTTTAATTTCTAGATTTTCTTTATTTTACATTTTTTTCAAGATTTTTAAAGAGAAATTTATTAGAATATATTCAACACGTTTTTGGATTTATTATTACATTTTATTCTTCATATGTAGGGCTTCCCAGGTAGCACAGTGGTAAAGAACCCACCTACCAGTGCCGAAGACATAAGAGATTTGGGTTCGATCCCTGGATCAGGAAGGTCCCCTAGAGAAGGAAATGGCAGCCCGCTCTAGTACTCATGCCTGGGAAATCCCATGGACATAAGAGCCTGGCGGGCTACAGTCCATGGGGTCACAAAGAGTCGGACACAGCTGAGCACACATCATGCATGCATAGGTAGTTAATATAATTATTATCAAAGTTACAAGTGACTCTACTTTCTACTTTGATTAGTTATTTTACATTTTCTTTGCAGTCTAATATAGAACATATTTCAAAAAGTTTAAATTGCCTTTAATTACCATCTAATCTGGGCTTCCTTGGTAGATCAGCTGGTAAAGAATCCACCTGCAATGCGGGAGACCTGGGTTCTACCCTTGGGTTGGGAAGATCTCCTGGAGGAGGGCATAACAACCCGCTCCAGTATTCTTGCCTGGAGGATACCATAGACAGAGGAGCCTGGCAGGCTGCAGTCCACAGGGTCCCAAAGAGTCAGACGCGACATAGCACAGCACCATCTAATGTATTTTGACATAAATTCGACATTGTTGTTAATCTTTATGTTTTAAAAAATATAACATCAATATAAAGAAAAAAACACAGGGTAATATTACAAAAATATCTTGAGTTTACAATTTAGAAAATCAATTTTTGACTATATAGTAATGATAACTGTACTTCAACCAGCCCAATATTTATTTTATTTTACCTTCTATCTGCACTGTCAAGTATTTTCAAATGAAAGTAAAATCAGTGAAATAGAAAGTATTTTTGTCTTTTTTAATTTTTTTTCCCTAGGATTTAATGGTAATACATCCAGTACAACATTTTCCAAACAGGATTCCTTAAATCACTAGTCCCTTGAGATGCTACTCAAGTAAATATTCCAGGACAACCCAGCTGGATGCTTTAGTAACATCCCATTTCTCTCGCCTCATTCTTCCGTTCTCTTTCATGGTGTGTTTTATTTTCCCTAGGGATGAGATGAAAATGTGTCTAGGTTTCCATATCTCAAGTTTCATTTCTATAATTGTGATTCCTTTATCATTTACATGGATGACTTATCCAACAAGCTGGGTTTCCAGTTTCTTGATCAACTTGCCTCTGAGATTTTCCTTCACCCATTCAGTTAGCTGTTGTAAGTTCACAAGAGCAGCTCAGAGCTGGACATAATAAGGGCTGTAAGTGTTGGTGATGCAGGTAGAGGCGCTGAGTAGAGGAAATGGCTTCCTTTCTCGGTTTGTTTTGTCCTCTGGCTGACTCCAGGCTCTGCCTCTGGTCTGTGGTTGCGGCTTAGCCAGGTTTGAAGACTGACCAGCTCTCCCCAGGCATCCCAGACAAGTTCTGCTGCTCCTCCCAAAATGCTCAGCTCCTGGCCACCCACCGATTCACATGATGAAACTGCACCTTACATTGTCTCCTTTTTCCTTTAAGTGAATCATTGTCTAGGTTTTCTGAATTCAACATTAAGGCTGAAATGACAAGATGGAAGGAGCAGAAACCCTAATACTACAGTATATATTTCATTGGTTCTTATAATTAACATTTTACAAGTAATTTTCTACGATTTGGGGTATTTTGTCTAAACTATTACAGGCATGCTTTTAATACTTTCTTTTTCCTTTTTGAGAACATTTTAATTTGGAATCAAAGAACTGCTATTAATCATACAAGTCTTCAAACTTTATAGTAAAATACAAATACAAAATGCAAAAACATTCTTGTTTTTTCACATTTTCATTGTGGTTAAATACACATAAAATTTATCATTCTAACCATTTTCAGGTGTACAGTTTTGTGTAAATACAAGCATTCTGTTGTCTGACTAAACTGTTTCATTCTTGAACTTGGCATTGAATATAAACAATCAAGCTGAAAAATATTAACTCTGTCATTTAATAAACTGCTTTTAAAATAATTTGATATTAAATGTAATTGACTAAAATTTTTTCACTAATGATGACAGTGACAACTTATCTTCACCAAATTACTCTTAATTTACCAAGACCACCTCAAAGGGGAAAAGATTTTAAAGTAAATGGAACAGATAGCCATCATTACACTATCTTAATTTTAGTTTTTTATTTACAGAAAAGAATGTTAAAATGTTGAGAGTATTCTGTGTGAGATCTTCTAATATCAGTCCTTCAACTTACAGGTAAGACCCTTATATATATCTATGTTTTCTTCTTTCACTGATATTTATTTTTGTCTTGAATGAATTTTTTCATTTGGTTTTATTTTGGGTCAAATGTAACAGTAATATTCAGAAATCAATTTTATTTCAATAGGGAAAACCTGTGAAGAAGATAACTGCCATCTTCAGATTATTCATGAATCATAATTTAATCTCAGGATCTATCGTTGATCTTAGACCTCTTTTTATCCCCATCAGTTCGTAACTTCTTTGCTGTTCCTTCCCCCCCATGGCTTCAGGTTATTTCTATTTTGTAGTTTATGCATCCTCTAAATGTTCTCTGGTACCCACACTGCTATTTTGCTTTTCCTTTTTTAAAGTGCAGATGTATTAATCACACCATCCCTCCCCAAACTCACAGGGACTGAAATATTTACATATCAACAACTCCTCCAGTCATGATTATGTATTATGTCTAAGAGTTTATATATCTACTTAAACACTTGAGACAAAATAAATAATTTAAAATTTTTGGAATCTTACAGTTTACAAAGCATTTTTACTTGCACTGGTTTATGTAGTTTTCAATACAGTCCCTTAAACAATGTGCTACCAATAGTCCCCATTACACAGAAAGACTAGGAACGGCCTGTTCAGACAGAAAACGAAGGGTCTATGGATTAGTAAATTTGTCAAAGATATGTCGACTACAACACTATGAAATAAAGGCTCAAATATTTTTCAGACAAGTGTTTCCTCTTTCCACTGTGAGATGGTAAAGGAAATTAAGGGCCAAATACAACTGAGTGACAAAAGTCGGTCAAATCTTTCATCTCTACCATACAGTTGCCATCAACACCATCATGACTACTGGTGCTGGCTGACGGGTGGTGGGTATTCACCTGTGCCAGGATCTGTGCCACGGAGTCTGCAAGCATTCCTGGTGCAGTGAGTACAAACACACTTTAAGATAATGAGTGAGGATCAGAGAAGGAAAGGTGATAGCACAAGAATGGAAGTGAAAATCATTCAGTCATGTCCGACTCTTTGCAACCATGCAACCTCCTTTGAACTCTATACAATCCATGGAGTTCTCCAGGCCGGAATACTGGGGTGGGTAGCCTTTCCCTTCTCCAGGGGATCTTCCCAACCCAGGTCTCCTACTTTTCAGGCATATTCTTTACCAGATGAGCCATGAGGGAAGCCCCAAGAATACACAGGCAGTAAACAAAAGAGTAGGGACTTGAGAGGGTATTTGCTGCCATAATTCTTGTTCCTAATCTATATGTTTAAATGCTGCTGCTGCTGCTATGGCTGCTAAGTTGCTTCAGTCGTGTCCAACTCTGTGCGACCCCATAGACGGCAGCCCACCAGGCTCCCCCGTCCCTGGGATTCTCCAGGCAAGAACACTGGAGTGGGTTGCCATTTCCTTCTCCAATGCATGAAAGTGAAAAGTGAAAGTGAAGTCGCTCAGTCGTGCCCGACTCTTCGCGACCCCATGGACTGCAGCTTACCAGGCTCCTCCATCCATGGGATTTTCCAGGCAAGAGTACTGGAGTGGGGTGCCATTGCCTTCTCCCAGAGTCATAAATCAATAGTGATTACAAAATTAAAATAATAGTATAACAATTTAATAACTTCACCTGATCATAAGTTCCAATCAATAGACTATCTGTTCAGCTTTTGTTGTTGCTTTTGTTGTTGCTGTTCAGCTGCTAAGTCGTATCCAACTCTTTGTGACCCCATGGACTGCAGCACGCCAGGCTCTTCTGTCCTCCACTATCTTCTGGAGTTTGCTCAAATTCAAGTCCATTGAGTCAGTGATCTAACCATCTTATCTTCTGCTGCCCGCTGTTTCCTTTTGCCTTCAATCTTTCCCAGCATCAAGATCTTTCCCAATGAGTATCTGTTTATAGAGATAGAGAGAGTGAAACCAAAGGTGATGGGGTGGAGAAGGGGAGAGAAAATTCAGATGGATTACCAAAATAAATAAATGTATATAAGTCATCAATTGCTTAGGATATTTTAACAAATTCCATTATTTTAACTTTCCAGTTTTGCAATTATGCACGTATTTTTGTGTGTTTCCTAATTTTACAAGTGGGCTATTATCCATCACTCTTGATAGCATTCCTATTCCTTGGGTACATATTTTACCTGCCTCATATTTGAGAATACTAAAACACTTAATGAATTGCCTCATTGCTACCCTTACACCACAGAAAAGAGATATTTCCCACTAAAATCAAAATATGGAAAAAGAGCATGTCAGACAACCAGCAGAATATGTGTTCCTGAAGTTATGGAAAATCTGAAACACAGGCATTTTGTTTTCCAACATTCTGAAATGGGCACATATGACCCAGTACACACACTGAGATTATGCAGAAATATATTTCAGGATAGAATAAGGGGAGTAAGAGAACACTGTATGGTAATTCTATTGTCTGAAAAGTCTTAAATTCTGAAAGAACCCCAGACACTTCTAAAGGTGGAACATGCTTTTAATCTAAATTCTTCTGTGCCCATAGCAATGTTGTTCCATAATTTAATATTTTTTACTCTCTTTACAGACAGAATTAGAAATAAAGCCCTCATATATTTCTTCATCAAAATTAATTACAAGAGAACATGTTGTGACTCTAGATGACCATAATTTTCATTATAATTTCACCATGTTGCTCAATTCTCCACTGGGAAATAGTCCTTATACTATAGGCAAACCTTCAAGTTCCAAAAATGAGGATGGAATAGCAGAGTTGTGTGCATGTATGTTTGTATATTGAATAAAGATTTCAGACAAGGAATTAATACTTATGCATGTTCAAACATATTTCTGAGTTCCACCATTAGCCTGTGATGATTTATTTATTGAGAACAGATACACATGTATGTATTTTCATAGCTATACCCATATCCATATAATCTGAAATACTTAGAACAAAAACATGATGTACACGGCTATGTAATTTAAATGTTCTGGTTGTGGCATCAATAAAGAGGCCTGGGAGAATCTTCTGCAGCTAAATACTGGACAGAAGGCTTCTGAGAAATCCAGGGCTTGCTGTCAGAAAGCAATTAAGCTGAAGAAATTACATTAGCGGAGAGCAGATGCCATATTCAACGCAGTCGCCTATTTTTCATGCAGTTGGGGCTCTCTGGTCCTTTATTTCCCAATAAACAAAAGACTGACAAACACCTGTCCCTTCTACAGTCAGGTGAAGCTGTTTATTTGAAGACTAGGTAGACACCGCAGACAATGTCACCCAGCTCTTTCCTAGTCTAAGTTTGTTTCTGATTAAGGAAGAGAAAATCAAGGAACTTGGAATGCTTATCTTTTTTAAGACTGAGTTTCACTGACATCCTCAAACAATTTTTATGTGGTCTTTTTTATTCTAAAATCATTCCAAAGTGGCACATGCTTTGGCAACTAACACCGTTCAATGGTGACAACCAAATTTTCTAGCCCACTTGTGCTTCCTGTCAATGAAACAAGCTGTGTTTTCTTTTCTTTCCACTTTGAAAAAATCATAACATGAGCAAAACACTGAACAGAACCAGACAGAATTATGCTTTTAGTTATGACAGAAATCATATTTTTCTAAAACAAAAAAATGGCTGACATAATTTTCTTATATAATAAATCTATGAAAGCCAAATTGGAAGTACATTTCCTTAAATTTTAAATTTCACCATCATCAGTGTTCTGAATTTTTAATTTTTTTCATCAAGCCGTACTTTTACTTTTCAGACTTGTCATTCTTGCACCTTCTCTACAGAAATATGTAGATGACTTTATCTCCTCTTTGACACTTTAAAAATGCCTTTCTGTCTTTCAATTTAAGGATTCATTTCACCATATGGTCTGTTTAGCCTGATAAACCCTCCTGCACATTATGAGGTGAGCATGGCCGTGGAACACCATTCGTGCTGCTGTAGTGAAGGTTATGCGAGTGTTTTTATGTGTGCTGACCCCTCCTCCAATTCCAGGAATTTATCACTTGAGCCGTCAATTCGTTTCAAACCTGCAACCTGGCACAGATGAACTCTGCCATTATGCCTGTTGCCCAAGAGATTATTTTAGGTCACAAATGTGATGGTTTTATTCAAATTCATTCTTGGGGGAAGTTGAAATAAAGCAAACGTCAATGTTACTTATTCATGGTATCACAAGTAAAAACAGCAATAGTCCCTCTAATTAAAATGGAATTAAGCATAAAGTATTTCCAAGAGCCCCACTGGTTGTGTATAAATTCAATGCAACAACACACACACACACAGAGCAGACTCTGAGGTCAACGGCTGGGTGGAGACATCGCTGCCTACAAAGAAAATACTTCATTTTTGTGTGAATTTAATTTCCAGCAGAGTTTTTCTGCTATTGCATTGCTAGATTTGCACCTCTTGTCAGATTTTGTTTTTACTCATGTTCATGTGACTTAAGTCATAAATACACGCCATCTAAAAATGTTGTAAAACGCGGTACACAGTGAGAACAAAAGCAATAAAATGCTTTGGAAAATATTCTGCCAACCACCTCACTCTCAGTATCCTGATCCCCTTTTAAGGTATTTCTTCTCTTCTCTTTAACACAGACACACATTCCCTCCAGCCTCCGCCAAACAGTATATTCTGCCACCTGGAAAAGTTCCACCGTCCTGTTTACTGATTCTCCCTGGTTTTTAGAGCCCAGCACTTTATGAAGATGGATCACCCATGAATTATAACCACTCACTTGTTCTCTAGTCTATTGACCGTTATTTCACACTAGTATACACCAGACCCTCTTCTAGGTGATCCTCAATATGTTCTGGAAAGGAGGAAAAAATGCAAAAATATTAGCTTATCTGAAATATTTTCTGTTTTTACTTCATTAAACACAGTGACAAATAAAATATAAATTAGTATTTCCCCATCTGAAATAAAAATTTGGAAGACTTAAGCAAAAGCTGTGTTCCAATTTGAGAAGCAGCATTATTCTATCCGTGTTACAATTATGTCCATTTTTATAATTTCTCATTAGTTGATTTCTTTTTGTTTGCAGCACTTTCTGCATAAGATTGAAATAAATCAACAGGTTGCATAAGATTTAACTCAGAAACTCAAAATATGCATTTAAGGAAGCAAGGCATACTTTGATGAATATTTAGAATATATAAACCCATACTTCAATATAAAGCAAACAGATCCTGAGAATTTAAAAATTACTATTTCCAGTTTTGACTACTTCCAAGTGTCCCACAGGTACATGGTAGATAGCTTTTTGTAAATTAAAATGAATATAATCTTTTATGATTAGCTAACCACTCTGACCCTGGTGGCTCAGATGGTAAAGAACACACCTGTAATGCAGGAGACCTGGGTTCAATCCCTGGGTTAGGAAGATCCTCTGGAGAAGGGAATGGCTACCCACACCAGTATTCTTGCCTGGAGAATTCCATGGACAGAGAAGCCTGGCAGAGTCAAACATGACTGAGTGATGAACTCTGCTACAACTAACCACTCCGATCATCTACATATACAATATGTCTGTGAGTGAGTGACAAAAATGGCACAAAGAATCCAACTGCTAGAGCTGGGGACAAAGACAATATCACAGATTTTAGGCAACTGATGGTCCTTCCCCGGAACATAGGGAATTTCAAAGAAATTATGGAATAAAATTTGAAATAACTCATCGCTGAATAGGAATTATTCAAAGTTGGAAAAGCAGTTAAGTGTGGTTTGAGGGCACACAGAGAATCTCACAACAGATGGAAATGTGCTCAGGGCAAGTGGGTTACACTTGGGACTTTCCCAAAATAGTTTTAAAAAGAGGAACAGGCTGGTTGTTTGGAAATGTTAAGGAACACTTTTCTTTGCATAATAAATGTCCCAAAGCATAGTAAAAAATAATATAAGCAGTAACAATGATAACCGTAATAGCAGAAAGTATGCTGACAGCAGCACCTTGCACACAGCACTTACTCTGTGCCAGTCGCCACTTTGAGCACCTTGCAGAGGTGAATTCATAAAATCATTCATGATTAAGAAAAGACTTGTTATTGTTATTTGAGCTCTGAACATTCAGGAAGGTTTCTATTTAATATAAGCTGCTATCATCAAAAGTGGAAGAAAAGCCATGACAAACCTAGACGGCATATTAAAAAGCAGAAACATTACTTTGCCCACAAAGGTCCATCTAGTCAAAACTATGGTTTTTCCAGTGGTCATGTATGGCTGTGAGAGTTGGACTATAAAGAAAGCTGAGTGCTGAGGAACTGATGCTTTTAAACTCTGGTGTTGGAGAAGACTGTTGAGAGTCCCTTGGACTGCATGGAGATCAAACCAGTGAACAAAGGAAACCAACCCTGAATATTCATTAGAAGGACTGATGCTGAAGTTGAAGCTCCAATACTTTGGCCACCTGATGAGAAGGAATGACTCATATGAAAAGACCCTGATGCTGGGAAAGACTGAAGTCAGGAGGAGAAGGGCACAACAGAGGACAAGATGGCTGGATGATACCACCAACTCAATGGACAAGAGTTTGAGCAGACTTCAGGAGATAGTGAAGGAAAGGGAAGCCTGGCGTGGTGCAGTCTGTGGGGCTGCAGAGAGGCAGATCCAACTGAGCAATTGAACAATATTTTAATATACTAGTTATGAACACTTGTTGCAAAAAAAATGCCAGATAAGCAAAGAAAAAGTCACCTCTAATCAGGACATCTGGAGATAAAATCTGTTAACATTTTTAGGTGTGAATATGTGTTTATGTGTGTGAAAAGTTTTTATTACCAGTAAATATATTTCCTAAATCTCATTTCAGTAGCTATTTAATATTCCATCATACATCATACAAAATAATTCATTTATTGAGTTATTTAATCCTACTTGGAGCATTTGGGTTGTATGTAATGATACAACTTTAAATAATGCCATAATGAATACTCTCATATAAAAATACAAATGAAATCAAAATTATTTTGCCAAGTTCCAGGAAAATAAGCCAATTTGGAATTTAACAGAAACAACATATAAACTCTAGTGTAACCCTGAAAAGACCTTGCTCCAGTAGGACTAATGAATTTTCCTTTCCCTTTATTTTTATCAGAGATTTTTTTACTGTACAATTCTCCCATCCTTCACAACAACACATTTCTTTTCCTTTACTAGAATTTAGGTAATTTATTTTTTCATTTTATTGGCAAACATCATCAGTGCAACAAATTGTAAACAGTGCCCTCTCTCTCTCTCTTTCTCTTTTCTCATCCACCTCCCTCAAGAATTTTCCTCCCGAGCTCAGCTAGTGAGCTCAGCAACAATTACAAACTATGTCATTTACATATTTTCTAAAATTAAATGGTATTATGTAGTAGATATATTCAGCAATTGTACTGAAAATGTAGCTAACACATGTCTTTTGTTTTTAATTTTTTATGGGACTATAGCTGATTTACAATGTAATGTTAGTTTCAGGTATACAGCAAAGAGAATCAGTTATTTAGATATATATATCCAACTCTATTTTTAAGATTCTTTTCTCATTTAGGCCATTATTGGGCATTGAGTAGAGTTCCCTCTGCTGTACAAAATCTACACATTTGAGTCTCTTTCTTTCTGTACACATCTCTAGCTGTATCAATACTACAGTTGTCATACTGAAGAATTAAGAATGAGTGTCAAGTATATAGCCCCTTGCCCTTGGTCTTTCTGTTTCAAAATTTTGTAGTTTTTCCTGGCATTGATTTTAAACTTGTTAAATTAAACACATGTGCTCACACATCTTATAAGCACATTGGGATTCTGATTGAGATTTTACTGAATCTATAGATAAATGGATAAAGTTGAATATTTTTACAAATTTGAGCCTTCCAAACTATGAGCATCACGTATCTTTCCACTTATTTAACCTGGCTTTGTTTTCTCTCCTCCTTTCAAATGACTGTTCATCTGATTGTCTCAACCCACAGAGTGAGTGACAGCACTGACCTCTGTGCCACGCGGTGCTTTTAAGAGGTAGTCAGGTCTACAGGATTGCGCTCCTTCTTTCTTTCCTTCTTCAGTCAGCTACTCAACTGGTCCTGTTAGCAACAATTGCATGAACTAGGTCTTGCGTTTATTGTTGCTTCAAAGTATCACTGGGGATTTTACAAATACAAAAGAATTCAATAGCTTTTCACACAAAGGAAACAACCAATTAAAATAAAGCACATCAGACAACTCATTTACAAAAGAAATAAAATGAATGTGCTAGCTAAGAATAACTTCAGTGAACTATGGCACGAACCATGCAAAAATACTACATGATGTGACTTAATTGAAATTTATAAAATAATACACAAATTAAATCATCAATGTTTAAATTCAGAAAGAGCAACTATTTAAAAGAGGACCTTTCCTCTCAAATTATATATATATATATATATATATATATATATTTGAAAAAGAAAACCTTATTCTGAGAAATAGAACAAAATAAAAGTAAGAAAAAATTTTTTAATTCTAAAATATATTATTAAAGCAAACACAGCAGAGAAAGAAGTGGAAAAATATTTAACAAAATCTTTTCAATTTTGTGTTCCAATAAAAGTGAAAGTCAGTCAGTCATGTCCAACTCTTTGTGACCCCATGACTATAGCCCACTAGGCTCCTCTGTCCATGGGATTCTCCAGACAAGAATACTGGAGTGGGTAGCCATTTCCTTCTCCAGGGGATCTTCCCAACAAGAAGATAGAACCTGGGTTTCCTGCATTGCAGGCCGATTCTTTACCATATGAGCCACCAGGGAAGCCCCATTTATATATAGACCTTACTTAAAATATGAACTCCATTTTAGACATAAACTGCAGCAGCACAAACCCGTGCAGGGCTTGAATTATTTAATAAACGTGGCTAGAATATTGGCTTTATGAAAAAATAAGTACTCACACCATTCACAATCTAATTCTAGATAGACTAAAGAGATAAAGGGAAATCAAACCATAAAAGAGAAGGAAATGTTGCTTAATGTTTATCTGATTTCTTCCTGGGAGAGCCCACTAAGCATGAAGTAGGAAATCTGACCGAGGGCAGGTTCCAGGGGAGGTTATCCCGGCCTCTCCTGAAGAGCAGAGCCTAGGCCTGGGCTGGGGGGCAGGGAGGGCAGACACCTGAGGCAGGAGGGCAGGCTCTCCCCTTGGAACTGTCGGGGGTGTGTGCAGCCCATCCGCAAAGTTCTAATTGCTGAACAAAGAAATGCACAATATAACTTCCCACAGGCATCATTTTTAAGTGGCAGATTAGCAAAGATTGGTTTTTAAAAATGTATGATGCAAATGATGTGAAGAGGAACTGAGTAGAATTGATGGCAAAGGAATTCGGACCAATTTGATGAACTTAATCTGGGAAAGCAACACATTCAAAACACAATTTGTCTCTATGTATGATTTAAGGTCATTCTCTTGCATCCAACAAATTATCAGCTAAAACATATGTATCTTGAGACAGGTTATTTCTTTTGTCTAAGTCTGCAGAGGCTTTAAAATGGAATCCTTTATTATTTCTGAAAGTGAAAAGTTAGTGGTCAGATATGTAGCAGCTGTTTTTTCCACCAATATTGCCAAGGTAACTTTCTACCATGGGAAATTTGAGGAAAACATTTTATTTATTACCGTCCCTAATAAGGACACACCAAACTAAAGGTGTTTAGGTATCTTTTTTTTTTTTTCTTTTGGAGGAGGAGGTAACAAAGAATAAGCTAATTTTCAAAAATGATGTGCAAAGTCGGAAACAATCCCACAGACTTTAAACCATGGACCTGGAACTTGATTTCTGGTGGAAGAGCCCAAAGACTAGCCTTGTCATGTGAAGACCAAGAGCAAGATCTGGACAGTGTGGTCACATACTTAGTTCAAACCTCATGACCCTCAAAGACACCTAGAATCCCTTTTTAATCAGATATTTTATATGCCTTCATTTGCAAAGGTGGGATAGAAGTCACTTTCAGCCTAGGGAAATCAGGCATTTAATGCTAACAGTAAGGGGTAATCCAAGTGTCGCCTCCACTGTTGGTCTCACTGGAATTGCTTTTATTTCAGAAGAGAAGCAGGGACCAAGAGTTAACCACACCACGTTTCCCTCATGTTTTTAAATTGAGGTATAACTGACTATTTGATGAGCTGATACACAGACACACACACACACACACATTATGAAACAATCACTACAGTAAGCTAACAAGTCTATCATTTCACAGTTATTTTTAGAGGGAGGTGAGAACACTCAAGACCAACCCTATCAGCCAACACCTAGGATGGTAACAGCCCCTCCCAGACACCGGAGGAAGACCAGGGTTATTGTTCCTGGTGCAAGCTGCCCCTGGACCAGATCTTGCAAGTGAGCGCAGGTCCCTACAGGTCCACAGCTTTGGCCCTGGCCTAGTCCTGCCTCTCACCCACATCACCCCATCACATGCCCTTGAAGGTGGAGCCTGTGCCCACCCATTTAATACTGTCCCCCTGCTTTCTGGCCACTGGCCTCTGCTCAGTCAGCCCTGACCCCAGCCCACACCACAGCAGCCTTCATCTTTCACCTCCTTTGAATATGATCCAAGACCCTGGTGGCTTCTCCCAGTTCGTCTCCAGAACTGACCCTGTCCCCTGCTCTAACTCAGACTACTCTTGTGCATTCGTTAATGATCAGGTGGTCTTACATCATTCCCGAATTATTCCAGACAAATTATTGTATTTGTTTTGCCTTCAAGAAGGAGGCCATGTTACATGTTTATCTGAATTATCTTCTGCATGTAACAGAGGTTAAGCAAAAGTTTGCAAGCAGGTATTCAGAACGGACATCATTTTTCTTGCATGATTGTTTCCTACACGTCTTCCCCTTCCTCCCCAACCCCCAGGGTCCAGCATCCTATGGGTTCTCCCCCAGCTCAGCCACATACAGTTCATTTCTGTGAGTCAAATGGTCTTGCTTTTCCAGCTTCTGAGTCAAAACTGCTTCTTTTCTAATTCCCAGTGAAACCTCCTTGTAAATCATTTAATTCCAGTTTTTCTGTAGGTAGCACCCTTTCCTTTCCCCCCAGTTTCATGGGTCTTCACCATTTGCAGGCATCCACACCATGACAAGGAAAGGACACACAACATGAACCAGGTAACCTTTCCTAGTTCTATGCCCTTGGCTCCCCAAAGTCTGTCAGGGTCCAGCCCATTTCTGAATTCTACTTGAACAAGCACTTGGGTGTTCCACTTAGGTTCTAAGACAATCCACCCCCACTCTAACTGCTATAAAATGTTAGCGGTGTGAATCTAGTAACAATGAAACGTGCTATTGTGAGGAATGCTGATGGGTTTTGAGTAAGATTAAATAAGAATATAAACCTAATGGAAAACTTTGAAGAACTTAGCATACTGTAGACACTCAGTGAATATCTCTTTTCACTCTGTAATAAGAATTATAATAATTCTGCATGCATTCTGAAAATACACACAAATATTTAGCCTATGCATTTGCCTAAGTAACAAGTGATTTAAATTCACAACTTTTACATATATAAATTATGCAAATACTCACCATACATCTGCAGGAAACATTTTTCTGAGATTTTTCTCTAAATTAACATAAGCCAAAGCAAGTCTTATGATTGATATGTATTAATTTCAAGCTTTAATTTCCCTTCCTTTATGCAGCAGTGGACTCTTGAATCTATAAATAAAATGCTTATGATGATTTATCTTATTTTGACTTTCAAATATCGTTGAATGGCAGATAAGGCCAAAATTCTTAATTGCGAGAGTTAAGACTCACCAAAGGCACTATCTTATTTGTCTAAAGTAACATAACTGTACAATGAAAATAAATGTCTTAAGATCTACTCAATTTAGAATTTATATGAAATAATAGGTGTTACAGGAATTTTTATGCATTAGCGAATCTGCAATTGCCTTTGGTCTTTGCCATTAATAATAATTAGTATGACTCAGAGCACACCCCCAAAGATACTGTGGTAAAGGATAGTCTATTATATTGAATCTGCTCATTCCAGATCCTAATGTCTTCTCCAAGATGTCAAATTAATCTAGGTATTAACATATACACTATAAGATAACTACTTGCTCTTATAAGGGCATTTTCTCCATTTTTCATTTTTAGTATCTTCTAAATATCTTACAACTTAACAAAATTATTTAAGCTGCTCGATTTTTAAATTTCTCTAAAGGAATACAATGTAAAGACAGCTGAATTCTCATTTCATAGACCCAAGAGGCCACCTATGTGGATTCTTCCTATTATATCACATGTGCCTTTCTTAAAACTTTACTTTGGTAAAATGAACAACTAAACTGTAAGATATGCACAGTGTACACTGTGATGATTTGTTATACCTACACATTGTGAAGAATTCCACTGAGTTAATGAATACATCCATCACTTCACACATCTACATTTTTTACAAAAAAAGTAATTTCTATTTCTTAGCAAATTCCAGTTCTATGTTATCAACTACAGTTCAGCATTATCAACTATAGGCAGATCTAGTCATCATGTTTTTCACTAGGTCCTCAGATCATAATCAACTTATAATTGAAATTGTGTATCCTTTTACAAGTCTTTCTCTATTTGCCTCTAGCAGTCACTTTTCTACTCTCTGTTTTCTTCAATTATGCTTCCTGTTTTTAGATTTCACATATGTGATACCATGCAGTATTTATCCTTGTTTGCCTGGCTTACTTCAGTGAGCATACTGCCCTCCAGGTCCATCCTACTGTCATAAACATCAGGACTTCCTTCTTTTCACAGCCAACTATTATTCCATTGTACATATATTCCAAAAGTTCTCTATCAGTTTATTTATTGACGGATGCTTAGGTTGCTCCCATACCTTCACTAAGGTGAATGGTGCTGCATGAACATGGGGGTGCACATATCTCTTCAAGTTCCTTGAATATCTGGATTATAAGCCTACAGCCAACCTATGGTTAATGATTATTTTCTTCCATTTGGAGGCTGTTTTTTCATTTTTGTTGATGGTTTCCTTGTGGGAATTCTAAGTCTTACATTCAGGTCTTTAATCCATTTCGAGTTGATTTTTTATATGATGTAAAATAAGGATCTAGTTTTCCCAGTACCATTTATTGAAGACATTGTTCCCCACTGAGTAATTCTGGTTCATCATGAAATAATTAACCACATATGCATGGGTTTATTTCTCAACTCTCTGTTCTGTTCCATTGATCTGCACATCTATTTTTAAGCCAACACCGTGCTGGTTTGATTACTATAACTTGTATACAGCTTTACATCAGGAAATGTGATGCCTCCAGCTTTGTCTTTCTTTCTCAAGATTGCTTTGGCTATTTAGAGCTTTTCAGTTAGTGCTAGTGATAAAGAACTCACCTAACAATGCAGGTAGGGCTTCCCTGGTGGCTCAGATGGTAGAGAATCTGCCTGCAATGTGGGAGACCAGAGTTTGATCCCTGGTTCAGGAAGATACCCTGGAGAAGGAACTGGCAATTGATTCCAGGACTCTTACCTGGAGAATCCCATGGACAGAGGAGCCTAGTGGGCTAAAGTCTATCGGGTTGCAAAGAGTTGGACACAACAGAGCAACTAATACATGCACACACACACACCAATCAGGAGATGCAGATTCAGTTCCTGGGTCAGGGAGATCCCTCGGAGAGGGCATGGCAATCCACTCTAGTATTCTTGCCTGCAGAACTCTATGGACAGAGAATTCTATGGC
This sequence comes from Capricornis sumatraensis, assembly GCF_032405125.1. Taxonomy (NCBI): domain Eukaryota; kingdom Metazoa; phylum Chordata; class Mammalia; order Artiodactyla; family Bovidae; genus Capricornis; species Capricornis sumatraensis. The sequence goes on from NC_091083.1 coordinate 48,851,622, forward strand.
AGAATACAGTCCACAGGGTTGTAAAGAGTCGGACACAACTGAAGCAACTTAGCACGTGGCTACTTAAAAGTTTTTAGGATTGTTTTTCTATTTCTGTAAAAAAAAAAAAGCCATTTAAAATTTTGATAAAGACTGCATAGAATCTTTAAAGTGCTTTGGGTAGATAGACATTTTAACAAAATTAATTCTAATACATGAACATGATATATCTTTCCACTTATTGTATATTCTTCAGTTTCTCTCATCAACATCTTCTAGTTTTCAGTTTATAGATCCATCATCTCTTTGGTTAAATTTTCATGGGTTTCCAGAAGGTCTGATCATCAGGCACTCTGGCTTCTCACATTAACACATCTTAAGAATCTAATAGGAGATTAGCCTCCAGAAAGGCTCGAACCTCAAAAGCTGGCTCCAATCCTCAAAAGCCTCAGTCCTCTGGGTTAGTCTGTGCCCTACAAGTCCATGTTGGTAGATCACAACAACCTGGAAGAACAATGCCAGAAGAACCACTCCCCTGTCACGATGTCCTAAAGGTATTTTCCTAATCCTTTGCTTTGTAAGACTAGAGTTTTTTTGATTTTTTGGTTTTTTTAATCAGAGCACTAGACAGAAGGTTCTTGTGTCTCGCCTGGGTCCCCAGATCTTGAGGATGTTGGGCTGGGTGACTTAACTCCTCTGGACCTCAAGTTACTCCATGTTTTCTAATAAGAAGGACTTTGATGAAGTAACATCCCTGGCCTGTTAATCTATGGGAAAGATGTGAATGGAAGTAAAAGGACTCAGGGTGTCTCTTCTCTGATACTAATTTCAAATGATATTTGACACCTGTGGAGTCAACCTCTGTCTTCTTCAACTGCTTTCACTCATAGAGTCCAATTCTCTAGACTCCTATTAGATTCGTAAGATGTTGGACAATATCCGATAAGGAACAGACAGGAGAAAGTTATGCTGGGCACAGACTTGACTACTTCCCTGCACAAGATAACATCTTCTAATAATGCTCACCTCTTCAAAATCCCTGCCGCACCTACAACTCACCTGTCACAGAATGATTTTTAAGAAAAATAAAGTTTCTGAACCACTGCTCTGATGGGACCTCTTCTAGCTGCTCTTAGGCATGGCAGCCCTCTTACAAAAGCCATGAAGTCTGAAGCTGGCCTTACCAGCACTTGGAGAACTAGCAAGGTGGATGGTATTTACTTAAACATTTGCTTGGTACAAAAGGGGACTTCTGTGTAGTAATCAGAGCATCAGGTAACAGTGGAAATGGTTAACTGACAAAAAAAGCGAGGGAAACACGTAGCTATACGACATAATTCTATTATTTAAGCATTTCAGATCCTGTTTGAAGCCTAAATAAATAATACAATTAACTCCAGGACTTCTATCATTAAGAATTTAACTTGCACTCACTTGCTTTTCTAATGCTAAAACTCATCTATGGAAAGAAAAATTGTAATAACAGAGTTTACTCTCGATCAATTAAAAGTATAAATTCTGAAGTGCTATTCAACTAGAAAAGTTCTAGGGATAGTTATTGGTTTCTCAGTCAATAGTGACCTCAAACTGGACGACACTAACATATTAGCCAAAGTGCATTTATTACAGCTTTTTACCAACCCATGCGACTCTGATTTAAAGTCATGCATTCTAATGTGTTTTGACAAGTAAATTGCTTGCCTTTTTTCCATGATAGCCAACCACATAAATAATGCATGCATGGTAATAGCTAGAGCAATAATGTAAAAGTCAAGCATGAAGCACAGGCAGCATGTTAATGATAAAGGTGCTTCAGCCTCTGAAGAAGCAAGCCACAACCCAGAGAAGGCTGATGCACCTGAAGCTGTGTAGCTTTTCCCCAAAAATATAAGTGACTAAGCTCACTGACTCACTTCTTTCTCCCTTCTCTACTGCTAAGTCACTTCAGTCATGTCCGACTCTGTGCGACCCCATAGACAGAAGCCCGCCAGGCTCCGCCATCCCTGAGATTCTCTAGGCAAGAACACTGGAGTGGGTTGCCATTTCCTTCTCCAAGGCATGAAAGTGAAAAGTGAAAGGGAAGTCGCTCAGTCGTGTCCGACTCCTAGCGACCCCATGGACTGCAGCCCACCAGGCTCCTCCATCCATGGGATTTTCCAGGCAAGAGTACTGGAGTGGGGCGCCATTGCCTTCTCCTCTCCCTCCTCTAACTCTCCTCTAAAAAAGGGGATACTTTTTTCTTAGGAAGTATTAAGATTCATGGTATAATCATTCAGATTTTCACAAAACACTTAATTTTGCTTGAAGTTAATTTCTGAATATAACAACATAGAACAACATCCTACAAATAATAAGTAAGTTTATAGGACAGGAGAAATAATTTTATCCTAAACTGAGTTATTTTCCCAGCAAATCTACTAGAGTCAAGTCTTCTAAATGCCAAACCATAATGTGATATGAAAATGAAAATTGTCAAATCATCCTCCTGTATCTCCTGTTGGGTAGATTACGATGCACATATCTTACTTGTCTTTAGTTCAACACTCTGAATTTAATTTACAACACAAGAATTATGCACATACTCATGCTCAGCACTATCATTTATCACCATCAGTAGCACCATCACGGTTATCAGCACCATCATTGCAAAATTAGAAAATATTCGTTAAGAAAGGAAAAGGGTTAGAGAAAGACTAAATGAAGGCAAAATAAAATAATTTTTCATATTACTGTGTTCTAAACAATGTAAACAATGTATTTGATTATTACAAAATATGGATAAGTGAAATAAAGGACAGCGATGGTAGAAGGGATATTCCCTTCTAGCAAGGACTATTCCTTCATTATAAGGTATTCACCACTCATGAAGAAATACATTGTTATTTGAAAGCAGACTTGGATTAGTTGAAATGCATATGTAAATTCTAGTGCAATCATTAATAAAAATAAAAATAGAAATATCACTGCTGTAAATAAGAAAATGGAATCATATAAAATACTTAATTGATGTCATAGAAGACAGAAAATAAGTGAAAGACGATAAAAGAAAGAACAAAGGCAGCAAACAAAAACTAACAAAATGGTAGATATTGCCTCAACTATATAAATAATTATTTTAAACATCAATGGTCTAAACACACTAATTAAAATACAGAGCCTGTTGGAGGGTATCAAAAATGTAGTTTACAATAAATTACTTTAAATAGATATATATAGATTAAAACTTAACTGGATGAAGAAAAACACACCAAGATAACACCAATCTAAAGAAACATAATATTGTAAAACAATCATCCTTCAATTAAAAATAAATTTTAAAAAATAAAGGTATATAATTTGCAACAGAGCAGATGTCAAAGTTAACAAAAAAAAAGAAGAAGAAGACAGGCATTACATGATAAAGGAGTCAATTATCCAAGAAGAGATACCAGTCTTTAACATGTAAAAATGTGTCTAAAATCAAGAATTAAAACACAGGCAAAAACTAATAGAACTGCAAGGCTAAATAAATGCACCCATTATCATAGCTGGAGATTTTTAACACCCCACTATCAGTAATGGAAATATAAATTCAGAGGTCAGAAGGTTAATAAGGAAATAGTTAAGCTGAACAGTATAATCAATGAACTAGATATAATTAATATCTATAGATAACTTCATCTAATGACAGCAGAGTGTACATTTTTCTCAAGCTCATATTTAACTTTTACTAAGATAGATCACATTTTGGTCCAAAAAACACCTTTCATCAAGTTAAAAATAATAACACATTGTATGATAGGGTGTGTACTTTCAGATATCAATGGATTAAATAGGAAATTAACTACAGAAAGTAGTTAAAAGTCCCAATGCTTGTAGATTAAACAATATACTTCTAAGTAGCACATGGATAAAAGAATAAATCTCAAGAGAAGCTTCAATTAAATGAAATATTTTGAACTAAATGAAAATTAAGATATAACCTATGAAAATATGTGGGATGCAGGAAAAGCAGTGCTTAGAGGAAAATTAATAGCACTGACTGCATAACTAGTAAAGAGAAAATCTATAATCAATCATTAAAATTTTACCTTAGGAAACTGAAAATGGAAAAGCAACTTAAAACCAAAATAAACAGATAAAGGAAATTTAAAAATTGGAGCATGAATCAATAAAACTGAAAACAGGAAATCAATTGAGAAAAGTAATAAAGTCAAAAGCTAGCTCTTTGAGAAGTATAATAAAACTGATAAACCTCTAGCCAGCTGACTAATATCAAAAGAGAAATAACACAACTAATCTCTGAAATCAAAGAGAATACAACACTACTCACCCTGTGGATATTAAAGTAGTCATAAAGGAAAATTATAAATAACTCTTTCCCCACAAATTTGACAGCCTAGATAGAATGAATCAATTTCTTGAAAGACATAATCTTCTACAATTCACACAAGAACAAAAACAGTCTGAATAAATCAATACATACTAAAGAAAATGAATTATTAATATCATTCTGAAATAGAAAGTTCCACTCCCAGATGTGTTCACTGGCGAATTTTTCCGAGGACTTAAGGAAGAAATCATACAAATTCTCTACGGTATGTTTCAGAAGATAGAAATAGAGGATATATATATTATATATATAATAAAAATAATTATTTAAGTCACTTTAGTGATGTCCAACTTTTTTCCACCTTATGGACTGTAATCCACCAGGCTCCATTGTCCATGGGATTCTCCAGGCAATAATAATGGAGTGAGTTGCCATGCCTTCCTCCAGGGAATCTTCCCACTCTAGAGATGGAACCCACCTCTCTTATGTCTCCTGCATTGGCAGGCAGGTTCTTTACCAGAATTACCTAATATCAAGCAAGACAAAGACATTACAAAATAGGAAAATTATAAATTAATACCTCTTATAAGCACAGATGCAAACAACTTTAACACATATGAGCAGATCAATGAAAAAATGTCCAGCTGAAATTTATCCCAGGAAAGCAAGGCTGGTTCAACATTTATAAATCAATTAATTAGTGTAATAAGGAATTATAGCAGTGTTTCAGGATACAAGGTTAATGCACAAAAGTCAATTGCTTCCTTACATACCAGCAAACAGTTGGAATAAGACATTAAAACCACAGTACCATTTGCATTAGCATCAAAAGAATGAAATATTTAGGTATAGTTAACAAAATGCATATAAAAGCTATATAAGGAAAACTAAAAAGCTCTGATAAAAAACAAAAGAAGAACTAAGTAAATCAAGAGATATTCTGCATTCATAAATAAGAAAATTCAGTTTCACTCAATTTGATTTAATGCAATTGAAATTCTAGAAAGTTACTTTGTGGATATTAACATTGATTCTAAAGTTTACATGGCAAGGCAAAAGACCCAGAATACCCAACACAATATTGCAGAAGATAACAGTTGGAAGACTCACACTACCCAGCCGCAAGACTTACTTTCACGATGCTGTAATCACGACAGTATGATACTGGCAAAAAGAATAGACAAATAGGTCAGTGGAACAGAATATAAAGCCAAGAAATAAACCCACACAAATATAGTCAACTAGTCTTTCACGAAAGAGCAGACAATCCAATGAAACAAAGACAGTCTTTTTAACAAATGGTGCTGGGACAACTAACAGCTGAATTAGGATGCCCAAAATTTGGAACACTGACATCACCAAATGCTGGCAAGGTTGTGGAGCAAAGAAAAATCCCAGTAATTGGCTGCTGATACAAAATGGTGCAGACGCTTTGGAAGACAGTTTGTTGATTTCTTATGAACTAAACATAATCTTACCATATGATCCAGCAATGTGCTCCTTGGTATTTACCCAAAGAGTTTAAAACATGTCCACACAAAACCCTGCCATGGATGTTTATATTTATAGCAGCTTTATTCATAATTGTCAAATGTGGAAGAGACCAAAATGTCCTTCAGTTGTTATTATTTAGTCACTAAGTCGTGTTTGACCGTTTTGAGACCCCATGGACTGTAGCCCACCAGGCTCCTCTGTACATGATTCTATAAATAAATTGCACTACATCCAAACAATGAAATATTATTTAGTGCTAAAATAAAAGAGCCATCAAGTCATAATAAGACATAGAAGAATCTTAAATGCGTCTCTGAAGGCTGCATACTGTTTCATTCCACCTCTATGACATCTGGAAAAGGCACAACTACAGAGGCGGTAGAAAGATCAGTGGTTGCCAAGAGATAAACAGGTGAAGCACAGGATTTTCAGGACAATGAATCTACACTGTATGATGTGTGTCATTATACATGTGTCCAAACCCACAGAATGTACACCACCAAGAGTGGACTCTTACATAAAGTACGGACTCTGAGCGATGATGCAGCAATGCAGTTTCCTCAACTGTAGCAGAACCGCACTCAGGCGCGTGGCGCCTGATCACGTGTGGGAAGGGGTATGTGAGCACCATTTGTGCTTTGTGCTCAAATTCTCTGTGAACCTAAAACTTTGCTAAAACATAAACTCTATAAAAAAGTAAAGGTAACATAGAAAGCTTCAGGAGACCTATTTTTTTAAAGCAATGAACAAAACACATGTAACAAACTTAGAATACACTGTTCTGTTAGAAAAGCAGTACATTTGCTAACAGCTGTGTTTTTCAGAATCTAAAATGCACTTTTGATGAGTAACTTTGAATTTTGTCCTTTTTCTAGCTTTGGTTATTATGGTTTATAAAATCTAGCTTATAAGACTGTACTTTCCATCATTTGCACAGCATGCTTTGCTATGTTACGTAATGATACTGCACTTAAATCTGTCTAAAATCTGCTGTCTTAATAACAAAAACACATTAAGCAAATGGACTAAAATGGAATTGCTGTTGCAGATGCTCGTTTCCACAGCCTTTTGTTTTATATTTTTCGTAGAGATCAGGCGGTCAGTGCTCATCTCATCAGCTTTATCAACTAGTGATTATGAAAAAGTACTGAGGCCAGGGTGGGTGGGCAAAATGAGGGAAGGAAGTCAAAAGGTACAAATTTCCAGTTATTAAATAAGTAAGTCATGGGAATATAATGTATATAACTATATACACCATAAAGAATGTTAAAATATATTATATATTTTATGTATTATATACATCATATAGTTATAACATTAATATGCTATAATACACTGATATTAACAATAATTATATATTTGTATGTTTATGTATTCAGTGCTGAAGAAGGTATAACTCTCCAAAATAATATGACCGCCATGTTTATTATACGGAAATAACAACTGAAGTAACAGCAGGTATATTTAGAGTATGAGGTATTTCTACAGCGTAGTTTTGAGAGTTACAAGTTTTAAAATTTCAACACCAGAAAATAATTTTCTTTAAAATATATAATCAATCAAAGTAAGAATTATTCATCTAATTATTAGGCTTATCAGTGTTTTTACATCATCAATTCAAAAAATTCTGTTATAAGGCATGATACAAACATCATCAAATATAAAGTTTCTGAGAGATTGTGACATACATAATCAATATGTCATACAATATGTGAACTGTGAACTTCCAGATGTTCAAGCTGGTTTTAGAAAAGGCAGAGGAACCAGAGATCAAATTGCCAACATCTGCTGGATCATGAAAAAAGCAACAGAGTTCCAGAAAAACATCTACTTCTGCTTTATTGACTATGCCAAAGCCTTTGACTGCGTGGATCACAATAAACTATGGAAAATTCAGAAAGAGATGGGAATACCAGAACACATGACCTGCCTCTTGAGAAATTTGTATGCAGGTCAGGAAACAACAGTTAAAACTGGACATGGAACAACAGACTGGTTCCAAATAGGAAAAGGAGTATGTCAAGGCTGTATATTGTCACCCTGCTTATTTAACTTATATGCACAGTATATCATGAGAAATGCTGGGCTGGATGAAGCACAAGCTGGAATCAAGATTGCTGGGAGAAATATCAATAACCTCAGATATGCAGATGACGCCACCCTTATGGTAGAAAAGTGAAGAACTAAAGAGCCTCTTGATGAAAGTGAAAGAGGAGAGTGAAAAAGTTGGCTTAAAGCTCAACATTCAGAAAACGAAGATCATGGCATCTGGCCCATCACTTCATGGCAAATAGATGGGGAAACAATGAAAACAGTGTCAGACTTTATTTTGGGGGCTCCCAAATCACTGCAGATGGTGACTGCAGCCATGAAATTAAAAGATGCTTACTCCTTGGAAGAAAAGTTATGACTAATCTAGACAGCATATTAAAAAGCAGAGGCATTATTTTGCCAACAAAGGCCAGTCTAGTCAAGGCTATGGTTTTTCCAGTAGTCATGTACGGATGTGAGAGCTGGACAATAAAGAAAACTGAGTGAGGAAGAATTGATACTTTTAAACTGTGGTGTTGTAGAAGACTCTCGAGAGTCTGTTGGACTGCAAGGAAATCCAACCAATCCATCCTAAAATAGGACTGATGTTGAAGCTGAAACTCCAATCCTTTGGCCACCTGATGCGAAGAGCTGTCTCATTTGAAAAGACCCTGATGCTGGGAAAGATTGAAGGCTCAAGGAGAAGGGGACGACAGAGGATGATATGGCTGGATGGCATCACCGATTCAATGAACGTGAGTTTGAGTCAGCTCCAGGAGTTGGTGATGAACAGGGAAGCCTGGCGTGCTGCAGTCCATGGGGTTGCAAAGAGTGGGACATGACTGAGTAACAGAACTGAACTGAACTGATGACATACATACTTTCTCTATGGAAGATACATTTAAGAACTGAGCAGATAATAATTAAGGAGGATGAGTTTTAAGATAGTTGAAATGTTCTTGATGACAAAATAATAAGGTAAAAAAATTAGACAAGGTTTACCAAATTTCCCATTACTAAACATTTCCCTTTAATAATAAGTTTTCACATTCTGTTTAGCTCCAAAGTCAAAAATAATGCCACTGTACTAGTATATTCATTTACTCACCAACTATACAACCCATTATTTATGCCCTACAATGTACCAGGCTGTGTGCAAGGATCTAAGAACATAAAGGCAGGCATATTAATAATTTTTAGTTACCTGTGTACATAACACATGAATCCAGACTCAAAAAAAAAAAAGGAATACATAACACTGAAGAATAAAATGGATTTCAAGTAAGTCAAAACTGACAGAAACTTCGTAGCTCACTTTTAGCAATGCCTTAACTATTTTTGGAATGTATATTCTCTGAACTTAGGAACATTTATCATCCCTCCTACATATCTGGCAAGAACAATTAATTTGAAATGAGTGGCAGTGTACACTCATATAAATAGAGGCCTTCCTGCTTCATTTTTTAAAAGTGCTACTGTAATTTACAATGACATCATTTTAATTTTGACATCTTAATACTGTCTCCATAGATTTGCTTTGACAATGTTTTGTTGTGTTTTGACACTGTTTGTAGTTTTATCCCAAAGCCTTAGAATTTTAATTCTTTGTTTCACACCAGAGGCACAATGGAACTCAATTAAGACTTTTTCTTGCTTTTGGAATGGAAAGAAGTGCTCAGAGATTTGATTGATGATTTCATTGCCATATGGGATAAATGTAACTTACATGTATGATCCTAAAGGCTGATTTTTTGTCCCACTTAGATGTAACTTAAAATTAAGGATGAAGAAAATAATACTGAAGTATTAAATTTCATTTTTTAGGTTTGGAAATATGAGCTCTCAAAAAGGGGAAATTGGTGAATAATGGTTTTTACTTGTCCAAAGATCAGTGAATGAGATCCTACAAATGGACAGATGACATATTTACAAATATCCAAAGGCATCTTGTCAACTCAGAGTGTTTGCCACTAAACTAGCCTCAGAATGAGCAGGTGGGCATAAACGCTGTTGGTGACCCACCTTGGAACCGTCAGCCATAGGATGACTCCCCTCTGGATGTATTTATAGCACTGACTGATTAAGCTGGATTCTCTCATGATTGAAAGGGACCTTAAGATTAATGACTAACTCAGTGTTTAAATCCTATCCATAAACAGCTTTCAGTTCTGCTAAGTTAGCTGAGGGCTCACAGCTCATCTCAAGACCATGTGTATTAAAAAGCATGAGCCTGTACATGCTGACTTTAAATTACCCTCCCTCCATGGAAACATGTGAAATAAAATCTACTGCTGTTTCATACACAGTCCATATGAGACAGCTGTCCTAGCACTCACATGTTCTCTTATCCAAGCAAAATAATACACGTGGTTTTCAGTTCTTGGTGTGATCTGTTTGTGTGCATGGAATATTTTAAGGTCTCCTATCACCCTTAAAGATCTTCTTTAAACTTTTTGCTTAAACCATCACATTTTAATATTTTAAAATATCTTATTTTATAGTGTACTTATTTATATAAAATATTATTTAATTGTTTAATATATTTCATTGAGCTCATTGAACTAGATTGGCAAAACCTTTTTGAATACTTACAACTGACTGGTTCAAAATTAGGAAAGGAGTAGGACAAGGTTGTATATTGTCACCCTGATTATTTAAATTATATGCAGAGTACATTATGAGAAACGCTGGGCTGGATGAATCACAAGCTGGAATCAAGATTGTTGGGAGAAATGTCAACAACCTCAGAAATGCAGATGATACCACTCTAATTGCAGAAAGTGAAGAGGAACTAAAGAGCATATTGATGAGGGTGTAAGAGAGTGAAAAAGCTGGCTTAGAATTAAACATTCAAAAAACTAAGATCATGGCATCTGGTCCCATCACTTCATGACAAATAGAAGGGGGAAAGTGGAAGCAATGACAGGTTTTATTTTCCTGGGCTCCAAAATCACTGTGAACAGTGGCTGTAGCCATGAAATTAAAAGATGCTTTCTCCCTGAAAGAAAAGCTATGACAAGCCTAGATGCCATATTAAAAAGCAAAGGCATCACTTCACTGACAAAGCTCCATATAGTCAAAGGTATGGTTTTTCCAGTAGTCATGTACAGATATGAGAGTAGGACCATGAAGGAGGCTAAGTGTGCAAGAACTGAAACTTTCAAATTGTGGTGCTGGAGAAGGCTCTTGAGAGTCTTCTTGGACTGCAAGGAGATCAACCAGTCAATCCTTAAGGAAATCAACCCTGAATATTCATTGGAAGGACTGATGCTGAAGCTGAAGCACCAATACTTTGGCCACTCGAGGTGAAGGGCTGACTCACTGGAAAAGACCCTGATGCTGGGAAAGATTGAGGGCAGAAGGAGAAGGGGTTGGCAAAGGATGAGATGGTTAAATAGCATCACCGACTCAACAGACATGCTGCTGCTGCTGCTGCTGCTAAGTCGCTTCAGTCATATCTGACTCTGTGCGACCCCATAGACGGCAGCGCACCAGGCTCCCCCCGTCCCTCCAGGAAATAGTGAAGGACAGGGAAGCCTCAGTCCATGGGTGTCACAAAGAGTCAGATATGACTCAGTGACTGGACACACATTCCTTGTTAGAGGTTCTGACATCAAAAGCATGCTTAGGAATTTTCTTAAGCCCAATGATTTTTTATAGTGTTTATGAGTTTTTGCACCAGACACTGAAATAATAATAATTTATTTTCTAGCACTCATATATTCATTCGAAACACATTTGGCTTCTAAAGTAAGCAGAGAGCTAATCATGTGTTTTTCAAGGAGTAATAATCTCCCAATCCAAAAGAAATATATTATGACAACATAAATCGTTCCTATTTGGAAAACACCAATATGTGAAGGCATCATAAAAAGTGTTACTTCCTAGTTCTCGCTTAATAAAGATTATACACACATATGTTATTCAAGATGGGCCAATTTAAAAAGAAACAACTTCTGAAGCATTTAGACATATGGTTTAGTTGCTTTTGTTTCAGGAACAAATAACAACATTTAGGCTGGTAGACAGATATATTTTTATATAATCCAACTAATTAAAAAACATAACTTACAGCCGTAAAACATATCTCAGATCAGATGAATAAGGAAATGCCCAGAGGAAGGCTCCCAGTTGCTCAGCCTCTGACTGCATTCAGGCTGCAAAACTCCAGACCCACCACAGAGAAGGCAGGTGGAGGTGAGACCAGCATCCACAGGACACTGGAGGAGGAGGCCCCAGCCTTGTCCCCATACAGAGATACCAGTTTAACAGTAGAACACGGACAGAACCCAGAGACAGTGAGTGAAGTAACTGGAACACTTGTGTACTGTTGAGCAGATTGTAAAATGCTGCCGCTTCTATGGTAAACAGTATGGAGATCCCGCAAAATATTAAAAGTCAACTATCATCATCCAGCAGTCCCCCTTCCAGGCAGACATGCAGCTAAAGAATTGGAACTAGGATCTCAAAGAGATATCTGCACCCCTGTGTTCACTGCAGCACTATTCACAATAGCTGAGATGCAGAAGCAGCCCAGCTTCATAGTGGATGGCTGAAGCTGAACTGATGGAGAAAATGGGTTGTACACACACACTGAACTACTTTACTGAAGTATCGTTGTTTTGCAGTGCTGTGTCAGTTTCTGGTATACAACAAAGTGACAGTTATATTAATACACATAAACTGCACTGAAAAGAATCTGACATATATATATATATATATATACACACACACACACACACATACCAGATAGTATATATGTATAGCTTATTATAAGACATTGAATGCAGTTCACTGTGCTATACAGAAGGACCTTGTTTATCTCTATAGTACTCTGTATCCACTAATCTCAAACCTCTAACTTATCCCTCCCCCGCCACTTTCAGGGGGCTTCCCTGGTGACTCAGACAGTAAAGAGTCCAATGGACTATTATTCAGCCTCAAAAGAAAGAAAGGATTCTAGCACATGTGAGGACACGAAGACATTACAATGGAGGACACTATGCTCAGTGGAATAAGCCAGTTACTGAAGGGCAAACAGTGCCTGATTTCACTTATATGAGCAATCTAAAGTAGGCAAACTGTAGAGGCAGAGGATGGAATGACTGTGGCCAGAGGCTGGGAGAGGGGAGATGGGGAGTCGATGTCAAGGGACACATCTGGTGTGAGGATGAGTGAGTCCTGATTCCTCCAGTTCAGCACCTAAGTTGTTACCTCATGGCTCCTTTCACAAGGACAAACACTGTCTAAGATTTCTGGCTCCAGCCCTGTTCTCCAGGTGGAATCTCACCCACTGAGCAGAGGACAACTCAAGACATGGAGACCGCTGAGGGGAGACTTCCTCCACTCCTGAAGGCCTCTGGCTGTGCAGAAATGTTTGTAGGCAAGTTTACATCTAAGTATTTATACCACAGGGTCCTGGGTCACACACACACACACACACACACACACACACACACACACACACTGGAAAGGTTCCAGAAACAAATTACAAGCAAGAAAAAAAATACACTAGTCTGTCTTAATGGTTCACAAAAAAACATTACTGCATGCACAGCAGAACACTTCTAATAAATATTGTGAACAAATGAATGAAGTTATTTTTTTTAGATGAACCTGTTCAGATTCAATGAAGTTCAATCTCTTTGGAGTCTGTAAAATGCTATTTCCACAGAAAGAAGACTTTTTAATATGAACATGATCTTCAGTTCTTCTTATGTTCTATGCCTGGATGTTTTCCATATGTAGACTGTTCTTGACTGTGAAGTTTCAGAGGTGTGTGTGCCCTGCTTGGTTAGCATTCTGAACTATGTGCATGCCTCCTATGAACACACCCTCAGCAGCACAGAGTGACCCAACGTGTGTGGATGACAGCCTGCCTCGATCCAGGTTCTGTGAGGGGCTTATCTTTCTATGTCCATAAAGATTTGCCAATAATAACTCAGTATTTTAATGGTTTAATATGACAATGCAATTATCCAGAGGCACAATTCAACACATCTATATCATTATCTATTTTTGTATAATCACTCAGCAAAACTTGACAGTTAGAATTACTGAGGGAAGTTGTGATAATAAGAATAATAATTCTTCAACATTATGCATGTTGGCATTGCCTGTGGTATGTGCACCTGCCAACAATTACTTTTCAGCCCAGAGAAGAGCTTCACGCTAATTACACGATCTATGGTTTAGAGCGGGCTCCTTGCCATTCCTCCCTGCCTATCAGATCAAACGATTCCCAGATTTACAGGCAAAGGTCCAGGAGTGCAGGTTTGGTTATTGGTTTTACTACAATCCAAGGTTTGCAAAGCATAGCACAGAGTAGGCGCTCAAGAAAGGATCACTGAATTATTTAATTACACTTTAATCCATTGTGCTCAGTTTACTAAAATGAGACAAAAATCATTTGAATACAAAACAACTCAATTCTGTGGCAGAATCCTAGCTTGGGATTCGGGATTTTCTTTGCTCTCAGTCTCAGCAGCCCTTCGCTGCCTGAGGTTCAGGGAGCTCTGCTTCCATTGGGCACAGATTCATTCTTCCCAGGTCAGGAGGGACGACCTAACTCTCTCAGTCATACCCAGCTGAAACAATGGGATCACGCTTTTAAGAATCAGCTGGGGTACAATTTTGTTGTGGTGTGGTGGTGCTGCTGGCCTTCTTTCTGGTAAAGCTGTCCTTCCTTTTATAACAGTCACACGCTAACGTCCTGACACTTGTGCTTGGGCTCATTCGCTCAGTTGTGTCAACTCTGCAACCCCATGGACTATAGCCCAACAGGCTCCTTTGTCCACGGGGATTCTCCAGGCAAGAATACTGGAGTGCGTTGCCATGCCCTCCTCTAGGGGAATCTTCCCAACCAGGGATTGAAGCCAGGTCTCCTGCATTGGAGATGAATTCTTTACCTTCTGAGCCACCAGGAAGCCCCACTACCTTGGGTGAATTTCCAGTGATGACTCATTAGACTAAACTGGAAAGGAAAACAAACCTATCATCAGAAATCCCTAGACCCGATTTCCACTGTCTGTGATCACCACACCCCGGTAGCGTGGCCAACACTTACCAGTTGAGAACATTATAGAAGTGCATAAAACATAGGAAACAACTCAATTTTTAACAGTCAAAAGCTTAGCTTTTTGAGGTTTTTATTTTTCCTGAGTCTAATTTCATCTCTATAGTGAATGTACAATCAGCTTCAATAATCCATGAGCACTTGCTGAATCCATAAATAAACCTGGCACCAAATCATTCATTGATCCATCCTTTGAGAAGAATGTCAGACTTGTCACAGGGACTGAGGATATAAAGATGAACAAATGATTTTCTTTCCTCAGGGAACTCTATACCCTAGAGGAGACCCCCGTCTGAAAATAATCACAAACCCTTGCCATGTGTAACAGCACAAGAGGAGACGAGCCTCTTTATACACAATCTTATAAATCTTACCTCTCTTGACCTTGGACCACCTGTCCAGACCACGCCTGGCTGCCTTGGAGCAGGCACTCTTACTGCAGAGGAATTTCCCCAAACACATGACGTTGGGGGCCAGGGATACCCGACAGCTCCTCTCACTGCTTCTCACTTGCTTTTCAAGGTCACCTCTGAGAAGGTATACGATCACAGCTGTTCATGTCTGTCTTCCACCAGTACAAGTTTGTATCATGATTTTTAAAAACACAAGAACTCTGGAGGACAACTTGGGGAAGAGGGCAAATTTCAAAGGAAAGTTTAATTCAGAGCTTTGTGAACAGCTGAGGAGAAAGATGACCCTGCCCAGGGTGTCTACTGGCTCCCCTCAGAGTCCAAGTGAAAAACTCACAGGTTGCACGGCCATAACTTCTCAATAAACCATGTGACCAGCTGCATTCATCTTGCTCTGACTCAAAAACGATTTCAGTGAGCTAAAATTAAATGTTACCTTAGTTCTAATGTTGAAGTCCTTCTGATTATTTTAATAACATGCAAATTGCATCTTTACAACTCAAAGTACATAATCACCTGAGAGTGCCAGTAAGAATCCAGCTTATTAATTACATTAAAATTTATTCTATTAATTAAAGCCAACTCATTGCAATTATAAATCTGCAAATAAAGCTTCCATTAGAAAAACGAAGACATGATTGAAAAGAGAGACACTTTAGTTGCTTTTAAGTTTATTTATTAAGTCATTAATATACCCAGATTGTTTCACAAGATGTCTCATGTGACTCATTAGTGTGGACTGATCTGAGTCAATTGGTAATGGAATGAGGTTAGGGAGTTGTGATAACAATAAAATTTCTCCCCACCATTGTGTCTGTGCTGGTCTTAATTTTATTAGGGAAAAGCTGCAAGAGGATAAAACATGTCACTCAGGTGTCCAAGTCAGGTGTCTGAGTAAATCTGGAAGGTACCGGTCAGTATCAGAGGAATGGACAGTACTCCAAGGTCCAGGTGAGCACTTTGACTTTTTTTAAGTTTTTTTCTGTGTGTTAACATAAGTAAACACATCTGTTAGGGGGAAAAGGCGGGGGTTACAATCCAGGAGGAAAACTCAAACATCAAAAGAAAGGACACAATTAGCAAAAAAGTATAGTTATAGGCAAATATACTGATTTCCCAAGTTATTTTTCACTAACCTCCACTTATATAACTACAGGCATAACAATGGAAAGAGGTGACCATTAAGGCCACTTGCTGTAACTATCAGAAAGACAATAGCAGAACCTGGAGCTGATTATTGAGGGTATTTTTTAAACGTACAGACTGCTTCAATATAGACCTCTCATTTATTAACTTAGTATTCAATGGTCAATAATTTATCACTAATTGTATACGCACATCTAACTAAAATAAAACACATATGTTTTGAGTGTCTACATAAACATTCAGGCAGGTTTAAAACTGCATGGGAATTCATTCCTGCCAGACCAGCACCAACACACAAACAGTAAGGGGAAACCAAGAGGATGCAGATTCTCATAGAAACAGGGAATGTGGCACAAGAATAAAATATACCCTATTCCTCAAAACTAAATAAAAAATCAAGGATGATCCACAAAGAGAGAAAAACATCTTGAGTTCTACTAAAGATCTTTGCTCCTTGGACCCACTCACGGTCAGTCAGGGGTAGTCTCCTTTTATGACCTGTCTGCATGCCCCTCACACAGGGGGTGTAGCTGAGGGGAGAGGTGTTCACAGGCAATGTCAAGGGAAGGCTGAAGAGAAGGCAGGGGAAGCCGATTAGAGAGGAGACAGAACTTCTGATGCTTTGGGAAGCATCCTCCCTTGCTCCTTCCAGCTTCTGGGGTCTCCTGGCATCCCAGCCCATGGCTACAGCACTCGGGTCCCTGCTCTGTGCTCACACAGCCTCTGTGTCTCCATGTCTTCACATGACCATCCCTCTGTGCACATCGGCTTCTGTCTCCAAATCTCTCTGTGAAGACCCTATTTCTAATAAGGTCACATTCTGAGATACTGGGAACTAGGACTTGCCATGCGCTTTTGGAAGCAACACAATCCGTATTAGTTTGCCAGAGCTGCAAAGCACCACAGACTGGGAGCTGAACAGCAGACATAGTCCTTCCGCCAAGAGGCTGGAAGTCAGAGACCAAGGACTCAGCAGGGCTGCTTCCCTCTGAGGCCTCTCTCCTCAGGTGTAAACACCATCTTCTCCCTGTACCCTCATGAGGTCATTCCTCTGTGTGTGTGAGTCCCCATCTCCCTTCTGAAGGACCCCAGCCAGATTGGAATAGGGACAACCCTAGTGATCTTTCTAACAGAGTCCATGCTGTTGACCATAACTCACTCAAACCCAAAGCTGTAATCTAACATATGTAGGTAAAAATGTAAATCAAGGCTGCATGGGAGACTACTAATTATCCTTGCCTTGAAACTGCCATCACAGCACAAGAGATGAAAGCTCATGAAGCAATACAAGGATTTCAATTCTCAAAAAAAATTATTCATTCCTTTTTTGCATAGACATCTTCCATAGGCCTTTTCTAAATGCATTTCTATGTATCTTTTCTTTTCAACAATAGTTTAGGTCAACAGAATTGATGCTCTATTTTCTTTCTTTCTTTTTTTTTTTTTTTTTTACAAATTGGGCAACATTTTAACTCTTAAACATTCATACCAGGGAAAGTATTTAAATAGTAAGAATCACATCAGGTGACAACTAACCAAACTATATAATGGGAAGTGAGTGAAATATCAAAATCATCTATGATATGGTATAACATGGAATGATAAATCTACATCCACACCAAATTACTACTTTTGAGTTACAAATATCCTGCAAGAGTCTGATGCTGTCTCAAGGAAGACAAAGCATTTGTTCTTTAGAAATTTACATCCAGATATGATAACTCTCTTTTACAGGGACATTCCTAATTGGATACAAGTTACATCACCATAGTTTCTGAAGTCAAAATAATTGCTCCTGTCTCTTTGGATCAAAACACCAATATTTTAAAATCATGATCAGGAAACACACTGATGGTGTATATTTCAGTATTTTTTTAAACTGTTTCAATTCTACAATAACTTTTTGTTTCCTTAATCTTCATATGAACAAGCATCATTTTACCACATTTTGTTTTCCAAACTGAGTTGCTAATCAGAGCACACCAGCTTCAGTGTTGACTCCAGAACTAAGGATTTGTCATTTTCAAGTTCTGCCTTTAATCAACAACCATCCTGCCCCTCAGAACTCAGTGTCAACGGCCTGTTAAAATCTAGCTTAGTTCTTCTCTAAATTCACCCACCTAAAGTGGGGTATCTGGTCTACCTGCAGATTTCCCCTCCAGCCACAGCATTCATTTCCCAGCTTCTAGAAATAATGTGAAAATAGCTGCAGACAAGACTCTCTCTAGTTCCTCCTCTGCTGAAGAGAGTCAGCCTCCCCAAGGAGCATCATCCTCCCAGGACTTCATGGATATTCATTTTAGAGAGGAATAAAGTTAAGCCCCATGCTCCAGGCAACAGAGCTCCCAGGAGGAACATCTGGGCCTCTCTTGACTCTGTGTCTCCTTCCATTTCTCCCTCCGCCCAACCCTGCTTTCTCCACTTCTCCAAAGATGCCTTCACTCCCCATAAACTGCACACAAAGCCCTGTCCCAGATCTGCTTCTCAGGAAACTGATTTGTGACAATGCCTCTAAATCCAGGGAGACTGGTGATGAGAATGGGCATAATGCTGAATGAGCAATCATGTATGGCTTATTTTATAGGAAAGGAAAGAAAGATATTATTTGAAACACAGTTCAGTCCTATTAGCATTTTTTATATCTTTGGAAAAGTTCCTGCTGAAATAACCGTGGATGAGAAACTGCCGTATAAGGAGGAAATAAAGATAGCTCTCATAAAATGAAGGGCATACTGTTGGAAATAATTATGTTAAGACTGATATCACTTAACTGAGAATTATGTTCCCTCATCATCTCTAAAAATGCCTGATTAATTCTAGTGTATATGAAAACTGTGAGTGTCAAGGCAGCTTTAAACTCTCCCCACCCCCAGCCACACTGATGCAAACATTCAGCTTCCGTCCTAACAAAGAGGATGCGCTGAATTCTTGCGACGTTAGGCCTCTCAGATTGGACCTGAGCTGTCAAAAGTTCATTTGGATTTCCCTGATTCTGTTGTTTTGCTATTTATCTTCTGTTTTGTTTGTTTGTTTGTTTCTTCAAACACTGGGAAACAGGATGGTCGCTTCCTGTTTTTTATCAAATAATGATCCTTCTTAGAAATTTTCATAGCATTTTGCTCAAGTTCAATATTGGATGCTTTTGATCAAGAACAGGAAAAACAAAACAGGCGATCCTGCATCTGATTAAAATATGCAGGGAGTTTTGTAGCAACAGTATAGTAGCAAAGCTCCAGTGTTAAAGTGACACATGTTTACCAGTGGAGCCTGGCACATGAATAAGGATGGAGATGGTCAGGGAAGCTGGAAGGCCTCCACGCTATTACCAGCAAGGGTGAGTCCCCCCAGCAGGTCCTTGACCACTGGGGCAGTGGGCTGAATATGGCTGTAGGTTCACCCTGTACTGACATCCATCCTTCATATGGGGATGGAGGTATCATTTGGGCTATACTGCTCATTACAGTAGCCATGTAAGTGGCTACTTAAATTTGAATTTGTTCAACAAAAATGAAGTCAAAATAAGTAAAATTTAGTTTCACAGTTGCTACATTTCAAACAACACATGTGCCTGGTTAGTGACTACTGGGGTGAGTAGTAATAGGGAACACAGCCATCATCACAAAAGGTTCTATGGGACACTGCTATCCTGGATCAAAGCTGAGGCAAGATTAGACTCAGATCCTTTTCTGTGAATCTCAAATCTATTAAACAGGTTTTGGGAGCAACAGTGTCGTCAGCTGATATAGATGCCAGGAAGGTGCTGGAAAGAGCACTCCTCTTAGGCAGTGGGGCATCCTGGTGAGTGGGGCTGCATCTGTGGCTTAAAGAGCTACACCAGCAGGAGATCTGATCTGCTCTTCATGTCTGAGAAGTGATGAGGTGGGGCCCTGACCTCTGGCAGCCATGGTACGGTCCCCACTCCTGGGACATACCTTACCAGGCCTTGGTAGTACACAAGGTTTCAAATCACCAGACTTCAACCTGGCCGTCAGCAATGTGGTGGGGGGTGGGAGGGGGAGGCAGGGGAGAAGGGGCAGGGCAAAGCGGACAGTAGAGGTCAGCCACCACTGAAGGCCAGACTTGAAAACTTAGGCTGAAAACTAAAGCAGTGTCCTATTAAAATTACTCTCTGCATTTACATGGGCCAGAAAGAGCTCACTGACACTTTGTTTTTAGGCCATAATTAAACCCCAGGAAGATGTGGTGCTGGCTCATACAAAAATATGACAGCCATACTTCCTCTATGTGACATCCAGGCCAGTAAATTTATCTGTAATTACCTGAACCAGGAGGGGATCCAATTGACCAGGATTACCAGACTCAGGTCACACATTCCTATATGCTAAGCTGCAGAATTACTTTAAAAATGACACCTGAAAATATGTTTATCAACACTTTATAGTTCTATCTTCTCAGTTAAAATCAGGATGGAAAAGTAGATTATTGCTTAAGTAACACTGAAACTTTTAGGTTGGAATATTAAAAATACATATAAATTGAAATTTATCAAGATGAGGTAATTACCATAAACCTAGAACCTCAGGGCTTACCCAACAAAATGGGGCATATAGGGTGCTTGGTCACCTGGGGATCCAGCCTATCAGAAGCTCTGCTGTTTTCACTGCCTGGCTTCCAAGATGGCCTTGGAAGGAGAAACCCAACCGGCAGACTGGGAAGTCAGGGCTGCATAGGAAATGTGGGGGCCACGCCTGGAATTATGGCGCATTCTTTCTGCCCACATCTTGCTGGGATAACTCTAACCCAGCAAGGATTCAGCTCCAACAGGCGACACTAGAGGATGTCTGCACTGTGACAAGACACAGAACAAATCCAGGGGAGCGTACATGCAATGCCCTTTCTGCTACAGAGAGCAACACCTGATATCAAATCAACTCCAGATGGGAGAGAGGATTCCTGCAGATCAAAGCCATCGATACAACATGGAGAGATACTTGAGATTTTAATAATCTAAACATTAAAACAAAATACTTTTTAAGACTAGCAAAATACTGAAAGGCAAGAAAGAATATTGACTGTCCAGCTATATAAAACTCCAAACTTTCCATGTAGGAAAGAAAACACTTTGAGCAAAGTTAAAAATGGATGGCAACCTTGGGTAAATTATTTACAACTCATGTTACTGATGTGAGCATGTGTGCACGAATGTGCATATGTTCACGTGTGTGCACACATGTGAGTGCAAGTGTGTGGTGTCCATAGATAAAATAACTGAAGGTGACAAGTGAAGAGGCAGAATATGAGGGAGACCAAGGACCCAAATAGCGCTACCTTGATCTGCCATAAATTGGTTGACAAGGATTTGTTTTCATAAACCTCTAAGAAGAGAAGCACAAAGATTATGACATCAAGGGAAGACACATGGATATTTCTAAACTGCTTGTGGCTACAGACAAAAAGCCACAGGTCCTCTGTGTTTAATATAACTCTACCGAACATTTCAGAGACAGCGCTGTGTCACAAGACTTCTGCTTCATAAGTTTAAGATAAACACAAAGGTGTCAGAGTATCAGCAGAGGTCCAGTGCCTGTAATTCATCACATTTACCCGCTTGAAATACGACACTGATCTCAGGTTTTTAATCAGGGTCATGGAAAGGCATAAGTAGGGGTAAGTTTTTACAAAGATGTTTGTTTTCTAGGCCCTGACATAAGATGTAGAATGCAAATTTAAAATCTTGATAATAGAACAAAATACTAACTTGATCTAGATTTGCTGAAAATTTGCTGAAATGTTGACTTTTAAAGAATTTAATTTTTTTTTCCATTTTCAACTTGCGAAGGGGGAATATTATGTGCAAAATATGTGCATTGTAGAAAATAAGCAAACAGGATATAGTAACCATTTGGTGATGCACTACAGTGTCTGATAAGCCCCACTGATAAGCCCTGGAAATGTGTTTACCATTAATTCAGATTAATCCAGTCTTAACTACAGGACAACCTACTATCCAGTGTTCTCTGGGTCGACAGTGAGAGATGCTGGCTAATGAGGAGACAGTCACTCCATGTCTTGTGGAATGTTAAAATGTTTCAGAGTTTGAAAAACAGACACCAATTTCAATCTAACTAGATCAGTTAACAAAAACACTCTCCTGTCTTTCAGGACTAGCTGACCCATGTCGGAGCCGTTGTTAACTGCTAAATTTCACAAAAGATGTGAAATGGTAAATGAGTAAAATATTGATCAGCAGCTTCCACTGAGAACACTTAATGATGCCGCACAGAGAGCGGCAGAAAAATCCATGTTTATGCTCATTTAGGGAAGTCATTGGAAGTCTGACTCCAAATGGAAAGTGCCGATACAGTGACAAGGGACAAAACACAGTCTTTACCGACACTACAGACAATGCAGAAGGCAAAAGGGCAGAACTTCACCACTGGGACAGCAATCAGGGAAACTCAGTTAGGTCAAGGAGAAACAGCACGGCTGCAGAATGCCCACTGGGATCTGGAGGGAAGACGTCACACCAAAGATTGAGTGACAAGGGGAAAAAGAGGGATTTGAAATTTGAACCTAAGACCCAGAGTTGATTGAAACTTTCTGCAAATGAACACGAACATGGATGGCAAGGTGTGTATAAAGATGAAAGCTGTTCTAAAAGTAATGTTATTTGGTACCAACTACCAAGTCCCCAGAGCAGATAAATTGTAATTCAGAGACTGAAAACAAGCATAATGAATTTCAAGAGCATTTGAATGTGACTGGATGAAGAGGAGTCACTATCAATACACAGGCTCCCTCTTTTCCTTCAACATATCAAATGTTCGCAATCTCATTTTACATTCGTTTCCCCATAAATGTCAGTAAAATACCAGAGCAAGTGCTGGTTTTCCTTCCAGCTGCTTCCCACATGGGCAACTCTGTGTGGTCAGTGGAACGTATAATAATAATATAGTTTATCCTCTTTGCTGAATTTGACTTTATTAAAGCTGTATTATCATAATTATTTAAACTCAAATGATCACAGTAAATTGTTTCTGTTAGGTTGCAGTTAACAATGATAAATAGTACTCCTAAATAAAGGAAGGAGAAGGCAATGGCACCCCACTCCAGTGCTCTTGCCTGGAAAATCCCATGGATGGAGGAGCCTGGCGGTCTGCAGTCCATGGGGTCGCTGAGAGTCAGGCACGACTGAGAGACTTCACTTTCACTTTTCACTTTCATGCATTGGAGAAGGAAATGGCAACCCACTCCAGTGTTCCTGCCTGGAGAATCCCAGGGACGGGGGAGCCTGGTGGGCTGCCATCTATAGGGTCGCATGCAGTCGGACATGAAACAACTTAGCAGCAGCAGCAAATAAAAGGAGGTGATGTTTATAATAAAATTGTATAGATCCAGTACATTCCAAATAATTTCCAAACTCTTAAATAAAATCATAAAGTAATTTCAGCTACTTTGGTTTAGAATCCTCAAAACTAAACATATATTAATCTTTAGAGTTATGTTTGAAGGTAACATTTATGTGTACAAATACTATCTGGAAAAAAAGGCTACACTTCTTTAAGTGTTTCTTTTTTTCTAAGAAACAGTGATTCAAATATTTATGTTAAGTAAAAAATACATTTATATGTGAAAGCACATAATCCAGTTGAAATTACATAGATAAAATTCAACTAATTATGTGTTAAACTTTAACAATGATATCTCTCTTGACTGTATCACTCAATTAATGCTTAAAGACAATACTGAATTTTATAGATCAACTAACCAAACCTGCTCTCCTCTAACTTTTCCATGCAATTTAATGAAATGCATTTCAACCTGTCATAATGAAATGTTCTGTAATTAGCACTAAAAATAAGATATGGCATTCTAAAGCACACTTCATTTACTACATATTTTTTCTAATATGGCTTATGGTGCCTTCTATCCCATGTGTCTACAAGTACCAGGCACTAAGGATGAAAATGCATTTATGTATTTTTAAAAACTGCACTGGAAATGCATCAAGAAAGTGTATATATAAACTATCACTGAACCCGGGAGAGACTGGGATCATCACCTGCCTCCCTTATTTCCAGTATTCCAGCTTTCTGTAGAGAAAACTTAAAAAAAAAAAAAAGTGCCAGTGCTCACGAGGCTTGTTCTGCACTGCTGTACATGCACATTACCCCCAGAGCACCCTTCACCCTCTGGCACTTGGTAGAGTCGGGCAAGGCTCAGCCAGAGTGGCTGCCCTCTCCCTCCTGACCTCTGACAGTCATGGTACCCGAATGCCGGAAAAGAAGGAAAGCTTGCAGGTACCTCCTTCGTCCGTCCTCATTACATGACAGGTGCCATTCTTCAAGGTGGCGCTAAAGAGGAAGGCTGCACAGGGTGTTTCCAGCCAACCTGCAAGGCTTCAGCCATGCAGAGTGGGATGTGAGAGCCCTCGACGTCCACCACCTGACAGGCCTCCGCCAGGACAGAAGCTGAACCCTCATCCAGCCACAGCTTCTGCAAAGAACTGAGAAGGTTCCTCTTCACCCCAAGTCTTATATCTCCTGCAGCGCCTTTTGAGGATATATCCTCTGTGTTCATTGCAGTGAAACCTTTCTTCAGTGAGATTTGTGTTTAAGCATCCCTATGGAGCCTCCAGTCCGCTAAGTCACTACTTCAAAATTGTGTCCCCTTTAGAACACACTCAGTCCATACTGAATGAGTAGAAGAATCTTCAAAACTTCTCCTGAGGCTTAACTCTGTACTCATAGTTGAGATAAGCTTTGTGACTGTTTTAACAACTTACAGTATGGTCTCCTCAGGGAGTCAGCAGTGTATTTAAGGAGAGGATTACAACTCATGGCACAGAGGTGACTGTAAGGCAGCATGTGACCGAGAGCTAGGCTGTGTGGGGCATTCAAGCCCCATGGCCACAGTGGGCAGGACACAAGTGAGAGAGCCAGAGCAGGCAGGAAAGACTGTGCAAAGTACTGACCTCTGTCCTCACGAGCAGGGTGAGGGTGCAGTCTGTCAACCACAGGGACTCTGGACCCAGGCACGAAGAGAACAAGAAACCCACTCATCCAACAAGCTGACTAAGAGGCTATTCTCTGGAAAGCGCTGGTTCAGCATCAAGGGGAATTCAAAGATAAATGATACATCAAAACATCTAAAATACCGGGCAGGTCTCAGTGATCACTCAGGGAAGGCATGCTTCCAGATGACTCACAAGTAGGACCTTCCTTCCTTCTCACAAACCACCTATGGATGGTACTGGGTGCTATTATTGTTCCACTTTAGAGACAGGAAGTCACACAGACAAAGACTGTATAAACTGTTCAAGGTCACTCAGTGGGTAAACTGGTGATGGGGTCTGACCTTGTAAGAATGTACATGGCACAGAAGGAAGAGGGGAGCAGAGTCAGCAAAGACAACAGAAGGTGGGCAGTAAGGAAGAAGGGCCAGTTACATCTCGTCGGATTCAAACAGGCTCTTGTAGGATAGTATAAAAGGCAAGTGTTATCATTACACATTGCCTACCACTTTGGGGAAGGAATTAAAGGAGTAAAAGAAAGAAGGACGAAAGGAAAGGAGGGAGAGAGGGAGGAAACTGCATTTATATGGAAGGTTACAGTATAAAGTAATGATAAGATACACAAGACATTCAAGGAAAGAAGAGATGGAGGCACACTACTGAAATTTGGGAGTGATGGTTAACACTGAAACTACATCTGTAGGAACTACACCCAGTGGCCAGCGTGAACCTGGACCAGTGACATGTGATTAGGAGCACTGGTAGGAATGTGCAGGCCATAAAGAGTACTCTCAGTGTGAGGAAAGAGACAATTTACAGAAGTTTCTGTGTTGCTGCTTGTTTGAGGGCATATAAACAAAAGGATCCTTTCCTCACTGAGAGAAATGGTCTCTCAATCGAACAATGGGTGGAAATGTGTGAGCATGTGCTTGGGTTCACTCTGCTTTGTTTCTGTTGTAATTACTGAATAAAGTTAATGCTATTTATAGCTAGAAACTAGAGGTCTAAGCATCTTGTAGTACATGGTGGTGTGGTGTGGTCTGTGGTTTAGTCCCTAAATTGTATCTACTCTTTGTGACTCCATGGACTATAGCTCACCAAACTCCTGTCAATGGGATTTTCCAGCCAAAAATACTAGAGCGGGTAGCCATTCCCTTCTCCAGGGGATCTTCCTGACCCAGGGGTTGAACTTGCATCTCCTGCATTGCAGGTGGTCTCCCGCATTGTA
Source organism: Capricornis sumatraensis (assembly GCF_032405125.1). NCBI lineage: Eukaryota > Metazoa > Chordata > Mammalia > Artiodactyla > Bovidae > Capricornis > Capricornis sumatraensis. The sequence goes on from NC_091083.1 coordinate 48,878,271, forward strand.
GGCAGATTCTTTACCTCTGAGCCAGTGGGGGAGCCAACTGTAGTATGTGATATACACCCACAAGATGAAGACCCATCCAGCCAATTGCCTGCAGTCTATGCTGCATAAGACTGTGAGGGCATTTCTCTGGAATAAAATGTCATCTCTGTAACGAAAGAATCCATTAAGGAGGGAAACACAGGAAGGTAAATTTCTTGAAAAAATTAAACCCTAAATATTGTTTTTCTTTATCACTGATAGTTCTTAAAATATACTCTGCAAGGTTTGTGACTAGATGAAATGCTTTATTTCATTGTACCAGAAACAAGAGTAACTATTACACTACTACTTATTCACTGCTCCTTACAGCTTCATGAGGATAAAAACTTCTGCTTAGATTTGAAGGTCATGCATCTTATGCAACAGGCAGATGAAGAAGTGATCATTTAAGATATCTTAAAAATACCCCTTTGTTCAGATGTTCACGGGAACCATTAAAGATAATGAGTGCTAAACAAGCAATGCTGAAATGGAATAATGATGTGTTTCATTTGTTTCTTGAGTTTAGCTGTTTCCCCACTTTTTATAAAGCTATGGCTCATCATGTCCCAAGACTAAGCAATTCTTTAAGTTATAAATTCTGCTCTTTCCCTGGTCAAGACCCAGAAACTCTTCTTGATAAATGATGACAATCCACATCACGGTCATGACTTTTTGTGTGAGTGATAATGTGACTGACTCTTTTTATTATAGATTTGTTCACAAGAATTATCCCAGCATATGAACCGAGAGTCCTATTTTTCTTCATGTTACTGTGCTTTCTTACTGAAGACTCACCCATTTACAGCTGAGCACATTTAGAAACAGCATTAATATAAAAATTGCTTTGAGGATTTCATTCGGAGTGTCGGTAGCCTCGGAGCTGGTCTGGTTGACTGCCGCAACACATGGCTGTCTTTTGTTATCATGACCTCATTACACCATGTACAGAAACACATAATGTACACATTTTTCCTCTACATTTTCTTCTGCCTTGTTTAAGTAATAGAGAAAATTACTTATTGACATAATTTCTAGAAAATGTATATCCTCAGTTTTCTACTTGATTTTAAATATGAAAATTCAAATTATGAAAGTACTGAATCATACCATACTAAAGTGAAAAATGGATTTCTTTACACCTCCTCCATGTGATAATCTGTTAATGGTAGTTTTGTCTGGAGAAGAACAACTAGAGAGAGCTACTGAAAAAAAGCTTAAAATGTACTGATAAGATAAAAATTCCCTAGTGTTATTTTTGAATAGACTCTCCTAGTGCTATTCATGGTGATCACATTTAGATATCTCTATGACTTCCTATTTTTAAATTCTTGCCTTATATTCCCAAAGTTAAACTTTTTAAATAGATATCTTTGAGTACATTTGTCAAAAATTTAATTACTATTGAACTTTCCTTTAGACTATTCTTATGCTCAAATCTTATGACAATCTAAAATAATTAGGTCTAGGTAACAGGCACACTTTAAAATATTTTGTATATTTTTAAGGTGAAGGTGATTGAAGATGATTCTATAATTCTTGGCAGGACTTGCTTCCCTAAGTAAGGGAAAGAGTGGAGTCCGCAATGATACAGTCTCTGCTCCTGAGCACACCTGAGAAGAAACACGCCAATCAGAGCAGGGTGTCTGCCATCCAGGAAGAGAGGGGTCCGCAGCTGACGCACTCACAATCCAGAAGCCTGGGACCCCCTCCCAAGCTGATTTAGCAGGGATCCCAGGAGAGAAGGCCCAGGAAGGAAAACATCCAGTCCCAGGGGGTGAGAGGAACAGAGACAATGAGCCCAGGCTAGCCTCCTCTCCATCCACTGTGTCCTCAAAGTGGTTGCCTTTGCCCTTTTAAATGCTGGATGTGGAGAGATTTTGATGTGTTCAGTCCCCAAGTGTAGCTAATCGAGGACTGAAATATGTATTAACTATCAATAACTTGCCAAATTCTTGCTCACAATTTCTTTTCCTAGACTCAAATATCAATACCTCCCCCTTACGATTTCCTGCTATCAAGCAATGAGAATCACAGAATGGATTTTTCTTTTCCAATTTTAGCATGAGCCAACTACAAACACAGAGCCATGTTTTTGGCTCAGATTTACTATCTATGGACCAAAAAACCATGCAAACAGTTAAATAGTCATTTCTTGACATTAAAATTTTTTAAAGTAAGCTATTTTAGACACAGTTATGGAACAGACCTCCTTAGAAAATGACATAATCCTCCTGCAATCCTCCCTTAGATTTTCAGATATTAGCTTATGAGCAGAAACGAGGACACTAATTTGTAGGATTTCACTGAAGGATAACAAACTTACCTCTATCCTCTTATTCCTCTCTGCAGTATTAAATAAAGGAGTTTAATTCTTTAAAATTGTATCCCCATTTAGCTTTGGATGCTGTCTTTCTCTTTTTTTGCCATGAAAATTTCCTGCTTTTGTTAACAACAATACCAGAAAGCAATGCTGATCAACTCCTACAATCTCCAGGGAGATGAAACTATTTCTACTCAACTTTTAATTTTGTAATGCTTCGCCTCCCTCTCTAGAGAGTCTGTCCTTGGTTTTCTTGCAGGGGAGCAGTTATAGTGCTTGCTCTCTGCTAGTGACTCCTGCCCCATTCTCGCATCCCACTGCATCCCCTGCACTTTCTACAGATGTCAGAGCACAGAGGTTAGACACACATTTGCAGCCAATCGACTGGAATCTGAGGTCAAGCTCCGCCCCTTGTCCATTCAGTGCAACCTGAAAAGCTTGGCTAACTTTAAAACTCAGCTTCCCCAAATGATAAAGTAAGGATGATAATGATGGCAGATACTTAAACATTTCTCAGCCTCAATGAATACAGTTTGTTTGTCCTGGGTTCATTTCCTTTCATTGTTTCCTAAATGTGAATGCTCCTTAAGATTCATGCCTTGAGCACAACCATTCCCCAAACTACCTTTCAGAGTCTTTTGAGGTGCTGCTGCTGCTGCTGCTACTGCTGCTAAGTCACTTCAGTCGTGTCCGACTCTGTGAGACGCCATAGACAGCAGCCCACCAGGCCTCTCCATCCCTGGGATTCTCCAGGCAAGCACACTGGATTTGAATATAAAGATTGTGGAGTTTCCAGCCTACATCTTCTGAATCAGTCTCCACATGTGGAGTACAGAGGCATGCCTTCCACTATGTGAGCCCACCATCACCCTTCAGGGAGTGCCCATCCTGGGCCTTCAATCTCTGTCTCCACGAGATGATATCGCACTTCGATTCCCTCTCTCTCCGCCCCATTAACCAAATGCTACCTTCCCTCCACAAACCCTGCCTGTTCTTAGGATGTTTACACATATTTTCTAAATTCTTTGCACCATAGCCTTTCACTAAACATTCTGCAATAAAATTTGATGTCTTCCATATATATGTTATCTCTGGTGATGTAACATAAGAATAATGTGACTCACTGGTAAAGGTAAATCAGATTTTTAATACCATAATGGTGGAACTGTGGTGTTGGAGAAGACTCTTGAGAGTCCCTTGGACTGCAAGGAGATCCAACCAGTCCATTCTGAAGGAGATCAGCCCTGGGATTTCTTTGGAGGGAATGATGCTAAAGCTGAAACTCCAGTACTTTGGCCACCTCATGTGAAGAGCTGACTCATTAGAAAAGACTCTGATGCTGGGAGGGATTGGGGGCAGTAGGAGAAAGGGACGACTGAGGATGAGATGGCTGGATGGCATCACGGACTCGATGGACATGAGTCTGAGTGAACTCCAGGAGATGGTGATGAACAAGGAGGCCTGGCGTGCTGTGATTCATGGGGTCGCAAAGAGTTGGACACGACTGAGCGATGAACTTAACTGAATTGAATGGTGGAGCTTAAATCACTCTCAACTCTATAGTTCAAAAGAAAAAAAATTACAAATAATTACTAATACAAAATTAGTTACTGAAATTCTGGAATAGAAAAATACTATCTGAAATTAGAATCACTTAATATGGTGAATAACAGATTAGAATGGTATAAGCCAAGATTCATAACTGGAAAACAGAAAAAGCAAAAATATACAAACTAAAGGTCAGAATAGAAAAAAAAAAGACTGTAAGAAGGAAAAACAGATAAAAGTAAAGGACATAATTTTTAAAAATGGTTTAATATGTACAATTAGCTTACCAGGAAAAAAATAAATCAAATGGAACAGAAGAAATATTTAAAGAGATAATGCTTAAGAACGACCCAACACAGATGAAAGATTTGAAAACTGCTTAGTCAGATTTATTCTTACTAGTTTTCTTGTGAATCTAGTGTGCATGTATTATTTATTATATCTTGGATTCTTTTTAAGAGTTTCTCTTTATCTTTACTCTTTAGCACTTTTATTCCCTTTCGATGTGTGATTTTTCTTTTTAATCTATCCTGTATGGGGTAACCTGCATTTCCTCCACCCAACTGAGTTCTCTGTATAGACTCAGGTCAGTTCAGTTCACTTCAGTTGTTCAGTAGTGTCTGACTCTTTGCAACCCCATGAATTGCAGCATGCCAGGTCTCCCTGTCTATCACCAACTCCCAGAGTTTACTCAAACTCATGTCCATCAAGTCAGTGATGCCATTCAGCCATCTCATCCTCTGTCATCCCCTTCTCCTGCCCCCAACCCCTCCCAGCATCAGGGTCTTTTCCAATGAATCAACTCTTCACATGAGGTGGCCAAAGTATTGGAGTTTCAGCTTCAGCATCAGTCCTTCCAATGAACACCCAGGACTGATCTCCTCTAGGATGGACTGGCTGGATCTCCTTGCAGTCCAAGAGATTCTCAAGAGTCTTCTCCAACACCACAGTTCAAAAGCATCAACTCTCCAGCACTCCGCTTTCTTCACAGTCCAACTCTCGCATCCATACATGACCACTGGAAAAACCATAGCCTTGACTAGACAGACCTTTGTTGGCAAAGTAATGTCTCTGCTTTTGATTATGCTATCTAGGTTGGTCATAACTTTCCTTCCGAGGAGTAAGCGTCTTTTAATTTCATGGCTGCAATCACCATCTGCAGTGATTTTGGAGCCCAAAAAAATAAAGTCTGACACTGTTTCCACTGTTTCCCCCATTTATATCCCATGAAGTGATGGGACCAGATGCAATGATCTTAGTTTTCTGAATGTTGAGCTTTAAGCCAACTTTTTCACTCTCCTCTTTTACTTTCATCAGGAGGCTTTTTAGTTCCTGTTCACTTTCTGCTATAAGGGTAGTGTCATCTGCATATCTGAGGTTATTGATATTTCTCCCAGCAATCTTGAGTCCAGCTTGTGCCTCTTCCAGCCCAGAGTTTCTCATGATGTACTCTGCATATAAGTTAAATAAGCAGGGTGACAACATACAGCCTTGACGTACTCCTTTCCCAATTTGGAACCAGTCTGTTGTTCCATGTCCAGTTCTAACTGTTGCTTCCTGACCTGCATACAGATTTCTCAAGAGGCAGGTCAGGGGCTCTGGTATTCCCATCTCTTTCAGAATTTTCCCCAGTTTATTGTGATCCACACTCAAAGGCTTTGCCATAGTCAATAAAGCAGAAATAGATGTTTTTTCTGGAACTCTCTTGCTTTTTCCATGATCCAGCGGATGTTGGCAATTTGGTCTCTGGCTCCTCTGCCTTTTCTAAAACCAGCTTGAACATCTGGAAGTTCACGGTTCACATATTGCTAAGCCTGGCTTGGAGAATTTTGAGCATTACGTTACTAGCATGTGAGATGAGTGCAATTGTGCAGTAGTTTGAGCATTCTTTGTCATTGGCTTTCTTTGGGATTGGAATGAAAACTGACCTTTTCCAGTTCTGTGGCCACTGCTGAGTTTTCCAAATTTGCTGGCATATTGAGTGCAGCACTTTCACACCATCATCTTTCAGGATTTGAAATAGCTCCACTGGAATTCCATCACCTCCACTAGCTTTGTTTGCAGTGATGCTTTCTAAGGCCAACTTGACTTCACATTCCAGGATGTCTGGCTCTAGATTAGTGATCACACCATCATGATTATCTGGGTCGTGAAGATCTTTTTTGTACAGTTCTGTATAGACTAAGTTCCCTCATTAACTCATACCAAGAATCAACTACTCCGCCAAGGAAGAAAGTGACCAGAAATTATCAGATTTCTCAGAAACATTTTTTTCTGTCTATAGAATTTCAATGTATCTCTCTCTCACTTCTCCAGTGCTCAAATAGTTGTAAACTAGGAGTTTTATAATTTATTCTACTTGTTGCAGTAGTCATACTATCATACTTGCTCCATTATATTCCACTCTGATAGTCCTGCTCAAATTGTCCACAAGGGGAAAAGAACATGTGTATCTGTCTCGTGTCCTAATCCTCTAAGGTGTGCTGGAATTGGGAAGTAAGATTTTACTATGTGGTGGTGGTGCTACTCTGAGACTTGGGAGCTTTGGTTTCAGTGAACACTTTGATTCCCGCTACCTGGAAACTGGCCCTTAAGCGAACAGCTTCATTTCAGGCATGCTTAAAACCATCTAGTTTTTTTTTTTTTCAGGGGAGGGTTTGGCCATGCTGCATAGCTTGTGGGAATCTTAGTTCCCTGGCCAGGGAATGAACCTAAGCCATGGCCGTGAAAGCACTGAGTCTTAACTGTGGGACTGCCAGGAAATTCCCCAAAGCAATCTGGTTTTGACCACTTCCTGGAGCAGGGAAATGTAGAAAGACAATGAGCAGCAAAGTGTGCAGGACACAAACAAGGAGCACCGTAGGACTGGGAAGTTGACTATATATATAAGACTGTAGATATTAAAAATCAGAAAAAAAAATGGCATGCAGTGCACCCTTCCTCTGCACTCTCCCAATATACCTAATGACAACATCTTTGTTATTCACCCTTGTTAATCTCAAATAGGTGGAGGCAATAGAGTAGGAAGAGGTGTCCAACGCTGTTATAGAAACCCAGGAGGCAAAACATTGGTATGGCTCAGAGTGCCTGCTTGTGGCAGTAAGAAGTCTTGGGTCCATACAGTTTGGAGACAGAGCCACTGTGGCGCCTGGACAGACTGAGAATATTGCTAGTGTGAGCACAGTAAAGAGATGGCTATACACTGAGATGGACGACTAAGCAGGAAAAAGTGCTGCTGGTCCTTGGAGAGCACTAATTGTAGCAACACACTATTCCCAAACCACTCACTCCTCAGATTTAAAAGAACAAGTTATTTGGTATTTCAATGTTTTCACTGGGATATTGGCAGTAACAGCTTTTTCCTATTCACACATACCCACACACACAAAATTTAACAGATTGCACAGAGCAGTGAGTTCAACTGGCATTAGTGTTCTTTCATTGGCTGGGCTGAGCATATTTTGCAAAATAACTTCCTTGGCAAGCCAGGTAAACATGGTCTCTCAGCCTCACTATTTAGAAAATTGTTACTTTCTCCACTGAAAAAACAAAATTCATGACTGTGGTTCTGAAGACACTGAAGATATATCATTAAAATGATACCACCACATTTAGTAGGTTTTACTTGTCAGTAAGGCAATGGCACCCCACTCCAGTACTCTTGCCTGGAAAATCCCATGGACAGAGGAGTCTGGTGGGCTGCAGTCCATGGGGTCGCTAAGAGTCAGACACGACTGGGCGACTTCCCTTTCACTTTTCACTTTCATGCATTGGAGAAGGAAATGGCAACCCACTCCAGTGTTCTTGCCTGGAGAATCCCAGGGACGGGAGAGCCTGATGGGCTGCCGTCTATGGGGTCGCACAGAGTCGGACACGACTGAAGCGACTTAGCAGCAGCAGCAGCAGTATTCTTACAAATGGGGCTTCCCTGGTGGCTCAGACGGTAAAAAATCTGCCTGCAATACAGAAGACCTGGGCTCGATCCCTGGGTTGGGAAGATCCTCTGGAGAAGGAAATGGCAACCGACTCCAGTATTCTTGCCTGGAGAATCCCCACAGACAGAGGAGCCTGATGGGCTACAGTCCATGGGGTGGAAAAGAGTCAGACACAACTCAGTACAGCATAGCACATTCTTACAAATATAACAGGAACCATGACTGTGGTAAACAATGTACAGTATTATAACTGCATTTTATTCCTTAACAACTCATTTTCTTCCCTGGAGTTAAGGATTACTTTTTCTGGTGGATGGGTCCTAGTATGGTAAGCTTACTGTTTTTTATAACGTATCTATCACTAATTTAGCTCTGACACTCCATAAGCAATCTCCATAAGAACCTTATACAATCAAATGCCTGAAGTAACCTTTTTTCTGCTGGAGGAATCTACCACAACAGCATCCTGACTGCTATCAAGATTTGCTGCACAGCCTCACCTGGGGACACTCTTTCACAGCAAAAAAATGCTCTGCTCACCTATGTTCAATCTCCTACTTCCTGGATCTCACATTTCTCTCTCTTTAGTTACTCCCTTATTTATTGAAACATCCTGAGAAATTACATATGAAAGTTCACTTTTGGGGGTCTGGAATATCTGAAGATCTTTTTATCATCACACTTCATGGCAGCTTGGCAGGAGTTCTTGAAGATGTGCTCCTCCGAGTCATGAAACGGTCAGAGAATATTGCTAGTGTGAGCACAGTAAAGAGATGGCTATACCCTGAGATGGACGACTAAGCAGGAAAAAGTGCTGCTGGCCCTTGGAGAGCACTAATTGTAGCAACACACTATTCCCAAACCACTCACTCCAGAGCTGCAGCCAAGAAGTCGACCCTTCTGTGGTCCATGCTCTGTGGATATGCCCGAGTTACTCTCTTTGTTACACATCACCCCAAACCTAGTTTAAAGCAGCAACACAATGCACTGCTGAGAAGTCCCACTGGTGGCAGGAAGGAAGGATGGACTTCTCTCCCCAGAGCTGCAGCTGGGAGACCCGAATGGCTGGCAGGTTCATGACTAGAGACTATCACCCCCTGGAGGTGGCATCTCACAGTGCCTGGCTCCTGGGCAGGCACTGCTGGTAGAAGCCTCAACTTGTGGTCTGGGCGCCTCTTGGTGCAGCAGCCCAAGGGTGTTATACTTCATGTCTACCCCCGGGTTTACTGAGGTGTGACATAAAAAGTGCATATATTTAGTTGCACATTGTGCTTTTTTTGTTAAAGTTTTTTTTTTTTCTTTTGATGTGGACCATTTCTAAAGTCCTTATTGAATGTGTTACAGTATTGTTTCTGTTGTTTTCTGGCCATGAGGCATGTGGGGTCTTAGCTTCCTGGCCAGAGACTGAGCCTGCACCCCCTGCATTGGAAGGTGAAGTCTTAACCACTGGACTTCCAGGGAAGGCCCATTTGATGTGCATTTTTAAAGGTGCATGATGCTCTCTAATATGTTTCATCATGAAATGATCACCACAATCAAGTTAAGACATTTCCAGAACTTAACCAGTCTTACAACCGGAAGTTCTTACCCTTTGGTCAGCATCTCCCCATCTGCTCACCTCCCAGCCCCTGGAAACTACAATTCTACTCTTTGTTTTTATGAGTATGGTATTTTAGATTTCACATACAAGTGAGCTTATACATTATTTGTCTGACTTTTATTGAGTTGGCAAAAAAGTTTGTTTGGATTTTGCTGTATCATGTTATGGAAAAACCCGAACAAACTAAGTATTGGCCAACCCAATATTTAGCTTAATGACCTCAAGCTTTATCTGTACTGTTGCAAATAGCAAAATTCCTCCTTTTTTAATGATTGAATAACAGTACACTGTGTAGACTTAGAGAACAAACTTATGGTTGCCAGGGGGAAGGGTGGGAGGAAGGGATAGTTAGGGAATTTGGGATAGACATGTACACATTGCTATATTTTAAATGGACAACCAATAAGGACCTATTTTACAGCACAGGTAACTCTGCTCAGTGTCATGTGGCAGCCTGGATAGAAGGAGGGTTTGGGGAAGAATGGATATGTGTGTATGTACGGCTGAGTTCCTTCACCGTTCACGTGAAACTATCAGTCCAGTTCAGTTCAGTCACTCAGTCGTGTCCAACTCTTTGCGACCCCATGGACTGCAGCATACCAGTCCTCCCTGTCCATCACCAACTCCCAGAGTTTACCCAAACTCATGTCCATTGAGTCAGTGATACCATCCAACCATCTCATCCTCTGTCATCCCCTTCTCCTCCTGCCTTCAATCTTCACTAGCATCAGGGTCCTTTCAAATGAATCAGCTCTTTGCATCAGGTAGCCAAAGGATTGGAGCTTCAGCTTCAGCATCAGTCCTTCCATTGAATATTCAGGGTTGATTTCCTTTAGGATGGACTGGTTGGATCTCCTTGCAGTCCAAGGGGCTCTCAAGAGTCTTCTCCAACACCACAGTTCAAAAGCATCAATTCTTTGGGGCTCAGCTTTTGTTATAATCCAACTCTCACATCCATACATGACTACTGAAAAAACCATAGCCTTGACTAGACAGACCTTTGTTGGCAAAGTAATGTCTCTGCTTTTTAATATGCTGTCTGAAACTATCATAACATTGTTAATCGGCTATACCCCAATACAAAATAAGAAGTTTAAAAGAAAAAGACAAAACAAAATAAAAAACAGTAGACAGTGTGTGTGTGTGTGTGTGTGTGTGTGTGTGTGTGTGTGTTTCTTTATCTGTTCATTCGTCAACGGACACAGGTTATTTCCATGTCTTGGCTATTGTGAATAATGCTTCAGTGAATATGGGAGTGAAGGTATCTTTTCAAAATACTGATTTTTATCTCCTCTGGATACATACCCAGTAGTGGGATTGCTAGATCATATGGTGCATGTTTAGCCACACAATCGTGTCCAGCTCTTCTCGACCCCATGGGCTGCAGCCCACCAGGCTTCCCTGTCCATGAACTTTCCCAAGCAAGAATACTGGAGTGGGTTTCCATTTCTGCCTCCAGGGGATTTCCCCCACCCAGGCATGAAACCCACGTCTCCTGCATCTCCTGCATGGGCAGGAGGATTCTTTACTACTGCAGCACCTGGGAAGATGAATCATATTGTAGTTCTGTGTAAAAGGAGATCACCCCAACTGCTTTCTACTCTGACCTGCAGTGTTTCATGAGGGTTGTGCTTAACTTCCAATTATATTTAATTCACATATGCACTGCAACACACTCAACCCCCAGATCCTCCTGGCTGTAAAATATAGGAAGAAAACATGAGAAATCAGCTTTCTATAATCTTAGGAAGAGTTCTGTGAAGAGTACGCAGCAACATATGTGAAACAGACTATGTTTTCAATGGCACTAAGAAAATACAAATGATCATTTCATAATTTTTCCTAGCCTGAACTTGCTGAATAGCTGCTCCATACTGCAGTGTTTCTACATAACTATGGAGAACATGGCTCCAACACGAATGGACCCTCAGGGTCTCTGGAGCCTCTCCTGCCCCCATGCTCTAGTGTAAGATTACTGAGAAGGACAGCAATTTCACTGACTGAATCATCACTTAGATATGTCTTGTCTGACTTCCATAACAATTTCATGAGGTATTTTAAAAAATAATACTCAGACATTTTGGTCAGTTTCTCCATTTTCTTTGTCTGGTGAGGGACAAAGCAGAGACTTGAATACAACTGAAGTTATTGGAATTCCCATGGTTGTTTCCATGGGTCTCTACAGAAAACATGAGATGGCCAATACAAAAGAAATTTCATAGATTTTTTTTTATTATAAGTGAGCATGTCTATGAGTCTATTACTATTTATAAAATCATGAGAACATTGGTAAGAGTCCTTGATTTTTTTCACTACATTAAAAATTATCAGTAAACACACTGGAAGCACCATCAGCCTCAGCAAAGGTACTCACCACTGGCTGATTGATAACAATTCCAAATTTGATTTTGACCCCTGCTTCTAGTGGCTCAGACAGTAAAGAATCTCCCTGCAATGTGGGAGACCAGGTTCAATCCCTGGGTCAGGACGATCCCCTGGATAAGGGAATGGCAACCCTCTGCAGTGTGCTTGCCTGGAGAATCCCCCTGGACGGAGGAGTCTTCAGGCTACAGTCCACGGGGTCACAAAGAGTCAGACATGACTGAGCAACTAACACTTTCACTTGTCACTTTCATTTTCTCCAAACACAGCTAACTTCAGTTGAGAATAGCTTACTGGTAGGAATCATTGACTAATAATAAAAATCGAATGCTTTTCTAAAATAGGATACAACAAAATCAACTGACTTGATATTCCCAACCTACAAGTTTCCAACTTCATTCTGTACCTATTTGCTACATAGCAATTCCCAAAGTTAATTACAATTTTAGGTTAAAAAATATTAAAAATAAATATTTACTCTAAGAATAGAATGCATGAATTGGATATTTGGTAAGGTATCTCCAAAAAAGATAGACATTTTACTTTAATGTATAATTTATGAAACCTCCCTTCTTTATAAAATAAATTTAATTTTATAGTATTTACTAGTAATTGGTTAATAATAAAATAATAATTATGATGATGATAATTTATGCTCTTAATGAGGACCATGAGGGTTTGAAACATGTTTGAAGTACATGGAATCATAAATAATTGCACTGAGTTTTCCACAGAGAGGCAAATGACCTCAAAGATTAATTCAGATGTGAGTGTAAAACTACTGGGCAGAGAGGACGCTTCAGAGCACTGAGGGTCTCCCTCCCCCAGTTTTGAACTGAGGCAGCACAAACACGGAATTCCTACCATGGAGGGGCCAACTCCCCAGGGCAGGCAGTCTGCACGGGGGATTCTCCTCAAAGGGCAGTTTCCTGTCCTGACTCAGCCACTCAGAACACTGTCAGCTAATCCAAGGAACATTGTCTTCTGTGTACCTGACCCCAGACAGATGACCACTCTATTTCATAGACTCCAGTTACACAAACAGGTGTAAACACACTCATAATAGCACTACCCAACCTTCAGCTCCAAACAAAATTCAACCATAACTTCAGGAAAAGGGGAATTCCATGTGCATTGGCTCCTCACAACAAAATATTTCAGTCCAGCATTACTATTTTAATTCCATACATGGAAATTAGATGAAAATACACAAAAAATTACATGGGTTTGCTTCAACATTAAAAACTTCAGTATTACAAGCAACTCATCACAGTGTGTCAGCTGATCAGTACTCTGAAACACCTGATCTGAGAAGGAGTTCACAAATTTGCTAGGAAGATGGACATCAGCCCACAGGAGAGCCTCCTGCATCTGATATGTCAATCGCCTTCCTTCACTGAAGGATTATTCCCATTTCTGTTAATGACCTTGCCATTTGAAATGGAAAAAATTTCACAATTACACAGACTTTCCAGGCTTAAAATAGGGCTATGGGGAGAGGAGTATTTATGGATTAATGTGTCCTCCTGACTTATAAGAACACAATAACCAATCCAGTTAAAAGGAGCAGTGATAGCAATTGTCCTCTGCTTGTGATAAACAAATCTGCTTCTCTTAATCTCATCCACTGGGGCTCAGACTAAAACAAATGTGACCTGATAAGCTTAGTCCAATTTATTTTCCGATTATAAGAACAGCTCCACCTGTTATATATCTGCCAGAAAAAACTACTGCCGATATTTTTAAACCACAATCTACAATAAGCATCACAGGGCATACAGCAAAAAGATGAAATGTTTAAAGAGAAAATGAATATTTAGAAGCACACTGAGAGGGAAGGAAAGAGGAGGGGCCTATCAAAATGCATTCCACATAATTCAGATATTTTTCTCCCTGTTCAGTGAGTGGTGGGATTCTGAATTGCTTTCTAGAGACAAATTCCACTGAGTCTTACTTCTCTTTGACTCTGCGTTCATATTACAAGAAGGCTGAGGGCACCAGGGAGCACTGAAGCATTGCTGAGAAGTTGAACCTGCTGCTGCTGCTGCTGCTAAGTCACTTCAGTCGTGTCCAACTCTGTGTGACCCCATAGACAGCAGCCCACCAGGCTCCCCTGTCCCTGGGATTCTCCAGGCAAGAACACTTGAGTGGGTTGCCATTTCCTTCTCCAATGCATGAAAGTGAAAAGTGAAAGTGAAGTTACTCAGTTGTGTCCGACTCTTCACGACCCCATGGACTGCAGCCTACCAGGCTCCTCCATCCATGGGAGTTTCCAGGCAAGAGTACTGGAGTGGGTTGCCATTGCATTCTCCGAGTTGAAACTAATACCTCCCAAAATCATGGCTTAATAAATCAATAAACTTATTACTGAACTCATAAGTTCCCTTATGTGAGAAGAAGCTTGAGGAAGTGAGCCTGTTAAATCTGGTTTGGTTTTAGTATAAATATGGATTGGACTTAGTGTAAATTGGATTTAGAAATATCCAAAATAATGGCCTCTGAACTGCATCATTATCAAGTCACTCGATCCTTTTTCTTCTAAAATATAATTTACTAATCAACAAGTAATCAAATGACATGGTCACTTGGACCACAAAAAACATAAAATGCTAATACACATAATGATTAATATTAAATAGATTAACAATATAATAAGTGAAATACAATCTCTTTTGGCTATCAAAATGTAATGTAGATTGTAAAAGGGAGTATTTTTTGAGAAAGCAAATAAAACAACAAAGAAACACTTCATGATTCTATCTAATTTTGAAAACTTGTAGTTTAATATATTAATAATTGGTGTTTTCTTTGTATACCTAAGCATATACAGGAAAAAGTGCAAATAAATTATATATTCATTGCATTAACTAATTAATTATTCAGCCATTTATAAATTTAATGACTGCCTATTTGAAGATAGATGTAAAAATCAATATGAGAAATCTGGTCTCTGATGAACAAAAAAACAACAAGCAATAAGAATATAAACTCTATCAGAAGGACTCTATATAGAGCAGAATTAACATGATGTATACATGTATGTTTGCACACATACAGTCACACAGACAGGGAGAAATAGGATCTTCTATGTGTACAAAAATAAGCTTAAAATAGATGAAAATACTTCTGTGTCTGAGTGTATTTCACTCAGCTGTCTTAGGAACAGCATCACCTCTCAGACCTGCCTATCTCCCCAGGCATCTTTCTTATTCCCCGGAGTCCACAGAGATTGCTTCTTTGTCCCCACGCCCACCCTATTCCAGACTCTCACCACCTACTCAATCTTCTGAAGAATCACTGTCCTTCTACTTCTTTTCTCTCCAGAAATGGGATAACACAGCTGCAACAACAAACAACCACACACACAAAAATAATGTGGTGACTTTTGAGGCACTTTTACATGTTTTAAACACACCATATATGTTACTCCCAAAGCATCTCAACTGCACTGTTGCCCAGGCTCTGGTTCCTGTTTAAACATCCATCCTCTCTGATAGACACTTTGAACCTTAAGTTCTACTTCTAAGACTGTATTGTAACACAGTAATTACAGATATGTGCAATGAGTTTTAAATGTGTATGAATCCTACAAGCTACAATCTCACAGAGGAAAGCGTGATTTTTTATATATATATACTGAATGAAACAGGCATTATATCTGCCATTCCTCCTACGCTTGTGTACTTAACCATAATTAATTCAGAAATGCCAAAATTAATATGTGGCTAACATAGTTTGGAATGATCACCCCACCTTGCTTCTCCCCTGCTGTACTACTTTTCTCTCTGAAATGTCTCTAACCAACTCCTAATTACTGCATTCAATCCCTGGGTGGAAAACTTGATGGTTAGTATTATTAGACATTTGGTGCACTTTGTTTATGACAAAGCTTTAACACTGAGAATTAAAACTCATGATTTTGAAATTTTAACAATAAAGTCCTTTTCTTTCCCATCTGTTACCTCTCCTGGGAATTTCAAAAGTCAACTCTGAAACTCAAAAGATTAACACAATCCTTCTCACTTTCGTTGTTCTGCTGTGGATTCCCTTCCTACATCCACAGACAAAAGTAGGGTTGAGGCAACAGAATAAACAAAATGATAATGATGAACATAAATACACCATACACTGGTTACCACCCAAATGCTGCCCTCTCACCAATTTTATTTAAAGCAATCGCCTATGAATCCCAAACAAGGGGAACAGCTGAGTGAATTGTTCCCCAAAATAAAAAGGGAACATTTCTCTGTGTGTAAATAAAAAAGTTGTAAGTTCAGAAATACTCATTCCAAATCACAATTGAAAAATACTTGTAAAACTGAATCAACCAATGTATTACAACTGAAGTACATTAACATTGACAGCACATCTGAGTTTCGCTGTACCAATTATTTGGAATTTTCTCTTTGAATATTTTAATTTTTCCAAGTTATGTGTAGACATTTTCTAATACTCAGTCATTAAAAACACCAAACATCATTTCTACCTTGCTATGGTATCCTATAGAGCATAGTATTACCTAGGGTTCTGTTGCAAGGGCTGAATTACTCTTCCAGGAAATTTGGAAAAATTCTTAGCTGATATGTAGAATTTGCAACAAAGAGGCAGGGTAGGAAAAAAAATAATATTCTTCACCATGACCTTTTTCCATTAAAAAACAAAATTAGCACTGTTTGTGGATAACCTAAGGAAGCAAAATCAAAAGGAAAGCACAATGATAAAGGTTCATAATTATATAAAAGTATGTTGACCTTCTATTATGTGCATTCTGGATCCACCCTTATGTTTTCAGCTAACCATTTCTGCACACTATCAGTTCTGTATTTAGCTAACCTTATAATTGTATATTTCGATACATAAAGAATTCATACTGATTTGCCATGCTATGTAACATGGTACACTTTAAATCACATCACTCCAATCCTAGGTTTTGAGGGGTATTTTTGCTTTGTTTTATCTGGAGCTAGGCTTATGATTAGCTAAAATAGAGTAGCATAATACTCAGTAGCTTATCTTACTGAAAATAATCTCACAAATGACTGCATATTTGATTTAAATTAATTGCTAAGGGTCCTCCTGCCCCAGTGACTGTCTGACTACAACCACAAGAGCCCCCAGACAAACGCTGTATATGCTGTGTGTCACTGATCTTTTCTGTTACAACTGATGAACCTACATAGACTCACCATTATCACTGGAGTCTGTGGTTTACTTAGGGCTCACTCTTGGTGCTGTACATTCCATCAGTTCAGTTCAGTTCAGTTGCTCAGTCGTGTCTGACTCTTTGCAACCCCACGAACCACAGCACACCAGGCCTCCCTATCCACCACCAGTTCCCAGAGTCCACCCATGGGTTTGCACAAATGTACAATGGTATGTATCCATCAATATATTATCATACAGAGTAGTTTCAGGACTCTAAAACTCCCCTGTGCTCTAGCTATTTATCCCTCCCTACTCCTACCCTCTGATGTTTTTATAGTCTCCATAATTTTTGCCTTTTCTGGAATGTCATAAAGTTGAAATCATAACATGATGTAGCCTTTTCAGATTGGCTTCTTTTACTTAGTAATATGCATTTAAGTTTCCTTCATGTCTTTTCATAGCTTGATGGCTCATTTCTTTTTAGTGCTGAATAATATTCCCTTGTCTGGTTAATGTCTTTTTTCAATCTTTGCTTTTATATATGGAAGCAAATACAGTTTTATCCCAGTTTCAAGTATAACTTGTACAAATGAAGAATGAAAGAATTCTTGTCTTAAGTAACCTTTCGTAGTACATATTATCTACAATACAATGAAAAAAGTATATTATAAACAAAGCTCAGTTGATCACCAGATAGCATTCTTGAAATATCTTCCTCGGAGGACTGTAAACCCCTCGAGGAAAAATGTGATGCCTATAAGATCGCTTTCTGGGAGTCATGTCCTTAACCCGCCTCTAAACAATTAGGTAACCTTGGTCAGATGTAGATTATACAGAATCAAATGTCCCTATGAGAGTTAGAAACCTGATTTCACTATTCTCTTTCAACCTTTATGCCCTTGTATCATCAAGATTCCTTTAACTGTAAGAGTAAAAACTGTGCATCAGTAGATCAATTTATGTGGCTTTCCATAGGCATTGTCTATGTCTAATAAACAGCTACCACTTCCAGTAGACAGGCTCACACCAATTTCAACTGCATTTCAGGAAATTGGCAGAAATATAAAAGTGATGGAGCATCATTAGGGTTATTTCATCAATCAGCTGGCAATAAATGAGACATGGTTTAAGTGTGACAAGGAAAGTATATTGTTTCTGCAATAGCTGAATTGTGCTGTCCTGGGGACCGTATGCAGAGTGAATGCCAAATGGGAAAATCATTTGAGTCAAGATTTCAGTCTATCAGTTGCATTGGAAGAAATTACCACTTCGCTACTGAATCATGGTTTTATCATCATGAGTCTTTCTAAAATGAGGCTTAACTACTGAGGTTAACGCATGGGGAGCAAGGGGCAAGAAGGAATGAGCAAGTCTTCAAAACTCATCTGGTGGAAGAAAACTACTGTGCCAACGCTGCCTGCACCACCGCCACACAAATGAACACAAAAAACAAAACTGGGTCCCCTAGTGCCCAAGTCTGTCCAACAAAGCTGAAACACTCCGTGTTTCTCCACTCAGCCCTGCAAGGAAATACAAATGTCACCACAGAAGATTCTTATCTGAAACTACCCTTGTGATTGTGAGCTCTGGCTATGAGAATGTGATCTACTGCCTGTTCATGGAGCAATGTGGACTAGAGAGAGAAAAAATGTAGATTCAGAAGACTGAGGATGAAGTCTCAAGACTGTGCTGTGTCTTGGGTATGTCACTGTCTGCCATGCTCACAAACTAGGGGAGTTGGGATAAATGATTTCTAAGATCATCTGTAGCCCAACAGTGTCAGTCTCTGGGAATCCTTCTTCAATTTGGAGACTAGCCTCTTGTCTGACCTTTCCAGAGGACCACATTTTAGACAATCATTGTTACTTTCAGGAATTAAGTAATTCTAAAGAGCCAACTCATTGGAAAAGACCTTGATGCTGGGAAAGATTGAAGGCAAGAAAAGGGGGTGACAGAGGATAAGATGGTTGGATGGCATCACTGACTCAAAGGACATGAGTTTGAGCAAACTCTGGGAGATAGTTAAGGACAGGGAAGCCTGGTGTGCTGCAGTCTATGGAGTGGCAAAGAGTCGGACATGACTTAGAGATTGAACAACAAAGGAAGCATTGCTTTAGCAATGGCCTGAAAGAGGGAAATACAACACTAAGGAATTAATCTATGCTATGGGCCAGATCCTCTAGAGCAGAGATCCAGGAGAAACCAGGAGGAGAGTGGAGAAGAAGGGCAGAAAAGGGAAGAACCCAGGCTCAGGAGCAATCTGAGACAAAGTCCCCGAAGAAGGCTTTTGTCTAATCTTGCAGAACACTTGGATATAACCTCAAGTTGTCTCAACGGAGGCAAAAGATCTGGCTTTTCATGGTCCTACCCAGCACTGGCCCTGGGGACAGAAGCTGCCCCAGGTTCTGCAGATGGAACAGTTCCAGGGGCAGCCAGAGCACACAGAGGTGGACAGTGCCACAGCCAGCAAAGCAGGGCCTGGAGGACCCAGCTGAGCTCCCAGAGAATCTGCTGCAAGCCCTCTGCCCTAAGGAATTCTAACCAGAAGCAGAGCAGAACAAAGAATCGGCTCCAGGACTTCTCAGCCCAGGGTTCACTCTTTGTACTGGGACTTGGGCAACAAAAATTTCTTCTAAGAAAAACATTAAGGAAGTTGTGTCCAAACTTTTTAACAGGATACATCATTTGAGAGTCCCAGCCAATGTGACCCACAAATCTGGTGCATCATTAATGCTGCTTTCTCTCTGTGTTACTGTATCTCAATTTTCCCTTTTTTCCACTGTAATTACATTAAATCCAGTGTCCCATTTTATATCATTGCTTGAAAATAATCTGAATTCTCAAGGAATAAAAGTTATAAGTTTCAAACTAAAGGCAGAACTCTTAATCAAGGAAGTGTGAGCTCTATAATCCTTTTACATGACAGAAGGTGTGGAAAGGAAATCAATCTGAAGCAAATCTACAGCTTGGATTGCTTAGATTTTTATGTAAAAATTGGGAGAATAACCATGTCACTGATAAATCTACTATTTTTAGTTGCAGAAATTAAAGCACCCCAATAGAAATAGAATGGCATCTATCAGGTTTTATTTGACTTAATCACCACTTCAACTCCAATGGGTATTTATTCAGCAGGATTGACAATACAATGAGAACTGCTCACCTGTTATCTTTCTCACAAATGTGACCCTCTGCCATTTTCCAAGTATAATGAGATGGGGTGACACTGAGCCAGCTCTGTGTGGTGTTCTCCCAAGTGTGATTGAAGAAGTGATTGCATGCCAAATGGGGAGGCTTCTTACTGAGCCAGCTAATGCTGGGAGATATGTTAAATTATTATTATCTGTTGCCATCACTAGCTCTCAGGAAGTAGAAAGGACTTTGGGGATTATTCATGGCACTGTTTTAATAACTCTCCTGTAGCTCGGCTGATGTATGGTCATTAAAATTTTTATAGGGAGTGATTAAAGTGGAAGTGGATTTTTGAATAGATATGGGACTTATAAAATGCTGTCTTTTCTTAAAAAATGCTTTGAAATCTTTTCAAAATAATAATTTGACCCACAGGACACAGGGAAAACTGCCAAAGCTCCATCTCGAAAGCCAACAAAAAGGGATGCAAAGTGAGAAGGAGCGGGTTCAGGGGACTCACATGAGAAGGTAAGACAGAATTCCTTTCTGCACGGCTCCCATATCCTTGGGGATAAGCCAATGTCACGTGAGAAAATAGAACTGTCAAAAGACATAATAAAAGAAGAAAATTATGGACAACAAGTCCAATAAATATGCAAATAAACACTGGAAATTGGGTTGAGAAATATTCGATTACTTGTTACTCAATGGGCTTTCTAACTTCAGGGTGGGAATTATCTCACTGAGCTGAGACACAACAGAAACAAGTCTGAGGCAGAGAGAGCAATCGCCTGTCTTCACTGAGCTTTAAAACAGCTATTTGACCTTGGGCAAGTCAGTCTACATCTCTGGGCACAGGTTGTGATGTGCACAGAGGCAGCATATCGCAGAGGTATGAGTTCCAGCCTAGGACTCCACTGTGTGTGTTTGTATCTGGCCCAGGGGCCCTCCAGGCTTGTAACAGACTTGTAAACTCGGAAAATGGCTAATCTTTTGGTGTTTTCTTTTCCTTATTTACACAATGAAAGTAATGACAATACCTGCTTCACAGGGTTGTTTTAAGGACTGAAGGAATTAAAATACCCAATATCAGAAAATGTAGTAAAATAGTAAATGGTCTATAAGAATGTCCTCTTAGTATTGATATTAATCATTATAGACACAATTTTTTGTCTGTAAAAGGGGAGAGGGGCTAGGTGGCCTCTGATACTGAGCCATCCAGAGATGTCACACTAAATTTTCTGGAAATTCCAAGTTATGAGAGAAATGGTGTACTCTGTTCCTCATGGTAGAGTAACTATTCACTAAACAACTTCACTCTCTTTGAGATAAGCTGTTGTTCTGTTCAGCATGGAGCCCTAAGATTGATCTAAATTCGTACATCCTTCGGTGTCCAATAAGGAAAGTATTTCCTCCTTTAGAACATCACTGAAAACTGGAACACAGTATTTGATTTTCAACAACACTCTTATATAGTCTTACCAGTTCATCTGCGCCTTACCTAGGTTTTGATTAGGCCATAACACAAAGTTCAATCTATAGTGGCTTAATGAAAAATCTGCAGTAAGCTAAACATTCCCATGAACGAAAGAAAATTTGCATTGTTTAGAGTATACAACTTTTTGTATTTTGTTGCCCAATAAATGTGATACTATTTTGGAATATGCTTATTTTTAGTAAACAACTTGAAGGACTTTAAGGCCCCCAGTTCTCATAGTGAACAGTACAGAAGGAAAATACAGTGTTTTCCACACCTACAGCATTGATAAAATTCATTCCACAAAAAAGCACGCTTTGAAATCATATCCTCAACTTTGCTGCACATGGTTAGAACTGTACCCTTTCATCTCCCCCAAGAATAGCCATCTCTTGGGGGCTTTCCTGGTGGTCTAGCAGTTAAGACTCCATGCTTTCACTGTAGGGGGCACAGGTTCAATCCCTGGTCAGCACAGCAGGAAAAAAAAAAAAAAAAGAATATCCATTTCTTCTGAAATTGTAGATGTGGGCTTCTTCTCTTATGATATTGCCTTTAATAAGATATTTAATTAGGAACTCATAAAAATTAATATTGCAAAATATAGCTATATGACTGGCTAAATATTTAAAGCCAGTGGAGCTCATGCACAATATTAAGACCAAAGCATATTTTAGTGGATCCCCACCACCATTTCATTTCAGGAGGATTGTGTGCGTTAGCCACATAAAAAACACATTCTGCATGCCCCAAAGATGAAGCTGAGAACAATCGTTTAGAGATCAGGGTACAGTGAGCTTTTTCTAAGCTTACAGAGTTAAAACACAAGCTTCTGAATGATCTCCTTGGGATGTGTTTAATCCCAGAGAAGTGACAGATTAGTGGCAGAAAACTACTTGGGATAATAGGAAAGTTTTCAAAATAAAAGCACAAGGTCAGGGAGGGTAACCATCAGAATGAAAGACGCTCTAGTTTATGTTCTCACGCTGATGCAGCCAGGGGTGACACTGAATGACCACACACCCAGTCCCTCTTTCTTAACCCAGCAGACTCTCTGGTCACTCGCAGGCTGAAGGCAATACGACACATCATCTAAAAATGCAACAAATGCTTTAGAACCTATAGCTGTTCAGACAACTGATGTGTATTTTCCCTCAGTTCCCTCTGCAGCAGAAGACTTTTTGTAACTTTCCCGTACGAACTTCTTTTCTTTCAAAATACACTTTCATTAACAATTTCATTGTTTCTATACTTCCTTGTTTTCCTATTCATGTCTTTGTTGTGTTTTGTTGTTGTTGTTGTTGTTTTCAGTTTTATTTATTTACTTTACAATATTGCATTGGTTTTGTCATACACTGACATGAATCCACCACGGGTGTACATGTGTTCCCCATCCTGAACCCCCCTCCCACTTCCCTCCCCATCCCATCCCTCTGGGTCAGCCCAGTGCACCAGCCCCAAGCACCCTGTATCATGCATCGAACCTGGACTGGCGATTCATTTCACATATGATATTTTACATGTTTCAATGCCATTCTCTCATATCATCCCACCCTCGCCTTCTCCCACAGAGTCCAAAAGATTGTTCTCTTTTGCTGTCTTGCATACGGGGACTTCCATATATATATATATATATATATATATATATATATATATATATATATATATATATGGGACTTCCCTATAGCTCAGATGGTAAAAAATCTGCTCACAGTGCAGGAGACCTGGGTTCGATCCCTGGGTCAGGAAGATCCCCTGGAGAAGGAAATGGCAATCCACTCCAGTATTCTTGCCTGGAGAATCCCATGGACAGAGGAACCTGGTGGGCTATAGTCCATGGGGTCACAAAAAGTCAGACATGACTAAGTGACTAACACACACATACAGCGTTATTGTTACCATCTTTCTAAATTCCATCTCTATGCGTTAGTATACTATATTGGTGTTTTTCTTTCTGACTTACTTCATTCTGTATAATAGGCTCCAGTTTCATCCACCTCATTAGAACTGATTAAGATGTATTCTTTTTAATGGCTGAGTAATATTCCATTGTGTATATGTACCACAGCTTTCTTATCCATTCGTCTGCTGATGGACATCTAGGTTGCTTCCATGTCCTGGCTATTATAAACAGTGCTGCAGTGAACACTGGGGTACACATGTCTCTTTCAATTCTGGTTTCCTTGGTGTGTATGCCCAGCAGTGGGATTGCTGGGTCATGTCTTTGAATGTATTTCCATGTCATCAGATGATTTAGAGATCATCTGCCCTTGGTAACTCCTGACGTGCACAGACAGTGCCGCTGACACCAGAGTCTCCTCACACCTCCACTCCTGCACAGTTAGGGGGCACAGTCTAGGTGGGGAGGTAAAGCTTAACTTCCGTGGTTCTTCTAACCTGCTTTTGACTGTTCTTTCTGTTCTTTTCTGTTCCATTTGTTAAGTTATGATACTGAATTGACCATTCTTCTCATTGTTATACCTGAGCCTAGAAGAATCAAACAATCTCTTAAATTCTCTTTTTCTCTATCAAAGCTTAATGTAATGGAAAGACAGGCTCTCAGTATTTTCATACAGAATGTCTGGTGTTCAAAGATAAATATAGGCTCTACAATAACAGGAAATAGACTGAGAGGACATGGCATTACTATTAATTTTGACCCGGAACCAGAAGTGACTACATACTTCTTCACAGGTGCCTTCTGTTGGCAAAAAACTTTTCCAGCTTTATCCTTTCATTCAAGACACAGCGTATTTCAAGTGTCTCAGCTCAAAGTAACAGTAGACTCACCACCCTCTTCTCCCCTACTTCCTTCTATGAGCTGTTAGATTACACAACATCTTTTTAACCCTGTAGTTTGAGAAAAACCATTACTAGCCATTCCCTCATTTGCTCTGCACTTTTTCTAAGCCAGGCCCTTGGTCAGTGTTAGAAGGACAAGCTAACCCTCCTTCCCATGTTAGCCCTCCTTCCAGGACTCAAACTCAATGCTGGTGGAAGTTACAAAAGCATAACTAAAACGCAGTAAATCAAATGATGCAATAAGGCTACAGACAACGCCTGTGGGATAGCTCATCCTCCAAGAGGGGAATCAAGATAAAGAGCTTGTACACTGAGAACAAAGAAAGACAATGAGATTCTAGACTTAAAGACCTCCATCAGCAAAATCACAGACATTAACAGGGCTAGCATACGAGAAACCTACAAAAAGTGGGTTTGGGTTACCCAGACCTAGCCTCTGTCACAGAAATTCCTTGACATATCCCTCATTCTAACGTTAAGGCTTTCTCTCAATCCACATCACTAAATTAACATTCACAAGACCCTATCAACTTCTATCCATACCTCAATCTGACATCCTTTCAATCTATCATGTTTAGTAAATGTTTCTTAGTTTGTTTCAAATAGTGGAAATAATGATAAAATAGTAAGGCAATGCCTAATTTCTATAAATCATAAAAAAAACTTCCAATTGAAAATAATTATTTTGAAAAATTTGCAAACTGAAAATTTAAAAATTTGACATGAAGTTAAGGGAAACTATCCAAGCAGTCATAATAACAAAAGATTGTGCAAAACTTCCTCATAAAGATAAATTTAATTAATATGTTTAGAGATCCCTGGTTGGCATGGGACAGATTTTGTAACCCTTTGATATTTTTGCTATCCAGTTTTTGAAGCATCATATAGATCACAAGCATTCCATATCTAAAGTAGGGGGAGAGGTGCTTTTTAAACCCTGCACACACATTCTAATTCTTTTCATTCTTGAATAGCTCACTGCAGGGGCTAAACAACTCATCAAGGTTAACCATTTTTCTTGCCACCTTCAAAAATGACATTCTCAGAAGAATTGTGCAACCAAGTCAGATACTGTGGGCACATTTAATTAACTAAATGTCAGAGACCAAAGTGGCTACAAAAAGAGGAAAAACAGGATAGGGCATAACCTTGAGACACTTGTTGTTAAACGGTTTTAAAGGACTATTCAACTGGGCAGCACACTTGTAGTCCAAAGAGCAAGTTAAGAAATTCATGAATATTTCTATAAATAACTTAATTCAATTCTCCTATAATGATCTCATATTGGGACAATATGAATGGTTAAAAAATGAAGAGGGAAACTGTTACTCTTTTTTTCTGCTTCTATTTTTCTCTCAAATGTCAAGTTGTATATTTAGCTGATCCTACCTTCAGAAAAATTGCTAGATCAATCAGCTACTGAGTAACCAACACCACATACTCAGATTCTACAAATAGGGTGACCCATTCTTCAAACACTTACAGACCTCCTTCACCTCCCTAACTGAATATGGCCATGAAAACCTGGACTGCTTTGGTGGGTAGGAGGAGAGAAATATTTCCAACATATTCTTCACTGGGCAAGTACATCTTAACCTTGGACCTAAAGATCTCCGTTTGTTTCTACCCTGCTTCTTTTTTTCTCTTGGTCACTCTACTTACTTCTGAGCAGCCACTGCATTCTAGGAACCATGATTCATTTGATAAAGTCCACGCCTCATATTCATCTGTCTGCCCAAGCTTGGATGGAGAGTGTTTGCTGGTGGTGGGACAATGCTAACTTTGTTCCAACTCTGACATACTGAGCCATACCCCTGCCATGAGATCTCCTCAGAGCTTTCCAAAATCCAACCTCTTCCTGACATCTAGAACCCTCTGCTACCTTCAACCCCCTAGAAAAATGTAGCCATAGATAGGACCAGAGATCATGGCATAAATAATTTCACATAATTCCATCTGAATTGCTTTCCTTGTGAGTAGAAATCATGTATCAGAAACTCAACCTTATCCACATTTCTTGCTTGTTACTCTATTGTTTCTAATCTATTTCTACTATTAATAGAATTCTTTCCTTTTTGTTGACAAAAAGAATATATCTACCCTTTTAAATCTTGGGATGGAGTCTGCTCTTTCCATGTGTCTCCCCCATCCTCTCTTTCTTGTCTAATCATGCCCAATATGCTGGCTATTCTGATGGAACTCCTCTATGACCAGCTGGATTCCCCATGTTTCTCTGATTGTATGCCTTGGGATACGAGGTCATAATTCCTATCCAGTCAGTAATGCATCTACTAATAAAGCCTGTCCTAGAAAGATGAAGCCATAATGAAAGGAGTTTGGAGTGAACAGCAAACATGATTAAGGTTCCTATGGTATTGATTTATGAGAGAATCATAGGGCAAACTAAGCACTCAAAAGAAATCTGACTGCTTATGTTGATATACAACAATAAGTAAACAGAATTATGCTCATTATTTTGGTATGAATGCTCTCTTCGTTCAGGTTCCCATGGAAATGAACCCTCAGACAAAAATTTGAGGGCATGTATTTGATTTCAGAGGGAGCCCTAGCAAACCAGAGAAGTGACAGAAGGAAGTAGAAGCAACCAATATAAGGGACGTCCTCAAGGAGTCACCCCCGGAGGAAAGTGGGGCTCAGCTCAGCTGAAGAACAACAGAAGTCAGTCTAGGCCACTGGTTCAGAGTTACCCAGTCGGGGAGGGGGAGTGCACGGAAACTGGGACAGCCACAAACCAACTCCCTTTGGTCACTAATTCTCCATGGCTTCTGGCTGCTTTTCCAGTGGGGAGAATGGGCCCTGTGCACTGGTCATCAGGCCACTATGCACTGTAACCACACCTCTGAGGCCCAAGGACATGGCTGGGAGTCCAGTGCCTCCTTCAAAGGCTTTCATTCTTAACTCCTTTATTGATCAAAATTCTTATATGAAGCTTAGTTGTCAAAACTTGCTTTAAAAATAAGCCAATGTGGGCCAAATCTTTAACAGAAACCTCATCAGAAAAGATATTCATATGATAAAATAAATGTATGGAAAGATGCTCCATATAATATGTCATTAGGAAAATGCAAATTAAAATGAAATACCACTACATGCTTATCAGTATAGCTAAAATCCAGGGCACAACACCACCAAATGCTGGTGAGAAGACAATGTGGTGGTTTCTTACAAAACTAAATATAGTCTCACTATATGATACAGCCACTATGCTCCCTGGCAATTACCCAAAGGAGCTGAAAACTTATCTCCACACAAACACCTACACATGGATGTTTACAGCAGCTTTAATCATAATTACCCAAACCTGGAAGCAACCAAGATGTCCTTCAGTAGGTAAATGGATAAATAAGCTGTGGTACATCCAGACAATGAATATTATTCAGCACTAATAATAAATGAGCTATCAGTCCAAAAAAAGACATTGTATGGATGCTGAGTCTACTTCCTTGGCACAGTGGCTTGTGTGGAAAAGGTGATCAACAGGCACTTACTAACAGACAAGTGAGTGAGTCAGTAAATGAATGAATTCTCAATGAGTCAACAGGAAAATTTTAAAAAGCAGGAAAAAAAAGGGGGAGAGGTTAAATGTATCTAGTTTTACTACTTTTAAACAGGGGTAAATGTGCAGCCAATGTATTAATGATCTAAGAAAGAGGGAATAAATAGTGACAGGAAAGTTATAAATTTTCAATCAGAAATGAATGTGCTGAATAATATATTGCCTAGAAAGAGGATAAGAAAAGAAGCATGAATGGATAGCAATGGCAATGGACGACACCAGTGAGGAGATAAACACCTTGGTCCATGGAGAACTGACCAGGACCAAGATAACAGGCTGTAAGCAGAAAGGGGGTGGGGGTGGGGTTGCTTCTGGACCAGAGTGGGGAACCGCTGAAAACAAAACAGCATAGGCTTCATAATCAAAACACTGAAGCTGAAAATGATCCAGCATTTAGAAGAAAGTTGGCTGTAGTGATCTTTCCACAGAGGATACAGACACTCATGACCACTCTGGTTGGATCCTGAACTAGCCTATGGACAAGACTGGGGTTTCTGCCTCTCCATGCATGGACTCATTGCTCACAGGACCCGCCTAGACCTTAGATACCATTGTGATTATCACCAAGTATTGTGGGAAAGGGGTAGAACTCTGACCTAATACAAAAGAAAAACAGAGTAACTAAGAAAATATAATCTTTCCTTTAATGAATTTTGGGAAAAAAAAAAGTCTTTCCACTTGATAGAATAAATATTTTCTCTGTAAATTTTGAATATCATTGTCCGCACACTTGCTCAACACCATATTTTTGAACATATTATAGCTATATTAAACCACATTCGGATTCCCCAGGAAAAGTATTATTATTTACTTTCTCTAGTTTAACAATGTCTTCCATTTGTCAGTAGCTTGTAGGAACAGCTTAGAAGAGGCACTTAAGCATGTCAACAAGCATAATACATTTATACCCGTTTAAAAATGGTTCAAGATATTAGCTAGTGAAACAAAAGCTGCAGCAGGATTAAAGAATTAATTAAACTTTACAAATAGAGCTACAAGTAGATGTGGAATTGCTGCAAGTGTGAAAAAACAGTATCTTCAGAACTCAATTGCTTATAACAAAAACAAAAAAAAAAAAAAAAAAAACCGTGAGTTATGACTTTAAACCAAAGAAGTAATAATCCAGGAATGGTAAGGGGACAAAGAACCAAGAGATCTCATAAGCAATGAGTAACAAGGACTGCATAGCACATACATGCTCAGATATAAACAACAAACAGCTACTGTATACAGTCAACACTTAGAGTAATTTGGCAAAATGAAGGCAATTTAGCTAGAAATATGGATAATTGAAATTTTAGTAATAAATGTATTCATATAATGGAGATGCATATGATCTTACTCTAGAAGCTCTCAAACACAAACCAAAAAATGAATGGATATTTTGTATAGTTTCAACAAAGTTATGAAGTAAAACTGCAATAACAAATCTCTCTTAAAGTGTACCTAAAGGCAATGATATATTGGTATATATCCCTATGCTTAAAAATAATCATGGAAGAAGGAGACTGAAGCTCTCTTTGCTTTTGTTACCAGAATCCTCGAATACAGACAGTAGTGGAATTAATCTACTGTTTCATCTGTGGCTTGAACAGTGCACCCTGAAGAAGCATTTCACAAGCCAACATCCTTCCATCCCTCTCGGGAAGTGTTTTGATTACTCTGCTTTATGTATCTGTTAACTGGGACATAATAAAAACGCTCTCAACTCATCTCCTCCCTGGAGACGTGATGTGAGCAGAGCTGACGTTGCAGACACTGAGAGCTGTAATTTGGGTCAGCAAGTTGGAGGTGTGAGACAGAACTTGACACTAGGAGAAGACTTTCAAACTGATGTGACGTAATGACCACTTATAAAGAGAAAAGAGAAACAGTAACAGCACTCCCTAGTTCCCACCACCAGAGCTGATCAACACTACCTAACATTCCCTAATTATGTGAAGTAACTATGCAATATAAAGTAATCGATTATCTGATATTGCTACCTGACATGGTCTGCTGAACATATCGACAACAAATTGTTCCTCAATATGGTCTACTGGGCACAACGCTAATGAACATTGCCACGGGGCTGTTCAAAAATGAGCTCATGGAGTTTCATCCATTTGCAGCCAGAAGAGGGGTTCAGCTTGCTCTTAGAACCCCACAAGAGAACCCTGAGCTGTGGATGATGCAATCCATACACCACCACCTTCCCCTTCACTCTATATGAATGACTTTGAAACCTTTATTCAAACTTTGTCATGACATGCTTTGATTTTTTTTTTCTTGTACAGAAGAGTCTTTTACATGTTAACTTCCCATCTTCCCATGACAATTAAGGTACCACTGCTCTGTACTAAGTCTCTTTTATTTATTATATTGAATCAAAGTCCTGGATAATGGTGACAAAAAATGCATCATCTTTCAACAGCATTTCAAAAGACATGGGATGCACATGTATAACAGTGAGAAACTTGATATGTAATGTCTGATGAACACATAATACATAACAGACATTGCTGATTCTTTACAGTTTTGGGGTTCACTCTTTTCTGCATCTGACTGGGGGTCTGGATGTGGACCAAGGCATCATCTAAGCCTCTGGCCACATACCTAACTATATATGCTAACCTGAATAGGGATTAGAAAATAC
The DNA here is from genome assembly GCF_032405125.1 of Capricornis sumatraensis. Taxonomy (NCBI): domain Eukaryota; kingdom Metazoa; phylum Chordata; class Mammalia; order Artiodactyla; family Bovidae; genus Capricornis; species Capricornis sumatraensis. The sequence goes on from NC_091083.1 coordinate 48,908,842, forward strand.
AAGTAGAATTGAGACGGATGGTCAGGGTTGGACTCCTCTCAGGTACAGCATGTCTTCAAGGACCACACACAGTAATGGTCCTGAGCAAAGAGAAGTCTAGCCTGACTGTGATGCTACCCACGCCCCACAGATTACAGGAGACTGGGTGATGCCGTGTACAGCCATGTTCAAAACTGAGAGTAGAGGTGAGTCCACCACCTTTGCTCTGTCAGAGTGAGGGTAGGGTGAAATGCAAATGTGAATTCATTTTACTCATTTTTTTTTAACGTTTTGGAGTTAGGAAACCCAGCTCTACGCTTCTCTTTTAGTGAGTATGAAAAGAGAAAGAGACTGCTTTTCTCCTCACTTAAAAAGTAATTTCTCGACTGCCATAGTGAAGAGAGAGATAAAGAGAAAGCTTGGCATGGGTGCTCCTTGGTTGTCCAGTGGTTAGGATTCGGTGCTTTTACTGTGGTGGCTTGGGTTCAGCCCCTGGTCAGAGAACATCCTGCAAGCCGTGTGACATGGTCAAAAAAAACGAGCGAGAGAAAGATCTTGGCATTAAGACAACAATGAAGTGGCAGGAAATTCTGTGTCCAGTCTCAAGACTGACCATAGAATCTCAAGTGGTAGACTTGAGGCTTTCTCTGTAGATGGCAAGCACAACCAACTCACTGGCTGATGGGACATCCCGCTTACAGCCCCAATATTCCTTAGGTAATCCTTGGTGTCATCTTGAACCAAGCACAAAATGACACCTTGAAAGAATGGATATAAGTTCTATAAAACTGACTGGAACTGGAGCATGTCTATTTTCTTGAGTATTTCTTTCTGCTTTTCTGCCTATAATCAGTTCAATTCAGTCATTCAGTCATGTCCGACTCTTTGGAACCCCATGAACCGTAGCACACCAGGCTTCCCTGTCCATCACCAACTCCCGGCGTTTACCCAAACTCATGTCCATTGAGTTGGTAATACCATCCAACCATCTCATCCTCTGTCGTCCTCTTCTCCTCCCTCCTTCAATCTTTCCCAGCATCAGGATCTTTTCAAATGAGTCAGCTCTTCACATCAGGTGGCCAAAGTATTGGCGTTTCAGCTTCAACATCAGTCCTTCCAATGAACACCCAGGACTGATCTCCTTTAGGATGGACTGGTTGGATCTCCTTGCAGCCCAAGGGACTCTCAAGAGTCTTCTCCAACACCACAGTTTCTGCCTATAATACTAATCTCTTTATTTATTAAATTTGGGAGAGTTCAGTGATACCAGTTGTACACACTTCCCTGAGGCAGGGATTGCATCATTTGCTATTCTTGGTGCTACGAAGGACGCATTAACTGCATATATCAAAATACCATCATGTGGGCCTTAGGAAGCACCACTCTGAACAAAGCTAGTGGAGGTGATGGAATTCCAGTTGAGCTATTTCAAATCCTAAAAGATGATGTCATTAAAATGCTCCACTCAATATGTCAGCAAATTTGGAAAACTCAGCAGTGGCCATAAGACTGGAAAAGGTCAGTTTTCATTCCAATTCCAAAGAAGGGCAATGCCAAAGAATTTTCAGACTACCACACAATTGCACTCATCTCATATGCTAGCAAAGTAATGCTCAAAATTCTCCAAGCCAGACTTCAACAGTATGTGCCTAGAACTCACAGATGTTCAAGTTGGATTTTAAAAAGGCAGAGGAAACAGAGATCAAATTGCCAATATCTGTTGGATCATAGAAAAAGCAAGAGAATTTAAAAAATCTAATTTTGCTTTGATTACACCAAAGCCTTTAACTGTGTTCAGTTCAGTTCAGTTCAGTCGCTCAGTCGTGTCCAACTCTTTGCGACCCCATGAATTGCAGCACACCAGGCCTCCCTGTCCATCACCAGCTCCCGGAGTTCACTCAAACTCACGTCCATCGAGTTGGTGATGCCATCCAGCCATCTCACCCTGGGTCGTCCCCTTCTCCTCCTGCCCCCAATCCCTCCCAGCATCACAGTCTTTTCCAATGAGTCCACTCTTCGCATGAAGTGGCCAAAGTACTGGAGTTTCAGCTTTAGCATCATTCCTTCCAAAGAACACCCAGGGTTGATCTCCTTTAGAATGGACTGGTTGAATCTCCTTGCAGTCCAAGGGACTCTCAAGAGGCTTTTCCAACACCACAGTTCAAAAGCATCAATTCTTCAGTGCTCAGCCTTCTTCACAGTCCAACTCTCACATCCATACATGACCACTGGAAACACCATAGCCTTGACTAGATGGACCTTTGTTGGCAAAGTAATGTCTCTGCTTTTCAATATGCTGTCTAGGTTGGTCATAACTTTCCTGCCAAGGAGTAAGCGTCTTTTAATTTCATGGCTGCAATCACCATCTGCAGTGATTTTGGAGCCCAAAAAAATAAAGTCTGACATTGTTTCCACTGTTTCCCCATCTATTTCCCATGAAGTGATGGGACTAGATGCCATGATCTTCATTTTCTGAATGTTGAGCTTTAAGCCAACTTTTTCACTCTTCTCTTTCACTTTCATCAAGAGGCTTTTTAGTTCCTCTTCACTTTCTGCCATAAGGGTGGTGTCATCTGCATATCTGAGGTTATTGATATTTCTCCCGGCAATCTTGATTCCAGCTTGTGCTTCTTCCAGCCCAGCATTTCTCATGATGTACTCTGCATATAAGTTAAGACTGTGTAGATCACAACAAATTGAGGAAAACTTCAAGAGATGGGAACACCAGATCACCTTACCTGCCTCCTGAGAAATCTGTATGCAGGTCAAGAAGCAACAATTAGAATTGGACATGGAACAACAGACTGGTTCCAAATAGGGAAAGGAATATGTCAAGGCTGTATATTGTCACCTTGCTTATTTAACTTACATGCAGAGTACATCATGTGAAATACCAGACTGGATGAAGCACAAGCTGGAATCAAGACTGCTGGGAGAAATATCAATACCCTCAGATATGCAGATTATACCACCCTTATGGCAGAAAGTGAAGAACTAAAGAGCCTCTTAGTGAAAGAGGAGAGTGAAAAGTTGGCTTAAAGCTCAACATTCAGAAAACAAAGATCATGGCATCTGGTCCCATCACTTCATGGCAAATAGATGGGAAAACAATGGAAAGAGACCTTATTTTGGGGGCTCCAATATCACTGCAGATGGTGACTGCAGCCATGAAATTAAAAGACCTTTGCTCCTTGGAAGAAAAGTAATGTCAACCTAGACAGCATATTAAAAAGCAGACATCACTTTGCCAATAAAGGTCCATCTAGTCAAAGCTATGGTTTTTCCAATAGTCATGTATGGATGTGAGAATTGGACTATAAAGAAAGCTGAATGTGGAAGAATTGATGCTTTTGAACTGTGGTGTTGGAGAAGACTCTTGTGAGTCCCATGGACTGCAAGGAGATCAAACCAGTCCATCCTAAAGGAAATCAGTCCTGAAAATTCATTGGAAGGACTGATTCTGAAGCTCAAACTCCGATACTTTGGTCACTTGATGCAAGGAACTAACTCATTGGAAAAGACCCTGATGCTGGAAAAGATTGAAGGCAGGAGGGGGACGACACAGGATGAGATGGTTGGATGGCATCACCAACTCAATGGACATGAGTTTGAGGAAGCTCCAGGAGTTGGTGATGGACAGGGCAGCCTGGCATGTTATAGTCGATGGGGTTGCAAAAAGTCGGACTGAGCAACTGAACTGAACTGAACTGTGTGGGCTGAATACTATTAACACTTCACTGGGATTCACTGCTATACAAAGCAAGTAAATAAATATTTAATAAGAAACCCTTTTACATTTAAAAATAATAGATTCACTGAACTCTAAAGATCAGCTTGAATTAGTTAAGCAAAAGCCATAATCATTAGTCAGAAGAGAAATTAATTACTAATGTCCCTTTAGTTGTATAATAAACTCAGTGTTTGGAGATTAACTTCTTCTTAACCTGGACTCTGCTAATCTCACATGAGTCTCAGAGCTCACCTAATGTCATGTTGTTTCTGTGATCCCTTCTTAACTCAGAGGGTCCCCTGTACAGTGAGAACTCTGAAAATCAAGGCAACTCCGCAGCAACCTAAGCTGTGAGCTTCAGCAGATGATGTTGGAATCATTATAACCATGCCTGTGTGAATTGCTTATTACATCTGATTAAATAAAATTAACATGTTCCTCCATCCTATTTTGCCACAAGCACAGGTACAAGGTAAAGCTAAACTGATAAGGAACATAACTGGGCTTTGTTTTGGTTGTGTGTATTCTTTGCAGCCCAGGGAATTCTGAAGGCAAACACAGAACTCAAGACCTGAGTTGGACTGGATCTCCTACATTTAAGGACTATAACTTTTAAGCGCTAATTTTCCATTAATGATGACATTAGTGACCTGCATAGGTGTCTTTTCCTGGGGAAATCATGCTTCATTAGACATGGCTCTCTGATCTCTGGCAGTCGAAGAGTTACATCCTCTAAGGGGATCTGAACAGTGAGCCTTCCCTTACTTGGTCATTAATAGTACAAAGGAAATATCTACTGCTGACTGAAAAGAAGCAATTGTTACCCATTTGTAAGCAATAAAGTTATGGATCCCCAATGCCAAGAAACTATGACAGGACAGGAGGAAAACAGCTTGCCCTTCCTCTTCGAAGTGCTACAGTCCTCATAATAAGGACTGCCATTTCACTTGCAACCTTCATTTTGTCTCTGCGTTGTCCCTGTTTGTTCTGCATAGAGGCAGTTATTTCAGAATTAGGGGAGGAGCGTAGAGTGAGGTTAGCGGGGTGGCAGGGAGAGGGAGGCGGGGGCGGGGAGCAAGCTAGAGAAACAAAAGCAAAAAGCTGGGTTAGTCTTTTTACTAATTACTTCCTGTTCCTTTGTTCCTTCTTCAAATGCTAGTTAACTTTCTACTCTTTTCAGAAGTGCCCTCTTCATACACTTCAGATTTCCCAGTTCTTCTTGCAGAGAGGCATTATTTAATTTATGTGTGCTGTCAGCTCTCTTATTACGCGTTAGTTACAAAGGGCTTCTGGCCTTTGAAAGAAAAGGATATGTTATACCCGAGTGTTAGTCACTGCTATAATGGCTTTTATCAAGTAGTCAGAAGGTACTGCCACTAATATTTTTGGCAAATTGTTTGAAGGTATATTTCCCAATCTCTCCCTCAGGGAGGTCAAAGAGCCAACGTCTGTTTTGATGCATTGTACGCTCAATATTCTATAAAGTAAAAGGAGACAGGAAGCTTATTATTTAGCCAAAAAAAAGGGGGGGGAGTATGAAACTAATTAAGATTCAAATTCATACATTCAGGCCTATCCTAATTTTTACAGTTTTGAATAAAATATTAGAATTTTTGTCACACACTGACAAGAAATCTATCAATACAGGAGGCATCAGTTAGAAGGCTGCAGTATTGCTTTCAGTTCTCCAGAATTATGAGTAAACTTGTGGTTCAAACACCGACAGTAGCATTGACTTGGCTTCACAAGGTGCTGGCGATGTGACTCTGAAATCAATCTCCTATAAACCGAATGTTCTCTAGATTCCATGGGAAATTTCTGAATGGATTTAACTTTCCAGGGAAAGTATCTGGGTTCTCTGTACAACGACTTACTGGAGAACACTACTCAAAGTAAAATGAGCCAATGTCTCAACTCACCTGACATTCACTCACAGCCCACCCACCCCCTGCCCCCAACCCCGGCCTCAAAGCAGGCTTGCTCTGTGCTCCTTTTGCCCTTTCCCTGTCCATTCCCCCAATAAAGTGACCCCCACTTTATAGTGAAGATGCTGAAGCTGGCAGGACAGAGCCAGCAGCAAAAGCAGCATCTCTGAACATACCCTGGTATCCTCAAATACCATGGAATTTGAATATACTCATCTGAATAATCCTATCATCTCATTCTCTCAGGCCTTTCCCCATTTTTACATACACCATTTGCTTCTAAAAATATAACCAAAGAGAAATCAGAAATCAATGTTATACTGTCTTAAGTGTGAAAACAGAAGGGTAATATTGTGTCTTGTTTCTAAACCAAGCATAGGGGAGTAACTTGGCAAAAGGAATAAAATTTAGTGGGTGGGCTGGAGAAATAAAAAATAAAATAAAATAAAATGAGCTGCATATGGCAGTGGCGGTAGCTGGTGCCAATAACTGACTCATCCCAGTCTGCACTCATTATGTGCTCAAGCACTCCCCCGTGCAGGCAGCTTAATGAACACGGAAGCCCCCAACTGCGCGAGCCTCGGAGCAGCAATAAAGAGGCCATGAGCAGGACAGTCGGTGGACCGAGGCTCCGATTTGCACACACTCTAAGAAATTATTTGATGAGGAACGTTAATCTCCCTACATAGTTTGTAATTAGAGCTGCACTATAGTTCCACCTTACTCAGTGTTTTGGAAAAGCTTTCAAATTTAGGTTATGAGTTTTATTGTGGGCATATTATTAACTTTGAACTACTGCTACACCAAGCTTAATGTAAATAACTTCCAAGGGACTAGGCTTCTGTCTACCAAGCAGGGCATTTTGCTCTTTCTAAGTTTTTTGAAGCAATGCAGATTTGCTGCAAAGTCTCACTCCTTTTCTCTGTAATTAAAAATAGGGAAATGTACAACTTATTTTGTGGACTACAGTCATGAACTCTAGTGGGTCCCCAAAGTCGCCAACCCTTGTGCTAGAACCCTGGGTCAGTCCACTCACTCTCCCAGAGTCTGGAGGCCTCCCCACTCACCCAGAAGAGCCGACCATGCTTCTGTAGGCAGCCTACCCTGCCATGTGTGGTCAGGCTCATGTCCCCTCTCACCTGTTAGAGGCTATCACCCAGAAGTTCTCCTAAAGCATCGAGTATTTTATATTTTAATTTATTTTTCTGGTTTATTCCCTTCTTTGTTTCCTTTATGCTGGCTAACTATTACTCCATTTATTACTCTTTTTTTTTAGTCGTAAAACTTCTGCACAGTGTTGTGTTTCTCCTTCTAAATCCCATTTCTCTCCCCCCGGCTCTTTCAAATCCACTTCACTCTGTAATCTTCTGTCCCCTCCCCTGAATTCCATTGAGTTTACCGTTGTTCAGTTTCCTTATGGTCTCTATACTGCTAAGTTGAATGATAACCACTCTATCTTCAACTTAGAAAAATAACTGGCCATTTTATCTTCCTTAAATCATTTTATTTACTTAGTTCCCAGGTCACAAAAATTTCTTAGCTTTCCTTGGTGGTCGATTAATACTGAGGCAAGGTATCTAAATTGGAAACGTATTTGCTGAAATCCCTTCCTCACGGTATGACCACTTGGCCACATGAGATATTGGGGGGCAGGTCTGGGAGAAGGCAGTAAAGCAGCGCTTAGACCTGTTTTACGTTGAGAAGGCTGGTGCAGGGACACAAGGCACCACGGTCACTCTCTGCTCAACCGCGGGAAGGGAGGGAGCCTATCGCTCCTGTCTCCTATCAGGTCTTCTTCAGGACCCAGGAGCAGCACATCCCAGACACAGGAGCAACCGCCACACAGAACTTGTTTAACCAGCTCCCAGGAGTGATAAAATCAAATCCCCACGATAAATTCCGTATTCTGTACCACTGGTAGGTCTAAATGTAGATCCAACCAAGATCCAGACCTAGAGATGGAGGTGGAGAACCAGACCTAGAGATGGAGGTGGAGAACCGGACCTAGAGATGGAGGTGGAGAACCGGACCTAGAGATGGAGGTGGAGAACCGGACCTAGAGATGGAGGTGGAGAACCGGACCTAGAGATGGAGGTGGAGAACCGGACCTAGAGATGGAGGTGGAGAACCGGACCTAGAGATGGAGGTGGAGAACCGGACCTAGAGATGGAGGTGGAGAACCGGACCTAGAGATGGAGGTGGAGAACCGGACCTAGAGATGGAGGTGGAGAACCGGACCTAGAGATGGAGGTGGAGATTGATTCAAATAAAATGAGCGACCCACCTGTCATACCTACGGGGATAATTCCATAGCAGGATCAGAAACTTGATTTTAGCTATCTTAAGAATATTCATTTTATTAATATCTCATTATTACTTAATAACCCTAGTCAGCATTTGCTTAATATATGATCCATGTTTTGCTTTCTTAGGATCCCCAAGAACAAAGCCATATTTAAATAGTTTCCATTGTATTTGGAACAGTATAGAAATATTGTTTAACCTTGAAAACTTTAAATTTAAGAAAAACGTTCATCATTTTGAAAGCAGTTTAAGACTATCTGATGGCAATGTGGATCACCATAAACTCTGGAAAATTCTTAAAGAGATGGGAATACCAGACCTCCTGACCTGCCTCCTGAGAAATCTGTATGCATGTCAGGAAGCAACAATTAGAACTGGACATGGAACAACAGACTGGCTCCAAATAGGGAAAGGAGTATGTCAAGGCTGCATATTGTCACCCTGCTTATTTAACTTATATGCAGAGTACATCATGAGAAATGCCGGGCTTGATGAAGCACAAGCTGGAATCAAGATTGCCGAGAGAAATATCAATAACTTCATATATGTAGATGACACCACCCTTATGGCAGAAAGTGAAGAAGAACCAAAGAGCCTCTTGATGAAAGTGAAAGAGGAGAGTGAAAAACTTGACTTAAAACTCAACATTCAGAAAACTAAGATCATGCATCTGGCCCCAAAGACTTCATGGCAGATAGATGGGGAAGCAGTGAAAATAGTGTCAGACTTTATTTGGGGTGGTGGCGGGGGGGGTGGCTCCAAAATCACTGCAGATGGTGACTGCAGCCATGAAATTAAAAGATGCTTACTCCTTGGAAGAAAAGCTGTGACCAACCTAGATAGCATATTAAAAAGCAGAGACATTACTTTGCCAACAAAGGTCCATCTGGTCAAAGCTATGGTTTTTCCAGTAGTCATGTATGGCTGTGAGAGTTGGACTATAAAGAAAGCTGAGTGCCAAAGAATTGATGCTTTTGAACTGTGGTGTTGGAGAAGACTCTTGAGAGTCCCTTGGACTGCAAGGAGACCAAACCAGTCAATCCTAAAGGAAATCAGTCCTGAATATTCACTGGAAGGACTGAGACTAAAGCTGAAATTCCAATACTTTGGCCACCTGATGTGAAGAATTGACTCATTTGTAAAGACCCTGACCCTGGAAAGATTGAAGGTGGGAACTGAAGGGGACATCAGAGGATGAGATGGTTGGATGGCATCACCGATTCAATGGACATGAGTTTGAGTAAACTTTGAGAGATGGTGATGGACAGAAATGCCGGGCAGCTGCAGTCCATGGGGTCGCAAAGAGTTGGACATGACTGAGCAACTGAACTGAACTGAACTGATGACAATGTACACTGAAGGAACACCTGAAAAGGTGCCTATGGCACACAGCATTCATGAGTGAAAAAGCTGAATTCATGAGATAACAATCTTCTACATGCTACTATACTTTTTAAAAAGAAGCAAATTTTGTAATTATTAAAATAGAGATAATGATATATTTAATTCATCTATAAATACTAACTAGATGTTTCCATTTTTATCCTCTTTAATTTGAACATCGGATCTTGCTTCTATCACCAGTCACATCCACAACTGGGTATTGTTTTTGCTTTGGCTCCATCCCTTCATTCTTTCTGGAGTTATTTCTCCACTGATCTCCAATAGCATATTGGGCGCCTAATGACCTGGGGAGTTCCTCTTCTGGTATCCTATCATTTTGCCTTTTCATACTGTTCATGGGGTTCTCAAGGCAAGAATACTGAAATGGCTTGCCATTCCCTTCTCCAGTGCACCACATTCTGTCAGTGGAGAAATAATTCCAGAAAGAATGAAGGGATGGAGCCAAAGCAAAAACAATACCCAGTTGTGGATGTGACTGGTGATAGAAGCAAGATCCGATGCTGTAAAGAGCAATATTGCATAGGAACCTGAAATGTCAATTCCATGAATCAAGGCAAATTGGAAGTGATCAAACAAGAGATGGCAAGGGTGAACGTTGACATTTTAGGAATCAGCGAACTCAAATGGACTGGAATGGGTGAATTTAACTCAGATGACCATTACATCTACTACTGCAGGCAGGAATCCCTCAGAAGAAATGGAGTAGCCATCATGGTCAAAAAAAGAGTTTGAGATGCAGTACTTGGATGCAATCTCAAAAATGACAGAATGATCTCTGTTGGTCTCCAAGGCAAACCATTCAATATCACAGTTATCCAAGTCTATGCCGCAACCAGGAATGCTGAAGAAACTGAAGTTGAAGGGTTTTATGAAGACCTACAAGACCTTTTAGAACTAACAGCCAAAAAAGATGTCCTTTTCATTATAGGGGACTGGAATGCAAAAGTAGGAAGTCAAGAAACACCTGGAGTAACAGGCAAATTTGGCCTTGGAATACAGAATGAAGCAGGGCAAAGACTAATAGAGTTTTGCCAAGAAAATGCACTGGTCATAGCAAACACCCTCTTCCAGCAACACAAGAGAAGACTCTACACATGGATATCACCAGATGGTCAACACCAAAATCAAATTGATTATATTCTTTGCAGCCAAAGATGGAGCTCTATACAGTCAACAAAAACAAGACCGGGAGGTGACTGTGGCTCAGATCATGAACTCCTTATTGACAAATTTAGACTGAAATTGAAGAAAGTAGGGAAAACCACTAGACCGTTCAGGTATGACTTTAATCAAATCCCTTATGATTATACAGTGGAAGTGAGAAATAGATTTAAGGGTCTAGATCTGATAGATAGAGTGCCTGATGAACTATGGAATGAGGTTTGTGACATTGTACAGGAGACAGGGATCAAGACCATCCTCATGGAAAAGAAATGCAAAAAAGCAAAATGGCTGTCTAGGGAGGCCTTACAAATAGCTGTGAAAGGAAGAGAGGCGAAAAGCAAACGAGAAAAAGAAAGATATAAGCATCTGAATGCAGAGTTCCAAAGAATTGCAAGGAGAGATAAAAAAAGCCTTCCTCAGCGATCAACGCAAAGAAATAGAGGAAAACAACAGAATGGGAAAGACTAGAGATCTCTTCAAGAAAATTAGAGATACCAAGGGAACATTTCATGCAAAGATGGACTCGATAAAGGACAGAAATGGTCTGGACCTAACAGAAGCAGAAGATATTAAGAAGAGGTGGCAAGAATACACAGAAGAACTGTACAAAAAAGATCTTCACGACCCTAGAGCCAGACATCTTGGAATGTAAAGTTAAGTGGGCCTTAGAAAGCATCCCTACGAACAAAGCTAGTGGAGGTGATGGAATTCCAGTGGAGCTATTTCAAATCCGGAAAGATGATGCTGTGAAAGTGCTGCACTCAATATGCCAGCAAATTTGGAAAACTCAGCAGTGGCCACAGGACTGGAAAAGGTCAGTTTTCATTCCAATCCCAAAGAAAGGCAATGCCAAAGAATGTTCAAACTACTGCACAATTGCACTCATCTCACATGCTAGTAAAGTAATGCTCAAAATTCTCCAAGCCAGACTTCAGCAATACGTGAATCGTGAACTCCCTGATGTTCAAGCTGGTTTTAGAAAAGGCAGAGGAACCAGAGATGAAATTGCCAACATCTGCTGGATCATGGAAAAAGCAAGAAAGTTCCAGAAAAACATCTATTTCTGCTTTATTGACTATGTCAAAGCCTTTGTGTGGATCACAATAAACTGTGGAAAATTCTCAAAGAGATGGGAATACCAGAGCACCTGACCTGCCTCTTGAGAAATCTGTATGCAGGTAAGGAAGCAACAGTTAGAACTGGACATGGAACAACAGACTGGTTCCAAATAGGAAAAGGAGTATGTCAAGGCTGTATATTGTCACCCTGCTTATTTAACTTATATGCAGAGTACATCATGAGAAACACTGGACTGGAAGAAACACAAGCTGGAATCAAGATTGCCGGGAGAAATATCAATAACCTCAGATATGCAGATGACACCACCCTTATGGCAAAAAGTGAAGAGGAACTAAAAAGCCTCTTGATGAAAGTGAAAGAGGAGAGTGAAAAAGTTGGTTTAAAGCTCAACATTCAGAAAATGAAGATCATGGCATCTGGTCCCATCACTTCATGGAAAATAGATGGGGAAACAGTAGAAACAGTGTCAGACTTTATTTGTTTGGGCTCCACAATCACTGCAGATGGTGATTTCAGCCATGACATTAAAAGACGCTTACTCCTTGGAGGAAGAGTTATGACCAACCTAGACAGCATATTCAAAAGCAGAGACATTACTTTGCCAACTAAGGTCCATCTAGTCAAGGCTATGGTTTTTCCAGTGGTCATGTATGGATGTGAGAGTTGGACTGTGAAGAAGGCTGAGAGCCGAAGAATTGATGCTTTTGAACTGTGATGTTGGAGAAGACTCTTGAGAGTCCCTTGGACTGCAAGGAGAGCCAACCAGTCCATTCTGAAGGAGATCAACCCTGGGATTTCTTTGGAAGGAATGATGCTGAAGCTGAAACTCCAGTACTTTGGCCACCTCATGCGAAGAGTTGACTCATTGGAAAAGACTCTGATGCTGGGAGAGATTGGGGGGCAGGAGTAGAAGGGGATGACCCAGGGTGAGATGGCTGGATGGCATCACCGACTCGATGGACGTGAGTCTGAGTGAACTCCGGGAGTTGGTGATGGACAGGGAGGCCTGGTGTGCTGCGATTCATGGGGTCGCAAAGAGTTGGACACGACTGAGCAACTGAACCGAACTGAACTGAACTGAATATGAACATTGATTTTATTTTTCTGTTAATTTATTTTTTGTAGTAAAGTTTGTTACACCTTAACAAAAAGTTATGAAGTAATTCATTTTACTTCATTTTCTTACAACCAATCTTCAGTTTTACATCCATAAAAATTTATGACTGTACAATGTATGGCTAGCTGTCTAAGGAAAGGGGAACAAGATCGAGCATCTACCTTTATGGTCATTCCTTCCCCTACTTGTAAAAGTTGTATTTATTGGAAAGATGTTCAGAAAGAGGATGGGTATGTGTATTGTGTTTGTGTGTGTGTGGTGGTGGGGGGTGCTTCCCAGGTGGCTCAATGGGTAAAGAATCCACCTACAATGTAGGAGACTCAGGAGATGTGGGTTCAATGCCAGGGCCAGAAACACCCCCTGGAGGAGGGCATGAATGGCAACCCACTCCAGTATTCTTGCCTAGAGAATCCCATGGACAGAGGAGTCTGTCAGGCAACAGTCCACAGGGTCACAAAGAGCTAAACATGACTGAAGTGACCGAGTACACACACAGACACATACATACATATTTCATAGTACTGAAGTGTCTTTGCCTATCAGTACTAATACTCAGGTATTATGCTATGTACTAGGATAAGAAATAGTAGTTGATGTCACAACATCCCCCAGACTTGAATTCTTTCAAAATGTTACATGTTAGATTGCTATCTATAAAAAGAATCTTTTTGAACTGAGTGAAATTGCCCCATGGTTAACATGAGTTTTCTTTATTACAAAGCATTTCCTTCAGTACAGTGGAAGATTACAATTATTTCACAGAGAAACCTGCATGCAGATTTGATTACAATAAGCCACAATACTTTAATATTCCAACAATTGAGTCCCATAGTCAGAGAAACTATGTGTGATAAAGTAAAGTTACCCTTTTCTGAAATAAAACCAGTGGTTGCCAGGAGATGCTGTGCTTGCTCACAAAAAAAGTCTAATCATATCTTCAGTCTCATTAGTCATAAATGTTATTATTTCAAATAACCTCAAACCTGTGTTCAAATATTTTCTAGGTTTCTAATTTCCTCTCCTCGGGCTGGCACTTCAAGTGTATCTACAGGACTTTTATTGGGTACTTAAAATGAGTAGTAGACTCTTGGAGAGCCAACTGTTACTCCACTTCAACAGGAGAGGAAAAAACAATAACCATTTCAGTTTTTAGTGAGGACGAAAGAGTGTTTCTTTTTAAATGGGAACAATTCCCACTCCCTGTGCAAAGAAAGTAATGCTGACTGGTTTTCCAGGAAAATTCTCCAGCCTAACCTCTGGTGGAAGTCAATGAGTGGTTGGGCTTTCCACTGGTTTTCTACTCACCGACACTGATGCTCGCTAATCCTCACAGATTAACAGCAACTAGTATTTAAATAGAAAATAACTAACATGGTCCTTACTCATTTATACTTCTGTTTCCTTAAAATCTTCTTTAAATTTCTTATAAATCTGACTAGTTTATATGAATTTTTACAACATCATGGAAACTATAAGGATGGCTTCAAATTTTATAGAAAATTAATGACAGAAATAATAAAAATGGTGAATCTTCAGATTTCAAAATGAAACAAACCAACCATCTAACCAACTCACTTACAAATCAAGAAAAAATATCAGGAAAATTTTAGCAGAATTCCAGTAGTAACTAGAAAACAAAGGAAACATTGCTTCAAAATCTCATTATCAGGGGTTCTATTTCCAGAATGTCAGTACAAGGAAATCTATGAGTCCAATCCCCTAGAAAAGCAACCATAACTAGTATCTATTCATAGTTAGGATTTAACTGACATTACCCAACACGCCACTCCATCAGAGCTTGTTCAAGCACCCCTGTAGCAAACACCAAGACAGATTAAATTTTTTTAATTTATTTATTATAATTGGAGGCTAATTACTTTACAATATTGTGGTGGTTTTTGCCATACATTGACATGAATCAGCCATGGGTGTACGTGTGTCCCCCATCCTGAACCCCCCTCCCACCTCCTTCCCTATCCCATTCCTCTGGTCATCCCAGTGCATCAGCTTTGGGTGCCCTGTTTCATGCATCAAACTTGCACTGGTCATCTATTTTGCACATGGTAATATACAAGTTTCAATGCTATTCTCTCAAATCATCCCACCCTCGCTTTCTCCTACAGAGTCCAAAAGTCTGTTCTTTATATCTGTGTCTCTTTTACTGTCTCGCATACAGGGTCATCATTACTATCTTTCTAAATTCTATATATATGTGTTAATATACTGTATTGGTGTTTTTCTTTTTTTTATTTGTTTTTTAATATAAATTTATTTATTTTAAGTGGAGGTTAATTACTTTACAATATTGTATTGGTTTTGCCATACATAAACATGAAGACTGTTCTATACATCTGTGTCTCTTTTGCTGTCTCGCATACAGGGTTATCATTACCATCTTTCTAAATTCCATATATATGCGTTAGTATACTGTATTGGTGTTTTTCTTTCTGACTTATTTGACTTTGTATATAATAGGCTCCAGTTTCATCCACCTCATTAGAACTGACTCAAAATGTGTTCTTTTTAATAGCTGAGTAATATTCCATTGTATATATGTACCACAACTTTCTTATCCATTCATCTGCCAATGGACATCTAGGTTGCTTAGCTATTGTAAACAGTGTAAACATGCTCTAGCTATTGTAAACATTGGGGTACAAGTGTCTCTTTCAATTCTGGTTTCCTCAGTGTATAAGCCCAACAGTAGGATTGCTGGGTCATATGGCAATTCTATTTACAGTTTTTTAAGGAAATCTCTAAACTGTTCTCCACAGTGGCTGTACTAGTTTGCATTCCCATCAACAGTGTAAGCGGGTTCCCTTTTCTCCACACCCTCTGTGGCATTTATTGTTTGTAGACTTTTAGATAGCAGCTATTCTGACTGGCATGAAATGGTACCTCATTGTGGTTTTGATTTGCATTTCTCTGATAAGAGTGATGTTGAGCATCTTTTCATGTGTTTGTTAGCCATCTGTATAAGACAGATTAAATTTTAATTCACAAAACCTAAAATATTTAAAACATTATATAGGGCATGTGTTGTGACATCAATGAAGTCAAATTAGAATTAATAAGAGAAAGAAAATAGGAAATTCTGCAACTACTTTAATATTAAACAAAGAACTTCTGTATAATCCAAAAGTTAAAAAAGAGTGCCCAAAAGATTTTAAATACTTAGAAATAAACAAAAGCTCAAAGTAAAAACATGTATAAGGCATCTAAAACAGTTTTGAGAGGGAAATTTATAGCAACAAGTGTTTGCAATAAAAATATCAAAGGTCTTAAATCAATAATATAACTCAGGAAACTAGGGAAAAATTGGCAACATTCCCAAAATAAAAGCAGAAAAGAAAAATTCACAAAGAGCAGAAATCAGCTAAAATTAAAGTAAGGAAACAACTGAGGAAAAAATCATCAAAATAAAAAGCTTTGTTTATTAAAAAAAATCAGTGTTGATAACTCTCTATCAAGATTAGCAAAAATGAAAAGAAAGAAGATACATAATTAACTATAGAATGAAACTGAGAATACCACAACAGCTCCATCAGCAAAGGAAAAAGTATAAGGGAATACTGCAGACAAACATATGATCATAAATATGACAACTTTAAAAAAAAAAAAGGATCAATTCCTGGAGAAACAGGCTGCAAAATCTCAACAAAAGTGAATGAGGTAACTGGACTAGATTACTACTATAACTATTAAAGAAACTGAATTTGTAATTTCAACCCCTGAAAAACAAATACAAAACAAAAAATTCACTCCACAACCAGATGACTTCACTGTAAAATTCTACCAAACATTTAAAATAAAAACCAAACTTACAGTTTCTTCCAGAAAATTGAGCAGGAAGCCTACTTCCCTTATGAAACTATATTACTGTAATACCAAAACCAGGCAAAGACAATAATAAAGGAAAATAAGGAAGATGGTGTAAGAAATACAGACTAGTATCTCTCATGAACTTTGATGCAAAAATCTTCAATGAAATATTAGCAAATGAAATCAGCAATGCATAAAAGGAATTATTTATTACGTTCAAGTGGGTTTTATTTTAGATGTGTAAGGCTGGTTCAAAGTTAAAAATTCATCAAAGTAATCCATCATACTTATGAGTTAAAGGAGATAAATCATATGACCATATCATTGATCCAGAACAAAACACTTGACAAAATCCAATACCTATTTATGACTGAAAAATCTTTAATTTATATGAAACTTACTGATTCCTTGAAAAACATAATCTACAAAAACTCACTCCAGGAGAAATGAACAATATGAGTAAATCTACATCTATTAGAGAACTTGACTAAAAAAATTAATAAGTTTCCAGGCCCAGATGATTTCACAGAGGAATTCTATGAAACACTTAATAAGGAATTTTACCAATTTTACTCAATCTCTTTGAGAAGATGGGAGAGAGACTTCCTAACTAATTAAATGAGGCCAGCATTACCCTAATATCAAAAGCAGGCAAAGAAGTTACAA
This sequence comes from Capricornis sumatraensis, assembly GCF_032405125.1. Lineage (NCBI taxonomy): Eukaryota > Metazoa > Chordata > Mammalia > Artiodactyla > Bovidae > Capricornis > Capricornis sumatraensis. Next base: position 48,926,033 of record NC_091083.1, read on the forward strand.
GGAGAGAAAACTAGAATCAAATATCTCTAGTGAACATATATTCAGAAACACTCAAGTATTTGCATATAAAATACCACAATGTATACAAAAAATTATATATAACCAAGTTGGATTTGGACTTCCCTGGTGGCTCAGATGGTAAAGCATCTGCCTACAATGAGGGAGACCTGGGTTCAATTGCTGGGTGGGGAAGATCTCCTGGAGAAGGAAATGGCAACCCACTCTAGTATTCTTGCCCGGAAAATCCCACGGGGGGAGGAGCCTGGTAGGCTACAGTCCATGGGGTCACAAAGAGTCACAACTGAGCTATTTCACTTTCACTTTCAAGTTGGATTTATTCCAAATATACAAGGCTAATTTAACACTTAAAACCAATAAATATAATTTATCACATCAACAGGCTAAAGAAGAAAATCTTGTAACCATCAGATGCAGAAAAAGCATGTGACAAAGCCCGGTGCCAATGCATGATAAACACTGATATACATGCAAACTGGAAACAGAGGTCAATATCTTCAACTTGGTTAAAAAAAAAAAATCCACACATCTTTCTCCGTAAGGTCAGGAACAGAACATGGATGCTCCCTCCATCATTCCTATTTAACATCATACTAAAGTCCTAGCTAATACAATAAGACAAGAAAAGGAAACAAAATGAATTAAAGGCATACAGATTGAGAAGGAAGAACAAGACTTTCTTTGTTCTCAGATGACATGATTTTCTATGCAGCCCAAGAATTAACAAAAAAGTCTCTTAGAACTAATAAGCAATTAAAGCAAAATTGAAGGATACAAGGTTAATACACAAAAGTCAATTGCTATCATATATGCCAGCAATGTGCCAATGTAATTTGAAGATTTAAATCAGCAACAGAAATATGAAATGCTGCTAAATCACTTCAGTCATGTCCGACTCTGTGCGACACCATAGACGGCAGCCCACCAGGCTCCTCCGTCCCTGGGATTCTCCAGGCAAGAACACTGGAGTGGGTTGCCATTTCCTTCTCCAATGCATGAAAGTGAAAAGTGAAAGAGAAGTCCCTCAGTCGTGTCCGACTCTTCGAGACCCCATGGACTACAGCCTACCAGGCTCCTCCATCCATGGGATTTTCCAGGCAAGAGTACTGAAGTGGGGTGCCATTGCCTTCTCTGGAAATATGAAATAGTGAGATACAAATCTAACAAAATATGTATAAGATTTATATGAGGAAAACTACAAAGCACTGATGAAATAAATCAAAGAAAGTCTCAACAAATGGAGAGATATTTATGTTCCTGGTTAGGAAGATTCAATATTGTTAAGATGTTCATCCTACTCTAATTAATATATAGATTCAATACAATCCCAATAAAAATTCCAGTAAGTTACTTTATGTATATCAACAAACTGGTTCTAAAATTTCTATTTAGAGGCAAAAGATCCAGAATATCCAACACAACATTGAATAATAACATTAGAAGACTGATATCACCCAATTTCAAATTCTCCTATAAAGTCAGTATAATCAAGACAGTATGGTATTAGCAAAAGAAAAGACAAGTAGATCAATAGAACAGGACAAAAATCCAAGAAACAGACTAACACAAAACCTCTAGTTAGTTTGATCTTTGACAGAACAATAAAGGCAATTCCATGAAAAATGGATACTGGCACTGGAAAAAATGTATGAAAGTGAAAGCCGCTGAGTCATGTCCGACTCTTTGTGACCCCATGGTTTGTGCAGTCCATGGAATTCTCCAGGCCAGAATACTGGAGTGGGTAGCCTTTCCCTTATCCACATACAAAAAAGAAGATTAATTCAGACGCTGACTTCACACCTTTCACAAAAAGAATAACTGACAATGGATTGTAGTTTCACTATAAAGCACAAATGATAAAATTTCTAGAAGGCAGGAAATAACCTATATGAACCTGAATATGATGATGGCTTTTTAGATACATACTCAGAGCACTTGTAAAATTCAACAATAAGACAAACCCATTATAAAGTGGAAAAAATATCTGAACAGACATCTCACCAAAGAAGACATACAGATGATCAATAAGCATATGAAAAGGTACTCTACATCATATGTCATCAAGAAAATGTAAATAATACAATACTGAGATCCAGAAAATATGGAGACAGTAAAAAGACCAGTGGTTGCTATAGGTGGGAGTAGGGACAGAAATGAATATGTGGAGCACCGAGACTTTTGGAGCAATGAAACTAATTCTGTGTGACACTATAATGGTGGATACATGTCATTCTGCATTTGAAAAAATTCAAAAAATATACAGCATAAAAAGTGAACCCTACTGTGAAGTCTGGACTTTTCTTAACAAGAATATAGCAATGTTGATTACTTAATTGTAACAATAGTGCCACACTAATATATTAATAACAGGGAAAACAGTGTTTAGGGAAAGGTGGATAGTATATGACGCAGTTGATACTTCTAGTTCAAATTTTCTACAATCTTAAAATTTCTCTAAAAAATAATGATAACAAGAAGTGCTAATGTGGCTGTGTATAAACTACATCTTCCTTACATTGCTTGTGAGAATGTAAAATGACATAGCCCCTCCAGAAAAGGACGTGACAATGTCTTACAAACTAAGTATGAGCTTACTGTACACTTCAGAAATGTCACTGCAGGACATTTATACAAGAAAAATGAAAATTTATTTTCACACAAAAATGTGCATATCACACAGACGTTCACAGCAGCTTTATCTGTAATAGCCTCAAAGCAGAAACAACCCAGATGTCCTTCTACAGTTGAATGGTTAACCAAACTGCTTACAGTTTTTACTAAACAACTGTTCTGCAGCCATAAGGTGGAATACTACTCAACAGTAACAAGAGGGCTCCTGATACAAACGACAACTTGGGTGGATCTCAAGGAAGCTGGGCTTCCCTGGTGGCTCAGAGGGTAAAGCATCTGCCTGCAATGTGGGAGACCTGGGTTCAATTCCTGGGTTGGGAAGATCCCCTGGAGAAGGAAATGGCATCCCACTCCAGTATTCTTGTTCCCTGGGTCGGGAAGATCCCCTGGAGAAGGAAATGGCAACCCACTCCAGTATTCTTGCCTGGAGAATCCCATGGACGGAGGAGCCTGATAAGCTATAGCCCACAGGGTCTCAAACAGTCAGACACGACTGAGAGAAAATTTTTTATTTTCTTTTCAAGGAACTTAAGTTGCATGCAAAAAGCCAGTCTCAAAATGTTGCATTCTGAATAGATCTCTCTATGTAACATCTGGCAGTGACAAAGTTTTAGCCTGGGAAACAGATTAGTGGCTGCCAGGATTTAGGGAGGAAACAGGTGGGAGGGAGGTGGCCATGTCTGTGAAAAAGCGGTACAGGGAACCTGTGATGAAACCATTCTTGTATCTCCGTGTCTTGTGGTGCTCATGTAGATTCACACATATGATCAAATTACACAAGCTGAACACCCGTGTGAGCAACAGTGGTAAAACGTATAGTGTGTATGCTGCTGACGCTGCTGCTAAGTCGCTTCAGTCGTGTCCGACTCTGTGTGACCCCCTAGACGGCAGCCCACCAGGCTCCTCTGTCCATGGGATTTTCCAGGCAAGCATATTGGGGTGGGTTGCCATTTCCTTCTCCAAACAGGGTGTATGGGTTATATCAAATTTATTTTCCTCATCGTGATATATACCATAGTTACGGGAGATGTTGTCATTTGAGCAACTGGGTAAAAGATACACGGGGTCCTTATGTATTATTTCTTAAAACTCCATATGACTCTGCTATTACTTTAAACCACATAGTTAGAACATACATAGTATGAAATTAATCCAGGCTACATAGTATGAAATTAATTACAGAATGGCCTCTCAATAGACACATGATTGATAAAATACATTACATATATTTATATATAGTATATTATACATTACTTTTATGTATGTTGTGTTATATTGTATATTATGCTATATATGTTACTATCATCTACCTATACTTACAAAATAGAAAGAGATTAAATTAAGAAAAAACTATAAGGAAAAAAATTACATGCAATCTAATGCCATTTAGGTTTGGTGTCTCACAGTACATCTTAGTGACAGTGCCGTAGAATTATTTGTTGTGAAAATATTATAAGTGAAAATGAAACTTGCTCACTCATGTCTGACTCTTTGTGACCCCATTGACTATACAGTCCATGGAATTCTCCAGGCCAGAATACTGAAGTGGGTACTTCCCTTATCCAAGGGATCTTCCCAACCCAGGGGTGGAACCCAGGTCTCCCACATTGTAGGTGGATTCTTTACCAGCTGAGCCACAAGGGAAGCCCAAGAATACTGGAGTGGGTAGCCTTTCCCTTCTCCAGTGGATCTTCTGGACCCAGAAATCGAACCAAGATCTCCTGCATTGCAGGCGAATTCTTTACCAACTGAACTATGAGGGAACTATATTATAAGATGCCTCCAAAAGACAGACTCCCACATGTCCCACTAATCCATTTGTTATTTGGAATCTCACGTACGATGCTTCTGGTGAACCTTTTCTACTTCATTTTTTCTGAAGGAACATGACCTAAATAATGGCAGTTGCTACTGTACAGCGTACCTGTGAGCCCGAGGTGGGTCATAGAAACCAGGCACCTCAGGCATTCTCCCTCTGCAGAGAGATTAACCTATAAGAATCTATAGATTAATTTTATTAAATTTTCTTAAATTATTGCCTCGGAACAAATAATCAACTTGGTTATTCAGTCTATATGGGTGTTTTTCAGAGTTTTAAAACACTAAGTAAACTCTCTTATCACTCTGCTGTCTGATGGATCAGTTGGAAGACGATGGTTTCTACCCAGAGTGACACAGACATCTCTTCAAACAGATGCTCTGCTGCGCAGAACACACTTTAAATATTTCGAGGTTCCACTCTGCTCCTGCCCATTTACAGGTGTTCTACCTTATCTAACAAGAACATTTTTCTTCAGGCACAAACAATCCAGTGTATCAAAACTAAATAAGGATTTATACAGAGGTTGTGTGAAAATTAAAATGAGATACGGTGTGATGCCCCAGCAACTTTAAGATGAATTGTTTTAAGCATTAGGGAAAATGTGTAATGTTTGGAACTTAATAAACCCTAGGAGATCTCACAGAGCCTTTGTCTTTAAAATCATTCAATCTTGAATCAACAGGTAAAAATGCTTTGGCACAAAGGTAAGAGAGATAGAAGCTAATGCTGTCTACCCTTTGAAGAGAACCCCATTTGGGCCACAGAGCCACTCTTCGTCAAGGTCATGGAAGTGGTCCCCTCCTTGCACTCTTAAATTCTGCCAAAGTAACAGAAATCAAGATGATTTATAGAGTCCGCTTTGTGACGACCGAGAAACTTTGGCCTCTCCCTAGAAGGTCATCCAAAACAACACAGGATTCTTCTTAAAAGTCCATGTCATGTGGTTGACTTATAGATACAGATATAAAGGATGAACATGCAAAAAGCCCCAACATTTTCAAGCAGTCAATTAAGACTCTCAAAAATATGGAGACGAAGATTTTTTTTCACTGCTGGCCCACTTACAAGTATTCTGAAGAGAAGTTTTATTAACTCCCATGGAGGCACAAGCCACTGTGGCAAATACAAGAAATAAAAAGAGGTAAGAAATGCAGCCTCTGTCCTCCAGTTATCTTCAATACAACTGAAAGGACAAAATTTATTACACAATAAGCACAATGCAAAGAAGGTACACTTTTATTTGTCCCAATGTATTCATTGAGAAAACATGATGAATCTTAGGAACGTATGTCTACTTGAGCCCAGTGAATGGTGACATTTAAAAAATAAAAGCAGAGCCCGGGTACTTGGCATGAGAGAAAGCAGCAGAAATTTAAGAAGCTTATGCATAATGTAGGCAAATGTACTCAGTGTAGTTTCTTTATCAGCAGGCATAAATCTCCTAAGGAGGAAGGAGTTCTTTTCATGGATGTGTTGGAGAAAGAATTTAAAACCCTAAAGACACCAGAAGACATATAACCAGTCAATTACATAACCTTGCTGCAATTTATAATTTGAAGTTTAGAACTATGACTACAAATTCATCCTATTTTTATTGGTGCTCTGAGACCAAAGATGAAACAATAAAATATTCACTAACTGACCAATTGTGGTGAATTCTGAACTCTTACTATCATTGCATGTATAAGATGTTTTTTCTTATGCATGCATAAATTATATTCATTCATATATATTTCACATGTATATAAAGTATAATAGACAAGAGAAAGTTTTATTAAATTACTATTATATTTTTATTAAATTACTATTATATTTTTATATTTTTATTAAATTTTATTATATTACTATTATATTTTTATTAAATTACTATCTCAGCACAAATAATCAACTTGGTTATTCAGGCTATACAGATTTTTTCAGTACCTTAAACGGCTAAATGAATGCTTCTCTTATCACTATGCTGTCTCTGACATATCAACTGGAAGACTACATTCTATCCAGTGTTATGTTGGCCGTGCAGCAACGATATAATGATCAAGCTGAGGGTTAATTCAATCCATATATCCTGTGGGATTGGCAGTAGGAGAAACAGGCAAAATGGACTTTGACAACCAAAGCACAATTTCAAAAATTACTAACTACATGTATAATTTTATTAAACAACAGTGTCAAGCAGCTGGATTAGGAAGAGCTAATAGGTTATTGTTCGTAAAAAGCCAATTAGGAATCAGTGGCATCTAATAAAGCTGATTTTTTAGGATGTCTTTCAACATCATATTTTTTATAATTTGAGAAGGTCACATTTTGCTCACCTTATTAAAAAGATTCTAAGTATATGAATTTTGATGAAGGCATTCACTGTACAAATGAGTCATCAGTGTGAAGACCAATCATTAAAATTTCATGCTCCCTAATATTGAGGAAGGTGTAAGTTGTATGCTGGCCTTCACACACCACCTTATTTTCATTTTATTTATACTGCATTTATACTGCCTGATTAAATTACTTTGTTATTTCTCTAAACATGGCAACTTTATGCAATTTAATTTTGACTACCATATCCACAATGTATTTCCTTGATGATGTGGTCTAAGAATCTGAATATATTCATCGAATCTCAAAATATTGAAGCTTTAAGTTCTCCTTGGTATCAGTAGCTCCCAATGCAAGTATCTTTAATTTGCTAAATGCTTTGCTTGTGTTTCCTAACAGTCCCAAACCACAGAACCAGAGCATTCACCAACTGTAATTACAATTCACAACTCATCTTTCGTAGAACCTGATCAAGAGACATTGCAAAATAATTTTCAGAAATGCAATTTTTATCACCTTCTTTACTATCTATCAATATAATTCATAACTGTCATTTTAAAGCTTTAATTTCCTGGTGGATATTGCATTATTGCACACCCAGGATAAAGGATTAGGAAAAGCCACATCCCTTAGCGTGCACGTTTCGGCAGACAGACGTCTGCTTTTCAGAGCTTTGCCCACTAAGCTGATCTTTCTCAATCCCATGCCGTCCTAAAGCTAATTTCCACACCCTCTTTCTCATGCCCATCCGGAAAGAGGTGCAAGAGCTTAAAACTAGGAAATCATCTTAAGTGAATTTCCATATAATTTAACTCTTGACTGCTCTGCTGTTCTTACAGGTTTTCATAAAAATTGACAGGTCAAGAATTTAAATAAAATAAAAGTATATACATGAAGCATACAGTATCAGTCAGCCTTTCGAATTTTTTATAGTCTGATTTTCCTGACCAGTGCCCTTTCATATACAGAAATCAACCTTATTTTTTCCAAAAATTCAGAAACATGAAACAAAATTATACTGGGATGTGTGATAGTGTCTGGGATCTCTAAATAGGGAAAGAACAAATATTGAAATGAAATACTGAAGGAAAGGAAGTTTTAGGGAGAGAGTTTTAGAGCCTGCTTTTTATCCAGTTATTAATTTCCTCCCAGTTTCTGATCACATCTAGGAAATCTCTTACCATGATGTATGTAATATGTTCATGTATCTCCAATTCTTGTCTTAATGAGAATATGATATGTTTATAGAAATAGAGCTACATCAGAAACTTTACAATATTGAGATAAATTCATACAAAAAATGCATATATACCATCCTAAAGTACTGTGTGAGAGAGTGGAAAGGCTGGATAATTCCAGGGACATGAGATGAGGCATGTCTATTGATTTCAAACACACAAAATGATCAACTTACACAGTAGGCTCTGCTACTGCTGCTGCTAAGTCGCTTCAGTCGTGTCCAACTCTGTGTGACCCCACAGACGGCAGCCCACCAGGCTCCCCCGTCCCTGGGATTCTCCAGGCAAGAACACTGGAGTGGGTTGCCATTTCCTTCTCCAATGCAGGAAAGTGAAAAGTGGAAGTGAAGTCGCTCAGTCATGTCCAACTCTTGACCCCATGGACTGCAGCCCATCAGGCTCCTCCGTCCATGGGATTTTCCAGGCAAGAGTACTGGAGTGGAGTGCCATTGCCTTCTCCAACATAGTAGGCTCTATTAGGACGTAAAGAGACTAACTGAGTTGATCATCTGCTCTCAAGTTTGAGGGGAAAAAAAAAGACATGTTCAGCAGTCAGAAAAATTCCAAGCAACACAGAATTAGAGTATAAATTGAGTATTTGTTGTTGTTCAGTCGCTAAGTCATGCCAGACTCTTTGCAACCCCATGGACTGCAGCATGCCAGGCTCTTCTGTCCTCCACTATCTTCTGGAGTTTGCTCAGATTCATGTCCATGCTATCTAACCATCTCATCCTCTGCTGCCCGCTTCTCTTTTTGCCTTCAATCTTTCCTGGCATCAGGGTCTTCACAGTGAGTCAGCTCCTCACATCAGGTGGCCAAAGTATTGGTATTACTGTCAAATTGAGTATTACTAACTGTCAAATTATATGCTAAATACCGTACTATTGAAAGTATGGTTTTGATGGAGGAAAACAAATTTTGATGAAAATAGTAACAGTTTCTAAAGGAGGTGATATTTGAGTCAGAAATTAATAAGTAGATAGGAGTATTTTATCATTATCATATCACTTTTCTACCCCATTGACTTCAGCTAAATCAATGCTATCCTTTCTAAAGTTTATCAACAAAAGAGCTGTCAATAAAAAAATTAAAATTATTGTTATTTTGGACATACATCTAGTTACTTAAATGATGTTTGTGCCAATCTTGTAGATGATAAGTTGTGTTTTGGTTGATTTTTTTGTTTTGGGTTTTTTTTTTTTTTTTTTTTTTTTTGCTTTACTATGATGAATTTGAAATGTGATGATTTTCAGACCTAAAAACACAAAAAAGTTAAAGTCAGGGAAAGAATGACTAGAGGCATATTACCCTGACCCATTCTTTCTAACAGAAACTGATTTATATTCTGTTCCTGATTGTGATTGTTTGCTCCTCTATGGAAAAAATTGATTTTATCCTGCAGTTCAAGCTTGGGTAACTCAAAAAACAAAGTGAAATCAGTGAAAGTTATAAATGACCCAAGGCTATGGAAAAATCTTTTTATTGCAAACAGAACTCACTCCCCACTCTCTAGAAGTTTTCATGAGTAAATATGTGGTAATATCCTTAGAATTTTGGATGAGGATTCCCAGGGCCATGACACAGCAAAATACAGAGTCTTATGAAGCTTTCTAACATGGGAATTTTTTTTTTTTTACTTTATTTTACTTTCAGTTCAGTTCAGTTTTACTTTACAGTACTATATTGGTTTTGCCATACATCAACATGAATCTGCCACAGGTGTACATGAGTTCCCAATCCTGAACCCTCCTCCTACCTCTCTCCCCATACCATCTCTCTGGGTCATCCCAGTGCACCAGCCCCAAGCATCCTGTATCCTGCATCGAACCTAGACTGGCGATTCATTTCTTACATGATATTATACATGTTTCAATGCCATTCTCCCAAATCATCCCACCCTCTCCCTCTTCCACAGAGTCCAAAATGGAATTTAGAATGATGGTAACGATTACCCTGTATGCGAGACAGCAAAAGAGACACAGATGTATAGAACAGACTTTTGGACTCCATGGGAATGTTTATAGAGTCTGCTAATTACTGGATTTTTCCTCCTAAATGGCCAGAGCTAACTTACCCTTGACAACACTGAGTAATTTAAGTGCCATGTGAACTAAAGGAAAAGAAGTAAGGCCTTTGGCAACTGAAGAGTAACTTCAGAGACCATTAGAGATGTTTCAAGAGAATTAAAGTGAGGATCACCATGTTCTGTGCAAAGCAATCATTTTTTCCCTGTATTTCAGTGAAGTTTTCTGACAAATGCATGGTAAAATGGCGTCTGTTTTGGGAGTTATGACAAAATAGTGAATATATATTCATGGTATAAGAAGTGTCCAAGGAACCCTAAGAAGTCATGGTGTATGGAGTATGTCTGAGTTAACTGAATGCAATCTCATTTTCCTTTTTTTCCCCAAATATTCATGTTCTTGCATAAACATGTTCATTATGTGTAAAATCCTTATATAAAATGTCAAAAAATGAACCCAAACAAACAAAAAACCCATGTCATTCTCTTCTACCTCCATTATCTGAGAGTTATTCTCATGCCCACTGCACTTTCCACCACATTCAGCATCTTCTCACAGTCCTCTTAAGAGTTACTATATTTCCTGTCATCCAGGCCCAGTGAAGGTGTGTGATTATTACTAAGAACAAAGCAAGTACCCTTAATAAAAAGACTGTATCTAGATACTGGGGTGAGACAGTCTTAAATGATTAGTATTCCACTTCCTACCTGCATACCATTTTAAACTCAATAAACTAAATTAGACTGAATGACTATTCTGTTTTTGCATTGGTTTACTTCTTTTGTATTGTTCAACTAATCTTTTCTTCCAATAATTGGGCTTTTGTATCAGACTGCTTATAAAGTATAAAATAAACTAGGAGTAAGAAAGAATCAAGCATTTTTCATAATATATAGAAATAGGGAAAACAGCCTCCCACTGTTTCATGATTTATTTTCAGCCAGTCCACCTGTAACATATTGAGGGCTGAGTAAATACAAAACGTCACCTCTTCCTGTCTGTTTCCTTCCAACTACCTTCCTTCTCCTCTTCCCTTAGAATCCTGAAATGTAAGATTTCATGATCACTATCTTCCAAATTGCCTCTCACTATCACATTCTCATTCCTGCCCTCTTGATTCTTAGAATGGGTCAAGAATATCCTGCTGCCTACCACATTTCTCTAGGCTATTTGTCAGAAAAGAAGGGTAGAATCCAATCACAACAAATGAGTGTGTTCTACTAACTCTATGAGCTATTCTCCACACTTTTTAAAAGCATAACATAGTGAATCTATTTAAAAGACATGGCCCGTGCCTATACAACAATTTCCAGAGTTCAGTCTTAATTGAATATGTATACTTTAATAATGGAAAAAAATTAGACTTCAACCATTTATAAAATACTGTGCATTTATCCTACATGCTCAAAACATTTAGCCAAATTATAAACAACATTTTACTTTACCACTCATAATTTTCAGCTATTATATAATGCATATAGTTTACTTATTTCCTATTTCTATACTATCCATAAACATTTAAATACCAGAGGTATTTTTTAAATATGTTTATTCATATTTATTTACTGCTTATATTCTTTAATGAATAAATCATCTGCAAAGGTATTATGAGGAATTTTTGCTTCCAATAATGTCAGACAATCTTTAATACATTTCAAAGGTTTAAAATCGTACAGAACATATTTTTCTGACAGCTCTGTAAATCACACAGTACTTCTACAACATCACCATAAATTCAGAAATTAAGGAGACTCCTTCTAAATTACCCATAGGGTAAAGAATAAATATGAAGAATACTAGAAAGTATTATAACTATAAAACTGCTTTCCCAACATTTTAATATGAAGCTTTTAATATGAAATTTATTCTTTTTAAATTTCTGTAATTAATTTTCAGAAAAAAATGAAAAGAATATAAAAGATAAGGATAGAAACATGAAATATCCTATAAACATGCTCTAAATAGGTAAGTAAAATCTAGAATAGCTCTTTGAAAAAAATTAACAAAACTGATAAACTCATGGGAACACTGATCAAGACAAAAGACAAAACAGAAACAATATCAGAAATGACAGTGTACATCATTATTAATCTCAAAGATGTAACAAAGATAATAACAACAGGGACGTCCCCAGTGGTCCAGTGGTTAAGACTCTGAGCTTTCATTGCAGGAGGCATGGGTTCTATCCCTGGACTGGGAACTAAGATCCCATTAGATAAAGGATGATGCCAAATATATATATGGGAAAATTTCAATGATTATGGATTATAGATTAAATAGATTAATCTTAGAAAATATGTATATATATATATATATATATATATATAATTTTTTCTTCCATTTCTAGTTTGTTGAGTGTTTTAGCCATGAAAATGTGTTGGACTTTGTCAAATGGCTTTTATGCATTGAGATGATCATATATGGTTTTTTCCTTTACTCTGTTGCTATTACATACTCTGGTAATGTAGACTGAGTTTCAAATATTGAGCCCACCCTCTCCCCTCCACTCTGGATATTTCTATGGCTCAAATCTTTACTCATTTCCATCTGTTTTTTAAATACCACCACTTACTAACGTCTACTGTGACCATTGCACTAGTCCTGATTTATTCCTTTTTTTTTTTCCTATAAAACAAGATGGCTAGAAATGGATTCTTTTAGTTTTAATTTATTTTGAAATGTCCTAATTTTCTCTTCATGTCTGATGGTGGTTTCACAAAATACAAACATCTTGGCTGAATATTTTCACGGTTTTGAATAAGTACCTCTGCTGCCTGCTAGCCTACATTTTGATGATGAAAAATCAATGCTAATCTTCTTGATCTCCCCAAAATACAAAGTCCACTTTGTCTCCTGCTGGTCTTAAGATTTTGTCTTTAACTTTGTCTTTCAGCCACTTGACCATGATGAATCTAAGTGTGGTTCCCAAGTGTGGTTCATTGAGTTTCTTCAAGGTATAAAGTATATTTTATATTTTAATATTAATATTAATTAAAATATTAATATTTTAAATCAAATTTGGAAAAATTTAGTTTGGTCATTATTCCTTCAAATATTTTTTCTTCTCCCTTTTTCTCTTTTCTAGTTTTTATTTTATACATATTTTTAAATGCTTAACATTCCCCATCAATATTTCAATATCTTTCACATTATTACTTGAGTTACACAGTTTCTATTTACATATCCTCAAATTCACTGACTTTTCTGTTAATTCAAATCTATTGTTGACATCAATTAATTAATTTTCCATTTAAGTCACTATAATTTTTAGCTCCCAATTAATATTTTTTTATAGACTCTATTTCTCTTTTATTTTTCTTAATTGCTATGAAAGTGCTGCACTCAGTACACCAGCAAATTTGGAAAACTCAGCAGTGGCCACAAGACTGAAAAAGGTTAGTTTTCATTCCAATCCCAAAGAAAGACAATGCCAAAGAATGCTCAAACTACCACACAATTGCACTCATCTCACATGCTAGTAAAGTAATGGTCAAAATTCTCCAAGCCAGGCTTCAGCAATACATGAAACGTGAACTTCCAGATGTTCAAGCTGGTTTTAGAAAAGGCAGAAGACCCAGAGATCAAACTGCCAACATCTGCTGGATCATCAAAAAAGGAAGAGAGTTCCGGAAAAATATCTATTTCTGCTTTATTGACTATGCAAAACCTTTGACTATGTGGATCACCACAAACTGTAGAAAATTCTTAAAGAGGGGAATACCAGGCCACCTGACCTGCCTCCTGAGAAATCTGCAGGCAGGTCAAGAAGCAACAGTTACAACTGGACATGGAACAACAGACTGGTTCCAAATTGGGAAAGGAGTACGTCAAGGTTGTATATTGTCACCCTGCTTATTTAACTTATATGAAGAGTACATCATGAGAAATGCTGGGCTGGAAGAAGCACAAGCTGGAATCAAGATTGCCGGGAGAAATATCAATAACCTCAGATATGCAGATGACACCACCCTTATGGCAGTAAGTGAAGAGGAACTAAAAAGCCTCTTGATGAAAGCGAAAGAGGAGAATGAAAAAGTTGGCTTAAAGCTCAACATTTAGAAAACGAAGATCATGGCATCTGGTCCCATCACCTCATGGGAAATAAATAGATGGGGAAACAATGGAAACAGTGTCAAACTTTATTTTGGGGGGCTCTAAAATCACTGCAGATGGTGACTGCAGCCATGAAATTAAAAGACGCTTACTCCTTGGAAGGAAAGTTATGACCAACCTAGATAGCATATTGAAAAGCAAAGACATTACTTTGCCAACAAAGGTCCATCTAGTCAAGGCTATGGTTTTTCCAGTGGTCATGTATGGATGTGAGAGTTGGACCGTGAAGAAAGCTGAGTGCCGAAGAATTGATGCTTTTGAACTGTGATGTTGGAGAAGACTCTTGAGAGTCCCTTGGACTGCAAGGAGATCCAACCAGTCCATTCTGAAGGAGATCAACCCTGGGATTTCTTTGGAAGGAATGATGCTAAAGCTGAAACTCCAATACTTTGGCCACCTGATGCAAAGAGTTGACTCACTGGAAAAGACTCTGATGCTGGGAGGGATTGGGGAGGAGAAGGGGACGACAGAGGATGAGATGGCTGGATGGCATCACCGACTCACTGGACATGAGTTTGAGTGAACTCCAGGAGTTGGTGATGGACAGGGAGGCCTGGCATGCTGCGATTCATGGGGTTGCAAAGAGTCGGATGTGACTGAGCAACTGAACTGAACTGAATTGTTGATTACCTGTCAGCACACATTGCTTGAATACTGTGAACATATTTTCATTCAGTTACTTGGGCATTTTTATAGCATCTGCTTTCAAGTTTTTGTCTGCTAAACCCAACATCTGTGTCCACTTGGTTTTAGTTTTGAGTGGCTGATATTTTCTTAATTATAATCACACATTTCTGTTTCTTTGCATATCTAAGAATGTGGGTTGAGAACCCTACAATATAAATAATGTATCAGATAAAGTGGTATTCTGTTTTATTTTTCTGAGGGCTGTTGCTTCCTTACTCTAGGAATATGCCTTGACTTAAACTAAAATGTCTGACCCACGAGTACAGCTCCTGGAATATGATGTGATGTTTTGGTTTTTCCATTCCTTTTTTCTCCTAGATTTCTGAGCTATGTGTCAACTGAAGGACTTAAAGTTTCTCTCACTGCCAACACCTCCCAGATACATTTCTGGAGGATCTGCTGTGAGCTCCCACTCCAGACCGTAGAATCCATCCAGGAAAGCTGTGGGCATCTGCTGCATGCCTGAACTGAGGCTGTCAACACCAGCTGGTAAAGCTGTGGGGAATCTCTCTCACCTTGTGTCAAGTCCTCCACCTCAGACAAATAAATACATTGGGATTTTGCTTCTCACCCAAATAGAGTCTGTTACCTCTTGCTGGCAAAGCTGCTTGGTTTTCACTGCCAACCACAAAGAAGCTGTCTTTAATTCTGTCCAAGGCTGGGTGGAAGCACAAGCACTCCCAGACAGAATAGTCAAGTTGAGCATCTTTCCCTAGCACAGCAGCAGTTTCTCATGAGTAAACAATTCTCAACTGATAGTCGGCCTTTTATCACTTCCCTGGGTCTTCAAATGATTGTAAAAATGTTTCCAGTTTTATACTAGACTTAATGGACTATGATTAACATTCCTTTTCATACATATTCAATTCTTTTGTTCCTGCCTCCTTTTGCCAGAATATTTAGAAAAAAAAGTTTAACAGTTTCAAAATCATATTCTAAGCTTAGGCAATAGGCTAGGAGAGAATGCAGGGGGAGAAAAACACAAATCTGTGATTCACTTTAAAGAACCACGCTCACACACATCAAGTGAGCTTTCATGGTTTCCTGAAAAGTATGATATTTTTGTCAATTTACCTTCCAACTCTTCCTAACTGTACTAGTCAGGATTCTCCAGACAAAGAACCACAGGAGATTTTATATATACATATAACGACTGCTATGATAGTCACCACCTAGGTGTGCCTCACAGGAGGATCCTAGAACACTTTACAGATTAATGGCATTTCATAGAATCCATAGGAGTTCCACTATCAGGGTTTCATAACACTCAAGTGTACCACTTGTGGCTGAAGAATATTGGAGAGAATTAACATGAAGCCAATCAAAGCGTCCTGCCACCTTATGTATAAATGGACCCTAAATCTCTCCTTTACACATTTAAGTCTTTGGCTAATATTATTTAAGTAATGTTCTCTTTCATAGTAAAACATTTCAGAGTAATCCAGAGGGTTCATGAACACAAAATTTTCCACTATATTAAACTGCTCCTATCTTTAACCCTCTAGCCTTTTTTATAACTTTTCTTGTTCACCATTAATTTTTAGCTGTTTTGGTTTGTTTGTTTTTTTGTTTGGAAGTCTTTTTCTTTTGAATATCTACTGAATAGTTGAGATGAAAGATGTGTTCAGGTTGATCATAATAACGAGTCGTTTTGATCATGTGTAAATAGGATTCTGAGCAGGAAGCACTGGAGAACTGTTTCTGCTGATAAGACAACATGCTGTAGGAGTGAAATTTCATGGCTGTATTTTCCTGAGCACATTGAAACTAGAAACCGCCAAAAGTTATGTAGGGCTAGTCTCAGTCTCTTGTTTATTCTGCCAAGAATGATTGGATGGTTTTGGACTCTTGGAGTGTCCCTCAAGTAGAATCATACCAAACAACTTCTGCCATTTCCAGTTCTCAATTCAAAACCAGCATCGTGAGTCTGAGGGGTGGGATATACAGTCCTACAAATGACTACTCATAGAGACAGAACACATTGTCACCAGTGGGAACATACATTATTTTAAACACTGCCATTTGGGAAGAATGCAGTTCAAATAACTGTATTTGGTCATAAAGGAAATCATGCACCAATTCCACTACACATACAAATATTTCTATGCAGACAACTGTACTGCTCCATGAGATGAATGTAATTTCAAAGGAGTTTCAGTTCAGTTCAGTTGAATCACTCAGTCATGTCTGACTCTTTGCAACCCCATGGACTGCAGCACGCAAGGTCTCCCTGTCCAACACCGACTCCTGGAGTTTACTCAAACTCATGTCCATTGAGTGGATGATGCCATCCAGCCATCTCACCCTTGGTCGTCCCCTTCTCCTCCGGCCTTCAATCTTTCCCAGGATCAGGGTCTTTTCAAATGAGTCAGTTCTTCACATCAGGTGGCCAAAGTATTGGGGATTCAGCTTCAGCTTCAGTCCTTCCAATGAATATTCAGTACTGATTTCCTTTAGGATGGACTGGTTGGGTCTCCTTGCAGTCCAAGGAACTCACAAGAGTCTTCTCCAACACCACAGTTCAAAAGCATCAATTCTTCCACACTCAGCTTTCTTTATAGTCCAGCTCTCGCATCCATACACGACTACTGGAAAAACCATTGCTTTGACTCTACGGACCTTTGTTGGCAAAGTAATGTCTCTGCTTTTTAAAATGCTGTCTAAGTTGGTCATAGCTTTTCTTCCAAGGAACAAGTGTCTTTTAGTTTTATGGCTGCAGTCACCATCTGCAGTGACGTTGGAGCCCAAAAATACAAAGTCTCTCACTGATTCCACTGTTATCCCATCTATTTCCCATGAAGTGATGGGAGCAGATGCCATGATATTAGTTTTTGAATGCTGAATTTTAAGCCAGCTTTTTCACTCTCCTCTTTCACTTTCATCAAGAGGCTCTTTAGTTCTACTTCACTTTCTGCCATAACGGTGGTGTCATCTGCATATCTGAGATTATTGATATTTCTCCAGGCAATCTTGATTCCAGCTTGTGCTTCTTCCAGCCCAGTGTTTCTCATGATGTACTCTACATATAAGTTAAATAAGCAAGGTGACAATATACAGCCTTGACGTACTCCTTTCCTGATTTGGAACCAGTCTGTTGTTCCATGTCCAGTTCTAGCTGTTGCTTTTTTACCTGCCTACAGATTTCTCAGGAGGCAGGTCAGGTGCTCTGGTATTCCCATCTCTTTGAGAATTTTCCACAGTTTGTGGTGATCCACACAGTCAAAATCTTTGGCATAGTCAATAAAGCAGAAGTAGATGTTTTTATGGAACTCTCTTGCTTTTTTGATGATCCAACAGATGTTGGCAATTTGGTCTCTGGCTACTCTGCCTTTTCTAAAACCAGCTTGAACATCTGGAAGTTCACGTTTCATGTATTGCTGAAGCCTGGCTTGGAGAATTTTGACCATTACTTTACTAGCATGTGAGATGAGTGCAATTGTGTAGTAGTTTGAGCATTCTTTGGCATTGCCTTTCTTTGGGATTGGAAGGAAAACTAACCTTTTCCAGTCTTGTGGCCACTGCTGAGCTTTCCAAATTTGCTGGCATATTGAGTGCAACATTTCCACAGCATCATCTTTCAGGATTTGAAATAGTTGAACTGGAATTCCATCACTGTCATTAGCTTTGTTCATAGTGATGCTCCTTAAGGCCCACTTGACTTCACATTCCAGGATGTCTGGCTCTAGGTGAGTGATCACACCATCGTGATTATCTGGGTCATGAAGATCTTTTTTGTATAGTTCTTCTGTGTATTCTTGCCACCTCTTCTTAATATCTTCTACTTCTGTTAGGTCCATACCATTTCTGTCCTTTATTGGGCCAATCTGCATGAAATGTTCCTTTGGTAACTCTAATTTTCTTGAAGAGATCTCTAGTCTTTCCCATTCATTTTCCTCTATTTCTTTGCACTGATCACTGAGGAAGGCTTTTTTATCTCTCCTTGCTATTCTTTGGAACTCTACATTCAAATGGGTATATCTTTCCTTTTCTCTTTTGCCTTTTGCTTCTCTTCTTTTCATAGCTGTTTGTAAGGCCTCCTCAGACAACCATTTTGCCTTTTTGCATTTCTTTTTCTTGGGGATGGTCTTGATCCCTGTCTCCTATATAATGTCATGAACCTCCGTCCATAGTTCTTTAGGCACTCTGTCTATCAGATCTAATCCCTTGAATCTATTTCTCACTTCCACTGTATAGTTGTAAGGGATTTGATTTAGGTCATACCTGAATGGTCTAGCGGTTTTCCCTACTTTCTTCAATTTAAGTCTGAATTTGGCAATGAGTTCACGATCTGAGCCACATTCAGCTCCAGGTCTTGTTTTTGCTGACTGTATAGAGCTTCTCCATCTTTGGCTGCAAAGAATATAATCAATCTGATTTTGGTATTGACCATCTGGTGATGTCCATTTGTAGAGTCCTCAAAGGAATTTAGGGCACAACGTTCAACAAACTATTGATTACACCTGAAAAAATGATTCTCATGAGACTCAATTCTCAGGTGAGGTGTCGGGAGACACCTCATTCATTTTGAAACCTTTACCTCTTTGTACATAGGAACTTTTACTAGAATAGTTTCTGGTGTCATTAGTCAACCTTGATTGAATAATTTTTTGTTGTTGTTTTTTGGTTTTTTTTTTTTTACTTGGAATGAATTTTCATCATTCCTTCACTGACTTTATCAGTCAATAGTAATCACGGTATATTTCAGTCAATTTGATCTTTCTAAATTAAGTCAATTAGACAAATGATGAAGCTAAGAATTTTTTGGTTGTCTCTGATAACAACATTCAAATATTGGATTTCCATATTAGTTTCCTTCCTCTGCAGGCTCCCTGGTGGTTCAGTGGTAAAGAATCTCCTGCAATGCAAGAGACATGGGTTTGATCCCTGAGTTGGGATGATCCCCTGGAGGAGAAAATGGCAACCCACTCTAGTATTCTTGCCTGGGAAATCCCAGGGTCAGAGAAGCCTGGTGGGCTACAGTCCATGTGGTCACAAAAGAGTCAGACACAACTTAGCAACTAAACAATAACAACCCCTTCTTCTGCATCCTAAAGTTTTTATCACATGCCCAAGGAATGGAGACTACTGTTATGATTTAGTAATTCCACATGTAAAATGAAATTCATCATTCAAAAGAATTATCACATGACCTGACAGCGCTTTATCATATAATTGTATCATCCCTTTATATAACCAAGGAGTAATAGAAATAATAATAGCAATCCTCTTTCACAGAGATTATTTTATATAATCATCACAATAACACTATGAAAAATGTACTAATTACCCTGAGCTACAATGCCAGAAAAGAAAATAGAATCCAAGTCTATCATAGTATAAAATCTGTTTTCTTAACCACTTGAAAGAAACATTTGAGATAAATTAACAGTTCTCCAGGAAAGATTAGCCTTGATAATGTCACTTTCAGTGATGTGTGTAGAGGGGGTTGAAAGTGACAAGACACCTAGAAAGACTGGAGCAAAAAAAAAAAACCATAGGATTCCCTATGCCATTTATGAAGAAAATAATTTTCAGATGTGTTAAACAACTTCCCCCAATCATAGAGCTATTATCTGAAGCTCCATACCACTTTAAATAAGACCTCTGAATCCTCAGATTCCAATTTTTCAGACTCTTCCAATTTTCACTGTTATCTCCATTTCTACAAAAGAGGGAGTTAGAACAGATGAGAAATAAAGGGAAGGATATTCTCAGCCGTGAAACTGTAAGCAAGTATCAGACCCCTCTGAAAAGATCATACAAGCCTTCAACGATACACGAGCACTTCATGTGATTTGGAGTGTCTCAGAAAACAATACTGAATTTTGACATGAAAAAGAAATTGTGTGTCAGCTAAGCTGCACCTGTGTCAAGGCTGTGAAAGCTCTAAGTCAGGAAACATACGGTTCCATCACTGATCCATTACTTGCTAGCAGAGAAACTTCTCTCAAGTTACTTTACTTCACTAGACCTTAATAGTTACAGAAGCATAATGCTGTTGAGTGAATTAGATATGATGATCCATGTGAAGTGGTCAGTACACTGTTCCATACATCAGTTCAGTTCAGTTCAGTCACTCAGTCGTGTCCGACTCTTTGCAACCCCATGAATTGCAGCACGCCAGGCCTCCCTGTTGATCACCAACTTCCAGGGTTCACCCAAGCCCACATTCATCGAGTCGGTGATGCCATCCAGCCGTCTCATCCTCTGTTGTCCCCTTTTCTTCCTGCCCCCAATCCTTCCCAGCAACAGAGTCTTTTCCAATGAGTCAACTCTTCGCATCAGGTGGCCAAAGTATTGGAGTTTCAGCTTTAGCATCATTCCTTCGAAAGAACACCCAGGACCAATCTCCTTTAGAATGGACTGGTTGGATCTCCTTGCAGTCCAAGGGACTCTCAAGAGTCTTCTCCAACACCACAGTTTAAAAGCATCAATTCTTTGGCACTCAGCTTTCTTCATAGTCCAACTCTCACATCCATACATGACCACTGGAAAAACCATAGCCTTGACTAGACAGACTTTTGGTGGCAAAGTAATGTCTCTGCTTTTCAATATGCTATCTAGGTTGGTCATAACTTTCCTTCCAAGGAGTAAGCATCTTTTAATTTCATGGCTGCAATCACCATCTGCAGTGATAGTGGCTACTTATTACTTGTTAGCTGCTGCTGTTGCTTTAATATGAACCAAGGGAAATTGTCACATCTAAACAAGATGCTTTGTAAGTAGTGAAAATAACTTTCTCTGACTTAACCACAATGAGATACTATTTATTGTGCTGATTCAAATGTAACATTATAAACCTACTAGAAGAAATGTGATAAATATCTATAGAGAGACATTTATAACCCATGAGATCAAACCAGGGAAACAGTGTAGCCAAGACACATTTTGGCTTACAAGTGATGGAGTGCAGTAGCAATTTCAATTTCTTGACTCAAGTATTAGTGCAAAGTAACAAAGAAAATCAGAAATGAAAAATCTTCATTTAATAAAACTTAAACACAACTGCCATCACCATCCACAATATCTGAGTATAGCTGTGAAGCTCAGCAAAGACAACAGAGAAAAGTAACCCGAGGTGGTGACCAAAAGAAGTAAAAATAGGTCTGATCTCAAATTTCTCCATGGCAAAATAAAATTCTAGGAGACAGAGAGCTCTAATACAAAGTATGGAGTGAAAGTATAAACCAAAAATTTTATAAACAGCCAAACTGTCACTTTAAATAAAAAGTCATAAAATGAAAAAAATTAAATCCAATAACCTATAAATCCTTCCTTTAAAAAAAGGACAAAATTCAACTAATCAAAAAATGACTAAAAATATTACTATTAAAAGTTTTCAGTGTCATGGAATTTACTTTACTTTAGTGTAAACTAAAACAAATACGTCATTTATGGGTAAAGAACAGAATGTCTGTGTCAAAGGTCATACATAATTATGCAGCTATGAAACAAAAGTTGTAAGGAAAGACATAAGAAAATGGAAGATAGTATAAACATACAATTTCATCTTTTACAGAAAAGCGATGAATGGTGTGAATAATAAAGATGATAAATACAAGCATAAAGTTAAAGAGTAAAAAAAGTTTCATATACTAAAATTAGGTAGTAAATTAAGAGAGGCATACAAAGGGAATAGAAATATATTTACTGCACTCTTCCTCATGGTGTGAATAAATTTTTACTACATAAAAAAGCAACTTGAGTAAAGTACAGAATTGTTTTTGTAGATTTAATGCAAGCCTAATTAATATTCCTGGGTTTATTTTTCAGAAATTTCCTCTCTTATTCTAATTTTTTTTTTTTTAGGTTTCCTTCAAGTTTTTGTTTTTTATTTATTTATTTTTTTTTTTTTTACAAGAGGGTGTGGAGAAAAGGGAACCCTCCTACACTGTTGGTGGGAATGCAAACTAGTACAGCCACTATGGAGAACAGTGTGGAGATTCCTTAAAAAATTGCAAATAGAACTACCTTATGACCCAGCAATCCCACTGCTGGGCATACACACCGAGGAAACCAGAATTGAAAGAGACACATGTACCCCAATGTTCACCTCTCTTATTCTAGAATCCATGCAGCAACACAAAGGACCAAGAACTTCCAAGGATATTTGAAAGCAGATTAACAAATCTGAAAGACTTAACATGACCAGATACCAAGGTTTATTATAAAAAGATAATGTGGCATCAACACAAGCGTTAACTAAATAGTCAATGAAACTCAGTAGCAAATCCTGAAACAGACACAGCCATATGTGGTTAATGGCCAATGTGGCCCTACAATGCAATGGCGGAAATACTGCATTTTTCAATAAGTAATTTTGTGTCAACTAGTGCATTAGTCTTCTATGGCACCATAAAAAAAAAAAATTTACCACACATGTACTGGCTTAAAACAACCCAAATTTATTACTCATCTTTTCTGTGGGTACTGATACAGGTGAGCTGGGACCTTTGTTCAGGGCCTCACATAGGAGGATGCACAGGAGCTGATAGTCAGGGCTGGAGACTCATTTAAGGCTCTGGGTCATGGTTGTTGCTGTAATTCACTTCCTTTTGGTTGTTGGGCTCAAGCTCTCATTTGATAGAGACTGCTTACCCTCACATATGGGCCCCTCTCCAAAATAGAAGTACACTCCTTCAAAGTCAACAGGAAAATTTCTCTCATACTTCAGAGCTCTTCCTTCAAAAAGGGCAAAGGCTCTCTGAAGAGCTCATCTGATTAGATCAGTGCCAGTTAAAATAGTCTCCCTTCTAATTAAATCAAAGTTAGCTTAATGACATCTGAAAAATCACTTAACCTTTTTTCTGTAACATAGCCTAATCAATGACTGAGAGGAGACTTGCTAGGCACAAAAGGCTGGAATCTCAGAGGGCATATCAGAATTTTCCACCACAATGAGATACACCTAGAGACCAAAAAAAAAGTTAAATCCTTATCTCGAACTATAAACAAAATTCAATTCTTATCTTACCTTATAAACAAAAATCAAGAAATTCCAGATTTGGGTGGGGAAAAAAATCGTGCTTTAACAAAAGTGGAGAACAGTACATTAGTGATTGTGGTTTTGGCAAATAGCTCATTAAGACAGAAAAATATACTAACAAAGAAAAATGATAAGCTGACTATTTCAAAGTTAAGAACTTCTGTTTATTAAGTCATGTTTGATTCTTTGCAACCCCATAGACTAATATAGTCCATGGAATTCTCTAGGCCAGAATACTGGAGTGGGTAGCCTTTCCCTTCTCTAGGGGATCTTCCCAACCCAGGAATCAAACTGGGGTCTTCTGTGTTGCAGGAGGATTCTTTACCAGCTGAGCTATCAGGGAAACCCTTCTGTTTATTAAACCAGAATAAAAATCCAAAGTATGAAAAGACATTTTGTAATGTGTATATACAACCAACAAAAGACTCTTATATTGACAATATGTAAAGAATTCTTACAAATCACAATAGGAAACAGAAAATTTAGTAGTATGCAGGAAAAAAGACTTGTAAAGGCAATTGAAAAAATATATGCAAATGACAAATAAGCATATGAAATGCACTCAATTTGATTAACAGTCAGAGGAATGAAAATAAAAAATACAATAAAACATAACACTCACTTCAGCTCAGTTCAGTTCAGTCGGTCAGTCGTGTCCAACTCTTTGCGACCCCATGAATCGCAGCACACCAGGCCTCCCTGTCCATCACCATCTCCCGGAGTTCACTCAGACTCACGGCCATCAAGTCCATGATGCCATCCAGCCATCTCATCCTCGGTCATCCCCTTCTCCTCCTGCCCCCAATCCCTCCCAGCAACACAGTCTTTTCCAATGAGTCAACTCTTCACATCAGGTGGCCAAAGTACTGGAGTTTCAGCTTTAGCATCATTCCTTCCAAAGAAATCCCAGGATTGATCTCCTTGAAGTCCAAGGGACTCTCAAGAGTCTTCTCCAACACCGCAGTTCAAAAGCATCAATTCTTCGGCTCTCAGCCTTCTTCACAGTCCAACTCTCACATCCATACATGACCACTGGAAACACCATAGCCTTGACTAGATGGACCTTAGTTGACAAAGTAATGTCTCCGCTTTTGAATATACTATCTAGGTTGGTCATAACTTTTCTTCCAAGGAGTAAGCGTCTTTTAATTTCATGGCTGCAATCACCATCTGCAGTGATTTTGGAGCCCCAAAAAATAAAGTCTGACACTGTTTCTACTGTTTCCCTATCTATTTTCCATGAAGTGATGGGACCAGATGCCATGATCTTCGTTTTCTAAATGTTGAGCTTTAAGCCAACTTTTTCGCTCTCCTCTTTCACTTTCATCAAGAGGCTTTTTAGTTCCTCTTCACTTTCTGCCATAAGGGTGGTGTCATCTGCATATCTGAGGTTATTGATATTTCTCCTGGCAATCTTGATTCCAGCTTGTGCTTCTTCCAGTCCAGCGTTTCTCATGATGTGCTCTGCATATAAGTTAAATAAGCAGGGTTGACAATATACAGCCTTGACATACTCCTTTTCCTATTTGGAACCAGTCTGTTGTTCCATGTCCAGTTCTAACTGTTGCTTCCTTACCTGCATACAGATTTCTCAAGAGGCAGGTTAGGTAGTCTGGTATTCCCATCTCTTTCAGAATTTTCCAGAGTGGCCAAAATTTACAAAAAGATTAAAATGTGAAGTACTACAGAGCATGTGAATGAACTGGGAACATTACTGGAAAATGCTTTGTTCATGCCTACTAAAACTGAACATACCCATCATTGTGCAGAGCAATCTCATTTTTAGATTATGCTTAATAAACATGTACCCAGAAAATAAAATAAAATAATAAACATGTATGTACCATGAGATAGGCCAGCATATTCCTAGCAGCACTATTCCTCACGTCCATAAAATGGAACTACTCAAGGGCTCTTCAGCAGAAGACTAGATAATCACAGTATATTTACTTAACAAAATAATATTCATAACAGAAATGAATGTTCTCAAACAATACACAGTAGTGAAATAAACACCCAAACATAAAGTTGAACAAAATAAGTGATACAAAAGAAGGAGTGATTATATAATTTATATCCAGTACATCCAGGAAAACATCTACTTTTCCTTTATTGACTATGCCAAAGCCTTTGACTGTGTGGATCACCACAAACTATGGAAAATTCTGAAAGAGATGGGAAATCCAGACCACCTGATCTGCCTCCTGAGAAATCTGTAGGCAGGTTAAGAAGCAACAGTTAGAACTGGACATGGAACAACAGACTGGTTCCAAATCAGGAAAGGAGTACGTCAAGGTTGTATATTGTCACCCTGTTTATTTAACTTATATGCAGAGTACATCATGCAAAATGCTGGACTGGAAGAAGCACAAGCTGGAATCAAGATTGCCAGGAGAAATATCAATAACCTCAGATATGCAGATGACATCACCCTTCCACCCTTATGGCAGAAAGTGAAGAACTAAAGAGCCTTTGATGAAAGTGAAAGAGGATAGTGAAAAATCTAGCTTTAAACTCAACATTCAGAAAACTAATATCATGGCATCCGGTCCCATCAGTTCAGTTCAGTTCATTATGGCAAGTAGATAGGGAAACACTGGAAACAGGGAGAGACTTTGTGTTTTGGGGCTCCAAAATCACTGCAGATGGTGACTGCAGCCATGAAATTGAAAGACCTTGCTCCTTGGAAGAAAAGCTATGACCAACCTAGACAGCATATTAAAAAGCAGAGACATCATGTTGCCAACAAAGGTCCATAGAGTCAAAGCTATGGTTTTTCTAGTGGTCATGTATGGATGTGAGAGTTGGACTATAAAGAAAGCTGAGCACGGAAAAATTGATGCTTTTGAACTGTGGTGTTGGAGAAGACTCTTGAAAGTCCCTTGGACTGCAAGGAGATC
This sequence comes from Capricornis sumatraensis, assembly GCF_032405125.1. Taxonomy (NCBI): domain Eukaryota; kingdom Metazoa; phylum Chordata; class Mammalia; order Artiodactyla; family Bovidae; genus Capricornis; species Capricornis sumatraensis. Next base: position 48,952,765 of record NC_091083.1, read on the forward strand.
CAACCAGTCCATCCTAAAGGAAATCAGTCCTGAATATTCATTGGAAGGACTGATGCTGAAGCTGAATCTCCAATACTTTGGCCACCTGATGGGAAGAACTGACTCATTTGAAAAGACCCTGATGCTGGGAAAGATTGAAGGCGAGAAGAGGAAACAACAGAGGGTGAGATGGCTGGATGGTATCATCAACTCAATGGACATGAGTTTGAGTAAACTTTGAGAGTTGGTGATGGACAGGGAGGCCTGGCGTGCTGCAGTCCATGGGGTGGCAAAGAGTCAGATACAACTGAGCCACTGAACTGAACTGAACTGATACAGTACATAAAAGGAAAAAACAGGCAAAACTAACCTATACTATTAGAAGTCAAGATAAAGTTTACCCTTAAAGTACGCAAAAAAACTGATAGGAAATGTGGGCAGAATTTTGAGGCTTGAGTAATGTTCTTTTCCTTGAGCTGGATGCTATTTACACCAGTGTGTTAAGACTGTGAAAGATTTTTGAAAGGCACACTTCTAGGATATTTGAACTTATATGTATATTACACAGCAAAATAAACTTTTTTACAAATAGAACAGAATGCCTCCAATTGCATTTAATTTCCAAGTACAAAATTAAAATAAAATGATGTTAAAGATATCAGTTACAACCAAAACAAACTCATAAGAAGAGGTCAGAGTTACAACTTGAATATCAAGCTTTTATTTCAAGACAGAAAAACAAAATGAAAGAGAGCAGTGAATGCCTTTATAATGATAAATTTGAAATACACAATGGATATCTAACAATTTTGCATATATAGGCAAAAAATAACATATGTTCATCCAAGATGGGCTTACAACAAGCTCTGAAAATTTGCATCTCCAAAAAACCAACAACAAAAAAAAGGCAATAATTTCATAGTCAACACTTTCAGGATTCTGGAAATCAAAGACTAGCTACAGTAATAAAAAATTGGTACGGTATTGCCATAAGAATAGACATTGTAGTCCAATGAAATAGATTTGAGAATTTAAAAATAAACCCATAGACCCACGGCCAATTTATTTTTGGCAAGCAAGGCAATACCCATCAACTCAGACAAATAATCTCTTTAATAAATAGTGCTCAGATAACTGGACATCCACATTAAAAGAATGACAGTGGGCCCCCAATCTCCACCATGTACAAAAATTATCTTAAAACAGATCAATCACCTAAATATATTGAAATTTTGAAAGAAACTTGGGAGGAAATAAGGAATGAATTAGGATAATTCACATCTTAGGTCAAAAAGCTTCTCAGTTGAGAAACAAAGTTGATGGTTCAGCTCAGTTCAGTCACTCGGTCGTGTCCAACCCTTTGCCACCCCATGGACTGCAGCACGCCAGGCCTCCCTGTCCATCACCAACTCCCGCTCCCCCTGGAGCAGCTGTGAGGAGATACCCCACACTGAAGGGCAAATGAGAAGCCCCAGCAAGATGGTAGCAGGGTGAAATTGCATATGAAATCAAACCCCATACCTTCCAGAGATGTTTGAAGGGTTCAAACAAAACCTTGTGGGCACCAGGACCCAGGGACCCCACAGAGACTGAGCCAGACCTACCTTAGAGTGTCTCCTGCGGAGGTACGGATCTGCAGTGGCCTGCTGCAGGGGCTCTGGGTGCAACAGACCTGGGTATGGCATAAGCCCTCTTGGAGGAAGTCACCATTAACCCCACCATAGAGCCACCAGAACTTACACAGGACTGGGGAAACAGACTCTTAGAGGGCACAAACAAAACCTTGTGCTCATCAGGACCCAGAAGAAAGGAGCAGTGACGCTACAAGAGACTGACCCACAGTTGCCCAGGAGTCTCCAGCAGAGGCGTGGGTCGGCAGTGGCCTGCTACAGGGTCAGAGGCACTGAGTGCAGCGCTGCCTGCATGTGACCTTTTGAAAGAGATCACCATTATCTTCAAAGTTTATGGTAAATAAACAAAGTCACTAAAGAACCAGCAGAAAATCTAACATAAACTCAGATTAAGGCATGGCCTCGTAGGTATGTTTCAAAGCTCAGAAAATAGGAGGAAAGCTACATCACAGTGGCAGTCTTCAGAACCAAAATCCAGAAACACTACGAATGGTCACAAGGACCAGCCAGTGACCCGGGCCAGGAGCAGCCCCCGCGCGGCGAGGACTCGCAGGCTCCAGTGCCCTGGGGCTGGGGCGGCCATCTTGGCCAGCCTCCTCTCTGCCGCCGAGGCAGGAGACCCGCACTGCTACCCCACCGCGGGAGACACGCACACTCACCTCGCGCGGCCTCCTGTCACTGAGGCACCTGCGGGCCGGCGTCTGCTCAGGGCGTTCTGTCAGGTGCAATCACCTGAGGGCGGGCGTCAGGCCTGAGGCACGGGAGGCGCTGGGTGTTCACCTTTGCTGCCCCAGAGCGCAGCCTCCAGGGCTCAGCTTTCGTCGGGACCCCAGGTTTATGACTTGGGGGTTACCTCTGAGCCCTGGGTTTACATCAGGACGCCAGTTTACGGCTGAGCCCGCTTTACAACGTGGGGCGTCAGACAAGGGCTTTAGTCAGGTGAGGGTGTCCGGACGCAGACCCCGCCCTGAGTTCCCACAGGACCGTGCCCGTCGGAGGGCCCAGGGGCTAGCACTGCGGAGGCAGAGGCGACTCTTTGGGGCCCCAGCAGCTTCCCGGTCTCTACCAGGTGCGTGTGCAGGTGACCAGGCAGCTCGGGTGGGAAGGGGTCCAGTCCACCAATGGTGACCGTGGCCTGGGGTGGCTCTGCTGCCCTGCAGGCCGGGCTGTGGGCACCCGGGGCCCTCGGGTTTGCTTGGGTTTCCTGGAGGGTCTCTGTGATTCCAGGATCAGTGATTGTGTGTGTACTGTGCGTGTTAAGTATGTAGTTTATATAATACTTATAGTATAGGTAATGCCTATAACATTATAATGCTTATAGTATATATAGTGCATATATAATAGTTATGTACAATACCTATAATATATATAATAGCCAGTGATTCCAGGACCAGTCATTGTGTGTGTACTGTGCGTTTTAAGTATGTAATTTAAATAATACTTATAACATTATAATACTTATAGTATATCTATAATATATAGTATTTATAGTACATATATAATAGCTATATATATAATACCTATAATATTATAACACCTGTAATATTATAATCAGTTCAGTCAGTTCAGTTCAGTCGCTCAGTCGTGTCCAACTCTTTGTGACCCCATGAATCGCAGCACGCCAGGCCTCCCTGTCCATCACCAACTCCCAGAGTTCACTCAGACTCAGGTCCATCGAGTCAGTGATGCCATCCATCCATCTCATCCTCTGTTGTCCCCTTCTCCTCCTGCCCCCAATCCCTCCCAGCAATAGAGTCTTTTCCAATGCGTCAACTCTTCGCATGAGATGGCCAAAGTACTGGAGTTTCAGCTTTAGCATCATTCCTTCCAAAGAAATCCCAGGATTGATCTCCTTCAGAATGGACTGGTTGGATCTCCTTGAAGTCCAAGGGACTCTCAAGAGTCTTCTCCAACACCACAGTTCAAAAGCATCAATTCTTCAGCGCTCAGCTTTCTTCATAGTCCAACTCTCACATCCATACATGACCACTGGAAACACCATAGCCTTGACTAGATGGACCTGTTTTGGCAAAGTAATGTCTCTGCTTTTCAATATGCTATCTAGCTGGTCATGACTTTTCTTCCAAGGAGTAAGCGTCTTTTAATTTCATGGCTGCAGTCACCATCTGCAGTGATTTTGGAGCCCCAAAAAATAAAGTCTGACACTCTTTCCACTGTTTCCCCATCTATTTCCCATGAAGTGATGGGACCGGATGCCATGATCTTTGTTTTCTGAATGTTGAGCTTTAAGCCAACTTTTTCACTCTCCACTTTTACTTTCATCAAGAGGTTTTTTAGCTCCTCTTCACTTTCTGCCATAAGGGTGGTGTCATCTGCATATCTGAGGTTATTGATATTTCTCCTGGCAATCTTGATTCCAGCTTGTGCTTCTTCCAGCCCAGCGTTTCTCATGATGTACTCTGCATATAATACCTATAACATATAGTATAATACCTATAATATATAGTATATATAGTAGTTATATATACCTATGATATATAGCATATATTGTGCATATAATGTATATAACTGTGTGTACATATGTACATATATATACTGTGTGTATTAAACACACATTTATCAGAAAAGGAAACATTGTTTCTTAAATGTAGGAAAAGATGTTCAATCTCCCTTTTAATAAAAGAAATAAAAATTTAAAAACAATTGACAATTTTTCACCTAGTTAAGTGGTAAAGATGATAGATGAATAGATAGGCAGACATACTTCCCACCAGAAAATAGGAAAACAGACTGTCTCATTTACTGTTCATGAAGGATAAGTCAGCAGAATTCAGTGAAAGGTAATTTTTACAATACCCAGTGTGTGTTCACATATACACAAACATAAGTATGGAAATTACTTTGATCTAGCAGAATTTTTCTCCTTAGCAGTTATTTGCTGATATTCTTTCACCTGTGGGAAATGAGGCATGCACAGATTGTTGCAGCGTGGTTTATACAAACGCAAATTGGATGAGACATAAATACCCATTAATGGAAGACTTGTTAAATAAATTATGTACATCAATAAAGTTGAGAACCCAGTAGGGAGCATTTAAGGGAAAGAGGCAGCTGTATATGTATTTTAAGTAAAACACTAGGAATAGATGAATGTGTGTCTATGAGTACATATGCTTGTAAATAAAAAGAAATGTGAAATAAGCAAAGCTTGTTACTTCTGAGGAGGAACCTTGGATAGATGGGAACAAATTAATTTCACATTCTTTGTATACATTTGTGTATTACCTGTTCTACAGAATAAATATCAGAAAAGTAAACAAACAAACATCCAAGTTAATAACAACGAGATGCTGTGCAGAGACTCTAGCCCAAGGCTCTAATCTCTGACTTTTCCTCTAACAATCTGTGACTTAATTAAGGTTAGTTCCTTAACACCTGGACATCCCTATTCTTATCAGGTAGATGAAGAGGGGACTTATAAAGAGCATTTTAGGGATCGTTTGATTTCCAGTCATCTATCAAGCTATTCATGTCATAAGACAGATGCAGCAAGACCCAGTGTTTTACGGGTATTGTGGTTTTTGGGTTTTGATGTCTCTCTTTTTTTTTCATTGAAACCATCTTCATTGGTCAATATGCTTCCAGCACAGTCTAACGGAGGGAAGAGAGACTTTGCTCAAAAACTCCTTTTATTTTATTCATAATGTAAGTCAGTTGCCATACAAACACTGCCTTCATTTTCTCCCATATTCTAAAAGAAAGACAATAGTCCAATCAGAGTATTATTCCTCATTATGTAATTTTTCTATCAAAAGCTTGGGAGGGTTTTAAGTTCTATCTTGATCTGTTTGCTGCTTCATGCGTACGTGCTGTAATTACATTCAAACTGACACCTTCAGAGTAAAAAATTTTTTTCTTCATGATCTCACTGCCTTAGGTAGTTTCTCAAAGTGTGCACACCCCCGAAATAAAGTTATGTGATTCTAAAAATGAACTCATTATGTGCAAATTGTTGCCTAGGAAAAGAGCCATTTAGAGGAAATCGCAGACGCACAGATTTGAGTGAACAACTGCTCATCATTTTCCAATTAGTTCTTGTCTCTGTGTGTGTGTTTTCAGTCTTTAATGCTGTACCTTTCTGTCTTCGCTTTTTTGTGTGGATTGTACGGCAGGCTTGTGTCTCTGCCTTCAAGCTGCTGTTGAAAGGTTTATGGGGTGTTGCGCTTGTGGATGAAAGTCTATTGGCCCCGCTCGGAAATCTGTTGAAAACAAGCTATCCTGTGTATTCAATTTGAATCATAAACTGTGGAGTAGAGGATCTGGTGGGAATGGCCTTGGCTTATCCACTGAGGCGTGTGGAAGATGAGTTTTGTGAGAGAGACTGAGGAGTGCTGAACGTAGATAGAGAATAATCCTTGATTATTCGACTGACAGGAATACGTGGCGAGGCTTGGGAGACAGGGATTCTTAGGTCATCTACAGTCATGTGTTTGCTTCCAGGACAGAAAATACTTCTATCCCCAAAAAGTGTTTTCTGATTGAAGAGCTGCTTGGGAAACTCAGGTGACTGCATTGACTTCCAAGAGGTTGTCAAACATAGTACAGATGTTCTAGATTTCTTTTAAGGGGCGTGGGATTTTCACCCTATTACCCATGCACTATGCCAATAGTGCATTCAGTAAAATGCCATCACATTCAACATTTCATACCGTCCATCTCAACACATACCCCTTATCTTCACGTGTGACATATGGGCACTGAGCTCACATCCATGAGAGTACTCTGGGTGTGTATGATGTACAACAGAAACATTGCTTAAATCATGATAAGACAGAGACTATCCACGGACAGAAGGCCAGCTATGGAGTAAGGACAAAGATCTTAAGGCACTGTGTTTGAGACTGTTTATGGAGTAGTGAGCTAACCGTCCAGCTGTTTCTTTGTGAGCACATACCTGCTAGGTTTCTGCTCCAGCCATGCACCACAGTGGGTGCTGTGATCCTGTGATTCCACCATAACTTGATCAGTGGCACTGCAGCTAAGTAACTGATTGTACGTCAGGCAGCAGAGAGATCTTTGATTAATCTCCTCCTGGTATGTTTAAAAGATGGAAAACCCCCTACGGGTTCCCGTTTGCTCTCCTTCTTTGCAGAGATCAGAGACAAATAGTTCCTTGCCGTGTTATTCTTGTCTGTGTAAAGAGGATTTGTACAAGAAAGTCCCTGGTGTAAACAGTATTGAAAACTTGTCTGAAGGATTAAAGCACCTCTAGTGATCTGCCCCCAGGACTGTCTTCTTGCAGGCTGCACTGATGATGCCAGGAGCAAGCTGCTTTGGATGGTGCTCAGCACCGGCATAGAAAATAAGTACAGACTGACACAGTACAAAATCAAGCTTTGCCTCTACATTTTAATGTAGATATTAAAGGATGGCAGATTCAAGATATTAGGATATATGCATAATGTATCAACTGAAATTAGAGACACAATGAGCTGTTTTTCATACGTTCAGTGGGCGTATTGAGCTATGTAAATGGGACTGTTAAGAACAGAGAAAACCAAAGCAAAGAGAAATCAAAGTATAGGCACAACAAAATGCTAACACTTGAAAACACTTTAGAGCTTGTGGAAGTAGGATTCAGGATTTTTTCCTGCTACATCAGAAAAGTAGTTCAGTGTCATTTACTAGTTCCCAAACAGGAAATTTGGTTTGACTGTCAAAATAATCTCTTCGGATTAGCGAATCATTAACAACTTAATCCAGCAAAGCTCTGCTCTTATTTCCAGGCCAAGGTTAGTAAAGAATGTTTGACACTTAAGCTGGGACTTGCTGGCAGTCCTCTAATGCACTGACAACATTCTGAAGATTACAGATAAATCTAAAAATCACAGATAGAGCCCCGCCCAAGATGGCACCCATCTGTTCATCTTCTCTGCCCTCCGGAGTGGACAGAAGTCACTCACATTCCAGTCACCACCTTTGTAGCTGCTCTGTCACGGGTGGGGGTGCACTACTGACCATTTAAGCTACTCTTTAGGATGGGAAAGTTAGAGTGGAGGAGAGCCCCCGTGAAGAATCTGTACAAAGTGTCCTTTCCGAGTTCACTGGACACTTCTACAGGTTCCCATTCACTTAGTGCTGCTTAGCCCATATTCACAAATATTTGAAAAAGAAAAGTACTTGTTGCCAGCAATCACACCACTTGAAGAAAGACATCTATAAATATGGACACCATGAATCAGCACACCTTAAAAAGTTTTTCCATTTCAAAATGACATTTGAGATGGAATCCTGTGGATTAAAGAAAAAGCAGGAACCTGTGGGTTTAACAAAGTAGGAGAGTTGGGTTTTTTTTCACCCCTTAGTTTCCAATATTGTATAATACGATAATGTTTGCTGTGAATCTACAAGATTACATTGCACGTGTGTGCTGTGAGGTTTCTAACTATTGCCTCCAGCTATTGCACAAGATTATTAAGTGCTCAGAATAGGTTTACTTTGGATGTCAGTTGTCCAGGGATCTTTAACTGGTATGCTTTGTCACATATATTTTACAGCATGGTTCAAAGATACTGGGTTACTGGGAGCCTTTTCCACAAACTGCTGTCCCATTTCCTTGGCTCAGTGTGTCCTAAACTACATAATGGGGAGGTGCAATCATTTATCTTCCTCATTTTCTCTACAGTTACACACACACAGGGATGAAATATTATATTCCATGTGTCCTACTGCATTTCCTAACTAGTCTGTAAAAATCATTAACATTTATTGTTAATATGGACTATTGTGGGCTTCCCAGGTGGCTCAGTGAAAGAATCCACCTGCCAATGCAGGAGACACAAGAAACGCAGTTTCAATCCTTGGGTCTGGAAGATTCCCCTGGAGGAGAGTATGGCAACCCACTCCAGTATTCTTGCTGAAAAATTTCACAGGTAGAGGCGTCTAGCAGGCTATAGCCCACGGGGATGCAAAAGAGTTGGACACAATTTAGCAACTAAACAGCAACATGGACCATTGTACAGATTTCTACTGAAATGCCAGCATACATTTTTAAATTTCTAGAACACATCCAGTGAGGGACTGTACTCTATTGTGATTTTGCCATTTGGCAATAATTTACATCAGTAAAAAGTCACAAGAATGTTGAGAAGCATTTTTTTTTTCAGATTGCATGTGGTAAGATTAAATGGGAGAATGTTGATGTTCCATTTTGTGATTCCAGAAAAGTCTTTTTCTTTTCTTAGTTCCATAAACTATAGGTATGGCATCATTATTTTTATCTGCTACTTTTATTTCATTTTTGATTTTTGTGTTTATATTTTTTAAACTTCCCATGTTTTGTATATTCAGGGATGGATGGAAACTTTGCCAGAAAATCAGTTTCTTTACCCTTGGGCCCATATCCTCTGTGCTTTCAATAATTGGAAGAAAAAAAAGATTCAGTGAGAACATGAACTTTCCCCTTTTGCAGGATCCCTGCAAGTGTTCGATTGTCTGTCCACTGAACAGTGTGCTCTACTGTAAGTTTCAAAATATTGCTATTCTCACTTACTGTACTTTTTGTGTTTGCATAATTATAACATTTTCTTTCTTTCCTGTACTCCTACCACTCCATATATATATACATATATATATGTATATACATATACGTATATGTCAGAAAAAATGACAAAAGAACCAGGGAGAAAAATCACAAAATTCAATTTGAAGAAGTTTCATTCCTACTGCTTCAACTGAACTTTCATTTCTGCTGCTCTGGGCTCTGTGGCCAGCATGCCAGCTGCTTGACCTCCCTGTCCTCATCCCTGTCCTCCAAAGTTAATTAGTTTGCACTTTGTGACTGGCTGCTGTTGCCTAGAGTCCCTGGAGTTAATCATGTCACGAGGGAGTGTGTGTTCACTCAGGGACTTTCTATCACAGTGCTAATTGTACGGTTAGTCTAAGGCGGGTGCAGTGGTGCCCATGTAGTCTCTTGCAGAGGAGGGAACATAAATCTAAGCGCGGGCAGCTCTTCTCTCCAGCAGCTGCATGTGGAGGGCACGAGACAGTGCAGATTGCAATGCAATCTTGGTGTGGATTGCATGTCTATCTGAAATCTCTAAATACCGCTAGAGGAGAGTACTTGTTAAGCATTCAGGTATAGGAACTAAATAAAACATAAAATTTCAGGGAAAGAGTATGGGGCAGATGGCATTACCATATTATAAGTATGACAGTGTTATATATCAGGACAGACAAGTGTTTCCCACGTTTCTCCAAACATCACAGATATGTGCCCTGATGCTTTAGAAGACCCCTGAAAACATGAAAAAAGTTTCAGTCTTTTTAACTTTACCTCTCCAGTGTATGTGTAGTGGTAGCTCATGGTTTTAAGTTTCAATTTTCTGATGATTAACAATGCTGAAAACTTTCTGTTTATTACTTATTTTTGTATCTATATTTGTGATGTATCTATTCAAGACTCTTTTCCAGTTTTTATACATTGGTTTTCTTTGTTTCTGATTTGTAGTATTTCTTTATACAATATATTACTATTAAAAGACCTTTCACAGACATTGCAAATATCCAGGGATTGAGATTTCATTTCTTACAGTGTTTGTTGATGAACAGCAATGTTTAATTATGATGAAGCAAAACTTTTCTCCTTTGTCCAACACTTTTATTGTTTGCCTTGTTTATTTAAAAAATCTACCAAACTAAAATTTCTAGTGCTTTCTTCCAGATGGTTTATAGTCACGGTTTACATTTCAATCCACATTACTTGTTCTGTATGTGGTAGGGGTCAAAGTTATTTTTTTTTCTATATCAGTACCCTCTTTTTTAGCGAAAAAGTGAAAAAAAATTTGTATGGACTTACTATTAGCTATTGAATTGCTTTGGAGCCTTTGTTGTAAATCAGATGACCAAATTAGCATGAGTTTTTGGACTCCATATTTATTCTATTGGTTTAATTTCCTATCTTTATTGTAAATATTCTGCCATTCTATTATTTTTATTTAAGCTTAATTATTCTGGGTGCTTTGAATTTCCATATAAATTTTAGAATCAGCTTGTCAGTTTCTACAAATACAAACGAATGCTGACACTTTGATTTAGATGCACTGTACATACCAAATGATCAGTGTGTGGGCAAAGGATATATGGGAAATCATATACCCTCCCCTCAATTTTGCTACAAACCCAAACACGTTCTAAAAATAATCTATTACAAATGACTGAGTCTGTAGGTATGAAGGATATTGATTTTGTGTTTGATTTTTTTTATAATATCTTTTTCTAGTTTAATGCTGGGTAAATGCAGACATAAACTGAAAGGTTGGTATAGAATTGTAATTATTCTTTCTTGTATGCTTAATAGAATTCACCACTGGAACTGTTTAATTTTTTTAATAGTGACAAGGTTAGTCGTACTTTTCTTAAGTGAGCTTTGGTGATTTGTATCTTCCAGGGAATTTCATCTATTAATAGAGAATTATTTTTCCCCTTGTCATTCTTTTACTGGCCATGGGATCCGATGGCCCCCATCTCATTCCCAGTATTAGTAATCCATTTGCTCTTCCTTTCTTAGTGTATTAATCAGTATAGATTCAGATTTATTCACTTCACTGATCATCTTAAAGAACCAGATTTTATATTCTCTTATTATATTGTGACTATTTTCCTTATTTTAATTGAACTGATTTCTGCTTTAATTTCCTTCAGCATACTTACCTCACATTTATTTTTCTCTTCTTGGTCTAGTTTATTAAGGTATGCACTTTTCTCATTGACATCAAAGCTTTCTTCTTGTCTGATGTGAGCACTCATTCCTATAATTTTTTCTCTATGCTACTTTAGCAAAGCATCGAGAACTCTCCTGCACTGTGATTTTATTCGGTTACACGTAGGCTCTGTTTGGTCCTCTCCCGCAAGGTGCTGCCTAGCAGTGGCCAGGGATGGTTGTAGTGCAGCCCATGATGGGTGTGTTATTCATAGCGTTTCTTGTGTTTCTTATCCACATCTAGACTGTTATGAGAAGCTGCATTTTCTCCCACTTTGGCTGGGGAAACTCCAACAGACCCTACCCACCATGACCTTCAGAATCTCAGTTCTTAACCTCAGAGCACTCTTTTTGCCTGACGTGAATTGCTGTCCCTCGTCCTGAGCATAAGAGCCCTGCTCTGTGAGCTCCAGTTCTCCATGGCAAACCCTGGAAATTTAAGCCTCCACCCCTGCTCCACCCCCAACTCTGAGCTCTCAGCTCAGTGGTACCACAGCACTCTGCTTGGATGCCTTAGTTTTATCCTGTGGTAGGAAATTGCCCACAGATGGAGAACCAGTGTGGTCATGGCACTCACCCCACAAGCTTCCCATTTCTAAAGCAAATGCCCTCCGATGGATGGTGCCTTAACTGCCTTTACCAGAGCCTGACAACAGTGCCTCGTGTGTCCTGTCCAGCATCGTGGCTGTCGAGAGTGGAAGGAGTTAGCCCTGCGCCAGCTACTGCATCACAGCTGGACATCAGACTCTCCCTTGTACACCTTTCGAGTAGAGGGGTCCTTCAAAAAACAGACCTATTTCCTCCCAGCAAGTGTGATGTTTCTAAATTGTGGTTACAAAAAGAGCAACAAAAGCAAAAGTGTAAACAGCACATCTGTCTCCTGCAGTGTAGCCCTCACAGTCATGTGAAGAGTGTCAGACACACCTGCCACTGTGAGTGCCCTGCCAGACACTGATGGCTGAGAGCCCATGCCTACACCAGTCACAGAAAGCCACAAGCCTTTAAAATCACACATCTGGGGGACATCTCCAGCTAGAGCCATTGGCAGTATATATTGCCATGTTTCCAAAATGATAGTAATAACCACAGAGTGAGAGCATTCAGAGGACACACCATGAAAAGACATGACACTAGGTGCGTCCATCTGGAAAGGCAGGTTACTAGATGCATCTGACTCTCATGTCAGCACACTGCTCTGAAGTTATGGGGTTTTTCTTTTTTTCCCCAGATGTATTGAGATGTAACTGACATACAGCCCTGTATATGCTTACAGTGTACAGCACAGTGATTTGACTTACATATGGAGCATGAAGTGATTATTACAATAAATTTAGCGAACATCCAATTATAAGGTAAATATATGCAAAATTAAAGAAATTTTTAAAAAATTTTACTTGTAATGAGAATTCTGAGGATTTACTCAATGTAATAATATGAAGAGTGAAAGTGTAGTGTCTGACTCTGTGCAACCACATGTTCTACAGCCCCGCCAGGCTCCTCTGTCCATGGGATTTCCCAGGCAAGAATATTGTGGTGGGTTGCCATTCCCTTCCTAGGTGATCTTCCCAACCCAGGGATTGAACACAATGTGGGCCTCCCACATTGCAGGCAAGTTCTTTACCATTTGAGCCCCCAGGGAAGCCTCAAAGTAATAACATACCAGCGTTGATTTTATTGTTGTTGTATATTACATTTCTAGTACGTATTTATTTTATAATTGGAAGTTAGTTCCTTTCGATTGCCTTAATCCAATTTTTTTTTCCCTGACCCCCTGATTCTGATAACCACAAATCTGATCTCTTTTTCTGAGTTTGTCTTTGAAGCATAATTGATCTACAACACTATGTTACCTCCTATTACACAAAATAAAGATTCAATATTTCTGTACATTTTAAAGTTATCACCATAAGTCTAGTTATAATATGGTTATTGACTATTTCCCACACTGTACATTTCATACCATGTCTCATTCACTTTGCAACTGAAAATTGGCACTTCTTGTTCACTTGTGCAGGTGTGTTTTTTTTACTTCCTTAAAGAAACACCTTTGAATAGTCACCACATCCTATCTTTCTACATCTTTCTTAACACTAAGCTTTCCTCTGTTCTTCCTGTTTCTCCTCTTCTACTCACAAGAGCACAGGTGGGTAGAAATCGTGAACAGTTGACAAGGTCCAGGTGTACTGGGAGAATAGGAAATCTAAGCAACTTGTTTCTCCTACTGTAAGCCAGAGGAAATCTCAACTGTGCTATCTGTGGAAGATAACCATGGCCTAGGGCATGGGTGCATTATCTAAGAATGGTGTGTCCAAATAGTGGAGTACTTTGAAATGCCATAAAACTCACAGCAACATTTATACCTCAGTTGAAAGTCAAAGCATAGACTCCTGTCTTTACCAAATCCCAGGAATTTGTAGAAGGCGTATGTTTTTCCCCAGAGTCAACTTCTGTAAGATAATGAAAATTGATATGCTAACCTCTGTTTCAGTGAAGTAGTTAAGAATTTGTTGCCTGGTAACAGAGTTAGTATATTTAATATTTATTTCTTGAAAAGTACACACCTTGATAGATTTTTTTAGAGATACTATAAATCAGGTGAAAATATTGACTTGATATTAAAGTGGTTTATTTCTAATGGCTTTGAAAATTATAATAATAAATAGTACATGTTAGCTCAAAAATAATAGTTGTCCTTGGGACACAAAAAGCTCAGGGGCATATTTCAGGCAAACCCCAGTGGAAAATGAGTCCCTTAGGACAGTTATTGATTTGAATCCCCTGTGGGCTATATTCCCTGTGTCCATATTTCAAGGATCCATCTTCTTCATGTTTTTTCCTGTTTTCACAACAGCTCTCGCTCCAGCTCAGGCTTGATGGGCAAAAATGATATTTGACGCTGAGTACACATCTGGTCACTACTGACATTAAGTGCTCTGAAAATCCATCCTTGTTGACAGTGGGGAGGGCCGTGTCCTCCAGGAAGTTACTTGCCACTTTGTTGTTGTTCGGTCACTCACTCCGTCATGTCCGACTCTGCGACCCCATGGACTGCAGCAGGCCGGGCTTCCCTGTCATACCATTCTCTTATTTGCAGTCGTAGTACGATAATTTTGTGGCTGATCTGGTGGCAGTGTAGTATAGCTTTTAACTATGTAACACTTTAAAACTGAACAGCTAAAACTATAAAAATACAGTGAAGCTTTATGTTTATTTGCACTAATATGGTGACATAAGACAGGAGAATGTTGTGCGATTACATTAAATGTGACAGAAAATAAAGTGTAAAACTTCTTCAAGTAAATTTTCATTGATCATTTTTGCTAAGCACCCCATCCAAGGACCCCCTCACTGTACTGGAACTCTGACTCTTCAAGAGAGTCTGATTGCAGGTATGTGTTAAGTAGAGCTGACATTGGCTTCCTGGAGCTCCTGGGGTCTCTGCAAAGAGGTGTCCCCCTGACACCCACAGCCCCTCCCCATCCACTGCCTCATAGAGAGCCTCCTGCCTCTTGCAGCATCTGAGCGGGTGGTCTGGGTCTCTGACAGCATACCCCTGAAACTCATCTCACTTTGGACCATCTTTGTGTTGGGTTCAGTGAATATTTAATTGTGTATTCTCTATTAGCTCATCCTCACCATGAAGTTCAAGTTCTGAAGTTTTAGTCAAACCAAAGGGAAGAGTGGAAGACTCACTCTTACTCACCCTTATTTTCTCCCTCCCTGAGGATGGAGCCTCTTCTCCCATCTCCCACCCAGGACCCCAGGGACTGGCTACAATGCTTGTTTCTTAACATGGTGAAAACATCCTGCTGATGCAGAGGGCTTCATAGGTGGCAGGCCAGGAGGGTCACCTGGATTGTGAAAACTTCGTGGACACCCCTCACACCTGACCTGTGGTCAGTTTTCATCGTCTTGCATTACTTAGTCATAAATCTGGCCTCAAGATATTGGACCCCCATACTGAGGCCAGGAAAAAAAAAAAAAACAGCTCATCATTGTTGCCTGGGGGAATGTTCACCAGATGTGTCCCTTAGGAGATATCAGTTGGTTGGACATGGCCACTAAAGCACCTGACAGATCACTCCATCTGTCAGGCCACCTCCTCCACCCACACGCCTTGGACGCAGCAACAGGAAAAGGCTGCTCGAGAAGGGAGCGCATCACATTCATACCCACACAGTGGCCTCCCCGACCCCCACATGGGCTCTTGAGGCTGCGGTGGGGCCAGGTCACCTCTTTAACGGACTGGAGTGCAGTTTTAGCCAGAGTTAAAGGGGATCATCATTAGAAACTGTTTCCTTCCTAATGACTGTGATGACGACCTTCTACTTAGATAGCTCCGCTCAGCTGGAATGGCCACAGCTTATTATGTACTTAAAATAATGCACTTTATCAATCACTAAAATGCCACTTCTTCCAGGCGGGAAAATCACTGTCCTATTAGAGCCAGTGGCCATTGGACCCCCACACTGAAGAAGAGGGGAAGAACGTTACCTTCTGAGGAGTGACTTTGTTCTGAGTAATATGTTTTGGTTTGTTTGTTTTACTCACAGTCAGCTGTGTCCTTTTCAAACATGCTAATGTTTAATTGTTTTCCTAAGAATACTAAATACAGGCTTCATTTTACAGCTCAACTAAAAGATTACTCCTCTATGCTGCTGCTGCTGCTGCTAAGTCGCTTCAGTCGTGTCCGACTCTGTGCGACCCCATAGACGGCAGCCCACCAGGCTCCCCCGTCCCTGGGATTCTCCAGGCAAGAACACTGGAGTGGGTTGCCATGTCCTTCTCCAATGCATGAAAGTGAAAAGTGAAAGGGAAGTTGCTCAGTCGTGTCCGACTCTTGGCGACCCCATGGACCGCAACCTACCAAGCCTCTCCATCCATGGGATTTTCCAGGCAAGAGTACTGGAGTGGAGTACCACTGCCTTCTCCAAAAGACAGATTACTCATCAGATGAGTAGATTTTAGGGGGGACTTCAGTGGTTTTTATTTGTATTTATAGAAAAGACAGATTACTCATCTATAAATACAAATAAAAACCACTGAAGTCCCCCTAAAATCCACTCATCTGCTGCCTATATTTTTTAAGGAAATGTATTTTGGAGAAAAAAATTTTTCTCTTACCTACAACAGTTTTAAGTAAAATCCTCCACACTCAGTGTGTCTTCTTTTGTGGTCGCCATTTCTTGGTATGTCTGAGACTGAAGTGCAGTGCTCTTCCTAAAGCTGTCCTCTGACAAGTGCACCTCACAGGGTGACCACCTGGAAACATCCTTGGAAAGAACTGCTGTTTCCCAGGCCCTGGGTGTCCAGCTCTGCCATCTCCCGAGGCACACAGATGGTGCCTCAGCTCCTGTGAACCCAGTCCTTTCTCTCAAGAAGCATATGGGTTTCATCACAGACACCCCCAGAACTCTGACTACGGCAGCCCCCACTCATCTCACTCTAGCCCTAACCCTAACCCTGTGACTACCTGCATACTTGTCTTATTACATGGCCCTTTCCTGAGTGTTCCATCACATGGTTCTGCTTCCTTACCTGGATATGAACTCCAAGGTGGCAGAGATCCTCTCCTTTATCCAGACACCTACAGTCCATGGGGTCGAAGAGTCACCACGACTGAGCAACTAAACTGAACTGACAGCACTTTGTCCATCCAGGCTGAGATACAGCATCTACAATGTTGGCTGATTTTGGCCATGTCACTGCTGGAGTGGGCGGCACTTTCTCCATCCATACCCCACACAGCCAGGTACCTGCTAAGCATGTCACAGCTCTTACTGTCTTTCTGGGAGGGAGATCAAAACCAAACGCCCCAGTTCCTGTGCTTTTAAATGTATGTAGGACTCTCTTTTGTCACAATGACTCGATACACATCACAGTTTGCCAGTGAACATGGGATGTGGGGCCAGGAGTTGCAGCATTTGAAACCTCGAGGTGAACATTCTCTCTTCGAGTTTCTCTGTCTCTGAGACTGTCTGTCTGTTTATTCTTTCCCCACTTCCCCCTTCCCTTCCAAACCCTTGAATGCAGACTGACTGACCGTGAACCAGGTGACAGACACCAGGTTTCAGGGACAGCTTTCCAGGTCCTCACCACATCATCAGAAGTGGGAGGCACAGCTGCCTTTAGCACTTTGTCTCCATCATTATCCACTGGGTTTTATCAAGTGCAGACTCAGAAGTGCATTTGGCTTCCAAGCTATAAATCATGAACAGGAACCATATCAAGGCTGAAGGGGAGCAACAAACTGAGATCAGCCCTACAGCAAAGTACAAACCAGTAACATCCATTGTCCCTGTGGAGAATTGGATGAGATTTCCTCATGGGAGATTGTCCACAGTGTATGGCAAAGCAATTTTCACCTAACCCGAGGGAACAGTTCCCAAGGGATGGGATATGGGTATGTTTCATTTACATGCAGGTCAAACCTCCAATTGATTTTTAACTGTGTTGTCTGTCAGTAAAAAAGAGAAGCAGTCCAATTTTAGGGACTTGGTCCCCATACGCAAGCTACTGTGTATGTAACTGTATCCTCTTTAGCCTCCCTCAGTGACAAGCTTCTCAGCCATGTGTCCTCCCACCCTGGAGAGCTGCGGGCATTGCTGACAGTTCAAAGGTCATGGGCTGAGTCCTGGAGAAGGCTGTGCACAGTGGTTGTCAGGAGCCACAAAGGCTTTGTCACCTTCTTTACTGCTGAAAATGCCAGTCTATTCACTTCTGAGGTTAATAGAGTAACAGGTTTCAACAAGTCATCAGCCATTTGTACCTGAGCATGAATTAGGTCCTTCAGATTAACATGGAGCTTCCAGTCCACTGGAGACCACGATGATGACAAGGGCTCAGAAGGCACGGGGAAATACCTAGAGTGTGGTTCTCAGCATTTATACCAGCTGCTCCAAATCACCTGGAGACACTTGTCATAACTGCAGAGTCCTGGCTCCATGCCCAGGAATACACATGCACATGTGGTCTGGTCAATGTGTCTGCTCTTTAATACAAAATATCCCCAAATGTCCTAGTCCAAAATACTGTGTTTTCCCTTCAAACATCAAAACCTAATTGGGCCTGGTTGGGAAAATCCTGAGATATCCATGGCCTGATGTGGAGCAGAAGGCAAGCAAAGAGGAGGTGGAGGAGGCAGGCCAGTGCAGGCAGCCACCACCATCCTCAGAAGAAAGATGGCACCCTCCATATCAGCATCCAGTGTGGAGACAGCATGAGTGGGATCCAGCTAGTCTGATGTTGAAATCCCATGTCTAAGGGCAGAAGCAGGAGTTCTTGGTGATGGGTCTGTGTGTGCCTCAGCATACCTGAGCTCTTGCACCTTGTGCCACACTGCTAAAAATGGCATCTGCAGCCTCCATGATATCAGCCAGTGATGGTGCAAAGAGAAGCCAGGGGGAAAATTGTTGAGGGTCAACAAATCCAACTTTGGCCAAACCCAGCAAGACCTGGTGTCCAGATCAGACTGTCATAAAGACTACAGATGGGAAGCTCTCTGTGATATTTAGAAGGAAAAGCTACCATGGTGAGGCACACAGATGCAGAACTTGATTCCCAATAGGAAGGCATTTCTGATAACTCCTCCTGGCATGAGCTGCTAGGAAGACATTTCTGACACCTCCTCTGGGCATGAGTCGCATTCTGGGAGTGATTTCTCAGCATTCCTTGCTAGAGGCTTTGGGTAATATCAGCTTCCAAGTTCATCCAGTGTTGACAGGATTTGGTTCCTTGTGGTTGTAGGACTGAGGTTCCTGATTTCCTTGCTGGCTCTCAGCCAGGGCTGGTCTTGGCTCCTGGAGGCCCCCAAATGTCTTCTTAGGTTTCCATGTTGATCCATCCAGCCATGGAGATCAGGCTTGTTTCACACTTGGAGCTTCTCAGACTTCACTTCTGCCAGCCTCTCTTGTTTCCAACCAGAGAAAATTCTCTCCTCTTAGAGGCTCGTGTGATTAGATGGGCACACTGAAAATAATCCAGGGTAATGTCCATGTTTTAAGGTCCTTGACATGAACCACATCTGCAGGGACCCTTCAGCCATGTAAGACAGTGTATAATTAGGTTGCAGGAATTAGTGACATCACTGGGATCATTCTACTGATATGTCCTTCCATGATGCCATCTGTATGGCTTATGAATAGACTGCATTTCAGCCACAGCAGAAAAACTCTGGCCACTCCCTGAAATGAGGATTCAGCAGGTTTGTGGAGGAGCCCAGGGATCTGAATAGCTTACATGGCTCATTTGATTCTATAAAAGGCTTTGTCTGTATCCTACCACAAGGCCTATAGAGAGATCTCGGGAGAATTGAGTGCTTGTGGGAATATTTGGAGAGAACAGACAAGATGCAGAGTGAGGTAGGATAAATGTTAAGAAAAACGCCATCTAACTGAAAATGAACGCACCACTAGGAACCTCGCTCTGCCAAGGATTCAGCTCTACCTTTAGTTAAATTCCTGGAGGTACAAGTTGTGACGTGTTCTCTGGTGGAACAGGCTGACAGCAGAGGTCAACAGCAGGATGTGTATGGGGATGGATTCTGAAGGACTGTTGGTGAATGACAGAAATGACAGAAGCAGTGTTTGGGGGTCAGGTGCACCTTGGTTTACATTCAGATAAATTTTTTTGAAAAGAGTTCATGTTCATTTACCAAAACTGACTTTTGATATGAAAGGTAAGCATCTGTGTCTATGCTTATTTTCTAATTTAGAATATGTCTTAAATGTCAGATGCCACAAACATTTCTTGATAACATATATTAATTGTTCCTAATAATTTAATACATTCAAAAATTATGATAAGGAACTTTGTGGAAATGTTTCTTAAAGGTTTTGGGTCTTTTATATTTGGTAAAGATCTAGAAGAAGAAGTTTGAGCTAACCAAATGTAAAGAAAGATTTTTAGTGTATAAGAGAAAAATAAAATGCAAATTGTTTACAGGTGTGGCCTTGAGATGAATGCGAACATCACCACATTGCTAGTATGTGGTGTGGTATTTATGCACATTATGTGGTGTGGATTTATATGCATTTATTACACTCAGAATATTTCTAATCAAATGAAGAACTGTATTGATTACAATAAATTATCTTTTGGTGAAGTCGAATCTAACCACTTGTTCTTTAATAGAGAACTTTCAGAAACAGAGAAGGTTATTATATAATACCCCTTGGCCATTCTTCCACATCCTGTGGGATTTCACACAGCAGAAACACTTAACTTCTCTCCCTGTCCAGGCTTGATATCTTTATATATCTGATCAAGCTCATCTCACTATTAGGAGCAACCATTAGACTAAAATGGGAACATTTATCTGTGCAAAAATCCTTATTCACCTGATGGAGATACTGAATAAAGAAGGTGGAAGGAGTTTAAAACTTTGTCTGAAGTTATAGGCATGTAATTTACATACATATATAAATATGCAAATATTATTAAAATATTTAATGTTAAATTGATATTAGCATATATAGAGACAGACAGATGGAGAGAGAGAAAGTCACATTTCCTAGTGTCCAATGTTGAGGAATTCCAACTTGGACATTTGGAAAGAAGGGATGGTTCAGAAGATGAACAAATCCTTTGGTGTGGACTATTAAACAAATTTATCTACCATGTAGCAGAGTCCTAGTCAAAAGGGAAACAATTTGAGTCACTTCATGGATACAGAAATGGCCCAGAGCATGAAGCACTCTTCAACAAGCAGCCTGGGTGGCTTGAGCAGAAGGCAATCTGAAGGCATGCAAAGCAGAAAAAGTACGAAACAAAACAAAGCAGAAGCTCATTCCCACATTGTGTTTACCCTCAAGGAAGTGTGTATGATTGTGTTTAAGGAAGTTCTATATTATTTATTACCATTACTCTGGTTATCTGGATGAAACTGGAAAAAGGTCAGGTTTACAGTAGACAGTTTGGGTTTAAGGCCAGCTAGCTTGCTGGACAGGCTTGGGCAAGTTGCAGACACACTCTGAGAACCGCATGAAATGATGGAAACAAGCCATCTGCAATGCCTGGTCTATGAAGGGACTGTGAATGTCTGTGATTCATCATACAAACCTTCGCTCCTGCCTGTGTTCACTATTCATACTTCAGTAACTCCTGTTTCTTATTATAACATTGTCCTCATCTTCCAACCCTTGGCTCCTTTTGACTCCTCAAAGTGAGCTCTCGTTCATCAACACAGACCAACGCAAGGTCTGTCTGTCGGGAAAGGTCATTGTGTTTGGCAGGATGAGTGCCATTAGCTGCGGTCCACTGAACTCCAGGGGGAGAAAGTGGACAGCTTCCTCTCAGGCAGGATGAGCATGGACGCCTCTGGTGTACTGGTGACAGCTGCATTCCTGCTGCCCTGCAGCTGGGCCTCCTCCTGCGGTAGAGAGGACGGGGGCCTGGCCCCAGCTTCACCATTGATTCTGATATGACCACGGTCAAGTTATGCAGCTTCAAGCTTGACTCTCTTTATGTGTGAAATGGAGTCCGTGACAACTGTTGGTGTTGGCATTGAATGGGGGAGTCCACTTAAAAATCTTCAAGCTCACACTATTTAGCACAGTGCGGCCACTCAAGCAGGGCTCGTGGGTGATGGCCTCCTGGAATCCCATTCAGGAACATTCTGCTGTCACAGTGAGTCCCAGCCATCCTTTTGATGGGCATGATCATCCTGGGGGTCAAGGGAAGAAAATGAGACTCCAGAAACTTACAGCCAAAACCAATCCCAATTTGCACAACCAGAAAATCACCTTGGGCCCAAACCCACATTGCCCTTGCGACTGTGTGTGGAATAGTCCTCCCTTACCTGTGAGAGGGCTACGTAAAGTCCCCACCCCGTTAAGCTCAAGAGTGCCCTGACACATGGCTTTGGCAGTGCCCTGACACATGGAAGCAGGTGTCACCTGTTCCCAGAAGCTTTCAGAGCTTGGTCAGGCTTTCTCCTCACCCAGCCACCTGGTCCAGAGAGAGGGAAGACATGGGCATCAAGACACACAATTAACCCTCCTTTCTACAGAGTAATCTTCCCTCAGACTGAACCACATTAAAGGCCTATTGTCTTTACCATTTAGTACCAAGAAATGATCAATCAATCATGTCCAGTTACCAATAATCTCCTGCTTATTCAATTTGCAAAGCTTCTATGCAGTGCTTAGTGACTGGGATGAAGTGAAATTTCCATGTAACATAAATACTTGTTATTTTCACTAAAGTTGTGTTAGCAAATGATTCTTCCTTAGGCAGTGAACAGTGAATAAAGCTAAATGTGAATTTAATTATTTGAGATAAGGCACAATTCCACAGATTTAGCTTCAGAAACTGTTGAAATTTATTGTTATGATTATACATCTGAGGTGAATTAGTCTTTGAGTCTTAATTTTAAGAAATCCCAATTCAGAAATGAAATTGTTAGTCACTCAGTCATGTTCAACTCTTTGTGACCCCATGGACTATAGCCCATCAGGCTTCTCTGTCCACAGGATTCTCCAGGCAAGAATACTGGAGTGGGTTGCCATTTCCTTTCCCAGGGGATCTTCCCAACCCAGGGATCAGACCCAGATCTCACTCACTGAAGGCAGATTCTTTACCATTTGCACTACCCAGGGAAGTCCAGAAATAAAATTAGATCTGAATAATTCACATTCAGTAGATTCTGGTTTGAATGTAACTAAATCATGATGCCATGATCTTATCTAGTAACAGCATTGACCAGTTTCTGGGGTAACTAATCAGATAATCTGATAACCCATAAAATAATCCTATGAAGAATTCAACATTTAAAATAATGGGGACACTATATGTAAGGATTAAAGGTATCAGGTCAGAAGAAAATGACTAGTCACATGGAGAAAATGACATTTTACATAGTATCCTTGCTATGTTTAGGATTGGTCTCCTAATGTAATTTTTAAACTATAACACAAAAGGAACTAGTGAATTTTTATATCACAATGTAAATCAGAAGATTCCTATGCCAACCGCGTCACCTACAGAACGAATGAGAAAGGCTTCCTAATTTTTTTTTGTTTTATTGTGTGATGACTTTCTGTGTTTCTCTTGCAACTGCTGTATGGGGCACTTAGGAAGCAATGGTATGAAAGTAAAGTCAAAACCAGGAGCAAAGAAAAAATGCATTTTTGTTCACCAATACAAACATGAAACAGTAGAAACATATGAAATATAAACAGTGAATTTATTGTAAAGCCAAGAATACCTAGCGTTCTGAAACACAAGAGCCAGTGTTTGAAAACATGCAAAAGTGACCATTAGGCATGTCAGAAAGATGTGTGTGAATCTGTAGAATATTATGCTCACTTTACTCTTAATTTGATATTACAGAAATGGAACTTGAGCTGAAGAGGAAAGCAAGATCCATACTGACACTCCAGGATCTTACCAGCTCCTCAGAAAGGTTAGTGCAAGTTGGAAGCATTCTTTGAAATGGAGGAGTTGAAGGAGACACAGCTCCTTGAGGGGAGTAAACCTCTTCCGGGAGCAGAGGTTGGCAGTGGGTGCTGGAAGGCTACTTGAACAAAAGTCATAGTGTTTGAGGTAAGAAAGGGATGAGCAGCAAAGGAGCCCAAAGCCCTCTCACTTTCAGAATAAAATTCTATGGAGGCTTTCTCGCCCGTAGTTGATCTGGAAGTGTAGTTTCTGAGACCTTTCCGATTCAGAAGTCTAATACAATGACTCGGCCATCACCAGTCTTTTGCTCCATGTTAACTCCATTTATGCATCATCCCCTCTTCATCAGTCAACAAACATTCGCCAGGATGCTCTCAACTGCCTGAGCCTGTGAAGGGACAGAATGGAGAGATGGAAGGGGCATCATACTTCTCCTCAGTGAAGTTTCTGAAACAAGGACATGTGTGCCCTGAGGACCCCAGAGGTAAGACTGTGCTCTGAGCACCTGTCGCAGAATCTGACGTGAGAGGCCCAGCCCTCAGGTGGGGCTTGCTAAGAACAGTCTTGTGGCTCCTCAGAACATGGTCTGAAAAGAACCACGTGAGGAAGCGACTGGTACCATTAGTCAGTTCTTACCAATGACATTCAGGGACCTGGGATTTTAGGCATTTTTAATACTCTTCTTCATAAGAGGTTTAACCACTGAGTTGAGCAAGCCAAGTATGTCTCTTGATAACTATTTCATTACATGCTTCCTGCACAGGATTTAATTACACATTTTTCTGGGTGGTGGTGGAAATTTTAAACATCTGATGTGTTTTGATGTGGAAAGTCTCAGTGACCAAATTAGTTTTATTATCTATCCAAGTCATGTCAATACAGTCAATAAATATATGCTAAGGTCCCTTAATATACAGAGATTATATAGATTATATCATAATATAATACAGATAAAGAGATTATCTCAATAGATGATAAATAGATAGAGATGATAGGCAGGTAGATAGATGACAGGTAGAAATGAGACAGAGACAAAGGATATCCATAGCTTCCACATGGAATACAGGGAATTTCCTTTATTTTTGAGGGCATCCTGTGACTACACTGAAGAATCTAATTTCATCCACATATGTTGTTATGAAAACTTTGAGGGAAATATATTAACAGTTGTCATTTCTGAGTTGTTAATATTCAATTGCTTGCATCTCTTTCACATCTCTTCCACCTTTTTTTGTTTAGTTAGCAAATATCTCAAAATTTTTAAACAAATTTATTGATTTTCCAAAACAATTTTACTTTTCCATATTTACATGCAGTTGAAATAGTTTCATCTGTCACATATAAAAAACTTCCCTAGGAAGAATGTTTCTGAAAAGTTTACTTCCCTGTCATGCTAGTTTACTCCCAGAAGCTCTCTGCATCAGGCATTTTATGAGGAAAGAAAGGTTCAGTCATAGGGAGGAATGTGGATAAACATAAATGTTAGACACAGTTAAGAGAAACAGTTACCTTAACAGTGCTTGTATTTATTCATTGGGATTCAGCACATACCACCCTATAAACAGACTGGGAGCAGAGGGTTATAATACGAGGCTGTCCCGATGGGATGGGCTAGGACGAGAGTGGGAGTGGGCCAGACCCATGGAATAGAGACGTTGCCTGGTCAGGTTAAGTGCACATGGTGACTTTCAGAAAAGAATCTTTTGAGAATGTGGATCATGTCAGAATTTTAATGTGATAACATTGGAACTAGCACATAGAATGGACCAGTAGTAGGATATTCCTACCATGACATTCTTGAGCTGAAATTTAATCTAAGCAAGAGACAAAACTTCCATGTGTGTAGAATCTGGCATGAGCTTGAGAGAACATCACTTCAGGTCTTCACTCCACCCCTAAGAAGGAGAGGCCCAGAGAGGCCGTCTCAGGGTCCTCCTCTGGTGACTTCCTGGCTCACAAAATCTGCAGATCCTCTAAAGCCCCCAGCCAGGACACACAAGGAGGGACCTTGACTGCCTGTTTGATTCTGTGCTTGTGTCTGTGCCCTCAAGGACCAGGCAATAATCTGTGGAGGACCGGGAGGGCCACAGAAGTGAGGCTTTAACTCGCTAGAGTGTTATGGTGCTCTGTGAGTTTTGTTGTTTTGAGAACATTTATGTAAGACTGGCCAAGGGAGCTGAGACTGCAGGTGCCAATTTTATGAATCAGATAAATCCTTACTTGTTAGCTGCCATTGTATACATTTTCCCCTAAAGACACTGTAGCTTCCAGCTTTATTAGTAAACATGACACACTGGAGATCAGGTTCTTTGTGAGGCTGGCCACGTATCTGGCCCAGCAGTGAGTGTTGCTTGTGTCGAGGCACACTCATTTCCCATGAGCCAGCCGTTCAGGATCCATGCAGTGTCATTTGATTTGTTTGCCCCACTTTGTTCAGATATCTAGCTTTTGCCAAGAAGCCAGGGGATACTTTCGTCAGAAATGCAGAGTAGCAGAGCCATTCTGCATTCTGGAATCAGACTTGGCTCCCAATGTGTGCTCCCTCAGACTTAAGAGTTAGAAGCCCTTGGCAATCACTTAAACCTCACATTTAGTTTTCTCATCCGTAAGATGGGTAGGATGATATTCTGCATGGTCATCAGGCCTGATGCATAGTAATCAAGAGCCAATATATGTTCATTTGGGGCATGAGGGCAGCAACAGAAAAATGTTAGCACAAGCAGTGCTTCTGTGAAGAGGAGGTCATAATGTGACAGACCTGAGGCATGGCTGAGTTGAAGCACTCTCGGGGAAGCCACCGTCCCATGAACCCTCCACAGATTGTCTACAGAACAGTTTATTAGAGCAGCTCCTCCCCACACAGGTATGAAAACTCATGGCCATCCTCATGATAAAAGCAGAGAAGAGGAAAACCATGTGGTTACCAGGACAACTTCAGAGGCTACTGAGCAAGGGTTTAACTGATGTCCTTGATAGATGACAGTTAAAAGTGTAGTGAAGACATTTGAGCATGAAATATGAGTGAATCTCTCCACCCACCTGGACATCCAGAAATGATCTCAAAGGAAATGACAACAGCAGTCCAAAAGCACTAAATGTGGATGTTTCCATAAGAGGAACATGAGGAAGGGAGAGTAGTGATGAGCTGGTTAAAGGAGTCTCTAATGGAACAGACCCCTCATTGGAATCAACGGAAGATTGTAATAGGAATGACTGAAGAGCAGGCTGGGTGGGAGACAGGTTTGTCAGGGAGCATAAGCCCAAAGTCCTTTATCCTAAAACTTCTATGGTTTACCAGGCTTTCATGCTGATTTCCCATTTCTT
Source organism: Capricornis sumatraensis (assembly GCF_032405125.1). Lineage (NCBI taxonomy): Eukaryota > Metazoa > Chordata > Mammalia > Artiodactyla > Bovidae > Capricornis > Capricornis sumatraensis. The sequence continues at coordinate 48,979,816 of NC_091083.1, forward strand.
TGCATTGCACCCACAGTGTACTGACATCATTCCGCTACCAAAGTTCATAGCTGGGATTGTTCCAAAACCTCAGATCAAGATGCACAGTTAGGAGTAACATCATTATCATGGCAAATTAAGAGTTTTTACCTTCTGACCCTCAATTTAGACAATCACCTGTGGACTAGAGGGCTTTTGTGAAGTCCAGGGTCCAACAAAGAAGCACACCTTTGGAACAAAACAATAGAGGATCAGAGGCACTGAGAGGGGCCCAGGAGTGGCCTGGCTTTGCCCATGTGGGGCATGGTCTCTCCCGTGGGGAGAGTGTGCAATGTGCTGCCCCCTAGGAGTGCGGAGCCTTGTCACAGAGACCCATCCGGAGCACTGAAAGTCCATGAAATCAGGAAGACAGTAGACAAAATACAGCAAAGTCCTAACCTGTAATAAACATGCTGTTTTGTTTGCGAGTCAGTCATTTGAAAGAGGAGCAATAGAAACGTGGGACGGTCCAGAATAAGACGGGTCATCTGTGTCCGCATGTGAGACCAGACAGGTCCTGCTTGAATAAGTTTGGGGGGAAATCACGTGAAAGTTAAAAGATGTGAAACATGACTCCTGACTCGGACTATGTGAAAGACAATAGCATAGAGGAAACACCAGCTCTTCCCTGCGGCCATGGGGCAGACTTGACCTGCCACGGGGGCCGTAACTCCATCTGGCGAACTTAGTGAACTCCAAGCCATCAGATGCCCACCTGTGCACCAGTCTGAGAAGCTGAGTTAATACTGAGACCTGCTCACAGCCGCGCCCCTTAGGGAATCAGAAGACAAGAGGATGCTGCTTACTCTGCTGTTATCATTATCACACTTGCTATGAAAGAAACGCGTCTGTCAGATTATTCTTCTGCTCACTCCTGCCTCAGGTGGGAAGCCTGAGCACCTGTCTGTACCCACATATGTGACCAAGATTCACGGGAGTGAGTATGTGTGAGGGAGAAGCATGAACTATGATATATGTTTAGAATGTTAAGAAAGGATCAAATGGAAGAACTTTTGAGTCAAGATGTGAAACTGAAATTTTCAGAAACTGAAATCTCAGGCCAGTTTCAGGCAGGGAGACAAAAATCCGAGTAACGCTCAGCATCCAGCTTCAGACCTGACAATTCGGGTACTCGCAGGCCTGTGTTTCTGAGAGTCCCTGGGAGGAGGAGCCCCCAGTCTGATGAGGTCCAGCTCTTCAGAGGGCATGGCCATACCAGACACACTACTCATCAGCACTTACATGTGGTTCATTGGCACTGCAGGATGGAAGGTCCTAATTTTGTTCAAAACGAAGGAGCCACCGCCTTGTAAGATGCCACCATCTGGTTAGCTCATGCAAGTTCATGGTGTTCTGTCTCACTTTCTTTCCAGTAGAGCACCAAATTCTGCACTGACAAGGAGGCCTTCCTGCTCTGCTGTGCCAGCCAATTTTTTCTCTTTTTTAGCCATTAGCAGGGAGGGTGTCCTTGTGGTGCCAGCGAGAGCATCCAGGGCTGTAATTTTTCCAAATCGCTGGTTTTGTTTAGCAGAATGGAGTTGGCTGTCCACAGCGATCCCGACAGCACCATGGGGGATGTTTAGACCCGCAAAGCAATTAGGAGACTCTCAGAGGAAATCCCACACGCAGCTGATCTCCTGTGAGAGCCAAGCTGGTGTCTCAGAACCAGGTCACACAGAAATGCTTGTCGACCTTCAGCTTGGATCTGCTTTTTTGTCTGTTCTTGGAGGGTCACTCTGCCCCACGTGGCTCGCAGGCCCCTTCCCCACTGGCCCCTCTCCCAGGGTCCCAAGGAGGAGAACTGACCAGCTCCCCGCTGTGTCTTGTTAGGTCTGTGGCTCCCAGAGGTCGACACTCTTCGTTCTGGCACATGCATCTCTCTCAGAGATCAGCATTTTATGCTTGTCAAATTCCTGCTGATCCTTCATGATCCAATCAAGTATCATCTGTTTTTAAAATTAAAAGACCCCTGCTCCTTGGAAGAAAAGCCATGACAAACCTAGGTAGCATATTGAAAAGTAGAGACATCAGTTTGCCAACAAAGGTCTATCTAGTCAAAGCTATGGTTTTTCCAGTAATCATGTACAGATGTGAGAGTTGGGCCATCAAGAAGGCTGAGTGCCAAAGAACTGATGCTTTTGAACTGTGGTATCGGAGAAGACTCTTGAGAGTCCCTTGGACTGCGAGGAGATCAAATCAGTCAATCCTGAAGGAAATCAACCCTGAATATTCATTGGAAGGACTGATGCTGAAGCTGAAGCTCTAGTACTTTGCCCACCTGATGTGAAGAGCCAGCTTATTGGATAAGACCCTAATGCTGGGAAATATGGAGGGCAGGAGAAGGGGGTGACAGAGGATGAGATGGTTGGATGGCATCACCAACTTAACGGACATGAGTTTGAGCAAACTCTGGGAGATAATGAAGTACAGGGAACCCTGGCATGCTGCAGTTCATGGGGTCGCAAAGAGATGGACACAACTGAGCAACTGAACAACAATTTGTAGTTACCCTAATTTCCCCAACAAGTTCCTTGGTTATGAATGTTCATTACATAGAATTTGCAGGTGCCTTGATCCCAGACGCCCAGCCTCTGGAACAGTGAAGGGTCCCTCCTGGCTGTCAGCTGCCTGCCTGTGGTGTCCTACTGGAGCATCCTGGGTGGGCTGAGACAGGAGTCAAGCTCTGTTCTTTCAACACAATGTTGTCTAAACTCACACCTCGCATGAGAGACTCCTGGTCTCCAGTCTGTCATGAGGGTATAACACGATGTCCTTTATAGGGGAAGGACAGCTGATAAAGGTTTGAAATCCAGGTCTGAGTGTGACGCCAGGCAGTTGCCCACCTGCTTTTTGCTGCCCAGTCCCTTTCTAGTCTCTCCCAATGGACAAGAGGACCCTAGATGAGGCGAACAGGTATGTGTGGACACAGATGAGTCTACACTTAAGACTCTATGCCTTGTGGACAAGAGTCAGGTTACTGAAGTGACCAAGATCTTTGGTACCTGAATAAAGGTCCTTCTGCCCCACTGCAAGCAAAAATAATAATAGATTGTCTAGTATAGTCCACCCATTTTAAAAACCACACTGCCTTTTTCTTATTGTTATATTTAAGATATGATAAATATCACATAAATATTTTAAAAGATCCACATAAAGTTGACAAAAATAGCAGTAGCTGCTGTTTACTAAGCATCATCTATGCATAAGCCACTCAGCTATGAACTTGAGAGATGGTTTCTCAGATCTTCCCAGTAGCCTGGTACGGTGATTATTGTTATACTCTGTGTTATAGAGAAGCAGGCTGAGCGTGATCAATTAAGTGAAGAGCTGAAGATCAAACCTGCTTCTTCTGGGTTTCAGGGCAGTGTCACATCTGGATGGGTTTCCTTGATGTGTTCCTGGGCAGTAAGGTTAAGCCCACAGGAAGTCGGCAGCCTCCCGGAGGGCTGAAGAAGCCAAACACCTGGTGTGCCTCACTTTGGGAAGACTGAAGTCCGCCCTGAGGAGACGGCTCCCATGACCCATGCTCCATTGGCCTCATGCCGGTAAGGGGCCTCGGGACCTTTAAGTGCATTGTCCTGCAGACGTGTGAGTAGACAGATGCTTCGTCAGTGTGGAATCTGTGTTTTGATCTAAGGTGAGGGGAGACACCGCAGTCCTCTGACTGTGCCCCAGTGCGAGGAAGCATATCCTGGACCAGGAGGCAGCCCCAGGCGTCACGTGTGCGTGCTCAGCACTGGTCTCCCAGCCAACCTGGGCCCCTGTTCCTGCTTTGGCCTATTGGAGAAGTTGGGTTTTATTTAGGGAGATACGAGGTTATTCCTAAATAGTTGAGTTCTGTGGGGAGGGCGAAAGCAGTTGTGAGAATATTAAATTTCCATAGGACATATTAAGTGCAACAGACTGTAAAGGGTTCTCTCATGGATGGGATTCCTCAGACTGTGAGGATGAGTGGAGGTCATCAGGACTGGGCATGTTACATCATTGAGAAGTATTAATAAATATTCCAAGAACTCAGGGATTCCATAGAAAAAGAAAACAAGCTCTGATAAAAGATACTGGCTCATGAAAAGCATTTTATGCAAAAGGACTCTGAATAAAACTAGGAAAAGAGTGAAAGTCATTCACCCTTACTGAAATATATGGGAAAAGTCCCTCTTTTTAAGTCCATTATCAAAAGTGCTTAAAACCCCACTGGGCAGAAAGAGTTCAGTCCATCTGTTCCTTTGTCCCTGGAGACAGAGCCAGTAAAAACCAAAGAAAGCGTTCTCTTTCTACATTTGGAAAAGGAAGAGGCCTCAAGGTAAGTTTTCCTGCTGTTACTGTGAGATTACAACCCTGGAGCCTCTTGTGAGGAAGAGGTTTCAAGGTAGGTTTTCCTGCTTTTACCATAAGACTGTAACCCCGGAGCCTCTTGCAGGCCTGAATCCAGGTTGAGTGTCTTTTTATTTGGTTAACTGTTCAGGGCTAGGTGGCCTACAGAATAAAAACACTGGTTAAGCTGAGATAATATTCTGGGCTTCTTTTGCTAAAATGTGACAGCACTAAATGTGTTACCATACTTTCATAATTTTTTTTTAAGTGGTTATCCCTTTTGTGGCGGGGGGTGGGGGGGATAAAATGGGATTTTTATCTTAAAAAACAAAATGTTACCATTAATGTTAAATTTTTTTTTAAAAAAGGGAATGTAAAGATGGATGTAAAGATGCCTGATCCTGTTACTCCTGCATAAAATCCTTAGCAAATTAAAGAACTTTCAGAATAAGATTCAAAGCTGAAAAAAAAAAGTGCTAAAATTCTTCAGGGTCTTCATTTAAGTGCATATGAAAATGACTGATGCTTATGGAATTACAGAAGCATAGAGCCATGTTTTGTATCTTCTTTCTTTCAGTCATCAAACTGGACATGGCAGTGATTCTGGGCAGACTCGCTGCCACTGACCCACCTCACTCATTCCCACCACATGCACCTTCTTCACTTTGCAATCCATGTACACAGTGTAGTGAGAGATTTCAATTTCTTTTTTATCTGTTTGTTAGATGAATACATGAAAAGTTGGATTTGGTGTTTTAAAAATTTGGTGATTGCTCTGTTTATTTACAAGGAATACTGTTTTGTAATATTTTTTCTTGTAAATTTTTTATGGTTTTGCTTTCAGAGTAAAAAAGCAAAACCATTTTTTTTTTAAAAATTAAGCTGGGCTTTAGTACATGAACCAAGAACTTCCAGATGTTCAGGTTGGATTTAGAAAAGGCAGAGGAACGAGAGATCAAATTGCCAGTATCCGTTGGATCATAGAAAAAGCAAGCGAACTCCAGAAAAACTACTACTTCATTGACTATGCTAAAGCCTTTGACTGTGCGGATCATCACAACTGTGGAAAATTCTTAAAGAGATGGGAATACCAGGCCACCTTACCTCTCTTCTGAGAAATCTGTATGTAGGTCAAGAAGTAACAGTTAGAACCGGACGTGGAACAATGGACTGGTTCCAAATCAGGAAAGAGTACATCAAGGCTGTATATCGTCACCTTGCTTATTTAACTTTATGCAGAGTACATCATGCGAAATGCTGGACTGGATGAAGCACAAGCTGAAATCAAGATTGCCGGGAGAAATACCAGTAACCTCAGATGTACAGATGACACCAACCTTATGGCAGAAAGTGAAGAGAAAGTAAAGAACCCCTTGATGAAAGTAAAAGAGGAGAGTGAAAAAGCTGGCTTAAAACTCAACATTCAAAAAACTAAGATCATGGCATCTGGTCCCATCACTTCATTGCAAATTGATGGGGAAACAGTGGAAACAGTGATAGACTATTTTCTTGGGCTCCAAAATCACTGCAGATGGTGACTGAAGCCATGAAAGTAAAAGATGCTTGCTCCTTGGAAGAAAAGCTATGCCAAACCTAAACAGCATATTGAAAAGCAGAGGCATTACTTTGCCCAGAATGGTCAAATTTGCCCAGAATGGTACAATTCTTTGCGCCAAAGAATTGAGGCTTTTGAACTGTGGTGTTGGAGAAGACTCTTGAGAGTTCCCTGGACTGTAAGGAGATCCGACCAGTCCATCCTAAAGGAAATCAATTCTGAATATTCATTGGAAGCACTGATGCTGAAGCTGAAACTCCAATACTTTGGCCACCTGATTTGAAGAACTGACTCATTTGAAAAGACCCTGATGCTGCAAAAGATTGAAAGTGGGAGGAGAAAGGGACGACAGAGGATAAGATGGTTGGATGGCATCACCGACTTGATGGACCTGAGTTTGAGTAAGCTCCAGGGGTTGGTGATGGACAGGGAAGTCTGGCGTGCTACAGTCCATGGGGTTGCAAGAGTCGGACACAGCTGAGCAACTGAACTGAGCTGAACTTTGCTTTCAGAGTAGTTTTAGTCTCATTGTACAAGTCGAAAAATGTTCTTTTTTTTTCTGGAAGACTTTGTGTTGAATTGCTATTATTTCTTCCAAAATTGTTTGGAGGATTTTACCAAAGAAGACATCTGGTATTGGAATTTTATTTCTTTAGTGTAATCATGGTTAACTCTTCTTGGGTGAGACTGCATAATTTCTATTTAATCTATCAAATATATTGCCTTACAATTTTTTAATATTCTTTTATCTTTTAAGTGCTATTAAGGTCTATGGTGAGCTCACTTTTACTGATAATATTGGAAATTTGTGTCTTTTTCTTTCTTGATGACTCTAGCTAGACTTTTAATGAACTTCTTAATCTCCTCAAAAGGTCAGTTTTGGTTTAACTGATTTTCTCTAAGTTTCTGTTTTCTATTCACTGATTTTTGTTCTTTATAATTTTGGGGGTATGGAATTAGCTTTTCTTTTTTCTAATATCAAAATTTGGAAACTTACACCACTAATTTGAGACTATGCTTCATTTTCTAATGTAAGCATTTCATGAATTAAAGCCCCCTCCAGGTACAACTTTAGGTGCATCTCACCCGGTTTCATAAATTCCGCTTCATTTGTATTCAATTAAGATATCCTGTAACTCCCCTGAGACTTCTTCTTTGGCTCTCGGATTATATGAAAGAATATTGTTTAATTTCCAAGTTTTTGGATATTGTCAAGATACCTCTGTGTTCCTGCCATTTTTAGTTTAATTCTGTTGTGTTCAGAGAACATACTTAGTATAATTTCAGTGCCTTTACATGTGTTGATATCTGTTTCATGGCCAAGAGGACAGTCTGTCTTCAGATGCGTCATGTGCACCTCACGATCATGTGGTTGCTCCGCTGTTGGGTGGCGTATGCTACACAATGCTGACTAGGTGAAGTCAGCAGGTTGGTACTGTTCAGGGCTTCCATGCCCACATTTTGTGTGTCTGTTTATTCTATCAGTTACTGAGAACAAGGTGTTCAACCCTCCGGAAATGATTTTGAATTTGCCTATTTTTCTTTCCAGTTCTATCAGATTTATCTTGAACCTTTGTGATTAGTTCCATGAACATTAATCACATTAATTCTTCTTAAAAATTATCTATTTTTATATAGCATCTCTCTTTACGTGATAATAGACGTTATACAGCCTACATATTTAATGTTTACACCTTAGATATACATGCTTAAGTGTTTAAAATAATGGTTCATAATTTTAGTACAGTTTTCAAATACATAATGAAATATATAAATACAAACACATACATCCAATGAAAGTTTAAAGTAGTTTCTGATTTGAATGTAAAACTGACAACTTTGAATACCTTGAAAATTATATCAGGGTATAGAAAATTATATCAGGATACACATTAAGATGAAATGTTCTTCTAATTGATCCTTCTTAACAAATCTTCCTGCATTTCACTCAAGCCAGGTCATGTATCACAAATATGTAATGGAAAAATTGTTTCTGCACTATAATTATTCAAGAAATTGATAACTAAGAGACCATTTAATCAGTAAAAAATAAAATTTGTAATGATAGACCTGAAGCGATTCAGAAAATAATCACTATAGCATCAACTCTGAATTCTGAAAAAGCATTTGGGATTCAGACAGCTTATTAATGGCTGTTATTTAGTCTGTTTGAATGTTAGTGAATGTACTTACATTTACACTACCTGTAAAAGTTACAAAACTGCCTTTATTTCTCTGAGAAGCTGGATTTGAGACAAGATTTATTTTCTTTCTTCAGGACCATACTACTCTCGCCTCGAAACAGTGGTCCTCTGTCTGCACTGACCGCAGCCCTGAGCATGAGCACGTGGGAACAGTAACAAAATTCTGGGTCTAGACGGTGGGATGGGTCACCGCAGGCAGTGGGATTTGAGATGTGGTTCACTTTCCCTTTAAACACATCAACACTCCTCTCGACTCTGTTACTGTTCTCACGTGCTCACATACAGGACTGCGGTCAGTGCAGACAGGACCACTGCTGCGAGGCGAGAGTGGTGTGGTCTTGAAGAAAGACCCCAGTGGGCTTGTCACTGTGACCCAAGCTTCTATGACATCCACACGTTTAACACTGCTGGAGAAGATGGATGTACCCTGACACGCTGGCAAGGCTTCTTCCCATCACTCCTGGGGCCTGCTTTACCTGGTCCACTGGCCTTAGGAAGAGGCGGGTTTTTTGGTCTGGAGTGGAGGTCAGTGGAATAACTTGAGCTCCAGAACAGAGCTTGCCATCAGAAGAGAGGAACTTGCCAAGGGGACAGAAGGAAGCTTGAACACAGAAGAAACATGTGGGAGGGGTACATGAGAAGGAAATTTTTAACATAGAAGCCTGATCACGGATTTGCCCAGATCTTTCTTATATGCTTAAAGCAGTTAGACTCCTACCAGTGCCTACCTGTAGGTAAATAGCTTCAAACCACAGTGCCCCAGGCTGCGTATTGGCAAGGGGTTTGGTGGAGGCCCTTGTCCAGTGTCCGATGTTTAAACTCCCCACAGCACCCTCTAAGTCTATGCAATTCCTCGAATTCACAACAGCCCATGGCAGGGTTTCACCCTCAGACACTTCTGAGGAGCAGCATCTTCACAGGAAGCCAGGATCGGTCAGCTCTGACCATCACATGATGGTTTTGGTTGACAACAGAGGTCAGATGGAATGAATTGCCCTCCTCTTCCAGAGGTCAGCCCTTCATATGCTTGAAACCCTGCTGCATCTCCACCAATTCTCCATGTCTCCTTCCGCAACAAGCTCAGTTGTTCAGTTCCATCAACACTCAAAACATTCACCATTCTGGCCGCTGCTATAAAAACCCCACTTTGTCCACGTCCTTATTAATGTGTGATGCTGAGAACTAAAGAAATATCTTTCTCTGTTGTCTGGGAAAAATAGAGGGAAAGAATCGATCTCTTCCTAAACAATGCTTCCAGAAAAATCAGCGTTTATTATTGAGGTCATTACACACTATTACATCAGAGCAGGTGATAAACATGATTCCACTCCCTTGTGTTTTCAGAAGGAGAATTCCAGAGACAAAGCTCTCATCTGCTTCAGAAAGGTTACATGATGAGGAGGAAGAAAATGTCCAGAACTGAGAATTCCATTTTATTTCCTCACTCCTACATTTTTCACTTTTAAGAAAATAGTTTTTTCAACTCCCAAAGGAAGTAGATAACAAAAATAACTCTCAGAAATTTTTGTCCCAAATGCTATGACTGGATAATTTTTTTACTTTAGAAAGGATTTTTGAGAAGTACATAACCAAATGCACATTCTGAGCACTTGAAGAGACACCATTTTTCTGTTACACATACATATTAATAGAAACTTTTATAGAATGCTCTATCCATTGAACTATATCTTCATTAAATCTGAGAAATGTAAAAATCCAAATCCCTGAATAGGTCATCATTGCAAAATACGTGAATTACACCGAATGTTGACATTTTTTAAATAATATCAAGCTGATAAAAATCAAAGTTCTTTCATTTCTCTGCAAAATGTACCTTCTACCTCCAAACCAGTAATTGTATCAAGATAAGGAAGGAGACAGTGCTGAGTGACAATGGGGAGAATTTTGCATAGCGCAGGCTCTGGAGTTGCACAGGACTGCCTCAGAATTGCAGCTCCACCATTTAGTAGTTGTATGAAATTGGGGAAATTACTTAACGGCTTTAGGACTTCATTTTCCTATGTCAGACAGGGGCAATGAAGAGGATTCTGCTGTAATGATGTAGAAAACTTCTCAGAAGACATCTGTCACCCAGCACCCCTGTCATTTCCTATAATGAAGGCCTGGGCTAATTCTCACCCTCTGAGCCTCCCTGCATCTGTGTGATCAGCACAAATTAAGAAATGCTGGGAAGTTCGCAGAAAGGCCTTTCTCATGCATGTGCACCAGGCTATAGGCTACTGCCCATGCCTGTGTTTGCCTTCAATACAAATGCCTTCCTCTTTCAAAATATACTGGTTTTTTCCCCAAAAAAACAATCTGTAAGTAGAAACCCAGATGGGCAAATGAACACTGCTGCTGCTGCTGCTAAGTCACTTCAGTAGTGTCCGACTCTGTGCGACCCCATAGACAGCAGCCCACCAGGCTCCCCCGTCCCTGGGATTCTCCAGGCAAGAACACTGGAGTGGGTTGCCATTTCCTTCTCCAATGCATGAAAGTGAAAAGTGAAAGGGAAGTCGCTCAGTCGTGTCCAACCCTCAGCGACCCCATAGACTGCAGCCTTCCAGGCTCCTTCGTCCATGGGATTTTCCAGGCAGGAGTACTGGAGTGGGGTGCCATTGCCTTCTCCAAATGTAGAGCACAGCGTAAGCCAAACCCTGGCCACTCATAGCAACCCTAGGTACAGAGAACACCAGCATCACCTGGAGCATGTTAGGAACACAGATTCTCCTTTATCAGCTTTACTAAGGCATCCATTGCCCAGGAGATGGACGGGTGTACCCGAGCCTGAGCACTTGTGGTCTGGACGCCACCCTGCACGTAATGAAGAGGATGACAGAACAAGGCGGCGTGTGAGCTCCCAGAGCAGCCAAAGTGACAGCCATGTGGCCAGAGCTGGTGGAACCCCTCACTTGACACACAAGGGAACTGTCAAAAAAAATTGCTTTGTGCAGATGTGAATCCTTGAAAACTGCATCCCAATTCTACATGATTTTTGTAGAATGATAATTCTACTGAGGGACACAAGGAAGAAAGAGAATTGGAGAAACAAAACCAGAGGAAAAGTAACTTTAGTTTAAATCCTCGGTGTATACTCAGCACTAAATACTAAATTGAGGTGCATGGAGATGTCATCCCTCTTCTTCACCAGAGGATCTCTGTGCCTGACACCATGTGTAGATAGCAGTGTTGGATGAATGAACTGGAGCCAAGGAACAGGAAGTAAGAAAGCTTCCTGGCGTTTACAGTGGAATAGTAGATCTTTCAGCTTCTAGGAAGGATCTGTGGAAGAGTTTGCTGGTACCAAGAATACTGGGAGATTTGTGCAGGCTGATTAATTGAACATTTAAAAGCTTGTTTTCATGTACAGTTTACTCAATTTATATAAGCAATTACCGAATTTGCATGTACAAATGGATGCAGCTGCAAAGCCTAAGGTATTTTTTTTTCATTAGATCTACTAAATTTGAATCAGAAAATAGGTTTAAAAGTCGCATTTGGCACAGCTCTCTGCTAATGATAAACACAGCCCAGCATCCTGTACTCTTGAACAAGGTTACCGGGAAGGTCACTTACAGCAAATAAACTAATAGGATTTGAAATGCATGAAATCCTGTTCTACAGTTAAAATGAAAGAAGAGAACGGATCTTAATCACTTCCCACCTTGATCAACTCCCAATGCCTGCCTCAATGATTAGTTACGTAGAAATAGGCCAGAGGAGTTCAGCAGCAATCCAGTGAAACATGTTTACAGTAATGACAATAAAACACAGTTCAAGTTGTTATACAAAGTTGATGCTATTTTCTTTCCTTTTTTTCTCTCAGTTTCACAAGGGAGTTTAAAGGATGGGCAAGAATTTTAAGGCTGTGGTAGATAAAACCACCGAAATTTGACTATGTCTCCCTAATTTTTCTGAGCTCTTTCTCTGCTACTGACAGTTTGCACTGCAGAAAAGTGGCTTCAAGTATAAATAAGAAAAAGGATGTTGTTTTTAAGTACTGATTGCTTCTGGGCAAAGAGAATTTCATGGTGGTCACTTCCAAAATCTTAAAGCTCTAAAATCTTGACCAGATATTGAATGTACAAGAAGGTTATCAGTAAATTCACATTCTTGGGAGTTTCTTCATGTCCTAATAGTAAGTTAATTCAGGAAGCATCTATCTGATAAATTTTAATGTCATTTGTACACAGACAGGAGTGATGATCTTGGTTTTCTTTTGAGGTTTTCCAAAACAAACTGAAGTGCTCCGGCATTTGTGTATTTTAAATTGTGTTGGGCATTGTAAGCTGAAAGGGTTGCTTTTCCCTGTTGTAAATCCAACATAGCTTTTTCATCCCAGATAGTTCTAACATTTTTATCTTCGTTAAAGTACATCAGAAAGGGTTGAGGTGACAGAGACTCTCGAACAGATGAAACAAATCCAATAAAGTTCAACTTGTTTGAGGCATTGCCACAAAACCCAAACTGCCCTTATGAGAATATATAAGGCAATTTGTTCCTGCAAGCTAACAAGGAGGTTCTATCTTTACTGTTTTTCTTGATTTATAAATTTCCTTAAAAATCTTTGACCGTAGAGTCCCATAACCTTGCCTCTAGGATTTCGTGAACTCCATGTTTCCCTCTGATGAAAGCATTTCCCGTGTAGTGGAATTCAGCAACAGCCCACCTCCACAGAATGATTTGACATTTCCTAGTAGTCTATCCAGAGAAGGCAATGACAACCCACTCCAGTACTCTTGCCTGAAAAATCCCATGGACGGAGGAGCCTGGTAGGCTGCAGTCCATGGGGTCGTGAAGAGTCAGACACGACTGAGCGACTTCACTTCCACATTTCACTTTCATGCACTGGAGAAGGAAATGGCAACCCACTCCAGGGTTCTTGCCTGGAGAATCCCAGGTATGGCGGAGCCTGGTGGGCTGCCATCCATGGGGTCGCACAGAGTCAGACACTACTGAAGTGACTTAGCAGCAGCAGCAATAGTCTAGACATAAGTGAGGTTTAGCTGACTTCGGTGTGGAAGCACACACTCATACTCTGTATGTTAGTGTTTCACTGACATCACTGAAATTTCTCACTGCCATTGTTTCTCATAACAGTGGCTGTGTGAGTGCTCACAGGTATGCCTGGCTTGTATGTACATTGCTCATATATCCTGCAGCACAGCTCTGCAGTATAGGTAATATGATTATCCCCACTCTACAGATGAGAAAATGCAAGTCACTTGCAGGATTCACATCTAATAAATGACTGGCTGATGATCTAGGAAACGAGATTGAAACCCACTCATCTCAGTGGCATAACCAAAAACAGCTATGGTTATACTCGGAATCACTGGATGTTAAGTCCAGGCACTACTATTACTGAGGTTTCTGGGATTGGCTTCTGGTGTATATAACTTCTCATATAGTAGTGTAAAAGTTAGGTTTTTTAACTGCTAAAGTGTGCCCCAACTGAAAAATCATAAAAAGAATCTAATGAAAACAATAAAATCCATTTTGTTAAAAAAAGTTCTTTCAGGCCTTTAGATTATCATTCTGAATTTCATATCTCACCTTTAAATCAGTTCAGATCAGTTCAGTCACTCAGTCATGTCCGACTCTGCAATTCCATGAGTTGCAGCACGCCAGGCCTCCCTGTCCATCACCAACTCCCGGAGTTCACTCACATCTATCAAGTCAGTGATGCCATCCAGACATCTCATCCTCTGTCATCCCCTTCTCCTCCTGCCCCCAATCTCTCCCAGCATCAGAGTCTTTTCCAATGAGTCAACTCTTCGCATGAGGTGGCCAAAGTACTGGAGTTTCAGCTTTAGCATCATTCCTTCCAAAGAAATCCCAGGGTTGATCTCCTTCAGAATGGACTGGTTGGATCTCCTTGCAGTCCAAAGGACTCTCAGGAGTCTTCTCCAACACCACAGTTCAAAAGCATCAATTCTTTGGTGCTCGTCTTTCTTCACAGTCCAACTCTCGCATCCATACATGACCACTGGAAAAACCATAGGCTTGACTAGACAGACCTTTATTGGCAAAGTAATGTCTCTGCTTTTGAATATGCTGTCTAGGTTGGTCATAACTTTTCTTCCAAGGAGTAAGCGTCTTTTAATTTCATGGCTGCAGTCACCATCTGCAGTGATTTTGGAGCCCAAAAAAATAAAGTCTGACACTGTTTCCACTGTTTCCCCATCTATTTCCCATGAAGTGATGGGACCAGATGCCATGATCTTAGTTTTCTGAATGTTGAGCTTTAAGCCAACTTTTTCACTCTTCTCTTTCACTTTCATCAAGAGGCTTTTTAGTTCCTCTTCACTTTCTGCCATATGGGTGGTATTATCTGCATATCTGAGGTTGTTGATATTTCTCCCGGCAATCTTGATTCCAGCTTGTGCTTCTTCCAGCCCAGAGTTTCTCATGATGTACTCTGCATAGAAATTAAATAAACAGGGTGACAGTATACAGCCTTGATGTACTCCTTTTCCTATTTGGAACCAGTCTGTTGTTCCATGTCCAGTTCTAACTGTTGCTTCCTGAACCTGCATACAGGTTTCTCAAGAGGCAGGTCAGGTGGTCTGGTATTCCCATCTCTTTCAGAATTTTTCACAGTTTATTGTGACCCACACAGTCAAAGGCTTTGGCATAGTCAATAAAGCAGAAATAGATGTTTTTCTGGAACTCTCTTGCTTTTTCCATGATCCAGCGGATGTTGGCAATTTGATCTCTGGTTCCTCTGCCTTTTCTAAAACCAGCTTCAACATCTGGAATTTCACAGTTCACATATTGCTGAAGCCTGGCTTGGAGAATTTTGATCATTACTTTACTAGCATGTGAGATGAGTGCAATTGTGTGGTAGTTTGAGCATTCTTTGTCATTGGCTTTCTTTGGGATTGGAATGAAAACTGAGATTTTCCAGTCCTGTGGCCACTGCTGAGTTTTCCAAATTTGCTGGCATATTGAGTGCAGCACTTTCACAGCATCATCTTTCAGGATTTGAAACAGCTCCACTGGAATTCCATCACCTCCACTAGCTTTGTTCATAGGGATGCTTTCTAAGGCCCACATGACTTCACATTCCAGGATGTCTGGCTCTAGATGAGTAATCACACCATTGTGATTATCTTGGTTGTGAAGATCTTTTTTGTACAGTTCTTCTGTGTATTCTTGCCACCTCTTCTTAATATCTTCTGCTTCTATTAGGTCCATACGATTTCTGTCCTTTATCCAGCCCATCTTTGCATGAAATGTTCCCTTGGTATCTCTAATTTTCTTGAAGAGATCTCTAGTCTTTCCCATTCTGTTGTTTTCCTCTATTTCTTTGCATTGATCACTGAGGAAGGCTTTCTTATCTCTCCTTGCTATTCTTTGGAACTCTGCATTCAGATGCTTATATCTTTCCTTTTCTCCTTTGCTTTTCACTTCTCTTCTTTTCACAGCTATTTGTAAGCCCTCCCCAAACAGCCATTTTGCTTTTTTGCATTTCTTTTCCTTGGGGATGGTCTTGATCCCTGTCTCCTGTACAATGTCATGAACCTCATTCCATAGTTCATCAGGCACTCTATCTATCAGATCTAGTCCTTTAAATCTATTTCTCACTTACACTGTATAATCATAAGGGGATTTGATTTAGGTCATACCTGAATGGTCTAGTGGTTTTCCCTACTTTCAATTTAAGTCTGAATTTGGCAATAAGGATTTCATGATCTGAGCCACAGTCAGCTCCCGGTCTTGTTTTTGCCGACTGTATAGAGCTGCTCCATCTTTGGCTGCAAAGAATATAATCAATCTGATTTCGGTGTTGACCATCTGGTGATGTCCATATGTAGAGTCTTCTCTTGTGTTGCTGGAAGAGGGTGTTTGCTATGACCAGTGCGTTCTCTTGGCAGAGCTCTATTAGCCTTTGCCCTGCTTCATTCCATATTTCAAGGCCAAATTTGCCTGTTACCCCAGGTGTTTCTTGACTTCCTACTTTTGCATTCCAGTCCCCTATAATGAAAAGGACATCTTTTTTGGGTGTTAGTTCTAAAAGGTCTTGTAGGTCTTCATAGAACCATTCAACTTCAGCTTTTTCAGCGTTACTGGTTGGGGCATAGGCTTGGATTACTGTGATATTGAATGGTTTGCCTTGGAGATGAACAGAGATCACTCTGTCGTGTTTGAGATTGCATCCAAGTACTGCATTTCAGACTCTTTTGTTGACCATGATGGCTACTCCAATTCTTCTAAGGGATTCCTGCCTGCAGTAGTAGATATAAATGGTCATCTGAGTTAAATTCACCCATTCCAGTCCATTTTAGTTCGCTGATTCCTAGAATGTCGATGTTCACTCTTGCCATCTCCTGTTTGACCACTTTCAATTTGCCTTGATTCATGGACCTAACAGTCCAGGTTCCTACACAATATTGCTCTTTACAGCATCAGACCTTGCATCTATCACCAGTCACATCCACAGCTGGATATTGTCTTTGCTTTGGCTCCATCCTTTCATTCTTTCTGGAGTTATTTCTCCACTGATCTCCAGGAGCATACTGGGCACCTACTGACCTGGGGAGTTCCTCTTTCAGTATCCTATCATTTTGCCTTTTCATACCTTAAAATAATTACATTAAAAATGTTTCACAGATTGGCTTGTATATGGTCTACAAATCTGGTCTATAAATCTTCTGAAAGTTATACTGGCTTTAAAAGTATATAGTCTTGGTTTTAACTTACCTTATCAAAAGAGTCTCAATTCCATTATTCCTAATTAAAGCTACTAATTGAATTATAAAGCACAGTGCCTGGCATCCAACCATGTACTTTAAAGTCCTTGTCTTGTCTCCGCTTCAACCCCTCGTAGCGAGAGCCGCACCGCGAGGTCGCGGCAGTGGTCAGCAGCTGGGTCAGACGCAGGAAGCTGCAGCTCGTGGTTGCCCTCTGAGGCAGTTCCTAATTTTAGCTTCAGTGTATCTGGGAATTACATCCCGAAGTGTTTTAAAACATCTTTGTTTATCCCCTATTGCTTTCATTTACTTATACCTAGTTTGGCATCGGGAGAAGGCAATGGCACCCCACTCCAGTACTCTTGCCTGGAAAATCCCATGGATGGAGGAGCCTGGTAGGCTGCAGTCCATGAGGTCACCAAGAGTCAGACACGACTGAGCGACTTCTCTTTCACTTTTCACTTTCATGCATTGGAGAAGGAAATGGCAACCCACTCCAGTGTTATTGCCTGGAGAATCCCAGGGACAGGGGAGCCTGGTGGGCTGCCGTCTATGGGGTCGCACAGAGTGGGACACGACTGAAGCGACTTAGCAGTAGCAGCAGTTTGGCATCATCATTGGTCTCTTTAAAAAAGAAGAACAGAAAGAGCAGGATTGTGGTAGGCAGGTTAGAAAAACAATGAGCGACTGACCTTTGGAACTAATTTACATGAGGACTATTTGAATGCAACTACCTGTGACTCTATCCTACTTGCTTCTTCTCTGAAAACCATGGCCTGTGGCTATAGCCCTGGCCTCAGGCTGACACAGAGTCCTGATTCCTTTGCCTCCGGTGGCTACCATGATGGCTCACCTAGACTTCATCACAGGTCATCCAATGCTGCTGACTGACTCTGTCCAATAACAACTCAAAAGCATTAAGCCTCTGGGAATTAAAATAAGGTTGTCCGTGAGTCTCCTGATCTTTTGAACCAAATCCCTCTTTGAAAGGAAGCTCACCAACTATCACTCTGATGACTGCATGTAGAAATGAGCCAAGACCAAGCTTCATGGACACAATCCATTAAAAGAGCATTGATCAGATAGAGCCATTTCTTCTATATTGCCTGCGATAGAATATATTCAGAGCACTTCATATTTCACTGTAATTATCAACAAAATGATTTTCATTGAATTTCATTTCTTCTCTTAATAAAAAGAGCCTTCAAAATGAATAATAAAAATTTTCTACTCATTTTTTATCCACAAAGCATTCACCAGAAAAGAAATGACCCGTAAAACGAATCACAAAGGTCATTCACTATAGGGTTAAGACACTTTTTAAAAAAAATTCTACAAAGCTTTGTGAATGTTTCTGTGGATTAAACTATTCAGACTCCCACAAATTGTTAGTCAGTGTACGAAATGTGATACGGTTTTTTTGTTTATAGATTTTCATACTGCTTCTGAAGTGCAATTTAGAAAGCTCCAGCATATTTAGTTCATTTGCTTATAAAAAGTCTGTTAAAGTCTTCTCAAGAAGCTTTGTATAAATTGTGAAGTTTGTGTGTTTTCAAAGCTGTTTGGAGAAGTGAAATCTGTGACAATTAGATTATTTTAATATGATGTGGTCAATGTGTTTATTCAAATTATATCTGTGAAAAAAAGATTTAAATAATCTCAGAAATATATATGTATGTATGTATGTGTATATATATATATGTATACACACACACACAAACACACACAAAGACACACACACACAGAGAAAGAAACCCTATTGTAGTAGATTTCTGACCTGGAATTCAGATTCGTATTTTGAACGATCACCTCCTGCCATCCCCTCTCCATCTCTGGTTCCATCAGTGAGTTTACTCTTCCTCACTTTCCCAGCAGATTCCCAGTTCCTTCCCAGCTCAACTCTGTCCTCTGGAGATGCTGGGACTGCACTTTCTGTGCCCAGTCCCTGACAGCTGCGTTGTTGAAGGCCACAGTGCCTCCAGGAGCCTGATAACCAAATATATTTCTTCACTTGGTTTAGTAGTTTAACCAATCATGATTTAGTATAGAATATAACCCTGAATGTTCACTGGAGGGACTGACATTGAAGCTGAAGCTGCAATAATTTGGCCACCTGATGCGAAGAGCCAACTCATTGGAAATGACCCTGGTGCTGGGAAAGACTGAGGGCAGGAGGAGAAGGGGCAACAGAAGATGAGATGGTTGGATGGCATCACCAACTCAACGGACATGAGTTTGAGCAAGCTCTGGGAGATAGTGAAGGACAGGGAAGCCTGGCATGTTTCATTCCATGGGGTCACAAAGAGTCGGACATGACTTAGTGACTCAACAACAACCACCATTTATAACTATTGGTTACTGATGTGTATACAGTCCACATGCTTTATAATCCCAGTAAAGAATTCACCAACTTCAAGATTTTGCTTTGTTTCATTTTCCATTCACATGAAACATCCAGGCTCTACAGTTAGATTGACTGGATTCAAATAAGACTCCCACCACTAGTGCTCTGTGCACCCAGAGAATTCACTTTCTCACTGTGCCTCAAATATATATAATATCCAGGGCATTAATAGAAGCTACATGCATAGCTTGAATATTTAAAGGTACGTAGGTAGATAGATAGATGTTAGGTGACAATACAAAGAGAGAGATCATAGTGATGATGAAGACATAGAGATGCACTGAATCATATCAAAGACTTCAGTAAATATTAGCTATTATTGTTGCTGTTACCATCTATCATCACCATTGTCATAAGCATTTAACTGCAGGTATTCTGAAAAGCAAAATGTTAGACTATTATTCCCTATATTTGAAGAATGTATTTCAGATCAACTGAACAAGGAAATATATAAATGTATACATACTGTATTATAATTATTTATTTGTTATCTATTTATTATATATGCACATATGTAAGTTCAATTGAGTTTTCCCGGCCCCTTACTCCTAGGAATGTCTCCCATCTGCAGTCTCAAATCATGCACCCCCTCATATCCTGCCACACAGATGACCACTCTGGGGGAGTCCTCTGAGTGTCTGTCATTTCACACTGAAAACACAGAAGCTGTGCTTCTCGGTGGTGGTGGCAGTGCGGGTGACCCTGGCAACGGAGACAAGGCTAGAAGCTGGCTTACTGAAGACTTACTGAGCACCCAGCACCACATTCTCAGATGTATTATCTTCAAGTAGTTTATTCCCTTCAATAACTCTGACATGACTGCAGCACACTTCTTACCTTACAAATCAAAGTGTCAAAGGTGGAGAGTCTGAGTAAGTAGGACCAGCTCAGGAAGCCGGAAGCCAGGGGCTGGAGTTTGTGTTCTCACAGAGACACTCAAGGCAGCTGCTGCGGCTCAGCTCTGGAGCAGTGATGACGATCATGAAATTTTCTATGAAAAATAAGACATAATAAATGCAGCAGCATTAATGCTGGAGTCTTCTTGATTTTGTTCCCTGTTGGAATCAGAATATTGACCAGAACTCTCAGGCTTTAGGCAGCTCAGAAATCTCTGTCAAATTAACTGGATTCTAGTTTCAAGACTCTCTCCACACACAGACCAATCAATACATAACATGAATCATTGGAGAATGGTTATGCCTTTGCCATGAGATGAAAGTATTATGCTTGAGTGTGAAATGCTCTTTGTTCTCCAGCCAGCTCATGTGCATTTCATGGAACAAAGAATAAATGATGTAAAATAGGACTCTAGTTTCATTTCCCCTTCACTAACGGACCGGTGGAAATTCTTAGGGTTCTTTGTGTATTTCTTCTTTCCGTCTGCCGAATGTCCTAGTGTTCTGCTGTTCCACACTGTGTCATCCTATTGGATCTACGTTAGGCTGTCACTTACTTGGTTTCCAGGATCTTACTCTCAACCTTGGTTTATAAATTTTCTGAAAGTTTATATTAAGTACAAACTTACCAGGGTCTCTATTGCTTTATACAGTGCCTTACATTCCTGTTATTACTCTAGAAGATGATTTTTCTGCTAGATGGTGATCCGATCCTTCCTGCCACCTCTCCCCAACATTGTTTTATTTCTGTCCCACTGTGGAAGACCAGAGTTGTTCTCGTCAGCAGGACTTCTCCCCCTCAGCTGAACCTGAGGCTCCATTTGGGTAGACATTTAGTCTTCATGAAAGCTGCCTGTACATAAAGTGTTGAACATCTCATGGATGTAGAGGGTTTAGTATTTATCATTTTATGCTCAGTGAATATCATGCAGGCCATACTCCTCCAAATGACCACTGTGTCCACCCCAGACCTGCAATAGTCAGTCACTGTGACTGACAACCAAGTATCCTGATATGTGCTTTCCCACCAATAAACACATCTGAATTATTTAGAATCACTCTGCCAGTTAACAGCTCTTTATACAGGTCCTCATGTATGATGGGCACTATTCTGTCCTAGATCCTTAAAATGTTTATGAAACTGAGTCTTTTGGCTATGGCTAATATAATTTTCTGATTACCTGAGGTTTATCTAAAAATGTTTTCTTAACTTTCATTTACTCATGGAATCATAGAAGTGGAAGAAATTTCAAATCCCATTCTGGTTGGTACCCTTACAAACCTTTGAGCTGCAATGTCAGAGACCCAGCTTGACTTTGTCTGGCCTGTAGTGAGTCTTCCAAGACGAAATGTGAGAAAGTCAAGATGGGCTTTCCCTCAAGAGGTCTGGAATCTGGGACTGGGCCTATGATTTCTGCTTATTTTGGTGGCAAGCTTCTCTCTCTTAGCCGAACCTTCATATGAGATGGGGAGTTGGCCCTTAAAATTCTGGGCTCTTAATCTTGAGATCTTGGAGCCCAAAAAAATAAAGTCCAACACTGTTTCCAAAGACACTTACTCCTTGGAAGAAAAGTTCTGAGAAACCTAGACAGCATATTCAAAAGCAGAGACATTACTTTGCCGACTAAGGTCTGTCTAGTCTAGGCTATGGTTTTTCCTATGGTCATGTATGGATGTGAGAGTTGGACTGTGAAGAAGGCTGAGCGCCGAAGAATTGATGCTTTTGAACTGTGGTGTTGGAAAAGACTCTTGAGAGTCCCTTGGACTGCAAGGAGATCCAACCAGTCCATTCTGAAGGAGATCAGCCCTGGCATTTCTTTGGAAGGAATGATGCTAAAGCTGAAACTCCAGTATTTTGGCCACCTCATGCAAAGAGTTGACTCATTGGAAAAGACTCTGATGCTGGGAGGGATTGGGGGCAGGAGGAGAAGGGGACAACAGAGGATGAGATGGCTGGATGGCATCACTGACTCAATGGACATGAGTCTGAGTGAACTCTGGGAGTTGGTGATGGACAGGGAGGCCTGGCTTGCTGCAATTCATGGGGTCGTAAAGAGTCGGACACGACTGAGCGACTGAACTGACCTGAACTGAACTGAACTGAATCTTGAGATCTCATAAGCATTAAAAAAAAAAAAAAAGATCTTTCACAGCTCCAGCTTAAAAGAAATCAACCTAGATGAGCCCTGGGTCCAGTGCCCACCCTTACACTAGCTCAGGGGTGGTAATGGATGGGTGCCCAGGCACTGGTCACTCCTCCTTAAACTCTGTGCCAAAGCAAAGGCAGGATGTGTTTCCCCAAAGGAGAGACTGCAGGACTAAAAAAAAATGAAAGAAACTCTGCTGTTCACTTTTCATTTTGCAGTTGCTGATACCATGCTCAGATATTTAAGGGCCATCTCCTGGGTTCATGTTGACCATTGGTTGCACAGCTGAGGTTAGAATTTGGAGTTCTCCAGGCTCTAGGAAAAATGTGTGTGCCCTTGATGAAAGTATTTCTAAATGTTCTGACCCCCATAGAAAGAATTTAAAATGTGTTCGATGACTGGCTATCATACATGACCTTGACTGCCCCCCGATAGTCACCTTATAGTGGCACATGTTGAAGTATGGAGTTCTTCACTAATTGAATAGGATGCACCCTTTGACATTTCATAATCTTGGACACCCAAGTGAAATGAAGCTGTTTTTCTATCATTTCATTTCTCTTGTAAAATAGTAGGGAAAAAATCAGTTCAACTGTGGGTTCCAGTTAGACATTTTAAAACTTTTGAAAGATCTATGGCCCTCATTTGAACTTGGGAACTCCATAATAACCAGATAACATTCTGTTGACTAATAAATAAACTTCCCTGCCTCTTCAGCTAATAAGCCTGTCATAGCTTGCCCCACATATGAAGAGGACGACAGGAGTAAACAGACTCCCAGTGAGAGGCGTGTGCTGTGCTTGTGATGAGTCAGTTCGTGTCATGATCTTATTTTTAATGAGAGCATTTTAAAGAAGCTAAAAATAAGTCCATAAATGTAATACTATATGTGGTATACACAAATCACCTCCATCTGGCTAATATCTAACCCCTGTCTTTGAAATGGTAATTACTGATTCTAAAAAGCAGTTGAGGAGAAATGTACAAAAAGCATTCTTGGGATCTAACAGATGGGATCTAACTGCAAAGCTCACACCTCTACAAAAATCTTGAAGGGTGTGTAAGCAAAAGCATGTTTGTGCAAGGTTCCTGGGGAGGGGAGCGGGGCTGGGGAGCAGCTGCATGCTTATTTCTGAGTGTCCTGTTACCTTGCTTTTATTCTTAGTTTTCTCTACTCATATCCACCAACTGCTCTTGTCTAGTGCTCCCTAATGAGGGCTTTAAAGACAAACTGTGCGTCATAAGCATTCACTGCCCCTCAGGGAGCTGAGTGAAACGGCCCTTCTTTAATCTCCCCTCCAGTTAGGACCTGGGTCCCTGAACCCAGCCTGGGGACTGATGTCATGAGAACTGTCAACGCTATTAGAACTACTTAATCTCTCTACACTTTCATTTTCTGAACTTTAAAATATATGTCATAGAATGTGGGACAAAATAAACTCTTGCAGTTTGTGTGAAACACTGGGGCAAACACACATCATACACACTTAAAATGTTTCTTGTACTTGATATGCCTGTGCAACAGAATCACTAGAAAAGTGCTGTAACAAGCATGTCTTTCAACATACACTGTAGACAGGATCCTCAGAAAAGCGGAGATAAGAGAGGTGTGGGAGGAGTCGACCCACATCGGTTGACAGTATGGGTCAGAGGTCAGCTAAGTCTTGCTTCAGAAACAGCAGGTACCTCACCAAGCAGGACTGCTTTATAAAAAGGAACCGAGATTGATCTTTTTCATTGCAAACTTGCTGATAATTCCAAACAATGTATAGAAGTTACTATAAGATCATTGCGTAGCAACCACATGATAAAACCTGATTGCCCCATTATTTTTTTCATCTGGAATATTCCATCTGAACTTTTAAATACACTCTCCCATGCCCTCTGAAGCTCTCCCTCACACAGCAGCAATCTGGCTTTTGAAAGAAGTGTAGCGGAAACATCCACGATGGTTTTAGGAGCTACTCGAACAGTCAGTGGCGTTTATATTTCAGCCCAGAGTTTTTCCAGAGTGCCCCCTGTGTTCTAGAATGTTCCATGCTGCACCAGATGTTGCAATCCAGAATACAGTTTGGCAGTGACCGCTGCATCATACCAGAGCCTGCTCTTTTGGCATCTCTCATGCCTGCAGTAGGAAAGCCAAGCCTTGGAATCAGAGAAAACTCGAATTATGTTCTTCTTGTTAATCTCTCTATGAGTTCATTTTCTGAATTTTAAAATGTATGTCACAGACTGTGGGGCAAGATAAACACTTGCAGTTTGTGTGAAGCAACTGAGGCATGGTGTCCCCCTTGGGTGTGGCATAGAGCCCAGCCCCTCTGTGAGCCCACCCTGCCCCATATCCCTTCATGTCCATCGAAGGCTCCTCCCCTGCCAGCCCCCCGGCCAGCAGACTCTCAGCAGAGGGAGGCGTGGACAGAGGTGGATGGGCTCAGCCTCTGCAGGGACTTCGGCCTGTGGCCTCTGGGGGCTGCTTCCAGCCTGGATGTGGGAGCCTCCCTCTGCCTTGCGAGGAGGTCCCACTTACCTCCACATCCTGTTCCATCACCTGTTTAATCAGTTTCCTGCTAAACTCTCTGCATTCCAAAGCCTCTGAGTTGCTCCTGTGCTCTTGGCCCATCACCATAGGTCTGTTTCTGTGCCACACAATTAACATTTGCAGATGGCCATCCGGCTTCCTTCCAGGTGCATGGGGTGGGCTCAGGTGGGGTGCCCCCGCCTCCAGAAGCTTCCTGGTCTTCCGGGCACGGTGCTGTCCCACCTGGGCCTTCACCCAGAACCCCCCTTCTTTTCACTGCTCCCATGACATTCAGTACTATACCATCATCTTGCTGTCATTTGACTTTCATTTATTTTTGTTATTTCTCAAAAACAATCCCTAGAAGGTACAAATTGTGTCTTTACATTTTTTTCTCCCTCAAATCTATTGCAGGCACCTCAACACAGTATCAGAGGTTAACATTGTTGGAAAAAGTCTCAGCAGTTTGTGTTTTAATTGCTGGGATGTTAGTCACAACAGCACAGAGGGCCTTAAAGAGATAGATGGAAAAATATATAAAATCTTCCAGCTGAAAGAGGCACTGTAGGTAATATCATTTACTTTTTATTTTATACATGGGAAGGTAGAGATTAAGAAAAGCTGGTGAGTTTATTTAATGACACAGAGCTCTTAGGAGAGACTCCTGCTTCCTAACCTGGTGTGCGTTCCAGCAGAAGAGTGGGATGTGCGTCTCAGACTTCACAAAAAGGCTGGATGTCCAGAAGGAACAGTGTTTAGTTATTGGTCTTTATTCTTTTAGAAAAAATTTTTAATTTTTTTTTAATTTATTTGGCTGAGTCAGATCTTAGTTGCAGCAGTTGGGATCTTTAGTTTTGGCATGTAGGATCTAGTTCCCCAACCAGGGATCAAGCCTGGGCCCCCTGCATTGTGAACACAAAGTCTTAGCCACTGTGACCTGGGAACTCCTGCTTTTCATTCTTAAAAGTGAAAATCTATTAATTACAAAAACAAGCCTCAGTTCAGTTCAGTAGCTCAGTCGTGTCCAACTCTTTGCGACCCCATGAATTGCAGCACCCCAGGCCTCCCTGTCCATCACCAACTCCCGTAGTTCATTCAAACTCATGGCCATCACTCGAGTCAGTGATGCCATCCAGCCATCTCATCCTGTCGTCCCCTTCTCCTCCTGCCCTCAATCCCTCCCAGCATCAGAGTCTTTTCCAGTGAGTCAACTCTTCGCATGAGGTGGCCAAAATACTGGAGTTTCAGCTTTAACATCATTTCTTCCAAAGAACACCCAGGGCTGATCTCCTTTAGAATGGACTGGTTGGATCTCATTGCAGTCCATGGGGTTCTCAAGAGTCTTCTCCAACACCACAGTTCAAAAGCATCAATTCTTCAGCGCTCAGCTTTCTTCACGGTCCAACTCTCACATCCATACATGACTACTGGAAAAACCATAGCCTTGACTAGACGGACTTTTGTTGGCAAAGTAATGTCTCTGCTTTTGAATATGCTATCTAGGTTAGTCATAACTTTCCTTCCAAAGAGTAAGCGTCTTTTAATTTCATGGCTGCAATCACCATCTGCAAGCCTATATGGCATTAAAATACCTTCATACATTATTTCAAAATATCTGGATATCATACTATTTTAGGTAAATGATTGAGAAATATCTAGACGAATTTGAAGCATGACTGTGTGCCCTCTGTTCTGTTATTGTTTGAATATTTATATTTTCAAGATAGGCAATTCTGCTGTGTCATGTATCTAGTTAATGCACTACCAGCATGGTTGAAATACTGAATATTGGCGGGGGGAGGGGGGGTAGGGAGGGGTGGATTTCACAGTGAAAAGTGGGAAAAAAATTAAAACAAAATCATCTTGACCTCTTGGAGTGCTGGTTGTGAAGGGGCTCCAAGGGTATTCTCAGAGCAAGTTGTTGGACAGGACCAGACTGAGCCCAGCAGATCTAGGATCAGTTCCAAACTTATTCCTCAATGATGGTCCCAGACTGAAGTGAGATCTTGGCATTTTAAGAAGACACAGTAATCTCAGCCATATTGTTGAGTATTAATCCCTTTGAAGCACTTCAAGTGTAGCAGACACGGAATACTTGGGCTCAGAACACCAGCAGGATCTGAGCCTTCTCCCTTGGATGTGAAATCCTCATAGGAGAGATAGGAGAGAAGCACCTGGGCATCCTGGGATGTCAGTGGCACCTGCTGTGACGTGGAGCAGGCAGTCCAGACCCGCAGTGGGTGGTCACCCAGCATCCTCACGATGGCCTTCAGCTGGTACAGAACCGTACTGTTGAGGGCAGACAGATGAGCCACCCAGGCCACACAGCAGTGGCACACCTGTCAGCCTCCATCCAGGGCTGGAGAAAGGAGGGCCTCTCTACTCTCCTTCTGACCAGCCTCCTTTCCGTCTAAAAGAGTGAATTCACACAGAAATGGATATATTTGTTTTTGTTAATAAGTAATAAAAAGAGGCATCAGTTCCATCAGGATCACTTCTGATCACAAGTAAACACACGACCGGCCCTGTCAGAGAGCCCTGCAGGCAGGCTGCAGCCCAGCACAGCAGAGCGAGGTAGACAGAGGGCCTTCTTACCACACTCTGGGTACCTTGCTTGGCCCTTGAAGCAATTTGTTGGGGCATTTTTTTTTCCTGGGCAAGAAATAGGATCTGGTTCCCCATGTTGGCAATCTAGGAAAAATGCTAAAATTATCAACTCTGCAATAAAGAAAATGAAAACAAAACATGACTCTAGCCATTTAATTTCTACCGAGGACATTAAGACGGGAAGCAGAATTTTGTCTCTCAGTAGAAAGAACATGTTAAAATGAAATCAGTGTTTTGAAGTTTGTCAGGTACAGATATCATTCTGATAGCTTTGGACATCACTTTTAGATCAGCTGTTGCAACAAGATAGCTGTTGCAACAACTTTTATCTGTGCTCAAAATAGATATTTATTTAACAGTCTGCAGATAATGTAATATCAACATGCCGTGTGCAATATAAACAATGAAAGGAATTTTCAAGAAATACCAGAGGAACAAGAAAGTCAAAACATAAAATACTTCACCCACAGAGTTTATAGGTCTACTGTGAGGGAACACAACACAAGAGAGATTTTAGGGAAAATAGCTAATTAAATGTGCAAACTTTAAAAGTGTAAAGAGTGGTCACTGAGTAAATTATCCATAACGCAGTCTCCCTGTGAGAGAACACAGAGAGTAACACAGAGAAATGGACATTCAGTGTACTCCATGGAACTGGGGTGCAAAACAAAGCCACCCAGGACTGCTTCATCCGTCGCCTCGTCACAGCTACCAGACGTGGTCACGCTTGGCTCTGGTCCCTTCTGCTCAGACACTCATTGTACCATGTGTCACTCTGAGTCACAGCTGCAGGATGGGTCCTGACCCATTTCCATAGCTCTGGCCCCTCAAAACTCCAGTACTCCGAGCCAGGTGTACTGAAATGTGTCCCGAGACTAGTGAGGTTGTTCCATCTCCTCACTGCAGTTCTGTGGTGTGAGGAACCGGCAGATGTAGACATCGACCCCTCGGGGGATGGTGGAATAACAGAAGACACGGAGCATGGTCTTCCTGACTGCCAAACCAGTCCTCCAACTAGAGCGCCTCCTTCATAAACATGAACTTCGTACACGTCTGTGGGAGTCTGAGTTCTGCAGCACAACTGGACCCCTCAGTTCCAGACAGGCAGTTAAAGACCTGTACGAATGGCCCACAGAGCCCTGAAGATGAGACTCGCCTCCCATCGTGTCTGCTTGCCTCCTCATGATTCCTCCCTCTCCCTCCAGCTCACCAGACGCCCTCTGTCTCAGGACTTCACGCTTGTGCTTCCCACTACTGGGAAACCACTGTCACCAGGTATTTGCCTCACTCCCTTCCTCATCACTTGAAGGACTCCCCTAAAACCCAGTTTTCCCAGTGAAGACTCCCCCAGTGACACTATTTCAAATTGAAATTTGTTTTCAATTTTATCATTCTCTGTGGCATTTACCACTCCTTCACATGCTCTACGTTTTACTCATCTTGCTTGTTTTCTGCCATGCCAAATCTGAGCTCCCCAAAGGACGAGGATTTTTATGATGCCTGTCCTACGATAGGCACTTGATAAACACTTTGGCAATTTCTGTGTGGAACATGTGTGTGTGTCTGTGTGTGAGTGCACTTCAGTTTCTTCCAAATAGTATGTATAAGCCCCACTTTCAGACATTTTGAACCCAAGTTTTTAAGAAAAAGTCATATTGCATGAGTTGGATAAGCTGGCTCATGGTTCTCCCTTCTAACTCACATTCAGAGGTGAAGATTTGATTCTCCAATAGGGTATATTAATAGTTACTTTCTCTAGGACAGAAGGCTGTCAAATAACCTACTGATTTCCTCTTTTGATTTTCCTTGAGTGCTGTATTTTTTAAGCTCTAAAAGACCTTGGTTTCCAGGGGAGTTAGAACTTTGAATACATCATCTTTCAACTCCAGTCACTTGGGATTTGGGGGCACGTCAGGAGAGTCACAAGGGATTTGTTCAAGGTTCAGTAACCTTTCCTGTTTTATTTTTCTGGGCACAATTTGACAGATGTTCACTGAGTGCTGTGCTTGAGGCTGAAGATACAGCAGTGGGCATGACAGAAGTAATCACCCCTCATGGAGGGTGCAGGCCGTGGGGAGAAAATGAAAATAATAGAATCACAACTTCTTGTAAATGCAGCAAAGTAGAAAAATGGACTGTGATGATCCAGGCAGGGAGCCTCAGGGAGAAGTGAGCAGGAACCTGTGTGCAGTGGTCCTTGAGCTGACCTGAAACACAAAAGGACTCCTCGGCCTTGAGCCTGGACCGACCCCATGGCTATGGCCCTGATGATTCTATTCCTCCCAGAGCCTTTGTTTTGTTGACCCTCAGGGGTCAGAGGTGAACCCATCTTCTGCAGAGATGAAGGTGCTTCCCGGAAGCTCCAGACCAAGACGCAGCTCGCAGTGGTTGGGCTGTTAATGTGGATGCCTGTGTGTCTCCTCCCTGTCGTGTGGTTCTGGGTGCTGGGACATCAGCTCTCCAGTATCCCTGCCCAGATCCCTAAGTGGTTGCTACCCGTCAGGGTTTCCTTTCTCCTCCAGCACTGTCCACTGAGGGTCTTCATGTTATTAAAGTAGCCCAAGCTTAAGGTCATGAAAATCTTGCGTGGAATGACATAAAACAGAGGCAGGGGACATTATAAAACAAGTGTTGAGTTGGGTAGATGTCACAAGAACCTCTGATGAGTAATTAGGAATAAGAAATAGTAGGTAAAAATGCTGTATCTGACAAGTGACAAACAGCATAGGCAGAAAATCAGCCAGCTTACCAACTAATGAAGGGTCATTAAGTAATTTAGCTCCCTGTGACCTTCTTGATATCCTAATATGGGGGTCATAAATGAAAAACAGCAAATACTTCAAAGACCATGAGATAACTTTGAGGGAATGGTAATGGCTTCATCTAGAGTAATGTTGCTACACTTCTTTGAGTGCATCTTCTCTTGTGTAAACATTTGCAGGCAGCGATTTGCCTGTGCCCTCCTATGCAGCCCATATTAACCACTCTGACAGAGCAGAACACGTTCTAGTGGGGCACAGGGTGCTCATGGTGAAAGGATTACGGCATTCCTCGCAAGTGTTCTAAGTATCACTTTCTCCCAGAAAATTGTTGATATAAATGCATACTATCTTTGGACACATTTTCTGTTCTTCATTTCAGATTCTTAAGAGAAAGGTACAAAGTTAATGTTGCATATTATTCACACTTATTTTCAGGTTAGCTCAATGCCCCTTTGTTTAGAAAAATAATACAAACTTTTGCTTGTAAAAACAGAGTTGTAACATGACTTTGCTTCCTGTCTTTAGTTTCTACTTACTGTACTAATTATAGTGTTGCTTATGCAAATATGAAAAAAACAGTTTTACTGTTTTATAGCAAACCAAAGACATAACTTTCTGTTCTCTATTGAATTAATAGTACATTTATTTCCTGAGAAATGTCTGCTTGCTTTCTTATGAGAGTCCCAGTAGAAATCAAGCCATCAGAATTCCATTTGAGATGGCACAATTTACTCATTTTAAAGTTCTCCATGAAAATGTTAATTCTCCAGGGATTATACAATCAAATACACCGATTAGTATAGGCACAGTCAAATATATGTGACATAGTTCAGGACCATTTTCACAGAAAGGTATTGTTGGATAATCTCTCCCCTAATAGTTGTTTAGAACAAGCAGGTCCTCCCTAGAGCCACTCGTGTTTCCTCATAACAACCAAGACCAGGAGAAACTCGGCCTTCGAGACAAGCAGTGCCCTCACAGGAGATGTACATTTCTTTTGCTTTAATCTGCATTTGTCTTAAAGATTTTCTTTCCTAACCTAAAATCAGTTATGAGTTTAATGACAAAATTTTTTAAGATCCTTTATAGTATATTATGTGAAAAACCAATAGCCAGCCATTAGGGGCATACACACATGCGCCTGTTGAGCTGAAGGTGTTAATGACTGGGCTGATCAGGACTAGCTTATGAATTACTATCATTGTGACCCCATGGTTGGGGGCATGAATACAGCACTGGATATCTTGGTTTCTATTCCAGGGTTTACCACTTACTAGCTGTGTGATCACAGGCAAGCTGCCCAACTTCTCTGTTCTTCAGCTTCTTCATAAAAAAATTAGACATACTAATTGTAGTTATATCACAGAGTTCTTGTGAAAATTATATGGAGATAATACTTAAAGCACAGCAGAACTCTAGCGCATATTAAGCACTAGGTAAGTATTAGCATTTATAACTTTGGGGGGACTGTGAAGACCTAACATGAAATATGTGAGTATGAGTCAATGTAAAAGCATGTTTACATTGTTTCCTCTGAATTAATTATATTTTGGAGCCTATCATGTTCACAGAGTGTCTGTCTGGTTTTACAAGTCATCAGCCAAAGTGGAACAATATAAACTTATCCCCTCCCTCCCACCACCTCTAGAGAGCTGGGACCTCTAGAATGACCTAGAAAAGACAAAGATCAAACCAACTGTGAGTCTCTAGGGAAGCTTTCATATCCTAGTAAAATAGACAGTTCTGGACAGAGTAAAAGGACATTTAAAGGAGATGTGGAAGAGCAGCGCTGAACGAGGAAGGGAGCTGTGAGAAATCACTTCTCCTCTACCTGTAGGAGGAAGGAACATCTCCTGTCCATCAGAAGTTCAAATCCACATTTCTTCTTCCATATTCATGGGAAAAAGTCCTCTAGGCATCAGCAGTCAAGACTTCCAGCAGCCAAGACCTGAATACGTCACTGATGAATAGTCAGGAATGGAAAACACCGCAACTGAAGGGCTCCAGGAGTTCAGAAGATTACTTGAATAAAATGAAATCCAATCACTATCAAAAAACAAAAGAGAAGGCTCTCTCAAAATTCCTCTGACGACATGATCCTCTACATGGAAAACCCTAAAGACTCCACCAGAAAATTACTAGAGCTCATCAATGAATATAGTAAAGTTGCAGGATATAAAATCAACACACAGAAATCCCTTGCATTCCTATACACTAATAATGAGAAAGTAGAAAAAGAAATTAAGGAAATAATTCCATTCACCATTGCAACAAAAAGAATAAAATACTTAGGAATATATCTACCCAAAGAAACTAATGACCTATATATAGAAAACTATAAAACACTGATGAAAGAAATCAAAGAGGACACTAATAGATGGAGAAATATACCATGTTCATGGATCGGAAGAATCAATATAGTGAAAATGAGTATACTACCCAAAGCAATTTACAAATTCAATGCAATCCCTATCAAGCTACCAGCCATATTTTTCACAGAACTAGAACAAATCATTTCAAGATTTGTATGGAAATACAAAAAACCTCGAATTGCCAAAGCAATCTTGAGAAAGAAGAATGGAACTGGAGGAATCAACTTGCCTAACTTCAGGCTCTACTACAAAGCCACAGTCATCAAAACAGTATGGTACTGGCACAAAGACAGAAATATAGATCAATGGAACAAAATAGAAAGCCCAGAGATAAATCCACACACATATGGACACCTTATCTTTGACAAAGGAGGCAAGAATATACAATGGAGTAAAGACAATCTCTTTAACAAGTGGTGCTGGGAAAACTGGTCAACCACTTGTAAAAGAATGAAACTAGATCACTTTCTAACACCGCACACAAAAATAAACTCAAAATGGATTAAAGATCTAAACATAAGACCAGAAACTATAAAACTCCTAGAGGAGAACATAGGAAAAACACTCTCAGACATAAATCACAGCAGGATCCTCTATGATCCACCTCCCAGAATTCTGGAAATAAAAGCAAAAATAAACAAATGGGATCTAATTAAAATTAAAAGCTTCTGCACAACAAAGGAAAATATACGCAAGGAGAAAAGACAGCCTTCTGAATGGGAGAAAATAATAGCAAATGAAGCAACTGACAAACAACTAATCTCAAAAATATACAAGCAACTTATGCAGCTCAATTCCAGAAAAATAAATGACCCAATCAAAAAATGGGCCAAAGAACTAAATAGACATTTCTCCAAAGACATATGGATGGCTAACAAACACATGAAAAGATGCTCAACATCACTCATTATCAGAGAAATGCAAATCAAAACCACAATGAGGTACCACTTCACACCAGTCAGAAATGCTGCGATCCAAAAATCTGCAAGCAATAAATGCTGGAGAGGGTGTGGAGAAAAGGGAACCCTCCTACACTGTTGGTGGGAATGCAAACTAGTACAGCCACTATGGAGAACAGTGTGGAGATTCCTTAAAAAATTGCAAATAGAACTACCTTATGACCCAGCAATCCCACTGCTGGGCATACACACCGAGGAAACCAGAATTGAAAGAGACACATGTACCCCAATGTTCCTCGCAGCACTGTTTATAATAGCCAGGACATGGAAACAACCTAGATGTCCATCAGCAGACGAATGGCTAAGAAAGCTGTGGTACATATACACAATGGAGTATTACTCAGCCGTTAAAAAGAATTCATTTGAATCAGTTCTGATGAGATAGATGAAACTGGAGCCGATTATACAGAGTGAAGTAAGCCAGAAAGAAAAACACCAATACAGTATACTAACACATATATATGGAATTTAGAAAGATGGCAATGACGACCCTGTATGCAAGACAGGAAAAAAGACACAGCTGTGTATAATGGACTTTTGGACTCAGAGGGAGAGGGAGAGGGTGGGATGATTTGGGAGAATGGCATTCTATCATGTATACTATCATGTAAGAATTGAATCGCCAGTCTATGTCTGACGCAGGATACAGCATGCTTGGGGTTGGTGCATGGGGATGACCCACTGAGATGTTATGAGGAGGGAGGTGGGAGGGGGGTTCATGTTTGGGAACACATGTAAGAATTAAAGATTTTAAAATTTAAAAAAAATAAAATAAAAAAATAAAAATAAAAAAATTCCTCTGATGGTGTGTGCAACCTGTTCCCCTCCATGTTTAAATGGTAAATATTTATAAATGTGATCCTTCTCAACATGGATAGTGAAAATATTTCCTTCTCTGACTTATCTGATTGGAGTCTTTGCTAGCCTACACTCCCAGCCTGTGGACCCCTTGGTTTCTGTTCAAGTCCCAGCTCAAATGCCCCCATAATACGATCATAGCAAACTGTGATCCTGACTTTGATCTGCAGTCCCTCAGTAGCAGCACCACTCCATCCAATTCTTATGACATCCCACTGGGTAATAAAGGTGTTTGTATTCCATATACAAATGATTGTCTTAACCTCCCAGGTGGACAGCCTGGGAGCAGAAATGTCTGATTTACTGATGTAAAGTTCACAACTCCATCAGAGCACCTGAGTAGACACTGCAGAGTTACGTAAATGCCCTTGTTACAAGTATATAGATATTAATAATTCCCTGAATCTCAGCTGAAGGTGAAACTCAAGGTTGTTTATGAAAGAGAGAGAAATATTCGATGGCTCATGTTTAGCTGATGATGTGAGAAAGTAACAATTTCAGCCAGAATAGAGAAATTGATACAAAGCATTAGACAAAAGTGAAGATGAAATGACACGGAGTATGGGGCTGATGAGAATCAACTGAGAGATTCATTGCTGAAAGAGGCACTCAGCTGACGGTAGGTGAGCTCCACCTCGTCACTGGGAACAAATACCCAGCATGAAATAGAGAATCAGAGTTAACAAGGCAGTACGCTAACAAGCAGAGAAAAATTATGTGCAATGCTTGAGGGGATAATAGGATTGGAAAAGAGAAACTGAAAGAGAAAGCGAATGAGCCAGAGAGGAGCTGTATAACAATTGTATCTGCAGTAGTTTAAGAGGTAACTTCTGCGTGTATGCAAGACAAAAATAGCACACTCTCAGGACTGGAAGTTATGAAGAGTGAGAGGGATTGGGCCAAACTTTGAACAGCAGGTCCACCTGTCAGACTGTCTCTTCAGAGTTGCCCTTTGGGACCTGCACTCAAGCAAAGCTCAGAGATGCAACAGGGAGAAGAGGCATGAGGTCCCATTTAATTTATCTCCTCCACGGTGAGAACATCCACGGGGGCAGGGTTCTGGGCCAGAAATAAACCATCTTACTGAGATGCAAAACAAAAAGACCAAAGATTACCAATTTCACTTGGACATTTTCAAGAGTTTCTGGACCATTAGGGACTGAATATTTCCAGATCACCTGGACCCTGACAGCAGCCAGGACTGCCCCCCATCAATTCGCATCGTCCCCACGGTGCTGCCAACTGTCCCCTGTACCCCTACACGCTCTTCCCACCTCGTGTTCCGGGCACTCAGGATTTTACACTCTGGGATCTCAAACCAAAACCCATCTTTATTTGTGATGATTCACTTTTCATTTCTCAGCACTGGTGTGGCCTTGCACACCTCTCTGTGTAGACATTCCAATCTCCTTGCTTTACCTCAAGCCCACCACTTGACGCTCCTCTCTCATGTCCTTAAAGGATCACCTCAAGTTCAGATCAAGGGCAGGTTCAGTCTGCTCCTGCCCAGAGACGCTGTTTTCTCAGCTGGTTGGATTGGTGTTTGTGGGGTATGCAAGGAGTGCTGTGTGACCCCACAGCCATGGGGTGGCAGCGACCATTGTCCAGATCACTGGTGGCACAAAAGAGCTTCTCGTCTCTGAGGTATTCACAGCCCCTTAGTCATGTGGCCCGGAAGTCTTCAGGCAGCTTCCTGTGATGGCGTCTGAATAACCAGGACAGCCTCATCTCAGAATCCTTAGCCTGACTCTACCTTCGGAGACTTTCTCCACAGGAGATAACATTGTGTGATGACAGTAATACTGGCCTCACAGCAAGAGTTGTGAAGTTTTCCTCCTCGTCTCTTTTTTGGAAGAGTTTGCAAAGAATTTCTCTATTAAATATTTGGTTGAATTTATCAGTGAAGCCAACTAGGTCTGGGTTTCTCTTTTTAAGGTAGTTTTTAATTACTAATTCAATTTCTTTGTTTTATCTATTCAGATTTTCTATTTCCTCTTGAGTCAGTGTCAGTAGTTTGCTCCTTTCTAAAAACATGTCACATGGTTTGAGTTAGCTAATGTGTTGGCATGCAGTTGTTCATAAGCAGTCCCTCATGATATGTGTTATTCCTGGAAGATGGTCAAGAAGATTTCCTGTTTTATTTCCAGTTTTAATAGTGAACTTTTTTTCTTCTTCAGTCTAGCTAAAAATCTGTCCATTTCATTGTTTCTTTCCCATAACTGCCTTTTAGTTTGCTGGTTACTTATTGTTTTTCTGTTCTCTTTCATTAATTCCCACCCTAATTTTCATCATGCTCTTCCTTTGTTTCACCTTGGGGTTAGTTTGCTCTCCATTACCCTGTGTCTTAAAGTGAAAGATTCAGTTCAGTTCAGTTCAGTCGCTCAGTCGTATCCAACTCTTTGCGACCCCATGAATTGCAGCACGCCAGGCCTCCCTGTCCATCACCAACTCCCGGAGTTCACCCAGACTCACGTCCATTGAATCAGTGATGCCATCCAGCCATCTCATCCTCTGTCGTCCCCTTCTCCTCCTGCCCTCAATCCCTCCCAGCATCAGAGTCTTTTCCAAAGAGTCAACTCTTCACATGAGGTGGCCAAAATACTGGAGCTTCAGCTTTATCATCATTCCTTCCAAAGAAATCCCAGGGCTGATCTCCTTCAGAATGGACTGGTTGGATCTCCTTGCAGTCCATGGGACTCTCAAGAGTCTTCTCCAAGACCACAGTTCAAAAGCATCAGTTTAAGACCTTTCTTTTTTAATATAAGCATTTATGTATAAATTTCTGTTTACATACTGCTTTGGTTGTATCCCATAATTTTTAACATGTTGTGCCCTCATTTCATTAATTTCATAGTTTTTTGAAACCATTAGTTTTAAAGTATTCAGAAACTTCTCTTGTGATTTGTTGTTTTATCCATTGGTTATTTAAGAACATGTTGTTGGAGATGGACAGGGAGGCCTGGTGTGCTGCAATTCATGAGGTCACAAAGAGTCAGACACGACTGAGTGACTGAACTGAACCGTGTAATATTCACATATGTATGAATTTCCCAAATTTCTTCCTGTTATTAACTTCTGACTTCAAGCCTTTATAATCAGAGAACATACTTTTTTAAATTTCAGCATTTTAAATTTATTGAAGTTGGTTTTATGTCCTCCTATGGTCTGTCCTTGAGGATAACGCATATCCTTATGTTCTCAGGTGGAGTTTTCTGTAGGTGTCTGCTCTATAGAGTTGGTCATCAGTAAGCTGTTAGTATTTCATTATTAAATTCTATGTGTCTCTGGAGGATAATAATGGCAAAGACTGGATCCAACTGCAAAGAACCCATAACTACCTGGAGAAGTAAATATTTGAGAAACTGATGTACAATAAGTACAGTGGCCACATGACTGGAAAAAGTCAGTTTTCATTCCAATCCCAAAGAAAAGCAATGTCAAAGAATTCTCAAACTACCACACTATTGCACTCATCTCACACACTTAGTAAAGTGATACTCAAACTTCTCGAAGCCAGGCTTCAACAGTACATGAACCATGAACTTCCAGATGTTCAAGCTGAATTTAGAAAAGGCAGAGGAACCAGAAACCAAATTGCCAACATACACTGGATCATCAAAAAAGCAACAGAGTTTCAGAAAAACATCTATTTCTGCTTTATTGACTATGCCAAAGCCTTTGACTGTGTGGATCACCACAAACTGTGGAAAATTCTAAAAGACATGGGAATACCAGACCACCTGACCTGCCTCTTAAGAAATCTGTATGCAGGTCAGGAAGCAACAGTTATAACTGTACATGGAACAACAGATTGGTTCCAAATAGGAAAAAGAGCACATCAAGGCTGTATATTGTCACCCTGCTTATTTAACTTATACGCAGAGTACATCATGAGAAACACTGGGCTAGATGAAGCACAAGTTGGAATCAAGATTGCTGGGAGAAATGCCAATAACCTCAGATATGCAGATGATACCACCCTTATGATAGAAAGCAAAGAACTAAAGAGCCTCTTGTTGAAAGTGAAAGAAGAGAGTGAAAAAGTTGGCTTAAAACTCAACATTCAGAAAACTGAGATCATGGCATCTGGTCCCATCACTTCATGGCAAACAGATGGGGAAACAGTGGAAACAATGACAGACTTTATTTTGGGGGGCTCCAAAATCACTGCAGATGGTGACTGCAGCCATGAAATTAAAAGACACTTGCTCCTTGGAAGAAAAGCTATGACCAACCTAGACAGCTTATTAAAAAGCAGAGACATTACTTTGCCAACAAAGGTCTGTCTAGTCGAGGCTAGGGTTTTTCCAGTAGTCCTGTATGATGTGAGAGTTGGACTATAAAGAAAGCTGAATGTCAAAGAATTGATGCTTTTGAACTGTGGTGTTGGAGAAGACTCTTGAGAGTCCCTTGGACTGCAAGGAGATCCAACCAGTCCATCCTAAAGGAAATCAATCCTGAATATTCATTAGAAGGACTGATGCTGAAGCTGAAACTCCAATACTTTGGCCACCTGATGCGAAAAACTGACTCATTGGAAAAGATCCTGATGCTGGGAAAGATTGAAGGTGGAAGGAGCAGGGGACGACAGAGGATGAGATGGTTGGATGGCATCACCGACTCAATGGACATGAGTTTGAGCAAACTCCGGGAGTTGGTGATGGACAGGAAGGCCTGGCATGCTGCAGTACGTAGGGGAGCAAAGAAGCGGACATGACTGAGCCACTGAACTGAACTGAACTGAATTGTACAATGAAGGGTGATATTTGTGTTAGAAATTGTGAGTAGAAAAAATATTGTTCGGAAGTGTCTGATAAACTGAAAAATATGATATTTGAAGGACAAAAGATTTTAGGGGAAGAGGGATTTGAGCTGTGTGCATCAAAGATGGGTAGGATTTGCGACCACAGAAGAAGTAGATACAAGCCATTAAGAGTAATAGGAGTTAGAAACTGTGTGGTTAGCACAAATCAAACTTGAGCATTGTAGATTAACGGAGTTGACAACTGGAATGCAAATAAAAGATAAAGTGACGGAGAAAAGGTAGACAGGAAATTTAGAAATACAGTGAAGAGTGTGTGAGTGGGTGGCCATCAGTCATGTGACAGACTAGCATGACTCCCAACCACTTCTGATTTGGTGGTGCCATATTTCGCATCATATCTTCTCTCTTATGCCCTTTTTTACACTTGGCTTGATTAATACTCAGATTATTGCTTAAAATCTCTGTTACCCACCTGACCTCAAAAGTTATCTGTTTTTAAGTAACGCTGTTAAAAAGCCCAAGCCCCCACTTCCAGTCTGAGGGAGTATCCACATTCTTTGTCCTATGCCCTTAAATCTATCAACACTGATTTTATTGAATAGCTACGAAACCACCAATAATTGATCATTTTGACTTGTAAACACATTAATCTCCCATGGCTCAATTTAATATGCTCCTTTCTTGGGCAGTTCCAACACACAAAGCCCTAAAATGTTCATTCTTGTTGGGGATTGCGCCTTTCCCTGCATTTCTTTACTCATTAGATTGGGGCTGCCCATCACACAAAGGAGCTGTGTGATTTTATTAGTTATAGGAGATAAAGGCACACAATCTTGGGTTCTCCTTTCATCCACATGCTCTGATTTACATAATAGATTCATTCCAAATTGTTTCTATTTGTCTCTCAACACAGCATGCTCCATATGGAGGCCTAATGAACACATTAACAGAACCTGTGGTGATCCATTTGTAAAGGACAAATTGGTTCCTCACTAGAAGAATCATTCCACACATATATCTACAAGTTCACACACACACACAGCCCTGTGGATGAACATAGGCCATACCCATTTTAGGCAGATGTAGTGTCTTAAAATCCAAAGTAGTATTTTCTTTCTCCTTTGATCTGAATTTACTTACAGTTGAAGTAAAGAAGAAAAGCTGTTTCTAAAATGTTAGATTCATTACATTTGCTTTATTAACTCAAGAAATTCTTGCTACTTTTATGCCATGTCATTTATATGTATTATATAATGTACATACATGTGTATACATATAATATATACTTGATACTATTTCCAAGATTTCTTCCTGTTGTATATGGTAAGAAAATTTTGACCTGTAAATCTGAATGCATGTACACAGCTACATTTGATTGAATATATTATCAAAAAATGGAATGCTGAGATGAAAATGTGTTTTAATGAATGGTCTCACATAAACTCTTTCTGAAATGACAAATCACCTGGCCTGCTCTTGAATTTCTTTGTACTGAAACCAACAGCACCATTCTACTCACAAAAACATTGATTATCCTAGTGTTAAGGGAAAAACATAAAAACCAGGTTTTAAATCATTCAGAACTAGAGAAAAGTGACTGTCTTTTGTGTGTTTCCTCAAGATTGCCTCGTATTTTAGACATTTTTCAGCTGCTGTATTGTGGATATATATTGGTTAAAATTATTTTTTTTCTATTTGAGTTCCTATGAATGAGTCTAAAAAGTTATTTTGTATGTAGTTGAGGATATATAATCCTGAAAGGTTAATGAATCTCCACCTTCTTCAAAGCTGGTCAATAGCAGTCACCTCTGGAATGCTAGAGTCTTTGCACAGGCCTCTCTCTCTGTCTTTCTCTCTGTCCACACGGATCCATGTCTATCTATCCCTGTACCAGGATCTATAAATGGAGATATGAAATGATGGTTCGTTTTCTTTGTGAATTTGACTGGGCCGCAGGGTACCCAGACATTTGGTCAAGCTTTGTTCTAGGTGTGTCTGTGAGGTGCTTGTGGACAAGGTGAACAGTTGGTCAGTAAACTGGACACTGCAGGCGGCCCTGCTCTGTGTGGGTGGGCCTCCCGCAGGTACTGAAGGAAAGCATGCACAGAGCAGGACTGCGTGAGCAGGCGCTCACTCCTGCTCGTTGTTGCACTGGGTGTTGGGCTTCTTCCAGCCTTTGACTCAGACTCTCAGACTGAAATCACAGTGTAGGCTCTCCTGTGCTCCAGCCTGCAGACTACAGACCCTGGGACTCCCGCGACCATGAGCACTGAGCCAATTCTGTACAGCAAATACATTCCGTATCTTTGTATGTGTGCCTAGTAGGTGTGTGTGTGTGTAGTGTATACATTTGTATGTAAATGTTCCTATCGTGTGTGCATGTGCACAAACGCCTCTATGCATGTACATACACACCCCAACCCGAGCTTCCGAGAGGGTTAGGACACACTCCCTGAAGTCCTTACTAGTTTGAGGAGGAGCGCTGTGGGTCGTTATCCAGAGACCCAGGACACTAAATGTGATGATGACAGTCCATCACTCAGGCCTGGAGTGTGACACGTGTACTGTGGCTGGTTTGGGCCTCTGAGCTTTTACAGCAAACATAACTTGAAAGTTGATCTCATATTTTTTCCCTTAAAAAAAATGTCAGCAGTTATGACACTCATTTATGCAGTGTTTTCTCTTCACTGTTGTCACAAATTCTGCCACTCTTCCTGAATACTGTCTCTGCGCTGTGTTGCTAGGCAATTCCTTACATGACTGGATTTAAATAAACATGTGGACGAGCGCAAGTGACTGCATCCTCCAGAAAAAGCAGCAGCCTCCACCACCGAGCTCTCCTCATGCCACACTGAAGCCACAAGGGCCCCTTCACTTAGTCATAGCTACTTCGACATATTTGGAAAAGTTATTTTTTTTTAATTTGATATGGAAACAGTGGTAAGATTTTTAAAATTGTAAAATATAAAAGGATATAGTTTTAATAAAAAATTGGAATTTTGCAACTAGTGATGGCTCATCATATCCCATTCCAAGAAAAATTTTAGTGCTGAATCTTCTTTATTAAACTTGATTTGCATTTTTAATGAAACTGATATTAATACCTTTAATTGGTATTCATCTATTTTACTAATACTTCATGGGAATGAAATTTCTTATAGACAATATCTAATGTCTTTAGACCTCAGAATTGGTTGTTCAGAAGTATTTACTAGAGACATATGTGAAAATCCTCAGCTAGACATTTTATGGAGCACAATGACAAAGAAAATGTAGTTCTTGCTCCAGAAAATTATAGTTGAATATTGTTATAGATACTCATTCTTATTTCACAGAGAACATGGCTTCATTTTATGGGTTTTTTTCCTATCTAAATAACATATGCTTGTTGTAAAAGGTAAATAAAATTAAAAAAAAGTAAGAAATAGAAATAACAATAAGAAAGAAAATATTAATCCATAAAAAATCTGACCCCTGACATGAAGAGGCCATCCTTGGCTAATGTGTCCTGGTCTGCATACATGGGCACCCATGGAAACAGGGTCACACCATCACACAATTGCAGCAAATAGGCCATCCCACTTTTAGCCCTCCGCAGCAAAGGCAGTTCCCCCAAACAGGTGGACACTAAAGCGTAGATTCAGCTGCCAGACGACCCAGAAGGTAGTGGGGCCCCCAGGCCGTCTCAGCTTCAAACTATCGGAGCTGAGGACACCCACATTCTAACAATGAAGGAGGTGAGGGACCATGTCTCTCGAGGGTCCTTCACTTCTGCTTGGAAGAGGGGTCACTCTCGCAGGTTCTCCCAGGCCCTAAAGTCAAATCAACTCGATAAATTAGATGAAATAAGAACGCCTTATATTTGTAAGTGCTGTGAATGTTTCAAAGTGCTTTCCAGTTCATTAGCTTTACACAGCACCTCTCTGAAATCAGAACCCTGGAGAGTCTTAGCAGAAACAGAAGTGGAGCCCTCTGCCCTCCCTCTACTCAGGGAGGCCTAGTTCTGGTGTCACTCACCCACGTGCAGTCCCAGGGCAAGGAGCCCAACACCCAGTGGCCCTCAAGGAATGTTTGTGGAGGAGGGACAGATGGAGTGAATGGACACAGCCTGGGGGACATCAGACAGGCATAAATTGTCACCACTCCTACCCCACCTGACCCCCACTCCCTCCAGTCTCCCCAGGGATGCAGAAGATACAAAGAGATGCAAAAACACTGGCATTTGTAGATTTTCGTGTGAGTGGATGAAATCAAATTAAAGAAGGTGGAGCTGTGCCCTAAATCACTGCAAATGGTGACTGCAGCCATGAAATTAAAAAAACTTGCTCCTTGGAAGAAAAGTTATGACCATCCTAGACAGCTTATTAAAAAGCAGAGACATTACTTTGCCAACAAAGTTCTGTCTAGTCAAGGCTATGGTTTTTCTAGTAGTCATGTATGGATGTGAGAGTTGGACTATAAAGAAAGCTAAGCATCAAAGAATTGATGTTTTTGAACTGTGGTGTTGGAGAAGACTCTTGAGAGTCCTTTGGACTGTAAGGAGATCCAACCAGTCCATCCTAAAGGAGATCAGTCCTGGATGTTCATTAGAAGGACTGATGCTGAGGCTGAAACTCCAGTACTCTGGCCACCTGATACAAAGAACTGATTCGTTTGAAAAGACCCTGATGCTGGGAAAGATTGAAGGTGGGAGAAGGGGACGACAGAGGATGAGATGGTTGGATGGCATCACTGACTCAATGGACATGAGTTTGAGTAAACTCTGGGAGTTGGTAATGGGCAGGGAAGCCTGGCGTGCTGCAGTCCATGGGGTCATAGAGTCAGACATGACTGGGCAACTGAACTGAACTGAACTGACTGAGCAGAGGTCACACACAGTTGCAGACAGCTTCCTTTCACTGCCCTGAGGTGAGGTGTCCAGTGTGAGATGGTGTACTATTGTCACAGGGCCCATGGGGGAATCCTGGCTCACCTGCAGGGGCTTATCCTGGAGTCTGCTCTGGAAGCTTCCTGCATTTGTCTGGCACCTTAACTTTACTGGTCACAACAGATACAAGTTGGGGACAGGACGCTTAAGAAGAACATCATAGAAACAAAATATTGTTTGTGACTGGAAAGGTTCACTCAGCTCTGACAGAATGGTACAGAATGCTTCATGGGAGCAACAGTGGGTCTTAGTTATCAGGAGAAATGTCAGTGGAAGAAGATTTTAATCATGAAGTGAAGCCATTTTTTTTCCTCTGGATTTGTTGCTTCCAAGAAGAAAGTGTGCAACAAACTTAGGAAGAATTTATGGGGCATTTCCCACATCATATTTTATGCAAATTGTAATCATTCCATATGTTGTTTGGTTTGTTTATGAAGTTTGAGGGTAACTATTTAGAAAAATGCATGCCTAATGGTATCTGAAAAAGCTTATGCTTTTAAAGAGAAACCCATATGTCACTGCTAACAGATACATTTTTCTAAGATATAGATTCTCTCTGTAAGTAATTTCTTCCTCCATAAGTTGATTCTCCTTAACCACCTTGGCTTTGGTTTTATATTAAAAAGGCAAGCTATTTCATCGTCTGAAATGGGAGTTAGATTGAGTAGTACATTCGGTTATTCCTTCCTGTTCAAGTTTGTTGCAAAAAAAAAAAAATCTTAGATTATTTTTACCAATGTTTATCACCAGTTGTACTAACATGAGAAATGTTATGGTTTTTTAAAGAAAAGCCTG
This sequence comes from Capricornis sumatraensis, assembly GCF_032405125.1. NCBI lineage: Eukaryota > Metazoa > Chordata > Mammalia > Artiodactyla > Bovidae > Capricornis > Capricornis sumatraensis. The sequence continues at coordinate 49,024,613 of NC_091083.1, forward strand.
ATCTTTATGTATCTAATTGCACTAAAGATAACTATCTTTGCATCTCTGTGCCAGCCAACCAAATGTATAGTGAGAATCATAGTGAAGCAACTTGGACCCCACCCGCTTCCCAAAGCTGAAAGTGTGTTTTATCATAAATCCATTTGGTGCCTAGAGAAACAGAGGAGAAATGACGAAAAGAAATTGCCCCATTTCTTCAGTTCCATCACAGGCAGTTCCGTGGGCCCGCATGGGCTTTGGGCTGATTCAAGGAGGACGACGATGGGGCTGAAGTTCCAAAGACCTGGAAGTCAAAGTTTACGTGGCAGAACAATGTCATTCCTTTAGAGGCAGAAGCTGTCAGTGTTGGGGGCTGAGGACAGAATGTGACTGTGTTTGGAGATGGGTTTTTAGAGACATGAGGAAGGCAAACTGGGGTCCCTGGGGTGGGCCCTGCTCCCATAGAACTGGTATCCTTATAAAGGGAGGAGAGGACACAGACCTGCACAGAGGGATGACCACGTGGGGACATGGGGAGAAGACGGGATCTGCACACCCAGGAAACTGGCCTCAGGAGGAACCTGCCCTGCAGACACTTCTGCTGCAGATGCCCCACCTCCAGGACTGGGAACAGCAACTCCCAGTCTGAGCTCCTGTTTCTGGGATGTTTTGCTTAAAGGAGCCTGAGCTCACTGACACAGGGGTCAGTGGTGGGCTGCTGTTCATAGGGTCACACAGATTTGGATACGACTGAAGTGACTTAGCATGCATGCATTGGAGAAGGAGAATGCATTTGAGGGGCTCTGTGGGCTCAGAGGGATTCTACCAGGACAAATTCCCTGCAAGGTGTAACTAGGAGCAGCTTCCTGGTGGGTGACCCAGACCACAGCCTCCAGAGGGGAGCGATGGTCCTTAGAAGTTTACAGATGTGCATGGAGCATAATGTGGGAAGTTCTGCTTCCTTTTCTGCCTCTGTAAACCTGCCTACTTACTGACCATAAGAGATGACACATCCGTGAGAGCAGAGAGGAGAACACTGAGTGACCACAGCTATGAATCATGAAGCACGGCTACCGATGGTACCGGTATCCACTTAGTTCAAAAGTGTAGCCTTCCCATGATGTTCAAAAGTTTTAGTTGTGGCTTTGAGTCAGAAAATAAGAAATATAAATATATCAGGATTACTATTCGGGGGGGTAAATTTTATGCATATTTTTCTGACTGTGCAGGCTAAATTTTTTCAGTCACAAGATTTGAAAATGTCTTTTGGAATGCCAAGAGGAAGGCAAGATTTTATTCTCAGATGTCAATCAGAATTGCTCTAACTTTTTAGCTCTTTTGACTAGTATCACAAATATTTTCTTGGTATGGAAAAATAATCTCTATATTTCTGCGGCTGCTGCTGTTTAGTCTCTTCAGTCATGTCTGACCCTGTGCGACCCCATAGACAGCAGCCCACCAGGCCCCTCTGTCCCTGGGATTCTCCAGGCAAGAATACTGGAGTGGGTTACCATTTCCTTCTCCAATGCATGCATGCATGCTAAGTCGCTTCAGTCATGTCCAATTCTGTGCAGTCCCATAGACAGCAGCCCACCAGGCCCCTCTGTCCCTGGGATTCTCCAGGCAAGAATACTGGAGTGGGTTCCCAATGCATGCATGCATGCTAAGTTGCTTCAGTCATGTCCAATTCTGTGCGACCCTATGGACAGCAGCCCACCAGACTCCTCTGTCCAAGGGATTCTTCAGGCAAGAATACTGGAGTGAGTTGCCATTTCTATATTTCTAGGTAGCAAATTTAAGAGCTCCTATAAATGACAGACAAGAAATATACATGTTCCTTCCAATGAATTTTTACAAGTGTGAGACTTTTGTCCTCCGTTTGTGCTGCTGCTGCTGCTAAGTAGCCTCAGTTGTGTCTGACTCTGTGTGACCCCATAGACAGCAGCCCACCAGGCTCCCCCTTCCCTGGGATTCTCCAGGCAAGAACACTGGAGTGGGTTGCCATTTCCTTCTCCAATGCATGAAAGTGAAAAGTGAAAGTGAAGTCGCTCAGTCGTGTCTGACTCTTAGTGACCCCATGGACTATAGCCTACCAGGCTCCTCTGCCCATGGGATTTTCCAGGCAAGAGTACTAAAGTGGGTTGCCATTGCCTTCTCTGGTCCTCCATTTACCTTTTCTTTATTCTAGTGCTGAAGAAAGAGAAGTAAGGTTTATACAATAAATGGGGATCTTCATCCATGAGATTTCTTACAAAAACGAGTAAGGAGAAGCAGTAACAGACCTTTCAAAATACATCAGAACAAACATATTATTTTCTAACACTGAGTAACAATTTCTAATTTCTTGGCAGCTAAAAGTAACAGGTATTTATTGTCTCAAAGTTCCCATGATTGGGTCTCAGGGAATTGCAACAGAGACATCAGATACTCTGCAGTCTCACCTGCTACTTGAGCTTTTCTCCCTGGTGTTTGGGGTTGTTGGCAGAAGTCAGCTCCTTGCAGCTGTGGAGACGGAGACCCTGAGTTTTGCTGGCTGTCACTGGGAGGGGCTGTGATGTCATGCTCTTTGTATTAGGCCATGTGACCACAGGTCCCACCTGTGCTCACAGGGAATAGACTCCATGAAGCCACCAAGGCATCCCCTCAGCAGGGAAAGGGAGCCCTGAGGATTGGGAAAAACATGTAATGCAACCAGAGGTGAGTTCCTGAAAACAGCTAGGGAAGCATTATACAGGCAGAAAATGATACTTTACCAATTATGCCCAAAGAAAACTCATTTGCAAGTACAGATGGATGATAACCGTACTGTTTTTCTTTTGTGTCTTTATTTCCAGTACAGCCCTAACACTTCAGTGTATTGTTCAGAATAATGAGAGGATTTATAAATGCATACATTCATTTACAAGCTTCAAACACAGAAAGAGTAGTTGTATCATGGATAAAAAATCATTTGGGTGTGCAGAGCATCTTTTGCTTTAATATCAATGAAAATGTTAAACTGGTTGATTCTATCAATAGCAAAACTTGGGGATGGATTCTGGAAGGCAGATAGGTCAGTTCAGACTCAGAAACATCCAAGCTGACCAGGAGTGAAGCTGTCCCTCTACCCCAGCAGACTAGGGAAAGAGCTGCTATCCATCTCTGTTTCCAAAGAGCTTGCTCAGAAGACTCCATGGTTCAAGAGACAGACACTGAGGAAGAGAGTCTGATGCTGGGAGCTGTCCCAGGTGCTGAAGCCACAGCAGGACACAGAGCCAGGGACGCACCCCCCCCTCCCCCCACAAACTAGACAGTGTATTAGAAAGCAGAGACATTACTTTGCCAACACAGGTCCGTCTCGTCAAAACTATGACTTCTCCAGTAGTCGTGTATGGATTTTGAGAGTTGGATGGTAAAGAAAGCTGAGCGCCAAAAGAATTAATGCTTTTGAACTGTGGTGTTGGAGAAGACTCTTGAGAGTCCCTTGGACTGCAAGGAGATCTATCCAGTCCATCCTAAAGGAAATCAACCCTGAATATTCATTGGAAGGGCGGATACTGAAGTTGAAACTCCAATACTTTGGCCACCTGATGCAAAGAACTGACTCATTGGAAAAGACCCTGATTGAAGGGGTTTTTTTCGTTTTGTTTGTTTGTTGTTGTTGTTGTTGTTGTTTGGAAAGGAAAGATTGAAGGCAAGAGGAAAACGGAACGACAGAGGATGAGATGGTTGAATGGCATCACCGACTCAATGGATATAAGTTTGAGTATGCTCCAGGAGTTGGCGATGGACAGGGAAGCCTGGCATGCTACAGTCCGTGGGGTCACAAAGAGCTGGACATGACTGAGCAACTGAACTGAACTCCCCCTTCAGGGAGCACTGCTGTGAGAAGAGACCAATCAGGAGCCAGTGTGCACATGCAAAGTGCTGACAGGTGAGAGAGAGGGTGAGAGATGTATAAGGAAGGATCCAACTCACAGACAGGACAGTGCAGAGGGCCTTTCTAGAAGGGGAAAGGAAGCCAGGCCCAGGCTGGGGCTTGTTCCAGGTGGATGTGTCAGGGATCCAGGGGCTGAAAGGTGGGGGCATGGAGGATGGAGGGAACCACAGGAGAGATGCTGCATGAATGAGGGGCTCAGACCTATTCAAGACATTCAGAGGTTACGGGGAAATGGAGATGGAAACAGACGGACACCAGAGAGGGAAGAAGGGTGGACCCTCACCTGGCACTGGGAGGGGTGGAAGGAGGGTCCAGCCCCCAGAGGAGCCCTGGCCTTGAGCAGACCTGGTTTCAGCTCTTGAGAGCCCTGGGGAGGACTGAGATCCAAGATTTTGCTAACCTTTGACTCACAGTTCTGTAGGCCAAAGTTGCAGGATTGTATGAATATACTTTAATTTCTTTTATTTGTATTATTTATTTTTTGGCTGAGCTGGGTCTTCCTCGCTGCTTGTGGGCTTTTCTCTAGTTGTGCTGCACGGGCTTCTCACTGTGGTGGCTTCTTCTGCTGTAGAGCACGGGCTCTAGGCACATGGGCTCCGTAGTTGTGGTGCACAGGCTTAGTCGCTCCACGGCATGTGGGATTTTCCTGGACCAGGGATCCAACCAGTGTCTGCTGCATTGCAAGGCAGATTATTAACCACTGGACCACCAGGGAAGCCGCTGGATCATAGGAATTGAGGAAGAATGTAAACTGGGTTCAGGAAAGAAGTTGATGAGGGCACAGGAGGAGGCAGGGCCTCAGGTCCTGGGTACTCGGTTTCCAGGACCCTAAGTGATGGTATGTCACTGACAGCTGATTATGACTGTTGTAGGTCACATTTCTCTGGTGTAGTCATTGCACAACTCCCTAGCTTATTTATATCCCTTCCCCCTACAAACCAAACCTATCCTCTTCTTTTAGTCTCAACTTCTGCAAAGAAAATTTCCCCTATTTCTATCCAAAAGTGATCACTCTCTCATATTTTCACAGCACTGTCTTGTATTTTAACTCAATCACATTCTTCCTTTTCTAGTTTCTGTCCGTGGGTGCATTGTATTTCTTCCAAGCTCATTGACATCTCCATAAAGCTTGCCATGGTGCCTTTCCAATAGAAAGCACTTACTGAATTAATTAAACATTGATATGAAAACCTGTCACATATTTAAATAGGATAATATAGTTAGCATTCAGTTACTATGTAAATGCAACTTGAATTTAGGTTGTCCTCTGCCATAGGGATTGCCTGGCTCCCCCATTTCTCAGCCAGGGGAAACTCAAAGCCCCCCTACCCCAAGTCCTTACTTCTTCATGTTCTCCAAGATTCCCCAGCATTTCCAGACTTGTGTTGTGTGGTCCTCAGAGCTGATCTGAAGAAAGCATTTGGAGGAAAGTGCAGGCAGCCATGGGGATCCGAGAGTGGTCACAATTCCTACAAGGAACCAAGTTCATACTGGCAACTCTGCTTTCTCTGCTTGCCTGCCCTTAGGCAAAGCCCATCACATGTAGTTTCGCTGGCTTCATTCATGGTCCAGCTGCCCTCCTCTCCTGCCCTCTTCTTCCTTCTTTCTGCAGAGCACTAAGTACATTCAAGCTGGCTTGTCATGCCAAGAGGATTTCTTTTTCCTGCCATTTTGGGGCACCCCAATGCCCAGGGTCTTTCCTGGGGATAGAAAATATTTTTCCAAAGTATGATTTTTCCCCTAAAATGAATTCTGATGCCTAATGTAGAACCACTCCACAAATAGTGTGGGAGATGGAAAATGTCAGAGTCACAAACAGTTTTATGTATTTGGTTTAAAGGTGTGATGTCATTCTTAGTATTTCTGTGGTATCTACACTGAGCAAAATAAAGAGAAATGAAAAACTCATTCTTTCAGATTTTCTGCACTCAAAATTCCAAACAATTAACTTGCATGCTTGCATGATTTTGTACTGATTTGGTAGAATGTGTGAGTTGTTCAGGTATTACATGGAGGCAATCTGAGACATTCGTCTTCATTCTCTTATTCCCCCAGGTACCATTTCCTAATAAATATATGCACTCTATAAAATCGATGTCATAAATATAGACAGCTGACTCATAATGCTAACTAACAGGATTTCAATCTTTTCTCCAAAGAATGTGCAAAGCAATTCAGCTCCAACCCAAGTGGGAAAAAAATATCTGAAACTTGTATTTTTAGCAGGCATCTTCGTTATGTAAGATGCTGAGAAAAAATATAAACCCATACCTGGCATAGGAAAACCATTCAGAGGACATGCTCTGCCCTTTCGCCCAAGTGTGGTTATACTCACACCTCCCAGAAAGGGAGTCATGATCAGTAGATCATTTTAGTCATGATCAGTCGATTACCAAACACTAATTAGGGACCTGTTCTATACAGAGCCCTGTGCTTAATGCCTTGGGACAAATAATGGGACATAAGCCTTGGTGTCACACAAAATTACATGATATTGTTTCAGCCCTACAGTTGGCATAAGCGTCACAGTGGACTGTGAGATTATGAATAACTTGAAGCATATCGCATTATAGAAGCTCAGAGAGATCAATAGTGAGTCTATAAGCACTGAGAAGGTAGACGATGTGCATGTGTGTACATGTGTGGTCTGTGCAGATGTGAGGGCCGAAAGGCTTTGAGAAAGAAACAATAATGCAAGGGTCATACATCAGCCGATCCAGGAAGTCATGAAATAGCCATGATAAAGGGCAGTGAGCTTGCAGGGAATTTTGCTCTGATTTCTAGTAGAAGAGTGATGTGGAGTCAGCTGTTTTCATTGGTGATGATACTTATGGCAAGGATTGTAGCCCTCCCTACAGAGCTCAGTGACTTGTTTGGCCTCTGCATCAGTGGGGTGAATGCAGCAGAATGAAAACAGGGCTGTTTAATCCTGCCTTGATAAATTATCTGTCAGAGTAGTGTTTTTCCCCATCATCTTCCAAGCCCCACAATTAAAACCTTCCTTATCTCTGTTGTTCTTTTTGAAGCCCGGTCTTTTCAGTGACCCCTGTTCCATAATTCTGGAGAAAAATAATGGCATATTTATATCAGTGGGAGCCATAGAAATGTTTCTATTCTATACATGTTGGTAAAGACAAAAGTTTAAATGTATTTATAAAAATTTAAAGGATTAGGACTTTTAAGTTTATGATATGAGAAACAATAGTATTCTATTAATCAGTAGCAGTTATCAAGGTGGTATAAGAAAGCAACAAAAATGTATAATAAAGAGAAATATAATATATTGTGGCTAGATTAAATAATTTCCATTTTAACAAAGGTTTAAGTGGGTAAATAACATCAGATTAATGTAGAAAGCATCTTTCAGTCACACAGTCATTCAAGATAAACATATTTTCACATGACACAGAAATGTTGAGAAAAATAGAATAGCCCATTACAAAGAAAAAAAAAAGTGGGTCAGAATATTGATAACTAGATTACAAAGAGATATGTAACATGAAGAAGGGGTTGAGCTCTGTCAAGGACAAGAAGCTATGGGCAAAAGGAAAGGGGAGAGAAAAGGGGCAATTTATTGGTAAATCTGATTGGGAAACAAAGGACTACTGATTAGCAAACTTTGAATTCAATAAATATGTGTGTGTGCACTGTAAGCAAGAATGGAACCAAGCACGAACAATCACTAAAATAATTTCTTCTTACATTTCTATATGTGATTATGTTATATAGATTGCCAATTTTTCTCTCTCAAAGCAGAAAATTTCACTTCATAGCAAGACACACTAAAATAATTATATTCATCATCAGCAAAATGGAATTCAAGTCACCTATCTTCACTGGAAACCCTTATAGTATGATGGGGAAAAGTGGATATATTCATTTTTATTGAAGTATAGTTAATTTATAATGTGTTAGTTTCTGGGGTACACCAAAGTGATTCATATAGATATGCATACATATGTGTTCATGCGTGCTAAGCCACTTCAGTCATGTCTAATTCTTTGTGACCCCATGGACCATAGCCCGCCAGGCACCTCTGTCCATGGGATTCTCCAGGCAGGAATATGGAGTGGGTTGCCATGCCCTCCTCCAGGGGATCTTCCTGACCCAGAAATTGAACCTGCATCTCTTACGTCTCCTGTAACGGCAGGTAGGTTCATTACCACTGCCACCTGGGAAGCCCCGTATGCATATATATATGTATATGTACATTTGCTAAGCTGCTTCAGTCATATCTGACTCTTTGTGACCCCATAGACTGTAGCCCACCAGGCTCCTCCATGCATGGGATTCTCCAGGCCACAATACTGGAGTGGGTTGCCATGCCTTCCTTCAGGGGATCTTCCAGACTCAGGATTAAAGCCAAGTCTCTTATGTCTGCTGCATTGGCAGGAGGGTTCTTTACCACTAGCACCACCTGGGAAGCCTGTGTATATATACATATAAAAGTATATATATATATATATATATATATATATATATACTTTTTCAGATTCTTTTCCACTGTAATTTATTCCAAGATGCTGAATATAGTCCCTTATCTATTTTGTATATAGTAGTGTGTATCTACTAATCCCAAACTCCTAATTTATCCTTCCCACACTTGCCCCTTTGGTAACCATGAGTTTGTTCTCTATGTCTGTGAATCTGTTTCTGGTTTTGTTTTTTTTTTTCATTTGTAGTTTATTTTAAATATGTAGCATATGTGAAATCATGATATTTGCTTATCGGCAAAGGAGTGGGATACAACTGCTTACTCATAAATAGTAAGCATCCCACTTCTGACTCCAAATGCTATACTAATCTAAGTCTTTTCATTTTATTTAAAGTAGATATAAACTTTTGTATGTTCAGTTTGATGCTGTAGGATTCTAGGTCACTGCATTATCAGGAAAAGCCAAGATTAAGAATGGTTTCCAGAATATTTCTTCCATTCTTCCTGAATGAAAGGATTAATTTTCATAAAAGAACTTCATTAAAAGATGTCCTGCTCCTACTCAGTTTAACCCAGTAAGAGGGTCTCACTGCTTGTCTCCTCTTTACCTGTATGTGGCCCCCGTGCATTGCTTCTCGCCCACTCTTTGTTCCTGCACAGTCTCTCCCTCTTTCATTCCCTCTGTCCCCATGTCCTTCTTCAGGTCTGACTCCGTATTCCTATAACTTTCCAAGGAGGATGTTCTGCACACCAGCCTGGGTTCTATTGCTGCTTCACCAGAGTGCTTAGTACTGTACCATATTTTCATTTAAAAAAATGAGCACAAATAGTAGAGAATGACTTGGGACTATGAGACATGCCTTGGGATAAATAACACTGGATTTGGTATTTTATAACCAACCAAGTCACTTCCAAAAGATTGTTCAGAATATTTGAAAAAGCCAGGCCTGCGAAGGTCTCTGAAAAAATCAACACGGTGGAATAGCTAGTTACCAAGATCCAGGACTGATCAACCCAGAATCCACTATTTGATATTTCATCCTAATTATATCGGGACTTCCCTGGTAGCTTAGAGGGTAAAGCATCTGCCTGCAATGCAGGAGACCCAGGTTCAATCCCTGGGTCATGAAGATCCCCTAGAGAAGGAAATGACAACCCACTCCAGTATTCTTGCCTGGAAAATCCCATGGACAGAGGAGCCTGGTAGGCCATAGACCATGGGACCGCAAAGAGTCAGACACGACTGAGTGACTTCACTTCACTTCATATCAGGGCTTCCGTGGTGGCTCAGAGGTTAAAGTGTCTGTTTGCAATGTGGGAGACCCAGGTTCGATTCCTGGGTCGGGAAGATCCCCTGGAAAAGGAAATGGCAATCCACTCCAGTATTCTTGCCTGGAGAATCCTATGGAGGGAGGAGCCTGGTAGGCTCTAGTCCACGGGGTCACAAAGAGTCAGACACGACTGAGCTACTTCATTTCCTAATTATATCTAAGTATTAATAAAATGTGAACATGAGGAGATTTTGATGGAAAAAGTCAAACTAATTATAGTCGAAGTTGGACTTTTTAATGACTCATCAGTCAGAGGGCTGAGGAAGCCACTTTGCACCCTGAGTTTATATTCACAGTCATGTATGGATGTGAGAGTTGGACTGTAAAGAAAGCTGAGCACCGAAGAATTGATGCTTTTGAACTGTGGTGTTGGAGAAGACTCTTGAGAGTCCCTTGGACTGCAAGGAGATCCAACCAGTCCATTCTAAAGGAGATCAGTCCTCGGTGTTCTTTGGAAGGAATGATGGTAAAACTGAAACTCCAGTACTCTGGCCACCTCATGCGAAGAGCTGACTCATTGGAAAAGACTCTGATACTGGGAGGGATTGGGGGCAGGAGGAAAAGGGGATGACAGAGGATGAGATGGCTGGATGGCATCACTGATTCAATGGATATGAGTTTGAGTAAACTCCGGGAGTTAGTGATGGACAGGAAGGCCTGGTGTGCTGCAATTCATGGGGTCGCAAAGAGTCGGACACGACTGAGCGACTGAACTGAACTGAATATGTGAAACTTCTATTTGAAAAATCTTCAAAGAAAAACATCAGGCTGTCTTACTCTGTTTTTACTTCTGAGAAGACAAATCAACTTATTAGAAACATCATATTGCCTTTTCCTGACATACTGAAAAAGCCATCAGCTAATTCTCCAATTATTATACTTTTTGGGTTTTATGCTAACATCTGCCAACCAGACCGTCAACATCTAGTAAGTCAACCTCCGAGAGCCTTGTCAGAGAGAACAGATGCTGCATGGCATCACCATGCTCTGCAGTTTGGAACAAGCAGTCAGCTAGGCAGTGCGTGTTCACCCATTTTTAGATTGCACGGTAAAAGAGTGAAACAGAAATATGGGAAACAGGAAGACCCAACATCTTGCAGAACAGGCCCTCCCCAGGGTCACTGATTCTCAAAGTAAAATCTGTGTTATGAACAGCTGAGTCTGTCCTGACAAAAAGAAAAGAAAATATTTAAAATTATGAGTGAGCAAATTGGAAGAAATAATAGAAATTGTTACCTGGGGATACAGGGTTGGGGAGACAAGAAATTTTGGAGAGTGGTATATTTGTGCATTATCTTGATTTCAGTAATAGTTTCTTGATTGTATACATTTGTCAAAACTCATCAAAAATCTGTGTATTAAAATATGTAGATAAATGCATGTCAATTATACTCAAATAAAGTTCTAAAAAAAAGTGACAGAAATTATATCTAAGCAATTCCTGGCTAATGAGTACATTTTGATGAAGAATCTTTAAAGTAACTTACCCAGCAAGGTTAAGACATCATCCTCAGTGGATAGACCATCATAGCACAAGGAGCATTAAATTGCATGCCCCATTACCAAGAATGAGGGCAGAGAAATAACTTTATCCAGTGAATTATTCATGTGTGGGTTTACTGAAATTTGATTTCTTTGTCTTAATTAGTATAAAACTTCGAGTTGTCCCTTCCACCAGTGCAAACTGGTAGGAGTGGTGAGATTTACATGAAACGTTCTACCAAATACTGAGTAAATTGACATTCGGGTCTTATAGAAAATCTTCCCAGGAAGAGCAGAAAGAACATCTCCAGTGCATTTCTTTTATGAGGCTAACCTAATCTTGAAACTAGTTTCTACTGAAGACTAAAAAATAAAGGAATATTAAAAGTTGATAATCACTCATTAGAAAAACTAAAATGTTGACAAAGTAATGCATATATATGTATAATACATTTTATATTTTATGTTAATTTAATATTATACATGTGTATATGCATATATAAATAATATTTCATTACAAAATCATATTGATTTCTGGAATGCAAGAGTAGTTAACATTTGGGGGCTAAAATATCATGCAATTCTTAATCCCTTCAGTGCACAGAGCTTATTTCCCAATATAAAAAATTCTCAACTAATGTGAGTCTAAAAATATGCTTACCTTCCCATTTCCGGAACACTATTTTAACACAGGAGATACACTAAACTATATTTTAACTAAATTGGGAGAATATCACACCCTTGTAAGTAGTGTGCAAATCTTGTTGAGCACCAACAAAGGGAGGTGCTTCCCTTGTTGCATTATAGCATCACGTTCAGGGCCATCCTTCTGTGACACTTGTCCCCAAATGTGCTTCCGTATGACCTTTCAAATTTATCATTTGTGTGTTTTCCCCTAGAATTTCCTAGGTTCCAAAAACTGGAAAAACAATTGAAGAAACAAGTTTGCCAAGCTCAATAGCCAGCAGGTGGTCCTGCTGCTGTCCAGTGCAGCCGTGAGGAAGGGTGTCCCAGCAGAGAGCAGCCCCTTCTGGGTCCTTGTTCCCTTATGCACATGCTGCTCCCTGAAGCAGGTCTTCAGGCTGGAGGTAAAGTTGTGTGAATTACTGGCTCTGCTAGTCAGGCCATTTTGGCCTCAGCTGTTGCCACAGCTTAGGATATCCCCAGCCGGGAAGGCACCCCATGTCTGCAGCGGGCACGGCCGTGGTGAGGCCAATGACTGCTCCCTCTTGAGCAGCAGTAGTTGTCCTGCTGCCCCTTGTGTGACTTCCCTCACCTGGGAACGGTGCCTCACTCAGAGCTAAGCACCGTCCCTGCTGCTGGAGGGCTGGACATTGAGCATTGCTGGTGGCTGGGTGCCTACAGGGCCAGCGCTCTTCCCATGGTGTGTGTTCTCCAAGCAGAGGCTGTAGTCTTGCCCTACATTCTGGGCACAGGATCCCCTACTGCAGTAGGGCTTACCCTCTCCTGCTGAGCTGAGAGCTGAGGTAGGGGCAGTTATCAGGAACACGGCATTGTAAACATAGGAAGACAACAGTTTCTTTTGTATTCTTGTTAATCTGAAATGTTTCTATGGTTAACACATCTATTGAATTACCTGTAAAGTTTAACATAAGATTTTTCTAATATTCATTCTATGAATACAGTGAAATCACAGAACTGTAGATACTGGTAAAAAGTAACACTGAGGGTCATTTTAATTTTCAGTATTATTAGATTGAAAAAATGTGTCTACTCAAGTCTAACCACTATGAAAAAAGGCCAGAAGTTCATCTATTCAACTGTTATCTTGTTAAACTGAGTCATGAATTAGTGAGAAGCTTTGTCACTTTTTGTGATATGAATTAATTTTTAAGCACAGATTAAATATTAAGAAAATGAAAACTTGAAACAGATGGCTAAAGCTTATCATATCAAAGAATCACAGTGGAGTTTCTGTGGGTTTTCACAAAATACGTTAATTTTTATTTTACCTGCTGAGGACTAAGACTTAAGAGGGAAATGCAGTGAGTGAATTTCTTCCATAATTTCCAAACGGCAGCTACATTTCCAAGTTCACCCCATTCTATACTTCATGTTTGGAAGGACATCTGTGCGTTTATTTCTCCCTGAAGAACAGTAGTTCTCTGCCTTTTTCCAAAACATAAACTGTACTCCTGCTCTTGTGACCTGGGAAATTTTGAAGATTCCCTGTTCTCTATGGTGCGGCAGACCCACCCTCGCCCAGGTTCTTTCTCCTTTGTTTCAGGTGTACAGCAATGTGATTCAAAAATAAGTTCATTTGTCTCATATCTTAAATTCTACATATAAGGCATGTCAGATAGTATTTCTCTTCCTGACTTACTTCACTTAATACAATAACCTCTAGGTCTATCCTTATGACTACAGATGACATTATTTCATTCTTTTTTATGACTGAGTAATATTCCAGTGCATGTATGTACCACATCTTCTTCTTTATTCATTCACCTGTGAATGGACATTTAGGTTGTTTCCATGTCCTGACTATTGTAAATGTTTACTGTTGCCACAATGACATTGGGGTGCATCTATCTTTTGAAGGTGGCTCAGTTGGTAAAGAGTCTGCCTGCAGTGCAGGAGACCCAGGTTCCATCTCCAGGTCGGGAAGATCCCCTGGAGAAGTGAATGGCAATCCCATCCCAGTATTCTTGCTTGGAGAATCCCATGAAGAGGGGAGCATGGTGGGCTATAGTTTATGGGGTCACAAAAAGTCAGTCACGACTGAGCAACTAAACCTACCTACCTAGCTTTTCAGATTAGAATTTTCTTCAAATAGATTCCAGGAGTGGGATTGCAGGATCTTATGGTTGCTCTGTTTTTCCCCTGGGGTCTTACTCCCTCACAGCTTGCCTCATAACCACTCATGCACACATATGCATGCATTCACACACACACATGCATTCATGTGCATATGAACACATGCACATATGCACACAAGCACTCATGAGTACACACTCATACATGCACATTATGTTTGCACACATACACACAGGCATGGACACACAAATGCAGACATACATAGATACACATGCACACACATACACAGCCTGTGCTCACACCCACCCCCCTGGCCCAATGCACCTCTGGTTCCATCCCCGTCTCCACTAGCCACACAGCCAGTCTTCTTCTTTTAGCTCAGAAGCCAACTCCCCTGTTACATGCACAGCTCTGTAAATGCAGAGAAGCTGTCTTTTCTAGGCTCTGGCTAACTTTTTGAAATTCCTCTAACAACCGGACTGATGAGATACGTTATGATTATCTCTGTGTCTCTTTGTTTGCTAAAGTATCAACTCCTCAGGAGGCAGGATGACCAGGTGTGAACAATGTTATGTTATCTGTGATGATTCTATACAACACGTGTTGCTAAAGGTTCTAAATGTCAGGGTCTCATCATCTTAAGAATCTCCTCCTCCTCAGAAGGTTTATATAGCTTCAAAGCAACACTTCTCTGAAATCTCAAAACGGTTTGTGCCTTTTGCTTTGCCATTTTTGACATAATAATTACCCAAGAAGTTAAAGACATCTCAGTTGTGATTCTGGACACCTTCTAATTTTTGAAGTCCTTGGATTTTTTTGACCACAGGCTGTGTTGATCCCTCACATCACCTGCTGGTCACTTTGTGCCCTGTCCATCGTGCTGCCTGAATTTCTCAGGGCATAGCTTCTCTGCCCTGGTGGCTCAAACAGTAAAGAATCTGCCTACAATTTTCCCCAAAGTCAGGAACAAGACAAGGGTGTCCACTTTCAGCACTGCTATTCAACATAGTTCTGGAAGTTTTGGTCACAGCAATCAGAGCAGAAAAAGAAATAAAAGGAATCCAAATTGGAAAAGAAGAAGTAAAACTCTCACTGTTTGCAGATGACATGATCCACTACATAGAGAACCCTAAAGACTCCACCAGAAAATTACTAGAACTAATCAATGAATATAGTAAAGTTGCAGGATATAAAATCAACACACAGAAATCCCTTGCATTCGTATACACTAATAATGAGAAAATAGAAAGAGAAATTAAGGAAAGAATTCCATTCACCATTGCAACGAAAAGAATAAAATACTTAGGAATATATCTACCTAAAGAAACTAAAGACCTATATATAGAAAACTATTAAACACTGGTGAAAGAAATCAAAGAGGACACTAATAGATGGAGAAATATACCATGTTCATGGACTGGAAGAATCCATATAGTGAAAATGAGTATACTACCCAAAGCAAACTATAGATTCAATGCAATCCCTATCAAGCTACCAACAGTATTTTCCACAGAGCTAGAACAAATAATTTCAAAATTTGTATGGAAAAGAAAAAAAAAACCTCGAATAGCCAAAGCAATCTTGAGAAAGAAGAATGGAACTGGAGGAATCAACCTGCCTTACTTCAGGCTCTACTACAAAGCCACAGCCATCAAGACAGAATGGTACTGGCACAAAGACAGAAATATAGATCAATGGAACAAAATAGAAAGCCCAGAGATAAATCCACACACCTATGGACACCTTATCTTTGACAAAGGAGGTAAGAATATACAATGGAGTAAAGACAATCTCTTTAACAAGTGGTGCTGGGAAAACTGGTCAACCACTTGTAAAAGAATGAAACTAGAATACTTTCTAACACCATACACAAAAATAAACTCAAAATGGATTAAAGATCTAAACATAAGACCAGAAACTATAAAACTCCTAGAGGAGAACATAGGAAAAACACTCTCAGACATAAATCACAGCAGGATCCTCTATGACCCACCTTCCAGAATATTAAAAATAAAAGCAAAAATAAACAAATGGGATCTAATTAAAATTAAAAGCTTCTGCACAACAAAGGAAACTATAAGCAAGGTGAAAAGACAACCTACAGAATGGGAGAAAATAATAGCAAATGAAGCAACTGACAAAGAATTAATCTCAAAAATATACAAGCAACTCCTGCAGCTCAATTCCAGAAAAATAAACGACCCAATCAAAAAATGTGCCAAAGAACTAAACAGATATTTCTCCAAAGAAGACATAAAGATGGCTAACAAACACATGAAAAGATGCTTGACATCACTTATTATCAGAGAAATGCAAATCAAAACCACCATGAGGTACCATTTCACACCAGTCAGAATGGCTGTTATCCAAAAGTCTACAAGCAATAAATGCTGGAGGGGGTGTGGAGAAAAGGGAACCCACTTACACTGTTGGTGGGAATGCAAACTAGTACAGCCACTATGGAGAACAGTGTGGAGATTCCTTAAAACACTGAAAATAGAACTGCCTTATGACCCAGCAATCCCACTACTGGGCATACACACTGATGAAACCAGAATTGAAAGAAACACGTGTACCCCAATGTTCATCACAGCACTGTTTATAACAGCCAGGACATGGAAGCAACCTAGATGTCCATCAGCAGACGAATGGCTAAGAAAGCTGTGGTACATATACACAATGGAGTATTACTCAGCCATTAAAAAGAATACATTTGAATCAGTTCTGATGAGGTGGATGAAACTGGAGCCAATTATACAGAGTGAAGTAAGCCAGAAAGAAAAACACCAATACAGTATACTAACACATATATATGGAATTTAGAAAGGTGGTAACAATAACCCTGTATGCGAGACAGCAAAAGAGACACAGATGTATAGAACAGTCTTTTGGACTCTGTGGGAGAGGGAGAGGGTGGGATGATTTGGGAGAATGGCATCGAAACATGTATAATATCATATATGAAATGAATCACCAGTCCAGGTTCGTGCATGATACAGGATGCTTGGGGCTGGTGCACTGAGATGACCCAGAGGGATGGTACAGGGAGAGATGTGGGAGGGGGGTTGAGGATGGGGAACACGTGTACATCCATGGTGGATTCATGTTGATGTATGGCAAAACCAATACTATATAGTAAAGTAATTAGCCTCCAATTAAAATAAATAAGTTTGTGTTAAAACAAAAAGAATCTGTCTACAATTCATGAGACCTGGGTTCGTTCTCTGAGTCAGGAAGATTCCCTGGAGAAGGGAATGGTGTCCCACTCCAGTATTCTTGCCTGGAGAATCCCATGAACAGAGGAGCTTGGCAGCCTACAATCCACAGGGTCACAGAGTCAGACACGACTGAGCAACTGACACTTTCAGTTTCACCACAGTGCTGCCTGAATTTCTCAGAGAGAACATAGGTTCCTTAGGAAGAAGACACAGAACAAACTAGTGATAACATGAGATTTTATCTTCACAGATTCACAAAGTTCTGGTAAAATAAACAGACTTTCATGCATAATGTTCCCTTCCTAAATACATCTTCAGTGGATGCAATTTATAAACTGGTTTTGTCAGTAAATCATTCCACACATCCAAAAAAAAAAAAAAAAGAGGAAAAGATTGATTCAATCTTTGCCTTTTTGTAACATGATGAGAAATACTCACATTGAATCTTTGAATAAATTATTAGATACAAGTAAACCACTATAAAACAATTTTTTAATGTAACTATTTATGGCCCTTAACTAAATAATCAACAACTAAAGAACAAACTTAAACACTGGGTAAACAAAATAAAATTCTCCTCTCCGAATAAGTACCTTTAAAATTGGGCCAGTTAAACACTGAGTGTGTGTGTGCTTAGTTGCCCAGCTGTGTCCGACTCTGTGCAACCCCATGGACTATAGCCCACCAGGCTCCTCTTTCCATGGGGATTCTCCAGACAAGAATAGTGGAGTGGGTTGCCATGCCTTCCTCCAGGGGATCTTCCTGAGCCAGGGATCAAACCCAGGTCTCCCACATTGCAAGCAGATTCTTTACTGAGTCATCAGGGAAGCCCAGTTAAACATCAGCCAATGTGTAATTCTCTTAGGAAACAAATCAAAGAAAGGAAAGCAATATTAAACCCCTCTATCTCTCTCTCTTTCTCACACACACACACACACACACACACACACACAAACTCAACAAACTCAGAAAATTATTTGCTTCAAGAATTGCAGTTTAGAGCTTTAACATATAAAGATTCTTACAAATAAATAATAAAATATGAAGAGAAAGTAAGAATAAATGCAAATATCTAAAGAGGAAAAGCTCAATAAATATATAAAATGTGTGCAACATCACCAATAAGCAGCAAAATGCAAAAATATACCAGATTCCATATTTTACATATCAAAAGGAACAAAATGTATCTGAATTAGAATGCTAATTTTGTCAAAAATACAGTGAAAAGAGACTTGTCATACACTGCTTATGGGAATATAGGTGTTAGAACACTGTGTACTGCTTTGGGATTGTCCATCAGAGCTCTTTCAGAGTTCAGATCCTTTTATTCATTATTTTTGCAATAGGAATCAGCTTCACCTTCCTAATCAGAGACTCATGCTGCGATCTGTGTGCAGGTGTGTTTGCAATGGCATTATTTATGAAGATGTGTATTAGAACAGCTGAAACATGCAGCTTCCCAGGGGCTCAGTGGTAAAGAATCCTCCTGCCATTGCAGGAGACTGGGGTTCGATCCCTGGGTGGGGAAGATTCCCTGGAGGAGGAAACAGCAACCCCCTCCACTATTCTTGGTGAATAAAACAACAAAAACAAATGCAGCAGGGGGGTTATGACACTTCTAAGGATGGATGCTCTGGGATAGCCTGGTAAAGTTCCCCTGATGTGCTCAAATCTTCCTGACGAGTGTTCCTCCCCTAGACTATGGACTTCGTTCACCTTAAGTTTCATCATGATCTGCGTGTCATTTTATGAAAATCTAGATCGTACTGTGTACATTTGTAGAAGTTCCTCTGTTAGCTACAGTCTGTTTGAAGATCATGAGTGCTTGATATTCATGCTACTGGTTGAGAATCTCAAAACTGTCCACTCAATGTTTTTAGATGATTAATGTTAGATGACAGATATATTAGAACTGTGGTGATGGAGAAGACTCTTGAGAATCCCTTGGACTGCAAGGAGATCAAACCGGCCAATTCTAAATGAAATCCACCCTGACTATTCATTGGAAGGACAGATGCTGAAGCTGAAGCTCCTCTATGTTGGCCACCTGACACAAAGAGCTGACTCACTGGGAAAGACCCTAATGCTGGGAAAGACTGAGGGCAGGAGCAGAAGGGGGTGACAGAGGATGACAAGGTTGGATGGCATCACTGACTCAATGGACATGAGTCTGAACAAATTCCGGGAGATAGTGAAGGACAGGGAAGCCTGTCCTGCTGCAGTCCATGAAGTCACAAAAAGTCAGACACAACTTGGCAACTGAACCACAAAATACTAGAATGAATTTGCTAAATTATTAAGAAATTCCCATACATAATCCTTGAATCAATAATTTAATAATTAAGTCCCCCGAACACCTCAACTTTTCATTTTGTATTGCATGTAGGTACTGAGTACACAATTTTAAATTTCTGTCCAGACTTCATAATTCTTCTGTGATATTCAGCATCTTCATGAATAGTAGAAATGCAGAAGGCTTTATGTTTTTTCTACAGTAAAGTCAAAGCCATGAGAGCATATTTTTAGAAAATTCAACAGAGCACAAGTATTTGAGCACCTAACCAGAATCTCAGGTTGTACTTTTGTTATTTATTTATTATAAAAATGGTATTTCTTAATTTTTTTCTAAAACCTTGAGATAAAAATTTAAGTCATTTCCCTGGATGTAGCTAGCTTAGATTTATTAAAAATAAGTGCATTTTCCTACAGCAGACCTTCCTTCTGGTTGTGATTTTCTCATTTCTGGAGCCTGTTTGCAGCCTTAGAGTAGATCTGCTGGAGAAAAGCCCTCTCAGTATCTGTTTATCAGAAGATATCTGCATTTACTCTTCTTGGAAGATGCTTTTCTGGATACGCAGAACTAAGTTACTATATTTTCTCTCAGCACTCTGAAGGCCCTTTCCTTGTCTTCTGATTTCCACCTTTGCAGCTGAGAAGTTCCTTAGCGGACACTGTGCCTTTCTGTCTGTATTTAAGAGCCTTATTTTTTCTTTTTCCTGGAGTGTCATTATAACATACTGGGATGTCTGTTTCCTTTTGTTTCTTCTCTCAAATGGTACTTGTGCTCTCTGCATGTATGATCAGTGTCCCTCTGCAATTCTGGTGACACTTGTGACCCCTTGGGCTCACTGCTTCCCCTGGCAACTGTCTGTATTTCATGTTAAATACTCTCACTAAAGCCTTCATGTAGCTTAATTTCTCTCCAATTTCCTCTCTGTCACACATCCTGAGTAATTTCTCAGACTTATCTTGTAATTCATGAATTCTCCCTTCATGTGAAACAGATCTTATTCTTAATCTGCTCATTGACTTTTTAAATTCAGCCTTCATAATTTTCATTTCTATTTGTTCCATGTGTTTTCAGACCTCCTTAATTGTCTCTTGTTGCTTGCTCACTTTTCTGTGGTGATATTTATCTCTTTAAATACTTCACATTTAGTTATTTTATAGCCTCGATTTGGTAATCCCCATTTCTGAAGCATTCCTCCCATGTCCACCAGGCCCCACTACCAGGACCACTATCAAAGTAAACATTTAGATTTTTTATTTCAACATGGAAAGTATTGCCTACAATATATAATCTTTTTTATTAATGCATAATTCACTCAGCTTATTTGTTTGAGGGATTCATGTATCAGGGTTTTTTTAGTTGCTAATTATCCAACATACGTAGGGCTATATCACAGTTTGTTCATGTATCCTTGTATTAATGGTCAACTGAGCTGTCTCTGGGTTTTGTTTATTACAAACGGAGCCTCGTGAACATCCCTGTACAAGTCTCTTCGTGAACTTGCATTCTCACTTCTCCGTAAAAACCCCAGGAGCAGAATTACTGCTCACTAGAGCATATTTATTTTTATAAGAAACTGCTATGTGTTATTTCAAAATACTTTTAACATTTTTACACTCCATCCAAAAATACGCGAGTTCTGGGTGCTTCTCATCCCCACCAACCCTCGGTGTTTCAGGCTTCACTGCAGCGCCCACACATTCTCCTGGGTTTCACCTGCTCGTCTTCCTGTGGAAAGGGCCTCATGCCACACTGTACCTGTGTTTACGGGCTGCTTGAAGATTTGTTACTGAGTTATAGCAGACTGTTGTCCATGCTGGGTGCCGCTGTCCTTTCAAATATCTATTCTGTGAACACTCATTCCCACTACGGACCCTCCTTTCCCTTTCCTTAAAGATGTCTTTTGGAAGAGATTAAAAATTTTTGATGACAGCTAGCTTATTATTTAACTCTTCTATGGTTATTATTTGGGAGATCTGTCTAGGGAATTCACCCCTCTTGTGAAGATTTTTATATTTCCATGTTTACATCCATAATGCATTCAAAATTGATTTCTGTGTATGATATGATGTCCAGGAAGTAAAGTCTACTTTGGGGTGCATGAAAATAGCATAGTTCCAACACCATGTATTGAGGAGATTTCACTTTGCCTGTTGCACGGTTTGGTGTGTTTGTTGAAAATCAGTTGTCTGTTGAAGTACACACTTGTTGGTGGGTTCTCTGCCCTGTGACTTTACCCATTTGCCAGTATGTGTTGAGGAGCCTGGTGGGCTACAATTCATGGGGTTGCAAAGAGTCGGACATGACTGAGCGACTTGTGCGTATGTGTGTGTGTGTGCATTCTACACTGTCTTGATCACAGTAATCTCTGGTGGGTCCTGACATCAGGTAGAAGAAGTACCCCATGTTTGTTGTTATTTTTCATGACTGTGTCTGAATAGTCTCTGTCCTTTGCACTTTCATATAGATTTTGCAATCAATTTATCCATTCTTCAAAGCAAGCTTCTGAGATTCTGATATGAAAGGCATTAATCAACCTATAGATCAGTTTGTGGAGAACTGATATCTTAAAATCTACTCTTCTAACTCTTGAACATGGTAAGTCCACCATTTATTTAGGTCTTCAATTTCTCTCATTAATATTTTATGATTTTTCAGTATAAAGATCTTACATATCTTTTGCTAAATGTATTCCCAAGTACTTTGTCTTTTTAGAAAGCATTGTAAATTAAATGTTCTTTTTAGTTTCATTTACCAATTTTTGGTGCTCATATGTAAAAATACAATTGGCTTCTTTATACTGACCTGGTATCCTGAAATCCTCTGAATTCAATGATTTGTTTACCAGGTTTGTTGTGGATTATTTAAGATTTTCTCTCTGCTTAAAAAATTCTCTGAAAATAGAGTTAATTCTTCCATTCAAATACTCGTGCCCTTTGTGTATTTTTCATTATTTACTGTAATATCATCTAGGGCCACTGGTACAATGACTAATAAAAGTGGTAAGAGTGAATATCTTCCTTGTTCCTGATCTTAGGGAGAAATAACTCATATTTCACATAACATGTGAGATTAGCTCATAGATAACCTCTACCAGGTTAAGTAACTTCCTGAGATTTTTTCAACATTAGTGGGTGTTAATTTTGTCAAATTTTGCATCTATTGAAATGATTGCATGTCTTTCCCTCTTCATTCTCTATTACAGTAAAACATATTATTTTATTTCAAAAAGTTAAATGTATTCCTGGGTTAACTCCATTTGGTTATGGTATGCTATCTTTCTATCTATTGCTGGATTTAGATTGGTAGTAAATCATTAATGTTATTTGCATCTATGCCCATGAGTAATTTTGGTTTTTAGGTCGGTGTTCACGAGAAATATGCTTCTTAAATTTTCCTTTTCTGTCTTATTGGGACGTGCTCCCTTCTGCTCTGTTTGAAACGTGTAAGATGGTGTTATTGCTCTCCAAGAGAATTCACGGTAAACCCACCTGGGCCTGAAGCTTTCACTGTGGGAGGATTTTTTTATAATTAGCTTAATTGACATAGGGCTATTTATATTTGCTGTTTCATCTGCACTCAGTTTTGGTTAATTTTACTCTGCTATGAATGTGTCCCTCTTATCTAAGTTGCCTTATCTGTTGACATTAATTTGTTCAGAATGTCATCTTTTCCCCTCAACAGGTTTATTAAACCTGTAGTAAAATTTTCTCTTTCATTTCTGGTGTTGGTAATATAATACAATGCTTACAAAAGGAAAATAAGATTATTCCAGAGAGATTAAAGGTAAAATATGAATATAGGTGTGCCAGGTGAATGCAAATGAAAATAAAGCAGGTGTCACACCTTGATATGAGACAAAGCTGGCAAAAAGGAAGAGAAACTCAGATGGAGCATTTAATAACAAAGAGGGTTAGCACTTCATGATGCTGAGGGATACAACCACCGGTACAGAGCTAGCAGTCATTAGGAACTACACCCAGATAAAGCAGCAACATTGTTTATAATGCGGACATAGAGTCAGAAACATAATAGCAAGAGGCTCACTTATTTGTCTCAACATAAAACATGGCAAGGGATACAAACAGAATAGAGAAGACAGAAACCACGATCAGTAAGGCAGATTGTATTGCTGTAAATCATACTCTAAACCCACGTAGGTGGTTCTGCATTGTATCTGAAGAGCATTTCAGTGCATTTGGATAACATCATATATGAAACGAATCGCCGGTCCAGGTTCAATACATGATACAGGGTGCTCGGGGCTGGTGCACTGGGATGACCCAGAGGGATGGTATGGGGAGGGAGGTGGGAGAGGGGTTCAGGATTGGGAATACGTGTACACCCATGGCAGGTTCGTGTTGATGTATGGCAAAACCAATACAGTATTGTAAAGTAATTAGCCTCCAATTAAAATAAATAAATTTATATTAAAAAAAAAACTTGGAATGACTTAGGTTACAGACAGAACTTCAGTGTCCCAAAGAAAAATAACAAAATCAACAATTTCCAATCATTATGAAAGATATTGAAAATTGGAATGAATATCAACATTTAAAGCAAAAAAGCCTTCCTAGAACTTTTTAAACTGCTAAGTTAAACCATGGCTAGAAGTGGGGAGAATTGAACACACACGTTTGAGTAAGACAGGAAATTCAAAACAAAGTTTCAGGAATGCAGGAGTGCTTTAATAGTAGGAAATCTTTAACTTTTAGCTTATAACTTTTTACTCTTAAGAATTAACTCTTTTAACTTAATGTATTATAGATCTCATATTAATACAGTTAAGGAGAAATCATACGGTCATTTCTAAAATTTCTGAAAATGCATTTTGCAAAATCAAAACATATTATTTTTTCAAGTTCAAAACACTCAGTATGATAGAAAATGACAGCACTTAACAATACCTATAGAATCTATATATATGTAAGAAACTTTCAATAATTTTATTTTGATTATAGTTTTGCCATTGTTAATCTCAGATAATTTCTCATTGTTACATATTTTTCAGTTCAAATGCAAATATGTTGTACATCCCCTTTTCTTTAGCATTGTGTGGAAATATGAAACAGTACAATCACACACTTATATGAGAGAAAGCTAAAGTCACTCTTACTTACAGATGATATAATTATGTATGAGATAAAACCAGAGGAATTGATAGGAATGCACTAGCAAAAGATAATTTATAAGTAACATGTTGTAAAATCAACACACACAAATAATAACTTTTATGAGAGTGAAAGTATTGGTTGCTCAGTCCTGTCTGACTCTTTGCGACCCTATGGACTCTAGCCCACCAGGCTCCTCTGTCCATGGAATTTTCCTGGCAAGAATACTGGAGTGGGTTGCTATTCCTTCCTCCAGGGGATCTTCCCAACCCGGGGATCCAACTCGGGTCTCCTGCAGTTAAGTAAATGACACTTACAGACATAATGGAAGGAAATAAACTATTTAGGAAGGAAGGAATGGAGGAAGGAAGGGCGGGGGAAGGAAGGAATAGGAAGGGAAGAAAGATGGATGGAGAGGAGGGAAGTACAGAGATTCAACAGTGAGCAGAAGTCTTATGTCAATGCAATAAAGTAATTGTCAGCCTCATAACAGAAAACCATGGGTGCCCTTTTGCTATCACAGTGGTTCTGCAGGTGTTTGTTTCTGGTTTTGTTCTTTGCTTGTGATTCAGTCAGCGGTTTTACTGGGAGCCACTGGACTCAGCCCCAGACCTGCCTTTGCTGCACTGTCGGGACTCTTGCAGGGGTTAAAGGGTGTTTGAGTGGGACCCCTTCTGCTGGATCCCAGCCATCAGGGGAGGACACCCCTCTTTGTCTCAAGATCACACCGCCTGGGCTCAGAGGAAGGTGGTGCCCTTGAGACTGGACTGAAATGGAGCCTACTTTTTCCTCTGACATTCAGCTCCCAATTACATCAGGATGGATCCGGCCTGATTAACCACTTATGAGATGTCGGGAAAATCACCAAATACATTTCTTGTGCAAGATTGCTCTATTTGAAAACTCTCAACCTCCCATTACCATGGAAACCACAAAGATTCTACGGTGGATTACAATATGAGGTTTTTTTTACTTGGCTGGTTGTGTGTAATTAACTTTTGTTATATCATATATTTTTTTTGATTCACCAGAAAAGGCTGCTATAATACTTGCTGTATCACTAACAAGCCCACATCTGAGCTCCGTTTGAAAGGAGGAAGCCTGGGAGGGAGACCGGGTTCCTGCTCTGGCTCTTCTGTGGGCTGTCATTAGCTGTCTGACTTTGAAAAACGTGCTTTTCCTTGGCCTGGGTATCCTCATGCGTGGCGGCTGCAGCAGGGCTGGGAGAGTGGGTGAAAGGGCTCAGGAATGATTCAGAGTCCTTCCTGGCAGAAGAATTCTGTGATTCTGCAGTTACTTCTCTTTCCAATTAAAACACAGTCACCATCACTGTCTGAGCACTTGAAATAAATGACCCCCACCTCCGCAGCCTGCATACTTTTCTCAGTGAAGTTAGCTTGATTTTCTAACTGGGGGATATTAAAGAAGTGTTTGAAGTAACTAATGTTGGACCAGTAAGTAAGCCAAAGTAAGCCAGTTGCCCCCTTACCCAGTGCAATGATAATAATAGCAACAATTACTATGATAATAGTCTCTCTACCACTTGTGACCATCCCTGTGCGCCCGGCATGAGCTAGGCTCTCCACAGTGCTTCATTCAGAAAACTCTTGACGGGTGATTATCATTCTCCCTTCTCATAAGGAAAGTTCAAAAACCAAATAACCATCCTACAGCCTCTGACTTCTTAACTGGTAGTACTAGGTCTCAGTTCATGTTCGTTCACCCTGTTAGTTCCTGTGGGGTCTTAGCTGTGTACTTATCACACAGAGTCAGGCATTAGTTCCACTGACATTTTCTAAAATTACTACCCGACAATTTATAGATTACCACAATTACATGCAACCACTTAATTTTGACCAAAAAGTTAGGAGTAACACTGAAAGCTTACATTTCCAACCTTATTTTGGTCATGACTAATGGCAAAAAAAAAAAAAAAATCCAAAATAAAGTGTCTCCCTCCAAAAAAAACTGCAAAATGTCAATTCTTGTCTAGTAAATAGGACATTGTCACAAATGATCAGAGGTATCAAAGATGATGAGTTTAAAAAAAAAAAAACCTTTGTGCACCTTTATGTATACCTCGTACTCCAGTGTTCTTGCCTGGAGAATCCCAGGGACGGGGGAGCCTGGTGAGCTGCCGTCCATGGGATCGCACAGAGTCGGACGTGACTGAAGCAACTTAGCAGCAGCAGCAGCAGCGTGTGTTTATAGTCATAGACTTTTCCTTTTCTGTAACAGTGTCTTGGGGGGGGGGTTCATTGCACTATTTCATTGTGTATACTTGCGCGCTGATTAATATGGAACTCTCAAAGGAAGTTCTGTCAATCACAAGTTCAGTGGTTGGCTCACATCAGAGAAATAACAGCCAGTCATCGAAAAGCATGGTGGCCTTAAATATCCACACAGACAGTCCAGCAGTTTAAAAGGTCACCATACACAACCTAGTCTCCTTTTTATTATACTTTTTTTTTTACTTTATTTTACTTTACAATACTGTTTGGGTTTTGCCATACATCAACAGGAATCCGCCATGGGTGTACACGTGTTCCCAATCCTGAGCCCCCCTCCCACCTTATACTTTTTATTTTAAAATTTACCTGAATGTCGGCTAGATCACCCTGTCTTTGAGTTCTAAGTGAAATGAGTAAAGCCTTCCTCCCAAAGTGAATGGGGAGCTCTGCCCCTGCCCCCAGTTCTGAAATCCCCCAGCTCCCTTCCCTGTGGGACTCCTCGGCCCCCCTGACACCTGACCTCCTTGTCTTCTCGGCAGCAATGTCAGGGTATCAAGTGATGTCAGGTACCAAGCACGTGATGTTGGGGTACCAAGTGTGTTGGGGTACCAAGTGATGTCAGGGTACCAAGTGTGTGATGTCAGGGTACCAAGCATGTGATATTGGGGTACCAAATGTGTCAGGGTACCAAGTGATGTTGGGGTACCAAGTGATGTTGGGATACCAAGCACATGATGTTGGGGTACCAAGAGTGTCGGGTACCAAGTGATGTCAGGGCACCAAGTGATGGTGGGGTACCAAGTGATGTCAGGGTACCAAGTGATGTTGGGTACCAAGCACGTGGGACACTGCAAACTTTAATGAGGTTCTGGAAGTGGGCCCGGAGGTGGCTCCCCAGGTGAAAAGCTCAGAGGTCTTGTGAAAGCAATGATGCTAGGAGCTTCTCTTCAGCTGATTTTAACCCTTGGCCACCAGGCCCCTACTTGTTTGCTGCCTCAGAGCCATCTCAGCTCCCAGTGCCCTGGACCCACCCAAATGACCATTTTCTATTATTTTGCTGTGTGGAGCTCCTTAGCAACTTTTAAGTGTTTGCTCACTCTCTTCCTTTACAAGCTCTCATTTGAAGTGTAGTCAACAGTAGATTGCTGGAAAAAAGGCAATTGGGGTCAGGATCAACTCGGTCATTTGTAGTTGATTTCAAATAACATTTGTTTCTCACTCTCTATTTTCTCTCACATCTGTTTATATTTTCGTGGCTGGCGTCCACTGTCTTTTGAATGGACTAATACACAGGAAGTTATGATTGGCAGTATTTGGAAATATCCATAGGCATCTGAATACAATCATCTACAACTAACTTGACCCACTGCTTGCCGTGTTCCAGGCAGGGCCATCCAGGCCCAAACAAGTCAGTCAGTCATACCCACCGGGAGAAACAAGCAAAGCCTGCCCACCCAGGGCTGGACTGGCAAGAGAGCAAGACAGGCAGGGCTCTCACGGCACAGAGAAGGGTGCAGGTCTGCCTGCTGGGGTGGCCCTCCGCCGCATCGCTCAGGGAGCAGACGACTTTCTCTGCTGCGCCTGGGCTGGAGACAGGAGCGCAAAGCAGAGGAACTGGCAGTTACTGGCCCACACTGGCCAGTTGCCAGAGAGGCTATAGTCAGGCTCGCCAGCAGGTAGCTGTCAGACACAGTGAGGCGTTAGGCAGAGGCTCACCAAGTGAAGGAAGGACCAGTCCCTCCTTTCAGGAGTCCCCTTCAGGGCTTCAGAGACCTTGGAACCAGCTCACACTTGCCAGCTCCATCCTTGATAAGAGCTTTGAGTATCTATATTTGTTTTATTTCAAACCCAAAGGCCAAAAGTGGGATTTGTTGTTGAAAAGGACTCAGTTGTGAACAGTACTCATTTGTGACCCCTACATTCCCCACCCAAAGCCACTCATGGGGGGACAACCAGTGACATTCCTGGTTTTATCACTACCATCAAGGATCTCAGTACTGGGTCTCTTGGTCACCTGTCCACAGGCTCTCTCAGTCTGCTTCCTAATATCCCATTTTTTACAATTATTACTTGTATTTATTTTACAAAGAACTGTGGATTTCAGTCTTCCTGTTTTTCCCTGATAAGCGGCCTGCTAAATGAAATACAATGAGGCTATTGGTGCAAATTACTGAGTAGATAATGTTGCCTGACATTGGGGTCAATGGTGTTGTTAGCAGTGGAAGGTGGTTACATTTAAACAAAAGATTGTTCAAATGAGGGAGACTGCAAGTTACTGGCCGGTCACAGAGGCTAAAATTATAAATATGCTAATATGTCATGCTATCATACTATGACTCTTGTTAATAAAATATTGAAATATTATAATTATGTCTAAATATAGTAGACACAGTGCTATTCAAATTCTTATCTGATATTTGACCATATTTTAAATTTTTATCTTGTCAGCCATAATTTAGGGGAAAGAAAAAAGAACTCCGCAAATATGATTGATTTTGCTGTCATCTCTTTTAGAGTATAAAACACCTCCTTTTTCACTTAGGATCTTTTAAGAAAAAGCTTTTGAATTTAATTCAAAATGAAAATCACTCTGGGGTCATTATGAGTCTTTCTGTTCATTTTTTTCACTTGATTTTGGCTGTAGAAAGTACAGCCAAATCATCCTACCCTCGCCCTCATTTACAAAGTATAGAAAAATCTCTATTTTAGAGGTTTATTCATGGGTGGCTACTGTATTATTTACACACTAACATGTATTGGCTAAATATTCTAAAATAAATATATTTCACTTTTCTGCTTAATGTCTAAAATTCACAAATTCAACCTTTTACACATCACTTTTTTTAAGAAGCTAAGAATTAAAATCCCTGCAGCATATTACTACCCTGTTGAATTTTAGTCAGTTGCCAGGGAAAGGAAAGAGTTACATGGGTCAGGCAATTCACATGGTAAGTGTCACACCTGAATATAGCTATACCTGTGGCAGAAATTATCTCCTCTGAGCAAATCAAGAAATTTTCCTGAAGGGGGCTTCCCTGGTGGCTCAGACAGTAAAGAATCTGCCTGCAATGCAGGAGACCTAGATTTGATCCCTGGGTCAGGAAGATCCCCTGGAGAAGGAAATGGCAACCCTCTCCAGTATTCTTGCCTGGAAAATCCCATGGAGGGGGTAGCCTGGGGGCTGCAGTCCACGGGGTCGAGAAGAGTCAGACACAACTGAGCAACTTCCCTTTCACTTTTCACTTTTCATTTTCATGCATTGGAAAAGGAAATGGCAGCCCACTCCCGTGTTCTTGCCTGGAGAATCCCAGGGACGGGGGAGCCTGGTGGGCTGCCGTCTATGGGGTCGCACAGAGTCGGACACGACTGAAGCAACTAACAGCAGCAGCAGCAGAAAACAAGCTCAGGACTTTTTAAGTGTCCTGTCTCAGATAGGGCTAACTAAACATCCACAACCCTCCTCTCCTGGTGTCTCTGGACCCAGAAAATATGAAGAAAAGGTGTGTGACAAGCTCAGTTCTCTCCAAAGAGCCTTGAGACTAAGTCTAAACAAATCAGGTCAGATTTGTGCTTATTTCTGTGATCTGGCCGGGGTTAGGTCTGGCTCTCTGTCCATGTTGTTCGGTAGAGTGATGGGCTCAGCAGATGCTGGGTGGCCAGGTGCGTGTTCAGGGAACTTTATACCTGGGAGGAGCTGCAGAGAGATTGTATGGCAAAATTTGCACATTTCACAGCAAAGGACAAAACTGGAGGCCGTAACTGTGTCCTCAGGGGCTGCCAGCAGCCTGGAGGAGAGGGTGGTCTGAGCTGTGACTCCAACACTGTCCTCTTTCCCTACCTGGTCATTTAGCTTGGGCTACAGGCTTCTGAAGGGACACTGAGAGTCCGGCTTCATGAGGAGACGCACCTGTGGGAGGACACCTGGCTTGGCCTGGGCTGGGTGGAGGACAGGGGCTCCTCACAAAGGCACCTGTTTCCTGGGGCTTCTCAAACCTGTGACCCCGCGCTCCTGTACTGAACCCGGAAGATATATTCTCACAAAGTGAACCCAAGAAATGGACAAAGAATCATCCTTTTTCAGCAGCACATGGGTCAGCATTCTGTGAGAAAAGCAAAAACTGTCTCTGGCATTGCTTGGATTTAAGCAAGCTTCGAAAGGACTGGGGAGGCAGGACTCGAGGAAATCCCAGAATTCAGTAAAGTGAGACATGCTGACTCTGGTCAGTGATTCTCAGGGCCCCTGCCTACCCCCCGCCACCAGAGACTCCCTGCTGGCAAGGAGAACGGCACAGGTAACCCCAGGCTTCCAGAGAATCCTGGGCAAAGACTGAGGAGCCATGCTGGTGCTCCTGCCCCACCAGACATCTGCTTGCCTTCTTCACCTCCTGCCAAGAAATGCCCACCCAGATAGCCAGTCCCCAGAGTTAGGAGAGTCTTGCTGCTGCTGCTGCTAAGTCGCTTCTGTTATGTCCAACTCTGTGCGACCCCATGGATGGCAGCCCACCAGGCTCCTCCGTCCCTGGGATTCTCCAGGCAAGAACACTGGAGTGGGTTGCCATTTCCTTCACCAATGCATGAAAGTGAAAAGTGAAAGTGAAGTCACTCAGTCATGTCTGACTCTTAGCGACCCCATGGACTGCAGCCTACCAGGCTCCTCCATCTTTAGGATTTTCCAGGCAAGAGTACTGGAGTGGGGTGCCATTGCTTTCTCCGTAGGAGAGTCTTGCATTTATACAAAAGTGGCTCCTTCCTCTTTGTCCAGTCTCCTGAGCCACGTGGAGCAAATGCTGCAGCCCCTGGACTGAAGGCACTTCTCAGAACCGTCCTTTGGGCTTCCTCAGGGTGAATCGGACAAGTTCCTGCAACCACAATCAGTGGACCGAGCACAGCTGGGCCAACAGTAGCAGCTGCTGATTGAGCATCATGCTGGTTCTTCTCTGGATAGATTCTAGGTTACTGGTGTCACTTCCTCAGAGTGACCCCGGCATGTCCCCAGAGGCCCCTTCACTGGCCTCACAAGCACTCAGAACCTCGCTGTCCACTCTTTGTCAAGGTTACTTCCACTGAAGTGCCAGATTTCATGCTCAGGTATCAGCCCCAGAGAAGGCTCTCCGAATCTGCACACAGAGATTGACTCTGTCGTTTTCTCTAAACGTGAGCCTTTATCGGCCTTGGTCCAGCGTTCCCACCCACTTGATATCTGAGGAAGGGGAGGGGACAGATTGTGGTATTAAAAATGTGGAGAGGAACATAAGGAAACGTTGGTGAAGCGAGTGTAGAATGAAGAGGCCCCCAAACTGGGGAAGAATCATGGATTTCAGGGACTGGGTCAAGAGTGAAAGTCCCATGAAACCAAACAACTTCTGGGGTGAGTAGAGAGACATTTTCTTCAGCTTTGTCCAGTTGTAAGATGGGCGATGTATCCACTGAAATCTTCACTGTAAGAGGCAAAAACACTCTGTGAAAAGCAGACTGTCTCAGCAAAGCCATTTATCTCACAAGATATGGATTTTTCCATCGCTTTAGATATGCCAGTCAAGTAGAGGGGACATAAAAATAAACCGATCTTAATGCGGTCTCTGTCCCATATTAGACACTAAAACTGAGTTATATGTCCACATATTCCCAGCTGGACAATAATCGTTTTCAATCCCTTTATTTATAGCATGCATCTAGGGAAGAAGGACAGAATACATAAACTTCTTAAACAGTGGTAAATAGACTAAAAATTATTAGACTTGTATCATTATTACTACTGTAAGTTTTTATGTTTCTATTTTAAAGGATCACGTAAGTCCAAGGGGATTTTTCATTTAATGAATGATCCTGCCCAATAAAGTAAGAGGGGAAAAACCCTCCTTCTGGGACACGAATCCCATCCTCTTCTCCTTAGTAACTCAGTCTGTGACATCAGGGCCCTCCCACAACCTCTCAGAAGTGAAGACTCTGGGACACACATCCTGACAAGGGAGCTTACAGGGTCATTTCATCTCTGACCATAAGTCAAGTGTCACTGTAATTAGTATAGTCTCTCCTAAACACAGTGATCCAATATGCCATGGTTTATTGGCCGAACGTGTGTGTTTATGAGTGCCTATCAGCTGTCAGAGACAGCTCTTCTAAGTTCTGTAGAATTTGGGTCACAGTGGTTGGACAAACATCACGACCTACTTTCTGAGATCTTTCATGTTAATTGCATGGGTCAATATGATTTTTGTATTAACATACTGGAATAAAAACACAATTTTAAATAAAAAGCACAGTACATGCTCTCCAGTTTCTTTCTTCTCAGTCATTAAGCAGGATAGTATTAAAATCCATTTCGCTGGGACAGCCCCTGTTTATAGTGATCAAAAACTGGCTCCCACTTGACTTGTACTTGATACTTGGAAACACCAAGGTCTGGAGACAGTATGGTTTTATCCAGAAGAAATGCAATGGGTACCGTCGTGTGCCAGCTTTCAGCAAGCTCTTACATTTGCTACAAAACGTCTCTGAAGTAACTTCCTGCTCTTTCCCATGATGCAGGTCGATTTCTGGCACTTTTACTTTGGGCAGTCAAGTCAGTGCACAATTGTTACTTGATACTTTCTGGTTGTGAGGTGTTTTAACTGCAGCAGGTGCCTGCCGTCTGGCCTTGCTGACGTTGGTGGCCAGGTGGATGCTTCCCTGTCTCCCTCACATGGGCATCTCTCCTGGAGCTGTGAGCTTGGCTCCAAAGGAGAAGGACCCCTGCAGGGTGTGGGTGTGAGAAGACTGCCGCTCTAGGGGACACAAGTAGGACGCAGGTGACACTGCAGAGTTCAGAGGAGCCGCAGCCCTATTTCAGATCCTGCCCCAAGATCTGGCTCCCAAGAGCCTGAAGTAACAGCTCGCAGGGGCTGAGGGTTCTTATCGAAAAGTGAAGGCTTGGGATGCATTCTTCAGTGCCCCGTCCAGCTCTCAGATTGCCTGCTCTTAACGAGCGAGGTGACTCCTCACAGCCATGGGTGTGCCCGGAGACAGAACAGGGGATGGACACAGCCTGGCCCCAGCCCTTGCCTAGGATATGAGGCAGTCCTGTAACAATGCAAACAATGGGGCAAAGCTAAAAGAAAGACTCACAGGCTTAGAGAAGACAGTCAAGTGTCACGATGTGGACAATAAGTAAAATAACCTCAAAATCCTATTTCATCTAAATCCATCCATATCATTTTATTAGAATTATTGATTTTTTCCCACGTTCTTGCTGAATGAAGATGGATTACTAGATAGTAAGTTTGTAGATAGTAAAACTTACAGGAAATCACTCAATACACGGAATACATACATAGAAGGAAGTCCAACCCAGTAAAATACAGTCTAATTTGATGACATAAGTATAAAAGAATAGACCTAAAGTAACCATTTACACAAAGAAAGAACATCATATTATGTATATTATATATTTGTATAAAATACATATAATGCTTGCATGGATATAAATATGATTTTATATAATATATGACAGTCAGTGACTGTCAGTCTGACTGAAAAAAGGACAGGATTCTTCTAATGGAGAAACCTGGGGCTCAAGAATCAGACAGAGCTGGCCCTTCCTGATGGCTCTGGGCCTCTGTCTGTGGGACCAACGTGCAGTATTCACCCTGCCCCCTTCCCTGTGTGTCCAGAATAACATATCTCTTAAAAGGACTGCATGCATGCTGATTTGCCCCAGAGAGCTACACGGTGGACAAGCCTTACCTCGCAGATAATCAGGTGCCCAGATAGGTCCCATGCTCCTAGACTTTAAAGGGGTGAAAGGAACCACCCGACGCCAACTATCTGCTCCCACTTGAACAACGAAGATTCATTGAAAACATACCAGAGAGAGGAGACGCTCCTCATTTTAGTGTAGTGTTAGGGACAAGAGAAGACAAGAGAAGAGAGGTTCGTTTCTATGGGTCACACTGGAGTGGATGAACTGAGAGAAATACAGTCATTTCTCCTCCAGTTAAGAAGTAATGTTTGTTTCAGGCGCTCATCAAAGAAAAGCCAATGTGTAATTATTAACTTAGGTCTGTAATAGGTTAGAGATCTACCGAAAATAAATATGAGCAAAGACTGGCTCTGAGAGTGCCCTGTCTGGGAAGAGTTAGACATACAACCAAATAAATATGCAATGATACAGATATTTACATAGAAGTGAATTACATTAAAAAGTCAGGCACACATTTTCCCTCAGTTTAGAATTCACATTTATTTCAGGTTGTGAATTGGACTTCAATCTTGACAGATTTAAGTGGTAATCTGTTATAGTATGAGATGGCATGCAATGTATTTATTGACATTTCAAATTACAGCATTTTCAATGAGAAAGGTATCTAATTTTGAGCTACTGAAACAGCATGGTGTAGTCATATATTTCCTGTTGAATAGTCATCACCTAGAGATACAAGATTCTTATTTATAGCAGGTATCTAGGATGGGAGTGCCATGTACAAAAAATGATGTTAAATAGATGAAAAGTCGCCATCATGGTTATTAACATGCTGCACTTCTATTTTAAAATGCTAAAGAATCCTATGATATTTCTGCATTTAATAATTGTGTGAGCTCAAAAAAAAAAACCCAAAATCATTATTTCCTGACATTAATGAAGTCAACTTTCCCAGCACAATTTGAATAGGCAATTGAACAACGGGACTCAAAAATGCATTAAAACCAGGTCAGCTGCTCGGCATTTCCAACAATATGTCCACAATTCCATGAAGGGTAATCTTAAACCATTTTTCAGAACAGCCTGTACATCTTTATCTTAAAATTCCAAATGTTTCAACAATAGACGATTGTTAGAACCAGACAATTATTTTTCAGCACCCATTGATTAATGACTTAGTCTGTGACACAGGGAGAAGCTGTAGAACAAAGGAGTCCATTATAATAATGCACGGGCATTAAACCATCTTCATTAATAGAATCTTCGGAATGCAGTTTAGCATAAAGCCAAATATGCCATAAAGAAAGTGGAGAGGTGAGAATTTTGAATATATTTTGGAAACTCACTTGATATAAAAGAAGATTAAATAATGTTATTGCTTTCTATTTAAATTCTCTCTCTTACACACACACATAGGCACACACAAAGATTTAACTGGTAACAACTGTCTTAAAACTGCATTTTTAACACTAAAAGAAATGGATAATACTTTTAAATTCATATATTCATAGTGGTCATTGACCTTATAGAGACCAGTATTTTTTTAAGAAAATATTTGTCTATTTATTTGGCTGCATCA
This sequence comes from Capricornis sumatraensis, assembly GCF_032405125.1. Taxonomy (NCBI): domain Eukaryota; kingdom Metazoa; phylum Chordata; class Mammalia; order Artiodactyla; family Bovidae; genus Capricornis; species Capricornis sumatraensis. The sequence continues at coordinate 49,060,644 of NC_091083.1, forward strand.
AGTCTTAATTGCCACACACAGTATCTTCATTGCATCGTACAGAATCTTTTATTGGGCATACAGACTCTCTAGTTGTGGCACACAGGCTCTCTAGTTGTGGGGCATGGACTCTCTAGTTGTACACACATGGACTTTCTAGTTGGGCACACGGGCTGCCTAGTTGTGGCACACAGACTCTCTAGTTGTACACACATGGACTTTCTAGTTGGGCACACGGGCTGCCTAGTTGTGGCACACAGACTCTCTAGTTGTACACACAGACTCTCTAATTGTACACACAGGCTTTCTAGTTGTGGCACACAGGCTCTCTAGTTGTGCACAAAGACTCCATAGTTGTGACACGTGGGCTCTCTAGTTGTGGCACACAGACTCTCTATTTGTACACACAAACTCTCTAGGTGTGCACACTCTCTAGTTGTGGCACATGTGCTGTCTAGTTCTGGCACACAGACTCTCTAGTTGTACACACATGGACTTTCTAGTTGGGCACACGGGCTGTCTAGTTGTGGCACACAGACTCTCTAGTTGTACACACAGACTCTCTAGTTGTACACACAGGCTCTCTAGTTTTGGCACACAGGCTCTCTAGTTGTGCACAAAGACTCTGTAGTTGTGACACGTGGGCTCTCTAGTTGTGCACACGGACTCTCTAGTTGTGCACACAGACTCTCTAGTTGTAGCACATGGGCTTTCTAGTTGTGGCACACAGGCTTTCTAGTTGTGGGGCACAGACTCTCTAGTTATACACCCTGACTCTCGAGTTGTGCACAAAGACTCCATAGTTGTGACACATGGGCTCTCTAGTTGTGGCACACAGACTCTCTATTTGTACACACAAACTCTCTAGTTCTGCACACTCTATAGTTGTGGCACATGGGCTCTTTAGTTGTGGCACATGTGCTCTCTAGTTGAGGTACACAGGCTCTCTAGTTGTACACACATGGACTTTCTAGTTGGGCACACGGGCTGTCTAGTTGTGGCACACAGACTCTCTAGTTGTACACACAGACTCTCTAGTTGTACACACAGACTCTCTAGTTGTGCACACAGACTCTCTAGTTGTACACACAGGCTCTCTAGTTGTACACACAGGCTCTCTAGTTGTGGCACACAGGCTCTCTAGTTGTGCACAAAGACTCCGTAGTTGTGACACGTGGGCTCTCTAGTTGTGCACACAGACTCTCTAGTTGTAGCACATGGGCTTTCTAGTTGTGGCACACGGGCTCTCTAGTTGTACACACAGACTCTCTAGTTGTACACACGGGCTCTCTAGTTATACACCCTGACTCTCGAGTTGTGCACACAGACTCTCTAGCTGTGGCACACAGGCTCCACAGCGCACATAGGGCTCTCTAGTCACAGTGCATTGACTCACTGGACTTGTACAAATATTTGTAACTTATGCTATTCTCTAACTAAACACAAACCAATAAAAGAACAAATAGCAACATCAATAACAGCAACTAAGAATCTTGCCATAGCAGTAAACTGAATGAACTTCTGAAAGCAGCTTTTTATAAGTGTATATATATGTGAGTACATACATATGTATATATGAACTTATACAGATATGAAGGTGTTTCTAAAGAAATCAGATCTCTGGACGTTTTTAAAGTCCCAGGTTATTTTGGAGCGGGGGTGGGTAATGTTGCTGTAATGTAACTTCTCTGTAGTACTCTAGACCACTCTTACCCATTTCAATCTTGTGGACATCAGCTTTTACCAGAGTTGACCTGTTCTGACCTCAAGGTTAATGATACAGAATGCAATTAATTAATGAGGTTTCCTGGGCATTTAACCCTGGCAGGCATGAGGCTGTCTTTGTAGGTTTGTTTTAGATAAGCGTCAATCCTGGTTTTCTTGGAAGAGAGGAATTAAGACTTCAGGGCAGGCTCAGGGAAGGAGAAGGTGTTTTCTCTCCCCTGTGAAATAAGAAAACAGCGCTCAGAAAACCACTGTGCTGCAGGTTGGGTGGAGAAGGGATGGGAGTGGAGGAGCGACAAGGTGTGGAGGGGGAAGAAGGGGTGGAAAAGGGAGATGGGATGGAGGAAGGATGGGGGGAGGGACAGGGGAATGGAGGGTATCAGGGGTTTCTGCATCCCAACCGCAGGCAGCCAGCACTGCCTGGGTGAATGTGGGATCTTCTCCAAGCTGCTTCTCTTCCTTAGTCCCTGCTCCCTGAAAGGAGGCGCTGATCCCTGCCCCTGCCCCAGCAGTCGTGTGTTCTATTAACAGAACCTTAGGAAGGGCACTGTTGCTCTGGCCTCTTCAGGGTTGCTCCCCATCCCCCCAGGTGAGGTTCCCCCCAGGTGAGGTTCCCCCCAGGGCTGCCTCACTGAACAGGTGGTGCCATCTTCACCAAAAACAAGGAGGAAGGGCTGCATCTGCCCTGTCCTCAGAGGACAGTGTCCAGCACTCAGAAGACACTGAAAAGGGCACCTCTTCTCCTTATTCGTCCGCCTGCTGATGCAAGAGACGCAGGAGATGTGGGTTCAATCCCTGGGTCAGAAAGATCCCCTGAAGGAGGAAAATGGCAACCCACTCCAGTATTCTTGCCTGGAGGATCCCATGGACACAGGAGCCTCGTGGGCTAAGTCCATGGAGTCCCAGAGAATTGGACTGACTAACCACATTCTCATTACTCATGGTGGTTATATTCTACAATTTTGTCATGAACCCTGAATTAGTGAATATTGAACCACTCTTATAGAGGAAATACAGGGTTAGGTTCCTACAAGCTTCTGGTCACATTTTATTCAACCAATCAATACCTAACTTTGATTCTATGTGTTTTTGTTCAGATAGCTTGTTCAGTGTAATGAGGATCCATTGACATCGACCCTACTGCCCACAGCGCTGTCATTCACATCTGAACACTGCTTAGCACACGGGTATTTTTCCCAGGTCACAGCCTTCTTGAGCTTAGGCATGGAGGACTAGGCTGAAGCCACTTTAACAGCAAAGTCGCCAACAAAAAGCACAAACGTGCAGAAGGGACCTATGCTTGCCACCTGAAACAAGAAGGCGGAGCACTGGCCCCCAGCTCCTCCACTGGGAAGGTCCGGGCTAGGTGACTCAAACAGTCTTCACTCTGCACAGGTCAGAGAGCCCCGTGCACAGAAGCCACACCGGTGCTGCTTTAGGGACACGAGCTGTATTCTACCCAGTGGGTAGGTTCACAAATAGGGAAAGTGAGAGTAATGAAGATAAACAAAAACATTCCATATAAAAATTTTAGTACTCAGCTCAATAAAGAAATGCTCATAGTAGTGTATTATCATTGGAAGATAATGATAGTTCCTGGGAGGGCGCAGCGAGGGGCAAAGAGAACCAGGCAGCCTGTTAGACAGCTTGCACCCATTCACAGACATGGTAAGAATCTGGGGATGCATTTTGAGATTCTGAAATAATTCATCTGAGGCGTCCAGTAATTACGTTACATCCTTCACCTGAGTTAAGAAAGCACACAAACTGAAACACCACTGTTTCTTGAAGTGTTTCTTTTAACTTTTCATGGCATTTAAAATGGAGAAGGCAATGGCACCCCACTCCAGTACTCTTGCCTGGAAAATCCCATGGACGGAGGAGCCTGGTAGGCTGCAGTCCATGGGGTTGCAAAGAGTTGGACACGACTGAGCGACTTCTTTCACTTTTCACTTTCATGCATTGGAGAAGGAAATGGCAACCCACTCCAGTGTTCTTGCCTGGAGAATCCCAGGGATGGTGGAGCCTGGTGGGCTGCCATCTCTGAGGTCGCACGGGGTCAGATACGACTGAAGCGACTTAGCAGCAACATTTTAAAAATGTGTATAAGATACAATACTCACTTATAGATTATCTGACTAGAGGTCCAATGCACAGGCCTCACTATGCAACATGTACATAGTTCATTGTCTAAGTTGTTGGTCAGTGTCGAACAGCAAAATGCTCCAACATGTCACTCTGTTGACTGCACATTGATAAGCAAACCCTACCTCATGCAAAGAGTTGACTCATTGGAAAAGACTCTGATGCTGGGAGGGATTGGGGGCAGGAGGAGAAGCGGACAACAGAGGATGAGATGTCTGGATGGCATCACTGACTCAATGGACATGAATCTGAGTGAACTCCGGGAGTTGGTGATGGACAGGGAGGCCTGGGGTTGCAAAGAGTCAGACACGACTGAGCGACTGAACTGAACTGAACTGAACTGAACAGCTTCTAAACATATGAAAACTTCCTTTCTTTATTATTGGACTCTCCACACTAAATCAAATCAGAACTAATTAAAATGTATGGCTATAGCAGAACAACCAGTTATCTTTGACATCTGCAAACTTTAAAACATTTTGGCATACACAGAATTTTTGTCTTTTCTGGATATGACTGGTCACCAATGCAGCCAAGAAACTACTGCAAGAAGGAAAGCAGGTTATCTTGACTGGCCTTGTGTTCTCATCACCAACATCACCATCTGTGAAGACACACCACAAATTTCTCTTCAAAGCTTAGGTTTCAGACTATACTTAGCACTTCAAGGAACTTGGATTCCCACACTTCCCATCATTATCTTACAGACTCCTGCTAACTGCCCTCTGAATTTTCAGATTTCCACTGGGCTGAGCAGCAAACCCAGAGGCCCCCATTCAGGATCATGTCCATAGCTTCCTTGAATGAAGCAGGGAAAAGGGTCTCCAGCCAGAAACCGGAGAATGAGGGCAGCGGCGGCTTACAGAAAATGGGAGGGCACCTTGTCCCTCTAGGAAGGCAGTCAAGGTCAAGGTTCTCAGACCCCATGCACCATCCAGACAAGACACTGGCCGATGGGCTCTGACCCAACGTCTTCCCAGAGTCACAACAGAAAGAGGCTCTTCCCTCCCTATGGTCCCCCTGCTGCCTGCGCCACAGGAAGCAGAAGGAGATGGAGGAAAATCTGAGGATGGGTTCTGGTTCACGGACCAGTCCTTCTGTCTAGCTAGATCGATATCCATCCTACTGTCCCTTCCTGTAACAGGTCCTGCTTCTACCTCGGTGACCACAGGCTTGGCTGACTGCGTGCTCTGGAGCAGGAGGAGACTGGACTGCTGGACACCACGTCTAGACCAAGCCCTGAGAGCTGCTGGGGCATGGTTCTTTCCCCTCTACCATGAGCACAGCCGTGTCCCCGATCTGGGAAGGAGGAAGACCTGCTGGAGAAGACACGTTGAGAGTGGACCCTTATTATTGCTCTGAACCCTTTAGATTTGGGACTGTTTGTTACTGCAGTGTAACCTACAAAGGATGACAAATAGTGTCTTATTAGCTTGGATCAAATGCTCTTCAACACCTCATCAGTCCTGGGACGCTCCCACGTAGACACATTAGAACCAGGAAAATGGGAGGTGGGGAGGAAAGGATTCCTGAAGGTAGAACGAGCTTCACAGGGAGAGTGTTGACACAGGTAGTCATGACTGTGCTCAGACAGCCAACCATGCTCCCACTGAAATGTTTCCCATGACTTCTGCGCAAAATGAAATTCGGAATTTTTATCCTCCTGTCAAGAGCCTTTCAGTGACTCCTCTCAGTTCATCTAGCCAGATCTCCTGCTGTTTGTAAAATTCTGGGTAAGCCAGAATGATTTCCTAAGAATCCCTGGGGAAAAAAAGAGAGCAAGAGACAGACCATCCTGGTTCCCTTCTGCCTGAAATGTCTCTCCGGTCTTCAAACCCGTAAATCTGCAGTGCCGGGGAAAGCTGGTTTTCCACAGCAGGGTTCTTATGTGCTCAGTAATGTTTACTGGGCTAATGAGAACTCAGCTACTAAATGAAAAGTTCTCAGACCACTCCTGTCATGTCTGTTCTTAAGCCATAATCTCCTCTTGTTAATACCAACACTCCCAGAACTTACTGTATGGTTGCTGTGAGTTACTATTTAGCTTTGGGGTCGCGGCATCTAGCTTCTTCCACCCACCCAGCTGCTGGATGAGCAGCTCCAACCATCATGAGGTGCACACCCCTCAAGAGCCATCCCGTGGCCTTGCCTGCAGCAGGTGTTCGGGGTCCTTGGCCTCCCCGCCATCACTAAAGCAGATGTGCACGACTGATAACTCATTCCTGGTAATGGGAAGCTCTCAGAATCCTGCTCCACCATTCTGGTCCAAGCGAGCCATCTCTCTCTTATTTGAAGTAAGACTGGACGTTGTGTGTCACGTGTCCTTCAGGAGGGTCGTTGCCCAGGATTGGACATACCTGCCAATGTGGTGAGCTGCACCCATTCCTTCTGACTCAGTGGATTAAACCAGAGAACAAAATGAGACACAGTCTTTTCCCCCACTTTAGGTTTTAGATTCAGGGTGTCAATTTTCAATTTCCTTTTACTAAACCAGGCACAACAGTTATTATTATGCTCTTCAAATTTATCCTCTAACCACTATGGTATTGCATTATTCATTTGTGTGGACTTTTTTTTTAATGATTCCCTTAGCAATAAAACTAGTTCTTTTTTAATTCTAAGGTCTCATTCTTTGGCACTCTTTTCTGAGATCTCAACATCTGGGCACTTAGCCACCAAAACTGCTGTCTACAGCAGCCTCTGTAGAGAATGCGTCTTCACTGGGTGATTTATCCGAGGATCTTGTTCCCTTTTATTAAATCCTTGGGAATAGATTCCCCTCAAATATTCTCGCTTCATTAAAAAAAAAAAAACTATTATTCATAAGAGAATTCTAAGGCAGAGCAGGACGACCTGGCTGCTGTATGGGCACAGAGAGGCAGGAGGAGGCCCCTCTCTTGAGGCAGGACCTGGGCTGCTCCGCAGTGCCCCCAGGCGGCTGCTCGGGGACACTCAGCTCTGGGTCCCAGTGTCCTGAGGGCTCGGGTTGCTGGTGTGTCTGTCTGCATACGTAAGTATGTGTGTGTGCATGCGTGTGCATCTGCTTGCATGCGCGTGTGTGCACGTGTATCTGTGTGTGAGTACACAAGTGTGTGCACGTGTGTCTGTGTGAGTTGGAGAGAACAGGTGGACAGATTTTATGATGGAAGCATGGCTCTTTGAAAACTCATTCCTTCTGCTTCTCAGAACCAGTAACAGAAAACAGACAGCATTTGGGACAAAGACTCAGATGGTGATGAACATCTAGGGTTGAAAATGGAGGTGCCCTGAGAGGTGTGTGTGTTGTGGGGAGCTCTGCAGATGTCACTCCACAGGCACTGAAGAGAAAGCAAGCCTCAGCCGTGCAGACTCACTGTTGCCAAGTGCAGGGGGGCAGCTAGCCCATCACACACACACGACAGGGGACTGCAAACGGGCCCTTTCTGCTTCCTGTGTCTTCCTTTGTTTCTCCCATTGTTTTTGGCTGTGTTTGTTTTATCGTGTTGTGCCCTTCTTCCCTGAAACGCTGGCATCTGCCTCAAACCTGAGGGCTGCAATGTCCTTAAGCCCAGGCTGGCTGCTGGAGGAGGAGGGTGATTAACCCCCGAGCTCTGCTGTGCTAGCAGAGGGGCAGCGGGAGGAGCCCTGGCTCCCTGGCCGCCTGCTTGGGGCTCCAACCAAGCCTGTGTCTCAGAGATAAAAGGCAGCTTCCTCTCCCATGAACACAGAGACAGCAGGTCCTCTGAGGGTCGTCACGGCCGCCGACTGGGTCTGTGCTGGTGGAAGCCTGCTCCTCACGTCCCAGGCCTCCCAGTGACAGGACGACCACGTCTGGCCCTGCAGAGGCAAGCAGGGCGGGAGTGACGGCACTCCTGCAGCAAACAGGCCACGGTCATGCCCCGTGCTCAGGAGGCACAGGGGAGCCATAATCGTCCCTGCCCCTCGCCCACAGAGTGCCCTAGGCAGAGGTCAGCTGGCCACGTGGCCTCCGCCTGCAGTCCATGAGGGACTGTCTCTTCTCCAGCTCCACTGATGAAATGTTACAGAGTGTCCATGTGGGCCAGGCATTCATGACACAGAAAAGAAAACCATCTTTACACTGCAACTCTGTTTGTAGCTGAGGTGACTAGTCCCGCACACCTGCTTGCGGACCAACAGAACCACTTAACATACCAAAAAAGTATTGGTCTTTTGTAAAAGACCTTGATTTCTGCTATCTCAACTTGTGGTTCATTTCTTGAGACACTGATGATGTAAGAATCCCAAAAAACCATTAGTCATCATCTGTAACTAACTGTCCATGGCAGCAAAACTGGAAAGTGTGTTTGAGCCTCTTCACTTTAACAAACACATGAAGTGCGGCTTTGATGAGATCACTGTTTATCACAGCATTGATGGCTGACAGACACAAAATCCTTGTGCAATGAGATAGCATAGGCCAAGAAAAACAACAAAAATAGGAAGAAAAAAAAAAGCTTATGTACCTCAGGTAAATACTCAGGAAGCCCAGAGAAGATTATACTGACCCTATTTCCTTAAGTTCAAGGATCCAAATTAATGTATGAAAATTCTCTTTCATACCTTTTCTCTGATTTTTACCAAAGGAAAAAAAAATCTTGAAAGACAGAGTAAGTAAAAGTAAAAACATAACATAAATGTGAAACAAATAACTGGGGAATTGAATGCTCGGATGTTCATTGAGCTTTAGAAATAAACTATATCTTATCACATGGTACAAGGTGTGAAAATTACTATTATGAGGTTTGGGGAAAGCATTTAGACTAATGTGCTTAGTAGCCATATCCAGGTATAGTTAGGATCAAAATATAATAATATTGGTTGGAAGCATCTGAGTTTTATAGAGATGTGGATTTACTGTTTTTCCTTGCTGCCATTTTTAGAAAGCCACCTCTTCTCCTGGTCCTCTGGGATGTCGTATCGAGAGGGACTGTGGCTGTCACATCCTGAAACTTCCCATAAGAAAAAGGCTCTGATGCATTTCTAAGCACAGCTGAGTGGATGGGGGTTCACTGACCTGCTCGGGCCAATGCATTTCTCTTAACCAGGGGTGACCCAGTGACCCCATCTGTCCTCAGGATCTACCGTAGTAGACAATTAAAGACACAGTTTTCCTCTTTCATATCAACAATGTAAGCTGCTCCCCTCACACAAATACTTCATGTCTAGTGGTAACGAGAAGTGTGCGCTAAAGGATTTTCTTCTGTGAGTGCCTGACGCTTTCAGAGCTCACCTTCCACTTGATATACATTCTATAAACATTACCACTTGCCTTCATTACAGAATATGCCTTAACCGTAAAGACCAGTTAGGTCAAGTTTATACAGAGTATGCAGTGATCAGGCTTCCCTGGTGGCTCAGATGACAAAGAATCTGCCTGCCATGTGGGATGCCCGTCCAGTGATTAACTGGAGTTAATGAGTGAGTGTCTGCTCCTTATGATATACTAAATGCATGTCAGTGAACAAGACTGACTAGGTTGGTGACTGTACATGGTGCGGGGTGGGGTCCTCAAACTTGACTGGACACTCACTCACCTGTGGAGACCTAAAGATGCTAACACTTGATTCTTCCTTTAGAAATCCGATTCCTGTCCTGCGTAGAGACTTTGAGATCTGCTTTTTATTTAACACTGTGGTAAGTAACCAAGGTTAAGAGTCATTGTGTAAACATGGATCTCACAATGCAGTGGCCTCAGGAACTTTTCTAAAAGATGTTTTGAATTTTTATAAATTTCTAGTACAATTTTTTTCTTTTTTTGCCATTTTCTGTGGTTTCCAGTTGTTAAGAAATGAAAATTATTGTGTCCAATTGAAGGCTCTTGTGGTTAGAACAGCTATTAAACTTCACTAGTTTAGGGTTCTACAGAAGATGCTATTCCTGGGTGGCTACTGTCACCCACCAGGAGACAAGATAATTAGTGTCATCTAATATTTTTAAATATGTGCCTCATTAAAACTAGTTTCATTTTCAAGAGGACTCAATGTCCAGTATCATGAAATAATTGGCCTCATCTTAAGAATGACCCTCTTTCTAAAGGGAGCTTAGAGAAGTATGTCCCTTGTCATATAACATTGGCATGTGTTGAAAAATAGGGAACACGTGTATACCTGTGGTGGATTCATGTTGATGTATGGCAAAACCAATACAATATTGTAAAGTAATTAGCCTCCAATTAAAATAAATAAATATATTTTTTAAATGGAAAAAAACAAACAAACAAAAAAAGATGTCCTAATTTTTAATCCCATGTGATTTACTCACATATTTTACCTTCTTTTCAGTATCTCCAAAACAGGAATGGTCATGGTACTTGAATATACATTTATCAAATCATCTGGAGTGAGAGGGGGAGTTTTTTAGCTTTTTTTATATGATTGTAATTAACTGATTTATATTTTAGAGCAGTTTTATGTTTACAGAAAAAATTTACTGAGAGTTCCTATATAATCACTCCCAGCTTCTCCTATACATTCTGGGTTGGTGGGTTTGTTTGGCTTTTTCTTTTTACATTTTATCACTTCATTCTCTTATTCACATTGTTTCTGAAGAGAAGTCTAATGTAATTCATGCCTTTGTGCCTCTATACATAAACCTTTTTTTCTCAGCTTCTTTTGAAACTTTGTCTTTGATATTCTGCAGTTTAAATATGAGCCTGGTTGTAGATATTTTTATATTTATCCTAACCGGTATTCTCTGAGATTCCTGGATCTGTGGTGTAGTGTCTGCCATTAACTGTGGAAACTTTTGGCAATATTGTTACAACTGTTTCTCCTATTTATCTCCTCCTTCCAGTATTCTTATTATACCTTTTACAACTGTCAGTAGTTCTTGGATATTCTATTGTGTAATTCTTCCTTTTTCTCTCTCTCTGTATTTTATTTGCAACTTTCTCTTAACATTTCTTCAAGCTCAGGGATTCTTTCCTCACCACACCCAATCTACCAAAGGCTCATCAGAAGTGATTCTCATTGCAGTTACAGCTTTCCTAGCCTTTCCTTCCGGTTCTTCCTTAGAGTTTCCATCTCTCTGCTGACATGACTCATCTGTTCCTGAGTGTCACCCATGTTCTTCATTACAGCCTTTAGAAGGTTAATCACAGTTATTTTCAGTTCTCCATCTGACAGTCCCATCTGCCAAATCTGAGTCTTGTTCTGATGCTTGTTCTGTCTCTTCAACCCATGGTTGGGTGGGGCGGTTCTGTTTTGCTATCTTTGTGCATGCCTAGTATTACTTTGTTGTTTAATGCTGCACATGAGGTACCAAGTAGAAGGAAATGAGGCAAATAGACTTTTAGTGTGAGGATTTATGTCTGTGCAGCTAGGAGTTAGGCCGTGTTCACTGTCTGCTACAACTCCAGGTGTCAGAGGCTAGGGTTCCTCCGGGTGCCCTGGTTTTGTCTCCTCTTCTCGAGGTTTCCTCCTCTTCTTACACGAGGTCTCTTGCAAGCATGTGCCCCACTGTCACATGGGAGCCCTGTTAACAGGGTGGTGATGGAGCAGGGGAGGCAGACGTGTTCTGAGCCTGAGGACGAAGGTCTGTTAGGGAAGCTGTGCCCTGGGCTGTGACCCTCACTGAACTTCTCAGTTTGTTTTTCTGCCCCCTCTTAGGTGGGACGGGATGGCTGGCATGGACTGGAGTTTGGTTTTCCTGTCCCACTGGCCATTTAGGCTCTGATAACACCAAGAGCACAGGTCTGGGGTAAGTGGCTTCCCCTGAGGCAGGTCTTGTTAAGAGCCACAGAGTGCTCTGTCCCGTTTCACAATGGCTCCTTTCCCCTCCTCCTGCTGGAAGCCTCTGGGGACTTCTCTCCAACACCCACTGTCAGAACCTGGTAGGGCTCCAGGAGGTAAAACTCTCAAGAAGTGTGGGACTCCCTGTGACTGGGTGCCCCTGGAGTTCTTAACTCTCAGACTCGTCCACACTGGGGCTCCAGCAGCTCGTCAGCTATGGGTCTGACCTCCCAAGGAGGCTCTCCTCATGTGTGGGTTTCCTGTGAATTGTGGTGTTCTGTGTCTTCTTGTCTGTCCCTCTGGTTTCCCCGTGACCTCACTTCTCTGATGCATCTGAGAAGAGTTGTTGATTTTTGGTAGGTTAAGCTTTCTTCTTGTAATAAAGATGAAAGTGATGACTTTTTTCACATGTCCTGCAAGAAACTGGAAATCTTATCATTCAAATAGAAAATCAATATTCTTTTGCTTGATGATCAGGGATTCAAACTGAAACCTCACTTCTGAAGATAAAGGGATTCTAAAACAAAGGTCACCTGTCACCTTCCTGTCTCTCGTGGGCAGAGGGGCTGAGGTCCCATGTGATTAACAAATTCAGCCGCATGTCTGCTGGAATGTGGCACCCAGGTCACAAGGGCATGAAGTGAAGCTTCATAAAGGAAGTTTCAATTTAATTATGATAGAAAAATAGATGAAGATTTTAGAAACAAGACGGTTGGGTGCATTCTTTTGGATGGCCTCCCTAGGAGATCCCTGAGCTCATTTAATTGATGTTAAGGCCTCCGGTTCCCCAACTGGGAGATGAAGAGGGTGGAGCTGAGAAATGACATTCACACAGCTCCTCACAGACATGGGGAGTGGTTGTGCCCCTGAGGGCTCTCGGAGAGTGGGGGTGTACCCTCCACAGACAGCCCCTTCTCAGGGATCCCGCACACTGGCTTCCACACTCCTGCCTGAATAGCAGCACCCTGGGCTAAAAGAACTTTGAAATGCCTTGCTCAGGCCAGTCATTTAAGGTCTCCTTTGGTTCTAACTTTCTATAAAATCCACAGAATGTGGAACAATGAGGAAGATCAGGTTATTTGGAGAAGAGAGGGAGGAGCAAATTTTACTTAAAAATTTAGCTCTGACTCTCCTTTAAAATTTTGCCCAAGGTGAATGGTGTTGACGCCAGGCCATGAGCCTGTTCCCCTTTCCCCAGCATTATCTCCCATCCCCAGGGACACTTTACCTGTATTTATTCTTGTGGATGAATCAGGAAATGCCTTCCGAGTAAATGGGCCAGCACAGAGGCCTTGTGGAGATCATATCCTTGCAGAGTGGTTGGAGGGAAAGATAGGTGCTTCTCAACAGGAGACATAAATATCGTGACAGTCATGACCGCTGTGCACAAGGCTGTTAACCACAAGAGACACACAGCTGAGCATGTGAATCGAACATCATGGTCACTGAAATAGGACGAGAATGAGTGGGATTACACCCTCGCGAGTTGCACGTGCCGAGACGCCTGCAGGGGTGGACACCCCTCTTCGGGAGCTAAGGGAGCCCACTTTCTGAGGTGAGAAGCTTGTGTTTGAGCTCCAGTTGCTGTTGCATTCACATATCATGAGAATGTGGCTGACTTGAGTGTATGGACCTCTCCCATTTATTTAAAACCATTTTTAAAGCAAGTTGATTTACAGTGTTATATTATCTCCAGGTGTATAACATAGTGATTCAATATTTTTATAGTTATACTCCACTTAAAGTTATTACAGCATGACAGCTCTCTTCCTTGTGCTATAGAACATATCCTAGCTGCTTGTCTGTTTTGTAGAAGTAGTTTGTACCTCTTAGCCCCCATCCCTATCTTTCCCCTCCCCTTTCCCCCTCCCCACTAGTGTGTCCTCTATATCTGTGCATCTTCTGTTTTGTTACATATATTTGTTTGTTTGTTAGATTCCACATATAAGTGATAACATAGAATATTTGTCTTCTGACTTATTTCACTAAGCATAATACCCTCCAGGTCCATCCACGTTGTGGCGAATGGCAATATTTCGTTCTTTTTTGTGCCTGTTCCACTGCCTAATGCACCACATCTTCTTATCCATCCATCTGTTGATGGGCACTCGGATTGCTTCTGTATCTTGGCTAATGTAAATAATGCTGCTATGAACACTGGAGTCTGTGTGTCTTTTCGAATTACGTTTTCATTTCCTGCAGATATATACCCAGGAGTGGGATTGCTGGCTCCTGTGGTAGTTCTATTTTCAGTCTTGTGAGGAGTCTCCCCACGGTTCCCCATACTGGCCGCATCAGTTTGTGTTCCCACAGCAGTGAATATGGGTTGCCTTCCTCTGCATCCTCGACAGCATGTTCTAGTCCTCATTTTGGATGATGGTCATTCTGCCTGGTGTGAGGTGGTACCTCATCATGGTTTTGATTTGTGTTTCTCTAATTATTAGGAATGTGTAGCATCTTTTCATGTGTCTTGGCCATCTGTATGTCTTCTTTGCAAAAATGTCTATTCAAGTCTTCTGCCCACTTTTAAATTGAGTTGTTTGCTTTTTTATACTGACTTGTATAAGCTATTTATACCTCTTAAAGATTAATCCTTTTTCAGTCATATCATTTGCCAATATTTTCTCCCATTCAGTAGCCATACCAATTTATTTTGGTGTTCTCAATATTTAATACACATATTACTATCATGACTCAATTATAAAATAATTTTATTTTTCCATTGTATTTAAAGATTTAAGGAATCTAAAAATCAACATATTTATCAATACAACAGTTTTCAGAGACATAAATGATCATTTCAGTCATGAAATTGTTAGTCCCTTGAAAAAGTGCAATTATGGCACATCTAGTAATATTTTACTGTAATTTTTTTAAATATATTTTTAGGGAAATAGAAATATATTCACAAATCATAGGAGTCAAAAGCTCACATTTCAAAATTATTAAAATTCAATACTAAAATTATTGAAATACCATTGTACATATAGGTTATAGATGTAAGATTAATTTTTTCAAATTGCATCTCTCAAATTTTCCCTTTTTAAAAGAAATAGCATATTAGCATATTTCCCTTCCTTTATCACAAACTGTTTCCTCGATATGGAAGAAATTGCAAACACTTTAATAATAGCCCAAAGTGATTTTCCGATTCAGTCCTTTACAGGAGAGCTTGGAATTCATTATTGCTTTAATGATGGGCCTCTTGACTCCAGCCAAGGAGGCTTGATATTTTCGCTTATGTCTTGTCCACTGGGAGGTGGTCACTGACAGGATGGATCAGCAGCCCGCACTGCATTGAGATGCAGAACAAATGGGGCTGAGTCCCTCCTGCATGGCTCTGTGGGCTCTGCTGCCACTAACAATTACCAGGGACAGGGGCACAGACGCGCGGCAGGAAGACTGACCCCAGCGCGGCAGCTCATTTTGCACCCCACTTATTCAGCGCGCCCTGCCCTGTAATCTCCCCGCATTGTTATCTGTGCATTTACACAGTCACACCTTCATTATGTCCCTAGGGCCAGCGTCAGCTGTTTGTCACATCTATTGATTGCACTCAAACTGCAATTTACAGAGATCGCTCTCCAAGGTCCTGAGAAAATCCCGTCTCTGTCTGATGGGCTGGCGGCTGGCTGGTAAGGACCATCACAAGTGTCGGACAGAAACCACCGGGACCCAAAACAGCCCCGTGTCACTCTTGGGAAGCAAACAACAAGGTACCCTTAGGACTGGACACCACTCAGAATGACAGAATTTCACCAAAGCTTGGAAGCAGGCGATGTTGAACACCCTGTTTGCCATGAATCATCAGCATTACAAGAAAAGAAATGTGGCTGTGAGTAGCAGTGCCCTGCTTCTATGTAACCTACAAAGATCCCGAAAGCAGTCACAGTGAGCATGTGTAACACTGTTTAAACTACTCACCTGCTGCTGCTACTGCTAAGTCGCTTCAGTCGTGTCCGACCCTGTGCGACCCCATAGACAGCAGCCCAACAGGCTCCCCCATCCCTGGGATTCTCCAGGCAAGAACACTGGAATGGGTTGCCATTTCCTTCTCCAATGCATGAAAGTGAAAAGTGAAAGTGAAGTTGCTCAGTCATGTCCGACTTAGCGACCCCATGGACTGCAGCCTGCCAGGCTCCTCCGTCCATGGGACTTTCCAGGCAAGAGTACTGGAGTAGGGTGCCATTGCCTTCTCCACAAAGCCAGAAAAGCAGAATTCATGGCCCTATTTTTCAGGTGAGGAAACTGAGGCTCATAGACTTCACGTGATTTGCCCAGATTCCCATAGCCAGACTGACTCAAGTAAGATATGAACTTAGGTCTGCTTGGCTTGGAAAACCAGCCCCTGCCCAGGTTCTGACTCTACATGCTGAACACTTCAGGTGTGCCGTCTTAGGGGAACTGGCTTGACTTTGCCTGCCATACTCATGTGTTTCTCCTGGGACGCACCTGCACTGTCTCCTTCCTGCCCCCGTCTTCCTCACAGGCTGCAATCCTTCTCACTTTCTTTCTCCCATTCCTTCTGCAGAATATCTTTTAGGGGTGTGTTGTGGTAGAGAGAAGGACCCTATAAGAGAAGCAGACACGAGGAAGCAATGAAGTAAGCGTGCTCCCCCAAAGCTGCTCCTTGCTCCAGTTCTCCGCTCACTTGCTGTGCTGTGCGCTGAAGGGTAGAGCCTGGAAGTTGGAAGGAAGAACGCAGCCCTGCTTCCCAGGGTTGCACACCTGGTGTGAAGACGCCTCTCCAGCACTGACACCAGCACATGGCCAGGAGTGCCCTGAACTCCCACCGCCATCCCCAAGTGTACCAGGCACTGGGCTGCAGTGTACTCACAGGGTGGGTTAGCTCAACCTCAGAACAGCCGCAGAGGTAGGTGCTGGTGGGCTTTGCCTCCTGCAGGGACGAGAGGGAAGCTCACGGCCCAGCAGGAGGGGAGTCACGCTGGCTCTGCTGATGGTGCTGTGGACACTGTGCCCACCACCATCCAATCCTGGGGGTCTGTGGACCAGGGAGGAGGAGTTTTGTGAGACAATACTGGCTCGTGTCAGTAACAGCACATCTGCACTTGCACACAGCTTTCCACGATCCCAACAACTTTCACAAACTTTGGTTCCTCTCATTTTCTCCACAGTGTTTCCTTTGTCCAGAGTGGCGGGCTCCAGGGGACGCTGATCACAGCACAGACTGCCCCTCCAGGAATGTCCCTGGTGGTGGGGGCGGGATGGTATGGGGTGGGTACAGAGGCGAGACTGCTTTTTGCTAACTTGGCTGGGCACTGGGAACATGAAGGCGAAAGCGTGGGAATAGCTCCTGGATGGGCACCCCCAAGACATCCAGGAAGCTGGGCAGCTGAGGCCAGCATGAGGACCCCAGTCTTCCAGGGCTAGGCTGCAAAGAACAGCTTTCTGGGAAGACGGTTTTGATAAGCTTTCTCTCTTTCACCCTCAACCAAGAGGGACCCGGGAATGTGTTAGTCGTCCATGCTCTCAGCCGACGGTCTCTGCAGGTGCACTCGCAGGCAAGTCCTCACCGTCTTCTATTCTTCATGCTTCTCATTTCTGAGGTGGGGGGGCTGCTGTTCTCTGTGGAAGTGGGTGCAGAGGAGTGATTTCCCAGCACATGAGAGTCCTAAGAGCAAGGGCTGCTCTATTGGGTCCAAGGTTTTAATTAATAAAAGAATAGCACTGTGATTTGTGGAATGTAGCCATGTGACCTGCAAACACACATCTTGCATTGACAGGTGACAGCAGAGCTGGCTGTCGGAGGGCGTCAGCTTTGCCACGTGCTGTGTGCTCAGATCTCCTTCATCAGATTACACTCCTGCTGGTATACCTAAGTCCCTTTCACGAGGACCACCTCTGCTCTGTGATGGGATCAGAGTGAGTGCTTTTTGCTCACGGTGACCCCCTCCCCTGCCGACGTTACTCATATGTAGGCTCAGGCGGGCAGTCGGGAGGGGGGAACTTGGCTGAGGGTCCTGATGACCTTCCCTGGAGCCAGGGCAGAGGTGCCACCGTCCTGGGAAACAGCCACCCAGAGCCATCTGTCTCCCCTATGCTGAACTCGGTAAGGAACCCACTGGGTCTTCTTTCTAGTGTTTTCCCAACTCTTTCTCTCCTGCCTTGACCAAAAGCAGGGAATTATAAGGCAAGTTTTTAAAAATTACTTCCATAAGTGATCAAAAAACCCTGGGGGTTAACTTGGTGTCCCTTTCTTTCTCTGCTCTATCTCTGGGCAGAGGCAAGGGAAAGAGCAAATTGAAGTTTCACAATATACACACAGCCTCGATCCCAGGTGAGAGATGAATCCAGGAACCCAAAGGCGGAAATATAGTGTTTAGACTTTAAACCTTGGGTAGAGAGTTTAAACAGGCTTCCCAGGTGACTCAGTGGTCAAGAATCTGTCTGGCAATACAGGAGACACAAGTTCAATCCCTGGGTTCGGAAGATCCCCTGGAGAAGGAAATGGCAACTCACCCAGCATTCATGGACAGAGAAGCCTGGTGGGTTACAGTCCATGGGGTCGCAAAGAGTTGGACATGACAGAGTGACTGAGCATGCAGGCACAGAGAATTGAAATGAAGCCACAGCATCAGCCCACCCCAGTCCAAATACCAGAAATGTATTCCTGACAAGTTCCTATCCCTTCCTTTCAATTCATTACTTTGATTAACACCCCAAACCATTAATTCCATCTGTGCTTAGCTTTCTTCCTTTCTTCATGCCATCACACAGCTCTCTGGGGATATGACAGTGCTCATTTTGAAAATCACTGGTTCCAAGACAAGATTTGGAACATTAAAAAATTAACTCTTTGAACTGTATCAGTTTAAGACACAAAGGAAAATCTAGGATAAGGTGTACATTAAGGAAGCTTTAAATAGTAGTAATTCTTTATGATTCAATAAAATACTAAGGTTTCACATTTCTGAAACTAGCAACTAAGGGCATTTTAAGTGTAAATGTCAGTTATTGAACCTATCTGTAATGTCGAAGAGGATTATTTCAGGTCGTTATTTCTCTTATCCTGCACAAACACTTAGTGGTAGGATACCATACTTTATTCTAAATGTCACAGAGATCATAAAACACTGATGTGGACGTTGTCCCACAGCTGGCAGCCTGCACCCTAGGAAGGAATGGAATCAGTGCTACAATTAGCCCAGAGGCAGGTTCAATGAGTCAAGATCATCTTAGACGGGGCCTGGGGTGCCCATGGAACCCACGCAGTGGCAGACCATCTTCTCAGGGCTCCTCTTTTCATTTTTATGTATTTATTTTTGTCTGGGTCTTCATTGCAGTGCTCAGGCTTCTCCTTGCAGTGCTTTCTCTTGTCACAGAGCTCATGGTTTGTGGTTCGTAGGCTCAGTAGTTTCAGCCCCTGGGCTCCAGAGCACAGGCTCAATAGTTGTGGGACTATTAGTTGCTCCACAGCATGTGGGATCTCCCCAGACCAGGAACTGAACCCGTGTCTCTTGCACTGGCAGGCGGATTCTCCATCACTGAGCCACCAGGGAAGTCTGGAGAGGTGCTTTCATCATGGAGACCACTTTGACTTGACAATTGTCCTCATCTTGAGAAGTCTATGGTTAAAATCAGGGCACTGTGTGTTGAGAGACGACACTAAGGCAACAGGATCCCTTTACAAAGCACTCAGCTTGCTTGTTCCTAATTCAGTGTTCCCAGCAGCTCTGCAGTGTCTTTCTCCTCATTTTACAGACGAGGCTCGGGAAGGTTCATTGCCTTTCCCAGGAGTGAGCACAGAGAAGTAGAACATGAATCTGGCCTGATGGTAGCAAATTCAGGGTCTTTCCTTCTCTTTACCAGCATTTTCTGAGTAATGCTCCTTTAAACATCAATACAGAACTCAAGTAAGTTTCAGCTAGAAGACAGACTTTGATAAATTAAAATTTGTGACATCGACCAAGAAAGAAAACTCAGCCAAAATTATTTGTCCCCAGAGCTCACATAGAAATAATCAGCAATCACAGAACATGGAACTTGGAAAAAGCAGATCTTTTGCAGATCTGCTTTGAAATTGGTAAGGATGCATTTGGTGTTCTCCCAAACTGTAGGCGTGCCTGGGAGAGAGAGCAGGGACAGAGGGAGAGCTGGCGGTAGGTGCAGCATCGTGCCCAGGGCAGCCTCGCACTCAGAGCCCTCCTCCAAGCTGGACCTCTCACGCCCTCCCCTGCTGGCCGCCCTGCTCCCACCCCTCGGACGAGAACGAGGAATGCGGCGCGGGTCACAGCGCAGGTCATCCCCATGACTCCTCCACTTCCAGGCCTCAGGCCCAGTTTCCTTGATGTGAGTTATTTAATTTGAAGAACAATGGCTGAAGAGGAAAGAGTGAAAAAGCCCTCTTGTGCTATTTCTCTGTTTGTGAAAAGTAATAATTTAGTGCAGTCTGTGATGAGGTCATGAGTCGGCAGGCATAAATATGTCCAGGGAACACTCTGTGCCGCTTTTTTCAACCTGGTGGAACTTGTCGGGGGAGGTGAGGGGAGCTGAACTAAACTTTGGATTCTACAAAAGTCCTGTTCATTTCTGCGGGAGTTACTTGCTTGGGGAAACCTGTGAGAAACAAGTTAACTGTACTTTTAACCGGAAGTGCTGATGTTGTGATCAAGTAAAGAGAGAAGCCATGCCTACAGTCCTGAGGAGACTCGCAATGGTGATCTTGGGGTGCAGGGAACACCCCAGGGGCCCCGTCCTGCCTGTACTGAGGCCAGGCCTTCCTCAGTGTGAAGACCTGCCCCCCTCCAGACCAGACCAGCCCCTCTGTCCTTGTCCAGCTTCCAGTTGATGGCTATGCGGGGGCCACACCTGACTTTCCAGGCAGCCCCCCACCTGCCGGGACCCCCACTCCTAGCTCCTGGTTCTGGCTCAGACAGCCTGAAGATGGGCCAGCGGAGCCTCCTGATGGACCGGGGGAGGCGTGGGCACCTGCAGCTCTTCCAGCATCTGTGCTTCCAGCATTTGTGTTCCCAGCCTCTGTATTTCCAGCCTCTGTTTCTAGCCTCTGTGTTTTCATGTCTGAGCAGCAACGCCAGCTGCTAAGCTGTGCTGAAGTGACTGGAAACAGACAGGAGGCAGGGAGCCTTGCCCAAGGCGTCCTGTGTCAGAGCGTATGATGCCGAGCTCTGGTTCAGAAGCCTTCTCCATCCCTGGAGACACAGATTCACTGAGCTGCCAGGTCTGAGCTTGTCCTGCCTTCCCAACCACGCCTGACCTTATGCAATTAAACAAAAACAGAGACTAGCCCCTATCTATGCATAATAATGTCTGCGTAAATTATACCCCAGAACTTTCAGAAAGGTAAAAATCAGCCAAGATTTTGATCTTGACCAACTTTTGAATCAGGATATAAACTAAGTGCTGAAACCCAGGTTTTGAGTGTGTGGCCTTGACCACCTCCCCTCTTGGGTTGGAAGCTGTAGTACCCGGTGAACACATCCACTCTCCAACCAGGGGGCCAGGGCACCCATGCCTCACAGAAAGAATCTTTGATGATGGGAGGTGAGGAGGGGCTTGGTAAATGCAACCAGGCTGGAAGGCGCATTTGCTCGATCTCCCCTTGGCTTCTGGACTCGGGGACTAGTGTTTTGCAAAAGGCTACACAGGGAAAGTATGGGTTGCTACTGACTCTGAGTTTCCACAGGGGGAGTCCTACAGCTGCATTTCCAGACACAGTTGACGCTCTCAAATATCTCTCACGCTATAAAGAGTACGTGGGCGGGCGATGCACTTCTCCAGGATTCATGAGAAAGAGCAGCAGAGGTGGGCTGTGAGGTTGGTAGCAGGAAATGGTTGAACCCGGCACATAGAGGGACCCTGGCGTGACTGCGTTTATCAGCATGAAATGAGCCAGACACTTAAACACCTAAGCGGGAAATACACAAGCCCCTCCTTTCTGAGGCTAACTGGAAGAATGTGTGCTCATTCTTTCAAAAAATTTTACCCACTGATTTACCAGATAATCACAAAGTGATCAGTGTAGCCAGTTGCTGTTGTACTGATTCTCGAGCAGGAGTAAAGGTGGTGATCCCCACTACACAGATGAACAGAGTGAGGCTAGTCTACACCACTCAGCCGAGGCATAGCAGCGGGGCTGGCCTTGGATGCAGACGTCCTCCTCTCCCCTCAGTCAGTGTGAGAGCTGAGCCAAGACCCCCAGCCCCGCGCATAACAGCACATCCAAACTTCCCAATTGCTTCCAATGTTCCCCAGAGGGAGTACTTTTTTCTCATATAAAGAAAATTATCTGGAGATTTCTAAGCCCATGAGGAGCTTGAAAAGGGTGTATGTAAAGTAGGAAATAGAAATATTTGTGTGCCATTTTTGCATCATCCTGTTAACGCTAATGACTTTTAGAGTGGATTTTTTTTCCAAACCATTACTGTTATAATTAACAGCCTATGTGATTTAAATGCAAAATGCAATGAAGATGGCTGGATTATTTTCCTTCTTAAATTTTATGTTAGATTTTTAACGTTCCATAAGTATGGTCTTGAAAAACACAGGATAACCCTGAGAAAAATTGTTCAGACCTGGTTCAATTTGCAATCTTCCTCCTGGTAAATATTACTTTCTTTCATCCGAATGTTACACTCGGTGATAAAACTATCAGATAAAAGCCCTCTCTGCCTTTCATTTCATTGTTCCCTAAATAGAGCAACCTACTGACATCCCTGCCTTAAAAATCAGGCTCCGACCGAACCCCTGCGTCTTTATGCAGCGTTTCTTCCTTTGCAGACGGAACAGCCAAGGGATGTGAAGGAGAAAACCAAACAGACAAACATGCGGGTTCTGAAAAATGAATCCCCCTAAGAGGCTGTCTCCCAGGGAACTGCAAATCTTAGCCCCTGGCCGAGGAAGCGAGGGCTCGGTATTTCTTAGAGAGAGATTTCCCCCTTGACACCCCGGTGTGCGTTGGATTAACTAGTTAGAAACTGGTGAAAGGCGGGGTCCCTGCGCCTGAGAGCGCGGGAGCCGGGTGCCCTGTCCGTGCGGCCTGCGGGAGCAGGGCTGGGCGGACTCCTCAGTCCGCTGCCCCCTAGGGCTTCTCGCAGGGAGGCCGGCTCGGCCGGCTCCCCTCCCTCCCCGGCTGGCCCCTTCCCTTTCCAGCGCCCAGGGCAGCTCCGCCGTCCAAACCGGAGCTGAGTTTGCTGACAGGGGCGCACGGGCTGGCAGCGCTGATGTCAGAGCAGGCGGACGGCCGTGATTGGATCTAATTAGACTTCGCAGCAGCAAATAGACAGGCTCCCTGCGTGATCGGCTTCAAAGTGGCTGGTGCCCAACAACTAGCAGAGGTGCCAAAGTAGAGCCTGCGCGCGGAGCCCAGATTCGGGGCGGCTGGGGCGGCGGGCGCTCCGCGGTCTCGGCCTGCGAGCTTGGTGCGGGCTCAGACCGCCGGCTCTGCCGGGCTGGACGCAGGTGACAGAGAGCCGCCAAAGGAGACGGTGACAGAGAGCCTCCAGAGGAGACGCCAGGAGTGCGAGCGTGCAGCCCCGAAAAGTGAGCCGGCCCCCGATCCGCAGGAGCGTCCCCGGCGGCCGGGGCCGGAGCCGGAAAGCTGAGAGTGTTGGAGAGGACTTCTGCCCGGGTCCACTCGCCGGCCGCTGCCATGGCATCGGTCCTGGGGACCAGCAGAGCGTCCGGAGGGCTGAGCGGTCAACTCAAATGCAAGTCCAAGCGGAGGAGGAGGCGGCGGGCCAAGCGGAAAGGTAAGGACCTGCTTCCGCGCCGCCTCTCGCGCACTCTCCGCGACGCGCGTCGCCTCTGTCTGCGCGCCCTGCCCGCTTCTAGCGGCCTCCCTCGGGATGCTGGGGCGACGTGGCCGGGGCCCGCCGAGCGCCCCGCTCCAGAGTTCAGGTCCCTCCGTGAACGCCCAGGCTTCCGCAAGCCCGAGGGGGTGGCCAACCAAGCGGGGTCGCCGCGGAAGGCGGTGCCCTCCGCGGCCTCCGGCACGGCTGCTGACCGTCGCGCACAGACGCCGGTGCTGAAGGAAATGCTCGCCTAAGCCCTAAGCGCCCCTAAGAACGAGGGACGGACCTCGCGCCAGCTTCTCCATCCCAATTGTCTTGGAGGCGGGAGTAGGCAAAACCCTAGCAACCGCCTCCCCACGCTGGGTGACAGTTTCTATTCCGAGCGGTGCCGGCTGTTTTGTAAACACGGGGACCTGCAGCGAGAACAGGGTTCGTCCGGGGGAAATAAGCAGAAATTAATGCATGAAAAGAGAAACAAGCATCGCAGGTCGTTAGAGATGAGGAACGCTGCAAACCAGGAGGGGAGAGGAAGTGCCTGGTGTCAGGTTTGAGCCTGGCTCCCCAGGTGCTTGGAGACAAACGAGCCCCAGAAGTTAGTCGTCGGGTGGGCAGCTCAGGGTCCCCTCGGGGGCAGGGCGCAGCCGGCAGCTGCTCCGCCAGGAGGACGGCCCTGGGCGCCGATCTGCCAGTGTCTGTCCCTGAAAGGTGGCCGGAGCCCTCGGTGTGGCCCCCTCTTTCCCAGAGATGAACTTATGTCAGCCGCCCCTTATGTCATGAGCCTGCAGGAGAAAGTTCAGTTATTATCTGAAATGTGTTGGGGTTTTTTTTAAGTGACCAAAGAGCCCTAAAGAACACGGGAAAGACACAACCATCGTGTGTCAGGTTTCCCGGTTTCTCTGCTGGAGGATGCGGAGTTAGTTGTGATTGAACATGTACCTCCTTCCCCAAGAATCTTCATCCTTGCCGAGGCCTAAGACAAGTTTCTGCCCCATCTCCTCCTAACTGCTTCCAAACGGTCCCGAGCCCTTCCCGACTTCTTCCTGTAGTAGAAATTAACCGGACGGTTTGAAGGAATAAATGCCAAGAGCACACAGCCATTCATTATGATTACATGTCAGGGTGGCAGGGTGCTAGGTGACAGCTTCTAGGAGGGCTTCAGAGCCTTGGTGTGGGGGGTGATTCTGTAATTCTGGTTTAACTCTTGAGCTGCTGCAAAGAATGCCGGCTACTCACTTTGTTCCCTGAAAATTTCACTCCGAAACAGCTCTGGTCAATGTCTTCCAAAAGCAATGCTAACAGAAAGTGACAATGATTTGAAAAAAAACACAGAATTTAATAATGAGTATAAATTTTAAAAGTAATGAAAAAGAAACATTGCCTTTTATGCTTCAAGTGTTCATGTGTTCCAGTATTTTTATTTAGTATATTTAAATATTAAAATGGAAACATATGGAACATTATTTTATAACAAAGCAAAACCTATAGAAAGAAAATAGAAGCTGATGAACACTCATGTCTTTCTCCAAATTCATTTTTTGTACCTTTAATTTACAGGCAGTCATGTTAGCTTAGAAGGGATTCATTTTCAGAAAGGAAAGCAAGAAATCTGAAGGAGGACTTCATTGGCTATAAACTATAACAATTCAAAATAAAATTTTATGTGAAATATTTATACACTTTATTTTTAATATACCAAGTCTCTTAATTTTTATAGCCAAAAATGAAGTAGGAAAAGGTATTCAGGATGTGTGTACTAATTCCGATTACTCGCAAATTTATCTGTGAGGTGAAGTTTCCTATGTCATCTGCCAACAGCTTATCATGGTGGATGAGTCAAATCAAACGTCTAAGTGTTCACTTCTTAAGGAAAAGTTAGCAGTGTAGGTGTGTGTAGTCAGTGAAAAGAAAACAACAATTACAGAGCTCTTTATTTGCATTTTCCTGGGAATAGATCAGTCTGTATATAATTCCTAATTATTACAGATGCTTTTTTCCCCTCTTCTATCAGGACAGTGGTGAATTTAAATTATGTTCTAATATTCATGAGTTTTAACAGCAGAAATAGAATAGAATAGTCTCAACTTTTAAGCTTATCTAATAAAAAAAAACTCTGTATCTGTCACAATTTAAAGCCCATGTGTGTATGGGTGGCTGTTAAGGAATTTTGATAAGGCTCTATTGAATACTAAGTAAAGCCAGTGATTGTGAGCACACAAAAAGAGTTCTTTTCCTATGTAAATGAATAAATTAAAGTAAATGTACATTTTTTGCCAGTGATAATCGTATTTCCACCTATTCTCACAAACAAGAATCATTTTGTTTGCATCATAATTTTTAGTTTCCTGGAGCTGTTAACCAAAATGCTACCGGTTTCTATAAAAATTCTCTAAACGTGGCTTTCCTGAGATTTCTTTATTATGCTTTTTATTGTCAGAATAATCTATAGGATCTGAAATAAAAGCTCTGTTGCTATAGCATAAGTGTGAAATTGACACGATACTCCCATTTATTATTACATAGGATCCAGAGCCTTGGAAATGAATTTTTTTCCTGTAGGAGATATTTTTTAGTCATGATACCACACAGAAAACAGTCTATATCATAAAAAGTAAAAAAAAAAAAAAAAAAAAACTTAGTCGCAAAATATGACTTCGGGTATTAACTAGGAATGACCTGCATTTGTCTCTCAGGTAAACTTTTAAAAAGACACTAAGCAAATCTCCCCACCCCAATCCTCCTGTTATTTCATTAGGACTCAGTGCCATCCATTTTTGCATTTTTCTTTGTGTGTTATTTTTCAGTTGGGACTTTATATTATAAATTGTTTATGGATCTTTTACATTTTCTGTACAAACAAGAAATGTCAAATTTTGACTTTTTATGCAAAAAAGAAAGGCAGTTTTTTGAAAAGCTGAGCAAAGGACAGTATTCCCATCTCACTTGCACACTATGGTTCAGGACGGCCACCTGCTCAGCAACATGTGCACCCACACCGTGGTTAAGGACGGTTCCTTCCCCTGTGGCACATGAGCCCCATCAGCTTCTGCTTGTGTCTTGTGCAGAGACTTCCAGGAAATCCTGGCTGCACGTGTAGTTTAGGAGACTTGCCTGCTGCCTCCCACATGGAGCACCCTCTTAGCCAGTTCCTCACGGAGAATCCTGGAGGCCGTGCTGGGCCTTCCAGTCCCGGGTGAGACTGTGTGCAGGTCTGCATGCAGCCTGTCCATACTGGTCTTAGAGTCACACCTGCATGTGGTACAAAAGAACTGAAGGTGTGGATATTGTAAAAGGTTGTAAAAGGTGCATATTTTAACCCTGAGTAGTAAAGGCAAAGGTGGAAGGTTTCTTAAATTAGTATCAGCTCAAGCAGGAAGCACAAAAGGCGGTACCATCAGAACAGGATAGCATATAAAATAAGTCACTTACATGTATCAGCTCCCTGAACCATGGAAACCTCCAGGGAAATATGCCTGAGGAACTGAATAGGTGTATTTTTTAATTATTAAAATAGTGTACATATTCTCTTTTGATCTCTTGGTGAGCTTTCTTTGGTGAGAATAGTTTCCCAAAAAGAAACTGCATATTGTCATGAAATGCATTTTGTAAATAAAATATTTTTAACATTTGACCCATGAATACATACAGTGTATAAAACAATTGAAGTCTCTGCAAATTAAAAAAAAAAAAAAAGATTGCTCTTTAAATACAAATATATTAGGAAATGGATTGAGAACCAATACAAATTCAGTTGGTTCCAGGAGGTAAATAGGAAGATGGGGTTTTAAGTGAAGTGCATTAGTCACTAACACAGAGAAGGGGAACTTTGGGGAACTATTTGAAATGCTGTAGAAATAATCCTTGGCAAGTAGATCCAGCTGAATGCGGCATCAACACACCACCTGTCTTTTCTGAGGCGTTTGACAGCAAGCTAAGTTAATGCTTGAATTTCACGTATTATTCCAAGAAAATCCCTTACACAGAGTTCTAGAAAATTGGGGGGTAGCTCTGCAGAAGTAAGTAAGCCGATGAATCAGGAGGAGGCAGGAACAGCCAGTCATGAACTTAGGGAAATACGGGGGAAAGTTGGCCAAAGGGGCAGGATAAGGAGAGCATGTGGATGGCAGACTCAGGCTTGTTGTGAAATGGCATTCCATGAAAAGCTGATGAAATAGAAACATGGGCCACAGATGAAGGTGGTAGAGGCCGGTGGGCTCATCCTACCTGGTGGGACTGCCTGCCTCCTGCATTGCAGCCAAGCATCCCTGCACGCGCTAGCCTCGCTGGCCGGCAGCTCCAGATCAAGGGCTGGATTTAGTGATGAAATTAAACTGACGGAACTGTTCGCCCTCTAATTGTGTAAGGGCTTTTTCTTCCTTTCTCTTTTTAAAATGTGTATTAGTACCTCTGGTTTCTAGTGACCCGTGTAATAGCAGTAATTTGAGATTGCTTCAAGGGCATTAGATATGATGAGTGAACTTGAATTTAGAATAAAAATATGAGGCTCATGTATCCATCACTAAACAGTGGTGATTAGGTTGTTGGAGAAGTGCTGCCCCAGAGGGGCATCACATAAGGATATGCAGAATAAGGAAACTGCAGCTTTCTTTTCTTGAGGCGTGGAGAGACAACTTCTGCCCTGAAAGCATTCAATGTTCGATTTAAAAACTGTAGATGTTTGTGGTTGTGTGTGTGCGTGTGCACCTGTACATAGAGTGAAGACAGCTGGAACACCTGAGCATTTTTTATGTCTGCCTGCCTCTTTTTCTAAAATGCTAGAAAATGAAAGTCACTGTTTTTGTAATGTGGACAGTTTTGAACAACTCATAAAACCAAAAATAATACCGCGGATCTTCATCATTTAAAAATATTATCTCTGAATGCCACATCGGTAAATGGAGCTCTTAATTACTAGCCAACAAGATTTCTAAAAGGATAAATTTTCATATAATAGGTGAGATTTTAAAGGTACTTATTTTAGCCATTTCTAAACTGGAAAAAAAAAAAGGAAAGAAAGGTGAATGCCCAAGTGAAATATGGAAAGCACAAGGTCCTTCGCAAAATATTCAAACTACTGAGGGTTGGCCTTTCCCCGAGCGTATACATCACAAGGAAAAACCACACAGCCACACGCTGCCTGAGCGCGGCCAAGACCCGCTCATGCTGTCGAGTCGCTGTGAACAGTGAAGCCAAATTAACCCCTGTCTGTTCAGTTAAATGGTTCTCCTGCACTGAAATGCAGAAATACATGCTGTGACATACAGGATTATGCAAAGAGAATTGTTTATTCCTCACTAATAATGCATTATAATTCCCTTAAGAACATATCACTGTCAAAGAAAAGAACATTACTTTCAAAAAGAGGGGAAAGATCTTGCTTAATTCTTGATCCACTCATGAATTTGGTCTCTGCCTGTGGGATCAGGAGACAGAAAGAGGAGGGCAAGCTGAGAGATTTAAAACCTAGCCTCTTATACTCGCATATGTTTGTACCTCAGTTCCAAACACCTCTCTTGGGTGATTAAAATTTTACTTCCTTGTTTATTTTATCTAGAAAGAGTCGGGGACGGGGGCTGTTGCCTGGTTTCCTGACCTTGTTTCAACAGTCACAGCAAAGGCGGCTCTGAGCGCCGTGACTGTCCATCCACACACTTGTGAGTGAATTCATTTTCCCAGGAATCCCATCCAAGAAACAGCAACTCAGAAGTGGAAATGTTTGCTTTTTAAGCTATCTATAACGTTCCCCAAAATAAACTTGGCTGCTTGCAAAGACAGCCAATTTTTTTTTCTGAAGAATGATAAATGATAAATATTTGAAAATAAAGAGTTATTCTGAGTGGCTAAGTTCTCTCCAAACACCATGGATATTTAGTCATCTTTTATTATAGTTACAGGTATTAAGTATGAAATAATTTAAGTATGAAAATAATTTCATTTTATTATTTCATGGATGGAGAATGACTGCAACCAGTATCTGGTTTCTGGTAAGAAAGTGGCTAGTCAGTGTCCCTTCTGTGTCATAAAATAGACACACACAAGTTCACTATCATCTTGTTTAAATTATGAAAATTATCAAGTTAATGTTAAAAAATTTTAAATCTCAAAAAAATTAAGCGTGGAATATAAATTTTATATTCATACTAAAGAGTGCATTTTATGCTTGATTAAGAAATAGTGTCCAATAAATGGGACATTTGTAATGATAAAGAGTAGCATTAAAGACAGAAGAGACCTACAAACGTTCAGGTGACTTTAGGATTTTAGGATCATTTTCTTTCAATCCCTAAGAGATGCAATTTTAAAAGCTTTTTTAAAGCGAAGTTCACTTAAAATCATGGGCCTGGAGGAGGCTCACTGCCTCGGTGCAGAGAAGGCAGACAGAACAGCCCCAGCCTGAAGAGGCCCAGCGAGGGGCTCAGGCTGGGATGTTCCAGCTCACGTCCACGCCTGCTGCCGTCCACAGCTCCCCTGACTGGGGAGGAAAGCTGGGGCGTAGGCGGAAAGTGGGCAAGGACAGCTAGCCCCTCCACTGCGATGACCTGCTCCCTTCAGCTATAATCTGGTTCCATCCTTTCCACCAAGCAGTTTATACCAGCGCCCACTGAGGTCTCCCGCAAAGAGGTCGAGGCATCTTTCTGCGGCCGCGTCACCTTTCGGATGATTAACAAACAGCGAACATTGCTCAGAATGCATTAGCAAATCCTCCTTTCTGGACTCTCTGCTCTACAGACGTGACTCTGCCACCAAAACGCTAGCTTAGGGCTTCCAGGGGGTCGCACACAATAGAAAGTGTTCCTTTAAATGCCTCAGCCAGGATGTACTTTGCAGACTTTCACAGCTTTAATTAATCTTTACTGCTCCATTTATTTGAGATGCAATCTCTAATTCTTGTTTCCTTCCGCTGATAGAAGACCTGCCTCATCACTGTGCAATGTCTTACGTGATTTCTCAAATTATGGCATGAAAGTAGGACAGAGGGGCCCCAGTTCTCTGAAACTGGAGCCCAAGTCAAATCCTCTCTGTGTTAAAATCAAACAGAAAGTGGGGCGGCTCCGTTTCTCAGAAGCAGGACTTGGGAATCGTGATAAAGTAGCTCACAGCATGCTCCTAGAACACCAATAATTGATTTAAAAATGACTTTATCAGCCTAACTCCATCGGAAGTACACAGATGGCCTCTCTTTAAAATTAACGCAATATTTCCTGAAAGTTTAATTGCTCTTGGAAAAGTCCAGTATAATGAACATGACAGACACGTCAGCAAAGCAGACCCTGGCCTCCTCCCCGCAAGCCGGGCTGTGTCGGCTCGTCCCTGTCCAGAGCAGACGCTCCTTCTGCGTTTGGCTGGCGGCTGCGGAGCCCGTGTCCTCACAGGAAACGCCGTCCCCGTCAGACCATGGAAGGTGCACAAGCTCAGGTACTGCCTGTCGTGTACAACTTTAAAAGATTTTTGTTTTAATCTGGGTGTTGCACAAAACAATATTAAGCATCACACCTTCTCCTATCCCTTAGCCGAGTAAAAACGTGGAAGACCCGCTTTAACCACAGATGTAAAGATGCCCTGTTTGTGTTTCAACTCTAAATATTCATACTGTGGATGAAACTTTGTAAAGGACCTTCTGAATTCTAACAGAATTCTAACAGAAAGCGACTTTTTCATTCAAAACATACAGTTCAAGGAGAATTTTTTTTTTAATTCAGATGAGTCTGTGCTGCTAATTTCCTTTCTGAGGAAGAAGTGAATTTGAAATCAAAATCATTGATATATCCTGAGGATAAATAGTAGCTTTTTAAATCTCTGTCACAGTAGGACAGGGAATGCAGTATCCTTGAAGGATACAGAACAGAGAGCAAATGCTGTCCCCCTGACGGTGGCTTTGGGGGCAGCACGTGTGTCCCTGCGCCAGCCCCTCCCAGAACTGGAGACAGGGATCTGCTCGGGGCTGGTGGAAACTGGGGGGATCTTCTCTCCCCAAGCAGTTAGGAGAAGGTTTCTCATTTTAGATCTGAAAAATGTGCAGCTCATATTTTATCGTTACCACCTTTTAGGGGAGTTAAATTTATTTGGGGCTTTTGTATGTAGATAATGAATAGAGTTCAAGTTATTAAAAATTATACTTTCTGTAGGCTACTAATATATGCAAACAATATATACAGATGACAGATTTAAGATATATGTAAATATTTATTGAAATAATGAATATTGAAATATTAAAAGATTGTCCATCAGCTGTCTGGAATAGCAGAAGTCTAACACATACTCATTTTTAGATGAACATTTTAAAAATCAAGTGGAGAAAAAAGTCTTGAGAGGATGGACTCCTTAAAAGACAGTGAAAAAACAAACTTGGTTTATGATCGTGATGTTTAGCATTGAGGAAAACATCTTTTTATTTTATAATTTCATCAAGAAGTAAAATATATCTTTTTGTTATTGCATCTAATAAAAATTAATCTATCCTCTTATGTCATAAAATACGAGAAACAGAAACCATGGCGGCACGTGGGGCTGTTGACAGGAGGAGAGGGGAGGGAGAAACAGAGAGTAACTTCCAGGTCTCTTTCTTCCTGTGCTCTGGTCGGAGCTCACCTTTCTGCACTTTATTTTCTGTATCTTCCGCAACAGAGCAGGCCCTTGATTGAAAGTGCGGGATACGAGTCCCAGCTCTGCTCTCTTTGCAGTTTGCCTTAGACGTTGTGTGTGTACTCAGACAAGGGCTAGATTCAACCTGTGTGAGTGTCTTTATTCACTTGCAGTTGTGACACCTCGGGCACCTGCTCTCGACTGGGCAAAGACCTAAAACTACAAAGGTACAGGAAAAAAATGGTGACAGAGTCCTCCTTTTCTCTGAGTTTATACTGAATTTGGGGAATAGATACACAAATGTACAATCATAGGAAATGAAAACAGACTCTGTGACCCAACACAGTTTTAGGTCCTATGGGAATTTTAATGCTCATTTTTATCATATATTGTACAAAATTGAATTTCTTTTATCATTTCAGGTGAAACTACATATATAAAAATTAGATGACTAAAATGCAAACTTCTGTAGGTCTGAGCATTGTTATCCCCTCTGCAGTGTCAAAACATATTAGCTGATCAGTTAAGATCCACTGAGAACGTTGATTTCATTTTTGAAATAAAGTTGCTTGAAGCAATAATCAGAATATAGTAAGAGGGAAGCTTTTCTAAAGAGACTGGGTGCAGATGGCATGAGCTGCTACAGTTTACAAACCACAAGAGAAACTGAGTGAGGGGTTACTGGCGATTTCGTAAGTCACCTGGTGTGATGACCCCTCGGGAAGGACATGGCTTCTCCCCTTCTTGTTTCGTTAATTGTCTGCAGGTTTGATTGGTGGGTGTTGGTCTGTGTGCAAGATGGTCCTTGGAGGACGGGAGCCAGGTATACTCGGTGTGTTCCCAGAAATTAGCACACCGGCTCTCTCACTGTACACCATCAACCAATGGTTGTTGCCGAATTCACTTATAAAGAGCACCTACTGACTTATTTTCGAGTCATTGATGTGGAACGTTGAGTGTGCTCATTCAGCAGACGTTCATGGGACATCTTTATGTGTCTGCACTGCACTAAACATCAGGGATTAAGCAGTCCAGAAGTTCTGGGAAATGTTCTGAGTCAGAAAGCACATCTCAACATGGCCGTGTGGTCCATGCTGAAGAGATAGTCCACTCCCTCAGGAAGCTGGGCAGCACCGTGCTGCCCTTTGCCAAGCCAGCCACCCAACCCTCCCCACCGGTCGGCATGCTCGAGGGTGTTTGTGTAGATGGGATGAGGGGCCACCCTCGGAGCCAGAGAATGCCCAAGGTGCCTCTTAGCAACACTGGTGCCCACACACCCTTGACCCTGAGGACTTCTCGGCCTCTCCACCCTGTGCCTTCAGCCTGGGCTCTGGAGTGTCCGCCCCCCACACTGCCTCAGGGTGCACGTCTGTCCTTGAGTCCATCCTACTGCAGCCAGCCCCCAACGCCTCCTCCAAGGCAGGCCCGGGCACTGCCCCGGGCTCAGCTTCCACCCTGCTTCTCGTTGCCCAGAGGTTCCACTCTGTCCTCGTGGCTGAGGGAAGAACTTGTGTGCATCTGTGCAGACCAGAAGTCTAGCGCGTGCGTAAAGCCGGCGTCTCACCTGTGGAATGGCTGGCATCTCTCTGCCCAGAGGAGATACAAAGTAGGACACAGGGCTCATCCCAGTGGTCATGGGAGGCCATCCCACCACTGTGTCCACTCAGAGCTGTGGACACAGGATACCCTGTGGGAAAGGCAAATCACTGGACTCGTCCCTTGTATCTGTGTAGATGGCACGTTTCCTGGTCTTTCTTCTCTCTTACCTGAGACGGTCTTGGGGCAATCTGTCTCTCCATCCATCCATCCATCTTTGTCTCCATCTCACACTCATAAATTAAGTGGATGACCACGGTGCAGCGCCAGGAGATAAAACTCTTCAGAGCACGACTTGCCTGGTCTGGCTGCAGTGATGCTGGCTGCTCCAGTGGGTCTTGGTATTTCTCTATAATGATGCTTAGGGAAGTCTCCAAACTTGAACATCAGGAAGACAATGAAAAATGCACATTGTTAAAAATTGAAACCATATACTAGACTGAATGCTACATCCCGTTTGGAAGTATTCATAATAAAATAAATAGTTACTTGGTGTGCAACACTCTGTATGTGACACCACTGGGCCCCCTGGTCCGGGAGCAGGGGGATGTTGAGTTTACCCACATCCCAGGGAAAGTATAGAACTAAATGTTCATAAGGTTGGATGTGTCTATTTTACAGAATGTCAGCCTCACTCAAAAGGTTAGCAAAACACAAGGGAGGGCAAACCGTGAAAGATTCATCTAGTTGAGACCCTGGTATTCAGTTTTCAACAAGATTGTCTTGGTTCATCACATGTAAACCAGCCATGCCGAGGCCATTCAACCCATTGCCCATGTGGCCCTTAGACGATAAGAACTAAAATTAGTCACTAATATTTATTGAGCACCTACACTGTTCGATTCCAGAAATTCCTCTCTGCTGCTCAATTTCCTTATAAAATGGAACAATATTTGAACTGTAGATTGTAAGATATATATATTTCTTGTATATTTCCCATACATATATATGTGCATATATATATATCTGTATATGTATATATATATACATATACATACACACATTCAGAGATTAGCAAAACATTGTCATATTTAGGTGACCTATAAATGAACTTTTAGGACAAAATTTAGAATAGAGAGGGTTTTGGGTACTTATTAGACTAAGTTAACTGTACAAAAAAATCTAGATAGACAGTATATTAGTTGGCTAGGGCTGTATAACAAACACCACAGCAGAAATTTATTCTCTCTCAGTCCTAGAAGCTGGAGATGGGAGTCAGACGTCATCAGGGCTGGCCGCCCCCAAGGCCACACCCTGCGTCCCCGTGTGATCTCCCTCTGTGTGTGTCTGTGGTGGGGACACAACTCTGCCAGAAACAGACAGAAGTTATATTCTGTTTACCTTAAGAGACATTTCCCAAACCTAAACACACCGTGGGTTCATCAATGTCCTCTTCCAAGAAACATCTTCTCCACCTCAAGAAGGGCCAGAAAATTCATGTTACATCTTTGTCACCGTGATACCTCTAGTATATAAA
Organism: Capricornis sumatraensis; assembly: GCF_032405125.1. Taxonomy (NCBI): domain Eukaryota; kingdom Metazoa; phylum Chordata; class Mammalia; order Artiodactyla; family Bovidae; genus Capricornis; species Capricornis sumatraensis. The sequence goes on from NC_091083.1 coordinate 49,095,647, forward strand.
CCATAAAGTCTGTATTGGATGAGAAGTACTCGTAGAATCCAACTGACCCTTAGGCTTGATGAGATAATGCCTGGAATACTTTTTCTTGATTATTTTGTCATGAGTGTTCCCAGCTGATCTGATGATGTAACCTATGTGGATTTTATTTCACTCGGCCTCTTGTGTCCTTTCCCACCCGGCAAAGACCTCCATTTCTAGCTAAAGGTGGTGTGAACTCGGATATTCTGAGGTGGGTTCCCTTCCCCCCTGCCCTACCATGGAGGCGCTTTCTCCGCAGAATCAGTCCTATGCCTTCCTTCCTGAGAGGTTAAGTAAAGGTCCCCTTTGTTTCCGGATGAGGGAAGGAGGACCCCGAGGCAAGCGTCTCCTTCCAAGAGGTGGACAATGAGGAACCAGGCCTGGACCCAGAACCTTTGGTATTCAGCCAGGCGCTCTTGGTGAGGACCCACCGCCTGCTGTGGAGGCAAACATGCAGATCCCTGGGAAACAGGGGCTCATTGTCTCTAGGGGGTTCCTGAGCAAACATCTGGAGAATGTCCGCAATGCCTGTGAGTGCTGCCACATGGAGCAAGATGGAAGTCTCAGGGCAGGGGGAGGGGGAACTCTGTGCTTCTGGTTTTCGCAGAGGTGCTGAGCATAAAGCCAGCTCATAACATCGTAATGTGTGTGAGTGTGTGACTATGAATGTGTATTTGTGGGGATGTATTTGCATGTAGGTAAACACATATATTTATGCATACACATGCTTATATACAACTGTACTTAAGTAGACTTTGCTTACGTAGCCTCCAATTATCTGACTGGATGGTTGAAGAAATCTTTAGAGATCGTTCAACCAACTCAGACATTCAACATCTTCATTGTTCAGATTATCTAAATAATATACACTCACTCCAAAGTAAATATTAATTGTTGTACAAGGTAAAAAATATTCAACAACTATAATTAATTAATATTAGAGGTGAAGAAATTTTAAATTCTATTTTTAAAAATCAAATACAACAATAGAAAGCCTGAGTGCTGTACATACACAACCCCTGCTTGCACAACACCTGCATGTACAGTGTCTATAGACACACTCCTATATATGCAACTGTATATACACAACCTCTGCACACACAACACACGCAAAAAGGTATATCTAGTGAGCACAGAGTTTATGGTCATATTCAAATTGATCTCTTGCAGTGAAAATGAAGCCTATCCCTCACTCAGTGAAACCCTGGAACTAAATCTGAATGTTCTAAAACCTTCTCATCATACGTAAATACCCTTCTTGTGCATCTGGCTTTAAAAGGAGAGCATCCTGACCTACCTTGTGTGTGTCTGTGTTGGTGTACAGGATATTTTTCATAAACTTCCATGTATAAAGAATATATTTAATGTTCCAATTTCCTAAATTAAACTAGCTCAGAGTCTGTCTGGTGTACAAGTCAAAATCAGCTTGAAGCCACAAGTAAACATATAGGTTCTGTTTCAAATTCACTGAGTAAATGGATGAAAAGTGGCTTACAAATTAGATTTGGGTAGAGAATAGTCCAGAGAAGGCGATGGCACCCACTCCAGTACTCTTGCCTGGAAAATCCCATGGACAGAGGAGCCTGATAGGCTGCAGTCCATGGGGTCGCGAAGAGTCAGACATGACTGAGCGACTTCCCTTTCACTTTTCACTTTCATGCATTGGAGAAGGAAATGGCAACCCACTCCAGTGTTCTTGCTGGAGAATCCCAGGGACAGGGGAGCCTGGTGGGCTGCCGTCTATGGGGTCGCACAGAGTCGGACACGACTGAAGCGACTTAGCAGCAGCAGCAGAGAATAGTCAAACAGGACATCTGAACTCAGTATATGACAACTGATCCTGGAAGTGTCAACTCTGAAACAAAGCAGTTAAATGACAGAGACCCTTGTAAGTAAATAGCCTGTTCCCCAGCGTAACAAAGAACATTAGCATTAAGGGGATATAAGCAACTCCATGGGCACAAATGGACTGAAATTGCTCCTCCCGTCTGTTCAACATCTTACTTATAAAATCACTCCACGTAAACATACACAGGTAGATTTCTGGACTTGTAAAATCCCTGTGTGAACAAACGCAAATGTTCCTGGTGACATGGTGTTGATGTGTATGACAGGAGAATGACCTGGATCCCTTACCTTCAGCAGCGAGAATGGGAGGCTGCCTCACACCACTGACCTTGAGCAGAGAGTGGCCTGAGCCAGTCTCTTCAGACCCCTCCCCGATTGTCCTGTGGAGCTGGCAGCAGCTCCAGACCCCAGGCTGGGTCAGGGAAGAGCTGAGGGTGGATGAAAGTACAACCTGCATCTGACGGAAAGGCCCCTGAGCCCAGAGCAGGCCTGACGCAGAGGTCACACCTGGGCTCAGGTTACACATGGCAGGCCGTCTATGCGGCCTCTCTGAACTTCCCTGCTGGTGTGCTACCCTGAGTAAAATTCTCCAGTTGCAAAAATGTCTCCAAACTCCCAGCTGTCTTTTAGCAGCTGTCCCTAATCTCAGTGTCTCAGTGTGTGTGGGGGGTGGGGGGTGGGGGGAGTATGATGTGTGGGGAGGTGTGTTTGTGGGTGTGTGTGTATGTGTGTGTGTGGGTAGAGAGGGTATTGCTGTGTTAGCTGCTCTCAAAACATGCTTCCAGTGGCTGTCCAGCACTCAGTTTGTTAAGGAGGGAACTTGTGTGTCCAGGTGTGCCCAGGTGGTGTCTGTGTACACCTGAGTGTGGGCCTATTGGATACAGTGCTGGTCAGGACCCTGGAAGTCTCATGGGGACTCTGTGCTGTTCAACTCATAACTTCTGTAAAACTATCAGCCAGTGTCCACTCACCTTCTGTCACCACCACGTGACCTGTGACCTCTCCAGGTATGTCCCCTCCCAGGTGCTCAGGCCCACCTGCCTCCTTCCAGCTACACATTTTCCCCCAAAGACCACTGTCAAAATCTGATGTCATCTGGTTGACGGTGTACACAGACATGAATGAAAAAACAAAAGTACAAATGGAGAAATGTGCCGTCACAACGAGGGGGCCTGCCTGTTAGCAGGTAAACCATTCTGCCCAGTGCACATAGAGACGGCGGTTTTCAGCAGCAGCAGCGAGATTGAGTGAGGTCCCTCCAGAAGGGGTGACAGGGAACCTTCGCAGCCCCGACTCTGCAGCGGGGACAACACAGCCTTCTTCCATCGGGGCTTTCCGTGCCTGCTTCTTCACGCAAAACATGCCCAGAAAACAGAAGGAAAGGAGAGAATCGCGTAATACACCTGGAGATTTCCTCACTCTGTGTGTAACAGAGTCCATCAAACTTATGTAATCTTTGCTTGTTTAAGAGCTGTGTGAATTCTTTCCAAAAATGTGAATTTTTATAAGATGACAAATGGTTCTATTTCTGCTTGGAAAACAGCCGTTTTGCATAAAGTCATGGTTTTGAGCACCTTTTGTGTGTCAGGAGCTGTACACAGAGTCAGGCACATGTAAGAAAGCAGTCACTGTCACTCTGGCCTCCGCCGTAGAGGAAGCAGGCATAAGTTTGAAACGTGCGCTTTAAATACTGCTGATAACTCTGCTGTTCTGTGCGTTTCTTAATGGATCTTAGGCATGCGTAATTTGGAATTTTTAAAACTTTTTAACAGGTGTATTTTGAGCAACAGAAATCTTGGGCAGTTGAGACTCCTGGGAGCTAAAGGTCAGTCTGACATGAATCAGTTCAGCTCAGTCACTCAGTCGTGTCCGACTCTTTGCTCCGCCATGGACTGCAGCACGCCAGGCCTCCCTGTCCATCACCAACTCCCAGAGTTTACTCAAATTCATATCTATCAAATCGGTGATGCCATCCAACTATCTCGTCCTCTGTTGTCCCATTCTGCTCCGCCTTCAATCTTTCCCAGGATCAGGGTCTTTTCAAATGAGTCAGCTCTTCGCATCAGGTGGCCAAAGTATTGGAGTTTCAGCTTTAGCATCAGTCCTTTTAATGAATATTCAGGACTGATTTCCTTTAGGAATGACTGGTTTGACCTCCTTGCAGTCCAAGGGACTCTCAAGAGTCTTCTCCAACACCACTGTTGAAAGGCATCAAGTCTTCGGTGCTCAGCTGTCTTCATCTTTCTTTATCTGACATGAATGGGGGCCACCAAAGAAGGTCTCTGACCCACACATTGTTCCTGTGGACCCTGCACATGTAAACCTGCAGAAAGCACAAAGGAAGAACTTTCTCAGTTATCTTCAGGGGAATGAGATCACATTCCCCAATTTCAGGAGCCCGAGTAGTTGACAGTCACAGCCCCTGATGACTGGAACTTGTCATATAAGATAGGAGAGAGTAACTGAGAAGATAAGTGACTTCAGATGATGCAAATGGTAAACCAGCCCTAAACATCTTCAGATTTCCTCTCGTTGGCCCCTTTCTCCTCTGCTCAGTGTGGGAGGGCACCCTATGAGTCCACCCGGGGACAACATGCCCTCATCCGAGAGTCGAGCCACACAAACCTGTGCAGACAGGTGCTCCCACCTCTCCGGGCATGTCTCCAGGAGCCGGCTGTGTCTCCTTCCTGCTGTGGGACCTCAATCTGTCCCAGCATGTCACACTGACAGTGACAACACCACTCCCACAGGAATCATAGGAGGCAGGGTGGTTACAGGCAGCCACAACCGCAAGACGGGAGCCTCCAGTATCGGTGTGGTGCCCAGGGCTGGGCTGAGGTGCCCAGGGCTGGACTGAGATGCCCATGGCCTGTTTCAGGGACCCTGGGAGCCCCAGACCAGCCAGGCCTCAGGTGACCGTGGGCTCGAGGCTCCTAAGGTTTGAGCGGATTGATACCCAGCACGACCGACGCTGCGCAGGACACCTGGGCACAGTGGGCCCTGATGCAGTTGTCACTACCCCTCATCCCGGGCATCTCGGGAGCACGTTGGGAACCCTCCTCCACGTGGTTGGGACAGGTTGAGAAACAGTGTCAGGAGCAAAGCTGAAGCCTTGAAGTGCTCGTTGTGACAGAAGAGATGAGGCTGGAGGGAGGAGTGGGTGTGACTGCTGGAATAGATGGCGGGGACTGAAGAGCAGGAAGCAGTCAGTGGGCTCAGGTCCTCCCTGGGTCTGGGCCCAGAAGTGAGGCAGACGACCTCATCACCCCCAAGTTCACAGGCAAGGCAGGTCTCCCCGCTTCCTCAGGGCTGGAGCAAGTCAGGGGGTGAACAGTCTTCTGCACCACTGAAGGTGACATTTTCCAAATATCATCCCTTTCCTATTGACCCGGCCTCTCCTCTGTGTGCCAGTCACAGTGTCCAGGTGGTCAAACCAAACACGTTCATCATTAGTATTTATTCTAAATAGTAACTTTTGAGGAGAAAGGGTGATAATTATCTAAGACCCACGAGGCCCCCAGTGCCTAATTCAGTGCCTCCCAACACTGTGGTGGGCACAGGTGCTCAGAACTTATTATGAAGGTTCCAAGATGATGAGAAGAAATACAGATGTATTAGGAATTAAATGTATATGCTTCTGGCCTGAGTACAAAGGACAATAAATATCGTTGTCACAGGACAAATTAATAACCAGCATAAATCATGGATGACGAGGACACAGGCTGCCCTAGAACCCCTGCCGTCTTCTTTCCCCTTCTGATGGACTATAAACCTCCAGAGCAGCGTGTGGAGGCCCAGGACGTACTGTCCTCCCAGAGACACCTGGGAGGGGAGGCCTCTCAGGAGGGTGGCACATACACAGAATGACCGGGGAAGGAGAAGGCAGCTACTTCTCAAATTAGCATAATTAGTAATTATCCCTTAATAGCCCCACTCGGCTTCAGAGACTTGGCACTTGAAATTCTGCTTAAAGTTCAGTGAGAAAAAAAACAAATTTCATGCTGAAATGTCTCAATAACACAGCTGAGCTGCCAAGGTAATCATCTGCTTGCGGTAAAGGGAAGGAGACAAGCAGGTACACACCTGAGCCCTCCCCTGTCAGAGGGAGGTGTGCAATCACACCTATTTGGACAGAAAACAACAAAGAGAGTGCCACATCCTAAAATGTGCCCCAGTCTCTCTTCCTGTCTTTGAAGACACTTTCAGAATTTTCCCTCCCTGGGGAGCCCATGTCACCAGCCAGGTATGAACAACCATTCCATCTAATGAAACATAATATCGCTTCCCAAAGATCAAAGTCTGTCCAAAATAGAGACAGTATGGAAAAGATAAAATAAAATACAAAGAAAGAAAAAGCAAACAGATGCATCAATGTCATAGCCAGCAGCTAACAAATCTCACACACCTTTCTATTTGCATATTGGAACTCAAGTCCAAATAAGAGCTAATAACCCTGAGATTTAGTATCCATGGCAAGGAAACAGATGGATTCTTTCTAATTTTATGAAGACATGTTTGGCAGAACACAGAGGAGGCATAGTTAGAATTTTTTTCAGCTAAACAGTGTCTTTCTTTAGCCTGGGCAAGGAACACTTTGCAACTTGTCAAAGCAGTCTTCTGATATTAATTCATTGAAGCCATTTGTGGGAAGTCTACACTATCACCTTATGTGGTTTGATCAATGAACCACTTGGTGGAGATTCAGATAGGAAGGTAAGCAGGTCTCCAGTTGGCAGCTGTGGTCGACACTGGTTCAGCACAGGAGCAGGAACTGCTCCTTTAAGAGATCAGTGGTGTCAGGAGGCTGAGGGTAGAAACGGTCAGCAGAGTCTGGGACTGCTTGTTCTCATGGTTAACATGCTCCCCTTGGTGCAGCCTCTCCGCTGACCTCAGTTCTCTCCTCCACCCACTGCCGCACGCTCCTCGCTGTTATTTTCATGGGACACCCCTGACCCATTCCCAGATTAGCCCACTGTTCTGGCCGTCCTTCCATCTGGCTCACAGGTTCATGAGTTGTTTGTACTGGTGACTCTCAAAAGTAAGATGGAAGGAAGGAAGACTGATGTTTGATCCTCACTTCCCGCATGGAGCATTTCACAGACACCTTCCGGCTGAATCCTCTCAGTGACTCAGAAAGGTAGACATTCTTACCTCTGTTTTTCAGGAAAGGAAAATCAGGTCCTAAAATGATACAGAATATGGCAAAAAAAAAAAAAAAAAAAAGGCCTTAACCTGCACCTAAAGTTTTCCCAGGACTCAAACCATCTCTCAAAGCTCATGCCTTCTTCTTGAAACACCAAGCAACATTTTAGCAGCTCCATTTCTTGAGGAAATTTCATATTGTCTTTCATAGTGGCTGTTCCATTTCACATTCCCACCAACAGTGCATCAGGACTCCCTTTTCTGCACACCTTCAGCAACACTTGCTGTTTCTTGGGTTTTGGCTTTTTTTTAATGGCCATTCTCATATGTGTGAGGTAACATTTCAGTTTTCATTTGTTGTTAACAAGTGATGTTGAGCACCCTTTCATATACTTGTTGGCCATTTATATGCCTGTTCAAGAAATGTCTGTTCAAGCCATTTGCCTATTTTTAATCAGTTGTTTCTTTTTCGCTATTGAGTCGTAAGTGTTCTTTCCAAGACTTTTGGAAATTAACCCCTCCTCAGATACATGGTTCATAAATATTTTCTCCCATCCTGTAGGCTCTGTTTTCAGTTTGGTTGCTGGTTTCTTTTGCTGTACATAAGCTTCTTAGTTTGATGTAGTCCCACTTGTTTGCTTTCACTTTTGTAACCTGTGGTTTTGATGTAAATAAAGATTCACGTTCATTTTTGCTCTTGGGGATTTCTAGTGTTCCCATCATCATTTGTTGCAGACGGTACTTTACCTGTTGTAGTTTCTTAATGCCCTTGTCAAAGACTAGTTGACTGTATATGCGTGAGGTTTCTTTTTGTGGACTCTGTTCCGTCTTGTTGGTCTGTATATCTGTCTTTATGCCATATTGTTTTAATTACTGTTTGTGATAAATTTTGAAATCTGGAATTCTAATGCCTCCAGCTTTGTTCACTTTTCTCAGAATTGATGTGGTTCTTTGGGGTCTGTTATGGTTCCGCCTGAATTTTAGGATTGTGCTGTTGATACTTTAATGGAGATAGCATTGACTCTATAGATTGTTTTGTGTTTGGACATTTTTAACAATGGTAGATCTTTCAGTCCATGAACATGGGATGTCTTTCCATTTGTTTTTTATTTCCTTCATCAGTGTTTTATTGTTTTCAGTGTACAAGTCTTTCACTACCTTGGTTAAGTTTATTTCTGAATATTTTATTACTTTGATGTTATAGTGAATGGGATTGTTTTCTTAATTTCCTTTCCTGCTGGTTCTGTATTTGTCTACAGAAATACAACTGATTTTTTTATGTTGATTTTGTATCCTACAACTTTACTTAACTTGTTTATTATGTCCAATAATATTTTTGTGGCATGTTTGAGGTTTTATAAATATGGGATTATATCAATATCATCTGCTAATATATATCACTTCCTTTCTTCCTCTCCAGTTTAGATTCCTTTTCATTCTTCTTCTTGCCCAGTTTACCTGGCAAGGACTTCCAGTACTGTGTTGAGTAGAAGTGGTGACAGTAGGTATCCTTGTCTTGTTCCTGATATTAGAGGAAAAGCTTTCAATTTTTCATCATTCAGTATGCTAGTAATCCTGATTCTGGAAATTTACCCAAAAGAAATAAAATCAGGATCTGGAAGAGATATCTTACTTTCATGTCCATTGCAGCTCTGCTCACGGTGACCCAGATATGGACAGGACCAGTATCTTGAAATGAGTTAGAATATTTATTCAGTCTTTAAAAAGGGAAATCTGCCATTTTCAATACCATGGAGAAACCTAGAGGACATTGTGTTAAGTGAGGCAGGCCATCACTGAAGCAAAAACTGTTGTGTGATTCCACATAGCTGAGTATCTAGAAAAGTCGGATTCTTAGAAATGGAAATATGATTATGGTGGCAGGGGCCCAGAAAACTGGAAACGGGGAACTTTAACAGGAATAAGGTTTGATATGCAGGATGGGTGAGTTCTAGATAGCTGCCATGCAGTGTGCCCGATGATAGCAATGCAGTGTTGCTAGGAGGGTAGAGCGCATGCTGTGCTCTTAGCATGGGCATGCGCACACACACACACACACACACACACACACACACACAACAGAAGGGTACAAGGGCACTTGGGGAGATTTGGACATCTCTCAGCCGATTGTGATGATGCTACTGCACACATACATGCACACACACATGTGCGCACACACACACAAGGGAAGGGCACAAGGGCGCTTGGGGAGATTTGGATGCCCCTCATTCAATTGTGGTAATGCCACCAAAGCGTTAGTGCACATCCACACTCATCAAATCCACACAGCTGGCCAGGGTTAAGCGCATTGACCTGTGAAACTGTGCAGGAATCCAGAACTCCTGGAGAAGGCAGCTTTAAGAGAGGAACTCAGTGACAAAGCTGTCTTTGGAAACACTTTGTTTTGATGCAAATAATTTGTATGTCCATTTCATAAACTAAGAAAAGCCCTGGGGCTGGGTGTTTGCAGAGAAGAGCATGTCAAAAGATGTCAACACGTCTTCATGCTGCCATCTCCAGAGGAGACGCGGTATTTGTCTTTGAAGTGGGGATGCTCTGGAGAGTATTGTCCTTCTGGTGAGGACATTGGTGTGTTTATTAGTGGCAAGAGATCTGTGGCCTCAGTGCAGGAAGAACAGGATCAGAGGGACCAGATTCTGTTTCAGAGCAGAAGTTGCATGGCTGCACAGTTGGACGTCTAGAGACGGATTCCCAGTTTGTTGAAACTGTAGGACTGTTTTTCCTTGAAATGAAACTATTTGAAGGACCAGAGGAATTGAAAACACTGCTGTTGGAACATCCTTTGGGTTCAGTGTTTGAGAAGGAGGAAGGACTGTAGCAAACTTCATCATCTAGTTATGTGGATGCCAGCCACGGACTGCTCTTGGCTTCCAGAAGGAAGACAAGCCCGCGAGCAAAGAAGGCACAGGAAGATCTGAATCTGCAGTCGGGTCAGTAACCCCTTTTGCTGTCCCACCTTTCACTGTCCCCCATCCTGTCCATGCCCGTTTCTCACTCCGATTCCTGACACACAGAATATCTCTGCTTCTAAGTGGCAAGATGATATCAGAGATTCCACAAGCCTGCCCGGGACCTGAGGCCTGGCCCATTCAGGAGATAAACAGCCACCTGCCCTCCATGAGCAGGCTAAGAAAACACCAGCATCTTCACAGACAAAGTAAGTAACCAGCCAAGGAAGACAAAGCAGGGGGTCTGGCTGGTCCCATAATTTCTGTCCTTTCACCCAATGAAAGTGGGTCAACGTTTTATGCTGCTCATATTGGGTGTCATCATTTTAGCTCCACTAATAAAAGCTAATGGCTGGTTAACTGTTAGTGGGAACCAGAATCTCAGATAAAGAACAGAAAGAAAGATAAAATGGCAAATATATGTTAAATCAGGCATTAAACCACCAAGATGCTCCCGTAAAGTATAACTTTCAGATCCAGTGATATCTGGGGAAGACGTGTTGAACAGAAAGAAAGTCACTGAATGCTGACCTTGAGCTTAGGTCTTTCTCATGCCTCCGCTTGTGTCTCGGAGTCAGCAACGCAGAGCGGAGTCAGGGCTGCAGCCATGGGAAGCCCTGGGGCGCCCCAGGGTGTGACATATGTACAACTGCCCCCTCCTCAGTTTGGGGAGCCTGGTTCTCTGCCTGAAGATTTCAGTCTAATCATCTTACTCATTACAAGTGTCTCTAAACTGTCTCCTTCCCTTTGCTGACCTTTCCTGACCCATCTTTCCTGGAGACTTCACCGTCCCCGGAGTCACCACCCTCTCCCAATCCCCTGCCTCTCCCCTCTAGCAGCTGACCCCCCAGGGCCCTGCAGCACTGATGCAGACCACCCTGTGCATATGGCCAGCCCTGCCCACAAACTTCGCCTCATCCATCCTACCAGCAGCATTCTAGACCCCATCCACCCTCCACAGTCTTAAAATCGGCCTCGGACATGGGCCCACCCCTCACAGTAGACCAACCCTGGGAGCCAAAAAGCTTTGAACTCACCATTGTTACATCAAGATGGTGGTCGTGTCAAAGTCATGCTAACACTATAGAAGTCTAGGAAATGAAACTTTAATTAAATAGTGGAAAACCCAATCTAATTTTCTCTCTTAATTTTAATGCATCTATGAGATTTCAAGTGTGAATCTTCACACTGAATGAAACGGTTCATAGGATTTCCACCCACCCCTTTGCCTCTCAGCCTGTGCTCCTGGACTGAGCACCTCTGGACTTAAGGCCTGGCTGCCCAGAGCGTTTACCTCTCTGTCTGTTCTCTTCCCACTCAGGCAATGGGCCAGTAAGTTCAACTGACGTGAAAAGAGAGAAAAGATAAGCCAAAACTGGACAGGTGAAGGCTGCAGTGTCTGGCCAGTTCCCAGAGTGACCAGCCGGTCAGTCCCCAGGAGAGTGGGGAGGGCTGGGTCCCCCCAGCCAGCACATGGGGGTCATCACCAGCCGCTCAGCTGTCTACATGAGACATCCCAGGCTCCACAAACCCCTTTCACTGAATTCTCTTGGCCCACTTGCTGCTGGGCCCTGTCCCTCAAGCCCCAAGTTACCTCTCTAGCCCATCGTCTCAGCATCCCAGTGACCACGGGTCTCGTTATGTCACCGGAGGCCACAGCAGGTAAGACTGTGGGTCCCAGGTCACAGGATCAGCCCTGTCACCTGGTGGCTGGTTGAGCTGTGAGCCTGCTCTTTAGCCATTGGAGGAGATTTCGGTGGAGACTGGAAGGAGGTGGCACGGAAAACGCTGGCTTCACAGTGTGGGAAACAAGGACCAGTCGTTATCCGCACTATTACCCTCACTTCCCAGTGGAATTCCCGCCTCGGCTATCTTCCCTCCAAAGCTTGTCCGCAAGCTTAACCTGTGGAAGGACACACTTAATCGGGTCACCCGGTGGATTCAGACTCCTCAGTGGGTTCCCCGGCCAGCTGATCTGACTCAGACCCTTATGGAAGGGTTCATGGGCCACACGACTGGCCGGCCATCCTTCCCCATGGAGGTCCTGTTCCCCCTACCCCCGTCACCCTTCCTCCACCATCCTCGGGCTCTTGGTGCCTCTGTGCACTGGTGTGTTTATCAGAGCAACAGTTTTCAAAAGCCCAGTAGGTGGTCAGGCTTAGTGGATGCATCAGTGAATTAAAAACAACAATAACAAAAAATCCCAACCCTCTGGTAGCTTTCATTCTGTTGAGCCTTTTGGAAAATTCTTTTTTCCTCCATCTCTTGCCTGACAATCTTGTCCCCTCCTCTTGGGGTTTCATCTAATTACTGATTCTTGGTTTAAATATTCCATCAACTCTCCAAGGCCACACATCTAAGTAGGACACTGGCTTTGTACTTTTGCCATCATGTGTTCTAATCACTCTTCTGTGTGTGGTCCCCCCACTGGGCTGGCAGCTCCTTCAGATCCTGTGCCTCTCACAGCAGTGTTCCCAGCACCCAGAGTGGGGCCCGCTTGGATGAGGCATCTGTACCAATTTCACTTCTTTGTTGGCAAGAATGGAAATCACATCCAAGCAACTTAAGTGAAGAGTTCACTGGAACTGTTCTGGGTGGGTAATGGGGTCAAAGCTGGAGACAAACAGTCAGAGCACAGTAATGGTGACGGGTACCTGAGGCACACCTGGGCTTGACTGCCAGCTTCAGTCTTGCATTTCCATGCAGGGTTCCACACGCTTCCCAGTCAGGCTGGCTTTGTGGAGTGAGGTACCCATGGAACAACGAGGAGGGGCTCACTGAAGGAGGGGTGGTGCACGGTGCTGTACCCAGCAAGGACGGGCAGAGCAGGCAAGGGGCAGGCACTCACGACCCTGTCTAAGGGTCCACACTGCAGGACAACGTGTATTATCTCACACACCAAGTACTGTGCTCAGAACAAAAGTGCAGATTGCATTGAGGTGATTGGGTGGTCATCTCTGCTTGAATGTTTCCTTTCTCTCTGCATCAGATCCCCAGAGCAAAGAACGGAGAAAAACAGGCACACACCACACTGAGAGTTGAAGGATGAGTCCTTAAACGTGTTTCACCAAAACACACTCAGATGATGTGTGTTCTGACACCCCTCCCCTACTCACAGCACACCTGCGTGTTGGCTGGATATGCCCAGTGACCCTCTTATCATGCTCGGAATGTGGCAGAAGCTGTGGAGGCAGCTGACAAAGCAACTGAGCCTCCCACCTCATGCCCGCTCTGGCAGGTCGGCAGTGGACATGGGGTGGGTTTGAAAGTGGGTCCTCCGGGGCCTGGTCTCCAGGTAAGCCCTGCGGCAGAGCTGAGCTGCACCACCTGGGTTCCTGACCCATGGGAAACAAGACCTGGTGTGGCCTGCCTGGCATGTCCTGCCGGCCCCTAGCCCTATCATCCTACTGTCTTGTCTGTCTCTGGGCTTGATGACTCTAAGCATCATCTAACTGGCATCTGTCTTACCGTATTTGGTTTGTTTTTGTTTTGGTCTGTTTTTTTTTTTTTTTAATTTTTACTTTATTTTACTTTACAGTACTGTATTGGTTTTGCCATACATTGACATGAATCCGCCACGGGTGTACATGAGTTCCCAATCCTGAACCCCCCTCCCACCTCCCACCCCATATCATCTCTCTGGATCATCCCCATGCACCAGCCCCAAACATCCTGTATCCTGTATCAAACATAGACTGGCAATTCGTTTCTTACATGATAGTATACATGTTTCAGTGCAATGTAACATCCTGAAGGTGCGTACGTGTTGTAGCACGAATGCGCGATGACTCCATCCTTGGGTGCGACTTACACATCCACCACTGCCGACAGTTCATTCTCCTGCAGACACACTGCTTTTACAAAGGGGCTGCAGTCGGACCTGTACGTAGGTCCTCGTTGTGAAAGCCTTGCTGTGCTTCCAATAAAAATGGTATCTTAGGTCACTTGTCTTGCTGGGCTATTACTCTGAGTTGTATTTGCATCATCTTACTAAATGGGCAAGACGACAAGAAGATAGGAGGAGTCTGTGGAAGTGATCCGTGGCTCGCAGGTCTTCCTTTGGTGCCCACCATGCAGGAGGGGCTTGCCCCCCGCCCCCAGGCATCTGATGATTTTACTTAACAAGTGGGGGAAGGAGGCCCAGGGAGGTTAGGACACTGCCTGCGATCACAGCCCTGGATGCAGACTCGGGGCCCAGGGCCCTGCACAGCCAGCTCGGCGAGTGGCAGCGAGGTCCTGGCACCCAGGCCCTCAGATCTGGTCACCTTCCCTGTGGTGTGGACACCACCTTCTCCCCTTTCTGCTAATCTCACCCCCATATCGGCATCTCAGAAGCAAGCTGTGCAGTAAGGGACCTTGCTGTTCCCTTCTTTGCTGTGAAAACATAAAGAAACTGTTAAGAAATAGTCATCATTTCATGCTTTATTTTTGTTTTGATGAATTGCTTTCTCAAATATTTCCCTTAAGAAAAAATACCGTGACGGTCCCTTGGAACAGTCCTAAGTCTCAGGGAGCGTCTTTGGAATGTAACAGAGCTCTCCTGCTGTGTCAGTTTCACCCTGTAGACAGCAGCATGGGGGACACATTCTCAGCAATTAAGATGCCTTTTGCCGACAGGAAGCAGCATCAGAAGCATGGATCAACCTTTCCTCAAAGTCCAAGGCTCATCCTTATGCAAGCCATTCTCAGAAGAGGTCTGGGAACCGGATCTTGAAGTTGATGGTCTTTGTTCCTTTATTGTGTGGCACAGATTGCAGTTTGCTCTCTTGTGTTCTCATCCTGGTTTTTCCTAGGCTTCCTGTAGCTTTTTTCAACTGTCAATAGTCAATTACTATTAATGTGCCTTGGTGGGCTTCCTTGGAGGTGCTAGTGGTAAAGTACCTGCCTTCCAATGCAGGAGACCTAAGAGAAATGGGTTCAGTCCCTGGGTCGGGAAGATCCCCTGGAGGAGGAAATGGCAGCCCACTCTGGTGTTCTTGCCTGGAGAATCCCATGGACAGAGAAGATCATTGGTCTACAGTCCATGGGGTCGCAAAGAGTCAGACATGTCTGAAGTGACTTAGCACATGCATGCAATATGCCTCGTAGACTCTGCTGCTTCTAACTGGCGAATCTGAATTGCACTGAGCTTGTTGTTCAGTCACTCAGTCATGTCCGACACTTTGTAACCCCGTGGACTGCAGCAAGCCAGGCTTCCCTGTCCTTCACCATCTCCTCCTGGAGCTTGCTCAAACTCATGTCCAAGGAGTCAGTGATACCATCCAACAATCTTGTCCTCTGTCGTCTCCTCCTCGGCCCTCAATCTTTCCCAGCATCAGGGTCTTTCCTAATGAGTCGGCTCCTCACATCAGGTGGCCAAAGTATTGGAGTTTCAGCTTCAGCATCAGTCCTTCCAATGAAAATTCAGGACTGATTTCCTTTAGGATGGACTGGTTTGATTTCCTGCTGTCCAAGGGACACTCACTTGTCTTCTCCAACACCACAGTTTAAAAGCATCAATTCTTTGTCTTTCAGCCTTCTTTATGGTCCAACTCTCACATCCATACATGACTACTGGAAAAAACCATAGCTTTGACTAGATGGACTTTTGTTGTCAAAGTAATGTCTCTGCTTTTTAATATGCTGTCTAGGTTGGTCATAGCTTTCCTTCCAAAAAGCAAGTATCTTTTAATTTCATGGCTGCAGTCACCATCTGCAGTGATTTTTGAACCCAGGAAAATAAAGTCTGTCACTGTTTCCATTGTTTCCCCTTCTATTTTCCATGAAGTGATGGAACTAGATGCCATGATCTTAGTTTTCTGAATGTTGAGTTTTAAGCGAGCTTTTTCACTCTCCTCTTTCACTTCATCAAGAGGCTCTTCAGTTCCTCTTCACTTTCTGCCATAAGGGTGGTGTCATCTGCATATCTGAGGTCATTAATATTTCTCCCAGCAATCCTGATTCCAGCTTGTGCTTCATCCAGCCCAGCATTTCGCATGATGTACTCTGCATATAAGTGGGGTGACAATATACAGCCTTGACATACTCCTTTCCCAATTTAGAACCAGTCCATTGTACCATGTCCAGTTCTAACTGTTGCTTCTTGACCTGCATACAGATTTCTCAGGAGGCAAGTAAGGTGTTCTGGTATTCCCATCTCTTGAAGAATTTTCCACAGTTTGTTGTGATCCACACAGTCACAGGCTTTGGCATAGTCAATGAAGCAGAAGCAGATGTTTTTCGGGAATTCTCTTGCTTTTCTTATGATCCAACAGATGTTGGCAATTTGATCTCTGGTACCTCTGCACTGAGCTTGGACACCAAGAATTCAAGTCTTTTCGATGTCGACATGAAATACAGGTAAACTGTCTCCAAAAATATGTTTAGTGGTTTTCCACTAAACTAACCAAGTTTATTTTGACAATTAAGATGTCCTTAATGCCTCATTCAGGATCAACCAAGTCCTCACCATGCAACTGAATTCTCAAAGTTAGCATAGCAAGTATGAAAGGAAATCACATCTGGCCAGTTAAACAGGCAGCAAAGACTGTTTTCAGGAGTATCCAATGGGGAGTGAGAGGGCCTCACCCCAGGGGGACCGGATGGAGGGTCAGGAGCTGGTGGAAACCCCTGGGCATCAAGGACCCAGGATGGGGCTCTCACATCCAAAGGGATTCTTCATAAACTGAATTCTTTACAAACTAGCAGGATTCTTGGTAAAACTGGATGGGCATGGCAGGGTAAGGCCAGGTCCCCAAGGGGCCCCAAAGAGCTGGACAAAGTGTGAACAAGGGACTCTCGTCCCTCACAAGTCCCCATGCTGCCCAGGGCCACAGGGAAGCCCTGTCCACAGTGTGGCTTCCAGTTTGGGGATCGTTCCATGAAAGGTTATGAAACTGGAAAGATGGCTCTGGTGAAGTTCAGGCAGTTACAAAGGAGGCTCTGAATTCTGTCATCGCATTAGGAGTCACTCAGGATAACCCGGGGCTTCTAATTGGTGGCTTTTCAGGACAGTTGAGCGGTTCTGCCCCTTGTTTATCTGAAGGGCTGGCAACAAATAATTTAGGACCTATTTTGAAGCCTGCTAAATGCGGGCTACTTAAACTGTCAAGTATCTTCCAATTATGGTAAACAGCCCTTTGAATATTCAGCTGTGAACACAAGGATCCCTGGGTTCCAGAGGAGTCGGGAAATTGCTTATGTCGCTTCTTTTAAGCACTCACTGTTTGTGAGTGCGGGATTTACTTTCCCTGGACCACCTCCAGCATTATCTACACAATGAAAACATTTTATTAGCAGAGATATTCACAGAGGACCCCCACACACACTTGTACTGTGGTGTGTGCTTCTCCTTATCCTGTATGATATATGAGCTATGCTTAAACATACCAAATTTAAATGTCTGTACAGTCCTTAAAAAATAGCTAAATAAAATGTTCGTATGTTTTATAACTCTCATAAAACACATGCTCCAGCCTGATTACCTAAAGAAAAGAGAGAGCGAGCCAGATCTTAGGTCTGAGCTCGCAGCACCTGACCAATTATCATATGACATTTAATTTAATGTTTGACTCATTGCCCTGGACTTTCCAAAGACAAGAGCATGAAATCTCTGGTTTCAAATTAAACTCTGTTTGGGACCATCTATGTAGATAATTTCCCACACAAACGTGCCTACTATAAATGTAACATCATTTCCTGAATTCAACTGCTAGTACAAATGTTAATTTTACAATAATAACTGGAAAAAAAAAAAAAAACCCAAACCCTCTGTTTCTAGTAGATCACAGTAGGGCTCTTTTCAGAATGTATAGAAATTATGAAGGTGTGAAAGCTCACACCTTTGCCAAGAATACCCACATGAGCCTTGAACAAATGGGTCTCAGCAAAGCTTGACTGTCCCCCCATCTCCAGGGCTTGAGATCTGGGTCAGAAATGTTGATGACGCTTATTGACAGACCACGTCTGCCTGTGGAGTCAACGCTCTCCCAGTGCCCAAGTGTCTTTGCCAAACCATAAGCTGAAGAGCAGATTTGGAATGAACGTCAGGAAACTGTGTGGATGAGACTGCTGCCCAAGAAAGTGGGGACAGGCAAGGAGACCCCGAGAGCTTTCAGAGGATAAGGTGTGGCTCCCTGCACATCCAGGAACCCAAGCCGCTGCTGTTCTGCTCCGCGGTCTCAGCTGGACCGTGCCCGTCCATCAGCCCAGCACCCACCCGGGGCACAGCTTGCCAGGGGTCGCCCCTCCCAGCCTCGTCCTCCCGTGTGCTCCGCAGGTGTGACGCCTGTGACGTCACGCCCACGTCTGCTCTGTCCTGGGCTGTCCTCCCCCTCACCCTCCCCACTCTGTGCCTGGGCCCGGCAAGCCCCGGGCTCTGAGAAGCCCTGAACAGCAGTGCTCAGGTGTGCAGTCTGTCTGTCTGTTTGGAAAGCCACACAACTGTCTCCCCTCCTTTCCTCTCTGGGGACCATCCCCACAGAAGCCCCTCCATCCTGCTCCGACCCTCCCAGCCCCTTCCTCTCCTCCACCCGGGATCTCCTCCACACCAAGGAGTATGGCTTCTCTGTGCTGTTCCATAGCTGATGCCGCTCTCCTCTGTTACTACAGGCACGTGTCCTGGGGTGTCCAGGGGGCCTGGGCAGCATCAGCCTAGCCGCGCTCCAGGGAGGGCTGACCACCTGCTCGGCCTCAGGAAGCTCATGTGCGAGGGACTCCTGAAGTCCGCTCCCGCAAACAGGGCAGGGGCTCCGAAGAAGTCCCCAGTCCCCCGGGAGCCCCTGCACCCAAGCCTCACACCCTTCAGCGCCCTCCCCCATGTGCTCTGTGAAGTAGCTAGAAACAGCTGGGGACCTTTCCCGTGGCCCATTGAGTGGAGTTTTAACTCTTAAGGACATATCTGGGGCAGCGACAGGGGAGCTGGGGAATAACCGAGATTAGAGACGCTGGCACAGTCGTTAACAACAGCCCGAGGTCTTCCTCTCAGAGGTCACCATCCACGGCCTCCTGGAGACAGGGCACTCTTATTAGTAAGAGTAAGACCAGAAGTCCTGGCTCCTCTCGGGCTTTTCAAGGCAAGACCCGGGACTCCTGCCCCGAGCCCACCAAGGGGCCCCGTGGATGAGGGCTCCCTGACTGCTGTCCCTTCAGTGCCCTCCCTCTTGGATCTGCCTTCCTCATTTTTCGTCTCTTTCTTTCCACGTTCATCCTAAGCAGTTAAGCCCCGGCAGCCCGGCCAGGCCCCCTGCCCTGGATGGTGGTGAGGAGGCATTTCCAACAGAGAGAACTCACGGGCAGGGAGCACCCAGGTTCCAGGGTGTCGGAGAACCTGGGCCTCAGCTCCCACTGGGCTCTGTCTTGAGCTCTATGAAGCTACGAGGCCTCCCTATTCAGTCTCTTATCAGTAAAGGATGGAGAACAGAAGGCACATGCCCCATGGGCCACAGAGGTGGCCACCAGAGCTGAGGGCAACAAGAATGCCCGGCACATGGTGGGCTCTGAAGGGACGGCGGCCCTTTAGTTCACTGATAGAAATTTGTTAGTAAATGCAGCTCCCTCACAGGGATGCCCTGAGGTTGGCCATGTGTGGGCGCTTACGCCAGGTCTTTGAAGGGCGTGAGCGGCAGGGACTCTCATTCACAGCTGGTGGACGGGATCCAGGCGCAGCCACCCTGGAAGATGGCTTGGCAGTTTCTTAAAAGTTCACATGCCCTTGCCGCATGGCCCAGCAGTCAGACTCGTTAGTATTTACCCAAAGAGGTGGGAAACGGACCTGCTCACAGATGTATATCAGTTCAGTTCAGCCACTCAGTCGTGTCCGACTCTTTGCGACCCCATGAATCGCAGCATGCCAGGCCTCCCTGTCCATCACCATCTCCCGGAGTTCACTCAGACTCACGTCCATCGAGTCTGTGATGCCATCCAGCCATCTCATCCTCGGTCGTCCCCTTCTCCTCCTGCCCCCAATCCCTCCCAGCATCAGTCTTTTCCAGTCAGTCAACTCTTCACATGAGGTGGCCAAAGTACTGGAGCTTCAGCTTTAGCATTTCTTCCAAAGAAATCCCAGGGTTGACCTCCTTCAGAATGGACTGGTTGGATCTCCTTGCCGTCCAAGGGACTCTCAAGAGTCTTCTCCAACACCACAATTCAAAAGCATCAATTCTTCAGCGCTCAGCCTTCTTCACAGTCCAACTCTCACATCCATACATAACCACAGGAAAAACCATAGCCTTGACTAGACAGACCTTAGTTGGCAAAGTAATGTCTCTGCTTTTGAATATACTATCTAGGTTGGTCATAACTTTCCTTCCAAGGAGTAAGCGTCTTTTAATTTCATGGCTGCAGTCACCATCTGCTGTGATTTTGGAGCCCAAAAAAATAAAGTCTGACACTGTTTCCACTGTTTCCCCATCTATTTCCCATGAAGTGATGGGACCGGATGCCATGATCTTCATTTTCTGAATGTTGAGCTTCAGGCCAACTTTTCCACTCTCCTCTTTCACTTTCATCAAGAGGCTTTTTGGCTCCTCTTCACTTTCTGCGATAAGGGTGGTGTCATTTGCATATCTGAGGTTATTGATATTTCTTCAGGCAATCTTGATTCCAGCTTGTGTTTCTTCCAGTCCAGCGTTTCTCATGATGTACTCTGCATATAAGTTAAATAAGCAGGGTGACAATATACAGCCTTGACACACTCCTTTTCCTATTTGGAACCAGTGTGTTGTTCCATGTCCAGTTCTAACTGTTGCTTCCTGACCTGCATACAGATTTCTCAAGAGGCAGGTTAGGTGGTCTGGGATTCCCATCTCTTTCAGAATTTTCCACAGTTTATTGTGATCCACACAGTCAAAGGCTTTGGCATAGTCAATAAAGCAGAAATAGATGTTTTTCTGGAACTCTCTTGCTTTTTCCATGATCCAGCGGATGTTGGCAATTTGATCTCCGGTTCCTCTGCCTTTTCTAAAACCAGCTTGAACATCAGGGAGTTCACAGATGTATATACAGCGACTTTATTCACCATCGCCAAATCCTGGGAGCAGCCAAGACGTCCTTCAGTAGGTGATGGATAAACAAACGGTGGTGCGTCCAGACAGCAGAATGTTTCTCAGTGATTAAAAGAAATGAGCCATCAGTCAATGAAAGACACAGAGGAGGCTTAAACGCATGTTACTAGTGAAAGAAGCCAGCCTGAAAAAGCAGCCTACTGAGTGGCTCCACCTACATGACCTCCCAGCAGAACTAGGGAGACAGTGCAAAGCATGGCAGGGCCGGGGGCAGGCGGGCTTCAGAGAGCACAGAGCACTTTCAGGGCAGTAAAAATGCCCTGGATGGTCCTCTCACAGCAGACATGTGAATGCAGGTGTTAACAGTGTGTCCATGTTGCCTCACGAGCCAGCACACTGACCAGATGTAAACACTGGGGGGTGTGGAGGGAGAGGGCACCCGGAGCTGTCCACATATCCCACCGAGTGCTCCTCTCACCTCAGCCAGCTGCTCTAAATGTAGTCCACTCATTTGAAAACGCATGACTGCCCGTTGCAGCATTTTATTAACTGAGTTGCTCCAGTGTTAAGCTGAACACACAACCATTCATGTGTGCACCGCATGGACCTAGACTCAGCCCTGCCCAGCACCTCCTAAGAGAGATCCTGACCACTCCACATGCATCACCGGCTGCTCCATCAGACTGGACCTGCAGTTCTCAGGTAATCACCCAGGTCCCTCAGATGCTGTCCTTACCCACACAAAGCACCCGCCAAGTAGACAGCCAGGACACCTCCATGCCAAGTGAGAGCAGAGGCAGCCATCCATCCACCAAGAAAGGCATCGCCTCAACCCAAGCAGGCTCACTGCTAGAGAGGCCATGCAGCTAGGACCCAGCACCAACCCTGGGAGTCCCCGTGGTCATGTGACTACTATGGGCAGAAAGCAAGTAGAATGCTGTGGACTCCTTCTGGGCCAGGATCTTCAGAATTTCTTCTTCTCTGACCAGCTTGGAGCAATGGTTTTCATGGGGCTGAAGGTGACCACATGGCTCAAATTGCCGTGAGGAGCTGCCACCCAGATCTGACAGCTCCTTGAGCAAGAGATTGACTTGTTTTAGCTTCTACAGCTGTGGTCAAAAGTACCACCACTTAGCAGCTTTAAACAAGCCATTTGTCACGTCACAGCTCCATGGTCGGGCATCCAGGCTCCCTGGGTCTTTGAATTCAGTTCCTGGTGCTTCATGACTGAGCCCCTTTCCCTGGCTCTGGGCAGAGGTGGGAGATAAACATGTCTCATGACCCTGCAGCCATGTGTCTTTCGGCTTCAGTGGAAAAAGTTATCTGCCTTGCTGTCACAGGTGATCAGACGCCTCCTGCCTCCTATCCAAGGGATGAGTGAAGCCATGGGCCCCAGAGTCTGTGAGGGCAGTGGGAGGTAGTGAGAACGAGCTGATGGGAGCAGACCAGGGTGAGAGTCAGAGCTGGAGGCCCACACCCTCGGAAGGCCTCCAGACTCTGGCACCCGGGTCAAGTGGGAACTCCCTGGGTGAAAGTATGACCCAGCAATTGCAGATCTGGTGTCAGCAGGTGAGTTTGTGGAGGACAGAGTGGGACGGGGTCCATAGGACCCAGTGTTGACGCTCAAGACCAGGGCAGTTTGGACCAGAGACAGCTAGTGATGGGCATCAGGGCTCTTTCAGGAAACAAGAGATCTCCTCCTTTCACCATCTGAATGCCATGTCTGTGTGTGTTAGGTTTTGCTTTTTTCTGAAATTTTGTGTGGCTCCAGATGTTCAATGTTTTCCTTTAGTCGCATTGCAGGGGGACTGTGCTTTCTGAAGAGGACTTCCCAGGTGGTTTAGTGGTAAAGAATATCCCTGCCAAGCAGGAGACATGGCTTTGATCCCTGGGGAAGATCCCCTGGAGAAGGGAATGGCAACCCACTCCACTATTCTTGCCTGGAGAATCCCATGGACAGAGGAGCCTAGTGGACTACAGTCCATGAGGTCACAAACAGTCAGCCACGACTGAGCAGGCACACACTCTGATCAATGTGGCCAGCATCCTGTCAAAGGCTCTTCCTCCTACAGACCCACCCTGAGTGCTGGCACTTGCCTTTCTGCTCTGGGCAGGATGGGAATTTGATAAGCAGAGACACCCTGGGGCCAACAGTAACGATGGCCATTATCCTTTATTAAGCAGGTGTTGAGTGAATTGGTCTTTTCTATCACAATGCAGATTTACAGTGCAATAGGCAATCCATTCTTCAATGCAGTGTGCTGCGCTGATAAATTAACAGATGGCGATTGATTTTTTCCCTCTAGTCCCCTGTTTACACCTGACAGGCCATACTTTATAGCTGAGCAGTTATTTGAAGTTATAAACATTATAATTAGCAATTTTTTAATTAGGCTGACAATTAACAGGAGATTTGCAAAGCTGCTAATTTGACATGTCCTACTCTCCGTAGTGTTTATGTTAACCACAAGTCGAGTGAATTCAATTGAACAGAACCATGGTATCTGGAAAAAAATCAATCTCAGAAGAACCTTTTCTCCCTACTTGGCTGGCATCATGGCATTTCAGACAGAAACATGGGAATTCAGTGTGATTTCACAAGATAATACAAAGAATCTGCTAAACATGGAGTGGTGGGTGCTCTGCAATGTTCTGAAGGCCAGGTGCCCAGCATGGAAGAGCCCGTGTCAGTCACAGGGAGGGGATGTCTCAGGGACCCCCACACTCGGGCTGCTCCCCAGATGCACTGGTGCCAGGACCCTTGTCACACCATGTGCTGTGCTGGACTGTCGGGGACAGAGGGGGATGTGAGAGACAGAGATGGGTCAGAAAGATGGAGCCGGAGATGGAGACAGAGGAAGACAGAGAGAGAGATGGAGTCAGAAAGATGGAGCCGGAGATGGAGACAGAGGAAGACAGAGAGAGAGATAGAGTCAGAAAGATGGGGGGTGGGGTGGGTGGGGAGATGGAGCCAGAGATGGAGACAGAGAAATGGAGACAGAGGAAGACAGAGAGAGAGAGACAGAGATGGAGACAGAGAGACACAGAGAGAGAGAGAGATGGAGACAGAAAGACAGAGATGGAATCAGAAAGATGGAGAAGAGCGGGGCGGGGAGATGGAGCCAGAGATGGATACAGAGAGAGACGGAGATGCAGAAAGACAAGGAAGATGGGGACAGAGAGAGGGGTCATGTCTCTAGGCCCCCGGGGTCCCCCAGCTCCTTTCTCTCCATCAGTACCTTCCAACCAAAGCTCTGACTCTGGAGTCCCAAGTGCTCCACTCAGTGTCCAAGAAATAGCGCCTTCGTCCTCGGAAGGCTCCTGAGATCTGTCACCAGGTAGCTGCTCCCAGCCGAGGGGACATCACCCACTGTCGGGCCCTCAGCAGACCTTAGGGATGGGAGACGTCTGCCCTGGATGCAGTGGTCTTGGACAAGACAGGAGAGGCCAGGAGCCAAGCAGCAGGAATGACTTGAGAATTCTCAGTAAGACGAAGCCAAAGTGCTGCTTCTGCTGTGTATCAGAGAGAGGAAGGAACACTGAAGCACAGAAGAACATAAAGACCCAAACTCCACCAGTTACCAGCCCTCCCAGGGCTCTCCCCACCTGTTGCAGCAAGCACACCATCCATTAGAACCGGCTACCAGAAGAGACGTAGGGAGGGCTCTGATTAAGAGCACCCCGCTTTCATGTTTCCTTGAAAGCCTAGATCTGAAAAGGTGTGCCACCTGGAGGCCCCTTGGGAGCCAACCTCTAGCTGACTCTCTGCCAGGTGCCCGGGGCTTGAGAAATCACCCATGGGCAGAGAACTGCCTGGGGAGACCCCAGCTTCACCCTCACATGTGTTCAGAACACACTGGGCAGGAAGCACCCCTTTAGGGACAAGGGTGTCCACCTTCCGCCAGCATCTTCTTGGAGCAGGTTGCCTGTGCTTTTCTCTGCCTGACCTGATGCTTCATGTGGGAGAAACCAGTGTCTCTGGGCCACAGGAGAGCTCTGCCCCTTAGGACAAGTGCATTGCTTAATAATCACTAGCCATAATTATGACAATTAATTTGACACCAGTGAACACATTTGCCTAAAGGCATTTAACTTCAGAAAATTCTACATTCATCCCACATGCAGCCCAGACCTTAGGGTCCCAGTATCAGGTGTGAAGGCTACTCACAGAGCCAAGAATTTATAACGCAGGGAGCAGAGTTTCATCCAACTGAGCTTGCTCTGTTTCTCTGTCCCTCTCTGTCTGCCTCTGTCTCTGTCTGTCCCTCTCTGGGTCCACAGAGCAGGGGCAGGAGGTGAGCTGACAGTGAATCCCAGGGTCTGAGACCACCTGGGACCCTCAGATGAGCATAAATTGTCTTGAACACACTGTTAACCCACAGGAAGTTATTTTAAAGTGACTTTCCAGGATAGTCATTGACACCCATGTGCCAGTGTGCCTTAAAAAGGCTGGATCACTGCGTGTATTCTCCTCTGAAGGGCGGGCACCAAGTAAAATGTCCCAGAGATATGTTCATAAAACTGCTCAATGTTTTCTACAGACTTTACTCTTCCATGGGCTCTTTGCAGTTATCTGAAAAATTAAATCTGTGCGTTATTTTGTGGGAGGAGGTAGATACATTGAGATTCACACCTCACAACAAGTAGTGTTGAAACCCACTCATTCATACACTTGTATGTAGCGTGAACAGGAAAACTAGGTCTCTTGCCTCCCTTGAGAGGTGGTGTGACACGCGCCGGACTCCTAAGGGGCAGAGATGCTGCCTACAGCCCACCGGACATGCCGGCCAGGTGCTGGCCAGCACCAGTGTGAACCCTCCATGATCAGCAGTGCCAGGAGGGAGGCACTGAGTAGAGAGACCACCTCCAGCTCACACACTCCTGTAATTTCACTTTTTCTAGTGTGGTTTCCACGTCCACTGTAGATCAGTCAGAATGACGACCTTTGACCCAGATGATGGAATACCTGAAAATACGGGAGATTTTGATGCTCCTTAGTTTTGATGGTTAAACGTGCCAGGCATCCTTGCTGTGGTTCCCTGAGCACAAATGGCTGATGGACAGGGAATTAGTTACAACAGAGTGTGTGTCAGAGGTGTCGGCCGCTCACAATGAAGCGCCTGCTCCTGGTGGGCCAGTGAACCCACAAACCAGCCTCAAGGGGCTTGTCCACTGTCCCCCAACCCTGTCCTCGGGGAGGGGCTCTGCAGGCATCTGCTCCTGCAGCCACACCCTGAGAGGTGGTTTGAAAAGCATCCCCCAGTCATTCTAGGGGGTCCCTCTCAGCAGAGGGTGGTGACATGCCTGTGGAGGGATTCCATCCACTGTGTCCCACGTCCCCTCCCCCGGCCTGTCCTTGTCCTGACCGTCCCCAGGGATAGAGCCTGTCCTGACCCCCTCCCCACCCTGGGTGGTGCTCCATACAGAGTCTGACTCCCAGGCCACACTCTCTCGGATCTGCCAGCACCACCACCCGACATAGGTGATGGTCAAAGACCAGCAAGAAGGCTGAGTTACAGGCAGATGTGCGGGAGGAAGGGTGATTCAGCAGGACCGGCCCAGCCCAGGGTGGCTGGAGAAAGCGAGTCTGCAGGGCAAAAGGACCACATGCTGAAGACTCAGCCTGTCCTGGGCAAGGCCCTGTCCTCTGGCCTCAGTTTCCAGAGGACGAAGTGGCCTTTGTGCTAAGACACCAGGTGGGGCCAGTGGCTCCAGGGTGGGAGCGTGATGTGCAGGGGCCCTGGTGGGTCTGGAGCTGGGTCGGCTCGGCCTTCCCCATGGGTCCATGGTGGGTGGAGAGAACCCCAAGTCCAGGAGAAACAGCAGGAGGGGCAGGAGTCCGGAGTGGGGAGCCGGCTGACTGGGGCTGCTGGCCAGGTTCTCTGAGGACCACCAGCAGAGCTTTTTCACCCAAGGGTTTGGAGGGGACCCCCAAGGGAGGGGTCTGCTTCTCCCCAGTGACCACCTTCTGCTCCCTGTTACGAGGGCCAACTCGTCTGGAATGCAGTTGCATGTGAGCCCAGATGCCATCTCCACTAGCTCAGTGTGCACGGGGTTCAGTGCTCACACTCCGTTAGCTCGGTGTGCACATTAGCTCATCATGCACAGGACCTGGGGCATCACCGGAGCATCAGGGCGGAGGGTCCCACCATCAGTTCATCATCTCCTCAGCCTCGTGATGCCGGCCCAGCGCCCACACCCAGGCAAGCCTGGAGAGGCCCCTCCCGGGTCACCTGCTGGAGCCTCAGCCGTCACATTAGCCGACAGCCTGGGGTCCAGTCAGGCCCGTCTGGAGTGGGGGGAGGGGGTGGCGCAGGTGACACAGCAGAGAGGCAATTTGTCATCCCGCGGTAGGGACCACGCAGGCTCCCCGAAGTCGAGCAGCCCACTCCGAGCAGGCCTAGCTGGACGCCTGCAGCACCGGTGGGTCACCTTGACAGAAGGGAGGCGGTGCGGCCCCCGACATCCTTGAAGCGACCTCAGCTGGGGGGCCGGGACTGTCCTGCCGGCGCTGCCTCTGCACGCAGATGTGGCCTTTGCGGAAGGCTCCTTGTGAAGGAACACGCCCTGTGGTCACTGCACCCTAAGCCGTGTGTCTTTTCAAGCAGGTCAGGCGTTTCCCTCCCCATGGAATGGACGCCAGGTCTGTGGTTCTGCAGAGGACAGACGGGGGCCGGATGTCCACTCTGAGGAGGATCTTTGCTGGGGGTCGAGCAGGGGAGGGGCCAGCTTAATTTAGGAGAGTGAAGGATGGAGCAGGCAGGAGGTGTTACAGTGGCAGTGTGGACTCAGTGCAGGAGGCCCAGCATCCAGCCCCTTTATGTTGGGAGGTGCTGACTCCATGAAGAAGGGACTGGGGCAAGCTTCCACCTTCACGTGCTGGCCTTGTCAGCTCTGCTCACCCGGCTCCCTTACGAGGCTGCCCCTCTCCCCTTCCTATGTGTCTTTTCCTCCATCAGGACCCCAGAAGCCCCCGTCTTGTCCACACATAGCCATAGTGTTTCACCTTCTCAAGGAGCACCTTCCTCCTTGAGTGGCCTGGACAGAGGGTGAGCGGACCCCTCCCAGTGTAAGCGTGGCCCAGCCCCCTCTGTGTCAAGCTGTCAGCTAACCCAGTGCTTCAAAGACTGTGAGAGAGATGGGGACCCTGGAGGGCCCCAAAGACCCCCACAATGTGGGACTCCAGCAGTCAGTGCTGTGAAGGTGTTTGGAGAGTCTGTGACTGTGCTCTAACTGAAGAAAGGAACAGTGTTTCGTGAGTAACCCCATCCATGTGGGCTCTGGACACCCTGAGGACCGAACAGAAGCGCCTCCAGGCCAGCCCTGAGTGTGGGGTGCCCCCACCCCTCAGGGCGTCAGCATCCACAGTTTCAGACGTCGTCCCACGTGATTCAGGAAACGTGCAGATCACAGATGCGGGAACCTCAGCAGAACCTAACGGTCCCGTCTGCATCCATGTATGCTTTCCAGGAAGACACAGCTGAACCCCAGCGGATCAGTGACTTGGGGAGCCAGACGGTAGAGTTGAAGCTGGGACCCAGTGACCAGCCACCGGCCCAGGGTGTCTGACTTCCTCACGCCCAGTCACACCAGGCATGTGACCCTTGTCAGCTGACCCTCTGTGCTGTCTGCAGGCTGACCCTCATCGCAGGATTATTTTTTGCAATGAAATCAACAGCTTAGAATTCCTCCTGTGCTCTCCACATACAAGACACCCGTACCTGGGTGAAGAAGCAGTTGCAACTAGAAAATAAAAGTTGACGGTACACATGGGCAACGTCAGCCACCAGATACACTTTGGCAACATCGAAGGGAGAAATGTAGGTTAGATCAGTCAGGAAAGATTCAAATATGGAAAGGGGCCGGGGAAGATTCAAGGAGAGTCTGGAAAGGCCATTTTCTGTGGAAAAAAAATGGTGCAACTCAGTGCTGGACAGAGCAAATAGAGTCATGCTGCTGCTGCTAAGTCGCTTCAGTCGTGTCCAACTCTGTGTGACCCCATAGATGGCAGCCCACCAGGCTCCCTCGTCCCTGGGATTCTCCAGGCAAGAACACTGGAGTGGGTTGCCATTTCCTTCTCCAATGCAGGAAAGTGAAAAGTCAAAGTGAAGTCACTCAGTCGTGTCCGACCCTGAGCAACCCCATGGACTGCAGCCCGCCAGGCTTCTCCGTCCGTGGAATTTTCCAGGCAAGAGTACTGGAGTGGCGTGCCATTGCCTTCTCCGAAATATTGGACTCAAAAAATCTGTAAGAGGCACCAATTTATAATATGAACTCAAGACATAAGACATTTTAAGACATAAGAATCCCCTTTCTCTGAAATGTGTTGCATACCAGCCAAGAAAGGTTGAAGTCCAAGTGGCTTCATGTCAGTCTGAGATCCAGGTATGTGACTTGGTAGCATGTGTCTGGGCACTGTGTCAGACTCTCTCTGAGCTTCATCCTAGCACCTCCTTTCTCAGGGCAGTTCTCACACCAAATAGCACCCTTGTGAGAAGCTGCAGGAACACAAAGCAAGAAGACCTGACCCAGCCTGGAGACAGGGTGACGAGCGGCCTCACCCCTCACACCCCATCCAGGCCTTTCGGGCCCAAGTCCCTCTGCAGAGGGGGTCATGGCGGTGCCCTCCCCAGCCTGTGGCAAAGACAGCACGGCCAGCACACACAGGCTTCTTCTGACACGAACGGCATGTGACAGCGCTCAGGAGTCGGCCTCTCTTTTGCACTGAGGTGCCAGCTTCACTGTTATCACCTTGCTGGCAGTTACAGCCCTAGACTCATCTCTGAATGTGATGTACACGAGCAAGGCAACTCAGGCGCTGTTGGAGGCTGGTGGGTGGACAGATGCTCCCACGAGGGCCAGAGTCTGCAGACAAGATCCGCGTGGACCACACTCAGGCACACACGTGTTCTCCAGGTTAACAGCTCTCTGGGGAGGCAGTGACTGTAAGCACAGTGTATTTATTTTGTAAAACTAGGGAAGGAGCATGAGAAACAGTGGAACAAATATTTCCTAGAAAACAGACTTTTAAAAGAAACTCTTCGTCAGTTCCTAGACTGTCTCTGGCAAAAAGTGTGAATTGATTCCGTGTATGCAGAGTCCTGGGGTGTTTCTAGTCCAGGCTAGAAACAGAGCCTGCTGTGTGGTCCGCCACGCATCGGGGAGCTTCTGGTTGAAGAAGGTCACCGTGTGCCTGGTTTTGTGCAAAATGGTTAGAGATAAACCCTTCTTTGAAGGGGCTGTGACTGAGGAGAGGGATTATTTTAGGCAGCAAAGGAGAACGTGCAGAGCAGATAGGGTACAAACCTCATACCATAATCTTCAGATGCTCAAAAGGCCACAGAAATGTTGCACTTCAAAAAAAAGAAGCAGAAGCTTTTTAAAAAATATATTTTTTTGGTGTCCTAAGCTTTCTGCTAATGTGCCTGTATGTCTTTAAACCCAGTCTCATTGGATTTCCCTAAATTATTCCTCACAGAGAGGCATGTACATACTCATTTAGAATTTCCTGCATCAGCTTAATGGTATTTCAGGCTCATAAATTAGAACTTCCAGATCTGGATACCCCCTAAAAAGATAAAATGAAATATCTTGGTTTTTGTTTTCTCAGGGGGCCAGTGGTAGAAGGAACCACAGATGGAGGGCAGCAAGTAATGGCCCATGCGACCTCGTGGCCCTTTGCTGGGCAGTTTCCACAGAGCGCTCCAAAGCACTCCCCTTCTTTCTAATGTTCCTGAAAAGGCATCCAAATGAAAAGGCCTCAAACTACTCATTTATCTTGGTGAGGGTCTCTCCAGTTATTCATCTTTTGTAATTATGCCTCAAAAGGAACGTGGAGCTGCCATAAATAACGTCAGCCATGACAGCGGAGGCTGCAGGGGCCCAGGCGGAATGTGGGTGCAGTTTCCCTGCTGGGCTTTCTCTCCACATTTTCGGGCACTTGCCATTTCCCCACAGCTTTTCCCTGGGCTTCTAGAACCAAGGCTCAGCGGCTGGGCCTGCCTGAGCCACAGGCGCAGACGGAGGTGGACCATATGGACTCGAGTGATGTCACTGCTCAGGGCCCGCACAGAACCCTCACCCTCACTCATCCCTGTGGTCTACACTGACCCCAGAGCACCTCCAAGATACTGAGGCCAAGGAGGGGGCTGCCTGGAGATGCCGAGCCCATGTGGACGGAGCCCAGTGTCTGAGCATCCTCTTTCTGGGTGAAGCCTCGCATCCTAGGTGTAAACATTAAGGAAACAAAGCGGGAAAGCCTAGACCCCAGAGAGAGGCTGCAGCATCAGTGCAAGTGTCCCTGTGTCTGAGGGTCTGAAAGGTATCTGGCCACCGGCAAGTGTGAGCCACTGGGCAGGGGCTCCGCTCCTATGAGCCACGGGTGGGATGGGACCAAGCCCAGGTACAGAGCCTGAGCCACTGGCCGTCTGTCCTGGCCGGCGTGTGCATCTCCTGCTTTCCAAGGAGAAGCCTGCACCTTCCCTCCTCCGTCCTTGCCCCCTGCTCCCCACCGAGCCCACAGCCAGGCCAGGTGATAGATGGAGGCGGCTCAAAATAGTTTATTTTGCATGTAACACACACGCAAGTGAATAATGTCCTCTGTGAGCACACTGCCCGGGGACAGCAGAGCTGGGTGGCAAGGGCGGTGGGGACAGTGACAGAGTGCTGCCCCGAGTGGTGCAATGGTGCTCGTGACGTAAGGCCTGCTCCCCCAGTGGGGTGGCCCAGGGCCAAGCCCCAGGGAAGCCCCCCTGCATTTGGATGTGGTGCCAAGCTCTGGGGGGTTGACTCAGAGCTTTGATCCTCGCTGCTCAGCCCCTGCGAGGGGCATGGTGAACCCTGCCCCTCACTGTCTTGGCGGTGACCGGGCGTGTGGGCCCCTGAGCATGCCCTGCTCTCACATGACTGAGCCTGTGGCAGCCGGTCTTTGAAGCAGCCTGAAGGTTTTCAGGCTCCTGAGTCCTGTCGGGTTTTAGAACTGGGCTGGGATCCAAGCCGGGTTTCTCCAGATCCAGCAACTTAGCCGACAAGGAGGAGGGTCTCCAAGAGGCCCTAAGGCCCCTCCCCAAACTCACTTGTGCTCTTCCTTACCTGCTGTGAAATAGAAGTCACTGATGGTTTTGGAAATAAACTCACAAGGTAAGCCAAGGCCCCACTCTGAGCACCCTGGCCTGGTGGCAGTGTCCTTAGCTGACCACTGGCAGAATGCATTCAGGCCTGGGGTCTCCAGGCAGTTCTCAGAGCAAAGATAAAGTGACACGGGAAACTGCCTGCACAGTGGAGCTCGGGTCGCTCTGCTAACTAACTGTAGATGCTTCCAGGGTGAAAATCTACAGCTTCTACACTCCAGAAATAAATGCAAACCTGTCCTTTTCTTTAAGAAAAAAAAAAAAAACACCCTGGTTTAAAGAACACTGCGCGGTTTTCAGAGCTGATGTGGGGCAGTCTCGTCACGTCCCAGGAAGTTGCTAGAACGGCAGGTCCACACAGTAGCACACCTACCTCCTGCTGATGCTCTGCGTGGAACCCACTGGCTTCTTAACCTTTGGGAGACATTTCATTCCTTCCTGGTGCCAATTCAGATCAGAGTACCCGGAGATTACTCTATGAGCTGTTTTATATCAGGCATTAAATAACACAATTGCTCTCGCTGGTAACGTGTGGCTTCCACAAGAACTGCAGGTGTTTTTTTCAGTTCAGTAAATTGAATATGTATTTACAGTTTACTGAAACTTTTCTTGGATGTAGTTATGATAATTCTAATCTTTACGCAATAACACCTCAGCCTCAGGATAAAAGCAATTAGAAGCAATCTTTTTTTTTTCCCTAAAAGCTTTAACTCTTAATAGGTTCATAGCATGCATTACCTGTAGCTAAGAATAAATTTTAGACTCTTGTTATTTTTTCCAGGGAGAAATAAAGGGCAGCTTTTACCCTGTCAGTGTGTGCTGGGTCTACCAGGCTGTTTCATTTGGATATTTCTTCTTTATTCCCTACTTTATATTATTGAAACTCATTATCAGCCGTTAGTTTCCTTTTAAAAACGAATTTCTGCACTAATATATTTTTCAACTCACATAGACAAGGAAATCAGAAAATATTTCTTTATATAGTTGACTTGTGTTTCAGAAGATCTACCATAAAATGTGTACTGAAAGTATGTTAAACGTGTGTGTGCATGTACACATATAAAATATAAATACACAGGATATCTCACACAGCTCTGTGAGTCTCCCAGACAACCAGAGACTTCACTTAGGCTGGTCCTTTGTCTAAAATGTTTGACTTGACCAGCTTACTCGGGTAGTTTAGAGCCTCAACCGATTTTTGCTGTTTCTCCATCAGTCGCATTTTCTTCACACTTCAAGTCAAAATGCTAATGGGCCACTTGAAGTCCCCTTAGCAGTGAGGGGGAGCTCCTGACCTTAGCAACTGTGAGGTCTGACACTTGCTTTTAACCTTTACTAAAAGGTAGAATTTTTTGCTCATTTGTCACTTTTCACCCACTTTCTTTTAAACATCACCAGTGATTACTATACTGAAAGGGAAAAATAGTATCCCACCTCTCCCTCCCTGCTTGTCTCCATTAAAGAGCTGTACATTTAGGATGAGCTTAGATTTAACCCCATCAGTCTGAGGAGTTAGACTCTGATCGTCAAGCATAAGTTAGGGAGACAGTCAAGCTGAGTGTCTCCAACAATCTACCTGCAGATAAAATAGACTTCCTTGGGGAAAACTGGGGACATGTTTTGTAGGTAGTGAGTTCCCCATCATGGGGGTGTGTAAGCATAGCTACCGTACCCCCTCGGCCAGTAGCATCCAAACATTTGTGAGCAGTGGGGTTAGAACACTCTTCTGACTGCCAGCCTGGTGTCCAGTGGGTCCCGAACTTCACTCCGAGCTGGAGTTGACTTGAAGACCCTTTCCAAGGTTGAAGACCCTTTGCAAGGGCACGTGGAGGACCTGTAGCTATACCTAGGCTCCAGCAGTTCGTGATGTGGGACCTGGGTAGAGTTGGTACGCTGGCTAAAGCCTCCTGTTATTAGTGTGGAGCAAACACTTCTCCGGCTGCTCTCAGTTGGTCCAGGGGGCAGGGAGAGGAGGAACAGCTGAGGAAAGGTAGTCTGGACCACAATGAGGGCTCCCTGGGACCCCTCGGGACCTGGCAGAGAGGGCGGCTCTCCAGCCAGCCGCCTTCACAGCACAGGTTCTGAGCCCAGCTCCCAGATGGTCAACTAGTGGAGGGGAGAGAAACCAGGTCATTCCTAAGACTGTGGCTCCTCTCATTCTTCTAGAACTTTCTGACACCAGCAGATGCTCTTCTGTGTCACTGGTATCCCAGTTGTAAATACCCCTTGACCTAATGAAGGATAACAGCCCCGTATCCCAAAACAGAAGCTCAACGAGACTGTCCTTTCCTGCCTGGCCTGCTGTGGATGTGGGGCAGGTAGTGAGAACAGGGAGCACCGCTCCCTGCCAAGTGGGTGCAGACCTTGGGACCTCAGCCGCCCTGTGACCGTGCTAACACGTGGAAGATGCTCACACAGGGCAGTTTGTCTTTCCTCGTGGCCAGAGGCAGGGCTGACGGCTATGGCGGGTGGACACGGGTCCAGAGAGGGAAGGAGCTCCTGGGAGAAGTAGGCACCTTCCCAGAGAGCCAGTGTTTACAGATGTGTCCCCCCAGAAAACACACTTCATCCAAAGCCGAACTTTCTCTGGAAAAGGGTGGTAACAAAATGAGCTGCCTCATGGGGCTATTGTCAGAACCAGATGAGGCACACAGAGCGTCAGGAACAATGCTTGTCCTGTAGTCGATGCTTGGTGAGTGTTAGCTTGCAATACATACCCTTCACTATAATTGGCCTGGAAAAAAATCACTAATGAAAGTGGAACAATAGACTGAAGCTTTATAGGGTCTCAATCGAGTAAAACTGTTTAAGAAAACGTGCCTTTAGCTACATTCATTATAGCTTTTATAAATGCCATTTTTATATTAATGCTAAAAGATTTATTTGACATCATGTTACTCAAATATATGTACTTTTGGCATTTAAATTAACTTCTTGTCCCAAACTCTAAATGGGGAAATATGTCACCTTTTCTCAAACAATCAGGGCTCATTGTTCATTCAAAAGTTAATGACATTTTGAGGCTATTTCCTTAGATTGAAGTGTAATATCTACATCTGTCTTAGTGCGTCTCTCCTGAAATGATTAAAAGTTGCTTCATTTATATTATGTGTTGAACTTGACAGGATAATTTAGGAAGGGTACTGGGGCCAAGGGGAGCTGGAGAGGAAACTTCTCATTTCTGTAAAGTTCTCTCTAGTTAAAGACAACCTCCATGCAAAGAAACAGAAACATGGTGTTTACCCAGACATGTACGATGTTATAAACCAGCATTACCCCAGCAAAGAAATTAAAAATACTTGTTCCCTGCCCAGACCTCAAAGGCTTAGTTGGCTGGTTGGGCGAGCCCCAGGCTTCCCTGGTGGCTCAGATGATAAACAATCTGTTTGCAATGCAGGAGACACGAGTTCGATCCCTGGGTTGGGAAGATCCCCTGGAGAAGGGAATGGCAACCCACTCCACTATTCTTGCCTGAAGAATCCCATGGACAGAGGAGTCTGGTGGGCTACAGTCCATGGGTGGGAAAGATTCGGACACAACTGAGCGACTTTCGCACAAAAGTACTTGTATTCTTTCACAGCCAGGCCAATGCATTTGTCATTTTAATCCCTGTTCTCCCACCTGGCACCCTGACACAAATACCCCTGGAGAAACAGTGTGGCAGCATCTCCGCTCTGCTGGTAGAGTCCCCTCTCGGTGCAGAGGCGCCTCACTGGAGGGTCACGGCCCAGCCCCGCAGGAAAATGTAACCGCTCTGCATGGAGCCCGGCCAGACAAGGCCATGAGCCCCCCATACAGGTCAGGACAGAGCCTGTCTCATCACAACGTTTCCCGTACATCCTGCGAGGATCCTGTTTAGCCTTTCAGTGCCCAGAACAAGTGAGTTAGTTGATGTAAAAGAATTTGAAGACTTTAAACTCCAAGTTGAGAATAATTATGTATGGAAACCTCTTCCCTATCTCAAGGAGAGCACGTTTGCTTCTCAAGAACATGTGGGCTTTCATTAGACGCATTTCCTCTAGGAATCGCTGTGATCACGGCTCTGGCCAGAGAAGAGGGTGATGCCCACGAGGCCTCCCAGTGGGAGGTGCCACCTACCACTCCTCCTCCTTCCTGCTCTGAGACCAGCAGGGCTGAGAGTCCGAAGGGTTCCACAGGAATGGGGCTCCCATTTTCTCCTATGCTTGTCACCCCTGCGACCACTGTCACCAGCTCATTTCTCGGTTTTTCCCTCAGCCCTGCTGTCACTTGTCCCCTGGCTCAGCTTCTGACAAGCTGTTTCCCATATGATTTGTGCTGGAAAGCCATTACCTAGGGTACAGCGCGTGTACAGTTGCACGTGAGGAAGGCCTAAGTGCCCCAAGTCCTTGCCTCAGAGCCCCGGGAGAAGGGCGTGACTCGCACCCGTGAACCTGCACCTCCAAGCAGCCTCTGTCTTTCTCTGACTCAGGTTCTTCACGATGCTCTTGATCATCTGTGTGCCAGGTGAGGCGCCTCCCCTCTGGGAAATGAAGTGACACCTTAATAACAGCCCCAGTAATGGCCAGGATGAGAGCAGCAAGGCTCAGACGGAAGCCAAAGCTGGGCTTGAGGCACGATGGAGGGAAGAGTAAGGGGCCATGATCACTCGCACGTGACACAGAGGAACCTGGAGAGTCGCTTAATGACGGTCGTAAAAGCTAGGGAGGAGTGTGGCCAGCAGACTCCGCCTCCGGAGGACAAGGAGCTGCGCGTGGTAGGGGCTTGAGCTCCAGCAAGGATTTCCCCAGAGGGGCAGCATGGAGTGGCTCAGGGCAGCCATGTAGGGAGGCTTCTGTTTGGAGGTGATGACAAGCTATGGGCCAAGTCACGGCTGGCTTGGACCTCTCGGGGTGGGTGCTGTCAGCAGGCAAGCCTGGTGAGCATGGCAGTGATGGAAGGGCTCACGCCATCCCAGATTAGGGCCCTTCAGAGGCTGCAAGTCACCCGTGACACACACCAGACATGCACGGAAAGGATGTCACACCCAGGCAACGCACCTGCCAGCACCACTCTATCCAGACCAGACACAGGGCTCCAAAGTCTCCTCCTGAGTGAACTCACGTACGAACATTGCACCCTGAGAAACGGTTTAAATAATGAATGGAGATGGTCCTTCTCAAGATAACCTATTAAAACTATACACATTTTAACCTTAATGACCAGGGGTGATAGACGCATTGGTATACATAAGATAGATGTAAAACTGTAAAAATGCCATAAATTCCCAGAGTACCTTATGATCTTCTCAGTTTCACAAATACACTTAATTTACTTCACATGTAGTGAATTCAGGGAAACGTTTAAGTTTATACCCGCCTTCGAGGGTTTAAATGAGCATTGGCTCCTATAAATACAGATTGGTTGGCTTAACTACATCCAGCTGTGGCAGAATGAAAATAGACCAGAAATATGAACAAGTGTTTGTTTTGGAAAGTAACTACTGGTTTTGTGAGAAACTTCTTAGAGCTAGTTAAAGCTGGATTATTGATGAATATTTGCACACTTACAATGCTTTCAGTTACCACTATTGGCTGTCTGGTAATGAAACAAATTTCATTAAAGTATTTTTAATACACAGAGATATATACGCCTTTGTGGTTGTTCAGTCACTAAGTCATATCTGATTTCTTGTTGACCCCATGAACTGCAACATGCCAGGCTTCCCTGTCCTTCACTATCTCCTGGAGTTTGCTCAAACTCATCTCCATCGAGTCAGTGATTGTATCTAAGCATCTTATCTTCTGCCACCCCCTTCTCCTCCTGCCCCCAATCTTTCCCAGCATCAGTATCTTTTCTAATGAGTCAGCTCTTCACATCAGGTGGCCAAAAGTACTGGAGCTTCAGCTTCAGCATCAATCCTTCCAATGAATATTCAGGGTCGATTTCCTTTAGGATTGACTGGTTTGATCTCCTTGCGGTCCGAGGGACTCTCAACAGTCTCCTCCAGCACCACAGTTTGAAAGCATCAGTTCTTTGACACTCAGTCTTCTTTATGGTCAAGCCCTCACGTCCATACATGACTACTGAGAAAACCATAGCTTTGGCTATATGGACTTTCATTGCAAAATGATCTCTCTGCTTTTTAATATGCTGTCTAGGTTTGTCATAGCTTTTCTTCCAAGGAGCAAGCATCTTTTAATTTTGTGGTACATCTTTAAAGTGTATCAACTGGAAAAATTGTATAGATACTGTGTTGCTTCTGAAGCTCTGAAAGTGACCTTCATGTCACAGTAAAAAAGATGAGAGCAGGAATGTCCGTGAGTATAAGACACAACTTGGCAGGTTGACTTCTTACAACTGGAGTGATTATAACCTGCACACTTGAGAGAAGAGAAGGGCCTTCCTGGTTGGGAATCAGTCAGAGAGAGAGCCTGTATCTCGGGAGAAGGACTTGTGCACTGCTGATCCAGATGGTCACTGGTGAGCCCATCTCTACGCTTAAAGGGTCAATGTTGAGAACAACCAGGCCTCCAAGGTCACTTCTGTGAGCTGCCTACTCCAGATGCGGACCAGAGAATTTCAGGGGAGTGGCCCTCTTGTCTCCATGTGCTGAGTCTGTGGCCTGGCGGGAGAGGGCTAAGAGAAAACACAGCATGTAATCCCATTTTCCCCATCATTTACAAAAAGAAACAGTCTCACCAAGAAATACTTTCTGATCTACCCCAGCTGCAAAAGGGGCCACTAATGAGGCTGGATCAAGTGTGTAAAGATCATGCTGAAACACCCAGGACGCTAATCCCTTCCCTTCTGACGCACCTCCTTAACCCCTAGGGGACGCTGCCCTACTTGTGTGCAGAATAAAACTGGGCTCAAGGTGAGACTTGTTGCCAACAGGCAATGGAATGTTAGGAATACATTTTTTTGTCAGCAATAGCTTGGGAAGGAAAAGCCATAACGAAGTTATTTTCATGTCTTAAAATATGTTTGTCTTTCTTGTGTATGATAGTAGCTTATTAAACCCCTCCCCATGCCATCGCTATAACAGAATTCTAAAATGTTTTGAAAACATTCCTTGGAGCCACACAACAATAATTAACTGCCTAGCAAGTGCTGAGCAGCAAGCCGCCGATAGTAGCACAGCCTAATGTCGACAGAGCGCAATTAATCACGGGACCACCATCACACCCGGGGTTTACACTTGGCAATCACAAAGCACTGTCATGGCCCCGCTGGTCCTTTAAGATGTATGTGCTAAGTGCATATCCCCCTGCAAGCAGCTCAGGAGAAGCAGGAGGAAGGCTCTGAGAACTCCGTCTCCTGGTGTTGTTTACTCACTTGCCATTAGGTGCGGCTCACCAGCTCTCTGAGAATGGAATGTCCTGGGGAATCCCCAGTGCCTCTGTCTTCCATGGGCATGCAGCAGGCCTGGCCTGGCCACAGCGGGACCACCCAGAGCACATACTCGACAGGGTCTCCCAGGCCAGAGCCCTGCAGATGGAGGTGAAGTGAAAGTGAAGGGTGCTCAGTCATGTCCGACTCTTCTCGGCCCCTGGATTGTAGTCCACCAGGCTCCTCTGTCCGCGGGATTCTCCAGGCGAGAATCCTGGAGTGGGTTGCTGTGCCATCCTCCAGGGGATCTTCCCCACCCAGCAGCTGACCCAGGAACGCAGTGGGTCTGCCCACTGTTGCCAGGGAGTCCTGACAAGGCCGTCCAGTAGTAGAAGGACTTGCTCCTCACACGTGAAGTTCCCACAGCATGTGGTTTTATACTTTGGCATCAGGTCTGTGCAAAGACAGAGATTTAAGTGTCAAGTCAGACTGGTGTGTTACACTGGGCTCTGCTCTTTAACCTCCAACAGATGTAAGAAAGCAGTGAGATAGCAAAAGAAAAAAAAAAAAAAAGGACAGAAAGGCAATCAAGAGAAAGAACTGGCAGGCACTTCTGTCCTTCACTTTCAGGCAGGCAGCCCTGAACGTGTAGCCCAGCCCTGCTCTCCAAATGGAACCATGTACCTCCTGATCTGCAGGGTCCTTTCAGGGCTCGGGTTCTGTGATGCAATCTCCCAGGACTCTAATCTGCAGTGACTGGGGCTAGAAAAGCAACCTCCAAATCAATAAATCAATCTAAAGCTCGTCAGCCCCTTCTTGTGCACGTCGCTGTTAAAGTGTATGCACTCACCGGAGTCCTTGAGGAGCTAGCAGTTTACTGAGGGTCATCTGCAGGGCACGGGGGGAGCCCAGGCAGACCCAAGCAGCCAGGCCCAACAAGCACGCATGCAGACGGGACACACAGATGGGACACGGGACTGGAGCCTGGGGTGGAAGGAGGACCCGTTAGTCGGGTAAGGAGGGAGGAGTGGGGCGGGCAGGGAGGAGGCCCATGGTGGGTTTTGATGAGTGAGAACACAGGCAGAAAATCAGGGCAGACACTTGAATCTGGTTACACAAAATACAGAATTGGCCAAGCTCAGAATATGTAGGCTACTTCAGGAATGACTCTCGATCAGTCATAGGAAAGACAGACATCTGGGGTGACTACAGCTACCCCACCTTACCTATGGCCCCAGCAAATCATTCCCATTGCTCTTCCTTGTTGAGCCCAGGTGTGGCCTCAAAATACCACGGAAGACAGGCAGTGGCTGTGAGTTCTGAGCTGAAGTCAGTCCTCTGGATAATGGCTGCAAACTCTTGTCCTCAGAGCCAGCTCCACATGGTAACAGAGGAGAAGAGGTGTCTCTTCTCCTGGGTAGCAGAGGAGGTCAGGCAGTGAAGGGTCAAGACAGGCTGAAGATGAAGGCCAGGTGCAGAGTCTGGTTGGAAGTCCAGTCCAGACCAGCATCCACATGAGAGAAAGAGCAGGAAAGAGGCAGACAAGACCGAGGAGTTGACCTCCCATGGACGGGGGCAGGGAGCAACCAGCCAGCTTAGCAGGGTGAGGAGTTAGGCAGTGGGTGTCCAGAGAGGAAACAGGGTGGACAGACAGAGGCCGAGACCTTTGGCCTGGGCCGTCGGAGCCGCAGGGTCTGAAGGCCATCACCCGAGACTGAGTCTGTTGCCTGCGATGCTTCTCCACCCCGGGTCCTACCGTCAGCCTAGTCTTGCTAAATGCCAACTTGATAATGCTCCGAAACCCTCACCCACTCCCGATTCCTAAAGACCATAAACTTAGACTTGTCAGAACACAAACCCAGCCCCAAGTCCCGTTTCCTTACTGAGGCCTGACCCTGCTGCCCCTGGTCCCGCCAACCCAACCAACGGTCAGCAGTCCAGACCATGGTCCCCATAAGCTCATCCATGCTGGCCTCAGCCCCAGACACCTCACTCGCCTGCAAGGGGCCGTATGGCCTAGGCCCTGGTTACCATGGAGAAGGCTGCTCTCTCTCGAATGAGGGTAAGAGGTGAGCAAGGCCCCAGCCTAACACTCAGCCCAGGACCCGGACTTGAGTCAGCCCAAATTCCTTGTCATGTCACAGAAAACAGGCTGTTAGCACCTGGTCTCTTGGGACCAGGTCTCAGGACTCATTAATTCTGAATAACTTATAGAAGCATTTTGCCAATTCCAAACAGACAGATAAATTCACATTTTCCCAGAGAACTCAAAAAAATAATCTGTAGGTGAGACAACAATAAAGGTGAAAGTGCTAGGAACCCCTCTATGCGTACCCTTTAAAAATCTATTTTTAATGAATTATATTTGTGTTTTTAATTCACTTGCCTCTCCTTAAATAAATATAGCATGACATCATCTGTCATTTCAGTTTTTTTTCTTTCCAGTCAAGTAGGATCTCAAGTGCTTACAAAAGCTGTCCTCTCTTTCCAGCTTACTTCCTTTTAAAGTACTTTTTTCCCTTCAAAGACTCTGAGGATGAAATTAGAAGTCACTTTGCTCCTGCATTTTGGTAATGAATAATTATGCTGTCATGCAGTGCATAACTATTAATTACACGACTGCCTTTTCATTTCAAGGAGTTATTTAATAATTTTTAATAAAGAGTTACATATGTCAGTCTCTAAAAAACATATCAATCAATGTTATTTTTCAAGGTAGAGAATTGTCATAACCACATGAAGATTCACTGGGTTTGTGATTATAGTCTTCACCGTTTGTGTGCTTTGCTGCTCTGAGAACTGTCAGCTGAGCCTGGAAAAACACCAGCTCCCAGACTGCCCTGGGCCTGTGTTTCAAGGTGGTAGGACAGGAAAGCTCATGACTGAAATCACCTGTTGAAAAGCCACACTGCAGAAAAAGCTAACGGTTCCTCTGGTTCCAAAAGAAATTCTGGGGAGAATCGCAGTCTTTAATGGTTTAAAATGGAGGCCATCCGGGTTCTTACCAGTTTCCGGGCAGATCATCTCACCTTGTTGTCTGTCACTAGCATCCTGCATAGGACAAGGTGAACAGCAGCGTCAACCCCTGGGCTGTGTGAGGGTTAAATGCCACATTCACCTACTGGGTTCTGTGAGCATTAGGGAGGGCAGGGCCTGGCATCATCCTCACGCTGGAGAGTCTATTCTCAAGGGGACCTTCCACCTTCCTGGGACACAGGGTCGATGCACCAAGCAGGAAACACTCCTGTAAAATCATACATTATCTACTCTGAGGGAAGAGCAAAACCAGGCAGACTCAGAGTCCCAGGGCAGGCCAGCATCCAGGTACCAGCTCCACTCATGGAGAAGGCAGCGATGGGGGGTTGGGGGGCAGTATCTGGGCCAAAACAGAGCTCTGGCTAGTGGCAAAAACACGGGCTCAAGTGGGCTTTGTGAAATCTGGTTCTATTACCAAAACGTTCCCCCAAATGCACTGTTTATATTCATGTGGAAGTGAAATGGAGAAAGTGGCATTCCAGCAGTAGACTAGACTGCATTTGCCTCTTTGGGAAATTTCATTTAAATAGAACAAGGCAGTATGGAGTGGTTTACTTCTAGCTTCTTTCCCTCAGTGCAGTTTTGAGACTCACCCCCGTTGTAGCATGTATTTTGTTATCTGCCTGGTGTTTCATGAGGTAGATAGATGGTCTACCCTTGTTTATCCCTCAATGTTGATGGACACATGTGCTGACCCCAACTCCCATCTGCAAAAATAATGCAGTGAATATTCCCTTTGGTGCCTATATGTGGCCCTACTGTTTGGTTCCTCTGGCAGACCACTGGGTGTGGAATTACTATGCCATATGGCAAATGTATGGATTCAAGAGATTAAGGTTACTGTTTGCATGGTATGTATTTTTTCCATTCTTTTTACTTTTAACTTATTTGAATCTATCTTGGGTGCCTTGTACACAGCTTATAGTTAAATCCTTTTTATCTAATCTTATAAACTCTGCCATTTTTATTTGAGTGTTTAGACCATTTATATATAATGTAATCATTGATATGGCCAGATTTACACTTGCCATTTTGCTGTCTTTTTTCCATTTGTCTCCTGCCTTTATTTCTCAGATCCCTCTCTGAATGACTGAGTGTGCTACTTACTTCTTTTGTTGACTATATCACGTCATCAATTGCTCCAAATGAAATTATCCACTGACTGCAGCCAGAGGCTATGGTCTTCACAGCTTGTCCTGGCCCTGGTAGAATCGCCACCCTGCAGGGAGGGACAGCATGTTCAGGGTTATAGCAGCTTCCTGGGGAAAGGATTTGTTGACCTTTTCAACTGGCCATTGCTAGAAGTCCTGCCTGCAATTGATTTTTAGGGATTTTAGTTTTTATTGTTGTTGAGCCTGCTGCAATGTTTTCTCTACTAAAACAGTGCCTTTATCCTATTTCTTTAATTCATGGAATTGCTGTCCGTCACCAAGGCACAGATTTTAACTGCCTCAGCCCGGGTAGGTGGCCTTTCTTAAAACTTAGTGACACTGATACCTGGAAAAAATGACTCATTGGTATAAAAATTACTTCTAGAAATGATGACAAAATTTTCGGTTGACTATATCAACATTTCCTATAAGTATATGGGTTTTCAGAAATTTCTCTTTAGTTTGTTACTTTTAGAGCCCATTGAATAAATATTATATTTTTTTAGTTCTTGAATGGCAGTAAAGGGGTGAGAGTAATGATGGTGGATTTTTTTAAGTAAAGCTACAATCTTAAGAGCTTAAATGAGAAAAAATACGTAAGCCCACTTTTCTTCAAATTTACAGAGAAATTATATGACTGACCTATAGGACACATGCTAGAAGGAAAACTAGAACTTAGGTGCCCCAGTGTGGGCAGGCCATAGACAGCATCCTCGTGGGTGTAAATATGGCCGTTTGATGGGGAGGGGGAGTCTCAGAGCTGCGAGGAACATGAGGGGGCCACAGACGGGAGCCCTCCCTTTAGAAACTCTGCACCAGGGGTTGGTTCTTCCCCCAGGGAGGGAAGCCCCCGCCCTCCGCTGCCTCTGAAGTAGCCTTGCCTGTGGCCAGCTGCATCCAGAGGTGAGACCACGCTGAGGTCAGGCTGCCGGGAGGCGGAGCAGAGCTGGACAGGCAGGCAGGGAGCGCACCCTGCTCATTCCTTTTGACCCCCGTTTGTTAGCTTTCTTTTCCTGAAAGAAATGCTCAGGTTCCTGACACAGAGCAGCGCTAGGGCTCACCAGCAGAGGTTACTCTGAGGGCGACTCCACTACTGAAAGTTAGTGGCCATCAGTGCCTGTCCCACGGCCACAAGACCCTGGGGACACATGTAATTAATGAGCACACCCGTGGCTGCCACCCTCCTCACATCAGAGCACAGACTGTGATCCCCACTCCACCACCAACCTTCTGAAGCCAGTTCCGCCAGCCCCAACCCGCTCAAATCTTCACTGCTGCAAACGCTTCTGGCTAGTCACCACATCATGGGACATA
The DNA here is from genome assembly GCF_032405125.1 of Capricornis sumatraensis. Taxonomy (NCBI): domain Eukaryota; kingdom Metazoa; phylum Chordata; class Mammalia; order Artiodactyla; family Bovidae; genus Capricornis; species Capricornis sumatraensis. The sequence continues at coordinate 49,140,526 of NC_091083.1, forward strand.
GAGTGCTGGTGAACTCCATGTGCCCCTCGTGAGGCCTGCCCATGGCTGGGAGCACTGGGGTCAGTGGCCTCTCTGCCCAAGGCTCAAGGAGGGAGGAAGTGGGCATGCCCGTGCAGTTCCCTTCACCTCCTATTGAAGCAACTGTGGCATCTTCACTGGCAGAGGGACACCTCTGGTTACTCACAGCTCCAGTGGCCATGCCCAGAGTTGTGGTTTCAGGGAAAGACCCTTTCAGTGAGAGGGCCACGCCCGCCTCCCCCTGCCTGCCCCAGTGACCACAGAGTCTCCACCCCTTTCTGCTTCCAAGACAAGTGCTACCGGGCCATGGAAGTGAGTGCTTCCAGGTCATGGAAGTGAGTGCTTCCAGGTCATGAGGCTTATGTAGTTGAGGCTGAGCCCACACAGCATTTCCTTCCAGGGGAACGGTTTCCCAGGTGGCCATCAATGCTGGACAGGCCTCACAGGGCAGGAAGGAGGCCATGCCATTGTGTCCACTGTGGGACACAAGGCACTCCCCGAGAGCAGGGGAGCCCCCAGCCATCTGCTCATGTCCTGAGCTCCACTGCGCCATTTCACCATTCCAACTTCACACCATCCCATAATAATGAAAAAATAAAATAAAATATTAAACCTTAGGAGAAGAGTACTGTTTTGCTGCTTGTGGCAGCAGCTTGCCACTAACCTGTCTCAGTAGAAGACTTAAAGGCACCCCACTGCAAGGCTGCCAGTGGAGGAAACAAGCTCATGGACCCCAGAGGTCTGCTTGTTGCCCAGCTGAGAGGAAAAGGGTATTTTATAAAATTCTTAGAAGAAGTCCTGTGGTAGACACATTTTCTTCCTGCTGAAACACACTGAAGTAACCTGCTCTCCTGTCTTCCTGATGAGAACTGGACAACAAAAGCCCAGTGGGTTTTCCCTCGCTGTAAACCCTGATAGCAACACTGGGTTTCCCAGGTGGCTCAGGGGTAAAGAACCCGCCTGCTAAAGTAGGACATGAAAGAGACACAGGTTCAGTCCCTGGGTCGGGAAGATCCCCTAGAGGAGGGCACGGCAACCCACTCCAGCATTCTTGCCTGGAGAATCCCACGGACAGAGGAACCTGGCAAGCTACACTCCATGGCGTTGAAAAGAATCGGACACGATTGAAGAAACTTAGCATGCACACACGCAGGCACATAGCAGCACTGGGTTTTATTAACTTTCACACATTGATCCATCATTTAGGAAAATAAAACCACTGCTTTTTTGGTATTTTCTAATGTTCCGTATAAATCCATGGCTGATGTACTAAATGCACTTGCTTTGCCTGGCTTTAAAAGTGTCTAGGAGAAGACAGTGGTCTAATGATAAAATGTTATTTATTTGCTTTCAAGGCTGCCATGAAGCCTCATTTTTATATTCTGATAATACACTGTAATCAACATTTTTTTATTTTACTTGTCCTACAACAATAGTTTTGCCTTTTACCATTTTAAGTTGATGACAACTGTACAAAAATACTCATTTTCCCCTCGAGAAGATGGAAACACTGTACTTCCCTCTTTAACAGCTTCGGCTGCTTTCAAGCCTGAATTAACGTGTCTGTCTGTGTGTTATGCCGATGATGGACATCTAGACTTCAAGGTATAATTTCCAGTAAAGAAAAGTCATTTTATTTCCATCTGAATAAGCACTCTATCATACCGACCAAGTCAAACAAAGTTATTATCTGGCTTTTCGCCAAGGCATGAAAAATAGAAAGGTCATATTTTTAATAGCTTTGTACTCTATAGTAATCAAATTTGTAAGCCTGGAGAAATAAACTGCTTGAGTCCGTGGGCTCTGCTGGGCCGTGTGAAACTGCTGGCTGGCTGTTCCAATGCCCAGCCCAGCTGCAGCTTATCTCTCCTGTGAGCTCAGGACACGGGCCCTGGTGCTCTAATCGTAAAGCGGCAGAAACCGGCTAGTCAGGGTACGCCGGCTCTGCTCCACCTTTGAAGCTGACACCAGGCAATAATGAACAATCCAGCTTCACTCATGGACAAGGAAGATTACAGCCCTGGAACCTGGACACACTCAGCTGTTAATAGATTACTCAAATCAAGATTAATTAAAATGAACACCTTCTTTAAAAGTCAGTTTTGTTTCTGGGGGCTGTGCTGTCTTCCTTGAGATTCTGAACAAATCAGAGTGTGGCTGCAGCTGACTTTCAAATTTCTCTTTGAAATTACGAGTAATCCCCAAGTTTGAAGACCACCTTTGTGGATGTCCATATCAAAATAGTAGTGATAAGAACAGAAAATTAGTATGTAAAGACACCTTTCTGAAGAATCATGAAATTCATAGTTTTGCTTTAAAAACTTTTCACAGAGTGATTTTGGGTAAGGACACACATTTCAGTTATGATTAGAGCATATTCTGCCCCAGAGGTTTCCAAGAACTATGTTGCTTCCTTGTTGGTTAATTGTAAATGTCTTTCCCTGCGTATGTCTCCTTCCATTCATCCCTGTTCTTGAGATGTTAGTCTAATAGCAGAGTTATTTTTGTCTCTGGCGTACACATACTGAAGAGCTGGCATGAGACCCTTTGTAATTCTGAAACGCTATTGATTTGCTCAGTCATTTAATCAGTATGTGCCATAATAGGTGAACTCGTTGTCAACAGCTTTCATCCAAACTTCAGACACTCCTGTAGCTTAGAAGAAAATTTCTTTCAGTTGCCAGCCACTACATACCAACAGTTTAAAACAGAGTTCAGCAAAAAATATAAATAAAATAAAATAGAGTTCAGCAGACTTGTCCTCCAGGGGTAAATTTTATGGAGTAAATAGATTTGGAGGTCAAGAAGCAAAATCAGGATATTATGTAGGTATTTACAAAGCCATTCAAAGTCCACTCACTTAAAAATGGGTGCTTTGTTAGTTTACAGGTGATAAAATACATACATATATAAACACACACAAAACCAGAAAGAAATCAAACAGGAAAAATAGTTGGATTCAGCCCCAGGGCCATAGCTCACCCACCTCCATTTAAGTAGAGAGTCAGGCGGATAACTAAGGGTTAACAGAAGAGTCTCTGAATTCACTCCAGTCAGGGCTGCAATGTTGCTCCTGATTTGAACAAGATGTTCAGCATCTCTTGGCTCAGATTTTCTCATCTATAAATGAGGACAGTAGTAGTGGCTGCCTTGGAGCTGTAAAGATGGATAATATTAATAGTCAGTGATCACTACTAAGCAACTGCTACCACTGTTGTAAAGTATTCAGTTCAACAGAATTTCAGGAGCACCTTGTACTGTTCCACGGTTATCTGGGGGATGCCACATGTGCCCCTACCTGGAAGGGTCACTCCCGCTTCGTGTAGAGCTGCCCTGCCCCCCAGAAGAGAAACAGAAGACACAGCCCCCCTTCCTGGATCAGTACAAGCCATCAGCTGCTCCCCACTCCTGCTTTCTCTACCTCCCGCAGGGGACCCTCAGAGCCTGCCTCCGGAACCAGCCTGCGGCCACTGCTTCAGATAATCCCAGGCAGAGCACAGGCCCTGTGGGGTCTGGAGGAGAGTCAGGGTGGTTAAGTCCTGAAAAGGCCTTGCAGTTTCCGTAGGTTGGGTTTGAGGAACCTCAGCCCTCTGGTGCCTTGACTTGTAGCCCTTCTTGCGATGTTGGAGTCAGGGATGGCTCAGCACAGGTGAGATCAGAGAGGCAGCCCTCCTGGCCTGTGTGCCAGTGAGACCCTCCTGTGTCAGTGGGAGGACCAGGCAATTCCAGGGCTTGTCGTTGTTATTATTTATTTTCTATTTATTTTAAAGCGTTTTTTTTAATTTGTTTTTTGTTTGTTTATTTACTACTGCAGGATTTTGCACAGAAGGGAAAGGGTGGGTATGAGAGATAACAAAAATCTCATTGCTGGGAAAATATATCAAGTCACCTTGAGCTAAGGTCATTTGGAATGAATCCTATCCTTCTGGGCTGAAATTACGCCAAAGGCAAAATTATTTTTTTCTCCCTTCCTTCAGCCTAATGTACGTGTCATATTCCTGTCTTAAGACTGTCACACAAGGACAGCCTTGCTTCCAGGGAGAGGGGAGGGGACCGGGCATCGAGGACAGGGGGAGAGGACACCAACAGAAGCCGAGTTCTCCCCTTGCAGGCATCTGGGAATCGCCGACCATCCAGGAGTGGGGTGCTCAGGGGATGTGGTGCTGACTAGTGACACTCAAGGGGAGAAAATCACCACTGGAGAGAGAACGTTGTGCAGACAGGAGACTTCCAAAGGGAAGGGAGTGGATTTCTCCCCGGGATCATATGTCCTTCAACTGTCTAGGGCCTCTAGTCGTGCGTCCTAAGGTGAGTTCAAAGAAGAACCAAGTCATGCACGTGTCTGCAGCCCTGGGTCATGGGCCTGCTGATGGTCCAGAGAATGAGACAGAGATGCCAGCCCCTTTCAGCAGTAGACTGAGTGAGAATCACCAGGAGAATTCAGGGAAAGAAGAGCCCATGGAGGAAGGTTTCCTTTCCTCTCTCCTCCTGTGTTTGGTATTTTTCTGGTAGGTTTTATAACTTTACAACTTACAAGCAAAGGGTTCAACTTATTTTCTGACACATTAAAAAGCTGTGTGTGTTTAACACATACGACTCGGGGAGTTCAGGGTCAGAATATGTATGACCCCACTTCTGAGTGCAGTGTATCAGGGAATTTAATCAGCACCTTGAAGATGTGCCCGTGGTCACTCTTGTGGCCAGGGCGGCGTGCGCAACAGCCAAGCTGTAGAACAGCCTGCGTGAGGGTTGACAGGTGAATGGCGCCCATGCCGTGGAGTATAGCTCACCCCTGGAGAAGAAGAAGGTCCTGGGGTCTCAACAGCAGGACTGGACCTTGAGGGCACAGAGAGTATCATGGTGGTTGCCCAGGACAGGGGAGGGGACTGGGGAGATGGAGGTGAAAGGGCACAAGGTTTCCATGGTGCGGAAGGGATAAGCACTGGAGGAGCTGATGGACAGCACATTAACAGAATCGTTAATACAGCGTATCACGCACTGAGCTTGATGGGGGAATGCCTCGTATATAACGTGTCCTCACCACAAAGCCATAGCAGTGAAGAGGGGCGTCGAGGCAACGCTGGAGGGACCGACATGTCTGTGGCCTCGGTGGCGGTAGCGGTTCCTGTGTGGCTTTATAGAGCTAGTGTCTTGCTGTGGTCATCTCTGAAGCTGTGTTATAAGGTTGAAGGCAATATCCACAAGTTGGTGGGCCCTTCCTGTGCCCAGGGACCTTGCCAGCACTAGCACACAAGGGGAAAGAGTTCTCGGCCTCGAGGCACCTGTGGGCCAGATGGCAGTGGAGGGGCTCCAGGGCTCTGGCCCCCCTGCTGGCGGTGGCTGGACCGCGCAGTGGCCTCAGGGGACAGAACTGAGAGTACCTATCTTGACTCCCGTCAGCCGTCCCAGCTTGCTGGCCCCTCGTGTACCCTAAAATTCTCATCAGCCCTTTATTCAGAAGAGCAGCACCAGTCACTAAAAACAACCCTCCTTCCCTCCTTTGCAAAGACCCGTGTAGAACGTCCAGGGAAAGCCGCATGCCCCCAGGTGTGCAGAACGTGCGTCTGAGGCAGGTCTGGGTCCCCACATGTGGGCAGGGGGCAGGTGAATGTGTTACTGAGAAAAACAGGACATGTTCTACGTGAGCACCATGTGCAGACAGTGTGCTGGGCAGAGCCGCAGGGGGTCTGGAGGGGCTGAGGGAGGCGATGGGTGAGACCGGAGAGGGGCTTCAAGGGGCCAGCAAGGCTGAGCAGCACCTCCCCTCCCAGGGCCTCTCTCACCGATGCCCCCGGCCCCAGACCTGCTGCCCTGTCCCAGAGACGACCTCACAGTCAGGTAACTCCTCCAATGAAAGAAGAGGTGTGAGAAGGTGGATAAATGGCAAAGTCATCTGAGGCTCACTGAGACGCCAGCTCCAGCTCAGCTGGCAGAAAGAACTGTGCGAAATTGAAGGGGGCCTTGTTCTAGGGTTTCTGTCATGAAGCACCCGGCTCCACCCAGACCTCCAATTGGGCTGCTCAGGGAGATGGTGGAGAAATGGGTGCTTGTCCCCACCGCCCCTCCCAGGTGGCTGTGTTCCAGGGGGGCCGTGGCCACAGCCCTGCAGGGCGAGCCCCGGTCACTGACTATTGCATGTTTATCTCCAGGCAGTGGAACATCTCTGACCCGAAGGCCCCTTCTCATAAAACAATTCTAAAAGGAAAACAGGCAGTAATAATAATAATAATCAGCAATCAGTTTAGCTGGTGGCTGCCCAGGCTTGAAGGTCTCTGGGCACCTTTGCTTAAAGAGCTAAAAACAAATGATACTAAATGGACACATTGTACAGTGTTCTGAAGGTGCCCTGTGACCCTCCTAATGAAAAGGGCAGGGGACACAGCACACAGGCCTGCTATTAATTACTGGGCCTTTAAATGAAGAAGTGAGTTTAAGCCAGACACCTGCAGAGGCCAGTCACTAATTGTTCACATCGTGATGACCACCGATGCGCAAGGGACAAACTCATTTCAAATGCACACAGAAAGGGCTCGGGATCCACACCAGCGAGCGTGTGGCTCGCAGCCCCACCTCTTGCTTGAGGATCCAGAGTAGATGAGCAGATCCCAGGGAAGTGTCTTTTCCAGGCTTTTTTCACAACTGCAGGCAAAACCCCACAGATAAAGCACCATTCAGAGGGCAGGGGACCCGGGGGTTAAGTGTGAATTCCTGTCCCTCCTTTGTGAACCATAGGAGGCTGATACTCTGGCTCCAGACTGAAGACCTCCAGGAACAAGTGAACTGATTAAGCAATTTCATGAGTGTGAGAGGAGGCTGTGTGGGCACCTCTGAGTCAGGAGGCGAGGGCACAGGCAGGGGGCTAGTGGCCCCCACCGCTGCTCCTGTGGACGGCAGGGCCGGGCAGCACACAGTTAACACGAGACAAAGCCCAGTGCGACCAGCGGGTCTCCTGCAATCATCAGCAGAACCCGCTATTATAGCCAATTTAATAGCTTGAAAATGAACTCATTAGTGGTCTTTTATCAGTGGAGAAAGTCTATTAAATTCGGATGTGCGAAGCTGCAGCCCAGGAGCTCATTTCCATCCTGCCTATGACCTGAACAAATCCGAGACGTGCTTTTCTGGGAGCGGGGTCAGGCTCTGAGGGAGCTGGGGTTGCGTGGCCTCCCTGCCTGCACCCACCCCAAGCCCAAAGTCTCTCAGGACGATCCACAGGGTGTTTCCGTCCTCTTTCCTGACTCTCGTGTCATCCACATGCCCCCAGACAGCTTCCGGGGCAGCTAAGCGAGGACACCGTCACCCAGACGTGATCTAGGGTCGTAGTGACCTGGGACAGCACCCTCCGCACAGCTGCACAGCTCAGCACAAAGCAGCTGGGGACGCGGCTCAGCCCAGGGCTTTCTGTGGTCTTCCTGCTCCCTCCTCCCCTACCCCCTCCTCCCCCCTCCCCCCTCCTTCCTCCTCCCCCCTCCTTCCTCCTCCCCCCTCCTTCCTCCTCCCCCTTCCTCACTGCCAACACACTGGAGAGACCAGAGGGACACTTTTATGCTCTGTTCATTCCTTATTTCCCGCTGGTGATTAGATTTAAATGCTCTGGGACAAACAGTGAGGGCTGAACGCAGGCCAGGCTGCCGACTCTTCATTAGCTCTGGGATGGGGACCTGATTAGCATCAATCTGTGGAGTAAACCTTGGGGCAAATAGAAAGCGTCCCTCCCCCGCCCCTCCCCAGCGGCCCACAGACCTCCCAGGCTGCCTGCGGACTTCAGCTCTGGTTTGAAACTACGTCCTGCACGGGTCACTGCTCATTTGCACAGACTCCTCTTGTGAGCACGACGATGAGTGGCCTGGTAGCAGAGACCACCCCGTCCTTCTCTAGAGCCCCCACAGCACAGAGATCAGAGACCACTGAGCCAAACCCAGGTGGGACAGGATTGGTGCCTCAGGAGCTAATCAGGTGACACCAGGCTGTCATTACTCTGATGAGGGGCAGATCTCAGTAGCCAGGAGTCGCTTACCGATTAGAAACCCCTTTTCCACTTAAACCTCACTGGACCCCACTGGAAGCCAGAGAGTGGTATTCGTGGCACCGGAATTGTGAAGGCAGAGGCCATGGTACCCACCGATGGGACCCACCAGTGGTACCCACTGTCATCTATCGAAGCTCAGAGACCGCTTTCTGTAATGAATCCTCTAATTGGATGTGAATTAAAAGTGCAAGCTCATGGTTACGGGTCTCATATACAAGGTTTCTGTTTGTGTTGTGTTATTTTGTTTTGTGTTGAGTGTGGAGTGTGTTTTTAAGCCAACAACCCTCACTGCCCAGCAAGTCCTAAGGGGGGAGTTCTTCATTCTTTGTCACCCGCCCTGGTCTACTTGCCCTATGTGTATCATAGATACAAACAAACCGACAGGTACAAAAGCCCATGTCCTCTCAGTGAGGTGGCTGGAGCCTCAGGTCTGATGCATCCAGCCAGCATCTGGGAGCCCCCGGGGCCTGGCTTCCCTCACTGGCTCCTGCTGGGACAGCCCCCCACCCCATCCCATCCCCACCCACCGCCCGAGTCTCTCTTCTCCGGCAACCCACAGAGCCCTGGTCCCTCCTGGCACTCGGCTCACTCTTGGTGCTGTTGGGGCTTCAGAGCCCCTCCCCGACATCTCTCCATGTCAGGGGCTTGGGGGGCCGGTTCCATCACCAGTCCACAGCCAGCCACCTGCCTGCAAGCCCCTTTCTCACAGACCCCAGAGCTTCCTGCCCCTCCCCAGGGCTGCAAACAGCATCTCAGAGCCCTCAGCTGCACCCCAGTGCCTCCTGTCACCTGGCGGGCTTGCCAAGCAAGACGGGGCATCCCTGGGGCTCAGCTCAGGGAGACATCCACACCCCAAAAGGTGCCCACACACAGGATAAATCGGCAAACAACGTGCCGTATTCCTCTAGACAGTCCCTAACTCGTCAGTAAATTTGTGCTCTGGGGCCTTATACTAGGAAGTCCTCACGCATCACCCTTAGTGTTTCTGAGAAGTCTCCCAGAGCAGGAAACCTAGTCCTTGAGGCAAGGGCCCCGCTCAGCTTCTAGACTCTCTGGGTCCCTGAATCACACAGGGGCAGCTGGAAGCTGGTCCTCAGTGTTATTTTCCAGTTTTACGGAAGTATCATTGGCAGATGAAAGTTGTATATGTTCAAGGTGCACGACGTGATGCTGGACAAGTGTCCATACGGGGACATGATTACCACATCCAGCCAACAAGCCCATCCCCCTCACAGGCACCTTCCTGACTTTCCTCCTGTGATGAGAACACATAAGATTAACTCCTTGGCAAATTCCAAGAATACAATACAGTATTATTAACCACTGTCCCCATGCTGCACATTAGGTTGGGTTGTTTAAGAAAATGCATATAATAACCAAAGGTTACTATGACTTTAGCAAATAAACTATGTATTCTCTGCCCCTAATAGAACCTATACAAATAAAAACTGAATTACAAGTCACTGCAGGACTTGCTACTAATTCCAGCTGCAGAGAATTCTTTCTTGCCCAACAAGGGGCACTGCAACTCCTCAAGGCCTGGCTCCCCGGGAAGTGACCACCCTGGGGATTGTACTGAACCCGGCTCTTTCCCTCGAGAGAGTCAGGTTTACACCAAAGAAAGGCCAGCAGGGGACCTCTGGGCCACCTCCCCCACCCCTCAGCGTCCTAATATAAGGGGCAATGGTGTAATTAAGGTAGGAGCCGCACGTAGTCCAAAAAGCTTGATTAAATTAGTGTCTGCAGACGTTGTAAGAGTCCTCTAACTCACTACTGATGGGAACGAGGGCACAGAGACCCTGAGGTCACAGAGACAAGCTGGGTTTTCCAAGAAGAGGAAGGAATCAGAGGAACCAACTTTCCCTTGGGACTCTGGAAACAGCTTCTTGAACCTAGTTTCCTATAGATCAGATTCACATCATCCTTTCATTACTTTTCCAATAGGAAAACTCAATATACTATTTATTAGTGTAACTCCATTATATAAATGGGTTTATTCTGCCATTACAAAAATAATTGCATGGAAAATGTGCCTTATGAATTCTCTGACCATTCTATTTTGCCCTTTTCCTTATCTCAGTCTTCTGAGTTTTAGCTGCGATATTGGGGGCATGGCCGAATAAGCAGATAAAAAATGCCACGCTTCTTCAGCATGGCAGAAATGATAAAACTCAGAGGAATGTGTAATTTTATTCAGAGCTTGATGCACACAAACTTTCTCACCAAATTTATTATTGGAAATGGTCGGGCGCCTCTGAGTTTAGAACCCAGGGAAACATACCATCTAGTGTGGCAGCTCCGCTACAGCCTTGCCCGTTATGGAGACGCGGACCCTGAGGGGCAGTGAGCCAGCCAGAGGCCAGGATGGGCTCTGCATAAGAGCCGTCTAAGTCCAGAAATTTTCGATGCATTTTCTTATCATATAATTTGAAAAAGTTTGAAAACCACTGATCACAACTCTAAATGTTGATGCCATCATAGAACATATGACCACTGTTATTGTTGATCAGTTGCCAAGTCCTGTCCAACTCTTTGAGACCCCGTGGACTGTAGCACACCAGGTTTCTCTGTCCCTCACCGTCTCCCAGAGTTTGCCCAAGTTCATATCCAGTGAATCCATAAGACCATCCAACCATCTCATCCTTTGCCACCCCCTTCTCCTTCTGCCTTCAATCTTTCCCAGCATCTGGGTCTTTTTCAATGAGTCAGCTGTTCCCATCAGATGGCCAAAGTATTGGAGCGTTAGCTTCAGTGTCAGTCCTTCCAATGAATATTCTGGGTTGATTTCCTTTAAGACTGACTGGTTTGATTTCCTTGCAATCCAAGGGACTCTCAAGAGTCTTCTCCAGCACTACAGTTCAAAAGCATCATTTCTTCAGCACTAAACTTCTTTATGGTCCACCTCTCACATTCATTCATGACTACTGGAAAAACCATAGCTATACAGACCTTTGACTATAAGACCTTTGTCAGCTGTCTAGGTTTAATATGCTTAATATGCTGTCTAGGTTTGTCACAGCTTTCCTTCCAAGGAGCAAGTGTCTTTTATTTTCATGGTTGCAGTCACCATCCCACCTACAGATACCCACCTGATGATACTCACCTATGATGGCCTGATGATGCAGCGTGATGTCATCAGTGGCCTCTGGGGTCTGTTTCCCACATACCCCTCAGTCCTGGAACCTTTGTCAAGCAAGTCAAAGGTGATGGAGGATATCCAGAACCAAGTCAAGACATGGGATGCTCAAGGGATGCTGTGTGCTCATCAGGCACACTTCCTAAATTTGTCCGCCCAATTTCTGATCCTTCTGTTACCCGTTACCCTGTCAGTCAGGCTGGTTGCTTGCACAGTTCAAGAAGGAAATGTGTCTAGCACGGAGACCATAAGTACCTCCCAAGTGAAAACACTCCACCTTTGCGTCCTCAGAGGCCAGCAAGCAGGCTCTGTACTCAGGGCTCACTTCTTCCTTCAGGGCAACCAGACTGGAAGGCAGGCCCAGAGAAGCACAAGGTTCTGTGGGGCCCCGTCCTGGTGTACCATTCCCTGACGCGGCTCCCCCATCCTGGCCATCCATCTCCTTCCAGGTGCTCCCTTCTGGCCTGCGGCCCTGCAGCCACCTCCTGCCCAGGCCACCACCTAGGGAGGGCATGACCACAGAGTGACCCCTGGGCTCCAGGGCTTGCCTGCAGCCAGCTCCCAGGGATGCCCTACTTCCCCTCTGAGGCATCCCTCCCAGCAGCTTCTGCAGCTGCTCAGGCCAGGCGGAATCTGCACTGTGCATGGAGAGACAGCCCCTCACGTCCCACAACATCAGGAAGCTCACCAGGAACCCCTCACTTCCAGACGGGCTCTGGGTCTACCTGTGGGCTTGCAATTGGGCCCAGGTGATAGGGTATTGCTTTAGAGATGATGTTTTCTTAAAAAAAAAAAAAACTTTTCACAGTTGCCTAAATATCTGCTTCATTTTGTTACACACACATATCAAAAAAGAAGAAAGAAAGGAAAACCCAGAGGGCTTGGCTTGAAAGGTTTTATTTTCATTTCATTACCGTCATTCGTGGCTGTGAACCTTCATGCAAACTTCCAACTCTTCAAAAGAAAGACCTGTCGTCATGGTGTGTCATCATGGGCTCCTCACTAGTGCAGTCACAACTGTTTAACATGGTCTAGGGCCCAGTGCAGAGAAGGCAGTGGCAACCCACTCCAGTACTCTTGCCTGGAAAATCCCATGGACAGAGGAGCCTGGTGGGCTGCAGTCCATGGGGTCGCTAAGAGTCAGACATGACTGAGCGACTTTACTTTCACTTTTCACTTTCCTGCATTGGAGAAGGAAATGGCAACCCACTCCAGTGTTCTTGCCTGGAGAATCCCAGGGACAGGGGAGCCTGGTGGGCTGCTGTCTGTGGAGTCGCACAGAGTCAGACACGACTGAAGCGACTCAGCAGCAGCACAGCAGCAGGGCCCAGGGAGCCTTCGTGAGTCCAGCAGGAGGCGCTGCCATGGAGACAGCTGCTATGGAGACAGTCACATCAGAAGCGGACAGGCCACACTTTGACCTTGACACAGGAAAAGCCAAGGGGGGGACCCCTCACTTTAGCTCCATGAGTCTCTCCTGTGGGGTTTTTGGGTTCCAGGATCACTCCCTGGCTTCAGTTGCAGAGGCTCTGTAAGCATTTCCCACCCTCACTGCATCTTTTGTCAACTACCAGCTGAACAAACGTTTCCATAACTTTGAAGGAGTTTCCTGGTGTCTGTCAGAGCCTGTGGGCTGGCAACTCCCAGAGCCTGGACTGGAACTCAAGGAGTCTGGGCCCTTTGACAAATAATTAGCAGCGTCGACTCAGAGCCTGCGTCCAAGCCCAAACCCTTCCCCACCAAACTCTGTGGGGATGGAAGTGGCCCCACCACTGAGACCCTGGCAAAGGAGCCAGTCGGGGCATGAGGTGGAACCTGGCACCTGGCAGCCCATGCACCAAAACAGAAATGCCCTCCTGAGCCAGCAGAGAAGAAACAATGGTGGTGCTGTTAACAGGTGGCCATGCAGCCCCAGGCCCGCTGCATTCTCCCACTCGTCCCAAAGGCCCCAGAGCCCTGATGAGACGCGGTCGAATTCAGGACCTCCGGTAGACAGTCAAGGACGCTCTCAGGCAACATTTGTACGAAGTTTTCCCAAACTAGCCCATCAAGCAGTATAACAGGAAACAAAGAGGGAGAGGGTGGAGGTCAAACAAATTCAGGGGAAAAACCAAGCAGCAAAGAAGAGCAATGGCAAAGAATGTTTAAGCTACCTATACAATTGCATTTATTTCACAAGATAGTGGGTTATGCTCAAAATCCTTCAAGCTAGGCTTCAGCAGTAGGGGACCAAGAACTTCCAGATGTACAAGCTGGGTTTCAAAGAGGCAGAGGAACCTGAGATCAAATTGCAACATCCGTTGGATCGTAGAGAACGTAAGGGAATTCCAGAAAAACATCTGCTTCTGCTTCATTGTCTATGCTAAAGCTTTTAACTGTCTGGATCACAACAAACTGTGGCAAATTCTTGGAGAGATGAAAACCAGACCACCTTACCTGCCTCCGAGAAACCTACATGCGGGTCAAGAAGCAACAGTTAGAACTGAGCATGGAGCAACTGACTGATTCAAAATTGGGAAAGGAGTACATCAAGGCTGCATATCATCACCCTGCTTATTTAACTTCTATGCAGAGTAAATAAGAAGCCCTATGCAAGGCTTCCCTGGTGGCTCAGCTGGTAAAGAATCTGCCTGCAATGTGGGAGATCTGGGTTCGATCCCTGGATTAGGAAGATCCCCTGGAGGAGGGCACAGCAACCCACTCCAGTATTCTTGCCTGGAGAATCCCCATGGACAGAGGAGCCTGGCAGACCATAGTCTGTGGGGTCACAAGGTGTCAGACATGACTGAGTGACTAAGCACACGTGCAGAGTACATCATGCAAATGCCAGACTGGATGAAGCTCAAGCTATAATCAAGATTGCTGGGAGAAATATCAATAACCTCAGACAAACAGATGATACCACTCTAATGGCAGAAAGTTAAGAGGAACTAAAGAGCCTCTTGATGAACGTAAAAGAAGAGAATGAAAAGGCTGCCCTGAAACTCAACATTCAAAAAACTAAAATCATGGCATCCAGTCCCATCACTTCATGGAAAGCAGAAGGGGAAAATGTGGAAGCAGTGACAGATTTTCTTTTCTTGGGCTCCAAAATCACTGTGGATGGTGACTGCAGCCTTGAAATTAAAAATCGCTTGTTCCTTGAAAGGAAAGCTATGACAAACCTAGACAGCGTATTAAAAAGCAGAGACGTCACTTTGCCAACAAAGGTCTGTATACCAGTAATCATGTACAGATGTGAGAGTTGGACCCTGGAGAAGGCTGACACTGAAGAACTGATGCTTTTGGATTATGGTCCTGGAGAAGACTCTTGAGAGTCCCTTGGATAATAAGGAGATCAAACCAATCAATCAGTCCTAAAGGAAATCAACCCTGAATATTCACTGGAAGGACTGATGCTGAAGCTGAAGCTCCAATACTTCGGCCACCTAATGTGAAGAGCCCTGCAGCAGATGATGAGATAAAGGTTAGATAGGTTCACCAACTCAATGGACGTAAATTGTATCAAACTCCTGGAGATATTGCAGGACAGAGGAGCCTGGAGTGCTGCAATCCATGGTGTCTCAAAGAGTCAGACATGACTTAGCAACTGAACAATAACAACAGCTTTCTTGTAAATTCACTTACATTTGACTTTTCTGAGTCCCACAGAAATAAGAGAACAAATAATCAGTCAATAAGTTTAATAAAGACTCCTCCAAACTCTTTAAGATAGAACTCTCTCCCTTTGTAAAAATAAAAATAAAAAAACTGGCAGAGTATTCCACAGAAATAGTGTACAGTAGAACATGCTTTGGAAATTATCATTTCTTAATGATCATTATTATTTCTACTTCTAATTGCAAATTCCTCAAAGGATGTTTAATGTAAAATAAATTCAAGGCTATCAAGTGCCATGGTGACTGACTCCATGATGAAGCAGAAGGGGAAATGAAGGCATGGCTGAGGGGAACATGAGGGACCAGGATAGGGTGTCATGAAGACGGAGGGTCAGGGCCACTGCCTGTGTCAGAATTAGGATGGGAGCTGGGGGTGGAGGCTGAGCATGTAACTGACATGAAGGATCTTCTCCTGAGCCTCAGATTCGCTGCACAGTGATCCCACCACAACTGGAGAATTGGGGGTGACAGGGAAGTGTGAATGCCACCTGTGCCAGGATAGGCAGTGAACAGAAACCCCTTCCCAGGGGCTAGGAGCCCCAGTCTTGGGCTTACAATTGGGGTGAATAATGCTGGCTGGAAGAATTTGATCTTGCATTTCCCCAGACTAACTGGCAAGCAGATTTTCTTTCTTTATAATAATTTATCACTTACAAGACACCAGAGCTACACAGAGATCGTTGAATAATAGATGAAATTGTGCTGAACCACGTTTCTGCCCTAAGGAGTTTTCCATGTCGAGGAACCCGTGGAATCATGTCGAACAAGAAGAACGCAATCTTGCTGTCTCATCAAACATGATGGGTGGTATTCCCGGTGAGCGGGGAGGGAGGTGGGGACAGAGGCAGAGATGGGAGGTTCCTGTAGTGCAGAAGAGAGAAAACAGAGGAGCTCTACCTGCCATCCAAATACTGAAGGGAAGATGGAGCAGAGCCACCTGAGGGTGGGGGCTGAGCCCAGGGGCTCCAGTTAGGACCTCACCCTAAATGTAGCCCCACTGCCCAGAGCTGGGAACATCTCTGGGTCCATGCCGGTCACCAAAAAATGCAAATAGTAGAGTCAAATCAGTTAGGTCAGTAGACTGACCCTGAGCAGCACTGATGAAATGAGACTTGGCTAGAGGGGGCAACTTGTCTTTAAGAGGGAGAAAGAAGGACGTAAACAGGAACCTGCCTCAGGGCCAGGGTGGGAGGCCCTGAGGCCTGGCCAGAGGGTGGAATTTGGAGCCCACGTCCTCACAGGCATGTCTGGAACCTGTCTCATTCCCCCTCAGGGCTCCTCACACCCGAGTAGGCTGATGGCCCGCCCACCACCCCTGCTCCAAGTGTGTTTCAGCATTCAGAGCTCGGGAGATTGTCGGATGTGAAGGAAAGGAACAGTGTAGATTGAATGACACCCCAGGGGGGTTTATGGAACTGCAGTAATAATTTGTGCATCAGACACGTGAGCACCAAGTGGGACACACCTGGAGAAGAACGCCTTGAGCCACTTCTGCTCAGGTTCTGAAGCTGTGAGGGTCAGGGACGTGTGTGATGTCACCTGACCAGTGACCTCAGTGCAGGCTGAGGATTCACCTCTGATTCTGACTCTACTAGGATGCTCCCTCCTCCAGATGCAGTTTTATTTCTCAAACAAATCCCCCAGGGCTCCCTGGTCCCTGAGAAGGAGACCACCCATGTTGACCAGAGGGGTGCCCACTGCACACGGGGCTCCCACCCATGACCCTTCACCCCAGAAGTGGCCTCCAGAAAACCCTGGACCTCCACAGGGTCCCAGTGTCCCTGGGATGCCCAGCCATCAGACTTGGAATGAACGTCTTGGGTTCCCACTGGCCTGGAGTGGCCTGGGAAGCATTCATCTGTCCACAGCGCCATTTTCTAGAAGACTGAGTGCCCACAGGAGACCCTCCTGTATCTGCAAAGAGATGGGTTCTCAGTGGCATTTTGTGTGGGATGGCCCACCCCCTCCTTCAGCAGTGACCACATCACGGGTTCCCCCACCCCATCTGGCTACCCCCTGCTGTGTGGTTCCTTCCTGCATCTCCTAGGTCCTGCTGGGCCTGTGCCCACGTGTTGCTGGGATCCATATCCAGACCCACCATAGGGCTGACTGTTCATCCTCTCTGGGCCATCACTGGAGGCCGAGGCCCAGGGTCCAAGCATTTCTGTAGGGAGGGTGCGCTGTATCCCAGAAACCTGCCGTACCAAATGGGATCAGAGGGGTCCTTGGGACTCTGGAGTTGGAAGTCACCATCTTCTTGAAATGACTCGGATTGGAGACTGCTGGGGAGCTTCCATGCCTGGTCAGCCCCAAATCCCGAGACGTGACAGGTCTTACTCAGGGAACAGAGATAGAAGAGCCCCAAGTCCGTCAGGGTCAATTCTGAGCCTGAGTTCAGGGTAGGGACCCAAGAGAACCGCTTGTTGGAGCCTTGGAGTTGGGCAGGGGTCCCTCCTCGGAAAACCCCAAACCTGCTCTAATTGGAACTGCCGGCTGCAGAATCTGGTCCCTCACATCACAGAAAGGCAGCACTCAGTGTGAAAATTTAGGGAAAAAGGCAAGTCCACAGCCTGACTGGTAGAGAACTGAGGGGTCCCCAGGATCTTCTTTGTCTGGAAGCTTTAACAGACATGCATGGTTTCACAGCTGCTGGGGATGCGGCCACGAATGGAGATGGGGCCTGAAATCTGCCCCGGCAAGGTCACTAGGCTTGGCAAGGTCACCATGCCCGGGCAAGGTCACCAGCCCCATGGACCAGTGCTTCTCAAATATTTCTGTTTTTCAAAATAAGCAAGAAAGTCATGTATTTAAAACAAAACCTAGCTTTTCTGTTCTCTGGATGAAGGTGTGAGCAGTCTCTTCTCTTGACAGAGGGACCTTTCAGGGTCAGAGGAGCTCGATTCACCCTCAGAAGTCTACACCAGAAATCACTCATTTCTTTGAGGTCAAAACCTTGCCTATAGGAAAACCAATTTTATAGCCAGATGATGTATAAACAAAAAAGGAGAGGAGACTCCTTGGTGGAGAAATGAGTATATGAGTAGTTATGATCATCCTAACCAGAATTTAAGAGAAAATCTTTTGAGTGCCAGAATACAGAAAATCTGCAATTCCCTGGTGTAATTGAGTATACTTTTACAGACTTTATTTCTGTTTTGGCAATTAATTCTTCCATAATGGAGATACGCTAGTTAATTTAAGTCATAATTAAAAACAAACCTAGCTTATATATTGATTTCATTACATTGTATTTCATTTCTGTTTATCGTTTCACATTTTAACAAGTTAATAAAGGAGCCATTTTATGTATTCCTTTAAACCACTTACAAACCCAAAGTACGTTTTGAATAGAAATGGAATTTGTGTGGCACATTTTTTTTCTCTTCTATAACAATGACGGTGTTGTTTAAGTGACATTGAATAATCAAGGGGAAACCAGGAATCCAATATTTGTTCTGAAGGAATTCTGTTCTCCTGGTTTTCCAGGGAAAATGGGTTCCCATTTGCACTTGAAAGATGATGGTCGGGGAGAGGGGGAGGTCTCTATTCTATCTGATGAGGACAATGAGTGGATTAATCCCTTGGGACCAGGTGGTTACCTGGGAAGGTAAAGGCAGGAGCAGGGGCCTGTTTTAGACATTTTCTAAGTGTCCACCCCTGTTGATCTTCACACATGAAAGACCTCACTTCTTTCTGCCGTTCCCTCCTGTCCTACCAACTGGTTGAGTGTCTTACGTCCAGGACTCGGTGGCCCTCAAACCACATGGCCAAGCCCACTTCCCGTGGTCATCCAGCCTCCCATCCATCACCTGGGCTGGGCTCCTGGCTAGATCTCTATAGATGTAGAAATACACATACATTTTATGTATGTATATATATATATATATATATACATACACGGACATTTAGTACTCAGAGAGATAACCCCTCGAGGTGGTGCCATTAAATACTCAGAAGCCACCCCCGTGTGCTGTTGTTCCCGCTGTTCCCTTTTACAGACTCGCCCTGAGGTTCCTAACCTACCCAAGGTCACAGCCTCAAGGTGAGGCAGGGCCTCCTGCTCTCAGAAGAAGTAGCTGCCGTTCCTCTGGAATAAATGGCAAAGCTGGGAATGTTAGGCGTATTGGGTGAGTCTGTAAAACTGCTCTAAAAAATAAAACCTTTTTCAAAAAGAAGATTTATGATATAGTTCCTCATTCCAAAAAGGAAGACCAGTGAAACTCACTATCTAGAACCAGGTACACCCACTAGTTTGGAGACTAGGCAGTCAGACTGTGTCGTCCTTAAGAAATGACTCGTTGTGAGTCTCAACTGCCAAACCGAATCCTCTGAGAGTGGAGACGGTCGGTGCTTTATGAGCTGGGCCCACGGGGCTCAGCTGGGGATGGGAGAGGTTCCAGAGGAGGTGGCTGCCTGGACAGGGCTCCACGCTCGGGGAGAAGAGCTGGTCACATGGACCCACACGGCCAGCCGGTGTGCCAGCTTGGGGAGCTTGGCAACTGGGAGCCGAGGGCACAGCACGGAGACACCGGATGATGAGGGTAGGGTCTGGTGGGGGTCAAGGCGTCCTCCTCCTGCTGGTACTCTTTCCTGGGTGGTAAACTGGACATTCAGGTGACCTGCACCCCGTTTTGTGCTCTGTGAAGACTTCCTCTCCGTAAAGACAATTGGATGCAGGGTCCCCTTTGTGCCTGTGACAGTATCATGTGTGACTGGGCACACAGGCGACCTAGCATGCCCTTCACTGCTGATCAGCAAGCTCTCTGATGGAACCAACAGGCTTCTCCTTACAAGTGATTATTAACTTCGAGTTACGTGTGTCCTGTAATTCCCCCATTTTCATCTTTCTTTAATAAAATCCAGAAATTACATGAATCCGCTGCAAGAACAAGGGCGTGGCCAGACTGGACCAGCCGTCATCTGAGAACACTGAGGTCTGCCGCGTGGAATCCCCTGGGCCGCAGCCCACCGGTCACTTGGGGAAGCACAAGTCTCAGTGCAGTTTGTAGTGGGTGGGGCTCACCCTGGGAGCTGTGAGGAGTGGGTGGGCCCCTGGGCCTAGACTGTCTGCTGGCCCCATGCGTGGGTGATGACCCCGTGCTGGGGGGACGGGCCTGCCTGTGGCCTCTGCTCCAAGTGCTCTTCCTAGTGCCGTTTCCTGAGCAGCATCATGAACCCCAAAGTAAGAGCTTTGGGGTCCTGGGCTGACGCCCTTACAACCCAGAGGTGGTCAGGGGACCTGAGTTCTTACCAGTGGCTATATCGCTGAGCGCCCCCACCTGCCGGCCATGAGGGCACAGTGCTGGGCATTCACCACCTCCCCCATCTTAGGGGTGGTAAAGATGCCCCCAGCCCCGTGGCCACTGTGTCCCAGACTCAGGGGAAGGACCTCCCCCAGCACCAGGGGGCAGCAGGGAGCCTCGTGTGTGACCTGGGACATTGTTCCCTGAGCGCCATATCCCCAAGACCTGACGTGAGGACAGGCCTCAGCCAGATGGCCTCTGAAGTCGCAGGGCCGTGTGAGGCCGTGAAGGATACCCAGCATGTCCCAGCCTGCCTGGGGTCACCCATAAGCCCTACAGTGCCCCACTCTGTGCACACACATCCCATCCCTAGTTGGCCCCCCAGGGCCCCTGAAAGAGCCTGGTCTCCCTAAGACCCCAGCACGGGTGTTTCCAGGGAGGCAGGCAGGGCGCCTCCGACACCGCTGACCCTGGAGGACAGTGCCCCCACCCGTGGGGGCACAGGTGGCTCCTCCAGGAGCAGACGGAGGTGCCTGCCCCTCCTCTGCATGGAGTGCCCCGGGGAGCCGGGCGTCGGAAGTGCCCGGACCCCCAACAGGAACAGCCGCAGAGCTTTGGGCCCCACCACCACCTGGCCGGGGAGACTGCGGGTGGAGGAGGCGAAGGACTACCGGAAGACGCTGGCACCGCAGACGGGCTCGAGGACCAGCGGGGCCTCATGCGCTCTGTCCCATTGCTCACTGCTCTGGTGTCTTCGGGGCCCCGTTTCCCCGTGGTCACAGCCCAGGCACTGGCACAGCGGAGTCGTCATTTCTCCCACTCGGAGAAGGGGCTGGTCATGTAACGACAGACTCACACCTCTGCCTTTTAATGAGCCGGGCAGCCTGGCCATCGATTTACAGCAGCTTCTTAAGCAGGCAGGGGAATGTGTGAATTTTAATTCTTTTTAGGAAACAAAACAGCAGAATTGCTCTGCTCGTAAAATCCAGACCCAGGCAAACTGCTTCATGAGGGGTGAATTAATTAGCTCTACTTATTAAGGTTTTACTGTTATTGATTCATCCTGCTCTATCAATAATCTTAATTCACCCATAGAACCAATTCAGTTTAATAACTTGTGAAGGGAAGTCGGGAAACTGAGGGCCCTGTTAGAATAGGACAGCCTGAAGTTTCTCATTTCAGGACTGCATGTCTGTCTGTCCATACCACCCCAGGTGTCCTACACCCTAGAAAACACCCCCACATCCCTCTTACCCGCCCTGCTCCCTGCTGCTTCATGGCAGGTCATGGAACAGCTTGTGACAAGCTGACCCATGCACAGCCACCCCAAGCTACCTCCCCTCCCCTCACTCCAGGCCAGGACATCCCCCTCCCCCCAGACCCGCAGTCCCTCCCTTGAACCCCTTGGTCCACACTCGCCTCCCTGGACATGTCTGGGCTTCTGACCAACATGGCTGCGTGTTACTTCTCAGGCCTTGCTGGGCGTTCAGTTTCTTTGCACGGACAGTCCTGCCTCCCTGAGCAGTAAGCCCAGATGTCCTCCGGGGCCCAGGTGAGCCTCCCACGGCTCCCTTCCTGTCTTGAGTGGCAGGTGGGCCTGGTGTGCCAGGTGCTTGGTCCTTAGCATTTGAAGCTTGAACAAAGCTGCATTGAGCTGCCAGCCTTCTCAGCACATTTCTGACCAACATTTGACCCTCGAGGACACCATCTTCTCCAACCCAGCCCCCTCTGAAAGCCAGACCCTCCCAGGACAGGCCATGCGGAGCCTGTGCCCAGGGAGGCAGGCAGGCTCAGTGTGCAGGCTTCTGACCTCCTCTCACTACCCCCAGACCCCTGCCTAGGGTTCCAGGATCCAGTGGCCTCCACCGCAGTCAGGACCCAGGTTTTGCTCAGTTAGGTCTCCTCCCCTTAAGTACAGACAGAAAAGGCAGCGGGGGTCCCACCTCCCGGCTGCCACACACTATGGACCCACGTCAAGGCCCTGCCATCACGAGGGAGGAGGCAGGGGCTCAGAGCGGGGATGTCCACACCCGGGGGTGGGGACCGGAGGGGTCCTGAGCCCCCAGAACAGTGCAGGGAGGAGGGGAGGAGCCATTCCCAAGCCCATCTCCACGGCTTCTCAGTCAACATGCCCGAGCCCCCGGCGCACACGCACCACCACACCCTGAGAGTCCTCAGTGGGAGCACTACTCACATCCGGCTGTTCCTCTCTGGATGGAAGGGGTGGTTGCTCCGGTTCATTCCCTGAACTCACAGAGGGAGAAAACCAGAGAAAGCGAACCTGACAGATAAACTATGGTTTTGTGAGCAAGCACATTGTACATATTTCCATGAAACTGCAAAGAAAAATTGCGGTGCAGGCTTTAAAAAAATAAGAGCAGTTCAAAAGTCTCATGTCCAAAAGAACTCCCTTAGTTCAGTAACAGTTCATGCAACTCTCTGTGCTCCGAGGGTGCATGCGCTCTGCCTCCAGGGTGTGGGCGGGCATCCAAAGGCAGGAGAAGACACCCAGACATGTGGGGGAAGAAACTGGGGACCTGTCTTTCCTGTTTAACATGCCTTAATCGGGGGCACATTTGAAGTTGTTTATAGAAAGGGTTTTTTTCACAATATTCAATACTGATTTACTGGAATAAAGAAATGAGATTAATTTGAACATGCTGCTGCTGCTAAGTCACTTCTGTCGTGTCTGACTCTGTGCAACCCCATAGATGGCAGCCCACCAGGCTCCCCTGTCCCTGGGATTCTCCAGGCAAGAGTATTGGAGTGGAGTGCCATTGCTTTCTCCAATGCATGAAAGTGAAAAGTGAAAGTGAAGTCGCTCAGTCGTGTCTGACTCTTAGCGACTCCATGGACTGCAGTCTGCCAGGCTCCTCCGTCCATGGGATTTTCCAGGCAAGAGTACTGGAGTGGGGTGCCATTGCCTTTTCCTAATTTGAGCATAGTGTCTTATTAAACCAGCCTTGGTTTTGTGTTTTAAAGAAAAAAAAAAATGATATTCTTAGAAAACAATTTCTCTGTCTAGAGAAGTAGGTTCACAGACAATTCAGTCCTCGATTGATTGGAAGACCCAGTGAGTGGACGCTTCGAAGGTCCAAAAGCAGGCAGGTGCTGAGGGAAACACAAGTTTCCTGGGGCACCTCCAGATGGAGCTAAGAGTAAAAGTAGAAACTGAAGAATAGGCCGTGCGGGAGCCCAAGGAGACCTCGGCTGCTCATTCTGGGCACAGAGGCTGGGTGCCACCCCCGCCCCAGGAGCTGTGAGGCCTGGGCTCAGCCAGAGTGCGGCGGGGATGCTGGGTGCCCTCGGATGGGATGGGGGTCACTGCGATGGAGCCAGTCGGCTCGGGTCCCAGCTCCGTGTCTCCTGCCTCCCGTCCTGTCTCTCCCCTTCTCTGTCCCTGTCTTTCCATCACCATCTCTGTCTCTCTCTGTCTCTCCCTTTCTCTGTCTTTCCCTCCCTCTCTCTGCATCTCTCTGTCTCTCTCCCTCTCTCTGTGTCTCTCTGCCTGTCTCTATCTCTGTCTCTCCCTCTCTCTACCTGTGTCTGTCCGTCTCTCTCTGTCTCTCTCCCTCTTTCTCTGTCTGTCTCTGTCTCTCCGTTTCTCCCTCTCTGTGTCTCTCTGCCAGTCTCTGAATCTCTCTGTGTCTCTCTGCCTGTCTCTGCATCTCTCTGTCTTTCCCTCTTTCTCTGTCTCTCTGTCTCTGTCTCTCCGTTTCTCCCTCTCTGTGTCTCTGTGTCTCTCCTTCTCTCTGTGTCTCTCCTCTCTGTGTCTCTCCTTCTCTCTGTGTCTCTCTCTGTCTCTTCCCCTCTCTGCCTGTCTCTATATCTCCCTGTGGCTCCCTCTCTCTGTCTCTCCTTCTCTCTCTGTCTCTGTCTCTCTCTCCCTCTGCCTCAGTCTCTCTCTCTGTGTCTCATCTTGTGTGTTAAGAGGCAAATATGTCCAGGGTTCAAGGCCCATTGGGAGAAACAGTCCAGATGCAGCAGGCTGTGTCAGGAGTCTCAACAGGAGATTGGGTGGTTTCAGGTCAGACCACCACCTTCCGTGCAAGCACACGGGACTGTCAGCAGGTTTATCTTTCTCAGGACAGGACCCGTAGACTTCCTGTGATTGTCAAAGGCACTCAAGCCCAGCATCTACCATCACTGGAATTAGTGACAGCGTGTAGCCCTTCACTTTGTAAAGCTCTTCAATTCCCCATGTCCGCCCTGAAGTCTAAGCTGAAGAGAATTCTGATTTGAATTCTGTTCCTCTCACCCTGAGTTTTATATTCTTTTCTGAAAGGAGTGTTTTATATTTATGTATTGCGTCTGGTTTTCTTATTGCTTTTGAGTCAGTCATAGCCACATCATTATATGTTCATAAAAATCACTTTAGCTACATTTTAGAATTTAAAAGAAAACAGTTTTTTTGGAAGCAATTTAAGACAAGAACAGATAGCAGTAGTGTAAGTTAAGACTTTATCATTAAAATGATTGTATATAGAGTATGCAGAGTGATTCTATATAGAATATGTAAAAGTAAAGAGTGTGCAACTTCAACTCTCTGTTTAGGATGCAAATTATCTCCAAAGTGGCTTTAGTTTTAAATAATAGTCAGAGCTGTGTTTCCTCCAGTTGAATTAGCCATATGCTGTCAAGAGTAAACATCACTGAGACACATGATGACCAGATACTACTGATGGATGTGCTTTATTCTCATCTCCCCTAACTCCCGGCCCTGTATCCTCTATATCCCCCAGGATCTGACTCTCGCATTGAGCAGTGACCAAGGGGAACAACCAGGACTTCACAAGACCTGGCCTTTAGGGCAGCAACTGGGGAAAGAAATCAGGATCCCTGCAGAAGCCAAGTGCAGAGGCACCAGGTGTGTAGATGTGCCAGTCCCCAGGAAACCAGGGAGCCGGTCCCCTAGGCACAGGGACCAAGGCTGAAGGCTCCACATGAAGGAAGCCAGTCTGACGCATCAGCAGCAAGAGACCCAGTGGCCCTGCACACATGCCCAGGGCCCTTCTGGGCTTTCTCCAGACTAGTCTCAACCACGAGGAGAAACAACATCACAAAAGTATTGAGAGTCTTCAACTCCATCATTCTTGGACCAACCTGGGCAAAGAGGTTGGACTCCTGGCTTATCCTCGAGAACAGTTAGACAGAGATGGAAATGCGGATGCTGGGGTCACGAGAACCAACACAGCAGCTGGTGTAAGAACAGGTGCTCTCACGGCCTGGGCCAGAACCTCCTTTTCTCCCAGGACAGGCAGGCCAGTCCGCATGCTCACCAAAACACACAGGTGGTTCCTTTAGCATCTCCCAAACAGTGTTTGCCCCACTTTTCTTTAGAAGGATGACTGGGCAACAGACCAGGTCTGACATGCTCTGTTAGAGCTGTGTGGCCCATCCACCGGTCATCCTGCCGGACCTGGGACAGCTGGGCTGCGGCCCGGGGTGGACACGTGGTGGGGAGGCTGGGGAGTGGAGCAGGGTGAAGGCCAGGCCTGGGGTTCCGCTGGGTCAGGAGCCAGTGGGACTGGGGCGATTGCAGGAAGTGGGGGTGGGGAGGCGTGCGGGTCACAGTGGGGAGGCTGGTGTGCAGGGTGCAAGGCGCCCAGAGCCAGCAGATGTCTGGGTCCTTCTCTTCAGCTCCAGTTCCAACTGGGAAGATGGGTGTGGTGTCTCCCGACAGGTCCCCATCAGAGAACAAAGCCTCCTCCATGGATTCACAGAGATGACCACAGAGAGCTGGTTCTGTGGGCAAGGGAAGGGCTGGGAAGATGAGAGAAAACCAGGTGTGGCCACAATCACAGAGGCCTGGGCTAGGACAGAGCGAGCAGGTGGGCACCCAGAAACCAGCCTGCCCTGAAGGACAGAGAGGGGAAGGCCGGCCAGAGGCAGGCCCTCCTGGGCACCCAGGGAGGTCATGGGCTTCAGGCCACCTCTGCTGTCATTCCTCTAGTTCCAGAGTTCTCCTGTCCTCAGGGAGCGTGGACGTCATCTGCAGATGAGCTGGGTATGCACGTGGGGACCGGGTGCTCACGCCTGTGATCATCAGTGCAGGGAAGGAGAAGCTGTGAGCTTTTCAGCCTGCCTCCAATGCCTTCTTTCTCTCTGACCCACTACATCTCCCTCTCAACACGTGTATTTTTAGGCCTCTAGGCAGAAAGGACTGTGACTCCTCCAGGAATAACTTCTTTGAAATCAAACAGAAGGAACGAGGTGTTTCTGTGCAATGCAGACGCCTAGGGCCTATTAGCGCGTCCTTCCTTTTGATTTCCGTTTTCCTGGCAGGAACCACACTTCCTTCAAGGCTGGAATCACCTCTCTGATGAGGCATGCTCTTCTCGCTTGCCGAGCCCGCCCTCCTGGGTCAGGCCAGAGGCCTCTCTCACTCCACTGACCCCGCGGAATCCAGCATTGGCGTGATCGAGGGCAGTTCTCAGAGGCGCCGGAGCCAGCGGAGTTTGAACCGAATCCAAAATGCATGTGCCGTGCAGCTTGGGAAAACGCAGCAATTAAAAGCAGCTAAAACTAAGCAATTTATGACTTACAGATGTCAATTTATGACAGAAATCACTGCATATATTGTACCAGCAAAGTGACATTTATTTGGTAATTAATGATTAAAACAGTAATTTCCCAACATTAACAGCCACCTGGTGTCTGGTGGCGGTGAGAGAAGCTTGCCAGGGCTGGGCTGTCTCCTCGTGGTGGTGGGAGTGTCCCCACCCCAGACCCTGTGCCCCAGCCAGCTGCCCCATCTCAGCCCAGAACCTTCCAGATACAATGGGCACAGCCTGTGAGGCTGGTGTACAGTTTCTGCCTCAAAACATCTTACAAGCATTTGCTGAATGAGTGACCTCATCAATGAATTAATTAATAGTTTGATTCCATAGGAAACAAAAAAACAAAGCAGACAGGAAATGTAGAAGTACCTGTGGAGACCTGGGGGTCCCCCTCCCCATTTCCCTGGGCCAGGCCTGGCTGAGATCCCACCCAAGCTGGCACCCTAGTGAGTCTGAACGTCTGTCCTCCTTCCTCATAGATTTAGTTGTCGGTGTAAGAAAGATGTCCTCTGACCCTTACCTGTAGGGCCCTGACCCAGTGCAGAGCAGACCACCCACTGCTCCCTGCACTCATTGCTCCCCAGCCCGGAGGTCACATGGGGTGCACAGGTGACATGCAGGTCTGCCTCCCCCGCTCTCAGAGTGCACCCTGGATGTGCTGCTGTGTCACAGTGACGGGTCCCACTGCTCAGAGAGGGCGAACACAGGCAACAGGCTGCACAGCCACACCAGGAGGTCCCCAGCATTCTGGTGATGAAGGACCACATGAGGGCTGGGGCAGAAGCCAACCACACTCAGCCTCCCTCAGGGTGCTTGACATTGTTTGCTCAGGCCCCCTAGCCAAGATTAGGGTCTGCTCCACTGTCCACTCTCCATTTTGCAGTGGGGCTTTTACACCACGTCCACTGACCCAGGGCAGCGCTGGGCACAGTCTGGTGGTTTAAGTAGCAGGTGTTCATCACTGCCCAGTCCTGGAGACTGGATGTCCGATATCCAGGGTGGGCAGGCTGGCTCCTCCCAAGCCCTCTCTCCTGGGCATGGACACCACCTTCTCCTGTGTCCTCCTGTGGTCATCCCTCTGTGTGCATCTGTGTCCTCACCTCCTTTCTTATAAGGACCCCAGTCACATGGGATCAGGAGCCCCCACATGACATCATGATTCCTTTATCCCCTCCATAAAGGCGCATCTCCAAATGCAGTCACCTCTGGGGTCCTAGGGTCAGGACTTCACATGTGAATTTGAGGAGCATAACTCAGGCCACAGCACAGCACTCTTCTACCATTTTCATGCTTTAAAAGTACATGATGTCCAGGTAGAAGGCTGTGCTGGGGGTCCTAGCTCTGCTGCCTTCTAGCCTCATTCTTTCCAGGGGAGGGAGCCTGAGGTCTGGGCTTTCCCCTCTGTGGAGTCAGGGTAACTGCCACATGCTCCCCAAAGTCTCCACCACCTCTGTGGGCTCTGCAACCTCCTCCTACAATCAAGTCACTTAACCCCAAAGCCACTAGATGGACTGGTGCCTCCAGGTCTCTGGGAAGCAGGGTGTGTCACCCACATGAGCCACTCAGCTTTAACCAGCCAGAAAGCTGACGTCCCTTCCACGGGTTTTAGCAGCAAAAATGTCTTCCGCATTTTTCTTGGTTTTCAAAGACATGTGGTGCTGCCGAGGCTTCGGAGCCAGATAAATTAGTACAGTGGCCTCGAAAAACGGAGCTTTCTTAGATAACTGCTGGTGCTCTCTGTCACAAGCCAAGGAACAGGAAGTCATCTCTGCAGTTCTTTGAGGTCAGCACTTCCAGGAAATTCAGGGAGAACAAAGCAACCAAGACGGGGGCGTGGAGACTTGCTCAGAGACAGGAGAGAGGAAAACAAATCCAGTGCCTTGGCGTGTTCTCTCAGTGTAGCCCAGCTCGCAGACAGAGCTCACGGAGAACAGGATGGCACAGCCAAGGCCATGGGTGCCCGGGACACCTTGGACAACGCTCGGCCGCTTGCCGGGCTGCAGGGTGCGCTGTCCAGGGTGCTGACGCTAGGCTTCCTCAGACAGGACAGCACGCTCTGCCCTGTCCAGAATCACACTGGCAATGTGGCCGGCGTGGCCCACATCTTAGCTGCACATCCCGCTCTTATGGAGCCCCTGGGGCGTGCTGAGCGGGGACAGTGGGATCTGCCGTCATCCAACCCCCACCCCCTGCAGGCCTGCTCCACTGTCCACACAGAAAGCAGCCCCTCAGCATGAACTCTGTGTGCTTTCAAGTCTTGCTTTCAACAGCAGCTATGCGTGGGTTCTCGGAAACACCGAGAAGCCCCTTTTTGCAAGACAGAAGTTCCTAAAATAAAGACAAAGTCCACTAGGATGGGACCAGCTTGATCTCTGTGACCCAAGCCCCCCTCTGCATAGAAGCCATGGCTGCACACCCTCCGGGCTCAGAAGTTATCGGCCCTCTTCCTACAGGATGGGGGAGGGGGGTGCGGTGGTGAATACAAGCACCCGTCACCCAGAGCATCAGGCACGGGTGTTTCACCACATCATTTGTCAGGGGTGCTTCCCGTTTCAAAGGCTCCCTTCATCCGTTGAAGAATGAAGTCAGTGACAATTTATCTTCCTTCGGATGCAAACGTTTCTTTTGCCGTGAGAATCCGCTCAGCTGCAGAGGCTCTACAGGAGATGCAAATAGTTCCAAAACAATAAATGCAACTAGGACGGCATTGTCGGTGCTGTGATGTCTAAATTGTCCTCCCATTAAGTCTGAGAGGTTCGTGAGAGCTTTAATTGATCTCTTTTTAGATACAATGAGCTATCAAAAATGGAATACTGAATAGCAGGCTTTTTGTCTGCAAGTCGCACGGGGAGGAGAAGCTATTTTAAACCGTGCTCCCAGCACACTAATCACACCAGGCCCCAGGATTCACCCACCTCGTAGATGCCCTCCTTGGGGCCCCTCTTCCAGGTCTTGAAGGACCTGGCATGGCTGGTGGGGGCGGGGAAAGGAGGGCAGAGGACCTTGGGCATCAGCTCTTCAGGGTCCTGTACCTGACTCATGTTTCTGGGGCTAAGAATGTAATGGGGCTGGGGGACATTCCTTCCTGTGCACCCACCTGCACCACCAGCCAAACGGGGCAAGACTGCAGTCTCCATGCAGCCTCATCTCCACGGCCTCAACTATCCAGAACCAAACGCCAGCCTTGGAAACCTGTGGGCCTGGATGCCAGGTCTAAACCATGTCTGGGTCGGGCCCTGCCTCCTAAGATGTACAGGGAGAATCTTGTCCAGTGGAATATTCTGCAAGGAGTCTCAGAGGAGGTTTCCTGGAGGTCCCAGTGGCATAAACTGGTTTACTGACTGTACATTTCTGCCTATGTTGACTCCAGAGAAATCCTCTCTCCCCGGGGACATCCTTGGACATCCCCTCCCAAGTAGGGCCTGTGGACCTGCCCTCAGGACAGGAGAACAGAGGCCACCAGGGATGAGGAACAGAATACACACTCCTCTCCTCGTTGTTGAGAACAGGGGCCTGGATCCAGTTCTCAGCTGAAAAGGACTCTGAGTTGCCACTGTTGAGATGACCTCCCACTGTCTGCTCCACCTCTAATTATCAGTCTGCCTTCCGGGCAAAATGGCGCTATTCAATTATTGTTTTTTGTTCACTTGTCAGCCACAAAAAAAAAAAAAAATCACTGCTTTCAAACCAGCTTAAAGAACAGAAATTCTGCAAATTGCTTTCTCAACCTAGTTACTTCAGACCTAATACCTCTCTGCAGAGTGTCAAAAATTGTATAATGCTATGTTGCCTGCAAATCGTGCTTAATGTGGCTGTTTCAATGATTTGTTGTACATTATGTAATTTTATTGAAATGATTTCTTTTGTCACCACTTGGTATGTGGCTCATTCTGACACTTCCCACTCGTCACATAAAATACACATTTGATCCCAGCCCTGTAAATAATCACAGGATTGTCGCCAGGGCTGAGTGGCTTCACACTCCCTAGTGAGGCGAGGCTGGAGCCAGTTCCCAGGTCAGAAGTGGGGTCACGGCAGGACCCACAATCCACGGCCTCACCATGTCCACCCCCCTCTCAGTTTTGCCTTTCTCTCATTTTCAGAGAAAAGGGGCCAGTTCTCTGAGAGTCATCCTGGAGACCTCACACCCTGGCCTTGGGGCAGCTGGACCTGATGTCCTGCAAAGCGGAGGCTGGATGGGGCAGGGCAGTATGAGGCTGCTGGTCAGCGAGCGTGTCCCATGAGGGCCACCCCTTTTCTGTGGCCCCTGGAAGGACTGGCTCAGAAGGCGGAGGCCTGTCTGGCCCAGGTCTTGCTGCCACGTAAGGGGTGGTCCCTCCAAGCAGGTGTGTGTGACCCTGAGAGTCTGATCAGCCGGCAGAGGGGGCTCTGCTGGCCAGGCACCCTGAGCCCAGAGGATTCCCTCAGCCCACTCCCAGTTCCCATGTCCATGGCCTGGCCAGCAGTGCATCCCCAGGTCCTCTTGGCAGTGCCTGCATTTCTAGGATAAAGCTCCCAGCAAGTCCTCACTGCCCTCAGCTGTTCTCTTCTCCCCTGACCCCTAAGGGAGCGTTTGATAAGCATTTGTCCTTTCTTTCCGGGCCTCTCTTCTGCTCCCAGGCACATCTGTCCGTGTCCACACCTGAGAGAGGAGCGGAGGACTCTCTGCAGTCTCTTTAGAAGGACCTGGTCCCATCCTGGAGGCTCCACCCTCAGGACCTCATCACCTCCCAGAAGTGGCAGAAGCCCTGCTCCTGACACCATCATCTGAATTCGGGGCTGCTGTTCAGCCAGCAGCCCCCCACAGGCCTTGTGCTCTCAGGTCTCCTGCAAGTCCGTTTTCTTCCTGCTCTTAGAGGCCAGGATTCCAGATCGTCCTGGAATCCGAGGGAGAAGGGGCACTTGCTTCCAGTGGGGTCAGGAGACTAGAGGCCTTGGTGGGAGGTGTGTGTCCACTGCAGAAGGCCTGCACCTGTGGCCATGGCCCCACACTGGCCTCCTCCCGTGGGACAGAGCAGGGCTTGTGGGGCCGGAGCTAGAGACGAGGAGACTATGGATGCACCATCCACCCAGTGTGGAGGGACATAGCAGCTCATTGGGAGGCGCAGGTGAGCAGTGCCCAGGCAGCTCAGAACCCGGGAGCTGCGGTGACAGCGTGAGCGATGCTGACAGGTTCCCCTCAAAGGGAAGCAGGTGTCAGGAGGGAGATGAAACATGCCTCCCTGTCACCTCGCATGGAACAAATGGACAGTGGGGCCTGGCCCCCAGAGGCACAGCCGTCTGGGGAGAAACGGGAGAGTCGAGTCTGAGGTTATAAATCACCGTAATTTGTTACAATTTCCAAAGACAAATATGACAGGGTGGAATTACTTTGCAGGGCTGAGGCAGTCATTTGCAGGAGCCATAAAGTGCCGTATAAATCTGAGGACGAGATACATTTAATCTGAGGAAACCGTGCGGCATCAGCTCCGTCTGTCCTGTTTACCAGGAGCTCGGGTGCACCGATGCTGTGGGGTCTCGTCTCTCTCGAGGCAGGCAGGCGAGGTTCACGGGGCCAGGAGAGAGGCTCCTGGGTGCCCGGCACCTGCTCAGGACAGGATGGGACGGAAAAGCCAGCGTCTCCTTTCTGTCTCCTGCGTCCCCCAGGACAGCGATGCCGCAGGGCCCCCGGAGCCTGGACAGACGGGGCGGAAAGAGGTGCCTGGGAATCCCTGAGCATGCTGGCCCAGGGTGGGGATAGGCAACGGCTTTTAGCCACTTCACTTCTGCTGTGTCAGGGGCCGTGTGCATGAGGACGGGGTGGGGGGGCCTCTGGGTGAGGGGCAAGCTGTGCGGGCCCTCCTGAGAATGGAGAAGGCGTGTCTGCCTGGACACGGTTTCAGAAGTGCCGAGGAGTGAAGGGAGGCAGATAGGTGTGCGTGGCAGCTTCCAGCCGCAGGGCTTATGGGAGGAGCCGTGGAGGAGCCGTGGGCAGCATCTCTGTGTTCATGCGATACTCTGTGGGCATCTCCTGGGGCGTCTAAGTTCTCCACAGGAGCCCAGGACTCCAAAGATAGAAGTGGGCCATCCCAGGGGTCCTCACTGCCTCACCCGGGGTCCCCCCGCCACCCCACCTGAAGAACCACATCCCCAGGGAGGTCTGGACTCTGAACATCCACTGAGTTCCCTTCGGGGCACCCCAAATGTGGTCCAGCCCCACGTGTCTGCCCATGGCCTGAGGGCTCAGGGGCCCAGGGACCCCCCTGAGTTCACCACTGACCAAGTTGAAGGGCCAGAGGACTTGCCCACAGCCTGCACAAGGGCACCCTTGGCTGAACCACCAGGCATCAGCATTGAGGGCTTTATAATCAAATGCCCAAGTGAGAAAGACACTGGAGGTGTAGCGAGGCTGCCAGGGCCCCTGAGGGCTTGCGGAGAGCTGGACCCACTTGCGTCCTGCTGCCTGACCTGTAGATGCGTGATGTCACCTGCGCTGGATCACAGATCCCCAGACAGGAAAAGCACGACGTCTGGAAGTGTCTGTGAGGGTGTTTCCCGGTGAGATTCACATTTGCGTCAGAAGACTGAGTAAGCACATTGCCCTCCCAGAGTGGTGGGCCTCATCCTATCAGGTGAAGGCCTGAATAGAACAAGAGAAAGTTCTTTTCTCAGCCTGTGAGCTGGCTCGTTGGTCTCCTCCTGCCTTCAGATGAGATTCAGATGGGACAATGAGGGTGAAGACAACGAGGGTGAAGAACTACTCTCTGATATTTGTTTTCCTAGTTTCTTAAAAGATAAAAAAAATTTAAAAAAAAAAAAAAACAAAAGACAGTACAGAGAACCCGAGATTGACATAGTATCTCAGAGGAGAAAACAGAACATCCACATCACACTCGAAGGATGATTTGTCTTCAGGGTAAGAGACACTGCTGATCAAGAAAATGCCCGCAGAAAGCAGACAGCGCAAACAGTAATAATTAACTCTTTGGGGACAGTGCACAGGGATGTTTTGCTCTGATTCAAATTGCAGGCATAGATGTATTTGATGTCAGTTTGCAGCCAGAGATGCTTGTGATGGTTTCTGAAAACAGCAGAAAAGACAGAGAGCTGGCAGAAATTTAAAGTGATGTGGGAAATCAGGCATGGAATTCTTTCATCCCTTTTTTAGGAAGAAAACTTGGGTTTAAAATATGTAGTTACTGCTTGGCTAGAACAATGATCAGCTAGTGAAGTTACCACATTAGTGAATAAACTGCTCGCTGAGACACCATCAGGCTGGGGTCGGAGACCGGTGGTCTGTTTGGGGCTGAACATGGACTTTGAATCTAGGAACCGTCAACAGTCCGAGACCCAGAAGTGGTCAGGTGTCTCCCACAGGGTCTGGTACACCTTTCATGGTAGAGTCCCTGGGAGGAAGCACATGGGCCCCAAGGCCCTTGTTATCTTTGATCTGTGAGGTCTGATTTGTTAAATGACTTCTGATCTGCTGAGAAGACAAAGCCTGTCAGCTGATTCCTTCATCCAAGGACCCCTAACCGTGCCCTGCCTGTGTGGAGCTCTGTGCCGGCCCTGAGGGCTGTGGTGAGCGGGCCGCAGTAGCCTAGATCTGCTTACCATGGGAAGGCCACTGAGAAAGCCTCTAATTCGGGGACCTGGCCCCAATCCCGACTCCACGGACCTCTGAAGCATCAACAGAACTGTTTCCCCCAAGCTGTCAGGGTCTCTTTCCACCTTTTTTTTACTGGAGTGTAGTTGTTTCACAATGTGTTAGTTTCAGCAAATTGAGTCAGTTACATGTATACATCTATCCCATTTTCATGGACAGGAAATCTAAAAAAGCCTCTATTTTGACTACAGAGGGAGTGCATCCCTTGACCACAGAAGGACCTGCCTCACCCAGAGGGCATGAGAACCTGATTGTGACTGATGAAGGCAGGGGCAGAAACCCTGGGGTGGTGGAGGGGTGCAGATGGGGGAGGGGACAGAAAACCCAGGGTGGTAGAGTGGTGCAGAACCAGGCCCCCAGGCCTTCCTCCAGGCCCAGACAAATTACCAAGTCTGTGTCACCATTTACCAACCCAGGAAACCTCGTAGAATTATCTTGCACAACCTGTGAAATAATTTAGCATATGTGTAAGTCTTAACTCAGTGCTTGATATGCAGCAAGGACTCAATAGATGATTGTTCACAGATGGAGTGTGATATGTAAAGAAGACTGAAGCGTGGCCAGGCGCTGTGAAGATAGAGGACTGGTGGTCTGAAAGGACCATAAATGGAGGTGCATCGTTTGAAGTGGGTTGAAAAGTCTGCACAGGCCAACAGCCGTAAGAATGAGCGGATGTGGACTTGCTCAGATGGAGGCGGGAGTGGGTGCAGGTAGAAGGCCGCCCATTCTGATCCTGGCAGGAGGCTGTGTGTGCAGCTCTGTTATTCACGGCTGCCTCGGGAAGAACAGGGCCCATAAAGCGTGGGGCTGTTATTGATGGTGGCGTGATTATATGTCTCTTACTGCACAGATATATCAGCCTGGCACTTCTTCACTTACTCCAGGAGTTTTATAAGGTACAGTTCAATGGCATTCTTGCTTAGTGAGTAATTTTAATTTGTGCATCCAGAGTGATAGATTTTTGAATGTTAGCGACAGCGAAGACCCATCACTCCTCCTCCCCAGCCCCTGCTCCGCGGCGGCAGGATCACCCTCTCCGCTTTGTCATCCATCTGATGTCCTTGCCCTTATGGCTCCAAACATCTCAGCTGCCAGCCTGTCCTACTCCTCCAGTAGACACGTGATCAAACAGAGGGGAAATTATTCTAATATCTCATTCCATTTCAGCAAATCAGATAGCATCACATGTTACATCTTTAATCTGTAAGCATCCTGTACATATATTGATGGGCTCTATTATGAGTGATCTTCACAACAGGAATGGAAGCCTTCCTGCCAGCTATGGGAAAGGGTTAGTTTTTATTGATTATTATTTCACTTGCCTGATTGACTGAAAATGAAAAGCAATGATGAAGAAATTTTTAACTACCCAGAAACTAGGTTGCTGCTTCCTGTACTCTGGGATCTTTATTTATCTATGATATCTTCAGTGGAATCACCACCTCCGGTTCTGTGAAAGCAAACACTTTGTCCTACGGTGTCGACGAGTGTTCTGTGACGCCCCTCTTACAATGAGGAACCAAGGTGCTGCTAACACAGTACCAACATACATGACATTGACGACTTTACGGAGTTCACTTACAGTTGCTCAGTAAATAGTTTGGGGATATTCAAAGCTCGTTCATCATTGATTTTCATTTTCAAATACACAAAGATAATCAGAAATATGATTAGCCAGTTTCCTGGATTAAACAGTGGGCCAGTGACTCTTCTTCTGTGCTCATGGGGTTGATATCATCCCTAGATGCAAAGGTTCTAAAACCTGAATGGGGTCTGCTTGGGAAGTGACAGCTCTGTGCTAGGGACCCGTTCTCTGTATTTCACATAATTGTCAACAAGCATAGATCCCAGCGCTCAGGGAGCTTCTCGCCCAGGACTCACTCTCAGGGCCTCACCTCCCCTCTGTGCCCTTGCACAGCTCAGGGCATCCTTTCCCCGTGCAGCCCAGGCCGCCCCCCAGGCCGCCCTTCCCCTGGGCACGCCCGGGCACTCTGCCAACAGCCAAGCCCTCCCTCACTACACTCAGCCCCCACAACTGAACTGGGGGCAGTCACCTCAAGCTGCTGGAGACAGTTTGGTGGTGGTGGTGGTGGCGGTTTTGTCTGAAATACTTTGAATTGAAAGGCCCTCTATAGAGAAGAAGCATTGCAGTAAACTGTGCAAAGCAGAGATCTGAAGTGTTTCAGGAAAGTCAAAGAAGAACTGGGAGAAGGTTTTAGAGTAAAGAGAATTGGAGTAAGTAAAATCAGTGTTTCCAGATTGGAGGTCTTCTCTGCCAGATGCAATTATGAGATTTCTGAAGGAAAGGACAATGCCAGTGTTTGATCATTTTATTCTGCAGCTTTAATTATGACCATTTCAAATTTTAAGGATAATGAGTTCTAT
Source organism: Capricornis sumatraensis (assembly GCF_032405125.1). Taxonomy (NCBI): domain Eukaryota; kingdom Metazoa; phylum Chordata; class Mammalia; order Artiodactyla; family Bovidae; genus Capricornis; species Capricornis sumatraensis. The sequence goes on from NC_091083.1 coordinate 49,177,201, forward strand.
AAAGATGGACCTGTTTGTATCTTGATATGCACACGTTACAAGTAGATCCTGGAATCCCTCCTTCCCCAGAAGTACCCAAGAGAAAGAAATTATTCAAGTCAGGGTGCAGCCTTCTCATAGCTATTAGCACATAAAGTGCTTCCTGAGGTGGTCCCCTGATGTGAAAGTCAGGATTTATCAAATCTCATCCTTATTGTGAAGTTATTATTATTTCATTACTAAAGCCCATCACTAAGGCAGGGGTGCTTACTTAAATTGGCAGTTAGCTATGAAGACAGAAGGGTGAAAAGAGTTGGCACCATGTATTTGTGGACATAAATTACATTTAAATCTTGAGGCTCAAACATAGATTTGATTCGTCTCTTCTTTGTGTATTTCATATCAGCAATTTCTGAGGCTGGAAATATTAAGTGTAGAGTTACAGACCTTCCCATTGCCTCTCTCATCATAGATTTGATTCGTCTCTTCTTTGTGTATTTCATATCAGCAATTTCTGAGGCTGGAAATATTAAGTGTAGAGTTACAGACCTTCCCATTGCCTCTCTCATCCATAGCCCATGATTCCCGGAACCCCAGAGCACATGCATACATCACGTGTGGACACCCACATGTGTGAGCTCACACAAGCATGATGACCCTGCCCAACCCCTCCCCTCCACTCCGTCCAAGCGATCACCCAGCTATACTGCTCTCTTAACCTAAGGCTAAGAGCAGGGATGCATCTTGCTGCAGCAAACACTCACAGAAATAGATTTCCATGAAAACCAAACAAAAAGGTAATAGAAAGAGGAAGTAGGAGATATTAAATTTTTCATTAGATCCACTGCTCCAAAGCTTTTAGGCTCTAGGCTCAGGCGCTCCGCTTTCTTGCTGACCTGTAATCCAGTCTCATTCGAGGAACTGAAAACTCAGAATTGTGATGCCACTGGGTCTGAAAAGAATGCCAGAAAGACCAAGGAAATGGATATGTGTTTGAGATGGGAAAAGAGGTGACTAAAGAACCCTGATCACTTGGGTTTTATTTTATATCTTTGCTGCAGAGTTTTAGGAATGAATGGCTATAATCTTCGTGGAGCTTGAATTTAGTGATTCCATGACTATGAAACCTCTATGGGCTTGAGTGCATAGGAATCAAAAGCCTAGACCTTGCGTTTGCTCGATTGCACTGAATACATCCATCGTCTCAGAGAATGTGTTGCACCTTAGACGCTCCCACAGAATTCTGTGCTGGTGCGTCTACCATGTATCCACCTGTCATTTCACCTATCACCTCTCATGTATTTATCATCCATCTATCTCCACATTCCCCAGACATTGTCTGGAACATAATAAGTATGGAGCAAATGTTGAAAAGCTTCACAGAAATTAAGGAATAAAGGGATGGATGATGAGCAAACAAATAAATCAAACTGATGGGGATGGCACAGAAACCACTCGATACATGTGTATAATACACTGCGTGGGTGTTTTCAAAAGAGGAGATTGACAGGAGAGCAGACTGGACATGGAAACAGGGGCTTCCTCATAGCGCAGGTGGTCAAGAATCCGCCTGCAGTGCAGGAGATCCTGGTTCCATTCCTGGGTCAGGAAGATCCCCTGGAGAAGGGAAAGGCTACCCACTGCAGTGTTCTGGCCTGGAGAACTCCATGGACTGTATAGTCCATGGGGTCGCAAAGAGTCGGACATGACTAAGTGACTTTCACTTCCACCAGGCTGACGAGGTGACAAGACTGGGAAAGAGAGCATGAACTGAACTGAACCCAGAGCAAAGCACTTGTTCCTCTGGCCACTGGGATCGCTGGCTGTGTTGAGGGAGAAAGAGCCACTAATAACTGGGAACTACCGGCCAGAATAAAGTTACGGCATTAAGGAGGTAGAGAACCCTAAGCACCCTGGTCTGCTGGACTTGATGGTGATGGAAATGCTGGGCTTGTGCTGGCAGAGACAGGAGGGTGGTGTGAGGAGGCCCTGCCGAAGCCCAGCACAGAGCGTGTACAGAGACCCCCCTCCTCCTTCGCCCGCTCTCAGCTGTGTGGCCCTAACCCCACTGAACACACTGGCATTGCATCCTCAAATCTAATGTTAGACATTAAGACTACGTCACCTTTTTGCTTACATATTAATACTTGAAATTTATTATAGTTTAAAATGATACAATATTATTCAACTTTTAAATTCTGTATCTAAGTGGATAGTCACTTATTATTAACTAAGTGGCTACCTGACCAAACACACTATAGAACTGCCATATAGAACCTCCATACCATCCTCTGTGAAGAAGCACAGATCTAAAGCCTAAGTCTATTAAAATTAATAATAAACCTGCTGACCTCAGACTCAGGCCTTAGCCCATCAGTTTGCAAACAGACGTGTTGGACGGGGTTCCTGTTGTTGAGGGGCTGGAGGCCCATCTTGGCCCAGTGCCAGCAGGGCCCACAGTGCAGGAAGGTCAAGGTGGAAATATGCCTGAAAGGAGAGCTTAAGGGCTTTATAACCAATAACCCTGTAATTCCCCCTCCAGTAAGAGCGTGGAGTCATCCACACTGCGGGGAAAAGCAGCACAAACGAGGCATCAAGTGAAGAGCAGCAAGGGGCAGAGGTCCAGAAGGAGACCCTGTGTCTTGGGCACATGCCGCCCCAAACACAGTCACTGCGCTGAGCAGTAAACCTGGGACATTCCCCGGGGCAGCAGAAGGCCAGGGTTCAGGTGCACTCGTTCAGAAATGAACTGTGAGAGCATGAAAGAAGAAGAGAAGCATGACTGCTAAGGAGAGGGCGATTGCTCTAGGTCTTCACCGGGAGGTAGGGAACCTGCTGTGGGAGGAGACACACACCAAGGAAGAAAAAGGGGCAGCAAGGTTCAAAAACAGGGGATTTCCATGAGTCGTGGGAAAACAGGACACTTTGAGCTTGAAAATCCGTGGGACCCCACATGAGCGAGGTGCAGTTCGCCCCACCTGTTGGTTCACAGGAAGGACTCCAGCTTCAGTAAGGCCCCTGCTAAGGGATCCACCACATCCAAGGTCACAGGTGCCCACATCCAGTCCCCTTGCCTATAAAATCTTAAGTCCTGGGGGAGAGGACCTGAGACTTTGTCTCTCAGATTCCTGCCAGACTGAGTGCCAGTCTGTCTGCATGGACTTCACTGCCACCAGCCAGACACACCAGAGATACAGGACACACTCTAAGGGCATCACAGCACCAGCAATTCGATGGTAATTGCCATTTGTAACCGCTCCGGGCAACGGTGTGGTTATTGCAAATCCCTTTGATTTTTCTCAACAACTATGTGAGACAGATATTTTTAACTGAGGATTATGCCTGAAAAACTGAGAACTACGGAGACTAGAAAATGATACCCAAGACGGTTCAGGTGATTAGCAGCCAAGTCAGGATTCGCTCCCGAGGCTGTTGGATTTCAGAACCTTCTTAATCGCTGCATCCTGGTTCCACCTGGGACATGGAAGTCCTGAGTGTGCAGCAGCGGGAGAGGGTAACACTCTTCACATAGGAAACATGCGCTGATTCTATGACGCACACAGTTTCCACGACTTCTGTGTAGTTTATAGCCATCAATCTGCAGGACACACTTGAGCACTTTTGGACAGAAATACCAAGCACCCCCAGGTGTGTGCCAGTCTCTGCCACAATGGATTTTGAACCAACAAAGTCAAAATGAGGAAAGATGGTGGACGGCGACCAAGATGGGCTTGGTGGACCCTTCTGGAGCGTATGCTGCCAAACTGGGCACTTCAGTGTAGATCCTGGCCTTGTGTAATTCTCAGAAGCAGAAAAGGTTAAGGAACCATCTGAGAAGTTTACATCTTGGTGTCATATATGTGGTATATACTTAAATGTTACTCGATATCTTCATCATGTAGGACATGGGAAATCCCTGAGAACCCATCACCTGGGAAACGTGTGATGCCATCTTCCCTAAACTTTCTTCCTGTGGGGCATGACCCATATCCAGCAGAAATGAATGCAGGTGACATGAACTCAGGGGTTGCAGTCTAGCCGCTCGGCAGAACCATTATTGCAGGTAACAGGCTCTGTCCTCCAAGCCAAAGCTGCAGCTGTTGGGGAAACTATGCCCTGTGGAGCTTACAGTCTGGTGATTCAGATGAAGGAACAAAGACGTGGTGACATTAAATGATGTCCTGATTGGCTAGCAGCAGAGCTAGGAGCAATCTTGTGATTCTCGAAAGTGTTCTCGTCATTATTCTCTGTCACTGTGGTTGGGGCTCCCTGGACCCACGGCTCCTGGGCAAGCTGCTGGGAAGGCTGTGTGCATTTCAGGATGGTTGCTCATCAGGGACCCAGGTAGCCTACGGTGTTAGCAAGGTCAGTAGGTGCATGTAGGTAGAAGGTAGGTCAGGAAATGGAGAAAAGGAAAAAATAAACATAAACACTTAGATCCCAGCATGTGAAAAGGGCTAGCATGTCCCTCTCCTTTCCTGGTCCACAGTGAAGGCTAATTCACCAAACCCGCAGCTGACATCCAACACCTGGGCACTTTCTCTGACAATGCCAGCATCCACAGTTGCTTTTGCCCAGAGAAAGTTACAGCATTCCAGGATCTGCCCAGCTCACTTTGCTTTTAGTGAAAATATAAAGGACAGTGAAATTTGCTTCTTGGTGTTCGTTTGCTTAAACAATCTGAAGGAGGAAATGATTCAGAATCATTTCCTGTCTAATTCACCATTTAAGCAAACACCGCTGTTTTCTGATAAAGGACATTGGGAAGCAAGAGCTCCATCCAGGGCAGCATGTGAGTGACATTATCTCTGTCTCACTGGCACAGCTGCTCAGCCCTGGAATATGAAATTTCCTGGTGGAAATCCCACCTCCAGAGGCAGGGAGCCCGGCGAGACACATCCCTGGATTGACCATGGCCAGGATCCAGCTCCGCTGCTCACAGCGGCATTCACTCGGAAGGAAGCGGGGCGCACTGCCCAATGTGGGCACGTCTGTCTCACTGCTCCTCACTCTGCACATGCATCGGGCTGGTTTACAAACAAATGGGCTTAAATAAACTGCCTGGCAGATCGCCTGTTTGCTGTCTATGCTGAGACCTCTAAAGTCCAAATGACTACAGGGAGGCTACTGGCCGTCCTCTTGTCACCGTCCCATAATGTCTGCTGGAGCACGGCATGGGTCTCCTTATCTCCACCTTGTTCAGGCAGGCATATGCACCAGGGCTCTAGTGAAGGGCACTCAGGCAAGGCCAGTGTGCAACCCACTCAAACAGGCATTCCTTCCCACATCCTTATTACAGTTTGAAACAGATGACATTATCATAGGAGCCCACGGCAACCTTGGTTTTCCAAAGCAGAGACCCGTAGCATAGGTAAATAAGTAGGTGTAAATAAGCTTACTTACTGCAGAGGTAAATAAGCAGGTGTCCAGGCCCAGGTGTGAGCTGGAGTGACAGGCTCCAGCCACCTCTGGAAACGGGAGATGGGGAAATGAGGAGAGGGCCTCCATGAACCAGGCTGTTAGGTACCCATCAGAGGGGCTGCCTTGGCTTCCCGGGGGCAAGGGGTGTGGGGGAACAGATGGACACTCAGGTCAGGGCTGGGGTGAGGGGGTGGGCCACATGGGACAGACAGACCAGGCTGGGGAGCGAGGAGGGTGGGCAGACACGGAAACATGCCCAGGACCTGTGGGCTTTCACTGCGGGGGGACTGTCGCAGCTCCCACCGCAGAGAGGAGTCTGATCAGCTCTGACTTCTCAGCGTCAACAGACAAAACAGTTCCACTCCACAGCTGCTCCCCACCGAACAAATCCACCTGCCGCTCTCAGGTGGTCCTGCTGGATGAGAGGCCACGTGATCCTGGCATTCCCCTCGCCTGGGCAGGTGGGGCCACACGTTATAATGGAAGACTCTCCCGTGATTTACACACCAACCTGGAGCAGCCAAACCAACCACATCCCACACTCACACAAGCAAGAAGTGAGTCCCAGGACAGAGGGAAGAATGCCCACCTGCTGTGCCCTTGATCGGGGTGACCTGCACGTGGAGCTGCTTCAGGACCCCCCGCAAAATCATGGCACAGCCAGACCCCACCACCGGGGTTTCTTGTCCAAGTCATTATCCAGGGGTGTCCCGCAGCTCAGGGTGAATGAAGCAGGACCCTTAGGACTGGCAAACGCCCAAATAAACTGTCAGGTGAATTTCACAGGAATTCATGGGGCAGCCTTGGATGCTCAGCAAGTCCTTGTCAAATGTTCACCGTGTAAGAGGCTCTGAGACGGAGCCACGGTGAGCACTTCTCAGACCAGCGACGTCTCCCCAGTGCCCCAGGGCAGCAGGCCATTCCAACATCACGTGTCTGCAGTTTATGGCAGGAAGTCTAGACTGAGAGCAGCGAGCTGGACGTGGATGCAAACCTGGGTGTCTGACCCTGAGGTCTTGAGTCTGAACACCGAGCCTTCTGCTTAACACCCACGACCTTGATTCTTCAGAAACTTGAGGTTTCTTGTCTGTGAAATGGACCCAGCAACGCGGGCCCCATGCAGCTGAGCTGAGGATTCGACAGCCATGTGGGCCTCTGGTCTGGAGCCTCGTCCGGGCACTGCCTGTGCCCTCTGTCCATTCCCACCAGGCCCCGAGGCCCGCCTGAGCCCCAGCTCTCCTGTCCTGCTGATTTTGTGTGTCTTCAAAAGGACTTGCTGCCTACAGGCGTGCACAAACATGCGCACACATGTAACCTCCCTCCTCCAACTGGAGTTTGAGCTGCATGAGAAAAAAGATTCCAGCTGTATCATTCCTTGTTCTTTCCAAGCATGAGAACAAGGCCACCATGGGGGAGAGGCTCAGTAAACAGGTGGTGAATTAGTGAAAGTCTTTCCCATAATCACCTCTCTGCTGAAGTCAGCTACTCAGCGATCACCATCATAGTCACCAGCATCTGACATGCTCCCCAGCGAGGCCCCACCCAACCCCAGGGCAACACAAGCAAGTAGGACAAAGCGAGAGAAAGAAAAGAGCCCTTGGACTGAGTTCCTTCTGTAATGACATGTGATTGTCACTGATTTTGTGGCAATAGGTTTTCACGTTCACGTGCAGATTCAGGTCAGATTCTAGTGAAGTGGCTGCCCCGGGGGAGGCACTGATCCAGGGTGAGCTGCAATTATCACGGCATCCTGTAGGCCTGTGGTGGAGCCTCCCAAGGTCTCCCGGTAGCTTCATTAACATGAAACACTAAAGAGAAACTAAGCCCACGGTTAGAACGAGATCGTCATCTGCCACCCAGTGCCTTCTGTGGCTGATACTAAAGAAACAGCTTCTGTGAGTGTGGGTAGAGATGGTGGAGCTCAGAAGCCATTCGGGTTAAAACACAATTTAAAAGCCCAGCCTCGACTAAAGGAAAGAATGAGGAGGCTTTGCTGTGGGTCCGTGTCCTGATGGGGGCTCAGTTCTCGTTCTGGTGAGGGCTCAGAGTCTCATTTGAATTCCCTTCCCATTCTGCAGCTGTTAGAGTGTTATCCAGAAAGACCCAGGAGCTCCATCTGGGTTCGAACACTTTGGAGACTGCAAGGACCTAATGAGAAGCTGAACGTCCGCAGTCTGTGCCACCCGCACATCCTTTCCTCAAACAAATGCTCTAACACCACTTCCAAGAGTCAATGAATTTATTAAAGGCAAATAGTCAGTCCCATCTGCAAATCCTGCAGAATGCAGCATTTTGACTAAATGACATTTAGCTGAGTTGTAACTCTAACGGCAAAGAAAACAGTAGCAGCTTAGTCCTTAAACCCCTGTCCCAGGGTGGATATCATTTCCAATATCCTGCACAAATTCTTTGCAGGGTTTGTGCCGGGCAGACCCCAGAGGGCTGCTTTGGGATTAGTTAATAGTGAGAAAGCATCAGGCTGAATTTATTGGTTATGGGCTCCCATGATTGCATAAAAAATAAAATTAAAAGGAAGCCCCCAAAGAACAGTTTATCAAGTGTGATGATGGTACTTTCTCTGACAGATCATAAAAGCATATCAGCAACCCCCCAATGTGATGTGTTTGTGGGTAAAGTCAGCAAGATTGATCGTTTTATCCAGGAACGGCATTTTAGTTCAACATGCTATTGCCATTAGCCCCAAAAACACTCTAATCACCTAATCCATGGCACACCATAAAAGGAGGAAATGAGCACGATTATGGGGTCTTTATGGACATGGCTCCTCTGAAATGTGGCCCGTTTATAGCGGCTCTTGCCTTCCATCTGCATGGACATCTCACAGGGCGTCCTCCCCTGAAGGCCGATCTAGGGGTCAGCCCTCACCTGAGCCTGGGCTCACGGGGGCACTCCCGGGAGCCCTTCAGGCCTTGAGGTTGCTAAGGACAAGACCAGCATGACCTGGTCATGTCCACAGCCTGTGCAGGGGCACAGAGACCAGCAGGGCAGGGAGGTGAGCTGGACCCTCCTCACGTTGGAGGTGAGGACCCCGGGCCAGGTGTTACCAGCAGTGGAGCCAGGCCAGGGTCCACCAGCCTCGGCCTCCACCCGCTGCTCCCTGCCCTCAGGAGATGTTTATTGGCAGGGGGCAGCCTCCCCAGGAGGCCCTCCATCCACCCAGGTTCTCCCACCATGTTGCTAAGGACCTACAGTGAGCAATGTCCTGGCTGTGCTGGGCTGGGTCATGCAGGTGCTGATGACCTCCCTTGACCCTGAGGGCCCTTGACTTTGGCATTTGTACTTCCTTCTGCTGTGTGGTCACCTTGGTTGCACTGGGTCTTCACTGCTGCACGCTTTCTCTAGTTGCCACAAGCAGGGGGTCCCCTCTAGTTGTGGGGCGCAGGCTCTGATTGCAGTGGCTTATCTTGCCATGGCTCATGGGCTTCAGGAGTTGCCCCACTCCAGCTCAGTTCTCCACAGCATGTGGGATCTTCCTGGACCAGGGATGGAACCTGGGTCCCCTGCACTGGCGGGCAGGTTCGTATTCACTGTACCACCAGGGAAGCCCTGTTGTGCGGTTTAGAACGCTGAAGTCTGGAGGCGTCCCAGCTCACCTGAACTCACACGAGTGAATCATGGAGCCTGGATCAAACACCAGAGGTCTGAGGAAAGTCTCAACCATAGGGCCCATGTGGAAGCCCTGAGGGGCTGGAGGGACTGGCCATATGTGCCTGCCTAGCCTCCAGGCCCTGGGGGACACTGGGTCCAGCCCTCTCCCCACTGGTCTCCCCACTTCCTGTTGATGATCCACCTCCCCGACCCCCTGCCCTGGTTCTCTGCCATTCGCCTGTCTGGCCCAAAGGACTCACCCCAGCAGAGACCCCTTCAGGGACAGCCCATCTCCTCACCTGAGTTCTGAGCCTGCTCGTGGGACTGGCGGGGAGATGATGCAGCGTCTCCACATCCCTTCCCTGCATGACCTGATACTACAGTGTAAGCTACACTCACAGATGCTAATCCCTGTTGAAAACTGTCACCCTGATCCAGCGTGAACGAGGCTGGGGACACAGACTCCAGGGAACGTGGCTGTCAGACTAGCATCAGGAGCCGAGGTGCCCAGGGCAGGTGTTGATTGGGATAATCAGGAGGGAGGGACAGGGGCAGGAGGGAACAAGGCTTCTGCCCACAGGAAGCCCTCCTGGGCTGTATTGTGGTGCTGGTGGGGGCGTCTCCCAGAGGGCCCAGCCTCCCCCTCACTCCAGCTCCAGGCTGAGCCCATGAGCCCATCTGCTCACCTCCCCACCCAGCCCCAGGTCCAGCACCAGGTCCTGCACTGGGCCCTCACCATCCCACAGGTGGAGGGTTGGGGTTACTTGGCACCATGGCACCCTGCCCCCAACATCAGGAAAGCCCTTCATAACTGTTTGAAGGGCAAGTAAAGTGCTTCAGTGGGGGTTGGGGGGTGAGAACATTCCAGCCCAGGATTTCCCAGCAGCGTCCTCCTGAGTTTGAGGCTCTGGGGGAACCCAGGGATCAGCAGCAAATGCTCCAGGACTTCCTCACTATCCGTCAGCAATGATGCTTGGTCTCAGGCATGAAGACACCCGAGCTGGGGCTCATCCCCCAGCTCAGAGGGACTGGGCAGGGTGACCTCCGGCACCTCTAGACCTAAAGCTCGGTCATTCAGAACTTTCCACAGGGTGTTCTAGTCTCTCCCCCCAGAAACCATGACTCTAGCAGGCAGACCTCCTCTATTTCAGAGGGGTTACTGGAGGCAAACTGGAAATGAACCTCGCGACCAAATTCAAACTTTCATAAACAAACGAGTCATTAAATTTTTTCTGACTAGTATTACTCATCTCCGTATGAAAAATACTCAGAGGATCTTCAGAGCCGTGAGCCCACCTAATGGTTTAGATGCATATTATTTTACCCAAAGACACGTTAGTATAGATGATCAGGTCAAGGGTTAGTGTGTATTATCCGATAGTAAAACAAATAACTGGTAATAGATAATTACCAGAGTGTGTCCTGATGATATCAAGAATAAGAAAAGTCATGAAAAAGGATGAAATTGAAAAATCATTTACTGTCTTTTTTTTTTTTTTTCTGATGCACCACACATGCACACAAAGAGACAGACAAGAGAGTCCAGGGTCTGCTGATAAGAGAAGACGTCTGTTGACAAACAGATGGCGAGGATGGCGAGCAAGCACCATGGGGTGCCAGGCAGCAGGGGCCCCAACAGTGGGCCCCCTGGGTTCACAGTTGGAACAAATGACTCAGGGCTGGAAGGTGCTTGGGCTCTAATTCAAGCAGAACGAGCTTTCAGCAGGAAGGTGTGTGTGGCAGAAGATGCCGCAGGGAGCTCGCTTAACCTCCCTGCGACTCAGCCACCCAACCGTGAACTTCCCCGAGAGGAAAGGGGCGTCGGAGTCATTTGTTCTGCCCGAAAAGAAAGCTGCTGCTTTCACAGTCCTTGCACCTGCCTGTCTTCACGGCCATGGTCCGTCTCAGCTTCACCGCGGTCCCCAGGCTTTCTGACCGTGTAGAGATGGGCACAACCTGCACACAGTGGATGTGCTCGTGGAACGTCCAGTGTGTTTTGTAGAGCGTGGTTCCTGGTTTTGAGAATTGCAGAGTCCAGTACAATTGTTTTTAATGTCAGGTGCGACACAAAGCTGTGATCTTCTGTTAGCAAAAATAAACAGTAAAAATACCTTCAAGACCTTTCCAGATGTTGAAAAAATGTAGCTCTAAAAAACGAACAAAACTGCATGTGTTTGCATGCATGCATGCTCATTTGCTTAAGTTGCACCTGACTCTTTGCGACCCTGTGGACTGCAGCCCGCCAGGCTCCTCTGTCCATGGGGATTCTCCAGGCAAGAATTCTGGAATGGGTTGCCACGCCCTCCTCCAGGGGATCTTCCCAACCCAGGGATCAAACCCATGTCTCTTATGTCTCCTGCATTGCAGGTGGGTTCTTTACCACTGGCACCACCTGTGAAGCCTGGATGGACAGACAGCGCTAAGGTCAGGTTGGAAGTTTCAGAGCAGATGGGCTGTTTCTCATCAGGCGGGGAGAGGCGACACATGAGCTGAGTTCTGGAGAAACAGAAGGTTCTGAGTTGCTGGGAGGAGCGGCATGGTGTAGACAATGAAGTCCTAGCAGTGGAGACAGGGCGTCCTTTCAGTTTCTTCTTGTAAGTTTTATTATAGAATGTGGATTTAAGCTTAACCTTACTGCTATTTCCTAATGTTTTTCCATGAGTTATTTAAAACATAATTAAGATAAGATGCTCGATTGCAGCAGAAAAAACAGGAAATGAGTAGAATGGCGGGAGAAGAGAGATGGTGCCATATGGTTATGTTATTACCCAGCCCCACCCGAAACACAGGCATCCTGGCAACATTTATTGAAAAATAATTCCTACTTGCATGTATAAAGATTATTTTCATGCAATAGTCAGACACCATGATCCCAATTTTGGGAAACAGATGATTTTAGCCCCCAGGCCTGTCCCCGCAGCCCCTGGGCAATGCTTGCTGCAGTGAGGCCACCTCAGACTCGTGTGTGTGTGTGTGTGTGCGTGTGTGTGCGTGTGCAGTGTACAGCATATGTGTGCATGTATACAGTGTGCATCATGTGTGTTCATGCGTGCAGTGTGTGCGTGTGTGTAGTATGTGTGTGCAGTATGTACAAGTGTGGTGTGCAGCATGTGTGTGCATGTGTACAGTATGTGTGTGTGTTCATATGTGCATGTGTGCAGTGTGCAGCATGTGTGTGCATGTGTGCAGTGTGTGCATGTGTGTAGTATGTGTGTGCAGTATGTACAAGTGCAGTGTGCAGCATGTGTGTGTGCAGTTTGTGCACATGTGTACAGTACATGCATGTGCAGTGTGCAGCATGTGTGTGTGTGTATAGTGTGCAGTTTGTGTGCATGTGTACAGTACATGCATGTGCAGTGTGTGTGTGTGTGTGCACACTTGTGCTCCCCACACTACAGAACATGGCTGTCTTTCTCAGTGTGGATGCAGGAAACAACACTGTGAGATGCAGAAGCATCTCAGTGGGTGGAGCAGCAGGGGCAGGGCCGGGCCCATCGGTGCAGGTGGGGCAGCACCATGGGGCCCCTGGAGCTCACCTTGGTTGGGGTTGGCACCCGGTGGAAATGGCAGAGACAGAGTCTGTTCTCTGTGACTCCTGGAGGTGCTGTCTCCATGCTGTCTGCCGACCGACAGGTCGCTAGCCATCAGCTCAGCTCTGGAACTGCCTGGCAATTGTGGGTTCATTTCCCACCCCACCTGGCTGTTCCCCAAGTGGGCACAGACAGGGTCCATTGCCGGCCAGCTCTGGTGTTGAGGAGGGTGAACACTGTTCAGGATGCAGAGTTCCTAGAAAGAGAATAAAATCTCAACCCTGCCCTCAGCTGGCTGGTTCACAAATCACATGGCTTTGTCCTCAGCAAGACACAGAGCTACTGGCCTCTGGGTTCTTGTCAGTGAAGAAAACCTTGAATTCCGTTTTCTAATCCTCCTGAAATGCCCAGTGGGGAGAAGCGATATTTATGGAGGATTGTCTGAAGGACAAGAAGTCCATAAATCCCCCAGCTGGTTTACATTCACCCTTGGATCCAAACAGGCTGCGGGGTGAGGGGGGTGATACAGCTGAGAAGTCGGCTCCCGGCCTCCTGCACTGGCCCCTTATAACCTGCTCCGCACTGGTTTCCGCTTTTAATTAAAGGTAGTTCTGAGAAACAGTGAGTGAGTGAGTGGGGGTGAGCGTGTGTGTCTGAAGAAAAAGTCCTAGTGATGTAATGGAGAGGGTTCACACGGGCCATTTATTAAAATGCAGATGCCTGGTTCCTGTTTGGTGATTCCGTCTGGGGCAGAGCCCAAGACCCTGCACTTATCAGGTCACTGCATTGACTCTGGTGCAAGTGGTCTGACACACACATTTAGAAGATTGCCCCTGAGAACCTGGAGGGAGCTCTGGACATGAAATTCTACAAAAATTAGGACATATACTTACCATCCTCTGTGGGCTATTCCAGGAGAATGGAGACTCTCCACGGTTCAGTTCAGTTCAGTCTCTCAGTCAAGTCCAACTCTCTGCGACCCCATGAACTTCAGCACGCCGGGCTTCCCTGTCCCTCACCATCACCCAGAATTGGGTCAAACCCATGTCCCTTGAGTCAGCAATGCCATCCAGCCATCTCCTCTTGCCCTTAATTTTTCCCAGCATCAGGGTCTTCTCCAGTGAGTCAGCTCTGGGTAATAGATGGACTTTCTGTTGCATAAATGTTTAAGCTCATCAACAGGACATGCTAGAAATCCATCTCCAGGTTTTAGACTCAGCAAGACCAGGCTTTTCCAGAACAAGCAGTTTGTTTTTATTTTGTGATTATTGTGAATCTTGTCAGAGATCACAACTTCTTTGCTTGGGCAGCAAGGAACTGCTCCTATCTAACTGCACCCACCTCCAAGAGATGGACAGAATTTAGCATGATTGCAGTGTGCCTATTGGATTCCTATTTTATTGGCCTAATTAAATTGCTCTTTGCTACTACTCACTCAAAATTTGTTTTTATCCTTTTGTTTTGCAAATGCACGATGATGCACCCAATGCTCATAGCCCAGTGTGCAGCACTCTCCACAAAATGAAAGTTCAGTTACATGATGGTGGTGGTGATGGTGGTGATGGTGATGGTGACATGGATAATGGTGGTGATGATGGTGATGGTGGTGGTGATGGTGGTGATGGTGACATGGATAATGGTGGTGGTGATGGTGGTGATGGTGGTGGTGATGGTGGTGATGGTGATGGTGACATGGATAATGGTGGTGATGATGGTGATGGTGGTGGTGATGGTGGTGATGGTGACATGGATAATGGTGGTGGTGATGGTGGTGATGGTGGTGATGGTGACATGGATAATGATGGGATGATGCTGGTGATGGTGGTGGTGATGGTGGTGGTGGTGATGGTGACATGGATAATTACGGGATGATGCTGGTGATGGTGGTGGTGATGGTGATGATGATGATGGTGACATGGATAATGGTAGTGGTGATGGTGGTGTTGGTGATGGTGATGTGCATAATGGTGGTGGTGATACTGGTGATGATGGTGGTGGTGATGGTGGTGATGGTGATGGTGACATGGATAATGGTGGTGATACTGGTGATGGTGGTGGTGATGGCGGTGATGGTGATGGTGACATGGATAATGGTGGTGGTGATACTGGTGATGATGGTGGTGATGGTTATGATGGTGATGATGGTGATGACGAAGTGATGGGGATGACAACTGTGATGACTAGAAAGGATTATACTTTACACCCAAACAGGAAGTTTGCATTCTAGCCTGTATTTATAACTCAGTGACATGGAATATGTCCAAAGCCCACACACCTTACTGCCTGAATCCTGCCCCAAATCTTCTGCAAGCCTGCGTTGTACCCAGATGCAGCACTGGGCGGGAATCACCTTCCTCAGGCTCAGTGTGCGTGTGCAACTGCACGGTGGCCCTGGATCGGGTTTATTTTTACTTGGCACCATAGCCCCGGAGACACTTTTCATTGAATCTGGAAGCTACAAGCTGTCATTTTGTCCTTAGAAAGGTAGAAATTCTCTGGAAGCATTTATAAATGAACATAAAGGTGACTTTCTTGGTGTGAACTTTACATATTTGACATAGAACCTGGAAATTTTCTCCAGCATAGACCTATTGCCTTTTACTGATAATTCTCTTAAAGCCACATGCTGTAACCGAGGAAGTATTTTTGCAAGATTGGTTTTGTAGCAAGACTTAATTCATATTGCCAATTTCTACCACTTATGCTAAAATGCAACTCTCAAACCAACCATATTATGCAAATTGTCATCTAAAAACTATTTTAGCCAAAATCAAACTGTTTAAAATTAGTGGGTGGTCCAAGCCTGCCTGCACAGAGATATACAAGTTTTACCCGTGGTTTGCTTGAGAATTTAAAATAATAATAAGAAAATAGAAAGCCTAGAAAATCACTAAATCAGCACAAGTTTGGGGTTTTTAACCAGAGATAACTAAAGAATTTCAATATAGGAGAGGTTTATAGTTGGGCGTGGGGTTAGTAAAAGAAGTGGCTTGTCTTGAGCAGCGCTGACCCACCAGGCATACTTTTTTACTAGATTATAAATTTATTTGGAGTGGTTTGGGACCCACGTGGGCATTTGGGAGGTCAAAGCCCCCATGCGCCCCTTGACTCAGCCTGCGTTTTATGGTTAGGAATTGGAGAGTGAGCCTAGTTCCGTTTGTGTGTACAGTTGTTTAATCATTCTAAAACGACATTTCAGTGTGGTCACCTGGCTACGGTGACGTTGCCATATTTCAAAGGAAGTGGAGCTGAAGGGTAGCCTGCAGTTGGTGTTCTGCCAAGCTGAAAATAGCATTTAACAGGCTTTTAATCTACTGCCTGGGCTATGGGCCCCTTGAGTGCTGTTTTAGTCCACAGATTTTAAAAATTAGAACAAAGGGTTATTTTCCCCCAGCACTCACAGCTGACGGTGCTGTTACTGTGCTTTCATCGTGGGGCAGAAGATCTCCAGCAAGTGCAGGATTTCAATTCACCACTCACACAAATGTGTTTCCGTGTTTAAAGGTAAACAAGAAGCAGGAATCCAGACAGGACACTGTTTCAGTCAAAGAGAGTTTGTCAGCCTCAGACCCAAAGCTGATTTCCAGGAGACGCGGCTACTGGCTAAAACAATGTGCTCATTCTGTCGAGCTTTTCAAATCTGTTTATAGAAGAATTTAAAGTGGGGGCAAACAGGGACCAAGGGCAGGACCACACCTCTGTCACAGCACTGTTTTTCCTGCACCAAGCACCTCGGAGATACTTGGTGCATGAAAAAATGAACTAAAATTCATGAGGACATAGGTCCCCACAGGCCATGGAGAGGACCAAGGCAGAAAGTGCTGCGAGCATGAACGCAGCAACACTTCCTTGCTTTGTGACTTTCTCTGTGACTCATGGAGACACAGAACATTCAGGCTTTATCCCCTCCCCCACCCTCATCCAGCACTCCCTGCCCACCACACTCCAGAATAATGTGTCCATTGTCCTGACCTGAATCTATCAAGGTCTAAAACTGGAACATGTGATTGTACTGCAAAACATATATTCAAAGAAAGAAACAAAAGGGTGGCATAAATCACCAGGAATTAGACAAAAATAAGTAATTTAATTTTTTTCCCTCTCCCATTATCAAATAATAAAAAGAAAATACCACAATTGACCCAGTGTTGCCAAAAATGCAAAGTTTTAATTTTTCAGTCTGGGGCCAATTTTCCTACTTTCTTGACCAAAAAACACATTGTGCAGCCACCGTGGCCCAGGGCAAGGCTCTGATGATGGGTGTGTAAGCCTTGCTGTGTCACGTGTGGGTGGCCTGCCCCAGTCTCTGTCCTACAGCCACATGTGGGAACAGCCAGGTGGCTGGGAGTGCCCCTGAGGTATGAGAGCCACGTCCTGACAACTAGGCTCATGGCCCTCCCCGAGGCCAGGGCCATCAAGTCGAGCACCACCCATCCATGTGGTCCCTTCTGAAGCACCCCCCACATTCCCGCCAGCTGCCTGCACCCCCGCTGGCCCTGCAGCTCCCCTGTGGGACCCATGGAGCCCACAGGAAGGGGACAGCTGTTGCTGATTCACAGACGTACCCCCAATATCCCCTCACCCCCTACCTGGTCTAGCCTCAGATGACTCCCCTCGCACTGAGTCGCATCAGCCGCTCCCAGCTCTGGAGGCGGGACCCAGCCCAGGGTGTAGGCAGGGCTGCAAGAGAAGGTGCCCCCCCCCCATCCCCCAGACTGGGTGGTCTCTGAGACCCGTCTTCTCACAAGGACAGCTGGCAGGTTGGGTCACAATCCCCCTACTCCACTGTAGTCTCACTCACCCCCACTGACTTCACCTACAAGAACCTTCTGTCCACAGAAGGTGTTGTTCTGAGGCCCTGAGGACCTCCACGTGGCTTCCGCGGGGGGCACGGCTCCGCCCACATCAGCGGCGCTGCATAAAGGACCCTCTTGCATTGTCCTCATCACCGACCCTCCCTCCTTGCCACCCGCAACGGCCTGCCCATCCCGGTCAGGTTTCTCTCTGTCTCCAGCCGCTGACTGTAAGGGCCAGTCCAGAGAGGACATTTTCTGTGCTGCTCTCTGCTCACCTCCCAATATCGAGACGCAGAGACTCGGTAAGAAGCTATAGAATGAGCCATACGTTTGTATCACAAAGTAAACAGAGTAGAGGTGTTAGTTCCAACTACAAAGGCAATCATTTTGCAAGAATACATCAGCATTCCTACACCTTAAATTCAAGCAGTGTTACATGTCAGTTATATCTCATTTTTTTAAGGATGTAAAATTATTCCTTAAAAGAAGTTGCAAAATTGACAGGACAAAAGAAGGCAGTTCATCTCATTTAAGGACTGATCAGGCTGAAATAGATGAGGTGGGTTTTGCCCAAGAATTATTATCCAGAAACATTCTCCATTGTCATGTTTTCCTCATGGTTAAAAAAGACTCTGAGATTGATGCTGTCTTCCTTCTACTAACACAAATAGAAAACCCTAAATTTATGGATTTACTACTCTGGGGCAAACACACTACCTTGGAGCCATGAAGGGATTTATTCCTCTAAAATCACAGAAAAATGCCCCATCAGAAAATGCTGAGAGGTGTGAACAGTGGATTAATGTACAGAGGCCAACAGGTGACATTGCAAGCTGGCACCCTGATGGACAGAAACTTCCAGAGTCACAGTCACCTGCCCAACGACGGATGCGTCCCTCGGGCCCCTGAGTAAACAAGATGCCAGTCAAGTGTCTCGGAGCAAAAGTATCAGGGAATGACTTTGGCTAAGGGACGAGCAGATTGGGGAACATTTGGTCACAATAGCTCGCACAGCCCAGAGAAATCTGGAGTCTGTTTCGATTCCTGATTTGAGCTGCATCGTTGTCCCAGAGGCTCACTGCCAGGGGTCTATGTGCGGAAGCACAGCAACCCATCTGTGACCCATGCCCCTCGGAGGGGTGTGACTGTCCTATGACCGGATGTAGAGTCTGCTCCGAGATACAGGCCTGTCGGGCAGCATCCTCAAGACCCCAGAAGTACTATGGTCTCCCCCACCTGGCAGAAAGTGGATAAATGCACCCAGTTAGGACGAGAGAATGCTCAGGGACCGTATTTCTCTCAGTCAGCACCCCGCTAGGGCCGTGAGCCTGCAGACACATTTGCGTGCACAAGTGTCTCAGCTCACCTCCCCCAGGGCTAGCATCCTCCTCCCTGGAGGTCACGGCTAACTGAAGGGTCCTCAGGCTGACCATGTCAGTGATGACATGACCTCTGGGGGGAATGTGATTTCAGAGGGAGCCTGCCCTGGTGGCATTTGGCCATTCATCTATTTTTACTCCAATTTGGTGATGCACCCCCAGGGTGCTCTTTGGAAAAGGCCTTAATTAAGATTTCTGCCTGCAGCAAAGTGCTGGAGCCAAGATACATCACGTGGCAGCAGCTCAGACACTGATCACTGCTCCTGCGGCCCGAGCATGTGGCGTGAACCCATACTGCCATTTTCATTTTGCTGGGAGTCGTTTTTGAATATGATTTAAAAGGCAGCACCCACTTAGAATTTTCAAACATCCATTTCTTCACCAAATCTGAGACAATGTCTATATCTTTTAAAAGAAGCTACTCACCTCAAAAGTCTATAATAATGTATAAATTATGGAATAATCCTAATTTAAGGGAGATTTTTTATATATATACAAAAATAGAATGAATCCTGCACATTAAATGTTTTCATGAAGCAAATCAAGAAATAAAAATAGGACCCCCTTTTATAATTTATGCCATTCTTAAAAAATGAGCTGATGATGATATAATAATATTTAAATTAGTACGAAGGAAATATTCTAGTCTACTCTAAATTCAGATAACTCCTCCTGTGTGACCTTTGCCTTCCTCCTCTGGACTCCCAGAAGGGTCCTCGTCCATGCCAAGGCCATCCTTTCACTCGTAGGCAGAATCACTGCCCCTGCTCTCTTTCTCTGACCCTTCTCAACTCTACAGAGATACAGAGAGGTGTCTATACTTGGTTGGCACAGGCCTGACACGTGAACTGAATGACAGACATGTTTCTTGAACATTTTATATTCTTAAGGTGGCTTCCCAAAATCTCACCTACTGTATATACATATATATATACCCGCATGTTTCTTAGTTTAAGCCTGACTGTGTCTTAGCAGTAAGTTCTGTCACAGCAGGGTCCTGGGACATCTGCGTGGTGAACCCATAGAGCCTGGGGGATGGGCAGGGGGTGGGGCAGAGAAGCTGGTCGAAGCCCAGGTGTCCCAAGCCGCCTCCCCCGCCTGCTTTCTCACGGGAGCTGCAAACAGTCCCGCTGCTGAGCTAGACTCAGTGAGCAAGGTCTAATTTGAAAACTAAGGGGAAGTTCTGCCTTTTCTCTCCTTCCTCTTCCAGCCCCAAACCAACACACACATCCCATAGATCTACGTCCCAGCTACTTTCTCAGCATCTTCCATCAGAGAATACCAGCCATAAACCTGGATTTCTGGTTTCTCTTGAAATGCCTGGTCAGCAACAGGTGGCCTTGCTGACCCTTGTCCATCATCCCTGTGTGGACTGTCCATCACCACTTCTGCACTGGTACCTTTCTCTGAGGTAGATAATGACTCTACCTGCACACAGGTCGCTCTCAAGGTAAAAGATTAGCACACAGACCAGGAAGAACACGGCAGTGCCTCACTGCGGGCAGCAGCCCCCATTGTCTGTGCACGGTCACAGCTCGTCTGAACTGAGACCCAGATCCCTGCATACATTGTGTTCTTGGTCCCTTGACCTAAAGTTCTCAGACTTTTTGTCTACATTGCTCAGTTCATCAGGTGATTTACTCAGTTGTCCATCTAGACTGACCTATTTGGAGTACAATGCTTTGGAATTTAGGGGCAATATTGCAGTATTTCAGAATTCTATCTGTCGTGTCAAAGGACTGAAAAGTTTGGTCAGAGCTGCCACCAAGCAGACTTCTGTCACACTTGTCCTGGTGCTCAGTGAACACACGTGAGTACACACAGACATACACGCACACACACGTGCATGGCACAGGTGAATGGCAGCAGATGTGACACCCCTAGGAATAGTGCCGTTTCCCCTTGAATGAGGCTATAGCGGCGCCAGAACACAGACCTCAGAGCTGACGTGGACTGTAATCCCCAGCAGGCTGCTTAGACCGTCCCTGCTAAAATCTGCAGATGCAGCCAGAGCGGCCAGAGGCACTTGTTTTGATTCTCTTCAGGAGAAACCTGAGTGCCTGGGGCCCCATGTCCCGCTAGAGTCAGACATGAACAGGCGGGGGTCCAGGCACACATGCGGTCCCAGAACAGGGAGGGCAGGGCTGTGGGTGGGCAGGAGCCCACAGCCCCCAGGTTCTCACAACAGCAGGTGCCAGGTCTTCCGTGTGAGATGAGCCCCATTGCAGCCAGCAAGTCAGTGTACACCTCACAGGCCAGGGGGCCTGGCGCGGCCCATCCCCTCAGCCAGAAGGTGGTGCCAGAGGCTGGTGCATGGGAGTCAGCCTGCATCTGTCCTATCTGTGTGCACACCTGCCTCCTGCACCTGTGCCCACCTATGTGCACACCTGCCTCCAGCAGCTGTCTTACCTGTGTACACACTCACCTCCCTCACCTGTCCTACCTGTATGTACACTCACTCCTGCACCTGTGCCTATGTATGTGCACACTCACCTCCTGAACCTGTCCTACCCGTGTGCACACCCACCCCTGCACCTGTGCCCACCTATGTGCACACTCACCCCCTGAATCTGTCCTCCCTATGTGCACACCCACCCCTGCACCTGTGCCCACCTATGTGCACACCCACCTCCTTCACCTGTCCTCTCAGTGTGCACACCCACCTCCTGCACCTGTGCCCGCCTGTGTGCACACCTGCCTCCTACATACCTACACATATACTCACATATCTTCCTAGCTCCTCACCTACACACATACCTACATACATACATACTTAGCTACATACTTGCTTACTTATTTCTCCAAATATGTACCTGCGTACTTACCTTCACATACACATGTGCACCTACATACATACACACCTACCTATGTGTCTATTTACATACACGTCTACATATACTTCTACCTACACACCTACATGTTTACCTTCACACGCACATGCATATGTACCTATATACATATACATATTCCCACATCCATACGTACCTACCTATGGGTCCACCTCTATGCATACACATATGTAAAATGCAGGAGCAGGTACCCATCTTCCTACCAGCCTACATAAAAAGGCAGACTTCCTTAGCATTTCATGCTAAGCAGGGTGTGTTCGCTTGAGTCCCCACTACCTAGATGCTTAGGTTTATTTGAAAATCGCAAGGCTTGAGTCCTGTGCCTTGAGGTGGTGCTGGGTCTCCTTGGATTTGCAACTGGGACAGAGCAGGACAGAGCGAGGGACAGGGGGGCAGGGCTGACATGGCTCTCGCCCCAAGTTAGGACTTAAGGCAACTCTGGAAGACCCCCTTGGCTCAGCCATGGAGTGACTCTTCTTAATTTCACTTGCACGTGAATGTCTGACAGACGGTGCATCTGGCAAAGACTAGTGTTTAAGGAAAACTCCGCACAACAGGAACTCTAGCCCGACAGTTCTGTGTGTCACTTTTCAAACCAATTTTTGAGGATTTGTTTCCTTTGCAGCTGAAAGAGAGGAATAAAGTCTGCACTAAAGAGATAGCATTGTCCCCGGGAAATATCCAGAGGATTAATGTATTTTGACTGAAGTGAGCAGGAAATTGTGCTTCGGCTGTGCTTATGGGCTTATTGTGAACACGTCACATCAAGAACAATTTGTTAAACCAGGAATACCGGGTGTGGAAACAGGCAGGAAGAGTAGCGGGGAGACAGATCTGGAATGGCCGCGATGTGCGATGTGTCGTCAGAGCTGAGAGCCCTTCTGATCAGGAGGAGGTGGACGAGCACCTGGAGGGAGGGAAGACGTGTTCCCATCACGTTACTTCCGGGTCGTGGCTGAGACGGGAGGACCAGCATTTCCCATGGCTTCCAACTGTAAACTCAGTGCGGCGGGCCTTTCGGAACAAGCTCTGCTCAGCCCTCTTAGATGACACCGCATCACAGCCGCCTTCTCACACATGCAGATGAGAAGGTAAGAAAGAACGCCCGACTCCCGGATGGCAGGGACAGCACAGGGGTCCTCGAGTCACCGCAGGTCACAGTGACGCCGGCAGACACAGCCGCTGAGTGCTGCGTGTTGTTCTCCTTTGTTCTGTTTGGTCATTAGTTTCTCCATGTTGGAGATGGAAGAAGGCAGGTCACTTTTTAAAGATTTGTTGGTTATCACATAACAGTCAAAATAAGTTTCCGGCTGTTACCCTGTAAAGCATACCATTCAGAGATCAGAAAAGCAACATCTCAGGGTTGGAAGGACAGGGGTCTCGGAGTTTTCCAGGCAGAACTTCGTTTCTTCTCAAGCAAAATGCTGTTGAAATTACTTGCTATCTAGAGCATTGGGTAGTGTTTTCTGCAAATACCTGCATTGCTAAGACAAAATTACTACACTTTTCTTAGAATTACTGTGGGATTATGTGTCACTCAGGATGCCTCAACTTATGAAACCTTCAGGATCCTGTTGTTTCAATGATGGGGATAGTTAGATCCCAAAGACCTGCCACCACCTGAGAACGAGGCAGCTGAGTGGTTAGCCCAAAGACCTACAATGAACAGTGTCCAGAAAGATAACTGACAAAGGAAATATTTTGTTAGGAGCAGGAGTGTTGAAAATGCCACTTTGGAGTTTACGATCTTTCTCAGCTTTTGCTCTTAGCATCATTTGCATCTATAATTTAAATCCTATAAGATTTTTAGAAAAAAAAGAAAGAAGTAGTTTGCTTTTAAGTCTAAGGACAATAGCAGCAAAGATGTTCCTTGAAAGTGAAACATCATATTCTTGTCTGAAAGGAGATACACAAGCTGATGCTTTATTCTGGCCTCTGTGGGTTCATTTCAGAGACGATGACCCCGTGTATTTACCTGCAGCGTCTCCTTGTCCTCCAGAACATCATCACGTGGTCAGGGTAACAGGCACCCCAGTAAAGGATCGTGAGCCCTGCCAATCAGAAGAGGAGACGGGGCTGCCCTGGCGCCTGCAGGTGAACAGACGGGACACCCAACTCCTCTGTGATGCTGACAGCAGCGGGTGGACAAAGGCAGCACAGTCCAGGGGGAAGTGTTTCCTCAGGTGGCAACAAAGTGTGCTGTGGACTCTCGACCTGTGTGCTGGGGGGCATTCTGGGAGAGTTGCTGTGACTTGCCAAAGAGTACTCCTCCTCCACCCACAGGCAGCCCGATACTGTTCTCTCTAATTGTAAGAGTCATCCACAATGTGGGACTAGAACTTGGTCCCGCACCTGCCCCTCTGGATGCAGCCTTTGCAGTTCCATCCACATGGCAGAAGCCGAGTGTCCAGGACCCTTGCAGCAGGTTCCACCCAGCCGACACACATGGGGTGAGCCTCCCAGAGGAGCCGGGCTCACAGTCTTGAAATCCTCTGGGCAGATCGGAGTTCCGGCTGCTGATGGCCTTTCTGATCTGGTTGCCATGGGAACGGCGGTCAGATGGAAGAGGATAAGGTAGGGAAGTTATAAAAAGAAGTCTGTCATTAAAACCTGCACCTTGTCTCCCAAGCTTGTGCGTTTCCATGGAAGCAGGAGCAGATCCACTCGTGGCGCCGTCGGGCAGTGGCCTCTGGGCTGTCAGTCACTCAGGCCTTCTCTCAGGAGCTGTTTATGAGGCCTTCATGACCAGACCCCGCAAACCGCCCAGGCCAGGCGAGAGCTCTGCGTCTGGGGCCCCACAGCTCCTCAGGTGCCTTCTTGGAGAGTCCTGCTGAGTGGGGACACCCCAACAGGCAGGCAGCCTGGCTCCTGTCACCTCCAGCCCCAGGCCCCCACTCGCTTCCATGAGGCCAGCCTCTGGGGGTCCCTGCCCACGTTGCTGGTCTCTCCTATGCTGACCTAGCGCCCCACCCACCCTAGGCCACTTCTCTGCTGCAGAAGTCAGGCTCCCTCAAGACACAGTTGATGGCACCTCACCTTCACCTGTGACTCTTCTGTTGGAGGTGCATGGCGCCCCCTCTGTCCTCAGAGCAGCATGTTTAACTGTCTCCAAGACAAACGATTTCTCACCTAGATTTGGGAAAAAAAACAAAAACTGCATTTTAGGCACAACAGACATTGATCTCTGTTGCCTGAAAATTCATGCAGCAACCTCCTCTTCTGCCTGGGAAGGCGTTTCTAAGACTCACTCCAGGGGCCTTTACATCCTAAGATGAAGCACAAATACACAATGATACCACCATCGTGGCCAGCCTCACCCACCCTCTCACCTGCGCATCCTCCCTACCATTGCACTCACGGTGCTGTTGGATCCACTTTCTCAGGTGTAGACACCAAATCTCGTTCATCTCAGTGGTCTCCTTACCTGTCACACGGGAGATGCCCAATATGTTTGTTGAGCTCTTAGACTGAATTGCTTTCATCGAGGGCAAGATGATGACTGTGTATTGAATTACAGCATAAATAAACTTGATTTGTAATAGTCTAAATGACCACAAGCAAAGACGACTGCTTTGTTCAAATGGTGGTATCCAGGGGCCACTGTTCAGGGAAGAATAATGGCTAACGGGGAGGTGTGGGCACTGTCCTTGGTCCTGCCTCGTTCGGTGTTTTCACATGTGGAAATAAATCATAAATTCCTGAAGGCACACACACCTGGAAGCAGGGTCAGTGTAGTGGTTGTTAGAACTGGAGTGCAAACTGCAATAAATAGGAGATGGAGCAACACAAAGCTTGACAAGAGACCTCTCCCCCCAAAATGAAAACCAGAACGAGAACAATTAGTTTTCTCCTGCTAATTGAAGACATATAGAAATAGAATTCTCTGGGGTGTATTTTACAGGGATGCAGATTACAATAATGTAAGAAAGCCTTCTGGAGCACTCTGAGTGTGGGGTGAAGTGTTTGTGGAAGTGAGCTCACATTCTTCAGATGCTGGAAAGTCCTCCTTTGGGACATTTGGCAGCAGGTGCAAGGCGGCTGAGAAATGTATCTTATGGGTGCTCCTTTCTATGGTTCTTAGAAGCAATTTGCACAACAGAGCTGGCCTATATTTACATCTAAAGATCTTTTGCACATAATCTGCTATGCCATATGACATAAACTTTATTTTAAAAATTGGTGTTCTAGAGTTAATAAAGAGTGAAATGATGTGTTTATGATAAATCTTGGCTGTTACAAAGCTCCTTTAAATGTAAGTGGGATTCCTGCAGGTTTGTGAAAAGAATACATTTTTAATGCTGTTTTGAGCTAGCCATGATTTTAAGTTGCTGCTTTTCAATCTAAATATAAAGTTATGTTCATTCAGCTTCAACCTTTCAGTGACCTTTGTTACATATCATTTGTTATTCCTATAGTACCTATTGTTACCCCTACAGGGCTTTCCTGGTAGCTCAGACAGTAAAGAATCTGCCTGTAATGCAAGAGATCTGGTTTCAATTCCTGGGTCAGGAAGATCCCCTGGAGAAGGGAATGGCTACCCGCTCTAGTATTCTTGCCTGAAGAATCCCATGGACAGAGGAGCCTGGTGGGCTACAGTCCATAGGGTCACAAAGAGTTGGACAAGACTGAGTGACTAACATTTTCACTTGCACAGTGCCTGTAGTGTAGAGCAATGCATATATGCATCAGTAATATTTTGGCTTATAATTTCCAGTCACTGGAGTTGGAAAAATATATGTATTACATTTCAAATATTGGTAATCAATACCCCTTTTGATAAAATAGATAAGCACCTAATGCCATTTGAATGTGGTTGCATTAGAAACAGTTGTGGTTATCTGAGTTATTTTGCTGCAAATGAAAATGGTTTTGGGAGATGGCTTAGGGTATCTTTCCTGCTAAAGGGACTATTTCAAAAAGTCTGAAACATGAACTTGAAGGGACCTTCCAGTGCTACATATCCACAGCTCTCTGACTGCCTTGCCAACATCCGGACTCCTCACATTCACATATCCATCCATGTGAAGCACATTTGCTTCATCCAGACTGCTCATCATTCCCCATTCAAGTCCCATCCATTCTTATCTCCAAGTGCCGTACCATACCATCTCAACTAGTGCAGCTTTGTGATATATTTTGAAATCAAAAAGTGTTACTTCCATGTTTTTTTTCCTTTCTCCAGAAAAGTTACTTTGGCTATTTGAGATTTTTTGCACTTCCCTATGAATTTTAGGTTTTTAACAATTTTCTGTAAAAAATGCCATTGGGATTTTGATAGAGATTGCATTGACTATGTAGATTACTTTGGCTAGTATAGCTATTTTAACAACATTGTCTTTCAATCCATAAACATGGGAAGTTGTCCCATTTATTTGTGCCTTCTTCAATTTCTCTCACCAGTGATTTTCACTTTTCAGAGTACATGTCTTTCACATACTTGGTTAAGTTTATTTTTAAGTATTTTATTCTTTTGAACATACATGGTCTTGGTTTTTTAATTTCCTCATTGGTTAGTTCATTCTTCATGTACAGAAAAATGACAGATATCTGTATACTGAGTTTGTACCCTGCAAATTTACTGAATTTATTTATTCTTAGGTTTTTTTGGGGGAGTCTTCAAGATTTTCTACATATAAGATCATGCTATCTTTAAACAGAAATTTTTACTTATCTAATTGCTCTGGCTAGGACTTCCCCATTATGTTGACTAGAAGCGGCAAGAGTGGGTATCCTTGCCCTATTCCTGATGTTAGAGGAAAAGTTTTCAACTCTTCACCATTGAATTTGGCATTAGCTGTGCTCTTGTTATGTATGACCTTCATTATCTTGAATTAAATCTCTTCTGTTCTTAGTTTGTTTAACTTTTATTACGAACAGATTTTTTATTTTGTCATATACTTTTCACATCTACTGCGATAATCATATTTTTATCCTTCCATTCTGTGAATGTGAATGTGCTGTATCACTGTTATTGATTTGCATATATTGAACCATCCTTACATCCCAGAGATAAATTCCACTTGATCATGGTGTACAATCTTTTTACTACGCTTTCTTATTCAATTTGCTAGTATTTTATTGAGAATTTTTACGTCTGTATTTGTCAGGGATATTGGATATTGGATTTTCTTGCAGTGTCTTTGTCTTGCTTTGGCATTAGGGTGATGTTGGCCTCATCTGGAGAAATGTTCCTTCTTCATCAGATTTTTGGAAGAGTTGAAGATTTGATGGAGCCTTATTCACAATAGCCAAAATATGGAAACAATCTAAATGTCTGCCAATGGGTGAATAGATAAAGAAAATGCGCATATACATACAATAGAATCTTATTCAGTCTTTAAAAGGAAGGCTATCTTGCCATATGCAACAGCTCAGGTGAACTTTGAAGACATTATGCTGAGTGAAACAAGCTAGTCACAGAAAGACAGGCACTGCATGATCCCATTATATGAGGTCATCAGATGCTTAAAGCAGAGAGTAAAATGGTGGTTTCTGAGGGCTGGGAGTAATTTTTCTTCAAAAGGTATAAAATTTAAGTTAGGAAAGATGACTAACTTCTCATTTCTACCGTGCAACACAGTGTGTGTAGTTACGATACTGACTGTGCACTTAAAGTGTGAGACAGTAGGTCTCATGTTGAATGCTCTTATCACCAAGAACAGGAGCAACAGAGGGAAGTGTGACGGTGAAGGGTGTTTGCTATCCTGATGTGGTGACGGTTCCATGTGTCAAATTGTGTGCATTAAGTACATCCAGACTCCTGTAAATCAATTATAACCCAATAAAGCTGTTTTTAAAATATGATACATGCAGGAATGAATAAGTCATAAATTAAGAAACTACTATCAAACCAATCAATTCAGTAAGGTACATCCATATTCTTGCGCTAATTGTTAGCTCACTTGATCACCCCTCCTTGTTCCACAAATCTATTCTAGAGGTTTTCATCCTTTGGGACTTCTCAATAAGCCAGCAAATTTAACTTCTATGAGAGCAAGAAAGTGTGGTATTAAAATTGGTAACCATCAATTAAGAAAAATTTGGAGTAACTAATGGTTTTCAAAACTATTTTCACTTTTAAAAGATAAACTCTAAGATCTGAATACTAAATAATAATAATTCCAAATTAGGCAAGGGACTAAAGATGACATAAGATGTGACCACTAAATAGTATCTGAAAACTTTGCATTTTGCCAACAAAAGGAAGGTTGTGACATAGTAACCCTGCACAGGTAACAGCACGTTCTAGACCTGAGGAGCAGCAAGAGGCCCTTGGCCACACGTGTGCCATGGAAGCTTTCAGGTTACAGTCCCCTGGAGTCCACGCTCTCATAGAAATACCTCTTATGGTGCCGGCATCAGCCAAGGAGGGAGGAAAGGTTTGGACACAGCTCCTCATGGGCCCTCAGACGTGGCTGGTGTTTCTGCCTTCCCCCAACCCCTCAGCTGGCTGCCTCCTCCATCCCAAAGCATCTGGATGCTGCCGTGAGATTGTCTAGCAGTGGGTCCGCCCAGATGGGAAGGGTAGACGTCAGATGGAGAGACCTGGTCAGCCTGCAACACCAGGGAAGGTGGCAGGTCCCCCGCAGACCTGGAGCAAGAGGCCCGCCAAGAAGACTGGCCTTCACTCCCCGGGGTCACGGACAGTCCATCTCCAGCCTTCATCTGTGACCAGTTCCCACAATGGACTCAACAGGCAACGGGGCCTGACTTTATTTTCTTGCTGCCATTTTTCTTCTACTTTTCAGCTTCATAAATACTTGCATTTTCAAGTGATAATGTTATTTTAGAGGGAAAAGCTCAGGAAAAAGGATGGGATTGATCCTGACAGTCTTGCCCGGATGACAGGCTAAGAGCATGCTGGCTGAGAAGCGCCTGCTGTCAGTGCCGGCCTGGCACGTGGCCCATCAGACCCCAGCTTGGATCCCACTGTGATTGCAGAAGGAGGGCAGTCCCTGCACAGGAACACTTACAATGACAGTGGAGGGATGACATTACCCGGCCGCCACGTTGCAGACAGACAGCTCTCATTTCATGAAGAGGGCCTGGTGCGGTGGCAGAGCCAGCTACCCGCAAGCTTAATGTGCTTTTAGATAAAAAGCTCATGGTGGAATAAAGGGACTGGAGGGAGACTGTGCCATCCGCCAACACAAACATTTGTGTTTATTTTCCCAGAGCGCAGAGTGCCAGAACTGTATCAGGAACACTGGCGATGCCCATTCTGAGTTCCACTTGCCGACCCGGGAACAGAGCTGACCAGTTGACGGCCAGCATGTGTTGGCTCCTCGGGCCCCTGCAGCGGGCTCAGTGCCCACGCAAGGTGTCAGGGCCCCCCAATCCTCCTCTCACTCGGGCACCAGCAGTGGAGGGTCCGTGGCAATGACGTTGCTGTGGCCGGCACAGAGGTGGTTGGAACCACTCCCGAGGTGCCATCCAAGCTCGGGCTAACTCTCAGGGCCTGAAAAGGATGAGGTTGTTTCTCACAAAGCTGCACAGGCCTTAATTAGTTCTTGAAAACCTAACCGAGTGTTTTTTGTTTTGTTGTTCGCTCAGAAAAATGCTGGCTCTGAAGCACAGACAGGAGCTTGAAACCCAGTAACGCCTTTCACGCAGACTCTCTTCCTGAGTCCTGAGCCTCTGCATTTGTTGCCAAGAGCTAAACTGACAGGCACTTAAACTGCTAAAGACAGACGCAGGCAGAAACTAGCACAGCTCTCACGTGCTGGACACAAAGCCAGATGCTCTCTGCTTTACGAGGGACCATGGGAGATGATGAGACTTGTGAGTTGTCTTTTTGTTCCCTTAAAAGTGCACCTCAGACTTCCCTGGTGGTAAAATGGATAAGAGTTCATCAGCCAGTGCAGGAGACACAGGTTCCATCCCTGGTGCCAGAAGATTACACACGCCACAGAGCAACGAAGCCCGTGAGCCACAGCTACTGAGCCCATGGGCCACAGCTACTGAGCCCACGAGCCACAGCTACTGAGCCCGTGAGCCACAGCTACTGAGCCCACGGGCCACAGCTACTGAGCCCACGAGCCACAGCTACTGAGCCCACGAGCCACAGCTACTGAGCCCACGGGCCACAGCTACTGAGCCCACGAGCCACAGCTACTGAGCCCACGAGCCACAGCTACTGAGCCTGTGAGCCACAGCTACTGAGCCCGTGAGCCACAGCTACTGAGCCCACAAGCCACAGCTACTGAGCCCATGCACCACAACTGAGCCCATGAGCCACATTACTGAGCCCACGAGCCACAACTACTGAGCCCGTGAGCCACATTACTGAGCCCATGAGCCACAACTACTGAGCCCGTGAGCCACAGCTACTGAGCCCATGAGCCACAACTACTGAAGCCCATGCACCCTAGGGCCTGTACTCAGCAACAAGAGAAGTTACTGCAATGAGAAGCCCATGAACTACAAAGAAAAGTGGCCCCCATTCAGTGTAACTACAGAAAGTCTGTGTGCAGCAATGAAGGCCCAGCACAGCGGAAAAAAAAAAAAAAAAACTAACAAATAAACAAAAAGCACTTTTTTAAAAAAGGGGGGAACACCTTGAAAGCACGAATTGTTAATCCGGATGAATCCAGTGGTTGATAAGCCATGTGCTAAGCTAGATCTGAGCCAAAATCCCTCTCAAGCATTCAGGTTCAGAGAGAATCATTTCGTCAATTATAAAAAATAGAGTGGAACATTTGTTTATTATCTGCACCAGGAGAGAGTGAAACCCTTTCATTAATCAGATGTAAAATGACTCATTACTGACATGAGTGTGCCCATTAACTGCCTTCAGTGGGAGAAAGCACATAACGCTACAGGGCTGTCACTCATGTGCCTAAGGGGGACAATGGTCCCGAAGGGGGACAGTGATCTCTGAGAAGGAAGAGGGTGCCCCCTCAGCCCAGGGTCTCCCCTCCAGGCCCAGGGTCTCTCCTCCAGGCCCGGGGTCTCTCCTCCAGGCCCAGGGTCTCCCCTCCAGGCCCAGGGTCTCTCCTCCAGGCCCAGGGTCTCTCCTCCAGGCCCAGGGTCTCTCCTCCAGGCCCAGGGTCTCTCCTCCAGGCCCAGGGTCTCCTCCAGGCCCAGGGTCTCTCCTCCAGGCCCAGGGTCTCTCCTCCAGGCCCAGGGTCTCTCCTCCAGGCCCAAAGTCTCTCCTCCAGGTCCAGGGTCTCTCCTCCAGGCCCAAAGTCTCTCCTCCAGGCCCAGGGTCTCTCCTCCAGGCCCAGGGTCTCTCCTCTAGGCCCAGGGACTCTCCTCCAGGCCCAGGGTCTCTGCTCCAGGCCCAAGATCTCTCCTCCAGGCCCAGGGTCTCTACTCCAGGTCCAAGGTCTCTCCTCTAGACCCAGGGTCTCTTCTCCAGGCCCAGGGTCTTCTCCAGGCCCAGGGTCTCCTCCAGGCCCAGGGTCTCCTCTAGGCCCAGTGACTCTCCTCCAGCCACAGGGTCCCCGTCCAGGCCCTGCCCAGTGCCAGGCAGTTTCCCACAGCTGATGGGGATGCCCTGCGGGGGTACGAGGCAGGGGGTGCAAGAAGCAGGGCTGGATGGGCGTGTCACCACTTGCACATTAGACATGTGGGCATCTCCAGGGCAGGTGGCCTCCACTACTCATTGTAAGTGGTGTTTACAAGTCATCTCACTCCTCCTGTGCGTGAGTAGCTGTGTTTACACACGCGCACATGCAGGGTCATCTTCTGTCCACACACCTGCCTCCCAGCTGCAGGTCTGCACTGTCACCACCAGTCTCTGGCTGTGCTGCGGCCCCAGCGGTTGGCAGAAGTGTGTTTACACAGCCATCCGGCTCGGCTGGAAGCTGTGATGGTTTGTACGGGACACGGGCCTTGTCCACAGGGGCTATAACAAATGCACAGGCCTGGCACCTCATCAACAGCACACACTGCTCCTCGTGGTCCGGCGGGTGGAGTCCAAGACCAGGCGCTGGCAGGTTCCTCGTCCTTACCTGGAGGCTAGGCGGCAGCCCTGTGGTCTCATCCTGGGAGCTCTACCCCGCAACCTCCTGACCTCCCGAGGCCCGACCTCTGACGCCATCCCCTGGGGCTCATGGTCAGCACGTGAACCTGGGGAACAGAAACCCTCAGGCCACAGCTCCCATTCACAGGAGGTTTTATGGGGATGATTAGCCAGCATGAAACACCACACACACCCCCGCACACACACACAAACACTCACACACACAAATAAACACACATGAGCATGTGGACAGAAGGGCCACCAGAGCCCCCAGAGGCTGTCACAGGGACTAGGGAAGAAGCAGGTGCAGACAGAGGAGAGGGGCCACTGGCAGGAAAATGTGGGTCTGGAAAGCTGGAAGAAAGCCTGAATAGTTTTGCTTCAGAAAATAGAATCCCAATGGCAAAGTAACTATAAAATAACCTCAAAATCATCCATGCTCCTTCAAGGGAAAAAAAATGATTTAGAAACTCACCTTGGTGCTTAATTAGGACAATTATTTAAAGTCGATCAGAGGCCAGGGAATGCATGAGAGATCCGAATCCCTCTTAAAAACACACTTTTCCTCATCAGGGAAAACTTCTTTTAAAAAATTATAGGCAGGAAGAGAATTAGATAAATTGCCCTTGAAATTTCTCCATTTTCATTTGGCGGGAGATAAATCCTCAGCTCTCTGTTAAAGGGATTATGAGTGGATGCTTCTGTCCTCACCCTGGGAAGGACTGTAATTACAGGGACCATATTTTCTGAACCAAACACCAGGACAGCTGACCTGACAAGTACACGTGTATTTGTGAAGACAATGGGATGAGATATTTGAAATGGAAAATGGCCCACAAGCACCAGGGCTGTAGCGAGCAGAAATCACCTGGTTTTCGGCCTTCTTCATGACGTCACTGGTGCAGCACTTCCTCGTCAGTGTTTAAAACTGATTGCCTCTGAAATTGCCTCCTCACAGCCTCATCCATGCCACGAAGCGGATTCTGATCTTAAAGGAGCCAATTCAGTTGAGTCAAAATAACCACTTTTCCGTCTTGGGAAAGATTATCAGAGCGACACAGTATATAATGTCCAAATTAGCGTGTTAATGTGGCCATAAAGCCCATCAGCATATTGTACACAGAAGTGCCTCTTTGACATTTGGTCCACTGCGTGTCGGGGTCTGTCCCACTTTAAGCAGATCTGATATGAAATTTTAGCAACTATATATTAAGGAGTGACTATGCATCGGTGGACAGCACCTCATTTCACACAGCTTCCTCCACAAGGCTCTCGGTGAGATTGCCCATCAGGTTAGCATTGACGTGATTATCGGTGAAGGAGGGAGTCAGGAGATGTGAGCCAAGAACACCTTGGCCAGTGGAGGCCCCATGAGCACGGAGACCGGGCCTGAGGCTGCAGCATGAGGCCAAATGGGGAGGATGCCAGACTGTTCTGGAGGGCGGGTGAGGATGCCCTGGCAATTGACTGGAAACCTGAGCAAAGAGGCAGCCCCTCTGGGGGCTGGACAGGCGGAGACCCTCCTGGGAGCCTGGCTGTTGGCGGGGGTCAGTGTTGGGGTGATGCCGGGGGCGGGGACCTTCTGGTGGGCTGTGATGAGTGCCCCAGATGAGCTCAAATGGCAGATGATCATCGACTCCAGGCCTGGAGCCTGGGGTCTGGGGTTTGGACCTGGAATGGGAGACATTCAAGCAGGTTTGCAAGCAGGGAAGAGGAGGCGGGTAAGCAGAGCCTAGGACACAGCGGACACTGGTGGGCACCTTAGGGTGATAGTCCAGAAGCAATCTTGACGAGGCGCTGCTGGAATCGATGAGTCAGCTGTTCAGTTGAGTTGGGGTCAGGTGTTTCCTGGATAGACAGCAAGGCTGGCAGGGAACAAGCGGGTTCTGTTCTCACTGGTGGAGGAGACCTGAGAAGTCCTCCAAGCTTTCTCTCCAAATTGTCCCTGGGGAAATTAGGTAAAGGACATGTTTCACTGCTTTGAAACATTTGGTTGTGCATGAAATTATACAGTTCCTTCAGCTCTGTTGTTACTTTGCCAGGAAAAGGTACACACACATTGACAACAAAATTATTTATTCTGAATGTCCTATTACAAATGAAAACTTGCAACTGTTTATGGTGAGCTGGTCAGTTTACAAACTGGTACAATCCTTTAAGTGAGAGGTATCAAAGAAAAAAGAATTCTTTTAGCTTAAGAGTTTGTGTTTGCATTTATATAACGTGTTTGTGTGGTGGTAGCTGAGTTGGGGGAACAGTTTCCTTACACAAATATCACTTGCCTTTAGTAAATTCTGTAGCCAGATAAGCAGGGGATAGTTTTGTATCCATTAAAAAGTTCAGAAATAAACAATCATAAAATATCTGATTCCCTAAAAAATAGTAGTAAGAATATTCATTTTTTAAAACGTTAACAATCCCAATTAAAAAAGCTTTTCTGATGCTGTGAAAAAATTGGATCCAAATGTTAAATTTTTTCAGAAAGTAAAAAGGCAGACCCCAAACATAGTGCTGATTCTGACCAGAGGTTTTGTTGTTGTTCAGTTACTAAGTCATATCTGTCTCCTTGTGACCCCATGGACCGCAGCACACCAGGATTCCCTGAGCTTAACTTTCCATTAAAAAAAAATAATAACAGCAATAGTTTTTATCTGTGCATTATTGTTCAATCATTGCCTCTGTTTTCTTTTTCTAAAGTGTTTTTTTAGATTTTCGTTTTTTGCCCATCCGCTTAGCTGGTTAATCCACAGACACATCAGTCATTCAATATCATCAAAGTCTGAATTAGCCATCACCCTGATACAGTAAATCTCTATTTCCTAATTATTTTGCTCATCATAATTGTTATAAATTAACATTTTAAATTCAGAGAGTGACTATTTTTAAATACATACCAAACGGTGAAACATCTTCCAGGTGGCGCTTGACTTTCATCTGGCAAAGAACACAGAGGCATCTGGTCCTTGACAAACCACCTCCCTCTCCCCGGCAGTCCCTCCTCACAGACATCTGTTGACGCATGCACACAGCAGCAGCACATAGTTTGCTTGTAAATAAACTGTACCTGCGAAAATCACGTAGTTCAGGGACAGTGGAGTCACTCTTTTTTGCACAGAGGAAGAAAAGCAGTTGAAGCCTTGACTCCAGGGCTGAGTTTTGTCAGGAAAGTTTGATGTGACTGAAATCACGGAGAGCTTCCTCTGCTGCTGGCTGATATGGAAATACGGGGCAGACTGAACTCGCCGAGCTTTAGAAGACAGGAAGGAATTGCTCATGAATCTTGGTCTCATCTCTTTCTTTAATTGTGATAAAATACACGTAACATAATGTCCCATCTTAACCACTTACTCTGCCGTGCGTCCATCATCACCATCCATCCACAGAAACCCTTTGTCTTCCCAAACTGAGACCCTGTCCTGCTTACACACTCTCCTTCAGCACCTATGACTGTCCATCTTTGTCTCTGTGACTTTGACTGTTCCAAGTATTAATAGCACGTGTACGTGTAATTGTGCAGCGTTCTTTCCTGTTGGCTTATTTCACTTAGAAAGATGTTTTCAAGGATCACCTAAGTTTCAGGATGTGTCAAAATTCCCCTTTTAAGGAAATAGATTCCACTGTACATATACACAGCATTTTGAATATCCATTCATGCACTGGGGTGATGGGTTGCTTCCAACTTTTGGCTTCTGTGAACATGATTGTCTAAGTATTTCATAGAGCAGTCATTGCTCTGAGTTCATTTTACTCTCCTTTCTCTGTCCCTTAAAGTGAAAAGTTAGATTGAGATGCTTTCTTTTTGAAAGTACATGCTTACACTTGTAAATTTCCCTCATGGCACTGCTTTCTCAGCATCCCATGCATTTTGGTATGGCATGTTTTTGTTTCCATTTATCTC
Organism: Capricornis sumatraensis; assembly: GCF_032405125.1. Taxonomy (NCBI): domain Eukaryota; kingdom Metazoa; phylum Chordata; class Mammalia; order Artiodactyla; family Bovidae; genus Capricornis; species Capricornis sumatraensis. The sequence continues at coordinate 49,213,628 of NC_091083.1, forward strand.
AAAATAATTTCTAATTTCTCTTGTGATTTTTTTTTCTTTCATCTGTTGGTTGTTCCACAGAGTATTGTTTAATTTCTACATGTCTGCGGATTTTATAATTTTCATCTGTTACTGACTCCTGGTTTTGTTCTATTGTGATCAAACATGATGTCTGTCATGACTTCAGTCTTCTTAAATTTAATAATGTTTGTCTTGTGGTCATTTGGGGAGAATGTTCGATGTGTACTTGAGGAAAACGTGTGCTTTGCTGCCGGCAGGTGGAGTGTTCTCTTAGGTTCAGGTGGTCCGCTGTGTTGTTCAAAGCCTCTGTCTGCTTATTGATCTTCTGTCTGGGGGCTCTGTCCATTATTGGAAAAGGAGCATTGGCATCTCCCACTATTATTGCAGGGGTCCTGTTGCGCCCTTCAGTTCGTCAATGTTTGTCACTATTTAGGAGCTGAGGTAAGTGTAGCCACCCCTGATCTCTTTTGGTTACAGCTGATGTGGAATCTCATTGTCAGTCCTTTCACCTTCAGCTCATTTTTGCCCTGACATCTAAAGTGAGTCCCTTACAGACATCTGGTTAGAGCCTGTTTTTGTTTTGTTTTGTCTTTTTATTCATTTTGCCACTCTATGTCTTCAGGGAGTTTAATCCACTTACATTGAAAGTAAGGACTGACAGGAAAGGATTTATTTCTGTCATTTTGCTATTTGCTTTCTGTATGTCTTACAGTTTTCTTCCTCATTTCCTACCTTACTGCATTCCTTTGTGTTTAGTTGATTTTTCAGAGTGACAACTTGTTCCCTCCTCACTTCCCTTGCTGTATATTTTATAAATACTTTCTTTGTAGTTACCGTGGGAATTACGTAAAACATCCTAAAGTCATAAGAGTCTATTTTAAATGGAAAACCTAGCTCCAATGACATACAAAAATTCCACTGTTAAGTCACTTTGCCCTCCACACTTTATTATCGATGTCACAAATCGTGTCTTTCTGTTTTGTGTACTGATTGTTGCTGTTCCTTTGCTAAGTCTGTAGCATTTACTGCAGGGAAGGTCTACCGGTAAAGAACTCTTTCAGTTTCCGTTTATCTGAAATTGTCTTCATTTCTTCCTCATTTCCGAAGGACAGTTTCTTTGGATGTAGAATTACTGGCTGGCAGTTGTCCTGGCCCAGGTGAGACAGAGAAGAGCTGCTTCCAGATGAGCCAGAGCATCGCAAGCAACTTCCTCTCTTCTCCTCCTGTCTGAAACAGGAACCTGTGGCTCCTTGCTCACACTGCACGCTGCATAGCAGGGACGGGACACGAGTGAGCAGAACGCCACAGAACTCCCCCTGCTGTGGGCTCAGCTTCTGGCCTGAGCCTCTGCCCAGCTACTGGGGGGGCCTGGTCACTGCAGCTCCCGCAGAGCTGCTTCAGTCGGTAGGTTGCTGCTCACTTAGTGTTTTGTGGGGCGCAGAGCTCAGTGGTCCCCAGTCTTGCTGACGTCACTCCTCCAAGGTGAACGTAAGATGGCACAGACAGTGGTTCTCAGAGTGGGGTCCTGAGCGGCAAGGCCAGCATCGGCTGGACCCCCAGGAGTGAAGGCTCTCAGCCCCACTGACACAGATGCTCAGGGCTGGCATTCGAGAGCATCAGTTTCTCAGAGATTCTTTCAGTTCAGTTCAGTTGCTCAGTCATGTCTGACTCTTTGTGACCCCATGGACTGCAGCACGCCAGGCTTCCCTGTCCATCACCAACTCCCAGAGCTTGCTCAAACTAATGTCCACTGAGTCAGTGATGCTATCCAACCATCTCATCCTCTGTCGTCCCCTTCTCCTCCTGCCCCCAATCCCTCCCAGCATCAGTCTTTTCAAATGAGTCAGTTCTTCACACCACGTGGCCAAAGAGTTGGAGTTTCAGCTTCAACATCAGTCCTTCCAATGAATATTCAGGACTGATTTCTTTAGGATTGACTGGTTGGATCTCCTTGCAGTCCAAGGGACTCTCAAGAGTCTTCTCCAACACCACAGTTCAAAAGCATCAATTCTTCGGTGCTCAGCCTTCTTTATAGTTCAACTCTCACATCCATACCTGACTGCTGGAAAAACCATAGCCTTGACTAGACAAATCTTTGTTGGCAAAGTAATGTCTCTGCTTTTTAATAAGCTGTCTAGGTGGGTCATAACTTTTCTTCCAAGGAGCAAGAGTCTTTTAATTTTATGGCTGCAGTCACCATCTGCACTGATTTTGGAGCCCAAAAAAATAAAGTCTCTTACTGTTTCCACTGTTTCCCCATCTATTTGCTGTGAAATGATGGGACCAGATGCCATGATCTTAGTTTTCTGAATGTTGAGCTTTAAGCCAACTGTTTTCACTCTCCTCTTTCATTTTCATCAAGAGGCTCTTTAGTTCTTTTTCACTTTCTGCCATAAGAGTGGTGTCATCTGCATATCTGAGGTTATTGATATTTCTCCCAGCAATCTTGATTCTAGCTTGTGCTTCATCCAGTCCAGGATTTCTCATAATGTACTCTGCATACAAGGTAAATAAGCAGGGTGACAATATACAGTCTTGACGTACTTCTTCCCTGATTTGGAACCAGTGTGTGGTTCCATGTCCAGTTCTAACTGTTGCTTTTTGACCTGCATACAAATTTCTCAGGAGGCAGATCAGGTGGTCTGGTATTCCCATCTCTTGAAGAATTTTCCACAGTTTGTTGTGATCCACACAGTCAAAGGCTTTGGCATAGTCAATAAAGCAGAAGTAGATATTTTTTCTGGAACTCTCTTGCTTTTTCGATGATCGAACAGATGTTGGTAATTTAGCCTAAGAAAAAGAGCCAGACGGCTATGGAAGTCCCGACTTGCCCCTCGGTTACTCAAATGCAGACACAGACGTGTCTTCTGTGGGACCACAGACATAGATTGGTATTGGCGTCACAGCGGACCTGTGCTTTTACATCTGATATCTCCCTGGACTTGATCAGTCATCATGACGCCAGATTTGTGTAGCTGAAAGGCCATCATCACACACAAAAGCAAACTCTGTTGTCTGACACAGGCAACTCCTGTCTTCAAACGCTCCTCTCTGCCTGCAGGCCAGGCCCCCACCCCCTCACACTCGCATCTGATAGCCGGGGGCAGCCCTGGGCCTCCACTCTCCCACTGTCTACAAACCCAGGCTTCTAACTTCATCCTCTTTTCATGCCTCTGTCCTTTAACAAACACCAAGATCATCTGTGACCTCTCTCTGAAAAGGAGACCAGATTCACTCTTCTCTGTGGGTCTGTGAGTGGAGGCTCGGCTCTCCTAGCCACCTCACCTGGGAACACAAAGAGCTCTGGTCCTCCTGCAGTGAGCTAATGTCCCGCCAGGCCACTCCTTAACGTCCACCCAGCCTCCCAGGCACATGTGACCCTCACCCCATGTCAGACATGTCCTGTCCCGAGGCATGCATGTCCCCCCCCCACCCCGATATCAGGCACATCCATTCCTGGCATAGCCATGGCTCCCAGCCTGAGAGTGGAGCTTGGAGGCCACTCCATTTTGGCTGAGACTGTGACCCTAATGTGACCTGTGAGCACCGATGGTCCACTGAGGAGGCCAGTAGGGCCCTGGGTTGTCTTTTCCCATCCCCAGAGGGTGACTATTCCAGGCGTGCTGGGTTTCCTGTGCATAGCCATCCCTCACACAAAGACAATGGGTGTCCGGTTCACCTCCCGCATTTCACAGTGTCTTGTGTGGTCTTACGAGGTGTTACCTGACACAAGTGTCTGTCAGGACTCTTTCCAGAAAATACTAGTTAAATGCAGCTGCAGGTTAGTCTTTCTGCTCATGTCAGAATGCTCACAGCTGAGAACATCACTTTCCAAACTTTGACAACAAGGCTTTTTTTATGCTTTTGGTTTTCTAGGACAGATTCTTAAAAACACACAGCAGACACTGTCAACCCTTCCTTTTTCTCAGCACCCCATAACCTCTTCTGTGGGAGCATCTGACTCATTGGAAATTTATCTGGCAACAACCAGGCACCCCAACTCCTACACCACTGTTGAGGAACCCCCAACTTCCTATCTGTCTTCGGGACTAGGGGGCAGGTTGTAGGTCATCTCCAGGGGCCCCCAGGGCTGAGCCCAGGGCCTTCTCCACCTCTGCTTCAGGGGTCAGGGGTCAGGGCTCCAGGGAGCACCTCTAGAATAAATCCGCCTGCACACAGATCCACAGAATTCACTTTTGGGGAAAAGTATGACCCTGGGTTCTTGTTCAGTCCCCTTGGAGATCAAATTCAAACTAGGGAAGAACCAGAAATGCCCAATAAAGGCAGGGTCAGAAACATGAGGCCTCACACCTGGGGCAGCAGGGAACCTGCCAGCCTGAAAGAGTGACCAGAGGTGTGGCCACCAGGACGGAGCCACCTGCAGCACCACCCCCTGGCCATGGCTGCAAAGTGCAAGGCCACGTCTAGGCAGGGGAGAGCAGGGCAGGCGGATACCTTAGGGACACTCGTCCCCGAGACCGAGAAAGCCTGATTTACACGGGACAGCAGACAAAAGGAGACGAACTGTCGCCAGTTTTTAAGGGCAGAAGAAAAGTGGGCACAGAGTTGCGGATGGAGCTCAGATGAGGAGCCTCTCTCATGGTGAGGAGGGGGCCCTCTGCTCCCCTCGCCTGCGTGCCCAGCACAGAGTTTCCATCCACTCCAACTGGCGGGTGGTCACCACCAGCACGCGCCCTCCCTCCTGGCTCACACCCTCCATCAAGGTCAGCGAGATGCAATTAGAATGCAGAGGCCTCCTGTCCACACCCTTGGCTCATTGAACTCACCCAGATGTTTTCTTTTCTACTCAGTGAAATGATGACATTATTAGAGGTTAATAGTTAAGGGTTTATCTAAATGAGGGATCCAGAAAGTTCTTAATTTAGCCACTGAGCACCTAATAGAAATGAAATTGAAACCGAGATTCTGACCATATTTCAATTTCATGGGAACTACTTTGCAGGAAGCACCCAGCACTAGGTCACTCTTTCCACACAATACCTTTCACTTCTGCTAACCAGGACCCGACTTCGTGTGTCTCCATGAGGCTTCTTTTTGGGGAATTCTCTTTCACCAGAAATCTGACTTCTGCTCTGAGAATCCTTCGCTGTGGAATTGCTGGTATGGAGGGCCCTGGGAGGAGTTAAGTGAGAGAAATAGAGGTGACAGGAGAGGTTGAGACAGAAGGGGAGAAAGTGGGTAAGACTGTGGGTGAATGACTTTTCTAATATTTTACCTTGGTGATAAAGGGGGAGCTGAACAACACGGATGAGGAAGAACAGAGTCAGTGTCTGAAGGAGCACAGGACCCCAGCATGAGAAACACGGATGAAGGGAAGCAAGGGCTGAGCACCCAGCAAGCACGGGCAAGCGACAGAAGGGCTGCAGGACAGACCAGGCTGTGTGGCAGCGGGTCACATGATGTCTCGGTCACATGTTGTCATAGTCCAGGGGGAGGACAGCCAGGGCCAGGCTGGGGCCCTTGGTGAACCGAGGGGGGCTTCTGGGTGGTCAGGAATTGGGGAGCTGAAGTAGCACAGCATCACCCCCAAGAGGTACCCCTGGATTATGGCCCCATCTTCCTCTTAACAAAGCCCTGAGATACTGTTTGATGAGTCGCTCGCCCTCCTGCGGAGACAGTCATCTGCTTTGTGGGACGCGGAGACCTGCACCCTTCCTTCCTGTTTGGTTTTCATGATTTTTTTCTGCTGCTCTTTGTTTTTTTAACTGCAGCATGAGGCTTCCCTGGGGCAGGGGCTCACGGTTGCTCATGCCATGTCCAGTGGTACATGGGGTCACCTGGAGAGGAAGCCTGACTCCCAGGGACACATGGAGCCCGCGAAGTGCAGTCCGCCCAGTGTGGTCAGTGTTTCTGCCACACCACGGCTCCGGGCTTGAAACAGAAACCTGGAGCAAAACCTCATCCGGCAAACTAAGCGGCATGGCTCTCAGTCTCGACTCTTGGCCATCTTCCTCACTCCAGAAACAGCTTTTGTCATCAACTGATGTTACAAATCAGGCCTCCAGAGTGAATAAAAAAGCTATGGTACATATATACAGTAATATGTAACACTACTCAGCCATTAAGATGAATGAAATAATGCCATTGGCAGCAACATGGGTGGGCCTAGAGAGGGTCATCCTGAATGAAATAAGTCCAACAGAGAAGAAATATCATATGACATCCCTTGTATGTGGAATCTAAAAAGAAATGATAGAAATTAACTTATTTACAAAACAGAAAGAGTCTCACAGACTTAGAAAAAGAGCTTATGGTTACCAGGGGGAAGGGATGGTTAGGGAGTTTGGAAAGGTCATGGACACACTCTGCTGTATTCAAAATGGACACTGAACAGGGACCTTTTGTATAGCACATAGAATTCTGCTCAGTGTTATGTGCCAGCCTGGATGTTTGTGGCTGGGTCTCTTCTCTGCTCACCTGAAACTACCACAACATTGGTAATTGGCTGTACCCCAATACTAAATAAAATGTTTAAAGTTTGAAAAAAGAATCAGGCCTCTAGATTCCTCAATAGTGTAGACATCTGTGCATCTTTCTGACCTGAAACGAGTTAAAACCATGTCTCTCCCAGTTCTCATTCGTCTCTCAGGTGGGGCCACTTTGGCCTGTGGTCCCCCATCTCAAGATGCGTCACCCCTGCTGGCCATATCCCCAAGCCTGGTGCCACCAGGGAAGGTGACCCTGCTGGAAGGTGACTCCTCTTCACCAGACAGGGGTCCCTGGAGCCGAGATGCTCCCAGTTACCACAGCTTATACAGTCAGGGGCTCGCTGCCCACTGGGACCGTCCATGAAAGGACCCTGAGCAGCAGAGAAAAAGGAGCTCGGAAGCCTCCTTGTCTGGGCACAGGGCCAGAGCCCGTCGCTGCAAATGCAGTCCGTTTAAGATCTCCCACTGGCTCCTCAAGTCTCTGTGACCTTTCACTCCACTCCATGCTGTTTCCATGTTAACTTCACTGCTAAGATGTGGCTGCAAATCCTGTGATACTTAAAGTACTCAAATGTATTAGAGCTTCCCTGGTGGCTCAGCTGGTAAAGAGTCCGCCTGATGTGCAAGACACCCAGGTTCCATCCCTGGGCTGGGAAGATCCCCTAGAGGAGGGCATGGCAGCTCACTCCAGTATTCTTGCCTGGAGAATCCCCATGGACAGAGGAGCCTGGCGGGCTACAGTCCTTGGCGTCGCAAAGAGTCAGATATGACTGAGCTACTTTCATCTTCACCGTCACTTAAATGTATTAATACAGTCCAAATACTTGGGTGGGATTTGCCTCCAGGAGGATATTTGGACATCTCTGGGGCCCCCGCGCCTCAGGGAGGATGGTGGTTGACATAAGAGCCAATGCAGGAAGAGTAGCCCCCACCCCCTACAGAGGGGCTCCTTCCTTCCTTGGCTTGTCCAGATCCTTCCAAGTCTACAACAGTATCTTCACCTCCACCTATCTTCTCCTCTGGCTCTCATGAGCTTTGTCTCAAAAAGGCAATTACACATGTTTGGGAACACATGTAAGAATTAAAGATTTTAAAATTAAAAAAAGAAAAAAAAAAAGGCAATTACAGGTCACACATGTTCAAATGTATGTCTTTTACCCACAGTTCACTTTATAACACTTGCACCTCACTTCCTCTTACACCCAGTGCTCTGAACGATGCTCCTTTTACCAACTCAATCTTTCTCTTCTTACTCCACTTTTCACTCTTTTGATGAGTTCTCTGACCCATTTGCACACATGTGCCCCCTCGGCAAGGCCACTCCACACTTCGACAAAACCCTCCATGCTGTTCTCAGCCACTTCACCTCCCTCCACTTTTCCAGCTCTGTGAGCCAGGACCAGCCACACCACCTTCCAAGTTGCATCCTGGGTTTTGAACTGGCTCTGCTCTGAGCTCTCCCCAGGTCTGTGTCCTCAAGGAGATGAGCTCTGCAGCAAAGCTCTTGTTGTTGACACTGACATCACTATCGATGGATCAGCATCAAAAGTACCTCTACACAGGTTGCAAATGTCAGTGCTGCCCTTGGTACTGAGTGTTCACCCAGGTGTCAGTCAGCTCAGCACTACCTCTGAGGGTCTGACTGTCATCACCCCTGCCTCACAGATGGGGGGCCTGAGTCTCAGAAATGCTCATGGGATGTCTCATGGGAAGAAGCAAGCCCTGCTGAACTCAGGGTGACTGCGCCTAGCCACGAACAGCATCCATGCTGGGTGGACATAATGGTAACGATAGCAATGAGAAGGGGGCGTGGGAGAGGAGTAATAAATCTGCCTGTCTGTAGGGTGATAGCCCTGGGTGAGAAGGGCAGTGGCCAGTGCCTCCTGGATGTGAGGGCCCAGCAACTCCGGCTGGGCAGCTGTGTGCTGGGAGGGTGAGCAGTAAGTCCCACACGGCTGCATATGGGAGTCATCTGGGGAGGTTTCTAAAAATAGAAAAATGAAACTTCCACCCGCCACGTCCAGGGTGGATGTGGTGCAGGTCGTGGGCACACGCTTTCCGGGCATGTCCCAGCCTCGAGCCAGTTGTGGGTCCCCTGCCGCCTGCAAGAACCGGGACCAGGAGGGGGTTAGGGCCGGGGGTCTTCTCTCCCACATCCCGTCCAGAGCACTCTGACTGCCCTCTCAATCTCTCCCCTCTCCTTGGATTGCCAGGAACTGCTCTGTTCCCCCTCCAAACGTCACCATGAGGGAACCTGCTCTGCCCTGGGCTGTTCTCTGCATGTCTCCTGAGTCCCTGTAAACGCCTGGTGCTGGGCCGCATGGCCAGGTTCACATCCAGCACTTGGGGCCGCGTGTGGGCTGCTTTCGGAGGGATGCCCAGGTCACAGGCAGCTGTCCCATGACCTTCTGAGAGACGAGTGTTGCAGTCTCCACTGTCTCAGTAGATTGGTCTGTTTCTCCTGGCACTGCTATTGGCTCAAGGTTCTGTTTGCTGCATAAACTTCCAGCATGGTTCTGTCCTCTTAATGAACTGACATTTCATCCACAGGAAGTGACTTTCTTTATCCCTAGTAATACTTTCTGGTCTGAAATCTCCTTCGTCTGATACAGAGACTCCAGCTTTCTACTTCTTGGTGTTCTCACAGCACAGCTTTTCCTGTCCTTTTATTTTGAACCTATTTGTGATTTTGTAAGTGTGTTTGTTTGAAGTGATCATCTTAGTCTACCCAGGCTGATAGAACAGAACACCGCAAACTGGGCAGCTTATAAACGCCGGACATTCATCTCTCCCAACTGGAGGCTGGATGTCCAAGATCAAAGTGACGGGAGATTTAATGTCTGATGAGGACCTGCTTCCTGGTTCACAGACAGCATCCTCTTGCTGTGTCCTCACCTGGAGGAAGCAGGCAGGGGCTCTCTGGGGTCTCCTTTATAATGACACTAATCCCATCTTGAGGGCTCCACCCTCATGGCCTCATCACCTCCCAGAATTGACCCTCCTACTATCCCCTTGGGATCAGGACCCAGCATGATAATTGGAGGGACACACACATTCAACTCACAGCGCATTCTCTGCACCCACATCTTTTCTCATCCAGCCTGAGGGTCAGGTGGCTGTTAACTCCCAAGGACCATGAAAGAAAGTCATTTCATCCTCACAATGCCTTCTGGAAAGAGGGGTAAAGAGCCCATCTTGCAGAAGAGAAAACTGAAACCCAAAGAGATTATGTAAGTTTTCTCCAGGATCATCTCAGATGCTGGTATAGGCAGAGTGAGGACTCCTCCCCCAGTGTCTGGGGGCCCTCCTCCTCCGCTCTAGACTTCTGTTCATGCTCCAGAGAGGTGCCTGCTGACCTGCCAGTGCAGAGAAGCCAGATTCAATCTATTGAGACGCATGGTAAACCAGCACAGAAAGTCACAATTAAACTCTTACCCACCAGCTTTAATTAACTCTGAAGTTCCATTCATGTTTTACAATTAAGTGATTAAACAGTCAATTTTAAAATATTTTCTTAATGAAGTCATGAGCTTCGGGAAACCAAGTGCTGTAATTAAATTAAGGAGAAGAATGAAATAGAACGTTTGACAACTGCATAGGTTGAAACATTCTGAGACAAACATCCCTCCGAGGGCCGGCCGAAGTCAAGCACTTTGGAAGGAGTGTTAGGGAGAGAAAAAAAGACCGCACAAACACACGAGAAAGCAGCATTTACCCCAATCTGTCACAAACTCAGCACTGTAATAGGAGAACCCACACATATAACATTAAACCCTCACATGAACACCGTAAGATAGATGACATTACTTTTCTTTTTTAAGCAAAAGAACAAACTCGAGCTCAGAGAGCTCAAGTGAGTTCCCCAAAGGAGCACAGCTGTCAGCTGAAAGGGCAGCGTAGGGGTGGAGGACACGCCAGTTACATTGGCAGGGCTCTACCCTCCCTCACTAATTAGGAAAACTTATCCCACTTCTCCATTTTGTTCTGATATTCTCCAAGAAAAAAATAAGCTACTGATGTTGAGGTTTTTTTAATCAATTGACTTCCTTAGTATTCTCAGATAACTCTCACTTATTGGCGTTTTCACTCTTTTCCCTTTGAATCTCAATTAAATCTAAGCTGGGACATCAGCTCTACTCCAATGGTAAGAAAGTTTCTTACCATTTGCAACATTTGTGAAACAGACCCTGTGACTGGAAGGTTGTTGGAATTTTCCATGTCTCTGATCCCACACACAGGCTGCCCCTCTGATAAAGAGCCAATTAAAGATCAAAGGACAGGGTTAAACACGACTGTTGTTTGGTGTGTCAGGAGAAGCAAGTGGTTGCTCTGTACGACAGCCCCGGCACCATCTGGTTAGCACACAGAGTGATACTAAGATGAGAATCAATTTGCTTGTCTGATTGGGAAGGAAACGGACAGCGAAGACGAGGCGGGAGATGGCCACAGAAGCCTGGGGCATGCGGGGCCCTGGGCTCTGGGTCCCCTGCTGTCCGACGTGAGTGGAAGGCGGGCACACTTAAGAGCAAGTGGGTCCCAGGAGGAAGGCAGAGAGGTCGGCTTCGGTTTGGGCGAGTTCTTTCCCCCGGGTCTCTGCCTACTTGGAGGCAAATTTTTAATTAGTTTGCACTTGGCCTCACCTTGGCAAGCTTTGATTTTTCTCTTCCGCACGCTACTTGTCAGACCTTCCCATTGTGGGGGTCAGTTCCACGTACAGTGTCTTCACGTCGCTGATATTTCGCCTCATCTGCATGCTGTCTCCATCAGCCTGGTCCCCTTGTTCTCCAGACGGGCTGGGTGCACTTGCCCACTTTCCTGTTGTCCATTCAGCTCACGTGGACGTTTTCCCTTGAGCATCTCTCAGTCCATTTCCATTTCACATGAGATCAGAGTTCTCTTTGTTATCCTCCCAAGTTTTCTAAGGAACAAAAACAGAAGAGACAAAACCTTAAACTGAACTTTTCTGTCTTCTGTTTTTATCACATACAATATAACGTTTGCCTGCATTTGCATTGATCTTTTCAGTTAATTTAATAAGGACTGAGTGCCTCATTCTCAAGAGGGCAGCTACTGGTTCTTTCATTTTATGAAAATCGTTGTTGGCCGGCCAGCAAAGGCACGAGCCTAGGATAATAGTCATCGTTTAAACCGACGGAGCTGCTATAAATGTTTGCCTTTTCCCAGCTCAGTTCAAGCACTGCATGGCCCTCCCCATCAGGCCTTGGATAGGAGCTCAGTGTCTAAAAAAGGAAACACTAACACACACTAAAGAAAAGGAAATCTGAAACCTAGATCAAAACATGAAATCAGCACATGTTTAGTTGTGGAGGCGCAGACAAGACACAATGGGGATGAAGTGACAGGACATCAGCTAACTTGCTGACCCAGAGAGAAGCCCTCAACTCTTTTCTGTTCACCTCTGGACCACAGCCGGGGACCTGCCGGACCAGGGCAGTGCGAAGAAAAGCTTTCCTAGAAAATGTGAATAATCCAGGTGTTGTACAGTGATGTGATTTAAATTTCAGTCGCTTAATATGATATCCCCATGGGGTATTCAACTTCACAGTTATGAGAAAGCTATGGGAAGATCCTATGTCAAGAAATTTTTTAGCGTGTGTTGCTTAAAATTGAACCTGCCTCTTATCTGAATTTTGTTTCAATTTTTTCAGTGTTAATGGGGCCGCTGTGTTGAAAAGCCACACATTCACTTATGAATTGACTTACAATGTAAAATCAGATGAATAATTTCTTGTCATTTCCACAATATAAAAAGAGAATTCAGAATAACGGAATTAGCACAGTTACTTCGTTTCTCTGAGCTCAGTTCCTCCATCTATATAAAAGACAGGAAAATGCTGTTGTCAATGTCAGTTTTTAAAATTAAAGGAAACCCCTCTGTACAAATTACTTAGCACTCCAACCAATTTTAAAACCACTTTTGATTATTGCAATATTAACAAATTGCCACAGGAAAAAGTACAACGTAAAATCTTATGGAAATAAATAAAAATGATTGGCTTTACTTCCTGTCTGATTTTGCATATGTGAAAAGTAATACCTACCTAATAATGATTGAATGTGACAGTTTACTAAAATGATACATATTAAGAGCTTAGGAAAATAATGTTAGCTATTATATCATTATTATTAAACTTGTCCCCCAAAATTAAGAACTGTATGAAAACAATTTTCTGCAACAACTTTTCTTAGAGGAGTTACCTGTTTATTTTGAAAGATTAATCACACAACTGTTTCTTCCTTTCAGATGCTAGGAAGCACAGGTTAAAAGAAGTGCATATGAAAAAAATAATGAAAACAATTATGACCCCATGGACTATACAGTCCATGAAATTCTCCAAGCCAGAATACTAGAGTGGGTAGCCATTCCCTTCTCCAGGGGATCTTCGCAACCCAGGAATCAAACCCAGGTCTCCTTCATTGCAGGCTGATTCTTTAGCAGGTGAGGCATCAGGGAAGCCCAGTGAAAACAATAGACAGGAATATTGTTTTCCCAGAAAATAACTTTTTTCAGACAGTTTAGCTTGTTGGAGGAAAAGTATTCTCTAGAAACATTTCTTTTCCTATTGTTTTCCCCTAAGAATCTAAACTATCCTTCTCTGACTGGATGATAAAGGACAGTTCAGAAAACAGAAGTTATTAACTACCCAACAGCAAATGAAACTAGCCACCTCATCCCCAGGTCCAAAAGCTGACATCTGGTCTACCTGACAGTTGTATTCAGGAATATGTATATGATAGTGTCAAGCTCATACTACCAAGGGGGCTGAAAAATGGTGACATTGAACTTAAGAAGAAAGTATAATCACAAAGTGTTTCTGCAGTTTGCAAGCTCTTCATTCCCTCAGCTACGAGTGTGTGCACATGAGTTTTCATTGCCAGGCCTTTCCCAGATTCAGCTGAAGCACAGAAACTAGGAAACTAATCTTCACAGCTTGTGTTCAGCTGAAGACTCCATTTCTCTATTTAAAACAGACTCCCATTCCTAGGATCCTTCTCAAGTCTTCAAAGATACATAGTCTATGCACCAAAAATGGGAAAAGGGGAAGAAAGAGTAAGGGAAATAACTCATGCATGGGAGAAAATGTTATGGAATATTAGAGATATGAGGCAGAATATTACACATAGAGTGGATATGGTTAAAACCATGAGAATCAGAATGACTGACCCAAGGTCATTCAGCAAACATGTCTTGAGTCTAGTTTGGAATTTGGTCTGTCTTTTTTATCTAGTTTTATGTGGTTCATCAGTGGTTGCAAAGTCTAGTGATACAAATGTGCAGTAAGGACTAGAGCAGCAAAAAGTGGATGATTGCCTTTACCCACCAAAAAAAAGAAAAAAGGTGAATACTTCCTGTGCCTCAAATCCAGAGTTGACATGACCACACTGAGCTGCCTTCCCCAGAAAGAGGGGAGAGGGTCCCAGTATTAGGGGTGGGGCAATGGCACCCTGAAAATCCCCACTCTCCTGTGTGGACTGGAGCCATCAGGCTGTTGGTATGTGAGTGCATAAGACTCTAGACCTTAGCTCAAGAATCTCACATGAAAAATAAAGATAGATATTTTCTTCAAAATAACTCAATAGAGTTCTTATTTGGCTTCCCAGGTGGTGTGAGCAGTAAAGAACCCACCTGCCAGTGCATGAGTAGTAAGAGATGCAGGTTCAGTCCCTGGGTGGGGAAGATCCCCTGGAGGAGGGCGTGGTAACCCACTCCAGTAAACTTGCCTGGAGAATCCCCATGGGTAGAGGAACCTGGTGGGCTACAGTCTGTGAGGTCGCAAAGTCGGACACAACTTAACATGCATGCAAGCCGGTTGTTATTTACTCGAAGTATAATGTGCATCTTATCTCTGGCTCATTTTAATCTTCACCATTTTCCTGCACATCCCATGTCCATTCCACCTCCGAGTCTCTGCTCCTGTCTGAAGCGCTTGCCTGCTGATGGACACAGATCAGTCTCCCAAGCCCCTTCCTTCCCCACAGGCCGTCAAAATCGTGTTTCCATCTGCACTTGGATGAACTCCGAGTTCCTGTCTCCATGTGTCTCTGCTGCTAATGATTTTCCCTTTGTGCCAGTGAGTCATCGTCCCTCGAAGTTCAAGTCTCTTACAGAGAGGAGATGTTTCATTTAAATCTGTTAAAAATGATCCAAGAAGACTATTCATGTGATGCAAACATCCTTCAGGAGTTGGATGGTCTCTTCTTTAGAAATGTGCAGCGTGGGGAGGGGTGGGGAGGAAGCTTTATAGGATAAAGAAAAGAACAAGGAAGAGAAAACTGACAATATCTGACTGACTGGAGCCCTCAGTGAGCCCTGGATGGGCAAGAAGGCCCAGAGCTGCCTTATATCACCCGGGGGGTGGGGCCAGGCCACCTGCCCTGCGTTTCTGGTTGAGCAGGACGTTCATAGGGACACAAAGTTCACCTAAGTTCCATTCGCTAATGTGGTTCCAGGCACTGCCTGGGCCTAAGTTTATTCTGCACGTCTTTTAGATCTGTGTCTTTCTTTTGTTATGTATTTATTTATTTATTTGGCTGCACTGGGTCTTAGTTGTGGCATGTAGGACCAGGCTCCCCCACCAGGGATTGAACCTGGGCCCCCTACATTGGTAGCACAGTGTCTCAGCCCCTGGTCCCCCAGAGAAGTCCCAGAGCAGCCCCTCTTGGGTCAGCACCGGACACACAGATACTGCTCAAGACTCTGCTTGACTCCACCTGCTGGTAAACCACATCTGTGTGTCTGTCTGTGCTTGTTCCTGCTGGAGAGCGGCTCCTGATGCACCCTGTCCACATTCTTAACTGTGTCTGTAACTATGACCTCACAGGCATATGCTGTAAATGTACGTAAACTAACACAGTGTAATATCTGTAAATCACCACTAGACATACGTATATGCATGCATGCTCAGTCGTGCCTGACTCTTTGTGATCCCATGGCTCTTCTCTCCATGGAATTTTCCAGGCAAGAATACTGGAGTGGGTTGCCATTTCCTTCTCAAGGGGATCTCCCAACCCAGGTATCAAACCCACAACTCTTGAGTCTCCTGCATCAGCAGGAGGATTCTTTTAACAGCTGAGCTACCAGGAAAGCCCACACATATACATATACTAGTGTCTATATCCCCACGAATTTGTAGAAAAGTGTTTTTTTATTTACATCTGTTACAAAAACTGGAGAAGGGATTGGCAATCCACTCCAGTATTCTTGCCTGGTGAATCCTATGGATAGAGGAGCCTGGCAGGCCACAGTCCATGGGGTCGCAAATAGTCAGACATGACTGAGCAACCAACACTACTTTACAAAAACAATTTCAAAAAAATTATTTTAACAAACTTTATGCATTTCTTCCTAGAAGATTGAAGCAGAGTATTTCCAGCCCCCTTCCTCTCTCCCTGGAAAATGCTTCTCAACTCTCTAAGAATGCTTAACATAGCTCCTGGCCACTCTAGGCACGCTCATTCAGCTGAGCCGGGTGTGAATTCCCACAGTTGTATTTATCCAAATATGTAACTACTATATATTTCTAATTTTGTATCCAAAAAGCATGAACACAGATATGATGAGATTAATAGTAAATGCCAAAGAGTAAGAAATATAAGGATTCTTGCATAATGTCTCTGGAAGAATATTCTCCTTGGAAGAAAATATAGGCAGTAATAAATCAAGATGCTTCAGAGTTACATGAAGTAGATGAATTTTCATCATAGAAAATAAGACCTTTTACTCAAATGAAATCATTCATTTAGAGCAGAAATGTAAAACTTTAAATGGCAGTTCAGGTAGCTTCTCCCCAAGGGAAACTCAGACTCATCTGAGCGCATTAACATGCCTTAGCATCCTATTCCCTAAAAGGTTTGGAAAGTGGAAATTTTTAGGAAACAAAAATTTAGTGTTCACAATGTAAATGCTTTTTTTTATTATAATGAAAGTGTTTAAACACTACAAAGCATTACGCGAAGACTAACCCAATTCCAATCCTAACACTGTCACCTATCATTATTTTGTAATATCAAAGAAGCTTTTGAATGAAAAGCCAAGCATAATTGCCTTTTAAACCACCAATATTACCAGCTTTTAAGCACAAGAAATAAGCCTGTTCACCAAAAATCAGTAAACAGTTTCTTTAAAACAAAAAGTGATCCAGGCTAATTACAAAAGCAATTTAAAAATGATAGCTGTTAGGAAATTGTAGGTTTCCCTCATGATGATTCTCCATGTTGAAAATGCTAGAAAATGAATAGACAGTTGGTAACAGTGAGCGTTTTCTGAGGAGCTGCTATGCATGAATAAGTTTATTTATTCCACACACACATACACAGGCACACACATGTACACACACACACGCACACACATGCACACACAAAGTGAGAACCATGTGAAAGTGGTCTCTCTTACAAAATGAAGTTACATTACAGGAGATGCCCCGGAGTTTGCGGATCATGCATTCTCCTCCACTGATGTTTGTTTGGTTAATAAAACACAGGTTGAGGGGGTGCCCGTGGTCATCGGAGGCTTGTCCCATCTCAAGTGGCTTTTCTACAAGGCTTCCTGTGAAACAGTTTTCTTTTTAAACGTGATTACACATCTTACTGAATCTCCTATTATGAATGATGTGGGCTAGGAACTTCTCTGCAGGATGGTATTTCCATCTTTTCTTCTCCTGGTAACTTGCCTCCCCCAGCCCCTCATCAGCGAGAGGGGCAGCTGCTCTGACACTAACTCACGGTACTGGGGAGACGTCGAGACAGCGGCCGGGCACAGCCAGTCAGGGCCTCGCCCACTGGTGACTGTCGTATAAACTCGGTGGCAAGACTTGGGCTCCACGTCTGTGACGCAGGCGCAGTTGTACAAGGCGGTTGTAAGAATGTGAAACGACCCAGACGCGGCTGGTGATCCGAGTGTTTAATCCACCTCCCTGGATGCACTGTTTCTGCCTTTCCCTCTTCCCCCCAAATCATTTAAAAATCCATCACACATATGGCCTCCAGTCAGGCTCATTAAGCAATAAGAATAGGTCGTTTTAACGCCCTGCATTACCCGCTACGCCAAACATTCTGAGGGACACGTGAGATGCATCTGTCTTAATTTGACTCACACTCCTGAATTTGACTCAGTTCAGGAACAGTTGTGATGGTGGTGACCTTGGTTCTCTTCTCCGACACTCCCCTTCCTCTCTCACAGCTTCTTCCCTTATTCTCTCTTCATTTCCCTCCCTCTTGGATTATGATAACTGCCTTTCTCAGAGCTTACATCAGGGTTTTTTAATTTTGCGTATGTATTGTATTTGCTTTCGGCTGTGCTGCGTCTTCATCACTGCAAAGGCTTCTCTCCAGGTGTGACCAGCGGGGGCCACTCTCGCCGTGGGGCACAAGCTTCTCCTTGTGGCGGCTGCTGTTGCTGCAGAGCCCGGGCTCAAGGGTGTGTGGACTTCAGCTGTTGCAGCGCCTGGGCTCAGGTTCAGTAGTTGGCGGCATAAGGGCTTAGTTGCCCAGCAGCACATAGAATCTTCCTGGATCAGTGATCAAACCCATGTCTCCTGCACTGGCCGGCGGATTCTTTACCGCTGAGCCACCAGGGAAGCCCTTACCTCGGGGTTTAAATGTTAACTTGAATTCATTAGGGACCAGATGGAAAATAAAAGACTATTGTTTTTAAACTTGGACTGAGTTAGAAAGCAAAGGGCCTTTTTCGTGCCAGCTTCATCCATACCTGGGATTACCTTTAAAATGGGATGTTCGTTTAACCGTTTATTCATTCTTCAAGAATGGAGGGTCCCCTGCTGTGCTAGGCTCTGGTATACAAGGTGAGCCTGACATCTGCCTCACCCTTGGGGGTCCATGCAGTCAGCCCAGCCCCTCCTGCCCCAGGACAACTGACTCAGGAAGGATGATAATCAATAAAAGAGGAAGACAAAAGAGAAGACAATCCTTGGGAGCTTTCACTTCCCTTCTGAGTAAATATTTCTTAAACCTACACCACGAGCCAGACAGCAAGGTTTGCTGTCAGACAGAGGAGACAGACTGCAATCTCAACCTCCATTAGAGACTTGGGACTTCGTGATTTAGGACTTTCTGTTTGGAAAAGTAAGTCAGCACTCTAGATCAAAATGCACTAAGGAAAAAACGTCCTTAGCAAAAGTGCAAACGTAAAGATCAGAGTAATTAGCTAAGACTTCGTAAAAAAGTATGACCAACCATATTTCATAAAAATTTGGAGAATTAGGGAGCTTTGTTCTTACCTCTGTTGACTGTTTCTGTGAGAAGCTGGAGGGGCTGACTGTGTTCAGTACGTTTATGCAAGTTAATTAAGCAAAGTCAGTTTTTGTATTCTCCAGCAATTTGAGTAGGTCATAATGTACATAAGTCAATCTAATGGTTTTTTCTCTCTTCCCAAGCTTTAATTCATTCATTCAGTTAATAGCTAAGCATCCCCCAGAGGCGTCAGGTGTTACACTGAGGGCCTATAGAAACAAAGTAATGTAGTCCTAAAATCTACAGGATCCTGAGAAAAAAACTTTAATGAAATAGCCATGCCAATAAAGCCCTTGCTGAGGGCTCCTGTGCCCGGAGACTGGCTATCCGTGCAGTGACGCGTGTGCCATGTGGCTTCTGACCCGGAAGCCTGAATACCACCATCTACTAAACCGCAGGCTTCTCTGCATGTCAGACCTCAACTCCCATTCTCTGTATTTGGCTTTGTCATTTCTTATCAGGTATAAAATATAAGCACAGCCTCTGACGAACACAGCACAGCTCACGGGACCAGCCCAAGCAGAGGGAGGAGCTTGGAGCTCATCCGGCCTCTCCAACCGCGCTGCCCCACGGAGCTCACCACACCACACGGCCCACATTGAACCCTCCTCTCCTTCCTCTCTGAACATCTTACTCGGCAACAGATGTGCAGTTGGGAGGCTCTGATTCTGGCTGAGTCAGAGTTTATGAGTCTGTTCCAGCCCGTGCGCTACATGCCACGGGCATCATGTCGGTCAGGTTGTACATCAACCTGCTGACAAACGGAGAAGGACAAGGAGGGGGTGGACGGGTCACTCAGTCCAGAGCAGGGCCAGCTCTCGGGGGGCAGCCCAGGAGACCTCAGGAGAGGAGCAAAGGAAGGACCTCTGCCTTAGACACTCCAGTCGTCCTTGATGAGACCCCAAGGAGCCTGTTGAATGGGGACAGGACAGCAAAGTGCAGAGCAACCTTGGGGACGCTGACCAGCAGTCCGTTAGGTACAACGTGTCAGCACACTTCCTGCCTTGTAAAAAGACAGAAATTCAAATTTGTTCAACTCAAGGAATGTTTGTTGAGAGTCTGTTGTGTTCCACGGCAAAGCATAGTCTCTGGGAAGATTAAAACTTACTCAGGGAGACAGAAATTTAAACAAATGAATGCCATTTAGCATCATATGTCCTGCAGAGCAGGTGGGGAAAGAGGTGTGGTGAGGACAGAAGACGGGGTGCCGTGGCCAGATGACACCGTCACGAAATCAAACGAGGCAACACAATGAAATCTCAATTCCTGTTCCTGGAAATCAAGACAAATTATACAACCATGGTCTGTGTTTCCTCGGACCAGAAAGACTTGGATATCAAGAAGCACAACAGAGGTCGCATTTTCCTTGAATTCTTACCACCTTGTTCTATTGTTTTTCCAGCCAGTAATGCAGGTTAGCATGCATGCACTTGTGCGCACACACACACACATACACATGCACATATGTACATACACACACACCACGACATGAGGAGAAATAGACTCATTCCCCTGATACAGTGATACACACACATGCACACACACACACACACCAGGACATGAGGAGAAATAGACTCATTCCCCTGATACAGTGATACACACACACGCACACACACACGTACATACACACACACACCAGGACATGAGGAGAAATAGACTCATTCCTCTGATACAGTGATACACACACACGCACACGCACATACACACACACACACCAGGACATTCTCCTGCTACAGTGACGAGCTTTTTTTTCTTGCAGCTGCTAAATGCCTTTGGAGAAGTGAGGCTGAAATTTCAGCTTCAAAAATATCACAGTTGATGTTACTTAGAACAGCTGGTGGTTTCCACCGCTCGGTCCCTGGTGGCCACTGTTCCAATTTGTGGCTAGCCTTGTCTTCAGACATCTCGGGGCAACCGGAATACGACAGGATGACAGATCGTCCTCTCAATGGATACTGACAAACAAATTAGTGCAAAGATGCTTTTCGTAGCCGACCAGATGTGTTGAGTTCTATCATATGGAACAAGCAATGAGAAACTGTCCAGGCCCATCTGTGCCTTCTATTCTTTATTTATCTCCTCCCTCTCTCTCTTTCTCTTTTCTGTCTCCCGGTGCACTGTTATGAGACACAAAGTGCTGAGTTTACGTGTGCACTGAATGGACAATTTGGGAAGCTGGCCTCACAGCTATGGCTGAAACTTTCCTAGGAGATGATCCAGGGAAATTAGGCCAACCAGTGATCAAGCTCTCCAGGGGCACATGAAAGTCATTTGTGACCTCCCCCCCGATCCTGCCACCACCATGAGAATATGAAGTTTTATCACAAGGCCGTACACTCCAGGAAGAGGCTGCAGAGTAAGCAATCTGCCTCTGTGAGATTTGGAACCACGGCTCCAACATAGACCCACCTGGGATGCACAGCATGTGCTCTTGTCCATGGACAGAGTGTCCACTAGACTAGTGGGCCATAACCCTGGACTCCGCTTACTCCTAAGTCCCATGAAAACATTTTAATATTCTCCTGCATTTCTCAGTGACAATCAGTCAACAGTCTTTGAGGCCCGACTGTGTATCTAGAACCCACTGGTATGAAGACGTGTGTGAAAGAGGAATTGATGCCCCACCTCCAGAAAAGCTGAGCATCCCCTTGTGGATGGGGAACACTGTGAAAGCCCGGCTGGTGCACAGCATCCTCTGATGAGGCTGGTGAGGCTTGAGACCATGAGTGTTTCAGGAGAGAGGAGGACGGGGAGGTTTCTAGGAGCTCATGCAGGTCCTAGAGAGGACCCAGGCATAGAGCTCAGCCTTGAGGAGTGAGTGGGACTCAGAGGAGTGGGAGAAAGTAAGCAGCAGCAACTTCAGGTGGGGAGGCGAAGAGCGGCGTGAGCAGTAGCCCGAGGCCAGGAGGCTCCTGTGTCCTGGGGCCTCTAGCTTGGGGGAGGAGGCAGGGGTGTGGCTCGAGAGGCGGGCTGCAGCCAGGGTGGAGACCTGCAGGGGGTGGGGGGCCAGGATGCTGGGCGGAGAAGGGGCTGGTCCAGGCACCATCACTGGCTGTGAAAGTTGGCAGCCAGTGCCCCGGGCTCTGCAGGACAAGTAGACAGCCTCGTTCTACCCGTGGCTCCGGATGGTCAAGCTGTGGGGCTCATCACCGACAGAGACCAGGAGGGTGGGTGTCGTTGTCCTGCTCCAAGGGGCCACTTGTCTTTACTCATCACAGGACCCCTGCGGGGATGAGTGAGTTCACTGCTGCACCCCCGGGGTGTAGAATCACGTCTGGCCTGAAGTTGTCAATGAATATTTTTTTCAATACATGAATAAGATTCTGTAATCAAAGGACCCTTGTGAGGATTGTTCCAACCCCACATAACCCCTGAGGCCCCCAGACTCCCACAGCTTTTAGAAATAGCCAACTTTTACCCAGAAAAATCCATTGGCTTGCTTGACGTCATCGGGTAACAACCCTGAAGTTAAAACTGGGTCCCTTGAGTGCCATTATTTTAGTTATGTTGAGCATAGCTGGAGTTCAGATCCCTAAGTCCTAGCAGGCCCCCTGGCCTGGAAACCAGCACCCCACGCAAATCCTCACAGGAGGCAAGGACTGCAGAACCCATGGGCATAGGCATGTGCTGTTCTTGACCGTGAGACTGGTTGGTCTGTTCAAGCTGCTATAACAAAGGGCCCCAGCAGGGGTCCTTCCCCACAGCTCTGGAGGCCCTGGATCCAAGATCAAAGCACCACAGTGTCTGGTGAAGTCCCTCCTCCTGGTTCACAGACTGCATCTTCTCGCTGGGTCCTCACATGCAGGAAGGGCAGGGGCTCTCGGGATCTCGTTACAAAGACACAGATCCCATCCTAGGGTTTCCACCTTCACAACCTCATCACCTCCCATGAGATGAGGCCCCCCTCCTGACACCACCACACTGGGAGTCAGGTTTCCACATATGAATTTAGAGGACTCAGACACTCTGTCTGCAGCAAAATCTGACTCCACCTGAGTGCAGAAGGTTCCTTTTGTCTGGATTAGATCAAGGCAGGTCCCAAGTGGTATCTGAACCCATTCTTTCTCCACCCTAATGACCTGGCCATCATCATTGGCCTTGACTTTTTTTTATTGAAGCGTAAGTTGATTTACAATGTGGTGTTAGCTTCTGCTGTATGGCAAGTGGCTCAGTTACACATATGTGTAACCTTCTTCATAGTCTTCTCCATTGTGGTGCATCACAGGAGACTCGGTGTGGTTCCCTGTGCATAAGACCTTACAGTTTATGGGCTCTACATCTAATAATTTGCATCTGCTAATTCCAAACTCTCCATCCTTGCCTCTCTTCCCCAGTCCCCCTTGGACTGGGGAACCTCAAATCTGTTCTCTATGTCTGAGTCTGTTTTGTTTCATAAATATGTTCGTGTCATATTTTAGATTCCACATATAAGATATGTCATATGGTATTTCTGTTTGTCTGATTTACTTCACTCAGTATGACAATCTCTAGGTCCATCCACATTGCTGCAGGTGGCATTATTTCATTCTTTTTTATGGCTGAGTAATATTTCATTATATATATATAATATATATATGCACCACATCTTTATCCATTTATCCATCTGTCAGTGTACGTTTAGGTTGCTTCCATATCTTGGCTTTTGTAAACAGTGCTGCAGTGAACATAGAGGTGCCTGAGCCTTACTGAATTAGAGTTTTCTCCAGATGTGTGTCCAAGAAAGTTATTGCTGATAGTAATTGTCATTTTAGTTTTCTGAGGAACCTCCATACTCTTTTCCATAGCGTCTGCACCAATTTACATTCCCACCAACAGTGTAGGAGGATCGCCTTTTCCCACACCCTCTCCAGCATTTATTGTTGGTAGACTTGTTGATGAAGGCCGTTCTGAGCAGTGTGAGGTGGGACCTCACTGTAGTTTTGACTTGCGTTTCTCTAACGGTGAGTGACGCTGAACTTCTATCTGTGTGTTTGTTGTCATTGGCCGTGACTCTTGCTAGCGCTTTGACTGGAGGTGGAAGGTGTGGGGCCTTGAGTGGTTCCCCTGCACAGAGGGAGGGGGGATGCAGAACACAGCAGAGCGGAGAGCAAGGACCCGGGGACTCAGATGCCAAGACTGCCCTCTCGGTCTCCTCTGCACTGACCCACTTGGGGTAGACGGGCAATGCAGGCTCCCGGGGAGGAAGGGAGGAAGCACCCATGCCTCGGGACCGTGTTCTGGTTTGTCCTGGGCGTAAGCCACAGTCCTGGACGTGGTCCTCCGTCCTTTGCAGCCGGGGTCCCGAGTCCGAGGACACTGCCCTCCCCTCTCGCTGCTCTGGGTCCTCTGCCTTGTCAGTTGATCCTCTTTCTGAATGATGACTGCCTGCCATCAGCCACTGGGGGTTTTATTCTTCATCGTAAAAAGATGTAACCCAGAGGCCAGCTTCTGTTTTGTAGATAGAGTCGGGAGATCAGCCTGAACTCTAAATCATATAAACCTCTTATGATGAAATCCCCTCGAATGTCAACGTGCAGTCTTGATAATTAGATAAATATGCCCGCACTGGTTACCAGCTAGTGACGGATCTAATTATGTTATTTCCCATGACTGCACTGGTCTGACACTACCTCATCAAACATCTGTCTCTGCCACTTCTCGTCAGCCTTACACAGAGCTGTCGATGTAAAAACACTTATAAAAGTAACTGCTCAAACAGGAACATCTCCAGGCAGGACTCATGAAACAGAGAAATGGCATAAGTTGTGTGCACCAGGTTAGAGCTGCAGAAGGGGTTTCCTGCTGATGAGCAGGGTGCAAGACTTTTAAATATTATCATTCACATTTCATCATATAGCGAATGCTCCTGCCTAATTGCTAAATGTTTTCTCTTGTGCTTAAATTCCATGCCACAGATTATTTAAAAATTGACTTTACAATATTTATTTTACTTATCTTCTCAAGCCAGACCAGGCTTAGCCCATAGATTTTGTGAATTATTAATTTTTAAAAGCAATTTGTGCTACATTTTACTCTTGGATAATGTCCAGAGAGACACTGATTTCTGGCCCACAACTTAGAGAACTGAATCACTTTGATGCATCTTTAATCTGAAGAGGCTTAAAGCGAGCACAGCAATGTTGTGCAAAAGCTAACGAGTGCATAGTTGACATGTAGATCCAGCGATGAGAGAGGAGACTCCTGCTTCGGCAGGTCGTCTGAGCGGGAGCCTTGGACGTGGACCTCACCAGTTATCTGACAAAAACTGCTTGGAGGGGCTATAACAGAAGTTAACAAAACCGTGGTGTGCACAGCACCATTGCACACCATGACCCAGCCTCCAGACTCCCTGTTCCCTTCAAGGGGTGGCTCCTGGCTCCCCTAGAACCCACCCCACTTTGGGAGCCCAGATAGACCTCCTACACTGATTTTCTCCTCACTGCTTAAGTATATTATAGTGGGGGTCCTTCTCCATTCACCAGATTCTATCGATGCATTTAAATCATATACGAAATCAAGAGTCGCTGCCCAGACACAGTAGCCAAATGTGTCGCCTTGCATTTTTGTGTGTATGCAACCCCCTGCTTCCTCCTTGTTTTTCTTAAAACCAGTGCTGTCCACATACCTATCCCCTTAACCTTATTTGCCCCAAATCCAGTGTTAAGGGAGAATCTATTTCTTCCAGGGCTATGTTGTTACACTTACAAAAGGAGTATAGGACATACATCAACTCAATCAAGCAAATAACTTTTCCTAGTCTAGTTTTATCCTTTCCTGAAACTGAATCACTATTTTTAATGTTAATAAACAGCTAATCCACTCAATTGAAGCAGCTTTTTTACACAAAATCAATTTGATGAAATGGTTAAGGAAAACCAAACCAAACAATCATTTTGTGACATAGCAGCCTCACGCACAAAAAGAGTGCTTTCATTCTCAGTTGGTGTCTCCACATTCCCAACTGTACTCTCCAGCTCTGACGAGGTGAGGTGTCTGCCCATCTTTCATCCCCACACTCTCCATGTATGGGCCCTTCCATCCATAACTCTGCCCACCTACCATCCACTCATCCTCCAGGCCCAGAGTCCTTGGCCCCAGGGCCTGCTGCCCTCCTGTAGGCTCTGGTCCCGCTGTCTGTGGGGTGGGTCCCAAGTGGGGAGAAGTGGGACAGGCTTGGAGGGGAAAGGGACTATCAGCGTCCCTAAGAGGCCTGCCCCTGGATGCGGTTGCCATAGTGATGCTCATGCTAACTCATGGGAAGCTGCTCCTTCTGTAGCAAGGGGAGAAAATGAGGGCGCAGAGGGTGACCGGCTCCCAGGGGCTGAGACGGGGCATGGCTCCACAGTGGGACCAACAGCTATGCCCACATCTCCTGGGGACCAGTGGACCTGCCCAGAGCTGGAGCTGGGCACACCAACACTGCCCCACACCAGAGCCTCCAGACCCTTCCAGGATGCGTGCACAGGTCACTACCATTGGGTCTGCCCACATTCACTTGGGTAGAAGGCCTTCTGGGGTCTTTGTGCATGGACTCAGAAGTACGTTCTACTGTTTTGGACAGTTTTGAATTTATAGATGAAATAGCTCTAAAGAAAAAAGAACAATTTTGAAGCAGGAGCAGAGTCCCAAACCCACAGAGCTAAACTCAAGTTGGCTTAGATTTGCACACAGATATTTTACATTCATTTGTTCAGCAAACTCTCCTTCCAGCAAATGTTTCCCATCTCCCTTCTCAACACACTTGCATGGTCCAGGCGGCAGCGGACAAGCCCAGCTCTTGAGGATGTTTTGCAATTTTGCTTGAAGGCCCGAGGGCTGCCCTAGGCCTGACCCCCATGGAGGGACCACCCCCCCAGGTATCCCAGCTCACAGGAGGCACTGGGCTCGCTGAGAGAAGGGCGCTCGACCGGGCACCTGCATCTCAATTGTTGCCTTCACCCCAAACACCTGCATGGAGTCCTTGACAATTTCTCAGAAACAAGAATCCTCCTCAAAATTCCTGGTAACTCAACCAGGACAAAGTAGAAACAAAGGTGTCAGCCCTGTTGAAGGCTCTACTTCTGTCGTGTTTCTAAATCAGTTCCAAGAAAAAATTGTTCTGAACAGGAGTTTTAGAGAATTTACGTAGAAAAACGGCACTAGCAGCAATGAAGAAACAGACTCGGCTCTTCTGCTTTTCTGAAGGCAAGTCCCAGGTGGTACTGAGCCCATCTTTTCTCCACCCAGGGTCCCACCCTGGTGACCTGGTCCCCATCACTGGCCATGACTCTTTTATTGAAGCATTGTTGACTTACAATGTTGTGTTTCTGACAAAGCAGAAAAACAATAGCTGTTGCTGCAGAATTGATTCTGTTGAGCATACAGGTGACACTTGCTGTATGCAGGCACTTTCACAGCCCTGGGAACAGCCCTTGCATTTCCCCAGAACTCACAATTCGCAGGGTCTGTGGGCTGAGGACTCTGCAGACATGGTTGCTCTGCAGAAGCCGTGAATCAGAGCCTGAATGTGAGTGTGAGCAAATCATGTAATCCTGCCTTGCCTCGGTTTTCTTATTGATGAGAAGGAGGCAATACTAGCAGCTAATGACTGCCCCGAGTGTTAGTTGAGGTGATACAGAAAATTGATGTTTTACTCCTTCTTGAGACATAGTCGATACCAGTAACACCCAAATAAGCAGCATCAAGCCTGTTACAGACCCTGGGCCGGGGAGGAGGTGGGGGGCTGTCCTCAATCAACTGGTGCTGTACCCAGGGTCTCTGAGGACCTGCCGGGAGCAAGTAGGAAGGCTCCCCGGGGATGGAGGAGGCAGGTCAGGGGCTCTGCAGCCCCACTCAGCTTTAATGCCAGGACTTGTATGTAGAAAGCTTCCACCTGAGATTTAGCTTAATGTGGGCAAAAAGAGAGGTAGGGTTCAGCAAGTTCTTGAACAATTTTAATGAGAAGAACCGGTAGAAAAGATCTGCTCCAGGGCTTAATCTACTGCTTCCTTGGGGATGAGAGAGATGGTCCTAATATATTTCTTTCCAGCTCAGATTTGGGGATTTCAGAACCACTGTCCATCACTTAGCCTCTGGGGGTCTGGTCAGCATCCTTTAGGTCCATGGATTTTCCTGAATCAGCCAAGTCTGTCTCGGCAAGTGGGGCAGACGCCAGGTCCTGGGCGGCTCACAACTCTCAATGCTGCCCCCAAGGCCCACACTGCAGCAGCTAGAGATCGGATCACTGAGTCCTGCGATGACATGTTTTCACCAGGCGCACGGGTGTCCAGAGTGGCATCGTGCGTCCCAGTGCCCTGGCCTGGCTCTGTCCTTGCCACTCTGATGCATGCCAGCAGTGCAGTGACAGCCCGCGGGGGCAGGGGGTGGCTCTGTCTTTGTGGCATTATTGGTCATCTCGAGACTCAAGGGCAGGCTGTCAGCTTACTGCCTGGGGACCAGACACACAGACCATTATCACTCCCGAGCATGTCACAGAAGAAGGGCCCACACACTCAGAGACGTGTCCCCAGGAGCTGGCCAGCCTCAAGGAAGCTCCTTGGTCAGGTGCCTGGCACGCAAACTCTCAGGTCCCAGACACAGTGACCATGAGCTACAGTGTCCACACAGCCATGATCCAGGGGTGTCCTTGAACTGGCTTGGTTCAAAGAAAGGGTTTGCCTCCTGTTTGTCCTCGTGTTGAAACAATATGCTTACATTTTGTTTAAATGCAACTTAGGAGGTTGTCATAAGGAAGGTACCGAGAAGCAGGAGCCGGTCAGCAGGAAGGCACCTCATCCGGGGTGCCCCCAGCCTCCGAGCTCCAGAAGGGGCATGGTGCCCTGTTCTCTCTGAGCCCTAAAGGCAACCAGACCCCAGACACACGGGTAGCTGGGGCTGTGACACTGCCCCTCGCTCGTCTCCAACCAGCACCACTGGGACGGGAGCTCCACAGGAGCCAAGGAGCCGAGGAGGAGGTGCGGGCCTGAGGCCAGTGCTGCTGACGCTCCATGCGTGACACACGGAGCTCTGGGAGGGCCTGGGTCTCAGCACAGAGTAACACGGGCTCTCCTGCCAGCAGGAGCCACGAGAGGTGTTTGTCGGCAAGGCTAGTGCCTGATGAGGCAACCATGGAAACCCTCGATTCTGCAGTTCTTATCAGAGCCCCCACATAGAGAAGCTTCCAACTGAAAAAGCAGTGGTGCGAATCCACGCCCCATCCCTGTGTTCGAGTGTCACTCCAGCTCCCAACAGCCCGCCCCAAACAGTTACTCTGTATCGTGGGGCTTGACTCCAAATACACGGAAACAGGTTCTCAGGCAAATCAAAAACATGCATGTGCCACATCTTACTACCAAACTGAGCCGAATGCAAAATAAGAGCATTAAAATGAGCCTCACAAAAACGAGGGACTCGCAATGTGTCCCGGTCTCCGGCCATTGTAACACCTGGTGCGTCTCCCCCAGACAGACGAGCACGCAGCCGCCAATAACTCAGGGTGTTTTATCACTGTGTGTCTGCAGGCCAGGCATCAGATGGGAAGACACTCTTGAAACAGAATTAAATAGTTTTAGATCTAATTTTACCAGCCTGAACCAGGTTGCAGATTGATTTTCATGGCATCTAATAGAGAACACACACGTGCCCCATCTTATAGAAAATCCATCTACCACACTGCTTTCCACCCAGTCTGCTGCTCACTAGAAGTAATAAGAAACTAATATTTCACAAGCAGTGTGTCGTTCTGTAAATGGCATCATGCTCCAAAGGAGCCAGGAGCCGCCCATCAGGCAGCCTAGGCCCCTAGGCCTTGTCAGTGCCGGAGCCGCCCCATCCAGACCCTGCCCGAGAGCGCCCAGAGGCGTGTGCCCACAGCCCATCTGCCCCAACACTCGCCCCCTTTTCTGCTCGTGTCTCCTATTCCTGTGTTCAGGCCTGCCCCCAAATCTGGGCAGTGCTGGGCTGTGCCACACAACAGACATGATAATCTCGCTGGACGACCTCTGCCTCCTCCATCACCAGTGACGTCTACACTGGCCCGTGTGCTGGTCACAACAGAGCGTCAGGAGGAGAACGCGGACTCCACACACACAGGCCTGATCCCAGTGTGAATACACACCTCAGACTCTACACAAGCCTGGGTGCAGTGCAAACACACACCTTTAGATGAGGATTTCTTTTTTTTAATTTAGATGCACTTTCTTGCCAACAGTCCCTGTCAGTCACTTGTCAGTCCTTTGAGCCCACTGTTCGTGTGAAGTGCAGAGCAAGATCTCGGGGGAGCTGGTGTGGTTTCAGGTGCCCCTCCCCCACTTCCCAAAATAATGCAGGTGTAGTTGGACCTGATGAAAATGTTGGGGGCAAGCGAGTGCGGGGACACTGGGGACCCATGTCCGGGCCTCAGACTGTCTTGGATGAGCTTCCTGTCCTGCCCTTCTTCTCCCCCTACCCCCTCTCCCCTTCCCACTTTTTCCTTCCCCCCACTCACCATCCAGAACTTTTATGTTTGCTGCCCTCGGGCCCCCTGGGCCCCCAGTTCAGAACCAAGGCTCCAGGCCCACAGTGAGGGGGGTCCACCCAGACCTAGATGCCAAGTTCCAGAACTGCCCAGAACCTCTGCACAGGGGCCCTCAGCCGGCCTGGCCCCCACCCCTCTGACCCAGCCCAGACTCACCTTTCAACACAAGAACGCTTGGCTCTGGGGTGTACCCTAAA
The DNA here is from genome assembly GCF_032405125.1 of Capricornis sumatraensis. Lineage (NCBI taxonomy): Eukaryota > Metazoa > Chordata > Mammalia > Artiodactyla > Bovidae > Capricornis > Capricornis sumatraensis. The sequence goes on from NC_091083.1 coordinate 49,244,017, forward strand.
GGGTAGGTGCTGTCATTAGTGGTCAGGTCACCTCCAGTGAGATGCTGTTTCCCCCACCTCCTTGAGCCCCCTGGACAGGACAGGCTCCTCACACTGTTCCTTCTTGGCATCAGTATTGATTCTGGGAGCAACTAACTCGCATTCAATAAAGATCTGCTGAGTGAATATGTTAGTGTGCCCAGTGGCTGGAGGTCAGGTGTGGGCAGGCCCGTCCTCCCGAGGCCTCTGCCCTGGACACATGGACACCGCCTTCTCCCTGTGTCCTCATGCAGCCGTTCCTCCATGAGCGTCTGTCCTCATCTCCTCGTCCCGGTCACAGGGGATCACGACCCACCATCGCGGCCTCACTGTACCCTCATCACCTCTTACAGGCCCATCTCCCAGTGTGGTCACATTCTGAGTCCTGGGGGTCAGGACTTACATGAATTTGGGGAGGACACCGTTCAGCCGATACAGTGAATGAGGAACAGACAGGCTGGCTGCCAGTTTCAAGACCAAGCTCATGATCTTATCCTCTGGGCATTACCAGCTGAGCCCGGCTGGTGAGAAGCAGACCCTCTCGTGTCACAGGCCCAGAATCTTTCTCTGCCTGAACTCCCAGCTCAGAGATGGCAGCTTGAACAGTCTCTTAAAATTCATGTTCCTGAAAATCAGCGAGAGACGTCTTGCCTCCCCCCTACTGCCTGCACGGAGGTTAATTGTTCTCTGGCTTCCCGGGCAGCCCGCCTGCTCAGGCTTGTCCTCGTCTCTGTTTGGATAGAAGCATCAGTTTGCGACACACCTGTGCTGGGGGAGCAGACATGGCAGGAAGGAAAGTGGGTCAGGCCTGGGGGCCGTCTGTCAGAGCAAGTCTGGGGAAGAGGAAACACAAGGAGGGAGCACAGAAAGAGCTGGGTTTATAGCCCGAAGGTGCTGACCACGCTCTGACGCTTCCAGCTGTCACCGAGCTGTGTGGACATGGCCGCGTGTGGCCCATGGACGCCAAGGACAGAGCAGAAACCTCACTCCAAATGGCTGAAATAGGGCAGGACCAAGTGCTGAACTGATCTCATTTTTAAAAATAACCTGTGAACAATTTAGTGCTTCTCAGGAGGCAGAGGAAAAGATCAAATCAGCAGGCATTTTAGCAATTATGGTTTTTAGCAAAAACAAAAAGTAACATGTTTGTTCCAGCAAACATGTTCTTTCATATGGGTAGATTTTCCAAGTAACTGACATGGACTCCTGCCCCAAAGGGTTTTTCCTAAATTTTCATCTTAATTGGTAAAAATTGTTTCATAAACTGTTGATAAACAAAACAGTCTGTGAAAACAAACACAGAGTTCACAATAGTATGGTCCAAACCCTTAGACCTTTGCACGACTCCTCAGTCCTCGTGGGTAAACTGAGGCTCCACGGCTGCAGGGCATGTGACAGGGCCTGACGCTCCTAACCATCCACTCACACGGGCTCGTTCTCCCTCTGTGTCCATGTGTCCAAGGACAGCCCCAAAAGGCCTTTTCTTTGGCCTTGTCTTCTTAAAGCCCTTTAAATGAATTTGAGCTTTCAAATCTACAAAGTAAGCAAAAGAGAAAGCGAAAACCCCAAGCCCTGACTAGGAGGCCTGACTGCACATACAGTTCACTTTAATATCTGTCACCTCGGGCTTCTCCTTCCTGGAGTAAATCATGCTGATGCTCGCTTCTCAGCGTTTAGTTTCTTGTCCAGTCACATTTTGTATCCTTTATTATTTTTAAATAATTGAGATATAATTTGCACACAAAGAAATGCACAAAGTGTGTGTGTCACAGTCCAGGGGCAATGCACACCCGTGTAACACATGTCTCTGACTACATGTGGGAGGTTTCATGCTCCCAGAAAGACCCTCGCCCTTCCAGCCAGCCTCCCTGGCCCTAGTGTAACCTGTGTGTGACCTCTGCTTGACTCATTGCCAAGGGGGGCTGTGCCTTTTCTGGGATCACAAGGAACCTTGTCTTTTAAGCCTGGGTTTTTGCACAACATGATGTTCTAGAGATTCATCTGTGTCATAATGTATCTTAATCCTCAATCCTTGTTATTGTTGATCTCAGCCACAATAAGAATTTAAAACAGTCCATGTTCACATCCTTATGTTACCAGGCCCTTGGGATGCTTCCCAATGAGAGCTGCCTCGAGTAACATTTCTGCAAATGCTCTGGCTCAGGTTTCATCTTGAACGAATATATATGAATGAATGAATGCATTCTTGAAGGAATATATATTTCATTGATCTTGTGACCATTTTCATTATGATATAAGATAGAGATCAGAATTCACTTTTTTCCAAGATGGTGTATAGTTTTTCAGCACTGCTTGTTAAAAAGACTTTCTTTCACCCCAACGAGAGACTCAGACCTTTGTTGAAGGTCGGTTGATCACACAAGTATGATTCCATTTCTGAACTATCCACTTTGTTCCATTTTGTTCCATTTTTCTATCTTTATGTCATCACCAAATTGTATTTCTTCTTCATTATCAATATTCTCAACCAACGTGATCTCATGCATTTCCAGGAAGTGGCTTCTGTCCCACACGTGCTCCAAAAACACACGAAATCACTTCAACACGGGCCAAAGCCATTTATTTTGCAGTTGTTTGCACTGAGTAATAAGGTTTATAATACAAATCTCCTGGATCATTCATTCCATGTAGCTCATTGAAAATGCCATGATACTAATGACCTGAACATCCCCCCAAATCACTCCTGACTGGAGGCTGGCCTGCATGCTGTCCTCACAGGGGCCTCTCACACAGAACAACTTCCGGCTGGTTCACAGGGACGCCAGGCCTGAGCTGAGAGCCACAGACCCATCCGCAGGCAGGGATATCCAGCCGTTCAGCTGCTTTCCCGGGAAAAAGGCCCCCTCCTTCCTCTGACTCCCCAGTGAGAGGCCGGGAGCCCTGTTTACCCGCTGCTCTCAGCAGACCCAAACCATCCAGAACTGAGAGGAACAAAAGCAAGGCCTCTATTTTCCATCAGTCTGCGACCTGCATGCAGCCAGATTTTCAAACGACTGTGAGAGACACGGAGACAGAAGCAGCTGGGCACTGGGGCTCTGCTCACCGGGAACCTGCAGAAGTAGATGCCTCGACAGGCCTGTGTGCAGGAAACAACCACAAAGAAGGCACCAACAGCAAATAATTTGTCTTGGAATTTTTCTGAATAGAAAATGAAGTTCCTCACCCTTTTCCCCAGTGACCTTCGAAAGACTCGGTCTGAGGGAATTCCCTAGCATCCAGTGGCTAGGACTCTGCGCTTTCACAGCACTTTGATCCCTGGTTGGGGAACTAAGATCCCACAAGCTGTGCACTGTGATAAAAAGAGAAGACTCTGTGTGTCCTTCTGGGAGTCGCTGTTTCCCACCGAGAGTACATGTGCTATCAGGGTAACTACTTCTCCCTCCTGAAGCATCCCACGAGAGACGGTACCCAGAGTCTGGTGAGCTGACTCAGCATCTCTGAGGCTTTCTGCCTGGCTTGTCTGCCTGGTTTCAGCCGGCCTGAAATCCAAACCCATCACACCAGAGGAGTGGACCAATGAAGGGCTAGCATTACCAAAAAATCCACAGGATGTGCAGTTAAACCTGAATTGCGTTTTATTTTTTTAATTGTAGTAAAACATACAAAATAAAAAAGGTGCAGTATTACCCGTGCTCCAGCATGTAGCTCAGTGAGGTTAAGTACGTCTCTATGCTATGCAGCCACCACCACCTCCACGTCCAGCTTCCTCCTTTCCTCAAGCTAGGCTCTGTCTTCACTCACTGACCAGCCCCGTTTCCCTCCTCCAGCCCCCGGGGGCCATCCTCCCGCATGTCTCGGTGATTTATACATCTCTAGGGGCCTCACAGAAGTGGTCACGCTGCTTTTGTCCTTTTGTGCCTGTCTTCCTTGGTTAGCACCATGTCCCCAAGGTTCACCATGCTGTAGCCTGCATCAGAATCGCCTTCCAATTCAAGGATGAATAATGTTCCCTTGTGTGTACAGACCACATCCGTCCATCCGTCCATCTACACTTGGGTTTCCTCCCCATTTGGCTGTTGTGCGTCACACTGCTTTGAACATGGGTGTGCTGTATCTCTTTGAATCCCCCTGTCGATTCTTCTGGATCTACACCTGAGTGGAAATATGGGCTTCCCAGTGGCTGCACTGTTTTACACTCCCACCAGCAGTGCACTGCGTTCTGATTTCTACACATCCTCACCCACATGTATTATTTTCTTGGTTTTTTAAATAGCAGCCAGCCTAACATGTGTGAGAGGCTGTCTCACCCTAGTTCTGATTTCCGTTTCCCTGATGATGTTGAATATCTGTTCACGTGCTTATTGGCCATTTGTGCATTTTCCTTGTAGAAATGTTTATTCAAGTCTTTTGCCTTAAATTTGCATTTCAGATAAATAATAATTTTTGTAGCGTGTATATGTCCCACACAATATTATAGCGATGTACACAGAAAAATATCTCTCATGTATCCAAAACCCAGTCTTCACTAGATGTCTTGAATTTTTATTTGACAACTCTGGCCACCCTAGAAATGGAGGACTCTGATGGATGGAAAACCATCTCTAAGTATTTCATAGTTTGTCTAAGGTGAGCTCTGAAATGGCTTGGTGTGTTTTGTGGGTGTCTGGCTGGGAGCACTGTTTATTAGAAAATTGTAATTTCATTTCAAAATGTTCCAGACTAAATCATTTGAGCTTCACACTCATTCTGGAATATTACTGGGCTCCTTTAATGAAATTATAACTCAAGAAGAGATTTCATTCCCACACAATTGGCACAGCCGCAAGGGTGGGAGCGGGGACTTCCCTGGCTGATTCCTCTTGTTCAGTAGAATGAAGAGGGAGCAACCTCCTGTATTTGAGTTATTTATTGTTCTCTGAGTGAGCATTATATTGTTGCCTGTCCCTGCTGGAAACAACAGCTGTTAACAGGCTCCTGAATGAATTTCAGCATGAACTGCCCTGGCCTCTGGAAAGCCCAGCTAAAGAGAAAGCAGGCTCAGAACAGAAAGAGAAAGAGAACATTCCGGGCCTGGGTCTGGAGTTGGCAGCACAGCTGAGGTTTCCACAGAAGATCGCGGAGCTGTGCCCGGAGCGGGGCTCTTGTCTGAGCACAGAGCAGGCACAAGGCAGCACCAGGCACGGAGGATACAGAAAGTGTCCCTGACGGGGGCCCTGGAACCCCCAGCCAGCAGGAAGGGCAGGGGTGACCTTGCGGTGACCTCTGACACACAGAATGAGCAGCTGCATGCTTCCATCCATGGTTTCGTAAGAACATGTGGTCTCCTAAGGTCACGTGGAAAGTCAGGAACGCTGCAGCCCTGAGGGTCTGAGCAGAGGAGCTCTGGGGGCATCAGGGCTGAGTTCTCCTGTGGACTCACTTATGGTTGGGGTCAGCGTTCTGAAATAGGGAGTCTTCCTTTTGGTCCCTTCCTTGGTTATTCTCTTATTTCAGCCCTTGGCCTCTGTTTAGAGGGAATAGCTGAGCCTGTTGGTCCCAAGCGCCAACTCGTCCTGGGTTCAAGTTGCTCTCTGTGCTGCCCCCAGGGGAGTCTGCAGCCAAGACCACCTCTAGGGCTGCAGGCAGGGGGCTCCCGAGCTCCTCTCAACACTCGATAACCGCTCCCACTTCAAAGGACCCTCCACGCCCTCAGCCCTGCTCCCTCCTCCTGTCCCGCATCTGCTCAAACACACATCGAGTATTTGTTACAGTTTTGAGAAGTCCTTTTTTTTCAAGCACTTCCAGTCCACAGAGAAAGGTCTCCACCTCCAGGGAGGAGGGTCGTGGCTCTGTTTGCAGGACACTTGTTTAGCTGAGACAGCTCTCAGTCTGCCTCGCTTCTCTCTGAACTAACCTTGGTGTGCAGGTGAAGACTTCTGGTTTTGAGGGACATGGAGATGCCAAAAATAAGAAAATAAGAAAGATGGAGATCATAAAGTTTAATATTGAATGGAGAGGGGAATTTGATAAAATGCTGTCCGAAATTCAGTAACAGACTAAACCAAAATGAAGAGGGTAAAACCAAAATGAACTTTCAACTTCCCATGTCCAAATCCCCAGTAATGAGAATACGTGAAAGCACTGAGTTTTCCTGAGACTTGGTGTCAAAAGTGCATTTCCTGTTCTTTTCTTTCCAGACAAAGTGAGCATGTTGTCAGCCTTCATCGCTCCCTTCAAACGCCTGAACCCTGGGGCCACGCACGCAGAGGATGAGGACAACCTCAGTAAGCAGCTCCTTTCCCAGAGCCGGGGTCCCAGCCCCCAACCTGGGATCCCACTCGGGATCCCACCCCACCCCAACAGTGGTAGGAAATCCAGGCAGTGACCATGTGACTGAGAACTCCAGGCATTGCAAGAAAAGATACTAGTTCTCTTGGACCATCCCTCCTCTCTTTTCTTTGCTTTTCCCTCCAAACCAAAAAGAGAAAGGAACGTGAACACAGCCTCTTTGAACAATATGTCCAGTTATTTAACAAGGAAAAAGCTGGATGGGTGCCTGCTGCTGAAACTGCATTTGGCCTGTGAAACTGGAGAGACATCAGGGCGGGGGGGCGGGGGGGCAGGGGGGCCGCAGATCTGGACAGCGCACCCCCCGAGGAGACCAGAGCGGATGGCCGTGAGGGGAGGGAGCGTTGGGTGCGTGTGTCGGGCAGGGCAACCCTCTCGCTTGAGGCAGGAAAGCGTGGAGGGTGAGATGGTCCACACAACCAGAACACGTCTTGCATTTCAGTGTTATCTGACAGGTGGCCACCTTTGCAGCCAGAGTCAGGCATGTGCTTGTGGGAGCAGATGGCATGCTGATGGTCACTGAGGCTCTTGGGTGGGTGACCAAGGAGCAATGGGTGTGTCTACGGGTTCATCGTGGGGGTCCCCAAGCCTGGTCTCGCAACTGGCACAGGGCCAGGCTTTCTGGAGGCGGAAGCACTCTAGCCCTCTTTTCTGGGGGTCCTGGAGTTTCCAGGAAATTCATCGGGAATCCCAGCTCCTGAAATAAGCAGGGGAGTTGGCCTGGGCAGACCTACCAGTATCTGCCTGCCCTTTCCTGCTGTTTTCAGAACTGCATCTGACTCTGCTCTGTGTCAGGGGTCTTGTCCTTTACACATGTCCCCCAGCTCAATCGCACAGTAACCTCCAGGCAAGAGCTGCCAAACCCAGTTTCCATCTTCAGGAAATGGAGTTGAGGCAGGTGGAGGGGCTGCCCAAGATCACACACACTCACTGTGGTCGTGGGGGACTTTGACCTCTCACCTGTTTGACCCAGAGCCACAGAATGACCACTGTCCTGCCCTGCAGCTTCCCTGACTTCATGCAGCCTACTTGGGAGGCCGTGTTGGGGGGAGCTGAACCCCTAATCTGCCCATCTGCAGAAAACATGAGTGGCATCACCCCCAGAGCATGTATCAGGACGTCCTGGGAGACTGCACTTCTACCAGCTTTTATTAATTACCGATCAACGTGGGTGGGGTCTTCCTCCACACTTGGATCTGCCCAACTCACTTTAAACTTTGAGGCTGACAGAGCTAGGATGATGACCAGAGGGTGTGGATGCGATCTCAGGCCAGGAGGAGGGCAAGCTGGTCCTGCCGGGTGGTTCCTCCAAGATAAACCTTCTCCTGAGAGATTCAGAAGGCGGCTGCCACAACAGCCGCTTTGATCACACACACTGCCTCCCCCATCCCACATCTGGGAGATCAGTAAGAACATGGAGAGCTCCCAGAGAATTTCCGGGCACTCTGCTGTGGGCTCCCGGGGTTGAGCTGTTACTCTCTCCATCTTTACCTCCAGTTTGGGATAGTGCGGGTTATTCCCGTCTCTCGGCCCAGGTGCTGAGAGGGATCGTCAGCAGCAGGACCCACGGTCCCCACAGCCTTGGGTCACACGGTCTGTCTCCCCTCCAGGTACCAGCAGCGCCGACGTCAAGGAGAACCGCAATGTGAGCAACCTGGAGGCCAGGCCACCACCAGCCGGGGACAGGACCCGAGGGGGCACGCCCGGCCTGAAGAGGAAGCGGCCGCTGGAGGAGGGCAACGGCGGGCACCTGTGTCCCCTGAGGCTGCTGTGGCGGCGGCTTTCATGGTCCGTAGCACCCAAGAATGCACTGGTGCAGCTGCATGAGCTGCGGCCAGGCCTGCAGTTCCGCATGGTGTCGCAGACCGGCCCGGTGCACGCGCCCATCTTTGCCGTGGCCGTGGATGTCAACGGGCTCACCTTCGAGGGCACCGGGCCCACCAAGAAGAAGGCCAAGATGCGGGCAGCCGAGCTGGCCCTCCGCTCCTTCGTGCAGCTCCCCAACGCTGGCCAGGCACCCCCAGCCCCCGGTGGCATGGCCCCTGACTTCACCTCCGACCAGGCTGACTTCCCCGACGCCCTGTTCCAGCGGTTTGAGCCCGCATCTCCCAGCGAGGGCTTCCCGGGCCGCCGCCCCCCTGCCCCTGAGTGCCTGTCCACAGCCTGCCAGCGGGGCCGGCTCCTGGGCCGCCCACTGGGCCTGGGCCTGGGGGCGCCCACGGCCCCCGGCACCGGGAACCCTGTGGTGCTGTTGAACGAGCTGCGCTCCGGCCTGCGCTATGTGTGCCTCTCGGAGCCTGAGAAGCGGCGCGCCCAGAGCTTCGTCATGGCAGTCAGCGTGGACGGGAGGACGTTCGAGGGCTCAGGACGCAGCAAGAAGCTGGCCAAGGGCCAGGCCGCCCAGGCCGCCCTGCAGGCCCTCTTCGACATCCGGCTGCCCAGCCACATCCCCAGCAGGAGTAGAAGTCACCTCCTGCCCCAGGTGAGAGCCCTTGGGTGGCTGCCAGAGGGGGGAGCGGGGCGGGGGCAGCAGGTGGTCTCCCTGCTCCATCCCCGTGTGTGGGGGGCCCCTATGCCTCCCAGACAAGCAGATGTTGCCCCTCCTGCTTTGATGCAGAAGCCGAGCTCGGATTTGGGGACAGAGAGCCTGAAAGCAAATGTGGGAAGGAAAGGAATGCCGGGGGACTGGGCAAAGGTGATGGAGAGCTGGGCAGCCAGCTGTCTTGGCAAGAGTGATGCTGACCACAAGGGACAGGGCAGTGGGGGGAGGGCTCCCTGCACTCGAGAGGGCAGCACAGCAGGACAGCTCATCATTGGTGTGTTCGGTGCCCGTTGGCGTGTTTGATGCAGGTCAGCATGTTCAGTGCCTGTCAGCGTGTTCGGTGCCCTTTGGTTTGTTTGGTGCCCATCGGCATGTTCTGTGCAGTTGGCGAGTTTGGTGCAGGTCTGGGCTGCATCTCTGACTCCGGGGCTGGAGTTCTGCCGGAACAGAGGGCTGGGTGGGCGAGGAGCTCAAGGGGGACCCGCCCCTCACTGCCTCGGGGGCTTGTCGCCCACAACACGTAGCACCTCACGGAGCTCAGCCCTGCATAGGGGAGGCGTCCTGAGCACCGTCCTGGTACTGGGGCCTGTTCTCCTGCCTCCTCCTCCTTCTCCTCATCTATGAGCATTGTCCCCTCTGAGGTGACACAAGAAGTCCCCCTCATCCACTTCCTCATCAGTAGGAGAGAAGACTTTGCAGTTAAAGGCCCTCAGTCTGCACGAGGTCACTAGTCAGAGCTCGGCACTTGTAAACCTCTGCTCAGACCAGGGCATCCTCATCTCATGGCACCTCACGCAGAATCCACTGTTTGCCTCAGGAGGTCATGTGTCCACTAGAGGTGGACTCGGGGTGCTGGAGGGATGCTGGACGGAGCCCTCCTATCAGATCACAGCCAGAAGCCAGCGTCCGTCCGTCCCTCTACCCATTTGTCCATCTGTCCATCCTCTCATCCGTCCAATGAGCAGTTCTCTGACTCTGGCAAGCACAGATCATGGACGGGCCCAGCGGGTATCGGTCTGGTCCCCACAACTCAGCCACTTGAGGGACAGAAATCGCTGAATAATGGGGAACTCCGGGGGCAGCTGTTTCTCCTGCTACCTCTGCCTCCAATTCCTTCATTAATTTTCAAATGTTTACTGCACATTCTAGGAGCAAATTGGAGGGGTTGGCCCATTATCTCCCCGGGTCTCGCCTCCCACACAGCCTTAGATGACACACAGTGCGGACAGAGGCGAGTGTTTGGTGTTGGCGCGAGTCCTGGCCTGGAGTGTGGTGGCCCGGCTGTCTCTTCCTGACGCCCCCACCTGTCTCTCCCCCTCTCCTCAGCCCAATGTCTCCACCTCGCCTGTAGCTCTGACCCCCCAACACCTTCCAAGGAAGCCCCTCAGCCCCTCTAAGGCCGGGTGACCTGGGCTGCCCATGAAGGCCTTCCTCCTCTGCCCAACACTAGTGAGCAGAGCCCTTCCTCCAATTCTGCTGTGCACACACACACACACACACACACACACACACCTGCGTGAGGGCTGAAGGATGTCGGTGAGCCTGCCTTGACGCCTTTCCTTTCACGTTGTCAACCCTGCGCTCTCGAGACGCGGGAACCGGGCGGCACTGCTGCTTTGTAACAGTCGTTTGACCCCAGAATGCAGCACGTCAGTGAAAGCTGCCACCGCTAAATAATTTTTCCCTGACAGTCGGCTAACACCCACCCGGATGATGGAGGGTACGTAGCAGCAGGAGGCTGCGGCCCATCCATCACCCTGGGCTGTCCTGGAGCACGTTGCCCGCTCCCCTTTCAGCACCAGGCAACCTCCGGGGCCTTATGAAGTCCAGAGCCCACCTTGGACGTGGTCTAGATTCAGAGACTCCAGGGCCCCTGTAGACGCAGCTCCACTGCCTCCTCTGCCCGGGCGTCTATGCCATCTGCAATGCATCCTTTCCACTCATGCCAGTCCTGGTCCCCAGGGTCACGACCTGTCACCCGTGTAACCGTGCCACCAGCACCTGTGTTAGGAGCCATGCCCCTGGCCCTGCTGTGCACACCCCCAGGAAGGTCTGCGAGGCCCCTGCCCAAGTCCGGGGCAGGTGGGGAGGGCAGCGTTCACCCTGGAGAGACCTGGCCTCTGGCCCTGGGGTATCCAGCTCAGGACTTGGTGCTTTCTGCCCTGGGGGCAGGCTCGGTGCACAGGACACCTGGGGTCTTGTTCGATGGTTCGCTCTCCAGGCCCGCCAATAAAATCAGTCAGCGGTGTGGGACTTCTGGCTGCAGGAAGCACAGGACCAGACATCTGCAGTGCTGAAGCCACGCAGGCAGGTCAGGACCTGCCCTGGGTTGTTCAACCTCAGCCCAGAGCAGATCTCAGCAGGGCTGGCTCAGTGGGTCAGAGGCTCTGCCCATCCTGAGGACAACTCTGAGCAACTCAACCCCTAGGAACCCCTCAGCCCAGACCCCAGGGATCTGCCCCCAGGGATCCCTGCCCTCGGCGCCAGACACCACCCTCCTTGGACAAGTGAGACATCTGTCCCTCCAGGCTGAGCACCCCTGTCCAGCAGGAAAGAGTCATTTAGGCTGGTTTTGGCTTTGAGTCTAAAGCAGTTCTGAAGAATAACATTCTCAATGAAGATTAAAATCATGGACATGTTGGATTTCCACCACCTCCTCAACACGAGGGGTGTCTAAGAACCAGGCTGGTCCCTCTCTTCAATTTCACAAGATCTGACTTCAGGTCTCTTTGCCAGAGTGACGAGAATACAACTTTATTAAATTCTCTACTGCCCAGCGCAGGCCTTAGTGAGTGGACACTGTGCAAACACCAGTGATGAGGTGCCCGTGGAGACCAGGGGGAGGTGGGGGACAGGCCTGAAGCTCAGATTTCCTCTGGGTTTAAAGAAGTGTGGGCGCAATAAAAAGACCACGACAGAATATAAATGCTCGTTAGCTGGAACATCATTGTTAAAAGAGAAAAAGGTAAAAATCATAAGACCTGTGTCTCTGTGGTCATTCCTCACCCTTGGCATGAGAAGACTGGGATTCACAACAGCATTAAATTCCGCCAGAAAGCCTTGTCTCTCAGTGCTTCTGCTCTGTGGAAACGGAAGAGCATCAGTCACGTGATGGAGAAGAAAGTGACTGAAAGTTACGTTGATGCTGGCGGGAAGGCGAAGGGAGACGGTGACACACGGCCCCTCGTGTGAAAACCACGGGCTTGTCTTGCTCCAAAGTCTTTCGCCCTCAGTGATGCCCTGTTTTTGTTTGTTTCCCTTTCTTTTTTAAAATTTCCATGTCAGGCTGCGGTGGTACTAACAGTGTCTGAAAGATTCAGTCAAATCAAGCAGCACACTTTCTCCCCGAGGGTGGGAGGGTGTGCCTTTGAAACCAGCTACCAAGGCTGCATGCTGATCAAGCCCTTTGCAGGTCCTCCCAGGGAGCGGATGGCCCCGGCCAGGCCTGGCCGTTGGTCAGGTGCCCAGAGCACCTTCGCTACTCCCTGGTGGCACAGCTCTCTGCTGGGAGAGGGAGCCAAGGGACATGTATCATCATGGAAATAAAACTGCCTCCAGAGGTCAGCCCTTTACTGCAAACTGGGATCTGAGCTCCCACACACACCTAGGCTGTGGAATAGACCTGGGGCTGACTGCACATCAGCCCCAACAGCCGCACTTGGGACACAACAGAGCCCCTCCCCTGCTGCCCTGCCACCTCACAGGTTGCCTGGCTTCACGCCTCTGCTGACCTCCACCCTAAACGCAGAATATTCACTAGTGCCACCTCGACAGATCAGTAGGAGTGGGTCCTCAGATTTCAAATGGGCCTGAATTACAGAGGGTGGAAATCACACCTGCTCAACACCATCCAAGGGGTTTTCCCCTGAGGACACCCAAAAAAAGCAGTGGGACCTGGTGAGGCCCCCCTCCTGAGCCCCAGTGGCCTCAGTCCCCCAAATGCTCCAGCCAGCTCTGCCCTGGCCACGTGTTCGCCGCTGGGTCACAGGGGCCTGTGGACCCAGCAGCCCATCCACCTCCCTTTCAGTGTTTCATGCTTAGCCATGGCGATTCTCCACGAGGCGAGGCCATGATTGCCCAGGAAGCCTCCCTGCATTCAGCTCCTTGGCTCCATCTGTGATCTATGGCCACAGACACCCTCTTGTGGTCCTTGTGGAAGAAAGAGCAGGCTTCTACCCTCCTGCCCGTCCAGCCAGTGCTGGCCTTCCCCACGTCCTCATCCCCTCAGTAGAAGCACTGAATGCCAAATAGGAGTAATCCCCTGGCTGCTGTCCCCTGTCTCCAAAAACCCCTGCAGTGAGGCTGCTGAAGGCTCTGAAGATGCTAACAGCACACTTGTGCATTGACAGTGTACACACAATGTATATGCAATGTAACTTATATGATACGAGCTGTACACACAGTGTCTATACAATATAACTTATACAATCTATACAATGTACACACAATGTCTATACAATATAATTTATATGATACAATTTGTACAAGGTACAATGTATACACAATATAGCTTATATGATACAATCTGTACAATGTATACAAAATATAATTTACATATTTTTGTACAATGTACACTCAATGTGTACACAATATAACTTATATGATACAATCTGTACAAAGTATATCCAACACAATTTACATGATACAATTTGTACAATGCACATACAATATAACTTTGATACAATGTACACCAATATGATTTATGTGATAGTATTTGTACAACTGTATACTCAATGTGTACACAATTTATATGATACAATCTATACAATGTGCATACAGTATCTACAAAATATAATTTATACAACACAACTTATCTAATGTATACACATTATACATTATATAATATAATATACTGTATACATTATATACTGTATAATGTATAATATAATCGTACAATACAGTGTACACTTGTACACTTAAGCATGATGGATGCAATGTACCATCTACATTTATATAATAGCCCCAGCATCTGAATTTCTACTACAAAAAGTTTGATACAATTGAAGTTAGAAGAGATAAATGTGTCTTTAAACCTGTATGTTCCCCATACAGTGTTTGGTGTCTTCAAATACGGTTAACATGAGTGTTGATCAATCAGGCAGAGGCTGTAAACCAAGCTTCCCCACTTGCTCACGATTCCACAGCCACGACTGACACTGGCAAAGCCGGATGACCCATAGTGATGTGAGGAGCTGATATGTATCAGACACTGACGGTGTCACATGTTGCTGTACACACTTTACATATATTAGCACATCTGAGCCTCACAGAACCATCGAGGGGGCCCCACTCATGTTCCCATTGTGCAGACGCGGGCCTGAGGGGCAGGAAAATGAAATTCTCTGGCCAAAGTCTGGCTGGTGAAGCTGGGAGGAGGATCACAGGAAGGCGGTGGGCAGAGACCCTCCATCAGGCTGCAGGCTGCCCTCCCTGAGTTCCCAACACTTTTACAGGTTTGTTGAGGAAATGGATCCAGCTGAACAATGGGGCAGCGCATGGCCTGTCATAGTGGGAGTGACACAGGGGACACAGAGTGGGCCAGAGCAGGAGGGCCAGCAGCAGAAAGGGGGCTCCCAGGTCAGGGCCCCCAAAACGACAGAGCAGAGGAGCAAGCCGACTCCCTCACAAGATCACTTTTGTCAGCACAGAGCCTGCCCTTGGCTGTGTAGACAGCAGGCTTCGTGGGGAGGGCTGGGCCCCCTCTTCCTTGGGGACACGTTGTCACAGTGAAGAGGACCGATAGCAGAAATAACACGGCAACTGGGAGGAAGCCCACATGCAAAGAGCCAGAGGAGGCAAAGGGGAGCATCCCCGGGGGGCAGCACCTCCACCCACAGAGCTGGGGGCCTACACACGACGGAGGACTGGTGCCCGGAGGCCATTTACCTCTGCCCTGCCCCCAGGGATGGATTGCGGGGCAGCCCTGCTCCACAGAGGTCCTGCTCCCTTTCTGCTTGGCCATGAACATCCTGTTGTCTCAGGAGACGGTCCTCGAGCAAGAAGCAAATTAACACCATTCTCGTCAGAAGCCGACGGCACCCCAGCCCTGTGCTCGGGGGTAGGAAGCCTTCCTCAACGCCACGTGTGCACTCAGGAGAGCAGGGGCGTGTCGCCAGTGGGCACGCCATCCCTCTCTGAGTGGCCAGGACACCTGTGCCTGAAGAAAGCCTGCCGTCTAAATGGACGTGTTGACTGGACAATTGTCAAAGTGTGGCACAAACCCCCTCTACCCGGGGCCGGTTGGTATTGGGGCCGTATTTGGTGGTGTTTGTCTTTCATAATCAAAGCAGTCGGGAGGCAAGCGGGAATACAGCCCAGGGGCTGTGTGGGCAATTACACAAATGAGGACAGGGATGGACAGAGGCTCTGACGGCTCCAGGAGGAAGGAGGCCCAACAACAAGGCGCCTGCCTGCTTCCCTGAGTCAGCTTAGCAGAGCTGTGGCTGTGCCAGCATCTACCCTACTGCAGACTGTATCTCATCCGCTTTTCTCCAGGCAGAGTCAGCTTCAGGGAAAAGCTGCTGTGGGCTGCACGTGACGCTGCGTGGGCTGCATGTGACCCTGCAGACAGGCTATGGGGGGGCAGGGCGGGGAGTGGTCAGCCAGGAAAGAGACGCCAACAGACGACAAAGCCATGAGCCATCTAACCAAGAACTGAAAAGAGTCTCGGGAGGGAACAATGCTTGGAATTCAGACTATGGAACCACAGAACCTGCTGGTGACTGGAGATGAATCCAGACTGACATGAATGTCCAGGTGGGCAGCTGGCAGATCCCAGCCTCCAAGCCCTACAGACAGCACCTGCCTGCCACTCCCCAGGTCGAATGGCTGGGACAAGAGGGCAAGGAAAGTTGTCTCCTTCCAGCCTAAAAACCATTGGCCCCACCACTCCGTCCACTCTGAGAAACATGAAGGAGCCTCCCAAAGGCCTGGACTATTGCCAGCTTTCCTCATAGGAGCTGTGGCTGGGAGGAGCCACCCAAAATGGGAAATTCACACAATGAAAAAATTCCACATCATTCTAGACAACACTTTGGATGGCCAGTTGGGCCTGATTCAATTGGGCAGCTGGGCCTGATTCAAAAAAGTTTCATATAACTTTTGGTTACACATAAAACTCACAAAACAGATCTTTAAGTAAAAAGGGATAAATCTCTCGAAATTCATTCTGAAATGGCCCAGCTCCGGGATCTCCTGAGTCTGGCTCTGCTGTCAGGCCACCTGCTCTGTCTCCGTGGTCAGGGGGAGCCCAGCAGAGAGGGGAGGGGCTGCCTGTGCAGAAAAGGCCACGGCCCCCGAGAACAGCTGATGAAGACCAGAAGTAATGAGCCGAAACTTCCCGAAAGTAATTCTTCCCCAGACTAAGGACAATAATAAAACTCTGCCTGACATGGGCTACCCTCGGAGGACTAAAACAGGGTAATTTTTTCTGCAGAGAACTTCTGTGGTCTTCTGAGGGTGAGTGGGCTGCAGGAAGTGTCTCTCTGAGAGGAACACCTCGTAATTCACGAGCAGCTGAGCCTAAACGGAGTTGCAAAGGTCGTTCTTACTTTATAACAAGAAGAAATATTCCAAGAACCCTCAAGCCCTTCATTTTCCTCCCACAGCCATGCGGTGCCCATGCATCATAATACAGAATTATCTGCCTTTCTAAAGCAAGGATTCTGACTTTATGAATATTTGGGGGTTCACATGATGTTTGAGAAATCTGAAGGGGTGCAGTGAAAGGCACTGCTTAATATCCTTCAACTGCTTAACGTCCTTAATGTTCTTCAACTGCTCAGGGCATTAAATAGGCACCAAGTACGGAAAACCTGAGCAAACAAAGATAAACATGATAAAATGCATTAAGTCACAGTGAGCATGAGAGACAGACAGGAAAATCATCACGATAACGAGGTAATCGCCTTAATGGAGGTGCTGCAGCATTCCGTTGGGGTGTGTCTGATTACTAAAGGGAGTGACATTTTAAATGTGTCACAGAGCCCCATGGTCTGGGAGCCTCCTCGGAGATGTTACAGGAGCGCAGAGAGTAGTTCTGAAATGAGCTGGTGCTGCATTTATGCATTCCATGAATTTGGATGACTGCGAGTTGGAGTTTCTGAAAACGGGGGACACATCTAGAAATCACTGGGTTTCACAACCAAATTCTTTTTGAATAAGAGTTAATTATGTTTTCAGTTGTAATGAAGATATGTGGAAACATGCTATGAATGGTCATATTAACCACAGCAGCCAAATGTTAAGACCCACGTGGCAGGCAGTTTATTGTGATGCAAACAAGTCTGAGTTGCTTGTGCTAAATAAGATGAGCCAAGCAAAGAGCTAGTTGCAGAAAGAATGAGAAAACTGGGGGCTGCAAATTTTGCCTTGATGACTTCTGAAATCCGAGAAAACTGACAGAGTTCTTCCTGTTTAGGCAGGAACTGATTTATTCTTATTTAAGACATATCGAAATATGTCCTAAAGTTTAGAAAAGGTATAAATGACAGTCAAGATTTGTTCATAGTCCCACCGATAGCTTGCCAATAGCAGGCCCACTGGCAAAGACGTTGGTTTCCATGTATCCATCCATCCATCCATCCATCCATCATTCTACACATATTTAAGGGGCTGCACTCTGCCCCAGGCAATGTGCCAGGTGCTGGGAACACACAGAATTGTATAAGAGGAAGCTCTGGCCCTTGAGTGTTTTCCAAGTTGTGGCCCAATGTCTCCTATGTAAGGTTTGCCTGGGCACCATGTTTAAGAGCAGAACCTGGCCCTTACTCTGAAATCACCAAATCAGAATATCTTGGGCTGCATTTTTAACAAGTACTCCAAATGTTTCTTAGTCCTGCTAAAACTTCGTAATGAACACTGGGGAAGGGTGTAAATGAGAACAAGATGCAAAACGTTCAGAGAGGAAGCCAGTGCAGAGGTAACTCCTGCTACACTCCGGCTACTTGTTACCTCTTGTTTCAGAACCTGAGTGATAAGCACATCTGTTACGAGGGTCATCTGCACTAACAGAAGGACCACGGGCTGCTTGGGTCCAGTTCCCTGTTTCACCAGGCGGGCAGCAGAGGCAGGAGGGGCAGATTCGGGGTTCAGCTCGACTGCCTTTATGCCCCCTCCAATGGGAGGTCACTGCAGCTCAAGAGTGATAGAGCAGGGGTCCAGACAAAGGGACAGATAGAGGGACAGGCAGGAGACAGACAGGGGAGACAGATGGGGGACAGACATGGGGACAGAGGAGGGGGACAGACAGAAGACAGACAGGGGGTCAGACACGGGGACAGAGAGGGAGACAGACAGGGAGACAGACAGAGGACAGACAGGGGGACAGATGGGGGACAGACATGAAGACAGACAGGGAGACAGACAGGGGACAGACAGGGAGACAGATGGGGGACAGACATGGAGACAGACATGGAGACAGACAGGAAAGACAGAGGGACAGATGGGGGACAGACAGGGAGACAGACAGAGGACAGACGGGGGGACAGATGGGGGACAGACATGAAGACAGACATGGAGACAGACAGGGGACAGACAGGGAGACAGATGGGGGACAGACATGGGGACAGAGGAGGGGGACAGACAGGAAAGACAGAGGGACAGATGGGGGACAGACAGGGAGACAGACAGAGGACAGACGGGGGGACAGACATGAAGACAGACAGGGAGACAGACAGGGGACAGACAGGGAGACAGATGGGGGACAGACATGGGGACAGAGGAGGGGGACAGACAGAAGACAGACAGGGGGTCAGACACGGGGACAGAGAGGGAGACAGACAGAGGACAGACAGGGGGACAGATGGGGGACAGACATGAAGACAGACAGGGAGACAGACAGGGGACAGACAGGGAGACAGATGGGGGACAGACATGGAGACAGACATGGAGACAGACAGGAAAGACAGAGGGACAGATGGGGGACAGACAGGGAGACAGATGGGGGACAGACAGGGGACAGACAGAGGACAGACAGAGGACAGACAGGGGGACAGATGGGGGACAGACATGAAGACAGACAGGGAGAAAGACAGGGGACAGACAGGAAAGCCAGAGGGACAGACAGAGGGACAGAGAGGGAGACAGACAGGGGGACAGACAGGGGATAGTCAGGGGGACAGACAGGGGACAGACAGGGGACAGACATGGAGACAGACAGGGAGACACACAGGGAGACAGACAGGGGACAGACAGAGGGACAGAGAGGGAGACAGACAGGGGGACAGACAGGGAGACAGAGAGGGAGACCGATGGGGGGACAGACAGGGAGACAGACAGGGGAACAGACAGGGAGACAGACAAGGGACAGACAGAGGGACAGATGGGGGACAGACAGGGGGACAGAGAGGGAGACAGACAGAGGACAGACATGGAGACAGACGGGGGACAGACATGGAGACAGACAGGGAGACAGACAGGGAGACAGACATGGAGACAGACAGGGGACAGACAGAGGGACAGATGGGGGACAGACAGAGGGACAGACAGAGGGACAGACGGGGGACAGAGAGGGGGACAGACAGGGAGACAGACAGGGAGACACACAGGGAGACAGACATGGAGACAGACAGGGGACAGAGAGGGGGACAGAGAGGGAGACAGACAGAGGGACAGACAGAGGGACAGACGGGGGACAGAGAGGGGGACAGACAGGGAGACAGACAGGGGACAGACAGGGGGGCAGACAGGGGACAGACATGGAGACAGACAGGGAGACACACAGGGAGACAGACAGGGGACAGACAGAGGGACAGAGAGGGAGACAGACAGGGGGACAGACAGGGGGACAGAGAGGGAGACCGATGGGGGGACAGACAGGGAGACAGACAGGGGAACAGACAGGGAGACAGACAAGGGACAGACAGAGGGACAGAGAGGTGGACAGGCAGGGGAACAGACAGGGGACAGACATGGACACAGATGGGGGACAGAGAGAGAGACAGACAGGGGGACAGATATGGAGACAGACAAGGGGACAGACAGGGGACAGATATGGAGACAGACAAGGGGACAGAGAGGGAAACAGACAGGGGGACAGACGGGGGACCAATAGGGAGACAGATGGGGGGACAGACAGGGGGACAAAGAGAGGACAGACAGGTGGACAGACTGGAGAGCCAGGGAAACAGACAGGGAGACAGTCAGGGGGACAGACAGGGAGACAGTCAGGGGGACAGACAGGGGGACAGACGAGGGGACAGGCAGTGGACACACAGAGGGACAGGCAGCGGGGTCAGCTGGCCTCTGAGCGCTGTCTCGTCTCCAGCATCCAGTGCAGACAGCGCAGTCCCCCGCTTGTCTCTGGGGGGTCTTCCGCGCCTGCACGTAGTGACTCCTGTGCTGCCATTCCCCCGCCCACCCTCCTTCCTCTGTGCTTTGTCTTTGTTTTCCTACGATGTTTTTTCTGTTCAACACAAATGCTCTGCCTGTTTACAAGTGTTAAGTGTTGGCAGGATGAGAAAAAGTAGAGATGTGAAGACAGTCACCTCCTGAGACCACAGTCACTCTTGTGACTCTGAGCTAGTCCACTGCGCACAGCGGTGGAATTGACATGGTGGCCAGGACGTGGACCCAGAACCCAGTGTCCGGGCCTGACTCTCGTTCGCCCACGATGCCATCTACATGCCTGTGGGCCCCAGGCCCACTCCCACTGCCCTTGGAGGCTGGGAAAGTCAGGGTGCCAAGACACGGGGCTCAGTGGGGGCAAATCCAGACGCCTGGTGCACATGGGGGCACAGTCCCTCTGGCAACGCAAGGCAAAGTCTGGTTAGTGGAGTGTCGTGTAAAAAGGAACAATTACAGCACCAAAGTCACCGAAACCACGGAGCGAGAGCAGAAACTGAGCACGCTCGGCTGGGCCGGGCACGTCGGGGGAGGTGGCGGTGGGTGAGAGATGGGCCAGCACCCCCCTCAGAGCTTGGGCCTGAGCTCCAAGATGCTCGCTTGCAGCCAGAATGAGGGGCCCATGCTGCCGCCAGCAGAAGTGTCTGAGGGTTGGCTATGTGGGCAGTTTCGTACCTTCTTCTAAGGATAAGCAGGAGACAGGCAACAGCGTGGAAAACCTAGACTATAGGAGAGGGAGAGGGTAACTATGAATCAGATCAATGTCTTCTAGTCCAGAACAAATTGAAAATCTGGGATTCTTTCTCAAATAAATTGATTCATCCTGTCCAAATTCACTAAAGTAACCAGTTAGTCGTTTCTGTATTGAACAGGTAACATCACAGAACCAAAATCGCAAAGATGTATAAAAGAGGGGGTGGGGTAGGTGGAAGGCTGTGGTCCTCAATGGCATGAATCCCTCGCCTTAAACAGGCAAGCACCTGCACTGTCCTAGGGTCCTTTGAATTCTATGTCAAACCATCAAAAATATACAGTTCTCGGTTGGACTATTTGACATGTATTAGACACCAAAACATTGGAGAAGGAAATGGCAACCCACTCCAGTGTTCTTGCCTGGAGAATCCCAGGGATGGGGGAGCCTGGTGGGCTGCCGTCTATGGGGTCGCACAGAGTTGGACACGACTGAAGCAACTTAGCAGCAGCAGCAGCAGACACCAAAATAATGCCAATGGTTGAAAGCATTTCCAGGCTTCCCTCTGCAGATTTGGGATTTTAACTCTCAGGGTCACTGATCTTCAAGTTTACACATGTTTCAGTTCAGTTCAGTTTAGTTTAGTCGCTCAGTCGTGTCCGACTCTTTGCAACCCCATGAATCGCAGCAGCCAGGCCTTCCTGTCCATCACCAACTCCCGGAGTTCACTCAAGTGGAGAAATCGGTAAATGACATTCTGAGTCTAATGAATCCACATCTTATACAGAGTCTTGATGTTGATGAGATCAGCTTTTCTGGAAGCAAACAGCCCAAATGACAACCACCATGTCTCCTGGAAAGGAGATTCCAGAAAAACCCCTAAAAGCTTTCTAAGAAATCCTGAGTGGACGAGTCGGTGGACACATGCTGATTAGCACAGTGCGCTGAAGTCCCAAAGTGTGGAAGGTGTAGACAGTTGAGAACCTAGACATTTCAAAACTTTGTATTTTAATCTCAGTAGTTTATAACAATTTTATTGAGATATAAATCAGGTAGCATAAAATTCTTCTTTTTAAAGTGGTTTGTGGCATATTCCCAGAGTTCTGCAGCCACCATTATGTCTAATCTTAAGACATTTTATCCTTAAAGCCCACCAGTACTTTCCCCTACCCCAGGCCCGGCCACCACTCACCCACTTTCTCTCTCTTAGGATTCGCCTATTCTGGGTGTTTCATGTAAATGGACTCACATAATACATGACATTGTCCAGCTTCTTTCATGGAGCATAACGTTTTTCAAGTCCATCATGTTGTATAATGTATTTCATTTATTTTTATGCCAAATGATACTCCATTTTTATGGATTTACCTAGTTTTATTTATCTATGTAAGATAATACTTATCTATGTGGGCTTCCCTGATAGCTCAGTTGGTAAAGAACCCACCTGCAATGCAGGAGACCCCGGTTCAATTCCTGGGTCAGGACTATTCACTGGAGAAGGGATAGGCTACCCACTCCAGTATTCTTGGGCTTCCCTTGTGGCTCAGCTGGTAAAGAATCCACCAGAAATGCGGGAGACCTGGGTTTGATCCCTGGGTTGGGAAATCCCCTGAAGAAGGGAACTGCTACCCACTCTAGTATTCTGGCCTGGAGTATTCCACAGACTGCATAGTCCATGGAGTCGCAAAGAGTCAGACATGACTGAGCAGCTTTCACTTCACATTTATCCATGTGTTAGTCCATTCAGCATTTGGGTTGTTCCACTTTAGCTACTATGAGTAATGCTACTGTGCACATTCTGGCGCACACGTCTGTGTGGACATATTTTTCATTCCTCTTGGGTAGATACCTCACTGTGGAACTGCTGTTTCGAAATGTATTTAACATTTTAAGAAACTTCCAAACTCTTTTCAAATTGACTGCATTGTTTTGCAATCCCACTAGCAGCGTATGAGGCTCTGACGTCTCCACAAGCGTGTTGTCTTTGTTTCAGCCAACCCGGTAGGTGGAAATCGCATCTCACAGGAGTGTGGACTTGCATTGCTCTGATGACTGAGGATACTGAGTGCCTTTCAATGTGCTGCGTGCTGGTGCTCTTCTCTGGAGAAATACCTATCCAGACCCTTGAACTGTTTCCCTTAGGTCTTTCTTGCTGAACTCAGCAAGAAAGATGCGCCTCTGAAAGTAAGTGGGTCTGACATGAGCTGTGGGTTTTGACAGAGGCTCCTTGTCAGGCTGAGGGAGTCCCCATCCGTCCCCCGTCTGTGGAACGTATCTCACTGCTTTATAATTTGTGTATTTGTGTACTAGTAGCATGAATAGAATGGTTTATGTCATCTGGAAATGAATTAAAACGCATATAGGGAGTGAATGTCCAAAACAACTTCAGGTGTCCTCGTTATAATCAGAAAGTCTGGACATCCCTGGGTTCCAACACAACATCTGCAAGGCCGTGCTGGTGGACTGCCCGCCCTGAAGAGGCCATGCCCACACACGTGCTCCAGTCTGTCAACATCTGTCCACACCTGAGCAGAAACCAGGAGACCGCATGGCTGACCGGAAACCAGCTAAGCACATGGCTGAGTGGACCCGCCTGTGTCTCTCCTGGCTGCAGACACGAGAAAACCAGGATGAGGCTCAGTGACCATCCAGTCAGCCCCTACTTGTCCTGAAATACCACATAAGGAAGTGCCCTTCCAGGGGGACACTGGACACCGACCCTGCCCCCTTCAGTCCTGAAAAGCACTCCCTAGGATGAGTCCTAAGTCCCCAGTCACAGGTCGCCATCCTGGGTCTTCTGAACCCGGTCGTGCCCCACCCGCCGAGCTTGGCTGGCCCCGGACACCCGGCATCGGGGTCGGCACACGGCTGGGAGGCTCTCTGCCTCAAGGCGCCACGTGTGGGTCTCAAAGGGGCTGAGAGGCAGCGCTCTGGGCAGTCACTGTAGTGCCAGGGTGCCATGCACGGGAACTGTGCATCCCCATGAGTGTGTGGAGCAGGGAGTCAGGCAGGAGCCATGGCCGGAAGGACTGTGGCTGAGACACGGACAGAGGGCAGTGCAGTCAGCGTGGGAGCCTTTGCAGACAGTCCTGCTGCCTGGAGCCAGCCCCTCACTAGGTAGACAGTGGCTCCAACACTGGAAATGTCAGTGCGTTCGGTTTCCAATCTGAAATATTTTGAACACATGATACATTTTAATAGATTTAATTATTTAAACTTTTAAGGATCACTGAAACAGATTTAATAGCAGAAGTTTTTCTTATTATTTTTATCCCACTTTCATTGTTGTGAACGCCTGGATTTCCATTTAGAAATAGTCTGACAGCTTTTACATCTCAACTGGCAGCAGGCTCAGAATGCGAGGCGGCTGCCAAGGGCTCTCTGTCATGCTGAAATGCAATATTGTGGCGTTTTGCTAAACCCTTTCTCTACAAAGCTGCCAGCGGCTGCATGCCTGCAAGTGTGAACTTTGTGCTGAATCCGAGAACCAGCCGAGCCCTATCGGTCACGAATTAGGAAACACGGCCCTCTGCAGCCCCTGCCCTGGGGCTGTCTCTTGATGAACAAAGTGAAGGCAGAGTTTTCAGTGTGGAGCTCCTGGGGTGGGTTTGACACACACACTGCTGGGAGGTGGCAGGATATCTCCCCATGTTACAGACCATCGGGTGGCTGGGCCCTGCTCTGGGAAGATCTACAAAAAAGCATGATAACAGCAACGCTGAACCCCGTGACATGGTTTGAACTGTTCAAAAACAAAACAGGGAGAGCACTGGCTGGTGTGGGGGTGAGGGGCTGAGCCCTGCGTGGTTTGTTCCATGAGCGTGTGGAGTGCAGGCCTTGCTCTCATGATGCCCCAGCTACTGAAAGGGCACAGAGGGGGGCGGGGGTCCACGGATTCCCTAACGGACCACAGCCTGGAACCGTCCTCCGAGGCTGATGAGTCCTTTCTCATTGGGGTTGCTGGCATCCACCGTGACCCGCACAGACCTCCAGGGTTCCCTACCCCACCCCATGGAAGCAAACTTACACCCTCAAGAGTTTATCTCCACATCTGCACAAGTGATGTCCACTTTTCACAGTTCCTGGGACTCTGGGTGCAGGTCCCCACAGTTTTCGGACTCGACTATATCCACACCACCTGCCCCCAAGACACGTTATCCTGCGCCTAGAATCCTGATGGTGTCTGAGTTGGTACAGTTCTTAACTAAGAACTACCAGTTGAACCTGAACCAGCCATTCTTCTCCACTTGAGGGAGGGCATTCTGCCTTCACTAAGGTCAGCCCAGGCCAGGGTTCCAAGACTGGCCTCATGGAAAGGCCAGCTCCCACCAAAGTGGCACCTGTGTGATGATGTCATGGGGACAGGCAGGCACTGGCCCTTCCATCTGGCAGATTTATTTACTCAGATAAATCACATCTTCTCTCTCTTAAATTCAGCTCTCCAGGAAGCCCCATTTTGACATTTGCTTATTAACCGAGACCTGCTCTGTTCTTTGTGGAGTCGAGGTAGGCAGGGAGCCTACACAGGCCTGGCGCCCACCAGAGACGAGGTGCCCATGGTCAGTAATCCCAGAGACATTCACGCACATCCATGTGGGGATTCCACCCTGAGAATACATCCAAAGGAAATGATTTGCATCGGTGAAGGATGAGACAAGGTGGTTCTGTCTACCAGACAGGAGTTGAACCATACCAACTGGTGGTATTTATCCTCTAGTCCCCAAGGGGCAGGGTGTGACAGGAGCCAACTGACACAAGTTGAGGACACTCAGGCTCAGGACAGGGGGGAAGCAGGCATGCACAATCGCCAGCCCCCATAAAAGGAAAAACACCAGCTGTCAGCCCATCAGACGCAAGAGTCGCCTTTGCAGTGAGTTCTTATCAATGGAGCTACTAAGTTCATGATCATTTCATGGGAGATTGTGCTAATCCATCGTCATTGGCTGCATACATCTTTTGTCCCTTTTTTTAAAATTATGATGATGAAGGGTTTTTGAAGCAGAGAAAATTATAATTTCTATACAGTTAGAACTGGTCATGGAACAACAGACTGATTCCAAATTGGGAAAGGAGTATGTCAAGGCTGTATATTGTCACCCTACTTATTTAACTTATATGCAGAGTACATCATGAGAAACGCTGGGCTGGATGAAGCACAAGCTGGAATCAAGACTGTTGGAAGAAATATCAATCACCTCAGATATGCAGAATGACACCACACTTATGGCAGAAAGTGAAGAAGAACTAAAGAGCCTCATGATGAAAGTGAAAGAGGAGAGTGAAAAAGTTGGCTTAAAACTCAACATTCAGAAAACTAAGGTCATGGCATCTGGTCCCATCACTTCTTGGCAAATAGATGGGGAAACAGTGGAAAAAGTGAAAAGTGGAAAGACTTTATTTTGGGGGGCTCCAAAATCACTGCGGATGGTGACTGCAGCCATGAAATTAAAAGACACTTGCTCCTTGGAAGGAAAGTTATGACCAACCTAGACAACATATTAAAAAGCAGAGACATTACTTTGCCAACAAAGGTCCATCTAGTCAAAGCCATGTTTTTTCCAATAGTCATGCATGGATGTGAGAGTTGGACCAAAAAGAAAGCTGAGCACCAAACAATCGATGTTTTTGAACTGCAGTGTTGGAGAAGACTCTTGAGAGTCCCTTGGACTGCAAGGAGATCCAACCAGTCCATCCTAAAGGAAATCAGTGTTGAATATTCATTGGAAGAACTGATGTTGAAGCTGAAACTCCAATACTTTGGCCACCAGATACAAAGAACTGACTCACTGGAAGAGACCTTGATGTTGGGAAAGATTGAAGGTAGGAGGAGAAGGGTACAACAGAGAATGATATGGTTGGATGGCATCAACGATTCGATGGACATGAGTTTGAGTAAACTCTGGGAGTTGGTGATGGACAGGGAAGTCTGGCGTGCTGCAGTCCATGGGGTCTCAAAGAGTAGGACGTGACTGAGTGACTAAACTGAACTGATGAAGTCAATCTGTTGGATATATGATTTATTCTCTGCTTCTCTGCTTGGAAAGATCTTTTCCACCCACCCTGGGGAGCCTGGTAAACACTCACTGTGGTTTACCTCAGCTATTTTTATGGTTTATCCCAGCCACATATTTTGAGGTGTTAGCCAAAGGCAAGATACTGGTTGCTTACCATCATCCTGGAAACCTTCGTGAGGACTTTCCTCCCTGCCTCTGATGTTTTCCCTCCCGCACATTTGTACACGTGATGAAGTCTGTCCCAGGCATATAGGCCCGGGCTCACTCTTGAGCTGGTTTCCCAAGGTATACTCGCTGTTGTTACTCTCTGGGGTGTGGCAACCTCTGACCCTCTGCTGGCAGTTTCTAGGATTTTCCTCCTATTCTTCAGCCAGGACTTGCGAAGGCACCATCTGGCCAACATCAGAAATCAAGGCCACATTTCTCAGCTGCTGGAGCTGGCCACATCCACTCTGGACGACTTTCCATCTCAGCAGTGTCTGTGGGCCTGCTGGGGTTGGCAGGGGTGATGGGGAGACACTCTGTGGTCGGGGCGGGACCCATCGGTCCTCCTTTGCTCACAGTGACAAGAGGACCCCTGTGCTTGGTCACTCGTTCTGACACGTGGCAACACTTCAGAATTCACAGACGTCTCCCACAAAGAGACCAACCTGTGCAGAGTGAGGGACCCCCCTGCCCTGTCGATGGGGGAACCAGTGCCAGGAGAGGCCCCCCTGCACCCCCAGGTGCCAATACCCTGCAGGCCTGGGCAGGTGTTTGCTGAGCCCTCAGTCCATGAAGGGGCGGAGGGTGACGAGGTGTCCCACCCACAGCCCCAGAGGTCCCAGACCAGCAGAGCCTCACAGTGGTGACAGGGACAGCGACAGGTTCTGGGTTCTGTCCGCCTCATCCTCCAAGCTGTGAGGATGAGCCCAGATGGGCCCCTGGTCCTGCCTCGTCCTCCAGCTTCGTGTCCTGGCAGCGGCAGCTCCACCTTCTCTGGGGGCCGGATTGTGTCGGGTCTTCCTGCTCCCAGGAAACTCACACAGCAATGAACACTGGAAGGCAACATGCATGTTCCTTTGTCTAACAGAGTCGTGGTATATTCTTCACCGAATGCACCTCTCAGATGGACAGAACCTAGACATGTGAGCAGCAAACATTTCAAACCAGTTCAGACAGACTGCAGCCCCTCCTGGTACTCACGTGTCCATGGATGGGGGTCAGCAGAAAACCCTCATGGTTCCGGGGCCATGGAGGGTTTCAAAGTGACTGCCCCACCACACCCCCAGACCATGGTGTGCCCCAGGCTAAGGAAGCCACATCCCATGAGGGATGAGAGTGTGGGGAAGCTGCAGTGAGGGGTACTGCCCACCCATGGAGGCCGGAGCCAGGAGGAACTGGCCAGCTCCCACCCAGCCCCCAGCTCTGCCCACTGTCAGGGCCCCCGAGCCACACGGGAGGTCCATGGGAGCCCCACTCTGATGCTTGGGTACCCAGGTTACCCACCCAGAGGGCACTGAGGACTCCTAAAGAAGCCAGATCTGAAAAGGGCACCCAAGAAAGGGGCATCTCCTGGAGAGTGGGCTGACTGACACAAAGGGTCTCCCAGAACCCATAGATCTAAGCCATGTTCACTCAGGGTTTTACGGTTCTTCCTTCCCTGGAAACAGTAATATCGTGAATCCCCTCTGAAGATCGTGTGCCCCCCAGATGCTCCTCCATGCCTCTAGCTCTGGGCTGCTGATGTCAGCATGGCTGTCAGAACTGTGCAAAGGGGGGTAGGCGCAGTCTCACCCCAGGTGCAGAGGACTGGTGTGGTCACCGTTTTTAAATCTCATCTGCCTGTCTCCAATGCCATTTTTCTTAATAAAAGCAGAAAAGTAAGATGCAAGCACAAGAGAGAAAAATGCAGACCACAGAAATTGGCTCCAGGGACAAGCAAAGCAGGGACCCAGCACAAGATGCTGGCAGGAGACACCCATGGCAGACTTGTTAAAAACAGAAATATTTTATTTCATGAAGCAATGCCCATAAAAATGATTTTCCTTCTAGCCTGAGCTTGGCAGCCTGCGAGGAAATGGACCAGATCTTAGACAGGGCTTTAACCAGGAGAAAAATGGTGAGGTTGCACTCTGCACGGCAGTGCACACGCCACACACATGCCCAACCCTGCAGCCTGGGCTTCAGACACGGACCCAGCACCGCACACATTCGCAACAAAACCACCTGAAAGCTGCCACTTCAGCATTTCATTTCCGGGGCTAAATGCAATGAAAATCTAGCTGAGTTTTAGCCAAACGATGTTTTCATTAATGCAGAAATAGAGACTTCAGAAGCTTCCCTCCAGGCCAGGCTCTTGGGGGGCCCCTCTCCGTGAGGTTCCTCAGGCCTTGTCCTGTGCTTTGCTTCCCAAGTACAAAGAATCTAACGGCACCTCTGACTTTAAACAGTGCAGGGTGGGTTGTCCGACGATGCTCCACATGGCAGGCCTGGCGTCAGGTGAGCTGCGGCCCCGTGGCCCCAGGGGAGGCCAGGCTGCAGGGCCCTTAGCCATCGTGGTCCTGCAGCTGGGAGGGACACAGGAACAGACTCGTAAGTGCGAATGGATTCACTTTAGAAATGAGATAACAACTGGGAGCGTCTGCACTTCTCAGTCTGAGCAAGGATGAAATTAAGAATTGCGGAGTTCATATTCAGCTTAAAAAAAAATTAAACTTGTAACATTAATTGCTCCTGAACATTTCTGAGTGCCTAAAATTCTGCCATAAAAGCTTTAATTTCTATGCAGAGCAGATAGGATGATTGAGTTATAATTAAAATGGTAATTATACCTTTAATGCTCCATATTTGACTTTTCAAAAAATTGTTATGCTCCAAGAAAAGCTATTTAAAGATCAGAAGGAAATGTTTGAAAAATGAATGTATTCAAGACATTTTAAATCTTTTAAAATCCAGTTATTGATTTTTACATGCTTTCAAGTGTAGTCTAAAACATTTTCTTCATTTATTTTGGTCGATGGGAATAATAAAAAATCATTGGGACGTGAAAAGCTTAAACGAAGGCAATATTCTGGAGGTTGATATTTAATGTGATAAATATTTGAAATGTTGGGGGCACCAGGGAGGGGCTCAGGCCAGACCCCCAGCCACTGGGAACCCCACCAAAGGCGGGGAGCCACCTGGGTGCCCCTGCTGGCTGAGACAGGCCCCTCTGGGCTCAGCACTGAGAATGTGACATTTCCTCTGATCCCTTATCGACTGCTGAGAGGTGAAAAAGAACACCTAGAGCCGTAAATCAAATGTCAGGAGGAAGTCTGGTGGAACCATATCAATATCTCAAGACATCCGGTGTGCTGGGCACCAAGGGAATGCACGCCAGACTAGCACGGGCATCCAGGGTGCCGTGCCTGATGCAGCAGTCAGTGATCTGGGGGAAACCGGGGGACCCTGGGCTCAGGCCATCCTGATGGCAGCAGATGTGTGTAGAGACCCCGTGGGGAGATGACCTGCAGGACTACAGAGGGGACCCTCCAAGGAGCAGGCAATGGAGGTGAGGGGGCTCTGAAACATGTCCATGCAGTGCAGCGGCTGGCCTGCACTTGTCCAGTCGGGGAGGAGAGGGAGGCCGTCTAAAGAGCTGATGTCCTGTGGCCTCCCCACCACCGTCTTCCTCTCATCACAAGGCAAAAGAAGAGTGTTCTAGAAAGTTCTACACTAACAGCAAAAGCTGAGAAAGCAGAGAGTCCCTCGGGGGGGCTACCCAGGCATGGCACCCACTGGATCGGTTTGCTTCCCTGGAGAACCTCTGCACCTTCCAGGGATCTGAGGGAACTTCCATGGCTGCTGTCTGACTTGTTTGTGGCCGGGCCTCTCTCATCCTTGTGAGGAGGTCACCCACACGTACAGGGAAGCTCAGGTCAGGTGAGGAGCGGCCTGCACCCAGCACTCTGCCCCTGGGGTCTGCAGCCCCTCCCTGGGCCTCGCCACTCAGGGCGGTTTAGAGGCAGCTGGACAGGGCCTGGGGGAGGTTGTCCCAGGAGGAAGGGGGCCAGGACAGGAGGGACGGCACTTGCCGGGGTCCAGCCTCAGTGGATCCAGGGTAATTCGAAGGCGGGGACGGAGTAGGCGTCCTAGGAAAAAACTTAATTACAGATATAGAGAGAGATTAGAGACGGATAGTATAGTAGGAAAATTAGTGGAGAAAAAGAGGCTGAATAACTTGGTTTACGTGGAATACCAATCACCACCTACATAGGCCACAGGCGTCTTTCCGTTCTCCCGAAGGAGAAGAGGCACTGAGGCCTCCCCGGTCCCATCTTAGAAGCCCAGGCAGAATTAGTAGGCTTGGTGAGTACCCATGTACCAGATGGGAATTCATCCAGAAGGGAAGAAAACGACACGGGGGAATCAGTCTTTCCAGAAACTGATCCGATTTCTTTATTTTTTAGATTTGTTTATATACCTGTTGTTATACATAAGGATGAATACAGAGTCACGCTGCTGACCCTTGTCACAATCAGGTGCTTCATATAAAATTATACAAAGGTCTTATGGGTTTACATCATCTTCTGGCCATGAGGCCTGCTGACATTTTATGATCCTTTCTTTCTGATAACCAAAAAACTTATTTTTTCCAAGGGTGTTTTTTGTTAAACCAGGCGCCACCCTCTGAAGGTAGCAGATAAAGTTGCATTCCTATAGGTTGAGGGTGTAGCGGGTTACAATCAAGAAAGGAACTTACTTAGCCTAAGGTTAACATGATTAATCTTAAAGGTTAATACTTATTTCTCCTATATGCTAGTTATATTCATTATAAGGGCAGGGAATATGGAGATTTAGCAGCAAATATTGGCTCAACAAATGAAAACCCTTCACCAGTGTTCCCCTTAAGATCTATTTAGTCTTAAGATAGTGATAAAGTTACATTTTTGCATAGCAAGGACACAGTGATTTATAACAAAGTACAGTGATCTATAACAAAAGAGAAAAATCATTAACTCAAAAAGTCTAGTATTGCTAACCTCAAAAACTACTATATTTCCTTTTCTATATTCCAAATACATTGATTAATATATTCTTAGGTGCCTAAGGATATGGAGGCCTGGCGGCAATCATTGACTCAACAATGAGAAAAGCCCTATGCTAATCAAGACTTTCAAAATACTCCAAACTCTCTGTGCTGTTTATGGTTGAGAGGTTGTCACACAAGCTAGTCTGTCAGCAGAGAGGTTTGACCTGAGACACCCTTGTCATACCCAGGGCAGGGGATTAGCAGTAATTATTGGCACAACAAATGAAAAACCCTTCACCAATATAATTTCTAATCAACCCACTATACTATACTAATAATTTTCTAACTTCTCAAAAGAGTCTGTATTTAGAAAGTTTTAAAGCATCTCATGCCTCTCACGGTTGGGAGGCTGTAAACAATCACAAAAGCAGGAAGTCAAGAAACACCTGGAGTAAAAGGTAAATTTGGCCTTGGAATGCAGAACGAAGCAGGGCAAAGACTAATAGAGTTTTGCCAAGAAAATGCACTGGTCATAGCAAACACTATCTTCCAACAACACAAGAGAAGACTCTACACATGGACATCACCAGATGGTCAACACTGAAATCAGATTGATTACATTCTTTGCAGCCAAAGATGGAGAAGCTCTATACAGTCAACAAAAACAAGACCAGGAGCTGACTGTGGCTCAGATCATGAATTCCTTATTACCAAATTCAGACTCAAATTGAAGAAAATAGGGAAAACCACTAGACCATTCAGGTATGACCTAAACCAAATCCCTTATGATTATAGATTTAAAGGCCTAGATCTGATAGATAGAGTGCCTGATGAACTATGGAATGAGGTTTGTGACATTGTACAGGAGACAGGGATCAAGACCATCCCCATGGAAAAGAAATGCAAAAAAGCAAAATGGCTATCTGGGGAGGCCTTACAAATAGCTGTGAAAAGAAGAGAGGCGAAAAGCAAAGGAGAAAAGGAAAGATATAAGCATCTAAATGCAGAGTTCCAAAGAATAGCAAGAAGAAATAAGAAAGCCTTCTTCAGTGATCAATGCAAAGAAATATAGGAAAACAACAGAATGGGAGAGACTAGAGATCTCTTCAAGAAAATTAGAGATACCAAGGGAACATTTCATGCAAAGATGGGCTTGATAAAGGACAGAAATGGTATGGACCTAATAGAAGCAGAAGATATTAAGAAGAGGTGGCAAGAATACACAGAAGAACTGTACAAAAAAGAGCTTCACGACCCAGATAATCATGATGATGTGATCACTAATCTAGAGCCAGACATCTTGGAATGTGAAGTCAAGTGGGTCTTAGAAAGCATCACTACGAACAAAGCTAGTGGAGGTGATGGAATTCCAGTGGAGCTATTTCAAATCCTGAAAGATGATGCTGTGAAAGTGCTGCACTCAATATGCCAGCAAATTTGGAAAACTCGGCAGTGGCCACAGGACTGGAAAAGGTCAGTTTTCATTCCGATTCCAAAGAAAGGCAATGCCAAAGAATGCTCAAACTACCGCACAATTGCACTCATCTCACACGCTAGTAAAGTAATGCTCAAAATTCTCCAAGCCAGGCTTCAGCAATACATGAACCGTGAACTCCCTGCTGTTCAAGCTGGTTTTAGAAAAGGCAGAGAAACCAGAGATCAAATTGCCAACATCTGCTGGATCATGGAAAAAGCAAGAGAGTTCCAGAAAAACATCTATTTCTGCTTTATTGACTATGCCAAAGCCTTTGACTGTGTGGATCACAATAAACTGTGGAAAATTCTGAAAGAGATGGGAATACCAGACCACCTAACCTGCCTCTTGAGAAATCTGTATGCAGGCCAGGAAGCAACAGAACTGGACATGGAACAACAGACCGGTTCCAAACAGGAAAAGGAGTACGTCAAGGCTGTATATTGTCACCCTGCTTATTTAACTTCTATGCAGAGTACATCATGAGAAACGCTGGACTGGAAGAAACGCAAGCTGGAATCAAGATTGCCAGGAGAAATATCAATAACCTCAGATATGCAGATGGCACCACCCTTATGGCAGAAAGTGAAGAGGAGCTAAAAAGCCTCTTGATGAAAATGAAAGAGGAGAGCAAAAAAGTTGGCTTAAAGCTCAACATTCAGAAAACGAAGATCATGGCATCCGGTCCCATCACCTCATGGGAAATAGATGGGGAAACAATGGAAACAGTGTCAGACTCTATTTTGGGGGGCTCCAAAATCACTGCAGATGGTGACTGCAGCCATGAAATTAAAAGACGCTTACTCCTTGGAAGAAAAGTTATGACCAACCTAGATAGTATATTCAAAAGCAGAGACATTACTTTGCAGACTAAGGTCCATCTAGTCAAGGCTATGGTTTTTCCTGTGGTCATGTATGGATGTGAGAGTTGGACTGTGAAGAAGGCTGAGCACCAAAGAATTGATGCTTTTGCACTGTGGTGTTGGAGAAGACTCTTGAGAGTCCCTTGGACTGCAAGGAGATCCAACCAGTCCATTCTGAAGGAGGTCAACCCTGGGATTTCTTTGGAAGGAATGATGCTAAAGCTGAAGCTCCAGTACTTTGGCCACCTCATGCGAAGAGTTGACTCATTGGAAAAGACTCTGATGCTGGGAGGGATTGGGGGCAGGAGGAGAAGGGGATGACACAGGATGAGATGGTTGGATGGCATGACTGACTCGATGGGCGTGAGTCTGGGTGGACTCCGGGAGATTGTGATAGACAGGGAGGCCTGGTGTGCTGCGATTCATGGGGTTGCAAAGAGTCGGACACCACTGAGCGACTGAACTGAACTGAACTGAACTGAAACAATCACATGTGGCCGGACAAACCCGCTCAGGCAGGCTAGAGAACCTTCAGAGGAAGGTTCTCTAGGAAACACTCTTGTCACGCCCAGGAATTTTTATTAACTGGAGCTGCAAGTTAACGCCTTCTCCGAGAGAAATGGTGATAGAGGAGAGCCTCCCGTAAAGTCAGAGGTATAGGTGAGAGCATAAAACAGACTCTGGTTTTGGAGGTAGATGCTTGGGGACAGGGGGTTTCCTGAGGCTTGATCACGCCTTTGCGTATGCCAAGGCCCCCTCCTCATGACCTTTGCCATGGGCGGAGTTCCTCACACTGGCTCCCAGCAGGCACTGGGGTGGACGCCTCTGGTCAGCTGCTGTCTCCAGTTTTTAAGACTTCCTCCCAGCCTCCTGGTGGGCAGCCGTGGCTTCCACATGTGGGAATGAGCAGGCTGCAGGCAGGGTGGTGCCTAGGGGAGCCCTCGCTGCAGAAACAGAGGACAGGTGTCAGAGGAAGCACTGTTTCTTGGTGTTGCTGACAGACTGCACCCCGTCTGTGGACGCTCGTCCCCCGTCTGTGGACGCTCATCCCCCATCTGTGGACGCTCATCCCTCGTCTGTGGATGCTCATCCCGCCATCTGTGGACTCATGTCCCCCATCTTTGGACACTCGTTCCCCATCTGTGACACCTGTCCCCTGTCTGTGGACGCACATTCCCCTGTCTGTGGACACTCGTCCCCCGTCTGTGGATGCTCGACCCCCATCTGTGGATGCTTGCCCCCCGTCTGTGGACGCTCATCCCCCCATCTGTGGTATCACATCCCCATCTTTGGACACTCGTCCCAAATCTGTGACACACATCCCCCGTCTGTGGACACTCGTCCCCTGTCTGTGGATGCTCGTCCCCCGTCTGTGGACGCTCGCCCCTGTCTGTGGACACTCGTCCCCCATCTGTGGACGCTCGCCCCTGTCTGTGGACACACATCCCATGTCTTTGGACACTCGTCCCCCATCTGTGACACATGTCCCCCGTCTGTGGATGCTCTTCCCCCCCATCTATGGACACATGTCCCCCGTCTTTGGACAGTCACCCCCCGTCTGTGGATGCTAGCCCCCTGTCTGTGGACACACGTCTCCCGTCTGTGGACACTCGTCCCCCCACCTATGGACACACGTCCCTCATCTTTGGACACTCGTCCCCCTGTCTGTGGATGCTCGACCTCCCATCTGTGGATGCTCATCCCTTATCTGTGGACGCTCGTCCCCCCGTCTGTGGATGCACATTCCCCCTCTTTGGACAGTCGTCCCCCATCTGTGGACATGCTTCCCCCGTCTGTGGACACTTGTGCAACTCTGTAGGGACTGTAGCAGGGACCTAGTCCCTCTGCAGTGGCCCTGAGTCAGCAGCCCTCTTCATCTGAGCTCCCCTGGGCTCCCCACACTCACCATCCATCCTTCCTTCATTGTGAGCTGACACTGGAAGCCGCCCCACAGAACTTTCCAGACAGCTGGTTCCCAGACATCCATCTCAAGGTCTCATCTCACCAGCCAAGGTCTCATGAGGGTCCTCAGTGCTGCCAGCCATCTGCAGAGACTTGGACAGTCGGCAGCTTGGAAATCTTCAGACTCCAAGAGCAAGTAGGCGGAAGCACATTTTTTGAAAGCTTTGTATGAACAGGAGCGTGGCCAAAGGCCCTGGTGGAGCCTCCCTGTGGTCTCTGCTCTGAGGCCCCCGTGTCGAGGCCTCTGTGCCCACACCTCCCTGGACTGGGGCCAGAAGGAGGCCCTACACCCAGGCTGGTGCCTGTCTGTCATCTGTCTCTCTTCTGTCTTCCCAGAAAGCAGTGACAAAGGCTGTGGGAAGCACATGGCCTTCACTGGACCCTTCAGTGCAACTTATCAAGGGTCAGCCAATCTTAGACATCTGTTCAGGGTGGAAACAAATGTGAAGCGGTTAAGATAAAGGCAGCTGCGTAGCCCACACCTGCCATGGCCTTCTCCGGCCGTCACCCTGCCGTGGACACGGTCCGGGCCCTCCTATCACAGCCCCTCCTACAGTGGCCCCTGACTTGAGCTGAGATGGCCAGTGCACCCCTAGGGGCTTGCCCTCGGCTCCCAGAAGATGCACCACATCTTTGTTTCCACAAAATGCAGAAGCCACAACATGGAGCCCACATCTGGAGAGGGGCACCCTCGCCCCTGTGTCCAGGTCACCTTGAAGCCGCCCACTTGCCACCCAGGCCTGAGAGCTCTGGATAAAAAGTGGAGGTCAGCGCATCCATGAAAAAGCAGCACCTGGGAGTCCAGGAGCAGGCAAAGGGGAGAGCTGTTTTTCTGTTCCATTTCACCTCCAAGTTGAATTATTGATCTCGGTGCTTTATTTTCACATGAGTCTATTTGAGCGACAGACGCTGCTCAGGCAGCGCCTGCAGAGGAGCTGGAGACGCTGGTAATTAAGGACTCGCGGGGTCGCAGAGCTGTGGGGATTAGCTGCTCGCTGGAGTGAGTGCAGACTCTAGGATTAGGACCAAGAGCAATCGTTTCTTCCAGTTTCTTAAATTACACTTCACTTCTCAGGAAGGCTTAAGATCCAGCCCACCGGTTCCAGAAGAACTTCATTTAACCACCTTCCACCATCTGGGGAGTAGGGCCCAGGTCTGGGGACAAGGTCCCGGGGGTGGAGGATGCAGGACAAGTCTTAGGGGCCTCAGGGGGCAGGGCAGGCTGGTACAGGAGCAAAGGGGGATGCTGACAAGTCCCTGATGTGACTGCAACAGGCAGGACGGCCTCCAAGTTCCCCTCCTCCTCACACAGAGGACGGAGGGAGCTTCAGCTGACCCCCAGCTAAAGAGGGCCCACCCTGGGCTGTACCGACACAGTGGCTGTGACGTCCACTCTCCCAGGGATGTTTGCTCACGGGACCATATAGCTTATCTTCCAATGCAGACCACGCCCCACCCACCTAAGGCTCAGTTCAAGAATTGTAAACACGGTCACCAGAAGCATTTCCATCACCGGGTGCTGTGGAGATCACCATCAGACTCTCACCCAGCCCGACCACCGACCGCATCCTCTTTTCTTGTTCCCAGTACTTGGCCCAGCACTTGGTCCACAACAGGTCCATTAACACCTGCTGAGTGAATGAGAGCATGATGGAGACGCGGGAAACAGGGGAGGGTGGCAGGGGGTCCTGAACTCAAGCCTAGGGAGACCAGGGAGGTGAATGAAGAGACACTCTGGGCTCAGATGCGAGCAGGCAGGACTGCAGTGAAGCCAGGACGTGGAGGGCAGGCAGGATGAGCTGGCCAGACACACGGTACATCCTGAGTCAGACCAGCAGAAGGCGGGAGCTTGGAGGTGCGCTGCCAGGAGTAAAGGAGGAAACAGGCCTGAAAACAGACATGAGAAACGCGGAGGGCGGGAGGCAGAGAGGGAGGCAGATTCACCTCAGAGAGAGCATCCCTGACTTTGCAGCCACAACCTCAGCTAACCTCAGAAGGGGGTCTGGACCTGGAAGCCACAGCCCATGGCTCAGCCCGCCTTCCACACCCTAAACTGGAACCCATGTGCGCAAGGCAAAAACCGTCATGAGTCATTTTACCAAAGTCTTGGTTGCTGGGACAACGGTCATTGGTCTTGGAACATTTCAAAAAACCTCTCAAATTTTAAATCTAAGCCAGAAACACACCAAATTAAAAAAAAAAAAATCACTGCTAATTGCAGCTGATTGTGCCACTGATGAGGGTGAAAGAGAAGAGTGAAAAAGCTGCCTTAAAACTCAACATTCAAAAAACTAATATCTTGGCTTCCAGTCCCATCATGTCATGGCAAATAGATGGGGAGAAAGTGGAAACAGTGACAGATTTTATTTTCTTGGGCTCCACGATCACTGTGGATGGTGACTGAATCCATGAAATTAAAAGACACTTACTTGTTCCTTGGAAGGAAAGCTATGACAAACTTGAACAGTGTATTAAAAAGCAGAGACTTCACTTTGCCAACAAAGGTCCACATAGTCAAAGCTATGGTTTTTCCAGTAGTCATGTAAGGATGTGAGAGTTGAACCATAAAGAAGGCTGAGCAACCAAAGAATTGATGCTTTTGAACTGTGATGTTGGAGAAGACTCTTGAGTGTCTCTTGGACAGCAAGGAGATCAAACCAGTCAATCCTAAAGGAAATTAGTCCTGAATATTCATGAGAAGGACTGATGCTGAAGCTGAAGCTCCAATACTTTGTCCACCTGATATGAAGAGCCAACTCATTGCAAAAGACCCTGATGCTGGGAAAGATTGAAGGCAAGAGGAGAAGGTGACAACAGAGGATGAGATGGTTGGATAGCACCCCTGATTCAATGGACACGAATCTAAGCAAACTCTGGGAGATGGTGGAGGACAGGGAGGCCTGGCGTGCTGCAGTCCATGGGGTTGCAGAGAGTAGGACACAACTTAGCAACTGAACAACAACAAATGCCTCTGAACCCCAGCACAACCAGCCACAGCCTGCAGATCCCCTGAACCAGGAGCAGACCCAGGTTCACTACACGTGCCCAGGGGGCTCAGGGACCACCACACCTACCCAGCTGAAAGCAACTGGGACAGAGACTGGCGCTCTATGAGCAAAAATAAGACTGAACAGTCGGGGGCCCAGTTGAAATCAACCCCACGGCACTTGGCAGAGTCTCTGTTTTTCATTTTGTTTTGTTTCCTAAGTTCACTACTCAACATCTGCAAAGAAACCATGTTTATTATCACCCAGGACTTCCTAGAGGCAGCCTGGGAGACCTCCCCAAACATCTCCCTCAGTCAGACCCCTACAATCACTTAAACCCTGTGGAGTTTACTGCTGGGGGGAGGGGGGAATAGTCTAAATACCAGAGATAGCCTAATTTTATAAAAGAATTACTGCCTGTGTTGTTTTTCCCAGAGGACATCTCAGTCATGGGCCTGATAGTGTTTGATCCTTGCCAAAACCAACTTGTAATAAACCACGTCTATTTGTAAACCATTTTCATAGCTTTTGCAACTGAGAAAATTAAATTAGGAGAGGACTAGTCCTCCCATGCTGTCTCTCCATCTTGTTTTCCCAAAGAGAAAGTTAAAAGACATGACCCAAGGTTAAAGCATTTCCCAACTTGCTGATCACCTACAAGAATAAATGGTATGCTCAAAAATTAGTTACCTAGAAATGCAAATTAAGACAGTGAGATAGCACTGCACACCTATTAGCAAGGCCAAAACCAGGATGCTGACAACACCAATGCCGGCAAGAATGCAGACTTGCTGGTGGGACGCAAGATGGAGCAGTCACCATGGACGGCAGCTTGGTGGTTTCTTACGAACTAAACACACTGTTACCACATGACCCAACTCCGTTGGCATTTACATAAAGGAGTTTAAAACTTATATCCACCAAAAAAAAAAACAAACCCTGTTTATACCAGTTTATTCACAACTGTTGAAACTGGGGAGCAAACAAGACACGCTTCAGTAGGTGGTAGATGAATAAACTGCTACATTCAGACGACAGAACATCACCCTGAGCAAAGAGAAACAACCCATCAGCCATGCGAAGGCAGGAAGAAAACTTAAATGCATGTCACTAAGTGAGATGAGCCAAACGGGAGAGGCTGCAGACTGTATGACTCCAGCTCTATGACACCTGGAAAAGGCAGAACTATGGAGACAGTAAAAGATGAGTGGTTGCCATGGTTACCAGGAAGGGGGTGATGGGTGAGGTGGGGGAGCACACAGGATTTTCAGTTCAGTTCAGTCACTCAGTCGTGTCCGACTCTTTGCGACCCCATGAATCGCAGCACGTCAGGCCTCCCTGTCCATCACCATCTCCTGGAGTTCACTCAGACTCACGTCCATCGAGTCCGTGATGCCATCCAGCCATCTCATCCTCGGTCGTCCCCTTCTCCTCCTGCCCCCAATCCCTCCCAGCATCAGAGTCTTTTCCAATGAGTCAACTCTTCGCATGAGGTGGCCAAAGTACTGGAGCTTCAGCTTTAGCATCATTCCTTCCAAAGAAATCCCAGGGTTGACCTCCTTCAGAATGGACTGGTTGGATCTCCTTGTAGTCCAAGGGACTCTCAAGAGTCTTCTCCAACACCACAGTGCAAAAGCATCAATTCTTCGGCACTCAGCCTTCTTCACAGTCCAACTCTCACATCCATACATGACCACAGGAAAAACCATAGCCTTGACTAGACGGACCTTAGTCTGCAAAGTAATGTCTCTGCTTTTGAATATACTATCTAGGTTGGTCATAACTTTTCTTCCAAGGAGTAAGCGTCTTTTAATTTCATGGCTGCAGTCACCATCTGCAGTGATTTTGGAGCCCCCAAAAATAGAGTCTGACACTGTTTCCATTGTTTCCCCATCTATTTCCCATGAAGTGATGGGACCAGATGCCATGATCTTCATTTTCTGAATGTAGGGCAGTGAAACTACTCTGCACAACACAGAAATGAAGGACCCTTGTCGCTACACATTTGTCCAAACACATAGAAGGTACAGACCAGGAGAGAAGTCTGATGTAAACTGTGTACTCTGGTGACAATGATGTGTCTGTGTGGGTCCATGAGCTATCACAAATGTGATAACTTGCCATGGGAGATGCCATGACCCCAAAGGTGAGGGTGCCTGTCACACCCTGATGTGGGGACCCCTGCGGTGTCCACCAGTGTGGGAAGGCCAACTGCATGACTTGTGGCGGGGGAGGTCATGTCCACGCTTTCCCTGGTCTTTGCAGGGCTTAAAGGCAAGTCTTGTGGGACTTCCCTGGGGGTCCAATCGTTGAGACTCCGAGTTTCCACTGCAGGGAGTGGGAGTTCAACCCCTACTTGGGGACCTGAGATCCCACAAGCCACACAGGTCGGTCAAAAAAAGAAAATGGCAAGTGCACCGTCTTTGGGGGATGTTGATGGCGGGGGAGGCTGTGTATGGCGGAGGGAGGCAAGTACACAAGAAACCTTCGTACCTTCCCCTCAATTTTGGTGTGAACCCAAAACTGCTCTGAAAATTAAGTTCTCTTTAAAAAAAAAAAAAAATGAATTACCTAACAGGATTAGACCAGAGCCATCAGCACAAAATTCAATGACAGGAAATAAACTACAAGGAATTCTATGATTTCTTAGCATTGCCTGATATTCACTGTAGATTCTAATTAGTCACCCTACTCTTTAATCAGCCAAACTAATGAACCCTGAGGAGACAGAGAGACAGTGAGGAAAGCTGGGCCTGCCCGCACCCACGTTAGGCTTCTGTCCTGATGAGTCCACGTTAGACACGGGCATCCTACCATCTAGAGTTGCTGTCTTAATGACACATGTAAGCTTCCTCCGTCACAGGTCTGCTGACCTGCAACTCGCCCCATGTGGAGAGCTGTTCCCCTCTGTCAGTGGCCGGAGCTGACAGCATCGCTTGGCTTCTCAGTATCATCCATGTCTGCAGCATTCAGAGGTTGAATAGCTCTGGGGTTTGAGTTTAACACAAGTAGATAATGAGCCTCACACCTTGGCCTTGTGCCTGTGACGCAACTCGGGGTCTGTGGTCTGTGCACCTGGTGAGGCCCCATCCTGCAGGAGAAGCGCCCAAGAGCATTCACACCATCTCCACAGGACATGGGCTCACCCCCCGGTGCTGTCTGACTTGCGCTCTTTGGACACCAGAACCAGGGGCTTTTCTTAATTCTGTAGTGTGTTACAATTTTATAGAAGTTTCACATATTGGATTTTATATAATCCCGTAATAAACATTTTCCCCATTTCCCTTTCCCCATGGTAACCACTAGTGTTTTCTCTGTGTCTGAGAGTCTGCCTTTTTTGCTTTATTCACTAGTTTGCTATATTTTTTGGATTCTTCCACATATAAGTGATATTATACAGTATTCGTGTATCTCTGACTTATTTCACTGAGCATAGTGCTCTCCAAATCCATCCATGTTTCTACAACTGGCATTATTCCATTCTTTTTATGGCTGAGTAATACTCCATCATGTATATGTACAACGGCTTCTTCATCCCTTCCTCTGTCAATGGACACTGGAGTTGCTTCCTCATGTAAATACTCAAGTTTTAAAAATGCTGTAGTTCTTCCATATTAGATGACAGTAGAGATTATTTCTCTGAAGAATATTTTGAAATAACAAAAGAAAACCATTTACCACTGTTCCACAGTTTAGTTGGGTAACTCTAAAGATCAAAAATTCTTAATGAGCCCCTTCATGTCTTTTGTGGTCTCTGAATAAACCAGAATTCTAGGCACAGAAGCGGTCCCATCATTAGCAGGTGTAGAAGCAAAGGTACGCGACATTCCGAGACCAGACCAATGTGAACACCCTCTACTCAGGGTCCTCTTCCTCTCTATCTGCATTGAGACCTCTCACATTGTCCCCATTTTTTCTCATGAAGTTATAGAGCCTTATCTTAGCTTTTCCTAAGTTGCTTTAAGAGGCCAAAAAGTACAAACCAATTCATTCTGATGCCTTTGACTGGTGTACAAATGGCACGCCATCCCCGCCAAGCTTCCTGCTCCAACTCCCTGGTGGGCTTTCCAAGACTGTGTAACATCTCAGGTTTTCCCTCTCCTGACTTTTATCTTCCCTGGGTCACATCCGGGCCCTTGGCCCCCAGTCATCCACCAGTGAGCATGGCAGTGCCGGGCTCCGTCCTAGATGTTCAGTGAGACCCCAAACAGAAGGGCCTTGTGCTGGGCCTTCCCGGGACACTGGAAGTGGACCGTTCTCTGTGAACAGCTGAGAGGAGATGGACACACACAGCAAAGACACTGGCGATGTTCCCACTGGAGGAAAGCATGAGCTCACACCCCTGCCTCCTGTCCTCATCCCAGGCGTCCTGCTGGTGCAGCTGGGACCTGCCCTGAGACCTGCCTAGGACTTTCCCTGGGTCCTGTTAAATCTGTCCTCACCCTAGGCATCCTTGCGCTGGTGCTATATTAAATCTGCCAGGAGAAGCTAGCAGGCAGGTGAGGTGGTGACCCACCACTTCATGCCAGGGCGCCCACACAGCAGTGGGTGGGGTGGAGCTAGTTACTCTGGTGTGTGTTGGAGGAGACGCACCATGGAGGGAGGAGGCAGGCTGGCTGGATGCGTCAGAGGGTCCGCACAGCTCTGAAGTTGGGAAAGAGAGAAGGCTGGGAGGCTTGATCCCATGGTGTCACCACCAGACGGGGTGGTGCAACTTCAGTGTAAAGGGGCAATGGCTATAGAAAAGCTTCCCTGGGGCTGGCAGCGTCGAGGGGGTCACTGAGGAGTCTGCTGCCTACTCTGGGTCTGTTTCTGCAGCTGCCAATTGGAAGTCAGGCCCACACACATGTTTACAGGGCCAAAGGCCTTGTCAGTGGGATGATAAACACGTCATCCACCCAGGATCTACCAGCCGCAGCCAGCAAGTCCAGGGGGATTGTCACTCGTCCTAAGAAGGAATGGGAAATGGGGAGATTGCCCTCCCACCTGCTGGGGCAACTCCGTTCTCCCTGGGCCTCCAGCCCCACACTCAGCAGACGATACATGTCCACACGGCGGCCTCCAGTGGCCTCAGAAATGAGACCTCCCGCAGCACACAGCGCTGACACCCAGCCGATCTTATCAGCTCACCTGCAGCAGAAGGGAAGTTTGGTTCTCCCTCGTG
Organism: Capricornis sumatraensis; assembly: GCF_032405125.1. Classification (NCBI taxonomy): domain Eukaryota; kingdom Metazoa; phylum Chordata; class Mammalia; order Artiodactyla; family Bovidae; genus Capricornis; species Capricornis sumatraensis. The sequence continues at coordinate 49,288,356 of NC_091083.1, forward strand.
TCAATCACCCAGCCTTTGTGCAGCCGACTTCAGCCACCTCCCCCACCTGTCCCACCTGACGGAGCCTTCTTGCAGAAGCCCATCTTCCATGGGATCTCACATCTCTCCTTTGTTTGCTCTCCCTTCCCCGATGACCGCCAGCCCCTCCAACCAGCCCTGCCTGGACCCCAGATGCTGTCTTCTGTTTTGCATTTATGTTTCAAGAAAGACATTGCCCCACCGACAATCCGCAAAGCGGCAGCGACTGCAGTCTGTTATCCAGGCTGCAAGGCCATCTGGACTTCCTGCTGAAAAGGTTGGACATGGTTTTAGGCAAGATTTTTATCAGATCCGTGAGGAAAACAAAGTCTTGAATGCATTACCGTCTTCCAAGGTTGGTGTCAGATTTTTTTCCCCTTGTCAGTTGCAAAACAAAGTGCAAAAAGATGACAAACCCAAGGAGCTGAGGATGAAGATACGCATCTCCAGAGGAAGCTTTGTCAAAGGCAGCAGAGGATAAACAAAAAATAAATTAGTTCTGGTTTTATCAGAAACTGGACAGACCTCCACTGGCATAATAGTCTCTGTGGCATCTCCAAGCCTTCCCGGGGAGTGCCCTTAGAACACAAAGGGAAAATCCGAGACGCTCACAACAAAGGCAGATTGCTCTCCAAAACCTATCAGCAGGTCTTTAAATGTGCACAAGAAGAAAGACAGAGGGGAAGGAAGGAAAACTGATCCCAAGAAAAGTCAGGCTGCTTAGAAATATCTCCTTCTTCTCTCTCTCTCTCTCTGTGGATAAGACAAAGACTCTTCTAAAAAGGTTCAACTTTTCAGTCAAAAAATGTTGGTTTCTTAGCAACATACCTGCTCCCGAAGGCTGTGGATTTTTTCTCCCCTCAGGTTACTGAGGAAAATCTGGATGGTTCTCATGCCAGCATCATCCCCTAACAGGGACCCTCGTGTGGAGAACAGGCTGCAGCCATGGTACACACACACCTCTGCCTCTCAGTCCTTGACCTGAGCCCCTGGGTCACAGATTTGCCAGGAGTGGGCCAAGACCTCAGATGGAGGACCGGGGTCACCTCCCCCAGATGCACAATGTCCAGGGGAAGGACGGAGTTTCACCCTGCAGAGCAGCCACCACCCCACGAGGGGACACAGCCCCCTCCCCACCCCAGGTGGGTGCAACAAGTCCCTTGCAAACACCCGCCTCGTCGTATCAGGAAAAAGAGAAAACTGCAAACACTGTCTGTGTGTCATGATCCCAGATGTCCTCACAGAGAGGGAAGGACCCAGCCTGGCCTCCAAGCCCAGCACTCTGTCTAACCAGGGTATAAGTAGGCTTCACAGTAAAGAGATGGTTGTTGGAAATGTAACTTACAAATTGTTTTCTATTTCTCTCTGGACAGACGTTTGTTTTGTCTGCTCTGTTCCCACAAGTGCAAGCCCTGGTACTCTAGGTTCTCTTAGTTTAGTTGAGATTCCCTCTGGGACAGGCTGGGAATCTCAGGACAGAAGGACAGACGGATGGGTGTGGTTTGGTGTGGATGGGGAAGCGGAGCGTGGTTAAGGGTCAGGGTAAGCCTGGACTCCGTGCTCTGGGCTCAACGCCCAGCCCAGCAGAGTGTCCTGGGGACAGTGACCTTGATGAAGAGGCCGAGGGCAGGACCCAGGAATGCTGCGTCCATGCAAGGCTAAGGGGCTGGGGCATTCGGGGACCCACCTGGAACCACATGGGACTGACTTCCTGCTGTGGGTCCTGATTCTTGTTGAGTGTGGTGGGGGCACTGCTGAGAGGAGCGACCCTCAGGCCTCTGCGTGTCAGCTGACCGTCCCAGGAGAGGATCCACCCCGGGTCCCATGTCTTCAGTGGAAGGTGTGGATGGGTGAGGCCTGAGGCCCCACGTGGAGCAACTCCCGACCCTGGGGCGCCAGGGTCCAGTCTGTGCCTGAGGAGTGAGGCAAAGGCCAGGCTCAGTCTCCACACGTGGAGTCAGGAAGGCCACCAGTCCCAGGCGGAGCTGGATGCCCTGTGGAGCCTGGACACCAGCCTGGTGGCCAAGCAGCTTAGTGGCCAGGCCAGGAAGGGGCAGACACTGACCGCCATGTGGTCTTCCCCCCCCTCTCCCCCGAGGCCCTGAGGGCTTGCCCCTACCCCTGAGACGGCTGCCAGGCTTTGGGGACCCTGGGCCTCTGGTCCCCGGGACAGCTCCCAAGTGTCCGCTCTGCCCAGAGGACCCCTGGGGACGCGGACTGGGCCCGCAACAAGGGCTCTCTGTCCCTCCACCGCCTCTGAGGGCCCTTCATCCATCCGCAGGGGCAGGACGTGAAGACACAGTCCCTTTCACTGAGATACTGGTGCTCTGTGGGGCGACGCCAAATCCTTTCAGAGTGCAGGTGCCTCTGGCCGAGCACCGCCAGACATGAATCTAGTAAGAACCCGCTGTCACCCCAGCGTATCTGCCGTGCTTCCGACACACCCGGGGGCATTGTCTCCACGGCCTACTTGTTTTCAGCGAATTTGCAGCATCACCCAGCGCTCCTGTAGATTCCACAAGTACATCGGGTTTCTGTGTCCTCCAGGGCCATCCACGTTGTCGCAGACGCAGGATCCCCTTTTTCATAAAGGTGAACACGACTCCATGGTGTGTGTGTGTACACATATCGCGAGGCTGGTCTTGAGTATGTGATCCCTCAGCTTTTTCTGCCTGGGAGACACCCTCTCATCTTCATTTTCAAAGAGTGGCCTTTTTCTTTCCTTGGTGCTTTGAATGCACCTCTGTGGTCTGCGAGGTTTCTGCTGAAAAACCCAGTGGGGACCTCACGGGCCTCCCTTATGCAGGATGAGTCCCTTGCCTCTTGCTGCCTTCAGAAGCTTCTGTCTGTCTTCGACTTCCGCCATGGAATCACGGCATGTCCTGGCATAGACCTCGTCCTGTTCAAACCGCTTCAGATCCTTTGCTTCCTGAGTCTGTGTCTGTTTCCTTCTTCAGGTTCAGGAAGCTTTTTTATCGCTGTTTCTTTAAGCTTTCTGCCTCTTGTTCTGCCTCTGCTCTTCTGGGCTCCCGTAATGTGTCCATCGGTCCTTTAACCGTGTCCCATAAATCCCTCTCCTGTCCATCCTTTTTTCCTTTCTTCTCCTCTGGATAGTTCCAAGTGACTCATCTTTGAGTTCACAGATTTCTCTAGAAAGAGGAATTCCTGCTCTGCCAGGTCTGCTGGTGAAGCTCCCTGTTGTGTTTTTTTTATCACAGTCATTGTATTCTCCAGCTCCCGAATTTCTGTTTGGTTCTGTTTAATGATTTCTGTCTGCATTAAGCTCCTTGTTTTGTGCATGAATTGCTTTCCTGGTTTTGTTGAGCTGTCTATCTGCGCTCTCTCGTAGCTCAGTGAGCTTCTATTAAAACAGTTGTTTTGAATCCTTTGTCAAGAAATTTGTAAGTCTCCGGTTTTCCCAGTGCCGTTTACTGGAAACGTGTTTCGGTGTCACGGCTCCGTGTCCTTCATGCTCCTGGTAGTCACATCTTGCCTTGGTGTCTATGAGTTGAAGGGATGGTCACCCTTTCCAGACTTGAAGGACTGGCTTCAACGGGAAAACCCTTCACTTGCTGTGGTGCCAGGCACCAGCTGGTGGCATGCGTGGTGGCCCGGGGGTGGAGCTGGTTCCCGGAGTGGGAAGCGCCAGGTCAAGGGCCCAGGTGTGTGTCCCACGGTGCTGTGTCCAGGGCACGGGGACAACAACCTTCCCCACCATGGATGTCCAGCTGCCTCTCCCATGTGTCTCACACAGGAAGCACGTGGTGGTGGATCCCTGGTCTCAGGCCTCCATGAACTTGAAGAATTGCCCAGTCCCAGCTTCAGTCAGAGCTACAGGTGTGCTGTTCAAAGCTAGTTAGCAATTTTAACCTACTTTATTTCTCCTTTGGGAACTGATTCTCAGGGTAAAGAGATGAGATTAGGGTCCAGGTCACAAGACGAAGGGTCTGAGAGCTCAGCATTTGGAGAACAGTGTTGACGTCCTGGTAATTTTTCAGAACAGGTGTGAGGCTCCCTTGCTATTCAGGCAATAGCTAAACAACTGCTCCCAAATTTAACAAAAGCTAAGAAAGTAAACGCCGCTTCCTCTGAGGGGCTGCACTCCCCACAGAGAGCCCTTCCCTCTCGATGCGCAGCAGTGATTCTTCTTGTTTACGTCGTCTTTGATCCAGATGAGCTCAAACAGCCATGAATCAGCCCCAAACAGAGGCCTTCATCTGTGCACGTCCTCATGTTTTCACACTAATGAGAATTTAAAGATTCTAATTAGACCCAGATGCAAAATATCTCCCTGAGAAAACACGAGTGCAACAAAAGCAGAAATATCACATTTTCCAACATGGTTTTAGTTTTCTTCTACATGTTCATTGTATTGAAGTTAATTGTTAAAGCAGTAACTGCTGTTAACATGTTTAAATGAATGTGTCTATATCTAACCATTCAAATAATTGTAACTACAATTTACCTAATCGATATGTAGATATGCTGGCATTTGTGCGCACAACCTCAACTCTCAGTTATCCAAGATAACACACCTGGGGTCTCCTTATTTCTCAGCTTGTTGGTCTGTGGACAGGTGACCACAACAGCCACCTCTGTGTGTAGGTGAAGGGGACGGGCTGCCCTGGGCACTCAGCTCCAGGCAGGCCCCCAGCCCTGAGGAGATGTTGAGTCAGGGGCTCCTTCAGACAGAGAATCCCATCTGACTCATCTCTGGATTTCAGAAGCTTGAAATCAGACTTGAAACCCACTAGTGTCTTGCTCAATAAATTTTGATTAATTTCTCTGCCCTGGGTAGGGGTTTGGGAGTGCTCCAGAAGCCCCAAAGGCAACATATTCTTTGACTGGGGTTTGTGTGGTGGGAGAGTGGTGTGTGTGTGGGGGATGGGGGTCTTGGGGTGAGGGGGCTGTGGAGAGTGGGAGTGTTGGGGTGGGGGTGTGTGTGGTGTGGGGGTGTGTGTGGTGTGGGGGTGTGTATAGTGTAGGGGTGTGCGGGGGGGTGGGGGTATGTGTGGTGTGGGTGTGTGTGGAGTAGGTGTCTATCTGGAGGGTAGATGTGTGTGGAGGATGGGTGTGCGTGGTATGGGGATGGTGTGGTGTGGGGGTGTATAGGGTGGGTATATGTGGGGTGTGGGTGTGTGTAGAGGGTGCATGTGTGTGGGGTGGGGGTGTGTGTGGGGTGTGGGTGTGTGGGGTGGGGTTGTGTGTGGTGTGGGGGTGTGTGGGGTGTGGGTGTGTGTAGAGGTTGCATGTGTGTGGGGTGTGTGTGTGTGTGGTATGGGGATGTGTATGGGGTGGGGTGTGTGTGAGGTGGGGGTGTGTGAGGTGCAGGTGTGTGTGGAGGGTGCATGTTTGGGGGGTAGGGGTGTGTGTGGTATAGGGATGTGTGGGTGTGTGTAGGGGTGAGAGTGTGTGTAAAGGACAGGTATGCATGGAGGGTGGGGGTGTTGGGGTGGGGGTCTGTGTGGGGTGAGGGTGTTGTGAGGTAGGGGTGTGTATGGAGGGTGTGTGTGGGGTGGGGGTGTGTGTAGGGGGTGAGGGTGTGTGTGGAGGGTGGGTGTGTGTGGGGTGTGGGTATGTGTGGGGTGGGAGTGTGTGTGAGGGTGGGGTGTGTGTGTGTGGAAGGTGGATCTGTGTGGGGTGGGTGTGTGTGCAGAGTGAGAATGTGTGCGGAGTGGGGGTGTGTGTGGGGTGGGTGTGAGGGGGGTGTGGGAGGGGTGAGTGTGGGGGGGTGTGGGGGAGGGGTGTGTATGTGTTAAGGGTGAGTGTGTGGGGGGTGGTAGTGATGTGTGTGTGTGTGTGTGTGTGTGTGTGTGTGTGGTGTGTCTGTGTGTGGGTGGGGATGTGTATGTGTGGGGGGGTGGGGGGGTGTATGTGGGGGGTGGGGGTGTGTGTGTGTGTGTTGGGAGGATGTGGGGGGTGGTGTGTGTGTGGGGTGTGTGTGTGTGTGTGTGTGTGATGTGTCTGTGTGTGGGTGGGGATGTGTATGTGGGGGGGTGGGGGTGTATGTGTGGGCGTGGGGGTGTGTGTGTGAGTGTGTGGGGTGGGGTGTGGGAGGGGTGGTGTGTGTGTGTGTGTGGTGTGTCTGTGTGTGGGTGGGGATGTGTATGTGGGGGGGTGGGGGGTGTATGTGTGGGTGTGGGTATGTGTGTGTGTGTGGGGTGGGGTGGGGGGCTGGTGTGTGTGTGTGTGTGGTGTGTCTGTGTGTGGGTGGGGATGTGTATGTGGGGGGTGGGGTGTATGCATGGGTGTGGGGGTGTGTGTGTGAGTGTGTGTGTGTGGGTGTGTGTGTGGTGTGTCTGTGTGTGGGGGGATGTGTATGTGTGGGGGTGTGGGGGTGTGTATGTGTGGGGGGGTGTATGTGTGTGTGTGTGTGTGTGTATGTGGTGTGTCTGTGTGTGGGTGGGGATGTGTATGTGGGGGGGTGGGGGTGTATTGTGGGTGTGGGAGTGTGTGTGAGTGTGTGGGGGGGTGTGTCTGTGTTGGGGGGATGTGTATGTGGAGAGGGTGGGGGGTGGGGGGTGTATGTGGGGGTGTGGGGGGGTGTGGGGGGGTGGTGTGTGTGTGTGTGTGTGTGTGGTGTTTCTGTGTGTGGGTGGGGATGTGTATGTGGGGGGGTGGTGTGGGTGTGTGTGTGTGTGTGTGTGTGTGGTGTGTCTGTGTGTGGGTGGGGATGTGTGTGTGTGTGTGATGTGTCTGTGTGTGGGGGGGTATGTGTATGTGGGGGGGGTGTGGCAGGGTGGTGGTGTGTGTGTGTGTGTGTGTGTGTGTGTGTGGTGTGTCTGTGTGTGGGTGGGGATGTGTGTGTGTGTGTGGTGTGTCTGTGTGTGGGTGGAGATGTGTATGTGGGGGGGTGTGTGGGGGTGTTTGTGTGGGTGTGTGGGTGTGTGTGGCAGGGTGGTGGTGTGTGTGTGTGTGTATGTGTGGTGTGTCTGTGTGTGGGTGGGGATGTGTGTGTGTGTGTGGTGTGTCTGTGTGTGGGTGGAGATGTGTATGTGGGGGGGTGTGTGGGGGTGTTTGTGTGGGTGTGTGGGTGTGTGTGGCGGGGTGGTGGTGTGTGTGTGTGTGTGTATGTGTGGTGTGTCTGTGTGTGGGGGGTAATGTGTATGTGTGGGGGGGTGTGGGGGGGTGGTGGTGTGTCTGCGTGTGTGTGGTATGTCTGTGTGGGGGGGGGGATGTGTATGTGTGGGGGGTGTGGGGGTTGTATGTGTGGGTGTGGGGGGGTGTGTATGTGGGGGTGGTGATGTGTGTGTGTGTCTGTGTGTGTGTGTGTGGTATGTCTGTGTGTGGGTGGGGATGTGTATGGGGGGGTGTGGGGGGGTGTATGTGGGGGGGGTGTGAGTGTGTGGGCAGGTGTGTGTGTGGAGGGGGGTGGTGTGGACACTGCTGTTGCCAAGATGATCAGGAAGGTGCCGCCCGGGTGCCGGGCTGATGAACACGACGTTCATCAGTGTCCTCAGAACACCTGGCCCGAGGCTGACGGTAGGATGGACGAGTCAGAAAGACGAGTGTAGACCAGCCAGGTCGCCAGCGGTGCGGTCATCCTGACTCCAGGTGATAAAAGATCTGCAAATGGCCTAACTGGTGAGCATCTTCTCACCCCAAATTGCCAAATTTTCACTAAACTCGGCTGCGTGAAGCTTTCATGTGTGTGTGATTGCTGCTTACAACCGATGTATTCACAGTGCATATCCATGCCCAGGGGTGTAGGTCAAGTCAATACACAGCTTTCTGGGCCCCTCTATGTTCATCTGTTGTCCAAGTTCTTTGAAAGCACACCCAGCAGATGGCATACCTCGAGGTCAGGGTCATCCAGGCAGCGGGGCGGGATGGCCCAGGGGAGTCATGGGCACCAGAGAAGCCGTTACTGGAATGGCCATCTCGACCATCACAGTCCAAGCTCTGTGCCAAGTTCAGAGTTTTTCCATGGTGCCAAGAAAGGGTGACAAAGGCCTTCCATCTTTCATACCTTCCTTCAGATTCATTATAGGCATTCGTTAATTCAAGATATAGAATAATTGAATCATTGCACACGTGTTCGCCAGTCCCTGACTTTGAAATGAATGAGGCTTTATTGCCATTGTCAGTAAACAGGAGCCATGACCAAGGCCTGGAGCCCAGCTTTTCCTCGGACCCAGAGGACCGTTGAGAGGGAGACTGGGGAAGATCCTTGCCTGTTCATGTTCACTGCACCCCCTCTGAGCCATGCCTGCCCTCTGGCGGCCTGATGACCATCCCAGCAGCTTTTCTCCAGCCTTCCCAGTTCCGGCCGCATGGATGGTCAAGAGCGGACACAAGTCAGCCCCACTCCCTCGACCGCTGGCAGCCTGCCTCCGCCTCCAGATGCCCACTCACCTCGTGTGCTGTGGACAAGGTGGACAGGAGAGTGAGAGTGCCCCATCCTGCCCTGCCCATATGCAAATCTAACCTTTCTGATATTCCAGCAGCATAAACCCGAAGGTGGGATTTCAGCAGGAAAATATTTACCCAGAGCTCTCTCTCTCATAATCTATCGATTTTAATATCCTCCCCACTTTGGCTGAATGTCAATTTTACCCCGAGGACTACTCCTGGAACACAGTTTATTTACTTAGGCCTTTCAAAATATTAGTGTTGGAAATAAGTGGAGTTTGAGTCTATTGGTGTTCCTATTTAAAGTTTATTTTTCCTATTTGAATAATGCTGGTAATTTGCCTCGGTAATTGGGGCCGGCGGGCAGCATGAGGACCACATACACACAAGTAGCATCGCGTTCCTGTTTTCATTAGGAACGCGCAGCTCATTAAATGCCGAGCCAACTTCCCCACTTAACCTCTGGAAGCAGAGCCACCTGACGATCATCATCGTTTAACCAGAAACCAGTCCGTTCTCCTCTGATCACTTCTGTTCCAAGTGTCCAGCCTGTGCCAAGTTCTGCACGAAAAGCATCAGCGGACCCCAGATGGAGCTCGTCAGGCCCTGAAGGGGCTGGGCGGCTCTGCAGGCTCTGCAGCCCCCACCCCAGTCATCCTGTCTGCTCCTGCAGAAGAGAAAGGGACATGGGGGAGCCCCTGGGCATCATGTTTCCTCCCACCGTAAGCCCCAGGAGAGGCCATGACCCACTTGGGGAAGACACAGCGACCCTCTCCTGCTACCAGGGACCTTCGGAGGCTAAATCACCAGCCGCCAAACATCCTCTTTTTCATATTTAACAAGGAATTTATGTTGCAAACGACACTTCAGCTCATTATTCAGGATTTTTGCAGTGTATCTTTAGAGCTTCTCTGCACACGGCTTTTGATATTGCAAAGCTGGCTTCTCACCCATCCCCACATCCAGCCTCTACTGCCCCACCCAGACCCCACCAGACTCTCCCTGTTTACTGTCCTGAGGTGCAGACCACCCACCCTGAGGGTGCCAGGAGGGGCTTCACCACAACTCTCGCTGGGCTTGTGCCCAGAGGCTGAACTGGACCAGACTCGGGGGTCTCTGTAGGACACCTCTTCTCCCCGCTAGGGTGGACTAGATCAGACTCGGGGGTTTCTGTAGGAGCCCCCTCCTCCCCATCAGGGACGGACTAGACCAAAAAGCACTGATGCTGCACTGTACAGCCTGCGAGCTAGAAGCTCAGTTCAGCTCAGTTCAGTCACTCAGTCGTGTCCGACTCTTTGCGACCCCGTGAATCGCAGCACGCCAGGCCTCCCTGTCCATCACCAACTCCCAGAGTTTACTCAAACTCATATCCATCGAGTTGGTGATACAATCCAGCCATCTCATCCTCTGTCGTCCCCTTCTCCTTCTGCCCCCAATCCCTCCCAGCATCAGAGTCTTTTCCAATGAGTCAATTCTTCGTCTGAGGTGGCCAAAGTATTGGAGTTTCAGCTTCAACATCAGTCCTTCCAATGAACACCCAGGACTGATCTCCTTTAGATAGGACTGGTTGGAACTCCTTGCAGTCCAAGGGACTCTCAAGAATCTTCTCTAACACCACAGTTCAAAAGCATTAATTCTTCAGTGCTCTGCCTTCTTCACAGTCCAACTCTCACATCCATACACGACCACTGGAAAAACCATAGCCTTGACTAGATGGAACTTTGCTGGCAAAGTAATGTCTCTGCTTTTGAATATGCTATCTAGGTTTGTCATAACTTTCCTTCCAAGGAGTAAGTGTCTTTTAATTTCATGGCTGCAATCACCATCTGCTGTGATTTTGGAGCCCAGAAAAATAAAGTCTGACACTGTTTCCACTGTTTCCCCATCTATTTCCCATGAAGTGATGGGACCGGATGCCATGATCTTCGTTTTCTGAATGTTGAGCTTTAAGCCAACTTTTTTGCTCTCCTCTTTCACTTTCATCAAGAGGCTCTTTAGTTCCTCTTCACTTTCTGCCATAAGGGTGGTGTCATCTGCGTATCTGAGGTTATTGATATTTCTCCCGGCAATCTTGATTCCAGCTTGTGCTTCCTCCAGCCCAGCATTTCTCATGATGTACTCTGCATATAAGTTGAATAAGCAGGGTGACAATATACAGCCTTGACATACTCCTTTTCCTATTGGAACCAGTCTGTTGTTTCATGTCCAGTTCTAACTGTTGCTTCCTGACCTGGAAAGTGGACTGGAAAGATCCCCTCAAAGTTTGCTGTTGGTTGGGGTGCTCACCTCCACCCTAGGAGACTGAAGGAGCTCCACACAGCCCATGGAGGCACCCTGGAATCTGAACTTACAAAAATAATTCAAGACACAAGCTTGCTTTTGAGCAGTTAGCTGCTTCTACCATAAACCAAATGGAGAAAAATCAAATTATCTCAGAGTCTGATTAGTTGGGTTTGCAGTAACCAGAGTTGACTGTATGTATTAAATCTCAAGTGATTAAAACATTAAAAATTCCTAGTGTTAAATTAGATGGTAAGTCTGCATCTCCCAACGTGAATTCTAAGTTTCTGCCTGGCTTCTAACACACCACGTAATCAACAACAACGTTTACACATACAAATCCAGCTATGAAGAACTACACGCAGCTGCAAGCATGTATGTGATTTAATTAAAGCCAATCACTGAAAATAGTTGCAGTGCTGGGGATGAGGGGATGGGGACTGGGGAGATGGGGGACTGGGGGGTGGGGTGGGGGGTGGAGAGGGTTTGTGAGAGAAGGAGGCCTGAGCGCAGCTCCAGGCTGAGTTCCTTATGAAGCCCCAGTATGTTCATTTTGCAGAAGGTCTCAGGAGATACCTCAGTGCCTTAACAGAGGACATGCACTTTTCCAATGCAGATGATTATTCACGATTCTCTCCTTCTGACTTTTAAACCCAGAAAAACTAAGGGTCATAGTTCAATATATAAACATTCCATAACTGGCAAAACTACAAGCAAGACTTTTCAAAGCCACCCTAGAAAGTAATGCTGGTTAAATACCAAAGAAGCGAGACGTCTCAAAGCCACCCTAGGAAGTGATACTGGTTAAATATCAGAGAGATAAATTTTAACCGGCTAAATACCCCTGTGCATCTTAATTAGACTGTCCTCCACCCAGAGTAAGAAAAGTTAAAGAAATTTTTGCTTTTTTCTTTCTACATTCACCTTTATAAAATGTTAATTGAGAAATACGCTTAACATAAATGCCAAGGACCCCTTAAAAGGATAAAGGAAAAAGGCTTGTAGGGGAAATGTTTAAAGGAAGGTCTTGATGGAGGGCGGGTGGTTCAGAGGCCAGACAGGGACAGGGTGGGAAGGGGTGCTCAGAAGCAGGGGTGGGGGGCTCTGGACCCCGCCATCCAGGAAGCACCTGGAAAGTCACTGAAGAGAAAGGGCGGTTCCCAGATGTTGGGATGATTCCTGGGTGTTGGGGTGATTGGTTCTGTGACACAGGGAAGAAAACGGGAACCAGCTGTCAGTGGTGTGAGCACCAGCCCCCCGTCAACTGGAGGAAGCCTCTGCGAGGCTGGAGGGAGGCAGGGACAGTCCCCCCAGGGTCCTGCTTGAGGGCTCGTGCCCCCGGGCCACGCTGGGCCAGAATTGCCGTGGCCGGCTTGCCATCTTGAGGCCAGGGGGTCACGGAGTAGGCAGCGGGCCCCGGGTAGAATGGAGGAGGGAGGAGGCACGGTCACAAGGCTGCTGCTTGTGTTTTCCAGGAGTTCGCAGATGCCGTGTCCCAGCTGGTCACACAGAAGTTCCGAGAGCTGGCCGCGGGCCTGGCCTCGGCGCACGCCCGCCACAAGGCGCTGGCCGGGATCGTCATGACCCGAGGTAACGCCTCCCCACCGGGAAGAGGGGGCAAGCCTGGAAACAGGACCCCCTCCCCATGAAGACACGGAACAGAGCAGATAGTGCGCCCCCCCAGAGCCCCGAAGAAGAGCGACCAGAGGGCACGGCAGTCCCTTTTCGTCAGGCATGTTCCACACCCCGTGGTCGGGGGGACCGCAGCCTCCTGTCTGCAGGAGCTCAGCCAGGGTCAGGCCCCACAGGGAACCCCTTACCCTGAGATTCTCCAGTCCCCCTCTCAGGGCTCACACCACCCTGAACAAGCCCATTGCAGGAGACACAAGGCAGGCCTTCTCCAGCCCCCACCCCTAACCGCTCACGGACAGTGACAGGACAGTGACAAACAGCCCATCAAGGCTGCTCTTACCAGCCAGGTTCAAGAAAGTGATGCTTAGTTTTAAACCATCAATTTGGGTGAAAACATCTCACTACTAAATAACCTACTAATAGTAACTAGCCATCTGGTTATTTGAATTCAACTGTTGCTAGCTGCAAATTTTGGGGTGAGCTGGTAATGACCTACCAGAGAACGATTACTGTCCAAAAGCATGGGTGTTAGAAGCCAGACAACCAGCCCGCTTCCCTCTCACTCTAGACACCAGAGGCTCCTCCAGGGCCACCGAGTGCAAGGCCACTGGGGTCGGGGCAGCAGCGCAAGGACTCTCACTCAGTCTTTCCAGGCTGGGAAAACCGAAATGAAAATGCCTCCTCCCAGGGTAAGCTGGTGACTAGGACAAAGGACATGAAGAGCCCTGGAATGTAAGGATCACTTTATAAGGGTAATGTTCTAAGTCAAAGGCAAGTCTCTTCCGTCAGTGACACTGTTGAATTTGGAGCAGGTGCCCCACGGGAGCCACCAGCGTTCGGTAACCCTGCCACTCTGCCTTGATAGAATAAAAAATGTCCCAAACTAAGGGCTAAGAGGCCCCCTCCCCAGTCCAGACCACTGCTGCTGGAGGCAGCCCTCCATCCATGCGGCCACAGCAGGCAATCCACGTAAAGAAACTATATGCATTGGTTGACCAAAATGTTCACTTGGAGCTTTCCATAAAATGTTATGGAAAACTGCAAATAAATTTTTTGGCCAACCCGATACAACATGGGCTTCCCCAGTGGCTCAGTGGTAAAGAATCCATCTGCCAATGCGTAAACACAGGAGCCACAGGTTCAATCCCTGGGTTGGGAAGAATCCCCTGGAGGAGAGCATGGCAACCCACTCCAGGGTTTCTGCCTGGAGAATCCCATGGACAGAGGAGTCTGGCGAGCTACATAGGGTTGCAAAGAGCTGGACAGGACTGAGATGACTAAGCACATTGTGTGCAATATTACATGAATGATGGTAAACCTACACTGATTAGTAACTTATGAACATGGAAGAATAAATTACTGACATTTACTTTCCTGAAGAGAAGGTTTAATAAACATATTGATTAAAAAGAGATTAGGAAATATTTTGCAAAATAACTAATAGAAATATTTTCAAATATTCACTTACTTAAAGGTGATGGGCAATGTAATCAGAATTCTAATTCAGTTATCGGAGCAAATGCCTAAGAAACTCTAAAAGGGGGTGATGTGTCTTTTTCTAGCTCTTATAACATATGTTACAATGTTATAAATTAAGTTTATTTTGAAATAAAATCTGACAGGTCATCCCCTCCATTTTTAGGCAAGAAGCCAGTTCACCCACATCAATTAGCTCATGAGTGAGGCTAATGCCGTTTTGTAGCCACTCTGAGAAATACAATGGCAGAAATATATACTTATGAACAGCACTGCTTTTACCTTTATGAAAACACTGCATTTACCTTTATGAAAACACTGGATTCACTGGGAAAAGCACAAAGAGAAGAGAACTTACAAGTGGAAGTTTCCATCCTTGGCCCCAAGCAAACTCGGAGGCAGACATTTTAATCATTTTAAATTTTGCTCTTGTGACTTTAAATACTGTGCCGGTTCTATGTTTCAAGAGTTTCTGTTCTAAATCTTATCAATTGATTCACCCTATGAAAAAATGGATACTATTTTATTTTCCATTTCTGTATCTATAATACCCACTTAACCCTTTGCTTTTCACCCTGTTAGATTGGATGGGGCGTCTTCACTTTCCATTTTGTAAATTGGGGCTTGGTGGTGTCAACCCTGCCTTCCCCTGGTGACGTCTCTGCATGTGGATGGATTTTTATGTCATCACCGATGGCGTTCATACTCTCTTCTGTGTTCTGTGCGTAGGCTGTCTCCTCTATCTCGCCTCTGCGGTGAGTTTAAGACTGAAACCGCTAAGCAGCATCTACACTCAGGATGCTGTAAGTCGCGGGGCAAAGTCAGGTGACTTGCAGGAATCTCACGGTTCTCAGTGCGGGGGGTGCATCTCTGAGGAAAGAGCCTGTTCCCCTGTTGGGTCACATCCATTCTCAAGCCCCCCTACCTCTCAGACCATGTGACACTGAAGGTTGGTCTGAGCAGCTAGACTTCCTTAAATCACTTTGGGGGGGTGGTCACATGACCTCCAAGCCCTCACACCTGCGAGGTGCACCTGTGCTGGAGTCTCTGCCCGCCAGGCCAGGGGTCCCATACCACCCACCTGGACCGCTGTCTCAGCATCCATGCCATCCTCCTTCTGTCTCTAGAAACATCTTTAAAATGCGTAGGATGGAAACTGAATCTCCACATCTCCGGGAGCTTTTAACCCAGGTCTCTTGCTCCTGGGAGGGTGAGCTGCGGTATCTGAGCTCACGCTTGCTTGCCCTGGGTATTTTCCAGGGCTTTTCTCTGCTCTCTCATCCAGTATCTCTGACTAGAAATGTCCTAACTGACATCTGTTTGCAGTGGCTGCCCCACCCCTGCCACGGGAGGGCAGGGTCTTTTTCACTTGAATGCTACATAATTTCATAAGACTGTGTAGGTGTGAGCCAGTCACCTTCCCTGACATATTTAAGTCATTTATTTTGCAATTTTTCCTGTATCATTTATTTGATAAATTCCTTCTTTCATTCACATTTTTGTCAAATTTTCAACATTCTCAGCTAACTCCCCGTCTTTCACCTTTCTGTTAATCTACCTTTTACTCTGTGTTCCTGGAATTTTCCAGGCAAGAAAAGTGGACTGGGTTGCCCTTCCCTTCTCCAGGGGATCTTTCTGACCCAGGGATCGAACCTGGGTTTCCTGTATTACAGGCAGATTCTTAACCATCTGAGCCACCAGGGAAGACTTGCTGTTAATCTACCTTTTATCTGTGTTCCTGGAAATTCCCTGTGTATGTGACAGCTCTTCAGTTGCCCCGTGTTCGAATTTTTGCAAGCTATTGTCTGCAACTCCTGTCTTGTCCTCTGGTTCCTATTTCTTCAGAGGATGCTCTTCTTCTTTCACTGCCGGCCAGTCTCTTCAGGTTTCTCTGACTCACCAGCACATTACTGAGCCTGTCTCTGGTCCCTAATCACAGTGATTCCTCTGTGATCGGTGGCGTCTTTCTTTAGTTTCAGTTTTTCCCTTTTATCCTGGTTATGATTTCTGTCTGAACATCCACATTTGTGAGAAAAATATTGGTCCAATCATCGTAGGCACCGCGCATGGATTTCCCACCCGAACAGAAATGCTGCCTGCCCCACCCGCCCTGTTTCCCGCTGCAGGCGCCTCCTTGAGCGGAGTGGGCAGGAGTTGGTCATCCACAAGGGACCACCTGAGGCCGAAGCGAGGAGATGAACCTCCTGCCAGGTGTCCCTCAACCCCACGCATCCGCTCCAGGGGGGCAGCCCCTGAATTAAAATGGGACGCAGGCTCCACCGGCCCTCCAGCCCAACTCAGCAGCATGCTTTCTCTGCAGTCAGTGCTGGAAGGCAGGCCCATTCCCAGGGCTCCACTCACGGGTCCTGGCGATCAAGCCCCGCCCCCAGCCACACTCCCCCTGGAACCCCTCCTTCCCGTAGGGCTGGAAATGGAGGAGAATCAGAGCCTCTGGACCGTGTTCCGGTGGAGTCTGGGTCAAGCTGTTCTGACAGTGCCCACGCTCCCACGAAGAAGCAATTTCTGAGCGGCTGTTTGTCATGAGTCAGTTGATATGAAAATTGTAATTTTGATAGCATTTTCACATATGCCAATCAGTTGATTGCACCAACCCCAAGAAGTGGGAAAGGTGGGAATCTTTATTATCAATTTGAAGAAGTACAGACACCAAGACCAAGAGGCCAGGTGACCCTCACGTCTGATGGGGGGAGGGGGTGTGCAGAGCTAAGATGCAGCCACAGGCTCCAGTCCTTCATCCACGTGGCCGTGGACACAACTCAAGGCACAGTGCTGAATATCTGTCCATGCAACTGCTTAGGTCTAAGATTATGAAAGAGCCAAAAAAGGGGTTCCCTAGTGTATATTTTTAGAAGTTTACATTTAAACCTGTCTTTTGCCGGCCTGGCCTGCCAAAGTTAGAAGCTTTGGTTTCACTCTCTCCCATGTAAGTTAACTCTTTCCCATTTAAGTTAACGTGCAGCTTTAAAAAGTGAAAGAAAGTGAAAGTGAAAAACATACATGAATGCCTGGGATTTATACCCGCCCTGAAAAAAACACACCTCCTTGAAGTTGGGCGGTGGAGAGCACAGCCCAGGACAGCCCCATCCAGAATGCCAGGCCCTCTGGGCAGTGGCCAGGCCTGTCTTCTCTGGGAAAATTGGAAGTGCTAATGAGCTCAGCATTGGAACGTCAGCCAACCTTTCACAGTAATGAGATGTTAAGAGATGTAGAGGTGCTTTGTTGCGTGCATTTTGCTCAGGTGAGCAAGGAGGTGGAGAGTTGAGTTGGACTCTGGCTTGAGAAGAACTGACACTTAAACATTGCTTTCCCATTGGCACTCGATAGATCCTGACAGATCAAATACAGTTGAGACTTCTTTCTGTCGCCAGGAGCACAAGGGAACGTCCACCTTCACAGAGGCCTCACAGAGGCAGGATTCAAGGACTTTGTCCCTATATTCCCAAATGCTTTTCCTCTCTTCCTGAATGACTGGCAGTTGCTTCGATAGTAAAATTAAAAGTGGGGTATTTTATTTATGCGCAGGAGGATGCAGGGGAAATGAGTAGGAGCAAATGAACTGGACAGAAGCCCCGTGCTGTGGTGAAAGATGGTAAATGATGAACTGGATTCCAAGGAGTCGGTCATAATAACAGTTTAGTTGATGAAACGTCTCCATGGAGACACAGAGCACATTGAGATTCCAAGGGGTGGACACCTCACAACGAGGAGTGTGACGGACAATTGATTTTAAATCTGGGGTTTAAACTGTTGGTTTAAACCACAAAATGCAGGATGGATTTACCACTGACCCCACATAGCATGCGTACTGACTTATTTACGGTAAACGTCTCCCCTTAAAATGGAGCAAGTAAGAACATGCGGACCACCCAGACCACTCCCAGCTCACATGCAGATGAACAGGAGTTTCCTGCTAAGTCACTTCAGTCGTGTCCAACTCTGTGCGACCCCATAGACGGCAGCCCACCAGGCTCCCCCGTCCCTGGGATTCTCCAGGCAAGAACACTGGAGTGGGTTGCCATTTCCTTCTCCAATGCATGAAAGTGAAAAGTGAAAGTGAAGACGCTCAGTCGTGTCCGACTCTTAGCAGCTCCCTGGACTGCAGCCTACAAGCTCCTCCATCCATGGGATTTTCCAGGCAAGAGTACTAGAGTGGGTTGCCATTGCCTTCTCTAGAACACGAGTTTAGTCTAGAAGAATTCACCAGGTCGCACCGAATAGGAGCTCAACCAGGTGATGGGCAGCAGCCCTGACTGTGGGCTACATCTCAGAAATGCCTGTGTCCACCTGCATCAGGAAGGCGGCATGTGTCAGGAGTACATGAAGAAGGGAAGATGACTGAACCTGGGCCGTGTTCTTCTGAAATCAGACGCTCCCATCAAAGCCATTCAGATGCCACATGTAGATGGTCATCAAGTCATAGCCCAGCATTTAACTGCCCCAAAGATTTCATGGGGGAAAAAACCAACTCCTTATTTTCTTTGGTGGCAATAAACTATCCTCATCTTTTTTCCAGTCTCTAAATTTAGTGGAAACATAACACTAAGTTTGTTAGTGAAGGAATAACAGAAAAAACACTAACATCTAGTGTTTGTTTGTCCATGTGCCAGGAGTGGCTTTAGGGTGTTTAAACCATGTTATCTTATTCAACAAAATACTCCACGTTCTCCCTAATTATGACCATTAGTTGTCCATGCTGGGCACAGCTGCTTGTAAAAGAGGTGGCTGGAGGGAGGAACGAGAGAAAGAAAAGGATAGTAGAAAGGAAGAAGTGTCAGGAAAGCCGCGGAGTTCATCAGCTCTGATTGCCTCCCACACCCACCAAGGCGGCTGCAGGTCCAAGGATGTTCTGAGGGGTCGGGACTAATTAAGGTACCAACAAGAAGCTGGGTAAAGCTGTACCTTTGAAGAGCTTTTGATCTTCAAATACGTGTACTGGGGGAGGGGGGTCACTCTGGGAGAAGCCCTTGATATCCTCTGAGTAGAGGCATGGCTCTCAGGAAAGCCAGGACTCAGGATTTAACCTGGAAATCAGGGTCTTGGCTTCACCGCAGGTCGGGTTGGCTCAAGGTGGTCTCACAGTCCTGTCTCCTGTTCCGCGGGGCTTTTTGACCCCACCCCCTCTGGACCCCCAGAAGCAGGAGCTGCTTTCCTTATTTACATAACAATATCCCTCAGAGCTCCCCATGGACCCGAAAGCTTGGCTAGGAAGGAGCTTGCATAGTCCTGGACAGTACCAGAGGGGACACGTGAGCATCATGCCCACCCTCAGGGAGTCTTCCACTTAGGGGGTGATCCTCGGCCGAGGGCTGGGTGGCAGCAGGGTTCCCGGGTTCCCCAGAACCTTCCGCTGGCCAGCTGGCTGTCTATTTATAGATAAACTTGAGACTCAGGTTGGGGGAGGGGTGGGGACAGAGCGGGAGAACAGACTCAGTGCCCGCAGGGAGGGCAGCGGCCGCGGGCTCTGATGCCGCCTCTGTTCCCCAGGCCTGGACGCCAGACAAGCCCAGGTGGTCGTCCTGTCCTCGGGGACAAAGTGCATCAGTGGCGAGCACATCAACGACCAGGGGCTGGTGGTCAACGACTGCCATGCGGAGATTCTGGCCAGGCGGGCGCTGGTCCACTTCCTATACGCACAGCTGGAGCTGCACCTGAGGTGAGCATGAAGCCTGCACCTGTGTCCCTCCGCCCTGGCATCCCCTGTCCTGGCGTCCCCTCGGTCATGGTCAGCCCTGCACCTGCCAGCGGCCGTGCCCCGAAAGCACGCGCCTCTTCACTGGGCCGTCCCAGAGGCGTCTCGCTTAAGGGCCCCCTAGGCAGGGGCAGACTCTCGGTGGCCCCAAGCACAGCGGGCATCTCAGCCAGGTCTGCTGCCCCCTACACCCTCTAACACAGGGTCCCGGTAGTCGCACAGAGCAGGGACAGGCCCAGGGTGCTGAGCAGACGCACGGGGAGCAAGGCCTTCATACACTCTGGGAAGTTTTATCCGAGCCCCTGATCTGCAGCTTCTCCTCAGTTCCAGGCCTGCAGTGGGTTGGCCAGGGCTGAATGTGGGGAAGAGAGCTGGAGATCTCAACTAACGTGAGGAGGGTTTTCTGCCCTGAGTGTCCAGGTCAGAAATGTTTCCAAACACCCCTGACTCTGGATGTGTCACCATGACCCGGGCCTGGCTGTGCGCTCCCAGCTGCGCGCTGCCGGCAGGGGGACCGGACACTCAGGCCCCTCCCCTGGGGGTCGTGGGGAGGGGAACAGCAACAGCTGCAGAAAGCCAGGGCTGTGCGTTTGCCCCAAGGTTCTGGGGAACTGTGGCTGGGAGCTTGGGGAACTGTGGCAGGGGGCCTGGCGCAGTGTCGGGAGGCAGAGAGGCTGGTGGGACACCTCAGGGGTTCCCAGGCTCCGCCTGTGTGAGGAATCAGCAACCACCAGGAGGAAGGGCGCGGTGACCGGCAGGACGAGGGTGTGGGCGGGGCCTGCGGGTGTGGGCGGGGCCGCTGGCAGGCCGCAGCCGGCTCCTCCGTGCGGACGGGGGGCTGGCTCCTTCGTGTAGGGGGGGCTCCTCCGTGCGGAGGGGGCTCTTCTGTGCAGGGGGCTCCCCTGTGCGGGCGGCCGGAGGGGTCCATGAGCAGAGTTCCTGGGGGGCCGCGCCTGTCTATCCCCATTTTCCATCTGACTCAGAACCTGGTGCAGTGTAGACGTGGTGCCCTAGGGAACGCGGGGCCCCATGATGCCCGGCACGGACAGGCGGCCCCGAGGACGCAGGACGGGGAAGACCGTGGGGGCCAGACCCAGGGGGCTCCACGCGGGGGAAGACACGCGCGGGGTGCGGAGGCGGCTGTGAGCAGAGCCTGGGGGCCCAGCCCCGGGCCCCGGCTGAGCACCCGCTCGTCTACAGCAAGCGGCGCGAGGACAGCGAGCATTCCATCTTCGAACGGCTGAAGGAGGGCGGCTTCCGGCTGCGAGACGGAATCCTGTTTCATCTGTACCTGAGTGCCTCGCCCTGCGGAGACGCGCGCCTGCACTCACCCCACGAGCGCGCGGCCGAGCGTGAGTAAGCGGGCTCCATCACCAGCATCACCAGCGTCATCACTGTCACCTGAGTCCTCAGTTCAGTTCAGTTGCTCAGTCGTGTCCGACTCTTTGCGACCCCATGAATCACAGCACGCCAGGCCTCCCTGTCCATCACCAACTCCCGGAGTTCATTCAAACTCATATCCATCGAGTCGGTGATACCATCCAGCCATCTCATCCTCTGTCGTCCCCTTCTCCTTCTGCCCCCAATCCCTCCCAGCATCAGTCTTTTCCAATTAGTCAACTCTTCGTAAGAGGTCGCCAAAGTATTGGAGTTTCAGCTTTAGCATCAGTCCTTCCAATGAACACCCAGGACTGATCTCCTTTAGGATGGACTGGTTGGACCCCCTTGCAGTCCAAAGGACTCTCAAGAATCTTCTCTAACACCACAGTTCAAAAACATCAATTCTTCGGCGCTCATCTTTCTTCACAGTCCAACTCTCACATCCATACATGACTACTGGAAAAACCATAGCCTTGACTAGATGGACCTTTGTTGGCAAAGTAATGTCTCTGCTTTTGAATATGCTATCTAGGTTGATCATAACTTCTCTTCCAAGGAGTAAGTGAAGTGAAGTGAAGTCGCTCAGTCGTGTCTGACTCTTTGCGACTCCATGGACAGTAGCCTGCACCAGGCTCCTCCGTCCATGGGATTTTCTAGGCAAGAGTACTGGAGTGGGTTGCCATTTCCTTCTCCAGGGAATCTTCCAGACCCAGGGATAGTACACAGGTCTCCCGCATCTAAGGAGTAAGCGTCTTAATTTCATGGCTGCAATCACCATCTGCAGTGATTTTGGAGCCCAAAAAAATAAAGTCTGACACTGTTTCCACTGTTTCCCCATCTATTTCCCATGAAGTGATGGGACCGGATGCCATGATCTTCGTTTTCTGAATGTTGAGATTTAAGCCAACTTTTTCACTCTCCTCTTTCACTTTCATCAAGAGGCTCTTTAGTTCCTCTTCACTTTCTGCCATAAGGGTAGTGTCATCTGCATATCTGAGGTTATTGATATTTCTCCCAGCCTTCTTGATTCCAGCTTGTGCTTCTTCCAGCTCAGCATTTCTCATGATGTACTCTGCATATAAGTTGAATAAGCAAGGTGACAATATACAGCCTTGACATACTCCTTTTCCTGTTTGGAACCGGTCTGTTGTTCCATGTCCAGTTCTAACTGTTGCTTCCTGACCTGCATACAGGTTTCTCAAGAGGCAGGTCAGGTGGTCTGGGATTCCCATCTCTTGAAGAATTTTCCACAGTTTATTGTGATCCACACAGTCAAAGGCTTTGGCATAGTCAATAAAGCAGAAATAGATATTTTTCCTGGAACTCTCTTGCTTTTTCTGTGATCCAGCAGATGTTGGCAATTTGATCTCTGGTTCCTCTGCCTTTTCCAAAACCAGCTTGAACATCTGGAAGTTCAAGGTTCACATATTGCTGAAGCCTGGCTTGGAGAATTTTGAGCATTACTTTACTAGCGTGTGAGATGAGTGCAATTGTGCAGTAGTTTGAGCATTCTTTGGCATTGCCTTTCTTTGGGATTGGAATGAAAACTGACCTTTTCCAGTCCTGTGGCCACTGCTGAGTTTCCCAAATTTGCTGGCATATTGAGTGCAGCACTTTCACAGCATCATCTTTCAGGATTTGAAATAGCTCCACTGGAATTCCATCACCTCCACTAGCTTTGTTCATAGGGATGCTTTCTAAGGCCCACTTGACTTCACATTCCAGGATGTCTGGCTCTAGGTGAGTGATCACACCATCGTGATTATCCAGGTCGTGAAGATCTTTTTTGTACAGTTCTTCCGTGTATTCTTGCCACCTCTTCTTAATATCTTCTGCTTCTGTTAGGTCCATACCGTTTCTGTCCTTTATCAAGCCCATCTTTGCATGAAATGTTCCCTTGGTATCTCTAATTTTCTTGAAGAGATCTCTAGTCTTTCCCATTCTGTTGTTTTCCTCTATTTCTTTGCATTGATCACTGAGGAAGGCTTTCGTATCTCTCCTTGCTATTCTTTGGAACTCTGCATTCAGATGCTTATATCTTTCCTTTTCTCCTCTGCTTTTTACTTCTCTTCTTTTCACAGCTATTTGTAAGGCCTCCCCAGACAGCCATTTTGCTTTTTTCCATTTCTTTTCCATGGGGATGGTCTTGATCCCTGCCTCCTGTACAATGTCACGAACCTCCTTCCATAGTTCACCAGGTACTCTATCTATCAGATCTAGTCCCTTAAATCTATTTCTCACTTCTACTGTATAATCATAAGGGATTTGATTTAGGTCATACCTGAATAGTCTAGTGGTTTTCCCTACTTTCTTCAATTTGAGTCTGAATTTGGTAATAAGGAGTTCATGATCTGAGCCACAGTCAGCTCCCAGTCTTGTTTTTGCTGACTGTATAGAGCTTCTCCATCTTTGGCTGCAAAGAATATAATCAATCTGATATCGGTGTTGACCATCTGGTGATGTCCATGTGTAGAGTTTTCTCTTGTGTTGTTGGAAGAGGGTGTTTGCTATGACCAGTGCATTTTCTTGGCAAAACTCTACTAGCCTTTGCCCTGCTTCATTCCTTACTCCAAGGCCAAATTTGCCTGTTACTCCAGGTGTTTCTTAACTTCCTACTTTTATATTCCAGCCCCCTATAATGAAAAGGACATCTTTTGGGGGTATTAGTTCTAAAAGGTTTTGTAGGTCTTCATAGAACCATTCAACTTCAGCTTCTTCAGTGTTACTGGCTGGGGCATAGGCTTGGATTACCGTGATATTGAATGGTTTGCCTTGGAAACAAACAGAGATCATTCTGTCATTTTTGAGATTGCATCCAAGTACTGTATTTCAGACTCTTTTGTTGACCATGATGGCTACTCCATTTCTTCTAAGGGATTCCTGCCCACAGTAGTAGATATAATGGTCATCTGAGTTAAACTCACCCATTCCAGTCCATTTTAGTTTGCTGATTCCTAAAATGTTGACGTTCACTCTTGCCATCTCCTGTGTGACCATTTCCAATTTGCCTTGATTCATGGACCTAACATTCCATGTTTCTATGCAATATTGCTCTTTACAGCATCGGACCTTGCTTCTATCACCAGTCACATGCACAACTGGGTATTGTTTTTGCTTTGGCTCCATCCCTTCATTCTTTCTGGAGTTACTCCTCCACTGATCTCCTGTAGCATATTGGGCACCTACTGACCCGGGAAGTTCACATTTCAGTGTCCTATCATTTTGCCTTTTCATACTGTTCATGGGGTTCTCAAGGCAAGAATACTGATGTGGTTTGCCATTCCCTTCTCCAGTGGACCACATTCTATCAGACCTCTCCACCATGACCCGCCCGTCCTGGGTGGCCCCACACATCGTGGCTTAGTTTCATTGAGTTAGACAAGGCTGTGATCCATGTGATCAGATTGGCTAGTTTTCTGTGATTATGGTTTCAGTGTGTCTGCCTTCTGATGCTCTCTCTCAACACCTACTGTCTTACTTGGGTTTCTCTCACCTTGGACGTGGGGTATCTTCACGGCTGCTCCAGCAAAGCACGACCGTTGCTCCTTACCTTGGACGAGGGGTATCTCCTCACAGCCTCCCCTTCTGACCTTGAACGTGGAGTAGCTCCTCTCGGCTCTCCAGCGCCCACGCAGCCGCAGCTTCCTGGACGTGGGGTAGCTCCTCTTGGCTGCCTCTCCTGACCTCGGGTGTGCAGTAGCTCATCTCTGCCGCAACCCTTGACCTTGGGTGTGAGTCCTAGTGCCATGTAAAATGACAAAGAAGAGATTCAGGCTCTAGCCAGGGGAGAGCCAGGCATCCCCAGGCTCAGCCTCTCAGCTTGTTTCTCTCTTCCAGAGAAGATTCAGAGGCCAGTCCGAACTGGAGCTCACATTGCCAAGGACCTGGTTGGTAGTATGGTCAGTCACAACCTGAAACCTCTCCGAGTAGCGCAGTGACTGCCTCTGGGTGCTATCAATACGTTGGAAAGGAACTTCAGTTCTTAGAAACCATGAGAAGATATGCCAAGAATTATCTGAGATCTGTAAGAGAAGGTGCCCGTGCAAACTCAAATGTCATCTATATTGTTTGATACCTTCAGTGAGGTATACAAAAGAATAATGCATTTTCACGAATTCTAAAACTTATATAGAAATCTTGTAAAGAAGGCATCTACTGTCCATCCATGTCATCGTGTGTGTATCAATGCTGATATCACTATGGTATTTCACATATAATTTGCATGCAAAGCAGTTGAGCATTTCTATAATACAATATAATGCAGACTTAAGTGTACAGAAATTTTTTAAAAAGACCAAGTAGTAAAGTTAATCTGTCTTGTTCAAGCTAGTGCTTCATGTAACTGTGGTGGGTGTGGGTGTGGGGGCTCTGGAGCGGAAAGATGGTGAACAGTGACAAGGCAGTACCCCACCTGCTGCTGTCCCTTCTGGGTGTAGAGACGCCCCCCCACCAGACCGTAGGGAGCAGCTCTGGGCTCCCAGGTCCCATCTCAGTCCCTCAACCTAAGAGAGAGGTAACCCCACTGTCCCCATTTTTAGATGAAGTAACTATCACAGTGGTCTTAAGTAGCTTTTCCAAGGCTACACAGCTGAGAGACCATAGAGCCAGGCCTCGGATTTAGACTAGGTTTGCAGCCCGCTGCCTGGGAACTAAGTGTGGTTTCTGAATGGACGCAAAGGTGGAAAGAACTTCTCAAGAGGTGAGAAGGAGCCCAGATGTCAGCGCTGTGCACGCGGCTCCTTCTCTGGCGCGCCTGTGCTCAGCGTTCAGAGACCAGACGGCTGCAGAGCCTCTGATGGTCAGTGTCCAAACTATGGTGTGACGCCGGCCGAGCTGGACCAGGGCGGAGTCATGTCCCAGCTCCTCCTCTGAGCCCGTCCCGCTCAGAGGTGCTGTCCAGTACCCCCCCCCACCCATCTTATGCAGCCCCCCACCCCTGTCTTACGCGGCTCTCATCTCCTAGTGAGCAGCAGCAAGCACCTGGCCAGGAAGTTCCGGGGGCACCTGCGCACAAAGATCGAGTCTGGGGAGGGGACGGTGCCTGTGCGCGGCCCGGGCGCGGTGCAGACCTGGGATGGCGTCCTGCTGGGCGAGCAGCTGGTCACCATGTCCTGCACAGACAAGATCGCCAGGTAACAGCCCCTCTCCTCACGCGAGAGCCGCCCTGGTGTGGGGAGGGGATGAGGGCTGTGGTCCTGGAGGGGGCTAGTCTGATACTGAGGTGCACCCTGCAGTTCCGGACTCTGCCCACATCCCCCACCTCCCTGGAGAGTCAGGCAGAGCTGTCAGAGGGGCAGCCGAGGCTCGGAGAGGCAGACACCCAGGGACCTGGGGAGCCGGGCAGCGGGGACCCCAGGCCCCGGACCCTGACCCTGCACACGGAGGTGGCCCAGGTACACTCGGTGCCCCTGTGGCCTCCTGGGCTACACAACAGATAAAACCTGAGCCCCTGTAAACAGGGATCTGGAATCTTGAGGGAAATGACCAACAGGCTGCAGGAGAAACAGGGCTGCTTACTGCCCTGGAGGGACCAACCACCCTGGCCCAACCACATAAACCAAAGCACTGATTTCTGCAGCAAAGAGAAGTGCCCATAGCATCAGCTGGCTCCTCTGTCAGAAGAAAACACACCCTCCCCTATGATGTTCTCACCCCTCATCAAGAGGGAAAAGCAGCTGTTTCCAGCATGAGGGAGTCTTCCTGCTACCCCAAGAGCGCTGGGCCTCTGACTGACCCCTAGAAAGTGAAGTGGACAGATGATGCAAAATTGAAGATTCACCGTCTCTAGGACCTCAAACATCAGGGGACAGAGAGTGAAACTCGCTACGAGGCCAGCGTGGTGTGGGGCATCGACAGTTCCCACGGACATGGCCGGTCTTTCTGGCCTGGCTGTGAGAGGCGATCCAAACCCTCCGTCACAGGCGAATGCCAAAACGCCACCTCCTGAAAGGACGGGAAATGGGTTTGGGGGTCTTTAGCTCTTGTTTCTCAGAGTCCAGAGGCTTATAAAAGTCTAAATCTTCCGGAACTAACGTTCCTTTAGATATGGTTTCTAATTTTAAGCACTTGAACTTGATTATCGATTGCAATGCGTCTTTAAATGAACAGATTAAAACTTTCTCCATAAAAATGAACTGCAAGTAGTTATAGCTGCTGTCCAGGGACTTCGGCGCTGAGATCTCGACCCATGGGGGTCCCTCCCTCTGAGTATGGGCAGGGCAGTCTGGGCTGGGGCCACCCGGGCAGTCCCATGGGTCCTACGGGCACAGAGAGTACATCCCTCCTTAAAGAGGCGAGCTTCCCAGGATCGCCCCTTCAGGTATTGTTGGCGTTTCAGTGACCGACAGACAGACACAAATGTATTTCTTTAAGATTATCTACACTGAAACCAGATCTGGAACTGTCTTGTCTGTCAACACTGCGGAAACCAGATCTGGAACTTTCTTCTCTGTCAACACTGCGGTGATATCACTGTTTGAACCAGCAGAAAGGCATTCTCCCATTCCCTCCAGAAAACTGAAAACTCTCCAATTTGGGTTCAGGGTGACTTTGGCTTTATCGACAGCATTGGCTGGACAAGTTAAACTCCTACAGCCAGGCCAGGAGAAAGCTGATCATCTCTGGTGCGAAGGTGATTAGGAGGAAGCCAGATACAGAATTTGTCTTTAGACAATCCCACAGCCAGAACCATTCAGATACAGTTTTGTTCCAAGCCAGTCCATGGACGGCCTCTGGAATGCTGACCTCATTGTTTGAGAAAGGGCTTTGTTATCCATGGGGATGGCCTCTCCATGGCCTCTCATGCCTCCAGCAATGTCCTCTCCTTCATACCACCTCTCCTTTCAGATGCCACCTCTCTGGGAAAATCGCCCACCAAACCCCAAGGACAGCCCTCCACTCCTTTCAAGGAGACAGGATGTGACTCACAGAAATGACCACAATCATTTTTTTAAGTGAAGTTATGCAAATCTGATAGGCTAAAGTAAATGTTTCATAAAACCAATGACTGTTTAAATTGTGGGACTAAACTGTTTGTGTGTAAATATTACCTTTTATATTCCACTTGAGTTTTATGTGGGTGAGCACATTACTTTAATGACCCGCACTTATGGAGGGGGGGATGTGCCTCCATCCTCGCCAGCCAGATGGCTGCCTTTTCTTGCATGAGATTAAAAGATGTTTCTCATTCACCTCGATGCTTCTGAGGCAAATTAATATCGCCAGCTAAATTGCTTGTGTTTTTGGAATAAAATTTAAAGAGAACTTTTTAAGGCAATTGGTGTCACAGGTTCCCGGAGCAGACTGCTCTCCAGGTAGGCCTGCTGGTTTGAGCGTTCGGTAATTAATGGAAAGAATTCCGTGTTAATTGACTGCTTCGGGAAAGGGAAATATAATGACTCCTTATTAATCATGAAAGGAAATGTGCGGCGTGGAGGCCCCACAATAATCGCTCTAACCACAGAGAAATGTTAATTAATGAAAAGAACAATGATGTAAGAAATTAGCTGCGTGATGCTGGTGCTGCGAATGGAGGCTAGATTTTAAGCACATTATTTAGAATGGAAACCGCAGGATCCTGCCTTAAATAACACATACGCGGAACCATGTTCCACCCAAATTTAGGGGAAAGTCTCACAAGGGCCTGTCACCTTTGCTGGCAGAAGCCGACATGTACCCAGAGCAGCTTTCATTT
The DNA here is from genome assembly GCF_032405125.1 of Capricornis sumatraensis. NCBI lineage: Eukaryota > Metazoa > Chordata > Mammalia > Artiodactyla > Bovidae > Capricornis > Capricornis sumatraensis. The sequence continues at coordinate 49,316,897 of NC_091083.1, forward strand.
TGGAGCCCCGTGCTCTGCTCAGGGCCCCTGAAGTCAAAGCTGCCCCGAGCCCAATGAACTCGTTGGGTCACCGGAGCAGGCCCCACCCACTGCCAGGTCCCCCCGGGGCAGGAACCCAGGGCCTGACCCCCGTTTCCCCCCAGGTGGAACGTGCTGGGCCTGCAGGGCGCACTGCTCTGCCACTTCATCGAGCCCGTGTACCTGCACAGCATCGTGGTGGGCAGCCTGCGCCACACCGGCCACCTCTCCCGCGTCATGACCCACCGGACCCAGGATGTCGGCCAGCTGCCTGCCTCCTACAGGCACAACCGGCCCCTGCTCAGCGGTAAGGAGGCCATCCTCAGACGCACACCCCTGTATCAGCCCTGGGCCCCAGGGCAGGCTTTCCAGGTCGGGCCCACAGCCGCTTAAGACCCAGCGCCCGGTACGTGGAAGGCCAGGCGGGCAGATGAAGGCACTGGTGACGGCCCAGGGTGGACTCCCCGCATGCGCCGTGTCACTGTCAGGGCCACAGAAGCACAGGCAACGAGCACGCGTGTCCAGCGGCGGGGGGAACCCAGGGCCGCAGGCCACCCCGACCTGACCCAGGAGCGAGCTCCTGAGTGTCCCCCCACCCTGGGAGGGGGCACAGCCCAGGGTCCTGAGGACCGGGAGTCACATGGCCCTGCCCTGGCAGCCGCCTAGCTCTGGGCTCTGTGGGGGTGACCCTCCATCCCAAAGAGCCTGTCCTGACCGGCGGTCCCAGGAAGGTAGAAGAGAGGCGTTTCTGTGCTCCCCGTGCTTCTCCCCTGCAGGGGGCCAGGCAGACGCATGTAGACCCCCAGGGACCAGCCGGTCCAGGGCTTGGGCTTGGATGAGATCCTCAGAAAAAGGAGACAGAGACGGTGGAGGGCTGTGGTGAGAGTCAGCCTAGGAGTGTGTGGGACCCTGAAATTGTTCACTTAGGAGCCAAGGGGCACTGGTGGTACCCACGGGGTGGCAGTGAAAACAGGAGGCGCTAAGCTGTGAGGGTGCCCACAGGCCAGGCCAGCTCCCCAGAGGAGGCACCTCCCACCCCTGGTCCCCCCACCCCCATGGTGGTCCCCGGCCAAGGACAGCATCTTGGACCCCAGAGCTCAGACAGGGCAGGAGAGCACTGGAGCTAGGCCTGCCTGGTGCTCAGAGACCCAGGCTTCTTATGCACGAGACCCTGTTCCTAAGACCTGCAACCCTCTGCCAGAATTAGGGAGCCCCCTCAGATGCCAGGGCCAGAGAGGGGCCTCAGGAAACTGCAGGGAGGCCATGGGACAGGGGTCGCAGGGGCCATCTAGGGCCATGGCCCAGCTTTCCTCGCTGTGACCTTGGGCTGACCTGTGGTGGACAGGGTCCCCTCACACCCCTCCCCACCATGAACAGTGCCTGCAAGTCTGGCCCAAAGCAGTGCCCAGGGGTCCCCGGGCCTGAGCCCAGGCAGATGATGGCCACCAACAGCCTGGGGATGGCTCTCCGAGGAGGTTGGCACCCACAGGGGCTGGGTCTGCAGTGCAGTGACTTCCAGCACCAGGCGCTGCTGCCCTGGGAACTAAGTGGTCCCATCCACTGTCCAGCCATCCAGCCGTCCACTCAGAAGCAGCAGGCTGCGGAGGAGCAGCGTGTGGACAGGATCGGTGTCCCGTGGCTGGATCCAGGTGTCGGGAGGGTGAAGGGGGTGGGGGTGGGGAGGGGCTGGGCTGAACACCCTGCAGCATCAGGACCATGAACATGAGGCCAAGTGCATCCTCTGCCCACTCCTGTGTGACCCCGGCAGGACCCGGGGACTGGCCATGTTGGCTGCACACAGAGTGGAAGAGCATGGAAGGCACGTGGCCGAGGGCCCAGGGTCAGCGTCCCTCCTCGAGGCCACCGTCCTCTGTGGTTTAGAATCTACAGCAGCCCCTGGGCTTAGAAGGAACCAGTTTAATGCTCTGCTGTCTTGAAATGCAAACACAGGCCAGTTTCCAGTCCATACTGGGCCCTCTGGTCACCTCGCCATGCCGGCAGCCCTGCACACTCAGGCTTCACTTGTTTTCACTCCATCTTGTGTCCGTGACCCTGGTATCCACCCATGGGAAGCTGGCACGCAGCAGGTGTCCCATGAACACGTGTTCTCAGGCAGCCTTCCCATGACTCCATCCATTCCCCAGTCCATAGGACAAACATCCAGAGAGGAGACATGCGGGCTGTGTCCTCATTGGACAGCCTTGCCTCCAACGCCCTGGGTGCACCCGAGCCCAGTGACAGCGGCTGCCCACCCCTCCCTCAGCCCTGGTTCCTGCTGGGCAGGCAGTGCTCACACCCGGCACCTGGCCTCTCTTGGCAGGAGTGAGTCAGGCGGAAGCGCGACAGCCTGGGAAGGCGCCCCACTTCAGCGTGAACTGGGTGGTGGGCACGGCGGACGTGGAGGTCATCGACGCCACCACCGGGAGGCGGAGCTGTGGCCGCTCGTCCCGGCTCTGCAAGCACAGGCTCTCGGCACGCTGGGCGCGGCTCTACGGCAAGGTGAGGGCCGCTCCCTCCCAGGGTCTGAGGGCAGGGGATGGCGGGGGGCACAGGTGGGGCCAGGCGACCGCAGACACACCAACTGGTCCTCTGGGGACCCCGGACGTGGCCCCTCCAAGCAGGTCCCCCACCCGCAGCAGGCTCTCCCTGTGGCCCCAGAAACAGACGGAAAGGGGCTCAGTGGTGAACGGCTGTGGCTGGCCCAGCCTGTGAAAAGTCTGCGGGGACTTCAGAGTCAATGTGGTTCTGGTTCAGACAGGAGACAGATGCTCCAAGGTTAGCTCACCTCAGTTACATGGCAGTGAGTATCAGGGCTGTGGACCGGCCACCGAGCAGCCGGAGCCCCCACCACGGCCCCCGCTGGCCAGGCCGCACCCGGCGGGCTCACGGCCCCTCTTGCTCTGTTCCACAGCTGAGCACGCGGATCCCACGGCATGGGGACACACCATCCATGTACTGTGAAGCCAAGCTGGGGGCGCGCACCTACCAGGCCGTCAAACAGCAGCTGTGCAGAGCGTTCCAGAAGGCCGGCCTGGGCACATGGGTGAGGAAGCCACCCGAGCAAGACCAGTTCCTGCTAGCGCTGTGAGGCCGGCAGGGCACACTGCGTGCGGCGGGCACCCCCATGGTGCTGACCCGCACCAAGCGTTCGCTTTCCTCTGGTTTCCAGAAACATGCGTGTCCAAGCTCGGGTGAGCAACTTGCCTTGAGTTAGGGGCATGGTGCCTCTCTGATGGCCGCTCCCAGGAGGCCAGGACCAAGGTCGCCCACCACACCCCGCTTCCAGCACAGACGGCCCTGTCTCCCTCCCCCATGTGTCCAAGGGAGCTTCCATTCAGGCCAGAGGTGCCAAGTGCTGCCTTGAAAAGTGCCGAGGTGTAGCTGGTGAGAAGCAGCCAGGCCCACCCAGCGCCCCAACCCCGCCACGCACCTCCCGACCGAGGGGCTCCCACAAGCACAGCATGTGGGACTTCAGGGTAAGCCACGAGTGAAGAGAAAAGCCATGGGCTCCTCCCCAAAGAAGCCAGAAAGCACGAGCTGTTGCGTTCATCGGTTTCAGTTTTTATTCCACTTCCTTTCAAAAGGACTCGAGGTGCATGATATTAAGGAGCCCCAAAACAGGACCAGAGAGTGAACCATTCTCACAGAGCAAAGGGTCAGTTCCCAAAGCACCAGGGCCACGATCAAAGACCTGAGGGACCCATCTGTGGACATCCAGTGACGAGAGCCCCACACCATCGCCCCCATGGCTGCGTCCCTGGTGGATGACGACTCAACAGCACAGACGAGGTCTGAGCCACTTGGAGTCGTCTCGTCCCAGACCGAGTCCTGCCCTTGTGACTGAGCTTTATTAGAAAGCAAGCCCAGAGCACACGGAACCTGCCGGATCTTGGTCCCCAATCTTGGCTCTCCGATCTCCGTCCTGAATGACAAAACCTTCATTCAAGCAGCTGCAGCAGTGCAGCAAGCAGGGTTCTGCCACTTCTGGGTCCCCCGCCTCACGCATCCGGGCCACCTGGGATTGAGGGGGCAGGAACCTGAGCCCGCTGCATGCAGTGGGGAGACACCCAGGACACCCTCAGCCCATCATACACCTCTCACCGCCAAGGACTCATGTCTGGCTCCATCATACTGGTCAACCAGCCCCTATTTCCTCCAGTTAAAAGATCTGGCATTCTTGGTGCAAAATAGAGACAGCAAAGCTCCATAGCAGCCCAGGCTCCTCACTTAAGCTGAGAAATGCGGGCACAGCGTTGCACTCACAGATCCCACAACAACGGGGCAAAAGCAAGACAAAGCGAGCTGCCGGTATTTGTCACAAGTCTGGAAGGAGACGCTTCTCCTAGGATTTAATATAAAGTCAAACTCAGCACTCTAGTTCTTTGACAAGAGAAGACTGGCATGGCAGTGGACAACTTTTCCAAGATAAAGTTTCAAGAGAGATGAAAACGTTCTTGCAAACAGATGACTCATAGTGATCTTTCATAATAACTGAGGAAAGACAGTAAAATCTTAATTCTTACACAGCCAGGGTCAAGGCCAGTTGATGTAAGTCTCTGATCCTCCGACGTCTCACCGAACGAAGTTCAGACAGCTAGAGGCCTTGGGCCGGTTGTGACTCTGACTCTGGAGCCTGAGTCGGAGCCCTTCTCTCAAGGCTGGAGGCACAGCCTGGTCCTGGCTCTGAGCAGAACCCCAGCTCACAGCGCCCTGAGCTAATCCTCGGGGACACCATCCACGCTTCATACGAAGGATCTCCCGGCACAGGGAGCAAATGACAGGGATGATGCAGGGGGTGACCCACAAACGAGGCGGGGGTGCCACCCAAAGTACTTGCTTAGGGGCTCAGAAGGCGCCCACCCACCCGTCATGAGCCTCTCCCAGGGCCTGGGTCAGGGCTGCATGTTCACGTTCATCTGAGGCACTGGGTTTCCACAAACCACCCCAACTGATATATAAACAGCTGCTCCTGAGGAGGTTGGCACCTGACACTCAGTGCCTGTGAGCACCAGCCTGGGGCCAGTCTGTCGTGTCAGGAGGGTGCCTCTAGGCAGGAGAGGTGGACAAGGAGTCATCTGCAGGGCCTACCTGCAGCAAGACAAGGGTCCAGGGGCAGCAGGAAGCCAGGGCTCAGGGCCTGGGACTTTGCCATGAGTGAGCAGGAAATGAGGAGGGGCCCCGGGGTTCCCGGCACAGGAGGGCAAGCAGGGACAGGAGCTGGGACAAGTGAAAGCTCGAGGAGGGGTCTAGGGTGGTGGGAGGGCCCAGCTCCTCCCGGAGCCCAGAGGTGCCTCTCCCTCCTCTCCAGGCCCCAGGAGCCTGGCCCTGCTTAGGAGGGCCCGCCTGCACATTTTAATTGGAAAAACCTGGGGAGTTTGAGTCAAGCAGAGCCTGACACCTCCTGGACCCCACCTGTGGTCTCTGTGAGAAGAAAACTTGAGTTCCCCTGAAAGCAGGACAGAGCCAACGAAAGGGCTCACCGTCCACCGCCCGCAGAACCTGCCGGAGCACCATCTATGCCTCCGCACTCACACTTGCCCTGCTGGGTCACATCCACCAGCCCCATGGCATCCACCTCCCTCCCCAGCGCACACGGCTCCATGGGGGAAGGCCTGGGGCTCCATGTCCAGAGCGTCTTGGCGGGACCCACCCGCAGAGTCGGGAGGGGGCAGCGGGTCGCACATGTGACAGCAAGTTGCTCTATTCGAGGTGTGTGTTTTGTTTTTACCAAGCAAAGGATGTGCAGGTCTATGTCTGCTGTTGCCTTTTGCTCCTGAGTCTGTTCATGGCTGGAGGCTACAGTGTCTTAACATCCACTGTTCCTCAGAACCATCAGCTTTTCAAGCAGGCGCAGCTCATATTTTCCCACATGATTCCTTTTTCACAGTATTCTGTTCTTACCGGTAAAGTTAAATGCATTTTTTCTTTCTTTTTTTTTTTTTCAGTATAATGTTTATCATGTCTGGAGAGCCATAAGTAGTAAATACAAGGTATATCAATGCCCAGAATAGAATAGTTAGAGTATTTTGATGAAATCCTATTTTTAGATTAAAAATTTCAAGATGTGTCTATAGTATCTTGTTTAAAGAAATTTAAAAGACATTTGAAACTTAGACATTTTTAATTTAGAGAAACTTCTATACCCATTTTTTAAGAAGCCATTCCAATGAAATCGTCTAATTGGCCCCAAAATACAACAAATAGCACTTTCTGATGAGACCAAAGGGAAGTCAGGAAAGCCTGTTTATGGACCACCCCTCAGCAGCCAGGTGAGCCTGAGCTCCTCCCCATGGTCCCACATACCCCCTGGCCCCGCATGGAGTCCCTGCAGGGGGTGGGCGGTGGGGAGGAAGCTCTGACTTGGGAGGGCCCCTGGGGGCCCTTGCCTGCCCTCTGCCCAGTCCTGACTCACCCCCCGCTGCTACACTGCGGGTTCTGGGAATGCGGGATGCTCCAGCTCCTGCTAAGATCCCCCCACAAACTGAATCAGATCAAATGAAGGGTGCAAGTGGCGGGTGCAGGGAGGCAGAAACAAGAGGCAGAGGCAGCTGCTGCCTCCGGCTGCCTCTTCTTTCTCACGCTCTCTCCCTCCTCGACCTCCCCCCTTTCTCTTGCCTGGCCCCCCATCCTGGCACCACTGCACGCCAGGTCTCGGGTGCATGTCTGCCCTGAGCCCACTCCGTTGACTGTTTCAGGTCTTTGCTCAGGACTAGGCGGCCCCTGGCATGTTCCTGTGATTTCGTGTTCAGTCTCTTCAGAGCCCTGGAGCCTGTTCACCAAAAGGGACACTGACACCACAGCTCTGAACATGCAGGCCCAGTCGTATCACCGCTGCAGGGATGTGTGGGCAGCACCGGCCCTGGAGAAAGAAACGCCTGGTTCCCAGCTCCTGTGAGAAAGGGAGCCGGGGAGAAACACCCTTCAAAGACAAACAACCTGGACTCTAGGGCCGAGTGTCACACAGGCACTAGGCTTCTACCACTCTGCAGTACATGCATCAGTAAAAAAGGAAAAACACTTTCCCAGCAGTGCCCAGTTAATTTTCAGCATTTTTTAAGCAAAATGAACTTAATAAATAGTAATTCTTAAGTGAAAGTAAAGTATGTACATGAAAAGCATGACTGAATGGCAATATTGTAACGATCAATGTACATTTGTAATATTTGTAAAAAAAATCCGAAACCTTAAAATATGAATTTACATATGTTAATTTGCCTCTGAGGTCTGTAAATTGCACTTTACAGAAAAGTGAAATCTGATAAGTGAATGTTTCTGTTAAGTGAATAAAAACATTAAGCACAATTGTGCTTTCCTCGGGTGTTGGGCCTTTCTCATCAGGCAGAGTTCTAGGGGCTCAGAATCCACAGAAGGTCTGCCCCCACGAAGAAACGGCAGTGTCAGCTTCTGAACTTTCATCTTCTTACAGGAGTGCATCTGAGATCAGGCCCCAGTCTGGAGGGAAACAAGCCCAAGGTGAAAAAGACAACAGATGCCCCCTGGTGGCCAGAGGCAGGGGACAGGGACTCCACCGGACAGGGACTCTGGGGGGACAGGGACTCCGGGGACAGGGGCTCTGGGGGGACAGGAACTCCACTGGACAGGGACTCTGGGGACAGGGGCTCTGGGGGGACAGGAACTCCACCAGACAGGGACTCTGGGGACTGGGGCTCTGGGGGGACAGGAACTCCACCGGACAGGGACTCCAGGGACAGGGACTCTGGGGAGACAGGAACTCCACCGGACAGGGACTCTGGGGACAGGGGCTCTGGGGGGACAGGAACTCCACCGGACAGGGACTCTGGGGGGACAGGGACTCCGGGGACAGGGGCTCTGGGGGGACAGGAACTCCACCGGACAGGGACTCTGGGGGGACAGGAACTCCACCGGACAGGGACTCTGGGGACAGGGGCTCTGGGGGGACAGGGACTCCACTGGACAGGGACTCGGGGGACAGGGACTCTTGGTAGACAGAGACTCTGGGGACAGGGACTCAGGGGACAGGAACTCTTGGTGGACAAAGACTCCGGGGGGAGAGGGACTCAGGGGGACAGGGACTCCGGGGGGACAGGGACTCCTCTGGACAGGGACTCCACCTCCACTGGACAGGGACTCGGGGGACAGGGACTCCAGGGACAGGGACTCTGGGGAGACAGGGACTCGGGGAACAGGGACTCCACTGGACAGGGACTCGGGAGACAGGGACTCTGGGGACAGGGACCCAGGGGACAGGGACTCAGGGGACAGGGACTCCGGGGGACAGGGACTCCGGGGGGACAGGGACTCCTCTGGACAGGGACTCCACCTCCACTGGACAGGGACTCCAGGGACAGGGACTCTGGGGACAGGGACTCAGGGGACAGGGACTTCGGGGGGACAGGGACTCAGGGGACAGGGACTCTTGGTGGACAGGGACTCCACTGGACAGGGACTCGGGGGACAGGGACTCTTGGTGGACAGGGACTCCGGGGGGACAGGGACTCTGGGGACAGGGACTCCAGGTGAGGTGAATGGGCTGAGTGCAAGCAGCGTGTGACCATCCTATCACAGGTGGGGCCACAAGAGTGTCCGCACAGGTGATGACTCAGGCTGTCCCCTGGGTCTCACAGACAAAGTCCACCAGGAGTCGCCCTCCCCCCAGGGCCACTCCAGCTGGAGCTGGAGCTGGAGGGGACCACACTGCCCACAGGAGACAAACGGCACCTGGCGGCCAGGAGGTCAGCTCAGGGTCCTTCCTCCCAGGAAACCGGCCTGGTGAGAGTTAGCCTGTGGTCTGGACACGGGGCCACCCAGACTCCATGTGGGGGCTCCTCAGACCCAAGTTTACCCAAGTTCAAGGGACAGGACAGTGACCACATGACCGGCCAGTAGCCCCACAGGAAGCGGGGCACCCAGGCGGGAGGGTCGCTCAGCAACACTGTGAACCCTCAGGGAGACAGGTCCTGGACACAAGGGGAGGAGGAGCCTCCACAATTCCCTTACACACTCGGAGAACCCCTCTCGCCAAGCAGCAGCTGCTTCCGGTCCCCACGGGCTCCCACCTGCAGGGAGCTGGGACTGTGTAAGGCCGGGGCAGCCCCGCCGGAGGCTGAGGACATAGGGGCTGACCAAAGCTGACCTCTGGCCTTGAGTGCCCTGGGCTGGGGCTGAGCCACACTCACCATCAGGGACGTCAGCCCCTCTTGGCCACTCTCCCCCCAGATTCAGCCTCCAGGCCTCAGGCTCTGCTTCTGCCAGGGTTGGGGTCTCTGCCTAGAGAAGAGGGTTCAGAAAGCCGGTAGCCAGAAGTATAAGTGTCCACCGCACTTGTGGTCCCCTGTGGGTGAGTCAGGCTGCATCTAGTGACGTGAAAAGGGAAACTTCCTCCCTGCATGTGGGATTTCTTTTCCATCCCGACCCGGCAGGGCAGCGTCACAGGCAGTGACAACCTCAGCCAGGACCACACCCAGGGCGTCTGCAAGAGGCCAATGGGGGGCTCTCCGCCCCGAGCTCTGTTCCGCGAGGGGTCAGTGTCCAGAGTGACTTCTGACCCTTGCCCCCAGCCTGGGGAGCCAAAGTTGGGGGAAGAGGGGGTACTAAAATCCATCGTCCCCTCCTCGGGCTGAGGCACATGGATGAGCAAGCCCGGGACAGGGGACACTCGCTGCCTGGCTGGGCCGAGGGGCCCATTGTCCAGGCGGGCAGCCTTTGCGCCCTCAGGGAAGCAGCTCTTGTGGAGGCGTGTGGCCACAGACAGGAGGAGAGGCCCGACTGGGAACGCGGAACTGCAGCTCAGCCCCGAAGGCAGCGGCCTCGCCCGCCTTGGCTGTGGCTATGACCGTGATGGCCAGTCTCTGCCTCCCTCCTGCAGACATCCCACCTGTAGAGCCTGCGCTGCTCTGCAAGGCCGCACATCGGGTGCCCGGTGCAAGGAGCGAGTGAGGCTGCTGAGCTTCTCCACTAAACCCCAGAACTGAGGCCCCTCAGCAAGGGCTGCTTCAAGTTTTCAAGAAAAACCTGTTCTCCACACTGAGAGCTCACAGGGACTAGGGGTGCTCTGTGGACCACACTCCCGTCCAGCAGGGACTCAGCTGCCACCCGAACTGGGCGCCCTGAGGACCCGTGAATCTCTTTGCACTGACCTCAGCTTATCCGGCACCTGGTTGGCTGGTTTCCTCAGTGGGTGGAGGCTGTTTGCATGGTGAATTGGGGCTTCCCTGGTGGCTCAGCTGGTGAAAAATCCTTCTGCAATGCAGGAGAACCCAGTTTGATCCCTGGGTCAGGAAGATGCGTTGGAGAAGGGATAGGCTACCCACTCCAGTATTCTTGGGCTTCCCTTGTGGCTCAGCTGGGAAAGAATTCGCCTGCAATGTGGGAGTCCTGGGTTTGATCCCTGGGTTGAGAAGATCCCCTGGAGGAAGGAAAGGCTACCCACTCCAGGATTCTGACCTGGAGAATTCCATGGACTGTATGGTCCACGGGGTTGCAGAGTCGGACACAACTGGGCAACTTTCACTTTGGCATCAGGAAGACCACGTTCGCCCACAGCTCTGAACAAGGTGGCTCCTGCCTTTGAACCCTAATCCCTCATCTTTTAACAACAGAATCATACCTGCAGCAAAGGGTTGTGATGAGGATTCTTTAAGTATGTGAAGGGGAATGTGTTTGTTTTTGGTAATAAATAGTCATAATGATGAGTTACTACTCAAGTCTGGAGGTTTTTCTGCCCTCCTTGCCATCACAGGACTCCAACCGTTCACTAACAGGAAGGGTCAAAGTGATCACTCTCCAGGTTCTTCAATAAATAATATTTATTGAGACTTGCTATGAACAACCCATCATCCTCCATCCTTAGAGATAATAAAACACATGTGCTCTCTAGTCCCAAAGAGCTCATAGACTAGTTGGTGGCAATGAACACAAAGCAATTTTAAAAGAAATTAAACGATGTCCACAACACAGGCCAGACATAATCAGCAGTGGACAGCACTGCTTTCCAATGAAACAAGGAGGCCACAGACCAGGTGACCAGGCAAGTCTGGTGCCGGGGGTGGGGGTGCTGGAATAATCACAGGGAGGCAAGGGCACCTGGTGGGGGCGTGAAGACAGAGGCCAAGACCACCCTGGGCAGGGTCATCCGCAGGAAGAGTTCAGAGGTGAGAAAAGGGAAATGCAAGCTGCCCTGCCTCGATGAGAGACATCAGAGGCCCTAATTTATAAATTCTCGTAGGGACTATTTCAAGAGGCAGCCACTGGGAAGTGTGCAGAGATTCAGAGATAAATCAGGGTCACTGCAGAGGGACTAGACCAGACACATCCACTGCCCTTCTTGCCTGTTGCTGGACCACCCCCCTCCCAAAAGGGGGCTCCTCTGCCCCTGGACACCCCACAGCTCAGAGAAGACCCCCGCCATTCTGTCCCCTGGGGGAGACACATGTGGACGTGGTCAGAGCAGGTGCTGGTGGGTGGATGTGGGGATAGGGCAGCTGGAAGCACGGCCACAGCCTGGGAGCCCCGGGGGCCAGATGGGCAGAGACCCGATGTCAGGGTCAGCACCATCAGCACCAACCCCAGAGCTGGACTGTCTCAGCCAGAACCCTCCTTCCCTCTCCGGTCCATGCTGAGACACCAGGAAGGGACCACCTACCCATAAACTGTGGCCGTGAGGCTCAGTGAGCAGCTAATACACAATCACCCAACACAGTGTCCAGGCAGGCAGGGGTGCTGCGGGCCCCCGCTTCTGCCCCACAGATGGGACGCTCACTGTTGACATCCAGGCCTCTGCCAAGGAAGATTTCCCTGAGGCCTTCATGCCGTGAGCCTAGTCCACATGAAAGGTAGCTTCTGAGCTGAGTCACCCTTCCATATCGAGCCAGCTCAGGGGCCAGATGCACATGAAGACACCTGCAGAAGACTCCAGAGCCGTGACTGCACCGCTCCCAGCATGCGATCCTCTCAGACATCGTGGAGAAAGAAGTCATCTCTGACACACCCTTTCTGAACTCGACCACAGAATCCATGAGCACGATGACTGCTTTGTACACACACGTACACATACTGTCTGACTCTTCTCTCGCCAGCGTGGTTTCTGATGAAACGTCCCATGTTCCTCTAATCCCTCTTTCCTGTAGCTGTGGTATATTCGCAGTGCTTTCCAGATTTTGTTTTTGCTGTTCTGCAGTTTGAATGTGACGTGCCCAAGTGTTGATTTTCTGGCCTTTCTGCACTTGGCATCCCCACAGCATCTCTGATTTGTGGTCTGCTTTATGTCATTACTTTGGGGAAATTCTCAGCTATTATTTCAAATCTTGCTCCGTCCTCTCCTCCAGTTCCCAAATGCGGAACATCACATCTTTCTGTAATCGTCCCTGGATATTTTCTTCTGATTTTTTTGTTCTTTTTTTCCTCCTTGGATTCCTGTTTGGGACGTTTCTATTGACCCATGTTTAGACGCTCAGTCCAGTCTACTGAACGGCTCCTCAGAGGCATTCTTCATGTCTGCCCCAGGGTTTTGATTCTTTCTTACGGTTTTCACATCACTCCCATCGGCTCTCTCACACTGTCCACCATTTCCACTAAAGCCCTTAGCATGTTAACCAGAGTAGTTTAAAAACCCTGGTTCCACAACCTCCAGCACCTCTTCCCCATCCATAGCTATTTTACACTTCATATATGATCAGTGTATTTCACACATTCAATTAGACCCCAATAAAACTGTGTCTAAAAAAAGGAAAATCAGGTTCCTATTTACAATAGAGAGAATTAGTTACAGAACATACACAAATAATTTTATCACTGAAAAAGCAGAAAAAGTTCACCAGCAGGACATTTTTATATTATTTGTTGAGGATCAATTCAGAGCTAGAAGACATTAGTAATACACATGCATTGTAGAAAATGATTTTATTTTAGCAAATATATGAGAACTTACCCACCTAGCCAAATAAATGCTGCTTTCCCCAAAACAAGACTGTGAGAATAAAAAGTCTTACTCTGGCGCGTAGCCCCTGCTCAACACAATTTTTGGACTGTTTCCTGGATTTGAAATTGCCTTCAGTCCCCACTTACGAGGAACATAAGAAAAGTACTTTTATTGTTTTATGATCACACCTGGTAAATGAATTCCTTATTACATTTCCCACTTTAAAGCCAGGATTTATAAAATATATCTGACCAACAACCCAATTTTGACAGTATAAACTCTGCCTTTTGACAACTGCCTTCATGACATTTTTTTTTAAGCCAACCACTGTTATTATCATTCTTGTATTTTATAGGACAAAAAAGAAAGGAAGGGATGTATCAAACACGTCAGGTTGCATTTTTTAAAAACTGCACATTTGTACATGTTGTTCTATTTACACTGGAGAACAGGCTCTCCCCGCCTTCAGGCGCAGCGGGTGCACGTGTCTGAGGCCATTCTGCAGATACAGCCCTGGCCCACGTGGCATGGCCCATGTGCCACAGAAGCAGCAGCTCTTCCTGCAGGAGGTGCACTCTCAAGCTCTGCATTTGCAAGAGCCAGCACACGTGCAGGACCCACCTGCAGTGCAGGAGCGGTTGGGATCCACGGCTAACTGAAGCAGGGCTGGGGTCCAGAGATGACTGCACAAGGATGGCGAGGATGTCAAAGGGGCGTGCTCTTAGTGACTGTTTTCTTAAGAACATGATCTTGGAACAAAATTGGCTTTGCGTTTCCTCCCATGGGAACATACAATGAGGGAAAATCAGACAATTTAGGATAAAACTACACGTTGTTAAGTGGAAGAACTAGTATCTGAAGTGAAAAAACAGGGTTTGCAATAAGCATGAAACTGATGTGGGGAAAAATATTACTACAAATTCCCTCATCTTACCAGCATTCATTTGATCCAACACTTTCTCTTTAGAACTGTTTCTATTATCTTGGTTGTATGATGTTAGACACATTAAAGGAACATCTGTAGGAGCACTCAGGTTATACAGTGTGAGAACTAGAACACACACCCGTGTGCCCAGTGTTCAGATCAGGATGGCACCCGTGTGCCCACCATCCAGGTCAGGACCGGCCCCCGTGTGCCCACCATCCAGATTAGGACTGGCCCCTGTGTGCTCACCATCCAGATTAGGACCAGCCCCCATGTGCCCACCACCCAGATTAGGACCAGCCCCTGTGTGCCCACCATCCAGGTCAGGGCTGGCACCCATGTGCCCATCATCCAGGTCAGGACTGGCACCCCTGTGCCCACTCTCCAGATCAGGGCCAGTGCCCGTGTGTCCACTGTCCAGATCAGGATCAGTGCCCATGTGCCCAGTGTCAAGATCAGGACCAGCACCTGTGTGCCCAGGATCCAGATGAGGAATGGCATGGTGCCAGTCTCAGCTCTTCCTGATCTCACCATTTCCTTCACCCCAGCCCCATTCCTGGCCCACAGATGACCATTCGGAATGTTGGGTTTCATCCCACGAAATACGAGGCTATGATCACATGCAAGGCTGGATGGCTCATGCCTCACGAGGTTTCACATGGTCCAACAGTTGCACACAGCTGCATGTGAGTCATCCAGTTTCTGTTATGTCATGTCTCGCTGTGTAGAGGTACCAAGATTTGCTTTCCAGCCCCTGGTGCTGTGTGCTGGTTGTTCCGTGTTTGGTGCCATGACCTTGAACATGTGCTCTTTGCAAGCCCATGGACTGGAGCTTGCCAGGCTCCCCTGTCCTTCACTATCTCCAGGAGTTTGCTCAAATTCACGTCCATTGAGTTAGTGACGCTGTCTAACCATTTCATTCTCTGCCTCCCCCTTCTCGTTTTGCCTTCAATCTTTCCCAGCATCAGGGTCTTTTCAAATGAGTTGGCTATTTGCATCAGGTGGCCAAAGTATTAGAGCTTCAGCATCAGTCCTTCCAATGAATATTTAGGGTTGATTTCCTTTAGGATTGACTGGTTTCATCTCCTTGCAGGCCAAGGGACTCTCAAGAGTCTTCTCCAGCACCACAGTTCAAAAGTATCAATTCTTTGGCACTCAGACTTTTTTATGGTCCAACTCTCACATCCATACATGACTACTGGAAAAACCATAGCTTTGACTATTTAGACCTTTGTCAGCAAGGTGATATCTCCGCTTTTTAATACTCTGTCTAGGTTTGTCAGTTTTCCTTCCAAGCAACAAGTGTCTTTTAATTTCATGGCTGCAGTCACCATCTGCAGTGATTTTGGAGCCCAAGAAAATAAAATTTGTCATTACTTCCACTTTTTCCCCTTCATTGATGAGACTGGATGCCAAGATCTTAGATTTTTGAACACTGAGTTCTAAGCCATTTTTTTCACTCTCCTCTTTCACCCTCATCAAGAGGCTCTTTAATTCTTCACTTTCTACCATTAGGGTGGTATTATCTGCATATCTGAGGTTGTTATTTCTCCCAGCAATCTTGATTCCAGCTTGTGTTTCATCCAGCCTGGCATTTCACATGTACTCTGCATAGAAGTTAAATAAGCAGAGTGAAAATATACAGCCTTGTCATACTCCTTTCCCAATTTTGAACCAGTCCATTGTTCCACATCCAGTTCTAACTGTTGCTTCTTAACCTCCATACAGGTTTCTCAGGAGACAGGTAAAATGGTCTGGTATTCCCATCTCTTTAAGAATTTTTCAGTTTTTCTTTTAATGTTCTGTCTTTCACATGTAATGCTGGAACTGATTCTCCTTCTGTTGTGAGATGTGGGTGTGTTAGTTACTCAGTCATTATCTGACTCTGTTTCCCCCATGGACTATAGCCCCCCAGGCTCCTCTGTCCATGGGATCCTCCAGGCAAGAATACCTGAGTGGGTTTCCACTCCCTACTCTAGGGGATCTTCCCAACCCAGGGATCAAACCCGCATCTCCTGCACTGCAGGAGTCTGAGCCGCCAGGGAAGCCCTTGGTGTGTGAGACAGGGATCCAATTTTACTATCTTCCTCCACGTGAGTAACCAGTAGTAGAACCATTCATTTCCCCCCACTGATCTGTGACTATATAAGCTGAAATGTTTCAGGTTTTCATTTATGCATGAATCAACTTTGATATCTTTCTGTTATACTGGTCAACTTCCCACTCTGTGCAAACCCCTCACTCTGCATACTACAGCCCTACCAGACTTGAGGTAAATTTTTTCTTCTCTTTTCTCGCTTCTTCTTTTCTCTTCTTGGGCATCTTGTTAACCCTGGCCTTTGCTCTAATAAAACTTAGGAACCACACTGTCCAATGCCTCAAAAAAAACCCTGGGTGATTTGGATTGGAACTGCATACTTGCCAATATGGGGAGAACTGACACTTTTATAATATTGACTCTTCCTATTAATAAACCTGATGGTCTGTCATTTTATGTCTTTTCTAATGTCTATGTTAAAGTTTTAAAATATTTAAAATACGGTTGATTTCAATCCTCTTTTTATTTTTGTCACATATTCAAAAAAGCAAAAACTTCTCAGATAACAGGTGATATATTTCAATGGTTCTGAAATTTCAAAAACTATAAAAAGAAATACAATAAAAACTTACTTCTACCCCATTCTCATTTACCACATTTCCTGGCCCCTCACAGTAACCATGTCTAATCATTTCATTTTTATCTTTCCAAGGTGTTTTTCTTTGTGGTCAGCATTGAAATTTCTCTGTAAATATTTAATAACTTAAAGACTTAACTCTTTCAAACCCCAGTAGAACAAAAACATATTTAAAACCCAAGCTCCAATCAGACGTAACTTGGTGCTGATGTGTGCCAGTATGCTGGTCCATTTGAAACCATGCCTTCGTGACTTTTTCTTCTTACAGAACATCCTTGTAAAGGTCCCTTTACATTTTCAGTCCTGGGTGTTCACTGGAGGGATGGATGTTGAAGCTGAAACTCCAATATTCTGGCCACCTGATACAGAGAGCTGACTCATTTGAAAAGACCCTGATGCTGGGAAAGATTGAGGGCAGAAGAAGGGGATGACAGAGGGTGAGATGGTTGGATGGCATCACCGACACAATGGACATGGGTTTCGGTGGACTCCAGGAGTTGGTGATGGACAGGGAGACCTGGTGTGCTGTGGTTCAAGGGGTCACAAAGAGTTGGACACAACTGAGCAACTGAACTGAACTAAACTGAACCCCTTAGGGGAGGGGTGCTGGTGAAAACTGCTTCTGTTTATCCAGACCATCACTTCACACTCATTCCTGAAGGAGGTCTTGCTGAGCACAGAATCCTAGTTATTTTCTCTTCACTCAGAAGCAGCTGGCATATTTTCACATAGTTGAACTACTGGAGAGAGATGGACTTTCTCAGTTCCAGCTCCAAGATTTCCCAAGCAGCACTGTGATGGCCATGTCTGGGCTGGTGGAGCATGCAACAGCTCGCCCAGCACACAGGTGGGAGGATGGGGTTGTGGGCCAGTGGTGACAAGGGGCCCGGCAGCACGGAGTCGATGAGCTTGGCCCAGGTAACAAACTACAGTCTCCAAATCATAGCTAAAATTTCCCAGCATATCCCTATCGTTGGGAGGGGGGAGAAAGGGGTCCTTCTCACACACTGTAGCACCCTTTGGGTACCACGGACACCTGTGTGCTGGCATGACGGGACTCAGGAACTGCCCTCATCATGGGATAAGCCCTGCCCTCCCCACCTGCTGGCCCCCACTCAACACTCACCTTGAATCCCATGGAACCAGACTCCCATGCACTTGTCTGGCGGTGCCTGGCACACGTGGAGTAAGCCACCCTTCCCAAAGCCTGACCAAGCTGCCTCCATCATGGACACCCTCCACACCCGGTCACGCTTCTCGAGTGGCCAAAACCTCGCTCTCGTCCCTCTCACTTCATGACCCTCTCTCTTCAGCTTTGATGGGAGGCTCTGATTTGAAGGTGCTCTCTTTGGAGGCCCTGTCCAGCCCAAAAGGCACATAGCCCAGCCCGCAAGGCACCAAAGGGCGCTCAGTCTACCTGCATGCTGGCCCCAGGCTGCTTCATGTTCTTAGAAATCTGGTGTTAAACTCAGAGCAGTTTTGTGACTTCACTTTCAGCCTCTTCATACAACAGGGACTGCACAACATGTGCTGATGTAAAGCAGAGGTGCTCCCAATGTAGGGAATAATTTCCTTGACTCCCCATTTATTCAGTGAAAACAGAAAGCCTGTGGACAACGAGGGAGACACACCTTGGTGGCATTTTGATGAAATCAAAGCAATACAAGCCTTGCCTTCTCAGTTGTTTATACTAATACAAACTTTAAATGCAACTGGAGGTATAATTATGAAATCTAGGTAATACTCACATTTTCAAAGAGTAGGATAAGGCAGAAATTGTGGAGAAGCTCTACGCTCTGGGGACTGAACGTGTACCTGCGGCCCACAGGACTGGGGTGACAAGTCCTCCTGGTCTGGGGCAGGGCTGGAGGACACGCCGGGCAGGGCCTTGCCACCTACCGGGTTCACAGGAGCCACCTGCCACGGCTCCCTTGGCAGATGCAGCTCCACCCGCGTGGCTGAGAACAGAACAGTGAGCAGGGCCACGCCAATCCCAGCATGCACTCAACACAGAAAACAGGCCCTCTCTCTGTAACAGGTCACTTGCCGTAACTGCAATTGTTTTCAACTTTCAAACAAGCTTAACTATAGTAAGGACAAGACAAATGTCTTATGAAACTGAGGAACTTTGACAAAGGACTGTAGTTTGTCAAGTTATTAACTCCCTTCAGAAATTCTGGGGTGGCGATGCAGGAATGGAGAAGTGTAATGTGGTTTATTTAATTATAGTATAACAGGAAATAAAACACAATTGAGCTTTGAAGTCTAAAAGTAAAGTTTTTCAAATGGGCAATACTATAATTAACTTGTTCACTTTCTACATGATTGTGATGTTCAGTAGCCATTAATAATGCTTTACCAAAGCAAAAACATGAAAAAAAAGCCAAATAATTTTTTGAAACTCCTAATAACAACACTTTCGCAACAATAGTTACAGAACATGGATTTTTAATGAATCTGATACTGCAATGAAAACACTGAACACTTATGAACAATTACATCAACAGAGTAAAAACACCTGCTTCTACACAACACTTATAAATGCACACTTTCCCCAAAAAAAACTTATTTTTTCACAGATTTAAGCAACAGATGATTTACATAGGATTCTTCAGTTCCAGAATAGGTACAGAATTTTCACTCTGCAGAAATTGATGTGCAGTGGCTGAGACAGGGTGTCATTTGTCCAACAACACACCTCTCAAGAAATTCTCTTGACACATGGTTTCCAGTAAACACACATTTCCTCCTGCTGTGACAGGAAATTCTGGACTCATCGGCACATGGACAAAACCACTCCCACTTCCAAACACTGCTTCAGATGAGATCAAGGCAGTGGGCCACATGATTTCACTGCAGCCGCATGCACACACATCCCCGCACACACTCAAGTGCACAAACAGGTGTGCACACACAGCACCCCCAGCTCCTTCATGACGCCTGAAAACACCCCGTGACCACAGTGGTGGGTCCCGCTCCTGAGAAGGGCCAAGCTCTAGGGAGGGAAATGGAGCTGCGTGTGGAGCCTCATCAGCACAGCCACACGGCTGGCACACACGCTGAGTTTACTCGCTGCCCATTGTTTCCGCGGGCAGAGATCTGGGTAAGTCTGGAGCAATGACGTGCAGACAGTTTCCAATGTTGCTAGCAGTGACTCTATTAAAGACACTCAGCTGTGAGACTAAAGCAGGAGAGAAGCCGGTGTGTGCGGGGGCGGGAGGGCAGCTCTGAGTGAGACCCAGGGTGGGGGCCCATCCTCACACCGCAGTCAGGGAATGTCAGACTCCAGCATCAGCTCCTGAGCCGCCACTGCTGTAAAGCTGCCCTGAAACTCCTGCCGTCTCATCTTCACTACTCAGATCTCCCTCCCACCCAGCCAGGGGTCCCCCAGACCCAGTCCTGACCATTCAGGGCCAAGAGGCCTGAGGTTGGCTACCATGGGGCCTGACCGAAGGACCCACGGGTGAAGGACCAGCATTCAGGCCGCCCCACCTGTGACACCACAAAATGGAAGCAGTGATGGGACGAGGCCGACACGATGGCTACCAGTGTTCCTCTCTGTGCCTGTCAGCCAGGACAGCCTCCAAGGGTTACAAATGGGGCAGGGGGGAGACTGGGGGGCACTGAGATGTCTCGCTATCAAACTGTAACTCAACAAGAAACACGACTCATGAACACTGGACAGAAAGTCCTGAGAAGGCAGGAGTGACAGGCTCCAGGCAGAAGGGGCCCTTGGCAGCCCTTCCTGGGCAGGGCCATCACTGCGCCCACCTCTCCTGCCTTCTGGATGAGCTCATTCCAGCTCTAAATCACAAGTGCCTGAGCCACTAACAGTGACACCTAAGTTTCCCAAATACTTCATGTCTGAGGTAGAACTCATTTATTTGCATTGCTGGCTCTCAGATGCCACCAGGAAGTGAACCCACTTGGAAACATGCAAACCCAAGGTGTAGAAAATAAATAAGGTTTGTCTTCAGGTAGCAGGGCCTTCTAGAAAGGTCAAGTCACATTCAATGGGTAAGTCATCTGAAACTTCTAGAAACTGTTTATAACCACAGCTATAAACTAAAGTGCTTTAAATTTTACTTAATATCTGGAATCAGTGATTAGAACCATTCTATTTCAGAATTTGCCAGCATGAGATACCTCAGGAGATTGAAATGGTTTTCCATAAAAAGAGCAGAAAATTTTTCTTTTCAAAAGAAACTGTCCAAATGTTGCAAATTCAACACTCTATGCTTTTTTTAACTTCTAAAATCCAAGCAGATTTCACAACTGTACAGAACACAGAGGTGAAGCTGAGTAAGCAGACGCCAGAACCCCACACAGACGTGAGATCTCTGCCCACTCCCGCCGGACAGGCACACATGCACCATCGCTCCAGAGACCACTGACCACTCGCCCAGATGCCCCGCCCTCCTGTCACCCAACACACCAGGGACTCACTACACCAGCGGCCACGGAAGGGGGTCCACCACACGGCCGCATGCCCACGCACACAAAACGGAAAGAAGCAACAGGGCACACCTCTGGACACTTCATGCAAGCTGGGTACAGCGAGGAGAGAGTGCCCTGCTCAGGCCCACCGCCCACAGCCGCGGCATCCCAGCGCCCAGCGAGCCGGCAGGCACGGTCCCTGGCCGGCCGGAGCCTCGGAACGGCCCTCACTTCTCCTGCAGCAGCGCCGGGATGTTGATGTTCCAGCCAATGGCCTGCCGGTCAAAACCGCAGGTGAACAGGTTGCACACGGGGTGGTCCTCGCTCCAGGCTGAGCCGCACACCATCCGCCGGTGGCCCTGCAACCAGGCACAGAGCCGTCAGAGCAGGGCCTGAGCAGGACCATACCCCCACAACCCGTCAGACAGGGGGGCTGTGAACTGGACCAGTCAGGAGAACTCCTGTGCTGCTGGGGGAGCTGCCGTGAAACAAGAGGTGGGAACTGCACTGAGCTCAGTGCAGCCCAACCAGCGCCTCAGGACCCTTTCTCTAAGAAGAGGAGTCAGACAGCAGTCAACAGGAAGAATGCAGAAACGGGATTAAACATTAAACATTAAATGGGATTAACATCCTCTGGGATGTTTTAATGAATACATGAGGATGGATGATGTGGGAAGAAACAAATATAATTCACTCAAAGACCCCAAGTACATTTGAACAAATAATTGCTTCAAGGGATAAAGGAGCTAGAAATATACCTTTGGTGCCAAATAAAACAAAGATAAAATAAGTAGCCTTTCAAGTAGATTCCCGCCACCTTCAGAATGCTGGAACAAACACTGCAGGCTATCTGGGGAGTTTAAATTGGACACACTGACCTGTTACTTTAATATACAACAGGTACAGGGCAGAATTCAGAAAAGCTAACAGAAATCCCATAAGTAAAACATACTCTCAACAGAACAGCACCAAAATTCCCTCTGCAAGACATCTCCATGCTGGGGTGCCATCCACACACTGGGGAGGCCTTCCCAGGCCAGAGGCCCAGGGCCGCTAGTGGAGGGACATCCACTGCAGGATCAAGGCCTCCCCTCCATGACCACTGAGAAACCTGCAGCGGGTCACCCGAGATGGGCACTGAAGTCAGAGCTCCGGACGAGAGACTACAAACGCCAGGCCCACGGCAGGACACTGGTGTCAGTGCCCTCACAGCGGGGGGAGGGGCCAGGAAGCTGGGGAGTGGGGGGCCCAGAGCACCCCCATTAGGTCCATGCTCCCACTCACACCCCTCTGCTCACTGGGCCCCAGGGCTCTCGAGTCAAAAGACCAAGTACTTCTGATGGAGACCTGGTAAGAAGAGGGTGTAAAATTGTGAACTTTCTTCTGCTGACTGCATGTGAGACTGTTGTTTTGAATGTACTTAGGTAATTAAAACCCACTGTGAGAATTAAATTCTTTCCTTCAGGAGGGGCTCCTGGAGCACTGAACACAGCCAGGCTGGCTGGGAGCTCCCCACATCAGAGAGCAAGGCCCACCCCCAGCCGCCCTCACAGGCGGCCCCAGCACGCACCTGCCGACTGCTGCGTGGGAGCCTGGCCAGCCGCACACCCGACATGTCGAACAGCCTCACCTGGCGGTTGTCATGGGGGAGGGCGATGATTTTTTGGCCAACACACACATTGATCCTACAATGCGTAGGAGGAGAGAAAAGTTAGTTTCGTAACCAACAGGTGACAACACAAGTTTTTGACATTACAGGCGATAATGTAGTGGGGGTTTCACACATTCCACTCTTCAAGCCAAAACACATTAGCAAACAGAGGTGTTACCAGCCTATGGCATCAGAAAACGGGCTGAGTTACTCCCCTGTAACTTACATGTGCTACACAGTAACCTCTGGCCAAAAATGATTTGTTCTTAATTCTTAAAAACCTCAACACACTAACCTGATTTTATACCCAGGTTTCAGTACTTATAGAATACAGAATGTGCATTAGAGGATCAATAAAAGATATTTTCCTGGGAGTCTAAAGCATTTTTCCCAAGGCCCTACAAGTGAACACAAGTTTATAGGAAGCCAACACATGCCACAAGCCCCCTTAAGGCCACCCTAATGGTCCATGGAGGAGCACCCATCACCTGTTGATGGCAGAGTCTGTGCGGATGGTGGCAATGGGTGACCGCATGTTCTTCAGGTCCCAGACCTTCACAGTGCGGTCGTCACTGCCAGAGACCACGTTATCTCCCACGGTAAACACGGCGGAGGTCACAGTGCTGCCGAGAGAGGGCACGGGGTCAGAACCTCGTCAGCAAGTCCCTGTCCACACTGCACAGCAGACACCAATCCTGCCACCCCAGGGCCTGTCGGGAGGGCAGAGAGGCGGGGATGTGGACACCGTGAGTCATCAACTCCGCTCACTGGTCCTCCTGCTAACCCCTGCCAGCTCACAGGGGCCGCACTGACCTCTCCAAGGCAGCCTCACCACATTCCGGCAGTGGAGCAAGGAGAGGGCTCCCAGACAAGATGGGCCAAATAGACAGGACCCACCGAAATCTCTAGAGCAGACACTTAAACATTCATCCCAACTGAGACTTTCAGACAATTCAATCAGAGCACTGGAAAAAAAATTCATTCCAACAACAACAAAAAAAACATTTAAAAAATGATCTGAACAGACTTCTCCAAGGGAGGCTTACAGATGGCCAAGAGGCCCATGAAAACGTGCTCAACATCACTAATCACCAGGGAAATGCACACCAGACCCCAGTGAGTTGGTACTCCACACCTGTCAGAACGGCCGTCATCAAGGAGACAAGCGATCAGTGTTGGAGAGGGTGGGGTAAAAGGGAACTGTCCTACAATGTTGATGCAAACGTAAACTGGTGCAGCCACTGTGAAAAACATTGTGGAAATTCCTCAAAGACAGAACCATCATGTGACCCAGCAATATCACTCCTGGGTATTTAACTGAAAAAAAAAAAAAAAATCAAAAAGACACACACGTCCCAAAGTGCACGGCGGCATTGTTTACAACGCCACGACACAGAAGCAACCACAAAGTCCACTGACAGAGGACTGGGTAAAGAGGATGCGGTCCATACAGAGGGATGGACCTAGAGGGCACTGTGTTAAGGTCAAAGGCCGAGTGCACCACAGGGAGAAAGATGGAGACAAGGGTAACCCCAAGAGCAACCCGATGACTCATCCAAACTCCTCATCTGACGACAAGGACACAGTGGAGGCTTGAGTGGGAACCAGGTGCTGCTGCCCCTCAGGTCACAGGGCCATCTGAGCGCCCGGCCACTGACAAGGCCCTAGGGCAGACACCTCCACTGCTGGTGACCTCCCTGTGGATGTGAGGCCTCAGGAGGTCTGGCCCAGTTAAACCTCAGTTAACACTCTGCTAAATTAGTGGGAAAAGTCCCACAAAGCTTGTCAAACCCTGTCAATGAAATGCTGAAAGACACTGGGTTTCAATGCATCAGGACCCTGACAGATATCGTGGGGCATCAAAGCGAGAGGCTGGCTGCAGTCCTTCCAAGAACTGTCCTCCCAAGGCCTCTCCCACACGGTCCCTTGGGGCGGTGGAAGGCCCGGCCCCACCAGCGCCCGCTGCCTCATTTATCTTGTAGCCGAGAGCAGCCGAGCGTGTGCCTCCAGCTGACAGAGCAGCTCCACCGCCACAGCACGCCTAGAACGTTCGTTCCGCTCCCTCTGCGGGCCTCCATCAGCGGAGACGGAAAGCTGGGCTCCTCATTAGGACCCACAGCTGTCCCCCCATCACACAGGGAAGCTGCTGCTCTGCATAACAATCTGCTGAAACTTCCCGGCCAAGGAAGAAAGTGCACAATGTGGAAAATGAAGCCCGGAAACAGGAGGCAGCAACTCCGCTGGCACCAGCCACAGGCGCCTTCTCACTCTGAAGGGGATGGGGCCTCCGACAGGGCAGAGTGAGCAGGCAGAGAGCACAAATTCCAGCAACGGGGCCCAGGCAAACCCTCACAACTCTTCCACCTTTGCAGGCAGCATAAGGGGCATGTGGAGTGCAGACCCAGGTGTGACGTGACACATGGCCCACGCCACCCTCCTGCCTGATGGCCGCTGCACACAAACCCACGAGGACCTAACCGATGCTGCTCACAGGAATCGGGCAGCCCCCCACCTTCCACCCACTGGCCTCCAAGCTGTGCTCAAGAAGCTAAGGTCCCCGAGGAGGAACCCATCCTCAGGGACAGGCTGGGCCCTCAGAGCACTGCCCCCACAAGCACGGGCCCCCCCAAGTTAGAGAATGCTCAACTCCCGCAGTTCACGATCTCAAATACCTGAGTGAGAAATGGAAACTCATCTCCCAACGACACAAACTTCTGAGGAGTCCTGGAAGGCCAGCTCCCCAAGGAGCAGACCCTGAGATAACAAGCATTCGAAGGAAGTCAGGTTTGCACCACACCTATTCTTTCTGGGATTTCAAGTCCAGCTTCCCCTGGAGGAGGGCAGGGGACACTCTAGCACCAGGTTCAGACCTCACTTGATGCCCCTCTCCAGCTGCCCCCAGGCTCAGTGCAGACATTCCTGCTCACTTCGCAATGAAGCTAAACCCCAGAACTACTCCCTCGACCAGCACATGCCAGGCCCTGCGTCCTATGAGAAAATACACGACAGAGGGTACTGATACTATCCAGCCGAGGGCCCTGACAAGGTCGCGTGCACACAGGCCGCAGAGCCGCGTGCAGCACCCATCAGAAGTGACATGGGCTGCACGGAACATGACACGTGTAGAGGCATGGGTGCAACCTCCTGCAGGCACCACCACCACCGCACCCTGCTCCCTGCCCCAGGGCGTGCAAGGCATCCTGCCAACACCTTATCAGACCCAGAAGAAGTGCAGACAGAAAGAAATTTTTCTGTGAGACATCGTATCTTGTTTTCTTTAGACAAGAAAGCACCTGAGTTCACACTCTAGGAATAAAGTAAACAATTATATGAAAGGAATTTAGGCAAAAAGAAAGAAAAAACTCTGCATTCAGATATTTCTAAGAATGAAATATTCCGTGCTGAGCTAATTTCCGATTTCTTCAATGCCAGAGTTTATGGCACGTGTAGACACCATCAGCTGGGCACAGCCTGGAGTCATCGGCCACCCACAGGGGAAGCTTAATGACCAGTGACTGCCTCTGCTGCTGGCCCCTTTTTACCACAATGGAAACAAAACAAAATGAAACTAAAAACAGGGTGACAACTCTGCCGCGCTCCACAGGAGGCGGTGGTGCTGGGGGGCTTCTCTCAAAGGCAGCAGGGGTTCCAGCGCCACAGTAAGTTTCATGACAGTGAGAGCCGTTCACAGCAACGGCCCTGGATCCGACCCACATGGCCCGAGTCCAGCCCCACTGACTGCACATCACAGGGGGGCCAGGGCATTGTCCCCACCAGGCCATCCTCAGGTGGTGATGGAAAGCACATGACGCACAAGGACTGAGCCCATCAGACAAAAAGTTCTGGGTTCCGGCTATAGCTGATGACAGAAATACATGAGAAATGAACTGCCAATAGCTGAAATTCCTGTGACAGTCCAGATTTTTCCAACTAAACATCTCTGTCATTTCCAAGAACAGGACACACTACAATCCCCAGTTATCAGGAAAACAGCTGGTAACAAAAGGTCTCTAAAATTGCTTTTCAGTCAAACTGGTACACCTTGGACCACCAAAAGCTTGTCTAATAATACAGACCCCAAGCTTTGCTACATAAATCCTGTTAAGATTCCTATTATAATGCAAAAATTTCATAATACAGCGTGAAAATAAAAGTAACATACCAAAAAGGGGGTGGGGGGTTCATTTGTCTTTTTCACAAATGTACAATGAAAACCCTAAACAGACACTCCACCCGGAGCTCTCCCTCCATCCAGCAAAAATAATACAGCCAGATCTCAGGGGGACTCATCACCTACAGATGTTCATTTATCTTACAGAGAAGTGTTATATCTCAAAGTGTTATATTCTTTTTCTTTCTGAAAAAGGCACAGGAGCCACGTGAAAGTTGGGGTCATGAGTTTCATTTCTCCAGAAATGAAAAGGAGAAAACAGTATCTCCCCCAGCTCCTAGAGAAGCTGGGCTACAGAACTGAGTCAGTGATGCTGAAGCCTACACCGCTACACCCTGCCTAAGGAACAACCAGCACACAGAACACTCGAATTACCTGTATTTCACGTTAAAGTACTCACATCACAGAAGACGTTAAGAGTCCAACACACTTCACTAGAGAACTTGTGCTGAGTCCTTATAAATGAAAATACACCCTAAGATAAACTTTCCCAAAGTGTGTTCCACATCCTAACAACATGAAACGTGCAGTCACACAGTAAGAAACACTGCCTCTGCGTAAGCAACCATCCCCTGATAACACTCCACAGGGACTTTCCAGGGTGACACAAGGGAAAGAGCCACACTCCTGAGAACAGCACACCTGAGTGTCTGTTTCAATGCTCAGAGAACCACTGGGTTAAGAGGACCAAGAAAACCACCCTAGAAAACCCAGTCACCTCCCAGCCCAGACCAGAGTTAAAAAGACATTTATGCAACCAAGACTCACTCCGTGTGGCCCTGGAACACGTTCACGGAGTGGATGGAAGGGTCGCGGAAGTCCCACAGACGGAACGTCGTGTCGCGGGAGGAGGTCACCACCAGCCGCTGGGTCGGGTGCGTGCAGCAGTGTGTCAGCTCCTGGTCATGCCCTGTGGGAGATGGAAGACGCAGTCACAGTGAAGCCCCCGCTCAGCTCCCAGGAAAAGCAGCTGCAGGGACGGTGTGTGGGGTCAAGGGGGGCCCGTGTCCCTTCCCCTCGTGCATTCGAAAGACCTGAATGAGCAGTGTGGGAGGGACGCTCCTGACCCCAATGGCTGAAAGGTCGGGAGGGTCTCTAACAGCCGAATGCGTGAGAAAGTACAGTTCTGAGTTTCGCATGTGAGAAGAACCTCTAATAACCCATGGGTGGAGCACACGGTGGGACACATCCCTGTCACTCAATGACAAAACACACTGACAAGCAGGTATGAAGGCCGGTGGCAGGCAGGAGGCTGTACACACCCTGCTGGACTCCTGCCCTGCATGTGGGCACAACCTGCAGATGAGTGGGATGGTGTTCTGGTGATCTCAGTACATTATAACACAAAATGGGCTTTGCGTATGACTAAGGCCTCCAAATCACATGGTCTTCAGTTAGTCAAAAAAAAAAAAACCACAGACTTCCTGGGTGGCCTGCTGTAGTTAGGTGAGCCTTTTTAAGGGTCCCGAGAGAGACTCGCTCCTGCTGGCCTGGAGGAAAGCCAACAGCATGCGGTGAGAAGCCTCTGTCAGGGCCGGGGGAGGGGGCCTGTGGCCACCTCCAGGTACTGAAAGCTGCCCCCAGCCGAAAACCGGCAGAAAAACGGCCACAAGGGATCCTTGCAATGGCCGTAAGGGGACCGCAGGTCTCAGGTGAGGGCACAACCCCCCAAGCATTCTCATCCCACCCACGACATCCTGAGAATCAGAGCATCAGCAAGCACATGCCCAAAACTCCTGGCCAAGGGACATCATGTTATAAATTCATGTTATTTTAAGATACTAAGTGTGTGGAAATTAAAGCAAAAAGAAAAAGCTAACACATCAACCACATTCAAATATCTACATACTGCACGTCTCTAGATGCAATTACACCCCCTGAAGAAAAGATAAATTTAACCACTAATGGCTCCATTACTCAGGAGGATCTCTGAAAATCACAGCTGTGCCAACACACAATCCAGACGAGAGGTCCCTCCCACATGACGCACCTGTCAGGGAGTGGACGAGCTCTGACGTCTCCACGTCATACAGATTGGCTGTTCTGTCCCAGGAGGCTGTCACTGCCTGCTTCCCGCCAACCAGCCAGTCAGCAGCTATGACCACTCCCTGGTGGCTCTTCAGAGAAGTCAGCGGCGCCCGGATGGTGGGACAGTCGCTGGACGGGTCGGCGTCTGCATCAGGTTCGTCCTTGTCAGAGCACTCCACTTCATCCTCACCACAGAGCTGCTGCTGGGGAAGCAGAGGTGGGTCCCTGGGGATCCTGACCTTGCAGACCAGCCGCACAGTCAGACCACTACCACCTATCCTTCCAGGACTTAACGACCATTATGACCGTCCCAGCGGGTGTCTGGCACTAAGTAAACACGCATACACACGCCATGTAGGAGCACACACCACATGGACACACGTACACAAGGATCTGTTTGTCACATCCACAAACACAGCAGAGTTAAAATAAAATCTTTAAAATAAAAAATATATACATAACACACGCAATTAAAAATGAATTCTTCAGTGGCTTCCCTGGTGGCTCAGTGGTAAAGAATCCGCCTGCCAATGCAGGAGACACATGTTCAATCCCTAGTCCAGGAAGACCCCACATGCCTCTGAGCAACTGAGTCCGAGAGAGACAACTATCAAGCTCTGTGCTCCAGAGCCCGGGAGCTGAGACTACTGCAGCCCAGCATCCTGGAGTCTATGCTCTGCAACAAGGGAACTCACCACAATGAGAAGCCTGTGCATCACAACTAGAGTAGCCCCCACTCGCCGCAACTAGAGAAACCCTCACAGCAACAAAGACCCAGCATGGCCAAAAATTTAAAAATAAAAATAAATTTTAAAAAATGAACTGTTAAGACTGCTTACCTAAAGAAAGCTCACTCTTACTCGTTACTGGAATTTATTAATTACTTAACCCATCTCCAAACAGAACAACGTTTAAAGGTTTAAAAAGAGAAAAGTAATCTTCCCAGGCAAAAATAAGAAAACTGGAAGATTACTATCACCCTCTAACAATTACAGCCAGAACATAAACAGAAATCTAACCTCTGCTCGACCACGTGAACTCACCCAGTGCCCTGCGCCTGTGAAGACCCCCACCTGTGGGAGCAGCACAGGGAGGGCCCCTGTGTACATACCCCACAGAAACTGGAGATCAGATCAAGTCACCCAAGAGGAGGATGAGAGCCCACGTGAGGACCCAAAGAAGGCACTGGGCTGATGTGGTGCAACTACATCCGACAGGACAGGTAGGAACTGGGCGGTCTGTGGTTTAAACCTATGGTCGTTCTTCTCAACATGCAACCTAACTTGTCACCAACATTAAAACTTGACCCACGTGACGATATCACACACCCCACTGACCTACAGGGTTTATCTCACATGAGAGACAGACAAGTTGTCTACAATCAAATATATAAAACACTAAAAACTTAACCTAACCTTAAAATTAAAGGACTAACATATGTGTATGTTACAATTTTTGTGGAAAAGAAAGTAAATGTAAACACAGGCGATGTAGACAGATGCACGCCCTGGTCTGCTGGGCGGCCTGTGGGGAGGGCTGGCACCGGCTAGTGTCCTGGCAGGCAGACGGTGGCCTCTCCTCGGCGCACGCAGGGAGAAGGCACAGGGAGCCCTCAGGTGCCTCTTCTCCTCCAGACACCAATCCTGCTGGTCAGAGCCCCACCCTGTAACCTCACTTGACCTTAGTGACGTCTTCCGAGGCCCATCTCCATGGACAGGCCCCTGGGGTGAGGGTTCTAAGCTATGAATCTGGGGACACACACATTCAGTCCATAACATTGCTTGTCCTAAAACTCACAGATGTCCAGAACCCACCGACATACCCCGGGTCGTGCTCTCAGGGTAAGTAAACGTGCTGCTTACACTAGAGTCGGCCGCAGGCTGAGGAGCAGGCAGCTGAACTGCATACCTCCACACGTGGGCAGTCTGATCTCCAGAGGCTGAGGACAGAAAGCAGGGCGGAGGTGGGGTGGGGGGGGGAGCGTTACCCAGCACACAGACGAGCACGGGTGAGACCCCACTAAGTCCACTCCTTGAGGGATCACAAGGGATCGACTTGACTTTAACAGGTTCTTCTGAGATGTTCCCAGGAATAGCAAAGGTGCCCAGAGATAATTACCTATAAAAATAATTCCCTCCATCCCAAGGTAGAAAGTTCTGAAGGCTCAGAGAAAACTCACAAGGCATGGATTTCATTCTCCACCTGGCTAATCTAAGACACCAGACACCCAAGTCCATAGTAACTCAAGTGCACGATCCCATTCGCTGAACCAGGAGGCATCTCGCCCCAGCCAGGGAGCAGCTGGCACCGAGACCTCACTGTCAGTAGCCAGGCCGCAAGGGGTGCTCAGACCCAGGACAACACAGGGCTGCTGAGAGGCACAGCTGGCCTGCAGATGTGCCAAAGGGCCGCCTCCACCCCACAAAGGAGCACCGTCTGGACTCCACCTTCCCTAGCTGCAAAGGCTGCAAAGCTCACCCAAAGCAGTGGATGGCAGCATGGGCCTCGTGGCATCAAAGTGCCCGACATTCTGGCCTCTCGAGCCAGCATCCAGTCCCAGCCCCATGTGCCTCCTCTCCCCAGGCCACCACTCTGCCAGCTTCTGTCCCTACCCCAGCCTCCCAACACGTCTCGACCTCATCCCCCTCTCTCCAGCCCAGCTGTCCCTAGTATCCCTCCAGCTCCCCAATCACACAACAAATGGCCCCCATAACAAGGCTTCACTCCCAGCTGACTGCTCCCCAGAGGTCAGCTCAGATGTTCACTAGCTGTCACCTGTCCACAGGTGCAGGCGTGTTCAAACCAGCCTCAAGATGAAAACAGGTACTCTGGTCCTTCACAGAAAAGCCTGATCACTGGTCTAGACACACACTCACCCTCCAGGTTACATCTGTGTCCCCAGAACACCACAGGGGTCCACAGGGTCACACAGTTTTACGGGCCAACTCCTCACTGTGACCAGAAAGTGTGAGACCACTAGGTGAGGTGGAGACAAACCCAAGGGACCACAGCTCTTTCTGGGAGGACCACTCGGGAAGAAGTGAAGACTTGAGCCCTGCAGGTGCCCAACCCAGGACCGTTGACCTTTCTGTGTCCACAGGGTCTGAGAGAGCCTGAGAGCCAGAGAGTGGGCAGCAGGGATAGGCTCTGTAAAAAGACCTCCAGGAAAACTGAACTAACTCGCAACCCACTGCTGGTTAAAAATAACCTTTGGTGTTGTTTTCTTTATTCATTTTCCATGCAACTTGTGAAATGTCTACCAACGACCAACTTCTGTGAATGGCATGGTTAATCCTGATGCTGCTGATAAGGAATAACAGTTGTTTTCAGATCAGCAATAACTATTCAATTAAAAAAAAAAAAATCAACATACCGGTGAGGGCCAACTGTTCTGATGGATGAAATTTTATGGAATTTACTGCAAAGTAAAAATATTGAAAAACAGGTTTACAGTAAGAATATATCATCAATATCTATTACAACTACAGTATATGTTGTGAGGTTAAATTTAAAGACTAAAGAATTATGATAGCTCAATATTAAGTCTTCTCATTCTATTAAACTATGAATAAAGAGAACAGAGACACAACACAAAATAACTAAACATGAATTACCAAACCACTCAAGAATCGGCTACAGAGAAAACAGTACTTGATCTCTTAAAACCTGAGAAGTCACTGAGAGCTAAAAGTAAACCAAGACGAAAAAAGAAAACTTAATTACAAAAGGCAGAGGTAAATTATGGTGGGGGACACTGTTCACTGCCCACACACCCACCCTCCAGAGAAGCCACAAGTTCACAATCTGCACAGAAATGAGACCACTACTCCCTTCAGGACAGCAAAGCTGGGGACTGCAAGTGAGGCACGTGCCCAGGGAGCCATGGGCCGCACTGTGTGGCGATGATGGGGCATATGCCCGGGGAGCCATGGGCCGCACTGTGCGGCGATGATGGGGCTTATGTCCGGGGAGCCATGGGCCGCACTGTGCAGCGATGAGGACAAGGAGCACAGAGCCCATCTCCCTTCTTAACAGGAGCCCCCTCTCATCTAAAACCCAAAAAAGTAAGAAACAATAAGACAGGCTATTTTTCTAAATGGAAGGAAAGAGCAGAAGATTTAAAACTGTTCCAAGTGGCTGACTTTGAGAAGTGGAGATGGCAGTGAGAAGGACGAGCACAAGGCCACCGTGGGTCTGTCACACAAGCTAATGCTTTCTTAATGCTCAGGCTGAGTACTCAGCATGTCACACCCACTGCAGGAGCAGCAGCCCCCAGGTACGGTCCTGAGGGAGATGAAGGGTCCAGCTGGAGGAAACAGTGGACAAGGCAGAGGTGGGGGGCCAAGCAGGACCTGGCCCACAGCCCCGACAGGAGAGTGGTACACCCCCACTGATGGGACGGGAGATGTGCCAGGGAAGAGGAGGAGAGGAGGTGTTCACCCAAGTCCATGGGGGACACAGCAGACCCTGGAGGCGGGTAGTGGACACCACCTCCAAGTCTGTGTGCAGGGTGAAGGGTGAGCTGGCCAGGGGCAACAAGACCCAGGCCCAGAGCCGGGGTGCCAGAAGGAAGAGGGGTGAGTGGGACAGCCCATGGTGCCCGCAGCAAGGAGTCCAGCGGCCACCAGCACCCACAGGGCCCACATACAGCACCTCGGCACCGTGGAGCCTTGTCAATCAGACAGTGCAAAGCCAGTGCACACACGTCAGTCCCAGACCGTGCAAGGCGAGAAGCTGAGGCCCGGCCCCCATAAGGGGACACCCGGTGATCTACAGCTCACCTGACCCCACGTGGCCCGTGTACTTGGCGAGGCTCCGCCCCGTCTCGATACTCCACAACAGAGCCGTATGATCTGCAAGATCCAAACACACACAAGTGAGCCGCTGCCAACATTAGTCTTTTTAATTAAAGAGGAGGATAAAAATTTTAAACTGAGAAGTTTCATCACCACTAGTACCTCATGGGATTTTGCTCACACTCCTCTGTAATCCAACTGATGCAAGAGGACAAGGGGCCAGTGACCCTCATGAGGCCATGGAACTGGCAGGGGAACCTGGGGACCTGACCCCCGGGGCATGGCCATGCTGCCAGCACCAGGCCTGGGACCTGAGACACCAGGGTCCATGGGTCACGGGCTCATCACCTTGTTGAAATAGTAAGACTTTTCAGAACATCAAGCTATATTCAAATGCAAATAGCACCCAACTCCAGTTCCAAACTATCTGAGATAATCCATGCTCTGTGGACCTCTCCAAAACAAAGATAAAAAGGACACTCATTAAGGAAACCTGACACAAAGTGCTGATTATCCATGTGAGATTTCACAAATATCATAAAAGGGAATCTGTATGCTTTTTTTTAAGCTATAATTTCCAAAATAATCTGGGGTGCTCATGTATGAACACAGTTTTAAACAACAGAAAACTTTCTTCATCATTCTAATGACTTTACATTTCCTATTTCCACTCAAAAAGGCTGGATTTAGCACGTAACTTCTCACAAGTTGGCACTCCTTTTCCACAAGCGAGCACATTTTTCATTCTGGGAAATTTTTCTAAAGGGTTATTAGGTTATTAGCTCTCAGAAGGCACTTCCTCTCCAAGGAGAATGGGGCTCTCTGATGCCGCCCCAGGACTCCTGGCAGTGGAACCCCTACACCAGGCCAGCACGGCGCTGTCAGACCACACAGCACGTCCTTGGAGGGACCTCTCGAGTGGGGAAAAGTGAAATACACTATCAAAGCAAATGTACACTGACTACAGCTGACAAGAAAGCCAATCACAACTACCTAATCCCATGAAGAGGTAATCCACCCTGTGCCACAGGACAGTGTCCTGGACAGTGAGTGGGTCCAAACGCAGCCACTCACTCAGATGCCGACAGGCACATGGCCAAGCGTTTGGCCACACTGCCTCCGGGGAGGCCCTGCCCTAAGCTGGGGTGGTTCCAGACTCACCAGCAGATGCCGTCCCCAGCACCACAGGCTGCGTCCTTGCCACACTGACATCCCAGATGCCATCCCGGTGGCCAATATACTCCTTCACGAGCTGGCACACGGCCCGGGATGTGGTGGTCTTGAAGCTGGAGACAATCTGAAATTGTGATGGAATTTATTGAGCAAATATGTTTCAGTTAAAAAAAAATAAGACAATGTGTTTGGAAAATGCATAAATCATTGAAAAGAAAATTTAAAACATTATAGCAACACAGTGTAGGTGCAGTTACCTCATAAAGCAGGGCAAAGTCCTTACAAAAGCCTCAGAAGAACCCCACAACCACCTCCCACCGCCTGCTTGCCTGTCTGTGTACCTTACATGCCCTCATACACAAACTGAAACTATCACACAACATTTCCAAATCCTCAAAAAAAAAAAAACAAAGCATGACATAAAAAGTCAGGAAGGTATACCCCAAACCCTGAACACTAATTACTCTCACTATTGGGAGACCTGTATTATCTTATTTTTAGTAATTCACACCAAACCAGGAGAAAAAGAATCTAAGGTGGGAAGGAATGAAAAAATAACAGGTGAGGTCACTGAGCATAGTCTCAGCCAGTCCTGCTCCAGAGGGGGAAGGGGGCAGGGCAGGGCCGGCGGGCCCTGGCCTCAGGCAGCACATGGTCTGGCACGGACAATCAGGCACAGCGGTCAGCAGGCGTTGTCCTGCATGACCCACACAGCACGCAGTCCCCCCTTTCTCTCATAATGGAAGGGCCTGAGGGAGATGCTAACAAAACAGAAAGGGTTTGGTTTTTTAACTGTTCTGGGATAAAAGATGGCTTTTCTGCCTTTAAAATTAATCAGAATACTGAAATGGTAAAACCAAGTTAAAAAAAAAAGTGCGAGGTATTCTACAGCTACTTTAAACAGTGATTTAGCAAAGCCCTACAAATGCATCTATGTTTATTTTTAGTATAAACACTTAAAACACAATCCACTATTTCACCACCACCAGGATGAGCCTTCAAATGATTCCTGACACGGTGAAAGGCTGAAACAGACTTCCAGCAGAGACTCACTCTTCAGTGAGTCAGCTTAAATGTAAAACGAGGGACAGCACTTCCCAGGTGGTCCCACAGTAAGGACTCTGCACATTCACTGCCAAGCGCACAGGTTCCATCACTGGTTGGGGAACTGACATTCCACAAGCCATCCAGACACTTTCAGGAGGGGCGGGAGCAAAGCTCATGACAAGTGGTGGGCAATTTCTCAGATACCACTGTTATGAGATATGAACTGCCCCCACTTGCCCAGCAGAAACACGGGTCCATGGCCAAGACTTGTGCCAACCACATTTCCAATGAAGTTGGAGGAGAGGGATTGCAGTTGATGACGTCAAGCAGATGGTCTCAGGCACTGCTTCCAGGTGCATGCCACATTCTGACCACTGAATCACTGTTTCCCAAATACGGACTCAGGCATAACTGCACAGAGGCCCATGAGACAGACTGAATTACCTCCAGGGAACACTTGCGATGCAAATGTGGAAGGATGCTTCTGAATTATCCTTTGCATTAAAATAAAATTTAAACTACTCTACAAAACAAAGGGCTTCCCAGGTGGCACTTGTTGTAGTTCCCTGTCATCGTTCAGTTGCTCAGTCATGTCTGACCCCACAGACTGCAGCACGCCAGCACCAGGTGGCGCTAGTGGTAAAGATTCCACCTGCCGATGCCAATGAAGGAGATGCAAGAGACGCGGGTTTGGTCCCTTGGTCTGGAGGATCCCTTGAAAGAGGAAATGGCAACCCACTCCGTATTCTTGCCTGGAAATCCCATGAGCAGAGGAGCCTGGCAGGCTATAATCTATGGGGTCTCAAAGACTTGGGAGAGTTAAAAAGCTAGCTTAAAACTCAACATTCAAAAAACTAAGGTCATGACATCCAGTTCCATCACTTCATAGCAAACAGGAGAAACAAAAGGGGAATCCGGGGCAGATTTTATTTTCTTGGTTTCCAAAATCACTTTGGAGAGTGACTGCAGTCATTAAATTAGAAGATGCTTGCTCCTTGGAAAGAGAGCTATGACAAACCTAGACAGCATATTAAAAAGCAGAGACATCACTTTGCCAACAAAGGTTCATATAGTGAAAGCTATGGTTCTTTCCATAGTCACGTACAGATTTGAGAGTTGAACCATGAAAAAGGCTGAGTACCAAAGAACTGATGCTTCTGAACTGTGGTGTTGGAGAAGACTCTTGAGAGTTTCTTGGTCTGCAAGATCAAACCAGTCAATGCTAAAGGAAATCAACTCTGAATATTCATTGGAAGGACTGATGCTGAAGTTCTAATACTTTGGCCACCTGATGCAGAGCTCCAACTCACTGGAAAAGACCCTGATGCTGAGAAAGACTGAGGGCAGGAGGAGAAGGGGACAACAGAGGATGAGATGGTTGGATGGCATCACCGACTCAAACTGACATGAGTTTGAGCAAACTCCAGGAGACAGTGAAGGACAGCGAAGCCTGGCGAGCTACAGTCCATGGGGGCGCGAAGAGTTGGACACGACTTAGCAAGACTGAACAACAACAACAAAGAGAGGCTTTTTCACAACAAAAGAAACTTATCTTTATAAAAACCCATGTGAACAATTTCACAAGTTCCTGGGAAAGAGTTTGCTGGTTAGCACGTAGTCTGCCCCCACAGGCCTCAGAGCCAGTCTGCAGGCCCCAGGAGGGGCAGATCTGCTGGGGGTGAGGAGCCTGAACCCATCCGCTCCTCCAAGAACACTCGCTGCAGCAGAGCAGACCTGGAGAGTGAATTTCACCTTCACTCTTTAAGGTGTGTGCACAGGCTACTAAGATCTTTAACAGTATGTTTCTTATAAATTCAGATAAATTTTTAGTCTCTAAAATGACTAGGGCTTTTAGCATTTCTAATACATTTTTTAAAGCAATTATTGTATAGATCCTTATCTTTGCTCAAATCTTAAGTTTTACTACTCATGGTAAGAGGTGACTATAAATCCTTTCTTCCTCTACTTTAGAAATGATCAGAAAATTTTGGAATTCTAAGACCATACACTGTATATATAAACTGAAATAAACAATATAATTCAAAACAACATAAGAAGTTAAATAAGTAAGAATATAATGTCACTTGACATTTTTAAAAGTACTCTAATGTTTATTTATTTAAAAATTCAAAACTACTAACTGTAAGGTAGATATAACAGAACAAAAAAATATTTTAGTAAGCCACTTACATCCTAGAGTTATCAAAGGAAACACAAGAAAATGTCAGCAATATGCATATTAAAAAAAAAAAATTACCAAAGACTTTCAAATAAGCAGAAATAGCCTAAGACTGAAGCTGCTCCTTGAATTGCACTTCATCTCACTGTGGATACAAGGTTAAGTTACTTAAGGGAAAAATAAAAAGCTAACAAAAAACTATTTATGCCTTCATAGCAGACTCACCACAAATTTGAACTTCCTCCTAAGATTAAGCAAAAGTACTATATACTAGTTGAAGTTAGGCAGGTAATTTATCTTGTTTATTCCAAATACCCCAAAGCAGAGAAGCACACCAATCACCTCAAAATATTACTTCATAGTAGTATTCTCCCAGAGATAAACTAATTCCCAAATAATTAAATCCTTGCCACTTTAAAAAGATCAGATGATGATTTATAAAACAGCAAAATATGACAAATGTCTCTATTCTTCCTTTGGACCTTCACTTTTTTATCATACTTTGCAAACTAAAGAAGAGATGAACTAAAATGTAACTACAACTCAGAATGTACGTTCCATTGCTTTACACCCATTTATTAGCTTTTCTGAATTCAGAATCTCCTTATCAAGCCACATTAACGATAAAAAATGTACTTTCCCACAAAAAAGACCACACCTACTAACACACGATGTGTCAGCCACAGTAAGCAGCATAGTAGCATCCAGGTGCCTATGTCCTGGAGCCACTTAGCATCGACAGTACTTGTCTTAAATATTAGGCTCCTCTCTTCCCATTGCACTGTGTGCAAGCCCACACACTCACGATGGCCTGAGAGCCACACATACCTTGCTGGTGGAGGCCTTGTAGGTGGTCTTCAGTTTCTGAGAAAGCTGGCTGGTGCTGTGACTGGCTGCAGAGACAGAACCAACCGTCAAGAAAATCACACAAGCAAGCACGTCAGAGCTGGGACAGGGAGACGGCTCGAGGACATGGAGGACAGTGCAAGCCCAGGGTGTGCCCACACCAGCAGAAACACGGGCTTCCTGGAGCCTGCCCACCCTTCCACACCCAGATCCAAGGGATGCTACTCAAGCCTGCTGACCATGCAGAGAAAGCGAGTCCTCCCTGCACTGGAGTCAGACTTCCTCCCTGCAGGCGCCCGCAGGAAGCCAGCCTCACCTTTCGTCTTGAGCTGGCCCTTACTCAGTTCCGCTCCATCGATCGCTTGTCCTTCAGCTGCTAAGCGCTCATTAAGAGTCTCGATTTCTCTACGCACTGAAAAGTAAAATAATGTGCTTTTCAGGTATATTCACCAATTCCAAAATTGAGTACATAAAAATGTTGCATGTTAGAATTGTCTAAACAAGCACGTG
The DNA here is from genome assembly GCF_032405125.1 of Capricornis sumatraensis. Classification (NCBI taxonomy): domain Eukaryota; kingdom Metazoa; phylum Chordata; class Mammalia; order Artiodactyla; family Bovidae; genus Capricornis; species Capricornis sumatraensis. Next base: position 49,356,251 of record NC_091083.1, read on the forward strand.
AATGATATCCCACTAAACAAGAGGATGGCCAGAGTTTCAAAAAACTCAAAAGACATTCCAAAAACACAAAGTCCACCACTCATGCCACACAAGAAAGACACTGTGCTACTGACCCCCAAACAGGCCTCCTGGATTTCAACAGAGTTCACATCCTTTGTACTTTATTCTGTGCACTTACAAACATTGTTCTGGTCCTGTCTGAAACTGAAAAAATACTTACAGTCTCCCCTGAAATCATTAGGGGAAACATACAATAACAAAACCTGACTATTGTTACTGTTGTCTGGCACCAGAGCGTCAAGTGAGTGCTACATATCTCAAAGATTAAAAGTTGAAGGGAAAAAAAGAAAAAATTTAACATTGAGGAGTTCCCTGGTGGTTCAGTGGTTAGGACTCTGGGCTTTCATTGCCAAGGGCCTGGGTTCATTCCCTGAACTAGTCATGCAAGTCACACGGTGCGACCAAAACCAGAAAAAAAGTGAAGAGAAAAGTACTGAATCACAGTGGACGTGAAGAAGGAAGAGGAAGGCAGGGGATGGGGAAGAAGAGAAGCAGATGCAGGGCGCGGGAATGCCAGCAAGATGGGGCCTCTGTCCTCACTCTGCAGGGACCTGCGGTCACAACCCACTCCAGCGGGAGACAGACGCCCCCATCCCCTGCCCCCAGAGCCTGACCTGAGTGTGCGGAGCTGGAAGATAGTAAACAAATGCCATCATAAGCCCCCCAAGCTCGTCAAAGCAGAAAAGAAAAGGGGTACAAAGGTGAATGTGACCCAGAGATGAAACTCTCAAAAATCCATATGGAGAAGTGACAGGTTATAAAAGTATTTCAAATAAAGAGCAATACTCACATTCTAAGTTTTCAATATAAAGGTTTTCAAATTCTCTTTCTATTTGACCAAACAGTTCCAGAAGAGTACTGCGAACTGAGGAAGGCAGCTTAGAATCCTGCAGAGAAAGAAGGTTGTGCTGAAAATGAACGAATAAGTGAATGAGGAGCTCTGACACCGAGCACTAGTATACTTTTCCAAAGGGAATTATCATTCAAGCTCTTATTTTACATCTTTACATATTTTATTTCTTCCAGGCAAACACTCAAAAGAACTTCAAGTTTCAAATTCCTACAGCTGAAACTAAAACCAAACTGTGTATATGGTTCCCCAGGATGGCACACGTTTTGAGGCCAAGCAGGTCTTCAAACACGTAACTCCCTTTACAAGGAAGGAAACAAGCCTATTCAAAATCTCCGAGTTTGTGGGAGATGAAGCTATGAACAGCCCTTATGCTCCAGTATGTGGCATCACAAGTTAATCTTAGTAAGTGGTACCTCACAGTCCTTACATCCACTGTGCTCCAAGCAGAGTAAACTGGACACTTCCTGTAACTCTACTCAGCACTTAAACTTGCTCCAAGGAAGAAAAGTGAATTCAGCTATAAGAGCAAAAGGTGAATCAGCTGAATGAAAACACCAGCGTGGAAGGTCCCAGGCCTCTGCAGGGGCTTCACTACGAAGCTACGACTCAGTGAAGCTTCTAGAAGAGTCTGGATTTTCATGGTTGGCATGGAAGAGGCAGGCCCCTTTCCTGGCCCGGGTCAGTGCTTCCAGTGCAGACATGGGCTTCCCTCTCCACAACTAACAGCGCTGCCTCCTTGCTTCTGACTCAAGAATCCAATTCCCATTAAGGCTGCCTTACAGCTGAGCCTGTAATCCCATCCAGAGTATCGCCCGTGGCTCCACTCGGATGCCCCAGGCATCAGACTCCCACACCTGAGGTCTGCCACACCTACCATGCCAGATGCCCACATCCAACGCCATCACCGCCGTTGCTGCCACGGGACCGGGCCAAGCGCCCCCACCAGCCCAGGGAGCTGCCCGTCCGCCCACAGGCACCAACCCACCTGCAGGGTTCTGAATGACCCTCACAAAGGGGTACCGGAGAGGCAGCTGGCTCTACATCACAATGGGGATGGCGCAGAAGCCCTGAGAACACTGGCCCCTCACACAGAGTTACCCCCAAAGATGCCATAGGGGCGGTAACAAAGGGTCACTGCTGGAAACTGAGGTGACAGTTTAAAAGTCCCTTAGGCAACCTGCACTGTCCAGTGGGGGAGCTGATGGTCACATCTGACTAACCTTAAAACTAGGTTATTCACGATTTTTAAATTCCTCTGTCCCACCAGTCACACATGGCTCTGGGCGCCCATACAGGTAGCACAGATCTAGAACCTTCAACCACAGAAGTTTCACTGCACAGCTCTGGTTCAAGCATTCGTTGTCAGAAGAGACGAGGACACAGACACCAACGAGGAGGAACATGTGAGGACAGAGAAAACTGGGTCCATATCCAGGAAGGAAGCCTCAGGAGGACCAGCCTGCCCACACCTGACCTCCAGCTACCCACCTCCAGGACGGAGAGAAAAAAGCCAGGGTTCGACCCCTGGGTCAGGAAGATTCCCTGGAGAAGGAAATGGGAACCCACTCCAATATTCTTGCCTGGGAAATCCCATGGACAGAGGAGCCTGGCAAGCTACAGTCCACAGGGTCGCAGAGTAGGACATGACTGAGCGCACACACATGCATATATACTTATGCCTATATAAACATATAGCAGATATATCTACAATTTATTTTACTGTAACATATGCTTTTATTTGGAGAAGGCGATGGCACCCCACTCTAGTACTCTTGCCTGGAAAATCCCATGGATGGAGGAGCCTGGTAGGCTGCAGTCCACGGGGTCGCAGAGTAGGACATGACTGAGCGCACACACGTGCATATATACTTATGCCTATATAAACATATAGCAGATATATCTACAATTTATTTTACTGTAACATATGCTTTTATTTGGAGAAGGTGATGGCACCCCACTCTAGTACTCTTGCCTGGAAAATCCCATGGATGGAGGAGCCTGGTAGGCTGCAGTCCACGGGGTCGCTAAGAATTGGGCACGACTGAGTGACTTCCTTTTCACTTTTCATTTCCATGCATTGGAGAAGGAAATGGCAACCCACTTCAGGGTTCTTTCCTAGAGAATCCCAGGCACGGGGGAGCCTGGTGGGCTGCTGTCTATGGGGTTGCACAAAGTAGGACACTACTGAAGCGACTTAGCAGTAGCAGCAGCAGCAGCAGCATGCTTTTATTTAGACTTAACAACAATGTTCTTTTAAAAACCTAAAGTTTTACTCATTATAGAAGAACTAGAAAAAGAAGCAAACTTATCTTTGTCAATAAAATATTAGATCACTTAATAAAAGGGGCATCGAATTATCAGAAAGACATATAATGTAATAAGCAGCAGACAGACTCACACAGCAGACACAGGATAAAGCCAAGAAGTTACTGAAAGATCAGATTCCAAGAACTTCTCAGAGAACAAAGATCATTATACCTGATTCTGCTCTCCTCTTGAGGCTCTGAGACAGAAACCTAAAAGTACACTGTCAATCTGCCTGTGCAAAGAATAAAAAGTAGCCCAGACGATCACACCCATTTATTACAATATGTAACACACTAACCTAGAAACTGAATTCTGCCTCTGCAGGCTGTTGCACTTGACTGTCATTTTCACTGGTCGATGGGAGGGCTGCTTGTTTTGGTAACCCACACTTTCCCTCCACTTTGGAGATCTGTATACACTGGGATATTTTTTCAACACTGCCAACACGATTCACATCTTCACCAGACACTCACCTGTCCCTCTAACATGTCTCTGGGCAGGCCTGTCCTCTCCTGCTCTGAGCTGTTAGTTCTCCGTATGGAAAGGCTGTGAGATTTGCGCTTCTGTTTTGCTTGGCGAGCAGCTGAACAACTCCCGCTTTCTGTGGGCATTACTTCTGGAAGATGAGGTCCTGGTCACTCCTGCAAGATGCTAAACAGGAGCAGGAAAAAGAAGTACTGTATTTCTGATATGGCAAACTGAAATGAAGGAAAAACAGGGGATAGGAATGAAACTGCTCACTGCAAATTTCCTTATTATGTTAACTTTACTATGTAAATTAGAATGTGATACACTCACATGTTTTAAGGTAGAGACCACAGCCTTGGTTAAAGAGGTAATTTTTTTATCGAATTTCATGAACACCCTTTTAAAAAAATCAACAGCAGAGAAGCGTTTAAAATAGAGAACTCTCCCTCAACCCACTCTCTGCAGACTCCCCGACTCCCCTAGGGAACCAATTCTAACCGCATTTTTCAGCTAGATTCCAGAGCTATGCCCTCCTAGAGAAATCCGAAGCACATTAAAAAGGTAAAGACAAATAAAATTTTAATGCTTTATTTAACCCATGTTTAAAATACTCTCATCTGAGTCAAGTAAAAAACCCAAATGAGGTCTGTCAGCGTTTGTAAGCTCCAGTTTCCTTCTCACTCACAACACCGCTCACTGGGAACCGGCCAGTTCGCCAGGCTCACCTGCGGTGAGGGCCACCGTCATACAGCACACAAAATCCTGCATGGCATTCCAATATCCACATAACACATTTTCCTTTCCCCATTTTGGACATTATTCATTTCCTGCTACCATCAACAACTCTTCTCAATACAATCACATCACTTAGTTAATATGACTCTGCTGCTGCTGCTAAGTCGCTTCAGTCGTATCCGACTCTGTGCGACCCCATAGACGGGAGCCCACCAGGCTCCTCCGTCCCTGAGATTCTCCAGGCAAGAACACTGGAGTGGGTTGCCATGTCCTTCTCCAACGCATGAAAGTGAAGAGTAAAAGTGAAGTCGCTCAGTCGTGTCGACTCTTAGCGACCCCATGGACTGCAGCCTATCAGGCTCCTCCACCCATGGGATTTTCCAGGCAAAGAGTACTGGAGTGAGTCACCACTGCCTTCTCCAAGCAGTATATTTACACAGGACACACTCCTTCTTCAACTGCAGATTGATGTTTTGGATATCACTTCCTCATTTTCTGCTCTCACTGGTCCCTTCTTCTCCCAGCATACCTTTGTGAATCCAAGTAATTTTAAGCATATACTTATATTTCTTCCTTCTTCAAACAACCGACAGTATCTGTGGGTCCTCACTGTAAAATGGCTCTCTGGAGCCAGCCCACAGCCCTCCACTCCCCACTCTGCTGCGGCAGAGTACGTGTCCTCTGGGGATCCTGAGCTTAGGGCTCTCGGCCTGCCCCTGCCAATGGACCGCAGCCACCTCCTGTGGACTGTTGGCGCTGCTCCCCAGCAGATGCAGCACAGCTGTCTTAACCATGCACCTACTGCAAAAAATTCTGGCCCTTTCCAGTTTTTTACTATTACAAATAAAGCCACTATGACAATAAGTTTCTGCTGAAACTCCAATACTTGGCCACCTGATGCGAAGAGCTGACTCGCTTAAAAAAGACCCTGATGCTGGGAAAGATTGAGGGCAGGAGAATGGGACGACAGAGGAAGAGATGGTTGGATGGCATCACTGACTCAAAGGACATGAGTTTGGGTAAACTCCGGGAGTTGGTGATAGACAGGGAGGCCTGGCGTGCTGTAGTTCATGGGGTTGCAGAGTCATACACGACTGAGTGACTGAACTGAACTGAAGTTTCTACTTCTTCTGACTGCTGTATGTTTACAGGAAAAAAAACAAAAAAGTTTTTAAAAATGTTTGAGATATAAGTCACACACAATCCAGTCTGCCAAAACTTCTAAATTTTGATCAAGTCCTAACTCATCCATTACTTTTAAGACTCATACTTCTAGAGTCATGTCTAAGAACTTTTCAACAATTCCCAAATTTTTCTGTTTCCTTCTTAAAATTTTAGCTTTATCAGTTACATTTAAATTTACAAGCTATTCTGGGACTGTTTTTTTAATAAAGTGTTTTTTTAGTAAAGTTTAGATCAAGGTTTTTGGTTTTTTTTTTCTGGTTGTATCCTGATATTCTAGCACTATATGCTAAAGACAATCTATCCTACACCAAATGGAGCAAGTTTGGCATCTTGCTCAAAAATCAATTGGCGATATTTCTATGGGATTATTTCTTGGTTCTCTATTCTGTTCCACTGTTCTGTGTTATCTTGAAATCAGACATCTTATGATTCCTACCACATCTTTTTCACAACGTTTTAGCCATCCTACTTCCTTTGCCTTTCCACAGAAATTTAGAATAATCTTATCAGCATCTGCAAAACTCCTAAGGGAACTTTTATAAGAACTGCATTTAATCTGTCGACTAATCTGAAGAGAACTGGCATGTCTATTATATAGAGACTTCCAATCTATGGACACAGAGGATCTGTTTCAGATCATCTTTGATTTCCTTCCTCAGCTTGTAGTTTTAGCATAAAAGTTCTATATATACTAATAACCCTGAAGATTATATTTTTATACAATTTTAAATTGCTGGTATACAAAAATACAACTGATTTGTGTGTAATAATCTTGTATCCTACGCTCTTGATGAACTCATTTACTAGTTCAAGATTTTTCTGTAGATTATTTAGCATCTCCTATGTGGACTACTGTGTCACGTAAAAAAGGACAACTTCTTCCTTTCTCATCTGTATGCCTTTATTTCCTTTTCTTATCTTACTGATTTGGCTAGAAATTCCAATGCTATGTTGAATTAGAAGTAACAGCAAACATCCTTTCTTTATTCGGATCTTGAGGTAAAAATACTCAGTTTTCACCATTAAGTATATTACCTGTAGGTTTTGGGTAAACACATCGTTTTATCAAGTTGAAAAGTCCCCCCAACTGTTCACATTCTGAGAGTTTCATGAGTGAGTGTCAACTGTGTCATGTTTTTTCTTGAGTTACTTAATATGAGCACGTGGCTTTCTTCTAAGCCTCTAACAGGTCAATTACACTGTTGATTTTCAGTATTGATCTAAACCTGCATCCATGGAGTAAACCCTACTTGGGCATGGTGCATACTTCATTGTTTGTTTTCTCATTTTGTTTCTTTTTTCTGCCTTCTTGTAGGTTATTTGAACATTTTTTGGAATTTCGTTCTGATTTCTCTTGTTTTTGAGTTTCTTTTGTATAACTTTTCTTAGTGGCTGCTAAATTTTCATTATCTTTTCACAGCTTATCAGTCTGCTGACCACCAACGTTCTACCAGTTCCTGGTGAGTGTTGAAGCCTTACTTCTTCCACGTCCCTCTGCCCTCCCCGCTGACAACATAATCATCTTAAGTGTTTCCACCAAACACACTGAGAACCACATCAGGCAGCTGTGCTTCAACTTTCAAACCTAAGTCAGAGGAATGTCTATTGAATTTACCAATTCATTTACTCTCTCCATTGTTTCTTCTTCCTTCCTGGTGTTCCTACAGCGTTTCCTTTCTGTTGAACTTCCTCTATTATTTCAGGGTAGCTCTGTTGGTAACAAATCATGTGAATGATGTTTTCACTTGATAGAGAATTATGATCTGATGGTTCGTTTCCTTCAGCACTTGAAAAACATACTACTTCCTTCTGGCCTCAGCAGTTTGTGATGAGAAATCAACTATAGACAAAGGGACATTTCTCTCTCCCACTGCTTTTTCATCTTTAGTTTTAGAAGTCTGACTATGAGGCAGCTTAGCAAATTTCTTTGAATTTATCTTGCCTGGGTTTCACCATACGTTTTAAATATATAGGTTTATGGCTTGCCAAACTTGGGAAATACCTAGCCAGTGTTTCTTCAAACGTATTTTCAGCCCCACTGTCTCTCTCCTCTCTTCCTGATAAGGACAAGTCTCTTGTTAAAAAGCACAGGTCCTAGGGATTCAGTTTACTTTTTTCCAGTCTATTTTCTCTCTAATGTTCAGACTGAGTAATTTTCATTGTTTTATCATCAAGTTCATGGATTCCACAAGCTCACTATTGTACTCGCCAACTCTAAAATTTCCATTCGTTTCTTCTTTACATGCCATATTTTCTTCCTGAGATTTTCTATTTTTCATTTGCTTCAAGTGTTAATATCTCCTCACTGAAAATTTTATCACGACTGCTTTAAAATCCTGTCAAACAATTCTAATATCTGCATCGGTCCTGTGTAGCTGTTAGCTACCTTTTCTGATTCAAGCTGACATTTTCCCCCTCGGTGTGAGAAGCCTCAGGATGCTGGGTGTTGTTATCAGACATGAGACCTGATCTAAGTCTTCCAGCAGGCCTCTTCTGATACTGGCCCAGCCAGCAAACAAGGGTATGGCCTTGTTTCTGCCATGTGGATATAGAAAGTGGGGATGGAAGCAAGTGCTCCCCGTTCCGCCTCCTCTGACCCAGGAGGAAGTACCCCTTGCCAATGCCGGGTAAAACTCTCTTGGCCTCTATTCACACCACTGAGCTGAACCTAGGGCACCTTGTTACTGTGCCATTCCAAGCTTCATCACCACAGGTGGTGGTAAAATTCCTGAATTTTTGCTAGGTTTCTTCTGAGGCCATTCCAACGGGAAAGAAGAGGGTGTTCTTTGTTATCACACAACAAAAATGAGAACCCAGCTTCTCACCAGGCCTCTCTGATCCCACCCGGTACAGTGTGGTCCCCACAAGGCTTGTCAGGAGTCAGAGACTAGATTCCCTACCCAACCTGGGACGCTCAGCGCGAGGTGGGGCCGCAATGTTTTCTAAGCATGTCCTGTCTGGCAGGCTGTCCCTTTCCTGGTCTTCTGGTCAAAGGCCAGCTTTCTCGGGGCCTGCTGAGCCCTTTGGCATTGCTGGGTTGAGGCTGCTCAAGGCCCAAGGCTAGGATGTATGGGGCAAGAGGAAAGCCCAGGGAACTTAGCCCTGAGCCAGTTCTCAGGTCCCCATACACCTACAGTTTTCTTTCTTCTTGCCACTTTTCAGTCTCATATTTGTTTTGTTTGTTTATTTGTTTTGCATTTAATGTCCACTGTTTTTAGCTGTACTTAGTGGGAGCAACAGGAAAAGTATACACCTACTCTAAAGCCAGAAATCTTTTGACTCTCCAATTGAACATGTGTAGGCCTTGTACAAAAGATAACAAAAAAGTAAGTACATTCAAGTTGGTCCATTAGTTCTTTGTGTTTAGGTTTTAAAATTTGAAACTCACTAATTTATTAAAATTATCACTTTTTGCAGAGGAGATCAGTCCTGGGTGTTCTTTGGAAGGAGTGATGCTAAAGCTGAAACTCCAGGACTCTGGCCACCTCATGAGACGAGTTGACTCATTGGAAAAGACTCTGATGCTGGGAGGGATTGGGAGCAGGAGGAGAAAGGGACAACGGAAGATGAGATGGCTGGATGGCATCACTGACTCGATGGACGTGAGTCTGAGTGAACTCCAGGAGTTGGTGATGGACAGGGAGGCCTGGCGTGCTGCAATTCATGGGGTCGCAAAGAGTCGGACACGACTGAGCAACTGAACTGAACTGAACTTATACAGACAAAATTTAACTCTCAAATGTTTTTTAAAAAGGACACTTAATAAGATAACTTTTTATCTCTAAAATGCTCATTAAAAAAAAAAATCTTCCATTCTCCTTGCTTTTTTGGATACTCTATCTGTCAAAGCCAGCCACAAGGCCAACCCCCATTCAAGCAGAGGGCAGAGGCTTCACCTACCAACAGGACAATAAGAATCTGTGTTATCCATCACACCTTATTTCACTCACATGAGTTTGACAGTCATACAAACCTAAGTTCCCATCAACTCCTCAAAGGGCTGGATCTCTTCCATCATGAAGCCTCAGCTTGAATGTCACTTCCTAGGACAGCCTCCCTTGAAGACCACTAACCACACAGCATCTCATGACTCTTGCTATGCTTGTATTTACATGCTATTTATGATTCGCTCACTAAATAAGCGTTTCCCCCACTACACAATCAACACAGTGAGGACTGGGACACAGTAAATTGGGGCCACTACTGTATATGTACTGTATTTGTTAGGCCTGACACAAACATATCCTCAAATATCTGATGGGTGGATGAACACTACGTCTACCACTGACAGACTGTGTAACCCTGGTCAAGTTACTTAACCACCTTCTGAAGGCTTAACTCCTATCTTTAAAGCAGGGATAATAATAGCACTACTTCATTAAGTCACTCACCAGTATTCCTCTCATCTGGATGGGCTGAGCACTGGGAATGCTGTAGTGAACAAAACAGGCTTGGTTCCTACCTTCTCAGAATGCTTAAGAATTGAGTTGGAAGACAGATATTATACACACAATCTCATAACTTATTACAGAAGTTATAAATTGTGAGGAGGGCTACAAAAGACATGTGCAAATATTATGAGACCAGCTATTAGCTAAACAGTTACAAAGATTATTCTGAGAGGCCGGCATCCAAATTGAGACAGAAGAATTCCTAAGAGTTAACCACATGGAAAACAGAAAAGGGAGTAGATATTTCAAGAACAGGAATAGCATGTGAAAATGCCCAGATACTAAAAAACAAATACTACATCTGTAACACAGCAAACAATGGGCATAACAGTGCAAGGTAAGTGGAGAGATAGGCTTAGAATCTAATCTTTTGTTTACAGTTTATCCTAAAATAAAAGGAAAGTCACTTAAAACTTTTTAAGCAAATAAGCAACAGTAGACTGGCTGCTCAGAGAAGGCAATGGCACCCCACTCCAGTACTCTTGCCTGGAAAACCCCATGGACGGAGGAGCCTGGTGGGCTGCAGTCCATGGGGTCGCAAAGAGTTGGACACGACTGAGCGACTTCACTTTGACTTTTCACTTTCATGCACTGGAGAAAGAAATGGCAACCCATTCCGGTGTTCTTGCCTAGAGAATCCCAGGGACGGGGGAGCCTGGTGGGCTGCTGTCTATGGGGTCGCAAGAGTCGGACACGACTGAAGCGACTTAGCAGCAGCAGCAGCAGCAGCAGACTGGCTGCTATGTGAAAAATACACTAAAAGGTAAGACGACCACGAATGGAGAAGCCAATTAGGCAGTTACTGAAACAGTCGAGGTAATAGATTATAACAGTTAAGCTTAGAGGAGGATGAATGGATTAGGGTGGGCAGGGGGAAGAAGAGAGAGGTAACAAGGAGAGCCCCTTTCTGAGGCAGCAGGTAGGTGAAACAGAGGTCAGATTACCAAGAAGAGACAGCAGATATAGAGAAATCAGGACCTAATACTGAATGTATTATGTTTTTGCAATGCCTTTGAATGTCAAAATACAAGGAGGCAGGGGTATACAGGTTTAGAGATGAAAAGAGAACTACAGAACATGTATAAAACTGGGAGAAGTCTACATTGACAGTGAAGACGGGTTCTTTGACCCCATCATGCCTCTAAGTCCAATACCTTACCATCTTTAACTGCTCTTCTGCACACGAGAGGGGGAAAGTGTATTACTGGTATATATAGGCAACACAGTATAAAACTGTCTCTCACGAAAAATTATTTTTGATGGAAAATGATGGAATAAACCTTTTTCAGGAAATTTAGATCTGAAAAATTTGAGCTATAGAAATTAGAAACAGTTGAGACAAAAGTATAAAGAAAAACTATGGCAGAATCTGTGGTTGGCAGAATTTTACATACACAAAAAAAAGATACTGATATTTAATTTAAAATATTTGAACATAAATTCTTTAAGCAACTCATATGATCCCACTGAAGAGTATTTCAATAACTTTTTAATAGAAGCATTTAGAAACTATTTATCTGCCATATACAAAAGTTGTCCAAGAAATCAAAGTGGCTTAAAGGAATCTTAACCAGAAATTATATTCTTCACTTTAAAAAATAAAGGTCCCAGGTGGAAGAGGCAAAAATGAGCCTACTGGGGTGCTGCGAATGTTCCCTATCTTGATCTGGTTTATGCTTATACAAAAATGTATAGGAATGTCGCTCAGTCGTGTCCGACTCTTTGCGACCTCATGGACTGTAGCCTACTATGCTCCTCTGTCCACGGGATTTTCCAGGCAATAGTACTGCAGTGGATTGCCATTTCCTTCTCCAGTGGATCTTCCTGACCCAGGATGTATATATAGGTAAAAATCCACAGAGCTGCACATTTATAACTAGCACACTGTATGAATTTATTCTATGTTTTACTCAATAAAAAACAACTCCCAGGCTAAAAGAAATAGGAAGGTATATATAATTCTCTTTTCAGCGAGCACACATGTTAAATGACTAACTTCATAAAGCATCTCAGTTATTAAGATTTTCAACACAGAAATTTATCCCAGCCACCTCACAGTTCATGTTATGTTTTTTAAAGGAACAAACATATCAAAACCCTTTTCCACAAAGCTCAAGAAAAAAACGAGACTATCTCTAAATATTTCAATCAAGCAAGTAAAATAGCAGAAAGCTTCTCTTTCCTCCCTTAAGAATGTCATAAGTAGAAATACTCTGGTAAACGTAAACTGCGAAGTTAATGCATTCCAAAGGTTCTACAAATTGCTTACACAAAGTGTGAAAATTGCAGTATTAACCTTCCTTCCACCTCAACGATAGTCTCCCTTAAGGATCACATAACCAGCTTGTCCAGCGTCTGTATCTTCAGTAGAAATAAGCAGTCTTCTTCACTACTAACTTGTAAGATTCTCACCCCGGCCTGTCCCTGAGCCTTGAACCCCTCCCTCAACCCCATGAACCACCTGGTGCTACTCTAGGCTTTGCCTGCTTTTCTCGGTCACCTCACCAAACAGTCAATGTACTGGTCATCTTTTCCCACTCATCAATTTCTACACAAACACACACATTTCAAACAATTACAAATATGAAAGAGGTTTTGGTTCTCCAAAGAGGTTTTAGCTCTTGTTTAGTCACTAAGTCGTGTCCAACTCTGCGATCCCGAGGACTGTAGTCCTCCAGGGTCCTCTGTCCATGGGATTTCCCAGGCAAGAATACTGGAGGGGGTTCCCATTTCCTTCTCCAGGGAATCTTCCTGACCCAGGGATCAAACCTGTGTCTCCTGCATTGGCAGGCAGGTTCTTTACCATCTGAGCCACCAGAGAAGCTTCATGACAGGGCACATGACCTCATTAAACAGCAGGTTTAATGAATAAAAGGTCCTGTTGGTTTTTTTAAATCAAAAAAAGTATAAATAGTTCCCTCCAAGAATCCAACCTCCCTATCCTATTGGTCAAGTATATCAATTTAATATAAACTCTCCTTCTGCACAACTGGTTTGCCCTTGCATGCCACATGCCTACTATACCCTACAAACAAAACAATACTCACAATTTCAAACTCAGTGGCGTTTTTAAACACTTTTGGCCAAAGAAAAATACTGACTAAATAGTAAATGTCATGAACGTTAATAACATGCAAAAAAAAAAATGGTTAAAAGCTATACTCTACATGTGGCATTTAATAATACAAAACGTAGCTGAAAAGCCGATAGTTTTTCATAGCCCTTCACTGTAAAAGTACCCTTACTGAATTCCGGAAGACAAACGACAAACTCAGCTGCTGAGTAACATCAACCAAAGGCAGCCCCGCAGTCCAGCCTCGGTAAACCGGCTAAAGGCATCCCGTCGTCCACCCAGCCGAAGGCACGCTCACCAGTTCTGGACCTGATGCTGACCTGGGGGTATCTCTAACCGGAAAACCACCAGCGCTACTTAAAGACCTTAATTATTAAAAGAAAGAGCTCGCATCAAGGATGAACTTCTTAACTGTCGAGTCGTCGTCTTAGAAGAAGCAGCACTTGGGAATTCAGAGCGCCGTCGGTACTCCCGGGGGAAGGGGCTGAGGGCGTCAGCTCGCAACCAAGGCACAGCAGGTGCGCGCTGCTGCCCGATTCTGGGGAGGAAGGAAACGCGCCGGGGCCTCCGTGCGAGCACCCGGAAGGACGCGAGACTGGACAGGGCCCGCCGCTCCAGCCCAAGGTCGCGGCGCCCCTCGCGTGGTTCCACACCCCCAATGGGGCCTGGGGACCCCGGGCTCCGTGACACGCTCGCGGGTGGGAGGGTCCCGGAGGCCGCGAAGGACCCGCCTCCCCAGCCGCTCTGGGCGAGGGGCGCGCGTTCCAACTCCGTCCAGAACCGGCCGGGCTGGAGGTCGGAGAGGGGCGCGAAATCAGGGCCCAGGTCCGGGTGCGCGGGGGCCCCCAGGACAACCCGGCCCAGCGGAGGCCGCCGCCGCTGCACAGCCTCCGGCTGCGGTCCCGGGCTGAAGATGGCGGGCCAGCACTCACCTGTCACGCCGCCGCCAAGCGCACCGCTGAGCAGTGCCACCCGCACCGTGAGCTGCAGCCCGTGTCTTCCCAGCCACGCGGGGCACGGGACCGACGCGGACTCACAGGACCCTGAGTCCCCGCCTAAAAGCGGCCCCAACACCCGGCAGCCCAACGCCCCACACTTCCGGCGCCGGAAGTCCCCGCCCCGCCTCCGCCCCACGCCGGAAACCCCTCCCGCCATCCTCCACGCGCAGGCCCGACGGGAAGTCCCGCCTCCACCCCGAGGCTGGAACCGCCGGAAGTCCAGTCCATCGCAGGAAGTCCCACCCGCTGCCTGCGGGGGCGGGGATCCTCAAGTGGGTCGCGGCGGCCCTCAAGTGGGTCGCGGCGGCGGCGAATACACAGCTGGGCCCAGGGACCACCCGGCCCTCGCCCTGCGGTGTCGGCGCCCATCTGAAATCCCCGCAGAGGGCCGATGGGCGGCGGGCGCCCGTGGCGCGGGGGCGCTGAGGACCTGCGGGTACTCACGGCGGCGGGGGCCCAAGGGCGTCGCGGGCGGGCGCAGATCGGCGTCCATCTGGACCCGGGTCGGGTCTCTGGAGCCGCTGGCCCCAGTCGGAACTGCCTCGTGTTCCGGGAACCGCTTCCCGGGCGTCGCTTCCCGGAGCGGCGCGGGCGAGACGGCTGCGCGCGGATCCCGGCGGATCTGCGGAGGGTGACTCACCCCCTGCAGCCTCCGGTCTGAAATGTGTGTTCGCCATTGGCTGCGGAGACGAAACAAAGGCAGCGTCTCGCCGCGAAAGGTGGGACCTGATGGCCTTCTTGTCCTTGTACAGGTTGGAAAAATTACAGGGTGCGCAGGCAGCCTCTGCTCTAGGAACAACCAGCTGGGCGTTTAAAGTCCTAAAGCAAAGACGAAATCAGACGCGTGGGAGCATTTTTTTTTTTAATACAGATTAAAGCTCATCATTCGAATTGGAGAAGCATTAGGACGATTGTTGCACAAGAAACAAGACGTATTTGGGGATTCGAATAGCCACAAAGTTTGTGCAGTAATACCCGAGGTTACTTCAATATTCAGTATAATAAAAGTTTATTACTAGAATTAATTATATAAGGTGAACTTAGGGTTTCAAGTTTGATGGTTGTAACTACCATTCAACTAGTAATTTTATTAGGGACCTAATACGCACAAGGCATTCTGCAGGGCGAGGGAGCAGGTAGAATGCCGGGTGAACCACAGTATCAGCTCCCAATTGATTCAGGTGCTAATATGTGGTTTTATTTTGCAGCACAGTACCAACAGTTTGGGTGAAACTTAGAATGTTGTTATAATTGAGGTAATCTTTTCTCTGCTATATTTAGAATTCTATAAAAGTCAACCATGACTGTAAAGAAGTGTCACAAAAATAAGAGGGGAAAGGAATCAACACTTTGAGGGCCTGCTGTGTGCCAGGCACATAACATATTAACTTGTCTGATCCTCAGGCCAACCTAATAAAGTGCTGATCGAAACTGCGATGAGGTACCACCTCACACTGGTCCAAATGGCCATCATCAAAAAGTCCACGAATAGTAAATGCTGGTGAGGGTGTGGAGAAGAGGGAACCTACAGCCACTATGGAGAACAGTGTGGAGGTTCCTTAAAAAACTAAAACTACAACTACCATATGATCCAGCAATCCCACAACTGACCATATATCTGTACAAAACTCTTAATTTCAAAAGATACATGTACCCCCAAATGTTCACAGTAGCACTATTCACAATAGCCAAGCCATTAAGCAATCTGAATGTCCATCAACAAATGGAATTGATAAGAGACATGGTGTGTATACATATACACACATACAATTGATAAAAAAGATGTGTGTATACACACTCGTGTGTGTGTGCACAATGGCATACTACTCATTAAAAAAAAGAAACCTTTTGCACCATGAATGGGCTTCCCTTGTAGCTCAGTCGGTAAAATATTTGCTTGCAGTGCAGGAGACCCAGGTTCGATCCCTGGGTTGGGAAGATCACCTGGAGAAGGAAATAGCAACCCAGTCCAGTAACCTTGCCTGGAAAATCTCATGGACAGAGGAGCCTGGTGGGCTGCAGTCCATGGGGTTGCAAAGAGTCAGGCACAACTGAGCGACTAACACTTTTTGCAACATGAATGAACCTAGAGATTGTCACAGTGTGAAGAAAGCAAAACATATTTGTAGGTGGGATCTAAGTTCAGTTCAGTCACTCCAGTCGTGTCCTACTCTGCGACCCCATGGACTGCAGCATGCCAGGCTTCCCTATTCCTCAACTCCCTGAGGTTGCTCAAACTTACGTCCATCTTCATGTCCATGGAGTCAGCGATGCCATCCAACTATCTACAGTATGATACAAATGAACTTTAATTTACATAACAGAAATAAACACACAAAAAACAAACTTAGGCCTACCAAAAAGGAAAGGTGGGATGGATAAATTATATTGGGATTAACATATACACTACTATATATAAACAGAATCCAAGGATTTACTGTGTACCACAGGGAACTAACTTTATTCAACATCTTGTAATAACCTATACTGTTAAAGAATAATGTGTAAACTATCTTTTTGCTGTACACCATAAACTAACATAAATCGACTGAAGTACAAATTATTCTGAATTGAACTTAAAACATGCGAGCATGCTAAGTAGCTTCAGTTGTGCCAACTCTGTGCGACCCCATGGACTGTAGCCCTCCAGGCTCTGTCCACGGGATTTCCCAGGCAAAAATACTGGAGAAGGTTGCCAGACCCTCCTCCAGGGGATCCTCCCAACCCAGAGATGAAGCCCGCGTCTCACATCGCCTGCATTGGCAGGTGAGTTCTTTACCACTAGCACCACCTGGGAAGTCCAATTAAGCGTGAGGATGTTATAATTAGCTGTCACAACTCAAAAAGCTAGTATGCAATGGAGCAAAGATTGGATTAAAATCCAGGTCCACATCAAAGCTCACGTTTTCCACAGTGAGCAGTTTTACCTTCCCAAGTAAGCGCTTTCCTTTGATAGCGCTGCTGTTACAAAATGCCACAAATCAGGCTTAAACAACATAAATTTATTGTCTCAGGTCTGGAGGCTTGAGGTCCAGGATCAAGGTGCCAGTCGGAGCTGGTTCCTCCTGAGACCTGTGACAGGGAATCTGTGCCATTCTCTCTCTCTCGCCTTCCGGTGGTTTGCCAGCAACTCCCGACTGGCAGAGGTCGTTTTCTAACTCCTTTCCTTCACAAATAGTGACAAACTTGTCTGGTTACTTTTAAGTCGCCACACTACCCGGCAGGGAAAGCTCACGCTCACCAACAGGTCTGTTTAGCTCACAGAACGAACGGCTTCACGCAAGCGCCTCCCCGCGCCTCAGGCCGCGAGCGCGCGGAGACGCCTGACGTCAACGCGCCGCGAGCGCAAAGCTTCAGCGCGTCGATTGGCTAGAGTGGCCGAGGGCAAGACGTAAGCGGACGCTCACTCGGCCCCTAGTCAGCAAGTGCCCTTCATAAGGCCGTTCCGCACTCGAGGAGCGTCATCTCAGCTGTGTGCCGAAGGCACCAAGAGCACCCGCGCTGCAGCCTGGAGGAAGGTTCCACAGCCCAGAGCCGTGGGAGGAGACGCCTGGAGATCAGGAGTGGCGCCACCGCGCGACCGTGACGTGGGTCGCGGGCTGGCGCACCATTGGCCGGCGGCAATGTGGCGCGCCCTGGCGCCGGCGCGGGCAATTGGCCGCGCGGCCTCGGGGGGCGGGGCTCGGGCCGGAGCCGGGGCCCGTGCCTTGGGGCGGGGTCTGAGGGAGACTCGCCTGGCGGCGCAGGCTTCACTGGACGGCTCGTGTCTGAGGTACGGAGGAAAGAGTCTGTGAGGTGCCGGGAGGCGGGCAGGGGTCCGGGCTCTGGGCGCTGAGGGGCGGGCCGAGCGCTTCCGGATCGCATCCCGTAGTCTAACCCAACCGTGTGGGGAAGTAGCCGGAGGCCCGAGGTCTCCGGCGCGTGGGCAGCGCGGGGGGCTGTAAGCGCGGCCCGGGGCCCGGCGCTGGGGAGGCGGTGGGGTCGTCCTCCGACTCTGGGACCCCCGCCCCCAGGTTCCCGGGGCGGCGCGGAGGCTGGGCGGCGATGCCGGAGGTGAGCACGGACGAGCTGGACGAGCAGCAGGTGCAGCTCCTGGCGGAGATGTGCATCCTCATCGACGAGAACGACCGGAGGATTGGGGCGGAGACCAAGAAGAACTGCCACCTGAACGAGAACATCGAGAGAGGTGCCCGCGAGGGCGGCGGGCGGCGGGCCGGGGTCCTCGGGCGCAGGGAGGGCGGGGATCCCACGTCGCCCCCTGCGGCCGCCCGAGCCCTTGCGAGCCCTTGCGAGCCCCAGACAGAGACTCAGGGCGTCGCATCTCTCTCGCTGCCAGGGCTGTTGCACCGAGCTTTCAGTGTCTTCCTGTTCAACACCGAGAACAAGCTGCTGCTGCAGCAGAGGTCAGACGCTAAGATTACCTTCCCAGGTAAGTGCTCACCCTTTGTATGTTGTTGGCAGCTGCACGTGCTTTGATTTGTTTGATTTGTCACGTGCAATTTCTGGTAGCCGAGATCAGAAAATTCTAGTCAGTTGCTGAGTTTTATTTTCTTCGCACGAGAAGCTTGTACGGTGGATGCAACCTAATAAATAAAGCAGCAGTAAAGGATAAGAGCTGCTAGGTAGGTTTAGATGTGTCTGTAATCATTTGTGTCTTATACACAAGACCATTTAACCGTTTGGGTTAAGAAAGCATTCATAAAAATGTACATCTACCTGTGTCTTTCACAAAATTCTCCAGAATCTTTTGTTGTTGTTGTTACTTTTTAAACTTAGTTCTCTTAATCTTCCTAACCTATTTTTCAGGAAAAGTTTATCTCTGTATATTTATAAACATTAACATGTTCCAGGGTGTTTTACTAATACTTGCTGTAGTCACCCGTTAAGCAACCCGAGAGAGCTGGAAGAAGATGATGCTATTGGAATAAGAAGAGCAGCACAGAGGCGGTTAAAGGCCGAACTTGGAATTCCCATGGAAGAGGTAACCCACCATACCAGCTGAAATGTATTTAGAATACATTAAAACAATTTTTAACAAAACTTTAAAGTGTAGCTCTCTGCTTTGTATCACTTGGTTTTTTTAGGCCCCAAAAAAGCCCATTAAATAAGTTAAATTTTGACTTCATAATACTTGTAGATACTTAACTCTACCACAATCGGTTGATCTATTAACCAGTATATAAAGTTAACTGTTTTATAATTGACCAAAGGTGAGTATTTTCTTGTGAACTACAGACCTGACTGGGTGAATTGAAATTATCCTCTTGTTCCTGGAATTGTCCCCTTTCAGTAAGACCTGAATAAATTAAAGTATCTCTCTTATCTAGTTAAAATGGGAATTTTTTTTCCTGCTATAAATTAAGATTCGAGGGGGAATGTCACACTTCTAGTTTGCGTATCTCTATTTTCTTTAATATACATTTTTCAATAAATCTTCTAGTTCTGGTCCTTTGGGAAAAATTTCAGACTTGAAACTATTTAATACTATTTCAAGTATACATATTTTCCTGGGTCGGGAAGATCCCCTGGAGAAGGGATAGGCTACACACTCCAGTATTCGTGGGCTTCCCTGGTGGCTCAGCTCTTAAAGAATCTGCCTGCAATGAGGGAGACCTGGGTTCAATCTCTGGGTTGGGAAGATCCCTTGGAGAAGGGAACAGCTAACCACTCCAGTATTCTGATCTGGAGAATTCAGTGGATTGTATAATAGTCCATGGGGTCAGTCAGACATGACTGAAAGACTTTCACTTTCACAGTATATATACTTTATGTATTCCGTGTATTAACAGGAAATTGACGTTTCAAAAATTATCATTCTAAAACTACTTCTGTTGTTCAAGGTATTACTGAAATGTAGTAGGTTGATTTAGATTGTTTTTTGTTGATGTTTTGGAGGTTTTTCTTTTTTTTTTACCCTAGGTTCCTCCAGAGGAAATTAATTATCTAACACGAATTCACTACAAGGCTCAATCTGATAGTATCTGGGGAGAACATGAAATTGACTACATTTTGTTGGTGAAGAAGAACGTGACCTTGAATCCAGACCCCAATGAGATTAAAAGCTATTGCTACGTAACAAAGGAAGAATTAGAAGAACTTCTAGAGAAGGCAGCCCGTGGTGAAATTAAGATAACCCCATGGTTTCAAATTATTGCAGATACTTTTCTTTTTAAGTGGTGGGATAACTTAAATCGTTTGAATCTGTTTGTTGACCATGAGAAAATACACCGAATGTAAAAGTGGAGATGAATGGTTACTAAAGTACTGAAGAATTTAGCTAGTAAACTTAAAATGAACTTGAAAAAAATCTGGTTCCCCACTGGAACTCTCCTTGGAAATACTGATACTTTACAACCAGAATTTGTATAGAAAAGAATTCTTGATTTTATGTCATACACCCCATATACATGTGCTGCAATTTGTAAAAAAAAAATTTATTATACAAAGAGAACAAAATAAACTTAACCTGTCTAAACAAATGGTTATGACACATTTAAACAAACAAGTGGAGTTCATTTTTTATATATTGTGATAAACATTTTCAGAAGACTTGTATAGCACTTTACTATCTGCCAGGTGCTTGACATATCTTTAAACTTTTATCCTGGTCCAGAAGAATGTGGAATGGAAGCATTTGCTTATCTACTTCAAAACATTGCAGTTTAACTTTCCATGTTAAGAGATAAAATATAGTAGAGCAGTTCAAGGAAATTAAATGGCATGATTTTTGTCACTGAAAGTTAATTTTGTTGTTTAATCATTCTGAAAGTATTTTTGATACTTAAAAGTCTTAACATTGATTTTGGTAGGGACATTGGCTGGGTGAAGTCATTTAAATAGTCCATGAATTACTAGGAACATAGACTATTTGTAAAATGGAACTTGGGTCAGTTGAGTCATACTCAACAACAGGATCTTTTAACTGTGGCACTGCAGTTTAGGCTGGATAATTCTTTTTGAAGGTTCATCCTTTGCCTTGTATAGCAGCATCCTTAGGTTCTACCCAAAAAATGCCTTTGGCACCCCTCCCGCCATGGCAGCCCCAGTGACACCATATGTGAAATGTCTTCTGGAGGACTTGTCTGCAGTCGGGCCATGCTGTAGGAAAATTAACCATAAACAGGTTAATATTCATGTTAAATAGATTTGGGTTATGGAATATGTATATATTATTATTTGAACTGTACCTTGACTAATGGTACTTTTTTAAACTCTTGCCACAGATTTTTCACATTTGAGACCTTAAGACTGCTTTATTATCCTTGAATGCTATTAATTTCAGGCAAAACTGTAGCAAATGTTAACTTTATCTAATAATAAAAATAAATTACCACATCTTGATACTGTTGTCTAATTTGTTATAGCTTCAATACAGTAGTAAGTGAAAAGTCCTATGGTAGCTTAAGCATGGTAAATGCATTCAAAATGCATTTATATTATTTCTAGTCCTTTAGCTTACAAAAAACTTGGTAACTACAATGGCTACTGCTTGCTGTATGGGCAGTGGTGTCTTACATTTAGATTGTGGACAAAGCACTGACAACAAGTACAGAGCAAAAGTACCATCTATTAAACTTCATTGATATTCCTATTTTGTTCATGCATTGGTTTTTCTCTCTGTCTCCATCATCCTGTATCTTGAACAGCTTTAAAGCAGCTGTTTTACAATCTTTTGTCTAGTAAGTCTGCCATCTGGTCTTCCTGAAGGATAGTTTCCTAGTTTTTTTCCTTTAATGGACCACACTTTCCACACTGTTTTTGTATGGGAGTTTTTAGTTGTGGGTATCTGCCTCCTGAGGTCTTCAGGTCTCAGTTCTTTTTCCAAATGTGTTTCTTTTTTGTCAACATGTTGACTTACTAAATTCCTGAGCATGCAGTGCTTTTTGAAGTCATAATTCTTTAATCTCTAGCTCAAAAGGCTAAAAAAGGAAAAAATGCAGGGGAAAAAGAAATAAGCACTGGCCTTTCAAATTCCGCTGGCAGGTATCCATCTGTTTACACCTCTGCCATCAGAAGCAGCAACTGCCAATCAAAAATCCCAGTATTTGGAGGACAAGGCCCTTTAAGAGCTCAATCTGATGCTAACAGGCAGCTCCAAAAAACACTGGCACAGTGACCAACTCAGGATTGGGAGTGGGAAGACAGGCTGATGCTGAGCCACAGGGGCTAAAACTGACCCAAACTGGTTTACCACCAAGGCTTCCCCGCCACAGGAAGAGGCCAGCCTTTAAACTCCAAGAGTCCCAAAGAGTCAGCAGAGTTTCTACCAGAGGAAAATTCTCAAAGAGATGGGAATACCAGACAACCTGACCTGCCTCTTGAAAAACCTGTATGTAGGTCAGGAAGCAACAGTTGGGACATGGAACAACAGACTGGTTCCAAATAGGAAAAGGAGTACGTCAAGGCTGTATATTGTCACCCTGCTTATTTAACTTCTATGCAGAGTACATCATGAGAGACGCTGGGCTGGAAGAAGCACAAGCTGGATTCAAGATTGCTGGGAGAACTATCAATAACCTCAGATATGTAGATGACACCACCCTTGTGGCAGAAAATGAAGAACTAAAGAGTCTCTTGAGGAAGGTGAAAGAGGAAAGTGAAGAAGTTGACTTAAAACTCAACATTCAGAAAACTAAGATCATGGAATCCAGTCCCATCACTTCATGGCAAATAGATGGGGAAACAGTGGCTAACTATTTTTCTGGGCTCCAAAATCACTGCAGATGGTGACTGCAGCCATGAAATTAAAAGACGCTTACTCCTTGGAAGGAAAGTTATGACCAACCTAGACAGCATATTCAAAAGCTGAGACATTACTTTGTCAACAAAGGCCCATCTAGTTAAGGTTATGGTTTTTCCTGTGGTCGTGTATGGATGTGAGAGTTGGACTATAAAGAAAGCTGAGTGCAAAAGAATTGATGCTTTTGAACTGTGGTGTTGGAGAAGACTCTTGAGAGAGTCCCTTGGACTGCAAGGAGATCCAACCAGTCCACTCTGAAGGAGATCAGCCCTGGGTGTTCTTTGGAAGGACTGATGTTGAAGCTGAAACTCCAATACTTTGCCCACCTGATGTGAAGAACTGACTCATCTGAAAAGACCCTGATGCTGGGAAGACTGAGGGCAGGAGGAGAAGGGGACGACAGAGGATGAGAAGGTTGGAAGACATCACCAACACAATGGACATGGGTTTGGGTGAACTCCGGGAGCTGGTGATGGAGGCCTGGTGTGCTGCAGTTCATGGGGTCGCAAAGAGTCGGACACGACTGAGAAACTGGACTGAACTGAACTGAAAATATAATCCCAGAGGAGAGGGACCCTGGGTGTCCCTGGTCGTTCCACCTGGTATCATTCAACAGGTTTCTCTGAACATAACCTTTCCCAGCACAAACAAAACTTTTACTTTACTTTGGATCCCTAAAATGCAACTTTCAAACACACATGTGTAGAAAAGCCCTGAATTAACACCTCTCAACACTGGAGGACCCACAAAGGTGCACTTAGAAACATCAACGGTGAGCAGAGGGGACTTGGAAACTGCACGCAAAGCAGTGGCCATGGCAGTTTTGTGGTTGAAAAGTGCTGTTGTAAGCACGTCATATTCTCACATGCTAATTCCCTTCATTTTACTGGGCATGAACCTCACAATGATTTCCACTCAAACCAGCCTTCACAGTGGACACTGAAGCAGATGCCTACATTTAATTGCTTCAGCAACTTAGGCAACATTCTACTCCACAGAAAAGTATTTTTTGCTTTGAAACAAAAAAGAATTGTCATTTGCTTTTTTCCCTTTTCATCTGCCCACACTGACAGTGGTTTGTAACTGAAACAAAAATAAAACCAACCAAATAAAATTTCTTTATTTTGGAAATTTATCTTGCACAAAAATAGTTGAAGTAAATCAAACGGTACACTGAACAAAAGGACTAGGATCTGACTTAGTCCTTTTAGTGCTGGCATGCTGATATCTGTAACCTTTCACCAGTTCAGACTTCTGTCCACACCCTCAAATAGAGGTGTGTTTGCAAAAAAGGGACTCTTCATGTGCATTGAACCAATGTTCCCTCTTGCACAAGAGTAAGATTTGTTCATCAAAAGCAACACAGTCACATCAATAAATCTTTCCTGTCCTGCAAGTCTGAAACAACCAAAACTTGAGAAATGAGAAACCACTCCCCACCCAAAATATCTGTAATATAATACAGTGACAAAAATTACCCAAACCCTTACATTTAAGGCATAACCACAGCTTTCAGCAAAGCATCAAGTCCTTGAGTTACTTCACTGTTCTGTTCAGTTTACAGATCACGACTCCCAGCTCTGTGAAACCAAACCAGGAAAAAGTCAGGTCAAAGTGTTTCAGCGGCAAAGGACACTATCTCCTGTCCTTTTTACCAGCTTTCCTCTTTCCTGAGAGCAAGTGCTTCGGTTTCATGTCAAACACATGTCTGTCTGCCTCCCCTTTCTTCCCCAAGCGATTCATCTTCTTCTGAGCATTCTTCATCATCGTCTTGGCCTTCTTCACCATCTATAAAGGTAAAGAAAAACCTATCAGTTGTGAAAACCCAAATTTCCAAGTGAATTTCCATTACCCGTTAATACTTGATGTGAACAGTCCAGGTCTGTGCTGTGAAGAGAAGCCCTGGTGAGCATCACTCACACCATTTTCCAGTGGACACACCACAGTAACCTGCAGGATGGAAACTGTACCAGACTAGTCTTGTATCTGTGAGGACCAGACACTCTCAGACCTGCAAGATGAGGTACTCTGTTCTGTTCTACTTCCCTCTCAGCAGATGAGGGCACAGAGATCCGGCCATGGAGCTACTCATACCTGACTGACAAGTGGCAATGCTGGTATTAAGTCCAGATTACTGGACAAAATGGCTCCCTGAAAGCACACTGCTTGTCAGTTACATACAGACTTTCTCATCTATATGAATTTTCAAAATGCTGAAACTAACCATTTTTGTATTTAAAGAAAAAAAGAAAAAGTAGTAGTTGCCACAAAAGAGAGACTGTACACATCCAAAGTGTCTTTTCCAAAAGACTGCCCCAAACAGCTCTCTCCTGTGGTGGGTGAGGGCCCCATGTCCAGGATCTGAGCAGGACTGTTCCTAGCATAGCCCTGAGTGGCTGGGACCAAGGCTCAGGCTCCAAGGCTACTGCAATACCCTTCTCTGTCCGCCCTGAGAAGGAACACACACGCATGAAGAAAAGGCCCATGGACACCCGGCTGTGCAGGGGCCAAGCCCAACCTTTGGGGTGCAGCACTCAGAAAAGCGCACTCCACTACCCAACCCACAATCTCTGCAGCTCCAAATGTTTGCCCCGACCCCTTGAGGGGTCAACTGTAGAGGCTACTGTTTCATTAGCTACTTGTTACAGGGACTAACCTTGACATCCCGGAGACCAGAGACATCACGTGGAGGCCGAGAACAGCTGTGACTGCGGGTCACAGAGGCGGGCAGGACAGAGTCTTCCCGCTTCCTCTTCCTGGTGATGCTCCGAGACCTTCTGGCCTGGATTGCGTAATGGGCCTGAAACAGAGTAGGCTTCAGTGCCTCGGAGTCCCAGTGCCTTGGGGTCCTGGCACTGCGGGTCCCGGCCTTAGTGACAAACATGAAATTATCCAGTGGGGGGAGAAGGCACATGAAGGGCTCGTAGAACCGTCATCAAACAAGCTAAATACATTTAAAACATACACAGTCAGGGCCTGCCCTGGTAGGCCAGTGGAGAAAAGTCCTCCCTTCCCCCATAGGGGATGCAGGTTCAGTCCCTGGTCATGGAACTAAGATTCCAAATACAGCACAGTGTGGTCAAAATAAACAAACAAATCTTAAAAAAAATTAAAAAAATAAAGTACACAGAGTCCCCATTAATTATTGGTCAAATATTCGTTTTCACTCACACGGCTGCTGTGTGCTACTCAGAGCTGCCTGTTCAATCTCCTAAGCAGCACGATTTATGTCAAGAGTGGCCCTCCTTCTCACCCCACTTCTACAAGCTCAGCCAGGAAGTTGAGCAAGACCCGGGGGCTGAGGACAAGTTCTTCAGGCCCCTGTTCAAGGTGTCCCTCAGGTTACTGTCTGGAAATAAGACTGCACAGCAATGTGACAGGAAGGCAGGCCAAGAGCCCAGCATCCGATAATCATCAGTCAAGAGACATAATGTGAACAGCACGCATGGCTCATCAAAATCCGATTAGTCTAACACAATGGTTTTCCTTGTTTCAGTAATTCCACTTCTGAGAAACTGCTTTGAGAAATAATCCAGAACATCAAGATGTTCTTTTATACAATGATGTTTACTCTGGCTCAATTCATCAAGAAAAACTGGGACACTAAAAAAGGTATGCAAAATGCCGTCTAACCTCTGGGGTCTGAACACTTTACCAGCCTATGTTCCTCTCACACCAAGGCACTCAGCACCACCTCCCAATTATTTTGTCTAAACTGAAGCTAATTAAAGCTCGATGTGAAGACACTGGTCACCAAAATCAAAGTCACAGCTAAAGAATAAGAACTTTGCAAAACAACGTAATTCTCAACACAAACCCCAGCCAGAAGCACCAACTCCTCCGTAACCTGTTCCTGCCCTGGTTCCCAGGACAGTGCCCCACCCTCACCCCCACCCTGGCCGTTGCACTCACGTTGTCTTTGTCGTCCATGTCAACACCAAGACTGCGCATCTCATCCTCCAAGACCTTCCGCTGAACCTGAAAGGGGAAACGATATTGTTTTAAACAGTTAGTTTGATGAAACCTTAAAAAAAAAAAAACCTCAAGGAAAAATGTACAGAACAATGATCCAAGATACACTTATTTTAGAAATTATCTTTTACTTGGGCTCACATGCATGTTTTTGGACAACTCATTAAATAACATAAAAATTAACATTTTCTGGGTGATTACATTATTACACACAGGACAACGTACGCGTGGCCCCCAGATTCCACTCAGCTCCCCGGGGGTTCCCACATGCAGACCCAAGAGGCCAACAGCTCCTCCCCCACGGTGGGGGGACATAGCAATGCCACAGCTGTCCACGTCATCCGCCACCACACAGAAGCCGCATGTCAAACACACACGTGCGCTCCATGGAGACAGCCTGACCCAGCTCACTCAACCACCCGCCACACCATCCTCCTTCACTGGGCACGGTGACTCCAGACAAAAGCGAAGGCCCAAGGAGACAGACCTGAGGACCAGAGGACCCTGGCTCCATCCAACCCACTTGTGCCTCAGCGTGAACCTCCCCATCCTAACGAGTCACAGGGCTCAGATAAACCACTTTGGCTGTGAGTTAGACTGCATTAGGTTTCTGAAGAAAGTAAAAGGTTAAGTCCTGACCAATAAAGAATTAAAGAATAAGATGTGTTAACTGATGAATTTACCTCCACAAATTTACCTATAACTCATGATCTTCATTTGTACAGTTACAAAGTAGTTGAATCCAAAAGTGCAAGTCACTAAGAAAGGGTGGAACACTCAGTACAGAAGGTCAACACTCAGGCAACCTCAAAAGTCAACTTATACCAACCAAAGGGCAGGGCCATACAGACGCCCACACACAAAGAACCACTGACTCTTAAGCACAACACTTGCCTTCTTGGCCGTCCGAGGCATCCTGGGCCCCTGTGTGTCCTTCTCTCTGGACTGTAGAATCTTCAGCTTCTTTTTTTCCCTAATCTGTTTTGCCAGCTGTCGAATCTCCGCCATTTCTTCATCTTCACTTTCAGATTCACTGTCATACTCTCCAGCAGCTGTTCTTAGTTCTTCCTCTTTTTCTAACTCTTCCAATTTCTTTTTTTTTAAAAGTCATAATTAAAGTCAACAATGAAAAACTCATACATAAGTATAACAACCTTTATAAAAACCAAGTTTCTCCTAAACTTTTTGAGGTGATACAAATGCCCAGGTTCAGGCTCATGTGGCCTCGGCAAGGCTCACCTCCTCACAAACAGGCACAGAGATGAGCAAGAAGACTACACCAACAGAAGCAGACTGTTTCATGCCACTTCTTTACCTTCTTTAGAAAGAATCACTCCCAACTCCAAGGTTAAAACACGTAAAACGTTCCCCTCTCTCCTAGCAGTACACAAAAGCTCTGTTCTTAGAACCATAAATATCAACCCAAACTGGCCTTGGACCAGGACAGCTTGTGTATCCATCCCAAAGCTGTTCCAAATACAAGCTCATTAGCTGTATGGTTAATAACATCTTTAAAAACGTATAATAAACCTCAACAAGAGCCCAAGTCAAAGGTGCCCCCCTCACTACTGGTGTGATAAGGCAGGAGGAGGGCAGGAGACTGGAAGGGGACAGGCAAGGTGAAGCCAATCATGGGCCATCAGAGCCCAGATTGTGGAGCGGGCTACTACACAGTGAGAGACAGAGCAAGAGGCACAACTGGAGAGACGAAGACACGAGCTATAAATCAAGGACACCATCAGAGAACTGGCAGTTCCTCAAAAAGACAGACATGAAATTTCCTTATAACCCAGCAATTCTCCTAGGAATCTGCCCAGACATGTTGAAAACACTCAATACTAATACATGAACCATGACATCCAAAAGATGGAAAAAAGATGGGAGTTGGGAGTGATTCTTTCTAAAGAAGGTAAAGAAGTGGCATGGAACAGTCTTATGTCCATCCATGGATGAGAGCATGAACTATAATACTATATAGAATGTACCATACATTTGAAATAGAACATCACTAAGATGTCACCTTGCCCCATGAGTGGACCCTCTGCTGGGGCAGGTGACTAGGGTGTCCACACGTGAGAGTCCTTCATGAAGGAGGCACCCTGAGCCCAGCAGAGGAAGACAGGGAGGGAGGTCTGGTGGAGGAAAGAGCATGCACCAGCCTCAGGTGGAGGGACACAGGGCTGAACACGGGGGCCCAGGTGGCAAAGCCCAGGCTCTCGGTGGGCACGTAAGGAACAAGTGCCAAGGATAAAGTGGAGTGGGAAGTTATGCTCATATCTCCTGGGTCAAGTTGAAGAGGAGTAAAAGTCACACAGTGTCACCAGGGAACAAACCTGCATGATGTCAGGGTCGATATAGTCGGCTATGTTATGGCCTTCCCAGATCTCAGGGATCTTGTCATGTTTCTCAGATGAATTCATTATATCCCAGTACTCTACAGGTCAAAAAACAAAACAAAAAAAATCTTCAACTACTGGATGCCCAAAGAGTCACCACTTAACCAACTCCCACATCTGCAAAGACAGTAGAGCATCTGTGCTCAGTGCCAGGTAAACAAGGTAATGAGCCAGGGCCCGTCAGTACCCCAAAACCAAGAGTCCTAAGGCATGGACAAGAGACTATCGATGGTATCAGCCTGGCCCAGCATTATACGCTAGGAAAGGTACAAAAATAATCCCTCACCCAAAACAAGAGAAACCTACTTCGGAAGGAAAAAATCTCAGCATCCTGGCAACCTCTCACCTTCAAGAAATTAAACTAACAAAATGCTGGACAACTTGTACCCACTAAGGTACTCTCATACTTTTCCAACACCTAGCATCTTAAACTACCACACTTGAGTCCTTACTTTGAAGATCCAGAATATAATCATCTCCCATCTCCAGTTCCAGGTCCCGTTCCTGCAACGAAAACGCAACAGTTTTCATCAGCACTTCCGACCCCCAGGGCCAGAATTGCTGGGTGACACCCAGACCCATGGCATTACCCCTCTCCAACCTTTTGCCACCTGAAGCTCAGCACCAACTTCCAGTGGGAAACCTGCTTCCACCGCTGGCAGCCCTGTCCCCCCACACCAGAGAAGGTCCCAGCCCTGGAGAATATGCTCCCAGGTGCCCTCGTCCCCACTCCAGCACAGGCCTGAGGCTCCCTCACCTACCTGCCTCCTCTTCGGCTCCCCGAGCTCCATCCTCTTCCTACGTGCCACCACACCTTCAGGGATGAATGGGGGCCTCTCCTGTGAAAAAACATGATTGGAAATACCCATGTGAAATGCTTGCTGAATCAAAACACAAAAAGAAAAAAAACGTCTACAGAATGTACAGAGCTTCCCAGGTGGCGCTCGTAGTAAAGAACCCTCCTGCAATCCAGGAGACTTAAGAGACGTGGGTTGGACCTCTGGGTCAGCATAATCCCCTGGAGGAGGGCATGGCAACACATGTATTCTTACCTGGAGAACCCCACAGACAGAGGAGCCTGGCAGGCTAGTCCCTGGGCTCCTGAAGAGTCATACACGCCTGAAGTGACTGAGCACACATACATAGAGCACACAGGAGTCTGACTCCCCTAATGTAAGAACTAGAAATCAGCAAGAGATAACCAACCTACAGAAGTGAAGAAGTCAGTCGGCATGTTAATCACCATGAAATACCCAGTTCCTCACAATGTTCAGTAACTGGAAACAATCAAGTTGAATAATCAGTGAGTGCGACTGCCTAAAACCACAATGTAGAAACATCACTTCTTATAATTTTCACTTTATTTTGGAGAAAAAAATGTGTGGTACTGAAAAAAAATTGAAAACTGGCACAACTTTCTGTGAACAGTTTTACAGTAACAAACATCACTGGCAATGATCTTTACCTATTGTTAGTTCCTAGACTGGTCACCAAAAATTAGTGCTAAATGGATAGAATACATGAGAAACATCAAAATAATTAACAACAACAAAAAAAAAACATGTGAAAATTCCCTGGCAGCCTAGTGGTTAGGATTCCCGCCCTTCATTGCCAGGTTCCGGGTTCAATCCCTGGTCAGGGGACTGAAATCCCAAAAGCTGTGCAACGCAGACAAAAAGAAAACACACCACGACAACAGAATCATCTGTGGTCCATCATACTGACAGAACAGGAAGTGTGCATTCTCAAACTGTCAGGAGCATAAACTTCCAGTGCACTTTTGAGAACAATGACATTTTTGATACCATGCCTTAAATTTCATTCTACAGATACACTTGCAATTTAAAAAAGAGACCTGTACATCCCACCCTATTTAAAATTTGAGAAAAGCTGATATGCCAGAATGTTTCTGGAAAGATAAACGAGACAAGCTGCAGGAGGCAGCCTCTGGTGGCGGGAGCAGCAGTTTAACCTAGCTCCTCCTTTCCTTTCATCTTTCCAATTCTGACACACACACGGCGTGACCTTGATCTAACCGCACCCAGGAAACCCCACCAGCCCCACAAGCGCTGCCTCCAGGGCCTCCATAGGAGGTCTCACCTTGTCATCTCTCCTGCTGGGAACAGCCAAGTGCAATCTGTTCAGCACCTCATTCACTTTATTTCCCTTCATTTTGGTTTCAACACGATGAGCCAAAAGCCTGTCACAAGCCTAAGAGAGTGAGAACACAAGGTGCTAGGTCACAGGGCATCCAGTGTCCCATCACATCTGAAAGGGCCCAGGAGCCAGAGCCCCACACCAGATGGGCCCAAGGCTGGAACCTGCCAGGCTCACTCTCGGAGCAGCCTCTGCGGGCTGGGTACTAGGACCCCCAAGTTCAGGAAGTTGCCCAGGGCAGACCGTGTGCTCCTAGAGTGGGGAGCGGGTGCTGTCTCCCTTCCTGGGTCAGGACAAGCCTAGCCCAATGCAGGAACCAAGGGGGCAGGACTGGTGCAGATGACCCACGGTGGGAGTGTGACCCCCACTCCCAACACTCACAGGGCAGGAGGAGGGGGTGCAGAGGGGGCAGGGAACCCAGATGCATCTCTCAGCAGGGCTGCTGGCGCTCGGGACAGGCCTGCTTACGGGGAGCACTGACCTCTGTCTTCACTCTGATAACCCCTTCCTCCGTCAGTGTGCT
Source organism: Capricornis sumatraensis (assembly GCF_032405125.1). NCBI lineage: Eukaryota > Metazoa > Chordata > Mammalia > Artiodactyla > Bovidae > Capricornis > Capricornis sumatraensis. The sequence continues at coordinate 49,388,169 of NC_091083.1, forward strand.
GGTCTCCACCACAGGAAAGCCTTCTGCCTGCAGGTCTAGAAATATTTTCTGGGAACACAACGGATGAGTAAACATGAGCTGCGCCATTTATTCTCAGTTCCCATCCACAAACCGTCCTCCTCAAACAGGTGCTACAGATGCTAATCACAACAAACACCTCTGTGGTTTCTAATTCTTCTGAAGAACATCTCCTCAAAACTGTTATTTATTTGTCCCTAAATCCTGCTGTGATTAAGACAAGGCACATTATGGGGAGAATCAAACCAGAGTGCAGCAAGCAAACCTGAGGCACTCAGGAACATTCTGTGAGGCCGACCCTCCTGAAGAGAACCTTGGCAAAAATCAACATATATCTTCACAACGCTCTCAATGTTGTTCTTTATAAATACCTGGCTTCCTCAGCCTAAGATAATTCCTGAGAAAACACCTCAGCAACAGGTACGACCACTAAGACCCTAAGAGGGACGCCACCTGCGCCTCCACCAAGGCTACCGGACACCTCGCTGCCGGCCTGACCACACGCTCCCAGTCCAGAAACAAGTGCCCAGCTCCGGACTTCAGGCTGCTCAGGATGGAGCACTGCTTCCCTCCTAGGCGCCTCCTCCCTGGAAACACCAATCACAGCATGACCAGTGTGGCCACCTGCACCCATGCCACCTGCCCAGGTGCCCACCTGAGAGACAGCCCTTCCCAACAAGCAGCTCCTGGGGCTGCCGCTCTGACCACAGGCACTGCCAGCCCCACGACCTCTGAGAGAGGCCACAGAAAACCTCATGGTCTCTCTGCCACTGATGGGCATCCGTGAGGTTACAGCGACTCAGTCACTAAGGACCTAATCTCAACCATAAAACAGTTTACCCTGTGAACCAGCGTCACTAACATTCCTTCTCAACTCTGGCTGTGGGAGACGAGGTTCAGAATCAGCAGGAAATTTTGAAAACATCGAGGTGACTTACCTGATTGTCCTCAGAAAGCTCAGAGATCCTCTTCACATCACATTTGTTTGCTACGACGATAAGGGGCTGCAGCGAGGAAGAAAACTAATGAAATCATCACCTTCACCCTTACTCACGAGACCACACAGGCCCACACCCACCTTGTTGACAAAGAGTGGCCTGAGGTTCCGGAAGAGTTCCAGCTGCTCCTCGAGCCCATGGCCGCACTGCTCTGACAGATCCATCACGTACAGCACCGCAGCTCGCAGGTGGGCCAGAGCCGTGATGGCCTGCATCTCGATGGTGTTGCGGTCCTCCAGAGGGTGGTCCAGGATCCCAGGGGTGTCCACCACCTGTGGGCAGACAAGTCAGCCCAGCACACAGGCCAAGGGTGCCTACAGACCTAGACCAGCCCTGATGGAGCTCCCCACTGACCACGGTGAAGGAACAAAGCAGTGGGAAAGGACAAGTGAAGACCAGGGGAGGGGCCCTCACTGAGGAACGAGCTCACCAGCGATGCTGAGGGCTGGATGGAAAGAGGATTGCTCTTTCTATGAGCCCTGGATTAACCAGCACACCCCCAAGTGCTCAGAACAACACCACTGTTTATAATATTACATTCAACTGTGGACAGAGGCTGCGCCACCCATTCTGGGTTTCTGAGGATGCATCAATCAGAAGTCCTGCCGTAAGCAAAGCACAGATGCCACACCGGGAGCTGCTGTGTCCCAAGTTCACCCGAGGATGGACAGAGGCCCCCATGCTGCCCTGGAACCTGTCCATAGGGGGTGGGGGGTGCTCCTGGCAACCCAGGACCTGCTCCCCAGGCTCCCAGGACATGGGCAGACCCTCATCGGTGGGAAGCCCAGAGCCGGACGCCAGGAATGAGCCAGGCCAGCGCTCACCTGCCAGCGCAGGTACTTGTAATCCATGTGCCCCACAAACAGAGACTTGGTGGTGAAGGCATAGGGCTGGACGTCCACATCCGCTCTCGTTACCTAGAACAAACCATAGGTACTGACTTTCACATCCTCCCAGAACCAACTTGCCTCAGCCACACAGCATCAAGACTGTCGGGGGTCAGAAGGGACTCCATGACACCTCACGTGACTAGACTGCTAAGACAGGAGCCAGCACCGACCGGGCAGCCCCCTCAGCCTACACAAGCAGGTCCTCGGTCAACGCTGGGGCAGCACCAACCTTGTTGATAAAGCTGGACTTGCCAACGTTGGGGTACCCACACAGAAGCAAGGTCCTCGTGTTCGGGTCAATGGTGGGCAGACGGGACAGATGCTGACGCACTGTGAGAAGGCGAAGGTAAATGTGCTTAACTTAATGAAAAAGCTTAAGCAACTCAAAGCTGACGGTCTGCTCAACTTACCTGTACACTCCAGGCCTGTGGCCATGTTACCACACTCCAACAATGATCACACACATGACAAGAAAACATGAATGAATGGAGGGACCAGCTGCAGGGGCATCCAGGCTGAACCCAGAACCCTCCTCCCAGGTCCAAACAGCATGGGTTCCCACCCAGCAGACTGAGGTGGGGCCCAGACCACACAACCCAGAGGACTGAGCAAGAGAGTAGAGTCTGAAAGGGCAATTCAAGCGAGCGTGTGCTCTAGCACCTCCTGGCCTACAGGGCTCCTTTCTTAACGAGCAACCCTCGGGACCTCGACTGCTGCAGCAGCACCACTGGGCAGGCCACCTAAAGACGTAACCGATGACTGGAAGCACTGTCAAAGCAGCTCAGAGTTATGATCTTGTTGCAAATTACATGCAAGATGCTTGGGGAGGGGATCAAAATCAAATCAGTTAAAAATAATTGAAATGTAAAAATATATACGCATACAAAACAGCACAAAGTTGTTTCTGTAAAAATTGTTCTACATTAATTCAGAAATCGCCTACTGAATAAAACTACCAGGTACCAAAACTGGAGTAGCAGTTTGATGCTAACATGTTCCACACTAAAATGTCAGCAACAGGTAAAACTACGGGTCACTTTATTTTTAGATATTTTGGTATCTCCCCACCATTTATAATGTATATGCCTTGCCTATTAAATCTGAAAAACACAAATGTTTTTAATAGTGCTGCTGCTGCTGCTGCTGCTGCTGCTGCTAAGTCGCTTCAGTCGTGTCCGACTCTGCGACCCCATAGACAGCAGCTCTAACATGTAAGTATTAATTAAGTTCTAGCTGCTTTTTCAATCACATCTAATCTGTTAGACTTTCTTACAGGCTAGACTGGGAAAAATAATTTGTTCCTTTGATCTCTACAACAAAACAAAAATAAACATTATAAAAATAACTCTCGACAATAATCAAGTACTTTAACAGAATGCACTAACAAGTAGTTAGTTGCTGATGCATAACCAGTACCTTGTTCCAAATATTCCAAACTCTGCTTCTGTCTTTTGATAATAGTACACATCCGCCCGAGAGCAGCGCGTTTCAGTTGCTTGCAGCGGTACAGAGAATCACCATATTTCATGAGCCGCACATAATCTTTAGCAACGCTGAAAAACAGAAAAACGTGTAAGATTTTGCTCTCCTTTGACAGTAACTTCAAAAATGCTATAGTAAGAAAATCCCTTACTTGTCCACTAAATTTTTGGCAATGTTTATTTGTCCTAGAGCCAACTTGTAATGATCCTTGTCATAGAGAATGTTCATCAAATCTGCATAAAATGGATGAATATCCTGTAACAAGAACAAGAGAATGGTCACCTTGGCCTGGCAGCTTCTCCTCCTGTGTGTGGATAACACTTGAACATAACTTCCTAGGGAAACACATCACACCTTCTGCTCTTCCTCATCACCCACCCTCCCCCCTCAATATTCTCCCCAGGTCTCTCTCAGTGACTATTTAGTCACAGAAAAAAAAGAGAGTCAGCAGGTAAGTGAAGTCCACCTGCCTTGTGCAGGCCTGGCCAGGCCCAACTCCATCTGGGCACCAGAGCCCACCACTTGGGCTTGAAAAGAGAGCTCCAGAAATACTTTCCCATCCATCCAGCCAGTCCCATCAACCTATAAATGTGCTGTTATTGCCGAAAACTTAAGAAGATAGTTTTAAAACCCCCGTCTCTTTGCTCCTCTTCTATTTGTACAGGCGTTTCCTGGTGCTGTCACCTCATCCTTACTGCATTTTTCATCCTCATGTACTTTCTGAAGTACCTGCACTTTCCCCAGAAACTATACCCTCATCCAGCCAGTGGCCACTAAGCACTAACATCAAGTCCTAGAATTTTACACCAGCAGTTTCTGTCACATGAACCAATCTCTTCTCTCAGCCTTAACCCACCTTCAGGGACTATCTCAGGGCAGTTGAGGCTCTCCGGCTGTATTGCAGACCCCACATCCATCATTACCTCAGCAACTTCGCAACCACGTGGTCCCACTCAGGGGCTCCACAGGCAGGGTCCACTCCTGCATCCTGCAGCTAAGCACACAGGCAGATGGCTCCGTGCAGCAGGGCCTAACTTCAGGGGCTCAATGAAGAAGGCAGCGCCCCATGAGACTGACTCTCATAAGAAAAGCACACTGACCATAAATCGCAGCAGCAAGATAACACACACTGCTGGGCCTCAAGCCACTGGCCCCATCTGAAGCCACAGGAAAGGGAGCTTTGGAAAGAAGGAGGAGAGGACACATAGGCCACCAGAACCTTAGGATTCTGAATTCAGTCCACAGCTTTCAGAATCCCAACTGTCCCCACAGCCTAGAGATTACAGAGAAAGCCCGAGGCTTTCAGAGATGGGAGTTTCACTGGGGAAACAAGATACTAAGCAATCAAAAAACCTCTGATCTGCTCCCAGTTTTGTTACTAACTTTCGGAGCAAACTTTGAGAAGTCAATTATTTCCTCTTTCCTTCACTATCAGTCAACTGAGTAGACACACCTGGTTTAACCTTGCCTGCAGGTTTATATTTACATAATCACTTTCCTCCCGCAGAGTCACTTACATCCAATTTGGGGAAATCTGTCAGAATTTGTGAGAGTCTGTCATGGTAATTCTGCTGAGTAAATTTGACTTTCCTCATATAAAAATGTCTAATGCGATGGATTTGATAATGTTTGTGGATAACTGTCGGAGTCTTTCGTTGAGTCTTCGATAATGTCAGGTCAATAAAGTCCTGCAATAAAATAAGACAGTTACACCAAAAATGTCTCCTTTCACCCACTTATTTGAAATCACCTTAAAAGACTAATGTTCAACAATGTATTTTAAACTACAAACACTTTTTCTATTTTAAACTACGAACACTTATTCTACTTAAATCTTCAGTGTAAAGCTCTGTTCATCTTTATGGTTCCTTGCCTTTATGAAAACACTCAGCAAATGCCTGCTGAAATAAATTTTATCCCACACTCTTGACATTATCGTAAATTCCATATACCTAAAACCATCTGAAAGGTAAGTACCCAGAAAAATCAAGCACAAAGCAGGAAAAAAGAATGTTTTAAGGATAAACAGTTCTACTATTTCGGTTTGTGTGTCTCCAGTTTTGACAGCACACAAAATAACCAGTAAGACTAAAACCCGCTGTTTTCAATTTCCCAAGGTAAGGTGGACATGAAAGACTCCGGCATGAAGTCCAGAGCAAGCCGTCCAAGGATATCGGCGTGCAACGCTGTCTGCTCTGGGAAGCACAACGCCGGCTCTGGGAGGCACGCTGCCGCCAGTCCTCGCAGACCCACCTACTTCATAGAGCTTCCTGACTCTCCCCCTCTCCTCCGGGCAGATCCCAACCCCCTGAGGGCCCTAATCTCTGAGGAAGGACCCCCAGAACCCAACCCCCGAGGGCCCTAATCTCTGAGGAAGGACCCCCACTCTCTGGGAGGACCCCAAACCAGGGGGCCCAAATCTGGAGAGAACGTGATCTAAGAAGGGGCCTGGCGGGGAAGGCGGCCCCTTCCAGCCCACCGTTACAGACCGGAGCTCCAGCGTCCCGCGACCTAGCCAAGAAAAGCGGAGGCAGAAGGGCCCTTGGGGCCTCTTACCTTGGCGGACGGCACCACCGTGATCTTCTTGAAGTTGTAGTGCGCCATGCCGGCGATTCGCCACGAGGGGACAGCCGTCCGGACATCCGCCGAGGAGCCGGGAATAACTTCCGCCGAGAAGGACGAGACTTCCGCCTGCGGTGCGTAGGCGGTGCGTCAGTTCCGGCGCTCCCTGCTCTCCGCGCACCGCCTCGGAGTCACACAGCGCCCTCGCCGGGCCAGAGGAGGGGTCGCAGGGCCAGGGCGGAGGGCGCGCGCGGCGGGAGGACTGCGCCGGGAAGGCGGCGCTGAGGTCCGGTTCCCACCGCGGAAAGGAGAGGGTCTTGAGAGGCCTCCCCGGGCATCTGTGCTGCCCAGCCGGTCCAGGGCCTGGCTGACCTGAGCCAGGGGTCTGGGGGGCCTTTGGGAGCCTGGGGGGTGAGGGTGGGCGGGTCAGAGGGGCTCGGAGGGCTCCAGGGGTCTCGGGGAGTCTGGGGGTCTCCGGAGATCGGGGGGTCTGGGGGAGCGGGCGCGGGCTCTGGCTGGGTGAGAGGAAGGTGGGGGGCGCGCGGGTCTGCTCTTTGCGCGCTCACATCGCTTCTCCCCCGGTGAGCGCGCTTCCTTTTTTTTAAATTTTTTGGTCGGTGAGGCGGGTGGGATCTTAGCTTCCCCACCAGGGATGGAACATCCGCCCCTGCACTGAAAGCTCAGTCTTAACCACCGGACCCCCCGGGAAGTCCCCTGCTGAATCTTATTAAATAAAGGTCGTGGAGGCCCAGCCGTGTGCGGCAAGGGACACCTCTCCTCCCCCGCGAGGCCGCGCTGGCGACCCTACACCACCACCCCATCTTGGCCCCACCGGAACTGCCAGCCTTCCCCCAACCCAGGCCAGCCGCAGGCCTTTTGTCCCTCTTCTTCCTCAGGAGCCCTTCATCTATCCCTCCGCCTCGGTGACTCTGGCTCTTGTCTTAGCATCTCTGCTCCCCTGACCGTGGCTAACTGACCTGCCCACTGCCTTGCCCCAACGAACTCCACCTGGAACTTTGCCCCCCACCTTTGCTCTGCCTGCCGAGGGTGGCCCCAAATGCCTCTATGGACCAGACACTTCCAGTCAGTTGTGCACTGTCTGCGGGCACAATTCCAGATTTGCAGCACAGCCTTTCTGAGAATCAGACTGCAGATGGGTCCATCCCCGGGGCCCTGTGAAGGGGGGCAGTCCCTCCCCTCCTACTGCTACTGCAAGAGCAGAAGGGGCAGCCAAGAGCCAGGCTGACCTGCTGTGAGTGCAAAACAGGCTGCTGGTGAGATGAGGTCAGGAGGAAGGAGATGGCCCCCGAGACCCACAAAACCCTACAGATGAGGAGCAGGGCAGGAAAAGCCCACCCAAAGCAGAGGGCTGTGGTCGGCTCCATGGCTGCCCTCTGCAGCCGACGGAGAAGGCTGGGGCACTGAGACACTGGCCTCCGTAACTTGCTAAGGGGTGGCCACTCCCTTGTAGAGCCCAGGACCACATCCTTCGGGAAACTGTACCTGCGTGTGACCGGGTGTGGTGCACTGTCCAAAGCACCTGCCTACATGTGAACTCATTTCAACCCTACAGCAACGCTGTGAATGGGCGGGGAACCAAGGCCCAGCAAGGCTGCCACTAGCCCGTCACAGATAAGGGGCAGCAGTAGGGCTTGAAGCCGGGTGGCCGCCCACGTCCCTGCTGTCCACCAGCAGCTGCTCTGCCCCTGCATCATCTCCACACCCCTTGACTTCTCAGATCCTTTTAGCAAGTCCTCTCATTCTTACATGAAAACGTCTCCTGCTGCTGCTAAGTTGCTTTAGTTGTGTCTGACTCTGTGCGACCCCATAGACGGCAGCCCACCAGGCTCCCCCGTCCCTGGGATTCTCCAGGCAAGAACACGAGTGGGTTGCCATTTCCTCCTCCAATAAACGTCTCCTACACTCCCCAAATTCCAACACAGAAGGTAATTCTAGAGAGAGGATTCTCTTAATCTGTCACTAGCTGTACTGCCCTTTTTTTGTGTCTTGGGTGTTATAAGTGTGCCTCTTGAGTCTGTGGCACTTCCAAAGGAAGCCTGAGAGGTGATTAGACTCGTCAGGATCATTTGCTTAACCCCAGACAGCTGTGCCCACCGTTCCTGAGACGCACAGAGCCATGCTCACACCCCTCTCTCTTCCTTAGGTACCTGTGTGTCCCTCAGCCTTCCCCTTTCACTCTTATATGGTCCATTTCTCCTCCTTAAAAACTATTCTATTTAGATAAATGGTTGAATTTGCTCTGAATAACAAATATCCTTTCTTTAGCTCTTAGCTCTAAGCAATAATAAAACAATTTCTTACCAGTTGTGTAGGACTGTAACATTTACAAAGTGCTTTACTTTTTAGTATCAATAATATTCTCAACAAGCTTGTGATGTGGCACTAAACCAAGACAGAGGCTTGCTTCTCCCCAAAGGTGCTCCAAGTGACAGGACCCCAGGCCCTGCTGAAGGCCAGCATCTTCTCAACTGTCCCATAACTTAGTCATGTATATAGACAGAATATGGAGGGGGCAGAATGTTTTTTTTTAATGGTGATAATATAAGATATCAGATACATGATTTTCTTGGTTTTACGAAGAACAGTTGAAGTCTCCCTGTTCAACAGAAAAGAAGAGGAACCACTAGAGAAACCAGAAATGTAACCTTGACAAAGAGAAAGCACATTAAAAATATCCCTGTCAGAGGAAAACCTCAGAGGACTTCATACATCCTGTTAATGAGAGGTGGAAAGGTCCTCGGTATTTTTACGATTCAGCCGTGAGTCTGAAATCATATTCACCTAAAATGCTAAACTCTTGAGCTGCTGACAAGCCCTGCACTCGCAGCTATGAGAGCCATGTTGAGTGACCCATCTTCAATGCCCTGGAAAGAGGCACTCGCACGCAGACCACTGCGAATCAACTCTGTATGGAAACCTCATCAGGGCAGCACGTGGTCGTGCCCTGAGCGTTGCCACAGAGCGTGTTGAATGCCTAGCTTCTCATCAGGGAGTATCAGTTCAACGTGTGGTGAAAGAATCGGCACAGTCACACAGAACCTGAGCTATATGCCAGCTTTTGAGGGACAAGAACTAGCACGTGAAACCCTGCCCTGGTGTCTGTGTGCCCAGGCCACGGGCGAAGCCCTCTGCTCAGCCACCAGGCCCATCTGGATGGACACACGAGCACTATGACTCGGGGGTAAAGAGACCCAGAGGCAGGGCAAGGCACCGAGGCAAAGCGCCAAGGATCCATTCAGCCTCCATTCCACCGGCCCGGGCATGGCTTCCTGGGGGCAAGTATATGTCCAGACCACACGTCCCTGGACAAGCAGCTGGGCTCCCAGGACCTTTCTCAGGAGAGTGGATGAGCCAATGGCCAGTTCCCGAGCTCATGGTGCCCGTGTACCAGGGTGTCCAGTGACCAGGGCTCCTCAGGCTACGAGCCTGGTGAAGGACACTCCCTAGGGTGCCCAGCGTGCTTTCTGGTGACTTCTGGCCACCAGGGCACTTTGCAGCCAAAGGGCTTGTCCCCAGGCCTCTTTATGTTGGGATTGGTCTCCCTACTTTGCTGCCTTGTTGCTATAGTTCTGATTGATGAAAAGTACATCCTGCAGCAGAGTCTGTGCCAGGAACTGTGACCAAACTTCATACCTAAAAGGAGCCTTTGTGTGGGGATTAGTCATGTAGCCGTAGGTCACGCAGATCTGGCTTGAGACGTTAGGACCCACGCACCTGGCGGTCCCTCCCTGCATCCCCAGAAACTGTTCTGGTGGCTTGTCCAGTATGACTCGGGTGTCCCCCAGGTCCAGCTTACTTCCCACGGCCCCTCGAGGGCAGACTGTATGCCCTCCTGATGTTTACCGCTCCGGCAGCACTGCCCAGGGCCTCTGAGAAGGACAGCAGAGGTCAGCCCACGGAAAGCTGGTGCAGCCGGGGGCAACACTTGCTCTGTGCTCCTTGGGGTTCCCCCTTTCACGGCTCCACCCTCAGCTCCGGACCTCCAGCTAACAGCAGTGGGGGGGCCCTCGAAGGGGTGAACCCAGACACCTGTCTCACGGAGTAGTCAGGCAGTGCCTAACCCCAGATGAGGCAGCTTGGCTGCAGGGGCAGATAGGAGGACAGCTGCCTGGTGAAACTGGGTGCCTGCTCCTTGTGGCCGCACATGACTCTCCCCAGAGACAAAGTGGGGCAGAGAGCCCCACTCTGGGAGCCCAGAGAGAACACTCCACGGCTGAGACTTTATGATACAGCAGAAACGACTGCCTAAACCCCAGGGAAGCCGCTTACTTTCCTCAGGGAAAATCTGAGAATGGAGCCAACAGCTGACCAAATGACTTTATCAGGCAAACAAGCCCACACCCATGGTGCCAGGCTTCTGGGTGACTTCCCTCAGGCAGCACTCTGCCCCCCTGTGAAGTCCAGCATTCCTGGAAGTCCAAAGGCCTGGTCCCTGTCCCTCAGCCATCCACACGTCCAGTGAGTGTGGCATGTGTGCAAGCTCGCTGCCAAGTCACCCTTCCAGGTGGTAAATGGGGAAATCGAACAAGCTAACTTGTTACTGCAAAGACAAACATAAAGCAACTTTTAAATATCATTCATGTGGCTTCGCTGAAAACAGATTAATATCAAAACTAATGTTTTCACCTAAACAGTGAAAGTGTTGAGACCTTAGCAGGAAGGCAACCGGTAGCTCTGATGTCCTGGCCTGCACCTTCTGGGCTCGGTCTGGAGACCCCCGATTGCAGATGCCATAACTGGACTCTGCTAGCAGAGGCACCCTCCTGCCCACACACTCAGAGCCACCTCGAGGGCCTTTGTCGCAAGGGGATTAGCCTGGGCCCTGTGGCACCGGGCAGTCCATACGACCGCTGACCTGGCTAAGCCACTGAACTGTTACATCGTCAGCATCTAGCACACTGCTTGTCCATAAGCCAGGCTTAATCAGCACCGGTCAAATGAATCAGTATATTCAGCTACGTTCAGACAGCAGTGTCTGTGAACCAGACACTTTTACAGTGTCTTTACAAATTGTCAATAATTTGACTCACATACCAGCTCTCTGCAGAAGCACCATCACTGACTCTGTTTCACATGAGGGGAAATGAGGCACAGAGCCACTGAGTCAGCTCCCTGTGGTCACACAGCTCATCGGACTTGGAACCGGAGCTCCGACCTGACTGCCCAACCGCCAAGTCCAGCCCTTAGTCACTGCGGATGGTGAACAGGGAATGAACGATCTTTCAGGGGCCCCACTGAGCCCCCAAGGGGCCTGCAGCCTGAGGTACCAGCGCCCTTGTGGCTGACTCTCAGGCTTACTGGATGGAAGCTCCTGAGACCAGAAGACAACCTTGATGTGGGGTGGACTAGGATCTCGGGCAAGCCGCCCTGGGATGACCAGCTGGGCGCCCGTGCACAGCTACACCACAGGGTGAGGGGCGAGAACTCGGGGGCACTGGCACCCAGCTTAAATACATGGGCCACCTGCTGACAGAGGCATCCCTCAGACCCAGAGTCCACTTGCAGCTTGTTAAAACAGCACTTCTAAAGACCAGCCCTGAAAATCTCCCGAGCAGACAAAGCAGTGTAGTCACGCAAGCCGAGCTCAGTTCTGCTGCTTTTGTGAGAATCACTTGACTCCTTGACTCTGTCTCTGGAATCGTGAGCAAAACTTAAACTTGTCTCCTGAGGATGCTATGAGGTCACCACTGACCAATTCCCCATCATTTAGGAAAATTCTAGAATCATAACCAGTCATAGTGAAGATGGTGGAGGAAGTGCACTGTGGACTCCAGGGAGCCCAAGGGAAGCTTGCCGGGTCTGGAATGGGGTGTCTAAGAAGGGGAGTGGAGGGCACACTGGTCTGGGCCTGGGCCACCCATCACTGAGAGGACCAGGAAGAGCCTGAGAACATGGTTGGTGCTCGGCTGGAACATGGCGAGGGGGCTGCTCAATGCAGCCGTCTGTGCTGTTTGGTGTCGAGGCTGGGGCCAGAGATACAAGGGTGGGAACCATGGACACACAGACGACCCTACAGCTCCAACCTGACCACAGATGGAGCAAGGAAGGTGGGGGAGGGGTGTGGGGAGGGTGGGATGGAGGAGGCCCTCCTGCACTCCACCCTCAGGGCCGGAGCCCGCCCACCACCCTGGCCGGGGCTCAGGAAGGGCCAGCCCTGCCCACTGTGCTCTTCCTGCCCCGAACTGGCATTTGGCCTTAACCTGCAGCCCACTGGGCCGGAGTCCTGAGATCCGCCGCGGTCCAGCTTCGCCCCCAGGGCCTGGGATCTGGCCGGTTCCCAGGGGAGGAATACCCCTGTGAACACACCGCTGTCTGGAGTCTCCTGGCCTGTGCTGTTCTGCATCCTCCCCACCTCTCACTGCAGGAGGGCGGCCCCCAGATCCCAGCGCCCAGGACTCAGTTACACCAGCGGCCTAACCACAGCTCTGCAGCCTGGAGTCCCCTGGCATCTGCAAGAGCCAGACTGTGGCTGAGGCCCTGGGGTCCAAGGTGAGACCCGACAACAGTGCAGTGGCAGGAGGGACAGGGAGATCCAGGACTGAGCGCCTGGTGCACCCCATTCTTGGCTGGATGTGCTTCGGATCTTCTCTGACTTGACCCATACAGAATCCTGTGAAACATGTTGTACTCCTATTTAACAAATGAAACCAAGATTCACAGAGGCTGAGCAGCTCACAGAGCCCCAGCCAGGGAGTGGGGAGCCTCGGCTTTAATCCACACCCTCGGTCCCAAGCCCTCATTTCCACTGACCAAGACACCTCCCACCCACCATCTGGGTGCTTGCACTTGAACCCTGGTCTCTCGTTTAATCCTCACATCAGCCCTGTGAGTCCACCCTTTCAAAACATCAGGGACCTGAGGCACAAGAGACTTGCCTGGGGTCCCCCCAGCAAGCAGGTGGTGCCAGAGAAGGAATGCAGCTCCAGAGGAACACCCATCACACCATCAGCATTACTTCATTTTCTCATATACTAATGTCTAGACATATAGCCTGCCCCGTCCTAAAGGAACACAAGGAAAGTAACAAAAAATATACTCTGCTCTACAGCGGGGGGTGTATGAAATAGGAAAAATCCAGAACAAAGGTAAAGTCAGAAAGGAACAGGTAACTGTCATCACGAGCTTTGGGGATGAGTGTTTGGGGGAGCTAGCAGCAGCCCTGGGGGAGCCAGTGAGGTGAACCCTGCATGCATGGGTTTGCTTCTCCTGTTTCAAGGATCATGACCTCCTAGATTCTGTCTGCTTTTGTTTCAGCTCTGACATCTTCAAACTATTATTTTTAATATTTAATTCAGAGTTTATAATTATTATTAGCAAGAGAGTGAGTCCCCCGAAAATCCACTTTGCCATGGCCTAAAATAGACTTCCCAGAATATTTTCCCGATGTGCAAGTGTGTTCAGGCCACTGAATAATGTGAAATCAAGATCAGACATTGTTACAAACTGAGGAAAAAACACTTTTTTTCCCGACTGTTGTTACAAAATAATTTTGGTCACCTCCATGTCCCATTGTTTGTATTATATAATTTGGGGACATGTTGTATACTTAAAGAGGAATATATCACAGTAATTTCTTCCTCATTTACATCTTCACTTATCCTGTGTTTAACACCTGAAGCAGTACCTAGAACTTAATAATTGTTCACAAGAGTAGCAAAAATAATTTTTACAAGCCTGTTGCAAATAGAAAGGAAAAGTTACTTTTCTACACTTTGAACAAATATTTGAACTGATTGAAGCCTTGAAATTTCCAATAAAATAAAAAATAATTAAAATTAAAGAACAAATGTCTGTTTTAAGAGTTTGCTCAAATAACCTTTTTCTAAATGAGTGTTTGGGTTGAATAACTGCCCAGAAACAGGGCGTAAACACCACACAGGCAGCTTAGCACACACGTGTGTGTGTGTGTGTGTGCGCGTGTGTGCACACACGCATGCTGGCGCACTAATGCCACTTTAATTGGTTTTGCAAATGCTGACAACTTCACCTGACACACAGCACACCCGTCACCGGAGGACAGGCACGCCAAGCCCAACACTTGGAGCACTGAGACATCCTGTAATAAAACTCCAGCCTGGCCTGGAAGCGACACTTGGAATGTTTCCGTTCTTTCTTCTCAATCTCTGTCTTCCATTTCCTTTGCCTCTAATTCTGCCTGTTGAGCTTCCAGGTTTTACTTCAAATTTCTTCTCTCTTGATGCTCAGTGTAGCCTTCTAGTTACCATTTAAAAAAAAGGAAAGAAAAGAAAGGAGAACAAATTCCTTAGACCTAGAAGGAAGGTCTAGGAAGGTCTAGGCTGTATCTATGGAAGAAGATACAGCCCAGCTTTGAGAAGGATCAGAGCTGCTATAGCTGGTGCTCGTCCTAGGAGCCAGAGTAAAATTGCTCTTCAGCTGCTGTTGGTGCCAGTTGATATGATGAGGAAGCCTCAGCACTGCTCTCAGGGGAGGCCGTGTAAATATTCACAGCCACTCGGAAAGACAGTCCTGCCCCCACATTGGGGTGGGGATTCCAGTGATTCGTACATGGAGTCCAGATGTACAGGGCCTGGCAGAGAGCCCTTGGTGCCATCTACACCACCAATCACGGCATTTTCCTTTGAAACACCCTGAAGGAGAGACATCAACTCAATTTTCCATTTACGAGTAAAGGCTCGCGGTTTCTCAAATCTTTCCATTCTATTGCCAGCTAGCATCGATGGTTATAAATTTCATCTTAAATTAACTAAACTCCTCTTTCCAGAATGTGCTACTCATTGGTTGCTCTGCCATGGAACTATGCACATGTCTAGTTATCTAATCCATAAATGCAAACATGCCAGACGACTGTAGTTTTTTCTTTAAGTCAGCTTACATCCACATCTGTGCCTCCTTCTGGCGGTGTTGGTGGTAGGATCTAATCTCAGTGAGGAGAGTTGCCGCTCCCACCCAGTAAACCCGAGCAGTGAAAAGGCCCAAGGGGACAGTGGAGGCCCATATTCAGGACGTTCCTATCGTGACCACCCCACGCTCATCCTTACTGGAAAGCTCAGGGATGCGGGGGGTGTGCCCAGGGCTGTACTCCCCAACAACAGCCCTAAAGTAGCACTTCTCTAGTGCAGAGAGTGAGGGCTACTCTCTAGCTGCAGTGCGCTGGCTTCTCTACTCCTGCAGAGCAAGGGCTCTAGGCCACTCAGGCCTCAGTAGCTGCAGCGTGTGGACTCAGTAGCCGTGGTGCCTGGGCTTTGTTGCTCGTCAGCATGTGGGATCTTCCCAGACCAGAGCTAGAACCCATGTCTTCTGCATTGGCAGGTGGATTCTTTACCACTGACCGACCAGGGAAGCCCCTGCCCAAGTCTTTCTTACAATATGGTGCCAAGACCTGGTGCCTGGACATGGTCTGCACCAGGCAGAGAACTAGAGTCAGGGGCCCCTTGCTCCCAGCGTTGCGACACGACAGCATTCTCCCGCGACACACCGCCCTGCCGGCCCATCCTGAACTCGCCGTCAAGACGGAGGAGAGCGGCCTCTTCCTGGAGCCTTCTCCAGAACACCCACCTGGGCTTAGGGACAGCCCACATGTCCAGGAGCTCACTCCCAGTGCTACCACAACTTCTCTAGACGTTCCCATCACTCTCAGTTCATCAGCCAAACTCTTCTTTGTGGTTCTAAGGCATTTCTGCTTTCTGAAAGATCATCGGCAAAGCAGATGAAACTGTCAGATGCTGGACTTTCAGGAGAACCAGGTTTACAATGGCTCACCAGGAAGGCAAAGTCTCCATCCTCGTCTCCATACTCATCGACTCATCTTTACAAAGCTTTGATCAGAGGGACCTCATTAACATCTCTATCTGCATCTATAGTTAAGATGCTCACATGGGGCACAACGCTATCGATTTAGGCTAATTGGAGGTAAAGCCAACGGAATTAGTGAAAAGTCAAGTACATCTAAGGAACCAAAAACATGCTAATAAAGGGTTACTAAGTAGAGAAGACTCATTTAAGGACAAGACTCGTTTTTACTAGAGAAAAAACTCTCTAAGGATCCCTTCAATTAGCACACAAATGGTTTGAGTGGTTCATCTGTAATGTTTGACCTCAGTTTGCTCTCAAGCAGCATTACTTGCTTTAAAGAGCCTTTTATGAACTCGAAGGCAGAGTACAGCTTCAGCCAATGAGATTATTACAAATTACCAGTTTCCAAATTAATGAAGTTTTTATGCTGTAAGGAGTACAGGGTCTTGGAGACAGAATCTCAGTGGCTATTGAATCTAAATGTCTGTTAACTGCTAAAGGCCCGCTCGAGAATTTTTCCTGAGCAAGGACTATGTAACAGACCATGTTACATGGTCTACTGGGAGAGAAGAGGGAGGGAGGTGTGAGTTACTGTAGGCGGTGGTTAGAACTTGGGGCTTCTGTGCACACCTTCAAATGGAAGGGAGAGGGGCAAGGAGGTTCCTGTGGGAAGAATAAGCTGCTGTCTTTAGGAAAGACAATGGGTTTTTAGGAAAATGCACAAGAGATATGAGAGTTTAGATATTGTTTGTCAGGTGCAAGTGGTCTCACCGTCTTCTTCACTGTCACTGGGATCCCCAGATAGGCGGCTCATGGGATGCTGACTCTCAGTATTGTGCTGGGAGGAGAAGCCGCCCCGAAGAGGAGCCCCCTTTCGTCAGGTCAGGGGAGCTTTGAGAAGGCTTGTTTCTGCATCTGTTGAATAAAATACTGCGAGTTTAGTTTTCATACCAACTCTAGGCTTCTGAGTGGATTCCTAACAGTCATAAACTCTTTCCTGGTTTAAAAATAAAGGCAAAAATTTTAAGTCTGTCAAGAGTATAATTATTTCCCAACGACGGCTTGGTGGCTGGTAGGAAAGGGGCCATCTTCCGTAGAAAAGAATGCTTATTTATTTCAAGACACATGACTGAGACAGGTCCAAAGTGCCACAGAGCCCTGCTGTCTCACCGCAGATAAGCTGTTGGCAAGAGCTGTCATATAACAGCTGCATGTATGTGAGACAGTGAGCTTAGCATGTGAGCAAGGGCATGCATTTCTCCTGTTTAATTTTTTTTTCTTTTTTAAAAAAATATTTATTCATTCATTTTTGGCCGCTCTGGGTCTCTGTTGCTGTGAGAGGGCTTTCTCTGGGTGCGGAGTGCGGGGGCTTCTCTCCAGCTGAGTGCTCGGGCTTCTCACTGGGGTGGCTCCTCTTGTTGCAGAGCACGGGCTCTAGAGCACAGGCTCAGCAGTCGTGCCACACAGGTTTAGTTGCCCCGAGGCCTGTGGGATCTTCCTGGAATAGGGATCGAACCCACATCCTCTGCATCGGCTGGTGGCTCCTTAACCACTGGACAACCTGGGAAGTCTGACGTTCACTTCTTGATAGGAAAACTGTTATCATCCTACAAGATGAGAATTAGGTATTTAAAATATCGATTTTCTGCCCTAGAAGGGGAAGTTTCTATGTGACTGCCTGGGTGGGGTTGGCTTCCCCATCCACCTTATCTTCACCTTCCCCGAAGTATCCTCACAGAGACACAGGAGGTTTCTGGACAGATGTACATCAAACAGCCCAGAATCCTGTCTGGGCAGGCACAACTTGCTTCCAAGTGGGGCGGCCTGAAAATGGACAACGAAGTGCTCTTTATTTGTGGTGAACAGAAGGCTCGGTCCTGTCCGAGCACTGACTCTGCCTGTGGTTCTCAGGATTCCGCTCTCTCAGAGCCGCATCTTTGATCAGGATCAATCAGGAGGATCCCATGACTGTTGCTGGCTGTGCTGAGTCTGCATAAATAAAGAATTCTCATTCAGAAATAGGAGGCCATGTGCAAGACCACAGGGAGCCAAGAAGAGAACGGCAGCTAAGGTGGGAAACAAAAGAGGTGAACGAAGCCTGCACACTGCCGGAGACAAACTGAGCAGATCCACCTGGTCCTGAGACAAACCTGAGACGGCAGGGCAGCAGCAGCAAGGCAGTGCCTGCAGGGAAGCCACCACGTGGACACGAGGACGCAGCGGGAGGGCCGAGCATGCCTCGCTTTCCAGTCCTCGCCTCTTTTCCCGCAGCCAACACAGTGTTCACTTGCTCTTGTTCAGCCGCTCAGTTGTGTCCAACACTCTGTGACACCATGGACTATAGCCCGCCAGCCTCCTCTGTCCATGGATTTCCCAGGTGAGAATACTGGAGCGGGCTGCCATTTCCTCCTCCAGGGGATCTTGCTGATCCAGAAATTGAACCCACATCTCTTGCATTGCAGGCGGATTCTTTACCACTGAGCCACAGGGATTGCTCAGTACTGGATCTCAGAACGTGTTCAACCACTTTTCAGACATCTGATTACTGGGCAGGCAGTCCCAACACGTGCATGCATGCTAAGTTGCTTCAGTCGTGTCCAACTCTGTGCGACCCCCTGGACTGTAGCCCACCAGGCTCCTCTGTCCGTGGGATTCTCCAGGCAGGAATACTGGAGGGGGTTGCAAACCTGTGCACACAGCTGAAGCTTCCCTGTGTGTCAGGGAGGGAGGGGAAACACAATAAGGTGAGGAGAGGGCAGCCCACCCCTCTCTCCTCAGCCTCCAGGACCTGGAGGGGCATTTGTTCTCAGGAGTAAGAACACATCCCCTTATGGAGTACTGAGGAAAAACTAAGGAAGAAGCAAACTGGGAGAAAACAAGCAGTATTACAGCTATGGAAATGCCAGGCTAACACAGGCAGAAGTTGAGAAGGTGAAAGATATGTTCTCAAAGAACGTAATTCAGCTCCTGGAGAGTTTTACTTATGCCCCACAAGTGAAGAAATTAACTCAGATGAGAAAAAAATGTTTCCCTAATCCTCTCAAGTATCAAAGTTCTAAACCCTTATAACTCGGGATTTTTCCTTTTTTAACACTTTGATCTTATTATGTTTTTGATCCTTTGATTGCTTTATCTCTTCTCAACTTATAATCAGATCTTCACAGAATCTATCCTACACAAACACACCCTTTTTACTATCTTTAAATTTTTTGAAGCACAACATACATTTGAAAATCAAATAATTGGAAACATCGATATAACAACCCCTCAGGGTATGAAATAGAACATTGGTGTCCTTCCTTTATCTCTTCCATCTTTATCTTCACTTTTCACTTGACTTTTGGGTGCTTTGTTGGTGAATCTACACCATGTTTGAAAACTCTCCTCTCATTAGAGCAGCAGCAGTCAGGAGCTGGTCTTTGAAACTGGATTGACCAGAAATCAAATGGAGATCAACAGCTCACCAGCTGTGTGACTCTGGGCAATGAACTCGTCCCTGAGCATCAACCTCCATACACATGGAATGGGAGAATGAAGGCCTGTCTCATGGCCTGTTTACTGATTAAGGAAATGGGAACCCAGCTTCTGAGCTTCAGCCTTGGTCCTGCGGTGTAGAGTAGAAGTCATGGTCTTCAAGCACCGAATGATTAAGAAATTGTGAAAATAAGTGTTAAAAAATAAGTGAATATAATTAAAGCAAAAACAAAAGTAGAGTGTTTTTTTATTTGTTCAGTTCTGTTCAGTCGCTCAGTCGTGCCTGACTATTTGCGACCCCATGAATTGCAGCACGCCAGGCCTCCCTGTCCATCACCAACTCCCGGAGTTCACTCAGACTCACGTCCATCAAGGTGGTGATGCCATCCAGCCCTCTCATCCTCTGTCGTCCCGTTCTCCTCCTGCCCCCAATCCCTCCCAGCATCAGAGTCTTTTCCAATGAGTCAACTCTTCGAATGAGGTGGCCAAAGTCCTGGAGTTTCAGCTTTAGCATCATTCCCTCCAAAGAAATCCCAGGGCTGATCTCCTTCAGAATGGACTGGTTAGTATATGAGTAATTGGGGTACTCATTCTTTCCTTTTTAACTGGAGGGTAATTGCTTTACAATGTTGTGTTGGTTTCTGCTGTACAACATCTTGAATCAGTCATAACTACATATCTATATATCCCCACCCTCTCGAATCTCCCTCACATCTACCCCCTGGGGTACTCATTCTTAAAGAGCCAATTAAAATCTATATATAGCCATATAAAATAATATCACAGGATAATCTTTTACTGACATGGGAAAATATTAATGCTGCATTGCTAAATGAAAAAATAAAGAAGAATGAAAAACAGGCATTGCAATTACAACACATGCAAAGAAAAAGATGACCCGGACACCAGGAAAAAAGGAAAAAGCAAGCAACAAAAAGTGCTGGTGAGAGTGACTAGATCTTATCTGAAACTTCAAAACAGCCACTATAAATAATGTTCAAAGAACTAAAGAAAACCATAATTAAAGAAGTAAAAAAAAAGTATGATGATGACAATGTCACATCAAGTATATAACATCAATAGAGACAGAAATGATAAAAAAAAAAAATTTAAAGAAGCAAACAGAAATCCTGAAGCTGAAAAGTACAATAACAAAAATAAAAAATTCACTAGAGGAGCCGTAAATGAGAACTGGCACTAGCAATAATTAGGAAGTTTGAAGATAGAACATAGAGATTATAAAATCTAAAGAACAATAAAGAAAAAATTATAGATTCTAGCCCAAGGGCAACTAGGAAAGGGAAAAAAAAGCATATGGATTGGAAAGGAAGAAGTAAAACTATCTCTGTTCACAGGTTACATGATATTGTATATAGAAAATCTTAAAGAACCTGTTAAAAAAGTTCTAGAAATAATAATGAATTCAAGGTTGCAAGATATAAAGTCAAAATACAAAAATGAACCATACTTCTATATATTCACATGGAACAATAAAAAAAGTGGAGTTAAGAAAATTGTATTTACAATAGCATCAAAGAGAATAAAACACTTAGGAACAACATAAGAAGTTTAGAACTTTTGAAAATTATAAAACTTTGTTGAGGAAAATTAAATAAAATCTGAATAAATGGGAAAATATCCTATGTTCATGAATTGGAAGATGTTATGTTGCTCAGATGGGAATAATCTCCAAGTTAATCTATAGACGCAATGCAATCCCTCTCCGAATCTCAGTTGGCTTCTTTTCTTTCTTTAAAAAATTAATTTATTTTACATTGCTCCAAAGATGTCCCCTTGTGAATTCCTAGAGCTCCCAAACGTAACACTGCACCTTGCAAAGGGTAAGTTAAGTAGCAGATGGACTAAGAGAGCTAATCAGCTGACCTTACAATAGGGAATTCCAGATTACCTGAGAGGGCGCAGGGTAATCACAGGGGTCCTTAAAATGGAGAGGGAGGCAGGAAAGTCAGGGTCGGAGGGCTTGTTCTCAGTACAGCCGTTGCCAGTTTGAAAGACAGAGGAATGGCCGGCCAGGAGCCAACAAACGTGGGTAGCGTCTATAAGCTGGAAAATTAAGGGACAAGTTCTCCCCGTGGGCCCCCAGGAAGGAACACAGAACTGCAGACACCTTGATTTTAGCTTACTGAAACCCATTTCAGATTTCTGGCTTCCAGAACTGTAAGAAGATTGTTGTTTAATCCACTGTCTGCAATAACTCGTTACAGCACTAATAAGAAGATAGTAGGAGATAGTACACACTTATCACTATCCACTATCTTATTTAGTCACTGACGTAATGTCTTCTCGGTTTCCCAGGTTGTGCTAGGGGTAAAGAACCTGCCTGCCTATGCAGGAGGTATCAGAGACACAGGTTTGATCCCTGTGTCAGGGAAATCCCCTGGAGGAGAGTATGACATCCCACTCCAGTATTCTTGACTAGAGAATCCCATGGACAGAGTCCATGGGGTCTCAGAGTGTTGGACAGGACTAAATCAACTTAGCACACACGGTGTCTGCCACTCTGGAAAGCATATCCATGAGGGTGAGGACCAGTTGTCTCACTGCAGTGTCCCTAGGGCCTGGACCAGTAGTGAGTAGAAGTGGTTGTTCAGTGAAGACCTCTGCAATCAGTGAAAGAGGCTAACACACACCCAAGGGGTAGAGCCTGGTGGTCCTGTGTGTTTGACAGGCATGTATAACAGAACAACATTTAGGATTCCCTGGTGGCTCAGACAGTAAAGAATCCACCTGCAATGTGGGAGACCTAGGTTCAGTCCCTGGGTTGGGAAGATCTCCTAGAGAAGGAAACGGCTACCCACTCCATTATTCTGGCCTGGAGAATTCCATGGAAAGAGGAGCCTGATGAGCTACAGTCCATTGGCTCGCAGAGACACAGCTCAGTGACTTTCACTTTCACTTTTGAAGGGAGTAAGAGAAAGCAGAAGGAGAGGGGTGTAGACCATGCAGTTTCTCTCTACAGAGAGAGCAGGCAGGCTGGCAGCCCAGGGCTGACATGTCACTGCTCCAGGAGCTCCTCATGAAGCAGGAGCCCTCCAAGGCCCTCTGCCTGTATGGGGTGTCCTCAACCTCCTGGCCCAAGGTGAATTGTTGAGAAAAACTTCCAGAAACTACCACGCAACTTGACCTACCTGTGTACCAATGGTTATCACAGACAGTGGAAAAGCCACGAACATCAGATGCCACTTTTATAAACACACACATCATTAGAAGGTCTTATCTCAATAACTAAAGAGAGGTTCTTTCTTTTTTTTAATTTTAAAATCATTTAAAAAATTTACTTGGCTGCAGCAGTTCTTAGTTACAGCCTGTGGATTCTTTTTAGTTGTGACATTTAGGTTCTAGTTTCCCGATCAGGGACCTAACCCGGGCCTCCTGCATTGGGAGTGGGGAGTTTTAGCCGCTGAACCACCAGGAAATTCCCAAGAGTGTTTCTTTCTTGATGGGGAAATGTGGGAAGTTATTGTTTTCTGCTTTGAGATCTTCTGTGTTTTCCATATGAATAGCAATAAATATGCACTGCTTTTGTAATTAGAAGAGTCCAATAAAAGGTGATTCAAGGAAAGGGAGGAAATGCCAAAGTCTAGGGGATGATGTACAGATTTATGCAGGAAACCAAGAGAATTGGTCTGTGGCTGAGAGAGGAGAAGGGACGCTTCCAGATCCACCAAGAGGACTGGATTTTATTCTCCCATTGTCAAAGATGCTTATAAACAGTCTGGAGGGTTGTTAGGCTTGGGGCTTCAGGCTTAGCTGTATTTTGATTTGGAGTTTATTCCCTTCACAGGATGACAGACTCTAAAGGAACAAAACATGGATTACAGCTAAAGCTACAGACAAGGCCAGAAACGTAAATACCAGGATCTTGAAAACTCTAAGCTTTTTTCAGTATTTGTCTACATAATAGATTCATCCCATCACTGTCCTTGGTCCCATTTGTAGAGTTTCTATTTGCTCAGAATGCCCAGCTCAGACCTTCCTGTCGGTACAAGGGGCTGGGCCTCTACGAGAAGCTCCTAGAGGCAGCATGGTGACCTGCGGCCCACAGCCCACCATTGACAGGGAAGCAGTCCTGTGGAACCTGCTTAGTCTTTGTCACTTTAGGCTGAACAAAATAATAACTGAAAGGTTTTCTGTCGTAGACAATGTACCTGAGTGCCTCTTAGATGCCAGTGTAGTCTTGGGCATGCAGACTGGAGCCCTGTAAGTACTCTGGTAAGGTGACTACATAGTTGTGGTGCAAATCAAGCTGCTATTACATTTAGCCGTAGGGGCTGGTGCATGTACAATTTGATGGAATCGCTCAGGGTTCATGGGGTCAGCAGTTTGAAAGCGGAAAGCTGGTCTGAGTCAGCCCCCGGGAGAGCTGCATAAAGAAGCCTCCGGTTTGATGGGAAGACCGGAAGCCCAGCCAGGAGGCTCTCCTCCTGCAGGTGGTGTACCATTACCCTGCCCTGCCTTCCTGTGCGTGAAGGTGGAGGGGCGCACTGTGGGGACCAGAGTGGGGAGGGAGCAGTCTGCATCAGACAGGATGAGGAGAAACGAAGACCCAGGGCTCTAAACACTCTCACACATTTCCTTCTTGCTAGGGTTTTCAGGGGATTACACGTGTATATGAAAAGTTACCAGTGCAGTTTCAAGTTATTCCAGCTAAGAGAACAGTGTTTGCTTTGCTTATTTCCTGCTACAACTTAGAGCAGAAAGAGTATTAAGCCCTTTGGATTTTCCAATGTGTCTTGAAGGCTGGAAAAGCTCTCTTAAATCCATGGAGTAAGAGAATGTAAGCTACACATTCCAAGCAACAGGCAAAGACATACTTTGCCTGGGGAATAAAATACCTTATTGAAAACACAGTGACCTGAGTCCCACATGGTTTTAGGAGTGGTAATTTTATGAGAAAGTAGAACTTTAGAGATTTATCGGCCATTGGTATTGTTTAGTCAGCGACAAACCCACAGAGTGGTGAGTTGGCTCAGGAAACACAGAAGTGGTAGAAACACATTTCTAACCTTGTGAGGGGCTGGGGCCTGGAAAGAAAAATCTGGTAGTGTATTTAGGTTACCAGCCTGACCCTCCACCACCACGTAGCACACCTGGCACCCGTGGAGTGGGGCTCCCCCACTGGCTATAATCCCAGCGGGTTGACAAAGAGTAGAGATGCAGGTGACGTTAGCAAGATGAGGACGAGGTGGTCTCAGCCTGTGTCCTTCCACAGAAACAACAACTAAAATAACTACCCAAGGTGATAACATCCTTGGAAGAGCTCTGGAGTTCAATTTAGTTCAGTTCAATTCTGTTCAGTTGCTGTCATGTCCGACTGTTTGTGACCCCATGGACTGCAGCACGCCAGGCCTCCTTGTCCATCACCAACTCCCAGAGTTTACTCAAATTCATGTTCATTGAGTCAGTGATGCCATCCAACCATTCATCCTCTGTCGTCCCCTTCTCCTCCTGCCTTCAATCTTTCCCAGCATCAGGGTCTTTTCCAGTGAGTCAGTTCTTTGCATCAGGTGACCAAAGTATTAGAGCTTCAGCATCAGTCCTTCCAATGAATATTCAGGACTGATTTCCTTTAAAATGGACTGGTTGGATCTCCTTGCTGTCCAAGGGACTCTCAAGAGTCTTCTCCAACAACACAGTTCAAAAGCATCAATTATTCAGCACTCAGCTTTCTTTATAGTCCAACTCTCACATCCATACATAACTATTGGAAAAACCATAGCTTTGACTAGACAGACCTTTGATGGCAAAGTAATGTCTCTGTTTTTTAATATGCTGTCTAGGTTGGTCATAACTTTTCTTCCAAGGAATAAGCGTCTTTTAATTTCATGGCTGCAGTCACCATCTGCAGTGATTTTGGAGCCCAAGAAAATAAAGTCTGTCACTGTTTCCACTGTTCAATTAAGAAACTGCAACAGCCCAAGGGAGCACAAAAACTGATGGCCACAGAGGGAAGGTGTTTCCCCTCTGTCACTCTGTTCCCCAGACCAGCACATCCAGGGCCAATAGGAATCACCTGCATGGTGAGTCCCCACAGTGAAAAGACAAAGGGCAGGAGGGCGCCGGTGGGAACCCTCCCATTCTCACCTCTCACTGTCCGCCCCCCAACTCCTGGTTTTTACAGCAGGTGAAACAGTCAATTCAAAACACAGTCATCACGGACTTGCCTGGTACTCCAGTGGGTAGGAATCCGCCTGCCAATGCAGGGGACACAAGTTCCATCCCAGGTCCAGGAAGACCCCACATGTCATGGGCCGCTAAAGCCCACACATCACCACTACTGAGCCTGTGCCCTAGAGCCCATGGGCCGCAGCTACTGAAGTCCCACATCTCAGAGCCCGTGCCCCGCAGCAAGAGAAGCCACCATGACGAGAAGGCCACGCACCACAACTAGAGAAAGCTTGCATGCCCTACAGCCCATGCTCCATAGCAAAAGAAACCACCCAGTAAGAAGCCCATGCCCCACGAGAAAGAGTAACCCTCACTCACTGCAATCAGAGAAAGCCCTCGAGTAGCGACAAAGACCCAGTGCAGCCACAATTAAATAATTAATTTACAAAAACACACAATCATCTCAATAAAGTGTCTGCCACCATCACAGATCGGATCCCCTACCAGAGCAGCTGTGAGGCCCTCCTTGCTGCTGGGTTTGCACAGTGAGAAGCAAGTCATGATTTCTGTCTGTCCAAGGTTGACCTGTGAAATGTGGACAAAAACACCGCCGTCGGCCTCTGCACACCATGGCAGCTGTGGCATTACAGGCTTTCAGGACAGAGGCTCCATCAACCAAGCTGGACATTGCAGCAGCCGGGCGGCCACGACAATAGAGGGGCTGCAGCTCCCCCATGGAGACCTTGGGGCCCCCTGCTTCCTCGCTGTGTCACCACTCACCCCCCCCCCTCCACTCCTGACCTACTGTCCTGAGTGGCTGTGTGCCCGCACAGTCGCAGTCCCTGCTGGTGAGGAACAAGCTGCAGGCCAACTGCACCTCCTGTGTTTCATCCAGGCTGCTGCACTTCGGGCAGACCCTGCTCCAGGCAGCACATGCCTGATGTGGTCCGACTCCCAGGAGCCAGCCAGGAGCTTGGCCTGTCAGACCTCAAGCCCCCTCCTAGGCCCTGCAGAGCAACATGCGTGCTCCCAGAGCTGGGCCCCTGGGAGGCCCTGCCCCTCCTGCCACCAGCTGTGCTGTGCTTAGTCACTCAGGCATGTCCAACTCTTTGTGACCCCATGGACTATAGCCCGCGGGGCTCCTCTGTCCATGGGATTCTCCAGGCCAGAACACTGGAGTGGGTTGCCATGCCCTCCTCCAGGGGATTTTTCCCACCCAGGGACTGAACCTAGATCTCCTGCATTACAGGTGGGTTCTTTACTGTATGAGCCGCCAGGGAAGCCCAGCAAAGTGGCAGCACCATCTCCACCACCACTGGGACCCTCCCCAGGTCCCAGGGTTGGGGATGCAGACCCCACATCACCTCATGGGGTCGGTGCTTGGGCGGGAGTTACTGGAAGGAAGACCTGTCATAGGACATGTGTCTGACGGGCACCTGAGTCCCAGCTCCTAAGGCTGTCCTCCCCCCACCCACTCCCCCGCTGCCTCTCTCTGACTTTAACTCTGAAGCACCCTGTGCAGACTGCTCAGCCCCGGCCACAGGCCCCCTGGAGCTCTGATCTCCCCCGTAACAGCCTCACTTCCCCTCAACTCCTCAGAGAGTCCCTCTGACCTCCGAGTCCAGATGCGTGCCAGTGCCCCTCACGGCCACACGTGCTTTCCGGGCACGAGTCCCCACCTGCCATGGCCGATGGCATGTCTTTCCTCATGGGTCCCTGCGGACAGCCCTCCCTCCTCCGTCTGCACCTGGGCTGCACAAAGCTGCCTGCCTGCTGAGCCAGTGACTGGCACACCTTCTGGGTGAAAGGCCATTTCTCCACCCTTCTCGTGTGCACAGAGTGACCGGGGCCACACAGGAGCAATGAGCTGTGTCCCGCAGCCCCCGGGAGGACAAGGGTGCCGTGTGAGGGCTGGAGAGTGTCTGGGCGCCCCAGGGCCGCACAGCCAGGACGGTCTCTATGGGGTGACCTGCTCCCAGCCTTAAGGGTCAGCTCCTAGTTAGCCTGCAGGCAGCTCCACTCTGGCCCCTCGTTCCTGGGTCAAGGCCAGCTCCACTTGCTCAGCCCCTCTTCCCCATCTTCCATGGATCTTGATTAGTCCTTCTGCGTTTCCCAAATTTTTAACTCGTGGCCTCTCCAGGTGTTTTCAGGCAGGCTGAGAAGATGTCCCCCCACTGATGAAAGCAGAAACTCCCTCACCCTGTGCTTTACTGCATAGTCTAGATTCCCTCAAACACACTCTGTACCTGGAGTTCACATACCTGAGTCCATTCTGTTATTAGGTTGGTCCTTTGAATTTTGTAACTTATTTCTTTTAAAAATTATATTTTATTCCCACCTCCCCATGTTGAGTACAGAGTATATAATAGAGGATTTTTTTTTGTTTGTTTTTCAAACCAAGAGTCAACCACCTAATTTTGAAGACTGCAAAAATAAAGCATAATACCTTAAAAAAATCAACAAAATTTATAATAAAAAATTAACAAAATAAAAATTATGTTTAAAATTCCCTACAACTCTTTCTTGTAGTGGTGTTCCTCCTGGCAGTCTGTTCTTCTTTCATGTACACAATACTGTCCTGAAAGTCTCTGAAGGGTCTATTAGTCTCACATTTTTAAAGTTCTTGTCTATTTCTGGCTTCAGCACCACAGCCTCTGGGGCTCCTTATTCCAGTTCTGCCTGTGGTCCTTGTGTCCTTACACGTCTCAGGGGCCTCGGGGGACCCCGGGGGTCTGCCCAGGTTTATAAGTGAAGAGAGTTTTAGGAGCATTTGTAGCTGACGTGGCTGCCTCTGTTGTGCCTGCTGTCTTCATTTTTCCTTTTATCCTGCAAAGAGCCTACGGGTAAAGATGAAACTATATATAGATGAAAAAACCCAGATGAAACAAGAGGTCAGTGTATTAACACTGTAAGTGATTCTGGATCATGAACGAGTCAGTGTTTATGTTTCAGTTCTGTATCCTTTCTCACTGGGCTAACTCTGTCTTTAGGTGGAATTCTAGAAAATTCTGGAGTTCACAACTAGCAGGCATAAAGATGAAGAAAGAGGAGGCACTTCCTTTCCATCACCACCCATCCATCAGCTTGCTGCAGCACACAGTCCCCTCTGGACACACCTGAGGTCTCCTCTGGACCTGGTGGAGGGGCGAGCAGTCCTGGCGAAGGAAAGACGGACGACAGCCCCCGAGGCAAAGGACAGTGCTGCGTGCCTACAGCTGCGAGAACACCACAAGCGAATGCCACGAGTTTTCTTCAAGCAGCTCCCACTGACAACAAAAATGTAAATGCATCTGCTCAGTGAGGAGGTAAAGAATCGCTGCAGTTTACTATTATGCTGTAATTAAATGAAATGGCCCTGCAGGAAGGAAACGTGGAGAGGCTGTCACAAAAAACCCAAAGTCACAATATTTTCAGCAGCTGGTGAGTCACTATTCCCCAGGAATAAACACAGCCTGAGGCAGACGACCATGCGTGGCCTCTTCACATAGGAGAGTCTGCCGCGGTGCTGAGCGCAGACTCTTAGCAGGCAGGAGGGAGCCAGTGACTCCCGAGGCTTTCCATCCATGAAGGCAGTGCTTCCTGACGTACTGCTCGGGGGCCTCGAGTTACAAGTGAGCCACAGACCCAGAGTTAATCCACCCGTGATGTTCAGACCAGTGTCACCAAGAGTATTTTGACTCTCTGCTGACTTGCCTAACACACTGCAGGCAAATCAAAGTGCCTCTGTGTGCAGATCTAATGTACGGTGATGGTGAATTAGGTAATAGGAGTGTTGGTTTGGGGCTTCCCTGGTGGCTCAGCAGTAAAGAACCTGCCTGCAATGCAGGAGACCCAGGTTCAATCCCTGGGTGGGAAAGATCCCCTGGAGAAGGGCAAAGCAACACACTCTAGTACTCTCGCCTACAGAATCCCACAGACAGAGGAGCCTGGCAGGCTGCAGTCCATAGGATCACACAGTCAGACATGACTGAAGCGACTAAGCAGCAAGCAGCAACAAGCAGTGTCAGTTTGGGGCTTCCTGAGAGGCACTAGTGGTAAAGAACCCACCTGCCAATGCAGGAGACATAAGAGATGAGGCTTCGATCCCTGTGTTGGGAAGATCCCCTGGAGAAGGAAATGGCAACCCACTCCACTATTCTTGCCTGGAGAATCCCATGGACAGAGGAGCCTGGCAGGGTACTGTCTATGGGGTCGCAAAGAGTCAGACACGACTGAAGTAACTTAGCATGCACACACGCACAGTGTCGGTTTGGGTGAATAAAACAGAACTGCTGTTTACTGAGTGACTACACAAGTCAGCTACCCAACTCTGAGCAGCTGTGAGGGAGATGGTACGATCCCCATCTTACAGATGGGTAAACTGAGGTCTGTAATGGGTCAGCAAGTCAACAAAATCACAGTCAAAGTGGGCAACCAAGGCAGCACAGTGCCCTGATTGCTCGTCTGTCCGTAAGGTTCCCTGGGGCCCCAGCCCAAGGCCGGTCCTGCAGGCGGGCCGGGCTGTGTAGCTCAGGGTCATGGGGCCAGGAAGAGCGCCTCTGCTCCTTTGTGCAGAGCTGGGCTTGGGCACAGAGTTCTGACCCAGTTCCTCTCACAGGCACCATGTCAGCCCCCTCCACACTTGCATGCTGGTCCCCGCCCCAAAGTGCTCCATGACCCTTCTCAACAACTGTCTCCTCCAGAGCTGCTTGCTCTCCAGGCTCCAAGGCTCCTTCCTGGAAACATGGCCACGTGGTAACAGTGTCCTAACCACTACAGCTGTGGCCCATGCACCAGAAGTGGCCCCGGGCTGGGCTGGGGGTGGAAGGGTCACTTCAAGGTATTTTGCCTATTTTCCCCTGAAACTCCTGGCTCTCCTAACATTCCACATTCATCCACAACAGCAGCAGTTCCAAGCCCTGCACCCTTGCTGGCTCCTGAGGGGGGAGGTGAGTTGCAGGGGCTCACTGTTAATCATCGCAGCAGAAATGGAGCTGTAGGGTCTTTGATCCGCACCGACAGGACCAGCCTGGAGGAGATGCTGATATCCCGCAAGTCTAGTGAGACTGTTAGTAATGGAGACCCCAGATCTCTGAACCAGGCTGCAGTGTGTGTGTTCCCGGAACCCTAAGCAGATGCTCCCACTGCCCATGCAGGGCCACTCTGCCCTCTTCCAGAGCAGGGGGGTCCTTGGCTCCAGTTTGTGGCGGTTCTTCACCATAATGTAGGTTGCGCTTTTACCACCTGGAAAGCCTGTACTTTTTAGGCAAACATAAGAGTCTGAGGTATTCAGAACCAGAATCTTCAGACCAACAAGATAAAGCTGCGTGTTCACAAGGCATGTTCACGCACACAACTATTCATAATGGACAGTAAACCCACCACGCACCAGATTTCTGCTGAGCACCGGAGATTCCAAATGGCAGGTCTGCTATCACTGCACATGCTGCCAGCCCATCATGGCCTGGTCCACACTCCACCCCGGGCACGAATCCTGCAGGCTATTGGAGTGGGTATGCCCCGGTTATGCTAACAAATAGATGTAAGCATTTCTAATACTAGAAACAGGATGAAGAGGATCACAATGCAGTTCTAAAAAACAATAATATTTTAAAATCAAAATAAAGATTAGATTGTAGTGCAGTAAATAGTACTTTTTGTGAATCTTGAGGATTTCGAATTTTGAGAGTTTTTCTGGTTATTTTCAAATAATCCTGGAATTTTGAACGCCAACTGGACAAGGATGATGAACAAAGCACCACATTTGGCTCTGCTGTCGCTGAGTGGGTATCAGCCTTGACTTTGTCAAGGGTTCGTTTGGGCTGTGGGTAAGAGGCCACAGGCCGGCTCTAAGTGAGGGCTCTCCCCATGGTTCCACAGAAGGACCTTTGGGTGTGTCTGTGCTAAATGACAGAAAGTCATTTTTCAGGGAAAGTGTCTATGGCTTTGCTCAAGGTTTTGGGGTTTGCTGAGACCTCGTCCGTGTGCTGAGACCCCTCAGGTGGGCACACCCAGAGCATGGGACACACTTGCCTCACCTCCCATGTGGCCGATGTAGTCAGAAGGCTGTGGGCCCATCTGTGTTAAAGCGGGCTCTTCAGACTCACACTCATGAGACCCACAGGTGGAACTCAAAGGCCCCCGACAGGGCAGCCTCTCAGGCCATGGAGCCTAGAGCCCAGGCTGCTGGGATTGAGGCTCGGAAACAGTCACACCATCCAGACCCTGCAGCTGCTGAGGTTGTGGCACTGGAGACCAGGCCTTGCGTGTCAGCAGGCCTGCTCAGACCCTGTAACTGTGTAACTGAAGATTATTCCAGGCATTGGGCAACAGTAGAGGAAGAGACATGCGTTCAAGAAATAGAAAGGGTCTTACTGTTTTAAGGAAAGGTGTGAGAGGAAGTAAGAATGCTTATCACCTCCCCAGAAGGTCGACAGCAACCTCGCAGGCAGAGGGAAGAGGTCTTCTCTGAGCACCCGCACAGAGTCCACAAGGGCAAAACCCTGCCAATTACGGAGGCATATACTTGCCATCAGATTTCCCAGTGATTTTGTAACAGAAAACATTTCTGAACTTTCCTGAATGTGGAAAGAATGGTGGCATCGGCCAACTAACATATCTTACTGGAACTGTCTGAGTTCCAAGAAGGAATTTCAAAATAAGCAATGGTCTTACTTTAAGACCTTTCTCAGTGGATGTTCCATTTTTATTTCTCTCTTGATTACCTTTAGGAAATGTTTGTGAAAGTATTTACCACATACCACATTTCTCACTTAAAAGTTTGGCTTCTCTCAGCAAAAATTAAAAGTTGAAATTTCCCATCATCCAAGTCAAAGTGAGTAGAGGAGGCCCCTTTGCCTAAAAGGAACCAAAGCACAAGATTTGGGGCAAAGAGCCACAAGTGAGGTATTATTATTATCTGTCAGTCTCCTTGCCTGTCAAACATCCTGTGTGTTGCTGACAAGAAAGGCAATTATTGTGCTATGCTTGTGCACAACCCAAAGCCCTTCCTGAAAGGCCCTCCCACTCCATCTTTTGCAAAAGACCATGCTAAAAAGATGAAAAGACAAACCCATAGACTGGGAGAAAATGTTCACAAAGTAAATATCCAACAAAGGACTAGTATCTCAACTACATAAAGAACTTTCAAAATTCAATTCAGCAGTAAAAAACAAATGATCCAATTAGAAAATGGGTAAAAAATATGAAAAGATATTTCACTGAAGGGGATACACTGATGACAAATAAGCATAGGAGAAAATGTTCAACATAAAGAACCATTATGGAAATACAAGTTAAAACCACATGGAGTTATCACTGTACATGTACCAAAATGGTAAAAATTAAAAATGATGGCAGCACCCAGTGCTGGTGAGGACAGGGAGAAAGCTGATCACCCATGTCCTGCTGGTGGAGATACAAACTGGTACAGACACTCTGGAAAACAGTTTGGCCCCCTCTTATCAAACTAAACGTGCAACTAAGCATGCAGTGCAGTAGTTACATTCCTGGGCATTTATCCAACAGAAATGAAGACTGACATTCACACAGAAACCTGTATACAAGCGTCCACAGCAGCTTTGTCTGTAATACCCCTATGGAAACAACCCAGATGTCTTCCTTGAGTGAATGGTAAAACTGTGGTCCATCCATTCCATGGAATAGCACTCAGTGACAAAAAGGAGTGAACTGTTGATGCAGATGTGCAACCATCTGAACAACTCTTCAGAGAATTATACTGAATGAAAGAAGTGAATGACAAAAGGTTACTAACTGTACAATTCCATTTATAGGACATTCTTGAAATGAAAAGAATTGTGGAAATGGAGGAGACATCAGTGGCTGCCAGGACTGAGGAGGAAGTGGTGTGCCTCTATTGATTCTGCGAGTGGGACCCCTGGTGACGGAATGCCCTGTGCCTCCATCAGCATCGGTGTCTGGGGGGATGCTGCCCTCCAACTGTGCGTTCTGCCGCCATGGGGGAACTAGGGAGAAGGGCCTCTGACCTCTCGGCATGGGAAGCTATTAATAGAATTACCTCCAAATGAAAAGGTTAATAAAGAAACAGGAAGGCTGCTGCTGCTGCTAAGTCACTTCAGTCGTGTCTGACTCTGTGCGACCCCGTAGACGGCAGCCCACCAGGTTCCCCCGTCCCTGGGATTCTCCAGGCAAGAACAGTGGAGTGGGTTGCCATTTCCTTCTCCAATGCATGAAAGTGAAAAGTGAAAGTGAAGTCGCTCAGTCGTGTCCGACCCTTCGTGACCCCATGGACTGCGGCCCTCCAAGCTCCTCCGTCCGTGGGATTTTCCAGACAAGAGTACTGGAGTGGGGTGCCAAACAGGAAGGCAGTGTGCCTTTTGCATTTGGGAGGCGTTTTGCCCCTGTCCGTCCAGAGTGGAGACCTGCCTGTCAACACAGTGAATGTACTGTCACAGACTCTACCTCGAGAAGCCTTTCACCAGTCACCATCACACCATCAGCCATCTGACCATATCAAGAGTTAAGACACTTCGATCCATTAATTTAAAAAAATTGTATATAAACCTCATGATTTAGGAGCTTTCTACATTTAAAGGAACCACTGTTCATCAGTCAATCAAGAAACTCTGAGACTTCTTAACCTCCCTGCCAGGGCCACAGCCTACTTC
Source organism: Capricornis sumatraensis (assembly GCF_032405125.1). Taxonomy (NCBI): domain Eukaryota; kingdom Metazoa; phylum Chordata; class Mammalia; order Artiodactyla; family Bovidae; genus Capricornis; species Capricornis sumatraensis. Next base: position 49,422,144 of record NC_091083.1, read on the forward strand.
CTTCTTGGTTCTACTGGGTCACGGACTTCCTCCTGGTTCCTGGTGTCTCAGTGTGTATCACCACTGACCATAGCCCAAGGCTCATGCCCTCTGGTTGGAAATGTGGGTCACCATAGTGCCTCTGCCACTTGTACTGAGGACAGAACTGAGTCATATTTTTCCATGCCTGAAAGAAGCAGAACAAAACGTTTTTTTGTTTGCGTGTTGGCAAGAATTGGCAAGATATACTGCTTTTGATGATGAAATGCTGGCTCTTGCTTCCTTTTCACCCTAAAGAAGGAACTCAGCAGATAAAAGTATTTCAGAGCCAAAATTATGACAGTTTTCCTTTCCAGTTATCTTGGACTGAAGTCATTATCCCTACATTTATTTTTTTAAGAAGGGTATGATTTTTTAGTGTTTTTCTAAAATCTAATGTAGCTGCTCTGTTTAGTCATAGCATAGTTCAATCCTTTGATTCAACAAATGGGAGAGATGAACATTAATAACTTGAAATAACTTGCTGGATGCTATTCAGGACCGGGGCCCACAGACCAGTGCTCTCTGCAGCCATGTGGCTATCCCTCACACGGACACAGTCGCTACAGAGATCTGACAGGAAATGCTTGCTCCTCTGGTCTTTCAGGATTCTTTTAACAACTGGAGAGACCACCATGCGAACTACCCTAAAAGTTACCAGAAAAGCAATTTGGACAAATGTGTAAATGAAGGAGATCAGTCCTGGGATTTCTTTGGAAGGAATGATGCTAAAGCTGAAACTCCAGTAGTTTGGCCACCTCATGCGAAGAGTTGACTCATTGGAAAAGACTCTGATGCTGGGACGGATTGGGGGCAGGAGAAGGGGATGACACAGGATGAGATGGTTGGATGGCATGACTGACTCGATGGACGTGAGTCTGAGTGAACTCCGGGAGTTGGTGATGGACAGGGAGGCCTGGCGTGCTGCGATTCATGGGGTCACAAAGCGTCGGACATGACTGAGCGACTGAACTGAACTGAACTGATACTTATTTATAAGAATAACAATTATTCTTGAATTTGACTACTTAAAAATCTTTATAAATCTTTATATATTCATTTAAACACCAGCCTCTGTAATTAAGAGCTGATATAAAACACACAATCTGTGAGGAGGGTAAGGAATGTAAAGGCCTTTCCAGAAATTTTCATATAGAATATGGAAATTAAAAGTCTACTTTTATTTTTAGTAGCTGATTTTCAGTATTCTATACTGTGGTGTTAACTTGAGAACAGATACATTTAGAAAAGTACCAGGAAGCAAGTACTATTTATAGAGACTTTTTCCCAAGGGGTCAATTCTTTCAGCACTGAGATTTTCCTGGCTATAAGTACTATAGACTGGATGGATTCAACAGTAGAAATTTATTTTCTCACAGTTCTGGAGGCCAGAAGTGCAAGATCAAGATCCTAGCCAATTCGGTCACTGAAAAGGCTGCTTCCTGGCCACCTTCTGGCCCTGTGCTCGTTTGGCCCTTCCTTGGTCAGCCCTGAGGGGAGAGGGCACCCAGAGCTCTCCATGTCTCTTTTCACAAGTCCCCACCCTTATAGCTGCTTTGAACCTTAATCATTTTCTTAGATATCTCATTTCTAAACACAACCATACATGTAAATTCTGGGTGAACATATTCAAACTATAACAGATTATTACTGTCTTTCAGTCGCTAAGTCATATCCAACTTTTGCAACCTCATGGACTTCAGTATGCCAGGCTTCCCTTTCCTTTACTATCTTCTGGAGTCTGATCAAATTCATGTCCATAGAGTCAGTGATGCTATCAAACCATCTCATCTCTGCCGCCTCCTCCTGACTTCGATCTTTCCTAACATCAGGGTCTTTGCCATTGAGTCAGCTCTTCAATTCAGGTGGCCAAAGTATTGAAGCCTCAGCATCAGTCCTTCCAATGAATATTCAGGGTTGATTTCCTTTAGGATTGATCGGTTTCATCTCCTTGCTGTCCAAGGGACTCTCAAGAGTCTTCTCCAGCACCACAATTCAAAAGCATCAATTCTTAGGCACTCACCCTTCTTTATGGTCCAACTCTCACATCTGTACATGACTACTGGAAAAACCATAGCTTTGACTATATGGACCTTCATTGGCGAAGTGATGTCTCTGTTCTTTAACACGCTGTCTAAGTTTCTCATAGCTTTCCTTCCAAGGAGCAAGCATCTTTTAATTTCATGGCTGCAGTCACTGTCAGCAGTGATTTTGGAGCCCAAAAAAATAAAGTCTGTCACTGCTTCCACTTTTCCCCTTCTATTTGCCATGCAGTGAAGGGACTGGATACCATGATTTTAGCTTTTTGAATATTGAGTTTCAAGCCAGTTTTTTCACTCTCCTCTTTCACCCTCATTGATGGGTGCCGGAAGCCAGTGTGAGGAATCCCGCCCATGACAAGGTCATGAGGAAGGAAGCTGACATACGCAAGGCGTGCTCAGACTTCAGGGACCCCTCTGGAAATGCCTAAGCATGTACCCCAGCAAAAATCTGCCGGCTTTTGTGCTCTGCTTTTCCACTTTTCTGATATTCTCTGGGAAAAAGTCAATTCAGGGTTTTAGTCTTCTGCATTTGAAAGGGATGTTTCCGTTAAACCCCTCTGATAGCTCTCTAGCCTGCCTAACAGGTTCCCCAGACCTCTTACAGCTTGTGAATTGCTTACAGCCCCCCAACCGCGAGAGACATCTTAAAGATACAGAGCCTTTTCTAAAGAGTTAAAAATTATATTGGTAGAGGGTTTTCACTGTTGACTCAAGGATTGCTGCCAGACCTCCATATTCTTTATCTTTTAGGCACCTGGAAGGATGTTAATGTAAGCAGGATGTAGAAAAAGATACATAGTAGTTTTGATGTTAGCAACACTGACTTTTGAGTTAATTGCTTCTCTTTTGCTGTAAATCACTGTACTCCCTCTACTTGTTATAAGTTGCTGTATCTTTGCTGTGTAAGAATGTAATTTTATTTAGTGCTTTCTGAGAGTGGCACCAGACCTTGGGAAGATCAACACAAATAAGTCTTGTGGTTGACAAACCCTTATCAGAAAAAAGGCTGTAAAATGTTAATTGGCCCTTTTGGCTGGAAGATGATGTAAATTACCTAAGACTTGTGTATACAATTAGGTATGCAGAGAGAAAAGCCTGGTTTTGATAAGAGTCTGGACTGCTAACGCTGCATAACTTTGTGTTACCCATTGATCTCCATGTTTTATCAAAAGTATAAAAGGCCTTCTGAACAATAAAGGATGGGACCAGATTCTCGGACCAGTTTCTCGGACTAGTCTCGGCCTGGTTTCTTGGGAATCTGACTCCCCCCGTGTCTCTCTCTCTCTCTTTTTCTCTCCCTTTTCTTCCCTCTGCTCTTTACTTTAATTTCAGGCTGAATTTCCATCTGGGGCGCGGAGGCTCGCCAGGTCTACTTATTTGCCCTGGTTATTAAGATCCGTGCGAAAGGGAGCTTAAGGCGAGGCACCCTTAGATATTCAAGCGGGCACCGGTGGCCCAGCGTAGATGGTGCAAATTCCTTGTCTGGAATTTTATTGGTCTTCCGCGTAAACCAAGCTATTCAGCCCTCTTTCTCCACTTAATCTTCTTACTGCACTATAGTTTCTTAATCTAATCTTATATTAATAAATAAACAAGTCTTTCCACGCCAACGCCGTCCACCCTTCGAATTCCCTGGATCCACTGGGGCTGGACCCCGGCAGATGGGCTCTTCAGTTCCTCTTCACTTTCTGCCATTCGAATGTTATCATCTGCTTATCTGAGGTTGTTGATATTTCTCCCAGCAATCTTGACTCTAGTTTGTGAGTTATCCAGCCTGGTGTTTTGAATGATGTACTCTACATAGAAGTTAAATAAGCAAGGTGACAGTATCCAGCCTTCTCATACTCCTTTCCCAATTCTGAACCAGTCCATTGCTCCATGTCTGGTTCTAACTGTTGCTTCTTGACCTGCATACAGGTTTCTCAGGAGACAGGTAAGGTGGTCTGGTATTCCCATCTCTTTAAGAATTTTCCACAGTTTGCTGTGATCCACATAGTCAAAGGCTTTAGCATAGTCAATGAAGCAGAAGTAGATGTTTTTCTGGAATTCCCTTGCTTTCTCTATGATCCAGTGATTGTTGGCAATTTGATCTCTGATTCCTCTGCCTTTTCTAAACCCAGCTTCTACATCTGGACGTTTTGGTTCATGTACTGCTAAAGCCTAGCTTGAAGGATTTTGAGCATAACTGTACTAGCATGTGAAATGAATCTAGTTGTATGGGTAGTTTGAGCATTCTTTGGCATTCTCCTTCTTTGTGATTAGAATGAAAACTGACCTTTTCCAGTCCTGTGGCCACTGCTGAGTTTTCCAAATTTGCTGACATATTTTGTGCAGCACTTTAACAGCATCATTTTTAAGGATTTTAAATAGCTCAACTGGAATACTGTCACATAATAATGTTTCCTAAGACCCATTCATTCATAGTAATGTTTCCTAAGGCCCATTTGACTTCACATTCCAGGGTGTCTGGCTCTGGTTAGTGACTACCCCATTGTGGTTTTGTATAGTTCTATGTATTCTTGCCACATCTTTTTAATCTCTTCTGTCTCTGTTAGGTCCTGTTAGTTCCAGTTCACCATTTCAGAAAGGAGTCAGGCTCGTGAAAGAGGCGTAGGTGGGTAGTTTTCAGGCTGGGCATCTCAGGAGGCTGGGTCCACAAGTGAGCTTGGGCTGTGATTCATCTGAAGGTGTGCTTAGGGCTAGGGGATCCCATTTTCTTCCAGTAAAAATGAAGCTATTCTCCTCTGAGCATATATGTTGCAGTGTGACTAAATTCTATCAGAGAGTATTATAATAAGCCTGGTTGATTCTTTTTCTTTTTTTCTTATGACAGTTTTCAGTAGGTTTTAAAAAAATTTTTATTGGAGTATAGTTGATTACAGTGTAATGCTAGTTTCAAGTGCACAACAAAGTGAATCGGTTGTACATACACATATATCAACTCCCTTCTAGATTCCTTTCCCGTATAGGTCATTTCAGATTATTGGGCAGGGTTCCCTGTGGTATACAGTAGGTCCTAAATATATGGAATGCTTCACGAATTTGCATGTCATCCTTGGGCAAAGCTTCTCTGTATCATTCCAATTTTAGTATATGTACTGCTGAAGCAAGTGCAAGTTTGATTGCTTCTTTATATAGAAAGTTATTTGTCTTCCACTTTGCCACATTAGGTAAGGTATAGCAGAAAAAATTTCCACCTAGTGAGATGTGAGGTTTGCATGATTGGACCTCCATTCTGTGGACAGAGACTCAGAACACAGTACTGGGTGGCGGAAAATGTACAGAGTCTGGAAGTCTGGGTTTCCACTTGCTGGCAGATTAGTTTACAACTCTGGGTTCCCTTTCCTTATCTATACAGTGGAAATGATGGTAACTGACATTTCACTGTCATTTTAGGGATATGATACTGTGGAGTGGAAAACATCTTATACATTCAGAATGATAAAGACGTGGCAGTCATAATTACTAATATTATATAAAAGCACTATGGAGTGCTGGATAAAATTCTACATTACTGATAGGAACTACAAATAACACCCTCATCAGTATTAATATTACAGGTCCAAAAGCAGGATTGCAATAATTCAGTATACTGCTGTGATGTTTGCTGTGCTCCCATTCTGTGTACTCAAGTCTTCTGCTTCTTAAAAGTCTCTCCTCTCACTCTGTGGTCACTCCCTGAACCTACTACTTCTTTCCCCTTCTTGGCTTTCATAGTCAAACCTCTTGAAATAACTGTGTGTAAGTGAGATCTCAAACACAGGCTATGGATTACATAAAGACCCCCGTGGACACAGCAGTTTGTGTATTTGTTTTTTATTGGACTCGGAGCGCCTCCAGGCTGGGCAAACCCCCTTATGTCACCCCAGCCAGCCCCCATGTTTCTATTAACTCTCTGATCCCTGAAGATGTCTTCAGCATTTATAACCTCTGGCTGCAGTCCATGGGGTCTCGAAGAGTCAGACATGACTGAGCGACTTCACTTTCACTTTTCACTTTCATGCATTGGAGAAGGAAATGGCAACCCACTCCAGTGTTCTTGCCTGGAGAATCCCAGGGACGGGGGAACCTGGTGGGCTGCCGTCTATGGGGTCGCACTGAATCGGACACGATTGAAGCGACTTAGCAGCAGCAGCAGCAGTGCTAAAGATAAAAATAGTAATCAGCAGAATCACATACTTACAGACGTCAAATGAAAGAAGGGAAGATTTTCAAGTTAAGATATAATTTATACAATTACGTCATACTTACTAAACATGGCCCCAAACTTGGCCTTCAAAAATAGTGACTTATACACACACGGACTTCCCTGGTGGCTCAGACTGTAAAGAATCTGCCTGCAATGCAGGAGATCTGGGTGGGAAAGACCCTCTGGAAAAGGAAATGGCAATGCACTTAGTATTCTTGCCTGGAAAATCCCAGAGGAGCCTGATGGGCTGTAGTTCACAGAGTCACAAAAAGTTGGACACCACTGAGTGAATGTTTCAGTTTTCAGTTCAGTTTCATACACACATATACAGGGAATTGCTAGCTTGATTTTACTCACTCCTTTTTATTAATAGTAATAGTAATAATTACAAAGGTCCATTGAGTCAAGGCTGTGGTTTTTCCAGTAGTCGTGTATGGATGTGAGACTTGGACTATAAAGAAAGATGAGCACTGAAGAATTGATGCTTTTGAACTGTGGTGTCGGAGAAGACTCTTGAGAGTCCCTTGGACTGCAAGGAGATCCAACCAGTCCATCCTAAAGGAAATCATTCTTGAATATTCATTGGAAGGACTGATGCTTAAGCTCAAACTCCAATTCTTTGGCCAGCTGATGGGAAGAAGTGACTAATTTGAAAAGATCCCGATGCTGGGAAAGATTGAAGGCAAGAGGAGAAGGGGACGACAGAGGATAAGATGGTTGGATGGCATCACCGACACAATGGACATGAGTTTGGGTAGGCTCTGGGAGCTGGTGATGGACAGGGAGGCCTGGCATGCTGTGGTTCATGGGGTCGCAAAGAGTTGGACGCAACTGAGCGACTGAACTGAACTGAATAGTAATAATTAAAGTTTCTCAGTCATGTCCAACTCTCTGCAACCCCATAGACTGTAGCCCGCCAGGCTCCTCCACCCATGGGTTCTCCAGGAAGCAACACTGGAGCAGCAGCTATTTCAAATGCTTTGGAAAAGCCACGAGCCCAGTAAACTGTATGAAAATGGAGTGAACAAGTTCAGCTTCCAGGTCCTTGGTTCGGCATCTCACCAGCCAGCAGTGATCATGGTGAGTCACAAATCAACTTAAAGGATGACAACTAGAATTAACAAAAATAGAAGACATCAAAGAAAATGCCATAAAGTAAGGGTAAATATTACCTCATAAAACTTTTTAAAAACTGTGGTAAAATATATATAACATAAAATTTACCATTTTAATCATTTTTAAGTGTACAATCTGTGGCATTAGGTACATTCACAAAGGTGTGCCACCATTAACCATATTTCATGAAATTTTGGCTTCATGTGTATGTATATGTATGTGTGTGTGTGTGCACGCACACACGTGCGTGTGTGCATAATGGCCTGTACTATAAAATGTATTTCTTATTATGGGTCTTGGCTTCTTTTTTTCAAAAGCGTGAAAACTCTACATTAGCTCACTTTTCCCATATGTAAGACAATGGCTATTTCACTAAGACTTCGATGAAACTTGGTTGTTAGAGAAGTATTCTAATCTTAAAGGTGAGGAGATACTTCCAAAGAAAAAGATAAATTGAAACATCTGACACAATGAAAAATTTGAGAAGCATATTTGTCTTTATGTGTGTAGGTGTTGCATATTTGTGCACATTAACAAATGTGTGGAAACTGTGTATTCAAACAGGGTAATACACCCAGAGTCAGGGGACAAGGTCAGAAGATGTTACCCTTAGAAACTGAAGGTAAAAAGAATGGACATACACTGGTTTAGACTTACTTTCTTGGTGGCAACTCCAACTGTGGCGCCTGCATTGTTTTTTGGGTTGGTTTTTTTTTTTTTGATGACTATTATGAAAGCTTATTTAACAAAAGGTTGAGTAAGAAAATGTACAGGAGTCGGTTTTTCTCCTAGTGAAGAGTGGAGAGGGGACACGGGCTGTTGATTTCTCTGGTGTCGTGGCCGTAGTTCACGCTTCTTCCCCGGCTTCTACTGTGGCGGCGCTCTTTCCTCGCGCTGCCCACCAGTTGCCACCTCCACACAGTCATCTATCACAAGCTTCATCAAGGGCCAAGTCCTCGCAATATTCTTTGGACGTGTCTGCCACCATTGAATTTCGGTGATAACGTCTTGTCCATAAGTTTCTTCAACTTGGGAGGGTGAGCTTTGCTCACGATGTCTACTCAGTGAGTTCAAAGATGCCTCCAAATGGAACTTCAGTCATCCCTTAGGCTGCAGCGGCAGGCCTGGTGTTCTGTGTCTGACAGTGATGGCTGTGCTTCTGATGAGACTTAAGTGTTGCACTAATTGAGTCAAGGAGAGAGTCTCTCAAGTCTGATCAAAGTGGCTAAAATATATCCAGAGGAAAATGCTGATGTGTGGAAAATACTCAGTCACACAACTGTAGTATATGGTATTTAAGGTTATGATGGTTGTTGCGTTAAGTCACTCAGTCGTGTCTGACTCTTTGCAACCCTGTGGACTGTAAACTGCCAGGCTCCTCTGTCCATGGAATTCTCCAGGCAAGAATTCTGGAATGGGTTGCCATTTCCTTCTCCAAAGGATATGATATCAAAACAAATAAACAAGGAAACAAATATTGCTATTACCATGGAATCTAGGGGGGGAAAAGTGCAAATGATGATTCCAAGCCTACTGGACACATTGTGGTGAATGGTGTCAGAAGCAGCTCACTGAGAAAGGACAAAAACCTGCCAGAGGCTGGCGGGTGAGCTCGCAGAGCTGGAATGAGTTCAGTTCAGCAGACATCTATGAATGATGAACAACAATGAGGATGAATGAAGTTCCTGCGTTTGCGAAATTCCTAAGGAGGAGATAAACGACCACACACACTGGAGCTCCTACTCAATGAAGCAGGAACTGTGATGCAGAGCTGTGGATGGCCCTGATGCCCTGGGGAGGGGCTGGGGCAGGTATTCAGAGAGGGCTTCCTGGAGGGGTCAAAGAATCTGAGCTGAGTCGTGGAAACTGTGGAAGACAACCAGCTGGAAGGAAGAGCAGAGTCTCAGAAGGGAAACACACAGAGGTAGAGTGGCTTGATGTGCCTAGGAAACTAGTCAGTTCAGGATCTGGGAGGGAAACCTCAGGCCCCTCCAGGTGGTATTTAGAGGTCAAGGGGTCCCTCCCTTGACCCTGACAGCTCATCACCACTAGGCAGCAACAGGAGCTGCCCAGCTCTTAAAGTACTGAGGGGTCCTCCTCAGAGGAGCCTGGGGCGGGGCTGGGGGTGAGAGGCAAGCTTCTCAGGAGACTCCTGAGAAGCCACCACAGCATCCCTGGCACTCGTGCTCCATCCTAGAGTGTGTGGGGCCAACTCTGGCCTGGGGGAGACGGGCCAAGGAAGCCAGGAGAACTGCAGGGAAGAATGCAGGGCAGCGTCCAGTGGCAGCCACACACAGTCTAGAACTCTGGAGACAGGGATGTCTAGACAGCAACCTTCCCTCCCCTCTGAGAGACACGGATGTGGGGCTGAGGAGAATGTGCACTTTGCCAGATCTCCAGGAAGTCAAAACTTTCTCAATCTAATAAAAACAACATGCTTCTGAAGTCTAGTCCTCTGCCTGAAACATCCAAATGGGGACATCTCTCATGGTGCATCCACTTATCTTGCTTTCAATGAGAGTGACAGGCAGGCAGCAATCATAGTGAAAACACAATCTTTTCTGAGGCCTGGAGTGACACATTCGCCTCAGTGCAGACAGGACTATGTAGGTCAACTATCCCAAAAGATATTGCCAAAAATAGTAGGAATTTAAGCTGCCATCACAGGAAGCATCATTGGCTGAGAACAGAGCTACTTTCAAAGGAAAACACAATCCAACTACAGAAGCATTTACTAGGTCTCTACTAGGAACTGGCTCCGGGGTGTCACAAAGTATGCTACACAGAAAAGTTCCTCAGAAACTTGCTCTAGATATGGCTCCTGTTGCCAAAATTCATCTTCCCTGGAGGCCTTCAGGCCTTCTCCCCCTGAGGGCTGGCACCTGTGGACACAACTCTGCCCCACCCTCCCGGCCTCTCAGTTTCCAGAACCAGAGGTTTGGCCCTATTTGTTCTCCTGAGGGAGGGCTGTGGAACATCCTGGGAAATGCAGTCCTCCTCTCTGACTGCTTTTTGGGCCACACATGCTCATGGAATACTTGTAATGAATTGAAACCTTCCATTTTATCACATATTTTTATTATCACGAGGAATTTAAAAACATATTCAAAAGTAGGAAGAAGAGTTTCATGAGCCCCCATGTATCCATCACCAGCTTTCAACAATTTTCAACACACTAGCTTGTCCCATTATTTCTTATGTATTCCTGCTGACCACCTTCCTTTAGATGGTTTGGAATCAAATGCTAGATATACATAATACAGTATCATTCATAAATACCTCAGTGTATATCTCTAAGGGCTTCCCTGATGGTAAAGAATCTGCCGGCAATGTAGGAGACTCAGATTTGGGTAGGGAAGATCCCCTGGAGAAGGGAATGGCTACCCACTCCAGTATTCTTGCCTGGAGAATTCCCTGGACAGAGCCTGGTGGGCTACAGTCCATGGGATTGCAAAGAGTCAGACAAAACTGAGCACTAAACAACAACAAATATATCTCTAAAGCAAAACTCTCTGCTTGACGAGCCTTATATCTACAGGCAAGTTGCAAACACTTACATAGCCCACATCTAGTTCACCAATCGGAGAAGGCAATGGCAACCCACTCCATTACTCTTACTTGGAAAATCCCATGGATGGAGGAGCCTGGTAGGCTGCAGTCCATGGGGTCGCTAAGAGTCGGACATGACTGAGCGACTTCACTTTCACTTTTCACTTTCATGCATTGGAGAAGGAAATGGCAACCCACTCCAGTGTTCTCGCCTGGAGAATCCCAGGGATGGGGGAGCCTGGTGGGCTGCCGTCTATGGGGTTGCACAAAGTCGGACACGACTGAAGCCACTTAGCAGCAGCAGCAGTTCACCAATTAAGGTTCTGTTGTATTCTCTTTCTGTGTCAGTGTGTATGTGTGTATTCCACTGAACTATTTGAGAGAAACTTGCAGATGTCTTGATCCCTCACCTCTAAATACGTCAGTTTATATCTTCAAGATCAAAGATATCTTCTTACTGAGCCATAAAACAATTTACAAATAAATCCAATTTGGAAAATTGAACCTTGATTGTAAGATCAGATGATTCCATATAAAGATTCTAATTATGATCTCTATAGTAAATTTTATTCTGATCAAGGATCTAGTCTTGGATCATACATTACATTTAGCTGCCATGTCTCCTTAGTCTCCTTAAGTTTTGAAAAGTTCCTCAACTTTTCACTGCCTTTTATGGCTGCACCATGAGGCTTGTGGGATCTTAGTTCCTGGATCAGGGGTTGAACCCTAGCTCTCTGCTGCAAAAGTGCCGAGTCCTAACCAGGGACTGCCAGGGAAGTCCTCAGCCTTCATATTTTTGAAGAGTGACAGTTTTGTAGAATGTCCTCAGTTTGAGTTTATGACTATCCATCATGGTTAGTTTGTGGCTTGACTGAAACATGACATAACCGATATCACGTGACATCAGCAGGGCACCATTACAGGGGATGCCAACTTTCACCCCTCAGTTAAGATGAGGTCCCATCATATTTTTCCACTATTCAGTTCAGTTCAGTCACTCAGTCATGTCCGACTCTTTGCAACCCCATGAACTGCAGCATACCAGGCCTCCCTGTCCATCACCAACTCCTGGAGTTTACCCAAACTCATGTCCATTGAGTCGGTGATACCATCTAACCATCTCATCCTCTGTCGTCCCCATCTCCTCCTGCCCTCAATCCCTCCCAGCATCAGGGTCTTTTCAGATGAGTCAGCCCTTTGCATGAGGTGAACAGAGTATTGGAGTTTCAGCTTCAACATCAGTCCTTCCAATGAACACCCAGGACTGATCTCCTTTAGATAGGACTGGTTGGAACTCCTTGCAGTCCAAGGGACTCTCAAGAATCTTCTCTAACACCACAGTTCAAAAGCATTAATTCTTCAGTGCTCAGCCTTCTTCACAGTCCAACTCTCACATCCATACACGACCACTGGAAAAACCATAGCCTTGACTAGATGGAACTTTGCTGGCAAAGTAATGTCTCTGCTTTTGAATATGCTATCTAGGTTTGTCATAACTTTCCTTCCAAGGAGTAAGTGTCTTTTAATTTCATGGCTGCAATCACCATCTGCTGTGATTTTGGAGCCCAGAAAAATAAAGTCTGACACTGTTTCCACTGTTTCCCCATCTATTTCCCATGAAGTGATGGGACCGGATGCCATGATCTTAGTTTTCTGAATGTTGAGCTTTAAGCCAACTTTTTTGCTCTCCTCTTTCACTTTCATCAAGAGGCTCTTTAGTTCTTCTTTACTTTCTGCCATAAGGGTAGTGTCATCTGCATATCTGAGGTTATTGATATTTCTCCCGGCAATCTTGATTCCAGTTTGTGCTTCTTTCAGCCCAGCGTTTCTCACGATGTAGTCTGCATATAAGTTAAATAAGCAGGGTGACAATATACAGCTTTGATGTACTCCTTTTCCTATTTGGAACTAGCCTGTTTTCCCATGTCCAGTTCTAACTGTTGCTTCCTGACCTGCATACAGGCTTCTCAAGAGGCAGGTCAGATGGTCTGGTATTCCCATCTCTTTCAGAATTGTCCACAGTTTATTGTGATCCACACAGTCAAAGGCTTTGGCATAGTCAAGAAAGCAGAAATAGATGTTTTTCTGGAACTCTCTTGCTTTTTCCATGATCCAGCAGATGTTGGTAATTTGATCTCTGGTTCCTCTGCCTTTTCCAAAACCAGCTTGAACATCTGGAAGTTCAAGGTTCACGTATTGCTGAAGCCTGGCTTGGAGAATTTTGAGCATTACTTCACTAGCGTGTGAGATGAGTGCAATTGTGTGGTAGTTTGAGCATTCTTTGGCATTGGCTTTCTTTGGGATTGGAATGAAAACTGACCTTTTCCAGTCCTCTGGCCACTGCTGAGTTTTCCAAATTTGCTGCCATATTGAGTGGAGCACTTTCACAGCATCATCTTTTAGGATTTGAAATAGCTCAACTGGAATTCCATCACCTCCATTAGCTCTGTTCTTAGTGATGCTTCCTAAGGCCCACTTGACTTCACATACCAGGATGTCTGGCTCTAGGTGAGTGATCACACCATCGTGATTAACTGGAAAAATACCTTTTCCCCCTTTGAAATCAATAACCAATAAGCAATTAAAAAGCTGTGAAATGGCATATACAACTTTTCACTCAACAACTTTTACTGACTGATTTTTAGCATTCACTGATGATTCTTGCCAGAATAAATGCTACCATAGTTGCAACAATGTAATTAAAAAAAATTCCTTCTCCATTCATTAGTCAGCCTTTTACTATAAGGAACAGCTTTCCCCTTTTTTTCCTCATCTCTGTTACTTTTTTTACTTACATATTTATATTTATTAAGAACTCATGCAATCTTTTATTTCCCGATACATTCTAATATGTTACTGTCATATTCAGTTTGATAGTTCCATCTAATTTGACTAAGTTAGTCCTTATTGCATTTCTACTTTGATGACTTTTTGGTGCCAGAGATTCTCTGTGAACTTAAAATCTTTTACAAGCCCCCCTTTGCCTCCTAATAAAAATCTTGACTCACTACCAAATTCAAACATCCTAAGCGTTTAGAAGATCCTTGGGGTTCTTACCATGCTTACCCCTCCAGACTCCCATGCCTTCCACCCACCTTACCAGATTGGTTTCATGCTCTGTCATGTTCAAATATGTCCTCCCTCCCTGCTGGAACATGTGTTGACAGCCCCTCCACTGTGGTCTCTTTGGCCTTGGTCTACTTATCTCCTTATTTGATTCCTTCCCAAGCTGGCTTCAGACCCTCCTGTGTGCTTTACCTGGGCAATCTGTGCACATACCAGGGTAATCCTTACTCCTCTTTATCCCTTGCTATCTGTTCATCTGTCTTATGGTCAGTGCTGCCCTGGGCCATCTCCCCAGCACTTGGCACAGACCTTGAGGTAGAGCACGGAAGTGGTGAGGGCTACCAGGGCCCAGGAGGGAAATCAATTTTCTGAAAGGAAAAGATACAAATGGTTGACACTTGTGTAACTTGAAAAATAAGACAGACTTTACCAGAAGTAGAAGCAGAAGGACACCAAAAGACCAAAGTGCTCAGGAATGAAGACACTCCACTCAAAACTTCGTGAATAGCAAATACTCTGAAACTAGAGCTCCTTGCTTTGTTCTGTTCCGTAACAGGACTTAGCACACTCTGGTGACTGCCCGCTGATTGGTCTTTCAGTAAATGGTAGGGTCATAGAGTGTCTGTGTGTCATTCACATTCACATCTAGAGACTACCCTAAGGCCTTCAAAAAAGCCTGTTAAACAATGTGATTTGGAGGTTATGGCATCTAACCCTAGGGCAAGAAGAAAATATATAAGGGGACTGCAAGCTAGCTTGTGAAGGGTCTGCTAGCCAATGAAAGATAATTTGGACTTCACTCTCTGGGGCAACCAAGAAGTCTCGACTCAGAGGGGTATGGTTTTAAAGGAAATGTAAGCTGGCATGGTGAATGGTGGGTAAGCAGAGATCAGCTGTGAGGCTACTAAAACTAGCGGGAGAGAAGTAACAGCAGGCAAAACCACCAAAAGAGGGAAAAGGAAACAGCTTTTGGATAGAATAGGTAGAACTTGTAACTGTTTTAGATGAGAAGTGGTTTTTAAAAATTTTGATCTTATCTTTCTAAGTAGAAATGCCATAAAAATTCACTGTGGTATATTTAACCTCACACCCTAAGGTGAAAATGGGTGCTTCTTTTGAAGTACAGGTTAAGATAATCACACAAGCAAAAAAAAAAAGCCAGTTTTGATTGTTTGGGAAGGATCACACAACATTAATGGAAAGTAAGTGACGTCATTTTAATATAAAGCATTCTCCTATCCTTTAATCTCTTTTGTACGGAAATTTATCTGTGCATCAAAAGTTCTGCCAAATGCAGACACAGGCAGACAAAATGGAGATCTAACTTGCCAACTTCGGAGGGTTCCCGGGTTTTCAAAGGAGGACCACATCACCGCGCCTAGGGATGACTTCTTGGGCCCCAGTCTGCGAGGTCCCATGTAGACGTCCCTCAGAAGGGCTCCGCAACGTAGGCAACAGGTTCTTTTGGAAAGTGAACTCCAAAGGTGACTTTCTCCTGAAATATGTATTGACACATGCTTTGAATCTTAGAGGAACTCTGTCTTACGTGATTATCTTAGGGACATTGCCACGAGTAACACTAGTGAAACGTAAAGTTTCTCAGAGAGAGGGTGTGACAACGTATCCCAAAGCAGAAAGTCAGTGCCCAGCACCGGTGTCGATGTGATCTTCCCAGTCCTGACGTCGAAGTCCGAGGCACGCCTTGAGGGTGTCTGGGCCCCCAGAAGGCAAAGCTAAGAGGCGCCGGTGCACGGGTGAGGCTGGACGGGGTACCCTGAGCAGCCTTCAGGCCGCATGCATGTCTGCACAAAAGCATGGCCAGGCGCAGCAGGCACGGCGGCAATCAGGCTTAAAACCGGTGAACACACTTCACTTTGTTTCCCCTCCCCTCAGAATGGGTCGGGTAGGTGGCACCAGCTCGGGTTTGCGAAGACGTCCCCAGTCTTCGGCATTTTCTCTGAAAGCGCGGAGAACGTAGCCGGCTGACGGGCAGTGGGCGCCGCCTCCCCTTCTCTAGAGCGCGCTTTGGGGTCCTTCCTGACCCAACCACCGGACAGCCATACAGTCTCGGGGCGGAGTCTGATCTTAGTGAGAGGGTGAGGAGCCGGGGTCCGGGGCCGAGGGGGACTTGGGTCGCGGCCCTCTGATGACAGGGGCGGGAGCGGGCTCAGGGCCCTAGGGTGACTGGCGTCGGCGGTCAGGGTCCCTGAGTGAAAGGGGCGGAGTCAGGGACCCCAGCTGACGCGACTCGTTCAGCTTGAGGCAGGGGGCTGAGCAGACAGCGTGCACGGGCTGAGGCGGGGGCTACGTGCGCGGGGCGGGCCTGCGTGCGCGCCCCCACCAATCACAGGCGCCACCGGCAGGGGCACGCGCGCCAAGAGGCCTAGAAGAGGGGGCGGACCCAGCGCCGCGCTAGGCCAATCGAGACGCCGTGTAGACAGGACGTAAGGGCGCCGAGCGCCTGTCGGCGGACCCAGTGGGGAGTAGCGGGCGCGCGAGCGCGAGGGGAGGGACTTCCGGCAGGTCCCGGAAGCGAGAGCTGTGTGTTCTCATGCGAACGGGAAGGAGCGTTGGGGCGCTGGAGTCGCGAGGTTGAGACCCTTTCGGCCTGAAACGGGAAGGAGCCGCTGCTGTCCCGCCGTCAGCCCGCGCCGCTCGGACCACCGCCGCTCGTCCGGGCCGGCCGCGCCCCTGCTCCCGCCCCTCCCTCACAGCCCGTCCGCGTGTGGCGCGGTCGCCGGGCACCGGGGCTGCGGCGGTCGGCGGCCGGGCGGCGGCGGCGGCGGCGGCGGCGCTGACAGGTGAGCGCGGCGGCGGGCGGGCCGCTCTTCCCCGCTCACGCTCCCGCCGCGCCACCCTCGGCCGCCGCCTCGGACCCGAGCCGCGCCCGCCTGTCACGGGCCGCCATCTTCCCGGAGGACGCGGCCGGGCAGGGCCGGGCTGGCGCAGCTGGGCCGGGGCGCGGGCCGAGGGGCCTGGGTGCGCGCCGGGGTCGTGTCGGTGCGGCGGGCAGGGCTGGGTCCGGGCAGGGCCGTGCTGAGGTCTTGGGAGCCGGGGCAGGGTCCGGGCAGCGCAGCCGTCCAGCCCGCACTGCGGCGGCCTCGCCCTGCCCTCCGCCCGGGCCCGGGATCGCGGGCGGGGAGGGCCCGGGTCCCTCGGACCAGGAAGTGGAATCCTGTTGCTTTGGGTGTACTTGGGACGCGCCCACTCTCCTCTGAGAGGCTTGAGCACACACACAGTCTGGAAGAAATGGGAAAAAATTCTAAAGATGCCCTGTGCTCGAGGAAGGGGCAGGTCGGGAGTCTCTCACCACCTGCTTCTCAGCCGTGTCCAATCAGAACGTAAAACTTAAGACTTGTTCAGACTTCACTGTAATTTTGTATTGCAGCTTTCCGTGCAGGTCATCTTGTTTTCCCCCTCATTTCTACGTAAAATGGTCTTTAATTTAAGCTGAGTTGAAACTTGAGAAGATTTCCTGTAGGGTAGCTATCCTGTGCGTTCGAGACCCTCTGCTTGGCTGCGCTGTAACTTGCCCTAAATGCTAAGTGGAAGCTTAAAGTTTTGGAGAACTGAAGGAACGCGAAGATTTCCCTAAACTGTGCAGGGAAATGAGTTTCTGTCAGGGTTTTTAAAATAGATAATACCAACGTGAAGACGAATGTTATAAGCATTCAAGTTATTTCTCCCTTTTAAAGTTTTTCTTGTGATAATTATCTGGTCTCTTATTTTGTGTTAAGTATATAAAAATGCTTTTGAAATAGGCTCTGAGTTGTAGTTTGCAAAGACCACAGTGGGAAAGAGTGATGTTCATTTCTGTGGAGGTCCGTATGTGCAGTGTGCAATTTGCATACTTTCCCACCTACCTGGCTCCTTCTAATTTACCGTCGGGGTAGTTTACAGAAATTGAAATGGTTGTGGCTTGTCAGTCTTTCTCTGTATTTAATATTCTGCAAGGCAGTTTTGTAATCAGGCTATATGAAACCGCTTGATAGAACTTTGCTTGAGTTGCTACGGTGGAATACTTTCTCAAAGGCATCAGATTAGCAAGTTTATTTATAAACCATACATTTGATTTGTGTACTTCGGTTCGAAACTTACACTTAGAAATAAATTTCATCCTGTATTTTGAAAAGTTGATATGAGTTTACTTTTTAAGGTGAAAACAATGGGCGTGTGAAGAGAGGTAGACATGGTTTCTTATTGATTAGAAATTACCCTCTGGGTGCTTCACTTTCTTATCTGAAAGAGGGATAGTAATAACAGCTTCATAGGGCTATTTGTAACATGTTGATGTTGGTTGTTTTTAATATTTTGTTGTATTGTTAAGTTCTCACTTACAATTTGGAAATGGTGTTTATTACTATTGTCAGTATTCTTCTGGTGACTGTCAATTTTATTAACACAATTTTTTGTTTTTTAGTTTATCACATGCATTTGGGCAGAGAAAGCAAGTTCTGAGGACAGGATGTTTATTTGGAGAAAGGAGTTATACTATATTTGAGTAATAGCCAGGGAGAATGGATGATAATTTGAGTACAGAAATTTCTTGCCATTCATTTTTATGTGTGTTGTTGAAGAATAGTTGGAATTAAATGGCAGCACCTTTAGGGAAAATTTTGATTTTATTTAATGTTCCTAGGGATTGTACTTCTAAAAAATTGAGGTTTGGAGAATTTATTCATACTAATACGGTTTTCACAGATAAGCACAACTTTTCATAAATGCATGTTTAAAATCTGTGGAAAGAAGTGTTATCACTGGTTTTTAATGAAGCAGCCTTCATATATTGTAAAGTAATTCTAAAATACATAGTGAAGTGCAAGATGGGAACATCATATTTTTAATGGTAATAACGATAATGCCTTAAAGTAGCCCCACTACTCTACATAGATTTCAACAATCTTACAGGTTTTTACAGTGATAGATCTGCAGTTGATGTTACCCACCAAGAAGTGGCCGACAAACTCCTTTCACCGTTATTTCAGAGTGTCCTGCTGGAGTTAATACTTCCTATAGTGAAAACTACGATTATAATCTAGGTCTTCTAATTTAAATAACTTGTGTTATCTTTATGATGGTTCCTTGAGGTTGCAGAAAGCTCTGTATATATATTTAAATCTCATTTGCTTTCATCCTAATATGTAAGGCACAAGTTTCAAATTGGGTTTCATGCTTGTTCTCTGTTGCAGAGTTCTCTCATATTTAAGGATTTTTTTTCAGATTGGTAAATGCAAGAAAATTACATAGATTGTGATTCCTCCTATGAGACCATTGATTCAACTTTTCTAATGAAGAGAAGAAAATAAGCAGTAAAGTTGTGTTTATTAAAAGTAATTGTTAAACAGACACTGATGCAGGGTTGTGTCACTTATGCTGTTTTTGTAAAACTTTATTCCTGTAAAGAGTTCTCCTTTTTCTGTAAGAGCTAATTTTAGAGCACAGTAAAGGAGGCACAGCCTTCTGAGAGGGTTAGACTCCCCAGACCAGATTTTAATTTAGTTCAGTTTGAACTTTTTGCTCCTAATTGTTGCACTTGTGATATGTTTGAAGCTACTCTACTCCTGCAGTTATCTTGATTACAAAATGAATTTTTTAATTAGAATGTGGAATTGTGGATAACCATTAGGTTCTCTTTCTAAAAGGGGGAGAATAATTCCAACATGGAAGTGTTTTTTCCTTCATGTTCTAACACTTTTATTTTTTCCATGTGTAAATGTCTTCCTTATGATCAGGCAAAATGATTGACTCAGCTTGTTTCTCCTTCTTCTCACTCCTCACCCACAGAGCCCCATACCTTTTGTCACTTCAGTGCCTTTATAAACTCTTTGGCCATATTTTCTAGTGAGGCTGTCGTGGCACCTTTGTACTCAAGAAGGGTTGCAAGTGAGTGGTGTCTGTTATGCCTTCTGTCATGCTCTGGTTCCCTCTTCAGTGTCAGCCCTGCTTCCCTGCTGTAGCGAGACCTGGGCCACAGAGTGCATTCTGTAACATGGAGAGTGCTTCCTACTTAACTTAAATTCAGTCAAGTCTTCACTGAAAATGTTCTTTATGATACATGACATCCAAAGTTTTGGCTCAAAAACTGGTAAATTAGGGTGGTATTTATTTGTGGGATAAAAATAAAATGCTTGTTTTTATTTGCACACACCATTTTTGTCACACTGTAGCCAGAGATTGCTTTAAAGGCATATCCTGAAGCTTTGAAGGCCTTTTTGAAAACTCCTCAGTGACTGCCCCCCACTTAGCTAAGATGTACCCAGGGGCCTTGCCACCTCTGCTGTCTCCTTGCCGGCTGGACCACCCTTTGCTGGCCTGTGCTGACCACAGCCTTTCCCCCAAACCTTGGTGTTTTCTTTGCTGTCTGTAGTTTCTTTGCCTGACGTTGAAGGCCTTTTTTTTTTTTTTCACTTCGCTCCTTAACCCATTTTTATAAAGGTATTTCAGGAATCCTTGCCTTAATTTTTAAGGTTGTGCTGAGCACTTTTGTGTTTCCGTAGCACTGCAAGGCATTGCACTGATTAATTAACATAAGCTCCTTGTGGGCGAGATCCTTTTATGTCCCTAACCTCTGCCCAACCCAGGACCACATACACTACAGATGTTGTAAACTTTGTTTTACTGGAGGGATAAAACACTTTCTACTTCAGTTTTAGAATTTTTTGCATGCTTTCATGAACAAACAGGAAAATCTTTACTCGAAAAGAATTCAATAGAAAATGCATAAAACATCATACTTAACAAAATGTTAACAGACTTGATAGCTATATGCAATGCATACAGTATTGTAGGTGGAATGATTTAACTAGGTGATCTCTTGAGAATATTCTTTCTCAGTCTTTAAAAATGTGCACCTTTTGAGAACAAATTTCTTTCTTTATTTTGCTTTAAATTATATCAGCCAAAAACAAAGCAGTTACAATAAGGAAAATGTATTTTTAAACCTGAGTGGATTTTTCCATTTTTTATTCTCTATTGAGAATCGTTGCTCTAGGACCTGATGCAAAGCAGGACTGCTGAGAGGAAAGGCTTCATTCATTCCTTCTTTGATCAACCAGACATTAGCAGTACAATGATACTGGAGCTTTTCTCTAAGGCTTGTGGTCTAGAAGGAAGTAATACTGTGAATTGTTTTACTTGAAGTGAAATAGACCTGCATTTGGACTCTTGAAGCTTTTGTACGTGAATCTTGTTGAGGACTCTGCACCGCACATTTCCTTGAGCAGCCCCATCAGGACAGTCAAGTGTATTTTGCATGGAGGGTGGCAAATACCCTTCATCCCCCTTTCCTGCTTTTATTTTTGTTTGTATCACTTAGTACCTCGTTATAATATGCCTTGTAATTTCTGTATTCCATGTACCTTATGTCTTCTTGTACTTGAATGTAAACTCTGCAGTCGAAGGTTTGTGTCTATTCTGTTCATTGCTGTGAACCCAGACCTTAGAACATGGTGTTCACTAAATAATTGATGAGTAAATACCACGGTTGTACTGGTGAACAAAAAGGGATAAGCAGTCCTCACTGTGAGGCAGAGAGACAGTCAGTCATGTTGTGCCGGGAGGTCATCATGTTGCTTCGAACGATGAAGGGGGGGAGGGGCCTTCCGGGCAGAGCATAAGGGTGCAGAGGCTGAGCTCAGAACTCCTTTGGAGAGGCTGCCCCCACCCCCACCCAGCCGGAGGTGAGTGAGGCAGCAGGGGGTCCTGGGTGTCTGGAGCTCCTGGCGTGGGTGAGAACTGTGTTCTCTCTCCTAAGAATAGTGGGGCACAGTCGGGGGCTTTAAACTGGAGAATTGTGTGATCAGGATTGCCTCTTTAAAGTGGTCTTGCTTTACTGAGAGTTGTGTCCACAAGGAGGGATGGCTGCATATAGACTAGTATTACTTAGCCCTAGGGTGGCAAGCCCTCTTGCTTTCACTTGTGTTTATCACAGTGGAACAGTCCAAGCCCTGGTCTAAATGAAGGATACGTTGCTTAGAATCCCTTTCACTTGTATTGCAGATAATCGTGTGTGTGTAAAAGATACTTTAAAAATATGCCTTAAGTCTGCTAGCATTTCTCACTTGTTTAAAGTATATTTGTTATTTCAGCTTTTATTAAGGCAGACTAATTAACAGATTCCTTTTTTAGAAACATCTCTGAAAAACGAGAACATTCTGTTTTCGGATTTCAAAAAGCTTTGTTTTATTGTCAGGCTTGAGAATGCAGTGATTAAAAGCATAGTGACCAATTGGATATAGATTTACAAGTTGCTTTAGTAGTGGTTATTTCTTTCTTAGTATATTAAACATTACCTTTTCAAATATTTTTTTAAATGACCAAGCCCTTTAAAACCTCTTCTCTAAGTACTTTATAGTTTCTGAACATTTTTATTTATTTGTTGATTGTATATGTCTCTGTATTTTGTTGTTGAGATTCTACCATCTGTATAATGTCTTGCGATGTACAGTTGACCCTTGGACAACACAGGGGTTGGGCACCAGTCCTCTGTGCAGTTGAAAATCGGAGTAGAACTTTCCGGTTGGTTCTCTGTATCTGTGGTTCCACTTCTGTGGACTCAACCAACCTTGGGTCATGCAGTACTGTAGTGTACATATATTGAAAAAAAAATCCATGTAAAAGTGGATCTGAATAGTTGAAGCCTGTGTTGTGAAGGGTCACCTTTGTGTATGTGTGTGTTTGTGTGTGTGTATGTTATAAACAGTGCAGGTAGCATGTACTGTAATCCATTGCAGGCTAGCTTCTCACAGCTCCCATGGTCAGGGAATGCCAGCAACCTTTAAAAGCGGACTTGAAGTCCTTGTGAAGAGAGTTGCTTTTTAAACATCTGGACAAGGCAAAAGTATTTTATTTTTGCTTGTACTTTTTAGAAGGTGAAAAGATTTAAGCAGCTGATTGTCATTTAGTGCAGAAGCTCAGTGTGGAAACTCTGGGGTAAACTTTCCCTGGTACTGTTGTAAGGTCCTTATTTCATTTGAGTTCATATCTGTATCTCCAGTGATACTTCCTGTCAGACTAGAATGCTATTTCCAGTTTCCCTTCATAGGTCACTTGGAGTACCGACTGTTGCACAAATGAGTAACTATGAATCAGCAATATTTGCTTCTTCACACCTTAAACATCTAGGGAGGGGAAGGGCAGTCAGTGAAGACGGAAAGATGCGGTAAGTGAAGCAGCTCCTAGTTCTTGCTCCCTGTGTGTGTGGCCCTTAGTTTTTCATTGCTCTTCCCATTTCCTTGTATACATTGATGAGTTTTCCTGCATTCTGCTGGAATCATTATCTTTCAGGCCTCAGTGCAGGAGAGTTAACCTAATCATGAAAGGACCAGAAGTAGAAAATAGGATCATCAAATAAAACTACAGAAGCATTCAGGCACACAGAATTGGAAAGCCTGTGACCTGGAGAAACTTCCAGTTAAGAGTGAGATGTTTCCCTGCAAAAGAGTGCGTTGGGATCCTAAATGACATAACTTTATTTTTTTAGATTAATTTTTATTGGAGTATGGTTGCTTTACAGGGCTTCCTTTGTGGCTCAGCTGGTAAAGAATCTGCCTACAATGCGGGAGACCTGGGTTTGCTCCCTGATTGGGAAGATCCCCTGGAGAAGGGAAAAGGTACCCATTCCAGTGTTCTGGCCTGGACAATTCCATGGACTCTACAGTGTTGTACAGTCTGTGGACAATGGACTATGCAGTGTTGTTCAGTTGTCCAATGTCCAACTGTACAATGTTGTGCTAGTTTCTACTGTATAGTCGAATGAGTCAGCCATATGTATACAGATATCTCCTCCCTTTCGGACTTCCTTACCCTGAATGACCATAACGTTTGGTATTTTCTGTCATGGACACTCTAAGCATACTGTTCCTTTGACGTTTAGAATGTCAAGAGTATGGTTTTTTATTGTGGAGGTTTTTAATCTTTTAACCTAAAGTGTTTCATGAAATCACAAGATAAAAACACTATAGGTCAAGTGTTTTCCCCAAGTCACTGTATGGCCACAAATCACATTATAGTGATGCCCCCTTGTCTGTGGGGAACACTTTCAAAGACCCCTGGTGGATACCTAAAGCTGTGAGTAATGCCATAACCCATATATATACTATTTTTCCCTATAAGTACATACCTAGGGTAAAGTTTAATTTACAGATGAGGCACAGTAAGAGATTAACAATAATTAATAAAAATATGACAATTATAACCATATACCAAAATAAAATTATGTGAGTGTGATCTCAAAATGCTTTATACAAATTTAATCCCTTTTCCATCTTTGCTAGTCATTTTTCAAGCACCGTGGCTATAACTTTTGCACTTTGAGGTACAACAGAAAAACTAGCACAAATTTCTTTTTCCTTCACAGTTCCACAGTGTTCATACTGTAGATATTAACCTCAGCATACAATGTTTTTTTCCTTTACTAAGTCAGAAACTTTTAGCTTTTCACTTAAAGTACTTTACAGCTTCTCTTTGGCATATCTCAATTGCCAGCATCATGACTCTCGCACTTTGGTTGTTGTTTAGTTGCTTAGTTGTATCTGACTCTTTGTGACCCCATGGATTGCATGCCAGGCTTCCCTGTCCTTCATCATTTCTCACAAGCTCTTCAAACTCATGTGCATTGAGTCGATGATGCCATGCAGCCATTGCCCTTTGGGGCAGTTATTAAATAAGAGTCCCTTGAACTCCAGCGCTGTCACACTGTGATAGTTGATCTGATGACCAGCTGGCAGCAGAGTGACTAACAGGCGGGGTACGCTGCACATAGGTATGAGTCACGTCCGGGCGGGTCAGTGCAGGATCGGGTACCATGCAAGATCAGGTCGTGCTCTGCAGACGTGCACCATTGAAAACTTATGCATTGTTTTCCTGGGATTTTCCATTCAATGTTTCTGGACCGCAGTTGACCCTGGGTAACCAAAAGCGTGGAACGCAAACTATGGATTGGGAAAGACTCCTGAGCTAGCTAGCCAGTTTACAGTTTGGGGTGGAGTGTGGTTAGGCTTATTGATAACTGGTAAAGAATAAGTATTGCTATTCAGTCGCTATGTCGTGTCTGGCTCTTTGTGACCCCACGGACTGCAGCACGCCAGGCTTCCCTGTCCTCCGCTGCCCCCCAGAGTTTGTTCAAGTTCATGTCCATTGAGTCGGTGATGCGTCTTGTCCTCTGCCACCCCCCTTTTCTTGCCTTCAGTCTCCCAGCATCAGGATTTTTTGCAGTGAGTTGGCTCTTCAGATCAGGTGGTCACAGTATTGGAGCTTCAGCATCAGTCCTTCCAATGCATATTCAGGGTTGATTTCCTTTAGGATTGTTTGGTTTGATTTCCTTGCAGTCCCAGGGACCCTTAAGAGTCTTTCGTCTTCAGCACAACAATTTGAAAACATCAGTTCTTTGGCGCTCAGCCTTCTTTATGGTCTAATTCTCATATCTGTACATGACTACTGGAAAAACCATATCTTTGACTCTGTGAACCTTTGTGGGCAAAGTGATGTCTCTGGTTTTTAATATGCTGTCTAGGTTTGTCATAGCTTTCCTTCCAAGGAGCAAGTGTCTGTAGCAAATGTTTAATAATTACCAATACGCATAAAGCAGCCTTAATTCAGTTACATGGAGTAGTTTTTTATTAATGCCATTGTTACCTGCCTGTAATTACAAGACCGAGGGGGAGCTTTAATCCTTTTTAACTATTCATGTAATGTTTGGTGTGGATGAAATAACACTTTGAAGTAAGTCATTTTCTGAGATTGTGCGTTTCGGTCTACATTATTTTATTAACTGAGATTTGATAATAGCTTCTGAAAACAACTTCCAAAAGAAAAAAAGTGTAGTATTGTGGTTATTTTCTTAGGATGTTAGAGCTCTAAAGATTCAGAGACAGAAGCCCACAGAAGTAAAATTAATTGGAAGTACAGATGATTGGCTAGTGGCAGAGTGAGGGCTGTGACTCTGGTCTCTCTAAGCTATGTTCTCCTTGGCACTAGTATAGAACTCAGTGGGATACTTTTCAGTTTATACTCGAACAGAGGAATTTTAAAAGAAAAATTGAATTGGTAAAAGTGTTAATTTTACGTACCCTATAGAATTTTTAGTTAACATTAAAAATAAAATGCATTTGTTTGGCTGTGCCAAGTGTTAATTGTGGCACGTGGGATCTTTCAGTTGTAGCATGTGAGCTGTTAGTTGTGGGATCTAGTTCCCTGACCAGGGATTGAACCTGGACTCTCTGCATTGGGAGCGCATAGTCTTAGCACTGGACCACCAAGGAAGCCCCAGTCAATATTTTATTGTTTTGTTTTTAAAGCATATTTGTAAAGCAGCCATTGAACTGTGCTTTTTAAAACATTGAATTAATGTATATATTCCAGGAAAATAAAGGGTTTTCTTTGTCATTTTAGATAGTTTAACCTATTAGCTTTAATCCATTTAAAATCCTTCCTGTTAGCAATGCGCTAACAAGTCTTCTAGTTTGTATTGTATATTCAGACTCATCTTTGAGAACTAGCCTAAGTGAAATTCATTTAAATTCTGTGGTCTCCTTCCTGAAGCGTTCAGACCTTAACATCCATGCCTGGTGCAGGCCTTGGCCTTCAGGCTTTGGAACCGGTGTCCATCTGTTTACACCCACCGCCTGTCTGTTTCTGTGCAAACAGGGATCTGCCCTGAGCTCTGAGCACTACTCAGGCCTTCAGTCTGGCTCCTCCGCAGCCATCTTTGCTAAAATATGTGCCTTTGCAGCCTGCAGTGTTCTGGACTGGAGGCCTGAGTACAGCCAGCTGGGCCCTCTTCCACAGAGGACCAGGCTGTGACTTGGACCCAGAGCCCTGGCTCTTCCCCCCATTTGTTCTTTGGAGCACCTGCCTTGCCGCTTGGGAAACTGAGGCCTGGAGACAGGTGCCTTATACCACACAATGGGAGAAGAGCAGAAAATGGGGTTTGCCTGACTTCTCCTTCCAAATCCACTGTAAATAGTGCTCAAAGCATGGGTGTCTTGCATAAAGGTGTCTTAGGTCTAGTAACCTGGTAGATTTGAGAGCTGTAAACACAGCATAGCTAAACATCAGAAATGCTGGCTTTAACTAGAAAGTTTTAATGGTAGTTTTATAGTGATGATTGTTGAGATCATGGGAGCCCACAAGACAAAACTGAGAGGTTATTTACCTTGCTGAGCAGTAATTCAGAATTATTGGAGCTGATTCTGGTTCTCCTAGTTGCTTGGAACTTTTATTGTGATGTTACTTATTTTGTCGTCTGTTAGAGTATTATCCTAAGTGGGCTAGGACTTGTGATCCTGTTGGAATATCACATTGAAAGATTATCCAAAGTATTATATTTTTTAAAATTTATAGCTGTGGAATGTAAATTTTTTTTTTCAAACATGGTATCACTTTTTCAAGGAGAGCTGCCTGTTAGGGGGTATTTGACGTATTTTAATATTAACCGATTTGTTGTCCTTTTGACTAACATGAGAGTGTGTTCAGTTGTAACACCTCATCTCTGAGGCTGGTGGTTAGTGTGTGCTTGGACTCTGTGACTGTTACTTTCTGAGTAGTGTTGCACAGGTTCTCCCACTGTCCTGTCTGGAAGTGAAACCTTCCATAAGCCAAAATAAAGAAGCAATTATCTTAGGATGCATCTTGTTCAGAGAAGCACAGAATAGGTGGAGACACTGCTCACAGCCAGTTGTTGGCCGGATGCTGAGTCTCATGTCCCGAGGAAGGAGCTTGGAGGGGTTGCTCACTGCTCAGGTGAGCGCTGCTTCTATAGCTTTGCTGTAAAACAGACTCAGAAAGCTGGTTTTGATTTTCACAAAGGCAGAAATTGTCTTCAGATCTCTTGATTAGCAAAAACAGGACTAATATAGGCCCTTTGTACAAGTGAACTTTGGCAAAGTGGGAGACTTCTGTGTTTCATAGCTCCCTGGGGCCAGTGCCTGACTCACTGCCACTTGTTTGAGCACGTGCCCTGTGCTGATGTGCCCTAAAGACGCTCGGGAGGTAAAATCAGCCCTGTGGAGCGGAGTCCCCACTGCTCCATCCTCCCATGCCCTGCTGGGCGGCGCAGGTGGACTTGCATGCAGAGAATCCGCAGGCTCCTGGGTTGGTGGTTAATGTTTCCGGTCTCCATCCACTTCTTCCAGTGCAAGGACTCATGACTTTCAGCGTATTTTCAAAAGGATCTTTTACTTCTACTTTTAATACTAATAGTAGATCTTGTGTGTTTACCACCTAGGAACTTCTTCTGTGAGTTGTTATTTTGAGAATTAAATGGACTTTTTTACTGTCACTATCATTTTGCATTTAACTCTTCCTATGTTCAGACCCCAAGTGCATACTTACATGTATGCATACACAAACACACAAATATACACACAGAAATGTAACAACAGAATGAGAAAGACAAGAAATTTGTTCAAGAAAATTGGAGATACCAATTTCATGCAAGGATGGGCACAATAAACGACAGAAACTGTAAGGACCTAAGAGAAGGAGAGGAGGTTAAGAAGAGGTGGCAAGAATACAGGGAAAAACTATACAAACAAAGGTGTCAATGACCTGGATAAACCACACTGGTGTGGTCACTCACCTAGAACCAGACATCCTAGAGCGTGAAGTCAAGTGGGCCTTAAGTATTACTATGAACAAAGCTAGTGGAGGTGATGGAATTCCAGCTGAGCTATTTAAAATTCTAAAAGATAATGCTGTTAAAGTGTTGCACTCAGTATGTCAGCAAATTGGGGAAACTCAGCCATGGCCACAGGACTAGAAAAGGTCAGTTTTCATTCCAGTCCCAAAGGAGGACAACGCCAAAGAATATTCAGACTACCATACAGTTGTAGTCGTTTCACATGCTAGTACGGTTATGCTCAAAATCCTTCAAGCTAGGCTTTAGAGAACTTCCAGATGTACAAACGGGTTTAGAAAAGGCAGAGGAACCAGAGATCAAGTTGCCTACATCTGTTGGATCATAGATAAAGCAAGGGAATTCCAGAAAAAAAATCTCCTTTTGCTTCATTGACTATAGTAAGGCCTTTGACTGTGTAGATCACAACAAACTGTGGAAAATTCTTAAAAAGATGGGAATACCAGACCACCTTACCTGTCTCCTGAGAAGCCTATATGTGGGTCAAGAAGCAACAAGTAAAACTGGACATGGAACAATGGACTAGTTCAAAATTTGGAAAGGAGTATGACAAGGCTGAATATTGTCACCCTGTTCATTTAACTTAAATGCAGAGAACATCATGTGAAATGCCAGGCTGGATGGTCACAAGGTAGATTATACCACTCTAATGGCAGAAAGTGCAGAGGAACTAAAGAGCCTCTTGATGAAGATGAGAGTAGTAAAAAAGCTGGCTTAAAATTCAACATAAAAAAACTAGGGTGATGACTTTATTTTTTTGGGCTCCAAAATCACTGCTGATGGTGACTCCAGCCATGAAATTAAAAGACACTTACTCCTTGGAAGGAAAGTTATGACCAACCTAGACAGCATATTAAAAAGCAGAGACATTATTTTGCCAACAAAGGTCCATCTAGTCAAAGCTATGGTTTTCCCAGTAGTCATGTATGGATGTGAGAGTTGGACTATAAAGAAAGCTGAGTGCTGAATAATTGATGCTTTTGAACTGTGTTGTTGGAGAAGACTCTTGAGAGTCCCTTGGACTGCAAGGAGATTCAACCAGTCCATCTTAAAGGAAATCAGTCCTGAATATTCATTGGAAGGACTGATGCTGAAGCTCTAATACTTTGGTCACCTGATGCAGAGAACTGACTCACTGGAAAAGACCCTGATGCTGGGAAAGATTGAGGGCAGGAGGAAAAGGGGACGACAGAGGATGAGATGGTTGGATGGGATCACCGACTCAATGGACATGAGTTTGAATAAACTCTGGGAGTTGGTGATGGACAGGGAGGCCTGGTGTGCTGTGGTTCATGGGCTCACAAAGAGTTGGACTTAACTGAGCAACTGAACTGAACTGAAGGTGATGGCATCCATTCTCATCACTTCATCACAGCAAAAAAATGGGGAAAGAGTGGAAGCAGTGACAGATTTTCTTTTCTTGGGCTCCAGAATCACCACAGTGACTGCGGCCATAAAATTAAAAGACACTTGCTTCTTGGAAGAAAAACTATGAAAACCTAGACAGGAAATTAAAAAGCAAAGACATCACTTTTGCCCACAAAGGTCTGTATAGTCAAAGCCTTTTTCTAGTAGTCTTGTATGGATGTGAGAGTTGGACCATAAAGAAGGGTGAGTGCTTTTGAATTATGGTGCTGGAGAATGCTCTTGAAAGTCCCTTGGACTGCAAGGAGAGGAAACCAGTCAGTCTTAAAGGAAATCAGTCCTGAATATTCACTGGAAGGACTGAAGCTGAAGCTCCAGTACTTTGGCCACCTGATGCAGAGAGCTGACTCATTGGAAAAGACCCTGAAGCTTGGAAAGATTGAGGGCAGGAGGAGAAGGCGGTGACAGAGAATGACATGATTGGATGGCATCACTGACTCAGTGGACATGAATCTGAGCAAACTGTGGGAGATGGTGAAGGACAGGGAAGCCTGGCCTGCTGCAGTCCATGGGGTTGCAGGGAGTTAGACACGACTTAGTGACTGAACAACAACACACACACCCATTCACAAAGCCTAGAGAGTATTTGAAAATTAAAGTGAACTCACAATAGTTTTACCATTGTCTAAGAAGGTTGTGTTTTCCCACATTAACACATCATCTGGAATATGCAGCAACAGAAGCTTTCACTTGGAATCATCTTAGTTTTTGCACTTTATGTTTTAACTACAAGGAGTTTCCTCCCACATGTTTAGTGGGTGAAAATGAAAATGATTAAGCATATTTTCCTGGATTCTACTCTGCTGGGTATTGTATCAGGAGAGCAGGAGTCAAGAAGGGAGACACTTGCCCGCCCTCCTGTAATGGAGAGGCGGCTGCCTTTCTGTGTTGTAGAGGGTTTGCAACTCAGGCTTTGTGCAGAGGATGGGGGTAACAGTCCAGCTGGCCTACCTGGTTGGTTCCAGGTATCACAGTGCATGGCGTGGCAGGTGCACGATGAGGGTGAGAGATCAACTCCTTCGGGAGCATCATTCTGCACAAGGATTGGTGGGATTGGGGGAAACCTAGGAGATTAGAGTTGTGGTTACATTCAGAGATGATAGTTATTGGAACAGTTTAGTGACAGTGGAGGTGAGGAAGGATAAGCTTATATGAGAGAAAGATTAAAAATTTACTTGCAGGTTTCTGGTTAGAGCAGTGGGGTAGATGAGGTAGTGTTATTTCCTTGAGACTGGGGGAGTGTCAGTTTTTATTTGTTTTATATGAGGATTGATTTTTTAAACAGTTGATTTAAAAAATGAGGAATCCGTAAGTCAAAAAATGTTCCCCAGATATTTGCTTAGATGCACTGAAATTTAACGTGTGGTGGTAACTGGAATGTGGAGAAGCTGAGGGCAGAATGCCTAACGAGGTGAAGGCTCCAGGTGACGCTCTCCTGTGAAAGCAGCTGCCTGTGGGTAGCAGAGTGTGGGGCTGGTGCGCTGCTCCCTACCTTAGTTCTGTCCTCGTCCTCCTCCGGGCTGGGTTGTTGCTTACAGAAGCCAATTCAGTTTGTCCCATAGTTTGTGCAAAGCACTTGTGCTCATTAGTGCAAGTGTATCATTTAACTGTAGAAACTGCAGAGAAAAACTCATTTTTATTAAGTCTCTTAAAGTTGACTTAGATGCAGGTTGTATGTTTTTGGGTTCTTTGCCTTGACTTTCGAGATCTAGTTTTTGAGAGAGAGTTAGTTGTGTAAGATTATAGTTGTTGTGGAATATTTCCCTTTCACTGAAGTGTACAGTCTTTTTTTTTTTTTTTTTTTACTAAATTTATGTATGATTCCAGAACTTGGAATAGTCATGCCGCCTCTAGTTCTGGTTCTTTGGTGCCCTCCGGGATTGTCAGCGCGTCCCAGTTTGAGCAGCACAGGGTTGGAGGAGCTCCGAAGTACATGCAGCTCTTCAGAGTGCTGAGTTCTGAGCTGCTTACCCTACCTCAATCTTCCTCTTGTATTGAAAGAGTATTATGTTTTTTCAACTGAAAAACTGCAGTTATGCGATTATAAATTAGAAAGCACAATAGAATGTGATAGACAGTCCTTGGAGAAAAGCAAGATTCATTAGAAGGATGAGATGAATCAAGGCTTTTTCCCTTAGAAAAAGAGTTAAGAAATGCACAATCTGGAGTTTATTTTTAAAGAGGACTTCTGGGTCTCTTGAAAGATTTGTGGTATTAATTCTGACTTTTGGTACAAGTGTATACTAGTACCAAATGCTGTATTTGGCCATCAGCATTTTTTTGTTTTCCAATGTAAATGAGAGAAAGTGAAGATTTTTGTGGAGAGTTTCAATAATCTCATGTTCAATGATCACATATTCAGATTGAAAGTACTTAAAGCTTTGTAGTTAAAAAACCAAAACTACATATACACAGTCCCCTAAGGTAAACATAACTTATAGAAGGTGGTTCTACACATGGAAGGTCAGCAGTAGTGGTTTTTTCCTGCTCTGTGTAGACACATTGAGCTTTCCATCAGCACAGTGAGTGTGTGGCTTGAGATAGAGGTGTGGATGCTCACCTGCAAGGGGCTTTGCAGCAGCTGAGCAGACTGATGTGAGAAGGACTTGGGGTGGAAGTGAGGGCCCTGAGGCAGGAAAGGATTAGGAGATCTCTCCACCTGGCAGACTACTGGCCAGACCCTACACATCTGGCCCCTGGTGCTGGGGGGGGGCTTCACTTTCAACCTGGAAGGTAGTTCTTGGTGAAAACAAGTTGAGCAGCAGACAAATGGTGGTCAGAGTTCATCCTCAAGAGGCTGAACGCAGGACCATTAACCTTTCAGCTGTGAAACTGAACGTCATTCTGGGTGTTTGCCCCTCCGTGTTAGGCTGATGGTGCTGCCTTTGTCCTGCGCAGGGTGTCGGCTTGGCCTCAGCACTTCCTGGTCATGTCCAGAAAGATGTCAGTTAACAAAGCTTGCACTTCCCATTTTCTTCTCCCTCTGGTGAAAAAGTGTGTGACTGTTTTAAGAGATACTCTTCTCTTGGGAAAGAAGCAACTCATGATAAAAGCAAGAAGTTACACTGGGGGACAGAAGGCTGTAACTCTAAGGATGTGTTCCCCTTCGCACTCACGTTTACCAGAATTTTACAGAACAACCATTACAACCACATGCAGAATAAGAGAATAATTCTTATTTTTAAAAATATTTATTTATTTATTCGGCTGTGCCTGGTCTCTTAGTTGCAGAGTGTGGGATCTAGTGCCCTGACCAGGGATTGAACCCAGGACCGCTGCATTGGGAGCATGGAGTCTTAGCCACTGGACCACCAGGGGAGTCCTAAGAAGAATTTTTAAGTCTACTCCATATTGTTTTGGTTGTTTCAAATAGTTTATTTAGAATTCCTTATAACCTAGTAAAATAATCTTTTCAAGTAATTGACTACTCTGGGGTAAGATTTCATAAACCAACTTTAATCCTTAAAGCTTGAAGGGACCTTTTAAATTTTTTTGTGTAGTATTATCTAGGTAAGTTCTCAATTGAAAGCACTTTGTATAAAAAGTTTTTAATGTAATTTTTAGGGTATATATCTCATGTAGATGGCTTTCCCACTCTTACTTGGCTGACAACTTTTTGCATGTTGTGTTTGATTTTATGCCTTCCCTAGGAGCAGAACCAGGTCAAACTATGAATGAGTTACCTTTTCCTCCTTTCTTTTTTGATAGAAGCACAGGTAGGTATGTATAAAAGGAAATTTAAAAAAATCATACTTTATTGGCAGCATCTGTTTAGACATATATATTTCCATACTGACTGCGAATTTAAAAGTGTAATTAAACAGTTACTACGGTGAGATTGGGTTGCTCTCTTTCATTTATCATTAAGACAACTTCGTGGACAAAATGGACCATCATAGAGACAGTGAGTCTTAAAAAACAAGAAGTTAGAGTAACAGCCCTCCTGGAAGCCGCATCCGTTGCTCTGTAGACATCCCCACCATTCAGGTCTGCAGATTCAGTTAAGTATATAATCTGGTAATGTGCTGTGGAAGGTACATAGCTGATCTGCCCCAAGATACTAACAAGTTAATCTGGAGTGAGACAGGAATGTGCATTTTAGGTCCTATATGTGATGCAGAGTACTCTTGTCTGGAAAATCCCATGGACAGAGGAGCCTGGTAGGCTGCAGTTCGTGGGGTGGCGAAGAGTTGGACACAACTGAGCAACTTCACTTTCACTTTTCACTTTCATGCATTGGAGAAGGAAATGGCAACCCACTCCAGTGTTCTTGCCTGGAGAATCTCAGGGACCTCAGAGCCTGGTGGGCTGCTGTCTGTGGGGTCGCACAGAGTCAGATAGATTGAAGTGACTTAGCAGAAGCAACAGCAGCAGGGTGATGCAGACAGCTGTGAGGTAAACAGAATAGCCCAGCCAGCAACACAAAGCAAATGTGTGAGTAACTAATTGCCACTGTGGTGTTTTATTTTCTTGTTTTTGTTTAATTGTCTTATCTGACTCTTTGTGACCCCGTAGACTGTAGCCCACCAGGCTCCTCTGTCCATGGGATTTCCCAGACAAGAATACTGGAGTGGGTTGCCAGGCCCTCCTGCCAGGGGATCTTCCCGAACCAGGGATCAAACCAGGGTCTCCTGCAACTCCTGGCTTGGCAGGCGGATTCTTTTATCACTGAGCCACCTGAGAAGCCTGAACACATGTTCTTCCAGTCCCAAAATTATAGGGTTGTGCTTTAATTATTTAATTTAGCTTTTTTTGACCATTTTCATTTTTTCTAATGAGTTTTATCAGTTTCAAAGGTCTGCATAGTAGACATGGAAAGTAACAGATTTTGACTTTACGATTCTCAAAGGGGATCACACACTATTTAATGAAGACAATCTCTGAAGTTATTAACAGTCCATTTTCCATGTTTAGGTAAAATTGTTTACTTACCTAGTTGAATACTTACTTTTTTTTTTTTTAATAGAATGGTCCCTGTCATCATGCTGGAGCCCTCAGAACACACGTCTATGTGATACCGTCTTGTCTCAGCCGTCTTCTCTGCTCATGCTCTGTTCCTTGACTTGTTCCTCTTAATCACACACAGTTCAGGCATCAGAAGAGACTTTAGCATACTTAGCTGCAAATACAGAAAAAGTATTTAGACAACAGGATAGTAAAACAAGTATTAGAGTGTTAGTGACAGAGCAAATCTCTTTGGGGTAAATTGTAGCATATTGTTGGTGGGATTTATTGTCCTGTTACGTCTTGTTCATGAGAAGAACAAACACATGGATACCTTTGAGAAGCTCAGAGTGATCGTTGCTGTAAAGAGCAGAGAAGCTGTGGGTAATGAGGAAGGGTTGAGAAGGGGACTCAGGCTGCCTCCAGGAAGGAGGAAGCCAGTTCCCTTGGGTATGTACTTAGAGGTGCAGTTGCTGAGTCATAATGGATTAAACATTTTGAAGCTGTTCACTCAAGTGCCTGTGTGCTATTAAATTCCCACCAGCAATGTATGAAGAACTCATTTCTGCACACCCTTGTCGACACTTACTGTTTGTCGTTTTGATTATAGCCATGCCAGGGAGTGGTATCTTTATGTTTTGATTTGCATTTCCCTAGTGACTTAACGATGTTAAGCATCTTCTCACCTGCTTATTGGCCATTTTTATATCTTCTTTGGAGAAATGTCAATTCAGATTCTTGGCCCATTTTTAACTTGTCTCTTATTTAGTTTTAGGAATTATTTATTCTATATAGTTTTGTGTCCCTTATCAGATGTATAATTTGCACATATTTTCTCCTACTCTGGATGGTATGCTTTGAAGCACAGAAGTTTTGATGAAGACCAGTTTATTTTCTTCTTTTGTTGTTTGTGCTTTTGGTGTCCAATCTAAGAAGCCATTGACACAAGTACATTTTCTTGAAGCCTTTCTCTATTATCTTCTGAGCTTTACAGTTTTAGCTCTTATATGTGGGTGTTTGCTTCATTTTGAGTTAATCTTTGCATAGAGAGTAAGTTAGGGGTCCAGCTCCATTCTCCTGCATATGGATATTCAGTTGTCCAAGCATCATTTGTTGAAAAGAGTGTTTTTCTGCATTGAGTGGTCTTGGTACCCTTTTGAAAACAATTGACCCTGAGCATAAGGGTTTATATCTGAATTTTCAGTTCTGTTCCATTGATCTGTCTTTTGGCCAGCACCTCACTTTTGATTCCTCTAACTTTGGAGTGAGTTCTGAAATAAGGGTCTGTCTTCCAGCTTTGTTCTTTTCACGATTGTTTTGTGGGTCTCTTGCATTTCCATAGGAATTTTAGGATCAGTTCATCAGCTTCTGCAAAAAAGGCTGGTGGAATTTTTATGGATTGTATTGATTCTGTGGATCGATGGATTGTGGGTTGATCTGTTGGCCATCGTGAGAGTGGCATGTCTTCCCAGCCATGAACACCAGGCACTTGTCAGTCAGAACTAGTTGTGTGTTTTGTCAGTGGTTCTCAAACCTTGTGGGCTCAGGACCTCATTGCACTTTTAAACATTGAAGGTCCTTGAGAGCTTTTTTGAATGACTTGGTTCTTTCTGTGTTAAAAATTAAGACTTAGAAATTTTAAATATGTATTTTTTTTGAATAATAACAAACTCGTTACATGTAATATAAATAACATTGCCTGTGAAAAAATAGCACTCTTTTCCAAAACAAAAAGCGTTTTAATGATGAGAGTGGCATTGTTACGTATTTTTGTGAATCTCTTTAATGTGTGATTTAATTGAATCCCGGCTGAAATCTTGGCTGCTTCTGTGTTGGCTCTGTTAGTGACATGCTGCTTTGGTGGACATGTAAGAGGGATATCTGGCTTCACACATAATATGTGCTGGGAAAGGGAGGAGTATGTTAATAGTCTTCTCATGTATCCTTGAACTTTGTTTCTATACCAGAAATCCACTGTGCTTCTGTGAGAAGAGAATAAGGGCATTCAGCATTGATCCTTTCAACCTCTTGGCCCCAGAAAGGGCTTCTGGGACCTCTCATGGGGTCTGGACTACACTTTGAGACCCCCTGTCTCAGAGAACAAGACTGATGATATATTGCATGAGAAAATGTTGCGATAACTGAATGACAGTTTTATTACCTGTATTGACGGGCAACTGGGTCAGTACCTGCTCTTTCTGTAGACTCTCCTCGATCCTAAAGGATTAGGTAGTTGTTTGATAAACATGAAATCAACCAGCCAGTTGATTAGGTATTATTAGGTATGTGTGAGTTTTATTAGGTATGTGTGATTATATAAATAGTAAGTTATTAAAAAAAAGTTGAACCTACAGAAATGAAGCAAAATGGAACATGATCCTTGAGTTTTAATCTTAACTACACATTGTTAGTCATCTGGGGTCCTTCCTTCTAGTTTCATTTGTTTCATTTTTAAATATTCACAATTATATGAATTTTAAAAATATAGTTGCAATTATACCGTCCACAGTTTTTTAATATCCTGCTTTTTTTACTTTATATAATCTTGGTGAATATTTTTAATACTTGTAATATATTGCTTTATTTTTTTGCTTTTCTATAGTTCACTGTTTATTTTCCCTTTTTTGACTAAAGCTGCCATGAGTATTATTATAAAATGGTTTACATATTGTTGAATTGTTTCGCTAGTACATATTTTAAATAGACGAAAGTATGGGAATTTTGGGTGTGTGTTGATACTGTATCCTAGTTAGATGAATCTTGTTAGCTTTTATTATGGAATTTAACCTTAGAAGAAGGAGGATATTGCAGCAGTCCTCAATGTATGGTACTCATTACCTCAGTTTAGCTTCCATCAGCTTGCTGCATTCTTGTATTTTTGTTTCTTCTCTTTCCTTACACTCACAAAAAAGTTATTAACATATTCCAAAGCAAATTCCAAATGTGTAATTTCATCTGTAGTCTTTTAGTTTATATCTTTTAAAGATGAAACATTTAAAAATAAAAGCCACAGCACCTTCATTGCACTCAACAAAATTATTAATCATTCTGTAATACCTTTGATCACTCACGCAACATTCAATTTTTCCTGTCAAAAATATCATTTTAATTTAATTTATTTGCATCTGGGTCCAGATACATTTCTCATACGTAAGGTTATTTTGGTTAAAGCATTTCCATTTTGTAGCAATAAAAATCTCCCCTTTTTTTCCATGTCTCAGGTTTGCTGTAGAAATGAGGCATCTGTCTGTAGTATGCCCCACATTTTTGGTTTAGCTTGTGACATTCGTTGGTGTTGTTGAACTTTAACACATACTGTTCCTAGGGTTTCCTTTAAATTGGGAGTGGGGTTTGGAAGTTTGATTAAACATAGGTTCTGTTTTGGCAAGAATATTTCATTGACCTTATGCTCTTCATCCTGTTAAGAGTGTAATACCCACTTGTTGCATGTTAGTCATCAGATTGAAAAGTGGCTTCAGTCCCTCTGAGCTCCCCGTCAGCTCTTTCCCTCCTTTCTAGCAGACATCAGTGATCATTTCATTAGCTATAGCAATGTGATTTCCAGATTCTGTCATCCACCCTGTTTTTCGTTGTGACCCCTATATAGTGAACAGCATGCCCTGGTCTTTAGTTGTGTTAAATACTCATTCAGCAAGAACAGGCTGATGGCTTGTTTCCCTGGAGCAATCTTCAGAAAAAGGAGTTGGTGTCTTGACAGCCTTCACTGGTCACTCCTGTAGTGGTGGCCTGTAACCACTGGATTTTTGTACGTTTGTTTCCGTTCATTCTTTGTGCCTCCCGCATTCTCTGTCTTTGGCCATCAGGAGCCCCTCTCTTCCTTTCCTGTTGCTTCTGTGACGGGACCACAGGAGTCTTAGAGAGCTTCCTTGCCGTCGCGATACGATGTCCCAGGTTCATCTCAAATTGAGCAATGTTCCGCACAAATGCGGCTGGCTGAGGCGCTGCCACAGGCCGGAGGAGACTGGAGAGAAGTGACAGCTCAGTGCAGTGTGGGGATCCCAGAGCAGGACCTGGCATAGGAGGGGGACGTTAGTAGAACAAATAGTGAAAGCCGAAGAAAATCTATACAGCTGAGCTTGAACCCCACAGGGGCTAGAGGTGCTGACCCCCAGCAGTCGAAGAGCCCCTTGTGACTTGACACGCAGCCCTCCCGGCCCAGGGTTCTGTACCTGGGTATCCCTGGTTCTGCATTTTGTATTCAGCCAACCACAGGTCATGTCCATTTTATTGAAAAGAAAAAATCTGCATATAAGTGGATCCACATGTGCCTCAAAAACCCCCTTGTTCAAGGGCCAACTGTAATTTTAAAGTTACGTTTACAGTAAATATAAAATGATTCTGTGGATTTTACCCAGCTTGTTTGATTTTATGTTTGTGTTTCCTTTTATGTTGAAAGTCTTAGTACTTAATATAATGCTTTTCTCTTATTATATTACAGTTTGTGTATGTGTGTGTATTATACATAAAATAGCTTCAAAATAATACCAACATTTGCCCCAAAGAACAACTCACCTGAGTGCATTTTAAGATTTTCTTGTGAGTTTTCAGGATTTTGTGTGTGAATACTCTCTTTTAATGTCACTTAGAATAACTCTTTGTACATTTATGCCACCAACTTGATATACAGTCAGTTTTGAGATTGATTTATATTTTTTTAAGGATTGTCTTGAGTGTCCAAGAAGACCTAAATAAGTTTTTACGTATAAAACAAACATTTCCCGTATGTGTGAAAAGAATTGTTTAGAAAAAGAACTAAGAGAACCATACGCTCCCAAGTAGTTGATAAGGTTAATAAAACTTTCTGAGGTGGAGCTTTGACAGACGGAATTAACAAAGTCTGCTAGCCTGGAGACCTCTTGGTTGGTGGGGGGGGGGGGCTGGGGGGGGTGGGGAGGGCCCTGTGGGTTGCCCAGGCAGAACCACTGTTGTACTAAGCTGCTGCCATGGCTGCCTTTTCAACCTTGGCTTATACACTGTGGCAGAAATACAGAAGTAGACAGGATCATATCATGACCCCTCCTTCTCCTCTCCCGGGAAGAGCACCTGTGAGCCCCCATGTCTCTGCCCCACATCACATTATCTCCCCTGGAAGTGTTTCAGTATGCATCCCTAGAAGCTAGGATCTCATTTTATTTATTATCATTATTAAACATAGCAGATAAAGCCATATAAACAAAGCCACAGTTGGGACAGTATGTGTATCTTGTCCCCGTTTGTATTGAAGAAGCCAGGCTCCTGGTCCAGCTTCGCAGAACCCCTAGGCCTTCCTGTGTGCTTGTGTTTGCTGCAAGGTTACAGTAAGATCACATCCTGGGTTTGTTGTTCAGGACTACTTCCTATCTGTGGTGTGCTGTTTCAATCACAAGAGGCATAATTTGTGACCGACTGAAAAAATATAGGTAGTATATATAATAAAGGACTTTTATTGATTTTTTTCTCTTTGTATCTTGTTTTCAGCCAGACATTTTTTCCCCCCTTTGAGAATCTTAATACTCAAGTTAATAGTGTAAAAAAGCATCTGCACCTCCCTGCTGTGACTGTCAGTGCAGGTACCACCATATTTTCTGGATTTTACAATTTAACACATTGCAGGTGATTACAGTTTAACATATTTGTCATTTATTCTGCATTGTGGAAAACATGGATCTCTGAAACTGATTTGTTTCAGGCCCTTCTCCTCTGTTAGTAGTTTCCATTTCCAAGTCTGTTGTACAGCGTTTCAGTGATTCTGTGCTTCTGTGGTTGATGATACATTTGACAGTAGGACTAGTTTACCTTTGATCATCAGATTATTTCATTATAAAGGGTTTTAAGAATTTATCATAAGCAGGTTATTGAGAATAGAAAGTGCCATCATAGAAACTTAAAAACCTACATGGTTTACCTAGTGACAAAAAACAGCTTTTAAATTTATCTGCCACTTGGATGCTGTGTGTTTTTAGAAAAGCTTGAAAAATCTGGGTTAAATAACTTCTTTATCTTTTGAGGAGTCATAGCTTACATAGAGAGGGAACGCTTAAGTCACACCTGGATGTCTGAGAACCGTGGTTCTGACACTCGTAATATAAAATCATGATAACTGGTATCCCTTCTAAGCCAGTGTTACTTCATGATCCGTTTGGGAAAATTACATGAAGTTCAGTGTCCAGCTGTTGAGCCAGGCAAAAGCTTTACGCAGGCTGCTTGGCATGCTTTTGCCCTGTG
This sequence comes from Capricornis sumatraensis, assembly GCF_032405125.1. NCBI lineage: Eukaryota > Metazoa > Chordata > Mammalia > Artiodactyla > Bovidae > Capricornis > Capricornis sumatraensis. The sequence goes on from NC_091083.1 coordinate 49,463,353, forward strand.
TTCCTATTGCTTTTGGTTTCTTTCTTCAAGACTGTGAAGGGATTCCTTTAAAACAAACTTGTTTATTTCTCCAGGCTACTGCTTTCCTGGAAGAAAATGAAATGGGCTGGTCAAAAACTATATATGCATAAATTTGGGATTCATCAGTCTCAAACTGGAGTTCTATTAATTTAGTAATTTTCTGTTCTTAAAAAATGAATTTCTTTTATTTTTTCCAAAACTTTAAACTTTTTATTTTGTATTGGGGTTTAGCTGATTAACAATGTTGTGTAGTTGCAGCTGAACAGCAAAGGGACTCAGCCATACGTATACATGTATCCATTTCCCCCAAACGTTCCTTCCATCCCAGTTGGCACATAACATTGAGCAGAGTTCCACATGTTACACAGTAGGTGCTTGTTGGTTATCCATTTTAAATGAAGCAGTGCATACATGTCCATCCCAAAGTCCCTAAGTAGCCATTCCACGCCTAGCCACCATAAGTTAGTTTTCTGTGAGTCTCTTTGTGTTTTGAAGCAAGTTCTTTTGTATCATTTCTTTTTAGATTCCACATACAGGGGATATATATAATTTCTCCTTCTCTCTCTATCTGTCTGTCTTCACTCTGTGTGATACTCTTTCAGTCCCTGCATGTTGCTGCAAATAGCATTATTTCATTCTTTATAATTGTTGTTCAGTCGCTTAGTCGTGTCCAGCTCTTTGCAACCCTATGGACTGCAGCATGCCTGTCTTTCCCTGTCTTTCACCATCTCCTAGAGTTTGCTCAAACTCATGTCTGTTGAGTTGGTGATGCCTTGCAACCTCTCATCTTATGTTGTTCCCTTCTCCTCTTGCCTTCAGTCTTTCCCAGCATCAGGGTATTTTCCAGTAAGTTGGCTCTTTGCATTAGGAGGCCAAAGTATTGGAGTTTCAGCTTCATCATCAGTCCTTTCAATAAGTATTCAGGGTTGATTTCCTTTAGGATTGACTGGTTTGATCTCCTTGCTGTCCAAGGGATTCTCAAAAGTCTTCTCCAGTCCCATGGTTTGAAAACATCAGTTCTTTGATGCCCAACCTTTTTTATTGTCCATCTCTCTCATCCATGGATGACTACTAGAAAAATCATAGCTTTGACTCTACGGACCTTTGCAGGCAAAGTAATGTCTCTGCTTTTTAATATGCTGTCTAGATTTGTCATTGCTTTTTTCCAAGGAGCAAGCATCTTTTAATTTCATGGCTGCAGTCACCATCTGCAGTGATTTTGGAGCCTAAGAAAATAAAGTCTGTCACTGTTTCCATTGTTAATTGCTGAGTAATATTCCGTCATATATTACTCAGTCATTAAAAGAATGAAATAATGCCATTTGCAGCAACATGAAGGGACCTAGAGAGTGTCACACGGAGTGAATTAGGCGCTAGTGGTTAAGAACCCACCTGCCAATGCAGGAGATGTAAGATCCCTGGTTCAACCCCTGGGTTGGGAAGATCCCCTGAAGCAGGGCCTGGCAACGCACTCCAGTATACTTGCCTGGAGAATCCCATAAATAGAGGAGCCTGGCGGGCTACAATCCATAGGGTCACAAAGAGTCCATCTTAACTGAAGCTACTTAGCATGAACACACACACATTCCATTGTATATATGTACCACATCTTCATCCATTTCCTTGTTGATGGACATTGAGGTTGTTGCCATGTCTTGGCCACTGTAAACAGGGCTATAAAGAACATTGGGGTGCATATAATCTTTCAAATTATGTTTTTCTCCAGATACATGCCCAAGAGTGGGATTTCAGGGTCATACGGTAGCTCTATTCTTAGTTTTTTTAAGGAACTTCCATACTGTTCTCTATAGTGGCTGTACCAGTTAGCATTCCCACCAGCAGTGTAGGAAGAATCCTCTCACTACACCCTCTGCAGCGTTTGTTGTTTGTGGGTTTTTTGTATTTAACCATTCTGACTGTTGTGGGGTGATCTCTCATTGTAGTTTTTATTTGCATTTATCTAATAACTAGCCATGTTGGCATCTTTTCTTGTGCCTGTTGCTTATCTGTTTATCTTTGGAGAAATGTCTTTTCAGGTCTTTGGCCCATTTTTTGAGTGGATTGTTTATTTTGATGCTGTTAGGTGTCTTAAGCTGTTTGTAAATTTTGGAGACTAATCCCTTATTGGTTGCATTGTTTGCAAATATTTTCTCAATCTGTGGGTTGTCTTTTCCTTTTATTGTTTCCTTTGCTGAGCAAAAGCTTTTAAGTCCACCCTATTTGTTTCTTTTTGTTTTTATTTACATTATTGTGGGAGATGGATCAAGAAAGATGTTGCTGTGATTTATATCAGAGTGTTCTGCCTATGTTTTCCTCTAGGAGTGTTACAGAATTCTATATATACATAAATTTGGGATTCATCAGTCCCAAATTGGAGTTCTAGTACTTTGATAATTTTCTTCTGTTTTTAAAAAATGAATTTCTAGACATGAGTGGGTTTGTATATGTTAGCATTTGGTTTCTAAATCTTACAATATTATAGTTAGCAAATTAATATGAAGAAGAAACTTTTTTTTAAAAAATGTAATTTCTTGGGTGTGAAAGGTGGACATTATGGGCAAATTTCTTTAAACTGCTTAGACTGCAGAGGGATAAACATATGACCTAGAAAACTTGAGGATTTTAAAACTGCTTAATAGTTTCATTTTAGAATTAAATACCCTCTGCACTTCAAGTTACCAATTTACTGTCTGTCGTTTTACAGGATTCTCTGGCTAACATTGAACTTCTCCCAGTGGAGCCACAAAGTAAACAGCTCATGACTTCTGATCAGGACGCTAAGGTCGTGGCTGAACCGCAGGGCCAACGAGTCCAAGAAGGGAAAGACAGCGCGCATCTGGTGAGTGGACGTCCAGGCCAGCGCTGGCCCGTCCACCCTCTTCTGTTGTGATAACAGGCTCTGCACTCTACTCAGAACACTTATGCTTAAATATAGGGGTAAATTCTGAGTATACTTAGGGCTTGCTTAGTAGGGGAAATTCCAGATTTCTAAGTGATAGAGAAAACACGGGCATTATAGTTCTTAAGACTTAAAGCTTTGGACTTAAAATCACTAAGATAAAGGCAGTGATTTATAAATATTTTAATAACATGATAGCCATTGTAGTGGTATTTATTTAAAGAGTTAATTAGAAATTATAATACAGATTTAAAATTTTGAGTGCATTTGTTTATTGTAAGCTATTATCATGTCAGGCAATGAGATTTAAAGTTTCTAAATGATATTGGGAAAAGTAGGTTTTGTCAATTTTTCCAGTTGAAATGACAAGGAATAACACCAGTCAGAATTTAAAAGTATTTTACATTTCAAGGCTCCTACATCATTTTGACTATCTCATTAAATTTCTTTGTCATATAAGTGTGCTTTTCTCAGTGGGTTTTGTTTTGCTCAGTTACCATGGTTTGAAAATGCGTTTCTTTGCATTGTAGTGATGGTGTGTCTGGTGTTTTCAATTTTACAGATGAATGGTCCCATATCTCAGACAACTTCTCAGACAAGTTCCATTCCAGCTTTGAGTCAGGTAATTCAGTTCAGAAATTAATCATAGCTGAAGCTCACAGACAATGCATTATAGTAAATATTAATTGTAAAGAAATTAGAAAATGTGAATGTTCCCCAAAAAGAGAGTGGGGGAGGACCCACTTGGGAACAGTATATGTCAGTACTCTCTATTCTCTTCTGGTATGTGCGTGTAGCTCTACAGACAGCTGAGTGCCATGTGTATTAATTTCATCTCTTCATCACAGTGTTGTTAATGGTTCACTGATCATCTAGTGTGTGTGTGATTAACTTTACATTTCAACAGCCTGTATTCCTTAAAGCACAGAAGTCATATTAAGTTTTTACTGAGAACATTGGTTTCACTGTTTGCGTTTTCATATATCAGATGCATTTGGAGTCAGGCATGTTTAGGTTGGCAGTCTTCTAAGTGATCTTATGTGATCTTCTAAGTGATCTTATGATCTTATGATTTATGTCCTACAGAATTTTAAAATTAAGTCTTTTTTAAAGTAAATGTAAATTTTTAAAAGTAATATTACATAATTTATAGCAGCCTCCTCTACACCCCAACTTATAAGCAGCTCATGTAGAAGTTAAAAAAGGCGGGGAATTGGATTGTTGATATATTTTTAATAAGGCAGAATTTTAAAAAATGAAGGGTGTCCTCCAAACTACTGTATTTTATCATTATTATGTATATAGGGTTTTTGCATATTGTATTTTACACTGATTTTAAGTGAATTCTGTAATATTTTAAGTCATTTGAAAGTCAAATATAAGAGTTAACACTATACAGAAATCACTGACAGATTTAAAAAACTGTTTTAGATCAAATCTCCCACTTCCTCTTGGTTGATTCATGATCTGATATAATATTCACATGTCTTTTAAAACCCATGTTAGGGCATAAAACTAGATATTTGGATTCTGTGGGTGGGTTTTGGTATGGGGTTCACTTTCTTTTAAACTATGTTGTGGGAAACAATTGAGATAAGACCTGCCTAGAAAAGAAGTATAACACTTGAGCCAGCATTCAGTATTCATTTCTGTGGAGAAATGATTTGCAACTAGTGCTGCCTGCACATGATTTCTTTGTCATTATGAAGAGTTCATGTTAATCGAGTATTACATGACTGGTTCTTGGTCCAGCTTTGCAACTCAGTACCCCTGGTATCACAGAACACATCTCTGACATCTGGTATTGTAAAGTATGTGTATTCTACTCACCAGTTTTTCAGAGTATTTGCACACTTTAGGTTTTTATAGGATCACTAAATACTAGAACTAGAAGGGATCATCATTAAGAGACCATCTGTGCTCACAACATGTGTGTTCTTTAAAACGTTATAACAGATTTGCATTCTGTAGAAAGTAGGAGTCTTGTTAAAGAGTACATACATTTTTATGTAGTTTTAAACAGTATGTTTATACATATTTTACCTCATGCTTTCTCCCCATAGCAGACTTCATCTGTATATACCCTTGTGCCCTGTGGTATTTTATGTTGATTTACCATCATTTCTTTAGCTGTTCAGTTTTTGGCTACATTGAACGTGTTTCTTTTTTTCCTGGTATCATAAATGACATTGCTTTGAACATTTTTCTAACTGGCATTATAATGGCACACCTGTGTGGACCGCTGAGTTGGTGTGGTGGCTCTGAGTACTGACCCTTCATAGTCTGCAGCTGTGCAACTGCAGTGTCTGTGCTTAGCTGTCTGATTTGGGAACCAGTCTTTTTTAAGGTTTAGTCTTTCCCCTAGAGTTGGATGCAGTGTAAGTAGGAGGACAATGTCCTTAGGAACAGCCAAATAAATGTCTGAATAATTCACAAGTAGGTTTGCATTTTGGCCATGGTGCTGCCAATTGTTATACAGCTCCCTGCTAATCTCCTTCCCCAAATAATACCCTTATTGAGTTGTAACTGTTTGCAAGTCTAGCCAATCAGTGAGTATAAAAAGTGATCTTAACTGGAGGAAACTGAGAGCAGAGAGGCTTTACCAGTTTCCCTAAGATTGCTCATCTGTCCCGGATTTGAACCTGGGCAGCTTCAGAGCCGACTCAAGAAGAGATACATCCTCTTTGGCATGTGTTATTTCCTTTAGAAAGAGAAACAAGTAGAAAGTAATACCAGAAGCAAAACCTAGCTCTTGTCAGCACTTGGGAACAGTTTTGCATTATCTCTGAGTGGTTGAAATTAATTTGGGATAGAGATAGAGGATTTTAGGTGGGGAATAACATGACTTATAAAAAGATTGCTTTGACTTCATTGTATTAATAGAATATATTGTAGTGAGCCAAGAATCAGTTCAGTTCAGTCACTCAGTTGTGTCCGACTCTTTGTGATCTTGTGGACTGCAGCACGCCAGGCTTCCCTGTCTGTCACCAACTCCCGGAGCTTGCTGAAACTCTTGTCCATCGAGTCAGTGATGCCATCCAACCATCTCGTCCTCTGTCGTCCCCTTCTCCTGCCTTCAGTCTTTCCCAGCATCAGGGTCTTTTTCAATGAGTCAGTTTTTCACATCAGGTGGCCAAAGTATTGGAGTTTCAGCTACAGCATCAGTCTTTCCAATGAATACTCAGGACTGATCTCTTTTAGAATGGACTGGTTGGATCTCCTTGGAGTCCAAGGGACTCTCAAGAGTCTCCTCCAACACCACAGTTCAAAAGCATCAGTTCTTCTGCACTCAGCTTTCTTTATACCCCCACTCTCTCACATCCATGCATGACTACTGGAAAAACCATAGCTTTGACTAGACGGATCTTTGTTGGCAGAGTAACATCTCTGCTTTTTAATAAGCTGTCTAGGTTGGTCATAGCTTTTCTTCCAGGGAGCAAGTGTCTTTTAATTTGATGGCTGCAGTCACCATTGCAGTGATTTTGGAGCCCAAGAAAATAAAGCGTCTCACTGTTTTCATTATTTGCCCATCTATTTGCCTTGAAGTGATGGGACCAGATGCCATGATGTTAGTTTTCTGAATGTTGAGCTTTAAGCCAGCTTTTTCACTCTCCTCTTTCACTTTCATCAAGAGCCTTTTTAATTCTTCACTTTCTGCCATAAGGGTGGTTTCATCTGCATATCTGAGGTGATTGATATTTCTCCTGGCAATCATGATTTCAGCTTGTGCATCATCCAGCCCAGCGTTTGTCACGATGTACTCTGCATATAAGTTAAATAAGCAGGGTGACAATATACAGCTTTGGCATACTCCTCTCCCTATTTGGAACCAGCCTGTTGTTCCATGTCCAGTTCTAACTTGCTTCTTGACCTGCATACAGACTTCTCAGGAGGCACGTCAGGTGGTCTGGTAATCCCATCTCTTTCAGAATTTTCCACAATTTGTTGTGATCTACACAGTCAAAGGCTTTGCCATAGTCAATAATGCAGAATTAGATGTTTTTCTGGAACTCTCTTGCTTTTTTGACGATCCAGCGGATGTTGGCAATTTGATCTCTGGTTCCTCTGCCTTTTCTAAAACCAGCTTGAACATGTGGAAGTTCACAGTTCATGTACTGTTGAAGCCTGGCTTGGAGAATTTTAACATTACTTTGCTAGCGTGTGAGATGAGTACAGTTGTGCAGTTGTTTGAACATTCTTTGGCATTGCCTTTTTCTTTGGGGTTGGAATGAAAACTGACCTTCTCCAGTCCTGTGGCCACTGCTGAGTTTTCCAAATTTGCTGCCATATTGAGTGCAGCACGTTAACAGCATCATCTTTCAGGATTTGAAATAGCTCAACTAGAATTCCATCACCTCCACTAGCTTTGTTCATAGTGATGCTTCCTAAGGCCCACTTGACTCTGCATTCCAGGATGTCTGGCTCTAGGTGGGTGATCACACCACTGTGGTTATCTGGGTCATGAAGATCTTTTTTGTATAGTTCTTCTGTGTATTCTTGCCACCAAGAATAGAAGCAAAGAAACCAAGTTAAAGAACTGGCAAGTAAGGTGAAAAATGATGGTGGCTTAGACTTGAAATGAATGGATTTTGGATTTTCTGGAAATCCATAAATGGCACCACTTTATGGATTGGATGTAGGGATTGTGATGAGGGAAAAATCTATCAGGGATAGTTGAGTAACTTAGTGGATGATGGTTTTATTTGAGATGAAAGAAACTGGAAAGTATAGCTTTGTGGAGGGAAAATCCACCTGTTAAAAATTTTAAGTGAGCAGTGAAGTGGATCACTAGTGTCAGTTGGTCCTAATTAGAGAGGTTAGGGCCTGAGATGTAAATTTGTAATCCACAAATAGGTTTTTTTGTTGTATTCCCTGTGGCTGAGCTGGTAAAGAATCTGCCTGCAATGCAGGAGACCCCAGTTCAATTCCTGGGTTGGGAAGATCCCCTGGAGAAGGGAAAGACTACCTACTCCAGTATTCTGGCCTGGAGAATTCCATGGACTGTATTATATTAGTCCATGGGGTCACAAAGAGTCGGACACGACTGAGCAACTTTCACTTAATAACTTCACCTAGTGATATGGGAAAGAATTTTAAAGCTATTGTTGTTTATGTGGATTAGGTAACTGAGTTACCAAAAGTAAAAAATCCAATTAAAAAGTAACCAAGTTGCCCTTTAGAATAAAATCAACTCTCATACTTTTTTTCCTTCTGTAATTTTTTGGCTGTCTTAAAAGTTTTATGTCCTTCAGAGGTGATGGTGGCTTTGTAGGATGACTGAGAATGTCCTTTTCTTTTTCAGTTGTTTGGAAGAGTTTGAGAAGCCTAGGTGTCAGCTCTTCCTTGTGTGTTAGGTGGAGTTCCCCAGAGAAGTCATCCAGGCCTAAACTCTTGTTTGCATGGAATTTATTGTTGTTTTTAAATTGCAGATTGTATTTCACATCAAGTGATCTGTCTGTTCAAATTATCTAATTCTTCACTTAGTTTCATTGGGCTATGTATTTCTAGAAATTTGTCCATTTCTCTTAAGTTGTTTGTTTTGTTGACATGTAACTAACTGTTCATAATATTTTCTTTAACAGTATTTTGTATTTCCATGGTATTGGTTGTTACTTCTCCTCTTTCATTTCTTATTTTGTTTAGTTGTATTTCTTTTTTCTTCTTGGTCAGCCTGGTCAGAGGTTTGTTACTTTTGTTTATCCTTTCAAAAAACTAGTTCTTGGTTTTATGATCTTTTTCTTAATTCTCTGTGTCCTCTCTGATCTTTATTATTTCTATCTTCTAGCTTTCGGTTCTGTTTATTGTTTCTTTTCTAATTCTTCAGTTGATAGATTAGGTTGTTTATTTGAGATTTTTTTCTTCTTTTTTTGAGGAAGTCTTGTATCACTATGAACTTCCCTCTTAGAACTGCTTTTGCTGCATCTCATAGTTTTCGTATGGTTGCTTCATTGTCATTTGTTTAGAGGTAATTCTAAATTTCCTCTTTGATTTCATTGTTGACCCAGTGGTCTCCTAGTAGCATGTTGTTTAGTCTCTATGCAGTTGTTTTTTCCTCTTTTCTCTTTTCTGTGGTTGATGTTCTACTTTTATGCTATTGTGGTCAGGAAAGATGCTTGAAATAATTTCTGTTCTATTCGGTTTGTTGAGGCTTGTTTTGTGCCCTAGAGATTGTTCTATGTACTCCTAAAAAGAATGTGTATTCTGCCTTTTTTGGATGTAACATCCTGGAAATATCAATTAAATCTAATAGTTCTGTTTTGTCATTCAAGATCTTTGTTGCCTTCTTATTTTCTGTCTGAAATATCTATCCATTTATGTCAGTGGAAGGTTAGAAGTCTGCTGTTACTATATTCCCATCCATTTTTTCCATTTATGTCTGTAGTGTTTGTTTTATGTATTAAGTGCTCCTATATTGAGTGCATATATGTTAACAAATATTATGTCTGCCTCTTGTGTTGATGCTTTTATATGTGTCCTACTTTGTCATTCTTCGTGGTTTTTGTTTTAAAGTATGTTTTGTCTGATATGACTATTGCCAACTCCACTTTCTTGTCATTTCCATCAGCATAAAATGTCTTTTTCTGTCTCATTTCCAGTTTGTATGTGTCTTTTGCCCTGAAGTACTCTCCTATAGGTAGCATACTGTAGGTTCTTGTATTATCCAGTCTGACACTGTCTTTTGATTGGAACATTTAATCCATTGACATTTAAAGTAATTATTGATTAGTATGTATTTATTGCCATCTTAAACCTTGTTTTGCAGTTAATTTTGTATTCTTTGTTTCTTTTTGTTTTTTCCTTTTGTGGTTAATGGTTTTCTTTCATTATTATTCTTGAGTCCTTTTTTTTCTTTTGGTTTTTGTGCATCCATTGTATTTTTTTGATGTGTGGTTACCCTGGTTTTCCAATATTTAACCCATAACTGTATCTATTTGCTTTATACTGATCGTCATGTAAGCTCAAACACATTCTTAAAGATGTACATTTTTTTACTCCCCTTCCCCACATTTTTCATAACCTTTTAAGTGATAACTTTTGTAAGATTGTCAGTGATTTAAAATTGTCTTTTTAATAACATAGAACTACTGAAAAATTCTTGTTGTATGTAATTCTTATAGAAATAAAACTTATTTGCTTAAACCTATATAATGCAAATTGGTGGCATTCATTTTTAGTCTGGCAGGTGGTATTTCACGAAAATGAAAGCTCCTTCACCAAGTGCTCATGGTATGTTACCAAGAATTTCTTTGAGTTTTCTGCAACCTGAACTGCTGAGTGCCAAGTGAACAACTTCCTACTGCTTTTATCGATTTACTTCTGTGTACACCTTGGTGTCACCTAGCCTTCCCTGGGTATGAATGAAATGATGTATTAGATCCAGTTATTTTCGCAGTAAGTTAGGTCTTCCCTGGTAGCTCAGCTGGTAAAGAATCCGCCTGCAGTGTAGGAGACCCCGGTTTGATTCCTGGATTGGGAAGATCCCCTGGAGAAGGGAACAGCCACTGTTCTTACATGGACAGAGGAGCCTGGCAGGCCACAGTCCATGGAGTTGCAGAGTCGGACACCACTGAGAGACTTGCACTAGGTCAGTTAAGTGGTGTTGCCTAGCAACAATGCACTCTTAAACCTATGTTTGTGTTTGCATCTTTGAGAGAGCCTGCAGATCCCCCAATTTGAGAGAGTCAGTGGTGCATTTTCTGCTAGGATGGTTTCCCAGACGCTTGAAGAGTGGGCGGCATGTGGGCATAAGAGAGTTGTTCTGCACAGTTGAGAGGGGTGGCCTTACAAAGCATGATGAGATTTGGAAATCGGGGGAGGAGAGTGTAGAACAGTCAGATTGAATTGCTATCATCATGTTTAAGTAGAATTCCTAAACTTTTTTTTTTAATCAAAAACTATCAGTGTTTTATAAAATGTTAGAAGTCCACCAGCCATAACTTGTAGGTTAACGTAGAAAAATCTCTCTCACAAAAGAATTAACAGAATTATTTTGTTTTCAAAATGTCATGTTTGAATCATAGTAAGCAAGAATGCAGAGTTCCAAAGAATAGCAAGGAGAGATAAGAAAGCCTTCCTCAACGATCAGTGCAAAGAAATAGAGGAAAACAACAGAATGGGAAAGACTAGAGATCTCTTCAAGAAAATTAGAGATACTAAGGGAACATTTCATGCAAAGATGGGCTCGATAAAGGGCTTGAAATAGTATGGACCTAAAAAAAGCAGAAGATATTGAGAAGAGGTGGCAAGAATACACAGAAGAACTGTACAAAAAAGATCTTCACGACCCAGATAATCACGATGGTGTGATCACTCACCTAGAGCCAGACATCCTGGAATGCAGAGTCAAGTGGGCCTTAAGAAGCATCACTATAAACAAAGCTAGTGGAGGTGATGGAATTCTAGTTGAGCTATTTCAAATCCTGAAAGATGATGCTGTGAAAGTGCTGCACTCAATATGGCAGCAAATTTGGAAAACTCAGCAGTGGCCACAGGACTGGAAAAGGTCAGTTTTCATTCCAACCCCAAAGAATGTTCAAACTACTGCACAGTTGCACTCATCTCACATGCTAGTAAAGTAATGCTCAAAATTCTCCATGCCAGGCTTCAACAGTACATGAACTGTGAACTTCCACATGTTCAAGCTGGTTTTGGAAAAGGCAGAGGAACCAGAGATCAAATTGCCAACATCCACTGGATCGTTGAAAAAGCAAGAGAGTTCCAGAAAAACATCTAATTCTGCATTATTGACTATGGCAAAGCCTTTGACTGTGTAGATCACAATCAACTGTGGAAAATTCTGAAAGAGATGGGAATACCAGACCACCTGACCTGCCTCTTGAGAAACCTATATGCAGGTCAGGAAGCAACAGTTAGAACTGGACATGGAACAACAGACTGGTTCCAAATAGGAAAAGGAATACGTTAAGGCTGTATATTGTCACCCTGCTTATTTAACTTCTATGCAGAGTACATCCTGAGAAACACTGGGCTGGAAGAAGCACAAGCTGGAATCAAGATTGCTGGGAGAAATATCAATCACCTCAGATATGCAGATGACACCACCCTTATGGCAGAAAGTGAAGAGGAACTAAAAAGCTACTTGATGAAAGTGAAAGAGGAGAGTGAAAAAGTTGGCTTAAAGCTCAGCTTTCAGAAAACTAAGATCATGCCCCTCTGGTCCCATCACTTCATGGGGAATAGATGGGCAAATAGTGTCAGACTTTATTTTTTGGGGCTCCAAAATCACTGCAGATGGTGATGGCAGCCATGAAATTAAAAGAGGCTTATTCCTTGGAAGGAAAGTTATGACCAACCTAGATAGCATATTAAAAAGCAGAGACATTACTTTGGGTCCGTCTAATCAAGGATGTGGGTTTTCCAGTGGTCATGTATGTGAGGTGTGATAGTTGGACTGTGAAGAAAGCTGAGCGCCAAAGAATTGATGCTTTTGAACTGTGGTGTTGGAGGAGACTCTTGAGAGTCCCTTGGACTGCAAGGAGATCCAACCAGTCCATTCTAAAAGAGATCAGTCCTGGGTGTTCAGTGGAAGGACTGATGCTGAAGCTGAAACTCCAGTACTTTGGCCACCTCATGTGAAGAGTTGACTCGTTGGAAAAGACCCTGATGCTGGGAGGGATTGGAGGCAGGAGGAGAAGGGAACGACAGAGGATGAGATGGCTGAATGGCATCACCAACTCGATGGACAGGAGTTTGAGTGAACTCTGGGAGTTGGTGATGGACAGGGTGGCCTGGCGTGCTATGATTCATGGGGTCGCACAACTGAGCGACTGAACTGAAGAGAAAGAATCTCTTATTCAGAGAACAAAGCTTACAGGTGTTGAAGTAAGTTCAGACCCATTGTGGTGCTGTTGGCCCGGGGCCATGGGATGCAGGATAACTGCATTCCTCATGCTCGAAGAAGGGCTTCATTTGGGAACTTTTGGGGGTCCCTGGACTGGGCTGCAAGTGTCGATTTTCTTTCTTTGTTTCTCTTACTCTTTCTGTTTTTTTTTTTTTTTTTTTTTACCAAAAGTTTTGAACATCTGCAGAAATACAGTAATAAAACAAATCTCAGTGTGCCCATTTTGACTTGAACAGTTCCCACCCTTGTAGTTTGCTTCTTTTTTTTTCTTCTCCCCTCTGCACACATGGTTTTTGAAAGTGTTATGTCTGTATGTATTTACTTCTTTATTTTCAGGCCAGGTGTGTTTTAATGCAAACCCCAGACAGCATATGCCGTTCACCAGGAACCCTTCAATATACATCTCTTAATGGACACCATTCCAGTTTTGTGCCTAGCATGATCATTACTGAATACTCACAACTATAAGAACCTAAGAATTTTAAAGAACACATTTTTACTGTTGTTTTCCTTTGGGGAGAATATATATGTTAACTCCTTTGGTTGCCACCATTCCGTGAAATACAATTCAGAGACTACTGAAATGGTATAAAAAGCCAAAGTTTGTAGTGACTTCTTCTGGCTGGGATAATAATGTTAGTTAGTTTTCTATTGGATTTATGAGAATAAGAAAAATACCAGAAAGATCTCCTGTGTTATGTGTGTGTTTGGACTCTGGGTGCCATTTGGACTGTCGGGCATGAGGAGATGGCCACTGGGCAGGTCTGCCGTGATTCAGATTTGGGACTTGAGTGGCAGGGACATGTGACTGCTGTGCGAGGGTTATTTTTGGGATCTGGGTGTCGGCTTCTCGTCAGAAACCATAGCAAGTTAGTGGGAGATGCACTTGTGGAGGCTCAGAAAGCAACAGGCATTGTTATGTGAGTTTTTGAACTTTTGAACATGGGTTGTTGCTTCCGCAAAGAATTAAGTGGTGACAATGACAGTGAAAAAACTGGCCTGTTACAAAAATCAGTGGAGGAGAAGGAACCGGAGAGCAAGATAAGTACCACTTTATCTTCATTATTCAGTGCCTTTGGAGATGAGGAGCTTCCCGGTGGTGGACGCAGGGCCAGGTTGTGGGCTGGGGTTTTGGCAAGGCTGGCACGCAGACAGGGCCCAGCGCCTGGGCAGTTGCTGGACTCCTCTCCCGTGTCTGGGCTCTTTACTGGGTCTGGACATGTAGGTGAGGCTGATGGGAACCCTGACGTCACTGCTGTGGGGCATAGTGGTGAAGGTGCCCGGGGCCCTCCGTGTGGGGGCCTTCCTGCTGGTGAGGGGCCCTGCTCTCCAGCCCTGGCGCCCTCTGACCAGGGCCTTGGCCACCACCCTCACTGCCTCTGCCCAGCCACCTGGGAAAGCTCCGAGGTGGGGAATAAGGTGCTGGTCACTGTTCATATTGGTAGTGCTGCTGACTCCTCAGATCTGAGTGGTGAGGAGAGGGCAGGTGGAGGTCTTGTTTGTGGTGACTGCAAACGGTATAGGAATTCCCGAGAGAGCAGGTTTTACAGTATTTGTGCTGTTGATCCTGACGGCCCAGAAGGTGGAGATGAGCTGTGTCGTCATGCGTGTGAAACAGCTACAGCTCCCCAGAGCTGTCCAGCTGTCACCTCCGAGGGGGCCCACAGAGGGGCCCAGCTGCCAGACAGTGCTGGTCATGGGCCTGGGGGGTCGGAGGCCCCTGGGGCAAAGTTGCCCCTGCAGGGCAGGCCACTCCCAAGGGAGAGAGAGTGGGCTCTCGGTGAGAAAGCTCAACCTCCCTCTGCCCTGGTGAGTGACAGTGACCCACCCTGTGCCACAGATGTTGGTGCCTTGCTGGCACAGACCTTCGCCAGCTTCCCTGAAGCTGACACAGAAAGGAGCACATTCCGTAATGTGGGCACACTCCCCACCTTAAACATCCACACAGACGCTGACTACCTAGTGAGTGCACGCACCATCCCTGAAGGGAGATTGCGTGGCAGTTCACAGCCTGGGGGTCTGGTGACTGATTCACAGAGTACTGTAATCAGTGGCGCTTCACATGTTGAGAGAGATGGTGATTGTGGGACCGTAACAGCTCATGCAGATCAGAGTTTAAACTCTGGAATGGAAGGAGCAAGTAACTCTGCAAAAGCACTGAAAGGCAGCGATTGTTCCAGTTTAGATGTTAGTAGATCAAACTGCAGAATCCTTTCCGTAAGTCGAGATAGAATCAGTTTAAGTTCAGGAAGATGTATCACTTCAGGGACCTTTAGATTTCTTCCCACTCATGCGAATTTCCAAGAGCCAGCCCCTCACAGAGGTGACAGCCCAGGGCCCTTGGTGCTTGAGGAGCAGCGCCCTGGAGACTGCACTATGGAAACTGGACGCGGCCCGGATGCAGACAGGGCCGGCTTGTCTTTGCCGTCTCGGAACCATCTGTCTTATCAGGATGAGGGTGACACTAGCGTTTTGAAAGATGACGCTTGTGGGAAGAGGGCTTCTGAGTGGAGAGCTGCTGCCCAGGTGGACCTGAGTGTGAACACCAGGGCCAGCAAGGCCTGGGCCCAGGGCCGCAACGTGGCGTGTGCAGTACGGGCAGCAGCCGGGCCAGGGATGTCCCGAGACTCGCAGGGAGCACCTCCACGCAGCAAGTCCCTCCTCGGCTCCAGGTGGCCTGCAAGTGACCTCATTTCCTCTGCAGATGTTTTCACCTGCGCCGAAGAGGAGAGTGAAACAGAGGGTGAGATGTGTGTGAAGAGCTCAGGGAAGGACCCTCACAGACCAGAGAGTACTGAGCAGGAACCCCCGAGAGCCAGTCACAGGGACACCGGGACAGCTGCCACAGAGAGGGTCCAGGGAGACCCCCGAACAGCCTTTGACTGGGAAGCAAATGCACAGAAATGCACGGCAGTGCCCAGTCAGGGTGTGCTTGCTTGTGTCAGTTCTGGTGAAGCAAAGAATTCTGACTTTGAGACAGCTCACACAGGAAGGAACGATACCTACCGAGTGAATGACGGCAGCCGTGAGGATCTCAGCCTTGCACCACCTGTAAGCCAGAGTTCGGCCCCAGGCGCGCAGGACTCGGAAGGCCTGCGGGTGAGCCCTGTGCACAGTGGTGGCAGCCTTCTGCTGAAGCAGGTTCTCTCCCAGTCAGCCGG
The DNA here is from genome assembly GCF_032405125.1 of Capricornis sumatraensis. Classification (NCBI taxonomy): domain Eukaryota; kingdom Metazoa; phylum Chordata; class Mammalia; order Artiodactyla; family Bovidae; genus Capricornis; species Capricornis sumatraensis. Next base: position 49,479,296 of record NC_091083.1, read on the forward strand.
AGACGCTCCTGAGGCCTCTGGTGGGCGCGCGTCAGGGCTGAGAGAACCAGAGCTGACGGGTGGAGAGGAGGAGGAGGCGCACCGTCTGCAGGAAGGCGGTGGCGGCCCTGGCACTGCCAGCCACGCAGGCCTGTGTGGGACAAGTGCACACGCATGCCCTTTCAGCCAGAGGAGCGCCAGGCCCACGGCGCAGGGACCTGCCTTACAAGGGGACAAGGGCTTGGTGGTCTCTGAAAGAGTGGAGTTAGGGGGTTTTCGTGCAGGGTGCTCCTGCGTGACTGGTGTTTACCCTGCCCAAGTGGACGGGCCGCAGGGGATTCCTGTCGTCCCATATGACAGCAGGGAGGTGGCTGTCCCAGATTGTGAGTACCCTGCCCTGTCGCTTGTGTCTGAAGAGCTGTCTGAGGGGGATTTGCGGAGCCCCCCAGGGCATCAGCACCTCCAGTTTCTGAGTGCACTTTCCTGCTACCCGATGGCGGAGCTGGCAAGTCAGGTGTTTTCTGAGGGTCCGGCAGATGGTTGCAGATATCAAGTGGGCTGTCCATGGACTGATACAGTCATGAAAGATACCTTAGAAGATGAGCAGATCTTTAGTGAGGACCTGCAGTGTAAGCCTCAGGACCTGGAGATGTCTTTGTTTTGGATGGAAAAGCCTCCTTTTCAGCTACCAGTGGCAGAAGATACTGTCATTTGGGGATGGCGAGAGACAGGTGCACACTTAGTAAGTATGCTGTATCAGTTTTTATTGTTGTGATGTGCTAATGTTTCATTTTGCTTTTTAACTTGGAATTAACAAAGATTTATTCTAAACAATTGTTAGTTGTTTCAGTGTTGTTATAAAACAAAGTTAGTATAGTATCAGTTTAATCATTTCCAAACTGCAGAGTATGGATTCGGTTCCCTCTTAGTGTATTGAAGCTAGGATCTACATGTGGGCTTGGAGCACTAGTGCCTGTGGTACAGGTCATCAGGCATGCTGTCTGTGGAGCCTACCCTGCCCTGTCTTCATCCATCCTGTCCTCGCCACTGGCTCCTTGTGGAGTGGAACAAACATTTGGCCCATTGGATGTTTAAAATCACTGCAGATGTAGGATACAGCATGCTTGGGGCTGGTGCACGGGGATGACCCACAGGGATGTTGTGGGGAGGGAGGTGGGAGGGGGGTTCATGTTTGGGATCACATGTACACCCGTGGTGGATTCATGTCAATGTATGGCAAAACCAATACAGTATTGTAAAGTAAAATAAAGTAAAAATAAAAAGTTTAAAAAAAAAGTTAAATAAGCAGGGTGACAGTTAAAAAAATAAAATAAAAATAAAATCACTGCAGAGGGTTACACTTGGAGAACACAGAGGAGTTGAAATCTCTGCTTTCTACTGCTTTTGCATAGCAGCCGTCCAGGTAGGTACTCTTGGTGCTTTTAACTGGCTCCAGAATGTCGGTTCCCTCTTCTCATCAGAAGCACCTGCAGGGCTCTGGGAACCTCACCACTCAGGCCCCACTGGTTTGGGAGAACCAAACCAGCACGTGATCCTGCACTGAGCAGGTCGTTTGAGCATCTTCCTAGAATTTCTGTAATAAATGCAAACTTTCAAGAAACAGGAAATTAGTCTTGTTCTTGATGCAGCCCTTTGGGCACATATGCTTATAGTAGCAAAATTGCATGCATTCAGTCTGTTTATTTTTAGTGGTTTTTGTTGTATTAGGCTAGAGAAATAGTAATAGTGAACAGATAGATGTGGCTCAAATATTATGCCTCTTATATGGAAACAAGCAAGTAGAAATTAAATTCTGTAATTTATCTACTAACCTCCTTTCTTTCCATTCTATGCTCAGATTTGGGAGTTTTTCCGAAAACAGTTATGTTCAGGTTAATCAGTTTTATTCCTATAGTAGTTCTGGAGGCGAGCACCACTTAACCGCTTCCCTCAGTGGATATGGCCGACAGCTGGCCCCAGCTGTCCACACCTGTCCCTCAGGTGGAGCACACATGGCTCCTGCTCTTGCACGGGAGAGTGAGGTGCGTGTGCGCTGCTCTGAGTTAGCTGTCAGCTGTGCCATGTGCCTGGCAGTGTGCTCACTTGACACACTACACTTACTGGTACTGCTTTTTGTTCAAAACTCCAGTCCTCAAAGTGCCTGTGCAGACATCTCATTAAGCTATAAGTAGCTGTTATTATGTTGTTTTACAGGTAACAAGCCAGAGTTATAGATGTCATGATTGTGAAGTCTTTGAATTGCTCTGAGTTGCTAAACTTAGTGCCAATCCAGGACTCGTCCAGGCTCACTTAAACTTTAGAAAATGGGCACTTCTTTCCCTTCCATATCTCACCTGACTTATATTCTCCATCTGCCTCCCCCTCCTTTGATACTTGGTGTTCTGGATCCTACTCACTAACATGTCAGTGGGATGATTTTATTTCCTGGCCAAAAGATGTAAGTTTGTGAGTTGGTAGTTATTTATTTTTGTTAATGGAGCATAGCACTGAGGGGTAGTGTTTCTTTGAGTGTCAAAATTTGGGGATACTGCACTCTAGAAAGAGTAACACGGGTCATTTGTGTAGAATGGCTTTAGAATGTGGCCATTAAGGTCAGCTCACTGCTAGTTCTGCCAACTATTGCTTGGCCATGACTTTTCAGGGAAAAAATAAGACTTAGGAAGCCACACAGATGAAACTGGAGTTGTTGATAATCAGTTGGAGGTCCCTGTGACTGCAGAAAAATAGCTGCATTTTGAAGAAATGTGTTTAGTACAAGTTGTTTCTCATGTGAGTTACAAGAAGCTAATGAGCTCTTGATAAATGTTTTGTTTTCTTGATATTAGAACAGAGTTTTCTAATTAGGATCATTTTTGTGGGCGAGTTACTTAACCTTCCTCTGCCTTGGTTTCCTTACTTGTGTCATGAGGCTGTCATGATTCAACTCAGGTGCGTGCGTGGGGTGTGCCTGGCACCCAGCTGGCTGTCACATCTCCATTCTTGCATCCCCGTCATACCTCAGAATATCCCTCGAATCCTGACTCACTGCTGGAGATTGTGTGAAGCCCCTGATGGCTGATTTGGATTTGAGTGTTTCCTACTGTAGAAGTAGTCAGTTGTGCACAGGTAGTGTTCCAGTCAGCTGTGGCATAAAACCTTGCACAAGTTGTCAAATATTAGAAAGTAGAATTTTATGTTATTACATCATGAAACATTGGTTCCTCCCACATGTTTCTCAGGCAGCTCCCTGCTGGGCTCAGGACTCCAGGTGTCAGTGTGCCCACAGCGGACGCCTGGGAGCCTATGGGGAGGACAGGACATGCCGTGTGGGTGAACAGAGGGGGAGGAGCCTGAGGCCTGCGTGGCTCTCAGAGAGAGAGAGGGAGAGAGAGAGAGAGGGAGAGAGAGAGAGAGAGTGTGTGTGTGTGTGTGTGTGTGTGTGTGTGTGTGTGTGTGTGTGTGTGTGTGTGAGTGAGCTGTAAAATGTGTGTTGGTCATGCAGTATAGCCAACTGCAGATGGTGCTAAAAACGAGGAAGACCTCATGCAAAGTGCAGGTTGGAGTTAGGAATTTAGAGAATGTATAGTGTGTCCATGAGGTCCAGGGTCTGCTCCGTGAGTGGAAAACTTGACGCGAGTCACGTGGGAGAACGAGACTGGGTGTAACCAGAAGAGGTGAGTTATGAGAGTATTAGTATAGGAAAGAATAAAGGCATGAATAAAAAGGTGTACCTGCTGAGGGCAGTGGTGCCCATGAGGTGTGGAGGTTGTTACTGTGCTTGGTGCAATCCTGTCGGCCTTGTTCCCGGATCACCTCGTGCTGTGCTGGGCACTCCCTGAGGATGTCAGAAGTGTGTGTTGAAGACACAGGGGGACGTACAGGAGCAGAGTCCAGCAATGAGCTGGAAGTTTAGATGTCACATAACGGAGCTTAAAGACTCAGTGCTTCTTGAGGGAAACATTCTTGAAGGAGAAGGGGTACCCTGTTCTTTGCCCTGTCTGGTACTTAAAATTTAGAAGGGCTCCAGATCAGCCCTCATGTACGTGCCTGGTTCTAGGCATGATGTTTATTGTCCATGCCTTGAGGTATGGGCAGAGGATACTGTCTAACTTTATCCACATCAGCCTCTACCTCGGTTTCACAGTCTTCTCCCTGCAGATGTCGATCATCCGGCCAGAGTGAATTTATTATGGTGGTTTTTAAGGTTGTTGACCCCCACGTTGTTCCCTACTCGGCTTATCACAGTGCACTGGCCTTAGAGACGGCCTTTTTGGGTGGCGCCAGGAGGCTGCTCCCAGTGTGGAGCTGCTGCCTGGGCTCTGGGACCCGGCCTGTCCCCCTTTTGCAGCCCTGGCCCTGCTTGGTGGGATCATGACATGCAGTGCCTTGAGAATGCGGGTCATGGCCAGGCTTGCTTAGGAATTGGGGTGGCTGCCCCAGGACATCAGCTTCTTTTAGATTTGGGCAGGATTTGTAAGCAGGAGAGAGAAAATTCAAGGGTGGTGGTGGGTTTAGTGAGGTGTGCCAGGAAATACCCCAGCAGTCCCCAAGGAACTCAGAGGCGTGAGCCAGCCAATCAGACATCTGGGAGTGTTCTGACAGACAAGCCCAGGGAGTCGAGGGCCAGTGTGTTTGGAACAGCCTGGGGGCCACGTGACTGGAAGTGGGCACAGTCACAGGGTGTCTGCATCTGGCTCCTCTCCACCATGACTCTTTCATTTTCTATTGCCTTTAACCTTTGGCAGTGTTCAAGCTTTATTTTAGAGTTTTATCCATCGGTTCTCAGATTTGCAAATCTTTGAATTGTGTTGAGTAGTCTGGACCAGAGAAATAACTGAGTCACCAGTTTAAAAAGTTGATTAAATACCCCATGAAGGCAGGACTTTCATTCCCATTTCTTGAGAGCCTTTCACTTGGTAAGAAATTTAACATCTGCTGGTGAGTGGAGTTCTGAATGCATCAACTTCGATCACTTTTGCATCTGTTGCTGCTGCTAAGTCACTTCAGTCATGTCCGACTCTGTGCGACTCCATAGACGGCAGCCTACCAGGCTGCCTCGTCCCTGGGATTCTCCAGGCAAGAACACTGGAGTGGGTTGCCATTTCCTTCTCCAGTGCATGAAAGTGAAAAGTGAAAGAGAAGTCGCTCAGTCATGTTTGACTCTTAGCGACCCCATGGACTGCAGCCCACCAGGCTCCTCCATCCATGGGATTTGCATCTGATCTCTCCCTAAAAGTATGTGTAAATAGGTTCCGCCTTTTTCACATAAATTCTCTAGCATGGATGTGTTTTAACTCTGAATTAATAAGTAAAATTGCAGTGATTGGAATTTGGATACAAATAAACACATCGTATTTTTTCTTAGGTACCAACAGCCAAGGTTTCGGAGCTAAACCCTAATGCAAAAGTATGGGGCACTCCACTGTTACAGCTGGAAGCGCGTGGAGCTGCAGACGACGGTGTGAGCACAGTCTGGGAGGCGTCCCCTGGCCGCGGCCACCTCGGTGAGTGGGCGGGGCTGGGCCTCTGCTCTGAGCTGTAGCCTTGTTTCCTTTGAGTTCACCTTTGGGAAAGTGTTTAAGACCTGTGTCATGGTTGGTGACAGTATTTATGAACCCTGAGGTCTCTCACAGTCAAGTTGAAAAGGTCCATAACTGCAGATGTAAGTCTCTGTTTTAAGAAAAAGCTGTTCTCCTAACCCTTCCTCTTGGGTTGAAATTCTTAATTACAGGATTGGACACCAACGGTGACGGTGACAAAAGTCATGACAGTGTTGGGCTGTCAGATCCGCAGGAGTCAGACCAGACAGCCATGAGCACGCTGGGTCCGGACCACTCAGAGTATGAGTCACCACCTGAAAGCAGTGAGACAGGTAAAGCTGTTTTATGATTTCATTTTCATATAGAGTATGGGCTTCTTTTATGTTGCGCTTTTAGTTCTTTGTTCATTTCTTCCTCTTTTTTGTGTCTTCCTTTGTGGTTTAATGATTTCTTTGGTGGCATGCTTGTGTTCTTTTCTCTCTAGCTTCTGTGTAGCTATTGTAGGTTTTTAGATTTGTGGTTACAGTGTTCCTCATATATGTTGACCTGTAACTTTATCTACTTGGTAATAGAAATGACTGATAGTCATTTAAGTTCAGACACATTCTAAAAGATCTACATTTTTACTTCCTTCCCCCACATTTTGTTTTTTTATGTCATTTCGCACATTCTTATCTCTCCCTTAATTGTATATAGTTGTAGTTGCTTGTACAGTTTGTATTTTAATCTGTATTCGACTTGTAGTTATAGTTGCTTCTACAGTTTGTATTGTAATCTGTATATGACTTGTAGTTATAGTTGCTTCTACAATTTGTATTTTAATCTATATACTGACTTACATAAATAATCTTTAGTCCTTGCTATGTGTCTGCCTTTCCTAGTGGGGTTTCCCTTTCCTATAGGTTCTTCTTTTCCACTTCGAGAAGACCCTTCAACATTTCTTCAGTGCAGGTTTAGTACTGATGAATTCTTTCAGTTTCTTCATGTCTGAGAAGCTCTTTAATCTTTTCTTCAATTCCAAATGATTATCTTGCTGGGTCGAGTAATGGAGGTTACAGGTCTTACCTTTCAGCCATTGATATGTATCCTGCCACTCCCTTCTGGCCTGCAGAGCTTCTGCTAAAAAGTCAGTTGATAGCCTTATGGGGGTTCCCTTGATTGTAACTCCTTTTTTCTCTTGCTTCCTTTAGAATCCTCTTTAGCTGTAACTTTGCCGTTTTAATTATGACATGTCTTGGTGTGGGTCTCTGAGTTCCATCTCATTTGGAATAGGATCCTCCATGCTTCCTGTTGCTGGATATCTGTTTCCTTCTTCAGCTTTGGGAAGTTTCCAGCCATAATTTCATCAGATGCATATTTTACCTTCTCTGTCTCTCCTTTTTCTGGGACCTCTGTAATGTGATTTTAGTATACTTGATGTTGTCCCAGAGGCCCCTTAAATTATCCTTATTTTTAAAAGTAGCTGAAGTGGCCCTTCGCTGTTCTTACTGAGTGGTTCCCGTTACTCTGTCTTCCCGATCACTTGTGAGTTCTTCTGTGCTACTTGATCTGCTTCCACTGTTTTTCGTTTCCGTTATTGTATTCTTCAGCTCTGACTGCTTCTTCTTTAAAAAATTATTTCCTAGTTTCTTGTTAAAATTCTCACTGTGTTCATGTATTCCTTTCCCAGCTTCAGTTAGCATTCTTATTACTAATACTTCGATTTTTTTATCTGCTATTTATCTCTTTTCATTAGTTTTTTTCCCCTTTCATTTGAAACGTACTCCTCTGTCATTGGTGCTGAAGCAGAAGCCTTGAGGGTGGGGTTAGAGCTGGTTCCATTCCCTCTAAATGTGTGCACCCCACCCCCTTCCTGCAGTGGCTTCTCCACACTAGTGGCGAGTAGGCCAGAGCACGAAGGGCTGGAGTGAGCTGGGGTGCATGCTTGGTGGCCCCAGCTCACCATCAGAGCCCCAGACAATATCCTGTCCACTCCTCTGTGTGCAAAGGTACTATCAGTGGCTACCGTCACCCTGTTCAGACATTGATGTGCTTTAAAAGTTCTGCCTGTTAAACCTGTCCCTAAACAATGTACCTTTCACTGGTTCCTTTGATTCTTCTGTAAACTGACTCTCCTGCTGATGCTGAGGTGAGGGGTGCCGGTCCAGATCCCTCAGAGGAATGTAAGACCCGAACAGTTCCCGAAAGGCAGGTCAGACTTGAGTAGGAGAAGACGAGACTGACGAGAAGGCCAAGTGCCAGGAGAAGTACAGACAGGAAACGTTCATGTTGAAATTGAGTCAAACCCAGGAGGAGGTGGTTCTTTGTGAAAGGAGTATTTAAAGCGTTTCAGAAGAAAAAGAAGGGCGTTCTCTTTTGGGGTGCAGGGTGTGGGCCAGCATAGAAATCCCCGTGGGTAATGGAACAGCAGTTGTTCACCTCCGATTTTGTTTCTGCCTTAATCTAAAAGACCAGTTTTAAGACCCCAGCAGACCTGAGGAATAGGCTGCACGCTTGTTATTTATTGATGGTCAGATGGGCAAGGGTGAGTGCAAAGAATCAGCTCCCCCAGATTGGCTGCCAACACTTAGCAGAGCGGCTGCACAAGGACTGTGTTCAGGCCCCCGTGTCACTGTCTAGAGAAGGTTGCATGACTGAGAAAGCCTGCCTTCCCTTTCTTACCACCAGCTGTAGGGTTACGTACGGAAGATTCTTAATTAAGTACTGTGTAAGTGTTTGATGTTAAATATTTTGCCCTAGAAGAGAACCCAGAAAGACCTGGTCTGCACAGTTGCTGCTGACCTTTGTGACCACATGCCCGTCTCCCCCTGCCCCCTCACTTCCCTCCTCACTCTGCCTGGATTACATCGACCATCATTTCAGCTACTTCCTTGCATCTAACTTCCTTCATAGTTGCTTAGCAGATGCCTCTGACTTGTTTAAATGTAATTATCTACCTACTCTGTTCCTGAGCAGATAGGCAGATGTGGCTGAAGAAGACAAGTGTTGCAATGTAGAGTGGTCTCATTTTCCATTCACGGTTTCAGACTTGCAGGGGCCTCTGGCCCCACAGCGCAGCAATCGAGCTCCTGCATGGCCATTTCACACCTGCCAGCCTTGGGGGTGTAGAGCACTAATGAGGCACCATTAGTGTACTGTAAACATCACGTTTGGAATATCCTTGCTTTCTCTGTAAGCTTTATTTTCCTTAGCTTGAAGCAGTATTCAGATCATTCTAGAACTGACTCGCTGATTCTTCCAGTTGGACTTGCTGGGTAGACACCTGAGAAACCATCTCCAGTCATGGCAGAGTCGTGCCGGCTGCCACGGAGACCGCCTGTGCCCTTCCTCCTGCCCGTACCCTGCCTCAGCCAGCCACTTATCTGCTTTCTGTCACTGCACTTTAGTCTGGAATTGTATGTAAAGAGAGTTTTACAGTATGTGCTCTTTTTGTGAGGCTTTTTTACTTACTCGTTTTGAGATTCATTCAAGTGGTAACATTTTGGGGCCTTTACTTTTTGGACCTAGTAGTGTTCCATTCCATTACCTATCATAGTTTGTTTTTTTATTCACCTGTTGATGAATATTTGGATTGTTTTCAGTTGGGGCTCTTACATATAAGGCTACAATGTACATTTATAAACAAGGCTTTGTGTGTACATCTGTTCTCATTCCTTTTGGGTAAATACCCAGGAATGGAGTAGATGGGTCATCCGCTAGGCATTGGCTTATCTTTTTAAGAAATGGTAGAGCTGTGTTCCATAGCTGTCCCCTTGCACCCCCACTTGCAGTGGTCACAGCTTCTGCTGCTCCACACATTGCTGGCACTTGATACCATCAGTCTTTTTAATGTTAACCATTCCAGAAGTTTGGTAGTAGAATCTTCCTGTGGATTTACTTCACATTTCCCTAGTGACTAATGGTGTCAAACATCTTTTCAAGTGTGTATGTTTCTTCAGTGAAGAGTCTGTTCAAGTCTTTTGCCTATTTTCTTAATTAGATTGATTTATTATTGAGTTGAGAGTTCCTTGGACAGAAGTCTTTATCAATATGTAACTTGAAATACATCTTTCCAGTCTGTGTGTGGCTTGTCTTTTTGTTCTCCTAATAGTATCTTTTGAAAAGTAAAAGTTTAAAACCTTTTATATTGTCGAGTTATGGACCTTGCTTTTCATGTTATTCCTACAAAATTTTAATCCAGGGTCACAAATGTTTTCTGCTGTTTAAGTTGTATTTTTTTTTTTTTTAATTTAAAATTTATTTTTGGCTGCACCAGCTGTTCCATCGCTGTGCACAGGCTTTCTCTAGTTGGGGCGAGTGGGAGCTGTGCTTGGTTGTGGCATGGACTTTCCCCTGGTGGGGTGGACCTCAGTAGTTGCAGCACTCAGGCTCAGTCAGAGCTGCTCTTGGTTGCTGTACGTGGACTCTTCTCTAGGGGCGTGGACTTCAGTAGCTGCAGCACTTCAGGCTCAGTAGTTACCGCCTGAGGGCTTAGTTGCTCTGCAGCGTGTGGGATCTTGCCAGACCTAGATCAAACCCATGTCCCATGCATTGGCAGGCAGATTCTTAACCACTGTACCACCGGGAAAGTAACAGTTACATGGTTTTACATTTTTTAGGTCTGTGGTCCATTTTTAATTAATTTTTGTATGTGGTGTCAGGTGTGAAGCAGAGTTCTTCCCCTCCCCCCAGCACATGTATTAATAGATACACAGTTGTTCCAGTAACATTTGTCAGACAGACTCTCCTGCCCTTCCCCACTGCACTGCCTTTGTCAGAATCATTTGTCCCTGCGTATGTGGGTTTGTCCCTGGACTGTCTCTTCTTCATCAGTCTGTTTGGACAACAAAACCACACTGTTTTAATCACTGTAAATAATTCTTTTAAAAGCAGGTAGTATTATTTAGCTTTCCAATTTTGTTCTTTTGCAGACTTATTTTGGCTGATCTAGGTCCTTTCCATTTCCATGCACATTCAGGTGACCTGATCAATTTCCGTAGCATGCTGAGATTTTTATTGGAATTTCATTGACTCTGTAGATGAGTTGGAGAAGATTGACATCTTGGCTTGCTGTCCATGATTTGGTATATGTCTGCTTGTTCAGATCTTTAGTCTCTCTTGACTGTATTTTTCCCTGTATGTTTCAGTTTTCAGTCCTCTGGCTTTTCGCATCTTCCATTCAGTTTATCATTAAGTATTTCATATTTTTTGGTGCTATTGTAAAAGTGTGTGTTAGTCACTTAGTTGTGTCTGATTCTTTGTGACCCCATGGACTATAACCTACCAGGCTCCTTGGTCCATGGGAGTCTCCAGGCAAGAATACTATTATAAGTGGTTCTTAAAAATTCAATCTGCAACTATTTGTTACTAATAGATAGAAATATATTAACTTTTATAAATTGATATCATACCCTGAACACTTATTAAGCTCACATATTAGTTTTAGAAACTTATTTTGTAGATTTCATTGGATGTTCTACATGGACTGGTGTTATCTGTGAATAAATCCAGTTTTATTTCCTATCCAGTCTAGTTCCTTTTATTCCTTTATCTTGCCTCATTGCACTGAAAGAATTTTCATTACAGAGGTGAACAGATGTGGTAAGAGCAAATGTCTGACTGATGGGGGGTGGGGGTGGGCATTGTCTTTTTGCCATTAAGTACAGTGGTGCTCTTGGTTTTGTGTTTGTGGCCTTTGCTGGGCGGACCAGATCGCCTTCTGTTATATGGTCTGCTGAGAGTTTTAAGGAGGAACAGTTAAAGAGGAATTTGTCATGCTTTTTCTTCATCTGTGGCAATCATTGTATTACTTTTTTTTGTATTGATTGTATTTTGTGTGTGTGTGTTAGGATTAATTACATTGATTTTTTAAAAATGTTTAACCCACCTTAAATTCCTGGGGTATGCCTTACTGCGTCAGGATGTAATACATTTCTCATATATTATTGGATTGGATTGGCCATAATTCTGCTTAGAATTTGTACGCCTGCGTTCATGAGGGATGTTGGTCTGTAGTTTTATTTTGATGTTTTCCCTCCTACTGAATTTTTGGGAAGAGTTTATTTCTTGCTTAAGTGAAAAATGAAGCCATCCGAATGTAGAATATTGATTGTGGGAAAATTGTCAGCTACAGTTTGTTTGGTTTTTTATATAGGGTTACCCAGGTTTATTTCTTCTTGAGAGAGCTTTGGTTTCTTCTGTCTTTACTTACATATTTTGTCCATTTCATCTAAATTGTCCAAGTTATTGCATAGAATCGCTCACAGTACTGTTATTGATCCTTTTAGTATCTATAAAACTTGTTGTCATGTCATAGCACTCATTCCTGTTGTTGGTAATTCCTGTCTTCTCTCCCCCTCTCCCCGTAGTCAGTCTGGGTAGACGTTTGTCAATTTTATTCATCTCAAAGAACCAGTATTTGGATAATAAGTCAGATCCTGTAGTCTCTGCCTTTAATTTAGGCATTTAGAATGTTAACCTTTACTATGATAATTAATATGGTTAGATTGAGTCTCTCACCTTGCTATTTGTTTGAGAATAGCTTTCGACTTACAGGAAAATAGAGCAGATAGAGTAGAGAGAGTTCCCATAGACCCAGCATTCGTTTTCTTCTGTTAACACCTTATATTCATATGATGCATTTGCCGCAGTTCCTGAACCAGGATTGGTACATTTCACCTATTGACATTTTTCTGTCCCAGGACATCATGTTACATGTAGTGAGTGACTTGTGTTCTTAGGCTCTCTTGCCTGTAACAGCTTCTCAGACGTTACTTGTATTTGATGACCTTGATAATTTTGAGGAGTACTGCTCAGTTATTTTGCATGATACTGGAAAATATGTGTGATGTTTTTCTCATCATGGTGGGTTTGAGGGAAGGAATACCACAGAAGTCAAGAGCCGTTTTCGTCCCATCACATTAAGAGTACATACTGCCAGCATGATTTATTGCTGCTGTTGTTGACCGTGACCAGCTGGCTGAAGTAGGTTTATTATTAGCTTTCTCAACTGTGAAGTTACTCTTTTTTTTCCCTCTACATGTGGTCCTGTCACTGTGCCAGCCTGCACTTCAGGAGTGTCCATGAGGTGTTCATGAGGGCAGAGCAGGAGGCATGAGCTCCTTCCTTCCTTTGACGTGATCCTTCCCCGGCCTCAGGGAGTCCTCGTGCCTGTGCTATGCAGGGAACATGCGCCTGCCTCCAGGGGTCCCTTGCATCTCTGGGTGCCCTCCTGGTGTGCTCTGTCCCTGCATTGTCCCACACCCTGGACTCAGGGACCCTCGGGCTTCTGTCTGCTCCCTGAGCCCAGGCCATCCTCGTGTCTCTTTCAGGAGTTAATGCTCTACATCTAGAAAACTGGTTCGTTTGTTTTTTTAATAAAAAAGATATTTAAAACCCACCACGTGCCAGATGTACTTGGGACTCAGTTCATACGATTGGTGAAAGCTCCTGCTCTCTGGGTGTTTACATCCATTCGGGCAGAGACAGACTGTCGTCATACACAGAATATACTTATGTTCACATTATATAAAGTGAGAAGACAGGTCATGATAAGTAAAGTGGTGGGAGGTTACAGTTTTTTTTCTCTTTTTATTTAGGTGTAATTGACAAGTAAATGTTAATTATACTTAGGGTGTAGAGCAACATGATGGTTTAATAGCTATCACCTCACATACTTTTTTTTCCCATTGGAATGCTGAGAACACTCAAGATCTACTGTCTTAGCAAAGTTTAAGTATAGAGTACAGCATTATTAACTATAGTCACCATGCTGTACAGTAGATCCCAGAGCTGATACCTTAGAACTGAACGTTTGTGTTCTTAAACCAGCATCTTTCCGTTTTCTGCCTCCAACCCCTGGCAGCCGTGGCTCTACGCTCTGGTACTCTGTGTTCACAGCTTTTTTAGATTCCTCATGTAAGTGGCATCGTGTAGTTGTGGGGGGTTCTTTCTGACTTATTTCACTTAGCACAGTAGTCTCTAGATTCATCCATGTTGTTGTATATGGCAGGGTTTCTTGTGGAATCATATTCCACTGTGTATATATTGTGTGTGTATACTTGTTCAGTCACTAAATAGTGTCTCTTTTGTGATCCCATAGGCACCTGCCTCTAGGGGTTTCCCACGCCTCTGGGCACCCTCCTGGTATGCTCTGTCCCTGCATTGTTCCACACCCTGGACTATATATAGATACACACACACAGAGACACATTTTTAATCCATTCATCCATTGATAGACATGTGGGAGGTTTCCATGTCTTGGGTGTTATAAATAATCCTTGTGAACATGGAGGTGCAAGCAGATCTTTGAGACTCTGAGTTCCTTTCTTTTATGTGTATGCCCAGTAATGGATCATGTGGTTGTGCTATTTTAATTTTATGAAGAACCTCCACACTTTTCCATGGTGGCTGTGCCAGTTTACGTCCCCACCAGTAATACACGGGGCAGGGGGTGGGGCGGTGCTCCCTTTTCTTGACATCCTTCCCACACCTGTTGTTTGTTACCTTTTTTTTGGATAACGACAGTTATGACAGGTGAGCAGTGATCCTCATTTTGGTTTTTGACTTGTGGTCCCCTAATGATGAGATATGTTGAACATCTTTTCATGTGCTGCTTGGCTCTGCCGGGGTCCAGCCCCAGTGGATCCAGGGAATTCGAAGGGTGGACGGTGTTGGCGTGGAAAGACTTGTTTATTTATTAACATAAGATTATTTTTAAGAAACTATAGTGTAGTAGGAAGATTAAGTGGAGGAAGAGGGCTGAATAGCTTGGTTTACGCGGAAGACCAATAAAATTCCAGACAAGGAATTTGCACCATCTACGTTGGGCCACCGGCGCCCGCTTGAATATCTAAGGGTGCCTCGCCTTAAGCTCCCTTTCGCGCGGGTCTTTACAGCCAGGGCAAATAAGTAGACCTGGCGAGCCTCCGCGCCCCAGATGGAAATTCAGCCTGAAATTAAAGGGCAGAGAGAGGGAAAGGGAGAGAAAATGAGAGAGAGAGAGAGACACGGGGGGAGCCAGATTCCCCAGAAACCAGGCCGAGAGACTAGTTTGAGAAGCTGGTCCGAGAAGCTGGTCGGAGAAGCTGGTCCGCTCCTTTATTGTTGAGAAGGCCTTTTATACTTTTGATAAAACATGGAGATCAATGGGTAACACAAAATTATGTAGCGTTCGCAGCCCAGACTCTTTCTATACATCATTTTGTATACAAAAGGTCTCAGGTGATTTACATTATCTTCTGGCCAAGAGGCTTGTTAACACTTTTTGGCTCTCTTCCTTAATGAATGTTAATTTTGTTTCCCCTGAAGTGTTTTTCTTTAATCTACATCTCCTTAAAGAGCTAAGGTTACATCTCTATAGAACAAAGGCGCAGTGGGTTATAACAAAGAAGGTACTTAACTCAAAGATCTAATGTTGCTAATACAAGGTCTACTACTTGTTTTTCTATATACCAACTAATCTAAAAATAAAGGATATGAAAATTCACCACCAAGCATTGACTCAACAAATGAAACTTTTAATCAGTCCTATTCTAAAGATTTTGACTCCTCGGAAGCTCCTACATTCCTATGATGTTTTAAGCTTCCTGTGCCTCCTGCGGTCAGGAGGCCTCAAACAATCACATGCGCAGCTGTACGAGTCCTGCAGGCAGGCTAGAAAGCCATCAGAGGGGTATTTGGATTGAAACACTCTTTCAAATGCAGAAGACTAAAGCCCTGAATTGACTTTTTCCAGAAAATGTCAGAAGAGTGGAAAAGCAGAGCACAAAAACCGGCAGATTTTTGTTGGGGTACATGCTTAGGAATTTCCAGAGGGGTCCCTGAAGTCTGAGCACGCCTTGCGTATGTCAGCTTCCTTCCTCATGACCTTGTCACGGGCGGGATTCCTCACACTGGCTCCCAGCATGGCTCTCTGTATGTCTTCTTTGAAAAACTCTGTTTAAGTCCTTTACCCATTTTTTCTTTTAATCATAGGTGGTTTTTTTTTTGCTACTGAGTTATATGAGTTCCTTATGTATTTTGAATATTAGCCCCTCATCAGGTACATGATTTGTCAATATTTTCTCCTGTTCAGTAGGTTTTTTCATTTTGTTGATTGTATCCTTTACTGTACAAAAACTTTTTTTTTTGAAATTTAAAAAAATTTTTTTATTGAAGGATAATTGCTTTACAGAATTTTGTTGTTTTCTGTCAAAGCTCAACATGAATCAGCCATCAGTCAGTTCAGTTCAGTCATTTAGTCACGTCTGACTCTTTGCGACCCCATGAATCGCAGCACGCCAGGCCTCCCTGTCCATCACCAACTCCCGGAGTTTACCCAAACTCATGTTCATCGAGTTGGTTATGCCATCCAGCCGTCTCATCTTCTGTCGTCCCCTTCTCCTCCTGCCCCCAATCCCTCCCAGCTCAGGGTCTTTTCCAATGAGTCAGCTCTTCGCATGAGGTGGCCCCAAAGTATTGGAGTTTCAGCTTCAGTGTCAGTCCTTCCAATGAACACCCAGGACTGATCTCCTTCAGAATGGACTGGTTGGATCTCCTTGCAGTCCAAGGGACTCTCAAGAGTCTTCTCCAACACCACAGTTCAGAAGCATAGGTATACATATATATCCCCTCCTTTTTGAACCTCCCTCCCATCTACCCATCCTACCCCTCTAGATTGATACAGGACCCCTGTTTGAGTTTCCTGAGCCATACAGCAAATTCCCATTGGCTATCTGTTTTACATATGGTAATGTAAGTTTCCATGTTACTCATTCCATCCATCTCACCCTCTTCTCCCCTCTCCCCATGTCCATAAGTCCATTCTCTATGTCTGTTTCTCCATTGCTGCCCAATAAATAAATTCTTCAGTACCATTTTTCTAGATTCCATGTATATGCATTAGAATACAATATTTATCTTTCTCTTTCTGACTCACTTCACTCTCTATAATAGGTTCTAAGTTCATCCACCTCATCAGAACTGACTCAAATGCAATCCTTTTTATGGTTGAGTAATATTCCATTGTGTATATGTACCCCAACTTCTTTATCCATTCATCTGTCGATGGACATCTAGGTTGCTTCCATGTTCTAGCTATTGTAAATAGTGCTGCAGTGAACAATGGTATGCATGTGTCTTTTTCAATTTTGGTTTCCTCAGGTATATGCCTAGGAGTGGGATTGCTGGATCATACGCTGGTTTTATTCCTAGTTTTTTCAGGAATCTCCATACCGTCTTCCATAGTGGGTGTATCAGTTTACATTCCCACCAACACTGCAACAGCGTTCCCTTTTCTCCACACCCTCTCCAGTATTTATTGTTTGTAGACTTTTTGATGATGGCCATTCTGACCGGTGTGAGGTGATATCTCATTGTGGTTTTGTTTTGCAGTTCTCCAGTAATGAGTGATGTTGAGCATCATTTCATGTGTTTGTTAGCCATCTGTTTGTCTTCTTTGGAGAAATGCCTGTTTAAGTCTTTTCCCACTTTATGATTGAGTTGTTTGTTTTTTTGGCATTGAGTTGTTTGTGCTGCTTTTATATTTTGGAAATTAATCTTTTGTCAGTTGTTTCATTTGTTATTATTTTCTCCCATTCTGAGGGTTGTCTTTTTGCCTTGCTTATAGTTTCCTTTGCCGTGCAAAAGCTATTAAATTTAATCAGGTCCCACTTGTTTACTTGTATTTTTTGTTTCATGTTACTCTAGGACATAGGTTATAGAGGATCTTGCTTTGATTTATGTCATCAAGTGTTCTGCCTGTGTTTTCCTCTGAGTTTTATATTTCTGGTCTTACATTTAGGTCTTTAATCCATTTTGAGTTTATCTTTGTATGGTGTTAGGAAGTGTTGTAATTTCATTCTTTTACATGTAGCTGTCCAGTTTTCCCAGCACCATTTATCGAAGAGGCTGTCTTTGCCCCATTGTATATTCTTGCCTCCTTTGTCAAAAATAAGGTACCCAGAAGTACATGAGTTTGTTTCTGGGTTTTCTACCTTGTTCCATTGGTCTATATTTCTGTTTTTGTGCCAGTACCATACTCTCTTAATGTCTGTAGCTTTGTAGGATAATCTAAAGTCAGGAAGGTTGATTCCTCCAGCTCCATTCTTCTTTTTCAAGACTGCTTTTGCTATTTGGGGTCTTCTGTGTTTCCATATGAATTTTGAAATTTTATGTTCTAGTTCTGTGAAAAATGCCATTGCTAATTTGATAGGCATTGCATTGAATCTGTAGATTGCATTTGATAGTATAGTCATTTTCACAATATTGATTCTTCCTACCCAAGAACATGGAAAAATCTCTCCATCTGTTTATGTTGTCTTTGATTTATTTCATTAGTGTCTTATAATTTTCTGTGTACAGTTCTTTTGTCTCAGGTAAGTTTATTCCTAGATATTTAATTCTTTTTGTTGCAGTGGTGAATGGGATTGATTCCTTAGTTTCTCTTTCTGATTTTTCATGTTGTATATAGAAATGCAAATGATTTCTGTGTATTGATTTTGTATCTTGTAACTTCGCTAAATTCACTAATAATTAGCTCTAGTAATTTTCTGATAGTGTGTTTAGGGTTTCATAGGTACAGTATCACGTCATCTGCAAATAGAACTTTACTTCTTCATTTCTAGTAATTTTCTGATAGTATCTTTAGGGTTTCCTAGGTACAGTATCTGGAGAAGGCAATGGCACCCCACTCCAGTACTCTTGCCTGGAAAATCCCATGGATGGAGGAGCCTGGTAGGCTGCAGTCCATGGGGTTGTGAAGAATCGGACATGACTGAGCGACTTCACTTTCACTTTTCACTTTCATGCATTGGAGAAGGAAATGGCAACCCACTCCAGTGTTCTTGCCTGGAGAATCCCAGGGACGGTGGAGCCTGGTGAGCTGCTGTCTATGGGGGTCGCACAGAGTTGGACACGACCGAAGCGACTTAGCAGCAGCAGCAGCAGCAGGTACAGTATCGTGTCATCTGCAAACAGTGCGAGCTTTACTTCTTTTCTGATCTGGATTTCATTTCTTTTTCTTCTTTGATTGCAGTAGCTAGGATGTCAAGAACTATGTTGAATAATAGTGGTGAAAGTGGACACCCTTGTCTTGTTCCTGATCTTGAGGGAATCCTTTCAGTTTTTCACTATTGAAAATAATGTTTGCTGTAGGCTTATCAGAGCTTCCCTGGTGGCTCAGACGGTAAAGCGTCTGCTTGCAATGCAGGAGACCCAGGTTCGATC
Source organism: Capricornis sumatraensis (assembly GCF_032405125.1). Classification (NCBI taxonomy): domain Eukaryota; kingdom Metazoa; phylum Chordata; class Mammalia; order Artiodactyla; family Bovidae; genus Capricornis; species Capricornis sumatraensis. The sequence goes on from NC_091083.1 coordinate 49,498,000, forward strand.
CCTGGGTTGGGAAGATCTCCTGGAGAAGGAAATGGCAACCCACTCCAGTACTCTTGCCGGGAGAATCCCACAGACGGAGGAACCTGGTAGGCTACAGTCCACAGGGTCGCAAAGAGTCGGACATGACTGAGCGAGTGCTTTGCCTTTTTTGCCTTTTGTAGGCTTATCATATATGGCTTTTGTTATGTTGAGGTGGGTTCCTGCTATGCCCATTTTTTGAAGAGTTTTAATCATCAGTGAGTGCTGAATTTTGTCAAAGGCTTTTTCTGCATCTATTGAGATTATCATATGATTTTTATCTTTCAGTTTTTTAACATGGTGTATCACATTGATTGATTTGCGTGTACTAAAGAATCCTTGCATTCCTGGAATAAACCGAACTTGATCATGGTGTATGAGCTTTTTTTTTTTTTCCCCAAGAACTCAGTGTTTTATTTCACCATTTCTTGCATTTGAAGTACTCCTTGATGACATCCTTGGCCTGGGACTCTTTGCCATAGTCCTTAAGCACCACACAACTTCAACCAGCTACTTCATGGGGTTTTCCCTCTCTGTCAGTTTTACAGAGGCCTACCCATTCCGCTAGTTTCTTGTTGTCATCAACGTTAATCAGGTTGATTTGATGCTTAACACAAAGGACCTCCACCAGCTTGAAATACATAGGCTCATCACAGTTGGATGCAAGCACACGTAGATGGGCTTGACGCTTGTTTAAGGCTTTGGCAACTTTGTGAATTCCACATGCTAAGCCATAGTGGATGAGGGCGGTGTTCAGCACCTCTTGCAGAGCAGTATTAATGTCCATTACACCTCCAGCAGCAGTGCCTTCCTCGGCCATGGCGGTGGGTTATAGGTGGAGCCAAATCTTTAATGCACCCGAACCTCCCCCTCTGCGTGGCTCCATGGCAGTAGGGAAAGAGCGAGCTTTTTGATGTGTTACTGAATTCTGTTTGCTAAAAGTTTGTTGAGGATTTTTGCATCCATGTTCATCAGTGATACTGGTCTGTAGTTTCATTTTTTTGTGCTGTGTTTGTCTGGTTTTGGTGTCAGGGTGATGGTGGCCTCGTAGAATGAGATTGAAAGTGTTCCTTCCTCTGCAATTTTTTGAAAGAGTTTTAGAAGGATAGGCATTAGATCTTCTCTAAATGTTTGATAGAATTCTCCTGTGAAGCCATCTGGTCCTGGGCTTTTGTTTTTTGGGATATTTTTTATCACAGCTTCAATTTCAGTGCTTGTAATTGGGTTGTTTGTAATATCTGTTTCTTCCTGGTTCAGTCTTGGGAGATTGAACTTTCCTAAGAATCTGTCTGTTTCTTCCAGGTTATCCATTTTATTGCCATATGGTTGTTCATAATAGTCTCCACAGTCCTTTGTATTTCTGCATTGTCTGTTGTGACTTCTTTTCCATTTCTAATTTTGTTGATTTGATCCTTCTCTCTTTTCTTCTTGATGAGTCTGGCTAAAGGCTTGTCAGTTTTGTTTATGTTCTCAAAGAACCAGCTTTTAGTTTTATTAACCTTTACTGTTGTTTCTTTCATTTCTTTTTCATTCATTTCTGTTTGAATCTTTTGATTTCTTTCCTTCTACTAACTTTGGTTGCTTTTTTGTTTTTCTTTTTCCAGTTGTTTTAGGTGTAAAGTTAGGTTGTCATTTGATGTTTTTTTGGTTTCTTGAGGTGGGATTGTATTGCTGTAAACTTCCCTCTTAGAGCTGCTTTCACTGTATCCCATAGGTTTTGAGGTGTCATGTTTGCATTGTCATTTGTTTCTAGAAATTGTTTTATTTCCCTTTTGATTTCTTCAGTAACCTGTTGGTTATTTAGAAACGTGTTGTTTAATCTCCGTGTGTTTGTGTATCTTACACTTTTTTCTTGTAATTGATATCTAGTCTCATAGCATTGTGATCAGAGAAGATGTTTGATACAATTTCAGTTTTCTTAAATTTACTGAGGTTTGATTTGTGAGCCAGTATGTGGTCTATCCTGGAATATGTTCCATGTGCAGTTGAGAAGATGATGTATTCTTTTGCATTTGGATGGAACGTCCTGAAGATATCAATAAGATCCATCTCATCTAATGTATCATTTAAGACTTGTGTTTCGTTCTTAATATTCTCTTTTGACTATCTGTCCATTAGTGTGAGTGGGGTGTTAAGGTCTCCTACTATTATTGTGTTACTGTCAATTTCTCCTTTCATGTCTGTTAGTGTTTGTCTTATGTGTTGAGGTGCTCCTGTGTTGGGTGCATAGATATTGTACCCAAGAGGGTATCTTCCTCTTGGATTGATCCCTTGATCATTATGTGGTGTCCTTCCTTATCTCTTGTAATCTTCTTTATTTTAAGGTCTATTTTGTCTGATATGAGGATTACTACTCCAGCTTTCTTTTGCTTCCCATTTGCATGGAATATATTTTTCCATCCTCTCACTTTCAGTCTGTATGTGTCTTCAGGTCTGAAGTGGGTTTCTTGCAGACAGCATATATATGGGTTTTGTTTTGGTATCCATTCAGCCAATCTGTGTCTTTTGGTTGGAGCATTTAATCCACTTACATTTAAAGTAATTATTGATAGATAATTTCCTATTGCCATTTTCTTAATTGTTTGGGGTTGATTTTGTAGATCATTTTTCTTCTCTTGTGTTTTTTGTCTATAGAAGTCCCTTTAACATTTGTTGTAAAGGTGGTTTGGTGGTACTGAATTATTTTTTAACTTTCGCTTGTCTGAAAAACTTTTCATTTCTTAATCAATTTTGAATGAGATCCTTGCCTGGGTACTGTAATCTTGGTTGTAGATTTTCCCTTTCAGTCCTTTAAATATAACCTGCCATTCTTTTCTGGCCTGCAGAGATTCTGCTGAAAGATCAGCTGTTAAGTGTACAGGGTTTCCCTTGTATGTTGCTTGTTGCTTCTCCCTTGCTGCTTTTAATATTCTTTCTTTGTGTTTAGTCTTTGTTAGTTTGATTAGTATGTGTCTTGGCATGTTTCTCCTTGGATTTATCCTGTATGGGACTCTTTGTGCCTCTTGGACTTGATTGACTATTTCCTTTTCCATGTTGGGGAAATTTTCAACTATAATCTCTTCAAAAATTTTCTCATACTCTTTTCTTTTTCTCTTCTTCTTCTGGGTCCCCTATAATTCGAATGTTGGTGTGTTTGATATTGTCTGAGAGGTCTCTGAGACTATCCTTAATTATTTTCATTCTTCTTACTTTATTCTGCTCTTCAGAAGTTATTTCCACCATTTTATCTTCCAGCTCACTGATTCGTTCTTTTGTTTCAGATATTCTGCTATTGATTCCTTCTAGAATATTTTTAATTTCAGTAATTGTGTTGTTTGTATGTTTATTCTTTAATTCTTCTGGGTCTTTGTTAATTGATTCTTGCATTTCCTCCGCTCGGTTTTCAAGGTTTTTGATCATCTTTACTATCATTATTCTGAATTCTTTTTCAGGTAGTTTGCCTATTTCTTCTTCATTTATTTGGACTTCTGTGCTTTTAGTTTGTTCCTTCATTTGTGTGGTATTTCTCTGCCTTTTCATTATTATTATTATTTTTTAACTTACTGTGTTTGAGGTCTCCTTTTCCCAGGCTTGAAGGTTGAATTTTTTCTTCCTTTTGGTTTCTGCCCTTGTAAGGTTGGTCCAGTGGTTTGTGTCAGCTTCATATAGGGTGAGATTTGTGCTGAGTGTGTGTTTGTTTGTCCTCTGATGAGCAGTGCTGAGTGAGGTGGTAATCCTGTCTGCTGATGATTGAGATTGTACTTTTGTTTTGTTTGTTGGTTAGATGAGGAGTCCTGCACAGGGTTCTACTGGTGGTTGGGTGATGCCAGGTCTTGTATTCAAGTGGTTTTCTTTGTGTGAGTTCTCTCTATTTGATACTCTCTGGGGTTAGTTCTCTGATAGTCTAGAGTCTTGGAGTCAGTGCTCCCACTCCAAAGGCTCAGGGCTTGATATTGAGTTTTGCATGGTTCTGTTTATTCTTTTCCTCTGGTCAGGTCTTCCTGTCCACTCTCAACCTGTGTTCTGCATGCACTTCTGTGTCTGAAGGTGCATTCCTGATGTATCCGTGGAGAGAGATGTACTCCACGTCCACCTACTCGTCTGCCATCTTGTTCTCCTGTACAAAACCTTTTTAATGGAATGTAGTCCCCATGTTTATTTTTGCTTTTGTTGCCTGTGCTTTGGGTGTTATATCCAAAAAGATTGTTGCCAAGTCTGATGGCTAGGACATTTTTTTTACATTGGGTGTTTCTTTTTTTTTTTAGTTATACAGTTTCAGCTCTTACATGTAAGTCTTTAATTCATTTTGAGTTGGTTTTTGTATATGAGGTAAGATAAGGGTTTCATTAATTCTCTTGCATGTGGCTGTCAGTTTTCCCAACATTATTTATTGAAGAAATTGTCCTTTCCCCTTAAGTATTCTTGCCAGCATTGTTGAAGATCAGCTGGTCACATACATGTGGGTTTATCTCTGGGTTATCAGTTCTATTCTATTGGTCTGTATGTCTATTTTATGCCAGTAGCATACTTTTTTGATAACTACAGCTTTTCAAAGTACTTTGGAGTCAGGAAGTGTGGTGCTTCCAGCTTTGTGCTTCTTACTCAAGATTTATTTTGCTAGTCAGAGTCTTTTGGTTCCATGCAAATTCTAGGGTTGTTTAATGTACTTATGCAAAAAATGCCATTGGAATTTTGATAAGGATTGATTGCACTGAATCTGTAGATTGCTTGGAATATTTTTACATGGAGATTTTCACAGTTTTCTTCTAACCCAAAAACATGGGGATATGTTTTCATTTATTTGTCTTTAATTTCTTTCTTCAGTAGCTTCAGGTTTCCAGCTTACAGATCTTTCTCCTTTTGGTTAGATTTATTCCTGGGTTTTTAATTCTTTCACTTGCAGTTGTGAGTGGGATTGTTTTCTTAGTTTCTTCTTTGGGTAGTTTGTTGTTAGTGTACAGAAATACTGCTGGTTGTGTATCACAAGTCAGGTAGGCTTTCTTCCTTATTCTTCATTCTTTTTTCTTTGTATTCCTCTAGCTGACTAATTTCACATGACCTGTTTTCGAGCTTGTTGATTATTCCTTCTGCCTTGAGTCTGCTTGTGCCCTGTGCTTTTCTCCTTTGTGTCCGATTCTATTTACTGTTTACTTGTTTGGCTATTGATTGCCTCCTTCTAAGAGCAGATACTGCCTCTCTGAGGCTGAGTAAGCAGCTCTACTGGGGCTTCCCAGGTGGCTCAGTGATAAAGAACCCACCTGCCAGTGCAGGAGATACAGGAGACATGGGTTTGATCCCTGGGTTAGAAAGCTCCCCTGGAGAAAAGCATGACAACCCACTCCAGTATTCTTGTCTGGAGAATCCAATGGACATAGGAGCCTGGAGGGCTACAGTTCACAGAGTCACAAAGATCAGACATGAGTGAGCACACAGCACACACACAGGCAGCTCTGCAGCAGTGCCCGGCATGCAGGAGGTATCTCAGGAGGCAGTGCTATCCGTTCAGTGTGGACTTGAACATGTGTGCATGAGAGCCCTGTCTGGATGAAGGGATGGAATGTGACTGCGGCTTCAAGGCCTATTTCTAATTTTCAGCCTCATTAGGTCCATTAGTTTTGTTTGTTTTGGTTTGTCTTTTTCCTGGTGGGAGATAGATTTTATTGAAGCTCTTTATATAAAACACTTACTTTCTCTTTGTCATCAGTGTTTCCACTTTGTCTTTGATTTTGATGGTCTTTAACTTTGACTTTTAAAATGCAAGTGTCTCTTGTTAGAAAATCCTGCATGTATTATTATTATGCCATGCAAATATATATAGTTGTGTCTAAAAACTCTTTAGTTACTTTATTTCCTTTATTATATTTTCAGCATCTTGTCTGCTTGTAGGTCACCTGAAAATCCTTTTTGAATTGAGACAAAAGCTCCTGCTAAACTTTGCTAATAAATCTTACTCCTCAGGTTATTTTTTGAAACTGTTTTTGTTTAGGGGGTAAGGGATTTTTTGTTTACTTTTGTTTGCCTATATGATTTCCTTGTAAAATAATTTTTTTATATTTGCTGTTATGTAGGTAGATTACTATGTATATTGAAACCATTAAAATTGCTATACTGAATCAAGTGCTTGGTGAACTTAAGCCAGTTTTCCTTTGCCTTTATGTAGGAGGGAATGAATCTCAACCAGAAAGCCAGGAAGACCCCCGGGAAGTACTTAAAAAGACATTGGAATTCTGCTTGTCTAGGTAAGGATGGTAGTGTTTTTCTAGCAGCTGGTACCTAAGGTGTTTCATGTTGTTACTCTGTATAGATGTAGTACTTTACATGTTAACATGTGTCTGTACATCCATCTGTAGGAAGTCAAGGTCTCCTATCGCCATCCCATGCCCCTGAAATCAGGCTTCAGGGGCGGGGCCGTAGGTAGCAAGTCTCACAGGTCGTGGTGAGGTTGGTTACTTCCCTGCTTTTCCCAGCCTCTGCTGCAGAAGCTGGGAGGCCAGGGGTGGAGCCATAGTCTCTCTGATGGCTGTTCCACCCGAACCACAAGCACTCTGGGCACCAGCTTTTCTTGGCCTTTTCACGTTTTTCTTACTTTCTCATTCTCTCGGCTGGGGTTCCTTGGTTTAAGAAGTGTGTTTCTATTTTTAATAAGCTTCTCAAACACTTTTTTAGAACAGAGATAAGCTAGAAATAATTTTTAAAGATTGACTTATGTACTGATTTTGATTGTATCAAGTGCAGTACACTTGCTCTCTCTGCTTCCCCAGATGTCTTTGACAAAATTGACCCAAGGTCAGAGAGATGGCAAATAGCAGAGTACATCGTACACACTCATTCCTCTCATGAAGCTTCCTTTTAATAAAGATGTGAAAAATTTTTAAAAAGCTGTGAACTAAGAAAGATTGTCTTCTTTCTGCAGGGAGAACCTTGCTAGTGACATGTACCTTATATCACAGATGGACAGTGACCAGTACGTGCCAATCACCACAGTAGCTAACCTGGACCACATCAAGAAGCTCAGCACCGACATGGACCTGATTGTTGAGGTGCTGAGATGTAAGTGGACTGCAGTCCAGGCTGTGTCGTCCATGGTCCAGACGGCATTTTTCTGGCCAGCGTGACACTTAGAGGCACAGCTATTGGCGCTAAGGACTCGACGGCAAGTGGTGCCTTTGTCACCCTCCAGACTTTGTGACAGTCTGGTGAGGTGCACGTCACACTGGGCGTCAGTGTGCTGTGGAACCACAGCCTCAGGCGCATCCCAGGTTATGGGTGCTGAGAGTCGAACGGGCTAGCGGGAAGAGTGTGAATGAGAGGTGCAGTCGAGCTCTTCAGGGTGAAGGAGTGTGCATGTGAATCAGCATGCCCTGTCACAGGAGTTCTTTCCAAATTCCTGCTTCCTGCTGAAGTACTGGTGATATATTATTGTGTTGTTCCTTAACGGCAAATTGTGAATGAAGTTATTTCTTGGACATTTGGCAATGTCGAAGGGAAGTTTCACGGTTACTTCAGAGACCCATGGGAATTCAGGAAGGGTAGATATTTTAGGTGTGAACTTCCTGGTTCACTTTGCAGATGGAAGTTCCACAACTTTACCATTTTATTTGTTTTTAAAAGCCACTGTGCTGCTGCTGCTGCTGTTGCTAAGTCGCTTCAGTCGCGTCCGACTCTGTGCGACCCCATAGACAGCAGCCCATCAGGCTTATTTTTTTTAGTTTTCTTACAGCTGAGATTTGAGGGGCATGTATATGTATGCAGTTTGAGAAATGTGATCTATATTTAAGTCCTTATTAGAAATATGGTTTGCAAATATATTCTCCCAGTCTGTGGCTTCTCCTTGTTCTCCTAATAGTGTCTTTTGAAAAGCAGAGTTTTGAATTTTTTATATAGCCCAGTTTATTAATTTTTTTCTTTTATGGATCTTGCTTTTGGTGTTGTACCTAAGAAATCTTTGCTTAATCCAAGGCTGCATTTCTGGGGTTTTCTCCCAGAAGTTCGTAGTTTTAGGGCTTACACTGTTAGGTCTGTGGTCCATTGTCAGCTGATTTTTATGTGGTGTGGGCTCTCTACGCCCTCACATGTGCATGTGCTGCCGTTCCAGTCCATTTATTAAGAAGGCTCTGCTTTCCACAGGGCACTGCCTTTGGGCCAGTTGCCAGGGTAAACTCCCTGGTGGTTTCTCTCTGGGCCGAGTGTCTGTCCTCCATCTATCTGTCTTGATGCCATTGCTGTAGCTTGCAGATGGTACTGGCTTCACTGTGTCGTCATTCTTCGAGTAGTTGTGAATCTCCAGCTTGGTCTTGGCTCTTCTAAGTGCTTGGCATTTCCATGTGATTTTCAGAAATCGAAATTTTGATTTTTCAAAAGGTTCTATTGGTATTTTTTATTTGGGCTTCATAGGCTGGATTGGAAAGTATTGTCTGAGTGTTTCAGAAGAGTTTGTACTGTAGAATAGGTGTTATTTCTTTCTTAATGTTTGATAGGATTTTCCAGAAACCTTGTGAGCCTTGAGCATTTTTCTCTCATAGACCCTACTTCCCAGACGTGAACTTTGGTGCTAAGGAATGTTTCGATTTCATGTAGCTTGTCTAATTTATTAGCCTGAACTTTTTCATAGTATGCCCTTATCATCCTCTCAAATTAGTGAACCCATCATGAAATGATGATTCCACTCCTGAGGGTAGTAATGCGTGTCTGCACAGGGGTGCACAGCTCTGGGCCCTGGTTGTGATGTTGCTGTGTGGTGACCTGAGTCTGCCTGTGATAGACTCTCAACAGAGTGACTCCAGAAAATAAAACCTAACAAAAAGGAGATAAGGTAAAAGCTAGTGAAACCTGAGTTGGGCCTGTCCCCGTGCTGGCTGGCAGTGTTGACCCTTGTTTCGACGGTGGACTCTGGTCGAGGAATATCCATCACTAGGGGAGGCTAAGGGAAGAGTGTTTGGTAGCTTCTCTGAGTTCAGAATCAAGCTGTAAGGAGACAGGGGACTTATAGAAAGGAGAAAGGCTTTGTTTTGCATTGTAATGGGCTTGGGATGGTTTAAGCTGTGGAGGGTGTATGTCACAGAGTTGCCTCAATTGCAGCTCCTGCAAGACTCCCCAGAGCCCCTAAATGTGACACATGAGATTGGTCTGAACCTTTCCATAGTTTATGTTTTAATTGTCACAGATTTGATGGTTTCCCCATTGTGTACAGCTTTCTTTAATGTGCCTGGGAATATGGTCTGATATGTCCTTGTGGAGATCTCCATCAGATCGCAGTGGAGTGCAGATAGTGGATTTATTTTAATATCTGTGTACTATCCGTTTCTCTTCTCTTTACAGCTTTACCTTTAGTCCAAGTGGATGAGAAGGGAGAGAAAGTAAGGCCAAATCAGAACCGTTGCATAGTGATACTACGCGAGATACCTGAGTCCACCCCTGTAGAAGTAAGTCCTTTCTCCTCAGAAAGACACTTGGATTTTTGGAGGCATGTTTTTTCCTTTGTTCTGTGGTTTTTAGGGAGATGTATCCGAAACCAAAAATACATACTATAACGCTTTTTCATTACATTTTACATTAAAAAAAAATAGAGTTTATGGTAACTTTAGTATTTAGAAGTTAGAAAGAAAAAAGGTTTCAATAGTTACTCATTTTGAAGTAAGAATAGTAAACCACCAAGTTGAGACAGAGAACATGTTCATTTGAATAACTCTCAGAGCAAGTGTTTTCACAGTGAGGGGTGCTGTGCACACCCATGTGGCTTGTACTCAACTTGAGCCAACATACCAGTGTCCGTGTGTTTCTCAGTCTAATTTGGTGGTAGATTTTTTTCACTGTAAGTCATATTTTTCTATTTCTTTGTGCACCTGGCAAATTTGGGGTGGGCCAGGTGTTTGGGGTTTTACTTGCTTGGGTACAGAGTATTTTGTATTCCTTCCTGTGCATGTTTCTGAGCTGTTTTGTGACTCACTTCAGTGACTTGGACCCGTGGAAGCCGATTGGCCTCACCCTGGGCCAGTGTTTCCTGAGGGCTACCTGTGGTCCCGTGTGAGCTCCGTTTTCCGCTCTGGCTGCTAGAGACTCTCCCTGATCCTGGAGAGAGCGGAGGTTCTCTCCATTCCAGGTTATTGTGTCCTAAGTACAGAGCTCTCTGAACTCTGTAGCTTTGTACTAGGCCTTTGCCCACCCTCCTGACACCACATCCTAGAAGCCCCACCCATGAGTCAGGCACTCTTAGACCATCTGTACCTGTTCTTCTACGGAATGCTATCCCGCACAGCCCAGGGTACACTGTCTGAAAGCCATTATTTCATATATTTTGTTTGTAATTATCTTATGTGGGAGGGTAAATCTGGTTAGTGTCAAAAGTTCAGCTCATTTTTTGATTTCTTAAATTATCTTTCTCCCACTCTAAATTGTGTCATCGTTAGCCTACTGGTATTTTTCCGTTAATTTAATTACTGGTCTCTTGGGGTTTGGGAGAACTGTCAGTGGGTTGTGACCTTATTTCCTGTCACAATGGGATTGTAATTCTGGAAGCTACTTCAAATGCCTCAGCCACCTGGAGAGAGAGCCCTGGACTTCGATGAGCTGGGGTTGTCTTTTCAGCATCTGTCCTTAAGAACAGGCCTCATGTTTCTTTAGTGAAGACCAACGGTGCACAGTTGAGAATTAATTTCTAACTTCTCTGTTTCCTGTAGGAAGTAGAAGCACTATTTAAAGGAGATAACTTACCGAGATTTATAAACTGTGAATTTGCCTATAATGATAATTGGTTTATTACATTTGAAACAGAAGCTGATGCACAACAGGTAAGTTCTTCCTTGTGCACCCCTGCCCCATACCCCCTGTGAAGTGCAGTTTACCAGCACTTTGCAGTCAGTACATGGTAGGGCTCAGTGTGGGCACAGGGGTGACGATTGGCTATGAGTTCAGTTCAGTCGCTCTGTCATGTCCGACTCTTTGCAACCCTGTGGACTACAGCATGCCAGGCCTCCCTGTTCATCACCAACTCCTGGAGTTTACTCAGACTCATGTCCTTGAGTCGGTGATGCCATCCAGCCCTCTCGTCCTCTGTCGTCCCCTTCTCCTCCCGCCTTCGATCTTTCCCAGCATCAGGATCTTCTTCGATCTTTCCCAGCATCAGGATCTTTTCCAGTGGGTCAGTTCTTCACATCAGGTGGCCAAAGTATTGGAGTTTCAGCTTCAACATCAGTCCTTCCAGTGAACACCCAGGACTGATCTCCTTTAGGATGGATTGGTTGGATCTTCTTGCAGTCCAAGGGACTCTCAAGAGTCTTCTCCAACACCACAGTTCCAAAAGCATAAATTCTTTAGTGCTCAGCTTTCTTTATAGTCCAACTCTCACATCCATACATGAGTACTGGAAAAACTATAGCTTGACTAGATGGACTTCTGTTGGCAAAGTAATGTCTCTGCTTTTTAATATGCTGTCTAGGTTGGTCATAGCTTTTCTTCCAAGGAGCAAGCATCTTTTAATTTCACAGCTCCAGTCACCATCTACAGTGAACCTAAAGTACAGGGAAATCCTAAATAGGTGTGTGTGTGTGTGTGTGTGTGTGTGTGTGTGTAGACAGTTCTGTAGCAGTGTGCAGAGCATAGGCGTTATTTTCTAAGGACATGTAACATGGGCAGCCCAGGAAAACTGGTTCTGTTCTTATCTCTGTGCAGAGAATGATTTCAATATTTGGAAAAGCGTTTGGGAAATTTGTGCCTGACTCTAACGTTGCCTGGGCAGCCTTGTGTTATGAGGTGCATGAGAAGGCACTGAGGAGCCCTGGGGGAGGCGGGGCATTCAGATGGCTCCCTGCCGTGGAAGGAAGCATCGTGTTCAGAGGAAGCACTCGCCTGTGTAGAGGAACAGCCGTGGAATGTGAGGTGTGCATGGCGAGACCGCAGGGGCTTCAGGAGAGAGAGAGAGAAGAGCCTGAAAGACAAGTTTTACCTGAATGGAGGGAAAGAGAGGGACCAGGAGAAGCAGAGTGATGGGAGGTGAGAGAAGGCAGGTGTGTGGATCAGGTGCCAGCCACCTCTCCAGCCCCCCACCAGTACGGAGAACACGGCCAGCTTGGGGGATGCAGAGCCCTCAGAGCTACGTAGGAGAACTTGGAGATGACCAAGGAGCTGTCTAAGCAGTGACTTCTGAACATTGCAACCCCAAGCCATGTGATTCTGAGTGCCCATGGCATTATTACTAGGAGCTTGGTGTTCTCCCAGGTGAGGACTCTTGGCGTAGGGTCTGTGAAATGCTGTGTGCTTTCTGTTAATGCTTAAATTATATACAGATACTGCTTGTGAGAATTTTTTTCCTTTTTTCTCTTTAATGACGGGTAATCAATTTATAACATCATACTAATTTGAGAATTTGGGCTAGGGGCTCCATAGCTCTTACCAGATCTTTTAAGGAATCCATGACCCAAAAAAGGTGAAGAATCCTTGTTGTAGGTCTCATCCACCATATTCTACTACATAATTGCTTACTTGAGGTACTGAATTAATTGTAGGTTCATCTTATAAGATTAACACAATGGTATTATGGATGATTTTGTCCTCAGGCTTACAAGTATCTGAGAGAAGAAGTCAAAACCTTTCAAGGAAAACCAATTAAGGTAAGCAAGACCATTGGTTATGCTTTACCTGCAGATCAGTGTCCTTGAGTATTCTATTAATAACAGAAACTTCTGTGTTTTCACATAGGCACGGATAAAGGCGAAGGCAATAGCTATAAACACGTTTTTGCCAAAGAATGGCTTTAGGCCTCTGGACATGAGCCTCTACACCCAGCAGCGCTACACGGCGTCGTTTTACTTACCTCCAGTCTATAGTCCCCAGCAGCAGTTCCCTCTGTACAGCCTGATAGCCCCCCAGACGTGGTCAGCGACACACAGCTATCTTGACCCGCCCTTGGTGAGTCGGCCTTACTGGAGCTCCTGTCGCAGACCCTTGGCACGCTAGGCAGTAGATGCCCTCCTCTAAAGGGATGCCAGTTCAGATGGTGGGTGATAGAGACTTTCCTCTAAGGGGAACGCCAGTTCAGATGGCTGGCGATAGAGACCTCTTCTAGGGGGATGCCAGTTCAGGTGGTGCGGTCAGATGGGCCTTCACGCTCTGTGGGGGGTTTTCAGTCACTGGGAGATAAATAGCTGCAAAAACTTGAAGAAATCTCTGATGATGCAATCCCTATCCTTTGCCCGTTTGCCTCCCTCCTGTCGTGTGTGTCCTCTCCTAGCTGTGTAGCCCTGAGAACAGCACGACATGTGGTCATGAGCTGTGGGATAGCTGGGCCCTTCTGAGCACAGAAGGGGTGCAGTGGGGCGTGGTCTGAAGGGGAGAATGGGGTTTCCTAAGCTTGTGACAGTCCCGGACAATGGAGGACGGATGGCAGGCTTCACTGCACATTGCTGATGCTCTGTTTTTTGCAAACTAGGACTGTGGCAGTGTCCATCACTCTCAGGTGAATGGTTGCTCCAGAGGAGGCCTACTGGGTGCTTTTGTCTCTGGGCTCTGGTTGTGTTTGTCCTTCACCTCCGCATCAGTCGTCTGGACGAGTGGCTGGTCCCTTTGGTCTGGCTGGGCCATGTGAGGCCCAGCAACTGCTCTAAAACAGGTTGTGTCATTGTGAGCAGGAGTGGCGAGATGGGGCCAGTTAGTTCTCAACAAGTTGTGTTACCAGCTGCCTTAGCAACCAGTTTATTTTTACTTTAACTCTTGAGCACAGTTACTTAAATTCCGTAGTTTTACGTGTAAAATTGCACATACGAAGTGATTGATCTCAAGTGTTCTCCCATGATACAGTCTTCAGGACCTAGTTCTGCTGTGGTAGGTATGTTTCTAAGTACACAGTGGTTCCACAGAAGAACTTCAGAGATGCTCACACAGGTCTCACTGCATCTTTCTCCCTCAGAATTTCCCTTTTGTTGGTTTCATTTTCTTTTACAATTTTGAATGATTTTATTTTGGTCTTGAACTGTTTCTAGTCATCCTATTATTATAGCTTTCGGTTAGCTCTAGTTAAGAGGAATCGCCAGCTTTTTGACTCTTCCTTTCATTTTAATGTAGGCGGGAACTGGGTGGCACTTGGGGGTTAAATGCCTTGGATCAATCAAGGAATGTTGTTTATACAGAAAGTGTTTGAAACCACAGTTCAGAATCCAGAAAACTGGAGTGATCCCTCTTCATCTTTTTTTAAAAAGAACCATTTCAACGCTAAGTTTTATCTTATTTTTATGACTAGATTTTTAAAAAATAATTGGCTGATATTTAAAATTCTTCACTTAAGCTATTTTACATTTTAAGATTATATTTAGTATTGTGTCTTTTAAGGGCACTGTGACCCTGTTTAATTTTTTTCTGACATAATATGTTAGTATATTTGTATGTAGTATATTACCATGAATTGTGAGTTGGGACATAATTATGAATGATCTGAAAATACCATGATACTCAGAGCCTCTCAGAGGTCATGATTATGACACAGATCCCTGACTGTCCCTAGGATTGAGGACTCTGATGGATTTTATTGAAGTCACCAGGAACAAAGAGTTGCTGGCTTGGTGTTGGCACAGTGGGGGTGTTGGCCTGGGCACTGGGACTCTGGAAACGAGCGAGTGGGTCCCGTGCTCTGCCTGTGCTCAGCGAGGGAGGTGGGGGTCAGGGGGTGGGCTTCTGGGCAGATGCTCCCTTCCATGTGTGTGAGGCAGATTCCCGGCGGTTGCTGTGGGCTCTCAGGACACCTTGGCCATTGGCAGTCATCCTGCCCAGCGCTCTTCCACGTGGTGAGTGCTCCAAGTGTGATGTGAACATCCGGTACCAGACTGAACCAACCTGAAGTCTGTTTTCTAGGTAACACCATTTCCAAATACTGGATTTATAAATGGGTTCACGTCTCCAACCTTCAAACCTGCCGCATCTCCTCTGGCTTCACTCAGACAGTACCCTCCGAGGAGCAGGCAAGTCTGTGAGGGGGAAGGCTGCAGTCTTTGCAGGGTTGTAACAGGAGGTTGCCACCACACTGTGCACTGCCAAAGGCTAGCAGGTGCATGTGATCACACTCAGTGGTCACACTCAGTGGAGAGGCTGTGTCCTGCTCACTGCCAGTGGGTGTGACCAGCAGTCCGGCCCACTGGGGTGAAAGACTCAAGCATGGAGCTCCCTGCCGTGTGTGCCCCAGCACCCTATGGGGACGGGTGCACTGCCTCTGTGTGTGTCTGCTTTCCATTTGGATGTAGCTGCAGCCACGCGAAACATTGATGCTGTGTTTAGGTTTGCTTTACCAGATGTGTCAGGAGCTGACTGCTTAAAGTATCATTGCTGATATTTTCCCTAAGTAGAGAGCAGACTTTTGCTCAGCCATTTCTGTATTGGCACACCTGTTTCCTAACACCGTGATCATTTGGGAACTGAGTGTGCACAAATGTTTCATCTGCAGGAATCCTAGTAAGTCTCACTTGCGCCATGCCATCCCCAGTGCAGAGAGGGGTCCCGGACTGCTGGAAAGTCCTTCCATATTTAACTTCACTGCTGATCGCTTGATGAACGGTGTGCGCAGCCCACAAGTGAGGCAGACGGCACAGCCGCGAGCTCGGCTCCAGAACCCTCCGGCCTTTGCCAAGAGAGACGTGGGGCCCGGGCGCGTGGAGCAGAGCAGCTTTGAGTCCTCCCCGGGCTTAGGCAGAGGGAGGTGAGTGCTCATGATTTCTGTTGGACGGGTACTGTGGGCACTACTTAAAACTATTAGTAGTGTCAAACTCCATGAATTTAAATGTCCCTCACAGAAAATCAAAGGGAAGGCTATAACTATCCAAGGTCTTGTATAGTCACTCACAGGGTTGGTTACTTTTAGAGCAGAGACTTGACTGGTCCCATCTTTGTGGTGACAGGACACTGTTCCATGGAACTGAGGGTGGGCCAGACCCTTGGTCCTGGTCATTAACGTGCCGGCCCTGGCTGGGCAGCTGTATGGATTATCAGAGCATGGAAGCCATCAGGGCAGTGAAGTGTCTTGGTGCTCTCAGGCCTGCATGACATCCATTCGGAAGGTGGGGTTGTTGCTGGGCTTAAGCCGAGTTTGGGGAAGGGCACTGAAGCCAGTGGTTTAGACCTTGAACCTTGGAAACATGCCTTGGGAACCATGGAGTGAAAGGCTGGCAGATGGGAGAGGAAGCCCCGTGTGGTTCAGTGGAGTGAGGGCTGGGGGCTTGGGAGTGGACCAGGCTCCCTGGGCGCTGTGCCCTTGGATGATCAATCCAATGGATCATCGTTGCTGGTTTTTTTTTTTTTTTTTCTTTTCTGCAATTCACCTTTATAGCTCTGTGTCAGATTTTACACACCTTGCCACTCCAGCTGAATGGATATTCAAATATTCATATCATAACAAAAATTATAAATGGGAAAATTATTTAAATCAATGTTTTCTTTTATATCCCTATCTAGACCTCAGTTTTACTTCTTTATTATAAAATTTGTTTTCCTTATAAGATTGGGATTTTAGACTCTAAAGCCATCTATAGTAGATTACAAAGTTGTGAAGACTGAACGTGCACATGCTGTGCTCAGTGAAATCTGTTTCGAGTGGAAAAGGTCACAGTCTGCTGCTTTCCTCTTCTCTAGGAAGAGCTCCTTTGGTTATCGGAAGAAGCGGGAGGAGAAGTTCACAGTGAGTACCTCGGAGCCCTGCCACTTTTGCCTGACGTTTCAACCCCACTTACACTGAACAAGCATGAGGTTTGATGAAGGTGTGATAAGGAGCTTTTAGACATGGTCCTGCGGTTTTCTCGCCATGTGGTGTTGGCTGGGTGATAATGGCCCCTTTCAGTGCTCTGAAGAGGAGGTGATGGCTGGTTTCCTGAAAAACCCCTGACTTCCCTGTGCAGCACACAGGTGCACCCAGGGGCGGCTTGCATATGTGTGGTTTATCCACAGGCATCCAGATGGGTGCTTTCTGTATGGGTAACCAGGTAGTGTTGTACTTTGAAATTACTGGGACCGTGAGTTTGGACAAGCAGAATGAACTCCTCCCACGTAGGAATTGGCTCGTCAGTGTTTTTCATTCAAAATATTTAACTCTGTACCCACTGTGTGGAAAGTATTCTACACAGTGCCTTCTGTAGCTTACAGTCAGGACAGACCCAAAATCAGTCAGTGATGGGCATACAGGGGTGACTGTGTCACTTAGTGACTGCACAGCTCTCCCTCTAGGTGGCTCTGCAGCGCTCCGATGGGGGCGAGCACCTGCCACTGTGGGCGCTGTGCCTGTGGACGTGGGCTCTCTATACAGAGCTCCTCACCTGGAAGCTGGAGAAGACCCTGAGACAGTTCTCCATCAGGACCCCAAGCCATCGAGTTATGCGCTCCCCCTACAGGACGTAGCTTTTTATTTGCCTAGAGTTTAGAAAGTGCATGTGGGTAATAAGTGAACATCCTGATTTTACCATATTTGTCAGTTCAGTCTAGTTTTTGGTGACTCCTTTGGTAAGGCAGTTTGTGTCGATTGGTTCCAGTTGGAATGCATGAATTTCTGTACATTTAGACCAACAGAACGGGCATCTGTCTCTTGAGATCCTGGTCACCCCACAGGAGTCATCCCCCTGCTCACTGCATCATCTCCAGGGGGAAATGTATCCCATAGCCATGCCAGTCTCGTTCTGTGTCGTGTTCCTAATCTGTGTGTTCGTGCCTGGAACCACTCAGATGCCCACGCACGTGTAGGTGTGTGTATTTGACAGTGAGCCTGTTGGTGCAGTAGGTGTTCTGAGCACCTGAGAAGCTTAGAGGCAGGTGGCAGACATGAACTGGAGGCCAGGCCACACTCCCTGGGACCAGGGATGGCACTCATGCCTCACCTAAAGCCATTCAGACTCTAAAAATGTTCAAACGCTGCCTCTTTGGTCCTAAAAGCCAGGTCTTCCTTCCTAGAAATGCTCGTCTTCCGAAAAGCTGGGTTCACCTCAGAAACGTGCAGAGCTTTAAAGTGAAGCCTCTGAAAATTGGTTTGAGGTGAGCATGACCCAGCGTGTGCTGGGCTGCAGGGCACAGTGCAGCCTGGTTCGGAGGAGGGCACGCGCATAAGCATAGTTGGCGGCCTGTAGGCACCAGTGCCGCAGAGGAGAAGGCCAGAGCTCCAGCGCGTACTTGGGCAGTGGTCAGCTTGATTTCATCCTTGACCTGGGCTCCTGAGCTCTACCACAGTTTCTCTAGATTTTACTTCTGTAGAGATGCCTGTTGGTATTAAGTTTCTGGGAAATTGTGGCCTTTCCTGTGAAGTAAGCCCCAGGAGGGCATGACTTTCCATCCAAGTAGCCCACCATTCAGCTAAAAATACCTGTGTTCTCCCCAGTGTAAGCTCACGTCCCCTTTCCACCTCATCTCTCTTAGCTCAGGAGCTGGGTGCTCAGAACGGCTGCTAGTAGGCTGACTAGGAGCGTTCCACTAAAAAAACATCACCGCCTTTCTCCTGAGGTCTTGGACTTAAAAGTTTTACTTGCGTATCATGCTGAGTTTACATTTTTGAAGTCAGGGAGTCTGATAGAATCTCTTGTTAAATACCATGCTTTTACATGCTGATTAAAAATACTAGGAGTTTCAATAAGTTAATTTTCAGGTAACTAAAACCCCCCTCCCTTTTCTATTAAACTTTTTTTAATGGAAATCCTTGTGAAATTTCTAACATAAGTTGTACAGAGTTAAGAGCATGATTTTTGTTTTCTTCTACTTTCTCCTCTTATAATTTCTTAGATAACAGAACTTGTGTGGAGGTGAATAAGGTTAATGTCAAGATGCAGGTTCTCAGGACTTTGCTGTGTCCCACTGGTCTGTGTCAGCTGCTTGGAGATCTCGGTGTCACACACACCCAGCTCTTACCGCATGTTTGAGCGTGGCTGGCAGAGCCCTGCGGTTCCTTCTGCCTTTTCAGCTCCGCTTTCATGGGTGAAGCTGCCTAACCAGGTGACCTTTGATAGGTGACCACATTGGCAGGGTTGAGGACCTCAGAGACTAGGGAGGTGTTTCTGAGACCCTCTTGCCCAGCTACCCTGGGCAACTGCACCGTGTTCTTCTCTTTCAGAGGAGTCAGACTCAGTCTCCAACGCCACCCAGACCGCCATCCCCCAGCTTCGAATTAGGCCTGTCCAGCTTCCCCCCACTGCCTGGGGCAGCAGGGCATTTGAAGACAGAGGACTTGTTTGAGAACAGGCTGTCTGGCTTGCTCGCAGGAACATCCAAAGAAAGGGTAAGATGTCCGAGCCTGATGCTTGCTCTTGCTCTTCACAGGCGTGCTGTTTCCACATGTGGAAGAGGCTTGTGGAGGGCAAGTGATGCAGTGACCTCCCAGGTTTTGAGCGGCAGGGTCAGAGAGGAGCCCTGCGCTGCTGGGTTATAGAAATGCAGGTTGCGTCATTATTCTTATTTTTTAGGACCTGCTTTCATTTTACAGATCAGCAGAGTGAAAAAGAAAAATCTGAATCATGCCAGAAATAACATGTTTTGAATAATCTACATGAATGACTAGAAGCCTAAGCAACTTTACTGTAATACGGTGCGGGGGGGCGGTTGGTGACCTCTGTGGGCTGCCACGCTCCTAGGGGTCACTCCTTAGCAGTGACTCCATCCTGGGGATGACGAGCACTGTGGGCACCAGGCGCTCTCTGTGGCTCTGCTGCCGGCAACAGCAGAGGGACTGAGCTGCTGCCAGGACCAGGGTGAGGGGCCGGAACGCCTCGCCCAGCACCGTGCTGAGCTCTCGGCCTGGCTCTCACCACCATCACCCCTATGCCCTTTCCCCCTCCCACCATCGCCCCACCTGCTGCCCCCTGATCTAAGTCAGTATCCCCAACTCTGGGTTGGGGAAGGCATTGCCTGGCAGACCCCATCCATAGCATCTGGACCTGGGGAAACCTGCAGAGACCGTTAGTGCCAGGCAGGGTCACGGTACCCTTTAAGCCAGGTCTTTAGTTGTCTCATACTGGTGTGTGATTACTGCTCCTGTTTGTAGCCTTCGAGATTGAGAGGATTCCGCATTTTATTTTAGAGAGAAGCACTTAGTTAACTTGATGTCCCCTGCGCGTCACTGTATACCTTAAAACTCCAGATAGTGATGTCTGAGGTGTCAGTGTCCTGTGGAGTGATGGCAGAGTTGGTGCGGCCAGTCCTAGCTTCATGTGGACCCCATTCCCCTCGAGGTGGACAGAGGAACAGGACAAGCAGGCTTCTACCTTGTTTCAAAAATAGCTTTAAAAAAAATTCTTTTCACTACTTTTCTTTTTTTTTTCCATTTCAAGTTTGTGTGAAATTTATCTTGAGGAAAGAAATGCTGCTTTTAAGAAGTCTGAGCCTGATTCTAGCTGGAAGGGCCCGTGTCACTGCTTCTCAGCAGAAGACCTTGGTGGCGTGTAGGGCCCTGGGAGGCCCAGACAGGACCGGTTCTGACAGCACAGCAGCACCGTACATGCCCCGGGCGTGAGGGAGCTTTTACACAAAGGGGGCATTTCCATGCCCGTGTTTCCATCACCCTTGAGTACAAAATCGTGAGAGATGATGGTTCTCATGGCCCCTGGGTTGCCATTACCACCTCCCTTGTGCCTAGGTAGCCATTCCCTCCTCCAGGAGGAGGTATCTGCCTGACCCAGGGATTGAACCCTGGTCTCCTGGGTGGGGAGGGCAGTGCTGTTTCCTGCAGAGTTCTCCCTTCTGAACTTTCTGTCTGCTTTGAAGAGCGAGATTTTGAGAAAAGGCCTGTTGGCAATCAGGCTCCCTTCCAGCTCATTATTTGTTCTGTCGCTTTTTTTAATTAAGAAAATGGCTGTGTGTTTGAGTGGTCACTGCCTATCGCCAGGTGTCTGCCTTAAACGGACTAAGTCTCTTTGCTTCCTGTTGAGTCAGGAGAGTTCACGTCAGCTTTCGGGGCTGCTGGTGAATTCAGGTGGGAACTGCCGCCCTCACCCCTCGAGGCACTCAGGTTCAGTCAGTGTGGAGCCATGCACTGATGTCCCTGCAATGCTGAGCCGTGCTGGACTCTGCTGGGGACTCTGTGCCGTAGATGTGAGAGTTCAGGTGCCGGCAGCTCAGTTGAGTGCGGTCCGGTCCCTTTGGGACGGTGGGTGTGCCAGCCGCTGTGCTTGCACATAGAGGAAGGCTGGAGACCGGTGGGGTCTGCCCAGAGAAGGGGCGGCTGCAGTGTCCCCTCTGCCCAGGATTGGCCCACGCCTGCTCCCGAAGACCGCGGACACCATCACTGTGTGTTTAAGATCATTGACAGAGTCCTGCTGGCCGTGCCTCTGTGCGATGATGAACTGTTCTTCGTGGTTTCAGAGCCTGAACGCAGATGCCAGCACGAACACTCTTCCTGCCGTGCACCCGCGAGAGCCCTTGGCGCCCTGTGCCACGTCCGTAGCCTGCGAGCGCACCCCCTCCCCTGCCCGCCCGCCCGAGTAAGTCCGGCCATGCCTGGGGCCCCGCGCCCAGTGCCCTCTGCGGGGCTGCCCACTCATGTCCACTCATGCATGTGCCCGGTGGCATCTTTCCAGGGACGCCAAGGTGGTGGAGAAGCAGAGGGAAACCCCAAGTGTGGACAGACCGCCTCCTGCCCTGGCCCTGAGCACCACTGCAAGTAAATCGGTGCAGGTGAACGGTGCCGCCTCGGTACGTGCCCGCAGGGGTTGGGGTGTGCCCAGGGGCTTCCAGAGGGGTGGCCATGCATGGGCACAGCAGGCCCTCTGCACAGGGTACCAGGGCCTTGGGTGATAATTCCAGCTGACCGCTGTGGCTGTTCATCACCTGAGGAGCTACGGCTTTCAGCTCCTGTGCCACGCGGATCAGCAGGCCCCCCGTCTCCCACCCTACTGCTCTTCCTTTCATTTTTAAGTTACAAATGGTTGATGGAGATGACAGACTTTAAATGTCCTCTTCTGTCATTTAGCCTTCATGCTTCCACTTACCTGGAAACCCCCTCCCCTTTTTTAAGTCGTTACCTCTGACTTTCCTGTATCACACCTCCAGCCCACCACACAGGCCGGCCGTCCTCTTCCTCAGTCCTGGAGGCCGCGTGGTCAGCAAAAGCAGCTGCTGCTCTCTTTCTTGCAGCTGCCTGGTGTCTGCCGCCTCTTTGGGCTTGTCTGTGCCTCGGAAGTGCCCACAGGCCAGAGGCTGGAAGGAGTTCAGTCTGCACTCTTCTTCTCCATGCCTTTTATCCTTTTATCCATTTTTACAAAGTATTTGTAGAGTGTCTTGGAGGGAAAGTTGTGCTCCAGGGGAAACTCAGTTGTTGAAATGCAGGAACTCTTCATTTAAGATACTTCTGAATGTGGTTACAGCTGGAAACTTGTACCTCTGCCTCTGTGAACCTGATTCTCAGATGTCATCACACTAATCCCAGAGTTGTCCGTTTCCCAGGAATTGCGAAAACCCAGCTACGCAGAGATTTGTCAGAGGACAAGTAGAGAGCCACCGTCTTCCCCGTTGCAACCCCAGAAAGAACAGAAGCCAAACCCGGTCAGCTGTGGGAAGGAAGAGAGGAAGGTCATGGAGAGAGACTCCCCTGCCCCCAAATCCAGCCCAGGACCACCCAAAGACCAGAGGAGGCCGCTGGGCCGCCGGCCGTCACCCCCGGGCTTGGGGCGGCGTCCGCACAGAGAACAGAGCCCCCCACCCAGGCCCCCTCAGTGAGCACCGAGGTCTGGGAGGGCTGCGAGGAGCTGAGGTCGCCACAACTAGGCACTATCCTGCTCGGACGTGAGTGAGCCGCTGGCTAGGAGCTTGCAGTGTAGATGAGGCCCACAAGGTGCCTGCAAGTTATTTTTCTTCTATGAGTCGGATTTCCCCCCTCTTGAAAAAAAATCTATTTTTCAGGATTTAATTAATATAAACCTTATTTTAGGTTGGTGCTTAACTGGAGGTGATGCATAAGTCTGATTTTTTTCAGGATAGAAAATGCATTTATCCTAACAAATTGATATTTTTTATTAAGCCTCCATGTGGCTATGAATGCAAGCTATATATATAGTGAGTTTTTCTAAATTAAGCGGAACTATGCTACTTCATTTTTTAAAATAACTGGTTAGCAAGTGCGTATCTCTAAGATGTCCAGGCCGCCGGGTGAAGCTGAGGACCGAGGGAGGAGGACTGAGGTGATGCTGTGAGTGCAGCTTGGGAGAGCGGGCGGGGCTCACCAGCCTGGGAGCTGCCCTTCGCTCAGAAACCTAACAGGTGGTTCTAGCATTTTCTAAGCAGAGTCCGGTTTTGGTCCACTGGGCAGAGTAAGCCTGCACAGCCCCGAGAGCCCTCTTGTCCTGCCAGCAAGTAACCAGCTCCTCACTCTAGTCTCAAGTGGTTGTTATGTAAGACAAACTCAAAGCACATTGTGAATAGAACTCAAATGAAATATAAACTTTGTAAGCCCACTGACATGTTACCGCAAAATTGTACCCTGACGTTTTGCTCCCGCAAGTGGGTGGGGAGTGGGTGGGGAGGGCGTGGAGCCCGCCTCACAGTCGGCCTTCCTGCCCCCTGCCCCCCCCACTCCCCAGGCCTCCCGGGTCTTCCCGGCACCCCCCCAGATCCTCCCGGCCCCCGCGCGGATCGTGGGGGAGGCGGTTGTGGTGCCCTCTGGTGGCAGAGGGTTCCAGCCCACTCTCCTTACCTCCAAGACAGGGTCAATGATCCCTTCTCCAAGTGCTGCTCTCCAAGAACACGCATGCACTAGCTAGCAGTTGATAATAAAGTTTAACATAAATTATTTTGTTTTAAAATGCCTAAATTTTTTCTTTACGTATTCTAAGCAGCAGACATTAAAATAAGAATATTTCCTGCTAAATGTAACCATACAGTTTATTCCACAAAATGTTATTTAATAAGACTGAGGGTTTTTTTTTTTAAGAGATTATTTCCATCCAATATTTAAAGACTTGAATTTTATTTAAACTTGAAAATGACTTTGCCTTAACTTTTGTATAGGACAGCTTAAGAGTTCTGAGATGGGCCTGGGTTGGCATGAGTGGGGTCTGCTGTCACGGTGTCACTGGGTGAGCACTGTAGGGAGGACTAGCAGCCGTGTTTGTAATTTACCTGGAAGATCTTACACAGTTGATCTTTTTTCAGATTGTTGAAAAATCCTGTAAATGCAAATAGTCGATACTGTATTAAATATGTGCACTTGGGAGTGTGTGCTTTGCTTGTACAGTTGTAAATAATCAGAACATATTAAAAAGGTACCCTAAAGAGAAAAATCTGATAAAAATTGATATATTATAAATGTTACTATTGACCTGGATGTAGATAAACTCAATGTTGTGGTTTGAATATTATTTTAATTTGTTGAAGTTTTTTTTTCTTTTTCTCTTGTACTGGTGTGTTGAACTGATTTCTGCCTCTTTGCTGCTGCGAAAGGGAGATGGAAGTCTGATTAAAACCTTCAAATGTTTTCCTGCTCTTCTTAAAAGTATGTTAAGTATGTACTAATCACAGCTAATTGTGAAAGGGTTTTCAAAATATAATCTGTCAAGTGGAAACTGGCAGGATATGCAAGTGAAAGTGAAAAATAATCTCTTTAGAATCACAAATGGCTAATAAGCATGACACGCCTGAGGAGGAAAGCAGGCCCGTCTCCTGGAGAGCAGCGTCTTTGTTCAAAGGCCTGGACACCCACACGGTGCTCATGTTTCCGAGGCCCCTGAAAGGAGCAGGGAATTTACTTCATTATAGTTGTGAGATTGCTGACTAAGAGTTTGAAATGATTGACCTGTTCCACCGAAACCAGTGCACATACTATAGGAAGAGCTGGAGAGGCCCAGGACCCTGTGATGTGGCTGCCGGAGGAGGGAGCGATGCAGCATGTTGCCCTGAAGTCCAAGCCCCATGGAGCCCAGACACTGGTTTTCAGTAGGCCCCTCCCTGGAGGGCCATCCGCGCTGTGTTGGCCCTGTGACGGCAGCCGGGCCCCCAAGTGGTGTGACCCATTGGTCACATGAGGCTTCCGCTCCCGCAGCCTCGAGTCTAGACTTCACTTGGATGTCATTTTTATTGCATCCTTTTTAATTAAGCAAGGGTGATATGCCAAATAGCCATGTAATGTCCCCCAACCCCGCCTTTCTGAGGTTCCTGAGATTTTTCACTCACAGAAAGCATGGGGGTGTCTGGCTTCCTGTCACATAGCATCTCTCTGCGGGCAGTCCCTCAGGTAGAGTCAGAGACGGCGGCACAGACGGCGTTCTCCTCGGACAATTGTGCAGTGTCGTTTGGAGAGTTGGGGGAGAGCCCCGCCCTGTTTCACATGAATTTCGCACAGTCGTTGCTCTCTGAGAGTCCGTGTCATGCTGTTTCTGATCAGGCCCTCCTGTAACCACCACTGACGGTCGCTAGTGTGGCAAGAAATATGTCACGTTGCCACATGGTCGGCCACCACGGCGCCACGTGGAGTCTGCACTGGGGCCTTGGCCTCAGGGCAGGCATGGCCAGAGTCTGCAGCCAGGTCTGAGGAGCAGCGGACGATGGGCCTGAAGGAGCAGCCGTGGCGCCAGCTTGCAGGAGGGCAGGGGCATGGACGCCTCGCCAGGGCTTCTGTTTCTGTTCTACTTTTTTTCATTAAGACTGGAATCAAGCTTATGTGTAAACTATTGGTAATTTAAGTTTCCTTTTGTGTCATTCAGTGTAAAACTGTCTAATTTGAAAAAATGTAGGTTATGAAAAATAAAGATTTAGGCACTGTTTGGGTTTTCTTTTGACTTTTTAAAAATTACAATTTTCAAGAATGCAACTTTAAAAAGAAATAGTATTTTGTCTGATCCCATGTATGTCATGAGAATGAAGTACGGGTTCCATTGTCTCTTAAGTCCTTGCAGTGGGAGTGCTGTGCCCCGTGGCTCAGTTGTAAGCCTGCAGGGTGGGCGCTCCAGCAAGTATTGGTGAGGATACAGATCGTTAAATCCAAGGTTTACCACGAGAATAAGTATCCCTGTGTCGGGCTCTTCTGTTTCTTCTGTTAAATGTTCTTAACTCAGGAAACGCCCACATAAAAGTCACCTGGGGTAGAGATGGGGCCATCATGTTCAAATCC
Source organism: Capricornis sumatraensis (assembly GCF_032405125.1). NCBI lineage: Eukaryota > Metazoa > Chordata > Mammalia > Artiodactyla > Bovidae > Capricornis > Capricornis sumatraensis. Next base: position 49,524,035 of record NC_091083.1, read on the forward strand.
TAAGTGAGCCTCAGAAACTGTGATGGACTTGACCCTAAGTTCAGCAGTAGCCCACACCCACACTGACCCCTTGGAGCCATCCCACGCCTGCAGTAGCTGAGGCTTCTGGGCCTCCCAAGGTCTGTTCGGAGACCAGGTCTTTTTTGGTGCAAAAGGTATTATCCACAGCAGGTGTGACCCACTGAATTAGCCTAAGACAGCCATGGAGCCTGCACATGCTCGTGTGTGCATGGGATGAACACACACCTGTGGACCCGGGATTCCAGCACCCTGAGGAGCATTGATTTCAAGCTGCTCAACGTTGTCAGAAGCCCCTGGGGTGAAGCTCTGGCTCTACCCCAGCCTGGGGAGCCTGGTCTGATGGGCTCGGTGGGGCCAGGGAGTGAGGCTACTTCCAGACCCCTTTGGTCTGCATCTGTCTGCCGACCAGTTGACTTTGGGGTCCTGGTCCAGACAGACGAACCCACCCCTAACCTTTATCCTCTCCCTACCATGAAATGCTCAGTCCTCCTCAAAGTGGGATCCCCAGGCCAGGCCTCCCAGCCCCCCGCCCCCCGGCCACCGCCAGAACTTGAAGAAGTGCAAGCTCCCTGACCTGCTGGGTGGGACCTGCAGCAGGTCAACAAGATGTACACATGCCCCTCTCTTGGCCGACCCAGGGGCCAGTGGGCCTCCACGCGGGAAACAACCCCTGGGCTGAGGAACGCGCCCAGCACCCGGCAGGTGACGGTGCTGGCTGGGAGGAGCTCTTGTGGGCAGAGGGACCTGGAAATTCTCAGATGGCCCTCAGGGCAGCCATGCCGCTCCTTGCCAACATGGGCAGGCCTTGGGTCTTGGGCAGCCGGAGAAGACCCAGTTCAGATTCCCAAAGTCATGCCTCCCCGAAAGTGGGTCAGAAAAGAGAGCAGTAAAGACGGGGAGCGAAGGGTGCCAGTGGGCTCTTGTCACCATAAGCAGGGTCAGGCTGTGTGCTGCTCTCCGGCTTCAGCCCCTGTGCTGACAGGATGCCACAGCTGACACCAGGTGTTTCCCTGGAGGTTTATGTTTCCTAAGAGGTGGAATTAAGCGATTTTTAAACTACTGAGTTGTAATCAACAGGTAACAGTAGTGTCAGGTGTATAGCGTAAAGATTAGAAACACGTGTATTCTGAAATGGTCCCTAAGATTTTTTGTGATTAGAACATTAAACATTTACTCTCAGTAGCTTTCAAATACAGCATGGTTGTTTAGTCACCATACCATACAGTATATCCCCAGGTCTTAATTACCTTAACCTCCACCCACCACTCACCCCTGCCTCTGACGACCACCAGTCTGCTTGTTGTATCTGTGAACTTGGTTTGGTTTGTTTTTAGGTCCCACATGTAAGTGAGATCACAAGAAAAATTAGCACAGTGCCCTCAAGGTCCATCCCCTATCTCAAATGGTAAGATTTTGTTCTCTCTCTGACTAATGTTTCAGATTACCTTCATCCAATAATCAGTTTCTTTATCCATCAGTGGACACTTAGGTTGCTTCCATATCAGCTATTGTAAATGATGCTGCAGTGAACATGAGAATGCAGATGTCTTTTTGAGTTACTGTTTTCCTTTTCTTCAGATAAATACCCAGAAGTGGAATTGCTGGGTCACATCGAAGTTCTGTTTTAGCTTTCTGTTTGCCGTACTGATTGCACCAGTTTGCATTCCCACCAGCAGTGTCTGAGGCTTCCCTTCTCTCCATATCCCACTTAACACTTGTTTGTTGTCTCTCTGAGGGCCATCCCGGCAGGCATGGGTGAGACTTTGCTGTGGTTCGATTCACACCTGCCTGGTGACTAGTGGTGTGGAGCATCTTTTCATACATACCCGTTGGCCGTCTGTGTGTCTCCTTTGGAAAAATGTCTATTCAGATCCTTTGCTCAATTTTAAATTGGATTATTTGGGATTTTTTTTCTGTATGATGAGTTATTTATACATTTTGGACATTAACTCCCTATTGGATGTATGACTTACAGGTATTTCCCCTATTTCTGTAGTTGGCCTTTCATGTTACTGATGGCTTACTTTTCTGTGCAGAAGTTATTCCGTTTGATTTAGTCCCACTTGCTAGTTTTTGCTTCTGTTGCCTTTGCTTTTGATGTCACATTGCTCCTGTGCTGCCCTCAGGAACGAGTCACCATGCTTCGTGACAGACATGGCCAAGGTGCTGAGCCTGTGCCCCAAAAGGGGGCATGTCTGACCCCACGCCTGCACCCCAGTTCTGTCACCAGAGTGGACAAAGGACACCCAAACCTGCAGCCTCTGTCCTCAGCTTTGTCCATGGACAAGCCTGCACTGTGGACTGGGCTGCAGTGATTTGTGCTCTGGGTGAACACACATGTGGGTTCTAACCTGGACTGGGTCAGTCTACCCAGGTCCTGAGGTGGCCCCAGAGGAGGCAGCCATGGGCTTACTGGGCCTGGGGGCTTTCAGAGGGTGCAGGGGGGTCATTCTCAGGCACTTCCTGGCCCTTCCACTTGGCAAACAAGAAGTTGGCCTCAAAGTATGGGCTGCATGTTTTTGTCTAAACTTGTGCATTTTTCTCTCCTCCAATGGAGGCCTCTTTGCTTGTGACCCCAGGAGACTTCCAGATCCCTCGAAGCGCAGTTAGGGTCTCCCCCCGCCAAACCCCGTGGCTGAGCCTCTGGGTCCCCAGCACCGGGGCTGGGTCCTGGGAAGTGAAGACGGGGGAAGTAGAGCCACACTTGGGAAGAGCCAGGGTGCCTGACGCTAGGAGGCAGCCCGAGCTGGAGGACACCCCAGCCCCCTTGTAGGGCCACCACCCTGCCCACCTGCCCCATCCCTGGAGCCACTGCTCTAACACCCAGGGTGGTGCCCACACCCGTGGTCCCGCCTGGCCAGGCTGAGTTGGTTAAGATTTCAAAGACCATCCGTAAATTCAGACTTGGGTCGGGGGAGGCAGTAAGGCCACCGTTATCCAACTAGATTAGCCTCCATATAGACCAGACAAGGGGAAAGCTGGACGTGTGGCCAAACCCAGGAGGCTGTTTTGTCCATTGGTCCCTCTGGCCATCTGGGCTCCTGAGGTGCTCCCTGAGCCTTCAGCCCACCCTCACCTCATGTGGAAGTGTTTGTTACTTAGCACCCATTTCATGCCATCAAAGTATTGCTGCTGCAGCAAACACCACATACAAAGGTGTGGACAACACGTTGATTTCCATGCCGGCTAGGCTGCTTTCTGGTGGTTCCACTGTCTCCCCAGCCTGAAAACGGTGCCAGTCCTGGTCCAGTCACCAGGGAGGATAGAAGGTGCTGGTGGAGGGTGTGGGCAGATGGGAACCTTGTGCCCCTGGCAAGGTCACTGCCTCCTTTAGTGACCTTGAGAGGTCTAGAGACATGTGATGTCCTTAGGGAGGGGTTTGGAGGGCAGGGAGGAAACAACCCTTCCTAGGTTCTTGGCACCCTGCATGATTCCCATCTGTGAAAAGGAATTATGTTCTATCTCCCTTTTTAACGGGAAGACCATGAGGACTGAGTTTTCACATTGAGGCATTTTAATCAGTGCTTTGAATTCAATCTCTTAGGCGCTGCCCTGTGTTCCTCTGGCCTCACCCACACGATGATGCCCCCAGGAGTTTGTCCCTTCATCACTGGCTCCATGGGGTCTCCTTCTTGGACATTAACTCTCTTCCCACGTCAGCACCCACTGCTCGCTTGCTGTCAAGGCCGTCCCCAGGGTCCACTGACTCCTGAAAGGGGACAGTAGCGTTCTGCTCCTACTCTGTGGGGAAAACCCTGACCTCTTGTCTCTTCATCCTACTTCCACTCTGTTCCCGGCGGCGGCGGCGGGGGCGGGGGTGCGGGGGTGCGGGAGCCTCCCTGCTCCCCGCCACCTCCCCGGAGACGCTGCCACGCTCCTATCCCCTTGGACCGGCATGAGGGGCCTGGGTGACGTGTACCTGAGGGACTGTCTAAGCTGCATCCTGATTCTCCCAGTCCTCCTTGACCCCTGTGTGGAGCAGCCTCAGAGATCAGAGGTCAGACACGTGAGCTCAGCTGCTCTTGAGGGCGACCAGTGTGAACGAGGGCTCGAGTGGCCGGGTCCGCGGGCTGGTAGCGGCGTCGTCATGGGAACACCGGCCGGCTTCCTGCAGAGGCTCGGCCACGGCGGGACACCCCCACCCCCCGCCTCCCGAAGTGACGGACTCAGAAGCGGTGAGGGGGCACGCCCTCACTCCCTCCCTCCCGGGGCCGAGTGCTGCGAGGCGGGCACGGGTGCTCGGCGGGCTGGGAGAGCCCGGGAGGGAGCGGGCGGGCAGCGCGCGGCTGTCGGACAAGGAGCCTGCGCCTTCCATCCGGCCTCGCCCCGGCCAGGCGCCCGCGACAGGCGCGCTTCCTGGACGCGCCCCGAAAGCAGCCGCGCCCGAGCCCGGGAGCGTCGCCCTGTTAACGGGCGATGAACCCTCCAGTGTCTGGTTCCAGGTTCCTGGCCGGTTCCTCTGGCGCTCGTGAGAGCTCGTCAGCTGAGCGCGGAGAGATCCGCAGTGAGACTAGGACACAGCCGCGGGCGCTTCCTCTCTGCTGCTCCGGCTCCGGGGAGAACCCCGCCCGGTCCACAAGCCACACGCGCCTCAGGCACGGATCCCGGAAGGCAGGGAGCCGCTCGGCCGGGCACCCAGCGCGGCGAGGGGAGCGGGGCCGCGAGAGCGCGGGGGTGCGGACAAAGCGGAGCGCCACGGCCGCTCGGACGCTCGGGGGAGGAGATGGGGGTCATAGCTCACGTGCGGCGGGCGGTAGGGGCCCGCCCTCCTCGCTGCGGGAAGTCGCTCCCGGCGCCCCCTGACCGAGCTGTTTTCTTGGCAGCGCGGGATCCGGGAGACTCGGGGGCGGGACCCGGGGTGGGCGGGGACTCAAGCCCTTCCCTTCCTTCTGGCCGAGTTCCCGCTGGAGGCACCTGTGCGCGGGGCTCTGCTGACAATGCCGGAGGGCGTGGACTGGCTTTCGGGGTGGAGGGCGGCCGCGCCGCCTCCCACTTTCTGCACAATGAGCTTGGGCCCACTGTCCGGCACCAGCTTCTTGGCGCTGGTTAGGTTCCTCTCAGCCCCAAGCATTAGCTCTGATTCTCGTCTGAGAAACAGGGGCAGGCTGACCAGGCGTGACTGACGCCCACTGTGGACCTGGGTAGGGGGCAGGGAGGGCGGAGGGCATGAGGCTGCCCCATCCCCGCGCCGGCTTCCTGCACAGACCCACCCAAAGTGGTTGAAGCAAGTCCTGGGGCCAGCGCCACAGAGGAGAACCGTCTCTGCTGCAGAGAAGCAGATCTTCCCCCCAAAACCTGGGCCACACCATCCAGCAGGAATAAGAGGCGTTGGTGTGACTTTAAACTGCCTAGTAGCCAGGCTATGTTGATTTGAATGAATTTTATTTACTCTGTTCAGTTCAGTCGCTCAGTTGTGTCGGACTCTTTGCAACCCCGTGGACTGCAGCACGCCAAGCTTCCCTGTCCTTCACCGACTCCTGGAGCTTGCTAAAACTCAGGTCCGTCAAGTTGGTGATGCCATCCAACCATCTCATCCGCTGTCGTCCCCTTCTCCTCCTGCCTTCAATCTTTCCCAGCATCAGAGTCTTTTCCATTGAGTCAGTTCTTCACATTAGGTGTCCAAAGTATTGGAGCTTCAGCTTCAGCATCAGTCGTTCCGATGAATATTCAGGACTAATTTCCTTTAGGATGGACTGGTTTGACCTCCTCAGTGTTTACTGAGTATGCCCCAAACACCACCAGTTCAACAGTTAATGAGTATCAAACATTATCCATTCACAGTCACATGTACCTTGGTGGGTGATTGTGTTTCAGGACTGTGCGGCTCCCCCTTTTCTCAAGAGCCAGCAGCTCAGGGCCAGTGGCCACCCCTGGGGAGCACTGGTTTTGCTGATCCTGAGACTGTAAAGCCACAGGGCTAGCAACTGATGGAGGTGCCCACCCCCCTGATAGCCAGATGTGGCCCACCCAGAGCAGGGTTGTGATGGGCAGTGGCAGGGAGAGGCCCCATCAGCCAATGTAGCCACCTTGGTTTTCAATGGTCGATGGTTGGAGAAGGGCCAGCTTGCAAAGAAGTACCGGAGGAGGAAGTAAAGAGCAAGTGTGTGTAGGTGCTGGGCAGGTTATGGGCAGAGATGGTTTTCTTTGTAGCTACAGCTGTGTGTCTGCACAAGTGTGCACAGGTGCATGAGATAGAACAGGAGTTGAAGCCTGAGAAACCTATGTCCATTGCACAATCTAACGATTCCTCCAGTGAGCTGGTTGGGGAGCTCCCCACATGACAGCCCAAGGCACAGAGGGCTCGCAGCTGCGGCTGAGTCATCCTTAAGCCGCTTCTCTCGGCTGAGGCAGGGGCAGCACAGCTTCACACACACCCTCCCACCATCACCACAGGTGAGAAGCCCCGGACAGTGTTGGCTCCTGGGCATGGCGTCCTGCCAGCAGTCCAGTGAGGCTGAGGGGATGTGTCGGGGTCCAAGTTCTCCTCCATCACTTAATAGCTGGGTGACCTCGGGCATGTCACCTAACCTCTCTGAGCCCCAGCTTACTCACCTGATAAGTGAACTGACCTGTCTGTCCCCTCATACTGCACTCACACAACTCAGAGATGCCGGACTGAGCAGGGTCTTTGAAGAGGATCAAAGGTGACTGCATGAAATTGCTGAGACCAGGACCAAGGACTCCAGTTCATCCTCGCCTTGCTTGGGGGACAGCAAAGCCCCCTCTCTCACCTCAGAACAGGTAGCTGCACCTCACAAGGACCACCTGTCCATCCAGGACCACCCAGCCCCAGGCCTGGCCGCCCTTCCTGCCCGCGTCCCATCAGCCTCAATCCACCCCCCACACAGACCAGTTAGTTCCGTGGGGAGGTGGTAACAGAGCCCTTGGCCTGTGTCGGCCTGGGGTCTGGCCTGAGTCCAGCCCATGGGAGGCCTGGCGGTACCCCTGAGCCTTGTGTCACAAGACGCCCCTGCCTGGAGGTGCAGAGGCTCCTGGTCCTCGGTGAGCCCTGAGGCTGCCCAGTCCAGAGACCCACACCGTCCTCACAGCCGGGGGATGGGGCTCCCTCCTCAGGCCTGCAGTCCTGCTCCTGGTGTGGTGGGGGCCCACCTCCCACCAGCACCTCGGGCCTCCATCTGCCCCACAGGGATCCCAGTCGGTACCACCCACATGCCATGCCCCGCCAGACTCTGGTCGGCCTCACGCTGTGGAGGGCACCCTGTTCAGTCCAGGCAGCTTTTTGATTTGTGCGAGTGGGTGTGAGCTGTAGACAGGCTGTGTGCCCTCCAGCCAGCTGACCAGGGCAGCAGAGCCTGAGTCCAGGTTCTCGTCCGGCCTTACCCAGAAGACCTTGGTGCTGGCGTGAATAGCCAGCTGCCCACCTGTGTGCACACAGACAGGGCTCACGCCAGGCTCTGCAGTCCTGTCACCCGTCCCTGTGTGAACCCCTTTCATATGGTCTAGCAGGGACTGAACCCTCAGTAGAGGCTGGGTCCCAGGGCCTGTGTGGGAGGCCTCATTCATCGTGTGGGCTTCTTCCCTTCCTGCTCTGCCTGCCGGGAAATAATGCTTCTGCAGCTTCTATTTCAATGGTGGAAATTCTGATTCACTGGCACTGAACCCTCAGAGAGGCTCTAAAAATGGCACTTCCGAGGCCTGACTCAGTGGCTAGGAGGCATTTGCCGAGGAGGAGGGAATGACTCACTCTCTCTGCACAAGGATTGGGAAGGTCCTTTGACCCAACTTAGGAGTCCGATGCCAAGTTTGGGCTGGTCCTCACCCAGGTGAGGGCAGAGAGATGTCACCGCAGACCCAAGTGTGGGACCAGGTGTCCCTGCCCTGAGGGTTGGGTTCCGTTCACTTCTCCCAGGTAGGTGGGGACCTGCCCCCAGCAGGCATGACATTGGGGTGTGCTCTGTCAGCGGAGCCATGGTGTGTCGGGGGATGGATACAGAGGCAGGGTGCCCCCCTCAACCAATGGTCAGGGCAGACCTTGGGCCCAGAACAGAAGGTGCTCAGGTTCTGGTTTCAGGCTCCACTCTCATTTGCTCTCTTTTCTCCCCTCCGCGTTCAGACCACAGATTCACATCCTGGGAAAGTCTCGTTAAGGTGAAGACTCTTCAACCCCAGGCCTCCGCCTCTGTACACCGCCCCCCCTTCTCCTCGCCTCTCCCTGCCCTCCCTACTGCCCAGCCCTGGGGAGCTGGGAGCCTGAGGGACTTGAAATAACCTGCTCTCAGGAGCCCATGTGTCCCTGACTCGGCCAGGGTTCCCCAGGGAAGAGCTAAAGCCAGTGTTTCGGGCACAGAGGTTATCTGGGAGGTGGTCACAGAAGAGCCAGTTGGGGATACAGGGAGGGGCAGCAGAGCCCGGAGCCTAGTCCAGCCGCCGGACAGTTGTGGGCATGCCTGGGGCCCCTGGAAGAAGAAATCTGGGACCTGCTCTCCACCTCCACACAGACACTTCTACTGCCTTGGAGAGTGGGGCTGGGTCTTGGGTGATCAGAGGGGGTGCCTGATAGCAGGCAGGACCCAGGTGGCCATAAGGTGTCCAGGCTGTGCCATTCAGCCACGTTCTCCCAGGGAGGCCAGCAGAGGGCTGGGCTGACAAGTCTTTCAAGATGCTTGGCAAATGCCAAGGGCCCATCACTATAGGATGAGAAGGATAAATATCAGGTACCGTGGGGGCCACAGGTCTGCCCACCTATGCAGGATGGGGGTGGGGTGCAGCTCCGCGGGGCGCCACCTTCCACGAGAAAGTGCTCCCGGCATCCAGCCTTTTGCGAAGCTGCGGCTCTTGCCTGAGTGCTTCCCTGGCCGCCTGCCAGGCCCTGAAGAGCAACTGCTGATGGCTTGGCCGGGGGTCTGCACCTGATTGATCAATAATCCAGGAGCGCGAGGCATATCCTCGGGACTGCGGTCAGCCTGGCCCTGGGCAGGGCTCTGAGGACTCTGCACTTTTCCCTCGGTGAGCTGGGCAGCTCTTTCCAGCTTCAGGCCAGGAGCCTGCGGCGTGGGTCAGGACTGGCAGCAGCGGCCTGGGAGTGAGGTTGGGGGCGGAACGCTGACTGCAGGCCCGGGCGTCCCTAAGCGAGGTCGGCAGGCCGGTCGAAGCCTGGGCACGTGGCCTGGGCCTGAGAAGCGGCAGAGCGGCAACAAGGCAGGGAAGCTCCTGGGGTGCCTCCCCCCTCCACGCTGGGGCTCTGCGTTTCCCGCCGGGACCCCGGTCAGGGTCAGCGTGGTGGCTCCGTGAGCATCCTGCAGTGTGGCCCCACTCTTGGGGCTCTGAGCTGTCCACCTCCCTTACAGCTCCTGGACACCCCCATCCCCGACCGCACAGGGGCCTCCCTGTGGCCCGTCTGAGGCCCGAGCCACTGGGGCCCATAAAGTCCCAAGTCCACCGCAGGCTGCGGTACAGATGGGTGCAGACACACGCGGGAGGAGGTTGAAGCCCCGCCCACTGATCTAACTCGCGAGAGGTGCCTCTAGGCCGCGAGAGCTCCCACGCTTAATGGCGGCAGGTGGGGCGTGGCGTCTTTCAGACGCGCTGCGTGAGGTGGCCTGAGGGGACGGTGGGACCTGTGGAAACCAGACGTGTGGTGAGGGCCCCGCGGCTCTGGAGGCCCTCCCATGACCGCCTGCTAGTAGGAGTGAGGGCGTAGCTGACAGGACAGCCTCTGGCGTGGACTTCCGGGGAGTAGGGGCCGCCCTCAGGCCCCAGGGTGGAGGCGAGGGCCATTCGGTGCAAGTCCACTGCCACAGGCTGAATCGCCTCTGCGGACTGCCGCACGTGCGCGCTGCGTTTGTCTCCGTGGACTTTGCTGGCACTGGCATCCTTCTTGCCTGTGCGTCAGGGTTGGTGGCCTGGGCAGCCTCATGAGAAGGTGCCGTCGAGTCTGGCCTCGAAGTCCTCGGCCGTCACTGGCCCACTCCGGCCATCCTCCCATGCAGCGGCGTGGGTTCATATTTGAGCCCCAGGCAGACATTAGGAAAGACCACTTCATACCTGTGAGAGCCGGAACTCGAGGGGGTAGACAGAGCCTCCTGAGGTGGAAAATACCCGACTCTGCAGCACGGGCACTGCCCTGGGGGCAGGTGCTCTCAGCGCCCCCGCTCCCCCGACCCAGAATAAGAATCTGCATTTTGGCCCAGTCTCCCAGGGAGGGCCAGCATTGAAGCTTGACACAGGCAGGCGGAGTTGGGGTCTGGCTCCCCTTCTGACCCCCCACTCCCCTCCCCGGGGACAGGGACCAGCGCCCTGAAATGACAGGGACATGCAGGCCTCTCTGTGCTGCCTGGGGGAACTTGCTCTTAGCCTCTATCGACCTCCCTCTTCTCAGAAACACTGACTCAGGATCAGGAAGGTGGCTCTGGGCCACCCTGACACCCACCTGCTCAGCCCACCACCCAGCAGCTCCTCAGAGCAAGGGCGTCCCCTCCCCAGGAGCTCCCTTCTCGTCTGCCTGCTGCCCTTGAAGATGGTTTCAAGTCCCTAGTTCTGCAGAGAAGCCCTGGGGTGATGCTCTAACCAGTAGCTGGTCTCCTAAGGCTTTGCCGGAAGCCAGCCCCTCTCCACATCCCACTTCAAAGCCCTTGGCCCCTGGAGAGTGCTAATCCACCACCTCACCTGCCTCACTCAGACCAAACCTAAAGTTCCCAGCATCTTTTAGAAGGTTCCTGACACCTGGTACCCAGCACAGCCCAGGCTCCAGGTGGTTGCACTTCAGACGCCACCCCAGGTCCCCTATGTCTCTGTGTCCCCTCCCTGTGGCCCCAGCTCCATTCTCCCGGCCCCTCCCACATGCTGAGTCCTTCCCATGTGGCAGACGGAGGTGAACAACAGCAAATACTTTTCAGCTACTGCTAAGCTGCCCAGACTCTGGTCCAAACGGCCCCCACCCCTGCACAATAAGACCCCCAGGTTCTTACCAGTCACCAGGAGCCACGTCTCCAGCAGCCATACCTGTGCTGCCCGGGGCTGGCTCTAAGCCGAGACTTGCCTGTCTCTTGAAACTGAATCTCTTCAGATTCAGGATCTTTTCAGAGATTGTGTCACCCGAGCAGGCTGACCCTGCCTCCAGTTCCGCTCTGACAGGTCCCAGGGGGTGTTCTTGTGTCACTTGGCTCTGACACAGTCACCTGAGAGCCTGGCAAGGGGCCCAGGGCCACCGAGGCGATTGCAGCCTTTAATCAACAGGCAGCTGGCTGAACTTCCGCGTCCTTTCACCTAGCCTGACGTGTATAACAGGGCAGGACCCTCGCCCTCAGGTCATTTAAATTTCCCTAATGGCCACACTTAGTAAAAAGAACCAGATAAAATTAACTTTAATAGTTTAAACATCATATCCATTATATTGTTTAAACATGGAATCTTATAAAAATTACTGAGACAGTTTGTGTTGTCTGTCTTTCATGTCTGTGTGAGCCGTCTCACTTGTCTTTCCATCCTCTCTTCAGACCTGATGTCCCCCAAGCACAGGTCCCAGTCTGTCACCCCTGCCCTCTCCTCTCCTCTCTCCCACAGGGAGGGCCGAGTCCCTGGGACTCTGTCTCTGCCCCATCCCAGCTTGTCCCTCCCTGCCCGTGTGCATGGGGACAGGCACCTAGTGGGAGCACCAGAGCCCAGAGCTGGTGCCTCTCTCGGCTTCGCCTGCCCTGAGGAGTGGGGTCTGGGGGTCATGGCTCTGTATCTGGCGGGTAACTGAGTGGGCTTTGTGGATCCTCCTGTCTAGGGGCTACTGGTCCCTGCACCTGGGCAGAGCAGGCCCGCATGGCTGAGGGCCCACAGAGCCACCAGCAGACTAGTGTCCTGTGGGGACAGGCAGCCCAGGTCCTGGGGCATCCCCTTTCTCCACCTTTTCTCTTGCTGCACAGGGTTGGCACCTAAAATCTTAAGAGTAGATCTCATGTGACACGTTCTTACCATAGTAACATTATATTTTAAAAAAGAAATGCCTATGTTACAGGGAAAGGAGGGGAGGTGCTACAGTCTTAGATGAAGTTTCAGCTTTTGACTTTTAGGTGGTTGCAAAAGTGACTGTAAACTCTCCTTGTGTTTCTCACTGCAAGCAAGTGTTGCAACTTGGAAGAGTACATTCTTAGAAAGTCTTGGTAAGAAATTATGTGTGACTGTTTTGGGGGCTAAGTCCTGATGTACAGAGGTTGTTTTCTAAAGCAAGCTTTACAAGGATTTCTGCAAAGATTCATTTGGAAGTTTTATGCAAAGTCAATATTTTTCTTGTCATGACTACATAATTACAAAGAAAATGCAGTGTATTGTTTTGCCAGTCTCCATATCACGCCCCCAAAGTTCCCATTTCACCCAAATTTTCCCCCGTCACCTCAGCAAGGATGCCATTGTCCACATCTGAAGGTCCCTGGGCCAGGTGATGTGGGCCCCAGGTCAGCACCTGCTCCTCAGGACCTGTAATCTGCCTTTTCATCCCTTGTTCGTGAACATGCTTCTGAACAAGCACACTTTCCTCTCCATCTCCCACACAGCCATGGGGCTTTTTAGACCACCAGCCAACATTCCTCTACCCTCTCCTCTTTATTTCCCAAAGAGCCAGTGCCTCGGGAAGGCTGGCAGGCTGCGATTTGCTCTGCCTCTCACAGAGAGATGTGAAATGGCCTTGGCCGAGCTGACTCGGCTGGGGCGACAGCAAGGCAGGGAAGAAGACTCTCTGTTTATTTGGTGGTTCTGTGAGCTTTGCGGCTGAGTGGTCCCTGAGAGGACTTGGCCCTCAGACTCCAGGAAGCACTGGGAGGGGCAGCCATGCTGGGGTTGCTCAGGTCAGAGTTTCAGAGTTTGTCTGTTACCTCATTGTGCATACAGACAGATGCTGGTACAATGTGAAATATAAAATCTATGAAGATGAAAAGGGAGGAAGCAAAGCCAAAATGAATTTCTGGGTGTAAAAATAGGAAAAGTTTTAGATGTGGGATGTCCTCTCTGAGCCACCAGGGTGATTTCACCAGCATCTACTGCACTGTTGCTTGTGGTTGGTAAAGCTAACAAATCACAAATTTTACCAGTATCTACATTGTACAGAAAGGAATTTCCTTTTTACAAGAAATTAAGAGTGAATACCAGTTAAACTTCTAATGAAAAGAGCTTCTGGGGTGGTTCCAGAAACCCAGGGCAAGCAGCTGCCTCAAATCCTTTTTAGGAAGGAGGCAGAGGAGAAATGCATGAAGCACAGGACACATATGGGGCTCACCAGGGAGAGGAGGGAACTTGGACGGGACTTGGGCCAGAGCTGCAAGGATAGAAGCTCTCTCGCCACCTGCATCTTCTCGTAAATCATGATGAAGGCTCCTTTAGTCCAACACCAGGCAGAGGAGGGGCTGGACAGTCCATGTTCTGGAGCTCTGTTCTCCGGGGCTGCTCCCTGAGTTCTCATCCAGGCCTGCGAGCCCCACCTGGCTGAGCTGACCAGCCCCTGGAGATTCCAAAAGGGCCCTGGGTGAGGCCTGGTGTTAGTGGAAGGGTCAAGAGTACGATCTTTGCTGCTGGGCAGTTGTCCCTGTTGAGCCGCTCACCCCAGGTGAGCCACCAGGAGGAGCCGTCTGTGTGAGGCCAGCTGATGGACACTGGCTGCCCGGGGCTGGGAGCTCTGTCTCCCCTTTCTCAGTAACAGTGTCTTCTGACCTGTTTGTATGTATGGCGCCTGGAGCCACCTGCCCCTCTGCCCTCTTCCTGCATCCTCCCCAGCCCACCCTGCATATGACTGGGCCTGGCCAGAGCTGTGTCATGCTGACCCATGGGGTCACTGTCTGCCATGGGCAGCGGCCCTCTTCTCCTTCCAGCCCTCCCCTGTCTGCCCGTTTTGTCTCTGTTGGTGGACTGAGGCCAACAGACAGAGTTGTGTCCTTTCAGTGATTCTGAATACAGGTTAAACGCTCTGATGTTTGCATTTAAAACCACATTGCATGTATAAAGATGAATAGTAAAATTCATGGTAATAATTGAATTCTTAGATTTTCTTAGAAATAATGAATAGCAAGTAAAAAAATATCATAAATTGACAGAACAAACTTGGAAGAAAGGAAAGGCTTTAAGTGTAGCTCTCACAGCACTTCCCCTGGCCCTTTGGATGAGAGGCCTGCGTCCTCACCCTGGCTGAGGATGTTGTAAGAGTCGTGGCTTGTGTATCTGATGGAGATGTGCCCAAAGCACACACACACGCATGCATGAGAGAAAGCCCGTTTTCACAGCTGCATGCCAGTAAGTGCAGACACATGGAGAAAAAGCTCTCCAGGTGTAGTCTCAAGCTCCTCAGCACTGATCCAGGAATCAGAAGCATTTCAGAGCTCTACGCTTGATGCCATTGGAGCTAAAGGAGCTTCTTTTAAAGATTTTGTTTAGTATTACTGGTTTAAGTGTTTTCATTGTGATGTGTCGCATGGTTTTCTTTGTGTTTATTCTCCTTGGGAATTCACTGAGTTTCTTGAATCTGTAGGTGTATGTATTTTATCAAATTTGGAAAATGGCATTATTAAATATTTTCTGTGACCCCACCTTTTCATGGGCTCCCACCTACACACATTAGACCCCTGGATGTTGCCCTTGGTGCAGAAGGCTTCTGCTCACTGTTTTTCAGTGTTTTTCTCATGCTTTGTTTTAGATAGTTTTATTTTCTACATCTTCAAGCTCATTGACTTTTTTTCTTCTGTTCTAATCAGGTGTTAATACCACTTAAAATTTTTATTTTAACTGTTGTATTTTTGATCTCTAGAATTTCCATATGGTTCTTTTTATATCTTTTCTATCTTCTATTTTCCTCTTCATTAGGTTCATGTGTTTCATACATTCTTGAGCATACTGAACATATTTAATAACTTATGCTTCTATGTGATAATTCCATTATCTCTGTCATTTCTACGTCTGTTTCTACTGACTGATTTTTCTTCTGATTATATTTCACATTTCTTGCATTAGTGCACATCTAGTAATTTTTATTGGATGTCAGTAATTGTGAATTTTAGATTGTAAAATAGTACATTTTGTTGTATTCTTTTTAAAAAGTATTGAAGCTCCTTTCAGTTCTGCTTTTTTGTTTTAGGGCTTGTTTTGAAGGTAGTTTAAGACAGGTGTAGGTTAGTCTTTTTTGAAGGTCTAGGGCAATCACTGATGGCCCACATACTCGATAGTCTGGCTGTAGGCAATGTGAACAGTTCTAGCCCTGTGAGAGCTCTGAGAAGTGCTCTGCTTGTAGCTCCCAGCACCTTGTCTTTCCCTGGGATTTGCTCTTTGCAAAGCAAGGAGTTTTACCATGGTCATGAGCAAATGACTTGGAATTAAAGATTCAGGATAAGCCCTGTGCAGATTTCTGAGCTCCTTACCTGCAAGATTTCCTCCTCTTCAGGACTCTGCCTCAGCTTCTCTGGCTCCCAGCTCTGTCTCCACAATGCAGTGAAACCGCCTGTGCCAAGACCCCTGTTGCCTTCTGGCAGAAATCTCAGCTGCTTAGGGCTCATCCCCACAGGTTTCCCTCTCCTAGGGCTCTCAGTCCTGCACTGGCCTTTAACATCTAAAAGCGGTTTTATGTGCCCTGGCTGTTTTGCAGATGTTTTGTTTAACACACTGTGTCTAATATTCTAGCTATTTCAACAGAAATACAAGTCTGGGCATTGTTACTCCCTTACAACCAGAAGTAGAAAATTTGGTTTTATACTTTAAAATATTTTTTATTAATTATAAAAATAGCACATGCTCATTTTAGAAAATTTGAAATTATAAACAGATACAAAAATGAAAATATAAATCACTCACATGACAAAAAATCACCACCACATTGTGACATATATATTTCTGATAGTCCCTATGAGCATATGTGTATGTGTGAGTGTTTATATGTATTATATGCTTTTTACAAAAATAGGGTGCTGTTGCAATACTAATTTATAATTTGATTTTTCCATTTACTATTCCTCCAATTTATTACAGTTTTGAGACCATCTGTCTCATCCCTTTACTTGTATCCACCCCTTGTCATCTACCTCCTTCCCTACCTCTATCATTTCCTTGAACTTTGATTTTTCCTTAAGACTCTATATAGTCGATGCTATTGCTAGGACCATCCTAGACTTTGCGATATACATACAGGAAATAGAAGTCATGGCCTCTGTGCTTGAGGAACTTAAATCACACTGGGAAGAGAGAGAAATGCTGCACCTTTCTGGAGATAAGTGGCGAAGCAATGTCCAGACAAGTATCTTATAGACTGGGTATTTGTGTAAATGCAGAGTGAACAGGAATGTACAAGATTGTTTTGAAAAATGCAGAATCATAGACAAAAAAGAAATTAACTGGGAGCTTTCACAGAGTTTACCTCTAGAGATTTTACAGTATTGGAGTAATATCATGAGGACTGGTTTGCTGCAGTTTTCCTCTCTTTATAGGAAAGATTATTTTCCAAGCTTGAGTGTCAGAATCTGCCATGATCCTCTTGCTGAAGCCAGCCCAAACCAACCCATAACCCTGCTAACAGCTCAGTTACACACAAGGCAGAAGGCAGCCTTCCCTGCTTTGTGGTATTTTGATTACACACTTATTAGGACTCCTAAGAGTGTGAATGTGAGAGCTTTATTTATGGGATGGTAATCACAGATGGTAATTAATTATGAAAAGCAGCTTTCCAATTATATGTGAGGTAAGATAAGGTAAAGGGCTAACATTTAGAAGTCTTATTTCCTTGGGGTATATTCTTTAATGTGCCAATTAAATTTCTGTTTTTTATGAATCAGATAATTTTATGTTTTATCCTCTTCAGCAGTAGGTATTTATAAATTATAAAAATTCAAATTTGTAAATGCACACATGTCTATTTCTGAGGCACTGGTCCATCCATAAACCAGTCTCACCACAGTGGGCACTGAGTTGATTACTAAAACTTCACAAATCTTAGTGTTGGACAAGTCCCCACTGTGTGCTCTTTAGGAAAGTCTTAGCTATTCTTGGCTCTTTGCCTCCATAGAAATCTTATAATTAACTCGGGTTCCACAAAATCCCTCCAGGGCTTTCCATTAAAATCACACTGGATCTGTATTTCATTTCGGCCGGGGTGGGGCAGGGGGGGATAAAACGTTTATGATCTTGGGCCTTTCTATTCATAAATATGAATAAATACCTTTACTTTACCTTTAACATATTTTTTAGATATGTTCAGAGTTACTGGAGTCACATTAAATACATTTTTGCAAATACCAAATGCCAAAACAGGTATTTGGCCAAAGTCATGGCAAAAACTAATTTCTGAAAACTAAATAAATGTCTGAAACACATCCATAATACAAAATTTTATCAGGAAGTTTATATTAAGAAAAACATTTCAATTTTTAAATAAAATTTTAATGTGAAAGTTTGATATTGTGATGTAGAAGCAGTCTCAAAGCTGACAGCAGTTAGATTGCTCCCACAGCTAGGGATGGCATATCAGCAGTGCTGTCATGCTCAAATGTCATGACAGGGAAGAGTGTTTTTGAGGAATATAATTTTCCTCTCTAAAAATTTTATTTTTGTATTTTTTTTGTGTTTTATTGACGAGATCTTTTCTTTCTAGAGAAAATTTGAAGTGGCAAACAGCAATGTATTGATATTTTTAATTTATCTTTGTGAGATGTGAGGGGTTCCTAAAAAATACTTTTTCTTAAAGATCTAATGATTTAAATGAAATTAAGTAACTGAAACTTAAATGCAGGTTTTAAAGTTATTTAATGTAATGAGTGCTAGTATGCCAAATAAGTCTATGATGACTAGAATAATTACATAACCTAATTCTTAGTACTGTGCTTGTATAATTACATTAAGTTTTACGAGCACTTATTAGTTCAGAAATGATATAATGTTTATGCTAAATTTATTGACTAATGCATTCGCTTAATATTCATACTAACCTGCAGTCTTTCCCCTTGTTTATTTAACTATTTGGAAAGCTCTTGATTGTTTTTTCACATACAATTAGCAGCTTTCACAACCATCATTAATTATTATGGAATTTTACTCCTGCACTAATAAATACAGATAACATTTCAACATGGAAAGAACCTAAGTATTATCTCCAAGTTACATAGAGAATGTTTACCTGTATTTGTAAAAATTTTGATATTAGCAATAAAATCTAATAACATGCCTTGTTTACTAATTACTAATACACAGTCTTATGGTGTCACAGGTTCAGGGATACAAGAAATGACATTAAAGTAGACATTTGACCTTCTGACATCCAAAGTTAACAGCAAATAGCAGATTCGGGTGAAAAACAGGTTGAAGATCAACTTCAGTGATAGTAATATTAGATAATGTTTTCTTAATTGCTATTATAAATGGGATTTTAAATGTTTTCCATGTAATATTATGTATTGTTATATATTATTGGAGAAGGAAATGGCAACCCACTCCAGTGTTCTTGCCTTGAAAATCCCAGGGACGGGGGAGCCTGGTGGGCTGCTGTCTATTGAGTTGCACAGAGTCGGACACGACTGAAGCGACTTAGCAGCAGCAGCAGCACTGTTATATATTATATGTAGCATAACTATATCTTATATAGAAAATATAACATATATTTTTATATTATATCCTATATAGAACTGCAGTTGTTTTGCATATTGATTTTATATCTAGCAATTACGCCAAAATTTCTCCATAATTTTAATACTTTATGTATTTTGGGGGTCATTTGAAACATTTGTGAATACTGACATTTGGTCTTTTCTTCTACACTGTGTTCTTTGTAATGCATTTTCTTGAGTGCAAGGGCCTCAACAATGTTGAATAGAAGCAAAACTGACAGGTATCTCTCTTGTTCTGATTTTTAAAGAGCATGCTTTTCAACACTACTTCATTCATGATGAGGTTTGTTGAGCTTGGTGGAGATGCACTGAGTCCAGGCTGGATGACACTGGAGACTCAACTGCTAATTTGGTGATATTTCAAATTATTTCTTCTCCCCCTGGCAACTGCTGGCTTCCAGTGCCCTCAGCTAGTTGCTCCATGCCTTGTATTCAGGTTTTGTTTTCATGTCTATAACTGCATCCAGTGGAGAGACAAGGTGCAGTGTGCTTGCTTCACTAGGACAGAAACCTGTATTTTACATTTGCAACTTTTCACCTTCTAATTACAGTCAATATTTTAAAATTTCACATAAAATGTAGAAATCTTGCAGTTACAGGTCCCTGTTCCTTCCACCCCACATCCTTTAGGCTATAGCTGTTATCTACACATAGGGTCTCCACAAGGTACTCTTACAGTATTTGCTTTGAATAGTCATATGTAGTAAAAAGACATTAAAGGCAAATAAAACATAATGCCTTCTGTATTTGGCCAGATATATATGCCATTTCGAATGCTCTTCTTTCACCTCTGACAGTTGAGATTTCTACCTGACACAACTTCTTTAATTCTGAAGAACTTACTTTCTCATTTCTCATAATGCTAGGTTGCTGGTAACAAACTATTTGTTATATGAGAAGGTATTCTGTTTTGATTCTTTTCTTAACACTTTATTTTCCAGAGCAGCTTAGGGCTTACATTAAAATTGAGAGGAAGGTTCAGACATTTCCATATACCCCTAACACTACACCTGCGTGGCCTCCTCCATTATGAACATCTCTCATCAGAATGGTACTGTTTATTTATTATTTATTTATTTACCACGGATGAACCTGTGTTGACACACGATAATCATCCACAGTCCATAGTTTATTTGAAGGCTCACTCTTGGTGTCCTCCAGTCTCTGGGTTTGGACAAATGTATAGTGACATGTATCTGCCACTACACTGTTGCATAGAGTCGTTTCCCTGCCCTAAACATCCCCTGTGCTCCACCTCTTCATCCCTTTCTTTTTGCAGTCCCTGGAAGTTTTACTTTATCCATAGTTACAGCTTTTCCAGAATGTCATAAATTTGAAACCATGTAGTATGTAATCTTCCAGATTGGCCTCTTTCAGTTGGTAATACACATTTACAGTTTCCCCTTGTCTTTTCATGGCTTGATAGCACACATATTCCCTGTCTGTATGTACTACAGTTTATCCATCACTCACTGACGGACATCTTGGTGGTTTCCATGTTTTGGCAGTTATGAATAAAGATGCTGTAAATCTGTGTTCAGAGTTTTGTGTGGACATAATTTTTCAACTCCTTTGGGTAAACACCAAGGAGCACAATTGCTGGATCGTATGGTAAGAGTATATTCAGTTTTGTAAGAAACTGCCAAATTGTCTTCCAGAATGGCTCTATGAGTTTTGGCAATTATGAATAAAGCTGCTATAAATTCATGTGCAGGTTTTGTGTGGACATAAGTTTTCAACTCATTTGGGTAAATACCAAGGAGCATAATTGCTGAATCGTATGGTAAGAGTATGTTTAGTTTTGTAAGAAACTGCCAAATTGTCTTGCAAGGTGGCTGCCATATTTTGCATCCGACCAGCAGTGAGTGAGGGTTTGTGTTGCTCCACATACTTGTCAGCATTTGGTGTTGGCAGTGTCCTGGATTTTGACCATCCTAATAGGTATGTGGTGTTATGTCATTGTTGTTTTTATTTGCATTTCTCTGATAACATATGATGTGCAGCATATTTTCATATGGTTATTTGCCATCTGGATATCGTCTCTGGTGAGGTATTTATTCAGGTCTTTGCCCCATTTTTAATCAGCTTGCTTGTTTTCTTGTTAAGTCTTAAGGGTGCTTACATGTTTTGGATAACATTCATTTATTAGATACGTCTCTCCAAACAAGTCTGTGGTTTGTCTTCTAATTCTCTTGACATTGCCTTTCACAAAGCAGAAGTTTTTAATTTCGGTGACACCCAGCTTATCATTCTTTTTGATCATATTTTGATTGTATTGTATCAAAAAAGGCATCACCATATCCAAGGCCATCTAGGGTTTTTTGTATGTTACCTTCTGGGAAGTTTTTAGCTTTATGATTTATGTTTAGGTCTCTGATTGCTTCTGAGTTATTTTGTATGACTGGGGTAAAATCTGTATCTGGATAAGTTTTTTGCATCTATATGTCCAGTTGTTTTATCACTATTTTTTTAAGATGCTGTCTTCACTGTATTGCATTGTCTCACTCCTTTGTCAAATATCAGTTGATTATATTCATGTGAGTCTACTTCTGGGCTCTCCTGTTCCACTGATCTACTTGTCTGGTCACATCAGTCAGTTCTATAACTCTGCTCATCTCCTTCAATATAGTGATGGCCTTTCTGGGTATTTTTGCCTCTTTACAAACAGTTTGTTTATATCCACAAAATACCTTGCTAGCATTTTGATTGAGATTGATTGAATCTATAGGTAAAATTGGGAAGAACTGAAGTCTTAACAACATTGAATCTTCCTATCCGTGAACACCTAGAGCAAGACATCTTGGAGAGTGAGGTCAAGTGGGCCTGAGGAAGCATTACTATGAACAAAGCTAGCAGAGGTGATGGAATTCCAGCTGAGCTCTTTCAAATCCTAAAAGATGATGCTTTTAAAGTGCTGCACTCCATATGTCAGTGAATATGGAAAACTCAGTAGTGGCCACAGGACTGGAAAAGATCAGTTTTCATTCCAATCTCAAAGAAAGGCAGTGCCAAAGAATGTTCAAACTACCATACAATTGAGTACCATATGTACTGATTTCACATGCTAGTAAGGTCATGCTTAAAATTATTCAAGCTAGGCTTCAGCAGTACATGAATTGAGAACTTCTAGATACACAAGCTGGGTTTAGAAAAGGCAGAGGAACCAGAGATCAAATTGCTAACATTCACTGGATCATGGAAATAGCAAAGGAATTCCAGAAGATCATCTACTTCTGCTTCATTGACTCTGCTGAGTCCTTTGTGTGGATCATAGCAAACTGTGGGAAATTCTTAAAGAGACAGGAATACCAGACCGTCACCTTACCTGTCTCTTGAGAAACCTGTATGTGGCTCAAGAAGCAACAGTTAGAACTGGTCATGGAACAACTCACTGGTTCCATATTAGGAAAGGAGTATGCCAAGACTGTGTTTGTGTGTGTGTTTGTCTTTTGGTATGCCTTTTTCTTTTTTCTTGGTATCTGAGTAATAGGAACTCAGTAAATAGGCTGCTAGTGATGTGATGGGAGGTGTGTTGGGAGAGGAAATGTTCAGTAATCCTATGACTGTGTCTAGGTCCTTTAATGAAGCTCATGGCTCTTCATTTCTGTGCCTCTGTGTTTCTCAGCTTTTCCCTCCCTTAGCGAGATACAGGATGGATAGAGCAGACAGGCATCGGTTTTCCTGCTGCCAGTTCAGCTGGCTGTTAATACCAGCAGGTTAGGTTCCGGTTAGCTAGTTTCCCTAAGGCCGGTCTTGTTAAGAACAGCATGCTCTAGGGTGTTTTTAAATGGGCAGGGTCCCTGGGGCTGGAAGACTTGGCGGGGGGGGGCAAGCCATGTTAAGCCGGGCCCTTGCCTGCTAAAGCGCTGGGGACCCCAGGGGAAGTACCTTGGCTCCAATGAGCAGAGAAGGACAGGAAAACAGGTCCTCCCTGAGAGCTGGCCTTGGGATGTGCTCACTGCTGGCAGGCAGTGATCTTGGTGAGGCAACAGAAGACTTTCAGAAGCCTTTCAGGACTAACACTGGTCTTACATAAGTGATTTCAGAAAACAGAAAAGGAAGAAAGATCCCAACTTGTATGAGACTGGCACAGCCTTGATATGAAAACCAGTTAACAACATCACCAGAAAGGGAAACCATAGGATGAACACGGATGCAGACATCCTCGATAAGATATTAGCAAACTGAAATCAGTAAAAGAAGAGGGGAAAACATCTCATCATCAAGATGGTTGTGTTTTAGAAATAGGTTATCATTAGAAAATCAGCCAATAAAATTCATCATACTGACGCATTAAATGAGAGAAACATTAGGTTCACCTGGCAAGTTTAAGACACAGAAAGCATTGGATAGAGTTCGGCATGAGTTTATAATTTTTGAAAAAGCACATCTTTTAGTGAACTTAGACAGGGACTCCCTTAATCTGATAAAGGACAGACTTGGGCCAAACACTGTACTCAATGGTGAAATGCAGAGAGATTGCCTGAGAGGGAACAGAAGGCAGGGCGGTCAGCTGACACGACTTCCGTCCAGTTCTGTGTGAAGACGTCTCAGCCAGGGCAATAAGAACTAAAGAGAAATAAACGTTATTAAGAATAAATAAAATTATCATTATTTACAGATAACTCTGCACATAGGGAAACCAAAGCAACCTATAGATAAAACTAGAATTAGTAAGTGAGCTTTGCATTGTGTGCCTGCGTGCTCAGTTGTGTCCAACTCTTTGCGACCCCATGGTCTGTAGCCCACCAGGCTCCTCTGTCCATGAGATTTCCCAGGCAAGAATACTGGAGTGGGTTGTCATTTCCTCCTCGAGGGGATCCTCCTGACCCAGGGACAGAACCCGTATCTCTTGTGTCTCCTGCGGGCAGATTTTTTACCACCGTACCACCTGCGAAGCCCTTACCTTGTTGAATATACTAAAAATTGTCTATTGTGTTGCACTGTATTGCTATAGTCAGGAAAGAAAGAAACAAAATAAACATTTGTAAAATACACTATTAGAGTAGCATGAAAAAAATGTCAAACACTCAGAAATCTGACAAAAGACCTCTACAGGCAAAATTGCAAAACTGTATTGTGTGACACTGAAAGAGCCTAAAGAAATGGCAAGCTAGGAGGCCCATGAATTGGTAGATGCTACTCTGTGATATGAAGTCTTCTCAAAGTGATGAGTGTTTCCACGTGGCCTCAATCACACTTCCAACAGTCTTTGTTCATTTTATTCTTTGGTGTAACTGGATAAGCTAGCTCTAGAATGTAGGCGTAGTTCCAGAGTGAGGTGGGAAGGTTGCTGTGTCAGCATCAGGCCCCGTCAGGCAGCTGTGTAACCACAGGAGTGCTGGTGGACAGGGGAGCCCACTGAGCAGAACAGAAAACATGGCACTTTGTGTGACTCACGGCTGGATAAAGCACGGTGGAAGCTGTGCTCCAGATCAAGGAGGCAAGGAGGTTGGTTTTTTTCCCAATGAATAGGAGATTGACTAACCAAACAGTGGAGGAGGAGGAAAAGAAAGGAAAGAAGAAAGAAAGAAAATGAGACCCCTTACTAACAACCCACACATTCATGAAGAGACTAACAGTGGAAATGTAGATTCCAACATCCGGAAGCAAACTTGGAGTCAGACTCGTGGATTTCTTGGCCCTTGGGAGTATGGCTGTTTTTTGGCCCTTCATGTGCTGAGTGGTCTGGGACTGTAAACTGGTCATGTGGAAAGGAAGCTGTGCAGCTCAGAATTCTGCTGTTTTTCTCTATGGGGCTGTTTTCTTTGCTTGGTGGGTGTTTTCTGGGCTGGGCTGGAGCTACAGGCAGTGTCTTGGGTGATGTTTTCAGTCTGTTCAGATCTCTTGCCTTTAGGGGACTTTGAGCTGTCGCTCACATGTGAGGTTTCTCTCAGAGAAAGGATTTCGTGTAAGTTTTCTTGACAAACTTGATGAGTTTTCTGTTACATGCAGCTATTAGGAGACAACCATCTGGATGGAGAGGACCATTCAACAATTCATCATTGAAGACTCAGTGTTGCTTGGTTCTTCTGTTTCGTTAAGAAAGAAATCGTTTGGTTCAGAAAAACCTCCAGCTGGAGTCTCTGATGGTTTCCGCACTCAGTGTGAGGATGCAGTGCGGCCACCGAGAGAAGTTACTGGAAATGCAATCAGTGACTGTTCTGTCTAAACGTCTCTTATCCTCATTCCATGAACTGTTTAAAAATTGAGCAGTTAAAAAAGCCAGCTAGGATCTGGAGGACTGTAAAACAATACTTTCCACTTTTCTAACACCATTTATTCAAAGAGAAGAACATATATTAATCGGTGTTGATATGGGTTCTTGCGGAGCCCTAGCTGTTTTCCTGGGATAAGTTACACATCATGAGAACCTGTATTAATCCCACAGTCCACAATCCACAGCAAACTGAAGGGGTGATGGGAGCCCTCCATGTGTCAACTGTGGGATTCTCTTTCCTCTTCTCACCACCCATTGAGTGTTGGCCTCCAAGTTTGTTCCTGGATCATTGATCTCCTGATCCATGATCTAGCTGACCCACCTCATTCTTTCTCAGTGTTTCAGTTACCACTTGGATGCTGCTGCTGCTAAGTCGCTTCAGTTGTGTCCGACTCTGTGCGACCCCATAGACGGCAGCCCACCAGGCTCCCCCGGCCCCGATTTCCCCAGGCAAGAACACTGGAGTAGGTTGCTATTTCCTTCTCCAATGCATAAAAGTGAAAAGTGAAAGGGAAGCCGCTCAGTTGTGTCCGACTCGCAGCGACCACAGGGACTGCAGCCTACCAGGCTACTCTGTCCATGGGATTTCCCAGGCAAGAGTACTGGAGTGGGGTACCATTGCCTTCTCCACTTGGATGCTCAGGTCAGTTCAGTCACTCAGTCATGTCTGACTCTTTGCGACCCCATGAATCGCAGCACACCAGGCCTCCCTGTCCATCACCAACTCCCGGAGTTCACTCAATCTCATGTCCTTCAAGTCTGTGATGCCATCCAGGCATCTCACCCTCTGTTGTCCCCTTCTCCTCCTGCCCCCAATGCCTCCCAGCATCAGAGTCGTTTCCAGTGAGTCAACTCTTCGCATGAGGTGGCCAAAGTACTGGAGCTTCAGCTTTAGCATCATTCCTTCCAATGAACACCCAAGACTGATCTCCTTCAGAATGGACTGGTTGGATCTCCTTGCAGTCCAAGAGATTCTCAAGAGTCTTCTCCAACACCACAGTTCAAAAGCATCAATTCTTCGGCACTCAACTTTCTTCACAATCCAACTCTCATATCCAGACATGACCACTGGAAAAATCATAGCCTTGACTAGACAGACCTTTGTTGGCAAAGTAATGTCTCTGCTTTCTAATATGCTATCTAGATTGGTCATAATTTTCCTTCCAAGGTGTAAGCGTCTTTTAATTTCATGGTGGCAATCACCATCTGCAGTGATTTTGGAGCCCCCCAAAATAAAGTCTGACACTGTTTCCCCATCTATTTCCTATGAAGTGATGGGACCAGATGCCATGATCTTCGTTTTCTGAATGAGCTTTAAGCCAACTTTTTCACTCTCCTCTTTCACTTTCATCAAGAGGCTTTTTAGTACCTCTTCACTTTCTGCCATAAGGGTGGTGTCATCTGCATATCTGAGGTGATTGATATTTCTCCCGGCAATCTTGATTCCAGTTTGTGCTTCTTCCAGCCCAGCATTTCTCATGATGTACTCTGCATAGAAGTTAAATAAGCAGGGTGACAATATACAGCCTTGACGTACTCCTTTTCCTGTTTGGAACCAGTCTCTTGCTCCATGTCCAGTTCTAACTGTTGCTTCCTGACCTGCATACAGATTTCTCAAGAGGCAGGTTAGGTGGTCTGGTATTCCCATCTCTTGAAGAATTTTCCACAGTTTATTGTGATCCACACAGTCAAAGTCTTTGGCATAGTCAATAAAACAGAATTAGATGTTTTTCTGGAACTTTCTTACTTTTTCCATGATCCAGCAGATGTTGGCAATTTGATCTCTGATTCCTCTGCCTTTTCCAAAACCAGCTTGAACATCTGGAAGTTCACGGTTCACGTATTGCTGAAGCCTGGCTTGGAGAATCTTGAGCATTACTTCACTAGCGTGTGAGATGAGTGCAATTGTGTGGTAGTTTGAGCATTCTTTGGCATTGCCTTTCTTTGGAATTGGGATGAAAACTGAGATTTTCCAGTCCTGTGGCCACTGCTGAGTTTTCCAAATTTGCTGGCATATTGAGTACCGCACTTTCACAGCATTATCTTTCAGGATTTGAAATAGCTCAACTGGAATTCCATCAAAACTATAGTTATTATAGTTTTAATTCCATTAAAACTATAGATGAAGTCAAACAGAGAAAAATTTATAGCTTTGTATCCACATGTTAGAAAAGAAGTAAGGTTAAAAATTAATTAGGCTAGTATGCATCAAAAAAATTAAAAAGCAACTGCAAAATAACAGAAGAATAAAGTAAATAATTTAAAGATAGGAGCAGTAATTAGATGAAACAAAAATGTACAATAGGAAGGCTCTAGATCCAACCAGCCCCTTCTAAAGGAGCTCAGCCCTGGGTATACTTTGGAAGGAATGATGCTAAAGCTGAAACTCCATTACTTTGGCCACTTATGCGAAGAGTTGACTCATTGGAAAAGACTCTGATGCTGGGAGGGATTGGGGGCAGGAGGAGAAGGGGACGACAGAGGATGAGATGGCTGGATGGCATCACCGACTCGATGGACGTGAGTCTGAGTGAAGTCCGGGAGTTGGTGATGGACAGGGAGGCCTGGCTTGCTGGAATTCATGGGGTTGCAAAGAGTCGGACACGACTGAGCGACTGAACTGAACTGAACTGACTGAGATGGCTAAAAAACACCAATAAAATTGATAAAACTTCTTGTGAAACTGACCAAAAATAGAAGGTACCAATAACCAATAATGGAATAAGAAAGACACTATCACTACAGCTGCCACATACGCAGAGATCTTTAAAAGAAGATAGTATTAATAACTTTTTACCAATAAACTTGAGAATATAGGTGAAATGGATGAATTTGGGGGGAAGTATACCAAGACTGACGCAAGAAGAAACAGAAAACTGCAACAGTCCTACATCTTTGAAGGATTAAATCAGTGGCACATATATAATCCTAAAGGAAAGCCCCAGGTCAGCTGAGGTGGTTACTCCAGACATTCAAGAAAGAAACATCTCCATTCTTACCACACTGCTCCTGACAACAGAAGAAACACTTATTTTATAATAGAGCAAAACTTGAGACCTAGGAAGAATAGGTAAGGAATATCTCTAGGCTAATTTCACTCATGGACATAGATGTAAAAAATTTCAGAATACAGTAAGGCCCCATCATGACATGATGAGACTGAAATAAAATCAAGTGTTTAAACACAAGTCTCATGGTCGTGAAGTTCATGCAGGGCCACATGAGATGTGCACACATGCCTCAGCCCTGGTGTTGGTTTGTATGAGCGTGTATGCAAAGGGATCATCTTTTTCCCTTTTATTTATTTATTGTCATTTATTTTTCCCCTTCTTCTTCGTTTCTGTTTTTTTGTCAATTTTTGGCTTAGATATCAGTGGGGAACTTCTGATTGTTGTGGCAGCTATGCTGGCAGACACTGACATGGGCATCAGGACCCACAGGTGAGGCTAGGAGAAATCCAGGGGTGAGGCAACCCCTCTGCTCCCCCAGCCCCAGGAAATAACTGATGACCTGCAGCTGCCTTCACCCCTCCTCAACCCTGAGGAGGTTAAGAACTGTAATCAGCTTCTGTTTGAGCAAAGATCAGGGAAATCACCAATTTACTTCCAATTTCAGATGATTTGGGGGAAATACTGATGAGTTTTTCATAAAACTAATTCATCAGTATGTTAAAAGGATAATACATTTTGACTAAGATTCATCCAAGGAATGTGAAGTTGATTTAACATTTTAAAAAAATCAGTTAAATATTGTCTGTATTTCCTAATACAGGAAAAATTATATGATCATCCCAGTAGATGGAAGAAAAGCACTTGATAAAATTCAGTATCAGCTTAAAAACTGAGCAAACTAGAGTTTTCTTAATCAGATAAAGAGAAGGTGCAAAAATCTACAATAATGATCATGTTTAACAAATACTGTTTCAAAAATTTTGAAAAATTTTCCCTTTGAGATGATGAACAAGAAGAGGATACCTCCTACAACCACTGTCAGCGTTGCCACTCGGCTGAACAGGAGATCCTGGCTGTTACACTGAGACAAAGTCACGACTAGGAGCTTTAGATAAGCAGAAACAACTATAGTTGTTTTCAGATAAAAAGATTCCATGTGTATTAAATGAAACATTTTTACAGATAAAATATTATAACTAATAAGAAAGTTATAACTAAGTCACCAAAAGTGAAATAAGTATAAAATTCCATTATGCTTATATAAAAGCAACAAATAGAAAACATAATTTTAAACTATACTACTTCAAAGCATCCAAAAATAGCAGTTAGGATAAATATGAAAGAATGATATGAAAGACTTTTTTTGAGGAAAATTACATAACTTTATTGGAAGACATTATGTGTCAATAAAAATAGGCCATGTTTACAGAATAGAAGACTCAAAATGCAGAGGTTATTCATCTCTAAAGTGACCTCTGTACACAGCACACTCCCACTCCAAACCCCAGGAGGTATTTGGGGAAGTGACAGATGACAAGACAATTCACCTTGGGAAGCAGTTCCAGAGAGAAGAGCCAAGGCTGCAAAAGAGGAGGAGACCAAGAAGGAGGAGAGACCTCAGCCTGTTCGTACTGCTTCTGGGGCTCTCGCAGCAAGAATCCTAGAGTGGGCTGCCATTC
Source organism: Capricornis sumatraensis (assembly GCF_032405125.1). NCBI lineage: Eukaryota > Metazoa > Chordata > Mammalia > Artiodactyla > Bovidae > Capricornis > Capricornis sumatraensis. Next base: position 49,553,478 of record NC_091083.1, read on the forward strand.
CCTCCTCCAGAGCTCTTCACCATGACTGTGCATCTTGAGTGGCCCTGCGCGGCATGGCTCATAGCTTCATTGAGTTACACAAGCCCCTTCTCCACGACAAGGCTGTGATCTATGAAGGGATAAATTCTGTGAAGCTAATAGACAATACCATGGTGTATTGCTGCAGGAAGAGACAAACAGAAGTGAAACAGAAAAGACTGTGTATGCATAGTCATCTATGGTGCAGGAGTGAGTCAGAGCTGAGGAAAGGTGCACTTCTGTCCACCTGGATATTGTGTATGGTGGATGAGAGTGTATCAGGTATGTACGTGTACAATGTAATCATACAACACTAAAATATATTATTGTATTTTCCATCATAGCGCAAGTCTGGAAACAACTCAAATGTCCATCAACAGTGGAATGGTAAAATAGATCAATAAACTCTGATACAATCATTCGAAAATATTTACTTAGAACCAACAAGAAGTAGGTTACATGAAATAATATGAATGAATCTATAAACCTAAAGTTGAATGAATAAAAAATAAAACATAAAATTATACTTACTGCTGCTGCTACCGCTGCTAAATTGCTTCAGTCGTGTCCGACTCTGTGAAACCCCATAGACGGCAGCCCACCAGGCTTCCCCATCCCTGGGATTCTCCAGGCAAGAACACTGGAGTGGGTTGCCATTTCCTTCTCCAATGCATGAAAGTGAAAAGTGAAAGTGAAGTCGCTCAGTCATGTCCAACTCTTCCCAACCCCATGGACTTCAGCCTACCAGGCTCCTCCATCCATGGGATTTTTCAGACAAGAGTACTAGAGTGGGTTGCCACTAATGCTATTTATATAAAGTTCAAAAGTAAGCAAAACTGAATGTTATTTTTTTTAGGGATGTATATAAGAGTGCTCAAGAAAAACAAGGACAGAATTACTGTACGAGATTGGGGGATGGTTTGCTCTGGCCAGAATGAGTGTGTTGTAGTCAGCAAGGTCCTCTGGGCTATAAACAATGTTCAGTTTCTTTACTTAGTTCTTAATTACTTGGCCTTATAACTGTTATTCACTCTTTGCATATTATATTTTCCATAGAAATGTTTAAAAATTAGACTTCCAATGAAAATTAATTTATAACATAGTTGAGAGTTAGTTGGCTTTCTACATATTTGTTAAATGCTGAAACATTTATGCACATTCCTGTGTATATTATCTTTCACAATAAAAGTATATACTTGTAAAATTAAGTTTCTAATGAAAAACAGCAGTAATCAGACTTATCTCTTCTTACTATATAGAGGCAAGCACAATTGGATTTTCTGCCATTTCTTTTGGTGTTTACCTCTATGTTTGTAAATGTAAGCTTACAGTTCTGTTTCTTTAATTTTCATCTTTAGATGCTATTTGTTGGCTGCTACATGATAAGACGAGGACACAGATTTCTTACTACCACTTTCTCTAGGCTTTTATTCTCTTGGCCCACCAAATACTAATATATTGGTTTTCATTTATGTCAGTATCCAGAATTTACATTATCCAGACTGTGTAAATAGCATTCATCACCCAAATAATTCAATTCCATACCTCTTTCATTGTGTTCATTCATTTAGTTTCAGTTATTTTTTTGGAAACATTCCCCAAAATTCCTCATATTTTCCTACAGTTTGGACTGCTCTTTACATTATTATGTTATGAAATGTTACCAGCCAGGAGAGAGTAAGTAACAGCAGACTTGGTCTCCACTGACAACCACAGTATTGGACAGTATGTGGTACATTCCTTTCAGGCCTTGAAAAACAAGCATCATGGGACGAGAGACGCTCACTGGGAATTCCCCACCCCTTACAATAGTCTCTTACTAAGATTTTATGCAAGATCCATAACAGCAATGAACTTATCAATTCCATTTTTAATCCTTTCCACTTTTTGTTAAGGAAAAAACATCTCCATATACTTCGTATTTCCTCCATGGGTGGTGGCTCTGTTCATGTAACATTCCTAGGCTTCCTGTGTTTATAAACAGACACACACAGGTGCGCATGTGCACAGACGCTCTGCCCCAGTGGGCAAAGTGTCTTATCTGACTGTGGGAAAAAGACAAAGCGCAATCAGGATGCTGGCTCAGTTCCTCTTGGGGATGAGCCGTGTGCGGGGACACACACCGCGCGCTGGCCAATGCAGGCAGACTCTACGTGTGGAGGAGCCTGCCAGCCCAAGGCAGCTGTCGGAGGATTTTGCCAGGGCCCAGCCATGGGCGGCCCGTCAGACTGCTGGGGTGAGACAGGTTCACCTCTAACAGTGTCATTATAATAAAAGTGAATCAGAGGCCCTATCAGAGTTGGGGTTCATCTCTTTAATACTCATGTGACTTAAGACAGGCTAAAGCTATTTTAAGGGACAAAGAAAAGTGGCTTATCAGTCAGCAGAGTCAATTGCCGAGTGCTGTCCATTTGTCCTATGCTAGAAATAAAGCTAATCTCTTCTGTAATCATCTTGTATTGCTTTTGTTTTAGTTTAGTATATTTTGTTATTCAAAGCATTTTGAAGTTGTATATATATATATATATATATATCCATGTTGCTACTGCCTCAGTCCCAGTTTGGTTCTGGTCTATTTGCTTCATAGCTTTCTCTTTAGTACTTAATCCTTCGTAATTTCTTAGTTTTGAGATGTGAAGTTTTTATCTAGACATCCCCCCCCATATCAACAGCTGTTATATTCAGTTGAATGCATCCCCTTAAAGAAGATATGTTGACGTCCTAGCCCCCAGTTCTTCAGAAAGTGGCTTTACATGGAAATAAGGTCTTTGCAGAGTCAGCCACGTAAAGGTGAGGTCAGGAGGGTGGCCCTGATCTGGTGACTGGTGGCCTTATGACGCGGGGAAATTTGGAGATAGACATGAAGGGAGGAGGACGTACAGCAGCGTAACGGTGGAGTCAGCAACTAGAGTGACACAGGACAAGCTGAGGACTGCTGTCCCCATTCCCAGCCGACACCCTGAGTTCAGACCTCCGCCTCCAGAAGGTGAGATGGCACGTTTTCCTGGCTTTAAACTCCCAGTGTGGCCATGTCATTACAGCAGCCCCAGGAACCCAAGATCCAGTTTCCATAGCAGCATTTCAAATTGCCACTTCGCTTCCCTAGTTAAAAATTTTGTTATATCTTAAAAATGGTTAGTTTTCACCTGCCTGTATTTGTGTTTTGCTCCACGAGTTCTCTGTCCTGTTCTGCCGCTCTTCTTGCTGAGTGTGTCCTTGAGACGGTGGCGGGTCTGTCTGTGTGTCCTCCGCCCCCCGCAGCTGCGGCCTCAGTTCTTTCTCTGTCTTCCTCAGTTCACCGTCTTTCTCTTTCTGCCTTCAGTCTCTCCTGTGCTTGAGAGCATTCTCATCTAGTTTCGTGGAGACTCAGCATCGGAGAGAAATGACCGCGGTGCGTCCATGAAGGGGGCTGAGCAGTCTCCACTGGACTGGCCGCCGCTGTTAGACCTCAAGGCCCCGCCCGGAGATTTAGCGGGCTTTCCAAGTCAACTTACTCCTCCTTCACCTTCTTCAGAGGCGCACTGCCCTCTGTTCTGTGATTGCACGCACACCCTCCTCTCCCCGCAGGCTGAGACCACCGACCGGCAGACGCCTGCTGGGATAGAGAAGATGCCCTGGTCGCAGCTCTGGGGAGTCCGGCGGGTGTGAGGCGCTCAGCCCCCTCCCTGCAGCCTGAGTGCTTGCGGTGGGTGGGCACAGACGTTTGCTCTAGAACTTTATGAACCTAAGCAAGGCCATGGCTTATTCCACTTCAGGTCAGATTCTCAAGAGGTCCGAGGCCTCGACACTACTGCATGGTGAGGGCCGAGGGTGAGGCGTTCCCCTTCCGGGCTCTGAGGGGCACCAGTTTGTCTCCAGCCGAGGCCAGGGTGGGGCTGAGAGGCACTCGGAGCAGACAGATCTCGGGAGCCTGTGCAGAGAGCGTGACACCCCAGGGTCCTGACCCCCTACCTGGGGTCAGGGAGGAGAGGTCGGAAGATGAGAGGCCCTCCTGTGCTCCAAAGGCCGAGGGGACTTGGTGCAGCTGGGCGAGGCGCTGGGCAATCAGCAGACCAGGAAGGCCCAAGGAGAAGCTGGCCTGCCGCTTGTACCTGTGCTGGGCTCAGGCCACCTGCTGCAGGCCTGTGAGTTTCCAGAAGCACAAGGCACATCTTATACAGCATCCAGCACAAGCCTCATGCCCATCACTTTGTAAAATTTTCCATGAATGATGGACATTGTATGAAATCTTTCATGACTCCATGCAAAGCAAAGGAAGTTATTTTTAATAATTCTTTGACTTACTAAAAATAAAACCCAAAGTATATTAACATACAGAAAAAAAACCCCAAACACTCAATCTTTTAAGTCCAGGTTTGCCACCCTGAAGTTTCCTGACTTCCCGTGATCTGTCTGCCCCGACCAGCTTCAGAGTGGATGGAGCAGCTCTGGTCGAGTCAGCAGTGATCCCACAGACATAGTGGGGACACGGTGCCACCTGGAGTACTGCATGGGCTGTAAATGTTGCTGCTGGTGGATCACAACCTTCTTGATGGGACAAATTGGTGGTGGGTCCCCAGTGCAGGCCAGCGACCTAGTAACCCCTGCTGCAGGGCTGTCCGTGGGCCAGCCCTCTGAGGCCTGCTCTTCCCCTGCCCCGATGTGCTCCCTCCCCAGAGGCTCTGCTTCCTGGGACTCTGCTCTGCAACACCTGGTCCACCTACTCAACTGTGAGCACAGCTCGGCGCTGGAGCCTCAGTCTGACCCAGGCAACACCTCCCTGGAGACTGGGCTCTGGCTGTGCTCTGCTGGCCCACCCTCTCTGGTTCTGACCATTGCCATCAGAGCATAAGGCTTGTCCCCTACTTCAGGGCAGGTGTGGCCAGGGCACCCAGGCCCCACAGTCATTGGAACCCTCAGAGCAGCATGTGGTCAGCGGTGAACAGTGTCAACAGCTCAATCTTATTTCTTTATTTACTTGCATTGAGTGTGTGTGTGAGCTCATACAGACTGACTGAAAAGCACTGCTTTTAATTAACTTCACAATAACAAGATTCTGCATTTTACACAATTGAATCTTTAGACTCCACTTGCAAGCCTCATGTGGAGTTTTTCTTGGCAAAGCAGATGCCCTTCAGGAATGTGCCTGACTCTATGTGTTTGGTTCAGTTCAGTTGCTCAGTCATGTCAGACTTTGTGACCCCATGGACTGCAGCATGCCAGGCTTCCCTGTCCAACACCAACTCCTGGAACTTGCTAAAACTCATGTCCATCGAGTCGGTGATGCCGTCCAACCATCTCATCCTCTGTTGTCCCCTTCTCCTCCTGTCTTCAATCTTTCCCAGCATCAGAGTTGTTTCCAATGAGTCAGTTCTTTGCATCAGGAGGCCAAAGTATTGGAGCTTCAGCTTCAGCATCAGTCCTTCCAATGAATATTCAGGACTGCTTTCCGTTAGGATGGACTGGTTTGATCTCCTTGCAGTCCAAAGGACTCTCAAGAGTCTTCTCCAACACCACAGTTCAAAAGCATCAACTGATGCTTTTGACTTTCTGTGTATGATGAGTTTCCATTTAGAAGGGATGAGGTCACTTGTACAACTTTGTTTTAGGGTGCTGTTCCACTTTGTGGATTTTTGATGCAAAATTTTAGTTGTCAACCACTCCCTTCTCTCTACTTCAAAATCTTATGTTTCAAACATCCAAAAAGTCTTATATCTTAGAACACTTGGTAAAATACATTTTTTTAAAAAGCCTGTGTGTCACTTGTCTCAGCTATGAGTTCTGGGAATGAACATCACCCTAATTAAACCAAAGAGCGGTCAGTCATAACAGGTAAAGAAGTATGCTGTGAGAACATGATGCTATCTAAGACCAAACAGAGTAATTTTTGAAAAGTTTGTTGTTTTGTGCTATTCACATTGCCATTAGCATGAGTGATTATAATTCACTAAAATGATCAGAAGTTGTTACATTACTGATGATTGTGTATCAATTTGTAATAACAAATACAAGCAGACAGGCTATTTGTCCAAGATAAATTTCACACTCTTGTTTTCCCTTGAACTCAAAGTTGAATTCTTAGCTCTTCCAAAAATGATATGTAGGATTAGATTAATTTTGCTGTGAGATTCTGTGGGGTTCCTTCTTGTTCCTCTATTTCATGAATATACTTGTTCTTAGGAGAATAGGTTGGACAACTCTTAATCCCAGAGGAAAACAGTATCCGTAACAACACAAACGCATGTGTGGTTCAGAGAATTCAGTCCACATTCACATTATGTAGTTAGTTCTATAGTGATGTGAAAAGAAGTCACAAAAATGTTAATGATCTCTTTCATGCATAGAGAAGTTTCATTCAAAGGTTCAAGGTGCTTTCCAAGTACTAATTCATTAAACCTGGACTTTCTGTGTCACATGTTGATGTTTGTTCTTTCTTTAAACCTAAGTTTCTACCCAAGCTGAATTTCTAATATAGTAAGACCAAAATGAAATATAACTGAAAATATAAATTGCCAGGCATAGTTCTGTAGGGAAGTTCCAGCTTAAGTGGGTTTTCTGTCATAACAGGAATTATGAGGGACTTGGAGAATCTGACCAGAGTGCTCGACAACCAGCTCTTCCTGGCCACTTTGGAAAAGGGGGAAACTTCATGGAACTGGGATTCCTAGGAGAGAGAGCACGACATGAACCAGTTCTGCACAAATCTGATGAGAATTGAGACGATCAGCTCTCATCAGCAGCAAGGCTTAGAGGTGAAGGTGTGAGCCAACCGGGGGTGTCACCCGTAGGTTACCTCACTACTCCGCAGGCCCTGCCCCCACGCACACCTGAGTCACAACACCCCTCTTCCACCCCAATTAGGTTTCCTCAAGTCCAGAGCCCACTTACACATAAGTAATGAAGTTTTCATCCAGAATTTGCTAGGAATTCAGTGAAATAGAAAAAAATAGAGGTGAGATGCTGGGTGAGGCAGAGTAGTGCCAAATCACCCACAGCCCACAGTCAAACAAGATACAGAGACCTTCCATGCAGGCTGTTGGGGTCAGTCACTTAATTATCACTCTGTCACTGCCACCGTGGAACTCTGGAACTCAGCCTGTGGAGGAGCAGGGCCAGCTCATGTGTCCTGTGTCAGCTTCCCTCCAGGCTGTGGGCCGCCTTCACGCTTAGCACCGCCTCTCAGATCCTCTGGGATTTGTTATGCAAAAACTGGCTTATTTCACAAATATAGCTGTGCTGGTGTGCAGTGCTGTCTCACTCCTCCCAAGCAACAGTCTTCAGAGGTCACAGTGGCTTTCTGAAGAGAAATGACCACTGTCCACAGGTGCAGGTCTGAGGATGGGATCTTGGGGCTTCTGGGAGCTGTGGAAGCATGTAGCCCCCAGCGGTTGTTCAGTTCATTCTAATAAACCTCTATTGGGTGTTATTATGCCCACCTTGACATCCACTGAAACCAGGTTTTCATATGTGTAGTCACACAAAGTATAACTAGGTTTTCACCAAGCCCAGTGATTGCTGAGCCGGGACTGGTATAGAAGCAGGTGAGAGAGCCCAGAGCGGGACTGCATCTTGAGGACAGTGTGCCGCTTCCATTGTCATTCAGCACAATGGAGGATCACGGTGGACTACTTGCCCAGTAAAACACATGTGTCTTCCCTGGTGGCTCAAGATGGTAAATAATCTGCCTGCCAATGCAGGAGACCCAGGTTCAATCCTTGGGTTGGGAAGATTCCCTGGAGGAGGGCCTGGCAATCCACTCCAGTATTCCTGCCTGGAGAATCCCATGGACAGAGGAGCCTGGCAGGCTACAGTCCATGGGGTTGCAAAGAGTTGGACATAACTGGGGAACTGACACTTTTTTCAAGATGCACACGTGAGCCGCAAGCCGTGGGAGGAACAAGTAGGAAAAGAGATATGTGTAGTTCCAGGTGGGAGACGAAGGAAGCTTCCTGGAAGAAGTGGTATTTGAAGCTGCACTTGGATTGGTAAAATCTGTCTTGTGACTGTGACTTGGGGATCAGGGAGGGGGTAACAAGAGGCACATGTCAGCAAAAGGGACACAAGCAGAGGAGGAACCCCACAGACAAATCAGAACTTCCCATGTAACGCAGGTGTGTTCAGGGAGCCCCGGACAGGAAGTAGGGAAAGAAGTGTTATGTCTGTGAAGCCTTCACTGTCAAAACAAGGATCTCTTTGGTTTGCAGGCGGAGAGCTGTCACAGGTTGTGGAGCAAGGGGACTGTAACCCATGGCAGCTACAGGAGGAAAGATTAAAAGAGGGAAAGCAGGGTTGGGGCTCTGAGGGTCTGACAGGCAGTGGCAGTGGGCCTGAGGGGTTGGGGCCGGGGTGGGGGGGCTGGGAAACGCTGCAGGTGGTTGTTACTGAAGCCTGACAACGGGCTTGACTCAGCACAGAAACCAGGAGAAAGAGTGGTTGCTGTAGACTGAGAACAGAGAGAGGAGTTTGATCTCAGACATAGGTGTTTGGAGGATGGGGCAGGACTTCAGACAAAGATGTCTCTTGGGCCACTGGAAGTGCCATGAGCCTTCTCCCACCATTCTTGTACTCAGCAGTCATACAAACTGTATGAAGACACACCGCTCAGAATCTAGGTAGATGATCATGTGTGTGATTAGTGCAACACAGTCTCTTCTTTGGAACCACCCAGGAATTAGAACAGAACACACGTTATTCTGACACCGTCGACCCTGGACTGACCGACACACAGTGTGGGTGTCAGACCCAGTGTGCTGTCAGGAAGTGAGCCCAGAGCTCTGCTCTGCAGACTGGGGTCTCAGTTCGGGCTCTGTTGCGTTTTATTTTTCTAAGGCCTTTGTTTACCTGTAGCCCCAGATCCTCCTGGAGGCTCTCTGCCTTGGGGATGTGTCATCACGATGGGGAGAGTGAATCTACATCCAGTGACTCTAGGCCAATGAATCTACATCCCAGACCATGGAGCACAGGCGCTTGGGGTTCACCAGTTTCATGTGAGATCAGTGGATCCGGTGTGAGGAGTGCCCATAGCGCTCTAGTGGTCACCGCTGTCCTGTCCCCAGAAGAACAAAGAGGAGGAAGTCTTGGTACTTGTCCCCAGAGCTTTCACTTGGGATAATGAACAGTATGAAAAGGCAAAATGATAGGATAATGAAAGGGGAACTCCCTGGGTCAGTAGGTGCCCAATATGCTACTGGAGATCAGTGGAGAAATAACTCCAGAAAGAATGAAGAGATGGAGCCAAAGCAAAAACAATACCCAGTTGTGGATGTGACTGGTGATAGAAGCAAGGTCCGATGCTGTAAAGAGCAATATTGCATAGGAACCTGGAATGTCAGGTCCATGAATCAAGGCAAATTGGAAGTGGTCAAACAGGAGATGGCAAGAGTGAACGTCGACATTCTAGGAATCAGCGAACTAAAATGGACTGGAATGGGTGAATTTAACTCAGATGACCATTATATCTACTACTGTGGGCAGGAATCCCTTAGAAGAAATGGAGTAGCCATCATGGTCAACAAAAGAGTCTGAAATGCAGGACTTGGATGCAGTCTCAAAAATGATAGAATGATCTCTGTTTGTTTCCAAGGCAAACCATTCAATATCACAGTAATCCAAGCCTATGCCCCAACCAGTAACACTGAAGAAGCTGAAGCTGAACAGTTCTATGAAGACCTACAAGACCTTTTAGAACTATCACCCAAAAAAGATGTCCTTTTCATTATAGGGGACTGGAATACAAAAGTAGGAAGTCAAGAAACACCTGGAGTAACAGGCAAATTTGGCCTTGAAGTACAGAATGAAGCAGAGTTCTGCCAAGAGAACGCACTGGTCATAGCAAACACCCTCTTCCAACAACACAAGAGAAGACTCTACACATGGACATCACCAGATGGTCAACACCAAAATCAGATTGATTATATTCTTTGCAGCCAAAGATGGAGAAGCTCTATACAGTCAGCAAAAACAAGACTGGGAGCGGACTGTGGCTCACATCATGAACTCCTTATTGCCAAATTCAGACTTAAATTGAAGAAAGTAGGGAAAACCACTAAACCATTCAGGTATGACCTAAATCAAATCCCTTATGATTATACAGTGGAAGTGAGAAATAGATTTATGGGGCTAGATCTGATAGACAGAGTGCCTGATGAACGATGGATGGAGGTTTGTGACATTGTACAGGACACAGGGATCAAGACCATCCCCATGGAAAAGAAATGCAAAAAAGCAAAATAGCTGTCTGAGGAGACCTTACAAATAGCTGTGAAAAGAAGAGAAGTAAAAAGCAGAGGAGAAAAGGAAAGATATAAGCATCTGAATGCAGAGTTCCAAAGAATAGCAAGGAGAGATAAGAAAGCCTTCCTCAGTGATCAATGCAAAGAAATAGAGGAAAACAACAGAATGGGAAAGACTAGAGATCTCTTCAAGAAAATTAGAGCTACTAAGGGAACATTTCATGCAAAGATGGGCTTGATCAGTTCAGTTCAGTCGCTCAGTCGTGTCCGACTCTTTGCGACCCCATGAATCGCAGCACGCCAGGCCTCCCCGTCCATCACCATCTCCCGGAGTTCACTCAAACTCACGTCCATCGAGTCCGTGATGCCATCCAGCCATCTCATCCTCTGTTGTCCCCTTCTCCTCCTGCCCCCAATCTCTCCCAGCATCAGAGTCTTTTCTAATGAGTCAACTCTTCGCATGAGGTGGCCAAAGTACTGGAGCTTCAGCTTTAGCATCATTCCTTCCAAAGAAATCCCAGGGCTGATCTCCTTCAGAATGGACTGGTTGGATCTCCTTGAAGTCCAAGGGACTCTCAAGAGTCTTCTCCAACACCACAGTTCCAAAGCATTAATTCTGCGGCGCTCAGCCTTCTTCACAGTCACAGTCCAACTCTCACATCCATACATGACCACTGGAAAAACCATAGCCTTGACTAGATGGTAATGTCTCTGCTTTTGAATATACTATCTAGATTGGTCATAACTTTCCTTTCAAGGAGTAAGTGTCTTTTAATTTCATGGCTGCAGTCACCACCTGCAGTGATTTTGGAGCCCCAAAAAATAAAGTCTGACACTGTTTCTACTGTTTCCCCATCTATTTCCCATGAAGTGATTGGACCGGATGCCATGATCTTCGTTTTCTGAATGTTGAGGTTTAAGCCAACTTTTTCGCTCTCCTTTCACTTTCATCAAGAGGCTTTTTAGCTCCTCTTCACTTTCTGCCATAAGGGTGGTGTCATCTGCATATCTGAGGTTATTGATATTTCTCCCGGCTTGATAAAGAACAGAAATGGTATGGACTTAAGAGAAGCAGAAGATATTAAGAAGAGGTGGCAAGAATACACAGAAGAACTGTAGAAAAAAGATTTTCCTGACCAAGATAATCCCAATGGTGTGATCACTCACCTAGAGCCAGACATCCTGGAATGTGAAGTCAAGTGCCCCTTAGAAAGCATCACTACGAACAAAGCTAGTGGAGCTGATGGAATTCCAGTTGAGCTATTTCAAATCCTAAAAGATGATGCTGTGAAAGTGCTGTACTCAATATGCCAGCAAATTTGGAAAACTCAGCAGTGGCCACAGGACTGGAAAAGGTCAGTTTTCATTCCAATCCCAAAGAAAGCCAATGCCAAAGAATGCTCAAACTACCACACAATTGCACTCATCTCACACGCTAGTAAAGTAATGCTCAAGATTTTCCAAGACAGGCTTCAGCAATACGTGAACTGTGAAATTCCAGATGTTCAAGCTGGTTTTAGAAAAGGCAGAGGAACCAGAGATCAAATTGCCAACATCTGCTGGATCATGGAAAAAGCAAGAGAGTTCCAGAAAAACATCTATTTCTGCTTTATTGACTATGCCAAAGCCTTTGACTGTGTGGATCACAATAAACTGTGGAAAATTCTGAAAAAGATGGGAATACCAGACCACCTGACTTGCCTCTTGAGAAATCTATATGCAGGTCAGGAAGCAACAGTTAGAACTGGACATGGAACAACAGATTGGTTCCAAATAGGAGAAGGAGTGCGTCAAGGCTGTATATTGTCACCCTGCTTATTTAACTTCTATGCAGAATACATCATGAGAAACGCTGGGCTGGAAGAAGCACAAGCTGGAATCAAGATTGCCGGGAGAAATATCAATAATCTCAGATATGCAGATGACACCACCCTTATGGCAGAAAGTGAAGAGGAACTAAACAACCTCTTGATGAAAGTGAAAGAGGAGAGTGAAAAGGTTGGCTTAAATCTCAACATTCAGAAAACGAAGATCATGGCATCTGGTCCCATCACTTCATGGGAAATAGGTAAACAGTGGAAATACTGTCAGACTTTATTTTGGGGGACTCCAAGATCACTGCATATGGTGACTGCAGCTATGAAATTAAAAGACACTTATTCCTTGGAAGGAAAGTTATGACCAACCTAGATAGCTTATTAAAAAGCAGAGACATTACTTTGCCAACAAAGGTCTGTCTAGTCAAGGCTATGATTTTTCCAGTGGTCATGTCTGGATGTGAGAGTTGGACTGTGAAGAAAGCTGAGCGCCAAAGAATTGATGCTTTTGAACTGTGGTGTTGGAGAAGACTCTTGAGAGTCCCTTGGACTGCAAGGAGATCCAACCAGTCCATTCTAAAGGAGATCAGTCTTGGGTGTTCATTGGAAGGACTGAGGCTGAGGCTGAAACTCCAATACTTTGGTTTCCTGATGCAAAGAGTTGACTCAGTGGAAAAGACCCTGATGCTGGGAGGGATTGGAGGCAGGAGAAGGGGACAACAGAGGATGAGATGGCTGGATGGCATCACCGAGTTGATGGATTTGAGTTTGAGTGAACTCTGGGAGTTGGTGGTGTACAGGGAGGGCTGGCCTGCTGTGATTCGTGGGGTCGCAAAGAGTCGGACAGGACTGAGGACTGAACTGAATGAGAAGGATAAACAGAGGCCAAGAAGATGAGGGCAGAGATAAGCAGATAAGGTAGTGGGAGGACGGGTGTGAGGAGGAGAGGTTTTCCTGGGTTGATATTAGGGATGCCTGGGATTCTGAGGGTGGAGAAGGGAGCACTTGGGTGAAGGCTACCAGGTCTTCAGGAACCAGCGCCTGGGGGTGTGTGTCAGGGGGTGGTTGTGGGTTGGGGCCAGGCAGTGGAGGGACTGGAGTGTCCGATCAGAGGGTGGATGTGTATTCAGTGGATAGCACAGGAAGTACTGAATTTCCTGTTTTTGAAAGGAATAAATGCCACTGAAATGCCACTGTTTCTCCGGAGCCAACTTAGGTCACTCCCGAGCCACAGGGTCAAGCAGTTGGCGGTGAGGGAACCACCAGCAGGCCGTGAGGATGCCCCGGGCCTGCAGGAGGGGCTGAATTGTGGGAGGGGAGTCGGGTGACAGTGACCCGCAAGAGCCTCGAGGGGCCCAGGGAGCAGAGGCTGTGCGAAGACCGAGGAGGACAGACTCCGGACTCTTCCTAGCCTCGCTCCCTGGGAGAATGGTGGAAGCCACCAGAAGCCAGGAGGAGGGGCTGGTGTGCGGATTCTGGGTTTGGGGGCGTCTGGGCGAGGTTATTCAGGTGGACAGTCGGCGGGGTGAGCTGGCTGCCCCAGACGGCCAGGACTGGAGGCCCAGTCTGCTGATGCCCGAGAGGTGACAACGCTGCGGTGGCAGCGGGAGAGACGGGAGACCTGCCGGGAACCGGGCCCCGGGAGAGGACGCGCTGGGGGCGTGCGTGCGCGCGGTCTGCCCGCGCACGTGGGGATCTGGGACACCCCACCTCCTCGGCCTCACGGTGGGGCCTGAGCCGAGGCCGAGCCCTGATTGTGGCCCCAGGGCCTACAGCTGCGGGAGTTAGGATCCTCCAACCCGGGCCTCTTTCCACGGCCCCTGTCCCCAACCCACAGGCGCATTTATTTAAAATAATAATAATAATAATCAGCCCGCAAAGACCAGGAACGGAGAGGCTGGGGCTCCAGCCGGTCATTTTCTGCCTCGGGCCCGGGGAGGGCGGGGGCCGGGCTGGGCGGGGAGGCCCGCTGCGCCGGTGCGCGCGCCAGGGCCCCGGGAGCGCGCCCCGCCCCCGTCCCCGCCGTGCGCGCGCCCCGCCCCGTGTGTGCGCGCGCTCCGCCCCACCCCCCTCCGCCCAGTGCGCGCCCTCGCCTCGCGCGCGCTCCGCGGAGCCGCCGGTGCAGCGGGGCGAGCGCGCTCCGGGCGGGCCGGGGGCGCGGGCGCGGGGCCGGCGAGCCGGGGCGCGCGGGGGAGGCGCCGGGGAGGAGCGCGCTGCGCCGCCGCCCGGCCTGCCGCCGCTCGGTGCGGGTCCGCGGGGCGCGAGGAGCGGCGAGACCGCGGCCTGGAACAAAGGGAGGCCGGCGCGGGCGGGGGCGGCGCGAGCATGGCGGACCGCAGCCTGGAGGGCATGGCGCTGCCCCTGGAGGTGCGCGCCCGGCTGGCCGAGCTGGAGCTGGAGCTGTCGGAAGGTAACAGGCCCGGCGCTCGGCCGGCCGCGCTGTCACGGGGCCCGGGAGGGCGGGGGTCCCGGCGCAGGGCGAGAAGCGGCCCCCGCCCTGCGGCTCTGCGTCGTCCGCCGCGGCCCCGGCGCCGGGCACCGGTGGGGCCTGGGGGTTTCTGGGGGTCCGGGGCTGAAGGGCGGGCCCGTGGCTTGGGGCGCAGGGCGAGCCTCGGGCCGGGGGCGCAGGACGGGCCTGGGGCTTGGGACGCAGGGCAGGCCCGGGCCGGGGGCTCAGGGTGCGACGCGGGCTGGGGGCGCCGCTGGGGCCGCAGGACGGGCCGCGGGCCGGGGGCGCAGGGCGGGCCGCGGGCCGGGGCGGCCTCGCGCGCGGCCTGGTGGACCGGGCTGTGTCCTTGGTGCGCGTCCGAGCGCTGCCCACCGCGGCCGGGCCGGGGGCGGTTCCGCGACGCGCGGCCTGAGGCGCCGCGGGCCTGGTTCTAATGCGAAACTTGTCGTTGGACTTGAGGGTCTGACCGCGGGGTCCGCGGCGTCCGGCCTGGACCGGCCAGCGCCGCTATTGTTTCCGTGCGCTGGACGCGAAGGTTGGCTGGAACTGGAGAGCCCCCTCCCTCAGGCCGGTCTGTGCCGCGTTCCCAGCGGCTCACGCTTCCAGTTTGTGACAGATTCGCTACAGTGATTTCATGGAGTGTTATATACGGTTTCTTATTTTCTTTTAAGGCCGGGATCATGTGCTCAGCTGTCATAAGTTTTAGATTGGGGTTTGCTGTGTCTTTTTATAAAACCCACTAAAGTTCCGAAATCTTGAATGTTGACTATAGATTTAGAATGCACCCGGCTCACCCTGGGAAGGCCACTAATACACTCGGGGTGGAGAGAGGCCATGTCCTCTCAAATTTATATTTGGAACAGTTTAGCAGTTTAGTAGTGAACTCGTGTGTGTGTGTGTGTGTGTGTGTGTGTGTGTGTAACGGTTTTGTGGGGCTGGCAGTCAGAAAGTAGATTCATAGGTGCCAGTTTTCATCAGCTGGGAGAAACTGGTGTTGACCTGATGTTTTCCCTTTTAACACTTTCAGGGGGGAAGAAGGTGGTAAAAGTGGGGGCCTGGGTGAGGTGTCTCTTCAGATGGTGCCCTCTGGAAGGCTCCTGTTTCATGTTCGGGATCCTTCGGGGCTCTGTGATGCTCAGCTGTCCCACAGGAGGTGTTTCCTGGACTCTGCTCAGCAGCCGCTGTCTGAGGGGCTGCAGGCACTGCTGGACCTCAGTGCCGAGCTCAGCTGGGGAGCAGAGCTTAGTCCACACTGGTGGGTAAGGAGTTCTGTGTGGACAGGTGGCTTGGAGGGGTGCAGGACCCACTAGAGAATATTTGCCCAAGTTCTTTGGCTTCATCACTGCTCACATGGGTTCTTCTCCTCTGCCCCCTACCCGCCACAGCTCTGCACCACAGCTGTGCTGTTTACAACACCCTATCCTTCCTGCCTTGTCTCCAAGCTCTTCTGCTCTATCTGCCTCATCCTGATGTTGTGTCAGTATGCCCCTGTGCAGCCTCTGAACTGACCAGAATCCCTCCGCCTCCCCAGTCAGCCTGGACTGGGCTCTCACCTTGCTTCTGCCTGTCTGGGACAGTGTGTGGCCCCTGGTGGGAGGGGCTGGTGTGAACGTGGACAGAACACACTCACTTGCTGGGTGGCAGTTACCGGTCACCCTCAGTCACTCCTAGACTGTGTCCCTGTTGCCCAGAGGATGGCAAAGCATGTGCTCAGTCTGGTTCTCTGTGAATACCTTGTGTCCTTGCAGATTTTAAAAAGGGTTTAATGAATTTTTATTGAGTGTCAGGACAGAGGAAGGGGCGTGTGTTTGCATGCTCGAATCATATTACTGTTTCTCCCTCTCTAAACCTCCCTAGGCCTGGCTGGAACACCCGAGAGAGGAGAGGGTTGTTGCTGTGACTGCCCAGCGTGAGCCACCCCCCTACTCCCCTTTAGCTGTGTCATGTTTGACTTGTGTTGTCTGCATTGGGTTGATTGGGTCTCTCTTTAAGGTCATTTGGAATTTTGTGTATTGTGACCATGTAGTATAGTTTTACTGGCTTAAACTAGATTAATCAACTTGCTTTTCAATATTGTTTACCAGAAACCAAAGAATGAAAGGATCAGAAATTTTTGTCTCTTTACATTTCGGAACTTAAAAATCCCCCACCTTATCCACTTGCAAAGTGAAAACTTAAAACAACTTTTAATGCTGAATTGAGAGTATTGCTTTCATATTTATCTTCAATCAGGATTCATATGAAGAGAATTCTTTAAGTTAGTCATCATTTTATTAAAAGGTTAGAGAATACTGTGGAAACGTGTGTGGACTTTCTAGCACTCAGTTCTTACAGAGGCGCATGGAAAGCAGTCCCGTTTTCAGCACATAATGTAGGCTGAAAAACCAGAGTAGCTATTCTCTCAATGTTCCTACGTGGCCTGCCAGCCGCGAATGGTTGTGTATAATCTAGATCAGTAGGTGCTGGTCCAGCTTTGGTTTGCCCTGTCTGCTGTGCTGTTACAGACACTAATGTTCTGTTTTATGGGTCACTGTTGGGTGCAGGGTTGCAGATTGACTTCTTGGCTGCAGAACTCATATTTCCACTTTCCTGCCCTGCTGGTTGCCCCCTTTTCTTTCCACTGTCTGTTGCTGTCCGGTGCTTCCCTTCGGGACGCTGGGCTCCTCTCCCCGAAGAACTAGTGCCAGCAAAGAACAGGAGCTCTCTGTGGGGAGAGGCGTCTGATCCTTGCGTCTGGGGGAGTCTTGGGGGCCAGGAGGATGCTTGGCACTGAATGTGAGATGGAGAGGAAGCTGGTTGCTGGGGGCCAGGTGGGGTGATGGAGGCTCTTTTCCCCACACACTTTTCCCTGAATCATTTTTTTCTTCCCTCTCTTCCCCTCCCTTTCCCTTCATTCTTGCCTTTTGGAATCATGCATTTTTTCTCTTTGGCTTTAAGAGGGCCACTAAGTAGGTAATATGTGAATAAATAGTATTTGGCTTAAAGGAAAACTTTAAATGGAAACATCAGCAAAGCAGAGCAGAAAGAGAAAATTTCTCAATAAAGGGACTCATGTCTTACTAAAAAAATTAGCTGTTGATTGAAATTCAGCAATACATTTCTCTGTTAACTGATGGTTTGTGTCCTGGGCTATGCACACCCTGGACTTGCAGCACTAGACGATCTCATCCCACTCTTTCAGCAATGGTTGCATTCTTATTTTGGTAGGACTTTGGGAAATTGCCTTGTGATGCAGCCTGTGAAAACCGTGACGTTTGCAGAAGAGACATCTGTTAGCTTTATACTTTGTGGTTTTTGATTGTGAGTGTGCCTACTGACTTCCTAACTCTTGCTTATGGGAGTTACTAAGTCTGTAATGTCCTGAATTCCTGCAACTAGCAGTTATGTTTTATAATTGACTCCAACTTAACGTTTTCTAGTAAGTTCGAAACTGCCCAAGGGAGGTGGTGGGTGCCATCAGTTCATTGTACTGGTCAAGGAATCAGTCTTTTTAAGTTAGAGATGAGTAGTTCACATGCAGCTGGCATAATCCTGTAAACTTGTAAAGAGATGGCCAGTTGGAAGGTTCGTAGGTTGGGGGCAGGTGTCTTCAGGGCTGCCAGCACACAGTCGCAGATGCACCCAGCTCTGCGGCCTGAGCTCCGTCCCCTGCAGCCCCCGCTGTTCTTGGCGGTGCCTGTGACTGCAGAGCTGGCTCCCCGAGCTGAAGTCTGGGACCACCTTCCACGGGTGGGGGAAGGAGACCACTGTCTCTCATGCAATCCAAACATTCTCCTCATTGAAAGGAAACAGGGGGCTCTGAAAAACAAGTGTGTGAAAAAATGTTTTCTTCCAGAATCTCACTGATAACTTGTCACTGGGAGGGGAGGAAGGAAGGGGGTGCAGATTCAGGGAGTGACAGCTGAGCTGCTGCCCCTGCAGTCAGTCCTCACGCAGTTAATAGAGCCCGTTACCTTTGGGGCGGCATGTCAGTGCTGGTCCTGGGAGCTGGAGTCCTTGGCTTTATGAATCTAAAATAAAAGATTATTACCTGAATTACAGATATTTACAAAATGGCAGCACTGATATGGGTGGGATGTGAAATGTGTGGACTTGAGTTCTAAGACTTGTTCAGAGTTATGAAAATTGTTACATTTGAATGTCCTTTTCTTGAGTAAATATAGATGTCAGGTTTAGCTGGGAAGGTAAAGGCACATATTCAAGGCCCTAATGTTTAAGGTTGATCCCAGCGCTCAGAAGGTATTTATGGTGCTGTAGTCACACTTAGAGCTGAATGCCGTGAGGTCACAGCTGTAACAGTGACTATTTTGTTTCATTCTGGGCCCACTGGCTTTATATTCTTGTTATGGTTTGGAGGCTACAGGCTGTTGGATGTTATGAGTCACTTTTTGCCTTCCTCCTCCCAGCCTTTTTCAAATGAGAAGTCTCTTTTTTTAGAGCTGATTTTTTTTTTTTTAAGCAGTGATTTATGGGATGAGTTGTAGCATTCTTCTGAATTGCAGAGAGAATGTATTGGAAAATCTTCGTTTTGATGTCATGTATATGGACTGACTCACCAGTTCAAATCCTAGTCATATTAAGGTTCTCATAATTACTCAGGCATCTTCCTAAAATCAGATGCTTGCCTGCAGGTATTGGCTAGGTTTTGCACATCAGTGTTTTTCCGGGAACAGGGGACACTCCATCTGCTGTAACATGGCAGGCACCTTGGGTAACACGATGGGCTCCGGCCGCTGTTGACGGTTCCCGTCCTCCAATCTCTTCGTCTGTATCCCTCTGCTTTCAAGGTTGCCAGTGTTGATTTTCCTTCTTCTCAATCTTTTTGTGCTCCCTACAGAGGTCACCTACTGTCATTGCCTGTGCACCTTTCTTTCTGCTGAGAGGGTCAAAAGCTTGTGACGTCTCAGAAGCAGCAGTTGCTTCAATTTGTTGGTGATGATAATACATAGCTCTCTCGAAGGGGAGACTCTTAAGTGGGAATTCATGTGTGAGAACACAGGAGTGGGGCTTGTACATATATGGCCCTTTCTTCAGGACTCAATGCGGTATTAATGTTCATAAGCACTTAAAGACCAGTAAAGCGGGGAAGGGCTGAGATGTTGGGCTGTAAAGTCAACGACAACAAGCAGCCTTCTTTTGGGGGAGGGGACTGGGGAGGTGGCTCTTTAGTTTTGCTGCTGCTGAATATTGTGCAAAATGAAATGTGCTCTGAGAATCACAAATTGAGATCCTTCTTTACCAAGCATTTTGTGTGATAGGTATGAGAAGTCAGGGGAAAAAAAGACCCAAGATAGTGAGCACAGAAGCAGTCTGTGATTGATAGTGTTAAACAGATCTTTCCCTTCTGGGCTGCTGGTTTTTAAATCATATTTTTTTGCTTATTAGGTTGGAAACTTTCTGTGTCCCCATGAAAAGATTGAAAACTGCCTGCCAGATCCAAATCAGCTCTGTCGGCACCAGAGACAGCAATTCTTTGCATACTTGTCTGCAGTTATGCACAATTAGAATTTTTTTTACTGAATTATCTGGTTCGTCAAGTCAGGTATTTTCCTGGTTTTTTTTTTTTTTAATTAGAGGAATACTAAAACTTTTTAAAATTATGAAGTAAAGAATTCATATGTAAATATTGGTCCAGTTCAGTGTGGGCTGGTTCATACCCCCAGACTCAGGTCTGAGCCGCTGGCTGAGGAGGGAGGTAGTTCATGCATCTGACTTCCCTGTGGCCGCTTGGTGCTGGGCAGGGATGCTTTCTCCTAAAACCACAAGCAGTCTCTCGTGTCCTGACCACGTGTCTTACCAGTGTAGCTCGCCATGTGTCAGGCATTTATGAAACGTCCTGTTAGTGAGGAGAGACCCACCCATCCCAGTTTTCGTGCTGCCTGGTCTTAATCCTGCCTTCGTGGCTTTGTTTTGGCTGTTCTCTTCTGTTGGCAGAGCCTCCTGTCAGGACTTCTTCACTCTCGGGAAAATCATGAGCACCCGCTCAGAGCCATGTCCCGTTTCTGGCCCGAGTGTCATGTCCCTGAGAAGATGAGGGTGACGTGGCTCCAGTGAAGGGTGGGGGGTGGTGTGTGTGGCTCCAGCTGACGCTTCCGGGACAGTTTACCTGAAATGAGAAGTATAAACTGTGTTGCTAATTAACCTTATCAGAAGATTCTAGGTCTTGATGAGTAAAGTAATATAAGTAAAGATTACGTGCTTTGTTGCAACTAGAGCACATCAGGTCATATCAGTGTCACGAAGACACAGATGACAAGATCTGTATCTACAGGATCGCACCTTCACAGAGGGTGAGAGCCGTAGCAAAGCCCAGTGGTGTCAGTGGCCAGAATGGGTGATTTGGAGTTGGCCAGACGCGTTAGGAAGGACGGGTTCACCCCAGAGCCGTTGGTCTCGGGGGCTGGATTTAGTGGAGGGGGCACAGAAAGCACCAAGTCCATGTTTCACTCGTGGGTGACCTTCTGTGCTTCCCGAGCCTCTTTGGGTCTTTCTCTAAGTCTTCTTTGTGGAGATTTGTGTGCAGATCTTGAGAATTGTCATGTATGTCCTCTGTGGAGTCTTCCTCCAGATCTTCATGTGTGGGGAGGGTGTCCCCCGCTGTCAGATTGGGTTAAGGACCCTGCCTTTGGGACAGTTGTGGGGATCAGTGATACAGGCACAGTGTCTGCTCCGTAAACATCCATCCCCGCACTTCCCCCGAGGTGCTGTCACTGGGCCAGGGTTTCCCAGCCCCTGCTTTGTCTCTGTGGTTTGAGTTACAGGGATTGTGAGAGCGGCCCTGGGAGAAAAGCAGGGGGCCCAGTGTGGGTGGGGAGTGTGGGGTGGGGAGGGCGTCTCTTAATAGTTGCTGCCTGGACACTTACCCTGCCTGGGGCAGCTTCAGAGCTGTGAGGCCTCTTTTTTTTTTTTTTTTTTTAATGATAAATCTTCCTTTCTGGTGGACTCTGTGTCAATACCCCTGGAAACCCCCTTTTCAACCCTTTTACTTTTCAAGAGAAAAGGAAGGGTGTCCTAGGTCAGACTCCAGCCCAGGTGTGTCTGCCAAGGACGACCTGTTAGGTCAGTCATTGAATCCGGGACCATGTGTGGATCTCCGCTCAGAGTCCTTGCCGGCGCCTCGTGAAGGCAAGGCTGACCTCCACTGGCCCTGACTCTGGAATCTTCCTCCTGGAGCTGCATGTTCCCCCAGCCCTCAGTGTGTGTGGAGAGGGCTCAGCTAGCTAGCTTCTCCTCGTTTCCCACGACAGAGGACGTGTATGCCACTACGGGCCGCACAGGTGGGGCTGCGTGAGCCCAGGCAGCTCTGAGAGGCCAGGTCAGAATCAGGCTCGCTGTGGCCCTGACGCCGGGGCTCGGTGCACCCCCCACCCCCCCGCCCAGCACTCACCACAGGGCCTGGGCTTTTACCCTTTACAGTCACCTGGGGTTATGTCGGTGGTTCCGTGTGGGTTTGTGAGTGTGAGTGGGCTCTTCTCATCGGTTTTCGTAAGCTGCTTCTCTCTTCCCTCCTGGCTGCGCTAGGTCTTTGTTGCTGCCTGCAGGCTTTCTCTGGTTGTGGTGCGTGGGCTTCTCCCTGCGGTGGCTTCAGTGGCTGTGGAGCGCAGGCTCTAGGGCGTGCAGGCTTAGCTGGGGTGTGGGCATGTGGGATCTTCCTGAACCAGGGATTGAACCCTTATTCCCTGCTTTGGAGGCAGATTCTTAACCACTGGACCACCAGGGAGCCTTTGTGCTTCAGTGAAACCTAAGCTGGTTCTTTTAAAATAAAAACTGGAGATAATCTGAAGCGCCTCCCCCAGCCCCCTGCCATGAACTTGTGTGTGTGTGTATGTGTGTGTGTGAAGCCTCTCAGTTGTGTCTGACTCTTCGTGACCCTGTGGAAACTATACAATCCGTGGAACTCTCCAGGCCAGAATACTGGAGTGGGTAAGCCTTGCCCTTCTCCCAACCCAAAATTATGTATAATAACTATTAATACTTGAGTAACAGCAGGTAATAGGACGGAGCTGTGTATGGATGTGTGCTCAGCTTCTTCTGACTCTTTTCCTCCCCGTGGACTGGAGCCCATCAGACTGCTCTGTCCATGGGATTCTCCGAGCAAGAATACTGGAGTCGATTGCCATGTCCTCCCGCAGTGGATCTTCCCAACCCAGGGACTGAACCCAGGTCTCCTGCATCTCCTGCATTGCAGGTGGATTTTTTACCCCGAGCCACATGGGGAGCCCATGAGGTAATCTTTAAGGAGCTGTTTAAGCAACGGTGCAATTCCACTAAACTTAAGTCATTAAAAAACACCTATTTAAGTCCGAGGAAAAATCAACTTGCCAGGGTGGAAACTTTTTCACTATGTACATAGTAATGTATCTCAGGCCCACACTTTACTGTTGCAGTGCTGTGTCCTGCAGGGACATTCTGTCAACATGAGATTTGGTGTTTGGGTGGTTTTGTTGTTTCATTCTGCCGTTAGCTCAAGTGAATACAGTCTTCCTGCAAATAGTGGGGCTAGTCCTCCCCCACCAAGCCCCAAAATGACTTGGAACAAATGAGAAATAGCACTTGGAGTCATTTTGCTGTTGATACCAGAGTCCAGACTTTAAGAATTTTTTTTACTTGTACGTAAGTTAATATGAAAAGAAAGTAGAATTCTGCCTCCTCTGTTTCTATGGTGATGAATTATTATTTAGCTGTTATACTGGTAAGGAATAATATAGGCATCTGTAATGCCTGTTGGTGTTTTAGAATTTCTTCCCTGTTATTTGGAAGACCTGGCTCTGGACACAGGGATGAAAATAACGTTGATTTTGCTTGTTTCCTTCATGACTTGTTGAATTTGACACAGGTAGGATTCTGGTTGAAATCTCTCCTTTATGGAAAGTGTCTTAAGTAAAACACACTTTCTGAAAGTGTTGTGCAATGTTCTATCTCCCATGGATGCAGAGGAACAGAGCCTTGGGGAAGGAATGTGGGCAGAGGTTCCTTGGAGGGACTGCCATTCTGGAGGTGACAAGTGTCTACTGTGGCAGGTGCTTTGCACAGGAAGTAAACTCGTGGACTGGCTGTGTGAGTGGGGTTGTAGGGCAGTCTGACCACTATCACTCACTCTTTCTGTTCAAGATTTATTTTTCGGCTGTGATGGGTCTTCGTTGCTGCGTGCAGACTTCCTTCAGATGCAGGAAGCAGGGGCTCCCCTTCGTTGTGGTGTGTGGGCTTCTCTTGTTGCGAAGCAAGGGCTCCAGGGTGCACGGGGCTCAGGAGCTGTGGCTCATGGACTCTTGTAGTTGTGGTGCATGGGCTTAGTTACCTGCAGCATGTGAGATCTTCCCAGACCAGGGATCAACCTGGTGTCCCTTGCATTTCAAGGCGGATTCTTAACCACTGGACCACCAGGGATCCCCTGTCAGTTATTCTCGAAAGATGATGTGAGGTGGGAGCAGTATTTAGAACACTAGCATTTCTTGAATAGAAGAGATGAAATAAACCTTGTATATCTCATGGTGTCTTAAGGCTTTCAGCTGCTTTCATGTTGACATTTTTTTACTCCTTTGAAAGTATTTTCTAGGAAAATGACATTAGCTTCTTTGTATAGATGAGGAGACTTCAAACGAATAGAAACTCACGAGCTCTAGAATATTGGCTTCGTGACACATTTCCACCATCACGAGTTAACTGAACCATTGGGTAGCTTTCTTCTGAAGCAGGATGGGGACCCCGTCTTCTATGAGATCAGCAGCAGGAGCTCTGGAGTCCGGGGGGCTTCTAGGAGGGTGAGCAGTGGGCAGCCTCCTCCCCAGCAGCCTGTTCCTGTCAGAGAAAATCATTCATCTTTCCCTTGCACAGGGTTGTAATGGGTGGAGGCTTACGCTGCACATTTTCTTTTCTGTCTGCCTCTAAATTTATATTTAAGATTGAATCTGTCATCTCGGGGATGGATATGTGGGTGTTCACCATACACTTCTGTTTTCTGTATGTTTGAAATGTTCCTGTTTCTCGTGGAAGATGAACAGCATCCTTTAGAATCAGGAGACTGGATCAGGTTCATCAGAAATCTTCATCGTTTTGCTCAAGAGATGATGCTGTTAATTCTTGTGTTGTTTCCTGGAAAAATATTTTACTTGAGCTTCCAGGAATAACCTCTTCAGTGTCTCTACAAGAGTGACCTCTCTCCGAGCTTCCTATTACTAACTAAGATGATGGCGAGTCTGTTTAAGCTGCCACCAATCACTGACAAGGTGATCAATGTTAGGTCTTTTAAGCAGAGTGCTTTTCTTCTAAGCGGAGTGCCTGTCTGATGACCTCCAGGCCTTGCAGAGATGGGGGCCATGTCTGATGGATGTGAACCACCCGCTCTTGGTCCCCAGAGAACTGGAGTTTTGTCGGGAGGAGTGGACAGTGCATAACTCGGGCTTTTAAATCAGATGTTGCAAAGTGATGTCTTTTTTTGTCATGAACAGAGTGTGTTACCTGTCTGTGGGGGAGGACACTTACATGTCTCAGGGCACCACTCCCTGATTGCTCACCTGTGCTAAGCACTGCATCAGGTGTCTACATAGATCGCTTGTTTTTTGAAGGACATTTGTCTCACAAAAAGGGAAGCACGTTAGCAAGCATGCCTGGGGTCCCGTGGCTGAGTGGTGGGTGCCAGTTGGCTGGTTTGCCCTGGAAGCCCTCTCAACACCAGCCTCCTCAGTTCTGTCTCCTGACTGGACATCATCCTCATGGAGTGAGCCAGGAGTCCAGCTCACAAATGGAGTATGGAAGGAGATACCAAGTTTTTGGTATGTGTGGTGACTTCTCTTATTTATGTATTTACTTTCACATACCCTAATGATATGTTTTTTTCACCTGATGTAACAGTTAATTACCAGCCATTACTGGTACAGAGTTCCATGAAGGATATTTTAGGAACCTGTAGTCTCAAAAAAGAGCCTTTGTTTTCATAACTATAATGTTCTTAATAATGTTGTTGGGATTGTGGCTTTCTTTTGTTTCTTATTTTTAGATCCTTGAGTGGAAGCTATTTAGTGATTACTCATAATTGTGAAAATAATCTAGCAATTATAGGAACTTGTTAGGACAAATCTGTGTTTTCCTTTCTTTTATGTAAATAAAAATATTAATCCAAATAAATGTTGGCAGGAATGACCATGTGGGTAAGATTTTTATGTGATGTGGCCATCTTGAGATATCTTCTCAAGACTTTTCTAGAGCACTTATCTTTATTCTCAGTACTTGAACCCTCCCCATTCCCTGATTGTTCCCATTTGAACCAGAAATTTGAATCCACGTGTCCAAGATGGCACTTGTGTGTGTGTGCATGTACTGTCGTACTGGTTTGCTGTGAGAGGGGCTGTTTGAACACTCATTTTGGAAAATTTCCAGTCTTGGTCAAAAAACCTGTAACTCCTTACTGCTGCTACTGCTGGTAAGTCTCTTCAGTCGTGTCTGACTCTGTGCGACCCCATAGACGGCAGCCCACCAGGCTCCCCCATCCCTGGGATTCTCCGGGCAAGAACACTGGAGTGGGTTGCCATTTCCTTCTCCAATGCAGGAAAGTGAAAAGTGAAAGTGAAGTCATTCAGTCGAGCCCAACCCTCAGCGACCCCATGGACTGCAGCCTTCCAGGCTCCTCTGTCCATGGGATTTTCCAGGCAAGAGTACTGGAGTGGGGTGCCATTGCCTTCTCCGGTAACTCCTTACTAGTAAAGGTAAAAATTCTAGAGAACATGGACTATTCTGTCTCCAGATCATTTTTATGTATTTATAATCACACCTGTTCTGTTAGC
This sequence comes from Capricornis sumatraensis, assembly GCF_032405125.1. NCBI lineage: Eukaryota > Metazoa > Chordata > Mammalia > Artiodactyla > Bovidae > Capricornis > Capricornis sumatraensis. The sequence goes on from NC_091083.1 coordinate 49,579,753, forward strand.
AATGAAGGCCATCCGTCTTGGCCTAGTCAGGCCACGCTTATAGAATTAAGGGAAACAAGATAATTTCCAGCTTGTTTTAAGTCTAAAGCTGCTAGCTATCTTCATAATAACCCAATCTTAAAAATGATACGATTAGACTTTTAGTGAATGAAGTTAATTTGGTTATCTGCGGTTGAATCATTTCACTGCATTGTGAATTAACTTTTTTTGATTTCTTCATGATATGGAGTCAGTCCAGAAGGTAGGCTGTAGCCTCCGACCAAAGCATTAACGTTGTTACTTGTAACTTGAGACCAACTCTGAGATGACAGCCATACCTTTTGTTTAGCTCCTGCTTTCTACCTTGTTCTTGAGTCCCTGTTGGTCTTCCCGTGTTCTTTCCACATCCCTGCTCCGTCCTTCTTCTGTTCTGTTGTCTTTCCGACCCATTGTGGATGTGTGTGGGGGAGAGAGGGTTCTCACTGCTGTGACTTTCTGATAACCTGTGGAAAGGACTTTGTTTTTGAGCAAAACACCTCTAAATGAACCTCCAGTCACCTGAATATCATGGTTTTGTGGACTGTCTGTGGAAATTTTTAATTGTTTTTTGTGGGGTTTGGCTGACCTCTCTGCCCCACCGATTATTCCTCCCATTCTGTGTACTCAAACTCTGTAAGCCTGGTCAACACTGTTAGATGCAAAATAATGAACAGAGCGCTGCCACACAAATGCTTTCCCCGTCATTTCAGTGTGGATTGTTTCTGCTCCTGTGGTGACCCTGAGGATTCTGGCCTTTGTTTGGAAGCATCTCACATTGGGGTGATATGGAATGTGAAATCGGCTACAATGTTGTTATCACTTACAAGCGGACAACAGATACTTTCATCTGAGCAGCAGCTGAAAATTAGGGCATGCTCAGTTTGAATGGTGGATGACATTTTTGAAAAATGCATCTGGCTTTCGTCACACCTTGAAAGCTGTGCTTATATTGTTTTCTGTGTTGTACTTAGAATTTCTATAGTTCCTAAAGGATATATTTACTTATTTTAAGGAGATAAATTATTTTACAGTAAAATACTCTCTGGGGATTTAGGTGGAATAGGTTTGCCATGGCTTCCCTCTGGTGGCTCAGTGTAAAGAGTTCGCCTGCGCATTGAAGCATGTATACTATCATGTAGGGGGCGAGTTGCCAGTCTTATGTTCAATGCAGGATGCAGGATGCTTGGGGCTGGTGCACGGGGATGATCCAGAGGGAGGATGTGGGGTGGGAGGTGGGAGAGGGGTTCATGTTTGGGAGCTCATGTACACCTGTGACGGATTCATGTCGATGTATGGCAAAACCAATACCGTGTTGTAAAGTTAAATAAAGTAAAAAAAAAAAAAAAAAAAAGAATTCGCCTGCTGATGCAGGAGACGTGAGTTCAGTCCCTGGGTCTGGAAGATCCCCTGGAGAAGGAAATGGCAACCCACTCCAGTGTTCTTGCTTGGGAAACCCCATGGACAGAGGAGGCTGGCGGGCTACAGCCCACGGGGTCATTAAGAGTCAGACACGACTGAGTGAAGCTAACACTACCCTCTTGCACACAGGTTTGCCATGCTGTTCACTGTTTAATACCAAATATAGTAGGCTCTTAAGTGGCTGACATGCCACATCACCTTGCAGGTGTGTACTTGGGGGGAAGTTGTATGTGTGTAGGTGCAAACACACACATACACACGTATATATAACTGGTTCAGTCACCTTTGATTGCAAAGATGGGTAGAGATTGTTTTTACCACATGAGAGCTTTTGAATTGTTCTGTTTCTTAAGCATTTATTTCATTTGCGGTTTATTGAGTGAAGCTGTGTTAGATGCTGTGGGAGTGATGACAGCTGTTTTTATAAAGACAGGACACAAGCTGGTGGGAAGTTCAGTATCCACCAACAGTAGTTGAGAAGGGGCGCCTGTGAGGCCGTGTGGAATCAGCTGCCCAGTGAGTGGTGGCACCAGGGAGGGCTCTGAGTCAGAGGAGGGAGCCGCTGGGCACCCTCTTGTTTTGCCCAGGCATCTGTGTTTGGGGGTGCCATCCCAACCCTGCTCCCCACCTGGCTGCCTCTGGCTGAGGCGTGGGACTGGGCTGGGCTCAGGTAGGAGGCCCATGGGATCGTGGCACTGGAGCCTCTCCTGGCTTTCAGAGGCCCGTGAGTGCTTGTTCATGTTCTCCATGTGTCCTTCCTCTCCCCCTGCCCCCTGTTTCTCCTCTGGATCTGTGCTCATGGCCTGTACTCATGGCAAGCCCTCTAGTTGCTTCCAGCCTGGAGACCAGTGCTTATCATGAGGGACCTGCCTGTGGGGGTGGTTCCTGGGGGAGCACAATGTCCCTTTGTCTTGTGGGCCTGGGGGAGCACAGTGGCTCTGGCCTTGTGCTTGAGCTTAGGCACTTGTTCCTAGCCCCCTGCCCAGTCCCCACAGGGTAGGCCGTGGCCTGCATGCTGGGTGGCCACCTGCGGAAAGCCAGTCTGTGACTGTCACTGCCCTTGACACTTACTTGCACAGGTGGTGACACTCGGTCCCCGTGGACAGTCAGGCTTTGCTTCACCATCTGTGTGTTCTCTCCTGTGGAAAGCAGGCCATTTACTGTGGTTACCTGGGAGGCTGACTGCCTGCCCCAGCTCCCACTTTCAGAAGAGTGGTCTTGGGTGGGACCAGGGTGTGGGTCTCCAAGTGAGTTCGGTGCAGCTGGCTAGCCTGTGGGAGCTTGGGGCCTCCCCATCCACTTGGAGCTAACTGTACATTTCTTGGTACAAGACTGTCAGAGAAGAAGGAAAAGAAGTAGATGGTAGGAAATTCTAGTTGAGTCTCGGTGCTGGGAGTATTTGGGATAGGTAATAGCATCCTAGGCTTTATGTTCAACTTTCCTAGGTACAAAAGGAATAATTGTGAACAAATGGCCAGCTTGAAGAAAATGGAAATACATAATTGCATTGTGTGAACTTTTATTTCAAATTTATTATCCCCTGGGTGGCTTAGATAGTAAAGAATCTGCCGGCAATGCAGGAGATCCGGGTCTGATCCTTGGGTCAGGAAGATTCCCTGGAGAAGGGAATGGCTACCCACTCCGGTATTCTTGCCTGGAGAATCCCATGGACAGAGGAGCCTGGCGGGCTATAGACAGTGGGTTCTCAAAGAGTCGCATACGACTGAACAACTAACACTGTCACTTTCCCATTAATGCAGAGGAGGAGCACTAAGAGCTGGGTTTCTCCCCTGTCCAGCCTGCAGGCAGGGAGCCCAGTAGTGATGGGGGTGGTGATGCCAGGTGTCCGCCAGCCTCAGTAGTCACTGTGGGTCCTTATACGTTCAAAGCTGGGGTGGAGCCTGGGCCTTGGGAGAGGCAAAGGGGACTTCTCTGAGGGGTCTGCCCCCGACTGCCGACTTGTGCCAGCACTCCGTGTTCAGGAAGCAGGGATGCTGAGCCCAGGGTTGGCTTTGTGGTCTGTTCTGGGCAGTAGATCCCATGAGAGAGAGGCTCAGCTCTTGTTTCTTTCTGACGCTCGCATATTTCACCTGGTTCCTGTGGTTGATGGTTTCCAGGGAGATGGTGTGGGGCTTGCTCAGGGGAGAAGCAGCTTTTCAGGTGTGGTGGGAGTTCGGTCATCCCCGCCTGGTCACATGGTGGTCAAGACTTAAACTCTACAGACTTTTTAGGAAAAATACAGAATCCTGTGAACACCTGTGTATGCGTTTCTACTGAAAAGCTTATTCATATACCACAGTGTTTTCTGGAACTGTTAATATTGTTTTCCCTATTAGATGGGATTGTTAGTGGACTTGTACTATTAAAAACCTTGTTCTAGATTGTATAGTTACTGCTTACCCCTTCCCACTCTTCTTTCCCTGAAAAAAGCACCAGTTACAAATGAAGCTAATAATGAAACAGAGGTCACAGATACATAACATAGTGTATTAAAATATGTTAAAATATGTATGTATACTTTATACAAGTCATCAAAAAGGAAAATGAAGACTGAGAGGACCCATGGTGCAGAAGTGTTGCTATGATGTGACCTGAGTCTTCAGAGCTTTGTGTTACTTTCTCAAGGTCAGCTTCCAGGCGGGTCTCTTCACCAACCCCGGAGAAAAAAGTGAAAGATGGAAAGGTGATTTTGGCATTAGCCAGTCATAATTCAACAGACTTGTTATAAGTTGATAATTTAAAGCATTTCACAGTTATAAAAATTTGCTAACATACTTTTTTTTTTTTACGTTTTCTTACTATATGTTTATTCAGGAGTCTGTGACAACTCGCTGACTTCTCTGCTATCCTGAATTACAGTGTGTTGGATTAGGAGTCGTAATTCCTTCTGCTTTAATATTTATTGAAAAGTTCCCTGTATATTTTTAGATGTATATTTGGTACAGTTTAAAATGTTTGATACACTACAATTTTAAAACGTCACAAGTATTATAGGATATAAATTGATATTTTTAGAAAGTAAATAAATATAAAAATTGGGACAAAGATTTTAAAAAATTATCTGTAATTTTACAGTTCAACATAATGCCAAAACATTTTATTTCTCCATATCATTTGAATTAATCCAGAACTATAACTAAGTGGTGAAACAAGGTTGATGCTGTGTAATTTATAACAATATGTTGCATGTATTGTTGTGTTATTTTATTGAGGGAGTCATTCACCACATGAAACAGGCTTTTGTTCTTTCTAAGTAAAAGCAAGGTTCACAGTTAAATCTCTTTCTTGGGCTCACAGGAGGTAAAGCTGGCAAAGACCCATGATCAGGATTGCTGACTGAATAATTTTTAGTCAAGAACTCACAGAAGTTCAGTGGACTTCCCCAAACTAGTTCTCCTTTTCTTCCCCCTGGAGCAAAATAAACTTGCTAGGAACTTATATTGTGTCTTATAAAGGTCTGTCTATCACAAAGCTCTGTGCTTGGTTAAAGAAAAAAAGGCAGAAGAAAGTTTACACGTTAAGATGCCTCTGAATTGACCTATGTTAAAAACACAAAAGCTTAATCCTTTTGATTTTGGATGTTAACCCTTTATCAGATAAAAGGATTGTAAATAATTTCTCCTGCTCTATAGGCTGCTTTTTCAGTTCATTGATGGTTTTTCCTGCTGTGCAGAAGCTCTTCAGATTAGTGTATTCCCACTCAATTTTGCTTACATTGCCTGTGCTCTTGGTGTTCTTATCCAAGAAATCATTGCCAAGATCTTGGTGAAGATCTTTTCCTCTGTGTTTCTTTTAGAAACTTCCAGGCCTTACAATTAAGCTTTTAATTCATTTCAAGTTAAATTTTCTGAGTGGTCATTTTTCTGCTTGTAGTTTTCCAGTTTCCCTAATGCCACTGACTGAGGACATACAGTTCAATAGCAAAATAACAAATAAGTCAATTAAAAATGGACAAAAGACCTGAAAAGACAGTTTTTCAAAGAGAACATATAAATGTTCAACAGGTACGTGAAAAGGCATCCACATCCCTAATCATCAGGGAAATGTGGATCAGACCACACTGAAATATCACCTCACACCTGCCAGAATGGCCCTCATCAAAAGGACAACAAATAACAAGTGTGGGTAAGGGTGTGGAGAAAAGGGACCCTGTGCACTGTTGGTGGGAATGTAAATTGGTGCAGCCACAACGGAAAACAGGATGGAGGGTCCTCAAAAAGTTAAAAACAGAAATACCGTAAAATCCAGCAGTTCCACTCTTGGGTACCTATTTGAAGAAAATGAAAACACTGGCTTGAAAAGATAAGCACCCCCATGTTCATAGTAGCATTGTTTACAATAGCCAAGACATAGAAGCAATGTAAGTATCCATCGATGGATAAACGGATAAAGATGTGTGTGTATGTGTGTATACACACGTGCACAATGAAAAGAACAGAAAGAATAGGATCCTGCTCTCTGTGACAACATAGACGGGGATTATGCCAAGTGAAATTGTCGTCGTTTAGTTGCTCAGTCGTGCTCATCTATTTTGTGACCCCCGTGGACTGTAGCCCACCAGGCTCCTCTGTCCATGGGATTTCCCAGGCAGGAATAATGGAATGGGTGCCATTTCCTTCTCCACGGGATCTTCCCAATCCAGTGGTTGAACCTGCGTCTTCTACATTGCAGGCAGATTCTTTACCACTGAGCCACCTGGGAAGCTTCAGTGAAATTAGCCAAAGACAAATACCGTATCATGTTTATACAGTTATATTTGTCAGTTGATGCTTTCGAGCTGTGGTGTTGGAGAAGACTCTTGAGAGTCCCTTGGACAGCAAGGAGATCAAACCAGTCCATCCTAAAGGAAATGAGTCCTGAATATTCATTGGAAGGACTGATGCTGAAGCTCTAATACTTTGGCCACCTGATGGGAAGAACTGACTCATTGGAAAAGACCTTGATGCTGGGAAAGATTGAAGGCAGGAGGAGAAGGGGACGACAGAGGATGAGATGGCTGGATGGCGTCACCGACTCGATGGACATGAGTTTGAGTAAACTCTGGGAGTTGGTGATGGACAGGGAGGCCTGGTGTGCTGCAGTCCATGGGGTCACAAAGAGTTGGACACAACTGAGCGACTGAACTGAGCTGATTCTTGTCACTTACACCTTGGAAAGTTGGGGGAGGAACTTGATCCTTTAGGCCGGGCTTCTCAGCCGCAGCTGGTGGATGCCTAGTGCATGCATTGTGAGACGTTGAGTGTCATCACTGCCTCCTGCCCTCAAGTGCCACGAGAACCCTCGCTCGCAGCACTCTGCCCCTGGCCGAGAATCACTGCTGCTGCTGGCACGTGAGGCATGCAGGTTACACTCCCCAGTCAATAGCTATTTCTAGTTTCTGGAAATCTGGTTGTGTGACATAGTTCAGTGTAGGTGTTTGGTTAGACAGACACACACGCCTCGCTGTCCAGACCTCAGTGTGTGTGTTTTACAGAGATGCAGCCCTGCTGATGCCTGGATCCTGCACGTTTGTGTGGCCGTGGGCACGTGTGCTTCTGCCTGGGTGTGTCTGCCTTGACGTTTCCACTTCTGGGGGGCGGCTCCCCGGGGGGAGCTCTGGGCTCGGAGGTCCCAGTCCCCCTGCAGACTTCCTCACTTCTCAGTGAGGGTGGAGGGTGACCCCACCGCCCTCCGCCATGTTCCTTTGCTGTCCCAAACCAGGTCCAGTGTGTGGGTGGTTTCCCTTCTGGCCTTTCTATTTGTTAATCAGTTTAGTTGCTTCCTTTACCATCCCTGAGTTTCCCATACTTTTTTAAAGCTGGATGTGGAATTACAAGAGAAATGCAGCCTGTGCCTGGGCAGTGAGGGGCACAGCTGGCCATTTAGAAGGAGAGTTTGGAGCAAACAGGGCAGCAGTTTAGGGTGATGGGCGGCCCTGGGGAGATGGGGCCCTGGTGCTGCGGAGCAGGAGGCCAGGCCTGGGCCCGGGGCGCCTGGAAAAGTGGTGGGTGGGAGGTGGGCCTCTGGGTGACAGCGCTTCTCTGGGGAGGACGAGCCTGCAGACAGGGGTTGGGTGGAGGGAGAGCCGAGAGACCAGGAAGGCTCCCAGAGGACCTGGGAGCCCTAGGGGGTCTTGGGCTCATGCCTATGGGTGTCGTCTATACCTGGTCTTGGGGTGACCACCCCACACAGGACATGGTTCCTGGGCCCCTGCTCTGGGACCCTGTGCCCTGAGATCGGGTTCATGATTGGAGCCCATTGGGAGCATGGTCCCCAGGTTGTCTGATTGCATTTTGAAGCAGCCATACTGGGGGGCCAGGCGCTGGTTTCCTTCTTCAGTCCCACGTGTCCCTTCCTCTCTGGTGCTGGGTGATGGGCGGGCTGGAGTTAAGGGTGGAATCCGGAGAGCCCGCCTCAGGCACACTGGCTCCAAGCTGAGGGAGGGGGAGGGGAGAAACGCGCATTTTCACTTAGACACTGGGTCCTCATGCAAGAGAAAAGCATGGGATTTTTGCCAGATTGTTGAAATATTCTAACTATGCTCACTTTCATCATCATTATATGGGAGCTGGGAGTGAAAGTAGCTGAGGGAAGGGAAACATTTAGGAGAAGTTCAGGTTATCACTTGTGTTCTGATTCTGGGGTTTTGTCTGAAAATGCCACTTTTATTTTTGGTAGGATGCTTTTTAGCACTTGTGCTACAGCATTTGGAACTCTGTATTTTTGTGATATGTTCGCTGGGAGGTGTTTAAAATTAGATTCCTAGAAATCAGCTGTGGAGCGCGTGGCCACACCTCGCACCTGGCAGGGAGCCCGTCCGGCGGCAGTTCCTGGTGTTTGCAGGATGCCCAGCACCCGGGGTCTTCTCTGGGTCTCAGGATGAGCATGGTGTCCTTACAGCCCCTCCTTGAGTGAGTCTCATGGCCCTCACGGCCGTCAGGCGGGTGTGTGTTTTCACTGTTGTCCTGCTTCTTCCCCTGAGGGTTACTCTTCCTGCAGTTGCGAACAGGAAGGAAAGGGGCATCTTCCTGCAGACTCCGAGCTCAAGCTGAGCTGCCCTGGTCACTTCTGTGCATTTCTGGCTTCAGAGGGACCCGTCCTGGAGTTTGCTTTTCTGACTCCCCTGGTTCACTTTGCCCTGGTGTTATTTCTGAAGGCTGTTTCTTTGCCTTCAGTTTTGAAAGCTGTGGTTTGGCTTCCAAGATGATGAAAGGGTGGTGAATAGGGCGTGGAAAGAAGGAGCAGGAGGGGCTGGCCGGATTCTCTCTGGACTGTAGTTAGTAGGAAACGACTCAGAAGAAACATCAAAATGGGTCAGTCCCAGGAAGTCCTGGGGGCATGTGGGACCACCTTAAACCTAACCCCTAACCCTAACTCCTAACCCCTAAATCTAAACCTAACCCTAACTCCTAACCCCTAACCTCCCCAACCCCTAATCCTAACCCCTAAACCTAACCTCTAGCCTCTTACCAAACCCCAAACCTAATCCCTAACCCTAACAGGGCTGTTTGGCCTTGTCGCGGGGTAGAGAAGGAACACCCTCGGTGTGAGACCTGAGCCGCATCTTGGCAGACTCTGACCATGGCTTAGCTCGGTTCTCCTCGTGCCTGGTCGGAGCTGGGACAGCTGCTCTCAGACCCGCTTTACTTTCTCCATGAACTTGAGCACGTCAAAGATGTGGGAAGTGGTGGCTTGACCCCTCCCTCCTTAAAGCCACAGCCGCTGGGAGAGCAACAGCATCAGCAGAAGTCCAGGCTCCTTGGGGTGGAGCCTTCTTCCCGAGCTGCCTGGCACCCCCCTCACTTCTGCTGGCCTGGAATTGTCCGTGTGCTTCGCGCCTGTGGTCCCTGACGAGAGTCCGGGGAGACTTCTGCCACGCCCTCCACATAGGATGATTCTGCTGTTTCCCAGGAGCCTGCCATAGACCTTGCTCTTGTCCTCGTAGGAAACCAGAGACACCAAAAGAAAAAGCCAGGCGAGGCCGAGCTGTAAGAAACGGCTAATTATGTAGGAGAGGGAGTGGCGCTGGTTATAGAGTGTGCATTTCCTATGAGTAGACGTCATTACATGGAAATGCAGTGTTTATAAAGTCACATTTGAATATTTTGAGAAGAGCTTGGAGGAGAGATGCTGGTAAGTGTGACAGGCTTCTTGGGGCAGTGTCTGCACACGCACCGGCAGGACACTGTGTGTAGCTGGCAGGGCGGAGCACCCACTTCAGGCTCTCGGTTCTTCTTTTCTTTACTGTGAGAACCAGGACTGAACACTGTCCTGGGAGCCACACTGCGAGGGGCTGCTCTGTCTTCCTTCTACAGCTCTTCACTTCTCAGGACATTTGATGGCCCGTGTGTGCTCTGGGAAATCGATGTTCTGGGTAAATAAGTGCATCATGCCTGGTACATGTCACATGCTCAGTGGCTTTTAGCTGTTGTTAATTTTCTAGTTACATCTCTAATGTGCTGTCGTTCATTTGAAGAAAAGGGCATATGTGTATAACACATAGCAAACAATGTGGAAAGAACTAGAGCCTTTTCATGAGCCGAGGTTTCATTCTAACGAAAGCAGAAATGTGCTGGGAACCCCCCAGCAGTCAGGACGCACATGTGGCCCCCTAGACATTTTCACCATGCATGGTGCTACCTGCCCAGCTGCTGTGCAAAGGATTCCGATTGATCTGCCTTTTCTCCTCTTTCATCAGTGGTCTTTTTAGAGAAACCCTTAGTCGTCAGAAGAGCTCGATATGCGTGTGATTACCGGTAGCTGTGATGGACGCCGGGAGGCAGTGTCTGGGGGAGGTGCTCTGCTCTGGGTGCCCTGTGGGGGCAGCCCCCATCCCTGGCCTGTCCCTCAGCAGTGGGGCTCCTTTGGGGGACCCTCGCCTGAGCCCTCTTTGGGGGAGAGCAAGTGGCATGGCCTGGTGCTGGGTCCTCCCACAGAGCCTGGGCCCTGCTGCTGGCAGCTGTGACCCTGGCCCAGGAGACGCGTATGCAGGCATCTGTGAGCTCAGACAACAGGCAGGAGCCCTCCAGGAGGAGCCAGGACCTCCTCTGCTGAGCTGTGCCAGCTTCTTCCTTTCCCAAGGCCTTAACAAAGAGAACTTGGGCTTATGAACTAGCTGCAGGACCATCTGGTGTGCTTTTGGCATTGCTGGCCCTGCTAGCAGCCGCGTCCAGCTGCTGACCGGTAGGGGCCTGTGGCCCCATCCCAGTGGAGGACTTGGTGTTTCCGAGTCAGGAAGTTCAGGGATGGAGAGCATGCTGATTTTCCTTTTAATGTGTAACAGATGGTCTCTCCAGCAAGCTCAAGAGTGAGAGCTGTGGGACGACGGGCAGAGCCCTGGGTGTAGGTGGGGGACTGGGCGTGGGTGTGCTTTGCCTTATGTCCCACTTGCCCTTGAGGCCCACCTTCCTCGCCACATCTGCTCCGATGAAGACGCTGTGGGTCACAGGGCGTCCTGGGGTTTCCGTGCCTTTGGTTTTCACACAGTTTGGATGGTGTGTGGGACTTGGGCCCCCAGAGCTGGGAATTCCACCACCTCTTTCTGGGACCCAGGGTGACTGTTCGCACCGGGGACATGCTTGCTGACTTGGGGATTTCTTTAGGGTTTGTGCAGCTGTCTTTGTGGGAAGCCCTGATGCTTCTGCGCAGCCTGGAATGAAGATGTATCAGGAGGAGTGGCTGGGGGCCCTTGGACTTTCTCAGAGGCCTTGTCTTGAGGCTGGCACCTCAGTCAGAAGCCTCAGGGTGGCGTCTGTCCCCATCTCTCGCCCCCACCCCCAACAGTGGCTGCACAGCCTGGCCGAGCCTGGGGGGTGTGACCGAGGGGCTGCCCCGGGAAGCCACAGGGTCAGGCCTGGTCCTCTGCTCCGGCATGGTGTTGGCATTTCTGGTCTTAGCAACATTCTTCTTGAAAATTTTCAGTCTCTGACATCCAGATGTTGTCTTCTAATCAGAAATGAGTGGTTTCTGATAGGAGGAAACATGCATGGTGGGCCTCTGTGACGTGCCTACACTCAAATCTGGAAACATTCAGTCCTGGAGGGAGATGCTGGGGCCGCCGCCCCCTCCAGGGAGATGTCCCCCCGGAGGGGCCAGTCACGTGGCCCTGGGTTCCAGGTATTCGGCTCACACCGCATGTGGGGGGGAGCGTGAACCGTTTGTTAGAAGGAAACATTTGCTTGGCTCCAGAATGTGAGTGACTGTGGTCATGGCTGGAAGACTCCTCTACCCCGGGTGTGATGTCCATTTCACCACCTGAGGTGAAGACTGGGTGGCTGGTAGATTTCCCCCTGCCCCTTCTGACCACCCTCGGGCTCTGTGCCGCCTGCTGCCCACGGGTGCCCAGTGACATGCAGGCACCCCAGAGGGCGAGGAAGTGGTTACTGGGACACCTGATGTGCTGGGTGCTTCTGTGTTGTCCCCTCATGGCTGAGAGAGGCCTGGCTGCCCCAGCCTGTGGTGAGGGCCCCCGGGGCCATGGCATGGCAAGGGTTTGGGGTGTTCAGGGAGACACTCACAGTTTAGCAGGATGAAATCACAGGGCAGCCCGCACAGCACTGGCTAAGAAAGAAAGAGCAGGATCTGTGTTTCTGGTCGGGAACTGTGCACAAAGTGAAGAAACAAGACAAAAAGGTCATCTCCTGTGATCCTGTTTCCGTTAAAAAAAAACAGATGCACCTGTATAGGTTCGTGTGATTAGAGGCGCTGTGTGGAACGGTGCTGGGGGTGGGGGGTTTGGGGTGGGCCCAGAGGGGTGCTTTCCTGTTACTTCCCAATGATTTTGTTTCTCAAAGCAAATGGTGAAGTGAGATATAAGTGGTGGGTTGGCCTGGCTGTGGCGACGTGTGGGTGTCAGCCTGGAGCAGCATCGACTGCCGACAGAAGTCAGGGTCCCAGGTCGTGGGCAGGGGTGGCCGGGCTCCTGCCGCTCCTCAGGAAGGTCCTGCTGTTCTGTTGTGTCCCCATGAGTCCCAGAGCCCTTCTGTCTCGGTCTCTTTCACAAGTTGCTCGTCACTCATCCCTCACCGTCAGGTGGGGGTGCCCGTCTCGTTTGTCTAGCTGCTACATGCCCCACGATGCTTACATGGAGAGATTTTTTCTGTGCCAAGGGTGGTGTTTGGAAAATCCCCAGATTTTAAGATAAGGGAAATTTTGAGACTGTGAATTCATTTAAATGTTCCTAGTTGCTTTCAGGGCCCTGTGTTCTTATAGTATAAAGTGAAAGTGAAGTCGCTTAGTTGTGTCCAACTCTTTGCAGCCCCATGGACTGTAGCCTGCCAGGCTCCTCTGTCCATGGGATTCTCCTGGCAAGAACACTGGAGTGGGTTGCCATTTCCGTACCCTTTTGGGAAACTATTTTTTTAAAAATATATATTTTATTGGAAAGGCATTGAAACAGTTGAAGAAAAACTTGCCTCTTTTGTATAACATCCTCAGATGGATACTTATAATTGTAGCGTTCGCATACATTCTGCCATATCTTCTGTTTTTTAATGAACATTGTAGTTTATTCAGTCCATCATGTGGTCATTTCAGAGTTCTGTGGTGAGTCCCTTGAGCCGAGTGCTGGGTACAGAGACAGAAATGAGAGGCACCTGTGGACCCTGGTCTGGTGGGGCTGATGTGCCCAGATGAAGGGGCCGGGTTACGCTTGGGGGCCTGGGGCCTGGAGCTGGGTGGGGCTAAGGCAAAGGCTCTGGGTGTCTGTGCTGAGTGGGAGGGTTTCTGGGTGGATGTGGAGGTGGTGGGCCCCTCCCAGATGCAGAGTAAGGGCTCTTCCCACAAGGAAACCGAGTACCCTGCTGGGTGGACGTGACTGAGGCCCACAGTGCCGTCTCCGCCCCATCCGTGTGGCTGTGTTACTGGTGTGTGACAGGGTAGTGCCACCCCAGAATGTTGGTGCCACCAGGTCCCCTTCAGGGACTATGAGAAAGGCTTCCTCTAACTTCACATGCAAAGTTTAATGATTTTCTGCCAGAAAGAACCTGTTCTTCATTTATGCTAGAGGATCATTTGGCAAGTGATTTGGGATTTTGGCTTAACTTAAAAGTAAGTTAATTTTATCTCACAGTCCTCTGACATGACTTCTGATTTAATTATTCAAGGAGAATTTGGATAGCGCTCACACGCTGTGTTCTCTGGCTTCCCTCTAATTTGTGACATTTGCTCTGACATGGTGAAACTCTAACCCTGAGCATTGTTGCATAATGTGAGAAAAGAAAAGGTTGGTTCTCTGGTGCTTTGCTTTAAGGGAGTTACATTATTTTACATTTATTTAATTTTCTTCTTTTCCAAAATGAAGAATTATTTCCTACCAAATATAAACTTATCTGAAAATTAGCAAAAATAAATGTAACAAACTTTAAATGCATATATTTTAATTTGAGTTTTTGCTCTTTTTTTCCTGTCTTGCAGCCCCATTGCTCATGTTCAAGTTTGATTATGAAAAATAAATATTATTATTCACTAGCATTAATAAAGTGGTTTTCAACCTAAGGAATAGGTTGACTTCCAGAGGTGGAAATTCTGAACTATAAGGGTCCATGTGAAGTTTGGAAGTAAAAAGATGCTGTGTGCTGTGTGCCCCACCTCAGGAATCAGATGTCATTAGCTGAATTTCCAATTTCAAATAATTTGACAGTCTAACATACACTATTACAGCCCTATAAAATTCTACTTGTGTGTTATTTTTTTTTTCAGTTGCTTGACTTGATATGTCTAATGTATCATGAATTTTTTTAGTAATTGCTATAAAAATTAATGTGTTATAACCAAGTATTATAAAAGTAACAGCAAAGATAAAACTGCTCACCTGTCTTTTGTGACGAGGTCACCTTTTCTAAGAGTGTCTGCACATGCTCAGAGATGGACCCACCATCTTTCCTTGAGTCTCTGGTGATGTCATGTCTTCTGGTCCTTTGGGTCCTCACCTGTGCTGGACATTCAGCTCACACAGGGCCAGGGTCTCCTGAGCAATAAACAGTGTCACTCCAGCTTTTACACATCCCCTTTCCAGATGTTCTTGAGTCAGCATGAATGTTATTAATTCACTTTAATTAAAAAAATAATTATACCGTGTACCACTCCTAGGACGAAAGCCTAGTTGATTTAAAAAGTGAAATCGGAGTGCTGGATGGGAGAGCATGTGAAGGGGGAGGCTCAGGTGCCATGACTGAGTGCTCCCTAAGCTGGGCGTTTGGTTTACTCTTACGTTTGAAAAGTAGCACACTTGTTAACACAGGAAAGCAGAGGAGAAGCAGTCCTCAGCCCTCCTTCCAATGCGAGAGCAGCATCGTCAGTGTGTTGATGCTTCCTAGAGTTTGCTGTTCACTTTTTATCATGTGACAGGTACGTTGTTGTTCACGATGACTTCAGAAGCACTTGTGTTATTCAAAAGAGTAGGTGTTTATTATGGAAAATTGAATTTTTTTTGTTTAAAAATTACTGATAATCCCTACAAAGTCATTCATGTTCTATAATTATTTTGGTCTTCTTATATACTTAAGTGTTAGCTTTTATAAATAGTGAGTAATCTCATCAACACTGCTGGGTTTGGGGGTGGGGCAGTCGGGGGCATGCTGGCGGAGCCCTGGCTCAGACTCAGTCTGAGCTGCTTTTTGAGCTTGGGGTGCCCCTGGGTCAGGAGACCTGGAGTCAGTTCTGAACCTTGGTTTCCATGCTGATGCGAGCGTGTCCCTGGGTCAGGCTCGAGTGAGTCCCCTTGGCCAGTCCTCGCTTGTGGGAGCCCAGGCCTGTGGTTTCTCTGGGGAATCGTCGTGGAGGTGAGACCTGAGGCGGCTTGACTTCTGTTCTGTGGAAGGAACCTCTGCTTTCGGTTGTTTGGCCCTTTGTCTTTGTGACGACAGTGACGAACGCCAGTCCCTCGCCCGTCCTGACGTCCTTCACCCTCATCCCCCACCCACTTCCCTGTCGCTCCCATTTCCAGGTGCGGGTGGCCCTTGTTCCACCTACGCCAGGTCATGCGATGCCGGGTTTTGAGGGTTGACTGTGTCCAGGCCATTGGTGGCTGTGACGGTATACTTGTCTCCATCAGGACTTCTTAGGAGCTGGGGAGCTGATAGCAAGGTTGCCGATGGGATGCTGTTGCGGTCCAGCTGCTCAGGCTGCCTGAAGCAAGGGGACCTGTGGGCGCCCCGGGTTGGGGACTGTGGCCCGGGTAGGAGCTGGTTTCCAGCCTGCCTTCGGAGGCGTCTGCAGGTCATGTTCTTTGCTAACACACATCTGGAACACTGTCCGGAGGGTCAGGGTTTCACCAGCAAGTCTCACTCTTTTTAGAGCCCAGAGCACGATTAACTGAGATGGAATTGCTGTAGGTGTAAGTTGTCTGGAAGCTTGGGGAAAAGCTGCCCTTCCGAGCTCCCATCACGCCTTGTGGCCACTCCTGACCCTGGGCCATGTCGTCCCTGTTCTGCCCTCTAGGCTCACACGTCCTTAGTTCTTTGAGGTGCCGAGGACTTCTCTCAACAGTGTCTTTTCTCTTGTTAAATGATGGGTGAGCATGCAGAACCCCAGTCTTTTATTTGGAGTGTTTCATCTGTCTGCATCATGTCGGCTGCGGCCTTCTCTCCTGTGTGTGGAGATGGACTCGCTGGATCAGGTAGTGGAGGGTGGCACGGCTGTTCCCAGGGCACACGCCCGCCTTGTGTTTCCTTCCAGTAACACTTGTGCTTCAGTGTGTTTCTCTCCAGTTCTGTGTCCTGGCTCCACCTTCTACTACTCTGTTTCCCCCTGACTTAAACGCATGCAGTAAGATTTATTAAAGCAAGGGCATCAAAAGAGAGTTCCTTTGAAAATGGGGAGGATAAACATTAAAAAGTGCTGCAATGTGTAAAGTGACAGAGAAACCAGACCAGCACTGAGTGGACAGCACTGGGGTGGACACTGGGATCATTGCCATGCCTGATGCATGTTTACTGACCAGATGGGCTTAGTGGAGGGGTCATGGTGAGGGCATGGACCTTAGCTCGAGCGTCATGGGACCAGAATGGTGAGTCTGGTGAGGTGGAATTTGAGACCTTGACCTTGGCACTTTGCTGTGATGTGTTGTACGGCCATGCAGCCGGTTTATTCTGTGGGCTCCCATGCTGCTGGGCAAATTCCTTGTGGCTTGCTCCCTGGAGACTGTGCAGGGCATGGGGAAGGTGGAGTGCACATGTGTCTGCATTGCATTCCTAAATTAGCGTCTGGGGACTCTCCTGTTCTGTGGACTTGGGAGGTGCTGCCGGCCCCACCCTGTGATGGTGCTGGGCCTCGGGCCTTTGTTCTGGACAGAGGAGCAGAGGTCTAAGGTAAGAAGCTGCTCTAGAAGGAGCTGGTGCCAGCGTGTCTTTAGGGACGTAAGCTGTTCCGGGAACCTGCTTGTTACTTCTCCGTTTAAGTTGGGCATGGTCTAAGGGCATTTGCCCTATAGATGTGCCCACCTGCACATCTTGGAAGATCAGTGGTTTACTGCAGTGGTTCCAGGGTTCGTGTTTGTAATGCACACTCTGGCCCCACCCAGACCTTCAGAATCAGAAATCCCGGGGAGGGAGCCCCCCCACACCCCTGTAACACGCCCTGCAGGCAATTCTGATGGAACTCGGGTTTACTGGCTGCAGAGAGCCAGGCTCCTGCTGTACTTCCAGCCTTAGGAGGCCAGGTTCTGAAACAGCTAGTTGACAGTATTGTGTAGCAGAAAAATAGAAACATTTTCCTAAAATGGGCATGTAAGAAAAATGTTTTCTTTCATTGTGTTTAGAAAACATTTTCCAGTAGGTAGGCCCTGTTTGGAATTATGGTGAGCTCTGTTCTTCTGTCTTTGCTTATTGCAGCTGGAGAGGAAACTGTTCATCCTGGTCAGTTAGAAAACGGGCATCCTCAGGACGCTGGGACGGGCTGGGTGGCTGTGGTGACAACACCAGGTGTCTACTGAGTGTCGCCAACTGACATTTCCTCAGGAACCCAGCAGGAGAGAAGGCTGTTTCTGTGAGTGACCGAGGGTCCTGAATGTGGATCGTCAAACAGGAGCTGCAAGCGTGTGACCACAGAGAGCAGGACGGATGGAGCTGCCTGGCTGCTGTCCGGTTAGGGTTGCTGTGCGACCACCCTGCCCGCGGCCCCGGTGACCCCAGAGCACACAGGCACCTCGGGTTTTTACCCTACAAATTGTCCTCAGGAGCAAACCCTCTGCAGTCACCAGGCCGTGGCGTGGGTGAGGGTCTGACCTGGAGGAGTGTGGTGTGACCTTGAGATCCTTCTAGATTAGAACAGATTTTTCACTTCATTTATCAATAATTTATCAGAAATGATCTTGGACCTGTTCACATCCCCTTTTTTGATAGGAAGGGAGGAAGAACCTATCTTTAGAAAATCTTTATATGTCAGCTGAGATGTAATGAAGTCATAGAAGAGAAACGCGGCCTTGTGATCATGTGATACCACATGGTGGCTGGACCTTACGCATTCACACACGTGCCACGCATGTGCGCGCACGGCCCTGGTGGTCACGTGCTCCCTGTTGCCCCGACACAGGCCCTTCAGGGCGGGACATCTCTGCTCCATGGTCTGCATGGCTGTGGCAGGCGGAATAGGCCCTGCTGTTTCTCTGTCCTCCTCCCACCTGCCCCTCCTGGCGGCGTGGGGTTTGAAGTCCACAAGCCACACTGTTTCAGGGCTGCTTGCCTCTTAGGGCCTTGTGTTGGGGTTGTCTTCCCCTCGAGCTGATCTTCCAAGCCGAGGTCCCCAGGGCAGAGCTGCAGCTATGGCTGCCCCGTTCAGCGGCCGAGCTTCCTGCTCTTGCCTGGGGGAGACCCCATGAGTCTGCTTCTGTGTGTGGCCTCATCCTCATTCACGGGGGCACACTGCCTGCTCCAGAGTGGCTGTGGGTCAGGAAGCAGGCTGGGCGGCACCCTGGGGCGTCCGGACTGGGCAGGAGGCTGCCCAACTCAGGCATGTTTGTCGCCATGAGGGGAGGTCGCTTCTGCCTGGAGCTCATGGTTCACCCCATTACCTGCCAGGAGGAGCTGTGTTTTCTTGTGTTGCTGAAGGCAATATATTTATTCACGTTAATGTCTTGTTTTGCAGGAGCTGTGCTGGGAATTAAAATATTTAGGCTCAGTCGTCATGCATGATTGAATTGCACTATGGTATTACTCTTTGTAAAGACTTTGGGTTTCTCATTAGAAGTATTTTCCTTTTCTTCACTTAACTGAAGCAAAACCTGCTGTCGGTATGAAGAAGCAGATGTATAGTTACAGTGTCAAATTATATAGTATTTTTCTAAATAGCTCATGCTCTTCTCAAAATTTCTGAAATTCATTTATTCATCAATCATGGATTGAATGCTTCTGTCCCAGTTCCCAGGTCACTGTTCATATATATTGCTAAAGAGTTACTTCCCTCTAGGAAATAAGAATGAAATAAGACTGCACTTAGAACTTGGCTTAGAGATGATTAAGCAAGATGCTTTGGCATAGCACTTGTGTTGTATTTTTACTAGAAAATGTTTTCTTAGACTTGACACGCAGGTGTTGGCAGACCTGTGTGCCCAACGCCTGCACCTGCCCTGCATGCCTGGGGCGTGTGCCTGGCCTTCTCAGAGTGTGTGAAGGATCGGGAGATACTGGCCATTTTACATTTTGTTGTGGAGAGTTAGTCCTTGGGCAAGAGTTTTGGTTATTTCCTGCCAGATCAGTTATCTACTTAAATCTCCCTTGTTAAACTTTGGAAAAGAGAGGAAATGAATTGAACGGTTTTTGTCCTTCTGAGCAGTGAAAACACTGGAGCCCTGGAGTTTATTATCATCTACTGGAACACTGGGCAGTCCGGGGTGGAAGTGGTGGGTGGGGAGCGTTTGAGCTTTGGGAGGATGTGTGGGTTCACGTGTCTGAGGCCTCCCATGTCACCCTGAGCCATGTCAGAAGCACAGGCACTGTCTTTTGTGGATCAGTGGCCTTTTCCATCAGTGACGACTTTGGTCTCACGTCATGTTGCCTCATGACGTGCCCTCATCTGGGAGGAGTGTCCTGCTTCCTTCCCTGTTTGGGAACCAGCTGGAACCTGGTGTGACAGTGTGGTTTGACCTGGTTCTTGCCCATCTTTGAAACTTGACACTTATTCTAACAGACATCATGTCGTTTGTCATGGAGCAGAGTCAAGGTGATAATGTATCAGAAAGATAAAAGTGTTTGGAGAAAACACATGGACGGTATCTGTGACTGTAGTTGTCAAGAAATACTGAGAAGGCTGGGAGAACACCTCAAGATACCCGTAGGAGAAACCTTGTGGGGAATGAAGACCCACTTCTGTGTCTCCTCCACATTATAGCATCTGTGGTTGCATCCTGCACACGCAGCAGAGGGGCCCTTGCAGCCCTGGGACTGCCCCCTCTCCAGGAGGGTTTTATAGCAAGAGGGGATGGTTACCAAACACTCAGATAAAGGCCTTCCCCACCAACGTTGGTGTGCTGACGGTGTAGGAGGTGGGTCTGGAAAAAACAACCCCGAGGCCTGGAGAAATGTAGATTAGGATCATGTAAGTTGTCTTGTGATACACGAAGTCTTGTGAATGTGCCTTGTAAAAGGAACATAAATACCACCTTGTTATGTGTTATGTTTTCACAGCAGTACTTACGCAAGAGCAGCAGTGAATGCCAGATTTTGTGTGTCAAAACAATGATTATTACTCACCACATTCCACTGGAGAAATAAAAGTTCACAAGTTAAAAAAAAAAAATCCACATTTAAAGTAGAAGGGGAGGGGTGAGGTGGGAAAGGAGCACTTACTTACTGATGCTGGTCCAGGAGGAAGTGACGGATGTGGTCTGTCAGCCTATTTTAAAATTGGAGGATAATTGCTTTACAATGTTCTGTTTGTTTCTGCTGCACAGCTCTGTGAGTCGGCTGTATGTAAACACATATCCCCTCTCTCTTGAGCCGCTCTCCCAACCCCCAGCCCCAGCCAGCATCGTTTAGCCCCGTGTGGTGGCTGGTTCTGTGAGCCTCTTCCCTGGGAGCTGTGAGGGGTGTAGCTGGGAACTGACTGAGAAGAGGGAATTGTCCTTCTTGGTGAAGAGGCTGCTGACCTCTGCACAGGCAGCCTTGGGTCCTGATAGAGCAGCGCCCGTTCTCCGCAGGATGTGGTATGAGGTGGGCCTGAGTGTCCAGACTTGGTGGGCCACGTGCCCTGGAGAGCCTTTGGGGTGGGGTTGCCAGCAGCCTGTGCTCTGGTGGCCAGTGTGTGACCTTAGCCAGCCTGATGGCTCTGGAGAGTTTACCTGGGTGTGAGTGGGAGGCATGGGCAGGCAGAGGAGCAGCCGTTTAGGGTGATGGTGCTGTTCAGGACACCGCCTGGGATTCGTGAAGGGACCGTGGGTAATAGGGTGGGAGTGGGGAGGTTGTGGGGAGGGGTAGAGACAAGACAGACAAGAGAATAACCAAGTGCAGCTGTGACCTGAGAGAGACTGGTTTGGAGAAGGAACCAGCTATTAGAGATATTTTGGGGATAATTGAGGTAGCTTAATATAATCTGGATGATGATAATATGAAATTATTGTTAGCTGTCTTATATGTGATGATGGTTTGTAGTTGTGGAGGGTCCTGATTCGTACAGAAAGTCTAGGTGAAGAGTTAGGGGTGAGCAGTCAAAAGTCCCCCACTTACCTTGCAGTGGGCCGGGGGAGGGGGTGCTGGTCAGGTGGTGGGTGGTGGGCCGGTTGGGTCAGTAGATGATAAAGTAAATATAAGTGGTACATATACACAATGGAGTATTACTCAGCCGTTAAAAAGAATTCATTTGAATCAGTTCTGATGAGATGGATGAAACTGGAGCTGATTATACAGAGTGAAGTAAGCCAGAAAGAAAAACACCAATACAGTATACTAACACATATATACGGAATTTAGAAAGATGGCAATGACGACCCTGTATGCATGACAGCAAAAAAGACACAGATGTGTATAACGAACTTTTGGACTCAGAGGGAGAGGATGGGATGATTTGGGAGAATGGCATTGTAACATATATACTATCATGTAAGAATCGAATCGCCAGTCTATGTCCGACGCAGGATACAGCATGCTTGGGGCTGGTGCACGGGGATGACCCAGAGAGATGTTATGGGGAGGGAGGTGGCAGGGGGGTTCATGTTTGGGGACAAATGTACACCTGTGGTGGATTCATGTCAATGTATGGCAAAACCAATACAGTATTGTAAAGTAAAATAAAGTAAAAATAAAAATTAAAAAAAATAAAGTAAATACAAGTAAGTGTTAACAGTTTGTTGGATGCGTGTGGAGAAAGTTTGGGTACTTCCATTGAAGCAGTCTTTCAACATTTTGGTATGTTTGAACATTTTCATGATAAAAAAGGTAGGAGAAAATAAGAAATTGAGAGAACTATGCTCATGACTGAGCCACTTCACTTTCACTTTTCACTTTGAGGCCCTGGAGCAGGAAATGGCACTCCACTCCAGTGTTCTTGCCTGGGGAATCCCAGGGATGGTGGAGCCTGGTGGGCTGCCATCTATGGGGTTGCAGAGAGTCAGACACGACTGAAGCGACTTAGCAGCAGCAGCAGCAGCAGCATGCTCTTTGGATCAGTATGGAGGGTTAAAGCGTCTGTGACCTGGTTCTCAGGATTGGGTGTAGGGTTTCATATCTGGCTTTCCCATTCAGTTTTCCTTTCTCATAGAGTTACTTTGTGCGTAGTTCAAAGTGTAGATGATACAAAAAGTGTCTATTTGTGGATTGTCTTAAAAACTGAAGAATTGGTTAGGGAAACAATCTGTAAAGATTTGAGCTTTAAAGTCTATAGTCACAGTTGCCCTCAGATACAGATGTTTTGTTTGAGTTGGTTTGTGTCGACCACTTCTCCACCCTGGGCTAGAAAGGACTGTCCTGACCCCAAGGATGGCCTCTGTGTCTCTTCTTGTGCCCTTCACCGCACCGGTGTCAACACTTCGCCCCTCCTGGACTCTGCCCTCCTCGGGGTCCCCCAGCCAGAGCAGTGGATGCAATAGACCCCCTCTCACTTACCCTGGATGGGTGACTGAGGGAACCATGGGTCTCTTTTCTCCCCCTGGGGGCTCAGGATCCCTCCTGGGCATGACTGTCAGGACCCACCAGTTTATGCAGCCCCCACAAGGTGGCCTTGACTCCAGGGAGGCGGAGGCTGATCCTTCGGCCGGTCTCTATCTCTCTGACTGTGTCCTGCGGTCCTTTCCCCTTGTTTGGAGGAACAGGGTGTGCACAGGGCAGACGCCGCCATCCCAGTTCTGTCCTCGCGGGGCTACAAGCGCTCCTCCGGTTCCTGATTCACCGTGACCTGCTGTTCTGCTGCTGCTTGCTTTTGTCTGAGATGAACCCCAGCCCCTCTCCTCTGCCTGAGCCCTGGTGTTTGTTCGGTGTCTGACATGGACATCAGTCCGACCATCCTAGATGCATTGACCCGACACTGGTGATGTTTTCTGTCTACCTGGAAGAGCAGAGGCCATTTAGGCGCCCAGGTGGGCTGTTGGGGCAGGGTTTGTACCTGTGGGAAGTCCACAGCTAGTTCCTGTTTACCTACAGCCTGCTTGTGAACAGCTGGAAGATTGTCAGACCTGCTTCTGGTGTGTATGTAGTAGTTGTTGTGGGGAAGAGGTGGGGAGTAACCTCTTTTTATTATGTTAAATCAGAAACCATCACAATTCATTGTGAGTTTCTTCAGCATCAGCAGTGATAGAAATCTGTGACTTCCTCCCTGTCTCCTCTCCTGCCGGCTGGAAAGGGGGGTGTCTGCCACCACCGTTTGTAAAATCCTCTGTGTAGCTTGTGCACCAAGGGGACCTCTCTTCTCAAGGTGAATTCCTTAGCTCAATTCAGAGCAACTGGAAAGCTTGCTTGAATCTTGCGTGTTTATGATTGCTCCTGGAAACCATCTTCTCAGACTTTTTGAATCTTGGAGTATGTGGGGCCAATTTGAAGTAAAGATTTATGTAGGTGGCTCACTGAGGACAGACTTCTGATCATGTTTCTTTACATTATGTATAATACTTCTGTGTTATTCTCAGAAGAATTTAGGATGTTGATAGTTTGGTGAGAATCTTTTCCTAAGTAGCATTAGCTTTTTGGTGGTTCATCATTTATAGTTAATGTTAAGCAGTGGCCTGAGCTAGACCGAAGTTAGGTTGGTGCCAACACCCTTCATCACTGAAGAGACTCCTTGGAAGAAAGGGAGAGGGGACACTCCCATTTATGACCTTCCCACTCTGCGGTGTCACTTTGAACTTTCATAAGCTGCTGCCTCTGTGAGTAAAGGCTGGTTAGTGCAGCTGGTTCACACAGGCAAATGGAAAATGATAAACACTGTGATACTCGGAGATGTGACATCAGGAGAGGTTAGGAGAAGAAAGGGGACAGGGCAGTTCCCTCGGGTGTGCTGTGAGTGTGGAGTCTGTCTAGAGTTGGTGTTACACAGACACTGATATTTTTGTTGGTGTTTTCCCTGATGAAAGGCTACTAATTTGGCTACTCAAACCAAACTACCCAGATAGGAAGGCTTCATGTTCTTTGATTATTGGGGTTAGTAAGTGTAAGTCTCATCTTACCAGGCTGACCCAAGGGAGTTTGAGACAGTGGAGACTGTCCTGGGTTGGGAGTGCTTCTGTAGGACCAGAGGATCCTCCTTCCAAGAGGCAAAGGCAGGAGAGTCTTTCAGAGAGAGAAGAGTTTAAGGAGAAGAGCTGCTTCAGGTGCCTCTGTTTGGGGGTTTGAACACATTTCTTCATGTTGATTAAAGGTGCTCTCTGTGGCTCCCCGTGTGTCAGCCCCCTGCTTTGGGTAAGGGAACCCCGACAAGTAAGTCACAGTAAAGTGTCCTGGTGGTGATGGTGGCACGGTTCTTGACTGTCGGTCATAGTCAGCTCCTTTCATGTCCCTCCTCCTGCGCCACTAGTGTCTGTGTCCCAGAGCACGTGTGGACCCAGGTCTCCCTTCAAAAGTGCATCAGGACGGGGACGGGAACGTGTCCGTAAACACTTGAGTGATGCAAAAGCATGCAGAGCCATTTAGGATCAAGTTTTTTTTGTTTTTTTTTTGTTTTTTGTTAAATTTAAAGCGTCCTAAATACAAAATCGTCATCAGTGAGATCTCCACTGAAATGGAAGGACCCCTTGGAGCTCCTTGTTCCCTTGGAGGTGCTTCTGCAGAAACAGTTTTGAGTTCAGCTGCGGTGAAGGGGAGGGGATGAGGTTGACTGGCTTCCAAACAGAAGCTGCCCAGGGCTGAGCTCCTGTCCTACCCACCACGGTCCCACGGTCCTGCCCTGGGTGGTCCTAGTGGAGCTGGTCCACCAAGTTAGAGGACTGGTCCTCACGACCTTTCTGAGATTAGAGATGTAATTGACCTGAATAACATTCTTCATCTTAAGACTTTATCTCATCTCAGACCTGGATAGAAAAGGGACCCTCTGTTGTTAGGACCTCCTTCTGTCTTTTCTGAAACCTGCTCCAATATTGCTTTATATAACCACACTCTCTCCTTTATTAATTCCATTATCCCTTTACTTAAATTCTGTGCTCTTGCACGCTTTACTCAATCTCCATTCTGTTCCCTGGTACAGGTTCTTCCCAACTCAAAAATTAA
Organism: Capricornis sumatraensis; assembly: GCF_032405125.1. NCBI lineage: Eukaryota > Metazoa > Chordata > Mammalia > Artiodactyla > Bovidae > Capricornis > Capricornis sumatraensis. The sequence continues at coordinate 49,604,790 of NC_091083.1, forward strand.
AAATAACATTTGATCCTACCTACTACAAGTTTCTAAAAGTTTCACAAGTCCATTGAATATTGGTTATAGAGTATTGGTGGTTTACTTACTGGAAAATTACATTTTAAGTAGAGTATTTGAGCAGAAGTGATGCTTTGTTCTCCATCTTGGATCCATAGTGTTTCGAGATCTCCTGTGGACTGTGCTGCTCCTTGTATCGCTGCTGGTAGTCACAAAGGTTTATGTTGAAGCAGTACTGACACTGATCGTTAACTGTGGTTCAGATGTGATCACAGGTGTCCCTCTTCCTGAAGCAAAATTGAGCCCCTGCTGATGATATATTCTTATGCAGATTAAATTTAAATGGAGATTGCTACAAAGCTATAAACACTCCCAGGGACAGATAAACACCTGGGAAAACAAGACTCCAGAATACTCACTCTGCTTCCCCTAAAAGATGGGAAGTGCAACAAATACAAAGAACTCAAGCAAACGGTGCTTTAAAAATGGGCTTATTTTACTACAGTAAATTAATAAGTGAAAGTTTGCATTAATTTTAATTATTTAAAGTTAAAATTAAATTCATAATTGAAATAACTTTAGTAATGTGAATTATCTGAATTAATTTTAGGTACTTTAATTAAGTTAACGTATGAAATAATATAAATTATTGATTTGAATTACATGAGTTACTTATGCCTAAGAAGTCTTAATGTTCTTTGAGGGCAGGCCCCTTCTTGCTGCTGCTTCTGTGTTCACACATTGTCTGTTTCCTGACGGCTTCCATGCGATGTGACAGCCCTGTGACACAGTCTAGCAGGGTGGAGAGGAGACCCCAGGACATCTGCCGTGATGCACTGTCTCCACTTTGGACCTCAAGGCATATTGCCCTGTAACACAGTCTAGCAGGGTGGAGAGGAGACCCCAGAACATCTGCCATGATGCACTGTCTCCACTTTGGACCTCAAGGCATATTGCCCTGTAACACAGTCTAGCAGGGTGGAGAGGAGACCCCAGAACATCTGCCATGATGCACTGTCTCCACTTTGGACCTCAAGGTGTATTGCCCTGTAACACAGTCTAGCAGGATGGAGGGGAGACCCTAGAACATCTGCCATGATACACTGTCTCCACTTTGGGCCTCAAGGCATATTAGCCACCAGGCCTCACATCTGTGGTATCTGTTTAAGTGTGGAACTAATTAAAAGTTTTCACCTTTAGTTTTAGGCAAGGTAAATGCTTATTATGGACTCCTGCTTCTAGTATCAGATACTTGGTTTATTCAATCAGATTGTCCCCACACCAAAGAGACAGAGGGAGCCTGTTAGCTCTGCTACTCTGGTCTGAACCAGATCAAAGAGGTCTTATTAATTATTCATTATGACATTTCATATGTTATTTTACTTTTCATAATTACCAGAGTCTGTATAATTAACCTCTCATTTAGTGGAAGTGCATAACATTAAGTAGGGCTATAATTACAACTATTAAAGTATATGGAAGAATTTAAAGATCTTTAATTAGAAAGAAATTTTTTTTTGTTTGGCTCTATAGTGCAGTTTTTCCTTGTGTACAAGTATCTTTGATTATTTAAACAGAGAGAAACCAGAAAAGCAAGCAATCGGTGCTGTTCTGATTGGTGGTAGTTGTGTGGTTTCATTTCTTGGTTAGAGATGTGGGCTGAATGTGAGTGCCTTTGATTTTACGACACAAGTTTTACAGCACAGAGATGCTTGGATGCTTTGCTGTTTTATGGGTGAGAAAGTGAATGTTCTTCATTGGCCCCTGAGGGATCAGGTACCCTCCCAGAGACAGACACGCAAGGGTCTGCTCCTGGCAGGGAGTTCAGGGTACCAAACACTGTAAAGAATTTAGTCCAGACCTAGTTAGAATGGACTCGACACGAGGCTGGTGGTCAGCTTTGCATAAAGCGCTCTTATCTCAGCCCCCGCGTGAAGACACCTCCCATGACTCAACGTTTGTGACCCCCTGGTGGCAACAACAAACTTGTGTCTGGTCCACTGGAACCTGTTTTCCCCATCATCAGGACTGTGTGTCATCCTTCAAGATGAGGTCCATCTTTGAAGTTTCTGTCTGGAGGTGTCTGTGTGGGCAGCCACCTCGACCTGGCCTGTGGCGGGAGAAGGGGCGTGGATCTCAGACCCCCATCCATTCTTGCAGCGCCAGGGGCAGTCTGGGTCCAGGGGCGTGGATCTCAGACCCCCATCCATTCTTGCAGCGCCAGGGGCAGTCTGGGTCCAGGGGCGTGGATCTCAGACCCCCATCCATTCTTGCAGCGCCAGAGGCAGTCTGGGTCCAGGGGCGTGGATCTCAGACCCCCATCCATTCTTGCAGTGCCAGGGGCAGTCTGGGTCCAGGGGCGTGGATCTCAGACCCCCATCCGTTCTTGCAGTGCCAGGGGCAGTCTGGGTCCAGGGGCCCTGATGCCTGGGAGAGACAAAGGCTTTGAGGTGAACACGGATCCTTCTTCTGAGGATTGTGGACCAGCTTCTTCCTCTGGGACAGGGACCACTGTAGCCGCCTCTCAGGGTCAGCTGTAAGAACCCCACACACCAGGTGACTGAGGGCTTCTTGCACATGCAGACTGAGGATTGGGGCCTCGGGGCTCATATCTTCTCCATGTCTGCACTGCCAGCACATGTCAAGCCCCTGCCTCCTTTTCTGTGGACCCAGCGATGAGGACCCAGCTGGGCTACTCCTTCTATAATCTGTGCCACCTGCTGTCCTAAGGACAGAGCCCCGATCAACCATTCCTGGGAGCAAACCCCACAGAAAAACACATTTCTAGTTAAGCTGCTCAGAGCCCTCCACACCCACACTCCATGAATCCACCTCATCTCATGCACCTGCTGGGCCCAGTGGTTGCTGGCCTCTGTGACCTTGACCCCCAGGGCAGGGGACACTGGGCGTTTCTGGAGGTATTTTTGATGGTCAGGACTGCAGTTGGGGTGATGCTGGCATCTGTGGGGAGAGAGGGACACTACTATGGACCTTGCAGTAGGACCGCCCCCGTGTCCCCCCTCCCCCAACAGCTGACCAGGTGTGGGTAGGGCTGGAGGCTGAGGAGCCCGCAGGTTAGAAGAAAACTTGATGGTTCTGGGGACTCTTGGTTCTCTCTCCCTTGTGAATCAGGCCCTTCCTTTTCTCTGACAGGGCTCCCACTTGGCCCGTTTTCACATGCTGCGGGCCTCCTGCAGGGTGGCTGTGCTACGTGTCCGATTTGGACCCTGCCCCGAGTGGAGGGCTTGTTCTCAATCCGCACTTCCATCCGCTCCCCTGGGCAGAGCAGCAGTTCCTGGAGCCTGGAATATGCTTGTTTGGGCTGATTTTAGGTATTGGGTGTGTGCAAGTTTGAGTTTGGCGTTGGAGACTTTTGAGCCCACGGACCCCAGTCTGCAGTAAAGACAGGCCACCCAGGACCACCTTTGCCTTGTTTGTAGGGTGGTATTTTATCTCGTTAATTCTGAATATTATTTCGGCCTAGAGAACGAGGTCAGCGTGCGGTTAACATTGTCTTGAACCTGGTTCTGCTACTTGGCGGCTGTGTACTTTCCTGCATAAACCTTTCTATCTTCGTTTCCTCATCGATTAGGTGGGAGTAAGTTTTTATTAAGTGGATTAGTACACGTGAGGCTCTCGGCACTGTGCCTGGAATGAGGCTGATGACGCTGTTAACAGCCGTTCAGGTTTCTGAGTCTGCAAGTTAATGCCTGATATGTCCCTGAGTCTCAGGGTAGCACCGCATGTGCAGCAGACCCCAGCCGGGCAGGCGCTGGGGGCGGGGGCCGCGGGGTCGCCTGCGGGGCGTCTGCGCATGCGTGCTGCCCGGCGCCACTCCTGAGGGTGGAAAAGTGCTGGAGAAGCCATCTTGTTTGTGCGCGCCCAGGCGGCCGGGTGGGCGTCGCGGGCTGGTCACCTCCCTCCCATCACCTGGCCATAGCGCTGCGTCCAAGGCAGCCCCTGGGCAGTGGGCTGTGGAGGGAGCTGGTTCCTGTGGTCAGGCAAGGTGGGATCCCTCGTAGGGTCTTCTCGGCTGCTGGTCGCCAGTGAGATGCTCGTTTTCTTTTATTTTTATGAACAAATTAACGGCTTTGCTCGGGAAGCAGTGGGTCCAGCTTAAAAGTCGCTTCTGCAATGAGCAGTGGCGGGGAGACAGGTTCTAGAGAATGTGGCCTTGGTCAAGATTCCTGAGGAGGGCGTCGCTTTGTGGATAAAAATCCAAACAGCTCCCGGCCTCCAACCGTTTCTTCTTGCCCAGGACACGGCTGTGATCCCTGGTGGCACAGCAGCTTCTGGGAGGTAGGAGGAAAGCCTTTCAAGGGCCGGGGGCGGGGTGGTGGTGACAGTGTGGTCCGTGAGGCCATCGTGGGCACCGCTCCCCAAGGCCCACGTCATCTCTGCGAAGGTGAGGGCCCTGGTCTCAGGAGCCCCTGTTGGGGTTTCTCTTCCAGTTGGGAGAGCTCCTGGCCCAGTGAGTGGCGGGATGAGATCTGCCTTTAATGACGGGACAGAAGTGAGTTTTGTTTGATATATACCACTCTTCTATCAGCCCAGTATTCTTGGGCTTCTCTCATGTCTCAGCTGGTAAAGAATCCGCCTGTAGTGCGGGAGACCTGGGTTTGATCCCTGGGTTGGGAAGAGCCCCTGGAGAAGGAAAAGACTGCTGCTAAGTCACGTCAGTCGTATCCAACTCTGTGCGACCCCATAGACAGCGGCCCACCAGGCTCCCGTTCCTGGAATTCTCCAGGCAAGCATAGTGGAGTGGGTTGCCATTTCCTTCTCCAGTGCATGAAAGTGAAAAGTGAAAATGAAGTTGCTCAGTACTGTCCAACTTTTCACGACCCCATGGACTACAGCCTACTAGGCTCCTCAGTCCATGGGATTTCCCAGGCAAGAGTACTGGAGTGGGTTGCCATTGCCTTCTCCGAGGAAGAGGCTACCCACTCCCATATTCTGGCCTGGAGAATCCCATGGGCTGTATAGTCCGTGGGGTTGCAAAGAGTCGGACGTGACTGAGAGACTTTCATTTTCCTATGAGTTACAGATAAGAAATAAGATCGGAAGCCTCCAAGTGAAAGTGAAAGTCGTTCAGTTGTGTCAGACTCTTTGCCCAAAGCCTCATGTATGAGTTTTGTATGATGTATGAGGCTTTGGGCTTCCCTGGTAAAGAATCTGCCTGCAGTATGGGAGCCCTGGGTTGGGAAGATCCCCTGGAGAAGGGAAAGGCAACCCACTCCAGTATTCTGGCCTGGAGAATTCATGGACTTTATAGTCCATGGGGTCGCAAGGAGTTGGATAGTTTGAGCAACTTTCACTTTGAGACTTTCGATCTTATTTCTTATCAGTAACTCATAGGAGAGTGGTATCTGAAACCAAAGAGTAGGTGCCAGTGGTTCTTGGGGGAAATCAGCGGATTGGTTCAGGAATGGTCTTCGATGGGAGTTCCAGTGAAAGAGCAGGCACAGGTTTTACCAGACTCACGATCTGTGGCCCCAGTGTTCTCCTGAGTTGCCTCAGTCAGTGGTCTCTGGCCCCTGTTCTGCACCGGCACTTCCCGGTCTTGAACCTCGTCAGAATAGGCCAGAACGCTGTGGGATGCAGCGCTGGGCCTCTAAACAGGTGGAGCCACTTGATGGGCTCTGGGAAGAAAGCAGCGGAGAGATGAAGTGTGGGTGGTGGAGAAAGAGATCTGAAACGGAGGTGAGGTGGAGATGAGGCAGCACTGGGACCGTTCCTCCAGGGCTTGCTGGTCGGGTGGGTGCCCGCTGTCCCAGTCCCCCGTGTGGACACACCTGACGGCAGGTGCACGCAGCTGAGCTCCATGGGGGTGGCCAGTTGCTGGTTTAAGTGGGTGTGTGGGTCCATGTCCTGGTGGTGGCAGCTATCCTTTCCCACTTAGTGTGGCTGTGGCAGGTTCGGTGACCCATCCTTCCCTCTGTTTTCTCATCTGTCAGGTGGGGCCTGAGTTTCACCACAGTGGTAAGGTGATTGTGAAGATCCAAGGTGTGCATATGACACCTTGCAGGTCACAGGTGTTTAGCTAGTGTGGCTGTTGTTGAGTGTTTGTGTTGACAGGATTGAGGGTTAATAAGATTGAAATTTGGAAGCAGCATCCTGTCAGAACACTGCTTCCAAGCTTATGTGTTTTCATTTATTCACAGCGTGGCAGCTTGCTTTACTTTTGAGTACAGTGTGGGTAGTTATCTTGGGATGAGCCCAGTGGCTTATCCTGCATCTCATTAGATGCATCTCTTCTGTTTGTTTTATGGAAATCTCCACACTCTGCATAGGGGCCCTTTTCTAGGGCCTTCTGTGGCAATTAACCTTCAGTGTTTTGTTCTGTTATCATCTAATGCAATATTCCTCACTGTTGAATTCTTTTAAGCTTGAAGGGTTGTTATTTTCAAATTTGTCATATACAGTTTCAGATTAAATTCCTTCATTTTTTGGGGCAGGTAACTGTTCCCCATTTGTGAATAATAAATCAATATAATTTGGAGAGGTGGTCTCTATTTGGATATGTTGGGAGCTACTAACGGCCATCACCCGAGAGAAACGGCAGTACACAGTCAGGTATGTGTGAGGCCCTGCATGGCTTCACATCTTTTGTAAAATCAGGAGACTTTTGTTTTCCCCCAGGCCTTCTCCTCCTGTTCATAACTCCTCTGTCCTTCCCCATCCCTTGGAAGTTGTGGAGAGGGATGTCTTGTCTGCTGTTGGTGGCTTGGCCCACGTGCCGTGGCGAAACCAGACTCCAGTCTCCTTCCTTACGGGGTGGGGTGGAGGGTGGAGGCGAGCCCCATCAGAGCCACACTGGCCACAAAAGCTCTCTGAGCAGCATCCAATTCAGGAATCGGGTGCTGCCAGCTGTCTGTTTTTAGTACATATTTAACTTTTTACATGGTTTTTCCTCTGAGCTGAAGCTGGTGTGTGAGTGACTATTAGTCATGGTCATGGGACTTAATGTCCATCTCACTGGCCTTGGCAGATGCTTGTTGGCCAGCGGATATAGAGAGCTTGTTTGCTAGCTGCAGTGGAGTTGAAGTTTTGTAATTGTTGGTATGAATGATGGCCAACTGAAGAAACGCCTGTAAATTAGGTTGACATATTTTTATTTTCAGAGTTGTCTTTTGGAGCCTGGATCAAAATGCAGGAGATTTATCTAGCAAAATGCAGTGTGAGGTGATGTTTCCTGGGTGTCTGCTTTAAGATGGACAGTGAGTCTCCTTCGTGTTGGTTGTGCTCCTAGAAGCCAGAGCGGGTGAAGGTGGGGATGTGGGTGCAGCCTGTTGCACCCAGAGAATGTGCGGAGGGTCTCAGGGTTTCTGGGCTCCTGGGACCCAGCTCTCCAGCCCACGTGCAGTTGCTTCCTTCTCTTTGTTGTCGTGGTGATGCACGTGCATCTCCGTCTTAGCACCATCAGCGTTATTTTGCCATTTTCCTTGTGCCCACCAGGGCGAACAATTGCTTAGGGTTTGCTCGTTAATCCTTCTTGAATGAGCAAGTTGCTTAGTTCTGTATCTTGGATATTTAAAGTGTTTATAAATGGGCTTCAGCTGACTTTGAAAGGCAGTCCTGCACCAGGCTCTGTGGACCTGGGCTTGCGTTGCTTTGCTCTTTGATGCAGACAGGAGCCGCATGCCTGCCTGGTGTTGGTTGGAGTGGATTCCAGATCACTCCAGAGCGGACTCCACTGTAAATTTGCAACTATATTAAAATAAAATACAGCATTTCTTGTGTCTTTTGGGTGAGATGCACACTGAGTGGTGGAGGAAGCAGCGAGTCTCCAAGAGGAGCTGAGGAGCCAAATCAATTGCTGACTTCACCTTGCATTTGTGCTCTCAGGTTTCCAGGAGCTCCTTGTGTGCGGCTTCATGTACTCTTTGTGGCCCATTGAAGTGGAAGGGGAGCTGCTGCCTCCAGTATACAGAAGGCAGAACTAGGTTTTTGGACTCAAAAGATATTCTTTCCCACTGTGTCACACTCCCTGGGATGATTGAGAATGAGCGTAACCAATGAAAGTGACCTGATCAAGAAGTGTCAGGAAAACACACACTTCCTAAAGCATTTTCAGACAAAGCAACTGATTTTTTCCTTTTACTAAATAGTGTTAACTGAAAATCATTTGGTAAAAAACACAAATTAATCTCACCATCATGAGTAACCTCTTCTAATATTATAATGTATCTCCCAGGGATTTCTCGGTATCCACCCTTTATGCATCCATCCACTTATCCATCCAACTATCCACCCAGTTACCTATCTATCTACCCATCTATACTTTAAACCAGTACTTCTGTGTTCTGAAATACAGCCTTATTACTTGCTGTTTCTTTGCCAGTACTGTATCATGAAAAATTTCCATGTTGACAAATGTTCTTACCGAATGTTATTTTTAGTGGCTGCATGCTGTGTAGCAGATCTGAATCAGGAGAACATTTACTCATCTGCCATGATGCGGGTGGGACTTTGTTGTTGGAAAGAGCAAGAGAGCCTTGTCACACAAGGGGGGCTCCCTGTGCAGACTCAGGAGGGCGCAAGGAGGAGTAGGAAGCAGCTGAACTATAAAGCCAGGTTGGTCCCTTGATGTGCCGAGGAGGGCAGTTCTCCAGGGAGGTGGGGCAGGGCGCCAGTGTCTCTGGGCTGGTAGCGTGTCAGGAGTGAGCTGCTGGGCCAGCCTGGCCCTGCAGAATCAGAAAAGCTGGGCAGCGGGAGGACCTGCCAGCCTCTGTTTCACTAAGCCTTCTCGGGGGCTCTGGCGCAGGATGAGGTTTGAGAACCACTGCTGGAGGACTGGGCCAGTCAGGTTCAGACCCACCTGAGAATACAGGCTTGAGGTAGAAGACTTCTTGCTGTATTTGTCAAGCCCACTGTGAGGATCTCTTGCAGGATCTCAGACTCTGTGAGAGGGCTCGCTCTGTGGTTGCAGGGAGTTGGGAATGTGGGGCATGAATCCAGAAAGGCGGATGTCGTTCAGTGGAACCAGGCACAAGCTTCAACAGGGCAGATGTCCATGCAGAGGGCTATGGGCTTTGGATCCACATCTGCTAGCCAGACGAATTAACTGCCCACTGTGTTGTAGGCACTGTGCTGGAGATTTAGATTAAAATAATTCATTGAGTGGATTTTAAGGCTTTAATAATTACAGGAGAATGTGTCAGCTTTGAGCTCTTTCCTGGGGAGGCATTTCATCAATACCTTTATGTTTTGAGATAAATATCGTGACATCAGCGAGGATTATCAGAGGTTTGTCCTTTTATGGAGTTGTTGCACCCTTTCACTAACGTGGGCCGCTGAATGCAAACCATGGGGTTTCAGATCTGGAGTCAGTCCTGGGTTTTACCTGATCACAGGATTTTATAAGAAACTCACAAAACTAAATTAAAAAAAAGAAGAAAACCAAAATCACAACAATCCATTTTAAAAAAGAGCAAAGAGTCTGAATAGACATTTTCCCAAAGAAGACATACACGTGGCCAGCAATACATGAAAATATGCTCAACATCACTAATAATCAGGGAAATGGAGATCAAAACACAGTGAGATATCACCTCACACCTGTTGGAATGGTCCTTATCAAAAAGAAAAGAGATGGCAAGGTTGGTGAGGGTGTGGAGAAGAGAACCTTTGTGCACTGTTGATGGGAATGTAAATTAGTGCAGCCACTATGGAAAACAGTATGGAGATTCCTCAAAGAATTAAAAATAGGACTGCCATATGACCTAGCAAGTTCACTTCTGGGTATTTATCTAAAGGAAATGACATAAAGTTCTCAAAGACACCTGTACCCTCATGTTTATTGCTACATTATTTACAATAGCTAAGATGTGGAAGCAACGTAAGTCTGAAAATCAGTGGATGAATGGATAGAGAAAATGTGAAATATATATAATTAAACCATTAAAAGAAGGAAATCCTGCCATTTGCAGCAATATGTGTGAACCTGAAGGACCTTATGCTAAGTGGAATAGGTTGGAGAAAGAGAAATACTGCATGATACAAGCTATTATATAGAGTATGGATAAACAGCAAGGACCACATTCAATATCCTGTGATAAACCATAGTGGAAAAGAATATTAAAAGGAATATCATATCCCTTCACTGTATAGCAGAAATTGATCCAATATTGTAAATCAATTATACTTGAATAAAATAAAGACAAATACTATATGATCCTGCTTCTATGTGAAATCTAAACATGCCAGACTCAGAAGCAGAGAGTGTAACTGTGGTGCCAGAGGCTGAGGGAGGGACAAATGATGGTCACAGGGCTCAGACCCAGTTGTAAGATGAGAGTTCTGAGGGTGGCATGCAGTGACTGTAGCTCACAGCACTACTGCATACTTGGAAATTGCTGAGAGAGTAGATCTGAAGTGTTCTCACGGCAAGACAAAGTGAGACTGCAGGGTTGGAGGAGTTCACAGCCTGACTGTAGTGTCATGTGATGCTGTTTAAGTGTATCAGACTGTTACATGCACCCTGAACTAACACAGTGTCACATCTCAGTTATGTCTCAGTAAAGGAGGGAAAAGAACCTTTTTTTTTCACTTTTTAAGAATTTTATTATTTTTATTTTTAATGTACTTTTATTGAAGTTGACTTACAGTGTGGTGTTAATTTCTGCTGTACAGCATAGTGATTCATTTATATACATATCATGTATGGATGTGAGAGTTGGACTATAAAGAAAGCTGAGTGCAGAAGAATTGATGCTTTGAACTGTGGTGATGCTTTGAACTGTGGTGTTGGGGAAGACTCTTGAGAGTCCCTTGGACTGCAAGGAGATCCAACCAGTCCATCCTAAAGGAGATCAGTCCTGGGTGTTCATTGGAATGACTGATGTTGAAGCTGAAAACTCCAATACTTTGGCCACCTCATGCGAAGAGCTGACTCATTGGAAAAGACCCTGCCTGATGCTGGGAAAAATTGAGGGCAGGAGGAGAAGGGAACGACAGAGAATGAGATGGTTGGACAGCATCACTGACTCGATGGACATGGGTTTGGGTGGACTCTGGGAGCTGGTGATGGACAGGGAGGCCTGGTGTGCTGCAGTTCATGCGGTCACAAAGAGTCGGACATGACTGAGCAACTGAACTGAACATTCTTTTTTGTGTTCTTTTCCATTATGGTTTACCCCAGGATATGTGCTCTGCAGTAGGGCTTTGTTTATCCATTCTGTATGTGAATAGTGTGCATTGCCTAACCCTAGACTTGCAGTCCATCCCTCAGGAGGGAAAAGAAATTTTGAGTTTGTGTCCTGAATGGGGCCCCCTGATTCCAGTCTCCTGGCTGGGAACCCCCAGTCACCTGCTGCTGCCGAGGGCACTGAGGTGGGTGCCTTGTTCAGAGCCCTGGGCACCACTCCTGAGGCCTGACCCCATGTTCTCTGCTCATTACAGGAGGGTGTCCCCACCAGCTGCGAAACGCTCTGGGGACTCAGCATTGCATCCTTCAGGTGCGCAGTCATGTCGACCACACGGGCCCTTGAGGGGCGCCGCATGTTGGGGGAGCTCGCCAAGCGGTCCTGTGCCCCAGGCTGGCTCCCGGCCTGCCGCTGGACCCACGGGCGGTCTCTGTGCTGCTCCACTTTGCTCAGCAGGCTCGCCTTGTGAGAAGGAAGGACACAGACGGAGGCTTGCAGATTCATGGCATTTCCTCTACCACAGGTTAAAAAATCTCTATTGGAAATGAAGATCTTTTATGAGGGAAGCGAATTAATTTGCATTTGACTGAAGACACTCTTTTTGCTTGAATAGCTGATTTGTTTATGAAATTGGTCCCACAAACAATATGTACAGATTAGTTGAAGTTTTCATCTGTTTGTCTGTAATGTAATAGGAGCTATTATTGCCACCCAAATTACTTGAGAATTTTGCATTAGATTGTGGTCCAGATTACAAACTGCTGCTTGGTAATTTAATTGATGAAATTGTTCGAAATTATGTACTTGTTTTGGAACCCAAAGTAAAAAGAACTGATTTTTTTCCCCCCACAAAAGCCTGTAATTGAGGGGTAGACAGAGTGGTAGGTGGGGAGTGGGGCCACAAGCCAGAGTTGTTGCACTGAGGAAGGAGAAAGGCCCTTTTCAGCAGTCTTCAGGATAACACTGGAAGAAAGGGCGCTGGGTGTGCAAGGATTCCCCCGGAGTGTCTTCCCTTAGACCCTGAGCCTCAGTCCATCAGTGAAACACTGGCAGACAGTAATTTGGTTGGGAGTAGGAAAGGAGGTGGTATTTGGTCGGGTTGCATTTTAAGAGCTCTTTTGTATGATCTGATGTGAGCTGCAGTTCCTGTTGCTTGGAGGCTCTTATAAGCAGTGCTTGGTACAGATTTTCAACATGAAAGCCCAGGAACTCTTCCAAGTGGTTGCCTGCTCCATTGGTGAAACCCATCAGTGACGCTGCTCCAGGTGAGTCAAGGTCCAGGGAAGAAAGAGCCCTGGACCACTGCTGTTAGCGGTCTCTTCTAGCCTCCCAGGAAAGTGGACATTTCATAAACATTTATCTGGATGGGGCCGTGTCTTAGAGAACTGAAGTTTGGTAAATTAGTGTCCTTGCTTCGCTTGTGTAGTTGTGGGTAAGTGACTATAAGTGACCTTGATGTCTCAGTGGTGGACGCTTGATCAGTTGAATGTATTGGAGGAGACAAAACCCTCAGCACGGCAGCCTGTTCCCCATTATATACAACCCAGCCCTGATGAGACTATCTGCAGGTTTCTGGGCCTGACAGAAAGGGGCCATGTGGTCTGTGGGCTTAGATTGAAGACATATACCATTTGATTTCTTCTTCTTAACAGCTGCACAAATGACTTCTCCTGAAAGACAAAGCAAGTGGCTCACACATGATTTCTATTTTTATCACTTGAACATTGGCAGAAGTAGTGAGAGATGGAGCCCCCAGCGGCTGTTGGCTATCTCAAGAATACTTGGCAGGTCCCGCTGTCCATGCTGAGGGAAATAGCAGAATTAATTCCCTGTCATGTGGACTGATCGTGGACCCACATGGGGCTAGGTGCAGAGAGTCCTGCCCAGATGTGGAAGCTGCGTTGTTGTCCGTGCCATCTATGTGGTCGCTGATGTGAATTCAGTCATTCTTGCGTTTTGAAACGAGAACCTGGGAGTGGCGGCAGAGTTTGCCTTCCTGGCCTTCCGAGAAGTGGTGTGTGTGCGGTAGCTGGTGGGGAGAACGCAGGCTACCTGGCCATCTATCAGGGAAAACTCCCTGAGCCTCTTCGGCTGGAGGAAGGCGAGGGCAGGGGGTAGGTTTGGGTGGGCAAAGGTCAGACACAAACGTGTCGCAGAGTTGGGTCCGGGCCTCTCTCCACCAGGGTTTTCAACCCAAGGGAGCCACGGGGAAGAGCCTGTTGGACTGCATTTCTAGGCCACAGTTCCTGGTATAAGGTCCACTTTTATTACGAATGTGTGGCATTGTAATTCAGTAGCAGATGGTGCAGTGGCTTAATTACCTGCTGTTAAGTTCCCCTTCCAATTATCATGAATTAGGAACAATGGCAATTATTAAAAGAAGTTGGAAGCAAAGCCATCCTGGGTGGATGCTGCCGTGGGTTTTGCCTGGTCCAGCCTTGCCAAGAACAGAAACTTTGGAGCCATTTGATGCCTTGACTTTCCTCCCAGTTGATTCCTGGCCTGGTGGTACTGACTCCTCCCTGTCTGGCAGGTGCATAGATCAGATGCCAGGATCAGTGATTATGTATGGAAGTAAACCACGTTATTTTATCTGTTGAGCTGGCATTTTGTATGTGTGGATGCTGAGTCTGGGGGAAGTTACTTTGCTTGATTTTAATCTCTGTGAGTGGTAAACACCCTCCATGGGTGCGAGTGCACAGACCTCGCACAGATACTGGGGGGAGTCCCTTTTCGAACCCTCTCCCACGTAGGACAGGCTGACAATTCCTCTGCTGGCTGATGGTGAGGGCCTTACCAGGAGAAGAATCCAGTTAGGAGGCTGTGGTTCTCATGCGTGTGTTTTCTTGTCGTGGTGAAATGTGCTGGCACCGGGGAATTGTGGGCCAGCTGGGGGATGGATTGTGGCCTTTATGGGTGTCATTTCACATCTGTGCTTGCCAGCTGAGAGAAGGTTTCTTGCTGGTTTTCCAGTGGGTCCCACTCTGGGATGTGCCCTGCCTTGGGGGGAGGGTTTCTGAAACTGAGTGTCCACTCCTGGCTCAGTTTGAGGAGGATGGTGGAGAGAGGTGTTAGATGTGTTTTCTTGTAATTAGCTTCTGGGGATCCATTGGGCCTGATGCTGTGAGTCCTACACTTGGATGAGTTTGAGAACTGCCCCGGCCCCTGTCGTCTCTGGCTTTGGGTGGGGCCCGAGCAAGTGCCAGTTTCTAGCCTGGAGGCATGGGTGCCCTGCCTGCCTTTCTTGGCCCATCCTTTGCTGCACCTCTGTTCTCTGGCATTCTTAGGGAACGTAACAGAAACCTCCTGTGAGCTCTTAACTCATTTGTTACGAATGTTTGCAGGCGTTTTCTGTAGAAACTGGAACAATGTTCTTGCACATTTGAGATGGTCAATGCACAGCTCTGACCCTAACCTTTGACCCTGTTTCACATGTGTGGGATGTTTCATGTTGGGCAAGATCAGAGAAGCACGTGGCTGCACTTTATACCTATGGCAACCAATGTGGAGTGCACACCAGCTGAGAAGGGCAGTCCTTTAACTTCTGAGTTCATTTAAGTATGAGACCAGCACGTAAGCATTTCTTTCAGTAACTAAACTGGCCCTGTTTGACTTGGAAGAGCAGACACTGGCTCCAGGGAGCGCCAGCACCGGTGTCATTTCTGGAATCCACTCCTGTGCTCAAGCAGTGAGGAGACGTGTGGGTCAGGCCCTTTCTAAGAGGCCGTGTGTGGTCCCTGTGGGGCCGCAGTGCGCAGGAGGCGGACTGGGAAGGGTGGTGCTTGGTGAGAGCACCCACTGCCACCCAGGAAGGGACACAGAGCAACACACAGTACTGGCAGGTTGTGGGATGTTGGGGGGAGCTCACGTTTTAAGTGCTCTTTTGAATTCAAATTCAAAGAACAAATGTTGCTTGGAGGTCTTTCCTCCTCCTTCCTCACTCTTTATCCTTGAGGTTTTTAGGTTGTCTGATAACTTATTTCCCCGCCTAGGAGAACTTTCCATTTTCATATCCTCATTTAAAGATGTGGGTAAACTTGCTGTATTGAATTTAAATAATACCTTTCCTTATGATTTTCATCTTTTAACATATGCTTGACATTTTAATTGTGAAACTTAATTGGGTGAATTAGTCTTGGTTCTAAGTGGTGTAATCTAAAAAAAAAAAACAACAACAAAAAAGGCAGACATGTCTGAAAAGTCCTGAAAATAAATGAATTACCTGGACAGAGATTTGGATGCCCATTTAAAGTCGCTCTAGTACAAATGCCAGTCTTGTGGGCCACTGGGGTACTCAGGGTGTTTGAAGTCATAGAGATGCTTGTATTTCAACCTATGGACATGCTAATTCAGCTGCTGTGTGTTGAGTGTGGAGGGACCAGGCCCTGTTCTGTTAATAGGAGATGGGGATTTAGTCCTGAAAAAGAAACAGTTCCTGTCCTCAGGGGCCTTGTTTTTTCACTTTTCTTTCATCCTTCCTTTCTTTGTTTCTTTCTTCCTTTCTGTTCATTAAATAGGAAGCATATTCAGTTCAGTTCAGTTCAGTCGCTCAGTCATGTCTGACTCTTTGCGACCCCAGGAATCACAGCACGCTGGGCTTCCCTGTCCATCACCAACTCCCAGAGTTTACTCAAACCCATGTCGATCGAGTTGGTGATGCCATCTGGCCATCTCATCCTCTGTCGTCCCCTTCTCCTCCTGCCCCCAATCCCTCCCAGCATCAGGGTCTTTTCCAATGAGTCAATTCTTCGCATGAGGTGGCCAGAGTATTGGAGTTTCAGCTTTAGCATCAGTCCTTCCAATGAACACCCAAGACTGATCTTCTTTAGAATGGACTGGTTGGATCTCCTTGCAGTCCAAGGGACTCTCAAGAGTCTTCTCCAACACCACAGTTCAAAAGCATCAATTCTTTGGCGCTCAGCTTTCTTCACAGTCCAACTCTCACATCTCACATACATGACCACTGGAAAAACCACAGCCTTGACTAGACAGACCTTTGTTGGCAAAGTAATGTCTCTGCTTTTCAGTATGCTATCTAGGTTGGTCATAACTTTCCTTCCAAGGAGTAAGTATCTTTTAATTTCATGGCTGCAATCAACATCTGCAGTGATTTTGGAGCCCCCAAAAATAAAGTCAGCCACCGTTTCCCTGTCTATTTCCCATGAAGTGATGGGACCAGATGTCATGATCTTCGTTTTCTGAATGTTGAGCTTTAAGCCAACTTTTTCACTCTCCTGTTTCACTTTCATCAAGAGGCTCTTTAGTTCTTCTTCACTTTCTGGGATAAGGGTGGTGTCATCTGCATATCTGAGGTTATTGATATTTTTTCTGGAAATCTTGATTCCAGCTTGTGCTTCCTCCAGCCCAGTGTTTCTCATGATGCACTCTGCATATAAGTTAAATAAGCAGGGTGACAATATACAGCCTTGATGTACTCCTTTCGTATTTGGAACCAGTCTGTTGTTCCATTTCCAGTTCTAACTGTTGCTCCTGACTTGCATATATATATATATGCTCTTGTATTTAATGAGTGAAGTGCATAGTGAGTGAAGGACATAATTTCTTCTACATAATGTATGAAGGATGCTTGCTCCTTGGAGGAAAAGCTGTGACCAACCTGGACAGCATATCGAAAAGCAGAGACATTACTTTGCCAACAAAGGTCCATCTAGTCAAAGCTTTTGTTTCTCCAGTAGTCATGTATGGATGCGAGAGTTGGACTATAAAGAAAGCTGAGTGCCAAAGAATTGATGCTTTTTAACTGTGGTATTGGAGAAGGCTCTTGCAAGTCTCTTGGACTACAAGGAGATCCAACCAGTCAATGCTAGAGGAAATCAGTTCTGAATATTCATTGGAAGGACTGATGGTGAAGCTGAAACCCCAATACTTAATGGCCGCCTGATGCAAAGAACTAACTCAGTGGAAAAGACCCTTATGCTGGGCAAGATTGAAGGCAGGAGAAGGGGACGACAGAGGATGAGATGGTTGAATGACATCACTGACTTGTTGGACATGAGTTTGAGCAAGCTCTGGGAGACTGTGATGGACAGGGAAGCCTGGCGTGCTGCAGTCTGTGGTGTCGCAAAGAGACACGAGTGAGCAACTGAACTGAACTGAATGAGTGATGTCAAAGGAAATGCTTAGCTTTTCTGCTGCTAAGTCTGAAAAGGCTTTGTGGAGGGAAGTATTAGGAGTTGTCGGTGAGAGGGAGGACTTTGCAGGCCCTGGGGCCTCTTTGGGAAAAGCTGTGCTGGACGAATGAGGCAGAACAGGCGGGAAGCCCGGGGCGGCCTCAGGAGTTCTGTCAGATGGCTTATGAAACAAACAAAACGTATGGAGCTGACGTTTGTTGGCTGCTTGGGGCCTTTGTGCCGCCGCCTCCTGCAGGGCAGCCTGTGAGGTTTGCTTTAGGCTGTGTGGCAGGAGCGTGGAGCCGCACACACAGGGCTCCCGTGGGCAGTCGGCTGCAGGACGCGCACTGTGGTTTCTGCCTCCGCTTGGGCACTAGCTCGATCTGACCAAGACGAGATGGAAACTTTCAGAGCTTCATGGCAGCCCCAAATCTGCAGGCAGATTTTGCTCCCTTCAAACCTGGCTAGACTGTGGGATTATCTGTTAAGGTTTTGATATTGGAGGTATTTTATTTTCTAAGAAGTCAAGGAACTTGAGTATCCTGTTAAATACTCTGAATTTCAATCATTTGAAAGAACGGGAAAGTATTTTGGGGAAAAAATTACCCTCTTATTTCAAAGATGCAAGGATGACTTCTGTTATTTGTGAATTGAGTTAATTATGAGATAGCATGAGATAATTTTGAAAAGATGCTGTGGGTGCATAATTCCTTAAAGAAACAGCTTTGATGGGATGTGCTGCTGTTGTTTACACTCCCTCAGTGTTGCTTTCTGGACTGGATGTGCAGGTTAAAAAGCGCGGGCTACTTCTCCCTCTCTGATATTTTGCTAAAGAAAAGTTCCTGACAGCTGAAGGAACAGCCTTCCGCCAATTTCTTCCTGATGCCACCACAAGAAAAAGTCATCATCTTGTTAATTCCGGAGTTTATTGGAAAGTTCATATTAAGAGAGAAGGTTAGGGGGTGGTTAAATGTGTTCTAATCGTTAACTGTCTCTTGATATTCTTAGCTGTTCTACATTAAATTTGGAGCAGTGAGTCAGAACAGCTGGATGCGTCCTTTTGTGATTCAGCGTTACTTTGTTTATGTGACTCCGACAGCAAAAGAACGATGATGGAGGAGTTGTGCTCCTGACACGAGGGTTGGCTTCCTGCTTCGAATGTGTCAGGATTTTTAGGGGAACAAGTTAGTCATACTTTCAATATTGTGCTGTGCTTTGGAGAAACCAGGGCATTAGTTGTCCCTATAATGATAATCATATGGAATGATTTTGTTTTTATCTAGAGTCTTCTATATGCTGAACTTTTGGTGTTTCACATGGGAGTATGCAGCAGTCAGGGGAGAAGTTGATCTCTAGAAAGTCTGTTCTGAATGGGCAGAGTTTGTGTGTGTGAGGGTGCTGGTGTGTGTGGGTGTGCTTCTGAGTGTGTGTGTGCACTTGTGTTTGTGTGCTTGTGGGGGTATGTGCATGTGTGTGCTTGTGGGTGTATGTGGGTGTGTTTGTGTGTGGTTATGGGTGTGTGTGTGCTTGTGGGTGTGGGTAGATGTGGGTGTGTGCATGGGTGTGTGTGCTTGTGGGGGGTGGTGTGTGTGTGTGTACGTGCTTGTGCGGGGTGGGGTGGGTGGGTGGGTGTGTATGTGCTTGTGGGTGTGGGATTGGGTGTGTTTGTGTGCGCTTGTGGGTGTGTGTGGGCGTGGATGTGTGCGCGTGCTGGGTTCTTTTTCAGGCCACGGGAGGGAACTCTGATGCGCATTTGTGTGTGTTCCAGTGAGACTCTGAGGGTTTGGGTTTGTGTCCTTCAGGGATGTCTGTGGGCACGGCCTCTTCTTCCGGACCACACCCGCATGGTATTGTCAGAGTTGCTCTCATCACCATGGATTCCTGTGTCTTAATGAGGATGGCACTAATGGCTGACTAAGCCTCATTTGGTTTTGTCTGATCCTGTAGCACATTAAGAATTGTATCCTTTTTGAGGACTGTAGATTGTGGTTCTTGTCTGAGAAGACAGCTCTGTTGAAGACAGCAGCCATACTCTTGCCATAAAATGGAGATAGCTTCATGTGGTATCCAGGGCTGTGTGACCTGAAAAGTCATGTTCATCTGAGCTGAACTGGAAGGAGGGGGCTGTGGTTGGCTCCTGAGGTCACCGTGTTCCAGGGTTACCAACTTTTGGATGTGTTCTGCATGATCCCACCCATGCTTTTATGTTAGCTTTGAATTATTAACTACTTTTGAGGGGCCTGTTGGTCAGATGGTTTGGAGGTGGGTCTCGGTGTGTCGGCCAGCTGTGCACCGGCTTGACCGCCGACAGGAGGTGAGTGCCGGCGCAAGTGTCCTCATGGGCTTTGGAGCAGAGCCGAGTTCCAGAGCGTTAACAGTCTTAGGCTTGAGGGCCCCCATCCCTCAGTGGAGGAGCCCCTTTAGAGTTTTAGGACATTATGTGGGTGCTCTCACCTCTCCGTGCACACACCATGTGTGTGTGTATGTGCATGTGTGTGTGTGCGTGTGCTAGTAGCTCTGGCATGTCCATGAGTACAGACAATGGTGGTTTTGGGATTTTGGGGGTGTGTTCTGGCTGCCTGTCGAGTAGTTGCTAGAATGCATCTTCAGACTCTACTCTGACTCCCCCCGATAAAGCCCTTCCAGCTTTACACCCCAGATGGCACCAACTGTGAGGGTTTGACATGATTGCTAGGTCAGGGATCCCGCAAAAGTGCTCGTGTGTCTCCCAGGCTTTCGGGTGGGTCTGGTTCTGAGATGGCAGAAACATTGTTCTTCAAGAGGGGTTTTGGGTGGAGTCCTTAGACTGTGGGGCCCTCATCTTCATTGAACACTCCAGACCCCAGAAGAGAAGTCTGGATGGTGTCTGCCGGGGTCTCCTGAGACGGGGATGGAGCCCGCAGGGACTGTGCAGGTGGAGAGTCCTTGTTGGCTGAGCTCTCAGCGCTGAGGCTGTGACAGGGTGGGTCTGACTTCCTTATTTATACAGCATTCATTCTGAAGATCTTTGTTTATGGACATTGACCCCACGTTCACTGGTGCCTCCCAGGCCTTGTGGCAGCTTGAGCCCGACCACACAGGCCCAGGATGCAGCCATGAAGGTGTCCTGGGGACCAGAAATGGGGACTTGATTTTTCACATTGCGGGGAGTTTCACAGATGGGAACACTTTGAGATGGGCCCATAAAGACCAGTAGATGGTGTGTTCGTGAGAGGAGGCTTGAGGGAATGGGCCGCTCTGTGTGTGGGTTCCACACCCTCCAGGTTTATCACCTGTTTTGTTGCGTTGTGACTAGTTTGATGGAGGACCTGCTCCCTTTGGCCTCATAGCATCCTCCACCTGCCTCTTTGTTTAGTTATGACTGTGTCAGCAGGAGAGAAGTTCCTAAGAAGGCATCTTTAGTGCATCAGTTCAGTTTAGTTTAGTTGCTCAGTCGTGTCCAAGTCTGAGACCCCACGAATCGCAGCACGCCAGGCCTCCCTGTCCATCACCAACTCCCGGAGTTCACTCAAACTCACGTCCATTGAGTCGGTGATGCCATCTGGCCATCTCATCCTCTGTCGTCCCCTTCTCCTCCTGCCCCCAATCCCTCCCAGCATCAGAGTCTTTTCCAATGAGTCAACTCTTCGCATGAGGTGGCCAAAGTATTGGAGTTTCAGCTTTAGCTTCATTCCTTCCAATGAACACCCAAGACTGATCTCCTTTAGAATGGATTGGTTGGATCTCCTTGCAGTCCAAGGGACTCTCAAGAGTCTTCTCCAACACCACAGTTAAAAAGCATCAATTCTTCAGTGCTCAGCTTTCTTCACAGTCCAACTCTCACATCCATACATGACCACTGGAAAAACCACAGCCTTGACTAGACAGACCTTTGTTGGCAAAGTAATGTCTCTGCTTTTCAGTATGCTATCTAGGTTGGTCATAACTTTCCTTCCAAGGAGTAAGCGTCTTTGAATTTCATAGCTGCAGTCACCATATGCAGTGATTTTGGAGCCCCCCAAAATAAAGTCTGACAGTATTTCCACTGTTTACCTATCTATTTACCATGAAGTGATGGGACCAGATGTCATGATCTTCGTTTTCTGAATGTTGGGCTTTAAGCCAACTTTTTCACTCTCCTGTTTCACTTTCATCAAGAGGCTCTTTAGTTCTTCTTCACTTTCTGGGATAAGGGTGGTGTCATTTGCATTTCTGCGGTTACTGATATTTTTTCTGGAAATCTTGATTCCAGCTTGTGCTTCCTCCAGCCCAGCGTTTCTCATGATGTACAATGCATATAAGTTAAATAAGCAGGGTGACAATATACAGCCTTGATGTACTCCTTTTCCTATTTGGAGCCAGTCTGTTGTTCCATGTCCAGTTCTAACAGCTGCTTCCTGACCTGCATGTAGGTTTCTCAAGAGGCACGTCAGATGGTCTGGTATTCCCATCTCTTTCAGAATTTTCTACAGTTTATTGTGATCCATACAGTCAAAGGCTTTGTCATAGTCAGTAAAGCAGAAATAGATGTTTTTCTGGAACTCTTGCTTTTTCGATGATCCAGCGGATGTTGGCAATTTGATTTCTGGTTCCTCTGCCTTTCTAAAACCAGCTTGAACATCTGGAAGTTCACAGTTCACGTATTGCTGAAGCCTGGCTTCGAGAATTTTGAGCATTACTTTACTAGTGTGTGAGATGAGTGCAATTGTGCAGTAGTTTGAGCATTCTTTGACATTGGCTTTCTTTGGGATTGGAATGAAAACTGACCTGTTCCAGTCCTGTGGCCACTGCTGAGTTTTCCAAATTTGCTGGCATATTGAGTACAGCACTTTCACAGCATCGTCTTTCAGGATTTGAAATAGCTCAACTGGAATCCCATCACCTCCACTAGCTTTGTTCGTAGTGATGCTTTGTAAGGCCCACTTGACTTCACATTCCAGGGTGTCTGGCTCTCACGATCACACCATCGTGATTATCTGGGTCATGAAGATCTTTTTTGTACAGTTCTTCTGTGTATTCTTTAGTGCATAGTCGTTGTTAAGTTTGTGGTGGATAAATGACCTGCGAGTATCAGTGAACTACTGTTAGTAGTTTTGAGGAACTCAATATATGCCTACCCCCAGGCCCCCTGCCGGCCGGAAAGTAAAACATGTCCGCTTTCGAAGCAAGGCGTGGTTCAGTGCTGCCTTCACCAGTCCACAGTAGGGGTAATGAAGTATTATGGCTTCTAGTTTCTGCTGAGAATTCACCTCAAGAGCAGCCTTGGGTAGATTCACTTTCTATTTTTAGACCACTGTATAAGCTGATCTTGTTCTCTGCAGTGATGTTCTGTTTTTTTGGTAAGAAATTTGGTCCATAATAGATTTGGCAAGGGAATCCTGAGTGCAGACTGAGAGAATGTTTCAGGAAATTCTGGGATCTTTTGTGATTTTAATAGATTGGGGTTCTCATGACTTCCTAAGATTCCCTAAAAGCCAGTGGCTGAGATAGTTGTAGAAATCCAGTTGTGCTGCCCTGAATCTGGTTCTCTCTCTTAAGGGAAACATGGTTTGGCTCTAAAATGTTCCACTTGAAGCCCTGATGACTGATGCACCAGCTGGGGAAGGTTGTGATCTCCAGGGAGCATCACCAGGAAGGTTGGCCAGGAGGAGGGTGTGCACACCCTGCCCCACACCAGGTGTAGGCAGGCCTCACTGTTCTTTATAAACCTTCAGGTGTCACGGCTTAAACCTGAGTTGCCTTGAACAGTCTAATTGTTTTTGGCTATTGATTCACCTATAGATTGTAGATGTTTTTCAAATGTTGATGACTTTTTCTGCTTCCTTGAACTCTAGTTTTTTTAAGAGACTAGAATTGAGAAAATGTGTAGGAAAAGCAGCAAGCCAGCACTTTGAGGAGAAAGCCCAGAGTATGTGGCCTGGACCCAAGTGAAGAGTCATGTTTTTCTCTCCCCTCCAGATTTTAGGGCTGGTGCTCCCTCAATGTGGTGGTGGTTTAGTTGCTAAGTGTCACTCCCTCAATGGCCAGGAGTAAATTGAGCTTGGCCAAGGCACAGGCAGCCTCCTAAAGAGTTCTTGCCTTTTTTCTTTAGCACACCTATTTATGGAGGAATTCATTTATGTAATTGTAGAGAAATCTTTTTTGGGGGGGACATAGTTACTTTGAAAAGAAAGCCAAAACCCAAAACTATAAAAATTTATGTGATAAAGAGGCTGTTTTATTGTAGTAAGATTTAGTTAGAATACTAAAGTTGAAAGCTCCTTATATTTGATTTTAAACTTTTGTGGGTGTGAATGTGGTTCTGTTGGTCCCTGTGTGTCTCTCTCTGTGCATATGAACTCACACACATTCTTCATCACATTACACAACTCTGGAAATACTTTGGCTCTTCAGTACTTGCTGATTGGCTGATTTTTTTGGTCACGTTGGTTGATATTCCATGACTGTGTGGTTAGTGATTAATATGATTGTTGTGTGATATAATACTTGGGTCCTAAATTTAAAAGTTGAATATAAAATTAACCACAGACATTTCTCTAAGTAATTTTTACTTGTCAGCACTTGTGGTTGGAAGAATAATGGCCCCCTAAAGATGTCCATGTCTTTATCCTCAGTGAGAACGTGTCCCCTTCCGTGGCAGAAGAGGGAGCTTGCAGGTATCGTTCAATTAGGAAACTCAAGATGGGAGACGACCTAGATATCAGGGTGGACCATTGTCAGCACAGGGGTCCTGGTGGGCTGGAGGAGGGTGGGCAGAGGAAGGGGATGTGATCAGGCAGAGGTGGGGGTGGTGGGGCTCCTGGAGCTGGGAAAGGAAGAGGGATGGACCCCTCGGAGCCTCAGGAGGAGCCAGACCTGCCACGCCTAATGGTTCGCCAGGTGAGACTTCCGATCTCCAGAACTGTAGCAGGTACATTTGTGGTGTCAGAAGCTGCTGAATTTGTGATAATTTGTTACAGCAGGAATAGGAAATTAAAACAGCAGTTCTGTTCATTGCCTCTGAGTGTTTTAGAAATGACCCTGTTGAACCAGCCTTTCAGTGTGCCTTAAATTATAGCGAGAGGCAGGTTTTGTAGGAGGTAATAGGTATTTAAACTATGGTGGCAAGAAAATTGGATGGAAATAGTTTATCTCCTCTGAGTCTATTATTGGGATCTTTAGAAATGACAGTAGAGTCACAGAATTTGGTCTTGTTAATAACGTATATCAGAAATACTCTTCAGATCTCACTGGGGAGTTACAGTGCGTTGTTGATGAGAATGAGGAATTGATATCAGGCAGACCTGGATGAGCACTGATCTGTGTTTGAGGGCAGGGATTGTGTAAGCCTGCATACTCTGTCGAACGTTCTCACTTTGCTGTTTTGTGTCCTTTGTAATAAATACATTCACGTAGGTATCAGGTACTGATTGACCTGTGGGAACTTAATGGTGAACTTGTGATATTTTCCCGAGCACGCTGGTGTGACAGGGTCCCTGGGGCAGTTTGGGTTTCCTTTGGAGGGTGTGGGACAAGTTCTGGGCCAGGTGTTCCGCAGGGGAACCACCCTGAGCATGAGCACAGAGAGCTCTCCCTTGGCCCGCTGGGTGGGTTGTGCCAGCCCCGCGGTCACTAGGGTGGGACGTGGGCTTAGGAGGATGGGCAATGCCTCCTGTGGGATTGCCTGTTCCAGGGGGATCGTCTTTGGTGTCCGTCCCGCCCTCCAGGGAGTTCCTTGAGTCTCTCTGTCTGTGGGGTTCTCTGGCCCACAGAGAGACAGCAGTCAGTGGTGTGAAGACCTGGGCTGCTGTGATCGTGTGTCTGTGGAGGCTGCGTGTGGGTGTGGGTTGGTGCAGAAACTCTTTGGGAGCTTGGGCGGGAGGCATGGAAGTAGGACCGTGGGGATGGACGGCAGGGCTGCAGACCACGGCTGACCCTGGAGTCCTCGCGCCCTGTGTCTTGCTGGGCAGGGTGGCTGAGAGAGCCCCCCAGGATAAGACTGTGTGCCTGTGAACCCGGAACAGCCCATTCAGACCCTCCCAGATCCCTGCACCCCTGCCCCGCTGATCAGTGGAGCCGGTGTCAGGACCGCTCCTTCCCCAGATCCCTGAACTGAGCCCTCCTCAGACGCCTGAGCACCCGGCCTCAGTGGCGCCTCCCTTCCCACTCCCTGCACTCTTCCTGGCCTCGCTGGCTCCCTCTGAAGGAAGCACCTCAGCCTCAGCCCGGGGTGCTGGCCAGCCTCAGGCCACAGTGTTCTGCACCCATGCCAGAGTCTCCTCCCCTCGAGGCGAGTGTCTCCCCGCCAAGTTCAGGTCTGTTTTCACTTGCTGTCGTTTCAGCAGAGAGCGGTGGAGTGGGCAGGAAGAGCCCTCCGCCGTCTGCATTCCAGGCGTGTTTGAGCACACGGGGAACCCTCATGTCTGGAAAAATATATTTTTAGTTTTCCAGCTTCAGATGGAATTGAAATTGAGTGAACCGATCCTTGGCATCTGTCTGGAACTGTGAACTACTGTAGTTACAAAAAGAGTTGTTTCTTAAAAAAAAAATTAAAAAATAATAAAAGTGGTCACTTTTGTGTAAGATTTTTTTTTAATTGAGGATGTTTCTACTTCTCTTGTATGCATTTTGGCATCTAAAATAGGAATGGTGATTTCTGAAGCACAGGTGTATTTTTAAACTATTATTAAGTGTTATAAACCTAAAATAGTTTTATTTTTTATTTTTGCCTGATTATCTGTAAAGCAACCAAAGCGTTATAATTTAAAATGTAGTGTGAAGTAGGTGATTGCCTGAAAAAAGGCAGCCTTTTTGTTTTCTTTCCTTTGTTATCACTCGAGTAAACACAGTGAGTGTAGACAGAGTGGTGAATTCACTTTGGGGCACATGAGCAGATGCAGTTTTTCATGTTAGTCTGACACGCCCTGCATTTTGGCACAGCTGGTTACTGTGTTGTCATGCTGTTTGGTCATACCTGGGAGAGTTTTAATGAACCTTAGAAGACTTTGGTTCACTGTAAACACCCACCTTTGCTGTAGAAGGGGCTACAGGGAGGAGCTCAAAGCCTGGATCCTGTGGCATCCTGACTTGATCAGGGAATCACTTTCCTATGTGCACATCGGGACGTTTGCTCATCTGTACTAGTTGCCATTCTTCAGACTTCACCGAGTGGTTGCAGGGCCAGAGGGACACCTGGCCTGTGCTCCCTGGGCACGCAGCTCACCGCATACGATCACATCGCTCCCCTTTCAGTTCTGTGACCTTCTGTAGCCCAGTCCCGCACTGTGGCTGCCTGTGTCTTCAGACTTCTGTGGAGGTGACCCTGCCACAGCCCCTGTGCAGCTGGTGGAGCACGGACTCGGTCTTGCCCCTGCGCTGGAACTCCTTAGTTTTTATTTCAGCTAAGGTTGGAGGGTATTCGGTGAATAAATTTTACTCATTATAATAAAAAGTTAAATTAAAAAGATTCTGGAAAGGTTTAGAGAGCTCATTCATGATAATTAAAGGTGTTTATTTCTCTCAGAGCCCAGACTTGGATTCTAAAAATACACAAACCATTTCTAAGTTATTAACTGTTGGGCCTCATTTCAGTGGAATAGAAGGCTGAACGTGTTGAAATGATCTTACAGACTTCATTGTTGATCAGTTACTAAATCATGTCCGACTTTTTGCAACCCCGACTGCATGCCAGGCTTCCCTGTCCTTCACCATCTTCTGGAGCTTATTCAAACTCATGTCCATTGAGTCGATGAAGCCATCCAAACGTCTTGTCCTCTGTTGTCCCCTTCTCCTGCCTTCAGTCTTTCCCAGCATCAAGGTCTTTTCCAGTGAGTTGGCTCTTCCCATCAGATGGCCAGGGTAGTGGAGCTACAGCTTCAGCATCAGTCCTTCCAGTGAATATTCAGGGATTATTTCCTTTAAGATCGACTGGTTTGATCTCTTTGCAGTGCAAGGGACTCTAAAAAGAGTCTTCTCCAACACTACGGTTAGAAAGCATCAGTTTGGCACTCAGCCTTCTTTATGGTACAACTCTCACATCCGTATAGGACTACTGGAAAAACCATAGCTTTGACTATACAGATCTTTGTTGGCAAAGTGATGTCTCTGCTTTTATTATGCTGTCTGCTGTTGTTCCATGTCCGGTTCTAACTGTTGCTTCTTGACCAGCATACAGGTTTCTCAGGAGACAGGAAGCAGACTTCACTGGTCAGGGGCAGTAAGAGGAAAGCAGTTAAAGAGTAACTGCTCGTCCAAGGAACACTTCTTGTCTTTTCTGGACACGGAGCATTTACCTGGCTTTTCTGCAGGGTGAGGACAAAGAATTGTTAGGTGATCCATAGCACAGTACCTTTCACTCTTACTGTTAAAATGTGCTCTGTGGATTTTCAGAGCTCACACCAAGTGTTCACGATGTTCTTGTGTCTGTTCACATACGTGCTGCTTAATAAAAACTGTGTTGTACATGTTTAAAGCTGAATACTCATTTTATTATGAAACAGAGAGAGAGGAACAATAAGTGTTTTGTGAAAGGGACTTTAAGAGTGATCTTAGCTTTTTCTCTGAAATGAAATAACTGTTTGTTGGATTTTTGATGTATTGAAAGAAATTAAAAGGGAAAAAGGAACTAGATCATTCTAGATTCTCAGTGAAATTTAAGAAATAATTGAAATTTAAGAATAGTTGAATTCATCGGATCTCCTTTTAGAAGATGAGTTTTGAGTTTGGGTATTCAGTAAACTCGGAGAAGGCAATGGCAACCCACTCCAGTACTCTTGCTTGGAAAATGCCATGGACAGAGGAGCCTGGTAGGCTGCAGTCCATGGGGTCTTGCAGAGTTGGACACGACTGAGCGACTTCACTTTCACTTTTCACTTTCATGCATTGGAGAAGGAAATGCCAACCCACTCGTGTTCTTGCCTGGAGAATCCCAGGGACGGCAGAGCCTAGTGGGGTACCGTCTATGGGGTCGCATAGAGTCAGAAACGACTGAAGTGACTTAGCAGCAGCAGCAGCATTCAGTAAAACTAGGTTACTTTCCAAAGTTTCTTATCATTCATCTCTATGTTTTTAGCTTGCATTTTATGCTCAGAATCTAAGCCTGTTTTTTGGAAGCGCATGACTTCTATGTTTCTTCAGTAAACACCGTGAGTGTGTAAGGACAGATGAGAGGTTGGTGAGCAGGTAGAGCTCTGGTTGCAGGGCTCAGTTTGCCCCAGTTCACACTAAGTGCCAGGCCCGTGGTGTCAGCTGCAGGGCTGGACGAGGTGATCTGGGCGCTTCCAGCTTTTAGTTTCATTGACATTTCCTGTTGTTTTCTTTGTTTCTGTTTCATTTATTTCTGCTCTGATCTGTATGATTTTTTTCCTTTTACTAACTTCGAGTTTTGTTTGTTTTGTTCTTTAGTTGCTTTAAGTGTAAGGCTACGTTGTTTGAGACTTATTTCTTGAGGTAAGATTGTATTGCGATAAATCCCCCTCTTAGAATTGCTTTTGCTTTGTCCCATAGGTTTTGGATCATTGTGCCTTTTTTTTTTTTTAAAGACATGGAGGACAACAGAGGTCCATGGACTCTCTTATTTTTTATTTTTTGGCCATGCTGCACAGCATGAGGGATCTTAGTTCTCAGACCAGGGGTCAAACCTGCATCCCCTGCAGTGAAGTGCAGAGTCTTAACCACTGGACCACCAGGGAAGTCCCCTGTTTAGGTGTTTTTTAATTTCCTCTGATTTCTTCAGTGGTTGGTTGACAGCATGTTGTTTAGTCTCCATGTGTTTCACAGACAGAATGAACTTAACGGTTTCAGGGGGTGGGAGCAGGGATAGATGGGGAGTTTGGGATTGACACATACACACTGACATATTTAAACTAGATAACCAACAAGGACGTACTGTATAGCAGAAGGAACTCTGCTCAGTACTCTGTAATAACCTAAACGGGGAAAGAATTTGAAAAAGGATGGATAACATGTATACGTATAACTGAATCACTCTGCTCTGCATGTGAAACTAACAGAGCACTGTTAATCAAGTATACTCCAATATAAAAATGAAGAAAAGACTAACACAGTGTTGTTAATCAAGTATACTCCAACATAAATAAAAATGAAAAACTAACCACAGTGTTGTTAATCAAGTATGCACCAACATAAAATAAAAATGAAGAAAAAACTAGCAGCATTGTTGAATCAAGTATACTCCAACATAAAAACAGGAAAAAACTAACACAGCATTGTTAATCAAGTATACTCCAACATAAAATGAAGAAAAAACTAATGCAGTGTTGTTAGTCAAGTATACTCCAACATAAAATAAAAATGAAGAGAAAAGAATAGGCTTAATTCTTCTACTTCAAGAAAACTATTTGCCCATAATACTCAACTATGAGGATTTATATAATTGGCAGTCCCTCAGATAGTATCCTGTTTACCAATAAAAATTATAATATATTGTTTCAAATATTATAAATTTCAGACTGTTTACTAAATACAGATTAAGCTTTCTTCAAGTTAGATAGAATTAATGACCTTTGCTTATGAAGTCAAGAATATCTTTTATTTGAAAAAAGTTGAAATCTTATTTAGGAAAATTTAAAAGTTTGTGCTTAGCTAAACAGATAGAAGTTAATTTTTTAAAATTGTAAAGTTTAGCAATAGTAAAGGTTGTCTTTTTTTTTTTTAAATGCTGAATTTATACTGTTTTGGAGCCTTGGAAAGCAGGGATGCTGTTCTTAGCCCCCTGCAGGGATGGGATGGGAGGCCGCCCACCAGCATCCTTGAGTGAATGCTGCTCTAATAAAATTTTCCTTTTGTGTAAGAAACGAACATTTTATCCCTGTGGTGATTTACCGGGTACCCTTGGGCCCTTGTCTGGAAAGACTTGTGGAGTTTTCCTCAGGGACAACTGGTTATCACGTCAGCTTCTTCCAGAATTGACTTGACTGCAGTGCTGACAGGGCCCAGGGAGGATGCCTGCTGCGGTCCCAGGTGGTGATGTTCAGCCTGGAGCTGTGGGGTTAGGGCTGAAAGGAGGGCTCCCCTGCCCTGCAGGGTGTGTTCTGGGGAAGAAGCTGCGGTGACCCCTGGGAATGTGGGGCGGGGGAACACTCAGTTCTGACTTCTGGTTTCTTCTGTGTTTTCATAAACAGGAAGAGGAGGAATTGGGGTCAGTTAGTACTTGTGGGTATAAGTGCTGCCCTTGTGACGTTTCAGTTGTTGTCAGTAGTATTATTTATACTCCTCTAACCTTAGGCGGCTTTGCTATAAAAATATGAGGGGACAGAAATAGTTCAAGGACATTTAAAGACTTACATAATCTTCAGTAGGCATTGTTTTATGATGTATCATGTATTATGAGATAAGCATGAAACAAATTCATTTAAATTTTAAAAAATTAAAAAAACATTGTGGCAAACGTTTATTATTGATTGATGCTTAGTAAATGTCCTGGCCTCTCAGTGTCTGCTCGAATTCTGCTTATGGCCCCAGGAAGAATAGAGGGTGCTGAGTCTCAGGGCTGGGAGGAACCACTATAGGGAGATAACCCTTGGCTGTGGAATAGCTTCCAGCATTGTTTGCTGTTCATTTCCCTCTGAATACTTGTTTACCTGCTTCACTCTCATCTCCTCTCTTAATTGTGAACTTGTCAGGGTGGTTCCTATGTGTCTCTGTCAGGTGCTGGTAGTGAGCATTCATGAGCGGGAGGAGCTGGCCAGGACCTCAGACGGGACACGACGTGACCGGCAACTCTGCTGGGACCTCTTCTGCTGGTTCAGTTCCCAGAGTGTCCTTTCCACCTGGACTCAACATCGTCCTTAAGGAGAAGTGGGCTTACTCATCTTTATGTCTCTTGAAGTATAAGTTTTTAAAATAGTGGAATAAATGTATATAGAATAAATGATATGTCTCTTAAGGAGGAAAGTTAATACCAACTATCACATGACTATCTTGCACTCACTTAATATTTACATTAATATAATTTCATTTCTATAAGCGAGAGTATCCTGTTTATGGAATTTTTCCGTTTTCCACAATGCTTTCTGCATGTGTCACCCCAGTGCTCTTCAGAGTGGGGAAGCTATGTCATGCCTTTGGCAGGCAGGGAAACTGGGGAACAGACCTTAACTGCTCATCAGTGATTCGGTGGCCCATGCAGGGCTGTGACCCTGGGGTCCTGGAGTTTGTGTTTGTGTCCCTTTTAACACAGCAGGTCCAGCTGTGTCAGGTTCCCTGTTGATTAGTGGAGGATAGTCAGTTAATTTGTTTACATTTCAAATCACCCACAGAGAAGTTATGGGGAGGGAGGTGGGAGGGGGTTTCATGTTTGGGAACACATGTAAGAATTAAAGATTTTAAAATTTAATTAAAAAAAAAAAACTGTCAAAAAAAAAAAATAAATTAAAAAAAAAAATGATTACTTTCAGACTGTCATGCTCATAACACAAATAGTAAATAGTTGTATAAGAGTTTGTATCCTGCCTGCAAGATGCTCCTGAATAGTAGATTTCTGAAATAAACTAGGCAACAGATGATGAAGGCACGAGTTTGGAGTGAGAGGATAGGCTGAGATACTTAGGAGGTGAAATTAATGGCAGTCAGTGGTGACTTGAGGGTCTTAGGAATGAACGATGAGAAATCAATTTTGCAGTTTGGGACAGCTGGTTAGATGACAGGTATCATTTTCCAGCAAGGAAGATGGGAGGAAGATGGGAGGAAGCAGGGATCAGGGAGGCAGTAAAGGAGACACTGAGTTTTGTTTGGGAGAAGTTTTATTTGTGGTTGGGGGACATCCCCAATTGGAATGTCCAGTGGGATGTGGTCACCAGAGTGGAAGATGCTGCTATTGAAATCATCTGGGAAAACCACATAAATCAGGACACTTAGCATCACCCTTGAGGTGGGCATCTCTAGGGTTTGGAGATGGAGATATATGAATTCTTAGGGTGGAGCTGGGCCAAGACAAGGATGAGACACCAAGGTGCAGTTGTTGACCAGGGTAGGTCGGATACTGTAGCTTCCTTCTGTTTATACCTGAGTTTTTATTTGAAAGTTTTTTGCCTGTTACTTTCCCTATTTTTATTTCATGGACTTTGTGTTTAATCTAACTCATAAAGTAAATAAACAAGAAGGAAAATTTCAGTCAGTCACCAGCATGACTTTATTTGCAAGGCTCAAATCAACTAGGTATTTGGAAACTTCTGTGCAAATTGATTGTTTAAAATATAGTTTAACTGTGTTTATTTGTCCTCTAAATCAGTAACTGTGAAAAATACAGAAAGTTGGAACTATGAAACTGGTTTCAAAAGATGTGAGAAGTTGGCTTACAGATTATACCAGGATTGAAAAAGCTCCGTGTCATCTGTGGTGAACGGGGTGAGTGTGTCCCTTCAGTGGTGCTATGCATGGAGTCCCTGTTGCAGCTTTGATTTTGACAAGTGAACGTTAAGAATGGACACTTTGGTCAGCTCAAGCCTTATCACTTGCAGATGGTTTTGTGGTTCCCTTTGAGGACAGAGTGGGTTTCCAGGACTGGGGCATAATTCGCTGGTGGTGAAGAGGGGAGAACAGCTGCAGGTCCTGGTGGATCTAGCCATCTGAGCGGCATTCCCTTTGGGCTTCTCAGGTCTTCTGTGTGCTAACCCTCCTCAGGTGCCTGCAGGTGACCTCGGGAGTGGGAGTGACCTGAGAGCAGCAAGCAGGGGCTCTGCAGGGGCTTCAGGGGCTCTTGTTCTGCGTACAGAGCCCCCATGATAGGACAGACAACGTTGGGGACCCTGAAGGCAGCCAAGTTCTGACCCCAAGAATGAGGGTTTCTGGAAGAGTACACTGTCTAGACAAGGCTGTGCAGGGGGAGGGCCAAGATGGCATGGGTTTTTCACCACCTCCCCTTCTCCAGGGTCCAGAGGGTTACAAGGAGACCTTCCCTGCAAAGACTGTTCCTTGGGCACCAGGTCTGCACGCCAGGCTTCTAGAGGATGGGCAGTGCTGGCCAAGCTCAGCCTCTTCCATGACACCCAACGTTTGCCTCATTTTTAAGTCCAGTTTCCCAAAGGTGTTAGTCTTGGGTCACAGGAGTCAGTTTTGTCCTGTCTTACCTGTCATGCAGTTTATCCACCATAAGTGAAAAGCCACACACGTTAATTTGTGTTCGTACCTGGTGTTTAATTCACCAGAAATAGTTCTCTTTCACTCTGGTCTATTTACAAAATTTTAATCCTTTGTAGAATGAAGATTGCCATTATTAGACTCTATACAGCATGTCAAAAGACAGTTGGCTTGGGAATCACTGACTTCACCTCATACCTGAACAGAGAGGATTTATGGTTAAATAAGGACATCTTTGAAGTCCTTCCCAGCTCAAAAATTTTATGAGTTTTGTTAGATCACTTTAGACAGAAGAAAAGTTTGCATGAAGAAGAGCCCAGAACTGTGTGGTGCTATGCTGTTAACTCATTGGTATGAAGGTATTACCTTCTGAGGAGCCCTTTTGAAAGGGACTACACTTTGAATACATTCCTTCTGGTATGTTTGTTACCAAAATGTGCCCATCCCATGGGGTTTTGCACTGCATGGTCCACCTATCATTCTGCACTATTTTGTGATGGTGGGGTCAGGAGGGTTTAGCAGTATAGTGTTTTAATAGCAATTAGTTGGTATGTGTTGATATATGTGTGTATTTTTGTCTTAAGACGGAAACATTTCCTCTGTAGTAATGCTTCATCAGAGTGATTACTGCCAGATTCTTACTTGTTTTGTGAGTTTCCAGGTTCCTTCTCCTGTTTTTAATTTGACTTCTAGTACTCTGAAGGCAAGGGCTGCTCACTTGCGTTCCACTTGGCACTAGTGGTAAAGAACCTGCCTGCCAGTGCAGGAGATATGGGTTCGGCCCCTGGGTTGGGAAGATCTCCTGGAGGACGGCATGGCAACCTACTCCAGCATTCTTGCCTGGAGAATCCCCATGGACAGAGGAACCTGACGGGCTACAGTCCATGGGTTGCAGAGAGTTGGACACGACTGAAGTGACTTAGCATGCATACATACACACTGAAGGTGAAGAAATGGAAAAGAAGGACCATCCAGCTTACAAGGAAATACGGTATAGGAATAGACAGTAGCTTTTTCTTTCTGACTCTGTGTTTATTTCAAGACTGCAGTAAACTCTTCTCTTTACCAATCAGGGTGTGAGTTTTCTTGTTTAACCTGGATGTGAATGGATCAAAGCTGGCATGTGCCTTGTTGATGACGTCCCAGAGTTAAAGGACTGTGTGCTGCCAAAGGGAGTCCAAGCATTACTAGTTTGTTTTTGCTTCCAGACAAAATTTTTTTTCCACAAAGCAACATTTACTAAAGTAAGTAGTAAATTATAATATGTTCAGGATACAACATGGATAAATGGACAGAATAGAGAGTCCCCAAAGAGAGCCACACGAATA
The DNA here is from genome assembly GCF_032405125.1 of Capricornis sumatraensis. NCBI lineage: Eukaryota > Metazoa > Chordata > Mammalia > Artiodactyla > Bovidae > Capricornis > Capricornis sumatraensis. Next base: position 49,639,449 of record NC_091083.1, read on the forward strand.
TGGCCATTGATTTTTGACAAGGTACATAAGCAATTCAGTGAAAAATGGATAGTTTTTTCAACAGATGGTGCTGGAAGCATCGGGCATCCATATGCAATAAAATGAAAAACACCTTATTCAAAAGTTAACTTTAATGGATTCTTTGAAACTTTTAGAACTAAACATAGGAGAAACTGATCTTGATCTGAAGCTAGGCAAAGATAACAGAAGAATATAAGTGGAGTTCATCAAAATGAAAAACTTTTGCTCCGTGAAAGATACTGTTAAGGAAAATGCAGAGACAGACTGCATACTGGGAGAAAATATTTACAAACCACATATTCTACAAAGAACTTGTATCCAGAATATATAAAGGACCCCCAAAATGCATTACTAAGAAAACAATTTAAGTGGACAGAAGACTTGAAGAGGTACTTTGTTGCAAAAGATATACAGATAGCAAATAAACAAATGAAATAGTCAGTGTGACTAGTCTTACTGAAAGGCAAATTACAACCAGGACGAGATGCTGTATTAGAATTTGTTGTTGTTCAGTCGTGTCTGACTCTTCGCGCCCCCATGGACTGCAGCATGCCAGGCTTCCCTGTCCATCACCAACTCTCGGAGCTTGCTCAAACTCACGTCCATTGAGTAGGTGATGCTGTCCGACTATCTCATCCTCTGTCATACCTTTTTCCTCCTGCCTTCAATCTTTCCCAACATCAGAGTCTTTTACAGTGAGTCGGGTTTTCACATCAGGTGGCCAAAGAATTGGATCTTCAGCTTCTGCATCAGTCCTTCCAGTGAATATTCAGGATTGATTACCTTTAGAATTGACTGGTTTGATCTCCTTGCAGTCCAGGGGACTCTCAAGAGTCTTCTGCAACACCACAGTTCACAGGCATCAGTTCTTCACTGCTCAGTTTTCTTTATGGTCCAACTCTCACATCCATACATGACTACTGGAAAAACCATAGCTTTGACTATACAGACCTTTGTTGGCAAAGTGATGTTGCTGCTTTCTAATATGCTGTCTAGATTTGTCACAGCTTTTCTTCCAAGGAGTCAGTGTCTTTTAATTTCATGGCTGCAGTCACCTCTGCAGTGATTTTGGAGCCCACGAAAATAAAGTCTGTCACTCTTTCCATTGTTTCCGCATCTATTTGCCATGAAGTGTTGGGACCAGATGCCATGATGTTACTCAAATAGAATGGCTAACATAAAAATCCTTGACAACACCAAGTGCTGGTGAGGATGGAAGACTGCAGCTCTTGTGCATTGCTGGTAGGTTTGAAATGGTGCAGCCACTCTGGAAAACATCTTGTGGTTTCTTAGAAAAGTAAGCATACATTAACACTTGACCCAGCAGTCCCACTCCTGAATAGTTACCTGAGATAAGCGAAAGCTGATGATCAACAAAAACTTGTACTTGAATGTTTATAGCAACTCTGTTCATGGTTCCCCAAGCAGGTGCAAGGTTAAACTGTGGTACATCTATAGCATGCAAAAATAGGTAAATTATGAATACACACAGAAACTTGGATGATCCTCCAGGGCCTTGTGAAAGCAGCCAGTCTCAGAAGATTACATTCCGTAGAATGCTGTCTACATGAAGTTCTGGAAAAGGTAAAACCATAGGAATGGAAAACAGATCAGTGGTTGCCTCTGGCAGTCATCACTCTTTCTGTGCATTATGCCTGTTTAGACTCCGCATATTAGTGAGAATATACAGTATTTGTCTTCCTCTGTTGGCTTGTTTCAGTTGGCATAATGCTCCCAAGGTCCAACCATGATGTTTCAGGATCTCCTTCCCTATAACTAACATTCCATTGTGTGTATATACCACATCTCTTGCTGTCGGTGGAGATTTAGGTTATTTACAAGTCTTGGCTATTTTAAATAATGCAGTAATTAACATGGGAGTGCAGGTATTTCTTTAGGAAAGCAATTTCATTTTCTTCAGATAAATACCAGAAGTGGAATTGCTGGATCATATGGTAGTTCTATTTTTGACTTATTGAGGAACGTCTGTACTGATTTCTTTGCGTCTGCATCAATTTACATTCCCAACAATGGTGCATAGGGTTCTCTTTTTTCCCACATCCTTAACCAAAACTTGTTTGACATATTTCTATATAAATACATGTAAAACATATAGATATATGTTTTTTGATGATAGACATTCTAACAGTCATGAGGTGATACCTCGTGGTTTAAATTTTCATTTTTCCTCATGATTAGAGATGTTGAACACATTTTCATGTATCTGTTGGCCATGTGTATGTCTTTTTTTGAGAAAACCTTCAAGTCCTTTGCCCAACTTTTAATTGGATTTTGTTTTTACCATTGAGTTAAATGAGTTCCTTACATATTTTGGATATTAGCTCATCAAGATAAATGGTTTGCAAATGTTTTCTCCCATTCCATAGATTACCTTTTCATTTTTCTGATTGTTTGTTTTGCTGTGCAGAAGACTTTTAGTTTGATACAGTTCTACTTGTTTAATTTTGCTTTTGTTGCTTGTGCTCATGGTGTCTTACCCAAAAATTTGTTCCTGAGAACATCATCAAATTTCCCCGTGTTTTCTTTCGAGTTTTACAGCCTCCAGTCTTCCATTTAAATCTTTTAATTCATTTGAGTTGATTTCTGTGAGTGGTGTGTGATAGGGCCACTACTCTGTGTGGTGATCCAGCTTTTCCAGCACCATTTTGTTGTAGGAAGGCAGACCCCTTCCAGGGCCAGAAACTGGGCTCTTGTCTAACACTCGGAAATGAATTGTCTGAGAAGACACATGGGCTGACAAAGCAAGAGATTTTATTGGGAAAGGGCCCCTGGGTGGAGAGCAGTAGGGTAAGGGAACCTGGGAGAACTGCTGTGCGGCGTGGCTTGCAATATTTTATGGTGATGGGATTAGTTTCCAGGTGTCCTTTGGCCAATCATTGTAATTCAGAATCTTTCCTGGTGGCGCATGCATCGCTCAGCCAAGATGGATGCTAGCGAGAGGGATTCTGGGAAGTGGAGGGACACACAGTGTCTCCTTTCGACCTTTCCTGAACTCTCCCGGTTGGTGGTGGCTTATTAGTTCCGTATTCCTTATCAGGATCTCCTGTCATAAAACAACTCAAGCAAATGGTTACTATGGTGCTTGGCCAGGGTGGGCGGTTTCAATCAGTGTGCTTCCCCTGACAGTTTGTTGAACTGTCTTTTTCTCCGTTGAGCGTTCTTAGCTCCCTTGTCAAATATTAGTTGACTGTACATGCATGGGATTATTCTTGGGCTCTCAGTTGTGTTGCACTGGTTGATGTGTCTGTTTTAAATGCCAATACCATACTGTCTTGATTATTATAGCTTTGTGATGTAAGCTTCAAGTTAGGAAGAGGATGCCTCCAGCTTTTTTCTTCCTTCCTTTCAGGATTACTCCGGCTGTTTGGGGTCTTTTGCGGTTTTGTGGGATCATTTTTTTGATCTCTGAAAAATGCTTTGGACTTTTGATAGTTACTGCATTGAATAAATGACTTTGGATAATATGAATATTTTTAACAATATTACTTCTTCTGATCCATGAACGTGAGATACCTTTCCATTTATTTGTTTTCATTTTCTTTCATCAGTGTTTTATAATGTTCAGGAAGCACTTGTATTTCTAGTTTGACATAAAATGGAATTGGATTCCATGATGATTTTTTTTCTGGAGTGTTAGTAGATTAGGAAGACAGCATAATTAAAGTTAATTTTAAAACACAAATTGAAAATCATTCTGAACAAGAACAGCTATAGTTCTAGGAAAAGTCACCCTAATTTTAAAAAAATGGGTTTCCGTAATATAACTTTGTACTGAATTTTATTTTTATGTTTTGATGTGAATTGAAAGAAAGCTATAAATATTGGTGGGGCTATAGTTTGGGACAGTTTAAAGAGATGCAGCTAGCTTGGAGGTTTGGAGTATTATGTAAATCAGCTTTGTAGCTGGCAGGGGCTCTTGTAAGTGATGTGGGCAGGAACCTCAACTTCTGATTGGGTGTGAGTCTGCAGCTTTGGATGGATTGGTAGATAGATGCTGGTCTCTATACCAGCTGCTCAAGGGCATAGACAGACACACCTGTCTATTCAAGATCCTCAGTGCCTTGGCCTCCTTTCTGGCAATGGCCAAGTTTTGGGGTCATGAAACCTGTGTGCCTGAATTTGCGTCCAGTAGGGACCCCTTCCTCTATGTTCGTAGGACCTTTCCTCTGGGGGTATTTGGCATAGATTTCTCTGAGGAGTGGATCTGGGAGCCTGAGCTCAGCCAACCCTTTTCTCCAGCCCTGAATTTAGCTTTAGTTCTCCTGACCCTTTTGTTCAAGCCCTGCTCCTCACCTCAAATCGGCATCAGGTGAGTTTGTTGGAAGTGCAACCCCTTGGGTCTAGCTTTTGCTCCATGAAGACAGAGAGACTGACAAGATCGATGTGACCTGCACACACACTAAGGTTTGAGTAGCACTGACCTCCCTGACCTAACACCGGTAACTTAATCCTGGAGATGAGTTGGAGCCCTCAGTCTACCATCAGCCTGAACAGCTGGGGCTGCAGGTTGGAGGCTGGGGATGTCCCATGGAGAAGGCTTGACAGGAAGGGTTTTCCTGAGAAACTGGGGCATCACAAACCAAATCCTTTGCGCATGACTACTCCATAGTGTTTATTGCTTAGTATCTCAAAGGTGGTTAAGATCAATGAAATTCAGGGAATTAAGATCAATGAATTTTTGTTTCTTTCTTGGTAAATCCTTGATGTGGATTTTCTGTTCTTAATCATGACAGCAGACACTCTTCCTGTGTATGCCCCAGTGAGTTCCATGTTGACAGTGTTTCATCCCCACAACTGTTATCATCCACAGTGTGCTGAAGAGGAAATTAGAGTTGAGAGGTTTAAGGGCACTTGTCTAAAGTTAGCAGGGAGCCAGGCAGTCTGGCTTTAGAATTAGTGCTCTTAACTATCCCCCACCCTGGGTGGTGTGGATTTTCCTGCTTCAGGGCAGTGTTTTGTGGTTTGTGAACTGAGGCTAAGACCTATTGTTAATGAATGGGACCTTATTAACATTTTGAGACCCACATGTTACCTGAAACTGGTGTGGCTGGAATGTGGAACGAAGGTAAGTACAAGTTTTCTGTGGTTTGTATATGAAAATGTGTTTCACAGCAGAAATTTTACTTGTGAAAATTTGTCTACTGAATATTATGTAAACAGAAACAGGGTTTTTTTGGGTGGAGGGGCAGGAGGAGGCATTCTAGCTTTTCTAAAAATTTTTTAGGGCCACACTCGTGAATGAGCTCCAAACATTAGTGCGTAGCCTGGTGGGTTCAGCCCAAGTGAGTGAATTGGTGATGGCCAGCTGAGAGCATTTAGGTGTTGGAAGTTTGCTTGGACACAGTTCACCACAGAGCATAGTTGACTCTAGAGCTGGGCTCTCTCGTGCCTCCTTCAGGGTGGTTTGGTTCATCCAGTGGCTGGGGGTGGTCATGAGTAGGTCACTGTAGAGCTAGTTCAGGAGGCAGCCCCCAGCAAGGGCTCTCAAACCTCTGGCTCTGCCGGTTTTGGGTAAAGACTCACCACTTTGGACACAAAGCACTGTTTTAAATCTTGGTTTCATGGGTCTAAAACATTTTTGCACTCCCATCTCATGCCAGTTTAGATGAATTTGGAAGAAAATTCAGAATTGTAAAAACACAATATAGTATAGAACTACTCCTGTGAAAATTTAGCTCCTGTACCTTCATATTCTTTACCTGTTAAGAGGCTTAAAACAGTTGAATTCTTTTCTCTTCCAGACGCATTTTGAGAATTAATTAGGCCGAAACTTAGGAAAAATTAAATTATTTAAGAAAGATCCCACATAAGTAGAGGATGCTGTGGTGGATGTCAGGCATATTTTACTCTTGTGTGTTACTAACCCTAGCCTTGGTAGGGCCATTTCTATGACAGTATTTTTTTTTAAAATTTCATTACCCTTCTCAGTTTTGAGGGCATTATCTCCTTGGGGCTTTTTGGGTCTCTTAAAGAGCTTTGTTTCCTGGTTGAGCAAATTGCTTTGCCTTATTATAATGGGAGTTCATTGTTGTTCTGTTGCTCAGTGGCGTCTGACTCTTTGTGACCCCATGGACTGCAGCACACCAGGCTTCCTTGTCCTTCACTATCTCCCAGAGTTTGCTCAAACTCATGTCCATTGAGTTGGTGATGCCATCCAACCATCTTATCCTCTGTCGCCCTCTTCTCCTGCCCTCAATCTTTCCCAGCATCAGAGTATTTTCAGATGAGTAGGCTCTTCACATCAGGTGGCCTGGGTATTGGAACTTCGGCAGTTAGGAATGTTTCAGTTCAGTTCAGTTGCTCAGTTGTGTCTGACTAGGCTTCCCTGTGGACTGCAGCACGCCAGGCTTCCCTGTCCATCACCAACTCCTGAGCTTGCTCAAACTCACGTCCATTGAGTCGGTGATGCCATCCAACCATCTTATCCTCTGTCGTCCCCTTCTCTTCTTGCCTTCAATCTTTCCCAGCATCAGGGTCTTTTCCAGTGAGTCTAAACAGTTAGGAATGTTTAATGCAAAACAAAACTGGAACCCTTTCCCCTCCACCCCCACATTTTTGTATGGTGATTAGTGTATTTAGGTGTAGATCCAGTTCATTTTCTAAGGGCCACTGGTTTTGCAATTAGTGTTATTTTAATTATCCTTCACTTTTGAATGGCATTCTTCTGGTGGAAAGGCATTGTAAGCGCAGAGGGAACTCAGGGTTTTGTTGGTCTGCTGCTGCTGCTGCTGCTGCTGCGTCGCTTCAGTTGTGTCCAACTCTGTGCGACCCCAGAGACGGCAGCCCACCAGGCTCCCCCGTCCCCAGGATTCTCCAGGCAAGAACACTGGAGAGGGTTGCCATTTCCTTCTCCAATGCAGGAAGGTGAAAAGTGAAAGTGAAGCTGCTCAGTTGTGTCTGACTTTTCGTGATCCCATGGACTGCAGCCCACCAGGCTCCTCTGTCCATGGGATTTTCCAGGCACGAGTGCTGGAGTGGGGTGCCATCGCCTAGAAGCATCTAATTCAGCCAGTCTTCCTGCATCCCTAGTGCCCTGTGAACGGCTCCAGGTTTTCACTGACTCCACTTTAGCAAACAGTCGTTTTAGGGTGTGTATCATCTCAGCTTAAAGCGCTGGTTTGTGGCTCTTGGTTTCATTCATTCATTCAGAAGTATTCATTCATAAAGAATTATTCATTCAAGTATTATTAAGTAAATTACTATTATCAAGTAAAAGTGCCTGAGAGACCTTTGAATGTTATTTGCTGAACGTCATCTGTGTCCATTTCTTCAGGAACATTTCTGAAGTGAGGAGTTATCCACCATTTCCTTCATGTGTGCTGTTTAGTTCCCTCTACATTTAGATTGGAAATTTCTAAGACAGTCTTTTCAGTCTTCTCCCAAGTTCTGTTAGTGTCTGAAGCCAGAAGATTTATTCTCACCCTCCTGCTTCTCAGACTCTTTATTTTCTCAATCTGTTCGGGCTGCTGTAACAGGCCACCACAGACTGGGGGCTCAAATTTTAGACATTGATTTCTCATGGTTCTAGAGGCTGAGTCGAGGATCAAGGCACTGGCAGATTCCCTGTCTGAGGAGGATTCACTTCCAGGTTCACATGTGGCCTCTTCTGTGCCCGCATAGGTGGAGGGAGGTCTGTGGGGTCTCTTTTGTAAGGGCACTAATCCCATCATGGACTTCCCTAGTGGCTCAGACGGTAAAGCGTCTTGCTTACAATGCAGGAGACCTGGGTTTGATCCCTGGGTAGGGAAGATCCTCTGGAGAAGGAAATGGCAACCCACTCCAGTACTCTTGCCTGGAAAATCCCATGGACAGAGGAGCATGGTGGGCTACAGTCCACGGGGTTGCAAAGAGTCCGACATGACTGAGCGACTTCACTTCACTAATCCCATCATGGGGCTCCACCCCCAGGACCTCATCACCTCCAAAGGTCCCGCCTCCTTATGCCTTAACGGTTAGGATTCAACATACATTTGGGAAATTCATGTTCAGTCCACAGCAACTATTCTGCATGAGGCCTTTCCTTAACTGTGCTGGACCCCTTACACCTCAATGAATGCCTGTATAATTTTGTATCAGACCACCCACCTCTCCTGGGAGAAGACTCTTGAGAGTCCCTTGGACAGCAAGAAGACCAAACCAGGCAATCCTAAAGGAAATCAATCCTGAATATTCATTGGAAGTGCTGAAGCTGAAGCGTCAATACTTGGGCCAACTGATGTGAAGAGTGGACTCACTGGGAAAGACTGAAGTGGTGGGGGGGTGGGGCGGGCGGGAATGGTTGGATAGAATGGCCAACTCAATGGACATGAGTTTGAGCAAACTCTGATAGTGAAGGACAGGGAGGCCTGGCGTGCTGCCCTATGTGTGCCCTGTATTACCGGACCATGCGCTCTCAGGCTCAACTTGCCTGCATACTCCTGGCTTGCCCATGGCCTCTCACCTGTGCCCTGTAGTCTCCTGTAGTCTCATGTGCCTTTGCCTCATGCCCTCTACCGGTTACGTGCAGCCTGCATTCCGAGAGCATGCGCAGTGGGGCTCAGTTGCCCTGCTCCCAGCATGCCCCCTGCCTCTCACGTGTGCCCTGCATTCCCAGAGCATGCGCTCTGGGTCTCACTTCCCCCGTTCCCAGCATGCTCTCTGCCTCTAACCAGTGTCTTGTCCTCCCGGGTGGTGTGTGCCGTGGGAGTCACCTGCCACTTGCTCTCAGCCTGCGGCATGATTTGTGAACTGACGGAATTGCTTGCTCCGCATTTGCAGCACGGTACTCAGAGACAGTAGGCTCTCAGTCGTCCCGCGAAGACGTGTGGCGAGCCTTCGGCCTTTCCTAAGGTAAAGGAACAAGGCCGACACCTGCCCCTTTCCTCAGAGCGGTTGGTGTCCACAAGCCTTCCGTCAGCTTGGATCTGGCGCCCACCCATTGCCTCAGGGACGCGGCCAGCTGAGGTCTGCGGACCCAGTGAACCCAGAGGGAGACCTACCCTCACATCCCTCTGCAGAGGCCTCTTCGGGCACGGGCTCAGGTGTTTATCCTAAAGCGCAAGAGAGCCCAGTGGAGAGTTGCGTCTTTGCAGGGTGAGCCCCTGCCCTGCTTCACGCCTTCCTCTTCTGCCTTCCTGGGGACCTTCTGTATTGGGGGCTGCGGGATGTGAGTGGGGAGCGTGAGGGAGCCGGGGGTTCGAGATGTAGCGGGGCGTGAGGGGTGCGGGGTTTGAAGGGTTGTGAGGGGGCCGAGGGGGTGGGGTGCGTGAGGGGGTCGGGGGTGCGGGAGGCGTGAGGGGGCCGAGGGTGTGGGGTGAGTGAGGGAGCTGGGGGTGCGGGAGGCGTGAGGGGGCTAGGGGTGTGGGGGGCTTGAGAGGGTGTGGGGGGCGGGGGGACTTTAGGGGGTGTATGGGGGTATGAGGGGGCCCGGGGTGTGTGTGTGTGTGGAGGGGGTGAGGGGGCCGGGGGACTTTTGGGGTTCGGAACGTGGGGAGGGGTCGGGCTGGGGATGTGAAAGCAGCTCCAGGTGTGTGAGTGCTGGGCCTAGCGGCTCGTACGAGGCGCTCTCACACTTGTCGAACCAGAAGCAGAAAGGAGCCGGCAGCTTTGGGGCAGGTGGTGTTTGGCCCGGCAGATCAGTGGATAGCCTTTTGTGCTGCACACTCCTCTTCACCATCGGAGGCTGTGTGCGTTTTACAGGTTTGGGAACGCAACTTTATTCCTCTTCAACTTCAAGTGTATTACTGAATTTTAATGTTTAAATTGTGAGCAGTATTTTATGGCCTTTGATCTCTCTCTCAGCTGATTTTTTCTTTTCCTCATCGGAGAGGCGATGTTTTAAGGGAGATAGCTAGATGTAGGCCCTTTCCAAGGACTTAAAGTGAATTCTGAAAGTACTTTGTACAGGTATTAAAATGTCAGCCCTCCCTGTGAACGTAAGTTGTATGTGACTCCAGAGCAGAAAAGGAGCCCAGCCTTGGAGGAGGGTAGATGTTTAATTCAGTTTCTGTGTCCTGTTTGCTGAGAAGCTTGTCAGGAGGGAGTTAGCTTTTCTACCTGCCTCTTTTCTTCCCCTACATTTAGTGCCTGGTATACTTGTCCTCTGGTTCTGAGGTGGCCAGGATGGTTGTTGCTGACTCAGGATGTGGAGGTGGGAAGAGCCCTCCACAGCTGGTCCGTTACTAGCTGATTCAACGGAAATAAGCCAGGGACCCTTTCTTGTCCTGGTTCTGGAACCTATAGAACTTGGAGACTGTATTTTGATACACTCATACTAGGCATACTGCTTTCAATGGAATGTAAACAACAGCATTAAGTATTGAAAACATTACCTGGATGAAATTTTGTTCTCACTTTTTAGTAAGTGTTGTGGATACTTTGTTTTCTCCCTTGTAAATTATCATTGAGGCATCAAGTCCTCCTGCCCTGATAGACAGGCATGGTCTTGCTGGAAGAGAGCAAAAGGTTTGCACAGAGCTAAGGACTGCAAGCAGATCTCCCAGATCTTTGAGGTGTGCTCCTGTCCTTTATACTACACTAAAACTGTTAAGTTGTAGAGGTGGAATGGTCACCACAGTTAAATGTTTGAGGTCTCACCTCCAGGTTGAAAGTGTGAGGAATGGTTTGCATGTTTTCTTGTTGGGTCTGGCATAACTAGGTTACATTCTGAGTCCTTGGATTCTTAGATCTGTGTGGCTCAAGTTTTGGTTCAGATGCCAATGACTCTGACATGTGTTAAAGTGGTCAAAGCATTTCAACAAATACTCCTTTGCCTATGGAGACACCCGTTTATGCCAGACAGGAAATAAAGAACATTGTTCTATAGCTTTATTACTTCCAGGAGATGGTAACCTTCCCTTTTATTTTTGTGCTTTTTAACTCGGTTGTAGTCCAGCAAGACACTAGCAGGAAGACTTTTCAGTTTAAAAAGTTCCCTTTTATATCTCTTTAAAGTCAGGGCAAAACAGATGCTTGTTCCTTTTTAGTTCATTCTATTTGGAATTGGTTCAGTTCAGTTCAGTCGCTCAGTCATGTCCGACTCTTTGCGACCCCATGGACTGCAGCACGCCAGGCCTCCCTGTCCATCGCCAACTCCTGGAGTTTAAGTAAACTCATGTTCATTGTGTCTGTGATGCCATCCAACCATCTCATCCTCTGTCATCCCCTTCTCTTCCTGTCTTCAATCTTTCCCAGCATCAGGGTCTTTGCCAGTGAGACAGTTCTTCTCATCAGGTGGCCAGAGTATTGGAGTTTCAGCTTCAGCATCAGTCCTTCCAATGAATATTCAGGACTGATTCCTTTAGGATGAACTAGGTGGATCTCCTTGCAGTCCAAGGGACTCTCAAGAGTATTCTTCAACACCACAGTTCAAAAGGATCAATTCTTTGGTGCTCAGCTTTCTTTGGAGTCCCAACTGGAAAGACCATAGCTTTGACTAGACGGGCTTTTGTTGGCAATTTGCTTTTTAATATGCTGTCCAGGTTGGTGATAATGTTTCTTCCAAGGAGCAAGTGTCTTTTAATTTCATGACTGCAGTCACCATGTGCAGTGGTTTGGAGCTCAAGAAAATAAAATCTCTCACTGTTTCCACTGTTTCCCCATCTATTTCCCATGAAGTGATGGGACCAGATGCCCTGATGTTAGTTTTCTGAATGTTGAGTTTTAAGCCAGCTTTTTCACTTTCCTCTTTCACTTTCCTCAAGAGGCTCTAGTTCTTCTTCACTTTCTGCCATAAGTGTGGTATCATCTGCATATCTGAGGTTATTGATATTTCTCACAGCAATCTTGATTCCAACTTGTGCTTCATCCAGTCCAGCATTTCTCATGATACACTCTGCATATAAGTTAAATAAGCAGGGTGACAATATACGGCCTTGATGTACTCCTTTCTCAATTTGGACCCAGCCTGTTCTTCCATGTCCATTTCTAGCTATTGCTTTTTGACCTGCATACATACTTCTCAGGAGGCAGGTCAGGTGGTCTGGTATTTCTGTCTCTTTCAGAATTTTCCACAGTTTGTTGTGATCCACACAGTCAAAGGCTTTGGCATAGTCAATAAAGCAGAAGTAGATGTTTTTATACTTGCTTTTTTGGTGATCCAGTGGATTTTGGCAATTTGATCTCTGGTTCTTCTGCTTTTTCTAAATCCTGTTTGAACATCTAGAAGTTCACAGTTCATGTACTGTTGAAGCCTGGCTTGGAGAATTTTGAGCATTGCTTTGCTAGTATGTGAGATGAGTACAATTGTGCTGTAATTTGAGCATTCTTTGGCATTGCCTTTCTTTGGGACTGGAATGAAAACTGATCTTTTCCAGTACTGTGGCCACTGCTGAGTTTTCCAAATTTGCTGGCATATTGAGTGCAGCACTTTCACAGCATCATCTTTTAGGATTTAAAATAGCTCAACTGGAATTCTATCACCTCCACTAGCTTTATTCGTAGTGATGCTTTGTGAGACCCACTTGACTTCACATTCCAGGATGTCTGGCTCTAGGTGAGTGATCACACCTGTCATGATGATCTGGGTCGTGAAGATCCTTTTTGTATAGTTCTTCTGTGTAGTATTGTCACCTCTTCTTAATATCTTCTTCTTCTGTTAGGTCCATACCACTTCTGTCCTTTATTGTGCCCATCTTTACATGAAATGTTCCCTTGATGTGTCTAATTTTCTTGAAGTGATCTCTAGTCTTCCCCATTCTATTGTTTTCCTTTATTTCTTTGCACTGATCACTGAGGAAGGCTTTCTTATCTCTCCTTGCTATTTTTGGAATTCTGCATTCAAATGGTATATCTTTCCTTTTCTTGTTTGCCTTTTGCTTCTCTTCTTTTCACAGCTATTTGTAAGACCTCCTTAGACAGCCATTTTGCCTTTTTACTTTTCTTTCTCTTGGGTATGGTTTTGATCCCTGTCTCCTGTACATTGTTATGAACCTCCATCCATAGTTCTTTAGGCACTCTGTTTATCAGATCTAATCCCTTGAATCTGTTTGTCACTTCCACTATATAATCGTAAGGGATTTGATTTAGATACCTGAATGGTCTAGTGGTTTTCCCCACTTTCTTCAATTTAAGTCTGAATTTGGCAATAAGGAGTTTATGATCTGAGCCACAGCCAGCTCCTGATCTTGTTTTTGCTGAATTAGTTATGGTCTCCTAAATGTCATTTGCCCCTTCCTAAATTGGGCAGAACTAAAAGTCAGTTGATATAAGAATAAGACTTTTAACAGTAAGACTATTTTTTTTCCCACCCTGTAATGAAACAGAATGAAAAGGAAGGACAGAGGATCCTTTAAGGTTTAATCTGTTAATCAGAATTGGTGGGGTTGATACTGGTGTGTAGGGTCTAGAGACCTATTCTGCACAAAATGAGGAGGAAGCTCAGGCAAGAGAGTTTTTCTCCTGAACCTCAGTTTACTCATATCTTAATGGAGTTGATGTGAGGAACTAAATGAGATAATGCAGGTAAAGTTCTAGCCCAGTTTAATCACATAGTAAACACTCAAAATTTCAGTTACCATCACAGCCACCACCCTCGTCATTATCCTAGTAAGTGCAGCATTTTGTGACTTCAGATCAGAAAAATCACATTTCCCAAATGCAAAATATTTTTTTAAGGACTCTGACATCTACCTGTATGGAAACCAAAATTAGAAGTGCAAGAAATAACATTTTTCTAAATTATTATACATTGATTTGAAATAGCCATTATAGATTTTTTAAGTTTCAGGAGGACTTGAGGGGTGGGGGGAGACTCTTATCTGTCTTCAAATCAGTGTGTTAACAGGAAACATTTCTGTATTTTCTCTCTTATTGGAAGAAGATGGTTGATGAATCTAATAAGGTGTTTTTATTCACAGGGAAAAAATAACACACAGGGTTTGTTTTTCTCAGATGATTTGTGCGTCTTGTTTTCCTCAGATGGTTGGTGCGTGTGTGTGCTTTTTCAACCTAAAATGTGACTCATTAAAACAGGCATGTTTTTGAGAAATGACTTTCTTGTTTGTTTGTTTAAATTACAGATAAGAACTTGTGGTTAAAGTTTTGTCCAGACATTCTTCTTTGATTGTATTGGGGACTCTATGACTGGTGGTTATTCCTCTATTAAGCAAATGGCATGTTCCCAGAGAGTGGGTTTTAGGATTCTGAAGGAGAGTCTAGGGTGGTGACTGTTACTGAAGCACATATGTCACTGTGTTGCTGGTGCAGGCAGCAGCCTGGGCTGATTTCAGTGTGATGTCTGTAGAGACCAGAGAGATGGAGAAGGAAAGGATGCTATCCAGTGCTTGTCCTGTGGTAGCAGGTGGGCAGGAGCATGCTCCTAACCCCCATCTCTATGCAACTGCTGATTGTGCTGGACCATGGGCCTTGGGAGGTGGGGCAGTTAAGCACTGAGGAGGAGAAGGAAGCGGTACTTTGTCTGAATTTCTGGAGGGACTGGCCGGTTAATTCATGTGGTTCAGTCCAGGGAGCCCTGACTGTGGGAGTGATCGGTCCCTCTGTGCTGGTCTGCAGTGAGCACCTGACCCCTAGTTCTTGAGTCAGATCCCATTGTTCTCCACTGGAAAATGGATAAAAGTAGTCTTAGAGAAACACATGTACTGTCATTTGGTCTCAGTGTCTCTTTTCCTGACAGCGTGGTGTGTGTTTAACTGACCACCAGTGGGAGAGACTGTGACAGTGGCTCTTCCTTGCAGAGTGAACTCAGTTCATGCAGGTTTCAGAGTAGGTGAATTTGTGAGTATGCTGGTGCTTAGGATGTTTGCTGTGGCACAGCTTCAGTAGGGTGGTGCATGCTTTCACCACATGGCTAGCACTGGCTCATGTTGTGGAAAGCCAGGCTGCCCCCGCTCTTGGAGTCCCTTCGACTAAATGTATCTGCTAGTATCTAGTCTGATCAGCTTTGCTTATTCTGTCTTGTTTCCTTGTGCCTTTTCATAGAATACTAGGGTGAATTCCACTTCACATTCTTTGTGGATCTGGAAGCTCTTTATTACACAGTGAAAAATAAACTTAGGTGAAATAGAAATACTTCTTTATAAAATCCTCTGTGTGTACAGGGTTCTGCCCTCACCACAGCCTTATTTCCACAGTGATATTTCTCATTTAAGTTGAGTCTCTACCAGCCAAAAGAAAAAAACTGCCAAAGAGCAGATGGTATAACTATTTTTTTTTTTTTAAACTAGAGTAAATATAATGAAGGAACTATATCCTTTTGGACTCCTTTGTAAGATCTGATTTGAGATATATCAGCCTTTTTTTTATGCTGTTTACCATAGCATACCTTATGTTTTATCTGAAGTGGTACAAAGCCAGTGGGACAATTTATTTGAACTCCTAGGAAATGTTTAAATAAAGTAGTTACTTGTTACCATTTTATTATCAGATCAACATATTGCCTCATCAGGTTTATCCATATACATTATTCCCTCTACTTTTCTGAATACTAACATAATTGTTCGGGAGTTTAGAAGAAAAATCTCCAGAAATATGATGTTGGTCTTATCTTTTTCTTTTTAAAATAATTTAAGTAAGCTGTAACCGACAGAGGAAGATTCTTCTGTTTGGTTGTATCCTTCCTTTTGAATATTTCCATTGTTTTACCCATGATCTTCTCCTACTGTTGTCTCCTTCTTGGCAATGTCCAGTCTCCCCCAGATTGGTCACTTGGATGGGTTCTCCTGAGATGGCTTCTCTGCCCAACAACAGCGCACATGCAATGGCCTGGTCAATGGATGCCGAACTCCAGCTGGGTCATCTTGTCTTCCCAGCTTCTTTATTGTCCCTCCTCCCATTTTCCATGTTTGGGACACCTCCAAGAGGCAGAGTGCAGGACAAGACCTTCCTCCTGGTGTACCTCCAAGCATGGCGGATGGACTAGGTGAGTCCGGCTCTTGTCATCAGCTGCCAGACATCCTGGGATGTGAAGTCAAGTGAGCCTTAGAAAGCATCACTATGAACAAAGCTAGTGGAGGTGATGGAATTCCAGTTGAGCTATTTCAAATCCTGAAAGATGATGCTGTGAAAGTGCCACACTCAATATGCCAGCAAATTTGGAAAACTCAGCAGTGCCCAGAGGACTGGAAAAGGTCAGTTTTCATTCCAATCCCAGAGAAAGGCTGTGCCAAAGAATGCTCAAACTACTGCACAATTGCACTCATCTCACACGCTAGTAAAGTAATATGTGAACCGTGAACTTCCAGATGTTCAGGCTGGTTTTAGAAAGGCAGAGGAACCAGAGATCAAATTGCCAACATCCGCTGGATCATGGAAAAAGCAAGAGAGTTCCAGAAAAACATCTATTTCTGCTTTACTGACTATGCCAAAGCCTTTGACTGTGTGGATCACAATAAACTGTGGAAAATTCTGAAAGAGATGGGAATACCAGACCACCTGACTTGCCTCTTGAGAAACCTATATGCAAGTCAGGAAGCAACAGGTAGAACTGGACATGGAACAACAGACTGGTTCCAAATAGGAAAAGGAGTACGTCAAGGCTGTATATTGTCACCCTGCTTATTTAACTTCTATGCAGAGTACATCATGAGAAACGCTGGGCTGGAAGAAGCACAAGCTGGAATCAAGATTGCTGGGAGAAATATCAATAATCTCAGATATGCAGATGACACCACCCTTATGGCAGAAAGTGAAGAGGAACTAAAGAGCCTCTTGATGAAAGTGAAAGAGGAGAGTGAAAAAGTTGGCTTAAAGCTCAACATTCAGAAAATGAAGATCATGGCATCTGGTCCCATCACTTCATGGGAAATAGATGAGGAAACAGTGGAAATAGTGTCAGACTTTATTTTGGGGGGCTCCAAAATCACTGCAGATGGTGACTGCAGCCATGAAATTAAAAGATGCTTACTCCTTGGAAGAAAAGTTATGACCAACCTAGATAGCATATTGAAAAGCAGAGACATTACTTTGCCAACAAAAGTCCGTCTAGTCAAGGCTCTGGTTTTCCCAGTGGTCATGTATGGAAGTGAGAGTTGGACTGTGAAGAAAGCTGAGCGCCGAAGAATTGATGCTTTTGAACTGTAGTGTTGGAGAAGACTCTTGAGAGTCCCTTGGACTGCAAGGAGATCCAACCAGTCCATTCTGAAGGAGATCAGCCCTGGGATTTCTTTGGAAGGAATGATGCTAAAGCTGAAACTCCAGTACTTTGGCCACCTCATGCGAAGTGTTGACTCATTGGAAAAGACTCTGATGCTGGGAGAGATTGGGGGCAGGAGGAGAAGGAGGTGACAGAGGATGAGATGGCTGGTTGGCATCACTGACTCAATGGACGTAAGTTTGAGTGAACTCCGGGAGTTGGTGATGGACGGGGGACCTGGAGTGCTGCGATTCATGGGGTCACAAAGAGTCAGACACGACTGAATGACCGAACTATGAGGATGGGCAGCCACCTCCAACTGAAGTCCTTTCATTCCTCTGAAGTTTCTTTTTTTGGTTTTGTTTTGTTGATTAGATAGTTCTTTGAGAGTCATAGACATGGTTTCTTGGCTCTGTCTTCTCCCCACTATGAAAGTATAGCCATGGACTTTTCTTCCACCTATCTGCTGTCTACAAAAGAAAAGCTTCAGTACTACTTAATACTGCAGTGAGTGTTTTGCTTACATTAACAGCATGTAATCAAATGTGTGTTTTTCCTGTATTGCAGTTGATTTCTTTGATTAAAAATGAGAATATAATTACTGGCCTGGAAAGTGTAGGTTTTCAGGGCTCTTAGTACAGATATTGAATGCCTCCCCAGAGGATGTGGTGTGTGTTTTTCCTTACTGCCTCATCTTTCATCCATGTGGCTCCTGTGTCAGGGGTGAAATTGGATGTGTAATACAGCCTCTAAAAAAGTCTGAAAGGTTCTGGAGGAAGTGTGTTCTGCACACACCTGGCTTTTCAGAAGCAAATAAGTAGTGGGTTTGTGATACACTTTTTTTATAACCATTTTTAAAAATAGAATAATTATATAGAGAATTTACAATGTTGTGTTAGTTTCGGGTTACTTAATCTCATGTGATTAGCTGTTGCTTAGTCTAATACTGGGGAGAGTAGTTTCCCTACTACACTGGTCTGTGAGATAACTCTCCAGATGTTTACCTGTGTAGCCTGAGGGAGCCTTTTTTGCTCTGAATTCACACATTTAACTGTCACCTACAGATCTTTTGGAGTTTTATGAAAGAAGAAGTATATCTGTACCTATTGGATGAGTAGATGTTATACTAAAAAGAATGCTCCTCTCCGATTTGTCTTGGGGATTATTGGGGAGTTTTGTCCATAGTAAGCTGTGAATCACCCTATTGTAAAGTTTAATTTAGAAAGCGTTTACTGTGTTGAAGTGTGATACTGTATACATTTAAACTCACATTCTTCATGACTGTAATACTAGAGAAAGTGACAAATAATGGAAAAATAGATTTCCTCTCATTGAATTCTCTTTGGGCAGAAGAGTGTGGAAGCAATACTAAAAAGTATTCCCGTTAAGACATGGCGAACTGTCATGAAAATGATCCCACCTTCTTGTCAGATCTTTTGAATGTCCAAGAAAAAGGTCATTGTTCTTGCCAGTGTGAGCTAGTGTGATATGGGCTGTTACAGTAATCACTGGAACATGTGCCTTCCAAAGAAGAGCAGAGCCCAGACAGTGTAAAAACAGCACAGATGAACTGCTCTGAATGGTCATTCCTGAGTGGCCGTGCCATGCAGAGCCCTGAGCTGGCTGGAATGGGAACCTTTGCCCTGATGGAGATAGGGAATTTTAGTGGAAGATAGGATGCATAGTTAGCTGTGGTGAGGCAGGGTGTGTGTGACATGCTGTGAAGTGAATTATGACATTGCTGATAAATGCTGTGAATATGAAATCAGATGTACATCCCATAATGCTTGTAGCTCCTCTGTAACTATAGATCCAAAGCAAGTTGCAAGTTAATGATAAAATGATGGGTTGTGGAAAAAATGAGCTGCCTATACGTTGAATGTCGTGGGAGATACCCTCCTTCCCATGTGCTTGCCTCCCCACCAGCCTTGGTAGGTGGAGCTGCTTGTGCAGTTGTGCACTCCTGATGTGGATGTTGCAGGGCAGGAGATGGTTATGAGGCAGCCATCCAGGTGGGCTGGAACATAGTTATATTAATGTTAGAAATAATCACTGCAATGAAAACACAGAATGAAAAAAATTCCTTAGTGAACCTGATGGGCCCTGAAAATAAGTTGGCTAACTTGGACTAAGAAACCCTGTCCCAGGACAGAGAATGAAAGAGAATGGGGAGGGATGGGAACAGAAAGAGGAGGATGGCAAAAGAGGGGGAGAACAACAGGGAGAGGAAGAGGGAGGCTGAAAAGTTACTTCTCTTGAGCAGCAATAAGCCCTGATTGCAGCAGGTCTGGAAGGAGCCCCCTTCCAGCAGAGGCCAATGTGAAACAACAGGCTGCCAGGGGAGGTGAAGGGAGACATGCGTTGTCATGTCTCCTATGCAGTGGGTGGCTGTATGGATCTTCAACGTGTGTGAATCTTCACCAAAGAGATTGTTGTCACAGTTGTCGTTCATAATGTCCAACCAGAAAGAAAAACACTCTTCCTTGTGGATTCTTTTTAGTTTATGATATTTATCATGATTCACATGAGTGGTTTCTCCCTGGGAATCTTTTGTTCTGTTCAGTCGCTCAGTCATGTCCAACTCTTTGCAACCCCGTGGACTGCAGCACACTAGGCTTCCCTGTCCTTCACTGTCTCCTGGAGTTTGATTAAACTCATGTCCACTGAGTCGGTGGTGCCACCAACCATCTCATCCTCTGTCGCCCCCTTCTCCTCCTGCCCTCAATCTTCCCCAACATCAGAGTCTTTTCCAATGACCTGGGAATCTTACAGACTAATAATGTCTCTTACTCTTCAGAGCAACTGGGCAGCTTTGGATTCATGAGTTGGTGGAGAAAATGTCTGTGTTTTGTTCTCTAGTGCAGGTACATTGTGGCCAAACAGAGATGATGTATGATACAGTTGCTGTACAGGAGTTTTGATAAAAGTTTTATACTGGAAAACAATAGCCTCTTATTAAATAAAGCTAAATAAGGAGTAGTACATTTTTATTATAATACAGTAAATGTAATTTTGAATGACTAATGAAATGCAGTTTTTTTCTTTTCCTGAAGCCCTTGTAATCTTCTTTTATTTTAATGGAAATATCTTGCTGATAATAATTCAACAATTAATTGCTTAGCTTGTGCAAGGCAGTGTTCTGGGTGGGATATGAATTTATGGAGGCAGGTCCTGCTCTCAGTGGATTGTAGTCAGATGGATGGTGCCTCACAGGAATATCTGAGAATCCATGTAATGAAGGAAAAGGAAAAGTACAGACTGAAGCTGAATATAGTTAGAGGGGAGAGGCATCGCTTCTAGGTTTCAGAGAACCTTCTGAATGAAGTGATGCTTGATCTTGTGTTGAAAGATGGTGAAGTTTGAATGTGTGGGCTGCTGGAAGAGGATTAAGGGAAACAGGAGATGCAGGTTGTGTTTTGGGAAAGGTGGTGATTCAGCTGGGCTGGAAGATGGGCTCATACCAGACAGCAGTGGATGTAAAGACTGGGGAGTGGTTCAGGGCAGAGGTTACTGCCCAGTCTTGGAATGAGAAGAGTGTTTGCTGGCCTTAACCCATGTGTCATTTTGGACTGTGTACTTAGCTTGTTTAAAACCCAGTTTCCTTATCTATAAAACAGGCAAAATTAAACATACCTTAGGAGTTCGTGAAGCTTAAGTAGGTGGGTGAATGTGGATTTTTTTCTTCCTGGCACGTAAAGTCAGTAAATGGCAGCAGCTATGAGTGACATCAGTAGGCTGGATGATGGGGGAGCTGTGCAGAACCAGAGGAAGCAGCATGGACTTATCCAGGGCCCTAGTCTGCTCATTCAAAGCCTGACAGTGGCGTCTGTTACACTCTGGTCTGTGGTGGGCACAGTCAGTGGCACTAAGAGGCTGTTGAAATAATCCGGGGATGAGCTGATCACATCTGAAAACCTAGGTTAAGGTAGAAGAAACACAGGTCTGATGCTAGAAACAGTAGGGCCTCTGGCTGCCAAGACTTACTGACTTGTAGATAAATAAAGATGAAGAAGTAGAGAACAAAGCCCAGGTTCCTCTAAAATGTCTAGAAGGATGGAACTATGGTAAATTTGTTACATAAGGGGACCTTGTCTGCTTCTGGGTGTTCTATCTCTTCCCCAGTCCTGACTTAGAGAACAGGCCTCTGGGCTCATTTCATGCAGGTTCTGGAGGACTCCTTAGAGGAGGCCCTGAGGGTATCCGAGATGCTGTTTCACACTGGTCTCAGAGCATCCAGTTACAAGTCTCTTCACATCATTTTGCAGTGATCTCCAAGTGAAGTTGAGCAGTGACTGTAAAGTGCTCACTTTGTTAGTTATCATTAGCTGATTGATCGATTGCTTAGAGAGACCAGACTCTGTCTGCTTGGGTTGGTGGTGTTCTACATTTGACTTTATTTTGGAGTTTATTTATTTGGAGTTTATTTTCACACAGGAACACAGGTAGCTATTTTGCCATCATAGATCATGTTTCTCTAGTCATTTTGTTGTTTTAGTTGCCAAGTCATTTCCAACTCTTTTGCGACCCCAGGGACTGTAGCCCACCAGACTTCTCTGTCCATAAGATTTCTCAAGCAAGGATACTGGAGTGAGTTGCCATTCTCTTCTCCAGGGGATCTTCCCAACCCAAGGATCTAACCCGCGTCTCCTGCATTGGCAGGCAGGTTCTTTATCACTAAGCCACTTGGTTGTGCTACTACTTAGTGGAATTGCATCCCATGTTTCAGCTTTTACAAAAATCAGATCTGTTTCAAGCACACAATGTCCACTACAGCCCTGTATGTATATAAAACATTTAGTTTTAAAGAATTGGTGACATTGGTCTCTTTGGTCGTTTAGTCACAAAGTCGTGTCCGATTCTTTGCAACTCCATGGACTATAGCCTGCCAGATTCCTCTGTCCATGGAATTTTCCAGGCAAGAATACTGGAGTGGGTCGCCATTTCCTTCTCTGTGTTGTTGGAGTAATAATATTCAGTAACTTATTGAGTACTTCCTCAAAAATCCCTGTCTCCAGGCTGTCAGTCTGGGGGTGGGTGGACATTAGTTTACAAAAAACTTTCTGGCTGGAGCTAGGCTGGCCAACCTTCTGCTTTATCTTTGCCAGTCACATGGGTCTCTGTTGCATATTATTCTTTGTTTTTTAAACCTTTAAAAAATGTAGCCATCAGTTTAGCTCACTGGTCTCCCTCTGGGGCCATTGTCTGCAGACTCCTGAGTGAATTTTACTTAAACGTTTGATCTTTAATTTCATCACGAGCAGGAGTCCCATTTAATTACTTCATCGCTTCTGCTAAGAATGCTCAACTTGATTTTGAAACTTACTTCACAGTTTTTTTGTTTGTTTGTTGTTAAAGATATCTCCTTTCTCTGCAAGGAGTATCTCTTGCAAGTGGATGCTGTAGCTATACCATTACAGGCTCAAGAAAACGCCGAATGTACTTGGCTGAAATGTTCTAGTAGAGCCACAGCCATTGTCTAGATCGGAAAGGAACTTTATTTGTTCCTAAACGTGTGTCACGAGACATAATTGCTAATGTAATCCTATGTAATTGGTCCATCTTTTGCTCTTACTTGAATCTGTGAGACGTGTAGAAAAATCACTTTTCCTCCTAATTTAGGGCTTCAACTCTGGACTTCACTAGTGGGTTATTCTTACTCTTCTTTAGGCATCTAGGGGAAAAAAGCAAAGCTATAAAACAAACCAATTTCAACATGTTTTACGTTTTCTTTCCTCTCCTGCCTTCCACCTTGTTCTCATGTGCGAAGGTTCCTGACACTGGGCTTTGCTGACTGTTCCACTCCCAGTGGCCCCTCCCCGCCCAGGGTGGCAGGAGTGCTGTTTTGCTTGTGACACACATGCTTCCTCTCCCCTCTCCTCAGGTGGCTCTGGTGTGTGACCATTCACACAAGCATTCCATTTGTTTATAGGGTGCTGTCACCACTGTGTCATCCTCCATGAACTTGGTGACTGATGGCCACGGACGCCCTTCAGTGCTCTGAACCTTGATCAGAAACTCTTCTCTCTGTATCATGCTGATGCTCAGCGGGTAGCCAAGCTGAAAATAATTTTCCCAGAAACATTCAGATGATATGGGAAGCACATTTGACAAAGAGAAACAGCAGCCTGGTTAATGTCTACTGTCTGTCCACCTTGGTGAGCACTGTTGGGAGGATCACAACTGTCAGGGGGCTGGTTAAAACTCAGGTTACTGTTGTTGGGCCAGTGTTGAAGTTTCTGATTTGGTGGGTCTGGGATAGCCCAACGTGTGCATTTCTACTGAGGTCCCAGGCCATGTTGAGAATCACAGATTCAGATTCTATGCAGCCTAATATATGTTTGATTAATTCTGTTTACCTAAAATTACTTTGCCTAACAGGTAAATTATCAAAAGAGATTTATATATGGAAGCTAGAAAGACGGTACTGATGAACTGTTTGCAGGACAGCAGTGGTGATGCAGACAGAGAGAACAGATTGACACAGTGGGGAGGGAGAGGGTGGGACAAATTGAGAGTAGCATGGAAACATTTATATTACCATATGTAAAATAAATAGCTAGTGGGAATTTGCTGTATGATGAGGGAGCTCAACCCAGTGCTCTGTGACCACCTAGAAGGGTGGGGTGGGGTGGGGTGAGAGACGGGAGGGAGATTCGTACGGGAGGGGACATATGTATATCTGCGCCTGAGTCATGTTGATGTGTGGCAGAAACCAACACAATATTGTAAAGCAATTGTCCTCCAGTTAAAGACAAATAAAAAGAGATTTAAACCACTGGAACAAGCAAGTTCTAGGCTTGCTTGGTGGTCATTTCATGGTTTATGAAATAGGATTTCTGTAACCTGAGTCTTGATTGAGAGACAGAGCATTGATGGAGTTAGGGGTGCAGAGGTGGAGCTGTGTTCTTGTTGAGGATTTGGGCCTCACTAGCTGTTGGATCATAGGCATTCCTTCAGATGAGAAACTAAAACTTAGAGCCACTGCTGTGCTCCTGTTTGAGCCACTCTAAGGAGTTGGCTTTGCAGTGTTTACTTAAATATTCACTCACAACCTAAAAGTTGAGAGCTGTGTTTTATAGGGTGGGACTTTTTTTGACTTTAAGCTGGGAGATAGCATCTCAAGTAATCCAGAGAGAAATGCTCCAAGGAGGCGAGGGTAGGAGCCAGATTATATGAAGTTCTGCAATGAAGTATAGGTAGTGTGAACATCAAAAATTATTGTTAAAGAAAACCAGATATCCCAAGTTAAGGAATTTAGTTCTTTTCTGTGTATGGGAAGATGTAAGAGTCTGGGCTCACTGAAATCATTCCTTTCATATGCATCTCAGCTATCCTGGTCCAGGGTCCTATATGTTTTCTCATCCTGAACTCCCTTGGGGCTCACCTTATGGAGTGGCTGCAGTCTGATCGCTGGTATTCTTTTCCTTCCTGAGTGCCCTTAGGGCTCACCAGCTCACATTGGGGGTTGGCATTACTGATGACTGTGACATCCTTGTTTATTGATACAGCAGGCAATACTTCATTTCTCAGTGATAAGATCCTCACATTCTCTGCCTTCTGCTGGCCAGGGAGCCCTCATGTGGATGCCTGCAGCTGTACATGGGCTGGGGAAGCAGCTGCTGTCCTATCCCCTCCACACTGATTTTCCTCTTGCTTCCCGTGGCAGCTTCAAAGTCCAGGTGAACTCTGAAAGCAGCAAGAGTGTTCAGTTCAGTTCAGTCACTCAGTTGTGTCCGACTCCTTGCGACCCCATGACTCGCAGCACGCCAGGCCTCCCTGTCCATCACCAACTTCCAGAGTTCACTCAGACTCACGTCCATCGAGTCAGTGATGCCATCCAGCCATCTCATCCTCTGTCTTCCCCTTCTCCTCCTGCCCCCAATCACCCCCAGCATCAAAGTCTTTTCCAGTGAGTCAACTCTTCACATCAGGTGGCCAAAGTATTGGAGTTTCAGCTTTAGCATCATTCCATCCAAAGAAATCCCAGGGCTGATCTCCTTCAGAATGGACTGATTGGATCTCCTTGCAGTCCAAGGGACTCTCAAGAGTCTTCTCCAACACTAGTTCAAAAGCATCAATTCTTCGGCGCTCAGCTTTCTTCACAGTCCAACTCTCACCTCCATACATGACCACTGGAAAAACCAGAGCCTTGACTAGACGGACCTTTGTTGGCAAAGTAATGTCTCTGCTTTTCAATATGCTATCTAGGTTGGTCATAACTTTTCTTCCAAGGAGTAAGTGTCTTTTAATTTCATGGCTGCAATCACCATCTGCAGTGATTTTGGAGCCCCCCAAAATAAAGTCTGACACTATTTCCACTGTTTCCTCATCTATTTCCCATGAAGTGATGGGACCAGATGCCATGATCTTCGTTTTCTGAATGTTGAGCTTTAAGCCAGCTTTTTCACTCTCCTCTTTCACTTTCATCAAGAGGCTCTTTAGTTCCTCTTCACTTTCTGCCATAAGGGTGGTGTCATCTGCATATCTGAGGTTATTGATATTTCTCCCAGCAATCTTGATTCCAGCTTGTGCTTCTTCCAGCCCAGCGTTTCTCATGATGTACTCTGCATAGAAGTTAAATAAGCAGGGTGACAATATACAGCCTTGACGTACTCCTTTTCCTATTTGGAACCAGTCTGTTGTTCCATGTCCAGTTCTACCTGTTGCTTCCTGACTTGCATATAGGTTTCTCAAGAGGCAAGTCAGGTGGTCTGGTATTCCCATCTCTTTCAGAATTTTCCACAGTTTATTGTGATCCACACAGTCAAAGGCTTTGGCATAGTCAGTAAAGCAGAAATAGATGTTTTTCTGGAACTCTCTTACTTTTTCGATGATCCAGCAGATGTTGGCAATTTGATCTCTGGTTCCTCTGCCTTTTCTAAAACCAGCTTGAACATCTGGAAGTTCACGGTTTACATATTGCTGAAGCCTGGCTTGGAGAATTTTGAGCATTGCTTTACTAGCATGTGAGATGAGTGCAATTGTGTGGTAGTTTGAGCATTCTTTGGCATTGGCTTTCTTTGGGATTGGAATGAAAACTGACCTTTTCCAGTCCTCTGGCCACTGCTGAGTTTTCCAAATTTGCTGGCATATTGAGTGAGGCACTTTCACAGCATCATCTTTCAGGATTTGAAATAGCTCCACTGGAATTCCATCACCTCCACTAGCTTTGTTCGTAGTGATGCTTTCTAAGGCTCACTTGACTTCACATTCCAGGATGTCTGGCTCTAGGTGAGTTGATCACACCATCGTGATTATCTTGGTCGTGAAGCTCTTTTTTGTACAGTTCTTCTGTGTATTCTTGCCACCTCTTCTTAATATCTTCTGCTTCTGTTAGGTCCATACCATTTCTGTCCTTTATCAAGCCCATCTTTACATGAAATGTTCCCTTGGTATCTCTAATTTTCTTGAAGAGAGCTCTAGTCTTTCCCATTCTGTAAGAGTCTTAAGATCCTTTTATGTCGGAATACTGTTTCACAGAAGAGAAAGGCAACCACAGAAGTGAAAGGTTTGGTTGTGTCTCCTCTTGGCTAATTGTGGTTGCATATAATGAGCAGATAATAGTGTTCCTTCTGAAGAAAAATGCACAATTTGCACTGTAAATACATTAAATGGAAAAATGTAAAATTTCTGACAGTAGGCTTTTAATAAATGGTAGTCATTGTAGTTTTAAGGTTGGCAAATATTATGATAAAGCTCTTTAGATTAAGCAGACATGTAAACTTCTGCATTTTATTGGACTGAGAATTTTAATATAAAAACACCCTGAAAGTAAGTATTGATTTTTAAAAGTTTTTAATCCCTGAAAATGTGGTCCGGTTGTGAAACAGACATTATCTCTGCTCCTTTGCTCCATAATGAAGTTCCAGTGGCATTAGAATGTAGGTCTTCATGGACAGTAGTAAGATTACTCCCACACCAGGAAATGCAGGATCATGTATTTAAAATAATCCTAACTTTAAAACGAAGTTGGAGACATGGTTCTTTTAAATGAGTGTTCTGATCAGTGGTTTCTTTCTTATTTCTGATTCAGCAATATGGTTGTCATTTGTTGTTCAGTCGCTAAGTCATATCTGACTCTTTGTGACCCCATGGACTGCAGCTTCCCAGGCTCTCGTGTCCTTCACTGTCTGGTGGAGTTTGCTCCGATTCATGTCCATTGAATTGGTGATGCTATCTAACCATCTCTTCCTCTGTCATCCCTTTCTGCTTTTGCTTTCAATTATTCCCAGCATCAGAGTCTTTTCCAATGATTCAGTCCTTTGCATCAGGTGGCCAAAAATTTTGGAGCTTCAGCATCAGTCCTTGCAGTGAATATTCAGGGTTGATCTCCTTTAGGATTGACTGGTTTGATCTCCTTGAAGTCCAAGGGATTCTCAACAGTCTTCTCCAGCACCACAGTTCAAAAGCATCAGTTCTTCCATGCTCAGCCTTCCTTATAGTCCAACTCTCACATGTATACATGACTGCTGGAAAGACCATAGCTTTGACTATATGGACCTTTGTCTGCAATGTGTTGTCTATATTTTTAAATATGCTGTCTAGGTTTGTGATAGCTTTCCTTCCAAGGAGCAAGCACCTTTTAATTTCATGGTTGTAGTCACTGTCCACAGTGATTTTGAGCCCAAGAAAAGAAAATCTGTCATTGCTTCCACTTTTTCCCCTTCTAGTTGCTGTGAAGTGATGGAATTGGATACTGTGATACTAGTTTTTGAATGTGGAGTTTTAAGCCAGCTTATTCATTCTCCTCTTTCACCCGCATCAATAGGTTCTTTAGTTCCTCTTCACTTTCTGCCACTAAAGTAGTAGTATCTGCATATCTGAGGATGTTGTTATTTCTCCCAGCAGTCTTGATTCCAGCTTGTCCTTCATCCAGCCTGGCATTTCGTGTAATGTACTCTGTGTATAAGTTAAATAAGCAGAGTGAAAATATACAACTTGATATCCTCCACTTGGAACCAGTCCGTTGTTCCATGTCTGAATCTAACTGTTCCTTCTTGACTGCATACAGGTTTCTCAGGAGACAGGTCAGGTAGTCTGGTATTCCCATCTCTTTAAGAATTTTCCACGGTTTGTTTTGATCCACATAGTCAAAGGCTTTAGTGTAGTCAGTGAGGCAGAAGTGGGTGTATTTTTGGAATTCTCTTTCTCTATGATCCAACAGATGTTGTCATTTTGATCTCTGGTTCCTCTACCTTTTATAAACCCAGCTTGAATATCTGGAAGTTCTCAGTTCATGTACTGCTGAAGCCTAGCTTGAAGTATTTTGAGCATAACCTTACAAGCATGTGAAATGAGTACAATTGTACGGGTTGTTTGAACATTCTTTGGCATTATCTTTCTCTGGGATTGGAATGAAAACTGACCTTTTCCAGTCCTCTGGCCACTGCTGAGTTTTCCAAATTTGCTGGCATATTGAGTGCAGCACTTTCACAGCATCATCTTTTAGGATTTGAAATAGCTCAACTGGAATTCCATCACCTCTACTAGCTTCGTTCATAATGATGCTTCCTAAGGCCCACTTGACTTTTCATTCCAGGATGTTTGTCTCTAGGTGAGTGACCTCACCATTGTGGTTATCCATGTCATTAAAACCTTTTTTGTATAGCTTTTCTTTGTGTTCTTGCCACCTCTTCTTAATCTCTTCTGCTTCTGTTAGGTCCTTACCATTTCTGTCCTTTTTCTTGCCCATCCTTGCATGAAATGTTTTCTTGATTTGCCCAATTTCCTTGAAGAGATCTCTAGTCTTTCCCATTCTATTATTTTCCTCTATTTCTTTGCATTGTACATTTAAGAAGGCTTTCCGTCTCTCCTTTATAGTCACTGGAACTTTGTATTCAGATTGGTATATCTTTCCCTTTGTTTCTTGCTTCTCACTCTTCTTTTTGCTACAACTTGTAAGCCTCCTCAGGCAACCACTTTGCCTTCTTACATTTCTTTTTATTTGGGATGGTTTTGGTCACTGCCTCCTGTACAGTGTTACAAACCTCTGTCCATAGTTATTTAGGCACTTTGTCTACTAGACCTAATCCCTTGAATCTCTTTATCTCCTCCGCTGTATAATCATAAGGGGTTTGATTTAGGTCATACCTGAATGGCTTAGTGGTTTTCCCTATTATCTTCCATTTAAGCTTGACTTTTGCAATAAGGAGCTCATGATCTGAGCTATTCAGCTCCAGGTCTCATTTTTCCTGACTATATCGAGCTTCTCCATCTTTGGCTGCAAAGAATACGATCAGTCTGATTTTGGTGTTGACCATCTGGTGATGTCCATGTGTAGAGTCATCTCTTGGGTTGTTGGAAAAGGATGTTTGCTATGACCAGCATGTTCTTTTGTCAGAACTCTGTTAGCCTTTGCCCTGCTTCATTTTATACTCTAAGGCCAAACTTGCCTATTATTCTGAGTATCTCTTGACTTCCTTATTCTGCATTCTAATCCCCTATGGTGAAAAGGACATCTTTTTCTTTTTTTTTTTTTGGGTTTTCTAGACGGTGTTGTAGGTCTGCAGGGAACTGGTCAACTTCAGCTTCTTTGGGCATCAATATTGGGGGATAGATTTGCATTACTGTGATGTTGAATGATTTGCCTTGGTATAAAACCGAGATTATTCTGTTGTTCTTAAGA
Source organism: Capricornis sumatraensis (assembly GCF_032405125.1). Classification (NCBI taxonomy): domain Eukaryota; kingdom Metazoa; phylum Chordata; class Mammalia; order Artiodactyla; family Bovidae; genus Capricornis; species Capricornis sumatraensis. Next base: position 49,669,184 of record NC_091083.1, read on the forward strand.
TTGCACCCAAATCCTGCATTTTGGGCTCCTCTATTGACTATGAGGACTACTCCATTTCTTCTAAGGTACTCTTGCCCACGGTAGTAGATATAATTGTCATCTGAATTAAATTCGCCCATTCCCATCCATTTTAGTTTACTGATCCCTAAGATGTGGATGTTCACTCTTACCATCTCCTGCTTGACCATGTCAAATTTACCTTGATTCATGGACCTAACGTTTCAGGTTTCTGTGTAATATTGTCCTTTACAGCAGTGGACTTTACTTTCACCAACAGATAAATCCACAACTGAGTGTCATTTCTACTTTGGCCCAGCTGCTTTATTCTTTCTGTAGCTATTAGTAATCGCCCTCCACTCTTCAATATCAGTGTGCCCAGCTGGAGAGTGTATAACTCAAATGTTTAACTTCTCTTTGCTCTTGTCGGTTTATACAAATATGGTTATAACTGTGCTTCCATCTTTTAGATTTTGAATGACTCTGACTCCAGGAGTTTAAAATTTAAGTGTATTCGATAATATGCTCTTAGAAACATAACTTTGGTGTAGCAAGTTGGAAAAAGCAGAATTTTACATTTTACTGCTTCAGTACATGTGAATTCTAAAGTTTTAAATTCTAGGTGTTAATCAGGATAGTAGTCTGTGGGAAATGCCACCTTTTAAAAATTTTTATTTATTTTAATTGGAAGCTAATTACTTTACAATATTGTAGTGGTTTTTGCCATACATTGATATGAATCAGCCATGGGTGTACATGTGTTCCCCATCCTGAACCCCCCTCCCACCTCCCTCCCCATCCCATCCCATCCCTCAGGATCATCCCAGTGCACCAGCCCTGAGCACCCTGTGTCATGCATCAAACCTGGACTGGTGATCTGTTTTCCATATGGTAATATACATGTTTCAATGCTATTCTCTCAAATCATCCCACCTTCGCCTTCTCCCACTGAGTCTAAAAGACTGTTCTTTATATCTGTGTCTCTTTTGCTGTCTCACATATAGGGTCAGCATTACCATATTTCTAAATTCCATATATATGCGTTAGTATACTGTATTGGTGTTTTTCTTTCTGACTTACTTAATTCTGTATAATAGGCTCCAGTTTCATCCTCCTCATTAGAACTGATTCAAATGCATTCTTTTTAATGGCTGAGTAATATTCCATCGTGTATATGTACCATAACTTTTTTATCTGTTCGTATGCTGATGGACATCTAGGTTGCTTTCATGTCCTGGCTATTGTAAACAGTGCTGTGATGAACATTGGGGTACATATGTCTCTTTCAGTTCTGGTTTCCTCAGTGTGTATGCCCAGCAGTGGGATTGCTGGGTCATGTGGCAGTTCTATTTCCAGTTTTTTAAGGAATTTTGACACTGTTCTCCGTAGTGGCTGTACTAGTTTGCATTCCTACCAACAGTGTAAGAGGGTTCCCTTTTCTCCGCACCCTCTCCAGCATTTATTATTTGTAGACTTTTTGATAGCAGCCATTCTGACTGGCATGAGGTGGTACCTCATTGTGGTTTTGATTTGCATTTCTCTGATAATGAGTGATGTTGAGCATCCTTTCATGTGTCTGTTAGCCATCTGTATATCTTCTTTGGAGAACTGTCTGTTTAGTTCTTTGGCCCATTTTTTGATTGGGTCATTTATTTTTCTGAAATTGAGCTGCATGAGCTGCTTATATATTTTTGAGATTAATTCTTGTCAGTTGCTTCGTTTGTTGTTGTTTTCTCCCATTCTGAAGGCTGTCTTTTCACCTTGCTTATAGTCTCCTTTGTTGTGCAGTAGCTTTTAAGTTTAATTAGGTCCCATTTGTTTATTTTTGCTTTTATTTCCATTACTCTGGGAGGTGGATCATAGAGGATCCTGCTTTGATTTATGTCAGAGAGTGTTTTGCCTATGTTTTCCTCTAGGAGTTTTATAGTTTCTGGTGTTACATTTAGATCTTTAATCCATTTTGAGTTTTGTGTATGGTGCTAGAAAGTGTTCTAGTTTCATTCTTTTACAAGTAGTTGACCAGTTTTCCCAGCACCACTTGTTAAAGAGATTGTCTTTTCTCCATTGTATATTTTTGCCTCCTTTGTCAAAGATAAGGTGTCCATAGGTGTGTGGATTTATCTCTGGGCTTTCTATTTTGTTCCATTGATCTATATATCTGAATTTGTGCCAGTACCATACTGTCTTAATGACTGTAGCTTTGTAGTAGAGCCTGAAGTCAAGGCAGTTGATTCCTCCAGTTCCATTCTTCTTTCTCAAGATTGCTTTGGCTATTCCTGGGTTTTTTTGTATTTCCATAAAAGTTCTGAAATTATTTGTTCTAGTTCTCTGAAAAATACCATTGGTAGCTTGATAAGAGATTGCATTGAATCTACAGATTGCTTTGGGTAGTATACTCATTTTCACTCTATTGATTCTTCCGATCCATGCTGCTGCTGCTAAATGGCTTCAGTCGTGTCTGACTCTGTGCGACCCCATAGATGGCAGCCCACCAGGCTCTGCCGTCCCTGGGATTCTCCAGGCAAGGACACTGGAGTGGGTTGCCATTTCCTTCTCCAATGCGTGAAAGTGAAGTCACTCAGTCCTGTCTTGACTCTTCGTGACCCCATGGGCTGTAGTCTACCAGGCTCCTCCGTCCATGGTATTTTCCAGGCTAGAGTACTGGAGTGGGTTGCCATTGTCTTCTCCATCCGATCCATGAACATGGTATATTTCTCCATATATTTGTGTCATCTTTAATTTCTTTCATCAGTGTTTTATAGTTTTCTATATATAGGTCTTTTGTTTCTTTAGGTAGATTTATTCCTAAGTATTTTATTCTTTTTGTTGCAATGGTGAATGGAATTGTTTCCTTAATTTCTCTTACTGTTTTCTCATTGTTAGTGTATAGGAATGGAAGGGATTTCTGTGTGTTAATTTTATATCCTGCAACTGTACTGTATTCATTGATTAGCTCTAGTAATTTTCTGGTGGAGTCTTTAGAATTTTCTATGTAGAGGATCATGTCATCTGCAAACAGTGAGAGTTTTACTTCTTTTCCAATCTGGATTCCTTTTATTTCTTTTTCTTCTCTGATTGCTGTGGCTAAAGCTTCCAAAACTATGTTGAATAGTAGTGGTGAGAATGGGCACCCTTGTCTTGTTCCTGACTTTAGGGGAAGTGCTTTCAATTTTTCACCATTGAGGGTAATGTTTGCTGTGGGTTTATCATATATGGCTTTTATTATGTTGAGGTATGTTCCTTCTATTCCTGCTTTCTGGAGGGTTGTTTTTTTTTATTTTTTATTTATTTATTTATTTTTTTTACACATTGAAAGCAAGTCTATTGAGATAAATATTGGACATCAATTGTATGAATCTTTAAGGCATAACTGCAGACATTCTTCAGACATTCTTCAAATTCATAGAATGACAACAAAGTATGGCTACGTACAATCCATTCAGTTTTATAAACCACTCATGAATAACCTCACAAGCCATTGAACACCAGATGACAATTTCAAATAGCTTTGATCTACAAACAAGGCTGTAAGACAGAGAGTTAAAATCGAAATACATGAAGTAAATCCTCAATAGATAGGAAAACATCCCATGGTAGTGAAGTCAATTAACATTAGTTATTAGGGCTTTCATGCACAGACTCATCTCCGATTGATGTGATCTCAATTCATATTTGGCAAAAAATACGAAAGCTGATCTTAGCAGTCATATTATTTTTCTTTGTACCCCTAAAATGAACATGAAAAACTAAATTAAACTTGGAGGCTCACATTTCCCAATCGGTATACAAAGCAACAGCATGTCAAACTTTCTAATTCACATATGCATTTAAATGAAATTGGATGAAATACCCCTAAATAAACACATACTGCTATGCCCAATGTTTCACAAGGCAGAAAACACTCAATGAATGAAACTGAGAGACCCCAGGAAGGCCAGGGGTCTCCAAAGGGAGGAGATGGGGTGCAAGTGTCAGACAGTTCTTATCTGTCACTTCCGAGGCAGGAGGAAACAAGCTGTTATCTTTTTTCCCCTTCTCGATACAAATTTAAAAAGAGGTTTTCTCTTACAATTCTGTGTTGCTATAATGACACCTGGTTCCACCTGAACTTCACTTTTCTCATACTTTGAGCTGACCAAGGCATTTTTCTTATGGAAAGGTTTGCCTTAAGCTATGTGAATGTACTATGTATTTACCCTAGACTCTATCTTCAAGTAGGTTCTGCCTAAAGGCTCAGAACTGACTTGACAAACCAATATGCTTTACTCATACATGGTTCTCCTGATCTATGTGAATGAAGCTATTTGCTCATATCAATCGTTTTATGGCCCAGGATGACTCACCTGATGCCACGGTCATCTCCATATATATTGTGAGTGAGGGGTCTGCTGCCATTCCTTTCTCTAATGAGTAGACTGCTAGTAGCTAGATAACATCCAGCTAAAGATGAGTAGGGGGCACTCTTTCTGCCCCCTTCTGATGTCTATGTCAGAAGCTTTCTCTCTTTTATACTTTAATAAAACGTTGCGACACAAAAGCTCTGAGTGATCAAGCCTCATCACTGGCCCCGGGTTGAATTCTTCCTCCAAGGAGCCCAAGAATTCAAGCATCTTTCATGATTAGACAACAACCTTTCCAAACAATGGTCTTTTCAAAAAAAATGATGATAAGTGATGAGTATGCAGATGTCTACGAATGAAATGGGACCCATATGTCAAACCACATAAAAATATATCTTCCCTCAACATACATATAACACAATCAGGCCTTCATATGCATCGATTATCCAACTATCAAGTCATACAAATATGGATGTAAAATATCACAATACATTCCAAAGTTGAAAAGTGATGGATATTGACTTTGGCCTGCTGGTGCTTCTTTTTATGTCATCTCCATTATATTAGCTATGACAATGAAGCATGTGCTGTGCTAAGTCACTTACATTGTGTCCAACTCTTTGGGATCATATGGACTAGGCCCCACCAGGCTCCTCTCTCCATGAGATTCTCTAGGCAAGGATACTGGACTGGGTTGCCATGCTCTCCCTCAGGAGATCTTCCTGCCCCAGGGATCGAATCCATATCTCCTATGTCTCCTGCATGGGTATGTTCCGCATGTTCTTTACCACTAGAACCACCTGGCAAGCCCCAAGACACATGAACATCAGTGGATTTGGGGATCCACGGGGCATATACAGAACCATTCCTCCAACAAAACTGAAGAATGACTCTAAAATCTCAAACAAAACATGAGTATATGTGCTCACAAACTTCACGGAACAAGGGTTTCTTCGATCTGAAAACTGGCGTCGATGAAGGACTGTGTGAAGAATGCTTCAAAGTCTATTTGGCAAACACAGCCTAAGTTGGCTATATTTAGTCCTCAGATGAATGGAATGTCATGAGTACTGGTCGTTTCAAATAAGTAGCATGTGAAGCTGTTTACACTTATTGGGATGCGTGGTATGCCACATTCACACATTTCAGTAGCATTGGCGCAAAAACGATACATTTCTCAGGGGAAGCTTCTACATGGACTCTTGGGATCAGAGTTCTAACTCATACACACATACTTTTCCTTTTAAAATGATCCTGCATGATAAGCAAACAAAACACTGGATGAACACCTAGACGGTGAGCTCTGTACTAAATGATTTTAAAGCCAGTAGATGGAATGAGCTGATGAGGAAGACTACAAACGAGTCATCTTCTTCAACTTGGTCAAACTGCTCATAGTCATACAAGTGAATGAAAAGTTGAGCCTGTTGTCATTCAATCCAGACGAAGTTCAAGGGAAGCTGCGATGCTCACTGCCCTTGAAGGAGTCCACGTGGAATGAAGAACTACTGTGGGAAGTTTATTAGTAACCACCATGTCTTGGGTCCTCTGGATGACCTACAGAATTCTGGAGAGGTCAGGAGATGGGAGGCTCCAGTTCAGAGGTCCTACCAACCTCCCAGGATCCACTTCGCTGGAATCCATCTCGGCTGAGTGATGCGTGTGCCTCCAAGAAGGATCCCAATTCAGAATGCCGATGCAGGGAACACGGGTTCAATTCCGTGTGTAGAAGATTCCACACGCCCAGGGGCAACGAAGCCCTTGAGCAACTCTTGAAGTTTGCATGCTCCAGAGCCCAAGTTCTGTGGTCCACAGCCCTCCGCTCTGCTCACTGGATGCCGATCGACAGGGACCCAGGAGCCCATGAAACGAGCATTCCCAGCTGCAATGGCGAGCCCTGAGAGCACAACTGGGCTGTTTTTTTTAATATCATAAATGGATGTTGAATTTTGTCGAAGGCTTTCTCTGCATCTATTGATATAATCATATGGTTTTTATCTTTCAATTTGTTAATGTCGTGTATCACATTGATTGATTTGCAAATATTGAAAAATCCTTGCATCTCTGGGATAAAGCCCACTTGGTCATGATGTATGATCTTTTTAATATGTTTTTGGATTCTGTTTGCTAGAATTTTTTTAAGGATTTTTGCATCTGTGTTCATCAGTAATATTGGCCTGTGAAAGTGAAAGTGAAGTCGCTCAGTCGTGTCCGTCTCTTTGCAACCCGTGGACTGTAGCCCACCAAGCTCCTCCGTCCATGGGATTCTCCAGGCAAGAATACTGGAGTGGATTGCCATTTCCTTCTCCAGGGGATCTTCCCGACCCAGGGATCGAACCCAGGTCTCCCACATTGCAGGCAGACACTTTAACCTCTGCACCACTAGCCTGTAGTTTTGTTTTTTTGTGGCATCTTTGTCTGGTTTTGCTGTTAGAGTGATAGTGGCCTCATAGAGTTTGGAAGTTTACCTTCTTCTGCAATTTTCTGGAAGAGTTTTAGTAGGATAGGTGTCAGCTCTTCTCTGAATTTTTGGTAGAATTCAGCTGTGAAACCGTCTCATCCTGGGCTTTTGTCTGCTGGAAGATTTCTAATTACAGTTTCGAGTTCCGTGTTTGTGATGGGTCTGTTAAGATTTTCTATTTCTTTTTCGTTCAGTTTTGGAAAGTTATACTTTTCTAAGAATTTGTCCATTTCTTCAAAGTTGTCCATTTTATTGGCATATAGTTGCTGATAGTAGTCTCTTATGGTTCTTTGTATTTCTGTGTTGTCTGTTGTGATTTCTCCATTTTCATTTCTAATTTTGTTGATTTGATTCTTCTCCCTTTTTTTCTTGCTGAGTCTGGCTAATGGTTGTCTATTTTATTTATCTTGTCAAAGAACCAGCTTTTGGCTTTGTTGATTTTTGCTGTGGTCTCCTTTGTTTCTTTTTCATTTATTTCTGCCCTAATTTTTATGATTTCTTTCCTTCTACTAACCGTAGGGTTCTTCATTTCTTCTTTTTCTAGTTGCTTTAGGTGTAGAGTTAGGTTATTTATTTGATTTTTCTCTTGTTTCTTGAGGTAAGCTTATATTGCTATGAACCTTCCCCTTAGCACTGCTTTTACTGAATCCCATAGATTTTGGGTTGTTGTGTTTTCATTTTCATTCATTTCTATGCATATTTTGATTTCTTTTTTTATTTCTTTTGTGATTTGTTGGTTATTCAGAAGCGTGTTGTGTAGCCACCATATGTTTGTGTTTTTAATAATTATTTTTCCTGTAATTGACATCTAATCTTACTGCATTGTGGTCAGAAAAGATGCTTGAAATGATTTCATTTTTTTTGAATTTACCAAGGCTAGATTTATGGCCCAGGATGCGATCTCTCCTGGAGAAGGTTCTGTGTGCACTTGAGTAAAAGGTGAAATTCATTGTTTTTGGGGGAAATGTCCTATAGATATCAGTTAGGTCTAACTGGTCCATTGTATCATTTAAAGCTTGTGTTTCCTTGCCAATTTTCTGTTTAGTTGATCTGTCCATAGGTGTGAGTGCTGTATTAAAGTCTCCCACTATTATTGGGTTACTGTTAATTTCCCCTTTCATACTTGTTAGCATTTGCCTTCCATATTGTGGTGCTCCTATGTTGGGTGCATATATATTTATAATTGTTATACCTTCTTCTTGGATTGATCCTTTGATCATTATGTAGTGTGCTGCTTTGTCTCTTTTCACAGCCTTTATTTCAAAGTCTATTTTATCTGATAAGAGTATTACTACTTCTGCTTTCTTTTGGTCTCCATTTGCGTGAAATCTCTTTTTCCAGCCCTTCACTTTCAGTCTGTTTGTGTCCTTTGAGGTAGGTCTCTTGTACCCAGCATATATAGGGATCTTGTTTTTATATCCATTCAGCCAGTCTTTGTCTTTTGGTTGAGGCATTCATCCTATTTACATTTAAGGTAATTATTGATAAGCATGATCCTGTTGCCATTTACTTTGTTGTTTTGGGTTCAAGTTTATACACCTTTTCTGTGTTTCCTGTCTAGAGAAGATCCTTTAGCATTTGTTGAAGAGCTGGTTTGGTGGTGCTCAATTCTCTCAGCATTTGCTTGTCTGTAAAGCTTTTGAAATCTCCTTCATATTTGAATGAGATCCTTGCTGGGTACAGTAATCTGGGCTGTAGGTTTTTCTCTTTCATCACTTTAAGTATGTCTTGCCATTCCCTTTTGGCCTGAAGAGGTTCTCTTGAAAGATCTTCTGTTATCCTTATGGGAATCCCCTTGTGTGTTATTTGTTGTTTTTCCCTTGCTGCTTTTAATATTTGTTCTTTGTGTTTGATCTTCGTTAATTTGATTAATATGTGTCTTGGGGTGTTTCGCCTTGGGTTTATCCTGTTTGGGACTCTCTGGGTTTCTTGGACTTGGGTGGCTATTTCCTTCCCCATTTAGGCAAGTTTTCAACTATTATCTACCCAAGTATTTTCTCATGCCCTTTCTTTTTTGTCTTCTTCTGGGACTCCTATGATTCGAATGTTGGGGTGTTTGACATTGTCCCAGAGGTCTCTGAAGTTGTCCTTATTTCTTTCAATTCTTTTTTCTTTTTTCCTGTCTGCTTCATTTATTTCCACCATTCTATCTTCCACCTCACATCCTCTCTTCTGCCTCAGTTATTCTACTGTTGGTTCCCTCCAGAATGTTTTTGATCTCAGTTATTGCATTATTCATTATTGATTAACTCCTTTATTTCTTCTAGGTCCTTGTTAAACATTCCTTGCATCTTCTCAATCCTTCTCTCCATTCTATTTATCTGTAACTCCATTTTGTTTTCAAGATTTTGAATCATTTTTGCCATCATTATTCTGAATTCTTTTTCAAGTAGACTCCCTATCTCCTCCTCTTTGTTTGGTTTGGTGGGCATTTATCATGTTCCTTTACCTGCTGAATATTTTTCTCTTTTCATCTTGTTTAGATGGCTGTGTTTGGGGTGGCCTTTCTGTGTGCTGGAAGTTTTTGGTTCCTCTTTGTTGTGGATGTTCTTCCCTGTGGGTGGGGTTGGATGAGTGGCTTGTCAAGGTTTCCCGATTAGGGAAGCTTGCATCTGTGTTCTGGTGGGTGGAGCTAGATCTCTTCTGTCTGGAGTGCAGTGAAGTGTCCAGTAGTGAGTTTTGAGGTGCCTGTGGGTTTGGTGTGACTTTTGGCCGCCTGTGTTTTAATGCTTAGGGTTATGTTCCTGCACTGTGGGAGAATTAGCTTGGTATGTCTTGCTCTGAAACTTTTTAGCTCTTGAGTGGAGCTTGGTTTCAGTGTAGGTCTGGAGGCTTTTGGATGAGCTCTTGTTGATTAATGTTCCCTGGAGTCAGGAGTTTTCTGGTATTCTCAACTTTTGGATTTTGGCCTCCTGCCTGTGGTTTTCAGTCTTATTTTTACAGTAGCCTCAAGACTTCTCCATCCATACTGTACTGATGATAAAATGACTAGGTTAATGGGGAAAAGATTCTCCACAGTGAGGGACACCCAGAGAGGTTTCCAGAGTTACATGGAGAAGAGAAGAGAGAGGAGGGAGATAGAGGTGACCAGGAGGAGAAGAGGGGGAATCAAAAGGGAAGAGAGCAATCTAGCCAGTAATCAGTTCCCTATGTGCTCTCCACAGTCTGGAACACCCAGAGAGGTTCACAGAGTTACATAGAGAAGAGAAGAGGAAGGAGATAGCGGTGACCAGGAGGAGAAGAGGGGGAATCAAAAGGAGAGAGACAGATCTAGTAAGTAATCAGTTCCCTAAGTGTTCTCCACAGCCCGGAATACCCAAAGAGATTCACAGAGTTGAGTTGAGATGAGAAGGGGGAGGGAGGAGATAGATTTGACCTGAGGGAGAAAGGGGAGAGTCAAAAGGGGGAGAGGGCAATGAAGCCAGTAATCACACTCCTGAGTAAAAATGGGTACTGAGGATTGGATTATTAAAGATACAGAATTGATAACAAATACCAAAAAGCAAAGATTAAAAATCTAGAGTAGAGATTAGACTCTCAAAAATACAATATTAAAAAAAGTCACAAAAAATTGTAAAAAATATATATGAAATAGGGTCTTTTTTTGGCAAAGTAATAGTAGATTATAAAAATGAAAATTAAAAGAGTAATAAAGAACTTAAAAATAAAGACATTAAAAAGTTTTTAAAAATGATAAAAGTAAAATATATCTAGGAGTATCTCTGGAGCTGTTGAGGGCAGTGTGGGGTCAGTTCAGTTTCAGATAGTTCCTTGTTCCAGCTTATACTTCTTCTCAAGGGCTATAGGCTGCTTCCAATGTTGTTGGTGCCACGTACAGGGTTTTAATGGTTGCACCTGTCACTTCCAGAGCAGCTTCCTCTGTTTGCAAGTCTCTTCAGTGTCTTAATTTCTGCCTGAAACCAGGGGGCGAAGGTGGTCATTTATTTAGGCTTACTTGTTCAGTTGTGCTATGGGGAGGGAGGAACACTGCAAACAAATATTACTGGCGTGTGTGGGGAGTGCTTGCAGTGCCTGGGCCACACTGAGTTTGCCCCTGCTCATGGCATGTGTGCTTTCCCAGTCTACACTGCTCAGGCTCCAGGTCACTCTGTAAGGGAACTGTCTAAAGCGGGCCCTGGATTGCGTGCACTTCCCAGGTCTAAGCTGCTCAGGGTTCAGGTTCTCAGGTACTCCACAAAGGCACAGACATGGTTGGGCCTGAGTTTTGTGCCCTTCCCAAGTCCAAGCAGCTCAGGTGACTAGGTGCTTGGCAGTTGCATTCTCCGCAAGTGAGGGGTGTGTCTTATCACCTCCCCAATTCCAGCCACTTGATTTCCTGGTTGCATAGTGGGAGCATTATCTCAGTTGTGCCGTGTGATCTCTGGCTGCAGCCCTCCTGGCAGATGTCAGCCGTCCAGGATCCCAGGAAGACTTGGTTAGCAACTGGGAACCTGCTTGCAGGATGCTGTCTCTGGGGCCAAGATTGCCCCTCGCCCTCCGACTCTGGCTGTTGCCCGCCTGCCTCTTTGCCTCCGGCTAGTCCGCAGCTGGCTAGCTCTCCTCTGGTATTCGCTCAGCCCTTTGTTCTGTGAGCGGGCCGGCAGTGCCTTAGGTTAGAGCTTTTAGCCAGAAAGTTCTCTCTCTTTTTTTCTCTCTCTCTCTCTGGCTACCTCACAGTTTGGGTTGCTATCTCATGTTAGCTCCCCCAGATTGTCCTCAGGGCATTCAGGCCTAGTCCTTACCCTAAGCAGTGCAGTCTGCACCTCCCTGTTCAGCCCCCGCTTGCTGCTGGTGGACTCGAGTGTCTGGGCTACTACTCTGCTGGGAGTTGCGGTTAGGCGCGTAACCTGTGGGTTTTTTTTTTTTTTTCGTTTTCCTCCTCCTGGTTATGGTCCCCTCTGAGATTCCAAAACTCCCTACAGACCTGCCGGTGAGAGGGTTTCCTGGTGTTTGAAAACCTCCTACTGCCTCCCTGGGACGGGTGCCCATCCTTAACTGTTTAGTCTCTCTTTTTATCTTTTGTAATTTGTCCTACCTCCTTTCAAAGACAATGGGCTGCCTATCTGGGTGCCTGGTGTCCTTCGCCAGCATTCAGAAGTTGTTTCGTGGAGTTTGCTCAGCGTTCAAATGATCTTTCGATGAATTTGTGGGGGAGAAAGTGGTCTCCCCATCCTAGTCCTCCACCATCGTAGCTTGAACTTCAGATGCCTTTACACTTGGAAAAACTGATTAATCCTTATGCATTGTTTAAAAAGCCAGAGCTAAGAAGGAAAATTTTTCTGGGCTGATTCTAGTCAAAGGCAGTTTCACTTCATGTCAAATACAGATTATTTAAAAGTCCAGATAGTGACTTACTGTGTGGAGAATGTTGGATCTCACCAAAAAAGATACCCCACATCCAAGGGCAAGGAGAAGCCCCAGCAAGATGGTAGGAGGGGTGAAATTACATTTAGAATCAAACCCCACACCTGCCAGAGATGCTCAGAGGGCTCCAACAAAACCTTGTGGGCACCAGGATCCAGAGACCCCACAGAGACTGAGCCAGACCTGCCTTTGAATGTCTCCTGTGGAGGTATGGGTCAGCAGTGGCCTGCTACAGGGGCAGGGGTTCTGGGTGCAGCAGACCTGGGTATGGCATAAGCCCTCGTGGAGGAGGTTGCCATTAACCCCACCATAGAGTCACCAGAACTTACTTAGGACTGGGGAAACAGACTCTTGGAGGGCACAAACAAAACCTGTGCACCCCAGGACCCAGGAGAAAAGAGCAGTGACCCTACAAGAGACTGACCTACACTTGCATGTGAGTGTTCAAGAGTCTCCAACAGAGGCGTGGGTTGGTGGTGGCCTGCTGCAAGGTCGGGGGCACTGAGTGCAGCAGTGAGCGCACAGGGCCTTTTGAAGGAGGTCACCATTATCTTCATTACCTCGACCATAGTTTGGTCTCAGATCAAACAACAGAGAGGGAACACAGCCTCGCCCATCAACAGAAAATTGTATTAAAGAGTTACTGAGCATGGCCCCGCCCATCAGAATAAGACCCAGTCCCCACCCCACCCCTCCCAAGTCAGTCTCTCCCATCAGGAAGCTTCCATAAGCCTCTTATTCTTATCCATCAGAGGGTAGAGGAATGAAAACCACCATCACAGAAAACTAATCAAACTGATCACATGGACCACAGCCTTGTCTAACTCAGTGAAACTATGAGCCATGCTGTGTAGGGCCACCCAAGATGGATGGGTCATAATGGAGAGTTCTGACAAAACGTGGTCCACTGGAGAAGGCAATGGCAAACCACTTCAGTATTCTTGCCTTGAGAACCCCATGAATAGTATGAAAAGGCAGAAAGATAGGACACTGAAAGATGAACTCCTCAGGTCGATAGGTGCCCAATATGCTGGAGAAGAGTGGAGAAATAACTCCAGAAAGAATGAAGAGACAGAGGCAAAGCAAAAACAGCGCCTAGTTGTGGATGTGACTGGTGATGGAAGTCAAGTCTGATGCTGTAAAGAACAATGCTGGATAGGAACCTGAAATGCTAGGTCCATGAATCAAGGTGAATCGCAAGTGGTCAAACAGGAGATGGCAAGAATGAACATCGACATTTTAGGATCAGTGAACTCAAATGGACTGGAATGGGTGAATTTAACTCAGATGACCATTATATCTACTACAATGGATAGGGAAGCCTGGTGTGGTGCAGACCATGGGGTCGCAAAGAGTCGGACATGAGCGAGTGAGTGAAGTGAACTGAACTGGTCCTTGAGTGGGTGAAACTCTCTTCACACTTAAAGGCATGCACATACTTCAGTGCTACTCTGCACAGAGTATGTGATTGCAACTGTTCGTGCCTGATCTGTTGACAGAAGACATGCTACTCTGTCTGCTGTGAGCACTTGGGGGCCTGATGCTGACCAGGGTTGAATACAGACTTGAGCTGGCTCAGCTGCCCATGGTAGGGGTGTCCTTGAGCTCCCTTTCTCTGATGCCGCACCCCACTGCCCCACCTCCAGGAGTGATGTCACAGTCCCACACCTGCAGGTACGGCAGCCTCATGCCTTATTTCAATAGAAGAAGCGAAATTTGTGACAGGTAAGGGGATCAAAGAAGTGTTTTTTTTTTAATTCTATTCATCCTTAAAAAGGCTTTGCTTTTCAAGGTTTTGCAGTAGACAGTTGAGTTTACCTAGTTGTGATGTAATCTTGCTTGAATATGATAAAAGGGAAGGTCAAAAAGAGAATAGAATGACCGTATTGTCTGGTTGTTTTGAGTTTTCCATCAGGTCAGGCTGGAAAATACCTGGTGTTTTTGTTTTTGCCTATCTGCTTGTGAAATGCCGAAGCAGATGAGTGGATGTCACTAGTATTTGGTCCAAATACTCTGTGTCGGGCAGTGTTCTCAGTGGTTAGGTGTATTGACTCACTAAATCCTCAAAAAAACCTCAAGAGGGAAATACTAATATTGTCTTCATTTTATACATGAGGAAATTGAGGCTGAAAGGGCACTTGCAATAGATGACAAAGTGAAGTGACAGGTTTTAACACAAGTGCCTTCCTTCTAAGTTGGTACCCTTGGCTCTAGGCTACCCTGTAGCTTAATCTGTTACGGGGACTTCAGCTTCTAGCCAAGGTGGAATTACAGTTCTTTGCACCTCAAAGAAAATACTAGGCAATATGTATGGGTAATAGCGTTTAAAGAGGACCAAGACCTGAGAGCGGAAACATATGAGGGTGCCCTGTGGCGGTCCCTTAACTGCATGTGGGACTTCCCAGCCGTGTGGGACAGGTGGGCTGAAGCAGGATCCATGATTGAGGGGTGGAGACCAAAGCCTGAATGTAGTCTTGTCCTCAGAGTTAGTGAAGTTCACATGATCCTGTTCCTTCCAGAAAACATGAGAGATCAAAATAGTTCCAACAGCACACCTGCTAGTAAACAATGCAATGAATACTACGGTCCTTCGACACCCTACATTTTTGCTTTTTGTATAATAAACTTGTTCATCTGAGTCTTTCTGTTCTATGCATAGTTTTACCATCATCAGTTAGAGGACATCCTAGCAGATTCCATTTTAGATGGTACAAGACTACACAGAAGAACTGTACAAGGAAGATCTTAATGACCCAGATAACCACAGTGGTGTGATCACTCACCTGGAGCCAGACATCCTGGAGTGTGAAGTCAAGTGGGCCTTATGAACAAAACTAGTGGGGGTGATAGAATTCCAGCTGAGCTATTTCAAATCCTAAAAGATGATGCTGTGAATGTGTTACAGTCAGTATGCCAGCAAATTTGGAAAACTCAGCAGTGGCCCCAGGACTGGAAATGGTCAGTTTTCATTCCAGTCCCAAATGCTAGCAAAGTAATGCTCAAAATTTTTCAAGCCAGTCATCAACAGTACATGAACTGAGAACTTCCAGATGCTCATGTTGGTTTTAGAAAAGGCAGAGGAACCAGAGATCAAACTGCCAACATCCGTTAGATCATAGAAAAAAGCAGGAGGATTCCAGAAAAACATCTACTTCTGCTTCATATGCCTGTGCTAAACCTTTGATTGTGTGAATTACAATAAACTGTGGAAAATTCTCGGAGAAGGCAATGGCACCTCACTTCAGTACTCTTGCCTGGAAAATCCCATGGACGGAGGAGCCTGGTGGGCTGCCGTCCATGGGGTCGCAAAGAGTCGGACACGACCGAGTGACTTCACTTTCACGTTTCACTTTCATGCATTGGGGAAGGAAATGGCAATCTGCTCCAGTGTTCTTGCCTGGAGAATCCCAGGGGCGGCAGAGCGTGGTGGGCTGCCGTCTATGGGGTCGCACAGAGTCGGACACGACTGAAGCGACTCAGCAGCAACAGCAGCAGCAGTGGAAAATTCTGAAAGAGATGGGAATATCAGACCACTTGACCTGCCTCCTGAGAAATCTATATGCAGGTCAAGAAGCAACAGTTAGAACCAGATGTGAAAAAGCAGACTGGTTCCAAATTGGGAAAGGAGTACTTCAAGGCTCTATATTGTCACCTTGCTTATTTAACTTATATGCAGTGTATATCATGTGAAATGCCAGGCTGGATGAAGCACAAGCTGGAATCAAGATTGCCTTGAGAAATGCCAGTAACTTCAGATATGCAGATAACAGCACCCGTACGGCACAAAGTGAAGAGGAATTAAAGAGCCTCTTGATGAAAGTGAAAGAGAAGAGTGACAAAGCTGTCTTAAAACTCAACATTCAAAAATCTAAGATAATGGCGTCTGGTCTCATCACTTCTTGACAAATAGTTGGGAAAATAGTGAAAACAGTGAGAGACTTTATTTTCTTGGGGTCCAAAATCACTACAGATGGTGACTGCAGCCATGAAATGAAAAGCTTTTCCTTGGAAGAAAAGCTATGCCAAAACTAGATAGCATATTAAAAAGCAGAGATATTACTTTGCCCACAAAGGTTTGTATAGTCAAAACTATGGGTTTTCCAGGATGCATGGATGTGAGAGTTGGACCATAAGGAAAGCTGAGTGCTGAAGAATTGATGCCTTTGAACTGTGTTGTTGGAGAAGACTCTTGAAGAGTCCCTTGGGCTGCAAGGAGATCCAACCAGTCAATCCTAAAGGAAACCAGTCCTGAATATTCATTGGAAGGACTGATGCTGAAGCTGAAGCTCCAATGCTTTAGCCATCTGATGCGAAGAACTGACTCATTGGAAAAGACCCTGATGCTGGGAAAAATTGAAGGCAGGAGGAGAAGGGGATGACAGGATGATATGGTTGGATGTCATCACAGACTCAATGAACATGAGTTTGAGCAGTCTCCAGGAGTTGGTGATGGACAGGGAAACCTGGCGTGCTGTAGTCCATGGGGTCGCAGAGTTGGACACAACTGAGTGAGTGAACTGCACTGACTAGTGTTTTCTCAACTTTGAAAATTCTCTTCCCTGTAATAGGTCCACTCAGACTAATTTACAGGGACCAATTCTTTTGTTGTTTCAAAGCTTGAATAAGCTGTAACTGAGCAGTTTGGGGACTCCTGGACACCTGGGTTTTTTGGCTATGGGCTCTAGTTTGCTAACCCTTAACTTAGATTTCGAGACAGGTTTAACATAGTTGTGTTGTCATTTTCTCCTGGAGATCGATTTAACCTAGTTTGGTAAATTAGATTATTTTGGGGGAGGTTTATGGGATAGACATACAGATGATACTGGCCTGAGTTTTTTGTTTTTTGTTTTTTTTTAGGATTCAGTAAATTTGAAAAGTGTTTGTTACTGTCACGGAAGAGCAAGTATAAAGTAGTCACTGCTTTCGGTCTTTATGAATGCTTATGTTCATCTGAGATGGGGAAAAGAACAGCAACCCCAGAGCAGACCTGAGAACTGTCCATTTGAGAAGAGCCAGCCTGCGGGGAGCTCCAGGAAGAGCAGTCTGGCTGCTCTCAGTGGCCTGTGAGCCCTGAGTGATGTGTGTGCTGAATTAAGAGTTTGACTTGGAATTTGGGGAAGTACAAGGACATCTGAATACTGGGGTGATTTCCTAAAGGTAGATACGATTGGTGCAGAGGCAGTGCCCTGTGTACCTGTGTCCAGTGGGTTCCGGGGCCTAGTGGTACACAGGCAGCAGGTGAGAAGAGTCTCGGCAGGAGATGCCTGCAGGTTGGTGCAGACCATGCCAGGTGGTGGGCTTTTCCTAAGGTTGTACACAAGTCTGTGTGAATCATGACTGTATTTATACCTTACAAGCAGTCAAAAATCACCAGATGGCTCTTTTTTCTTAATCACTGCTGATTCTAGTCTTCTTGGTCTGTCATGATTATATTCATTCTTCAATCTTCTCAGCTTCTACAATATTCCTGGGTGGACTATTTATTAATGAAAATTTGAAAAGCTAGTTGGAAGCAAGAGAAAATGGTTTGAAATACATTTAAGTGAGGAATTCTGCAAAACTGTTCATACAGATTGTGCTGTAAATGTTTAAAGTAGAACATTAGCAGTTAAATGATGTTTTAATTTACAAGTTCTCTGGGGATGCCAATTTAAAATTACGGCCGTAATATATACATACGTATATAGTGTAAAAAAAATGAGTGTGACTGTTAAAAATGGAATTTTGTGTGTTTGGTAGAGATTTGACAGTTTATCAGGTAGGAGTCCCCTGCTTCATGTTTCATATACATGAAACAAATTATAAAAATGATAAATCACATTTCTTTACAAAAAAGTGACTTATTTTCTTTAAAATTTGAACCTTTGTAGATCTTAAAATAATTCAATTGCAAAAATATTCATAAGGAACTTTGTCAAGTGCACATTTGTTGCGTTAGTTCTCAAGTGAGCTCAACTTTCTGGACAGGAGAATTGTTGCTTCTTAAAGTTTATTCTGTTGATGATGATGTTGACCAGAGAGAATTCTTTAGCTCTCTGATGCCTCTCTATATTCTCAACATCAGAAAGTAGCCTGTTGCACTCCTTTTGTAAGTGGGACTTAACTGTTAGGATTATTGTTGAGAACCTTGGGAAAGGAAAAGAAAACTTGAGTAACAAAAGATGTAACTGATTTCATGCAGTAAAACTTATTTTTGTTGAAGTAATGTCCTTCTGAACTAAACTTTCAGTTTATTGTTTATTTTCAAATTATGATAATCTTGATTGTCTGGTTTCTCTGCCCACAGTCCATTAAGAGAAGTAATTAGAAAGAGCACATGACCTAACAAGTGGGCAGGGACACAGACAGCAGCAAGAAGTATCCTCAGATACCTCAGAAGACCTGGCAGATTGTGAAGACATCTTCGTGTTGGTGGCAATGTGTGGGCGTGTGGTCTTGATAATGTCTAGAAGAGAATAAAGCAGAGAGTCTCAGGAGGGAAGAGGATTCATGAACTTGCCAGTAGTTCCAACCCTGTTTCTGTGGAATCTTCCCTCATCTTTGGAATGAGGAGGATTCTGCCCTTCCCAGCAGACGAAGTCTAGAAGGGCTTATCTTTAGGTATTGTGGTTACTTAATTGTAGAGATGCTCTTCTCAGGGAGATGGTCTTCAGGTTCAGTGTGGCTCCAAGGACAATACTAGGACGTGAGCCAGGCTCTGGGTGCAGGATCTGGGGAAATTTAAAGTAAATGCTGGGCCACCAGCTTGTCACCCCTCTGTCTGAGTGCTCCCATTGCAATAGTTAGATGGTAATCTCCAGGAAAAGCTAAAGAAAAAAAAATACGAAAACAAGCCTTGACAAATACTTTGTGATGTTGGTCACGTTTAAGAGCTTTTAGTGTTGAGACTTTGAAATAAGAAGCCCTGTGAGGTGCGGGTCTGCCAGTAGATGAGTGAGAGTATGTGCACACTTGTACCTGTGCAGGAACGTCTCCTCCGGGGGGTGGAATCCCTGACCAGAGGTTGGTTGTCAGTCTTGTTTTGGGAGACTTTCATCCAGCAGGATAATTACCTCCTCTTATCGTTTGTGAGCCATCCCTGCCTCAGAAAATGGACACACACACACATGAAAAAATACCAGAAAGTGACTGGTGGTGGTTGTTGATAGTAACCGGTGTAGTAAAAGTGTGTGTTAGTTGCTCAGTTGTGTCCAGCTCTTTGCAACCCCATGGGCTGTAGCCTGCGTCTCCCATGGAATTTTCCAGGCAAGAATATCAGAGTGAGTATCCATTCTTTTCTCCGAAGGATCTTGTGGACGCAGGGATCAAACCCAGGTCTCCTGCATTGCAGGCAGATTCTTTACCATCTGAGCCACCAGAGGAGCCCCCTAGTAATTAACATTTTCTTAAATTAGCTGATCGTTTTGGAAGTTATTGAGTGTTTACATATGTCACTTACTGATTTTTTTAGCAAGGGAAAGTTTACTGTGAAACTGGCCTGGGAACCAGTAGCATTTCAAGGAAACAGTGGCTCTTCTTCAGTAAGATTGATTCAAGGACTGATTGCCAGGAAGTGGGACATTTGAGAACCCTGGGACATTTGAGAACCCTGCATGCTGGTATGTCAAGTGGTTCAAGAATTCAAATCTTGATAACTCTTAATTAACAGTGAGGTAGGTATTCTCCTTGAAAAGATTAGTGTTTGTAGGACTCACATGTCACTGTGGCTTTTTGTTTCTGTTTGTATCCTGTTCCAGCCACTGACTGCTTTGTCTTCCAGGCTTCTCCCTTCCCTGAGTTCCTGCTCTACCTCCTGATGTTGCCTCTGAGGCAGAGCCCTTCCTTTGTGCGTGTGTGTCCTCTCCTCACAGGTGTTAGTCTCAAAGGAGCCCTGCTTGTGCCGTGCACACAGTAGGTGCTCAGTAACCACTTGCCTCACAGGGCTCTGAGCTTCCAAAAATGGTAATTGTCTGGATTCCAGAAGCCTTAGTCATGACAGAGACGGGGCACTGAGTGGACTGAGGCTGCCAACAGGGAGGAGAATTTAGTCAAGGGCATAGATAAGAGTCTCACGTTTTCTGTGTCTCTGGTCATTGGTCCAGTGAGTAGTTATTTCCTCTGGTGTGGCTAGGCTTCCATTTGGCACACCCGGGGCCCAGCTCCTACAGGCCTTGTAGCCACACCTGCTTGTCTGCTGCCTCCCTGTGAGGGGATCCCCTGAGGTGGGGCTAAACATGCTGGAGGGCGTGGGGACAGGAGGGTCCAGGGACCATGGTACGTGGGCACCAAGACAGGAGGGATACCATGAGCCGCTTCACTGGCAGAGTCGTGAGCTCATCTTGTTTAGGGGATTTCTCCTGCTGGAACTTTCCCCAAAGGACAAAGTGAAATCTTGGCTTTTGGGCTGCTGCTGGAACTTTGTATAGGATTTGCTGTTGTTACTATGAAGGTGCCAGTTATCCTGGCCATGTCAGAGCATCTGGGGCTCTGGCACAGTGGCACTTTTTGGGGGCTAATATGTTTCCTCCTGAATTAAAAAGTCTCTGGCTGATGCTGTAGGGCAGGAAAAGTGATTTTCCCTCTACCCTTCTGAGTTCTTAACTGAGACTCCTATGATGAAGACAGATTAACAAGAGAAAAACACAAGTTTATTAGCATTCATATCTCAAGTAGAAATAAGGGGTACCCTGGGGGAAATGAGTGACTCCTGAGGTGGCTTAGAATTCACACATGAAAACCACCCTAACAGGTGAAGGGGAGGTAGGGAGTCACTCTTAGGGCAGAGGAAGAAATTTTAGGGAAGGTGAGGGGCTTGGGAGGATGGGTAGAGCATGCCAGTTTGTGACAGAGTCTGTCTCTGCATGGGGCCACTTCTAGGCTCCTCTCCTGTGACAAGAGTCAGTCTTCCTGGTGGTGAAGCTGCTGGGGAGGAGACTTGTGATACTAAGTTCCTATGGAGACTCTGTGTTCTGGCAGATGAGGGGGTTCAGGCAGAGCTCCCTCTGCACCTGCTGCCCTTCGGGTGCCTCCCGCTCAAGACAGTCAGTGCACCAAGCAGCACCGAAGCCGGCGTGTCCTGACCTCCTGCAGTCTTGTGTGTTCTGCTGCCCTCCTTGCTGAGCACCTTGTGTAGGAAGCACAGAATGTGCTCTTCTGGCTCTTGCTTCTGAAGTTCCCCCATAAACACCAGGCCATCTAGGCTAGGCTGCTTTCCCAGTTGCTTGTCATCTCCAGCATCTGGTGCTTCAGACCAGACACATCACTGCCTGAGATCTTCTGATCATCATAAAATATGATCAGTGCTATCGCACCCAGTCAATTATAATTCTAGAGAAGAGGAAAAATTTTACTTAGCTTGTGTGAGCTCATAGATACAAATGTGTACTTCCCATTTAACTTTAAAAATCTTTAAAGTCTCTTTCAGACTCTGTTGGAAATCCTAGGTTTTGTTCAGTGCTTTACTCTCCTTACCAAGGAGGAAGTTGAAGAGATAAGTAACCTCCTCAGGGTCTCAGTGAATGCTCCTGGATAGCTGAGTCTTCTCCTGGCAAAGCTGGGACTTTTTCTGGTTCTTTCCTTCACCTCAGTAACAAGACAACCTCGAAGGGGAGTGAGTTACCCAGCTGGAACTGTTAAATCGGTCAAGTGGGTTATCTGATGTTTGTCATTATTTTGTTCCAGTGTTGCCTCAGTTAACTTAGAAAAATAATATTTCCCAGAGACAAAGTTAGGGCTTTCCTACCTTTGCATAGCAGTGGAATTCTTTGTGCTGAAGTGCTTTCTGTAGAGTGACCGTTTGCTGATAGAGGAATATCCCAGAGTTTCAGAGCTGGGAGAGACTTAATCGTCTTCATGCCGTATAGGTAACTATCTGGCAAATCATTGATCTCTGAAATGTTAGCTTATGCTTACCTGTGTCAGTGACATACCTTAAGGTATCAGGTTCACATTGAGGAAGAGTGACTTCCTTGACCATGGCGGTCTGACAGAGCCTGGCCATGCCTTCACCCTTGACCCTTGCTTGGGCCCAGCCAGGCTTGTTCCTGCCCTTGCCCCTTGTCTGAATCTCTGGGTGTTTTGTCTTTAAATTTCATCAACTCAAGAGTTGTCTTGAGGACTTAATCTGAAGTGATAACTCCAGGCGCCATCCTCTTAACCCTAGCAATTACCAGTATTGATCTTTTATTGTTTCTATTTCCTCCTCCTCCCTGGCTCCTTCCTTCCTCTAGAACAGTGACACTGAGAGCTGTCCTCTGTCCTATAATAGTGACAGATTTGTAGGGTCATCTGATAAACAAGGATGAGTGACACAGTCATTTCTTAGTAAAGAACTATTTTCCAGAATTCTGTGTGTGAGCTCAAGCTTTATTTGTATTAAGGCTGCCCTATTTCTGCTGGCTTATAAGTAACCAAATTATGAACTGAGGACTTTGAAATGCATGTGTGTCTGTGTGTGTGTTATAGTGTCAGTGTATCTAAAAGGAATACTCACTTCTGGAATAGTGTAAATGATGGAAGGTGGAAAAAACTGTTTAATAGGGCAAAAACCCCCAAGAAAACTGCCTTATAAACCCTCTGCAAAGGTTATCTAGAGTAAACACTGAAAACAAATGTTTTCATGAAAAGCCAAACCAAACAGTGAGAACTTGTTGGAATTATGTGTAAATAAAAAACAGTACCAAGAGTCTTTGTGTAAAGGGTCATTTCACAGAACACTAGTAATTTACCCCAGCTCCCCTCTGCTAATGAAGATCTTTCACCCAAATGTTGACAGATGACAGGGGCCTTACTGTGACCCATCTCCTGGTCACTCATGTCCTACTGATGCATTTGCTGCAAGGGCCAATTCTGAACTCTAGTCACCCCCGTCTCCCACCCTCTCTGTGTCCTGTCCACGGCCGTGTGCCCTGGGTAGAGGGGCCTAGAGCCTCCCCAGATTTTTTCATGCTAGGAAGGCTATGATGGTTCACCTCTTTAAATTAATATAGATCAAGAGTAATACAGAGTTATGCAGATGAGTACTGTCTGTAATATGGTAGTTTACAAGAACAAAATTGTATCTTCCTTTACACGTATTTCTGAATAATAGATTGTCAGATTTGGGGGTAAATTTTTAGTGTTGTATGAAGCATAATAGATTAAATTATGCAGATGGCTCACGCCTTCTCATTTCAAGTAACAATAAGGAAGGTACAGGGTTTTGTGTTGGCTGTGTAACCTGGTAATTTTCTCTGAGCCCATTTCTTGGTAGAGAGAATGAAGGGAGTTTTTCTTGTCCTATTTGCTATTGTTAGGGAGCCCCAGCATCTGGCCCAAGTTCTCAAGTGTGATTTGTATTTTTTTATATTTAATATTTTGTAATAGTATGTCTTACAACAACATGGATTATCTTTACAATTTATAGAAAATTGTATGAGGAAAAGAGTAAACCAAGACCTACCTTAATCTCAAGCAATATTAGGCTCCTCAGAGACATTATTTTGCTGACTAAGGTCCGTCTAGGCAAGGCTATGGTTTTTCCAGTAGTCATGTGTGGATGTGAGGGTTGGACTGTGAAGAAGGCTGAGAGCCGACGAATTGATGCTTTTGAACTGTGTTGTTGGAGAAGACTCTTGAGAGTCCCTTGGACTGCAAGGAGATCCAACCAGTCCATTCTGAAGATCAGCCCTGGGATTTCTTTGGAAGGAATGATGCTAAAGCTGAAACTCCAGTACTTTGGCCACCTCATGTGAAGAGTTGACTCATTGGAAAAGACTTTGATGCTGGGAGGGATTGGGGGCAGGAGAGGAAGGGGACGACAGAGGATGAGATGGCTGGATGGCATCATTGACTCGATGGATGTGAGTCTGAGTGAACTCCGGGAGTTGGTGATGGACAGGGAGGCCTGGCGTGCTGCGATTCATGGGGTCGCAAAGAGTCGGACACGACTGAGTGACTGAACTGAACTGAACTGAAGCATTTCTGTTACTTCAGTCCTGGTGTGTAATCCAACTGTGCTGGCAATGGTGCCGGCCCTGGGTCACCCCCGGGGATGGAATGCTGCCCGGGAGCATTTGCTCTCCCTGCCTCAGGCTGCTTGCTTGTGCGTTCTCTCTCTCTTTCTCTCTCTCTCACTCTCTGTCTCGTTCCCTTTTCATCTCTGTCTCTCTCCCTGTCTCCTCAGCTTTCTAACTCTCTTTCTTTATCTCTCTGCCTCTCCCTCTTCACCTCTCCATCTCCCTCTCTGCCCGTCTCTCTCCATCTCTCTTAGTAGACTCTCTGTCCCCTTCCCACTATGGCACAGGACCAGACTCTGACACATCCCAGCTGTCCCTTCTTAACACTTGGCTGGAAACCTAGAGGGAAAGAGCCCAGTTACTACAGAAATACAGGGAATTTTATGTGGACTACTTTTATATCTTGTTTTTCACTTTTAAGTACAAAAGGCAAGTGTCAAAACAAAGTCACTGTTATTTATGCTTGCATCGTCTGAATCTGGAGCCTTCCGTTAGAGCTCCGGTGGCCTCAAGTGCCTTACACTGAGCCTTCTGGTTTTCTTGGTGACAGTCCTTCCAAACGTTTAGAAGTTCCACAGGATTCACTGAGGAAACAATAGTATGGTCTCTGATAAAAATTTTAGATCCTGTTTAACAACAGTTTTTCAGATTGTCCATGGGCAAGTCCTTGGTTTAATAAATATTTACTTCTGGTCTCTGCTGGTTGCTGGAAATTTAATGGAGAGAAGGCACAGCTGGTGTACTGAGAGGCAGGTGGAGGGCTGGTATGTGTGATGGCGTGTGTGGGCTACAGGGGGAACAACCAGTCTTGATGGAGTGAGCAGCCAAATATAATGGTTAGAGTTTGGAGAATTTCCACACAGATGTGTGTGTATCTGTGCATCAGTTCAGTTCAGTCGATCAGTCATGTACAACTCTTTGCAACCCCATGGACTGCAGCACGCCAGGCTTCCCTGTCCATCATCAGCTCCCAGAGCTTGCTCAAACTCACATCCATCGAGTCGGTAATGCCATCCAGCCATCTCATCCTCTATTGTCCCCTTCTCCTCCTGCCTTCAATCTTTCCCAGCATCAGGGTCTTTTCCAGTTTGTCAGTTCTTCCCATCAGGTGGCTAAAGTATTGGAGCTTCAGCTTCAACATCAGTCCTCCAATGAAGGACTGATTTCCTTTAGGATGGACTGGCTTGATCTCCTTGCTGTCCAAGGGACTCTCAGAGAGTCTTCTCCAGCACCACAGTTCCAAGGCATCAGTCCTTCGGTGCTCAGCTTTCTTTATGGTCCAACTCTCACATCCATACGTGACTACTGGAAAAACCATCGCTTTGACTATACAGACCATTGTGGGCAAAGTGATGTCTCTGCTTTTTAATATGCTGTCTAGGCTGGTCATAGCTTTTCTTCCAAGGAGCAAGCGTCTTTTCATTTCATGGCTGCAGTCACCATCTGCTGTGATTTTGGAGCCCAATAAAGTAAAGTCTGTTACTGTTTCCATTGTTTCCCCATCTGTTTGCTATGAAGTGATGGGATCAGATGCCATGATCTTAGTTTTCTGAATGTTGAGCTTTAAGCCAGCTTTATCATTCTTCTCTTTCACTTTCATCAAGAGGCTCTTTAATTCCTCTTCACTTTCTGTCATAAGGGTGGTGTCGTCTGCATATCTGAGGTTATTGATATTTCTCCCAGCAGTCTTGATTCTAGCTTGTGCTTCATCCAGCCAGATGTACTCTGCATATAAGTTAAATAAACAGTGACAACATACAGCCTTGATGTACTCCTTTCCCAATTTGGAACCAGTCTGTTGTTCCATGTCCGGTTCTAACTGTTGCTTCTTGACCTGCATACAGATTTCTCAGGAGGCAGGTCAGGCGGTCTGGTATTCCCATCTATTGAAGAATTTTCCACAGTTTGTTGTGATCCACATAATCAATGCTTTAGTGTAGTCAGTGAAGCAGAAGTAGATGTTTTTCTGAGATTCTCTTCTTTTTCCTATGATCCATTGGGTGTTGGCAGTTTGATCTGGGTAGCGGTGCATACCTACCCATGTAGGATCATATGGTGTACTTTGCACACTGCTTTTTTTTTTTTTTTTTTGCTTAACATTATATTGTGAATGTTTTATCATGTTTTAAAATATTCTGTGGAAAAAAATCTGGCAAGTTTTGAGGTACTGAGAGGAGTGTAGTGTTCCTAGTATGAAGGGAGCTCAATGGGTGATTCTGGATGAGACTAGAAGGATGGGCAGGGGCCAGTCACACAGAGCCTGGAACCTGTGTGTATCAGTTAATGTGGCTGTGTGTCAGATTACCTTCAGACAACCAGTATTCATTGTCACACCATTTCTGTGGGTCACAGGTTCATAGAAGCCTTGCTACACTGGTGGTTCTGGCTGTGGTCCTCTTGTTGTGGTCCCAGTGCTGACGAGGTTGTGCTTATCTGAAGGCTTGCCTGGGGCTGGAGATCCTATTTCCAGGATGGTACCCTCACAGGGCTGTTGGTGGTAGGCCTCAGGGCCTCATCCCTGGCCTTTCCCAACTGTGGGGCGGCTGGCTTCCCCAGAGCCAGGATGTGAGAGAGCACTGGTCTGTCATGATGTGGGAGGCACTATGCAAGAGTGAGCTCTAGGAGTGGGTCCTGGGGCCTTCCTGCAGCTGGCTCCTCTGCTGTGTAGGACTTTGGGCATTATCTTAAAGTGGAGCCTTGGAAGGATTTTAAATGGGGAGTTGATATAATCTGACTACAACATAGAGAATGAAAGGGAAAGTGGACAGGTATTTGGGTGCTGATTGCAAAAATCAGATCAGGATGCTTCTCAGGGAGAGGAAGGTAGGTGCTGTGACTGGGCCAGGCCTTGTGTGAGCTTTTGGGGTGGGTCACAGGATTTGTTTCTTATCTTGGTTGTGGTTAGAAGATTCACTTTAAAATAATTCATTAAGGCATAGATTGGTTTGGGGCAAGTAAAGTCAAGTCGCTCAGTCGTGTCCGACTCTTTGTGGGTCCCATGGACTGTAGCCTATCAGGCTCCTCCATCCATGGGATTTTCCAGGCAAGAGCGCTGGAGTGGATTGCCATTTCCTTCTCCAGGGGATCTTCCCGACCCAGGAATTGAACCTGGGTCTCCTGCATTGCAGGCAGACGCTTTACCGTCTGAGCCACCAGGGAAGCCCTGGTTTGGGGTGGTTTTCTATAATTGTTTGATGTTACAATAAAAAGTGGACTTTATAAGTGGGAGTGGGGGCTTGGGTGGGGCCTGTCCCAGAGACCCTGGCAGGAGACAGGATGTCCTGAAGAGGAGTTGCAGCTGTGGACTTGCGGGAGGGCCAGATTGGCACGAGAGGAGGGCCATCGGGTGGGCAGATTCTTCTATTTACCTGGTGGCGGGGCAGCAGGGCATTGGGGAGACTCCCAGGCGTGCTCTGGGTGCCAGCTGGATGGCAGTGTCACTTCTGAGATAGTTTTGTGGGGCACAAGGTTGACATTAGCCTGAGCAGGCTGAGTGTGTTCAAGTTCCTGAAGATCATCCATGGAGATGGGCAGTGGTTGGTTGGCTGTAGGGACCTTCTTCGCAGGGAGAGTCTGGTTGGGGTGAGGACATGCATGGGGCTTGAGCTGGGGGAGAAGGAAGTGGCAGGTTGGGGCAGAGCCTGAGCAGCAGTCTGGAGTAAAAAGGGCCGGGTGGGAGTGGGGGGTGCTGACTGCAAAGCTGAGGCACTATTGCCTTCCGGAGTCCGACGCTTTCCTCAGAGGCCTGTTCTGAGTGAGCTCCCTTCACGTTAGGGTGGCGGAGTTTGACAGTGTGATTGATAGCTTCTAGGAAGAGTGATGGGGAGGCCATGAAAGTGACTGCACGACTTGTTGGCATCTTACTTTTATGTTTGTTTCTTTAATTATTTTGCATTTCTGATAAAATAGTTGGATTTTGAAAGTAAGTGAAACAGAAAAAGTAAGAGTAAGAAAGAATGTGGAATAGGCTCAACTGGATGCATCTCAGTGAGGGGGTGATGTGAGCAGCAATGAAATATTGATGTAAACATAAACTAAAATTTGAGTATCATGTGGGGAAAGAGGCCATGGTTTACCTTTAGTGGGCATGCATTTCTGCATTCATTATCCTTATTTTCTTTGTTGAATTTGCTCTAGTTGATTACAGGTCATTATTTTGAAAAAATATGCAAAAAAAACCAAGGTAAATATATTAAATACAATCCTGGAAATATTTGTCTACAATCTCTTTGTGACATTTCTGTACCTTGATCTCCACGTTTTAAGTAGGAAGCCCAGAGCATGTGTCTTTAATGCATAAGAAGGGCCATCTGCCTGTGTGATATAGCATAAGAACATGTGTGGACATCATTCCCAGTCGCCGTCGTGGGTGTCCAGGCACAATGAGGTGTCTGGGCACGAGGTCAGCACTGTCCCATCACAGCCCTGCCAGGATGTTGTGTCCTGGTTTTAAGGCCTGAAGTAGTTGTCCAGGTTTTCCAGTTAGGAAAGGATGAAATTGCTATGTCCCAGGGGTCTCCAGCCCTCCCAGTTCCTGTCTGTCCTGGGGCTCTCATGTCATTTGTACTTCCCCTCCACTGTCATTCCACTGTGCCCAGTTTTCAGAAATCACCTAGGCACTTTGCTCTTGGTTCTTGCTCTGACTGGCCTTCTGGAGGCACTCGCTTCTCAGGGAAAACCTCTCTGCCAACTGTCAGTCCACGGCGGTCTCTCCTCAAAGTTGTGCTTCCTTTTTTTGGGTGGAAAGGGTCTAGTCTGCACACTGAGAGCCCTGGTTCTGGCACCATTTCTAACAGCACATTCTCTGTTCCCTTGCCTGGTGGGGAAGCAGGAGGAGGAAGGATGCACAGGGCCTCATCCCCTTCTGTTTCTCAAGACCTCAGGGCAATGGCAAGGGAAACCCACGTTGCCACTCCCCTGAACCCCTGGAATGTCACCTTGAGGTGGCAGGAAGTACGTAAGTTATTCAGTAGTAACTTACAATCTCCCCTAACAGTGGTGTGTTTTATATAGATGACATTAGAATGTGGTAATCCATTATCTGATCAGACCAAAATTTAAACAACAAAAAGCAGGTCTCACTGTAGATGTTACTTCCTCCAAGAAACAGTGCTTATCTACTGCAAGTGGAAGTGACTGCTTCCTCCTCTTCCTAGAGTTCTTCCTAAGTAACCTTTTAAAGGTTCTCTTTGGTTCTGTGTTGTATTGTAGTTACAAGTGTGTGTATGTGTATAATTTTGTGTGTGTACTATCTTTTTCTTGAAGGTATGAACCAAATCTTACTCTTCAATTCCGCAGCATTGGGTGCAAATACTTGAGACACTTATTCAATGAATGAATGGACAAATGAAAAATATAGGTAGTGACTTGAAATTTTATGTGAATTCTGAATCATCATGCCATCCTTAAAATTTTGAACTCAAACTTCTGCAGTGTTCTGTGTAAGCTGGATTTTGAAAGCTGACAAACCTAGTGTATTAAAAAGCAAAGATATTACTTTGCTGACAAAGGTCCATAGTGTCACACTAAGACACACCCTCCCTCCCTAGGCCCCAGATCCCTCACAGACGTGCCACAGCTGCTTCCACCTGAGAACACCCACACATGGGAATTAGAGGAAGGTCCTTTCCCTCCTAAAAGCAAGAAAGCTTTTGAGAAGGTTAACGGAGGGAAGGGGACAGAGGAAAGAGCTGGCACCTGGGCAGGGAGGTGGAAACTGAGGGAGCTGGAAGCCATGGTGGGTGTGAGTCAGGGGCCTGAGTTGTCTTTCTTCCCTGTTAACAAATGTCCCGAGGATGTTTGATTATCTGTCGTGATTATCCCAGATGCTAAAGATATTAAAAAAATATATAGACAAGTGGAGGGGCCTTGGAATTTGAGGGGCTTAGAAGTTCAGGGTTCTGCTAACCCTTAGTGTGGGAGTGGAATGGGGATACTCTGCAGATCCTTGTCTCACTTGAGATGAAGTCTGTGCAGATCGGATGTTGTAACGGCTCTGATTATCTCATGTGGGAAGAGGGCCAACATCTGTAGCTGCAGTGTATGGGATGGTAGTGCTCAATAGAACTCTGTACAGCGATGGGAATGTGTTTCTGAGTTGTCCGCACATGGTGCTGAGCACCTGAAATGCAGTTAGTGCAGATGAGGAAGCGAACTTTTAATGTCATGGACTTTGAGCCCTGCGAGGGCTGGATAAGGTTGCAGTGTTGAGTTTGTATGTGGCTCTTGCTCTTAAAGGCAGGTGCTCTTGTTGTGTCTGCCCGTCTGTGGCTGTGCTAGTGATCTGTCTCACAGATGCTTTGTTTTGTGGTGAAGATCTGCGCCTGAGGAGTGGGAGGGAGGACAGTGAGAAAGGGAACATCCCCGTGTGGGGTCAGGCCCCTCAGGGTCTTCTGGGAGATTCTTGGTGTTTGATAGCAAGCTGCCTGCACTGCCTCTTGCTTGGTGGTCCTGGGTGATGTCTGAGTGTCTTAGCGTTTCCCTTTCATGTGCCACATCTCCTGTCTGCTAGCATAGACAGTTCAGTTTTAATTGTGGGGCCTTTATCCATGCATGTGTGTGTCATGCTTTCCAACAGGGTGACTTGCTCTTGGGGAGAGTCTAACAACTGTTAGTGCCCCTCTCAGTGTGTAAGTGGGTAGTTTATCTAGTTGTTCAAAGTTCCTCAGAGTGGGGGTGATTAGCACAGAGTTTAAGAACACGTGTAGGGAGTTGCGAATCAGTGATGAAAAACCTTTGTGTACACACACACACATACACAAACACACACGTGCGCATATGTAAATGATTGATTTAACTTTGCAAAAAGGTGGATTTTTAATTAGAGGATTGATGAAACCATTGCTTATGGTGTTTCCTGATGGATTTCTTGTTTTCCATCGAGTAATAAGTACAGTTGAATGGTTTTCATTTCTGACTCTATAATTTACATTCCTTTTCCCCCATTCTCATCTGGGTGGAAACTAGAGAGATGAACCATAAGGATTGTTTGTTTCTAATCCTCAATCATTTTTTCCTTACTCACATTTTTTTTGAGTGAGTTGAGCTGCCCTGTATTTCCTTCTGCCTGTACTCTGATCTCAGAGGTGTGTTATATTTGCATCATGCTTTAAATGTATACACAGTGGCCTAAACTGCTACGTTTCTTTAAAGTTAAGCACAACATTTCAATTAAAATGTCACATACAACTCAGCTCCCAGCCAAGCTGTGCAGGTGTGGCCGATCCAGGGTCTGAGGGTTCTGGAGGACACCCCTACCTTTGCCGTCCTGAGAACCCCCTCAAACATCCACCAACTGCCTGTTCTCTGGGTGTGTTCTGGAAGCGCAGCACCCTCCAGTGTGCTCACCGGTGGGCCTCAGAGCCTGGATACTTCAGGTAACAGCGCTTTGGAAGTTGAGCACAACTGTCTTTCCCCCTCTCATCCTGCTCCCCTGTTGGGGGCACGGACTGGCACGTGTGGATTGGAGAAGACAGGTGCCGGAGGGGATGCCAGTGTGTGCGGGCATGGGAGTGGGGAGAAGTGGCCTTGGGTGTCATGACAGGCAGCAGCACGTGTGAGAGCACTCTGTAAGCCACAGTCACACTCTCACCCTACAAGGAGTGTGTTTGAAGGGGGAACGAGCGGTCCACACCCAGGGAGCTGCAGAAGCAGAGCAGGGAGTGGAGGTGTGGTTGCAAGTGGGGAAATGAGCCCTGAAATCCCTGTGCAAGTGAGGGGCGTGGTTTTGTTTATGTCAGTGTGTGGTTTTGTTTATGTCATAAATGTGTATTTATGTATGTCATGTACATGTATATACACATGTGAAGCGAAGTGAAGTCGCTCAGTCGTGTCCGACTCTTTACATCCCCATGGACTGTAGCCTATCAGGCTCCTCCGTCCATGGGATTTTCCAGGCAAGAGTGCTGGAGTAGATTGCCATTTCCTCCTCCAGGGGATCTTCCCGACCCAGGAATCGAACCCGGGTCTCCCGCATTGCAGGCAGATGCTTTATCATCTGAGCCACCAGGGAAGAGAGAGATATATATACACATACATGCACATAATCTCTCTCTTTGAAAAATATTTTGGGGATTCTGTTGGGAGAGTATATTCATCAGTTCTGTGGATCTCAGTTTTCAGTTATAAAATGGTAAAAACAGTAATTCCTCTTAATCAGATTAAACTGTGTATGGAAGTGCTTGGGGACTCTTAGTGTCAGCTTGTGGGCTGAAACTACTCACTGCCCCTGCAGTGGGGGGAAAAAAAATAGGTGGAAATCTTTGACCTTAAATTAGGCAATGGTTTCTCAAGATATGTCACCTAAGAAAAAAATAAATTGGACTTTTATCAAAGCTTAAAATGTGTGCGTTTCAAATGACGTCAAGAAAGTGAAAAGACAACCCCCAGAGTCGAAGAAATTATTTGCAAGTTATATATCTGTTAAGGGTCTGATATTCAGAATACATACAGAGCTCTTACAACTGAGCAATAAGAAAACTAACCCAATTTAGAAATGGGCAAAGGATTTGAATAGACATTCTCCAACGAAGATACACAGTTGGTTTAAAAAGTACATGAAAACATGTGCAATATAATGTGTCATTATAGAAATGCAGTTTAAAACTACTATGAAATACCTCTTCATACCCACTAGGATGGCTGTAATCAAAGTATTGGACAATGACAAATGTTGAAAGGGATGTGGAGAAATTGTAATTCTCATACACTGCCGATGGGATATAGATGCTTTGGAAAAGTTTGGCAGTTTCTCAAAAAGTTAAACAGAATTATCATTTGTTGCTGTTGTTTAGTCACTAAGTTGTGTCTGACTCTTTTGCAACCCCATGGACTGTAGCCTACCTGGCTTCTCTGTCCATGGAATTCTCCAGGCAAGAATACTGGAATGGGTTGCCATTTCCTCCCACCCAGGGATCGAATCTGCATCTGCACTGGCAGGTGGATTCTTACCTCTGAGTCATGAGGGAAGACAACAGGGAAGAATTACCATATGACCCAGCAATTCCACTCTTAGGCGTATAAGCTCAAGAAAAGGAAAAACATATGTCCACACAAAAGCAAGAAGGTTCACAGAACCATTATTCATAATAGTGGAGAAGTAGAAATGACCCAGATGCCTACCAGCTGATGAATGGATGAAACTAGATATGCTGTATCCGTGTGATGAAATAGCATTCAGCCTTGAGAAGGGATGAACCTTGGAAACATGCTTGGTGAAAGACAGACAGGAAAGGTCATGTAATATGTAATCCCATATATTAAAGATCCAGAACTCCTGGTAAATCCGTGGAGACAAAGCAGATGAGTGTTGCCAGGGACTGGGGGAGGGAGGAATGAGAAGTGACTGTTAGGGGCTATAGGGTTTCTTTTGGGAGTGGTAACCAGCATTCTGGAATTAGTGGTGAGAGCTATACGACCTTGTGAGTATACTAAAACTTACTGAATTTTACACTTTAAAAGAGATTTTGTGGTTTGTAGACTGTATTTCAGTTTAAAAAGAAACTCAGAACTTATTTAGCTGGTATTGCTCTCTTAGAATGTTGAGGATGCTGCATTTAATGCGTGTAATCATGTAACTAATGCTAAGATTCGTCGGCCTTGCTCCATCTTCATAGGATCTTAAGTTGTATATGTGAGCGTATTAGACACAGTTCTGTTTCATAACCTGTATTCTTAGTTTCTGTATTACATAGCAACCTAACTGCTCTTCTTCCTACAGAGAAAGAGTGGACACGTAGGTGTTACCTGAGTGCTATGCAAAAGAAAGTTTCTTTTGCCCAGATGGCCCTTAGTTTGGTAGCGCGGCAAGAAATGCAATCATAGTTTCATCTCCATGGCAAAAAAAGTTTGGCACATTTAATCCTTGCAGGTCTTTTCCTGCAAGGTTACTGTCAGGGTTGCCCATGTCCATACCCATAGAAATAGGTAACAGGACTTGCACAGCTGCTTTCCTGGAAAGGTGCATAGATCTGGCAAAGGTTCACAGGACAGGCATGTGTGAGTCCTAACTCCAGAGAGACTCCTAGATATTTTTCCCCTCTAAGTGAATTTTTGGAGAGGGCAATGGCACCCCACTCCAGAACTCGTGTTGCCTGGAAAATCCCATGGACGGAGGAGCCTGGTGGGCTGCATTCCATGGGGTCACTAAGAGTCAGACACGACTGAGTAACTTCACTTTCACTTTTCACTTTCATGCACTGGAGAAGGAAATGGCAACCCACTCAAGTGTTCTTGCGTGGAGAATCCCAGGGACAGGGGAGCCTGGTGGGCTGCCATCTATGGGGTCGCACAGAGTTGGACACGACTGAAGCGACTTAGCAGCAAGTGAATTTTTATTTCTGCCAATGCAGGATATGTGAGTTTGATCCCTAGGTGGGGAAGATCCCCTAGAGGAGGCCATGGCAGTCCACTCCAGTATTCTTGCCTGGGGAATACCATGGACCGTGGAGCCTGGCGGACTACAGTCCATGAGGTCACAAAGAATTGGACCCGACTGAAGCGACTTAGCACACAGTTTATTTACAATGTTGTGTTACTTCCTGCTGTAGAGCACAGTGAATCAGTTGTAGTTACATCCACTCTTTTTTAGATTCTTTTCCCATATAGGTCTTTGAGTACTGATTAAAGTTCCCTCTGCTGTACAGTAGGTCCTGACTAGTTACCTATTTTATATAGTACTCTGCTTATCTGTTTCATTGACTATGCTAAAGCCTTTGACTGTGTGGATTGTAACAAACTGTGGAAAGCTCTTACAGAGATGGGGAACACCACACCATCTTCCCTGTCTCCTGAGAAACCTGTATGCTGGTCAAGAAGCAGTAGTTAGAACGCTGTATGGAACAACGATCTTCCCTGGTGACTCAGACTGTAAAGAATCTGCCTGCAATTTGGGAGACCTGGGTTTGATCCCTGGGTTGGGAAGATCCCCTGGAGGAGGGCATGGCAACCCACTTCACTGTTCTTGCCTGGAGAATCCCCATGGATAGAGGAGCCTGGCGGGCTGCAGTCCACGGGGTTGCATAGAGTTGGACACAACTGAGTGACAAAGCACAGCACAGCAGATGGAACAACTGATTGGTTCAGGATTGAGAAAAGAGTATGACAGGGCTATCTGTTATTACCCTGTTATTTAACCTATATGCTTAGCACATCATGAGGAATTCCGAGCTGGATGAGTTATAAGCTGGAGTCAAGATGAGTGGGAAAAACATCAACTTAGATATGTGGATGACACCACTCTAATGGCAGAAAATGAAGAGGAACTAAAGAAGTTCTTAATGAGGGTGAAGGAGGAGAGTGAAAAAGCTGGCTTAAAACCAGATATTAAAAAAAAAAAACTAAGGTCAAAGCATCTGGCCCCATTACTTCATGGCAAATAGAAGGGGAAAAGGTGGAGATAGTGACAGATTTCCTCTTCTTGGGCTCTAAAATCACTGCAGATGGTGACTGCAGCCATGTTATCAGAAGATGATTACTTCTTGGCATGAAAACCTTGACAAATCTAGACAGTGTGTTTAAAAGCAGAGACATTTCTCTGCTGACAGAAGTTCATATAATCAAGGCTATGGTCTTCCCAGTGGTCACGTACGGTTGTGAGAGATGGACCTTAAAGAAGGCAGAGCACTAAAGAATCGATGCCTTTGAACTGTGGTGCTGGAGAAGACTCCTGAGAGTCCTTTGGACAGCAAGGAGATTGAACCAGTCAATATTAAAGGAAATCAACCCTGAATACTCATTGGAAGGACTCATGTTGAAGCTCCAGTATTTTGGTCACCTGATGTGAACAGCCGACTCATTGGAATAGTCCCTAATACTGGGAAAGATTGAAGACAGGAGAAGAGGGCGTCAGAGGATGAGATGACTGGATGGCATCACTGATGCAATGGACATGAACTTGAGCAAACTTTGGGAGACGGTGAGGGACAGGGGCGCCTGGTGTGCTGCAGTCCACGGGGTCACAAGGAGTTGGATACAACTGGGCAACTGAACAGGAAGAAGTATATATATGTCAATCCCAATCTCCCATTTATTCCTTTCCACTTTGCCCCAGGTAACCGTGTTTGTTTTTTGCATCTTTAACTCTATTTCTGTTTTGTAAATAAGTTCATTTGTACCTTTTTTTTTTTGGTTCCACACATAAATATTACTGTGGTATTTGTCCTTCTCTGACTGACTGTACTCACTCAGTATGACAATTTGTAGGTCCATCCATATTGCTACAAATGGCATTCATTCTTTCTTTTTTTTTTTTTTTTTCTTTTGGTCTTAACGGCTTGAGCTGTGGGCAGGATGGTTACAGCCCTTCACAGGTGTTCCTTGTATCTGAGCATTTAGCCACCATTGCTGTGCAAGCATACATGTGACTGTCCCTGCCAGGATTGGCACCTGGCACATACTGAGTTCACATCACTGCCCTGTGCTTGCTGGGCCCCCGTGGACTGGGCTAGGTGGGCGGCAGCATCTGATGCTCAAGGGTGAGGAGGTTTCTTATGCCTGCTTGCTCTGTCCTTTTGCACACTGGCCAGGGCAGGCCTTCTGAGCACTCTGCTGGGCCAGAGCTTGGCTTGTGCACCTGAACACCCTTGAGACTTGCCCACCCACTTCAGCCTGGGGACTGTATGGAGGAAGACGGGGGCATGTTGACATCATGGAGCTAGAGCCAGTTCTAGAGGTTTCCAAACCTGGCTGTGATCAGAGCCAGCTGAGGGACTTTTGATAGGCTATATTTATGGCTCTCTCTATAATCTTTATTTCTAGGACACCTGTGCTTTTCACAGATGCTCTCCAGTGCTTCCTGCTCTAACCTGAGAGAGCCAAGGTAATCACTGATCTGTCTTCTAAAGCAAATGCCATGTTGGACAGGTTGGTGAGAAAACCCAGGTTAGGGTGGACCCAGCAGTTGAGAATATGATTTTCAGGAGAACAGTGTCCCTGGGTTTCCTTTCTGTCACCTGGAAAGATTTCTTCTGCTGGCGTGAGGACATAAGGTTGCTTTCAAGAGTTCACAAATTGGTGTGAACTTATTTTTTGACTTACCTGTATAAGCATGTCCCTTCAGATCATTCACCTGCAGTGTTCATGTAAATTAGCACGTTAGTGAATGATAGTTTCTGTAATTTTATTAGGCAGATTCTTGGTGAAGCTTTGCTTAAAGAATAGCTTCTTCCTGTAAACCCTTTTATTGTTGGCACAGATTTTCTTTCTGAGGATTTTGCAGCACTGAGAATTGTTTTTTCTTTTTTGGAGACAAGGGCACATCCTAATGATTGTAAAATGTTTAACTGTGAAACTCACAACATTTTAAAAATAGCTTGTAGAAAAATGCTGTTTAAAAAAAATGATCAGTATTTTGTTATCTGTGCTATTGAGGGGACAGAATTAGAATACATATTCCTAGCTAGGTCATTTAAAAGTGTCAAAGTGTCACTTACTTGGCTTTGAAGCATTTTTACTACTTTTTAATTGCTTTTAATTAAAATATTAAGGTTACCCTGCATATCCTGAGCCTGAATTGTCAGTAATGGGTAGTTTGGGAATGCTGGGTATATGATTTCTGAAATACTAAGGTGATCCAGGTGGTTGATCATGCTGTTGAGTTACCTCCTGAGAATGCTGTCCAATTCTGAGGGTTACTTTTTCCAGTATAAGAAGTAGGAACCCAGAGGAATCAGCCTTCTTTCTAGACTGTGCTCCTCGGGGAGGGCGAGGGAATGTTTGCTCAGGAGTGCAGCGCTCTAGGCACTGCATTGTGTGATACAGTTCTGAAGATAGGCCTCGGTGTCAAAATCATTGTAATCTGGTAAAAGCTGGGAGGTTATATAATTTGCCTGATGTCACATAGATAAGAAGTGGCAGAAGTGGAATTTGAATCCAGGGCTAATTGTGGTTCCAGAACTTAGAAGCAAGGTTGGGCTGGAAATGTTGACTTGGCAGAGCAGAGACAGCATGGAGTGGGAGAGGAGGAGGATGTAGGCACAACTTGCGATGTGTTTTCACAGGAGTTTCGGAGGACGAGGTATTCAGGGAGCAGAGGACTGGGAGGGCCAGGCCCGACAGGTGTGGTGAGGGCTGCAGGTGCCCACGGTATTTGCCTTAAACATCCCTCTTCTCCAGGACCATTTTGCTGGAGTGGTGCGGCTGGCACCGCCTCACAGGTGAAGGCGTGTGTCTTGTGGGAAGTCAGCCCACTTCCCTGGAGGTCCGCCAGCATCCTTCCAGGCCAGCTGCCCCTGAGGTCATGGAACCAGAAGGCTCACAGACTGGACTCACATGCCTGTCACAGTTTATTAAGTCGACTTAGGACACACATCAAGAAAGCAACGGGGAGAAGTGGGATAATTCATACACATGCTAGGTTAGGGCATAGCCAGGCAGGGTGCTGCTCTGCTTGGATCCTAGGTTGTCTTATTTTTAGGCCTTTCTCTGAGCAACTGAGGTTCCAGCAGGGCCCTTGTGCCTGGCCACAGATGTTTGCCAATTAGCCTAGTGAATAGCCATGGGTTTATTGGTGCTTCTTGGGCAGAGATCATGTGGGGCCAGGATGGTTGTCAGTGGTGGCAGCTGACTGAGGCCTCATGAATATTCAGCGAGTGTGTTAGATAGTCATCCTTACTATTTCATATCCAGGTGCCTTGGGACATTAGCATCTGCTGGTGCTTCCTCTCTGAGCATAGCTGTCACCATCTTTTTACCACGGATTTGTCATGTAACTTTTTACAGTTGTATTTTAAACTTAAAAGATCTTACTTGTTTCTCACACCACAGTGTGGAGGTTACAGGATGCATAAAGTTGGAGATAGTAGTTTAGGTTACTTTTTATCTTTAATTAAAAAATTTTGTTGTGGTAATATTTACATAACTTAAGTTTTTACCATTTCCATCATTTTAAAATGTACAGTTCATTGGCATTACCTGCATTCACAGTACTGGGCTGCTATCATCACCATCATTTATAGAACTTCTTTATCTTCCCAAACTGGAGCTCTGTCTTTGGTAAACCCCAACTCCCTTGCCCGCCCGAGCCCCTGTCCGCCACCACGGATTAGTCATTAGTAACTTTAAGAGAAAGGCTGGGGGAGACTGTCTTTAGGGCTGAGGATTGTTAGATCATCTTCTCCTGTTTCCATGGGAGATGTAGGGGAGCAGGGTCATGTGACCATAAATCCCCACAGCCTCAAGGTTTGTTTCCCTGCGTGAACCAGACACATGTCCTCAAACACAGATAATCATGGCGGGGGAGAGGGGTGATGCTGTCATGGTAAGAATTCTGAACTTGCTCTCTTTCCAAGTTTCCTTTGCTAGTATGTGAGTTTGGTGACTAACATCTAATGTTTCAGGGAGACTTGAGAGTGTGGACGTTCGCCATCGATTCTAAAGCACACGCGTCACTTGTGGGATGTGTATTGGGTTCTCAGTTTGCCTGTTAGTGTTCTCATGGTGTTGTATGTGTTTGATCCGCAGTTTCCTACTCAGACAGACACTGCGGAGTGAAGGGACTCAGTGACGGGCCAGGGCTGTCTCCAGCCTGGGGTTGTCTCCAGGGTGCCTGTGGGTCATGGATTTCAGTATTTTGGGGTTTTGTGATGTGCTTTACATTGTGGGTAGCTTTGAAATTATGTATTTTGCATACTAAGAGTCTGCCTTATCCTGTAAATAATCTTGCTGCTTTTCAAAACTCTTGGTTCCTTTAAAAACCAAAACAGCTCTCTCAAAATATGAATGGGATTTTTGTTAAGAATTAGTTTTAAAAATGGTCGGCTATTCAGTAAATTGATTGGGATGATTAGTTCAATATTTGGACACAATTAAATTTTCTTTTTTTTTTTTAAATCTAATCAAAACACAGAAGACATCAAGTGTCTGGACCAGGAAGGACTTCCAGATAATATAAGTGACTTTTTAATACAAGATTACCGAGATTTGTTTAAAAGAAACTTTAAAAAACTTCTGCATTTCCAAATCCAAACAAAATAAATTTAAAAATAATCAAATTAAGTGAGGGATTAAAGGACTAATATGATTACTATATCAAGGACTTATTCCAGTTGGTAAGAAAAACACCTTAAGACTAAAAGGTAGATGTGCAGAGATGAATGAGCAGGTACTTCACAACTGAGGTGATACAGAAGACGAACAAACATCTGGAAAGAACTTTTTTCTTACTAGTTTCACAAAGGTTTAAATTAACATATGCTCTTTTTCCATCTCTAGTCAGCAAATTTTTCAAAATCACATTATGGTGCTTGCATTGATACAGTCATTGTTAAAAGTGTTAACAGGTAGCTTTTTTTGAAAAAAATTTGTAAATCAGAAACTTACAATGTTTATATCCTTCTCTGGCTCTTCCAAGGTTCTTAGACTTATATTTGAGGTTCTTAAGTTAGACTTGAGAACGAGAGTAAAGCCAGCTGACTGATAGCAGCTTAGATCGGAGAGCACTGGCTGGCCCTCTCAGTCACCTTATCCTCAAATTCCTTAGCTTCAACTTCCTCAATAATCAGCCCCTTCTACTCATGGGAAAGGCCTGTGATTGTGGCCTCGTCTGAATCCCAGAAGACCCTCAGACGGGGGGCACAGAAAGCTTAACACTTGAATCTGCTTCATGGGCGGGCAGGAGGCCTGCCTGCTTGATAAGGGGTGGGGCTCTGCCTGACCTGGCATGTTTTTTAGTCTGTGTTTGGGGAGTCATAGTTGAGGGAAATGGAGAAGGCAATGGCAACCCACTCCAGCACTCTTGCCTGGCAAATCCCATGGATGGAGGAGCCTGGTAGGCTGCAGTCCATGAGGTCGTAAGAGTCAGACACGACCGAATGACTTCACTTTCATGCATTGGAGAAGGAAGTGGCAAGCCACTCCAGTGTTCTTGCCTGGAGAATCCCAGGGAAGGGTAAGCCTAGTGGGCTGCCATCTATGGGGTCGCACAGAGTCGGACACGACTGAAGCGACTTAGCAGCAGCAGCAGCAGTTGAGAGAAAAATGGGAAATTTGATTGGCTGGGGATGACACCCATACCAGTGGGCTTCAGGACGCCATATGAACTTGAACAGGTTGCCCGCCACCCTGAGCCAGACCTGTGGACTTGACATTCTCTGGCTCCTTGGGCATTAAGAGGGGATGTGTTGGGCCTGAAAGGACCAGAAGTCTGTGCCAGGGCCATAATTCCTATTTGTTAACAATGGGAGTTTTCAGAGAGGTTTTATAGGGCCTCAGTGGAGATTATGTACCTGCAAGAATCTGATACAGATTTTCCAGAGCAGCCACTGGAATCGCTGACTTCCTCTTATGTCCTTTGTGTGGCCATAGGTTAGTGTGATTTTGATTATCAGCTCACTCTGTAGGCCTCCCCGACCCCATGGGGTAAATCAGACTGCAACAAAGGAGGCCCCTCGCTAGGTGGAGTCCTCCAGGCTGTGCAGTGGGTGTTAATGAAGACTGACTTGGGCCCTTTATGCTCTGTGGTGAGGAGGATGCGCTGTTGACACTAAATACTGAAATCCTCTGGTTTATCTCCCATTATGACAATACAATGGCATGTGTAATGAGGAGGGGGAGGAGAATGAAAAACTGAAATGTGTTAGCTAGTGATTTTTAAATGGGGCTTTGAGACCCTTCACAATTGGAAATGGGACCGTGGTAATTAAAGACAAATAACATGTTTTCAGATCTTTACCTTCCTGCTTCAAATTTTATACAGTTTCTCTTTTCTGCCCACATAGAAACAACATGCTGTTAGGAAGGTTTAGCCGTAAAAACTGATTAGACTTGCAAAAATAATTCATGACTGCCTCTGTTTTCTCTCCATCTTGCAATGACTTCTGCCTCCACAGCTCTCTAGAGTTAAAATGGGAAAGTTTGTGATCCCTTTGGCTGTTTCCATATCTGCCGTAGGTTAAACTGTGTCTTCCTAAAAGAGAGGTTTCAGTTCTGGCACCTGTGGATGTTCCCTTACTGGGAAGTAGATGAGTATCCCAAGTGAGACTATCCTGGTGTTGGAGTGGACACTCCAGCCGATGGCTGGCACCCTTGTAAGAAAGGAGAGGGAGGTCTGGAACATAGAAACACAGACCAAAAGGCCATGTGGAGACAAGGCAGAGACTGGAGGGTGCATCCGGAAGTCCAGGAATGCCAGAGGACTCCAGAAGCTGGGAGAGATAGGAAGCTGCCTCTGACAGAGCCTCCTCAGGAAGTGCAGCTCTGCCCACACCCTGACTTTGGACTGCTCTCTCCAGAGTTGGGAGAGTCAGTGTCTGTCGTGTAAGCCATGCAGTTGGTGGTAATTATCATGGCAACCCTGGGCAACGAATGTAGCATCCATCTGACTGTTAATTGCACACCATCAGTACCCAGGACGAAAGTTTACATGGGCTTGGAGGTAGGTGTTGAATGTATGGCACAAACACGTACATATGTGTACGTACGCATGTGCATAGACATACAGGATGTCACACCTCCCAAGTTAATGCAGTAATTGAATGAGTGAATCCACATGCTCTCAGTGGCCGTTGAGCTGGAGATTTGAGTAAGGGTTTGTGGCTCAGAGACTACAGTCCACATAGGCACCAGTGTTTGTGTTTTTAGACTTAACTGTTTCATCTTGGTCCCCAAGATAAGATTTTCTGCTGTGAGTTCTGTGATTGGGTCATGCTGACTCTTAGCATGCATCACAGCAGAATATTAGCATGGTGACCATTTGTAGCTCAGGGTGAATTATTTAAGAGAAAACCCATGGGGACCTACTGGGACACACCTGTCACTGAGTGCTGCCCTATTTGTGAAGAATATGTGTTATGGAGAATCCTGGACATTGATGATTTAGTGTTTAACTTAAATACCCTCAAGGATTTAGGTCAAACGGTCAGTTAGAAATTGGGTTTGGCAGGCACATTGGAGTAGATAATGGTTCATGTCAGCATCAGTGATTTTCTCAGCTCCTTTCTCCTAACCAACTTGTGTTTCCCTTCTCTC
Organism: Capricornis sumatraensis; assembly: GCF_032405125.1. Lineage (NCBI taxonomy): Eukaryota > Metazoa > Chordata > Mammalia > Artiodactyla > Bovidae > Capricornis > Capricornis sumatraensis. Next base: position 49,712,284 of record NC_091083.1, read on the forward strand.
CAGGCTGACCGCTGATCTGGGGCAGGGGATGGTCTGGGGCAGAAAGCTTTACTGTGGGGCCAGGTGGCCGACAACAAGTACTACTCTGAGGCAGAAGGTCTCTTTGGGCAATGCTCCTGTTTGCTTGTGGACATGCACAGTTGTCAGCTGCCTATACTGCAGGCTTGAAAGATTCTGTGGTCCAGTGGCCTGCTCTGTGGACCCAACATTTCTGAGGCAGCTTCACATTCTCTGGAAAAGTGAGTGTGAATAGAATAGTGGTCATGGCTCCCACCTTCCCAGAAGCAGAAATGAGTTTCTTACTTGCTCTTTTGAGAACAATTGTAACTTAAAGTCACTGATCATCCAGCAGTTAAGAAGTACTGTGAGATGAAATAAGTATCTTGAGGTCATGTGGCCCATCCATGGTACATCAGGCTGCAATTGGGTCTCCTAAAACAGTGTTCTATATTTTCTGTTTTGGCTTTGTTTGATCTAAACTCCTAAATAATTACGATGCTGTCAATCAGTAAAACACCCATTTCATATTTCTGAGTTTTTCAAAAGGAACAGAAGCAAACATTCTTTGTACTAGAGACCTTAGACCAGGGGTGAGAGTTACCTCACTTCTGCAAGGTACAGGTCAGCTGGTGTGTGGTGGGTTCATGGTCATTGTCGGAAGTCTCGCAGGGACCAGGGCTCCCTTCTCTCATTCCAGCCAACTGGAAGGAGGGGAAGGAAGGAGGTGCACTGTGCCTTCCCCATTCAAACTGGGACTGACCAGTTCACACCCCACGGTAAATGCCTGATCACGAGGCCTCACCTGACTGGAGGGGAGGCCAGTGAACATTGTCTTTGTGTGGGAGGAATGTGCTCAGCTGAAGTTTGAGGTTTGTTGCTCCAGGAAGAAGAGAATGGACGTGTGTGTGTGTTGGGGGAGGGATAGCAAGCAGTCTCCTCTGCAGTTTGTCAGTACTGTATTATTGACTCCTGAAGACGTACATTGGGCATCATGGTCGAGTACCTGCTAGGAAGGATTTTGGAATGTTTTTAGCATGCTGAGCCCTCCCATTTCTTGAGATGTCTGTAACATGTTGTTTTGTAATTCCGCATGGTGTTGTCTCTGTTCCCAAGTAGAACCCAACATTAGATGAACACGTTAGCACCTTGAAGAGTATCTTAGGAAGCTGTCTACCCTAAAAAAAAGAAGAGACTATTTTGAAGGAATGGAGCACTTCCTTGGCTTAAGTTCTGGTGTGTGGCCAAGTGTAGTATCTACTCATCCTGATGGCTTTAGAAATCTGTGTCCTCTGAGGATCTGCTCAAGGGAAAAAGGCTTGGCCTTGTGGAGTTGGGTAGCTGCTTGCAGTTGATGTGCAGCTAGATGCTTAGGAAAGTAACTGAGGTGCATCTTAAAAAGAGTAATTATGATTGGAGCATCAGAATTTCACTACATTTTTAATTTCACTAGCTTTTAAACCTGTCTCTCCTCAACTTTCATGGAATTTAACTATTTTTACCATTAGAATTTACTAGGGGAGGGGAGGTCAATTCTGACCCTTCCGTAGATGGTGACCATCAATAGATAAGAGTGGAAAATCTCTGTAACCCCTGAGGGTGGGCTATGATCTGCACAACACAGTTCACATGATCAAGTTAAATCTTTTTAGCTTAAGAAGTATCGGTTCTGAATGGACAAAGACAGCGAGATCTTTTAAGTAAGAAATAAAATGTTTTGGTTGCTTGATGTAAGAGGACAGTTTTGACTTGTTTGCTGATGAGAAATGCAGTTGTGGTTTCCTCTTAATTGAATGGCGGTTCTGGATTAAGCAGTTTTTCTGCTTGGGTTTCCCACTTTGAGAAGGGTCTTGTGTAGCAGAGGACAGGGCTCTGGGGAGAGGAGAGGGGAAGGTGTACCAGCTCCAGCTTGCAGTGCTATGACTGATGGTGATTGTTTACCATTGTGTGAGAGAGGGTGTGAACCTTCATATACTGAAATCAGGTGAGAAACTATGGCTGTGCGATCCCTTTGGGGGTGCTTACATCTTTTTTCATGGCTAAACTCTTATTTGTAGATATCCTGAGAAATAAAGAGTTTAGCCCTCGAGACAACTCCTGTTCACATCTTTTAAAGCTGCCTTCACTGACTGGCAATCAGCATAAGTATGAAAATCAGTCTTGGAGTAGAAGGACATATACTTCAACTGAGTAAATAATAACTATGCATATGTTAAAAATAGTAAATAAAATTATTCCAAGTGTCAGCCGTAAATGGATACGAAATGCAAACCCAGAAGGGTTATTCTTTCAGTATCAAAATTTTAAAAATTTCTGTGACAATTTAACTATGGACAGATTACTATTAAAACTCAGTTGCATTTATAACATTTTCAAGACTTAATTGTTTTACATTGTTTGTTAACTTTTCCTGAGGCATTTTGCATAGTTACAAAATTAATACTAATTTCTTTGCCAGAACTCAGTTCATTTTTCTTAGATCAGAAACCTGAAATAAAATATTTCCTTTCCGTTAAATTGATATTGAACTATGTAACTATCAGTTTGTGAATATGAGAACAAGATTATCTTGTCTCTTTTGTGATAATTATTGCTTCATTGCAACAGAGCAGGGCGAACGCAGCTCTTAGCATGCAGCCATGGTTGTGCATCATGACACTGTTACCAGGTAACAGGTCCTGCTCAGCCATTGGTTGGCAGTGCAGTGGGCCCTGCCCACTGGTAACCAGCTGTCAGTGAGGATCAGTGAGGTGATTCAGCCAATGTGTGGTTGCGAGTGTGGTCATCAGGGGGAGAGTGAGGTGAGAGGGCTTCCTTGGGCTCTCCAAGCCTGTTCCCTGTCCTTGGGCCAGTGGGTGATCTGGGAGGCCAAGGGAACAGGCCGGGGGCTGTGTCCTGCTGGGCTCCAGAGCCCTCAGCAAGGCCACCCACTGGCATGGCCCAGGCCTTAAGGCAGTGGTGAACCTCTCCCCTGTCCTTGTCTCTGTGACCTGATAGCAGCATCAGTCTGCCTGAGTCAGTCTGTGGGAGCTGGTTGCCCCCCCAACTTGGGTGGCCTGAGGAGCCTGAGGGCCAGTTGGTTTGATCACCTGGCTTCCTCAGCGATGACAGCTGGACAGGGTCTGGGGGGGCCCCTGAGGGAGCCACCAGCTGAGATTTGCCACCTCAGCCAGAACAGAGACCTTGAAAGTTGTGCCTTGGGACCTTGCCCTTTCTTGTCAGGACAGAGAATAACATCGATTGGAAGAAATTTACAGGAACATTGTTACCTGACGATGACCTGACCTCAAGAACAAAGGATCTGACACCCAAGAGTTTGCAACAAGTAACCACGCCCCTCCCTTACCTTTTGCTTTAAAAAGGGCTTTGCTGAAAACTTTCAGTAACTTTGGGGTTCTTAAGGTACAGGCCACCCATCTTCTCACATGGCCCTGTAATAAACCTTTCTTGGTTCCAAACTGCAATATTTTAGTATTGTTTGGCCTGTCTGTGCATCAGGCACATGGACCTGGGTTTTCAGTAACAATAATGCTAAATGTTAAAATTATAAGAAGGCTTATTTCTTTGGAAATTAGTATTTACATGCTTGCCAGGTGAGAAATGTTGACAATGTGGACATGAAAAAATTAAATTGCATTCATTTTGTATAGAAAGAAGATGTTAAAAACCCATTTTGCCTTTTGCCACTACTGTGGTTGCTTAGCTACAGAAATGAGGTCATTGTAGGCACTTAGAATCTTATCTTTCACTTCCACAATACTAAGCAAGCATAGTCTCCTACAATTCCAGTACTCAGATTCCTGATTATTAGATGCCGAGAAATAGATGATAATATGCATGAACTTGGCATTTGTCATGTGGGAGTCCCAGCCATACACGGGCTACTAGAGTGGGAATTGCTGGGCCACCAGGCCTGTGATGCACATGGGCTGGGAGCAGTGAAGACAAGAAAATGCTGGCCAGAAAACGGCAGCAGTGCCCTTGAGGGTTGGAGTCTGGGACCCTTAAGAATGAAGAGGAGGCAGATAACTCTGGACTAATCCCTGGGGCCTGTCCCTGGAAAAGCCATCATCTGGCAGGGCCAGGACAGCTGCCCTGGATGGTCTGAGCTTGGCCCTCCCAGCTTTAGCTTTCTTGGCAGCAGCCATTAGCAGAAGTTGTCCCAGAGGCAGGCGGTGAAGATTCTATAGTCAGGGATGGAAGGATGCTGAGAAAATGCTGATGCTCTCACTACCATTGGGTACCAGCAAGCAGGAAATACTTGACCAGCTCCCTTTCCTGAACTGGGCCACAGGTCTGCTGTTTAAACTCCTCAAGCAATCAGTGGAAGCTCAGATTTTGTGAGCAGCAGGGCTGAAGGGAACACTCCTGTTGGTTAGAAGGTCTGGGTAGAATGAGGTGTAAGGAGACAGTGTAGTTCATCAGTGTGGACAGGTGTCCGTAATAGGATTCAGTAGACATCCTTCAGAACCAGTGAGACAGACGGGACCTTTTTCACTCTGATGTGGCTACATTCATGCTGTCCTTGCCCATAGGTGGACATGACAGGGTGTCACTGGGAGCTGGTTCATTTTCCTGTTTTCTAACTCTTTGGAAACTTACAGTTTAAGTACATCTGGCATTAGAGTCTTTACATTGTTGAGCTGGGAAACTTTGCATTCACTGTGTGAACAGGGATTATAGGGCATGGCTTCCGCCTCCTGTGGCCTGCACAACGGATAGCCTGGTGTGAAGTCCTGTCTTCACCATTATTGTTTGCAGGTGCCTGTCTCTTTGCATAAAAGTTTGCTTCTCTTGAAGGTTCCAGTTAGATCCTTTTACTTAACAAGATACTTAAAACTATTGTGCAGATGATACCGTACAAATCTGCCTGCCATCAAGAGTGAATGTGGGTGGGTTTTGTTTGTTTTCCTGTGGTGAATATTTTACTAGTGTAAATACCTGCATGAATGCTAAACACTGAGACGGTTGTCACCTTTCTGCTCATACCCTCTTGGTTATCATTACTGCCTTCCACTTGGAGGGCGTGTCAGGCGCAGTGAAGGGTCAGGGCCACACTGAAGAGTGATGGTTGGTCAAACCCTGCACAGGTATCTGTTGTTTTTGAGTGAAATTAGGTGGATATTTCCATTCTCAAGGGAAATATACACAAACACAACAGAGATAACTTAAAAAACCAAATCTTTTAGCTTATATGAGGTCTAGCAAATTTAGCTTGAAAGTTTACCTTTTTTTCCCTTTAAAGTCATTAATTCAGTAGCTTTTTTTTTTCTGGAAGTCATTAATTCAGTGTCAGAGACTAAATATAGTTCTTTTACCCAAAACTAATCACAAATTCTAAAACCAGTGACTAAAAATGGAATGTTAATTTAGGAATAGTGACCCCGAAGGAAAATACCCAGTATTGGGTACATGTATTTAGAAAGTGTAGTGTAGGACTCTTAAAAGTCACGTGATTTTAACTTACAGTTTTTTAAGTAGTTGGACCCACATTTGTAAGAACACTTAAGTTGTTTGGATACCACTGCAGATAACGTGTGCTCATGTATGTATAAATATTCAGTGTTTTTCTCCCTTTCCTTTAAGAAAACATCAACATTCTTCTGTATCATTATTAATAGTAGAAAGTCATTTTCCCCTTGTAATTAGAAGTTAGTTTTCAGGAAACCTTTATAATTTTTGTGAATTTGGCTTACCTTAATAATATGTCTCTAGGGCAAAAATGAAACCGAAACAAACTAAAACCAGAAATATTTGTGGACTGCATTAAAATTTTTTTAAAAAAATATTTGGCTCCATCGAGTCTGAGTTGCAGCATGTGGAATCTTTAGTTGGGGTGCCTAGACTCTGTAGTGGTGGCACCATGGGCTTAGCTCCACAGCATGTGGGATCTTAGTTCCTCAATCAGAGATCAAACCCGTGTCCTCTGCACTGCTAGGCAGATTCTTAACCACTGGACCACCAGGGACGTCCCTGCACCGCGTTTTAAAGTTTTTAATACCAAAGCCTTAGGAAGGTAAATATTTATGAACAGAAAATGTAAAAGGACCCATTAAAGGCAATAGGTTGTGGCCACGATGCAGGGAAAGGAAATAAAGACAGGCTTTTTCTCGGCTGGGGATGTGTTGCCGACAAGTGTGAGGGCTTGATGGATGGAGAAAGTTGAAAAGCATCGCCTTAATCTTCCCCAGCTCCTGTGCTGCAGCAGCACAGCACAGAAGCAGCCCCACCCTGACATTTCCTCTCTGTTCCCCTCAACAGTGTCTCTTGGACTCCCTTGTTGTTGTTTAGTAGCTAAGTGTGTCTAACTCTTTTGTGACCCAGTGGACTATAGCCCACCAGGCCCCTCTGTCCATGGGATTTCCCAGGCAAGAATACTGGAATGAGTTGCCGTTTACTTCTCCAGGGGATCTTCCCGACCTAGGGATCGAACCCGCATCCCTGGTGTCTCCTGCATTGCAGGCGGTTTCTTTACCACTGTGCCACTTGGGGAGTCTGGGACTCTTGAGATGGCTCATGTATGCTTTAAGAAGGATTGTAGGAGTAGTTGGAGTGTTACTAACTCCTTATTTATGAGGTGCTCACTGTTAGTTGTTTCCTTTAAAAGTTTGGAATTGAAGTTGCTCTTCAAAATACTTGGTAACTGCACCCCCATCCTCTGTTCCTCTGTGAGTCTCTTTCAGGACAGACATAGGTCCAGCAAGGCAGCTGGTCTGTTCCAGTGTCAGCACATGTGTATGTTCGCACTAGAACCTGCTCTCCTGAGCAGGGTTTCACAGCCATGCTCATTCAGTGTTGAATGAATGAATGAATGAATGAATGAATTGAACCTAGCCAGCAGTCATTCACATGTGCTCACATAGAGATATTTAAAAGTGGCTCTAAGTGTTAAGAAACAAAGAGTCTACCTGTTTTCTTTCTATTTGGTAGGTTCTATTTGGGACAGTGAGGGTTTACCGTTTGAAATAGGGGACATTGCAGATATAAGGTGTGATACTTCAGTAATTTTGATTTGTTCCTGTTTTTAGTAGGAAGCTGAAAAGAATTAGGTTAGCTGTCATTTTTTGTTCATTCTTTATGATTTCTTTTTTTTTTTTTAAAGGAAGTTATACCAAGTTATTTAGTTGCAAAGTGAGATAACAGAATGATACTAGGAAAAAAATCTCCATTATCTGTAATTTAGATCAGAGTTTTCTGGCTGTTTTCCTCTGAATTGTCATCCTGTAACTTTCAGATCCTGTTTTTATTTATCCTTTATAATTTAGTCCTAACCAGGATGCTGGTGGTGAATCTGTTACAGTCGGTGCAGGAACTGTGGACTGTTTTCATCCTGGAACTTGCAGGTGGTTCATGCCTGGGATTGCTCTGTGGCATCAAGAGGCTACACCATGTGGGGGATTCTCGACTTTGCCCACCTATAACAGAGGCATTGGGAAGTAGGAATGTCAGCTCGGATTGGGGCGGAGATCCTCCTCCTCAGAATTGCTTTCTTCATGTATCTATCTGAGATGGCTTTTATTTTCCACAGAGCATTTGAACAGATTTCTGTCTAGTGGTGATTTGACAGTGACTTAATACAGTATGGGGCCCTGAGGATAAATATTCTCTGTTGCTCTTTGTAACTCTGCACTGGCAGGCATTGGGGTTGAAGACTTGGGAGTGAGGGCATTTGCAGACACCAGCGGACAAAGGGGTTGAGGTCTTTCTATGTAACTGTCTCTCAGTTCTCAAAATGCTTTTGTCTGTTATCCAGAAGTCGAAAGGAGTTGACTTTTTCATTCTGAGTGTCATTAGGGAACTGGAGTTTTATTATTGGGTGAAGTAATCAGGAAGGGAATGTGCCGTTTGAGTTGGAATTGAAATCAGAATGTTGGGGTGATGGAGGGAAAGTCCCTACAGTGGATTTAGATGGAGTCTTTAATGACTGCTGCTATACTTATATGATATATAGAGAATCTTCATGAAAACCATAGGGAGAAGAACAAAGATTCTTCTTAAAAGGAATTTAAAATATGTTAAAAAACACTACCTAATTTTCTGTACAGCTGTTCACCAGGACCTAAGACAGTTTTCTGCGTAACAGCAGGTTAAGAGCTGGGTCAATTATATTTCTGAATATTACTGAAATTTATTTTTCTCTTTCATCTTGTGCATAAGCCATCATCTCCTCACGTGCTCACTGTCTCCTCCTGGGCTAAAGTGTCACTTGCAGCAAATGATCCTTTCATGGATTTCTAATAATTTGTAAAATAGATGCCTTGGAGCCCCTGATACAAATTCTCTTTCTAATAGTAAAGTAATTTTACTTTGTTTAAAATTAGCATATATTAATAGTAAAATTGACTGTCCAGTTCTATGAATTTTATTGTGCTCTTTGCAAGCTGTTCATCTACTTTATTGAAATGTCTGAGTCTTTGCCAGATTTTAAGTTAGAATGTTATTTGTTAAATACATGGTGTGAAGATATTTTCTCACAGTCACTGGCTGAGGTTCCATTCTCTTGAGTGCCTTTTTTTCAGAAAAAAACTTTACAACTTTTATGAAGTCCACCTTATTTTTTCTTTTACAACTCATGCTTTTAGTGTCATGTCTAAAATTCTTTGTGTACCCCAAATTGAGGATTTCCCCTATGTTTTCCTGTAAAAGTTTTTAGTTTTATGTTTTGCATTTAGAGCTGTCATGCATCTCGAGTTAATTTTTATAGAATATGTAAGGGTTGATTGAGGATGGGTTTGTGTGGTTTTTTCCCTCAAATAGATGGCCAGTTATTCCAGCACCATGTGTAAAAGGCTGTCCTTTCTCTATTAAATTTGTTTTGTGCCTTTGTCAAAATCAGCCATATTTGTGGGAATCTATTTCTGGACCCTGTTCATCTGTATCTTCACCATATTATTTTGATTATTATAACTTTTTGATTATCTTAAAATCAAGCAGGGTGATTTCTCCAACTTTATTCTCCTTTATCAAAACCTATTCTAGTTCCTTTGCCATTTCATATAACTTTTACATTTAGCTTATCTGTATCTACCAAAAAAATATCTCACTAAGATTTTAATTGGAATTGTGTTAAACCTGTACACTAATTGGGGAGAATCGGCATCTTCATTATGTTGAGTTTTTTATTCCACTCAGTCGTGTCCGACTCTTTGCAACCTGTGGACTGTAGCCCACCAGGCTCCTCCGTCCATGGGATTCTCCAGGCAAGAATACTGGAGTGGGTTGCCATTTCCTTCTGGCAACTTCTTTAAAGTTCTGGCATGCTTCTTTAAAAAAATTTTTTATTAGCGTATAATTGATTTACAGTGTTGTTTCTACTGTACAGCAAAGTGAATCAGTTCTACATATATCCATTCTTTTTTAGATTCTTTTCCCATATAGGTTATTACAAAATACTGAGTAGAGTTCCCTGTACTGTACAGCAAGTTCTTATAAGTTACCTGTTTTACATATAGTAGTGTGTGTATATCAGTCACTATTTACAAGGATACTTCTTTGATTTCTTTCATCAGCATTTTGTAGTTCTCAGCATGCAGATCCTTTTGATCCTACAGATCCTGTATGGGTCTTGCATGTTTTATTAGATTTGTACCTAAGTATGTCTCATTTTGGAGAAGGCAATGGCACCCCACTCTAGTACTCTTGCCTGGAAAATCCCATGGACAGAGGAGCCTGGTGGGCTGCAGTCCATGGGGTCGCTAAGAGTCAGACACAACTGAGCGGCTTCACTTTCACTTTTCACTTTCATCCATTGGAGAAGGAAATGGCAACCCACTCCAGTGTTCTTGCCTGGAGAATCCCAGGGACGGGGGAGCCTAGTGGGCTGCCGTTGAAGGGGTTGCACAGAGTCGGACACCACTGAAGCAACTTAGCATGTCTCATTTTGGAGAAGGCAGTGGCACCCCACTCCAGCACTCTTGCCTGGAAAATCCCATGGATGGAAGAGCCTGGTGGGCCACAGTCCATGGGTCGCTAAGAGTCTGACACGACTCAACGACTTCACTTTCATGCATTGGAGAAGGAAATGGCAACCCACTCCAGTGTTCTTTCTGGAAAAGCCCAGGGATGGGGGAACCTGGTGGGCTGCCGTCTGTGGGGTTGCACAGAGTCAGACACGACTAAAGCGACTTAGCAGCATGTCTCATTTACATAACTACTGTAAATGAGATTGTTTTTAAAATTTTAATTCCAAATATCCATTGCTACTATATATTAATGTGGTTTGACTTTGTATGTTGTGATCTTGAGAAAGTCAGTTATTGGTTCTAGGAGTTGATTTTGTAGATTCTTTGGGATTTTCCTTGTAGGTTTTGGTTTGACTGATTTTTCTTTTCCTGTTTTCAGTTTCTTTCATTTCTGCTCTTATTTTTTCCACTCACTTTGGGTTTATTTTGCTTTTTCTATTTTTCTTAAGGTAGAGGTTTAGATTGTTGGCTTGAGACCTTTCCTCTTTCCAGATGGGCACCTGTGGCATTAAAGGTACATGTCTATATCACTGTGTTGGCAATGTTCTACAAAGTCTGGTTTTCATTTTTGTTGAGCTGAATGTATTTTTTGCTTTCCTTTGAGGAGTTATGGCAGTTTTAGGTGTTCTCCAAATCTCATTTTAACTAGTGATCAAGATTAAAGTTCACCCAGTCTTATTTCCTGTATTGGCTCTGTAACATTTTCACATTCCATGCTCTGACCAGAGAATGACAGTAGCTGAGCTTATCAGGGAGTTGGTTGATGTGTGGTATGTGATGATGTGAAAGGTATTACCAAGTGGGAATTTGAATTTAAGTGCCAAGGACTGGAAGCATGCTGGGCATGTAAGGGACAGAAGAGTTACTGCAGAGGTGTGAACACAGTTGTGCATCCTTGGCACTGTGCTTGCACACTGAGTTAGGTCGTTGCTGTTTCACCTGTGCGTTTCTGCCCTGACTCGTGGCTAGTCTGAATTGCTTTCTCTCCAAGCTGGTTTGCCACATTAGCACATTTTCACATTATCTTTGCAGTTGATTCAGACTTTGATTACTCATCATTTTCTTATTTTAAATGAAAGATTTTTTCCTTATTCTTGGACTGTATGGTTCACATATTAGAATATGCATGTTATTTTATAAAGATTACCTCTAAATACACATGTACTTGAATATCCAGCAGATGGTTGATTGCAACTCTAGGGCACGGATCATTGTTTATAGTGCCTCCTCCAATGACACATCAGTGGGTAGAGGATTGTATACATTATGCTTCCTTATTTACCTTTTGAATAAGTATATTATTAAGAATTGCCACTTAATCAAAGTTGGGCAAAATGTTTAGAAAACATTTCTGTAAGTTAGAAGTTTTATACTGTCATGGTTATTATTATTTAGGTAGTGGATTCATCAAAACTTTATCCTACACATTATGTGCCAAGGTTGTCCAGATGTGTTACTCCCAATAGTTCAGGGTGATTTTGATCTTGAAAGTGATTTTGTGCACAAGAAGCCTCAGAGCTTTTGTTGGAGTGTTTCCTGCAGCTCATTAGTCTTACAAAAAGAAGTAACCATTATACAAACTAGCTCAAAATAACTAGCTTACTACATGTCTTATGTATAGAAATATTTAAAGACATATTTATATATTCACATTCATATAATTTGAAGATAAAATAATATAAAAATCCTAGAATATTCTGCATCTTGCAAAACTAAGGGAAATAATATTCATTCATTTTAATGTTTCTAATAAAATATTTGTCTCCATTTTATTCCTGTTACTTGTCCAGATGGGGCAGTTTGTTTAAGACAGTTCCTGGACTCATTAATTTAGTCAGCCCTTTATATATACCTTTAAGCATGTTTTAAAAGTGAGAATATAACAGTTATTTAGTCTTTCTTTCAGCAGTGTTTAGGGACTGTATCTGTTTCTGGCACATGGTAGGATCTCGATGAATGAGTAAATGAATGCAAAAATGAAAGTCAGGGTCACTTCCATCGCATTTGGAAATTTTGAGGTAAAGCTTAGGAATGAGTATGAAGCTAATTCAATAAAGGCCAAGTGAAAGTTGTATTTTATAGTCATTTCAGAGCTCATTCAGCATTGGGCAGTAGTAGTGTGCTCTTCAGATCCTGGATTTCCAGAAGATCAGAGTGCAATGTTTTATCCTCTTTGGTAGAAGAAGCAGAGAGCTGTGGTGGCTCCTCATTTCAAAGAGGAAAGCCAGACCTACATCGCCTTGCCTTTTGACATGCTGGCCAGCATCTTGGGCTTCCTGAAGCTGCCGGGGCCCCTGCTGGTGGAATAGACACCACAGGCCGCAGGGGATAGAATCGTGCATCCCTGTGTCGTATGTCATATGTCCCTGGGGCCCAGGACATATTGAAATGTGCTTTATCAGAGGGTCAGGATGATGAAAATCACAGAATGCTGGTGAAAGAGATCAGAGAGTTAAATACCTTGTTCACAGATCAGATGATGCAGTGTGTAAAGATGTCAGTTCTCCCTAAACTGACACATGAATTTAAGAGAACTCCTATCAAAGCAGTTTGCTTAGCAAAGTTTGTGGTAGCTACCACAGACATTTCCTAGAATTTATGTGGAGAGGGAAAGGCCCTCAAACACCCCAAACAACTTTGACAAAGAAGAGTAAAGTAGGAGAATCATTCTTTTCAGTGCTAAGTCTTCCTGAGTAGCCACAGTTGTCAACAGTGTGTGTTAGACCCACAGTGCAGTGGAATGGGATGGGGGACTCAGACCTATACAAAATGCCCAATTTTTGACCAAGAAGCAAAACGAATTCAGTGGTGGTGAAGGGATGATCTTTCCCATAAATCACATTGGAGCAATTGGACATCCATAGACCAATAATAATAATGATAATCTAGACCTGAATCCCACATCTTGTACAAAAATTGACTTAAGTCTCATAGATCTCAGTGTAAAATGTAAAACGACAAAATGTCTAGCAAAAAAGAAATCTTCAAGTCCGATGGTGAAGCAAAGCATTCTTAGATTGAAACTAGAAGCACAATCCCTAAAATGAAGAGTGGGTAAATTGGATTCATCAAGATGAAAACTTCTGCTCTGTGGAAGACTCTGCAAGAGAAAGAGAAGAGGCCCCTGTGTTTGTTGACATGCACGCCCCCTCCCGACTTTTGACACTTGTCAGAGTGTCTGACACTTGACAAGTGTGAGAGTTAAGTGATAGCATCTGGGCATTACTGGCTAGAGTTATGATTTCAACATAGTGCATTTTTAAAATACATATTATTTTCTCTGGTCATGCATTTACAAAATGTTTTGAGAAACTTTTTGGTTATTGACATAAACATGAAAATCTGAGCAATGTTAATATGTAGTTCTTGAGAATTTTTTCCATTATACTGAGTATTTGAATAAGTCCTGGTGATTTTATAATCCTAGAGATTATATTCAAGCCTGGTAGGTAGGCTACAGTCCATGGGTCACAGAGTCAGACATGACTTAGCGACTGAACAACAGCCTTACTTAAAGGATGTTTTATGAAACTCCAATTTCTAAGTTTTACATGGAAAATACAACATAAACCTGAGAAAGATGAATGATAACTCCAGCAGTACATATATTATAGTAACAAAGGAAAACATAATGAACTGTGAAGTGATACCATATTGTGAGACACGGGCCCAGGCTCTGGAAGGACATGAAGGCCCGGCTGATGGGTTTACCCTCAATCCTGAGAGCCGTGAACAGCCTCCTCCATGCTGCAAGGATGAGGTTATGCAGTCTCACCACCCTCTTAAGTGGGAAGTCAGTCTGGCTGTGGGTGCAGAGGACTGAGATCCGGAGCTGTGAGCGGCTGTGTAGGCGATGCAGGGAGAGCTGATAGCATCTGGGATTTGGTGACGGTGGCAGGGGTGAAAGAGAAGTGCACGGATGCCTAAGAGGTTGGGCTTAAGAGTTTCCTCAGGGTTTCTGATAGCTCCATTATCTGCTATCTTCCATCTGGCTCCCCTGGAGCCATCACGCTCTTGGCTTGCCCTGCCGCCTGCCTGCTGAGCTTGGAATTCTTCCTGTGCAGCTGGAGCAGGAGCTGCGCCTGAGAGCCTGGTGTATCCCTCACAAGTTTGCCCTTGTGATAGATGCCACACAAGTATGTGCTGGGTCTTTAAACTGTGTTTTATTCCCTACTCCGTGCTTTCTGAGACATTTCACTTTCTGTATATTCGATCTTTTCAACTATGGTGGAAGGTAATAGGTGTTATTTACCGATATTTTGTTACTGAGAAAGATGAGACCCAGAGAAATTAGTTGATGTGCGGACCCCCCAGTTTATGTTTAAGGTGAGGAGAGGTCCCTGGTCTGCCTGCTTCTCCTCCCCTGGACAGGTGGGTTCTTGCCAGGACAGCAGAATCTATGCGGAAAAGATGACAGACGCTGCCTTCAGCAGCTAGGCGCGAGGGAGAAGGCTGTCAAGGGTGCTCCCTAAGCCTTATAAAGCCATTGGCTTAGGAGAGAGGCATTCTGAAGGTTCCTGACAGCCATAAAATTCCAAACATGGAAATGATTGCTTTGTTAAATAAAGCATTCGTTCCAGCATTAAATAATAAAATAAACTCCTGACACCAAGAATGGAAACCGTCCCTGTTAGGCTGATCTGTTTCCCTGGTGCTGACCCAGCCATGTGGTGGCTCACATACTACCCTCCTGGGGGCACTGCTGGCTCTGCAGGTTTCCCTGTTCTGAACAGAGGCCCGCAGGGCTCCGCAGATTCCCCTGAGTCTGACTGTGCCAGAATGAAGCCAGGACGGAAGAAGAAAGGAGCTGCAGTGTCGTCTCCCTCCTTGCATTTCCTGGGCCAGTTTTTCCTTCATTTTCTTAATACTCAGGGTTTGCCTGAAAACTCTTGACTACAGTATAAATAGGAAAAAGACTGGGAAGGAGAATGATTTCTGAGTCAGTGAGATTCAACCACATGTTGGGGGCTTCACTTGACATGCATTTTCAGTTGAGACTTTTGACTTGACTGTAAATCTCTCTTTTCTTTGTTACAGAACACATATGAGAACTTTAATTTCTACTGTTGAAATTCTCAATTTTATGGAACTCCTTGTCCAGGAATAGTAATATAAATAACTTTTGATAAAGTATTAATAGAAACTGTCTCAAAAAACTACTTTTATTTTCTCTTCACTGAGGTTACAGATGATTCCTGCATTTACTTTTCTGTCCTATATCTTATTTCTGAAATGAAAGAGTTAAATGGGTGTCTTGAGTATCAAAACATGGAAAATAGCTCTTTAGGATTTTGTATGGAAAATTCTCAAGCAAGGCATCCTGCAGCCTGTGTCCTTCAACATCAGCAGCTAAATGCTCCTTTTCAAGGAGCAAAATGTTGTAGATGCAGCGTGTGGAAGTGATCTGCACGTTTCCTTGATACAGTGTTCTTTTAACTTCCAGGTTGAAAGAATACTAATGAACCTGCCATAAACCATGGAACAGTCTTTGTAGATTGATAGGTTTTAACAACGTCTTGCTTAGAAATGTGGTGTGGAGCACGGTTCCTCTTGTAGTGTTTCTTCCTTGAGTTTGCAAGTTTCACCCTGAAGAGTGTGTGCTCATTACAGATCGAGAGGGAGGAGCAGAGGGGAGGAATAGCCAACTGATCCTTTAGCTTAAGTGGACGTAAAGTGTAGAGAAACATTTTGTGTTTCCATGGTGACATCATGGCCTTGATTGTAGGTAGGTCAACCTCAGGCAGAAACCAAGGAGCTGCTCTAGGTGGGTTTAGTTGTGTGTAAAGCTGGCCAGCATCAGTCTTTCCTAGAACCTTCTTTAACCCATCCTGCTTCCTTCTCTCAGCCATCTAGGCTTCCAGTTTCTCTCTTCCATCTCTAGCCACCTACCTATCTTACTGTATTTTCCCAAGATCCTCATTGTTTGAACACAAGATCCCCCTATGTATATAAACTTGCAGTAACTTTGACATAAATAATCTGATGGACCTCTGTCTATCAGATGCTGAAGTAGCCCCAGAGTTAAAAAATAACTGAACTTTATGTGTGAAAAATGAAATGCAGTGAGGATGTGTCAGCTCTGATGCCAGGGTCCAGGCACCTGAGGAACCTGCCCTTGTTGCAGATGCTAGATCCATTGTGTGACAGTGAGCCAGGCCGGTGTCTCACACACTTGAATGATGGAGTAATCCTCGATTTCCCTGCCTTTCTCGATGTGGCCACTAAACAGTTAAGTAATCACCAGCCATTTTCCCTGATTTTGAATGCAGTGTCTATCCAGTCACCATTTGAAGTCCCTCTGTATGCTGGTGTCTGCGGCTCATTTGTGACTAACTCCATCAACACATAGTCCTGGTCTGTAGAACAGTGGGGTCACACTTGGTTCTTTAGGACACTGACCCATGAAGGTGTCACAGCGTGGCTTGGAAGGTAAGCCACTTGTATGTGTTACAAAAAAAAAACAACAACACAAAAACACTGTGAGCAGCCATCCGAAGCCTCATGAGACTTGTGCAGAATTCCGTGTGGCCTGGGGTATTAGTGAGAGAGGGCAGGGATGGGGGCATGGAAACAGGCGGTGGGGTGCGAGGGTTCCTAGTCAGGCGGAGAACTGGGCAGGACATCAGGTAGTGAGAATTCTGACCAGTGGTCACATAGGGAGGCTTGAGTGAAAACTCCAGGTGTGGTTTCTATGGGAAAAGTTTTGGAGTTAGACAAAGGTTCTTTTCTTTTTTGATTTGAGGCCCTGGGCGAGAAACAAATACAGTTTGCACCTTGACTGCTTACCTGTAAAATCAGTGGTTATAAGGATTAAAACAGATTACTTAGGACATGTAGGAGGGGGCTCAGTAGTTTATACTTCTGGCTTTGCAGGCTGCACAGTGTGTGTTGTGGTGCTTACCAGGGAGCATGACTGTGTGCCAGTAAAATTTTATTTCCAAAAACAACTCACAGGCTGGATTTGTAGTTAGCCAACCTGTGATTTAGACAAAATTCATGGCGTGTAGAAGTCATTCAGTAAATAGTGTTTCCCTTTCCCTGAGCTTGGTTTGGAGAGATGATAGCACCCTGGGATTCCCGAGTCGTGTCTGCAGGTTCTCCGAGCTGACTGCTTCATGCCAGCATGTAGTAGTGGAGCTAAAATAGAACACCTGTGTGGAAGTCCTGACTCCGCCTCCCACCTAGCTTTCTGAGTCTGTGGGATTAGGAACCTGTGTGGAGGCCTCTGTGAGGCCAACCTTAACATCTCCCCTTTAAAGAAGAGCTGTGGCTTCATGCCGAAAAGTGCCTGTTTTGCTTTGGGCCAAGATCTTTAGCAGCTGGAGCTTTCCAGAGTGAGGGTGAAGAGTCAGTGTCCTCTAAGGTGACTTCTAAGGTTGGCTTCAAGGGAGGGGACCTCTGCCCCTCTCCTCCCTCCCACCCACCATGTACTTACATGTTCATCTGGGGAATTTTTAGAACTTGAGCTGAACTTTGAATCTTTCTCCTAGCTTGTTTAAGTGGCTGAGGATCAAGTATGTGTCTGCGTTTACTAGTGGGATTTTTCTCTTTCCTACAGATCCTTTTTGTGTAGCCTTTTTTCTTCCACTAAGAGAAGATCCTTTAACATTTTTTTTAGTGTAGGTTCAGTATTGATGAACTCTTTTGAGTTTTTGCTTCTCTGAGAAGTTGTTTTTTTTAAAAAAAATTTTATTCGATTCTGAATGATAATCTTGCTGGGTAGAATACTGTAGGTTGCAAGAGTTTTTACCTTTCAGCACTTGATATGTATCATACTACTCCCTTCTGGCCTGCAGAGTTTCTGCTGAAAAATCAGCTGATAGCCTTATGGGGGTTCCCTTGAATGTGACTCCTTGTTTTCCTCTTGCTGCTTTTGGAATCCTCTTTATCTGTAACTTTTGCCCTTTTGATTATGACATGTCTTGGTGTGGGTCTCTGAGTTCATCTCATTTGGGATGGAACCCTTCATGCTTCGTCTTCCTGTATATATTTCCTTTTTCAGTTTTGGGAAGTTTCCAGCCATAATTTCATCAGATACATATTTTACCCTCTTCTCTGTCTCTTCTTCTGGAACCTCTATAATATGGTGGTTAATGTGCTTGATGTTGTCCCAGAGGCCATTTAAACTGTTCTCATTTTAAAATTTGCCTTTCTTTTTACTGTTCTTATAATGTGTGATTTCCATTGTTCTGTCTTCCAGATCATTACATGTTCCTCTGTATCACCTAATCTGCTTTTCTTTCCTTCTATTGTGTTTTTCATTTCACTTACTGTATTCTTCAGTTCTGACTGATTCTTTTTTAAAAAAAAAATTTTTTTTCTAGTTCCTTGTTAAAATTCTCACTGTGTTCATGTGTTTCTTTCCCAAGTTTAGTTAGGATTCTTATTGCTAATGCTTTGAATTCTTTATCTGTTAAACTGTTTATTTTTGCTTCATTACTTGTGAGCACAAGTCCTGTCTTCCCAGGCTGTGCTGGCAGCTCTGGCCTTGGTAGCAGGAGGGGCTGGAGGTGGAAGGGTGAGGCCTGGAGCCTCGTGTGAGCTGGCCTTACCCCCTGCTCCCCTCTGCTTGGTGACATCACCACCCTGTGGAGTGGGCAAGGGTCCCAGGTTCCTGGAGCAGAAGCCCAGAGGGTTAAGTCTGAGCCCACTCTGTTCCCTTTAAGTGTATGTTTCCCCCATCCCGGCATCGGGCCCCTCACCCAGCAATGCTGAATCAAGAGGTGCCTGTGTGGGCTCTCAGCAGCGTTGAGGGGTGCAGCTCCAGACAGAGGTCGGGCTGACTTACCACCTGTGTAAGCGCCAGCAGTGGGGCCACTACCCTGCTCAGTCACTGCTTCGGGTCTGCGCCGCTCTGAGTCTCACAGCCAGACCCTCTCCGCATTGAGAAGCAGGCGGGACTGGGCTCAGGCTGTGAAAAATGGGCAGTGGCTAGAGCAGCCTTCATGGCTAGACCAGTCATCCTTGGGGTCAAGCCAGCTGTGCAGCTCACCATGGAGCCCAGGCTTCCCACAGCCCTCCTGCTAGTCCGCAGGCCCTCCAGCCAGCCAGGGTGCTCGTCTTGCTGTCAGACCCCAGGATCAGGGCACCGATCTGTGGCTGAACTGTCTGCTCCTCAGGACAGAGCTCCGTTCCTGTGACCTTCCCATTCCACGCAGCTGTTCCCTGGTATATAGGTCCTGACCTGATCACTTCTTTTGCCTTCCTACCCTGTTCCATGTGGATTGATCTTACAGCCTCAGTTGTACTGCATGCAGTCTTTCTGCCAGTCTCTGGTTAGTTTTCAGTGAGAATTGCTCCACGTGGAGATATGTTTTAGAATTTTCATGGTGGGAGGTGAGCTCTACATCTTCCTACTCTGCTGTCTTGATCTCCTCCTCACAACTGAGCTGAACTTTAGGTGAAGAACAAGCCAGAAGGGGCTAGTTCACCAGACTAGGACTCAATTGCAGGACTGTGCAGAGCACCTGTGAGATTGACTGGGAAGGGAGGGACTGAGGGAAACACCAGGTAAAGAATAGGTACCTGCCATGCTCAGGTGACCTTCTGGCAGGCTGGTATGTGATTTTCCCACCAGCACACCCTCCTGCAAGTGCTCCGTCTCCTGCCACGTGCTTAACATTTTCCTCTGGGCATTCCCTCTGCGGGAGGGAGCAAGCTGGTTTTGAATTTATAAAATGCTGAGCAGCAGCACAGTTAGCGCAGAAACTAGCATTCTTACAGGTTTATTGTCTTCAAAGAATGGTCAGTTTGTTTTAGCATCAAAAATGCTCAATAGTCAATGGGGGATATTTCTTCCTATATCTGTATTGTTTACAGCTCTGTATACAGAGACTAGTCATGAGTTCTGTGGGCTGGAGTGGACTGCTGGGAACAGTGGTGGCCCAGGCGGTTCTTGGCCCCAGGGTGCCTCTGGATTGATTGGACGTAGCAAGCCTCACCACCAGGAAAAGCAGGCTTAGCAACTTGTGTGTGACTCACAACAACTTTTCATTTGTTTGCTGTATTTTTGTTAAAACTTTAATATTTAGCTGATTTAGGAATGATGGTTTGGTCAGAATATTAGGGGAAAAATTGAGTTTCAGAAAAATTCAGTGGCACAAATCAGCATTTGGGGTATGTCCGAGATTGTAATTGGGAAAGGCTGTTGCAGGTCATAAAGGTTATCTGTCCCAGGTACTTGGCAACCTAGCAATGAACGATCCTTGACTCTCTGGCTTTAGCAATTTAATTCCTGTTTTAATTGTAAACATCTTATTCATATATTTTGGATTCCAGAGGCCGTATGTCCTCTTTGTTTTTATCTACCTGTTTTTGGCTTTAGACACTTATTTTCAAAACTGTCCCAGTGTATAGTCCTTGGAACTGACATGTCTGATAAGTAAAAAAAAAAAAAAAATCTCCTTAACGAAGGAAGATGCTCATTATTGGTGGTTTTGGCCAGCTCTCACTGGGGTAGACACCTGCAGAATCCGTTGTTGATTAAGTTAGTGAGCGCTGTGTAGATCAGGGAGGTTTCCTGCCCTGCAGATGTGAATAAGATTGCAATACTCTTAATTCTGGACTCCATCAGAGCCAAAACCTTGTGAGAAGGGGCCAGAGACCAGTGTGTGCATGTGCTGTAAAGGGTTTTATGTAACTTAAATGAATGTTTGCAAGCAGAAGAAAAGTCAAGGTGAATGATGTAAAGTGCTTTCTTCTTAAATTATAAGGAAACAGAAGACACCTGCATGCATGACTGTGTCTTCTTAGTTGAGTGCTCAGCTCTACCAGTGAAAGCATTCTGAACTTCCCTTTCCTTCTCTTACAGGTGACATCACACAGAAAGGATATGAAAAGAAGAGATCAAAATTGATTGGAGCCTACCTGCCCCAGCCTCCGAGTATGTAAACCTTGCTGAGTAGCACAAGGTGTCCAGTTTTAAGAGTTAACTGCAACTCCTGAGAGAACAGCTGAGCACCAGTCCTCCCCTAGTCCCCAGACTGCATGCGGATCAGGCCCTTGAGGTGGCACCAACCCCACACAACTCCTTGTGTGACTGCAGCATATTTTGTGAATTCAGAAGACACATAGGAATTTTCTGTGAAGGTGCCAGATAATTGTAATAGGTATTCATCCACAGAGGAAAATAATATGTTTGATTACTTTAAAATATTCTAATCATAAAAAAATATAAGAACGTTTATGGTTTAAGCATGAATTTTGGCTTAGTTAAAATTATTGATAATGGTTTAAGTTACTCAACAGTTTTTGTTAACTTCATTAGTGTGGGTTGGGGGAGGCAAATTGAGAAAATGATGTAACATCCTGCCTGGGATTTTGAAATCGTAAAGGTTGGTTAGTTGTTTTTTGAAACATGATTGTCTGCATTATGAATTCTCAACCAAGTACAAGTTCTGTTTAATTCTGTGGTTTTCACACATGCAAGTACATAGGATTCTACACTTGAGCTGATTCTGTACATTTCAGGGAAAGGAGGGAGACCCTGGGCTGCAGGTGTTAACACCTCTGTTCTGAGGGCAACCTTGAGAATTTTCTGGGCATCAGGAAGGGCTTAATGCTAACACAAGTCCTCCAGGAGGTAGGATAGCAGCAGAAATGGACTCTGCAGTGTTCACTGTTGGCGCAGATGTAAAGCCATGCTGAGATGTTCTAGCTAGAAGAGCTTCAGCTCCACATGTGCAGGCCTTTTGGCTCCCTGGGCTGTGACATGGCCTCCAGTGTTGGGGGCTAGGGGGTATGTCCTCATCTCGAGCTCACCTTCTAGGACATTTGTGTTGAGTATGCTGCTTTTTTAGCCTTGTTTGATTTTGTGTGGTTTCTTTCTTTCCTTGGAGCTTAAGAAAGTTAATGTAACGATTGGCTGGCTGTGCAGGGCTGCCTTAGCTGGCGACCTGGGTTTTCTTGCTATCTGGTCTGTAAAAGGAAGGAGCTATGTGCTGTCTGAGTGGATGGAAGAGCAGTGTGTTGTCTGGCTGACCCCGTGTGTGAGAGCTTTAGAGAACACACGGGGGCAGACAGCTAGGTGTGGTCTCCCCGCTTTCCTTCTCATCCTCCAGCAGAACTGCTGGGATGACTTCCTATCTGCAGGTGGCCCTTCGTGGTTTTGGAGGAAGGCTGGTGGGGAGGCGGTAGGTCCTTGTGTTTGCTAGATTTTATTTTCTGTGCCTTACCAAACAAAAGTGAAACAGAAGCAGTTCTGTGTATTCCCAGGAGACGGCTCTGGGAGATGGAGCCTCTACAGTCCCAGGACAAGGCTGACCCGCATTGCTGGGCGCTGAGGGTGGCCCTGTGTGACGTGGTCCCCTTGGTGTTTTTTGTGCTGTTCTGCATGGGGTCGGCAGCTCTGCTCGGCGCTGTAACAAATTAAAAAAAAACTAAAGTTTGAATTAATTAGTTTTTTTTCAACTTGTTACAGCAGCGAATGGAGCTGCCGTGGTCCGGTGTAGACTGCAGCACAGTGAAGGAGCCCCGAGAAGAATGCTGCAGGCTGGCAACATCGGGGTGTGTGACATCCGAGACGCCGCGGTCAGAGAGCGGGCGGCCAGCACCGCAGGAAACCGGCCACTGTTTTACTTTCGTTTCGGTGAGCGCACTTAACTGAGAGAGATCCCACGGCAGGGCACGTTTGCAGTGGACTGTCTGCCTGATGCCATTCTAAACAGAAGTGTAGGGCTGAGCCTTGGGGGAACCTAGGAGGTCATGTTTCTCAGCCCCATCCTCCATTTCAGCTCATTCAACTTACCGAGGCTTCAGAGCTCCTCAGGCACAGAGCTTGTCACAGGCCCTGGACCCTGATTATCCTGCTGATTCAGGGCCCAGGTCTGAGTGTTTTATATTAAAATATAATACTCAGTTTTTGCAACCATATTTTCACAGCTGGAGCACCACTTAAAAAACACTTAGGAAAGAAGAATCCATGACGGATCATACAGTTTTTTCTTAAAATTGTTGATCTTCACTGACCTTTGTCTCATAGTCAGAGACTTGGGTGAGGATGAGCTCTAGTGTACCCTGGCCCTTGAGATCTGTTTCAGGAAGTGAGGTCCATAGCTCCATTATATTCCTATCTCCAGAGGGTAGTCACAGAGTTTTGAAATTGAAAAATTGAACCGGTTCATCACAGAGTGATGATTCTATTCAGAGGTCAAAATTATTTAAGTGAACAATATTTTGAATATAAGAAGCTCAGAAAGATGAGTTCAGTGCACCTTTTAGTACAATAAGGAATAAGCATAAACGCAAATAAAAGACATTGAGAATCATGTACAGATAATAAGCTGTGTGCCACAGTTGATCCCCAGGATCTTAGGCGAGGACACACAGCCTGGTCTCCCCTCTGTGCCTCTGCTGTCCTCTCCAGGCCAGCTTGCTAACAGGCATGAGGCATGTCCTTGTGGGCAGAAGTGGAGCATTGATGGGCAGGTGGCAGACTTAGGCCTTAGCTGCTAGGCCCCGTCACAGTTTCTGTTTGCCTCCCGCTCCTATGGACGCATGAGGCTGAGAGCGCTACTGGGGAATGCTGGTCCGTGGGCCTCCTGCCCTACCATCCCCAGCCGGGAAGGAGAAGGCAGGTTCACGGGGGATGCTGGGATCAGGAAGCTGGATGCCCAGATAGTTGTACAGTTCTTATGCTGATTTGTATGCTGAGAAGTTGCCCTGGGTGAACAGTTACTCTCTGTACACAACTGCCTCTGGGGAGCAGTAAGGAGAGTGCACGACTCTGCATCAGAGGGTTCTTTCTTGACTAGGTCAGCCTTAGAAATGACACTTTTGGTGTAGGATCTTCATGAGAAACATTTTGTTTTCCTTTTCAGTTACCCTTATCCTGCTTTACACTTTTCTAAAGGGAGTTTGTGTTTTGATGAACTTTACCTTTTTTCCTTTTTTTATGTTATTTTTATTTATCAGAGAAAAAGACTTCTCTAGAAAGTACTCTAAAGATATTTCAAAGATCTTTGGGATCTGTGGGATATTTCAAAGGTCCCAAATTTGGGGAATCTGTTTGGGACACATGATTGTGGATTAGGATGGCTTATGCAGCTTTGAGCAAGAGATGCACCCTGGGTCTAAGCTCCTGTGCGTTACCCCATCCCAGGGAAGAGTGCTGGGGAAGCAGGTTTTCCCTGGTTTTCTTCCCAGAAGTGAGTGACCGGGGAACCCAGTCAAAGGTGTATTGACTTCAGGGAGCATGGTGCTCACCTAAAACTAGATGAGAGAAAGGGTCCAGAGCTGGAAAGAAAAAAAAATTACGTGTTTAATCAAGTAATGGGTCAGAATATAATAAAAGTCATCATCAAAGAGAAAATATTATTCAGGAGAAATTATTTGGTACTAATGCTCTTGGAGTTTTTCAGCTATGTATTCTTTTGTTAGTCTCTGAACCTGCTAAAATTTGTAAAATTAGAAGACAGAATCCACTCTCTACAACTCTGTTCAGGGATATCTAATAACATGGTGTCAGCATCTATAAGTGAGTCTTCACTGCTTTCATGGCAAGGTCATGGTGACATGAAGTAGTACAATTCCATCATTACCGTGAAGAGTGAAATCTTCCTTAACCAGATGTAGTCCCTCTGTTGTCATGATGTGTGTATTGGCTGGGTATTACTTTCTCCATGATTGGCATCCAGTGTTTCTGAGCAGCGGGTGACTTAATGTGAGTCCAGTCTTCTCCAGGCCCAGCTTGCCTTTCCTCCAGCAGCAGGTAGCTTGTGCTCTGTTAGAGGGACCTACTGTGACTGCATTGTTGTGAAAACCTTGGTGAGTTTGGCTGCAGGGATCAGAGGGCAGGTCTGTTTCCCTCCTGGTCTCTGAGATTCTGCCTTGGGGTCCACGTGGACAGCCTCCTCAGAGAGGAACCTCTCTAGGTTAGGGTGAGGGTGAGTTTATCGTCCGTCCTTGCTCCACTGGAGAAGGATGGCCCCACTGGGAGTGCAGACTTGTCTGCATCAGAAGGGCTTCACACACAGCTGCCTGGCCTCCCTCCAGCTCCCCAGCCTGCATCCCATGTCACACTGTCAGCACATGCTGTGTCCTCTGCCTGTACCTGCTCACCTCTTAAAGCTCAGTGTAAGTGTCACTTCAACAAGGACTCCTTCCCTGCTCCCTGGGGTTAGGACAGGCCATTGTGTTTCATATGCTACAGGAAGTGCAGCTTCCAGGCACTGTGTGCCTGATTGGTTCTGCTGCTTCGTGTTCACAACCGCGCTGCCCCGGTGTCAGATCTGTTTTCACACCTGCTGCGCTGCTCTGGTACCTGGTGCACCATTGGTCTGTTTTTATCCTGCTGGAGAGTCCTGTCCCCCGAGTGCAGCCTTACCTCCCTGGGCACAGCAGTGAACTGCTCCTCTGACCTGCTTTGTAGGGACCCAGGGCTGATCCTGGGGACCTTCCTGGGCCATGCCACCTGTTCATGATGGATGAGATGTAGCGTGCAAGGTTAAATAACAGGAGAAATATGAATAGTTAAATCGGGATGGCATGTGACTTAGCATGAATTCTTTCCAGACTGAGTTGCTCCAGGAAAGGAACTTTCATCACTAGAGGTAATGACTTATATCCTAGGTAAGCTGTGGTCATGATCTTGATACACAACTTGGTGCCCTAAGTTGTCTAAAGCATATTCTCATTTTATCACACACAGCTGCTGACTGGACGGATGGATGGATGGTTTTCTTGTTCTTTTTGATGCCTTTGAACCAGTCAGGGTCCTCCCCCAGACACCAGTAGTTACTGAGGAACAACCGATCCTCCATGGAAGGGAGGGCAGGGGACAGTTGAGAGTGGAGTTATCCCCTGGACCAGGCTCATATGGATTTTTTATGGACAGTCTATAAGGAAAATGAAACTTGAAGCCACGGTCTTGAAGACATACTCTTGTTGCCTCCAAAGTTGCCTCACTGCTGAGTGAAGCCAAGTGCTAGGATGTGGGGATGAGACACAAGCTCAGCACAGTGAGTAGGGGCTCTCATGAACCCTTATGGGTCCAGGTTGTCTACACTCTTCCAGTCATGAAAGTGAAAGTCACTTAGTTGTGTCCAACTCTCTGTGACCCCATGTACTATACAGGTCATGGAATTCTCCAGGCCAGAATACTGGAGTGGGTAGCCTTTCCCTTCTCCGGGGGATCTTCCCAACCCAGGGATCGAACCCAGGTTGCCCACATTGCAAGAGAATTCTTTACCAGCTGAGCCACAAGAGAAGCCCAAGAATACTGCAGTGGGTAGCCTATCCCTTCTCCAGTGTATCTTCCCGACCCAGGAATTGAACTGAGGTCTCCTGCATTGCAGGTGGATTCTTTACCAACTGAGCTATCAGGGAAGCACCTTTCAGGCATGAGTGCCTGTGCAAATTAAACGTGAGTAGGAAAATGGTTAGCAAATTTATACTGATTTATGGCAGAGCTTTATGCTGGTGGAGGGTATAGTAGACTCAATGGTGACAACAATGTAAAAATTAGGCCCGATGGTTGGGGAGATGTTTCCGTGGTGATGGTGAAGCTTCTGTCTGTTTTGTGCTGTTCTGGCTTGAGTCAGTATGAAATGAAAGGAGTAAATTTCTTACCTGTACTACAGTTGTGCTGTTTATTTTCTGGCAAAGTCCTTGATTGCACTTGTTTTAGAAATAAATTCCAGTATTCTTGGGCTTCGCTGGTGGCTCAGCTGGTAAAGTATCCGCCTGCAATGTGGGAGACCTGGGTTCAATCCCTGGGTTGGGAAGATCCCCTGGAGAAGGGAAAGGCTATCTACTCCAGTATTCTGGCCTGGAGAATTCCATGGACTGTATGTACAGTCCATGGGATCTTGAGTCAGACACAACTGAGCAACTTTCACTTCACTCTGTTGTGGGAAGCAAAGTATAATTATGTGCTAGAAGAGAATGGGAGGATTCAAAACTTGCCAGTGTACAAATATGCAAGGATCCTTGGCAATTTTACCAACTATCTAGTGCATATTTTGACTTAAGTGAGAGCCCTTGGCGTGCCCAGTGAGGTCGCAGGACGCTGAGATCCATGAACGCTGTAGGTGGGGAGCGGAGAGCCTTGAGTCATGATGAGGGTCCTGGGAGTAACAGTCACTCTTTATTACCGTGTCCATGTCTGCACTCCAACACGTGTGGGAACCGAGGTTCAGAGGTTCAGTGATTTGTCTGCAGTTGAAATAAGACCAGAATTTGGAGCAAGATCTTTGTTTTGTTTTACATGTCCTTCATGAAAAACTGTTGTAAACCAAGGTGTTATTTTAGTGTTTTTCTCTTACTATCTGAATTTAGAAATACTGACTTTTTCTAGAACATTTAATATTCTGAGCAACTATATGGTGTCTATACTGCAGGTTTTCTGGCCTGCAGTGCACCGTTGTGTCATGGTGAATGGACCAGCCCCTGTACGCCTTATTCTTAGGTTATTCTTAGGATTACTGTGATTTCTAGTGTCTGGTTTTCCATAGTGTTAATAAAAGGACTGCATTTGTTTAACAATCTGGAATTGGTGGATTGTTTAGGTGCCAGAACTGTGCTGTTAGGGTTTTCTTTGAGGAGCCTTTTTAAATTAAGTATAGTTGTTTTACATTATTAAGTTAGTTTCAGGGAACCTTTCTTAAACGTATGTTGAAAGTAACTGACATTCTAATTTTTTAAAAAAGCTTATTTCTCTGCTTTCTACCCCTTGAGCTCAAACAAAGTTTTCAGCTCTGCAGAGGAAAAAGCATCTGGAGGAGTGAGTGGTGATAAGCCGGTCAAGAACTTGGGAACAGCAACTGTTTCTCTGTGACAGGAACCTGGAGGCAGGAGTGGGAGGTGGCTCATGAGGAGCATGAGGTGGAGAGAGGCTGGCAGTCAGGGAAGGAGCCTGGGCCTCGGCTCTGGGGTCCACAGGGTACAGAGGCATGAACCAGGCACAGCCAGGTTGGATTGAAGAGAGACTGACGTTCATGGCTGCAGTGGCCCTGGGGGTGGAGAGGGTGCCTGGAGCAGCAGGTGGCATCTGACTGTGAAGGGTCAGGGCAGCGAACTTTTTTTTTTTTTTTCTTTTTTTTTTTTATTAAATTTTAAAATCTTTAATTCTTACATGTGTTCCCAAACATGAAACCCCGTCCCACCTCCCTCCCCATAACATCTCTGTGGGTGATCCCCATGCACCAGCCCCAAGCATGCTGTATCCTGCGTCAGACATAGACTGGCGATTCAATTCTTACATGATAGTATACATTATAGAATGCCATTCTCCCAAATCATCCCGCCCTCTCCCTCTCTCTCTGAGTCCAAAAGTCCGTTATACACAGCTGTGTCTTTTTTCCTGTCTTGCATACAGGGTCGTCATTGCCATCTTTCTAAATTCCATATATATGTGTTAGTATACTGTATTGGTGTTTTTCTTTCTGGCTTACTTCACTCTGTATAATCGGCTCCAGTTTCATCCATCTCATCAGAACTGATTCAAATGAATTCTTTTTAACGGCTGAGTAATACTCCATTGTGTACATGTACCACAGCTTTCTTATCCATTCATCTGCTGATGGACATCTAGGTTGTTTCCATGTCCTGGCTATTATAAACAGTGCTGCGATGAACATTGGGGTACATGTGTCTCTTTCAATTCTGCATTCCTATACACTAATAATGAGAAAGTAGAAAAAGAAATTAAGGAAACAATTCCATTCACCATTGCAACAAAAAGAATAAAATACTTAGGAATATATCTACCCAAAGAAACTAAAGACCTATATATAGAAAACTATAAAACACTGATGAAAGAAATCAAAGAGGACACTAATAGATGGAGAAATATACCATGTTCATGGGTTGGAAGAATCAATATAGTGAAAATGAGTATACTACCCAAAGCAATTTACAAATTCAATGCAATCCCTATCAAGCTACCAGCCATATTTTTTACAGAACTAGAACAAATAATTTCAAGATTTGTATGGAAATACAAAAAACCTCGAATAGCCAAAGCAATCTTGAGAAAGAAGAATGGAACTGGAGGAATCAACTTGCCTGACTTCAGGCTCTACTACAAAGCGAACTTTTAACTTGAGAATAAAGTGCAGGCTCCCTGCTGTTCAGTGCTGCACTCCAGATGCAGTGGGAAGAAAGGAGCCGTGAAGAATGGGGGGTCTGAGAATGGGCTGGGGATGTGCCACATGCATAAACGGAAGTCCCAGGAGGGTGCACACTCCGAGGCGTGGACAGCTGTGGTTTACTCTCTCTACTGTCCTTTTGTTGCCTCTTTTCCTTGCATGCATCTCTGCTCTCCCCCCTCTGATGAAGAGTTTTATTTAGAGTCCCATTGTGATTCTAGATGGAACAAAAACTCGCTGAATTGTGTGTGAATTGACGTGTTGCAGCCCTCTGCATGAGGCTTAAATGTTTTACTTACTGGTTCAACAGTGCTTCCTGAGTTCCTTCCGTGAGCCAGGGGCAGCACTCAGCTGCAGGCAGACAGACAGTTGTTGCCTTTTCTGGACTCTTAAAATGCCTGTTAAGAGTGCCTTAACATGTCCAAAGTGAGGATCCATGCACACACCTTCATCACACAACCTCAGCAGCTTTTAGCTGCTCTTAAGTTTGTTACTGGGTAACAGTCTGAAATTGTGGCAGTTCCCAACTCTCTTTATAAGACTACTGGTTGAACAGTAGTTTTGTGGTGAGATCACAAAAATACCTCTTCCCAGATTCAGAGTTCCAGCTGGACTTGGTCTGTGTGACAAATGACCACTGCATCTGGAGTGCAGCACTGAACAGCAGGGAGCCTCTGCTTCAGGGGCCTGGCCTCTGCCTGGCTTTGAGTGCACCAGGGAGGGGTGCCCATCACACATGGATGGGCACTGCTGGAGTGGCACAGACACAGTTCTGGGCCTTCGATTGCTCCCAGTGAAATGGCAGACGCCTGTCTCATACAACTATGTTAATAATTTAGTAAATATACAGTGCTTACACCAGTGCTGTAATGCATTGGCTGTACCTGTCAGTGCTGCCTAAAGATGGGAAACTGAGGCCCAGGGTCACAAACTGCCGGCAGCAGGTTGGGGCACACCTTCAGAGCATGGCGTTGTCTAGATGCCCTGTCCGCAGTTCATGTGGGACCTGAAGCAGGGGGTGCTTGATCAGTGTTTGTGGAAGAAGAGATCCAGTCTTGGTCTCTGTCATGTTTTTACCTGAGAATAATTTTTTTTTTTTTTAATCCACCTTGCGTTGCGTGTTTCTGGACAGTTATCCCACCTTCCTTGGGATACCCTCCCTTCTATTGAGGACACACTGGCCATCTTGGGCTGTCCCGAGAGCTAGGTTTCAGGGATGCCTGAGTGTGAGACCCGAGCAGTGCTGAATACTGGGCTGTGACTATGTGTTTTACAGATTATTTGTGATTACTCTTGCTGGGAGGCAGCCCATCCCACCAGCAGCATGTGGTCAACTCCTCTTACGATGGGTCGCAGGCAGGACCCCTTGGTTATTGCCCCAGGTTCTCCTGTGTACCAGGTCATTCTAATTTGGAGTTGCTTATTTGACTAAAGTATGTTTAAGCTACCTCAAATTTCATTCACAGTGAGGTCAGGTAAAATCCAATATTTGAAGTATGCACACTTTTATTTTAATCTCTGTTAATGTCCTGAGGCTGGTGACTTATTGAAGCTATTCTTATTTTGTCTAATTTATTCATTTTCTTTTTGAAACTTTTAAAACCCTGGGTTGTAAACTCTTTATTTTTCTGCCTTTGAGAGTAAATATTCACACTGCTGTATGCAAACTTAGCTTTCTGAAGACAGAAGTGTGGGATCCATAGCAGGTGAGCACTAAGTTACATGTCGTATAGTTGAGCTGATTTAGAAAAGGCAGAGGAACCAGAAATCAAATTGCTAACATCCATTGGATCGTAGAAAAAGCAAGAGAATTTCAGAAAAACATCTATTTCTGCTTCATTGACTACGATAAAGCTTTTGACTGTGTGGATCACAGCAAACTGGAAAATTCTTCAACAGATGGGAATACCAGACCACCTTACCTGCCTTCTGAGAAATCTGTATGTAGGTCAAGAAGCAACAGTTAGAACTGGACATGGAATAACAGACTGGTTCCAAATTGGGAAAGGAGTATGTCAGGGCTGTATATTGTCACCCTGATTATTTAACTTATATGCAGAGTACACCATGTGAAATGTCGGGCTGGATAAAGCACAAACTGGAATCAAATTGCTGGGAGAAATATCAATAACCTCAGATATGCAGATGACAGCACCCTTATGGCAGAAAGTGAAGAGGAACTAAAAAGCCTCTTGATGAAAGTGAAAGAGGACAGTGAAAAGTTGGCTTAAAACTCAACATTCAGAAAACTAAGATCATGGCATCTGGTTCCATCATTTCATGGCAAATAGATGGGGAAGCACTGGAAGCAGTGAGAGACTTTATTTTCTTGGGCTCCAAAATCACTGCAGATGGTGATTGCAGCCATGAAATTAAAAGATGCTTGCTCCTTGAAAGAAAAGCTATGACCAATCTAGACAGCATATTAAAAAGCAGAGGCATTACTTTACCAACAAAGGTCCATCTAATCAAAGCTACGGTTTTTCCAGAAGTTCATGTATGGATGTGAGAGTTGGACCAGAAAGAAAGCTGATCGCCAAAGAATTGATGCTTTTGAACTGTGGTGTTGGAGAAAACTCTTGAGAGTCCCTTGGACTGCAAGGAGATCCACCAGTCAATCCTAAAGGAAATCAGTCCTGAATATTCATTGGAAGGACTGATGCTGAAGCTGAAGTTCCAATCCTTAGGACACCTAATGTGAAGAACTGACTCTTGGAAAAGATCCTGATGCTGGGAAAGATTGAAGGCAGGAGAAGAAGGGGACGACAGAGGATGAGATGGTTGGATAGCATCATGGACTTAATGGATACGAGTTTGGGCAAGCTCTGGGAGTTGGTAATGGACAAGGAAGCCCTGTGCTGCAGTCCATAGGGTTGCAAAGAGTTGAACACGACTGAGTGACTGAACTGATAGCTGGTCTGCAGGTGCTGTGACTGCACTTCCCAGAGGAAGGATATGGCCACCTATGGACCTGGAAGGGTCAAGGTTGAAACTAATTCCAGGAAGCATATTTGAAAGGAGTTGATGGGTAACAGTACTGAGATTGGAAACTAAATGTGTGTGTGTGTGTGTGTGTGTGTGTGTGTGTGTGTGTGGCACTGTTTAATCGTGGCAGCTTGACAGTGTCTGTTAGCTCTGCCTCTTCCCAGAGCTGCCCTGTGATATCAGTAAATGGATAAAGTATGAATCTCTAGGACAGGAGATTGGAGAAATAATGACGTGTTTTTAGGCTCTATAAGGTTGATGATTAGAGGCACCTTACTTGGCCACAGTGAGGAAGGCAGCAGATGAATGGACTGATGAAACCATGATGGTGGGCGTTGTGGGTAGGCATGGCTTCCAGGCAACAGGTGATCACTCCTTCTGCATTCCTGCAGAGAAGTTTGCTGTCTGGAGAAAGGGAGCTAAGAGCCTCCAGAGTCAGGGACACTGGGTAGTACCGCTCCAGGGGCCCTAAATCAGAGCACAGTGCTGGAGAGGGAGAACAGCTCCACCCTGGTGATGAGCACCATGCTTAGTCACAGGCAAGAGACTGGACCTTTCTTCTTTGGGCAAATGGAATAGCCTGGGTAAAAGACCTGCTGGAAATAGATCTGGTTATGCCCCTGCTGCAGAATGTAATGCTTGCTTGCAGCTCCTAATGTAAAAGAAGGTGTAAATGGTGACAGAGGAGAGAAGAAAAAAATAAACAGATTTACATAAAGATTATAGCATCAGATTCGCATTTAATAATTTAAATTCTTGACAGTGATTAACATGAAAGGCAGTGATTATCCCTAACCCTAACCCTACTTGCAGGGCAGTAATAGAGACGCAGACACAGAGAACAGACTTGACACAGAGTGGGAAGGAGGAGGTGGGACGGATCGAGAGAGGAGCACTGACATATACACACTACCGTATGTGAAATAGACAGCCAGGGGGAGTTTGCTGGATGATGCAGGGAGCCCAACCCAGTGTTCTATGCCAGTCTAGAGGGCTGGTGGGATGGGGTGAGAGATGGGAGGGAGGTTCAAGAGGGATGGGACATATGTTTACCTATGGCTGATTCATGTTAATGTATGACAGAAACCAACACAACATTGTAAAGCAATTATCCTCCACTTAAAGATGAGATAATTTAACTTCTCGACAGTAATTGGCATGAAAGACAATGATTATATATAATTTTCAAATAAATACACTTATACAAATAAATTTTTAAAATGTTTAATATATGAATAATGTTGCTTAGAATTCTAAGGTTCAATAATGTAAGCGCCAGGTAATTACTATTTTTCTATGAGACTTAATAGTACTCTTTGATTTCATAAATTATGTGCATCTGTTTGATTAAAAGTATAAAGTAATTCTTTCACAAAGTAATTTTTTCAAAGATCATTTGTAGTAATAACTTGAGAAAAACTTGGAGCTCTGAATGGTTCAGTGACAAGAACCGCTAATTAATGACAGTGATGTTAACACACTTGCTAGATGAAGGCTCATGGAGCCCAGCACAGAGCTCCAGTGCACAGTGTACTTTCGTGCCGTTCTAACATAGCAAATGTAATATGTGGAGTCCACGGACATTTGTGAAGAAATGGGGTGCAGAAATCACCAGCGTAAGAGGAGTATTAAACCTCAAGGATGAGTAGCTAGCTCTTGTGGAGCCCTTATGGTAAGCCAGGGACTAGACAATTTGGGGTTAAGATTGCTTTTTCTGATTCACTTTCTGTCAAGTATTACTGGCCTTTTTCTGAAGAAGCAGCAGTTAATCTTTAATGCTCAGCATTTCCTTATTCTGAACTGTGGTAATTAAATCTCTCCCGTAGTACCTAGTAATTTTCTCTGGATTGTGCCTCTGGCTATGTTTCTGAATAGCTGACATGTTGGCCAGAGTTAGGTCAGCTTTTGGCCAGATACTGAATCATTTTTATCTGATGATTTTAACAGTTTTGGTAATTCTTCAAAGCTATATTGAAACGTGGCTTGTTCAGTTGTTTAACATCAGGTGGAGTAAGGTAGCAAGAGTTTGAAATTTTGAATGAAGAAAGATGAAAGTTTATGTTCAGTCCTGGCAACCTGGATTATAAAAAGACTCTGCAAGACTTATTTACAGTTACTTTTAATTTAATGATAATTATAATTTAAAAAATTGTTGCTGTGGCTTACTCTGCATCACTTCATGTGCGCATAACAGGCATTTGTGACAGGAAGGAGCCTGGACTGGTGCTTCCTTTCCTGTTCCTCATCTGGGCTGTCCCAGCCTTCCATGCCCACTGCCCTGTGTGCTTTAGCTTGGGTGTGGGAAAACAGAGAGTCAGGGCTTTATTCTACCAGATAATTTGCTTGGCAAAGTTAGTTAACTCCAACTGCCAGTCAACCTCACCTTACTTTGCTGTTTTCCTTAACCCAGGGGTGGATCAAGCTTTGCCTCCAGAGCGCCGGGCTCCGGTTACTCCTTCCTCTGCCTCTCGCTATCACCGCCGAAGGTCCTCAGGGTCACGAGATGAGCGCTATCGGTCGGGTAAGCTCAATGTATTACAGTTACTACATATTGCCAGATGTAATGTGGGTGGTGGTGAAACGCATGAGTGGACACGTCTGCAGAAACTGTGTGAATGCACAGCAGTGTATTTGGGTGTTTGTGGTTGGTTGTGATATGCAGATGACCTCTTACCTCAGCCATAGATACACCCTCCAGGGCACACAATAAAATTCAGTAAAAAGTAACTCTTTTAATATTTTTAAGATAGTGTCCATTATTTAGAATGTTACAATAATTTAAAATGTAGTAACCTTTTGTAAGCCAAATTTTGCTCATTTTTTAGGTGTTAGAAAATTTAACACTGGTTTAAAAAATCTTGGTTTTACTTTTCCTATCTTGGTTGCTAGTATTTTTTCCTTCTCTTTTAACCTCAGTGTTTTTTCAAGTAGAGTTTTCAAAAAAGAGATAAAATTCTTAATAATTTGTATGTTGTTTATTTCCTTTGCGTTTTATGACACTGCGTATATAAGAATGCTGTCTTCATAATTCTGCTTTATAGCAGTCATCTGGGCTTGACAGGCTTAAATTTCTCCCATTAATTTAGCATCAGGGAAGTTGTATTGTGATTAATGTTTAACTTTTTGAGTATTTTTTCCTCCACCATCTGGATTCCAGTTGTTTCCTACTGATTCCCTAACTATAATTTTTTTTTAAAGAAAATTATCAGTAAGTGTTGTTGCTGGGACACCAGTTCAGGATACATGTGGATTGCTGATGATGACAATCCAAACTATAACATTTATATATCACTTTATATTTTCAAGTACTTGCAATGGTGTTACCTCAGTTGGTTTTTATAACAGAAAGGTGACATACATATGGCTGTTTCATGCTGCAGAAGAGGAAGCTGAGACTGCAAAAAGTGAAGTAGCTCAGACACTTCACATGGAGGCAGGTGGATCAACCCTGTGACCCTCTCAGTGTTGTGAGTCTTTCCCTTACTGGGGACTTGAAGGATAAGCTGCCACCCTTCCTACCAAGCTCAGGAGCTGCGTGCTTGACTTCCTGGCCCAGCTCTCCTTTCTAGATGGGAAGATGGCATAAGACAGACTTTATGGCGTCAGGAATCTTTATGTGCAGAAGCAAGAAGAATGGACTGGAGAAACTAGGAAGAAGGCCAGTGCAGCTTCACTGCTGCGCCTTCTGTCTTCTTGGCTGTCTCAGGCCTGATGCCTGGGACAATGTGTGGGGGTGGAATGAAGACGGGTTTGTAACCAAGTTTACATTCTGTGTTTTCACAGGTAGTTTTATCCTCACACATACCAAGAGCTTGTCTTACGTTATTCAGGCATCTCAGAGGCCCCTTTCAGATTAATTAGAAGGGTAGCACATACATACGTGTTGTCAACTTGCTGTGGAATGCTTAAGATTTACTCCCTTGTCATGATTGTGTTGTGCATTTTATATATCATGCACACACATGTAGATACATGTACATAGTCACATATATGGGAGACATGCAGGTGGAGACCCACATGTACACATACACAGACATATGTGTAGGCATGTGCATAGACAGACAGTAGACAAGTGCTCACTCTCATCCATATCTTTTGGCACTTGGACTTTATCCTGAAGATGATAGGGTTCTATTCAAAGGTTTTAAGTGAGTCACAATTGGAGCAGGTTGGGGTTTGCAGATGACTTTGGTAGCACTGTGGAATAAGAGTTAGAAGGGAGGATCTGGAAGCCCCTGGATACCTGAGGTGTTTGTACAGGATATGAATCAGTGCCAGTGAGACATGAGATGTGGTGAGTTAAGGTAGGGGTGTGTGAGACAGGGGGTTTTGGTGACCCTGAGATGTCTAGGTTGTACAGCTGTATAGATGATCCTCTCTGGGTCTGCCATTCCAGAATTCAGTTTCCCATTTGTAGGTTAAAGGTGGTGGAATTTGCTCCAGCTATTTACTTACTGTGTAGAGAATACATGAAAAATAGTCCAGGTATTCCTTCTATTATCATGTAAGATGTGAAAAATATTATTCCATATATAGTTAAAAAATTTGTTTTTAATTTACACTCTTAATTTTGAATAAATAATGACTGCTTAGTTTTAAGGAGCAGACATATGCAGAGGATCTTTCCATGTGGTTTTGAAAGCTCAGCTGGGTTCTCATTTTCTTTAACTGACTCAGTGCCACCATCATATGGGATGACATCCACCCTAGAGGAAAGCTAAGGAGGGCCTTTGGGGCATCCCTGGGCTCATTTGATAGTCTGCTTTGCTATGTCATTATCTGCTGTTTCCTGGTTTTAAAATACTCTAATTAGTTTTCTTAATTTAGGCATTTCAATGCTAAGTTACTTTCTTTTAGAGTTTATGCTCATATATTGTTTTTTTAAAGTGG
This sequence comes from Capricornis sumatraensis, assembly GCF_032405125.1. Classification (NCBI taxonomy): domain Eukaryota; kingdom Metazoa; phylum Chordata; class Mammalia; order Artiodactyla; family Bovidae; genus Capricornis; species Capricornis sumatraensis. The sequence continues at coordinate 49,749,203 of NC_091083.1, forward strand.
TATAAAATCTTAGAAGCTTGTTTTAATCTGTTTTGAGTGTACATGTTTCAGGATTTTATTTTCTCCTGTACCAGCACAGAAGATAAAGGACATTTAAGAGAAAAGGTTTTGTGACTCTCAGAATATTTTGCTTTCTGAAATTCTTTGACCACTAGCATTAGAGTTACTTTAGTTGTTTCAATGACCAAATTTATCAGCCAAGAGGTAATTCTGTTATCCTTTAGACAGTTGACCTAATTAACACTCAGTGTGGTCAACCATATAGCCACAGACTTAATATCTCTTGGCTATATATTTTCATTTCTAAACCCATTGCCTTACATGGTAATGAACTCCTACTGGAATTCTTTATAGAGTAATGTGTACCTCTCTTTTTAAATAATTTCCTTTGGGAACTAAAATTTGATTTGGAAAGTGAATGAATAAATAGGCATTTACCAGGTACCTAGAAAACATCTACCTTTTGTGCTCATTCCAGCTCGAATGTCATGGAGTGCTGTCTTCCTCCAGGAGGAAGAGCTCAGAGGCCAGGGAGCTGTGGGGGTGATTCAAGACCCTTTCAGGAAGGTCTTTGAGGACAAGCCATTTCCAGGATAATGCTAACACATTACTTGCCTCTTTTAGTCTCATTCTTTTGTGAATGTACAGTGGGTTTTTCCAGAGGCTGCGTGACATGATGATGTTATCATTCTTATAGCCAGTAGAATCCGTGATTATGAAGTCATGTATTTTTAAAAGTTTTTCAGTTTCCTTTCTAATTCAGTAAATATCAAAGCATTAATCCTATAAGTAAAACTTTAAAGTTTTTCATCAATTTTGGGGTCTAAATCAAAAAATAACATTTTCTTACTTAAAAGGCTTAAATCAGACTGCATACTCCACTTAGCATTCCTAGACAGCGTTACAAGCTGTCTCTGTAAAGCTGAATCATCCAGCATGATGGTCAATATGCACAAGAGAAATTTTATATTTAAATTAATGAAATTAAATAAGATTTGAAATTCTGTTTCTGTGCTTTTTTTTACTAGCCATGTTTTAAGATAAGTGACTACTATACTGGGCAGTGCAGATATGGAAAATCACCACCACAACAGAAAGTTGTCTTTCATAGTGCTGTGCTAGGTTGTGCCGAAGGTTGTGTAAATATGGAGGAGAAGGCAGAAGATGTAGCTGAAGACAGTTTTTAAAGATCTGCTTGTCGAAAACTAATAAAGCTTGATATTAATGCCTAGTCATTTAACAGAAAAAAAACACAGAGTTGGATTTCAGAAATATGTATAGGTAGTTGGGTTGAGGTAGGTTTCTGGTTGAAGCAGGGACGTGTTAAGAGGATTTGTATTTCAGGTAAAAAAAAAAAAAAAGTGATTAATCAATTTATGGAATACACCAAAACAGTACTTAGACATTGATACAGTAGTTACCAAAAAATACTTATATTGGGTAGGAAAAGATCCTGGAAATTAAGGATTTAACTTAAGAAGCCAGAAAAGAGAAACTGAATGAGTTTACAAAAAGAAGAAATGAGAAAATAATGAGAAAAAAATTGGAATAGAGGATGCAGATTTGGTTTCCACTTGGGCATGTGGTGGAAGCACAGAAATCCTCATACACATCCTTACACAAGAAAAGGCTTCAGTTCAGTGCAGTCCCTCAGTCGTGTCTGACTCTTTGAGACCCTGTGGACTGCAGCACACCAGGCCTGCCTGTCCATCACCAACTCCCAGAGCTTGCTCAAACTCATGTCCATCTAGTCAGTGATACCATCCAACTATCTCATCCTCGTCATCCCCTTCTTCTCCTGCCTTCAGTCTTTCCCAACATCAGGGTCTTTTCCCATGAGTCTGTTCTTCACATCAGGTGGCCAAAGTATTTGAGTTTCAACTTCAGCATCAGTCCTTCCAGCAAATATTCAGGACTGATTTCCTTTAGGGCTAACTGGTTGGATCTCCTTGCATTCCAAGGGACTCTCAAGAGTCTTCTCCAACATCACAGTTCAAAAGCATCAATTCTTCTGCTCTTTATAGTCCAACTCTCACATCCATACATGACTACTGGGAAAGCCATAGCTTTGAATAGATGGACCTTTGTTGGTAAAGTAGTGTCTCTGCTTTTTAATATGCTGTCTAGATTGGTCATAGCTTTTCTCTCAAGGAGCAAGCATCTTTTAATTTCATGGCTGCAGTCACCATCTGCAGTGATTTTGGAGCCCAAGAAAATAAAGTCTCACTGTTTCCAGTGCTACCCCATCTATTTGCCATGAAATGATGGGACCGGATGCCATGATCTTAGTTTTCTGAATGTTGAGTTTTAAGCCAACTTTTCACTGTCCTCTTTCACTTTCATCAAGAGGCTCTTTAGTTCTTCTTCACTTTCTGCCATAAGGGTGGTGTCATCTGCAAATCTGAGGTTATTGATATTTCTCCCAGAAATCTTGATTCCAGCTTGTGTTTCATCCAGCCTGGCATTTGTCCTGACGTACTCTGCATATAAATTAAATAAGCAGGATGACAATACATTTTTCCCGATTTGGAACCAGTCTGTTGTTCCATGTCAAGTTCTAACTGTTATTTCTTGACCTGCCAGCAACGCTTCTTTGAGGCATTAAAGAACTGAGGTCGTCAGGCAAACTGCTGACCCCAGGATTGGGCGTGGATAATGGAAACTCTGAAAGACTAGACACATTTCTAGAATTCAGAAACACTGTAGCAGAAATGAAGAATTAACTCATTGATAGACTAAAGGTGGATAGGTCAGAAACTCAGGTCTGCATAAAGAAAGGAAGAATGCTAGAGAAGGAATAGATGAAGATAAAATCCTTAGTTTTTCTTATTCTTAATGGTAAAGAACCCTCCTGCCAGTGCTGGAGTCTTAAGAGATGTGAGTTCAATCCCTGGGTCGGGAAGATCTCCTGGAGAAGGGCATGGCAACCTTCTCCAGTATTCTTGCCTGGAGAATCCATGGACAGAGGAGCCTGGTGGTCTGTGGTCCATAGGATTGCAATGAGTCAGACACAACTGAAGTGACTAACACACACAATTAATCTTACAGATAAACATTTGGGTGATGATAGCATATTAATTCGGACATGACTGAAGTGACTTAGCAGCAGCAGTAGCATATTAATTAGTGAATGAATGAAAACAATGTTACAGGAGAGAGGAACTAGAAATACTCTGTTGTAAGGTATTCATACCACCCTAGAGTTACAGTGTTATTTGAAAGTGAACTCAGATTAATTGTGAAATATATATTATGAACTCAAGGGCAACCACTGAAAGCAGTTTAAACATGAAGCATAATTGATAGGCCAGAAGAGAAGAAGAATGGGATCTTATAAAATACTTAGTTAAAGCTAGAAAAGGCAGGAAAAGAGTGGAAGACAAATAAAGAACAAATGCAACAAACAGAAAACAGTAACAAACATGGTAAATAGTAATCCAGGTATATCAATAATAACTTTGTTAGTAAGTGGTCTAAGTACACCAGATAGAAGGTGGAGACTGTCAAGAGTGGGTAAGAAGCAGAACCCACTTATATTGTCTATTTGAGAAATCCACTTGAAATAGAAAGACACAGATGTAGAAAGATAACAGTGCAGACACTAATCCAGAAGCATGAGTAACTATATTAATTTCACGTAGAGCAGACTTCAGAGCAAGGAAAATTATCAGAGAAAAGAGCATTGCATAATTGTAAAGGGGTCATAATCCTTAATGTGTACATGCCCAACAACAAAATATGAAAAAACATGTGAGATAAGAACCAGTAAAACAAGAATAAATGGACAAAGACTTTTAACATCTCTGTATTGATAACTGACAGATCCAGCAGGCAGAAAGTCAGTAAGGGCATCAGTCAACTGGATTTAATTGACATCCAATAGTAACAGAATACACGTTTTCATGCTGGATACCCCAAGATAGACTATATTCTGGGCCTTAAAACACCTTATAACACTGAAAGTGGTAGAAATCAAAGTATACTCTCAGACCACAATGGAATTAAACTGGAAATCAGTAATATAACTGGGAAATCCCCACATACTTTGAGGTTAAACTGCACACTGCTAAATAACATTTGGGTCAAAGAAGAAGTCTAAGAAGTTTTAAAATATTTTGAATTGAAGAGAAAATGAAAATACAGAGGGTCAAAATTAGTGGAATGTAACAAAAGCATTGCTTAGAGGAAGACGTACAGCATTGAATGGTATAGTTGAAAAGCTTCAAGATGCATTAAGAAGCCAGGAAAAGTAGGGAAAGTAAATTAAAAGAGGAAAATAAATAAAATGAGAAACAATGAAATTGAAAACAAAGCAATAGAGAAAATCAAGCCTAAATCCTATTTTTTAAAAAGAGCATTAAAACTGATACTCTAGGCAGGTTAAGAAAAAAATAGAAAACACACAAGTTACTAAATCAGAAATGAAAAAATTAACATTACTATTAATCCCATAGACAATAAAAGAATATTAAGGGGATATTACAAACAACTCTGTGAATACAGATACAAAAACCTAGATGAAAATGATCCATTCCTTGAAAGACACAATCTGCCAAAACTCACCCAAGAAGAAAGAGGCCATCTAAATAGGCCTATGTCTGTTAACAACACTGAAACGATTATAGCCTTCCAAAGCACCAGGCCCAGATAGGTTCACTGCTGAGTCTATCAGAAATTTATGGAAGAAGTTGTACCTGTGTCCTGTATTCTCTTTGTGCAGATAAAAGCAGAGGGGCTACTTCCTAATTTATTCTATGTGGCAAGCATTAACCTAATACAAAAACTAAACAAAGATATTACAAGAAAGGAAATGTACAGACTAGTATCTCTCATGAACATAGGTGCAAAATTCCTCAACAAAATATTAGCCAATCAAATCCAAAAACAGAAACTATTACACAACACAACCAAGTGGGATTTATTCCAGGTATACAAAGCTGGGTTAACAATGGAAAATCAGTTAATGTAATCTATAGTATCAACAGGCTAAAGAAAGAAAAAGACCTGTCAATAGATGCAGAGAAAGCATTTCACAAAATCCAGTACCCCTTTATGACAGAAATTCTTGACAATCTAGGAGTAGGGGAGAACATCCTCAATTTGATGAAGAATATGAAAAAAAATACAGTTAATATTTAGTGGTGAGACTTCCCACTAAGATCAACAATGTGGTAAAAATGTCCCATCATCATTACTTTTCAACATCATACTGAAAGTCTTAGCTAATGCAATAGGTTAAGTAAAGGAAATTAAAAGTATACATGTTTGGAGTGATGTGATTGTTTATGTAGAAAGCCCTAAAGAATCAAGAAAAAAATTGAAAACTCATAAGTGATTATAGCAAGGTTGTAGAATATAAGGTTAATATAAAAAAAAGCCACTTACATACCAGCTAATAAACAATTGGAATTTGAAATTAGAAATAAAGATCATTAAACTATAATTTAAAAGGCTACATGCACCCCTGTGTTCATAGCAGCACCTTAACTAAGAACCAAAGTTACCTCCATCAGTAGAGGACAGACTTATGTGAAGTCCCCACTAAAATGCATGGTCTGCATCTAGTCATGAGGAAATATCAGAAAACCCAGGCTGAAGACAATCTACAAAATAACTGGCCTGTATCCTTTAAAGTCCTAAAAGAAATCAGTCCTGAATATTCATTGGAAGGACTGATGTTGAAGCTCAAACTCCAATACTTTGGCCATCTAATGTGAAGAACTGACTCAGTGGAAAAGACTCCCATGCTGGGAAAGGTTAAAGGCAGGAAGAGAAGGGGCCGACAGAGGATGAGATGGTTGGATGGCATTACTGACTCAATGGACATGAGTTTGACCAAGCTCCGGGAGTTGGTGATGGACAAGGAAGCCTGGTATACTGCAGTCCATGGTGTTGCAAAGAGTCGGACACAACTGAGTGACTGAATTGACTGATCCTTTAAAATGTCCAGTTTCATGGAATGCAGAAGCTGGGAAACTGGTCCAAATCTACAAGGGCAAAGAAAATCTAATAAATATGTGCACCCATGGTCCTGGATTGAATCACAGACTAGAAAGACAGAATAACTGCAAAGGAAGTTACTGGGACAATTGGTACCATTTGAACTTGCAGTTTGAATTAGATGATGGTAGTGTATCATTGGATTACCTGGGTAGCACTAGTGGTAAAGAACCCACCTGTCAATGCAGGTAGGCGTAAGAGACATAGGTTTGTTTGCTGGAAGAGCCCTTGGAGGAGGGCACATCAACCCACTCCAGTATTCCTGCCTGGAGTGTCCCATGGACAGAGGAGCCTGGCAGACTGCAGTCCATAGGGTTGCAGAGAGTCAGACACAACTGAAGCAACTTAGCACACACACAAAGGCTATCATTGTTACATTTCCCAATTTTGAGAATTCACATTATGTAAGAGAATATCTTTGTTTATAGGAAATATGTTGAAATATTTAGGTATAGAAAAATATGGTAGCTGCAGTTTATTTTCACATAATTAGGGAAAAAACTCATGTAAAGAAAGCAGTGGGGTCAAATATAAATGGTGAGTTTGTGTAAAAGTTATACCAGAGTTCTCTGTACTATCCTAGCAGATTATTTTCTGTAAATTTGAAATTACATCCAAAAACTTAAGAAGGAGAAATATATAAAGCAAAGTGTTTAATGTGTGGAGAACCAGTGTTCTCATTAATGAGCTCTTTAGTTTTGTTCAGTAATGTAAATTCAAGTCATTCAGTCACCAGTTTTCAATCTAGGAGTTTTAAGAGAGACCAGAAACTGGGTTTTTGTCTTAAAGTACTTTGAATTTAGATGAGGAGAGAAGAGCAGTGCACACACAGTCTGAACAAAAAATAATAAAGTCATTGTGTTTGATATGTGATGTGGTCTAGAACAATTATTGGCAAATATTTTCTGTAAAGGGCCAGATAGCAAATATTTCTAGCTTTCTAGGCCATTATGGTATCTGTCACAACTGCTCAGCCCTGCTTTACAGTATGGAAGCAGCCATAGATGACACACACAGAAATGATGCCTCGCTTTTCTACTGAAACATTATTACCAGGAGAATGCAGGCTGCATCTGGCCTGAGGGCTGGTCTGTGTTTGACCTGACTCTCAAATGTTAACACGGTGGGGTTTCTTAGGAGCAGTTACAGAACAGTGTGGTTGGTTAGTGGTGAAGATGTGAGCCCTGGAGGTGCTCATACCTGGTTCATACCTAGTCATTGCCACTGACAAGTTACACTGGGAGGGCTTTACACCTTTGCTTTCTTGTTTGTGAAATGGGAATAACAAGAGCCTCCTCCATAGAACGTGTGGAAGTTGGTGAGTGTAGTCATACTCCCTGACTGCTGCCTTCTGGCCGCTTTCCTGGCTCCTCTCTCATTCTCTAGATGGCTCCTTCCCAGCAGCCAGGATGATCCCTCATCCTCTCTTACTCCTCAAGCCCATGCTTCCCTGTCAGACTTAGAACCACTCCTGCCAAGCCCTCATCCTGGTGGGTCCCTTGGCTGGTGCTGTATGTGTCTTGCGGGCACCACCCTCCTGCACAGTGCAGGGCCTTTGAGTTAATTTTTCCCTGTCTTGGAGTTTCTCATCTTACTATTCAGATTTCCCAGTAAGAGATCTCTTCTCTGGCTTCACAATTAAGTAGCCATTCAGTCTTTTTATCTGATTTCCATTCCTATCCCATATGATAGTCTCTTGTCTGTCTTTGGCCCTTTAGAAAGTGACCTACATGACAGGTAGTACCTTGTCCAACTGATTCTCCACACCCAGTCCTGAGGCCACTACCTTAAAATAGATGGGTGGAGTTAATGTAATGGGTTAATATGAAAAGATTACCCAATATAAGGACTGCCCCATAACTGATGTTTAAACTGTTAGCTAAAGTCATTACTGTACAGCCTATAAGGTGTACATACTTCCCTTAACAGACATGGAAATGAATTATGAAGCTGGAAAATGTGACCCATGAAGAAATATTTGAAGATCAAGGACTAAAGAAAAAAAAACACCACAGAGATTTATATCTAGTATCTGATCATACAGATTCCAGGGTAATAAAATAAATAGTTAAAAGTCTGCAAATGAATTTGAATGCCTTTTTCCTGGAGCTTTCAAACTGTCAGGCATATATTTACTTTCCTTCCTTCCCTACTCATCCATTTGTGACAGTGTCTGTAGGAAGATAGACTCTGTCACAGGAACAGAAACAAGGCAGAGAAGCTTGGGGCCTTGGGGCCTTGGGGCCGTCACCAAACAATGGAGTGATTGAGCTCCCGCTTTGTTTCAGACGTCCATACAGAAGCTGTCCAGGCTGCGCTCGCTAAACACAAAGAAAGGAAGATGGCAGTGCCTATGCCTTCCAAACGCAGGTCCTTGGTTGTGCAGACCTCGATGGACGCCTACACACCCCCAGGTGAGCAGCAGGCCCTGTTGGCTTCAGAGAGGGATGAGCATGCCTTAGAATTAGGTTAGTGCCAGCAACTGCAGTCTCTTTAGCTTTCAGAATCATGGTGCTATAATTCAGGTTTTTGAGAATCAGAAGTCCAGAAACAGTGTATATGCTCTAAATTAAACTTGGAAGGAAAATTGGCATGATTATGTATGCATTGTAATGTCTATATAAATATGCATTTTAAGATTTTAGACTCATAAATATGATACAGACTTTTGTTAAAGTCGTATAAAATTTAATTCTTCACACAGCAAGAGAAGTTGGATTTCTTCTCTGCTTAGACTGGTGTATGAATATTCTCAAGTCTTCAAGCTATCAGTAGGTTGTAATGTTCTGTTAAGAAATTGAATGAATTGAAAATTTTAGGCAGTTACTTCCCTGGTAGCTCAGTTGGTAAAGAATCTGCATGCAATGCAGGAGACGCTGGTTCGAGCCCTGGGTTGGGAGGATCCCCTGGAGAAGGAAAAGGCTACCCACTCCAGTATTCTGGCCTGGAGAATTCCATGGATTGTCTAGTCCATGGGGTCGCAGAGTCAGACACAACTGAGCGACTTTCACTTTCAGGCAGTTACTTAAATCTGGTGACATCAGTTTTTGCTGTAAAGTGCAGATAGTAGTTTTGGGTATCACAGTTGCTTGCTTTGCCATCGAGTTACTAAAGCTGCCAATGGCAGCATATCAGTGAGAGATGTAGCTCTGTGCCAATAAAACTTTGTCATGAAAATAGGCAGAGAGTTTGGTCCACAGGTCTGTCCACCCCTGATGTACATGGTTGAAGGTAATATCCCATTTATATTTCTGCTTTTGTTTAATCTTGAATTTTATGTAACTACCTTATTTCTCTACTTAACTCTGTACAAATAATTATAATCTATATCATGTGGTGCTAGTGGTAAAGAACCCGCCTGCCAATGCAGGAGACACAAGAGACATGGGTTCAATCCCTGTGTTGGGAAGATCCCCTGGAGGAGGGCATGGCAACCTACTCCAGTGTTCTTGTGGCGAATCCCATGAACAGAGGAGCCTGGAGAGCTACAGTCCATAGGGTTGCAAAGAGTCGGTCACGGTTGAAGCGACTTAGCACTCACATAGGCACGCACATGTTATTATCTTCAAAACTGAAGTGAAGCACAAAATTAAATGTCCAGGTATCTGTTAGAAGCACAAGCCTAATTTACTTGATTTTGTATGTATGTGTATATGCGTTTCTTGTTCCAGCATTATTCATGGCGTGGTTGCCACTCTGTCTTTTCTGCAGACCTAAGTTACCTTGCACACCCCTTTGTTCACAAGAGAAATTTAAGGTGGAATAAGAATAGTTGAATATATAAAGCACTTTTTGGAGTCTCATAAAGTTTAGTCCTGAGTGTTTGCAAGCAGTGAGGGTAACAGAAGCACATACTTCAACTTAGGGGTGTGATCAGGTATGTCCGGTACTAATTCAGACCACTCTTCAACTTCTCATGCCTTCAAAAGTGAAAGTTCTGAACTTTGTAAGACAAAATTTAAATATAAAACTTAGTTGTTTTGTGTTGTCTTAAAAGATAATACAAAAAATGTTCTTAAAAATAGAATTTTCTAATAGGAAAGGGAGTCCTTTTTGCTGATTTCCTTACATTCCTTCATTTCTTAATTCTGAGCCATAACATGTAATTTGAACTGTTCTTAAATCAGCATGGGATTCACTGATGGCTCAGATGGCTAAGAATCTGCCTACAATGCAGGAGACCGGGTTCAGTCCCTGAGTCGGAAAGATCTCCTGGAGAAGGGAATGGCAACTCACTGCGGTATTCATTCTTGCCTGGAGAATTCATGAACAAAGGATCCTGGTGGGCTACAGTCCATGGGGTTGCAAAGAGTCAGACACAACCATAATTAGTATACTTAATCCTATTTGTTTAGTTTGTGGTTATAATTTGCCAAAATACGAATGTGAAAATTTTAATTTTGTATGTGTATAACAAACAGAATGGACTTACATGGATAAAAAACCCACTTCAAATATATTTTAACCAAATCTTTGCAACTAGACAATATTCAGGGAGTTGGACAGTTTTCTGAGCCACTTTTTATGGGAAATACTGAGTCTGAAGTACAAAGTGCCGTGTGATTTATTTGTGTGTGTGCTTTTCTTTATGTTGACTCTGTCCTCTGGGGTGTTACTGTGTCTTTCATGATGAGAGACAGAACTTTCAGAAGAACAAATCCTGTACAAATGTCTGCAAAATATAAAAGAACATTATTGGAAATGTCATTTTTGGTGCATTTAATTGTTTGGTTAGCATTTTCAGGTATACTGTATAATACATCTTATAAACTGTCATTTAGTCTTGAGATAGTTTTGTACAATCATAAATGCCAACACTATCATTATAAATTTTTTTATTCACAACCTGCCACACTCACACACAACTTAAAATAGCACATGGCTCAGAGAAATACTTTGAATAAAGAAGGGCTACAGAGCATCACACTTTGAACACTTTAAAGTTTAGTGTCTTGGAAAACGCCACCATGGCCTTCTTGCTTGGTGTCTGAGTGCACAGAAAAACATCTGGTTATTCCCCAGCGTCTTGAGTGGAGGACAGGTGAGGATGTCTTTGTCTGAGTTTGGAATGTCAAGAAGACTCCAGCATATATATGTAAGGTAAGGTGCTTTGGATGAAGACCTCACTATACTGAAAAATAATTTGTCATCTGAAAAGCTTGTGACTTTTCAAGAGTGTTCAAAGGTCATTTACCAATTAGTGTGTGAGGTGGGTCTGTGTTTGGAGAGGGCCTGGGCCTGGGAGTGCTGCTTGCCCCAGTCGCAGCTAACCGCCTCTGTCCCACAGATACCTCCTCTGGCTCAGAAGACGAAGGCTCGGTGCAGGGCGACTCACAGGGCACCCCCACGTCCAGCCAGGGCAGCATCAACATGGAGCACTGGATCAGCCAGGCCATCCACGGCTCCACAACCTCCACCACCTCGTCGTCTTCCACCCAGAGTGGGGGGAGCGGCGCCGCCCACAGGCTGGCCGACGTCCTGGCTCAGACGCACATAGGTGAGTGCCCTGCGGCAGCTGGCTGCACTGTTCTCCCCGTCCGTGCACTGGAGTGGCTGTTGAGTGTCCCTACCCTGTTTAGTTTGCATTTTCCCTGTCTGTGCATCGTGGCCTCAGAGCTCACTTGAGGGACAGGTCAGGCCCTGTTTCCGCTCCTGGGCTGCTTTGCTGAGTTGGCTTTACTGTTCAGTGAAACCCTTGGTTTTTTCTATTTTTTATATCCTAGACGTCTTCTACAACTATAACTTAGGAGTTTCCTGCTCGTAGAGGAGTGCATTCTTGTTCATTAGGGAAACATGCAGCCATATCTGGTTACACATTTTCTTCTCCTCATGCTATAATGCACTCCTAAGTAACATTTTAATCATGCTAACAAGAGGCACTTGAGAGTGAGTTTGCCCTTACTTTGGAAAGGGGAGGCTTTCATCACTGCGGCTTTCATCACTATAGCAGTTTTCTGCTATAGGCATTCAGATTTCTGGGGTGGTTCCCAGAATGTATGTTAGGTTACAAGAAGTGGGATCCTTTGTATTTAAAAAAGCACAAAGTTAGGAAGCATTGGCAAGGTGTTTGAAAACTGTGTTAAAAAAGGAGATTAAGTAAGAGTTGTTAGAGGAAAAGAGTGTATTGAATGAGCAGTGGGGCTCCGTGAACCTGGAGTACCTGAGGGTCATGTGTCGCTGCCTCTACCCTCACCTGACACTCACTGTGCCACATTCATCTGGTGTATGAGCTCCAGATCTGTTCTCGTCCATTTCCAGCTGTGGATTGAGATTTTTAAATACTGAAATAATATTAATATTCATAAAAATAAATCACTTGCTTTGAACTTGGTGCCAAGATGGTTCAGTATGTTCTCCATTCAAATGATGTAGAGTAGGGTCAGCCACGTCCAGGGACACCAGTGCAGTGGTTGAGCACTGAGCACAGGGCAGGTGCATCTAGCCTCATATCCAAAAAATCCCCATTTAGAAAATAGGCTAGTGAAATGAATGAATTCGATATTCTGCCACCTTCTCAGATTCACACAGTATTTTTTTTTCTAGATTACTGTCTCCATGACAGAATCAGAGGAGTTCTACACTGACTTCTAGGACTTGGCCCCAGTGGCGCTTGCTCAGCATGTAGCTGAGGTTAAAAGCCGCAGCCTTTCCAGAATCAGCAGTGAGGCCGATTGTCTCCCAGCGGGACACAGGGAGGGCTGGCTTCCTCAGCAGTCACTGTTGGCCTGCTCTAGTTTGTTAGTGGAAAGAAGAGGAATGATCTGTCCTTCCTTTTCCACCTTTCCATTGTGAATAAAAAGGGGAAAATAGGAAAATTCTTCAGTTTTTAAAGTAATGCTTACCTGCAAAGTGGCATTATTAAAATTGACTTTAAAACATTTTTGATAGCATATGTTGGTTACTGTGTACTGAGAAACTCTATTTGAAATCAGAGAAACTTGTGACCATTAGATGTTTTTGAACACTAAAAGTTTTTCCCGAGTGTTTAGGAACCTGAGACAGTCCCTCGATACTGTCAGTGTGCTTTATCCAGCAGCCACATGCGCAGGTGGGGCATGAAGCTCCTTCTACCTCTGCCCCTCACTCTGACCTTGGGAATGTGTGTTTCCTGATTCAGTTCACTTTTAAGGAAATATCAGCAATCTTACCAAGAGAAATACATAATTTTGGACATATTACTCCCTGCATTTGTTTCTCACTGTATGAACTTACACACGGAATATTGGAGGTAATTATAGCACAGATAATTAAACCTACCCAGACTATAAAAGGTTGCATTACTCATGTGTGTTAAGTCTCAGTGTAACTAAAAGAGAGCTTCTGTGTATGTGACATTTCACTAATTTCTAATTTGGCACAAAGATAAGTTCCTAGAATATCTAGGAATTTTCTATAAATGCAAAACAAATTTTGTTGAAAAAAAGCAGTGGCAAAATAATAAGAAAAGGAGAATTAAGATTTTTTTATCCCTGTGACAAAAGCCAAAGAAGTCAAAATTCAGAATTGACAGTATTTGACCTTTTGTTGAGGCCATCAAAAGCCTGCAAAATAAGAAATGTGTACGTGTGTGTTTTAAGGAATGTAGGGTCAAATAAAGCACTGTTTGGCACCTTGGGTGCAAAGAGGAATGCCCCCTCGAGGTGAGGCACTTGGACAGGGTCTGTGGAAATGTCTCTGGCAGTGGGCAGAGGGAAAATGAGTGGTTAGAGACCACCAAGTGACAGACGAGCGAGTGGTACTTCTGCACTGTTGTTTAGAAGGAAATCCTGCATCCTTGATGTCCATCCTGATGCACAGTGGCACCACTCACCCCCTGTCAGACTGGCTTAGTGGATGACGTGGTCCTCATCCAGGGAGTCTTTCTTCTTGTGGCTCTGCTAGATGGTATTCAGATTTGAGCACTGACAGTGAGGGCTCGAGGCATCCCTGTCACAAGATGCTAATGCCTGAGGTGTGCACGTTTGTGACTCAGGAAGATGGATGCACCATGCAATGGCCTCTGCAACCTAGACAGAACAGGGCCTCCACATTGTCAAGAGAGAAAAACAGAAAGTGTTTACAGAACCTTTGTGCATGCCATGTTCCTGAGACAATTGGCAGAGGATTAGCACCTCTAAAATACTTGATCAAAAGTCAAGGAACATAATTTAGAGTAACCAGAAGAATTAAAGCAACACTTGAAACTTCAAGAAGCATATTTATAAAAAGGCACTGGAGTAAAATATTATAGGAATTAGCTACATGGAAATAGAGAAGGTAAAGAGAAACTATTAATACATTTCTAGATTAAGAAATAAGAACAAAGCAGAATAGATAACGTTGTACATTCAGCATCAAAATTTGTGTAGTCAGGAAATTAAAGAGACTTCTTCATGAGCTACAGATGTATAGGTAAGGTGTGTGTCATCTTTTGTGACTGATGCATTTGAGATGTTGTCTCATAGAGGTTTCATCTGCACGTGTTGGGGGTATATTGTCATTAGCCATATATTCATAGAAGTAATTGCATTTCCAGAGTATCATAGAGTTTATCAGCATGAATGCTGCTGTATGTATCAGCAAGGAAATTCTCATCAGGTTTCCTGCATCAATCCTGCTAAGCAGGTAGACGTGCCTCCATGTGCTTGATGTATAATTAGCCTGGAGCCTGGCATTTGTTCAGGATCTAGATTCTGGTTTTCTAGGGAATTTGCTCAGAGGGCTGAATGTAATAAATAACCATAATTTATTTATGTATAATCATCCATAGTATCAGTTCTCTCATAATCTCTTTACTGATACTTTTCAGACAATTACAATCTTGAAATACTAACTACACACCAAGGATGGTGGTATTAGCAAAGCCTGCATCACTGGGGCTGGGGTTTCTCTGAAACATTCTTGCCTCCCTTCCTGGCCAGGGTGTCCCCAGAAGCTGGAGTTTCCTGATTCAGAGGCAGTGTCCGCCTGTTTTTCCAGGAAAGGTCCAGAGAGTGGGTGTCAGGCTTTGTGGGCCACACAGTCCCTGCTGCTGTTCCTCAGTGCCCTGGCTCAAGAGCAACAGGCCGTGCGTGAACAGCAGGCATGGCTGTGCACCAGCAAGACTTCATTTATAAACACAGCTGACAGGCTGCCCCGTGAGCCATAGTTTGCCAGCTCTTGTTTTAGAGAATTTTAAGCCATGCTATTGAAAAAATAAGCAGGAAAAGAAAAATTTGCATTAGGTAACACAAGGCCTGTGAGACTCTTCCATCAATTACTGCATGTTTCTGTGGCTTTGTGGGTGATTCTGTACTAAAAGAAGCCTGGCTTGAGAGGTATATCTCTTTGGCCAACATGACTGTGGGAATTTTTAGTTAGGGCCTATCCTAGGTTTGGCTTCTAATCCTACATTTTCTTCATCAGTTCATTATAAAGCTGAGATCTACAGATACTCAAATTAAGGGAATGTCACCATGGATCTTCGTCTATCTTCTTGTCGAACATCTCTATAACCACTGATCCCTTTCCAGTTCAGATATTTCCCCGTCTTTCTCCGTTCTTTCTTTCTTTTTTTTTTTTTTTTGATGTGATTCCTTTTCTGGGAAAGAAAGCTCCTTCTTTCCAAGGCTCATCTTGTCCTCATTCTGGATCCCGGCTCCTCCTACATCTGCTGACTCAACTCTCTCCTCTGTTGTGGCTTCACTTTTCTCCTCTGGGAACCGGAGCTCTGGTTGCAATGACTACTTTTTCTCTCCTTGCCCGCTGGGACCACACCCTGTTCTCCTTCCCCTCTGCCCTTGCTTCTCCTCTGGTGGCTCCTCTCCCGATCCTGCCTCTTTGTGTTCTTGCCCATGTCATCCACTCCCACAGTCTTTAAGGCTACCTGCTCTTTCACGACTTTCAAATCTGTACTTGTCTCCCATCCACATTTCAGAGTGCCTCTTGACCCTGCCCCTCAGCCCTGCCTGTGTCCTGAGATCAAGCTGTCTAATGAGGTCCTGCTGTCCTCAGACCAGCAGACCCCTTGTTCTGGGCATTCGACTGCCACGTGCCATGCAGGCCTCCTTCTGCTCCATCACTACTCTCAGTACCCTGGCTCCAGGCACCACACCTTTTGTCTCATTATTGTAGCCCTTCTCACCTCTGTCTGTTCTGTTCATGCTGTCCTTGTTGCCCTGTTGATGTTGTCAGGGCACAGATCTGCTCCTGCTGCTTTTGTCAAAAAAGGCTTTGGGACTTTTGCAGCTTGAAACTGATTTTATTTATTTGAATTTTATACTTAGAATCAAAGTCATGGCTTTGACCCATAATTATCCTAACCCTTCATCCAGGACATGCTTCATGCCACAGGAGTACCTGGGGCCTGCTGCTCACACCTTGGTGCATAAAGCAGAGTGACATCTGTTCAGTTCAGCTCAGTTGTGTCCAACTCTTTGTGACCCCGTGGACTGCAGCACGCCAGGCTTCCTTGTCCATCACCAACTCCCGGAGCTTCCTCAGACTTGTGCCCATTGAGTCGGTGATGCCATCCAACCACCTCATCCTCTGCCATCTCCTTCTCCTAGTGCCTTCAATCTTTCCCAGCATCAGGGTCTTTTCCAATGAGTCAGTTCTTTGCATCAGGTGGCCAAAGTATTGGAATTTCAGCTTCAGCATCAGCCCATCCAGTGAATATTCAGGACTTATTTCCTTTAGGATTGACTGGTTGGATCTCCTTGCAGTCCATGGGACTCTCAAGAGTCTTCTCCAACACCACAGTTCAGAAGTGTCAATTCTTCAGTGCTCAGCTTTCTTTATAGCCCAAGTCTCACATCCATACGTGACCAGTGGAAAAACCATAACTTTGACTAGACGACCTTTGTTGGCAAAGTAATGTCTCTGCTTTTTAATATGCTGTCTTTCCCCAAAGTTCAAATACGTATGACTCAGGAAGTAGTAACAGACATTTACGCATTATGCACTTGAGTTTCACAGATTTCTTTCCTGGAACTCATGAGAGGAAAGGATCCCCACACAAGGGGAGAGATGGCAGAAGCTGAGCCTGTGGGCTGAAGCAAAAGGATGGCAGTGTCACCATCATTGCAGGATGTGTGGGGGCAATGTCACTTGTGCCCTTAGCCTCAGTGAGGAGCAAGTATCAGCACTGCGGCTCCACTGCTGAGAACACCGAGGCCTAGGGAAGGGAGGCCAGACCCCCACCTGCCGGGTGTGGGAGCACCTGCTCGTGATGCCCGGGGCTTGCTTCCCCATGGCTTTTTTGTTCCAGCTTGGACCTGCTGGTTAAAAACACACAGAAATACAGTTAAACTTAGCATAAATGATAAAATTCCAGCGTCCCCATCACAGCTCGCTGCGTCTGTGGTCCTGCAGGTCTATGGTGGTTGGAGCCCTTTGGCAGGAAGTTAAGTTTGTGGATGTAAGTCGAGAAGCTATTGTCAGGAGTTAAAGGTTTCTCTTCTGACTGCTATATTTAAAATGGATAACCAACAAAGACCTACCGTACAACACATGGAACTCTGCTCAATGTTATGTGGCAGCCTGGATGGGAGGGGAGTTTGGGGGAGACTGGGTACATGTATACATATGGCTGAGCCTTCCCTGTTCACTTGAAAGTATCACAGCATTGTTTGTTAATCAGCTATATCCCAATACAAAATAAAAAGTTAAAGATTTCTGTTCTGATATTAGACTATCCTGAGATTTGTCTAAGAGTAGCTGTCAAACCTTTATGGGATATATGTGGCATAAATGTGGGAAGAAGGTCGTTCCAGGTCTGAGAACCTGTGTAATCCTGCTAAAGTCAATCTCTCAAAGCTTTGGCTAAGAGAAATATTTGAATATTGAACCCTTTCTAACCATCTCCAGGTTTAGTCTGCAAATCTGAAAACCAACTGTGAATTGCCATTAGCAGTGTTTCACACATGCTCTCACTGGTAACCAGGGCATACTGTTCTTTCCCTGAGTGATTGTTAAAGAGTAAGGAGATAAATCTTCACTTACATTGTCATGTGTCAGTATGATACATGGGTGACAGAGCAGTAGAACCCTCCTGTTGGGGCTTCTGTCAAACTGGGGAGGTGGATGTTTTGGGGGAAACCAAGGAGGAAGGCCTGCTCTTCTGGTGACCTGCATATGGAAGACAGATTGGTACAGTGGGCAGCCAAGCAGCATCTCTAGCAACAAGCTGGATGCTCTGCCTGCTTCCCTCAGCATCATTGCAGGTACCTTTCACTGGGTATTACCTCCACGTTTCCACTGAGGAACCCAGTTTTCTGCTTCCATGTGGACGGCACACCCATGTCGTCTTAGGAAGCCAGGGCAGCTGGGTGGACGGGTGGTCTGAGGGCCTACATCACTTCCTGCTCAGTGACAGAAGAGGTCGTATTGACCAGGGGAGACTTGGGAGGGCCCTGTTGACAGATGGAAGGCTGGGTTCCTTAACACGGCTCTCTTTAGCTGTCATCAGTTAGTGGACAATGAGTACTTAGCTTTCTACACATGAAGAACAGATTTCCCCTTTTTCTTCTTATTTTAGAAGTTATTTGGGGACTAAAAATAACAGGCTGAAAGTATCTTCTCTGACCACTGACCCCTGAGGTCCCTAGTCAGAATTAAGGAAAGATGCTTTTTAGCAATGTGAGAAACAGAAGCA
Organism: Capricornis sumatraensis; assembly: GCF_032405125.1. Lineage (NCBI taxonomy): Eukaryota > Metazoa > Chordata > Mammalia > Artiodactyla > Bovidae > Capricornis > Capricornis sumatraensis. The sequence continues at coordinate 49,767,816 of NC_091083.1, forward strand.
CGTTATCTCCAGTCATTAAGTAAGTGCTCTGGTGTACTCATTCTTGTGTTCATTCATTCTTTGAACTATCACTCCAGTGTTTGCTGAGTGTAAACGATGTGAGCTGGGTGTTGGGCAGCTTCAGCATCTGAGTAGGACACAAGAGCCGGACTGAGCTGGACACCTACAAGAGTGGAGATAGGGAAGGGGGTAGTTCAAGGACGCATGGAATCCCATGGTGGAGCTGAGCAGGAAGGTCAGCTAGTACCCTGAAACAGTCATGGCTAAAACAGCTGTCCACAGGGTTGGATGAGTAACAGACTAACATCCCGAATGGGAGGGGAATGCAGTGAGTGAGATGGACCTCTGGTACCAGTGGCACCGAGACAGCATATACTGTCCTGGAAGAAGGCCAAACACGCTCCCCTCCCATCTTCCCTAGTGCCTTGATTCCAGGGTCTTCAGGAACCCATGGCAGCTGCTGGGAACAGAAGCCATACCAGGTTGGATGAAATAGGTCCCACCTGTCAGGGAACAGGTGCAAAGCTGTCACAGTAGCTCTGGGGCAGTCACAAAGGAGGTGACACCTGATAGGTGGCTGGAAAGATGGCTGCCATTTTTCTGTTGATTTTAAGAGTTTTGGGAAATTGAACTGAGGAATGGTGGGTCATCTGGCTCAGAAGATGCAAACCTGCTCTGATGAGAATCCTTGGTCTTCAGCTACTGGTGCATTTGGACCTGATAGGTCTCAAGCCTGGGGCTGATGTGCACTTTAGACCTTTGAACCTGCACCTTCAGCCACACTATGTTTTATCTTACCCATAAGTGTTTCTTGAGCATCTTTTATATAAAAAGGTCTTTTAAACACTACCAAAAAATAGGTATTGAACTCAGAGTTAAATACCTGGAGGCCTGATCTTTCTACAAATGAATCAGGGCACTGTGTGTCACTGCAGTGGCAGAATGTTCTTGGCTTCATGACAGCAGCCAGCTGCTGGGTTTATGATCCTGCAGTGACAGCATATGTGGGGAGTTTGCAGGGGAGGGGGAGGGGCTGGCATATAAATAAGTTTGGAAAGCACATTGAAGTCACGCAGCTGTCACTGCTCCTATGTCTTAATCACCAGATGTATTGGAATGGTTCCTTTTCCCACCTTCAAAGTGGCCGCTCAGCACAAAGACGTGTTGACTGTCACAGTGGTGTGGCTACCATGTAACAGGAATAGGTAAATCTGAGTAAGATGGAAATGCAGGGAGCTTAACGTTTTAGCTGCTTTTGTCTTATGTGGCTAATCTGAAATGTTACTCATCATATGTTGGCATCTATTGTAGTTTGATTTGAAATATGAGGCCCCTGTGAGTTAACTACTCAGCCATGGAAAACTAGATTATATTGAAACATGAAATAAGGTCTGTTTGGCAAAAGCACGTGCCGGGGAGATGAAGAGAATGAATAAGCACATGCGGGGGAGATGAAGAGAATGAATGAATGCAGTGTCTGAAATATTAAGGGGGTCATTTAAATGGTCCTCAGGAGTCTGACAAAGCATCCCATCCCCACCCTCCTCTCTCTAACAGGTGAGCTTTTTCTGGGCTGTGATCTAAGAAATTTCCCTTAAGTGTGTGTGGTGGTGGCTCAAGCAGCCATAACAGAGCACTTTAAACATAGCTTAAACAACTCTCATTCCTTGGTTTGCAATCCTGGAGGCTGGAAGTCTGAGATCACAGTGTCAGCAGTTTCTTCTGAGGCCTCTCTGCTGGGCATTTAGACAGCTGTCTTCTCTGTGGGTATCTGTGACCTCATCTTTTCTTACAAGGACACCAGTTAGATTGAATTAGGGCCCTTCCTGGTGGCTTCATTTATGCCTTAATTATCTTTTTAAAGATCACTTTCTCAGACTTCCCTTGTGGTCCAGTGATTACGAATCCACCTGAGAATGCAGGGGACATGGGTTCAATCCCTGGTCTGGGAAGATTCCACATGCCACAGAGCAGCTAAGCCCTTGCACCACAACTGCTAAAGCCCGCGCGCCCTTCCCCACGCTCCACGACAAGAGAAGCCACTGCAGCAAGAAGCCCACACACCGCAGCTGGAGAGTAGCCCTTGCTCGCCACAACCGGAGAAAGCCTGTAGGCAGCAGTGAAGACCCAGTACAACCGTGAATAAATTTATTGACCACTGTCTCCAAACACAGTCACCTTCTGAGGACCTGGGGATTAGACTCCAACATGTGAATTTAGAGAGGACATAGTTCAGTACATAACTGCCTGGGCACTTCTGGAACAGGGAGATGAGAAGTGGGGAGCTGGGCTCTCTGCTGATGGCCTGTGCTTAGGGGCTGATGCCAGCTGTTATCAGTGATCTCCAGGTTCAGACTCTGGAAGAGTAGTTGTTGGTGCCATGAGCTGCCTATGGTTCCTCTCCTGGCACGTCTGTCTACATGTCTGGTAACACCAGTGCTTGTGTCCCTTTATCTGTGTGATTCCCACTGTCACTCAGAGGTAGGCACTGTCATTAATACCTCTTTTACAGGATGCGGGATGGAGGCATAGGAAAGTCAATAACCAGTCCCAGGTGATGAGCTCTGAGACGTGGACCTCCCATGAGGTTTTCCATGCACTGATTAGTGTGCCCGGGCTCAAGGGTCTCCAGAGTCCCAAGTACCTGCATTGGTTGGACTGTTGCTACATTTGAAGCTTACCTAGGAGTTCAGGTTAATATTTCTCAGCCTCAAGTCTCACTTGGTGTAATATCTCTTAATGTACACATGTTCACTGCCATAGAAGTCAGTCTCTTCACTTCAGGTGGATTCGGGACTTGCCAATTTACCTACTTGTTAAAATTACCTGCAACCTCAGAACAATACCCATGACTGAGGTGGTTTCCAGACACTTGCACAACAGCTAAAATTTGAGTCCCTGGCATACAGGTTCCCAGCAAAGTCAACTGGGCATGCCCTGGCTTCTTGTTTAGCGCAGTCTTTAAACAGTTTTCTTTCTGTGATCTCTTTGGTGTTCTGTTTTTCCTTGTTCTTGTGCTTTTCATTGGTGAGTTCACAGTTTAACCTGGCCTTCATTTGTAGTGCCAAGGTAGGCAGTGGCCACAGGAGAAAGGCTTTCCAGTACCTGCTCCCCTTTAACAGCACAAAATATTACACTTCTTTCATGTGGAATTATAGAAGCTTCACAAACCAGTTAAATCTTCTAGTTTCTGTATCGTAAGGCTTAACAAATCAAAATTAATAGTATAATACCCATTACTAGAACTTACTATGTATAAAATGACTTCACAAGTCTCATTTGACATACTCAGTGTGCCTGGGTCTTTGCTGTGTGTGGGCTTTCTCCAGTTGCTGAGAGCAAGAGCTACTCTCTAATTGTGGTCTGTGGGCTTCTCATTGTGGTGGCTTCTCTTGTTGAGCTCAGGCTCTAGGCTCATGGGTTTCAGTAGTTCCAGCATGCAGGCTGAGTCATTGTGGCAAACAGGCTTAGTTCCTGAACTAAGGGTTGAACCCATGTTCCCTGCATTGGCAGATCGGTTCTTATCCGCTGTACCACCAGGGAAGTCATATGTCTTATTTAATAAATGCAAAATTGGGCTTTCTCCGTTTAACCATTTAAGTTCTTAAGTTTTATCATCAAGTAATGTGTGGAGGGCTCACTGCATGTCTCATGTGCAGAACGCAGTATCCCATACACAATAGATGTAAACAATTGTTTTTTGAATGACTGGACTGTTCAATACTGTTCATGCTAAAACAGATATTAAAATAGCCACTATTTCTATCACGCATTGTTCTCAGAATTTCACATGTGTTGTTCAGTCACTCAGTCATGTCCAACTCTTTGAGACCCCATGGATTGCAACACGCAGGTTTCCCTATCCTTCATCTCCCGGCGCTTGCTCAAACTCAGGTGTGTTGAGTTGGTGATACCATCCAACCGTCTTGTCCTCTGTTGTCCTGTCTCCTACTGACTTCAGTCTTTCTCAGCATCAGGATCTTTTCAAATGAGTGAGTTCTTCGCATCAGGTGGCCAATGAATTGGAGCTTCAGCATCAGTTCTTCCAATGAATATTCAGGGTTGATTTCCTTTAGGATTGACTGGCTTGATCTTGCAGTCCAAGGGCCTCTCAAGTCTTCTCCAACATCATAGCTCAAAAGCATCAATTCTAATATTGTAAAGTAATTAACCTCCAATTAAAATAAATTAAAAAAGAATAAAAGCATCAATTCTTTGACACCCAAATGTCTTTATGGTCCAACTCTCACATCCATATATGACTACTGGAAAAACCATAGGTTTGACTATATGGATCTTTGTCGGCAAAGAAATGTCTTTGTTTTTTAATATGCTGTCTAGGTTTGTCATAGCTTTTCTTCAAAGGGGGCTTCCCTGATAGCTCAGTTGGTAAAGAATCCACTTGCAGTGTAGGAGACTCTGGTTCAATTCCTGGGTTGGGAAGATCCGCTGGAGAAGGGAAAGGCTACCTACTCCAGTATTCTTGGGCTTGTGGCTCAGATGGTAAAGAATCTGCCTGCAATGTGGGAGACCTGGATTTGATCCCTGGGTTGGGAAGATCCCCTGGAGGAGGGAAAGGCTACCCACTCCAGTATTCTTGGGCTTCCCCTGTGGCTCAGATGGTAAAGAATCTGCCTGTAATGTGGGAGACCTGGGTTTGATCCCTGGGTTGGAAAGACCCCCTGGAGGAGGGAAAGGCTACCCACTCCAGTATTCTGGCCTGGAGAATTCCATGGACTGTATAGTTTGTGGGGTCTCAAAGAGTCAGACTCTGAGCGACTTTCACTTTTTTCACTTTTCTTCCAAGGAGCAGGTGTCTTTTACTTTCATGGATGCAGTCAGCATCTGCAGTGATTTTGGAGCCCAAGAAAATAAAGATGGTCACTGTTCCCAGTTATTCCCCATCTATTTGCCAAAAAGTGATGGAACCAGATGCCATGATCTTAGTTTTTTGAATGTTGAGTTTTAAGCCAACTTTTTCACTGTCCTCTTTCACTTTCATCAAGAGACTCTTTAGTTTTTCTTCCTTTTCAGCCATAAGGGTGGCGTCATCTGCATATCTGAGGTTATTGATATTTCTCTTGGCAATCTTGATTCCAACTTTTGATTCATCCAGTCCAGCATTTCACATGATATACTCTGCATATAAGTTAAATAAGCACGGTGACAATATACAGCCTTGACATACTCCTTTCCCGATTTGGAACCAGTCTGTTGTTCCATATCTAGTTCTAACTGTTGCTTCTTGACCTGCACAGAGATTTCTCAGAAGGCAGGTAAGGTGGTATGGTAATCTTATCTCTTGAAGAATTTTCCACAGTTTGTTGGGATCCACACAGCCAAAAGCTTTATCGTAGTTAGTGAAGTAGAAGTAGATGGTTTTCTAGGATTCTCTTCCTTTTCCGATGATCCACTGGATGTTGGCAATTTGATGTCTGGTTCCTCTGCCTTTTTAAGATCCAGCTTGGACATCTGGAAGTTCTCGGTTCATGTACTGTTGAAGCATAATGGGAAAATTTTCAGCATTTCTTTGCTAGCATCTGCAATGAGTGCAGTTGTGTAGTAGTTTGAACATTCTTTAGCATTGCCCTTCTTTGGGGCTGGAATGAAAACACCTTTTCCAGTCCTGTGGCCACTGCTGAGTTTTCCAAATTTGCTGGCATATTGAATGCCAGCAGTTTCACAGCAGCATCTTTTAAGATTTGAAATAGCATAACTAGAATTCCATCACCTTCACTAGCTTTGTTCATAGTGATGCTTCCTAAGGCCCACTCAAGTTCACACTCCAGGATGTCTGACTCTTAGGTAAGTAATCACACCATTGTGGTTATTTGGGTCATTAAGATCTCTTTGTATGGTTCTTCTGTGTATTCTTGCCACCTGTTCTTAGTATCTTCTGCTTCTGTTAGATCCGTACCATTTCTGTCTTTCTGTTGTTTTTTTTTCCATTTCTGTACTTTATTGTGTCCATCTTTGCATGAAATGTTCCCTTGGTATCTGATTTCCTTGAAGAGATCTCTAGTCTTTCCCATTCTGTTGTTCTCTTCTATTTCTTCGCATTGATCATTGAGTAAGGCTTTCTTATCTCCTTGCTAATGTTTGGAACTCTGCCTTCAGATGAATATATCTCTCCTTTTCTCCTTTGCCTTTCGCTTCTCTTCTTTTCTCCACTGTTTTTAAGGCCTCCTCAGACAACCATTTTTCCTTTTTGCATTTCTTTTTCTTGGGTATAGTTTTGATAACCCCTTCTGTATAGTATTACAAACTTTACATATGTTAACTTATTTACATACGTGTATCCAACAAGCAACTAGTTACCATTTTTCCCATTTGATGAATGAAGAGACCAAAGTGTAGAGATCAGCATGCTTTCCAAGGTCTCAAGAATTTGCAGAATTGGGAGTCAAACCTCAGGCTCTCTATATCTAAAGCTTAACTCTTAACTGCCTCTATTATGACAGACAGGTAAATTACTCTGTTATGAGCAAGCACATAACTTACACTATCTTCTTCCATTGGCCACTTGATGACTTATTCTAATTAAAATGTTACAGTGAGTCATTGATGTGGGTCCTTCAGTGATATTGTGACTGAAGTTTTACCTAACTTTGTTCATGTTGAGCAGTGTAAATTATGGTAAAGACCATCTTTATGCCTGTTTTTTTCTAGTTTTTGATTCAGAATCTTGTCCTCTTCTTAGGATGTGGCATTTTTGAAAACTGCTTATGTAGCTTTCATAATAAATGTATCATGATTACCAGAAAACTTACAGTTTGCTTCTTTACAGAAAATCACTCTGCACCTCCTGATGTAACCACTTACACCTCAGAACATGCAATACAAGTAGAAAGGCCGCAGGGCTCCACGACGTCACGGACAGCCCCGAAGTATGGCAATGCCGAGCTCATGGAGACTGGCGATGGTATGTCTTCCAGCAAGTTTTCCTCCTTTGTAAATTCCAAGTGCCCTTCTGTGCCCTGACTGGATGTGTTTCTTCTAGGGACACAGTCGGCTCATGAGCTTCCCTAGAAAGTGGCACAGTTACAGGAAGTGCAGACTGTCTCCAAGGTCAAGAGTTACTCCTTGCTGTAGGAGTTTAGTCATGAGAAGAAAAAGATTTGATAAAATCCTGCTGTTTTTGGTGGTGAATGATGTTGATTCCACAGTTACAAAATTAGTGCAGGTGTTAAGACTATGAACAGGTACTTGGAGATCAATATGGATTAACACATCTGAAATAATTGACAAAGATGGGCAGTGTGGTGCTTTAGACTTTGGAAGAAAGAGGGTCCTTTTCTCCCTCCATGTTGAATAAAGTGTTGGTGATTTGTGTACAGCCATTGGGGTTCTCTTAATCCTTGAATCTTTCATCTTTGCATGCTCTAACATCTTCCTGTTACCCATTCTGAAGTGACAGGCTGGAACATGAACTTCATGCTTTATTCTGCATTCCTTGACCTCCAGGGTCATGACAGTTAGCATGGAACCTGATGATGATGTAAAGTGTTCTTTACTTGGAAGATGTTTGTAGCAGCTTCTGTGTGCCCTCTATACCAATGTGCTTGTGTCTGTGACCCAGTGACTCAGGGGTAATGAGGAGGCCTGAACCCAGCCTCCAACAGGCTGATGCCTCCTCACTGTGGTCAGAGCCCAAGGTTGCTGGATTGCGAGTTCTCTGTTAGTACAAATGGAGTCAGTCCAGTGTCCAGTATGACTGGTTTCTCTGGACTGCTTCTCAGTGTCAATGTCTGTGTAGTCCTCCACTAAATCCATTGTTTCTTGAATCCATCATTACTGTTGTCCTTGTCTTCACCTCTTTAGTATCTTTGTTGCCTTTGAAATTTATCATCTTCATCTCCTCCTCCAGGTAAATTCATCTGTTGTCTAGTCCAGTGGAGTGATAGCATCTGGTATCAGAACCACATGGGGCAGTTGTTGGAAAACAGATTCTGGGCCACATCCCAGACCTAACACATGAGAAACTCTGAGCTGGGTCCTGAAATAATGTGTGTGTCCTGTTTAAGCTGGAGTACCAGTGGCCTTGAGAAATAATCTCTGATTCATCCAAACCAGATTCACTTGAGTTCAGTTGCTCAGTCGTGTCCTACTCTTTGTGACCCCATGGACTGCAGCATGCCAGGCTTCCCTGTCCATCACCAACTCACGGAGCTTGCTCAAACTCATGTCCTTTGAGTCGGTAATGCCATCCAACCATTTCATCCTCTGTTGTCCCCTTCTCCTCCCGCCATCAATCTTTCCCAGCATCAGGGTCTTTTCCGATGAGTCAGTCCTTCACATCAGGTGGACAAAGTATTGGACTTTCAGCTTCAGCATCAGTCCTTCCAGGGCTGATTCAGGGCTGATTTCCTTTAGCATTGACTGGTTGGATCTCCTTGCATTCCAAGGGACTCTTCAAGAGTCTTCTCTAGCACCACAGTTCAAAAGCATCAATTCTCCAGTGCTCAGCTTTTTTTATAGTCCAACTCTCACATCCATATATGACTACTGGAAAAACCATAGCTTTGACTAGACGGACCTTTGTTGGCGAAAGTAATGCCTCTGCTTTTTAACATGCTGTCTAGGTGGGTCATAGCTTTTCTTCCAAGAAGCAAGCGTCTTTTCATTTCATGGCTACAGTCCCCATCTGCAGTGATTTTGGAGCCCAAGAAAAGTCTCTCACTGTTTCCAGTGCTTCCCCATCTCTTTCCCATGAAGTGATGGGACTGGATGCCATGATCTTAGTTTTCTGAATGTTGATTTTCAAGCCAACTTTTTCACTGTCCTTTTTCCCTTTTATCAAGAGGCTGTTTAGTTCCTCTTCACTTTCTGCCTTAAGGGTGGTGTCATCTGCATATCTGAGGTTATTGATGTTTCTCCAGGCAATCTTGATTCCAGCTTCATCCAGTCCAGCATTTGTCATGATGTACTCTGCATATAAGTTAAATAAGCAGGGTGACAATATACAGCCTTTACGTGCTCCTTTCCTTGGATTTGGAACCAGTCTGTTGTTCCATATCTGGTTCTAACTGTTGCTTCCTGACCTGCATACAGATTTCTCAGGAGGCAGGTCAGGTGGTCTGTTATTCCCATCTTTTTCAGAATTTTCCAGTTTGTTGTGATCCACACAAAGGTTTTGGGATAGTCATTGAAGCAGAAGTAGTTGTTTTTCTGGACCTCTTGCTTTTTTGATGATCCAGCGGATGTTGGCAATTTGATCCTGGTTCCTTAGGCTTTTATAAATCCAGCTTGAACATCTGGAAGTTCACAGTTCATGTACTATTGAAAACTGGCTTGGAGAATTTTGAGCATTACTTTGCTAGCGTGTGAGATGACTGCAACTGTGCAGTGGTTTGGACATTCTTTGGCATTGCCTTTCTTTGGGATTGGAATGAAAACTGACCTGTTCCAGTCCTGTGGCCACTGCTGAGTTTTCCAAATTTGCTGGCATATTGAGTGAGGCACTTTCACAGCATCATCTTTTAGGATTTGAGAAAGCTCAACTGGAATTCCATCACCTCCACTAGCTTAGTTCATAGTGATGCTTCCTAAAGCCCAGTTGACTTTGCATTCCCGGATGTCTGGCTCTAGTTAAGTGATCACACCATCGTGATTATCTGGGTTGTGAAGATCTTTTTTGTACAGTTCTTCTGTGTATTCTTGCCACCTCTTCTTAATATCTTCTGCTTCTGTTAGGTCCATACCATTTCTGTCCTTCATTGTGCCCATCTTTGCATGAAATGTTCTCTTGGTATCTCTAATTTTGAAGAGATCTTTAGTCTTTCCCATTCTGTTGTTTTCTTCTATTTCTTTACATTGATCATTAAGGAAGGCTTTCTTATCTCTCCTTGCTATTCTTTGGAACTCTGTATTCAGATGGGTATATCTTTCCTTTTCACATTTGTCTTTAGGTTCTCTTCATTTCTCAGCTATTTCTAAGACAACCATTTTGCCTTTTTGCCTTTCATTTCCTTGGGGATGGTGATGCGTCCTGTACAACATCATGAACCTCCATCCATAGTTCTTCAAGCACTCTGTCAGATCTAATCCTTTGAATCTATTTGTTACTTTCTCTGTGTAATCCTAAGGGATTTGATTTATGTCATACCTGAATGGCCTAGTGGTTTTCCGTACTTTCTTCAATTTAAGTCTTATTAGCTAGGATCAGCTAACCAGATTAGCTGGGACTATTTAATAGGGGAACATTATGTTTAGATACTGAGAATTTTGGGTTGTATATTTTTATATATTTTCAAGATTGTAAAATATTTAATGTCTCAATTCTGAAAATGCTCATAGAATATTTGAGACTATTAAAATGGTTATTTGATTGAAAATTTTCCTTGAAAGCTGTCATATCATTCCAAAAGCTGAGTTCTGTTTTTGTGACACTGTGTGGTGGACAGCTTCCCAGGTAAGGTTAGCGGTTAAGGAACCCACCTATCAGTGTAGGAGACATAGAAGATACAGGTTTGATCCCTGGGTCGGGAAGATCCCCTGAGGAAGGTGTGGCAGCCCAGTCCAGTATTCTTGCCTGGAGAATCCAATGGACAAAAGAGTGTGATGGGCTACAATCAGTGGATTCATAAAGTGGCAGACTTGACTGAAAGACTGAACACACATGCATGTGCCATGGATAAAGGCCTCTGGCTCAGTCAGAACAAGAAAGACCTCCTGTGGTTGTGGTTCTTTTGTCCAGGAGCTTAGAAGGTTCTAGGCCTGTAAATTTACAGGTTCAGGTTTCTAAGCACCTTTGAATAGGAATGAAATCTGCCTGCAGAGGAGGGTACGTTTGATCCAGTTATGGCTTCAGTGTCTTGGTGCTCCTTTTGTTCATTCATTTAAATTTTTTAAAATTCCACGTCTTTTTCACTGATCATTTTCAAAACTATGTAGCATTTATTATCCTAAGAAACGTATTATAAGGTGGGGTTTATTTTCCTCAGTACCCATGGATAAATATTAATATATGTGAGTTCTGTGTTAATATCATAAATTGAATTTAGAGACTTCAGTTGCTTTGCTTCTGGGATGTGTTCCCTAAATGTTCACTCAGGAGAGTGGGTCTGAAAGGCATATAGAAGAGACCCGGCTGTCACCTGAAAGAGGATAGTGGCACTTGTAGCACCTCAGGTCCCTGTACTTCATCGGGAGGTGTCAGGGTGACAACTGGAGGCCGAGCACAGGTGGTCTCAGGGGAGACTGGGACTTGGGGAAGATCTCGCTGCTTCATCAGCTTTCTGATGAGACAGAGGAGAACCTGAGACGGATATGAATGAGGAGATGACAGACCCTTTTTTTAGGAATAGAGGTGGGACCAAGCCCAGTCGGTGGTCTGGAGCTGTTCCCAAGGTCACCAGAGCTAGACAGCTCACAGGGTAAAGAGAATCATTTCTGCTCCATCTTTATTCTCTGTCGAGGCTTCCCAGCAAGGCCACATGCTGGGACCACTCTCCTCGGAATGTTCTTGTTGACAGAAGTCATCTAGGGACACAGAGGGCACCAGGCTGAGATGGGACAGACTGTGGTTCCACAGCCGTTTTTACTGTGGCTGCTTATTCATGGTGGTTTGTGCTTAGAGTCAGTCCACCTGCCTCATGATTCTGTTTTCAGGTGTGCCTGTAAGTAGCCGTGTATCTGCAAAGATCCAGCAGCTCGTCAATACCCTCAAACGACCCAAACGACCACCCTTACGGGAATTCTTCGTCGATGACTTTGAGGAACTACTAGAAGGTAAAAGAGCCCCTTCCTCCCCCCTCATCCAGTGTTTCTGTGACCCCATAAACTGAAGGTATTTCTTGACCAAGGTGGTTTGATCTTTAAAAACAATAATCTTGTGTTCACAGGAAACAAGAATCCTGCCTAGAAACTGTAGGTACTGTTCCGCAAGGTCCCTTTAAACAAACATATGCTCAGTCCCAAAACAGCTGGTTTAATTACCACTGGTACTGACTCTGAGAAGCATGTGATTTTGTCCCATGAGCCAGTCCTCTTTCTAAGGACTCCATGAAGCTACAGAAATGCAAGGAAATCAGACAACCTGAGCTCAGCAAACAGTGCATTCTCTCTGCGTAGGCTTTAGAGGAATGCAAAGTGAGCTGTGGGAATCTTGCCTTGCCTCTCTGGACAGCTTCAGGAGCTGGATGTCTTCACTCTGAACATTCCTGAGCCTTTTAATACAAGAAAATCTAAAATTGAAACAAAGTGCTGCTTGTTGTATCAAAACCAGTCTCCTTATTTTCTTGGTCTTTGTGCCACAAGTAAGACATGGTTGATTTTCTAGCCAGCAAGTGGAAATCATCTGTCGTACACTGTGCAAGAAACCTTCCTAGAAGTACAAAGAATCACCACTCAGATTCTCACCCATCTAAAGATTCCGGCAGATCGTTCTAATTATAGGGCATTTATCTTTGTTTTACTTAAGGAAATATGAGCTGTGCTAGTTACTCATGGTAGTTGTAGCAAATTCAAATTTATATCTCCATATTTCAAGGGCACAATATACTTCAGCCAGATTTGAACTCTTTGGAGTCTACAGTTACTGGTGTATGTTGAGAATTGATGTTTTAAACATGGCTATTGTAATGTTTAGGACTTCCCTGGTGGTTCAGCCAGTAAAGTGCCTGTCTACAATGCGGGGGACCTGGGTTCAGTCCCTGGTTTGGAAAGATCCCCTGGAGAAGGAAATGGCAATCCACTCCAGTACTATTGCCTGGAAAATCCCATGGACAGAGGAGCCTGGTAGGCTACAGTCCATGGGGTTGCAAAGAGTTGGACACAACTGAGCAACTTTACTTTCACCATTGTAATGTTAGACTCTAGGTGTGCTAAAATGCATAGTTTTACTTGCCCGTTTATAAATGCATTCCGATCTCCCTAAGTTCCACATCCTGACATTGCCTTGGATGTTGGAAGAATTACGTGCCTTGGTTATATCTGTGAGGCTCATATGTCAGTTGTAGCTCTAATTCTAGAAAAGCATCTGTGCATGTTTCCTGTAATAAATTTCTAACTCAAGTATAAGTCTTCTAGCTTCTTTAAAATGAATAAGAATGATTGTGCTAATAATGGTTGTACTTTTCTTGAAAACCTTCTGTGTTCAAATGTATTTAGTTCAACAACCAGATCCAAACCAGCCAAAGCCAGAGGGAGCCCAGATGTTGGCGATGCGTGGGGAGCAGCTGGGTGTGGTTACCAATTGGCCCCCATCTTTAGAAGCAGCGTTACAGCGATGGGGGACCATCTCACCAAAGGCCCCATGCTTGACCACGATGGACACAAATGGAAAACCTCTCTACATCCTCACTTACGGTAATCCTTTGAGGCTTATCCATCTTTTGTCTGCTTGTGCCTGCACACAACTGCGACTTTCAGGGTGGCAGTTTATATTTGTGTTGCCTTATGTTTCCAATATGGAAATAAATGGAACCCAAAAGGAAATATTGGATTGGCCAAAAAGTTCATTTGCGTTTTCCTGTAAGATACTATTGAAAATCCAAATGAACTTTGGGCCTAGCCAGTATAGAAAAATTATTTGATTTGAATGTGAAAAATTATTTGTTAATGTTTTTTAGTAAAAACCAGAAAGTGATACAAAAATTAGTGACTGTAACTCTAATAAAAAGATGTTGGATTTAACCTCTTGGAATGTATATTAAATTAATGCTTTGAAGAAAGATTGGTAGTTAAAGAAATGAAACAAGAAAGAATGTATATAGAACCCTTTGACATGCATCACTCAGAAGAAACAAAATTTGTTTCCACAGTGCTTTTCTAGCAAGCAAGGGAAGCAAACTTTAACTCTTTATTCAGTATGATTAATGCAGTCCATAAACTTTTGGAAATAGTTAACTATATGAGAGAGATTCCTTTCTCTTTGCTTCACAGATAATGGGCCTTGGAGAAAGCAAATTGTCAGGTCATTTTCACACACTCTGCCGCAGCGTTGCAAAGAAATCAGCTTCATAACTAAAAGACAAAATGGCTTATATCTGCATGTGTGAGGTTACATTACCATTTTTAACTTCCGGTTTTATCTCTGTGATAATAATGCTCTTCTAATTGCAGGTAGGAAAGAAACTGTTTTCTCCATTAGCAATGGAGGTCAGGAGCGAGGTGTTGTGTTAAGTAACATAACCCAACTTTTAGTGGGGCCCCCACTGTAGACTCCATCATTATCCTGTGCATCTCATGGAAGGAAATGGGATTCAGGAGCATATGTTTTCATAGTCTCAATTTTTTTCTTCCGGCTTCGTTGGGAAATTCTTAGTGGATAAAGGGTATTTTACCCATAATGGGACATAGGATTGATTTTTTTTTTTTAATTATACTCTTAGAAATAGATTTTAGTCAGTCAGAAAGATAGAAGACTTTCCTGTCTGACCCTCATCCCTGGCCAGGTTCAGACCAGGAGCTGATTGGGTACTGTTTTCCAAGCATCATTTATTGAAAGACTGTCCTTTTCCCTTTCTTGGCTCCTTTGTCATAAATCAGTTGACATATATGTGTGGGTTTATTTATGGATTATTCTGTTTCATTGATCTATATGTCTGATTTTGTGCCAGTATCATACTGTTCTTATTACTGGTAGTTTTGTAATGTCAGGGAGCATGATGTCTCTAGCTTTGTTTTTCTTTCTTAAAATGACTTTGGCCATGTGGGGTCTTTCATGATTTCATACAAATTTTAGAATTGTTTGTTCTATTTCTGTGAACAGTGCTGTTGGAATTTTGATTGGGATTGGATTTAGATTGCTTTGAGTAGTACAGATACCTTAACAAAACTGTTTTTTCTAATCCACGAGCACAGAATATCTTTCCATTTGTTTGTGTTGTCTTCAGCTTCTTTATCAAAGTCTTACAGTTGTTTTTTTTTTTTTTTAAGATGCAGATTTTATGGGGCTTAATTTTCATTGTGCTTTTTGTAGTGGGTTTTTTTTGTTTGTTTGTTTGTTCTTTGCCACACCATGTGGCATGCTGGATCTTAAGTGCCCAACCAGGGATCAGATCTGTGCCCCCTACAGTGGAAGCACGAAGCCTTAAACCACCGGACCTCCAGGGAAGTCCCAAGTCTTAACAATTTTGAATGTACAGGTTTTTTACCTCCTGATTAATTTTATTTTGAGGTATTTTATTCCTTTCGATGCTGTTGTAAATAGGGTCTTTTTCTTGGTTTCTCTTTCTAGTAGTTTATTATTAGTATATAGACACAGCAGTTTTCTGATAACAATATATTGATTTTGTATTTTGCTACTTTACTGAATTCATTTATTACTCTTTTTTTTTTGTATTGTCTTAAGGTTTTCTATGTATAATGTCATGTTACCTGCAAGTAGTGACAGTTTTTCATCTTCCTTTTCCAGTTTGGATGCTTTTTTTTTTTTTTTTTTTGCCTGGTTACTCTGGCTAGGATTTAAAATACTATATTGAATAAACATGGCAAAAGTGAGCATCCTTGTCTTATTTCTGAATCTTAGAGGGAATACTTTAGCTTTTCACTGTTGAGTATGCTATTAGCTGTGAATTTGTCACATAGGACTTTCATTTTGTTAGGTATGTTTTCTCTGTATGCACTTTGTTGAGAGTTTTTATCCTAAATAGATACTGAATTAAAAAATTTTTTTCTGCATCAGCTGAGATGGTCGTATGATTTTTATCCTTCATTCTGTTAATGTGCCATATTAATCACATTAATTGATTTGTGGATGTTGAACCATCCTTGCATTTCTGCAATAAATCCATTTGATCATGGTGTATGATCATTTTAACATATTATTGAATTTGGTTTGCTAATATATTGTTGAGGATTTGTACATTTGTGTTCTTCAGACCTCTGATTTTCTCATGGTGTCCTTGTCTTGTTTTGATACGAGGATAACACAGGCCTTGTAAAATGAGTTTGAAAGTGTTTTCTCGTCTTTTGTTTTTTAGAAGGATTTATAATACTGCTTTAGTGGTGATGAATTTCTTTAGCTTTTTGCTTGTCTGGAAAACTATGTGTCCTTCAGTTCTGAATGATAACTTTGCCTGGGTGAGTGTTCCTGGTTGGGAATTTTTTTTCATTCTCCTTTCTAAATCAGTCAAGGACTGTTGTATTGTCTTTAATTTAAATCAGCAATTTGCTGTTTATTTTTTCTACTAGAAGAATATTTCTAGAACTTTGCCAAAGTGTGTTGTTGCCTTTTTCAAATTGTCTGTGGTAAATTGGCTTTTATATGACTTCATGATGATATCAACTTTAATATTCCAAACTGAGAATGAAGTTGAAATTTTTAAGAAAATTTAATGGTGCTAATTGATTGTAATTGATGTGTTAGTTTATAACATTGATTTTTTGTTTCAGTTAAAACAAGTTGATTGTTATTGTTTGTTCAGCCAAAATAATTTTCTAACATTGTTCACATTAAAGAAATCTGACAACACAAAATATTTGTGATTTCTTTAGGAAAAAATAACTCCCTGAGTTATTTCTAAAGGCTAGTAACTCCTTGGGGAGAAAATGCAATCACCAAATAAAAACCAAATAATTGTAAAATAGCCAATCTTGAGAAGATGGAGTTAAGGAAGGTGGAAGAGGAGTGTGAATAAAATGTCACGGTAATTACTCTTAGTACTCAAGTAGGCTCAAATGAATACCGTAATTCTGTGCTTTTTACAGCTTGCTTAATATGCTTAGTCCTTGGAAGAAAAGTTATGACCAACCTAGACAGCATATTCAAAGGCAGAGACATTACTTTGCCAACTAAGGTCCATCTAGTCAAGG
This sequence comes from Capricornis sumatraensis, assembly GCF_032405125.1. NCBI lineage: Eukaryota > Metazoa > Chordata > Mammalia > Artiodactyla > Bovidae > Capricornis > Capricornis sumatraensis. Next base: position 49,784,574 of record NC_091083.1, read on the forward strand.
CTGTGGTTTTTCCTGTGGTCATGTATGGATGTGAGAGTTGGACTGTGAAGAAGGCTGAGCGCCGGAGAAATTATGCTTTTGAACTGTGGTGTTGGAGAAGACTCTCGAGAGTCCCTTGGACTGCAAGGAGATCCAACCAATCCATTCTGAAGGAGATCAGCCCTGGGATTTCTTTGGAAGGAATGATGCTAAAGCTGAAACTCCAGTACTTTGGCCACCTCATGTGAAGAGTTGACTCATTGGAAAAGCCTCTGATGCTGGGAGGGATTGGGGGCAGGAGGAGAAGGGGACGACAGAGGATGAGATGGCTGGATGGCATCACTGACTCAATGGACGTGAGTCTGAGTGAACTCCGGGAGTTGGTGATGGACAGGGAGGCCTGGCGTGCTGTGATTTATGAGGTCGACAAGAGTCAGACATGACTGAGCGACTGAACTGAACTAATATGCTGTTAATAAAACAAACATTTGTTGAGCGCATACTATGAACCAGGAATGTCTAGGAGTTACAGGAATCAGAAACAGTGGAAAAGTCTTCTTTGTTCCCTTAATCACTAAGGGGAGAGACAAGTTGATAAATCCATTGGTAGGAAGACAGGAGCAACCCTAAATTGTGTTGCTACAGAATCCGATATGAAATAAGACAAATTCAGATTCTTTTCATTCAAACTGTATGTTAATTTAGCTTTTACATTTTAAATAGGAAAGAGATTAGAACAGAGATTGCATTTATAGGAAATAGTTCAAATTGTTGTTATCTTTACTATACTATCGTTTCCCTTGTGGCTCAGCTGGTAAAGAATCCACCAGCAATGCAGGAGATACTTGTTCGATTCCTGGGTCAGGAAGATCCGCTGGAGAAGGAATAGGCTACCCACTCCAGTGTTCTTGGGCTTCCCTTGTGGCTCAGATGGTAAAGAATCCACCTGCAGTGTGGGAGACCTGGGATTGGTCCCTGGGTTGGGAAGATCCCCTGAAGAAGGGAATGGGTTTGCACTCCAGTATTCTGGCCTGGTAAATTCCATGGACAGAGGAGCCTGGCAGGCTACAGTCCATGGAGTCACAAAGAGTAGAACAAGACTGAGAAACTTTCACACTACTATTACTGCAAATCTCTTAACACCTTGACTGCTTCTGAAAGCTTATAGAACCTAATGTTATAAAAGGCCTTTATGTGTCCAAAAATTCATGTTAGATTTTAAAAGTCATTTTGATTCAATCTCATACTGTTTGCTGTCACCTAGACCTGCTGAGAAAATGTCTGGCACTGAGAGGAAGGCAGGGATTTGAATCTAAGCAGGTTCTTCAAAACTGGTCATTTTTCTTATGTTCTTAAAAATCTTTTAAATCCTGCTTTGTAGTGTTTTTTCCCCAGAGTTCAAAACTTTAGGTCAAAATTCTTACCATAATCTTTATCTAAATTCAAGGGTTACTATCTAAAAACCCTAAAACTCTGAAGTTAGGAAAAATTAAAGTTGAGAAACTTAGGACATAGGGAAAGAGGGGTATCAGACCCTACAGAACCCATCCTAAGTAGCCTTTATGTTAGTTGCAATCACACAAATCACTTAGGATTATACAGTGGAAGTGACAAACAGATTCAAAGGAAAATTCCATGGACAGAGGAGCCATGATCTGATAGAGTACCTGAAGAACTGTGGACGGAGGCTCGTGACTTTGTACAGAAGGCAGTGATCAAGACCATCCCCAAGAAAAAGAAATGTAAAAAGGCAAAATGGTTGTCTGAGGAGGCCTTACAAATAGCTGAGAAATGAAGAGAAGCTAAAGGCAAAGGAGAAAAGGAAAGATACACCCATCTGAATACAGAGTTCCGAAGAATAGCAAGGAGAGATAAGAACGCCTTCCCCAATGATCAATGCAAAGAAATAGAGGAAAACAATAGAATGGGAAAGACTAGAGATCTCTTCAAGAAAATTAGGCATACCAAGGGAACATTTCATGCAAAGATGGGCACAATAAAGGACAGACATGGTTTGGACCTAACAGAAGCAGAAGGTATTAAGAAGAGGTGGCAAGAGTACACAGAAGAACTATACAAAAAAGATCTTTACGACCCAGATAAGCGCAGTGGTATGATTACTCACCTAGAGCCAGATATCCTGGAATGTGAAGTTAAGTGGGCCTTAGGAAGTATCACTATGAACAAAGCTAGTGAAGGTGATGGAATTCCAGATGACCTATTTGAAATCCTAAAAGATGATGCTGTGAAAGTGCTGCACTCAATATGGCAGCAAATTTGGAAAACTCAGCAGTGCCCACAGGACTGGAAAAGGTCAGTTTTCATTCCAATCCCCCAAAAAGGCAATGCCACAGAATGTTCAAACTACCTTACAATTGCACTCATCTTACATGCTAGTAATGTAATGCTCAAAATTCTCCAAGCCAGACTTCAACAGTATGTGAACTGTGTACTTCCAGATGTTCAAGCTGGTTTTGGAAAAGGCAGAGGAACCAGAGATCAAATTCCCAACATCCGCTGGATCATTTGAAAAAGCAAGAGAGTTCCAGAAAACCATCTACTTCTGCTTTCTTGACTATCCAAAGCCTTTGACTGTGTGGATCACAAGAAACCATGGAAAATTCTGAAAGAGATGGGAATAACACACCACCTGACCTGCCCTGAGAAATCTGTATGCAGGTCAAGAAGCAACAGTTAGAACTGGACATGGAACAACAGACTGGTTCCAAATAGGAAAAGGAGTACGTCAAGGCTATATATTGTCACCCTGCTTATTTAACTTATATGCAGAGTGTATCATGAGAAATGCTGGGCTGGAAGAAGCACAAGCTAGAATCAAGATTTCAGGGAGAAGCATTAATAACCTCAGATATGCAGATGACACCACCCTGATGGCAGAAAGTAAAGAAGAACTAAAGAGCCTCTTGATGAAAGTGAAAGAGGAGAGTGAAAAAGCTGGCTTAAAATTCAACATTCAGAAAACTAAGATCATGACATCTAGTTCCATCACCTTGTGGCAAATAGATGGGGAAGCACTGGAAACAGTGAGAGAGTTTATTTTCTTGGGCTCCAAAATCACAGCAGATGGTGACTGCAGCCATGAAATGAAAAGACCCTTGCTCCTTGGAAGAAAAGCTACAACCCACCTAGACAGCATATTAAAAAGCAGAGACATTACTTTGCCGGCAAAGGTCCGTCTAGTCAAAGCTATGGTTTTTCCAATAGTCATGTATGGATGTGAGAGTTGGACTGTGAAGAAAGCTGAGTGCCAAAGAATTGATGCTTTCGAGCTGTGGTGCTGGAGAAGACTGTTGAGAGTCCCTTGGACTGCAAGGAGATCCAACTAGTTCATCCTAAAGGAAATCAGTCCTGGGTGTTCGTTGGAAGAACTGATGCTGAAGCTGAAGCTCCAATATTTTGGCCACCTGATGCGAAGAACTGACTCATTGGAAAAGATTCTGATGCTGGGAAAGATTGAAGGGGGAAGGAGAAGGGGACGACAGAGGATGAGATGGTTGGATGGCATCACTGACTCAATGGGACATGAGTTTGAGTAAGATCTAGGAGTTGGTGATGGACAGGGAAGCCTGGTATGCTGCAGTCCATGGTGTTGCAGAGTCAGACATGACTTAAGTGAACCACACAAAGCAGGACTCATTAAAAAAGGAAAATATGTGTCATTTTGAAAAACATAAGTTAGTGGTAACACTAATGCTGTGATCCCTCGTGTGCTTTACTCCTCAGAAATCATCCCCTACTTCTGTGATGATAGTTAAATTCTCTGTGGCTTTGCTGTAGGTTCTTAGCACCCTAGGTGTTTGTATTTAATACCTTATTCTGGTGTTCATGCTGCTCAGATTTTATACATCAGAGTTGCTGGCTTTTGTTTCCCATCTGGATTCTAAGGACTCAGAATAACTTGAAAGCTTAAAGTGAAAAAGTAGTACTCTCAATATAGGTTAATGTGCATACACATACACAGTAGAAAATGCATGTGTACAATTAATTGTGTCTTTATAATTTGTATTGATAGGCAAACTCTGGACAAGAAGTATGAAGGTTGCTTACAACATTCTGCATAAATTAGGTACAAAACAAGAGCCTATGGTGCGACCTGGAGATAGGGTAAGTGCAATTTAAATTATTGCATCTGCAGGACACGTGATCTGAGGTGGAGAAGATACCTACTGTTTTAAAGTTGTAAAATTTAATGCCTCCTAATACTCATATTACCAAATCAGGCTTTCTTAACATTTACCACAAGCCAGCAGAAATTATTCAGCAGGTGTAATCTTTATAGTAGCTCAGTGAGCTTGACTGTAGTAGTTCTCATGGGTTAATTTCAAGAAAACTGGGACTTGAGAGAATAAGAGTCATATCAGATGAAGGCACGTGTCTGGAAAATGGTGTAGCCAGTGCTCACAGCCATTTCTGTCCAGCCCCAGGACGTATGTTCCTAACCCGTGACACGTGACCGAATGTGAAACAGCTGTCTGTCTAAGGAAGCAGACAGTTGTGTGCTCACAAACTTTTTTATATCAGTCAGTGATACTAAGAATCCTTGCAGCAAACCGCTGGTACATTCCTTTCCTAGTATTAAATTTGTAGATACAGGCTACTGTCTTTGGTCGAAAAGAATTGTATCCTTACTGCTGTATGCCAATTTACTGAGAACAGATATTAGTATTTCCTTTTTAATGTTACACACAGAACAGTTAATCTGGCCCAAGCTTTACCCATGAATAAGATGTGGGCCTGCATGTAGAACCTACTTTTCTTGCCTTAAGTGGAGTGACTTTTTTCCCATATGTTGCTCTGTACCTACATGCCCCAAGACTGGGTTATCCACCTGCACCAAAGGACTCCACATGAATTTTATAGAAGTTTCATTGTAGAGCACCATAAATGAGCAAGAATACAAGCTATGATGTACTTATGAGATATTACAAAAGCATGGGTTCGTTATAAGGAATGTTTAATAAGATTGCTGCAGCCCTAGGATTCTGTGGTAGCCTATGATTCTTTGCAATTTAATGAACATGTTTGACCTCTAGCTTTTAAAAGTCAATCATGGGTCTCACATTTCCTCATTATAAAACTTACTGTAAAGCTACAGTAATCAAAACAGTATGGTATCACCACCAGGACAGATGCAGACCAAAGGAATAGAATAAAAAGCCCAAAAATAAATCCTCACATGTACGGTTAAGTGACTTTCAAGAAGGATGCTAAGATATTAGATGGGAGAAGGGCTAAAGTGTACCCAACAAATGGTGCTGGGAAAACTGGATATCTATAACCAAAACCCCCAAATCGAACCTTTATAGCATATATTAGGGCTTCCCAGGTGGTGCTAGTGATAAAGAACCTGCCTACTGATGCAGGAGACCCAAGAGACACAGGTTTGGTCCCTGGATTGGGAAAATCCCCTAGAGAAGGGCATGGCCATCCATTCCAGTATTCTTGCCTGGAGAATCCCATGGACAGAGAAGCCTGGTGGGCTACAGTCCATAGGGTTGCAGAGTCAGACATGACTGAAGTGACTTGATACACACATAGTGTATATTAAATAATTAACTCAGAATGAATTAAAGACCTAAACTCTTTGGATAAAACATAAAACATGTTTCATGACATTGAATTTGGCAATGATTTCTTAAATGTGGCACCAAAAGCAAAGGGAATAAAAAAAATTGGTAGATTGCACTTCATCAAAATTAAAAGCTTCAGTGCACCAAAGGACATTGTCGAGAGTGAAAACATAGAATGGGAGAAATGTTTACAAATAATATATTTTACAAAAGTTTAAAAACCAGCCACAGTGCTTGAATAGACCTTTTTCTTTGGAAGATTTACAAATAGCCAAATAAGCCCATGAAAATATGCTCAGCATCACTTAATCATTTGGGAAACATACATCAAAACCACAGTGAGATACCACCTCACACTTATTAGGATGAAAAAATAATAAGTGTTAGCAACAGTGAGAAATTGGAACCCTTCTGTTGCTTTTAGGAATATATAGTGGTGTAGCCATTGTGAAAAACAATACTATGGTGGTTCCTTAAAAAATTTAAACATTTGACCCAGTAATTCAAATGAACTGAAAGCAAGGACTTGAACAGGTAAACATCAACACTACTTTTCACAGCAGCAGTATTCACAAAACCCAAAAGGTGGCAGCAGTTCAAGCATCCATGGTGGGGTGAACGGATAAACAATACAGTATATTCATACCGTGTAATGTTATTTAGCCTTAAAAAGGAAGGAAATCCTTATATGTTCTACAACATGGAGGAACCTGATGACCTTATGCTCAGTGAAATAAGCCAGTCACAAAAGAACAAATATTGTATGATTCCATTCATACAAGGTACTTAGAGTACTTAAATTCCTAGAGACAGAAGAATGAAGGTGACCAGGGGCCGTGGGAAAGAGGAAATGGGGAGTTAACTGTTTATGGGGGCAGAGTTACAGTTTAGGAAAGTGAAAATGTCCTGGAAATGGATAGTTGATGATGGTTTTACAACAGTGTGAATATACTTAATGCCACTGAACTGTATACTTGAAAACCGGCAGCATGATAAACTTTGTTATATTCATTTTATCACAATAAAATGTCAGTAGCATGGATAATGTCTCCCTTATAATTTGGTTAGTAGGTCTCAGTAGAGTTGTTTTTTTAAGTCTTGGCCTGCAAATTTTTAAAGTTCATTTTCAGTAACAGTTGCAAAATAAACCATCTCTGTTCAGCTATAAGAAAGAATGTAGGGACAGATTTTGATCGAATATGTGAAAACTATTCTCTTCAGCAGCAGGTGGTTTGAATTGTGTGAGGACAGTTGCATTTCTAAATTATTCCTTTGAAAGGTATTCATGTGGCTGGGATATGGCATGTGCATATAAATGCCTATTAAGCATATGCTACTGTAGTATTCAGTTGATAGTAACCTTCTATCACAATAAACAGGTTCTTTACTGCTTTGAAAATTGTTTTAAATTAAATGTAATTCTCCCAAGGATAGTGAACATTCTGTCTTTGGCCTAAAAATTATGGATGCTCTTTATGTGGGTGACCCTCTTAATGCACTTTGCGGGGTGTGGGGGGCCGGTATCTGCAAGTTGGAAAATGAAAAAGGTCTCCAAAAAGATGGTGAGAGATACACCTGGACTGTTCTAGAAGGACAGAGAGTGTTCTCATTTTGGGAGCTTCTGGAATCTGAGACAACTTCTTGGGGAGAAAAAGCAAGCCCAGAGCTCTTGTTCAGTTTCTAGCACAGAGTGGAAAGGACTGAGGGGAGTTCTGTGGTGTGTGGCTGGTATGGGAAGACCAGTGGAGGAGAGCAGACCAAGGAGGTGGCCTGTTAATGCCTGTTATGTTCTGTGCATAAAGTGCAATGAAATGCCAGGAAATACATAGGGAATTGAACAGAAAGAAACCGTGTGGGCTTAGGAAAATGAAGCGTCCGTATGTGTATTGCACTGGAATCACTGTGCAGTTACCAAAACACAGGACTTGTGACTGATAGAGATAGAAAATGGAAATGTGGTGAGAATGACACAAATAGTCTTCCCTTTCTTAAATTCTTAAAAAAAAAAATTCAGTTTTGATTCTAAAAGAGGTTGTAGGTATTGACTGTTTTCTATGTTACTTTTATATTTTTGAGAGCATAATATACAATTTTGTATTTTGCTTTAATTCACTTGATGTTAATGTAACATTTCATCCTGTTTTAACCCAACTCTGCAAATGTCATATAACATGACATTTTCAGCATGAACTTTAGTGATCAAGCAGTGGGGATTTTAAATCCTGGATCAAATTGACTGTCCTGTGAACAGAGCTGGGAGGGCACCAGACCAGGATCTTGGGGATTCGTTGACCCACAGTCTACTGTGGAAGCAGCGCCTTCTTTTGCTCAGTGCTGTGCTCTTGAAGACTTCTGCTTGCAGACTAGGTACCCTAGGGGGACTTTGGGCAGGAGTCACTAGTCTGGGGAGGAGCTACAGCATCTCCTGTATTTTCCTCTGTTTTGGTTCAAGGAGAGCAGTCTTAGCAGCAGTGGTGCCCTGGATGCTTTGCAAACATTTGACTGAATATTGTTGTTTTGCCAGATCCAGATCTAAAAACTGATGCTGTCTACTCTCAGACTACCAGTTGAAGACAGAATACCTGAGGCCAGTGCAAGCCTCAGATCATTTTTAAAATAGGTTGTGGTTTATATGCAGAGACATGCAAATAAATCCTTTCATTCCTCCTTGGAAGTCTTACTAATGCTAGCCTGGCATCTGCTTTGGTGTTTTGGGGACAAAATTAAGATTAATATCTCATTAACAGTTTTTTTGCAGAGTTTCTTAAAATTCTTGAGTAGTACAGGATAGCTTTTAATGGCCTTATGGTTTCATTTGGCTCTCATTGTCTGATTTTAGTAAACTTTAGGAATGCCATATACATAGGAAATCTTCACATAATCCCAAACTTAATTTGTTTCCATCAGCTATCCTGAGGTGCTTGCAGGGTCAGGGTTAAGACACAGCTTTCTCTGTCCTCAGCTGTCATCTGAATCCTTTATGCCAACCTGCTTACTTAGATGTGGAGGTGATTAAGATGTTTTATCCAGCTGTTCATGACAAAGTTAGTAACTTCTAGTTAGGGTGTTTCTAAAGAAAAATGGGTTAAATTTCTTGATAGAGTAATACAAAAAACATACATCTGCTAAATCATGGGATTTATGTGGTTAATTATTAACAAGGAAGGGCAGTGCTGATGCAACAGTAGCATGTGGGAAGAGCTTGTGTTGCATGAGGTAGAGTCCTGCAGAGCTCCGGCGGAGGTGGGGGGCGTGGATCCGAAAGTAGGACTGCCTGTCCATCCTAAAGGTGGCTGCTTGGGCTGGAGTAGGGAGGGCCGCTCCAGAAGGAGCGTCGGGTGAGGAAGAGCAAGCAGATGGACCCTGCGCTAGCTCCACTGCAGATGCTAACCTGAGCGCCAGGTGAACATAAATGTGTGAAGAGTTTGTCAAACACTTGGTGATAATGTACAGGAAGAACTTGACAAGTGTACAGACGTCACTAGATGCACTCATGAAAATAGAAAGCATTATATCAAGTTTTGGCATCAAATATAAGAGTTAATACTATAAAATATAAATACTAGCAGATAAATAGGCACAGGAAATGAAACACAGTTCATACAAGAATAAATAATTATCAGCCCATCTGGTAAGATTGTTCTTAAGATTCTTTAGAGGACTATCAGAAAACATTTGAAAAATCATACAGTGCATTATTTGGCTATTTGGACAGTAATTTAAATTTACCTGTTAGAATTCCATGATTATTTTGCTCCTAGCTCCTCACATGCTGAGCCCAAGAGGCAGTATGTGGCAGAAGGTGTGGGCCAGTGTTCACAGAACCTTTGCTGTCAGGGCTGGTCAAACCCGGGGCCTTTTGGGTGGGTGCCATCCACGGCTGCCCGCCATGTGCCAGGCATAGTGTGAGCCTTACACATTTTCTCACTTGACCTTTACTACAACACTGGCATGTAGGTTCTACTAGCTAGTATTCTCACTTTTCAGGTAAGAAAACCAAGGCTTGGGGTGCTAAAGTCAAACTGGGGTCAGACTAGCATTGCTCAGAGTCCAGCACTTTAGGGAGGACATGCCCAGCGTGCAGTCACCATGGTGAAGACCATGTGGAAGCACAGGGACACACTTTAGAGCCCAGTGACAACAGTGAGAGACAAGTAGTATGTACATACTGGTTTCGTCTGCGTAAAAGTATGTGCCTTTGGGGAAGATAACATGTAAACATCATGGATAGTTGCATTCTGATGCGGTGGCAGACAGGACCGTGGATAATCTGTTTGCCTTCCACATGAGCTAAAGGAAGAGTATCTGATAACTTATTAAAATGCGTCTTAGTAAAATTCGTTTTTAAACGGGGCATCTTAATTTTTTCTAGTGGAACGGTGTCGGTATTAATCCTTCTGTCTCTCTCTGGGTCCAGGTGGCACTGGTGTTCCCCAACAACGACCCTGCTGCCTCCATGGTGGCTTTCTACGGCTGCCTGCTGGCCGAAGTCGTGCCTGTGCCCATTGAGGTACCCCTCACCAGAAAGGTAAAGAACCCGTCTTTCTGTTGAGGCCTTTTGGCCATACTGGAAGGTTCTGTTGTGGGGTTGGAATGTGCAAACGGTGTCTGTAGAGCTTTCTTCTCAGCAGCATGTGTATCAGAAAGCCCAGGGCTGCCTATCTTGTCTCTGAGACTGTGCAGTTCTCATTGGCCATCCCAGCCCTGACTCTGTGGTCAGCTCAGTGGCTGGAGTAAGCTGCTGGTGGTGGTGGGGCCTTCCGTTTGTTTTGAGCAGGGTCATCCATCAGAAAGCCAAGCATTCCAGTGTCTTTTTTTTCAGTGTCACTGTGCTAGAAATCTGAGTAAATGGTAAGATTTTTTACTTATTTTTCAGGGGTGGCAGTTGTCGCATTTTTTCGGGTGTTAGGATGTTGTCAAGTCCCAGGTTCAGCTATAATTTGTTGAATCTTATTCTTAGAGAAGAATAAGTAACTTTTCTTGCTGTTACAGTTGTAGTGTAGTCCAGTGTCAGAATCCTGCACAGCAGTATGTGTCTTTGTCCACATAAATGACTGCTTCTCGCCCCATAGACCTGCAGTAACTTTGGAAGGGAGGGTGAGGAGAGGAGGCTCTGCTGGGGTTGGTGCTGATGGTCCTCCAGAGACTCTCTGATACTGTGGAAGGAGACAGAGCCCACGGCTGTGGGGTGGTTCTGCCACTGCTCGTGTTATGGCGTGTGCCCTGGGGCTCCACCCTGGATTCACCTGCCATCGTTTAGCACATCATCTTGAACAGACTGTGTGAGGTGACTCTCCCAGCTCCAAAATGTAGGGCTTTCACGTGCTCAGGCTCGGAGTTTCCAGAGAATCTTCCAGCTGTCTTTGTGGCTACTCTGATATAAAAATGGGGAATTGCCTCAAGGTCTGCTCATGGTGTGTGGGTGCCTTTGAAACTCTGCTCCTGGGGTTGGAAGGAGAGAATGTGGGGTTACTTTAGAAAATGATTGGGGAATGGTTGCTGTTTCCATTTCCTGGGTACAAAATATGCAAGTTTCCTACTTGGCCTGCTGGGTGCACTTGCAAGGAGGGCAGGGCTGCAAGTGGCTCTGGAAGTGGGGTGAGCCCTGCAGCCCCTGACATCAGAGCCCCTTCTAGTGGCCTGAGGAGAACTCCAGTATTTGCAAGGGTTTGCCTCTAGCATTCCTGGGGTATGATACACATTCAATAAAGTGCTTCCTCATCTCCCTGAGCCCTGTGACCTTCACAATGGACAGGAAATGCAGAAGGGCTTGAGAATTCCCTGAGCAGTAACCATGGTCTCCCCTGTGGTTCTCTGGTGGTGTTGCTGATCTGGGAAGGTGCTCAAGTGTGTGATGCTCCTTTTTAATCGACACCTAATGCAGGGGACTGGGGTCCGTTGGATTCTACGATGATAATCAGGAGGGGTTTGTAGGCTTACAAGTGGAGACACAGATTCTCCATGAGCACTGCAGTAAGTGGACCCCTGAGTGTTTATCGTTGTGAGTGGCAGTTGTTCACTCATCACACGTAGAAAGTAGATTTGTCTACTTTATGTCTAGAGCCTCCTGTCTTCCAGACCAGGGCTGGTTTGCAGAGGAAAATCCCTTGAACAAAGAGGCACCTGCCTCTGCCACATCCTGACCAGGGGTTGCTGAGTGAAGGCGGGGTGTCTCACCTGCACCTGTTGGGGTTCCTGAGACTTGCCTGTAGCCGTCGTAGGTGTTCCTGGCTGTGGCCTGCCATGTGGCTCTGTCTCACTCATCTCCCGGGCCCATTCAGACCCTCATATGGTCACTGTTAACTTCAGGACCGGGAACCCTCTCTCAGAAGAAAAAGCTGGGGTTCCTTCCTGGCCCTCTCTCCCTCAGAACACGCCTGAAAGGACAGAACCAGGAGATAACTCACAGGCTGTCATGAAGCCAGAAGCTGTGCATTGGGCTCAGTCTGTGCCTTCAGAACATAGTGTTTGTCCTCAGAAAACTTTTCTTACTTTTAAATGAAAGAATGCACTGGCTTGGTTGTCATTCAGCACGAGGTGAGACGCACACAGTGGCACTGGTAATGAAGTTTTGAATCTTCCAGCCACCAGTCCTGGGCACACTAACATTGTCTTAAAGGGCCTAAAGAGAACCAAATTTTCCAGATTTTGAGTGTTGCTGAGCCTCACAGAACAACTTAGTCCCATGTGTGTTTCTTTATTCTTATTTTTGGAATGAGGGGTAAAGGCTGGTTTTTCACTTGAGAAGTTCATAGTAGTAGAAAGGGATATCCCTCTGGGACTTGGCTACAGAGTGGACAGGGGCACAGGGGAGCCTTCAAGGTCTGTGCCACGGTGGGCAGGTGTGGACGGTGGTTGTCCTCTCCACTCTCTTGAGGGTGCTGAGCTAGTCTGTGAAGGCCAAATGACAATAGAGTAGACCTGTGGGCTGGCCGGAGCTGTGAAGCCAGTTTCCCATCTGCCAGCATGGGGAGTGGCAAGGCTATACCAGAGGTGGAACTGTGCATTCAGTTCCATAGACCAGTGACTGAGTGAGCCCTGAGGCCACAGGAGTCCAGCCCGGCAGCACTTCGTGCATCAGCATTTGCCTCTGGACTCAGAGGGGGCTTACTGTCCTGCACCAGTGCAGATTGTCCGTCCCTTAGAATCTAGCATGTGACCCACTTGCTGAGAAGCTAGCAGTTTGGGTAGACAGACATCAAAACTGGAAAAGCACCAGCTAGTAGTTTCAGGACCACAAATACAGAGTTCATGAAAGAAGACTTCCGTATACTCACCTCAAATTTACTAGAGAGAATCCTTCCCATGAGTATGGCTGATGCTCTCTGACTGGGAGACTGAGATGGGACTGGGTAGGGTATGGTCACGTGCTGCATTTAATGCTGCTTGAGAAGTTAACCTGTCACAGACTGTGGGTGTGGAGAGACTGCCTAGCAAGTGACGACACTCATCAGCTCTGTTGGAGAAAGGATGACAGTGAGGGAGAGAGAGGTTTGCACTCAGAAGTGGTTCACCTTTTCTTCCACAGCACAGGAGAGTTTGTGAGATTTTGTAGCCCTATAGCTCAGCTCTATAGAGGAAGGCCCCAGCCAGCACAGGCCAGAAAGAGCCATTCCAGGGAAAGTCACACAGGCAGCATGGGAGAGGGGAGCACTCCAGCCGCAGGACAGTAGTTCTCGTGCCTCCTGAGTAGCTTCTGTGGAGCCTTTTCTGCATGGTGGTGGTGTGGGGTGTGGGTGGGCTCCCAAGGATCAGGCTCAGGGCGCTGACCCGGAGTCCAGGAGAACTGACCCATGGAGGGCTGAAGATGGAGGCTCTGGGGTCAAGCTGTGCTTAACTTCAAGGGTCCAGGTGTGTGAAGGAGACTCTGGGGGCCCTCGGAGGGCAGGCGATGGGGTCTTATCTCAGCCCAGTGAGCAGGCAGGGCTGGCTCTGGGAAGTGGGCATGCACCTGGACCTCTGAGTAGAGTTTCCAGACCAAGAAGACACTGAGGAGCAGGTACAAAGCTGAATTTCATGGTAGCCACGGATCCTGATCCTGGTTATTCTCAACCCCTCCTCTGTGTTTTAGGGTCTTTAGGAGGAGATGTTAGAAATACAGGACCTAGGAGACAACAGGCCTCCATTGTGAGCCCTGGCAGGTCTGACACTTGCCCTGGGAGTTCCCCTGAGCCACTATGAGTGCCCTGTTTGTAGGTGGTCCCTGAAAGTTCATGATCACAGAGAAGTGCCTTCCTGTCCCTGAACCTGGCTGTGGAGCCATCTCCCTGCCCCTGGCCTGGTCCAGCTTTTAATGATGTGATGCCCACATTCACAGTGAAGTGACAGATTATATAATTCTCTTTAAAAAAGCTCTACTTGAAGGAAAAGTCTCACAAGGGTCCTGGGATGGGAAGGTCCCCATGCGGAAGCACCAGACTGCCTCCCCTTCTTGGGGCTTCAAGGCCATGTGGAGGCTGGTCATGCAGGATTCCTTGTAGAGAAGAGCTTGTCAATCTGCAGTGAGATGTGGGAGCTAGGCACTGGGAAGATGTGGTTCTGAGATGTTGATGCTGCTGATTTTACTGGAGTGGGAAAGAAGGAGCTGATGTCTTCACCGCAGTCCTGATGTTTCCCTTCCAGGAACGCTGGCTGCTCCACAGCTTTGTTTTCTGAATCATAGCTGAGGGGAGTGGTGGGAGTAAGGAAAGTGAATTAACTGACTTGTGGGCATCTGGGTGCTTGGGATGGCACCACCCAGGCCTGTGTCTCCCACAGTGTCTGCTCCCAAATGCTGCTGCTCAGTCTGTGTGGTGGTGCCCTCACTCCATGCGGCATGTTTGTTTCCATGGTGGGTGTGGGTGTGATCATAGACTATTTGGGGTCAGTGTCCTGACCAGAGGCATGTTCTTGGATCCTCTCTGTGGCCCATGGTCATGGTGTTGTTCAACTGGAGGGGAATGAAACAAGACCCCATGAGTGCACCAGCACGCACCGAGCTTCCTTTCTGCATCCGTCACATCAGGCCAAGGGGATGGTGCAGATGACAGGACTGAGGCCAAGCTTGTGCCCTGTCCAAGGTTAGGCAGTGGGCAGAGGGCATGAGGTTTGGCCGAGCCCTGACTCTCTTGACGGAGCCTCTGCTGAGGGGTTGGTGCCATCCCAGGGTGAAACCATGCTTTGTCGGGAGAGCAGCCATCACCTCTACTCATGACCTTACCTCCTTGCTGCCATCTCCAGGATGCAGGAAGCCAGCAGATCGGGTTCTTGCTTGGAAGCTGTGGGGTTACTGTAGCCTTGACGAGCGATGCTTGCCACAAGGGGCTGCCAAAGAGCCCGACAGGGGAGATCCCGCAGTTCAAAGGTGAGCCCGTGCTGGACGGAGAGGATGTGTCCCATGGCCTGTGCTAACACGCTGTCCACACAGGAGGTCTCCCAGCCTGCATGTGGCTGGCTCCGGTTCCTGGAGGCTCACAGCACCTTGGCCCATGCCCTTAGACTTGGTGGACACCCAGAGACTTGGTCTGGCCTGTGCTGCTGTGGATCTTGCCATTAGCAGGAAGGTGGGGTCACATCTGTCTTCTAGTGATGCTTGCCTGAAAGGAACTTGTTCTTTATTTCCAAGGTTGGCCAAAACTATTATGGTTTGTCACAGAGTCAAAACATCTCTCTAAACCGCCTCGAGATTGGTTTCCACACATTAAGGATGCAAATAATGACACTGCGTATATTGAGGTGAGTCACTGGGTCTGGACAAGGCAGAGAACTGAGTGACACATGCTGCAACCCTCACACAGCTCAGGGTCAGCGGCGGGTGTGGGCCTGGAGCTCTACCCTCCTGGCCCCTTCTCATTGCAGTACAAGACGTGCAAGGATGGAAGTGTGCTCGGGGTGACCGTGACGAGGATCGCGCTTCTGACCCACTGCCAGGCCCTCACACAGGCGTGTGGCTACACAGAAGGTATGGGCAGACCCCTGCTGGGGCTTCCTGACCCCAGATCCATCCCTGAGAGGTGTGTATTATGCCCACCAGTCACGAGGGGAGTCGGATTAAGTTTCTCCCTGGCTACCTTGAAGGTCCATTTGTCGGACGGTTTAGTTGGCATCTTACTAGTCTCCAACCAAAACAGACACCGTAGGCTGGGGCTTGAACTGCAGGTGTTGCTGCTCACAGTCTGGAGGGTGGAGCCCAGCACCCAGAGCTGCAGGCCCTGGGTCCTGGCCCGTGACGGCGCCTCTGGCTATATCTTCACAGGGCCCCTTCTGTGTGCCAAGGGAGCTCAGGAGTCTCTTCCTTCCTTGTTAGGACACCATTCTGTTGGTCAGGCCCCGCCCTATGGGCTCTTGTAACCTTAGCTGTCTCCTCAGAGTCCCATCTCCAGGCGTAGTCACACCTGGGTTAGGGCTCCAGGGTAAGAATTGGGGAGAAAACAGTTCAGGCCATAACACATAGTTGACATGGTTGGAGTGTGTTCACCTCTGGATGCACACCAGAACCTCTCTGGGATCTTTACAGACGTGCCCCATGCTACACTGCCCCCTTCCCTGTGCTGCCTCCAGGGTTCAGTCGAGTGTTGGTTTCCATGATGTGCTCTCCTTACGCTGCTTGGGGTGGTCCTGGGAGCACAGGGATAGAGTGACTGGAGGCAGTAACCATGCAGACAGTGCTGACGGTTCCTGGCAGGAAGGGTCAGATCACGTAGCTCCCTCCACTGGAAGGGCTGCCATCAGGTCTCCCCTGGCCATGTCGCAGGCTGCCGCCATGCTGGAGTCTCTTCCTGGAGTCTGTCAGGAGTCATGGAGGAGACGCTTTGCTCTTCTTGCTGTTCTTTTTCTCTCTCTCATCATCCTTCTTAAGAGCAGCGCACTCTCTCAGGAGATGTTCCACTGATGTCTGGTTCCTGGACAAGTGTCCAGATGTTTCGCACATGAAGACACATCACTTCTGATAATCACCACCTTGTTTGTCAGTTTGAATTCCAGTTTTTTTTCACCACCTCATGACCTGTATTCCTTACCCTAATTTCCCAAAGGTTCAGAGCCATCAGTCTTGGGGCCATTGGGGAGGATAGATAATGTAAATTTGCTCCCTAATTCTCTGCATTAAAAAATCTTGCATAAAATAGAATACAGGCTGTGTATTTTGAATGTCCCTTTTTGAAATGGGGCAAGGCACCTGGTGTGAGACTTTGGTGAGCATTCTAGTGGTGCGTTTGCTGGAAGTCACCTCCTCCTGCAAGTACACAGCATTTCTCTCTCTTGAGAGAACATATGAGGGACAGGAAAAGAATATTTTAAGGAAAAAAAAGGAAGGGAGGGGGAAAACACATTTTAAAAGGAGAAGGAGTGGGGTGTTTTAAGTGATGGTTGAAGAGCTGCTGTTCCAGGCAGGCCGCTGTCTCTGAGGCTCTGACTGGAGGCTGCAACATTTCCACAGAGACAGTGGGGTGATACTTTTCTAAGACCCATTCCTTGCCACTGATGTGATACTGAATTTCCTTTATCCTTTGGTCCATGACTGTCTTTTGTTAAAATCTTTGACTCTGTATTTGTACAGCTGAAACGATTGTGAATGTGTTGGATTTCAAGAAAGACGTTGGGCTCTGGCATGGAATCCTCACGGTGAGTGTGACGGCCTGGCTCTGCTGTCCTGTTTACCTTTGCATGTGCTGAGTGTCAGGGTTAGAGTCATGATCTGACCCTTTCCTCCCAAGTGATAAAGAGAAGCTGCCATTGCTGGAGGTCTTCGGTTGTCAGCTAACATAACTTTTGAAAGCTCAGCAAACCAGAAGGTTGGTAGCTGCTGACCTGTGTTGGGGGCCACGCTCTGGGGCTGCAGTGTGACCGTGGCCTTTCTCAGGCTCAGGAAAGTTCAGGATCTCCCTTCCCGTGGGCAGCAGCTCAGATTGGCAAGCTCAGAAACCTTGGCGGCTTGCGTTTGGGTCACTTTGCCCACACATCTGATCTGGTTGCAACATTCTTGTTTTTCTCTCTGTGAATTGTTGTTTAATGAACGTTTCAGGAGTTACGCTGCAGGGGAAAAGTACTTACAGATTTCCCCTTGGTCAGAACTTCAGTGTGAATTGTAGAGGCCTTGTTTTTGTTAGTGCTGTGTGAGAACTGATGGCCTTGTTCAGGATGTGTTCAGCATCACTGTTAAGAGGCTCCCTGTGTCTGTTGTACATGTGATGATTTCCACTCACCCATTTCTCTTTTTAAGTTTCTTATGCTGAAATTTTATATCTTTTTTGAAGCAAAAAATTCTAGTAGTTTTACACAAGTGATTGGAACATAACTATAAGAAGTGGGATTTGTTATTTCCTGATAAACCAGAAGTTATTAGAACAAGAGCTTGCAAACATCCTGCAGACAAAGGTTTGGGGCTCCAGCTGAGCAACTTCTTCCCATGAGCGCCTGGACCCTCATCAGTAAGACATACAAGCACAGCCCCACATGCACACTCCCCTTGTCTGCTGGTGTTGCAGGAAGAGCACAGCCCAGAGGACCCAAGTTGGACCTTGGTCCTTCTGTGGCTTGTGATATGGCACATCGCTTGCTCCCATGCCCAAGAATCGTTCGTTGCCCAAGTCACTCTGAGTCTCAGTTTTCCTATCTGTCCAGTGGGAATGATGACCTTGTATGAGAACCATATGGCCTCATGTGTAATGAGTATCTGGCCCATCTACTTACTTGACAGTTGTTGCTCTTGGAGTTCTTTTGTGACAGTCTTGCTTTCAAGAGTTCTGTGGTAGATCTTGGTGAATGTTGTCACCTGCTGGTTGCTGTGCTCTAGGTTGCTGCCCCAGGAACTGACAGTTGTGGAGTCTCTTTCTGCTTGCCACTTTCTGGAGCAAGGCTGGTCCCTGACTAGACAGCTCCCACTCTTCCACAGCATCATCTTAATGGTGAAAGATGCCTCATACCTGCACAGAGTGGGCAACAAGCCCGAGGTGCAGGGTGAGTGCTGGCGGTGAGCAGGCTCACAAGTGCAGGGAGGGGCACGTGGTCCTCTTCCAGCAGAGCTGCTTCAGAGCTTCTGTGCCCTCTTGTACCACTTCCACCCACAAAGGGGGCAGAGCTGATGGGGTAGGTTTGTCTAGTGCGCCCCACATCGTGGTTCCTTCTTGCCAGCTCAGGGGGTGCAGCCACAGAGGATGAGTCTGCGCCATGTATGAATCCCAGCTACACGTGTGGATGCCAACCCGTTTACCTAGAGAACTAGCCTTTGTCGTCCATTTAAAGAAATAAGCGCTTTTTCCAGGTCCTGGTCTACATGAGCCAGGCCAGACAGAAGAGTGGGGGTTAAGACGACTCTCCCCTGCTGCTTGGAGTTCAGCGTAACATTGAATAAAGGAAATTAAGTTTGTGAATCAAAATGAATAGAGTACACTAGAGAGCTAGGCTTCAATACTGAAAGCCCAATAAAAAGTGATTATTCCATTTAAGTTTTTCTAAGAAAAGGATTTGGACTTAGACTCTTGAGTTGTATCAGTAGAAGCTGGGGGCACCAAGACACCCTCTGAGGAGTCACCTCCATGCCCACAGCCTCTTGGAGGGTCATGCCCATGTGGACCTTCCCTCACCGCCCCCTGCTCACCCCTTCATGGGATCCCCACACCACCCCACTGCCTGCTCACCCCCGTATCCTGCTTCCAGAGCGTCATGAACATGATGCATGTGATCAGCATCCCCTACGCACTGATGAAGGTGAACCCGCTGTCCTGGATTCAGAAGGTCTGCCAGTACAAAGGTGCGTTGGGGGGCTGCCACTGAGTGTCAGCACATCCCACGATACAGGCGGTCACTCACTGCACTTGCTTCTCCTTTAGCAAAAGTGGCCTGTGTCAAATCCCGGGACATGCACTGGGCCTTGGTGGCGCACAGGGATCAGAGAGACATCAACCTCTCCTCTCTCCGGATGCTGATAGTGGCCGACGGCGCAAACCCCTGTAAGTGAAGGACCAGGCAGGCAGCAGGAGCCTCATTCCCTGGGCTTTGATTTCCCCTTTCCTAGCATTCACCTTAGTGAAGGAGACTCTAACCAGGGCCTCAGGGCACCAGGGCCTGAAGGTCCATCCACAGCCCTGGGGTGGAGTCCTGGCTCTTCTTCTTCCTGATTCTGAGGAAACGTGACTTGTTAAACTCTTCTCTTTCTTTTAGTTGCAAGATGATACCCAGTCATCAGATATGCAGCAGTCCCTATGTACAGTTCTTGGGATATAATAAGTGCTCAAGAAATACTAATTATGATTATTTTATGGTCCATAGCAGGTTTATTGATCAGGAAATTTAATTTGTCATTTTTTATGGAATTTCATTATCAAATTCTGTACCAGAAACTACCTGGATAAAATAAATGAACAATTGCATAGAATACTATTAATATACTTTGAGAGATATTTCAGTCAGTTGAAACAGAAACTCTGCTAGCTTGTTTTTTGTGAGAAGAGCATATAAGCTAGAAGCAAAATGAATGAATGAAAATGAGTAAATGAATGTTTCTGATCACATTGGTAAACTTTGCAGCATCTGTGTTTCTAAATTAAAGCATCATACACTTAAAGAACATCTGATCTGCAAACAGGTAATTTTGTATATTAGTTTTATAAGTGACTCTTCTGTTTTCAGTAGAACTTTATAAATTGTGAGCTGTTTAATACACAAATGGTTTTACCAATAACTACAGAGTAATAGGTCTTAAAAGAAGCAAGGTAAACTTGTATTAGGAACTAGTTTAGCTGATAGGTTCCTGATAACTGTATATCTTGATGTCATCACTCATATTAATACAGAGGAATGTTTTCTTCATTTAGTTGGGTTTAGAGTTCTCTCTTGGAACATGCATGTGGAAAATGGTAGAACAAGTTTCAGAAAAGTTACTAAAGTTAAGTTCTTCAGTCAGGAAAAATAGATGGTTAACTATAGTAGTTGCATTTTTTTAATTCTTGAATTCTGTGTTTGAGAATAATATTAGCTTTCATTGTAACAGAAATGGTAGGTTATGTTAAATGAAGTATTTGTCCATGCTGCCTAACTCCACATGTCCCTAAATTGTAATCTCAAAGGCATTTTATATTACGGGATATTTTAAATTGTCCACTGTCATCCCCTCTTTCTGTCTAGGGTCTATTTCTTCCTGTGATGCATTTCTCAACGTCTTCCAAAGTAAAGGTCTACGCCAGGAGGTCATCTGCCCCTGCGCCAGCTCACCAGAGGCTCTCACTGTGGCCATCCGGAGGTACAAATCCGTTAACTCAGTGGGCAGCCAGGGGAGAGGTCTCATTCAGCAGCTAAGAGAGGCCCAGAAGTCTTCACAGTTTATCTTAGTGTGAGAATAAAAATAAGACCCAACTTTCAAGATGAGTTTTCATTCTTGTATATGCTAGAATGGATTTTCTTGAATAGTCTAAATTCATTAGTTAGAAACTTACTTATCACTCTGGAGATTCATTGTGATTCCCAGGTCAGTGGAAGTCTGTCTGTAGGTATGCTGAGCAGTGAACCTCGTCCTGGCAGGTTATGCATATTTTCATTTGCTTGTGTTAGGCTCAGGTTTAACTTGAAGCTCCAGTACTTTGGTCACCTGATGCGAAGAGCTGACTCTTTGGAAAAGACCCTGATGCAGGGTGAGATGGAAGGCAAAAGAAGAAGGGGACAATGGAAGATGAGATGGTCAGATAACATCACTGACTCATTGGACATGAATTTGAGCAAACTCTGGGAGATAGTGGAGGACTAGGAGCCTGACATGCTGCAGTCCATGGGGTTGCAAAGAGTCTGACACAACTTAGTGTCTAATCAACATCAACAGAACAGAGTAAACAGATGAAATGAAAATTTTGTGGCCACCCCTTCTCCCTTTTACACATGGTTTTTATGTTGTCTTCATTTTCGGCAGTTCTACACAAACTTCACAGTAAATAAACACACTGGTTTTCTGAGCTTTTGAACTATTCAGCAGCACTTCAGAGGAACCTGGGGTCTGGGGTCTCCTGCTTTGTGGAGCTGGGCTGCTGGGGCTCTTGCTAAGGTCAGCAAATGCAATGCCCTTGGTCCTAGGTCACTCTGGCATCGCTGCCCATTTCAGAGCCGTTGGTGCCTATCAGAGACAGGCCTTGGTTACGGCTCATAAGAGCTGACTTTGCCCAGGGTGAGAAGGGCTACAAGGGCCTGTCTGGATTTGTCAGTAGTTCCCATAAACACATACGGAGAAGATAAGCTTATGGTCACCAAAGGAGAAGGGGTTGGGGGAGAATAGATCAGGAGTTTGGATTAACAGATACACACTGCTGTTCATTGAACACCAGAGACGCGCTTTAGAGTAGCAATCCCTGACCTGTTTGACACCTGGGACATTTCCTGGAAGACAGTTTTCTGTGGATGGGGAAGGAGGGGGAGAGGGACAGGTGGTGGTTTGGGATGATTCAAGTGCATTACTGTTTATTGTGCACTGTATTTCTATTATTATTATATCAGCTCCACCTTAGATTCTCAAGCATTAGATCCTGGAGGTTGGGGACCCCTGCTGTGCTTAGCATGTTGTTCAGTTGTTCAGTCATGTCCAGCTCTTTGTGACCTCATGGACCACAGCATGCCAGGCTTCCCTGTCCTTCACCTTCTCCCAGGGTTTGCTCGAACTCATGTCCTTTGAGCCGGTGATGCTGTCTAACCATCTCATCCTCTGCCACCCCCTTCTCCTTTTGCCTTCAACCTTTCCCAGCATCAGGGTCTTTTCCAGTGAGTTGGCTCTTCTCATAAGGTAGCCAAAGTATTGGAGTTTCAGCTTCAGCATCAGTCCTTCCAGTGAATATTCAGGGTTGATTTCCTTTAGGATTGACTGGTTTAATCTCCTTGCTGTCCAAGGGACTCTCAAGAGTCTTCTCTAACACCACAGTTCAGAAGCATCAGTTCTTTGGCACTCAGCCTTCTTTGTGGTCCAACTGTCATGTCTGTATGTGACTATTGAGAAAACCATCGCTTTAACTATACAGACCTCCCTTTGTTGGCAAAGAGATGTCTGTGCTTTTTAATATGCTATCTGGTTTTATTGTAGCTTTCCTTCCATGGAACAAGCATTTTTTAATTTCATGGCTGCAGTCACTGTTCACAGTGGTTTTGGAGCCCAGGAAAATAAAATCTGCCACTGTTTCCATTTTTCCCCATCTATTTGCCATAAAGTGATGGGACCAGATACCACGATCTTACTAGTTTTTTGAATGTTGAGTTTTAAAAGCTCTGAGTGCTTGTACACATGGAAGGTTTCTAGGCAGGAGGTGGACAAGGCAAGGAGTTACTAGTGAAAGAAAAGAAAAAGTGGTTTCTGTGTGGTATGTTTTATTCCTTTCTGCTTATTCTTTTGTGCGTCTGTTACAGGCTTTTGGTTTGTGGTTGCCGTGAATGTCATATATATATATTTTAATTGGGGGATAATTGCTTTATAATGTAATGTTGGTTTCTGCTATACAATAGCATGAATCAGCCTTAAGTATAAAAAATACAGAACGCTTCCTGAATTTGCATGTTATTCCTACACAGGGGCCATGCTAATCTTCTCTGTATCATTCCAGTTTTAGTATATGCGCTGCTGAAGTGAGCACCGTATATTTCAACCTGTGTATATATGCATCTGTTTTAAGTTGATGGTCACTTAAGTTTTCAGTAAGTTTGAGCACATTCTAAAAGCACTCCATTTTTACTCCCGCTCCCCTCCATTTTGTTTTTGATGTCCTGTTTTACGTTTTTTATTTTGGTGAGTTGCTTAACTGCTTACTGCGGATGTAGATGATTTTACTGCTCTTGTCTTTGAACCTTCCTACTAGCTTCACAGGTGGTTGATCCACTGCCTTTACCACTACCACTACCTGTTTGCCTTTACCAGTGAGATCTTTCTTTCATAATTTTTTATTTCTAGTTATGTCCTTTTCCACTTATAAAAGTCCCTTGAACGTTTCTTGTAAGAGTGGTTTAGTGGTGATGAACTCCTACAGCTTTGCTTTTCTGTAAAATTCTTCTCCTTTCTTCAAGTCTGAATGAGAACCTTGTGGGTAGAGTCTCCTTAGTTCTACGTTTTTCCTTTCAGCATTCTGAGTATGTCTTGCCAAACCCTCTGGGTTGCAGAGTTTCGCTGAAAAGTCGACTGATAGTCAGTCATATGTGGTTTCCCTTGTATGTAACTAGTTGCTTTTCTCTTTCTGATTTTAAGATTCTCTCTTTATCTTTAACCTTTGCCATTTTATTGTAGCATGTATTGAAGAGATGTCTTTGATTTCATCCTGACACCCACAGTGTTTCCTGGACTTCAAGGTCTGTCTTCTTTCCCAGGTCAGGAACGTTCTCAGCCATCATTTCTCTGGACAGAGTTTCTGTCTCTCCTTCTGCCACCCTGTACTGTGAACATCAGCGCGCTTGGTGGTGTCCCAGAGGCCCCCTAAGCTGGCCTCCTGTCTTTCGTTTCTGTTTCCTTTTCCTGTTGGATGATTTCCACTGCTGTGTTCTCCAGATGGCCGATCCATTCCACGTTCTCTAATCTGAACTGTTGGGTCCCTCTAGTGTCATTTTCATTTCTGTTATTCTTTAGTTCTGTTTGGTTCTTTTTACATTTTCTGTGCCTTTGGGGAAATTCCCACTCAGTTCTTCCATTCTCCTCCAAGTTCAGTGAGCATACTCATGACCAGTAGTTTGACCTCTGCCTGATAAATTGCTGCTCTCTGCTTCACTGAGTTCTTTTTCTGGTTTTTTTTCTCTTGTTTTTTTAATGGCTTTGACCAGGTGATATCATGTCCGAGGTGCCCTGTGGTTCTGGAGATACGGCACCTGTAGGCAGCACACATCTGTCTGCAGTGCCTCAGAAAATGATCTCCTTTGTGCAGTAAAGTTGAACAGAGCACTGGTGATGACTGGCCTCAGACAGCCAGCAAATTCTCATGTGCTGAGCTGCTCACAGAGGCTGATAACGCCATTGTGCTACCTGACACCCCATTTTGGTTTCGACGTGACTTGAAATCACAAACTTCATGCCCATCATACCTGGTAGGAGAGAGGTTCTAGGGGGCAGTTCAGGGTGCATTTCAAGACCAGCCAGGTGCTCATCATGGTGTTATTTACCTTGAGTTTGTCCAAAACGTGTACATTTGAAAGTGCTTTTCAGTCTTATGTTGATTTTCACAGCCACCTCCTGTGATAGAAAGGGCGGAGGGTAGGCTACTTACTGATCGTGTCACTGTGGACCAGTTAACCTGTGCCCCGTCCCGTGCCTGACATACCAGCCCCATGCCCGCACCCCATGCCCCTCCAGGCTTTATGCAGCCACTTCCCCTCCTGCTGCCCCCTCCCAGGCTTCATGTGTGCTCCCTGTCCATGAGGAGTTTAGGCCAGATCCAGGGGCATGTGAATATTGGGGGCTGGTCTTCATCTCTTGGGTCTTGGCCACTGTGGACTCAGTTCTCCTTTCACGTGGGAAGGAGAGGTGGAGGCTGAGTAGACGTGATTTTTAGTTTAAGCCTCCACTACCGTCCTCTCTTACCATCCTCTGCAGCCACATGCACACCCCACACCTTCCACCAGCTCCAGCATCCTGTCCAGTTTGCAGGGGACATCCAAGCACAACGCTTTCTTCCACCACGTCACCGAGTTCCTGCCCTTCTGCCCTGCTGTCCCATCTGACCAGGAACCACAAGGCCGCACAGTCTGGTCATGCCCCTTCTTGGTTCCATTCTCTTTCCCTGTGGCCAGACCTCCTGGTCTCTGGTGTGCCCGTAGGGCAGCATGGCTGAGGCCTTCCCTGACCACCCCATGCTCACGTGACTCTCTGTGATGCCCTCTCTGCATTTGCTTCCTTCTCACAGGCTGGCAGATTCACTGGTGTGTTATTGCTTATTCTCTGTCTCTGTCTGGCTGATGGTTGGTGTTTAGTATATATTATGTTAATAGATGAATAAAAGAAAAATGGAAAATATGTAAAGTGAGGCATTAAAGTCACTTACTGTATGCTTACAGTGACCCTTTGTAATTCACCAGCAGCAAAGGCTGTGAAGAGTGCAGCCCTTTCCCGCATGTCTGTGTACTGGATGTGTGCACTCACCTAAGCAGAAAGATGTAGGTTTGCATTTTACCTGAGTGAAGTCTTGTGGGGGTTTGTTTGTTTGCTTTAATTTCACTTGACTGACTAGGTGCAGCTAACTGCATAAAGTTATAGTATCATGATCTGATGCTCTGAGAAAGCAGCATCAGCAGAAAGGCCATGTCCCTACTTTCCACGCCCCCATGAGTCTGGTCCTGAAAAGGGCCGAGACAGGGGAGAAGGATAAGGCATGGACACAGGTATGGTGTGGGGCAGCAGCCTGGGGCTCTGGAGTGATGCTCTAATGACAGGGAAGACCTGCGTGTGCTGCATTTGAGCTGTGAGTGCTGGCTGTGCAGGGGGGCATTGCTCAGACGGCGTGGCGGTGAAGTGGGTGACAGTGTCTCTATCTCGGGTGAATGTAGAAGAAAAACACATGCTAAACTCCTGTTTAGAACCTGTTTCATTCACCATCCTTGTTTCTTACATGTTCATATTTAAGTTCATTTTCAAGCAAACTTGTGAAAACACTCATGTTTTTTTTGGAACATCTTCCTCTATAGGCTGTGTGACCAGTGACTAGAAGTCAGATTCCTGTTCTGTCTGGTATCTATGCACATGGCTGTGTCTACAGAATGGTCTTGCTTTTGGAATATGAATCTGTCTTTTTGTGCTTTGTGCTTATTTTTTCCCCAAAACTTGAAGTGCACTTGGCACACGTAAGAAGTGAGAGGGCAAGTTATTAAGTAAAAACAGCTTTGATCCATTCTATTCACTCAAGTTTTGAGTGGGGGCCCGGGAGGCCTAGTCATTGCTCCTGTGGATTTGGGAGTGAGGACAAACTAGACACTTTCTTAAATATTATAAAGTCAGCACTGGAAGCATTGCAGCACTCACACTTTGTCTGCTACTCATAGGATGATCTTTAAAAGAAAAGATAAAAAACCGAAAAACAAGTGATTGGCTGCCTTGTCAGTCTGTTTCTGTTGCTGAGTCCTTCATTCTCACTTGAAGGGTTGGGAGCTGATTTTTTCCTTTGTGCTGTTGTCTGAGCTGTGTCCTGTCCGAATAACCTTCCCAGGACAGCTTGTTTTGCCCTGTGGTGAAGAAGAGATTGAACTTGCAGTAAAGAGCTGGAGCAGATGATTGCCCACTTGGCTTTTGTCCATTTAAGTAGAAAATGGCACTGAGTGGTTGGCCTGTGGTCCTTAGTGAAGAAAAATTGCCGCTGCACCTCCACTGCTCAGACTTTCAGAGCCTTGGCCCTTTCTGAACACGTCTTGCTCTGTGATGGTCTTCTGTTCAAATGTTTATAAATCTGCAAGCCAGCTTGTTACAGGGAAGCTGCTTGGCAGCCTGTGGATCTGGGTGTGGCAGCCAGGAGGGCTGGCCTTCTGAGGCTGCTCTCATTTGGTCCTGCTGGAGTGGACACCGGGTTTGGTGGCTTGGCGCCCGTGGTCATGGCCACTAAGTATGTTGATGTCCCTGTTCTTGAAGGCAGCAGCAGGCCTCTCACCTACATGAAAGGGAGTGTCCTGGAAGGTTCGGGTGTGAGGAGGTCACAGTCACCTCCGGATCCTGCTTGGAAAGGAGCAGGGAGTACCTGTGCACTAGAGAGCTGGCAGCAGGGCCCTGGCCAGTGTCTGGGCCAGCAGTGTGCATGCAGATGAATAGTTAGTATTTTTTTCTCTGAAGACTAGTTGTAGAATAAAAAATACTGGAGAAGTAGGATCCATGATGCCTAAACTCAACAGGAGAATTACAAAACCAGGACAAGATGGATGCCAGTAGGTTGTTTTCTGGACTGAGTTTCTCCTTGGTTCCCTTTGATTGTGTCTCCATCTCTAAAATATAGATGATAGAGTGCATTGTTTAACAGCTACACTGTGATAATGTTGATTGAACTAAAAAAGCTTTTTGTGACCCTTTTAAATACAAGGTATTCTTTCAGTACCATGACACTTTGGCAATTAAAAAAAAAAAGGTATATATATGTGTGTGTGTGTGTGTGTGTGTGTGTGTGTGTGTGTGTGTGTGTGTATAACACAGTAGTTAAGTCGGTAATTCCAAAGAATGGTAAAGATACCCCTGTGCCACCATAAATATTTTCCACTTTGAAAAAGCATCTAATTTAGTAGTTAGAAAGCTGGGCAGAAACAAAGGGCAAAGATTGCAAATGTGAAACTGTCCTTACCATGTAGCCCGCAGGTGAAATTAAAATTTGACAATTTCTGACAGAGGCAAACCAACTAGTGATCCAGACTGAAGAACAGTTAACACAGCCTATGGGGATGAAGTGGGGGGTTTGCAGAGTTTGGAGATCCATAATCTTATTTTGGCTTCCCTGGTGGCTCAGAGGATAAAGCGTCTGCCTGCAGTGCAGGAGACCCCGGTTCGATCCCTGGGTTGGGAAGATCCCCAGAGAAGGAAATGGCAACCCACTCCAGTATTCTTGCCTGGAGAATCCCATGGACAGAGGAGCCTGGCAGACTATAGTCCACAGGGTCGCAAAGAGTCGAACATGACTGAGCGACTTCACACACAATCTTATTTTAAAAACATAAGAGATAAAAATAGATTGTTCGTCATTTTATCTAAAAATTTAGCTGAAAATTTAAAACTTCTCTAACATGAAATAGTTTGGAGATGATAATCATCTAAATTAAAATGACTTAATGAGATAGCAGTAAAGAGCAGAGTAACCATGTTATTTCATTGTCCTGATCATGTGTATTTGAGTTGATTTTACTGTATTTGGTGTTATACTGAATTGAGCACAGAAGTTTGCTTTGATGGAGACTGAGGTGCACAGAGGGAGATGCTGGGAAGTAGCCTCCCTAACTCCAGACTTGCAGCCTGTCTCCCTGCTGGTTCTGGATGATTGCTCTCTGACAGGGAAAAGTAACCAGGACGAATGAAGAACACATCTTGTAAACAATGTATATGGTGTGATCCCTTTTCTGGCTGAGAGAAAATTAAGCCTCTGTAAGTAATAGGTTTAGCAGAAAAAAAAATCTGCTAACTACATACTTACTGAATAGGTAAGGATGTGATATAGGGAGAAACGTTCCTTTGTATGTTACTCAGCTCTTAAAATGATTTTTTAATATGACATGTATTGCTCTCATCAGAATAAAAGGGACAAAACTACATTAAAATAACTCCTAATTTGGGGAGTACTATGTTTCAACCTTGTGTTTTTGTTGTCCCAGCTAGCTGAGGGCTTGGAGGATGGCAGTGGCACTAAGAAGATGTAGTTACCTTGTTGAGTCCCAGCAGCGGAAGTCCTCAGAACCTTTGTTGCCGACTTGACCCCACTTACTTGGCATCTCCGCATGTTTGAGCCTGGCTGGCTGTTTGCATAGTGTTGATGTGTTTACTGCATGTGCGGGAACTCTTTCTTTAGACCTTGTAGAAGCATGATCAGCTCAAGGCTGATCATGTCGAGTGTGTTAGAGGCTAAAAATGGCACCACAAATAACAGTGGGTACAGACTGCCCACTGATGGCCTTCTCCATCAGCTCCTTCCTTGCGGGGCCTCTACTTTGGCTTCAGATGGGCTTTTCCCTTTTTCTACCATGGCGGTGTTGGCCATTCCTAGCTGTGTGCTTTCTTAGAGTATGAAGACAGCTCTGTGTGGTCCTGAGATTGCCAGGATGATTCCTCCTGTAATTGTGTTCTGTGTGAGATGCATAAGCACACTGATCATCTTGGAATTGAACCTGGAAGCTGACAATTGGGTCTGTGGCACCCTTGGCCATTATTTAGTTTACTTGTTTTGATTATTAAAGAAGGTGTTTTGAAATTCCTAAAAATTTTGCTTATTGAGATTGGTTTTTCTCCCCTCACCTAGTTTATCTCCTTGGACTTTTTATTTCCTGCTGCTGCTGCTGCTAAGTCGCTTCAGTTGTGTCCGACTCTGTGCGACCCTGTAGATGGTAGCCCACGAGGCTCCACTGTCCCTGGGATTCTCCAGGCAAGAACGCTGGAGTGGGTTGTCATTTCCTTCTCCAATGCAGGAAACTGAAAAGTGAAAGTGAAGACGCTCAGTCGTGTCCGACTCTTAGTGACCCCATGGACTGCAGCCTACCAGGCTCCTCCATCCATGGGATTTTCCAGGCAAGAGTACTGGAGTGGGTTGCCATTGCCTTCTCCTAGGAGGGTATTAATGGAGAAAAAAGATCACCTGACTTGGTTAATAATCCTGGAAATACAAGTTGAAACAACAATGAGGAATGCACTTTACTCACCATGTTGGAAACAGTTATAACATTGGTGATCAGTGTCAGCACAGGTGTGTGGAAACGGGTAAGGCTGAGGGCAGCTTAGCACCGAGGTGGACGACACGGGTTCTGAAGCCATTCTGGGCATGATGCCTGGCAAACCCCACCACCGCTGCCCTGGCAGTGCATATCCTGTCTATGAGTGAGGAACGGTCATGCCTGTCTCATGGGCTTGTGTGAAGAAGACATTAGTTAACATACGTAAAATGCTTGGAACAACATTCTGAGTCCACTCAATGGACTGTGAGTGAAAACATAGTAATATTCATTCACTCTTAGTGGGATTGCACAATGACACGGTCTTTTGAGAAGGTGTGTGCGTGCATGCTTAGTCGTGTCCGACTCTTTTCAACCCTAAGGACTGTAGCCCACCAGGCTCCTCTGTCCGTGGAGTTCTCCAGGCAAGAATATTGGAGTGGGTTGCCATTTCCTTCTCCATTTTGAGAATGTATTTAGGCTTTATTAAAAATTTTTTTTTAAATTTTAAATGTGTATGCTCTTTGATCCTTCCATTCCCTTTCTAGGTATGTACAGAAATATTTCCAAATGCATACAAATTAAATGAAAGAAAAATGTGTTCATATTATTGAACACCATGTAATAATTAAAGCAGGTTAGTTCATTGGTGTGTCCAGGACACATCCTGTATGTGTTAACATGCACACACCCATGTGGGAAGTTCTGTAAGGTGTTCGGTGAGAACAGCAAGTTGCAGAAGAATGTGCACATGGGGTTCTGCTTCTCTTTGGTGTAAACACATTTGTGTGTGCACATATTTTATAGGCAATAGGGCCAAAAAGGCTGAAACTTCACTCTTAACGTGGGTAGTGGCTGCCAGAGGAGGGAGTGGGGCTGGAGGTGAGCAGAGTCTTAGCCTTCTGCTGTGTGTTCTCGTGCAGAGCTTACCATGTCCGTCCGAAGGGTATGCTCACGTTACTCATACCACTGTTTTAAAATCTCATGAAAAACCTTACAGTGAACTAAAAAGTGCCTAGTCTTCTAGGCCAGAGGCAGGGAAAGTGTTGGGAAAGGAGACAAGATGGTTGGGCAGGGGCTTGTCTGTGGGTCTGAATCCCCACAAGCCCTTCCACTCACACAGGCAACTAAGTTAATATTTCTGAGCCTTGGTTTTCTATTTTGTAAAGTGGGAAAGTAGCAATGCCTCTGCAGGTTCACGGTCATGAGGAAGTTGATGTGTAAATGGCTCAGGACTATCTGGCACATGAAACACCCAGTTGAGCACAGCTCCCGCTCCCTCCATGGCACAGCAGGTCCTGCGGAAAGGTTGGGGGACACAACCAGGATTGCAGGTATGTGAGCAAGTGAGCAGCAAGGCCAAGTACTGTGCCTGGGAGTTAAGGTGCTTCTGTGTTGCCTTCTTGGATGTATTTTGCAAAGCTGCCAAGAATGTCTGACTTGCAGGGACTCTGTTAAATATAATATATGGCATAGATTAGAGTAGTGCAAAGTTAGTGCTGTTGGTTTACATTTAGGTGAGCCTTCCCATAACTCAGTCTTCCCATAACTACATTTTACAGACATAATTGAAAAATTCTGGTAATAAATGCAGTTCATGATTTTAAGATATTTAAATACTGGATGTTGGAAAGTGGATCTCGTAACTAAGATAGACTGTATACACTGCTAGGTTGTGAAAGAACTTCTCCCTCCTGGCTTCTTGGTTACAACGTATCAGTTCTTAAATCTTCCCATACTTGGGATATGTCTTGGCTGGTTCAGCATTTTGCCTTCATGTGGATTTTTAAAATAAAAACAGTCTTACCTATAAATTATATTAAGAATGTTCATTTGCTTGGGCTTTTATAACAGTTCACAGCTCTGGGGTCTTAGTCTCTGAGGTTAAGTTGTTGGCAGGGTTGGCTCCGTCTAGAGCTCTAAGGGGAATCTGTTCTGGGCATCTCTCCAGCTTCTGGTGGTGCCAACAACCCTGGCTTATAGACCTATAACCCTTTACTAACTACTTATATTCTGCAAAGACCCTGTTTCCCAATAAAGTCAAGTTCTGGATACAGGGGGTTATTAGCACAGGAACATGTCTTCTGGAGGGAACACAGTTTGGCCCACAGCAGGTGCTCAGGCTGATGATTCTGACTCTCAACATGGGGTCTTGACTGAGGGTGAGGGTGAGGGAATCCTGGCCCCCTTAGGGTTTCTGTGAGGCTCCTCTTTCATTTTACAATTTTATTGGGGCCTTTGGAAAAGATACAGCCAGGAGATCAATATCAGTTCCACTGTTTGGGGCTCATTTCCAGGTGGCTTCATGTGGGTCTTATTATTTGGGCAACTTTGCTTTTGTATTCTTTAGTGCTACTCTTCTTGATTGTTACAGATGGAATAGTTTGATTTTCAGACTCTTACTTTTTTTAAATTGAAATGTAATCAGTATATATGCTTCTTTTTAAAATATACCAATAACTTGATTCAAATACCCGTTATTGCAAATTTTAGCTTTTGTTTCCCCATTTATGTTTTTTAGTTTCATTATAAACCTTCATGAAATACTTTAAAGCCATATGGCAGACTGCTATCTATAGTTTGTATTTTAGGTCCTAAAACACCTTAGGCGTTTGTATTGGGTTGGCCAAAAAGATCATTTGGCTTTTTCCAGCAATCTTATAGAAAAAATATTTGGGAAATTAGAGAAACAAACGTGATGTTTACCTAAATTATACTCTCTCACTTTGCTCACATTGAAGAATCTTTCATTTTCAGGGATAAAATCCACGATCCTGTAAATGTTTCGTTTATTCACTGATCTAGTCGGCAGACATTTTTTACTGGACACGACTCCAGGGGTGGGGGTTCAGCAGTGACCAGAGGAAAGCCCCTGCCCTCATGGAGGAGGCCTGGGTGGATGGTTAGAATGTACCTGTTGTGGAGGAGGGCATGGAGGTGCTGTTAGCGGGGTGATGAGCCACCCCAGGGGACAGTGAAGGAGAGGCCATGAGGCACCCTGCCAGATGCGAGGAGGAGGCCTGGGCACAGGGAAGTGGGTGGGCGTGGAGGGCGAGCACCACCAGATGCTGAGTGGAAGCAGTGAGGACTCGAGTGGAGGTGAGCTGGGGCGGCGGCAGCACACCCGGGATGTGGGAAGCTGTACCTTCCCTAACCACCAAGCACTTGATAGCTGGTCTCTTATCCAAATAATTGCCAGTTCTTACAACTGAGAGTGTGCACACTCAGGATATGTCTGACCTGGAGGCCACACTCACAGTCTGGCATTTCTACTCACTGCTGTCATTCTCCTTCCTGGAGACTTGAGTTTCCCTTCTTAGCCATTTTCAAACCTAGAAGATCCAACCTTGCAGGGGGAAAGAGTAAGTTGGAAGAGTTGGTTGGTGTCTAGTGGACACATGTAAGGGGAAGGCAGGGAGACAAGGGAGCCCTGTGGAATTTCCATGCTTCTCAGGAGTCTAGCAGTTTTTAGGAGCAGACCTCAGTGTGTCCTGAGCAGAGAACACAGGGCATGTGACAGCTGTGTCTGCCGTTAGGGCCCGAAGGGGCAGCCTTGGTGTGCAGGTGGCATGTGGGCACACGTGTCTGTGTTCAGACAGCTGATGTGCTTCTAATCAGACGCAACCTGTCCTCATAGGCCCACCGACGACAGCAACCAGCCCCCAGGCCGTGGCGTCCTCTCCATGCATGGGCTGACCTACGGGGTCATCCGGGTGGACTCGGAGGAAAAGCTGTCTGTACTCACCGTGCAGGACGTCGGCCTCGTGATGCCTGGAGGTGAGGGTGGGTGTGGGTGCAGAGCCACGGCTTAGAGAACTAGCAACCCCAGCCTTTCCTGCAGGGCCCGCCTTGATGAGGAGTCTGAGGTAAAGATGGAGCTTCCCATGGGACAGGGAGGCTTTCTGTTCAGACAGGCTCAAGAGACTGGAGTGGTGTGCTGTGCTCATTGGTTTCAGGGCTCAGACTTTGTCCTGGAGGCTGTGTGCGCTGGCTGACGACACACACCATGTGGTCTGTTCTCAGTGTCATCCTCATGTCTGCATGGTGTGTAAATCCCGTTTACACCCTAAACTTATAGCAGCGCACAGCTATGAAATGTTGTTTTACCGCAACAAGAAAATCACAACCTGCTTCAGGGACTGTGAGGGCCTATTCTCTTTTACTTGTGGTTTTGCTGCAGATGCTACTTCTGTTTGTGTTCTTTTTTGTATCCATTCATTTCTCATCTCTAGCTCCCCCCAACTCCCTCTAAAGTAACCTGTGCTTGCTGTTTTGCATTCAGCCATCATGTGTTCAGTGAAGCCGGATGGGGTTCCCCAGCTGTGCAGGACAGACGAAGTTGGGGAGCTCTGCGTGTGTGCGGTGGCCACGGGCATGTCCTACTACGGCCTCTCGGGTATGACCAAGAACACCTTCGAGGTAGGTGGCAGGTGAGCCCCATTAGACAGCTTTTGCCAGGTGTGTGGAATAGATGTAAAAAGGAGATGGTGATTTCTCAATAAAACATGTTCATGGTAATTAAAATGGTTGTAGTTTCTCCTGCCATTTTTTATAGCTTTTAATAAATTTGGCTTAGCAGCCTTGTTTTCACCTCATAACCAGAGCTGAGAAAAAGCAAGTACAGTTTCTCTAGAGGCCTGGCCTTTTTCTCACCATCTAGAGAGAGCAGCAGCTGATGGGTGGGGGCTGAGGAGCGTGCAGCCCTGCCGAGGGGGGCGTGGGCAGCGGCCTCCTCGGGGACCGTCCGCCTCGGCCAAGCATTTGCACGGTGCCTTCACCATACAAGCGTGTGTCCATGCTGTGTGCACATGGTGTGGTGTGCAGTTAGCACACACATGTGCACACTGCTTGGTAGACCCAACATTCTCAGAATTCTTACCATCTCACCAAGTGTGCTGACCTTAGGAGGAGCACACTTTGACTAAGTTGTATGTTAGCAAATACAACTGCAGAGTTGATTGGGGATAAATTTTTTAAAGGGCTATAAACAGAACTTTGGGTGTGAACACATGTGATGTGGCTTGTACAGGCAGATCTGTTGAGTCTGGATTCAGGTTTCTAAGTGCCCTTGAAACTGAGCCAGACACAGTCTAAATAAAACAGATCTTCTTTTCTGTGTGGCTTATGTGTTAGGTGGGAGGAAACTAGGGGTCGAGTTTGAACTCATGGTGGGGCTGCTCCCTCTACTTTTGAGTGTGTTTCTGGTAAGGAAGATAGCAGTATAATGAACAGGAATCATTTTGCTACTGACAGAGGTTATTTAAAGTGTGCCTTGTTTCTCCATTTAATCATTTTTATGCTGTGGTTTTATAAGTAGAAGAATGAATTAATGTTCGTTAGACTGTGGCAGGCCTCTTCAGAGGGCCCTGTGTGTGGGCCGGGGGCGAGCTGTGAGAGTGGGAATGGGGACAGGGGATGTGTCCGCAGGCTGGCGCTCATGGCAGCTGTGCAGACCTGGGCTTCTCCCACCAGGGCCAGGTGAAGAGACCCAGCAGAGGGAAGCAGGAGCAGTGGGTTCCACGGAGGAGGGCGGAGGTTGGGCCCTAGCAGGCACTCAAGAGTTCCTTGTCCCCAGGTGTTCCCGGTGACGAGCTCAGGAGCCCCGGTCAGTGAGTACCCCTTCGTGAGGACGGGCTTGCTTGGCTTCGTTGGCCCTGGAGGGCTTGTGTTTGTGGTGGGCAAGATGGACGGGCTTATGGTGGTCAGCGGGCGCAGACACAACGCCGACGACATCGTGGCCACAGCACTGGCTGTGGAGCCCATGAAATTTGTCTACAGGGGAAGGTGGGTGTACTCTGTGTTTGGTATGGTTCTCCACAGGCTACACTTTTTATATAAAGCTGCAGAAAATTGCTTAAACTAATGGGACTCTGTGTCCTCCTCTGTACAGTGAAGCCTCTGAACTCTGATTTCTGAGATTCTGTGCAGTTCTTAATGTCCAATTTTATGAAAAATTTCTGAGCCTGATAAATGTATTTTCACTAGATTCTCCAAGTTAAAGAATAATATCCATTAGAAAAGCATATTTTTAATTAGTAAACTACACAAAGAAAAGAACCAAGCATTTATCTTGCTGTAGTTCATTCACCCAAAGGTAACAGATGAGCCATAAACT
Source organism: Capricornis sumatraensis (assembly GCF_032405125.1). NCBI lineage: Eukaryota > Metazoa > Chordata > Mammalia > Artiodactyla > Bovidae > Capricornis > Capricornis sumatraensis. Next base: position 49,820,556 of record NC_091083.1, read on the forward strand.
GCCTGGAAACTGCCTCAGGTGGGTTCCTTCTGGGTGGTGTCCCTGACCCCTGGTTGGCACACAGCCAATGCTGGATCACTGATCATGGCTCCTGAGGTTTTGCTGATTTGTTGGAAGTCAGCTGCTCTGGGTTTCGCCCTGCATAGCTGAGCTGGCAGGAGCAGGAAGACGCAGAGCTTCTGGTTGGGTGTAGCCCAGCCACCTTTGTGCAGAGGACCCCCCAGAGGGCCAGTCTGTGCTTCTCCTGAGAGAATCTGGGCTAGCAGAAAACCATTAGCTCCCCAATGGCAAGGTTCTACTCATTGGGAGAATATTGCTTCGCAGGTACAAACTCAAGATGCAAACTGCAGGGCCCAGTAAGATTCAGCAGTTTTGATACCTGCACAACTCCTATCTGTCCCGAGGCTTGAGGCCCATTGCCTAAGCTGCGGCAGGCTGCTTCCACAAGAAGAGTGGCAGTCGTCCTCCACCTGCCCCCTGGCTTTGTCAGACTTCTCCCCTGTGCTTTTGTGGGTGAGCGCCTGCCTGGGAGTTGGAAGCTGCAGTTTTCATTTCCCGGGGAGTAGTTGGTGCTGAGAACTCCTGAGCTCTGTGGTCATAGTATCTGTGAAGCCCTTCATGGCAGGACCAGTCATCTGTGAGGATCTCCAGCGTGTGCTCACCACCATGTCCTGTCTGTATCCACAGAATAGCCGTGTTTTCAGTGACTGTCCTGCACGACGAAAGGATTGTGATTGTGGCTGAGCAGAGGCCAGACTCCACGGAAGAGGACAGCTTCCAGTGGATGAGCAGGGTGTTGCAGGTAGCTGGCACCTGCCCCGAGCCCCCTCCCTGCTCACGTCATTTTCCCGGTGCCATTGAGTGCTCTGCTTATCCCTCCTTCTGACCAGAGACTCGTCAGCCGCCAAACCTGGGCTCGCCTCCCAGGGAGGGGAGGTGGGGGTCGCTAAACAGACCCGGCCTAGTGGTCAGAAGTGTGCAGAGCTGCTCCCATTTGCTCATGGAGGTCGCAGCAGGAGTTCCTGTTATGACCTTGAGAGCGTGCTTTTTTCCTCCGAGTGTCCGTTCTCACGTGTGTGGTGTTCCACACGTGCTCCGTGACCTGTGTGTTCTGCTTGGGTTGGCGACCTGCCCTCCTGACCTCAGTGTCTCCATGATGGGAGCTTTGCAGGTGCTGCATGTGCTTCTGTGTGGTGCGCTCTGCACAGTCTGAGTATTTGTTCCTTGTCTGTTCACCATACTTGCTTCACATGCTTCTTTCTCTTGTGGCTTTCCAGGCAATCGACAGTATACATCAAGTTGGGGTTTATTGTCTGGCCTTGGTTCCAGCAAACACCCTCCCCAAAACCCCACTCGGGGGCATCCATTTGTCAGAAACAAAGCAGCTCTTCCTGGAGGGCTCACTTCACCCCTGCAATGTCCTCATGTGTCCCCACACGTGTGTTACAAATTTGCCTAAGCCTCGGCAGAAGCAACCAGGTACGTCTGAAGGGCTTTGAGGGCCTGGGGTGGTCCTGGGTCTGGGCGAGGGCCACACCGACCCCGTTCTCAGCCTTCCTTTTCTCCAGTCTCTCATCATACACTCTGGCAGGTCAGCCTCCTCCTGAACACTGTCTTGCTGCTACATGTGGGAAGAAGGTAGTGGAGTCCAGGCCCAGGGTGAGGGCCACTGGGAAGGAGAGGTATTGGCAGTTTCCGAGCCCAGCTTCCCTGGCAGGTGTCAGACCTCCTTGAGGAGTCTGGCAAAGCACCTCTCAGGGTCACCGCTCCTTCCTACAGACGTTAGAATAAAGCCTGCAAACCTGTTCGATAACCTACAGCCCTTGGAGCCTGTGAGGAGTTCTGCAGCTTCATTTGTGGTGTCATCATGATGCTGAACATTTGTTTGCTGCTTTGCAGTTTAGGGAAAGTGAAAGTCGCTCAGTTGTGTCCGACTCTTTGTGACCCCATGGGCTATATAGTCCATGGAATTCTCCAGGCCAGAATACTGGAGTGGATAGCCTTTCCCTTCTCCAAGGGATCTTCCGAACCCAGAGGTCAAACCCAGGTCTCCTGCATTGGAGGCAGATTCTTTACCAGCTGAGCCACAGGGGAAGCCCAAGAATACTGGAGTGGGTAGCCTATCCCTTCTCCAGTGGACCTTCACATCCCAGAAATCAAACCGGGGTCTCCTACATTGTAGGCGGATTCTTTACCAACTGAGCTATCAGGGAACATGTAATTATAAACCATCTGACTTGGTCCTCCTAGCAATGATTATGCTCTTTAAGGTGGCACCCAGTTACCAGTGAAGAGGAATTTATTGCAAGAATGTGGTGCTAGTATAGTGATGGAAAGCCCCTAGCCCCCAGGCTTGGCATGCAAACAGACCAGGGGGGCGGCTGGGCGAGCCCAAGGAGTGTTAGAATGACGAGTAGCAGGCCTAGCACAAGCTGCCCATGCCTCCACACATTACTGGTATTAACCTGTCTCATCCTTTTGGAGCCTTAAGGAGTGTGGGCGTTCTTGTCTCCATTTTACAAGGAAATGAGATCATGCCACAGAGGGGTTCAGGAACTAACCCAAGTCTGTAGGGCCAGAGTATTGGAGAGACAGACCCAGGCCTGATGCTCTTTGCTCCACTGATGAAGCATGGCAGGGCAGAGATCACAAGTCAGCTAGAGATGGTTGACGGGCCCTGGGTACAGTGCAGTGGTGGTAGACGTAGGAACCAGGCCACCTCCAGAAGCGAGCTTGATGCAGTGAGAGTGAGCAGTCTCTCCAGATGCAGGTGGGGACACCGGTGCTGCAGGAGGAATGGGGTCACCCACTGGCTGACCACCACGCTCTGCCAGCAGAGTAGCTGGTGGGGCTAGGCCCGACTCCCATGGCAGAGCTGATATCCTCCTTGAAAGAGCACACAAGGCCTCAACTCTCACTGCTTTCCGGGCACCTTAGGTTGGCATTTACCAGTAATCTTTCTCTAAAGTTTTCTAATATTCTCAGATTCCTTATTAATGTTCTTCCTCTCTTTTTTTCCTCTTACCTCCATTTTGTTGTTTGGACCCCTGTTTGTGATGTGGAGGATAGTTATTTCCCAGTGAAGCACCCACTTCTTCACATCCTGTGGGCACTGGCTTCGGGTGGCCAGCCAAGAAAAACACAGGGCACAGCCCTTCATGAGCGTGAGAAATGAATGGGAAAAAAGCCTGGCATGTTTGCACTGAATGGACAAGAGTTTCTGGGCTCCCCAGGGAGGCTTCACTCACTCAGCCTCCCTTTCCCTCTTCTAACCCTGTTCATTCCTGGACACCTTGACCTGGTGTCCTGGCCTCCAGTGGGCCCAGGTCCTGGGACACAGTTGGTGGCAGAGTTCAGGACAGATGCTTAGGATGAAGGATTGCTGGTAAATGCATGACCACTGCAGGGCTGCAGTACTCAGATGTCGCCGGATGACTGGGAACTCTGGACAGGGAAGTGTGACCCCGCGAGTGGGCTCTGAGAACCGGCTGGTCACCTGCCTCTTGGGGCACTGAGTAGTGCCAGGGCATCCGCACCTCTCTGAAGCAGCACAGAAGGCACAGCTTCATGTAACTGGCAGTTTTAAGGAAGGATTCTCTAATGGTATCTGGTGTCTCTCATCTGTTCTTTTTAAATGATGAAGGTTATGTGACTCTCCATTGTCAAAAAGCTAGTTTTTTCCAGCAAATACTGAATGCCCTGCACCAGCAAACAAAGGCGGTGGCCTGGGAGAATGCTTAGAGGAGATGCTGAAAGCTTTATTTCTGTGCCCCCTCACTTGAGGTTTGCTCCTGTTTGTCTTTGTTTTCATGGTAGTGACTTACTTGAAACCCTGTTCTTAATCAGGCTTTTCAAAGTCACATCTTTGAAAGGAAATCAGAGTAAGCTCCTTCCTGAAGTGGGAAGTCATATTTTCAGGAACTTCGCTCATCCTACCTCACGTGTCTCCCTCATGTGTGTGCTGCTGCTGCTTTGCAGAGATCGGCCCTGCCTCTGTGATGGTGGGGAACCTGGTGTCTGGGAAGAGGATCGCACAGGCCAGCGGCAGAGACTTGGGCCAGATAGAAGACAATGACCAGGCCCGGAAGGTGAGAGATGGCCCAGTTCTTCTCCACTCCTACCCAGATGCTGTGTCACAGGTGTTACCGACTCCCACTTGCCCTCTCTGCCAGCCCAGTGTTAGCATTGATGGCCTTTCTTCCTGCTTCCCTGCAAGACCCTTCTGTATCTTGTAAGGAAGGCGTGATTGCTGGGGTGCAGTGTTTTAGGACCCCTCACATGGCATAGAAATGGGTGGGTGATGCAGCCCGTGACCAGCAGGCCTGAAGCGAGCATCTGCAGTCCCTATCCTATCCTGGTGTTCCCTGCACACTTGTTCTTGGTTATCCACCAGCCCTGATTAGACACTCAAACTGCCTCATGGCCACCTTATAGTGAGGTTTCAGTCCTTGGATCTTTGCAATTCAAGGAAGTGTCAATTCAAAACCCAAGTTTAAAAGCCAGACATTCTTAAAGCAGCGTTGGGAGTTGTAGGAGGAATATTTAGGCCCCACTCCACATAAGCATCAGACACACAGTTTGTCCCACGCAGCTGCAAGTCCCCGTTAGAGCATTCAGCCGGAGAACTCCAGTGATTCACCAAAAGGTGGTCCCACTCTGTGTGGACTCCAAGGAAATATGACAAAATCAGCCATTTAAGATGTTGCCAGTTTGATAACATGTAGTAACATGTTCAAAGAAAGTGCTTGATGACCATGTTCCACACCTCACACTGCATTTCTATCATAAAATGGATTAAATGTGGTGATTGCTGTGTCGGTGACATGAAACAGGGCCGTCCTTGTTACTGCAGACGTGTTAGTGGATGCTTGTGATCTGTGTGATCTCAGGGCTGTTGCGTGCCTTCAGAGGTGACCACTGTAAACACAGCAAATTTAAGAGAGCCCAGTTTTGAAACAGGGTAGATCTGAGTCTATCATTGCAGCCCCCAGGAATCATTGTTGCAACTGGTGGAAGCCCCAGGAGAAGGGATGTTTCTGTGTCGACTACTCTGTCTATAAGGGGAATGGCATCTTCCCATCCTTGGGCAGATTTCAGAGGACTTCCCTCGTGGTGGCACGGCCCCAGCCCTCCAACTGCTGGGTCTGAATCAGGCACAGTGAATTCCAGTCACTGCCAGGAAAGCATTGTAAACACCTGCTTATCCTGTCGATTATATTTGTCAGAGATTGTCTTTTCCTGTCTTAAGGCACCGACAGACCCTACTGTTAGATGCTGAGGCCAGCCCAAATGCCCAGGACGGTCTGAACCTAACAGCTGTGCTCTGTTCCAGTTCCTGTTCCTCTCGGAGGTCCTGCAGTGGAGGGCACAGACCACCCCTGACCACGTGCTGTACACGCTGCTCAACTGTAGGGTGAGGCCCCACCTGTGGACCCTGGTGTTGCCTGTGTGCTCCATGATTTCATGCTGCTGTTTGATACTCTCCATTCAAACCTTTCTCCTCAGTCTTACCTGAATCCTTCTGTTTGTTTGTTGCTATTTTGATTGAGACCTTTCACATAGGAAAGGTCACTTTTTAATAAAAGGGTTTGAGTGTGTGTGTGTGTGTATATGTGCGTAGTTGCTCAGCTGTGTCTAACTCTCCACAACCCTTTGGACTATAGCCCACCAGGCTCCTCTCCATGGGATTGTTCAGGCAAGAATACTGGAGTGAGTTGCCATTTCCTCTTCCAGGGGATCTTCCCAACTCAGGGATCAAACCCATGTCTCCTGTGTCTTCTGCATTGCGGGCAGATTGTTTACCTGCTGAGCCATCAGTTGTATATATACACGCATACATTTATGTATGTATGTATTTATGTACTTATATATATACACACACACACACATATATAACACGTGTATATATACACATATATTTGTATATGTATATATTTTAGCAATATTTTTACAGTATCTCCCCCTAAATGAGTGGAGAATGTCTACAATAGAGAACAGTTGTGGATCTGTGAGGTATTTATGTTTCTTTTTATTATTTAACTACCTTTTTTTTTTTTGGTAAGAAGTCATGTTTTAGTTATAGGCTTTTATTCTTAGGAGTGAAAATAATTTTTGCAATTAAGGTTCGTATTTACGTTTCTCATTAGAAAAGTAAATCATCATATTGTGCTCCATAATAGTACTTAAGAGTAAGGCCTTAAATGCACAAGTAAACAGTACTAACAATGAGCAGTAAATGCAGAAGTCTTAAAATATACCTGTTTTTCTTTGCTCTGGAAATGAAGCCTGAAAACTACATTTAATTAGGTCTTCTTGACTAGTGTGGATGCTTGCAACTTTAAGACATTGTAGCTCTTCAGAGATGCAAAATATCACAATCTTTGTGCACAAAGGTGCCCCTTGTCACTTAGAGCAATCAGTTAAAGACAAGTGAAAGGAAATGCCAACAATAGAAGTCCCTCCCTAAATCTCTTAAGTTGGACATCCAGCTGCAGACCAGTTTTGCAGTGATTTAGTTTGTAAAAGTACCTCTGGTCCTCCTCTGACTCAGCTCATTGTGACCCTGCATGCTGAGCTGACCTCAGCAGTTATAGTTCACTGTGTCTGTTCAGACCGACCCCAGGAAGAGCCTTAGAAAGTGCTCCCACTCCCCAGCTTCTGTGAGAAACGCTTGCTATCCCTGCCTTTTGGTGCCTACGCTTGAACCCTCTTCCCAGGATTAACTCTCTTGGCTCAGAGCCCACCCGTGTACCTGGGGCATGAGCCCGATGATGTGGTTACTAGGAACCCTGTGTCTGATCTGAAGCCAGCCTGCCTGCTGCGTTCATCTTTCTCCCTTGGCTCTGCCTCAGCCTGTAAACACAGATAAGACTTCTTTTCTGGCACTGGTGCCTGGTTGTGTCCCAATTACTCTGTAATCATTGCTTCTGACTTTCTTTGTCCTCTGCCCTGGCATTTCTCCTGGAGACCGTTGGTGACTCCCTTTTTTCTGCAGCATCTCTTGTGTTGTCTGGTGGTTCCCAGCAGTACCTCCAGAGGGCCCACTGGAGCTGGAGCCTTATCCAGCCTGGCCTCAACTTCAGGAAGGTCTCTTCTTCGGAGCCCCTTCCCTGAGCTCCCTGAGGGTGACCCTTCCAGAGCTCTGGGTGAGAGGAAGTTTCATTGCTGTCGCAGACACAAAGATTCAGAAATGATTTGGTTGTATTGGTAGACTGTAGTCCTGTCAGCAGGAGGAAACAGCTGGTCCAGCTACGTGTCGCTTGGGGGCTGGCAGTGTGCCGGACAGGTCAACTGTGTCCCCATTCCTAGATCCTGAGTTCACAGTCCTTTGCTACGGCCAGACACGAGGTCACTGGGGAAATGTGTTCACCAGAAATGAGTCATATTCTCTAAGGGGTGAGTTGTGGAGGTCAAGGCCACACGTAAGCTTACTTCAGGTCAGCGTGGGGACAGCATGGCCCACAGTAGTAGCCTTCCTTCAGACAGGAAGCCTTCCTTCCTTCTGTCTCCCAGGCCTTCTGATGTGGCGGCAGCTACATCCACAGAGCTGGATGGGTCAGCAGGGAGTTGGTGTCTGCGCTCATCCCTGTCTTCCCGGAGCCCTGTGTGCACTCAGCACAGGTATTCAATCTGAGCCGCAGGTCAGGAGCATCCTCTCCATGGCGGTCACGGTGGAATTTCCATTCACCCAGCCTTCTAGCTCAGCACCATCCAGTAGAAATCAGCACAAGCCACATGCATAGTTTAATATTTTCTGAAAGCAAAATTTTGAAAAGGTGAGAAGAAACAGCTGAAATTCATTCTAATAATCTGTTTTGCTCAATATCCCCAAACATTGTCCTTCCAATGCAGGGCCTCAGGCTGCTTCCAGGCATCCTCCATTCTGGACGGCCCCTCAGTTGTTGCAGGCCCCAGCTGCGTTGTGCCACCTTTTTACTGCCCACAGCACTCATTTGTATGCCCTCCTCCACGGCATCGTTGTCCACAGTGTCGGAGCTGTTGTGCTAGGCTTGTAGGCAGAAGTGAGGATTCGATTCACTGCAAATCAGGAAGGACTTATGTTCTTGGAACTTATATACAAAGAGCATCTGTTACTTTTTAAAGAGAAACACCAGCCAACACTTTTAACCTTTTTACATTTTATTTTTTATTTTTTTGAAATTTATACAGGAAACTCAGCTTTCTTTTATTGCCTAGTCTTCTCTTCCCTGGTGGCTCAGAGGTTAAAGCGTCTGCCTGGAATGCAGGAGACCCAGGAATGCAGGAGACCTGGGTTCGATCCCTAGGTCGGGAAGATCCCCTGGAGAAGGCAATGGCAACCCACTCCAGTACTCTTGCCTGGAGAATCCTATGGAGGGAGGAGCCTGGTAGGCTACAGTCCATGGGGTCGCAAAGAGTCGGACACGACTGAGGGACTTTACTTTCACTTTACTTTCACTTTCTCTTCCAATAATACTAATAAAATTTATCAAACATTATAGCAGAGTGAAATGCTCACAAGACCTACTTCAGGTATTTCAAGGAAGATAGAAGCTTCAGAACCTTGATCCGAACTAAAAATGTATTTGCTCAGTGTCTGTGACCCAGGCAAAAGAAACGTCATTAAATTTTACAAAATTAAGTATATTTAATAATTTAATAATATTTCACATCTATGTATATACTCCCACGTTTTAAACTATACAACAGTACAAAGATGGACTGGCACAAATACTTACAGATATATTTAGGAACAATGAAGGTAGACAATAAACACACAGCCAATAATAATTTGAGGCCTTCCCTTTTGAGATTCTGAGGGTTTGAGAACCCAGATGCTGGGAATGGTGTCTAGGGAAAACCCAGGTGCACAGAGATGAGCTCTGTGTTTGCGCATGCTTCCTCCATGAAGGCTGTCCCTCCCATCTCCGTGCATAAGGGGAACCCGCTGACTCTGCAGGGACACTCTGTTGCAGAGTCCACCCCAGACCACATTAGGAGCTGCAGAGAAACAGCCCAAAGCCCCGTGAGCTGGCTGCACCCTTGAGATCCCCCCCACCCCCTGTAGCCCTTCCTGCAGGCTGCAAAGCACCACCCACCTGCTCAAGCTTCCAAGCTCCTCAAAGACGAAGGAAGTAGTTTTTTCCCCATTTGTTCTGTTGGAGATCATACCTACCGGCCCCGGGGTTCTCTGGAGAGAGAGGTGTGCATGTGATAACAGGGGTCATCTCTCTGCCTGGTGTCCGCACTTAAGAGCCTGGGCCTGCCAGGAGAAGTCGAGACCCTCATGTACTCGCCCCGTGCCACTCATTCAACCCCTCGCCGCTCATTCAACCCCTGGCAACCAGAGTGCCCACCGTAGGCTTTCGGGAAGGAAGAAAAACAGCTGGCTCCCAGGCACACAAGAGCTTTTCCTGTGTTCCTCGTGTAGATAATGAGATGAGGACGCCCTTCCATGAAAATGTTTAATTTGGAGAAATCGCTGTTTTCTCATAGAATAGACACCGATGGGGAAAACAGATTACTTGCATGATCTTTAGAGTTGCTTCCATCACTGTTGAGTTGGGAAAACAATTTTTGCAGCGACTTGTACTCAAGCTACCCACATGTATATGTGTGCGTCTCTGTATATTTACATGTATATATATATTGTATGCTGCTGCTGCTGCTAAGTTGCTTTAGTCGTGTCTGACTCTGTGCGACTGCATAGACAGCAGCCCACCAGGCTCCTCTGTCCCTGGGATTCTCCAGGCAAGAATACTGGAGTGGGTTGCCATTTCCTTCTCCACTTTTTTTACATTTTAAAATGTGAATCATTTTTGGCTTTTTCTTCATTCCTGAGTATGTTTTTACTTTAATGTAAAACTTTGCAGTGGTGCCATGTTTACAGTCACCTACACTGAAATCGTTGTCTTCAGAGTAGCAGCTGGGTGGTGGATCATCCTGCATTGCCGTTTTGTCTTGATACCAGCCAAGACCTCTGTCAGGGAAAGTCAGCCCTAATTTTCTGTGATGTACTTTTTCCTAGAACCTTCTTATGCAGTGGGTTTCTGTACTGAAAACCCAACTTTTTCCATGAATTTTGATGAGGATGCCAGCTAACCACTGACCTGAAGATAAACGGCATTTTGTTTTTTGTCACAGTGAGAGCTTTGGAAAGTGAAATGCGTGATTGAAAATTAGCTTTTCTCCTGAGATGAAGGGCCCCATGACAAGTGGTGTTGCATGGTGTGGGGCTGACCAAAGCCTGTGTTCTCTGATGCTCTCTCAGTGTTGAGCCTGCAGGCAGAGACTTGCGGAGGAGGCTGTGCTGGGCGTACTGGCACCAGCCTGCCACAAGGGGCCCCAGGTCTGGTGTAAACCCTGTGGGTGGGAAAGGGTATTTTGAAGCAGTGGCAAAGATTGCTGAAGGACAGAATGCAGGTAAATCTCATCGTTTGGAAGCATCTGGAGATGGATGTTCTCGGAACCAGTGTCAGAGCGTTCAGCTACTTGTGAGTCATCGGTGCTTCTTGGATCTTACAGGCTTTGTCATGTGACAAGAAAGCTGATACTGATAGAGGATCAGCGCTGGCTCTCTGCATAACTCAAAGAAGAGCAGTTGCAAGAGTTTAACAGCTCAATCCCAGAATGCTCGGTTCTTAAGATAAGACCCGCTGATGGACCAGCACAGGCAGCAGGGTGGTGGCGAGAGTCCCCGGTTGGTACTGCTGCCCTACCAGCAACTCGACTGTTCCCCGGCCACAGCCAGAAGTGCAGTGCTGGCATTCCTCCAGGATAGCTGGCATGCAAGCATGGGGGCTTGGGGTGGGAGGTGGGGGACGGTGGCCTGGGCCTCACCTCGGTGTGCTAGGGGCTGGTGCCCCATCTTCACTTAGAAGAGCTCGCAGGACTGTTGGGTGAAGAGGGATATGTTTTGGTTCATGCGCACACATGTGTTGCACAGGAGAGATTGCTCAGAGGACTGGTCCAGCTGCGAAGGCACCAGTTCTCAGATTTCAGCTGGATCCCAGACTCCAGCCTCGTAGGTCTTTCTGTGTCTACCTGACTTTGCCACATTCTGCTCTCTGGCTCTTCTACTTTCTGTGTCTTTTTCTGTTTATTTTTTAACCTTCCTCACAAGGAAGATGATTGAGGAAAATATTTGGGATGAGAAAGTCCAATTCAGAGAATTGTAAGCATAGCCCCACTGTAGGGAGGCTGGTCTCAGCAGGAAGGGGCCTGAGCCTGCCTGGCAGCTGCCTAGGTGGCCCCCCTTCTCCACCAGCCTATGTACCCCAGGCCTAGGTGATCTATGCACCCCAGGCCATCAATGATCTCATGAGTGTTTTGGGCAAATGCCGGCCACTGGTATATATATCCTTTTAGGGTTCACATCCAACTGGATCCTGCACACGCCGTGCAGATGTTCAGCTTGGGTGGCATTTCTAGTGTCTCTTGACACACTTCAAGTCACCAGGTCACCCGTATCCTTTAACGGCCCCTAAGATTCTGGTCTCTCCTGTCCACATTTCTTCTCCCACACAACCAGCTGCTCACACCGCCTCCCTGTGGACAGTCTTTTTCATGTCACTCTCATTGGAAGCTCCCCACCTCAATAAATGCATCAGGCCCTGGTGCCCACCATCCTGTATCCAGCTGCAGGGTCTTCCTCACCCAACACTCCTGTCAAGTTTGCACTTAGTGTAAGGAGAGGTCCTTCCCCTGTTCATCCCTTTAAAGTCGGAATTGATGATAAATCAGTTTTTAAATAGCTGTAGACAATGATCTCTTCTTACCTGGGAATATGTGCAAATAAAAAGTGAATCCTCAAGGGAAACTTTTTTGGATAAGTTGTGTGTTTATAATTTGTAGTTTATTCTTGCTTTTATAAATAAAGAGTAAATGTCATGTATTTTGATTATCTCTTAGTACCTGTTTTGCTACTGATTTTCATCCTCAGTGTTTTTTAAGATACTTTTCAATCCAAATGTGTTTATTTGTTCCTGCATATTTAAAAGTCTACATTAAATGAATTTGACAGTTCTCATTTTTCCTTTTTTTGTTTTGGATGGTTGCTTTTCTGGGAGTTGGTTGGTTTGTTTTCTGACTTCCTTGACTTTTGATGTAGTCTTTTTTAAAAACAGTTTCAATTAGTCCTATTTTTCATAGTTCAGATCCTCCAGATTTATGACTAATTTCTTATTGCCCATGACAGTTACATATAAGTCCCCAAATTACTAGATTGATTTTGTTTTACCAGTAACTGTTTTTTAAATGTTTCTTGTTAATGCACATGTATCTGAAGTCATCTTTGGTGTTGTACTTCCTAGCTACTGGGGAGGAGAGGAGAGCAGAATGCCAGTGGTGGGTGGTTCTTTGAGGGGGTAACGAAAATGTTCTGAAGCTGACTGTGGTGGGGGTCACACAACTCTGCAGATACATCCACTTAATTATACGTTTTAAATCAGTGAGTTGTATAGTATACAAATGGCATCTCAAAGCTGTGATGTTAAAAAAATATCATACCCATTTGTTCTTGTGATACTCAGGGCACAATAGCAAACTCGCTGACGTGTGTCCAGCTGCACAAGCGGGCTGAGAAGATAGCCGTGATGCTGATGGAGAGGGGACACCTGCAGGACGGGGACCACGTCGCCCTGGTCTACCCACCAGGTAAGAAACGGGGTTGTGCAGACCAACCCCTGCCTGAAGGACCCTGCATCACACCCATCGGTGCTCGATGGCCTTGCTGTGTTACCACCGAAATGGGCCCCGACCCCAGCCTGGCTCACAGGGTGGACTGTGTGCTGCGTGCTGTATGACTGATGATAGGGGCACAGACAGATCGGTATTTCACAGAGACCTTTGTATCGAACTTTATTAGCTATCTGAGGAAGTTCATTTAATCAGTAGTTAAGTACTTGACCACTGAGTAGATAATCAGGAAGTTTAGTTTAAAGACTCCTTAGAGGGATGACAGCAGTGAAACCTCTGGGCTGCTTTGGCTTCCTGTGCCTGAGAGAACAGGGCCGCTGGGGGCTGCCATGAAGTGTGACAGACGCACGGGGCCCCGTGCCTGCCTGGCTGCTCCAGGTTGGTCGTCCTGCTGCTGAGTCTCACTGAAGACTGCTCCTCTCTCTGTGCAGGGATAGACCTCATCGCTGCATTCTATGGCTGCCTGTATGCAGGCTGCGTGCCCATCACCGTCCGTCCCCCACACCCACAGAACATCGCCACTACGCTGCCCACCGTGAAGATGATCGTGGAGGTAATGCTGCCTGCAGGGTCTGGCCCGAGTGCTAGTCTTGTAGACTACAGAGCCTGGGCTCCAGGGCTGGTGTGGGTGTCTGTAGTCCCAGCGGTGGAGGGGGCCCAGCCTCTTTGTTCTAGCAGCTTGCTGTTTTGCTCTGGAATCAAGATAGCAATTTGTGCATAGAGTTAGGGGCTAGAGAGCAGTTTTGCTACAATGCGTGGGAATCAAATCCACTCCCTAGAGAGGGTACCGCTCCGGACACTGGGAGATTCCCCACCAGCCCAAGCAACAAACCAGGAGGAGTGGGGAAGTCGGGCGTTTTAAAGTTTCTTTCCTCAAGATTGAAAAGCAGCCTATTCCTTTTTGAAAGTACAGTTTGTTTTAACTTTTTTGTTTTTGTTTTTGCCTGGTGAAGTTTAAGAGGATTAGGATAAGTTTTTCCCCTTAGAGGAAGAATCCCAAGGGGCATCACAAATAAATACTTGTTTATAGTTGTGTCAGAGGACCTTCAGGGTTGTCACTGTGGTAGTAAGTGCTGAGGCTGTGTGTGGAGAGTGAGTGTTTCTGGAGGATGGGGGTGTGGTGAGAGTGGGTAGTTTGGGAGGTGCTTTCTGAGGTGACGGCCACACAGTTGACACCACTCAGCTCTAGTAACTGCTGGGGCCTCAGTCTGCACGAGCTCTGCTCATGTGGTCTGTGGTCAGATTCCCAGTCACATGGACCTCCGCTGGCCGTGAATGAGGCGGCTGTGCATGCAGCCTACCCTGGAGCTACACAGCTTCCACGTGGTGCGCAGCTGGCACGCGAGCAGGCATAGTCCCCTGTCCTTTACCCTCCTCCTCTCCGTGCCTTGTTCTCTGACCCTCAGGTGAGCCGTTCTGCCTGTCTGATGACAACACAACTGATCTGTAAATTGTTACGGTCCAGGGAGGCAGCTGCGGCAGTGGATGTCAGGGCCTGGCCCCCTATACTAGACACAGGTTGGTTCTCAAACTCACCAAAAATGTCTGTTTGCTCATCTGCTTTTCCACTAAGTCAGAGATGCTAACAGCTTGTTTTCCTCTCCAGATGATTTGCCAAAGAAGCGGCCTGCCCAGATCTACAAACCTTCCAACCCAGACACGCTAGCCTATCTTGATTTCAGTGTGTCCACAACCGGGATGCTAGCTGGAGTGAAGGTGAGAAACAATCTGAGTAGTGTGCAGTTAGCAGGCCATACAGCAGTGCTTAATTTTCATTCTTATGTGTATAGGGCTCTGGTGGGACCTGGCATCGAAACACGGAGAGAGGTATATGCATATATGTGTGTTCTGGTCAAGCTATAAAATGCGTGACCATTTCAGTAATTAGCTAGGCTGACTGATTATTTCCAAATGTTCAAACAATTTTTTTGTGTATAACCACAGCTTCACTAGCCCCTAGTAAAAAAATTGCCTATGTTTCCCTTTCTTGCTGGTTCTGAGATCCCAGTATTCTATTATAAAACCCCATGCACAGGAGTTCCTTGCATTTTTAACACGGGTCTCATTGTAACAGGCCAGAACGCTGCTTGTTGCTGTTGCTTTCTCCCATCAAAAAAAGGAACTAGTACGTGTGTCACCTGAGTTAGGACTCTCCCAGGTTAGGCAGGGTCCTCAGCAAGATGCTGTTGAGTTCTCTAGCCTCAGGAAGCCCTGCACCTATGATTCGCCTGATTGCTGAGCTTGCATAATTTTCAATTCTCCGGCTTGACTTTTTTTTCCAATTTTGTATTTGTAGTAAAATATGTGTAACATACACTTACCACTTAACCAATTCAAGTATATGGCTCAGTGGTATTAAATGCGCTCACAGTTCTGTGCCGCTGTCACCAGCACTCACCTCCATAGCTCACCTTCTAAACTGAGACTCGCCCCTACCTCCAGCTTTCCGTCTCTGAGATTTTGACTGTTCTAGTACCTTGTTTGCAGTCCATGGGGTCACTAAGAGTCAGATACTACTGAGCGACTTCACTTTCACTTTTCACTTTCATGCATTGGAGAAGGAAATGGCAACCCACTCCAGTGTTCTTGCCTGGAGACTCCCAGGGATCAGGGAGCCTGGTGGGCTGTCATCTATGGGGTTGCACAGAGTCGGACATGACTGAAGTGACTTAGCAGCAGCAGCAGCAGCAGTACCATGTTTACTTGGAATCATACAGTATATGTCTCTTGTGTCTGACTTATTTCACTTAGCATAGTTTCTTCAAGGTTCATCCATGTTGAAGTATATATCAGAATTCCTTTTTAAGGTTGAGTTAATATTTCACTGTATGTGTTTACCACATTTTGCTTATCCATTCATTTTTCAATGGATACTTGAGTTGCTTTCACATTTTAGCTATCGTGAGTCATGCTGCATTAAGCATGGGGTGTATAAATATCTCTTCGAAACATGGCCTTTAACTCTTTAAATATATATCCAGAAGTTGAATAGTTGGGTCAAAGAGTAATTTTATTTTTATTTTGGGGGGAATTGCCATACTCTTTTCTACAGTAGCTGTCCCATTTTACCTTCTCACCAGTGATGCACAGTTTCCAGTTTCTCTACATGCTTGCCAGCACTTGGAATTTATTTTCTGCTGGTTTTTCTCTTTTGAATGTCTTCCTTTCCTATGGCTGAGCCTCATGGCTTGTAGGATCTTGGTTCCCTAACCAGCGATTGAACCTGGGCCTTGGCAGTAAAAGTCTGGAATCCTGATGATTAAATTGCAAGGGAACTCCTTGGGCATTTCCTTTTGTTTGTTTGTTTGAAGTAGCCTTCCTAATGTATGTGAGGGAGATCACACTGTAATTTTGATTTGCATTTCTCTGAGGATTAATGATATTGAGCACCTTTTGGTATGTATTCTTTGGAGAGATGTTTATTCAACTCCTTTGCTGATTTTGAATTGATAGTTTTCTTATTGGTGTTGAGTTTTAGAAGTTCTCTGATACCCTTATCAGTTACATGGTCTGCAGATATTATGTCCCATTCTTTGAGTTGCCCTTTTACTCTGTGTGTTAGTCACTCAGTCGTGCCTGACTCTTTGCGACCCCATGAACTGCAGCCCACCAGGCTCCTCTGTCCATGGGATTTTCCAGGCAAGGATACTGGAGTTGGTTGCCATTTCCTTCTCCAGGGGATCTTCCCAACCTGGGGATTAAACTCTGGTTTCCTGCACTGCAGGCAGATTCTTTACCGACTGAGCTACAGGGGAAGCCTCTTTTACTCTATGGATAGTGCCTTTTGATGCAGAAAATTTTTTAGTTTCTCTGAAGTCTAATTTTGTCTTTTTTTGTTTTAACCAGTGCCTTTGGTGTCCTATCCAAGGAAGCATTTCCAAATCCAGTGTAGTGAACTTTTGTCCCATGTCCCATGTTTTCTTCTACAAGTCTATTGTTTTAGGTTTTAAATTTAGAACTTTGATCCATTTTCTGTTAATTTTGTTTATGGTATTAGGTTAAGAGTGTAGCTTAATTCTTTTGCATGTGGATATCCAGTTTTCCAAGCACCATTTATTGAAAAGACTGTCCTTTCCCCATTGAATGGTCTTGGCATTCTTATCAGAAATACATTTGATCACCCACACTTAGCATCATGCTCGAGAGTGAAAAGTTGAAAGATTTCCAGAGAAAAGGCAAGATTTCCTCTAAGATCAGGAAGCCATTCTTGTTCAATATAGTGTTGGAAGTCCTAAGCAGAGAAATTAGGCAAGAAAAAGAAATACAAGGCATCTAAGTTGGGAAAGGAAGAATTAAAATTGTCACTATTTGCAGATGACATGATGCTTTGTATAGAAAACACTAAAAACTCCACCAAAAACTTACAATAAATAATTCAGTAAAGTACAAGATAACAAAATCAATACAGAGAAATCTGTTGTGTTTCTGTACACTAATAATAAAATAGCAGAAACAGACATTAAGGAAACAGTTTTATTTACAACTGCATCAAAAAGAATACCTAGGAATAAATTTAACCAAGAAAGTAAAGG
Organism: Capricornis sumatraensis; assembly: GCF_032405125.1. NCBI lineage: Eukaryota > Metazoa > Chordata > Mammalia > Artiodactyla > Bovidae > Capricornis > Capricornis sumatraensis. The sequence continues at coordinate 49,837,763 of NC_091083.1, forward strand.
ATCTATATACTGAAAACTGTAAAATATTGATGGAATAAATTGAAAAGGACAAATGAAAGATATTCCATACTTTTGGATTGGAATAATTAATATTGTTCTAATGTCCATACTACCCAAAGCAATGTACAGGTTCATTGCAGTCACTATCAAAATTCCAGTGGCATTTTTCAAAGAAATAGAACAAACTATTCTAAAAATTAGTATGAAACCACAAAAGACCCAAATAACCAAGGCCATCTTGAAAAAGATCAGAGCTGGAGGCATCATGCTCACTGACATCATAAGGCTACAGTAATGCCAACAGTATGATACTGGTACAAAAACAGACACAAAGACTAGTGACACAGAATAGCCCAGGAATAAACCCACATATAATGTTAACTCGTTTATGGCAAAGGAGCGAAGAATATGTGATGGGAAAGGACAGACTTTAAGTAAATGTGCTTGGAGGATTGGCAGCCACATGCTAAAGAATGAAACTGAAACAATTTTCTACGCCATATGTAAAAATGAACTCAAAATGAATTAAAGACTTGAACATAAGACCTGAAACCATAACTCTCCTAGGAGAAAACATAGGGGTCAGCTCCTAGACATTGGTCTTGGAGATTTTAGTTTGACATCAGTAGCAAAGGAAACAAAAGTTAAGCAAGTAGAACGACATCAAACCAAAAGCTTTTGCACAGCAAAGGAAACCAACCAATGAAAAGGCAACCTAGTGAACGGGAGGAAATATTTGCAAACCACATATTGATAATGGGTTAATATCCAAAATATGTAAAGAACTCATACAACTTAAGAGCAGAAAAACGATTGCTTGAAAATGGGCAGGGGATGTAAATAGACATTTTTCTGAAAAAGACATATGGATGGACAACAGATACAAGAAAATATGCTCAGCATCACTAATCATCAGGGAAATGCAAATGAAAACCACACTTCACACTTGTCAGGATGGCCATCTTCAAAAAGACAACAGATAACATGTTGATGAGGGTGTGGAGAAAGAGAAACCCTTATGCACTGTTGGTGGAAATGTAACCTGGTGTAGCCACTATGAAAAACCATATAGAGGTTCCTCAAAGAGTTAAAACTACCATTTTATCCAAAAATTCCACTTCTGGGTATTGATCTGAAGAAAATGAAAACACTAACTTGGAAAGATATCTGCACCCCAGTATTCACAGAGCATTATTTTACAGTTGCCAAGATATGGAAACAATATCAGTATCTGTTGGCAGATGAATGGATAAGAAAAATGAGACAAGCCTGCCCACTCACCCACACCATCTATAAGCACACAGTGCAGTATAATTCAGCCATTAGAAAGAAGGAAATTCTGCCATTTGTGACAACATGGGTGAACCTGAAGGACATCATGCTAAGTCAGAAAGACAAAGGCTATGTGATCTCACTTATATGTGAAAATTTTTTTTTTTTTAAAAACCAAGCTCATAGATAGAGAAAACAGATTGGTGATGGGCAAAAACAGGTGCAGAGAGCCAAAAGGTACAGGCTTCCAGTTATAAGTAAGGGCTGTGGATGTATTGTACAGCATGGAAACTATAGTTAATAGGGTACTGTGTCACGTACTTGGAAGTTGGTAAGAGAGTAAATCTTAGTAGCTCTCTTCATTAGACTTACTGTGGTAATCATTTTGCAAGACATACACATATATATGTTGTGTGGTATACCTGAAACTAGCATAATGATGTAGATCAGTTATGCCTCAGTCAATCAGTCAATCAATTGAATGTGAAGTCTAGGGAAAAATAAATTAATGAAAAATTTTTAAAAAATCATTTCACCATGTATGTGAGGTTTTATTTCTGGGCTATCTATTCTATTCTGTTTTTCCATGTGTCTGTCTTTATGCCACTACCACACTGATTTGATTACAGTAGCTTTCTACTAAGGTTTTAAATCGGAAAGAGTGAGTCCTCTGACTTTGTTGTTCTTTTTCAAGAAGCATCATAACATTCAGGGAAATCTAATCAGATGACTAAGAGCTTTTATTAGCCACCTTGGGGAAAGAGATGAGACACACCAGGAGTGAGGCCCTTCCTTCCTAGCATGTAGGATGCCTGTCAAATTCTGCCCAGATGCTCTGTGCTGGTCCTTTTTACATTTCAGCTCTGGGTGATGTGCACTCCACACTAACTTGAGATGTGTCTAAGACCATGAACTCGGTTAAGTTTTCTGGGCTGCTTTTACTTTCCTGTTCCTCTTAGATTCGTTAGGCTAGAAAGGATCTGTGAAAATTGATGTTATTAGATATAATTTTTTCTGTACTTTAAAAGAATTCACATTCCTTACTGACTGTTGTGGGGCTGGCTGCTGCCTTTAGAGAAACTCTTAACTGTAGCTGTGCTGAGACTGGAATTGGATTCCCCGTCAAATAACAAGCTTATCTCACTGTGCAAACGGGTGTGACCTTCAGCAAGTCTTTGCCGACAGGAGTCGGGCGTCCAGTGTGCTCTGCTGGTCCCTCTGCTGCATGACAGGTGCAGGGCTGGGTCTGGAGGTGAAGCACGAGTCGGGTGTTGTCTCTGCCTGGAGAGGGCACGTGATTGGTCACATATCCCCATGTACTGTACAGGCTGTGGTGGGATCACAGTCGAAGCCACCATTCAAATGTAAGATGTCCCGACCTCATGGGCTAGAGTTACTAAGTCCTGGGGGACCAGGAAGTTTTGCTTGTGGCTTACTCATTGCAAACGGGAAGTCTAATGAGAACCCACAACCTACGCTCTCCTAATGGAACCAGAGCTTGGCTACAGTTGTCCTGTCTGAAACCACCCTTAGCATTGGTGTCTGGTCCAGTGCGTTCTGTGTGGCCTGTGGTGGTGCAGGAGTCCTGAGGTTGGGCTCCAGCTCCGGTGCCTGACATGGCCTTGCTGTCTTGCAGATGTCTCATGCAGCCACCAGTGCCTTCTGCCGTTCTATTAAGCTGCAGTGTGAGCTCTACCCCTCGAGAGAAGTGGCCATTTGCTTGGACCCTTACTGTGGACTTGGGTTTGTCCTGTGGTGCCTCTGTAGGTGAGTTTTCTCTGTATCTCTATGATATAAGTAAATAATCATGCATGCTTTTTCAAATCACCTGTGAGCTCAGAGCTGCTCATGGGAGGGGGCTGCCTGCAGGTGTGGCTCCCTCTCAGCCTGGCTCTGCATGCTGGTAGCCAGGTAGCCACACTCTCCAGTGTCTGGAAGGTTAGTCTCCGTAAAATTTGCTGAAACTAACAGAGACAACATCTGGGTCTGCTCTGAGAAGCTGTCTGTTGCGAGGCCGTTTTCCAAGCAACTCCCAGACTTTGGGCTTGCTTCTTGTAGCTCCAAATCTTTGTATATGTTCCCGGCTTGGAACTGTGACCAGGGGCATCCAGGCTCTTTTCTCCTTGGCTTCTCCCTGACTCTAGCTGGGGGATGCTGGGAGCAGGCTCCTCTCCCCTCCTGGCAGGTATCAACAGTATGTATGGAAAGAATGAATATTGATTGGCATTTTTCTCTAATTGTACATATATGTTCATCGTAGAAACTTTAGAAAATACAAAATAATATAAAGAAGAAAATTAAGCTTTCCATAAGTATACAACCTAGTGAAAGTGATAGAAAGTGAAAGTCGCTCAGTCGTGCCCAACTCTTTGCAACCCCATGGACTGTACAGTCCATGGAATTCTCCAGGCCAGAATCCTGGAGTGGGTAGCCTTTCCCTTCTCCAGGGGATTTTTTCCCAACCCAGTTCTCCTGCATTGCAGGCAGATTCTTTACCAGCTGAGCCACAAAGGAAGCCCAAGAATAGTGGAGTGGGTGGCCTAACCCTTCTCCAACGGATCTTCCCAACCCAGGACTCAGACCGGGTTCTCCTGCATTGCAAGCAGATTCTTTACCAACTGAGCTATCAGGGTGATTCCAGTAAATACACTATTAGCATTTTGGCATATAGTCTTTCAGATTTTATTTTCTAATGTAGTGTACTACTTTTTATTAACATTTCCAAATATATGCAAGTGGTTTAAGTGTGTAGAAATGCTGTAACAAACACCAGGCCCCAACAGCCAGCTTCACATGGACTGTGTTTTGCCAGTTTTGTGTCAGGGTGATAGAAGTGTTCTAGACTGCATTGTGGTAAGCATTGTATGACAGCGAATTTGTCAAAGTGCTTTTAATTCTGTGCTTCAAATGGTTGGATATATGATATGCAAATTATACCTAAGTAAAACTGTTTTTTGTTTTTTTTTTTTAAAAGAAAACTCCTTTCCTTGAAGTAACTGAGGTGTATGGCACAGACCCTACCCTGCCCATTCAGGAGGCTAACCAGTGTGATACCACAGGGCAACATGTGTTATTCTGAGTTGTACAACTGCCTTGGTCAGGGTGCCCAAATTGCGAGAGTTATCAATTCTTTGTATGTTTTATCAAGTTAATAATCTAAAATCATTGAATTATAAATGTATACTTTATATTAGTTACCAGAATGTATTTTTTCTCTTTTCCTGGTCAACGTTTTTTATTTTAATTTTTTTATTTAGGTTTTTTCAGAGCACTATTAGTTTCACAGCAAGATTGAAGGGAAAGTGCAGAGATTTTCTGTTCTACCCCATCCCTACATGCATAACTTCCCCATTATAAGCATCTCCCACCAAGGCATATGTTTTTTTACAAACTAGGAACCTACCTTGACGTATTATCATCCCAGAGTCTGTAATTTACATCAGAGCTCACTCTTGGTGCTATAGAGAGCCCAGAAACAGACTCAAGTAAGTACAGTCCTTTGATCTTTGATGGACGTGCAGAAGCAGTACAGCCATACAATGACCTTTTCAACAGATGGTGTTGGAACAACTGGACATCACCCCCACCCCCTGCAAAAAACATGAATCTACACAGAGGCTTTGTGGCCTTCTCAAAAATAGATCAAAATACATCATATACCTAAATGTGAAACATAAAACTATAAAACTCCTAGATGATAACTTGGGAGAAAAATCTAGATAATCTTGGGTTTGGTGATGACTTTTTGACACACCTCCAAAGGCTTGACCATGAAAGAAATAATTGACAGACTGACTATTAAAATCAATTGTCTCTGCTTTGCAAAAGGCACTGTCAAGAGAATGGGAGCAGGCCAGAGACTGGGAGAAAATGTTCCCAAAGTGTTTTTAAATTGTTCTGTTCTTTTTGAAGTTATGATCTAAACTGAAATAGTTGAGGTTCCAGAAATTTGCAGGAAATAGTTTCTTCCCTATAAGCAACCTGCTATTAAGTTGGAAAGTATAATAGCCAGTGCCAAGAAATCAGTATTGGTTAGTAAATGAAACAGCAAGCGATCAGCTTCTGTTGGAGTGAGACAAAGGCAAGTAGAAAATTGGTGAATCAGGTTTTCTGTTGTCCTGTATTAGGATTTAATAGCTTTTTTATTAATGTTGACTTCCATTTATAGAAGTGAAGACAGAGATGAAAGTATGCTTAATTTCCACAAGTGTGCGTAGTTTCTCTAACCTTGAACTCCACTCTGTGGACCCCACCTTTTCATGCCCTTAGCAGTCTGATCAAGCGAATCTTTTATCCTGATGTGTATTCTTAAGGAAGCTAGTAATAGGTGATTTGCATTTTGTTTTCTTCATTTTGGGTTTCCTTATGATAGGATTTAAAAGGAAAATGCTGATAACAATGTGGAAATGATAGATTGTCATAATTAAGAAGTGTATCGTTATAGGGTGTAAACACATTTCGGTTCCCTAACACATGGGACTCCAGTGTTGTTAGCTGAGCTTGGTGTGTGCTGGAAAATGGGAGTCCACCGTGGCAGAGAAGTGTGTAAACTAGAGCTGGAACAGAAGCCAGGCAGGGGTTCTAGTTCAGGTGGTCCGGTTCATCCTGATTCACGAGTGGGTTGAATAACATTTGGTGTTCATGGAGAACTCCAAGCCACGTTTCCTGGTGGATAATTATGACTCGTATGGTGCACGATGTGCAGGGTTGTTAGATCTTGGGCTGTTACCTGGCATTGATCCAATTTTGGCCAGGGTGGTTCTTTTAACATCCATTCAGCAGAGGTAAATTTTTCATTATTTTTATTTTTTCCTGCTTAATGCTGCCTTGAGGATTCTCATTGAAGTTGGCACCTGAGCTAAAAAGAAAGCTCTAATTCTGGGTCATTCTACACATGGTCTGTAGGCTGATTCTGGAGCGGCACATTGCAAAGGGCAGGGGGTGCATTGGTGGCTGTGGTACTAAACACCAAGGAGTCGTCCACGTGGGGGCTGCTGCTCGTGTTGGTGTGCTCAGGGGCAGGGGTCTCCCTTAGCTCTCAGGGCCCCTGGAAAGAAGATGAGTGCTCCAGGCACGGTCACAGGACCTGTGTGTGTGAGGGGCAGCCCTGGTGCACTGTAGATCTAGGCTTCTCCTCAGACCCCAAGTGTGTATTCTTGAAAAGCTGATTGGTTAGAATTGTTTTAAGTAGGATGTGCCGGTTTCTCAGTCAAATGGAAAAACTGATTTTAATGCACTGCAGTGTTGGATACAAGAACTTTTGGATAAAAGTGTGTTTTCACAACTGCAGGGCTTGGCTCCATTTGTGCAGGAGTGTTGTTGGATCCATCTGACTTGCAGTAAGTAGCTGTTTGACTAGGATGTCAGTATTTGTCATACAGATGTATTTGCTGTAGTGCTGTTTGATCTCTTAAATAACCACCATATTATAAAGTCGTCCTTAAAGACCTCAATCAGTTTCCGAAGGACAGATCTTAGAGAAAAAGTGACAGAATTTTGAGTGTTACAATTATTGGAATGGCTTCTTACTGAGTTTTATATAATGACTATAAAAAAATTTTTATGTTTCCGTAGGGCTCCAATGGAATGTGCATTTTTGCATATTATGTGAATAGCAAAACTTGTACATTAGCAGGATTTCAGAGGAAATATTTGCATACGTTCAAAGGAAAGTTTGGGGTATTAGAATCCTTTATCCTGAGACCAGGATGTACTGAAACCAGTCAGTACATCCTCAGAACTCTTGGATTCCCTGGTGGCTCAGATGGTAAAGAGTCTGCAGGCAATACGGGAGACCTGGGTTCAAACCCTGGGTTGGGAAGATGCCTTGGAGAAGGAAATGGCAACCCAGTCCAGTATTCTTGCCTGGAAAATCTCATGGATGGAGGAGCCTTTTGTTCTGATGGGTGGGACCATGCTCAGTAAATCTTTAATCCAATTTTCTGTTGATGGGTGGAGCTGTGTTCCCTCCCTGTTGTTTACCTGGGGCCAAACTATGGTGGAGGTAATGAAGATAATGGCCACCTCCTTTAAAAGGTCCCTCCCATTCATGTACTGCTAAACTCAGTGCCTGCACATCAGAACAAGGCCCAGTTTCCCCCACACTCAATTTCTCCAATCAGGAAGCTTCCACAAGCCTCTTATCCTTCTCCATTAGAGGGCAGACAGAATGAAAACCACCATCACAGAAAACTAATAAAATTGATCACATGGACCACAGCCTTGTGTGACTCAATGAAAGGATGACCCATGCAGTGAAGGGTCACACAAGACGGACAGGTCATGGTGGAGAGTTGTGACAAAACGTGGTCCACTGGAGAAGGGAATGGCAAACCATTTGAGTATTCTTGCCTTGAGAACCCCATGAACAGGATGAAAAGGCAAAAAGATAGGAGAGTGAAAAATGAACTCCCCAGGTCAGTAGGTACCCAATATGCTACTGGAAATCAATGGAGAAATAACTCCAGAAAGAATGAAGAGATGGAGCCAAAGCAAGAACAACACTCAGCTGTGGATGTGACTGGTGATAGAAGCAAAGTCCGATGCTGTAAAGAGCAGTGTCACATAGGAACCTGGAATGTTAGGTTCATGAATCAAGGAAAATTGGAAGTGGTCAAAGACAAGATGGCAAGAGTGAATGTCGCCATTTTAGGAATCAGCGAACTAAGATGGACTGGAATGGGTGAATTTAACTCAGATGACCATTAATTCTACTACTGTAGGCAAGAATCCCTTAGAAGAAATGGAGTAGCCATCATAGTCAACAAAAGAGTACGAAATGCAGTACTTGGATGCAATCTCAAAAACGGCAGAATGATCTCTGTTCGTTTCCAAGGCAAACCATTCAATATCATGGTATTCCACGTCTATACCCCAACCAGTAATGCTGAAGAAGCTGAAGTTGAACGGTTCTAGGAAGACCTACAAGACCTTTTAAAACTAACACCTAAAAAAGATGTCCTTTTCATTATAAGGGACTGGAATGCAAAAGTAGGAAGTCAAGAAACACCTGGAGTAAAAGGTAAATTTGGCCTTGGAGTACAGAATGAAGCAGGGCAAAGGCTAATAGAATTTTGCCAAGAGAATGCACTGGTCCTAGCAAACACCCTCTTCCAACAACAACAAGGGAAGACTCTATACATGGACATCATCAGATGGTCAGTACCCAAAACAGGTTGATTATATTCTTTGCAGGCAAAGATGGAGAAGCTCTATACAGTCAGCAAAATAAGACCAGGAGCTGACTGTGGCCTAGATCATGAACTCCTTATTGCCAAATTCAGACTTAAATTGAAGAAAGAAGGGAAAACCACTAGACCATTCAGGTATGACCTAAATCAAATCCTTTAATATAATACAGTAGAGGTGAGAAACAGATTCAAGGGATTAGATCTGATACACAGAGTGCCTGAAGAACTATGGACAGAGGTTCGTGACATTGTATAGGAGAGAAGGATCAAGACCATCCCCAAGAAAAAGAAATGCAAAAAAAGCAAAATGGCTATCTAAGGAGGTTTTACAAATAGCTGTGAAAAGAAGAGAAGTGAAAACCAAAGGAGAAAAGGAAAGATATTCCCATTTGAATGCAGAGTCCAAAGAACAGCAAGAAGAGATAAGAAAGCCTTCCTCAGTGATCAGTGCAAAGAAATAGAGGAAAACAATAGAATGGGAAAGAGTAGAGATCTATTCAAGAAAATTAGAGATATCAAGGGAACATTTCATGCAAAGATGGGCACAATAAAGGACAGAAATGGACCTAACAGAAGCAGAAGATATTAAGAAGAGGTGACAAGAATACACAGAACTGTACAAAAAAGATCTTCACGACCTAGATAATCATGATGGTGTGATCACTCACCTAGAACCAGATATCCTGGAATGTGAAGTCAAGTTTTTCCTTAGGAAGCATCACTGTGAACAAAGCTGGTGGAGGTGATGGAATTCCAGTTGAGCTATTTCAAATCCTGAAAGATGATGCTGTGAAAGTGCTGCACTCAATATGCCAGCAAATTTGGAAAACTCAGCAGTGGTCACAGGACTGGAAAAGGTCAGTTTTCATTCCAATCCCAAAGAAAGGCAGTGCCAAAGAATGTTCAATCTACTGCACAATTGCACTCATCTCACATGCTAGTAAAGTGATGCTCAAAATTCTCCAAGCCAGGCTTCAGCAAAACATGAACCATGAACTTCCAGGTGTTCGAGCTGTATTTAGAAAAGAAGAGGAACCAGAGAGCAAATTGCCAACATACTGGATCATCGAAAAAGCAAGAGAGTTCCAGAAAAGCATCTATTTCTGCTTTATTGACTATGTCAAAGCCTTTGACTGTGTGGATCACAATAAACTGTGGAAAATTCTTCAAGAGATGGGACTATCAGACCACCTGACCTGCCTCTTGAGAAATCTATATGCAGGTCAAGAAGCAACAGTTAGAACTGGACATGGAACAAGAGACTGGTTCCAATTTGGGAAAAAGAGTTTGTCAAGGCTGTATATTGTCACCCTGCTTATTTAACTTATATGCAGAGTGCATCATGAGAAACGCTGGGCTGGAAGAAGCACAAGCTGGAATCAAGATTGCCAGGAGAAATATCAGTAACCTCAGATATGCAGATGATGCCACCCTTATGGCAGAAAGTGAAGAGGAACTAAAGAGCTTCTTGGTAAAAGTGAAAGAAGAGAGTGAAAAAGTTGACTGAAAGCTCCACATTCAGAAAACTTAAGATCATGGCATCTGGTCCCATCACTTCATGGCAAAGAGATGGGGAAGCACTGGAAACAGAGACTTAATTTTGGGGAGCTCTAAAATCACTGGAAATGGTGATTGCAGCCATGAAATTAAAAGACGCTTGCTCCTTGGAAGAAAAGTTATGACCAACCTAGACAGTATATTAAAAATCAGAGACATTCCTTTGCCAACAAAGGTCCATCTAGTCAAAACTGGTTTTTCCAGTAGTCATGTAGGGATGTGAGAGACAAAAAGAAACCTGAGCACCAAAGAATTGATGCCTTTGAACTGTGGTGTTGGAGAAAACTCTTGAGAGTCCCTTGGACTGCAGGGAGATCCAACCAGTCCATCCTACAGGAAATCAGTCCTGAATATTCGTTGGAAAGACTGATGCTGAAGCTGAAACTCCAATACTTTGGCCACCTGATGCGAAGAACTGACTCATTGGAAAGGACCCTGATGCTGGGAACAATTGAAAGCAGGAGGAGAAGGTGATGACAGAGGATGAAATGGTGAGATGGATCACCGACTCAATGGACATGAGTGTGAGTATACTCCGGGAGTTGGTGATGGACAGGGAGGCCTGGCGTACTTCAGTCCATGGGTTCGCGAAGAGTCGGACATGACTGAGCAACTGAACTGAACTAAAAGTAATCACCAGCTTGTAGCATTTGATCTGAGAGCAAATGCTTTCAGCTCTTCACCACTGAGTATTTTAGCTGTGGGTTTGTCATATAAGTCCTCCATGCCTAGTTTCTGGAGTGTGTGCTTAGTCGCTTCAGTTGTGTCCAACTCCCTGCAGCCTCATGCACCATGGCCTGCCAGGCTCATCTGTACATAGGATTCTCCAGGCAGGAGTATTGGAGTGGGTTGCCATTCCTTCTCCAACTTTCTGGAGAGTTTTTAATCATAAATGGATGTTGAATTTTACCAAAAGATTTTTCTGCATCTATTGAGATGATCATATGGTTTTTATTCTTCAATTTGTTAATGTAGAGTACTACACTGATCAGCCCTGGGATTTCTTTGGAAGGAATGATGCTAAAGCTGAAACTCCAGTACTTTGGCCACCTTATGCGAAGAGTTGACTCATTGGAAAAGACTTTGATGCTGGGAGGGATTGGGGGCAGGAGGAGAAGGGGACGACCGAGGATGAGATGGCTGGATGGCATCACTGACTCGATGGATGTGAATCTGAGTGAACTCCAGGAGTTGGTGATGGACAGGGAGGCCTGACGTGCTGCTATTCATGGGGTCGCAAAGAGTTGGACACGACTGAGCGACTGAACTGAGCTGACACTGATTTGAAAATACTGAAAAATCCATGGATCCCTGGGCTGAATTTCCCTTGATTGTGGTGTATGATCCTTTTAATATTGTTGGATTTGGCTTGCAACTACTGGAGCTCATAAAGTTAATTCAGTAAATTGGCAGGATACAAAATCAATACACAGAAATCTGTTGCATTAACAGTGAAAGGGCAGAGAGAGAAATTAAGGAAACAACCTCATTTACCATCACATCAAAAAAAATTAAAATACTTAGGAATAAACCTCCTAAGGAGGCAGAAAGACCTGTATTCTGAAAACTGTAAGATGCCAATGAAAGAAATTGAAGAGGACACAAACAAATGGAAAGATATACTGTGTTCTTGGACTGGAAGAATCAGTATTGTTAAAATAACTGTACTGCCCAGGACAATCTACACATTCAACACAATTCCTATCAAATTACCAAGGGCATTTTTCACAGATCTAGAACAAAAAATTTTAATTTGTATGGAAATTTAAGTTTGCATGAGAACATAAAAGACCAAATAGCCATAGCAATCCTGAGAAAGAAGAATGGAACCAGAGGAATTAGGCTTCCTTACTTCAGACTACACTACAAAGCTGCAGTCATCAGCACAGTATGGTGCTGGTACAGGAACAGAAATACAGGTCAATGGAAGCAGGATAGAAAATCCAGAGATAAACCCATGCCCCTGTGGTTAATCAGTCTAGGACATAGGAGGCAAGACTGTCTATACTGGAGAATAGATAGTCTCTTCAGTATGTGGTGCCAGCAAAACTGTACAGCTACATGTAAAAAAAAAATGAAATTAGATCATTCAATTTATTTTATCATTTATCTTTATCATTCATTTCAATTTCAACACCACAGGCAAAAATAAACTCAAAAGGGGTTAAAGACCTAAACTTAAGACCAGATACTATAAAATTCATAGAGGAAAACATAGACAAAACACATCCATCGCAGCAATATCTTCTTGACTCCATCTCCTGGAATAATGGAGATAAAAACAAATGTGATCTAATTAAACCTGAAAGCTTTGGCACAGCAAATGAAACCATAAACAAAATAAAATGACAACATATTGACTGGGAGTAAATATTTGCAAATGATGCAACCAACAGGGGATTAACCTTCAAAATATGCAAAGAGCTCTTGCAGCTCAATATTTTGAAAAACCCAATCAAAAAATGGACAGAAATCTAAAATTACATTTCTCCAAAGAAGACATATAGACGGCCAACAGGTACGTGAAAAGATACTTAACAACATTGCTAACTGTTAGAGAAATGCAAATCAAAACTATAATGAGGCATCACTTCATGCAGTCAGAATGGCCATCAAAAAGTCTACAAATAATAAACTCTGGAGAGGGTGTGGAGAAAGAGGACCCCTCCTACAGTGTTGGTGAGATTGTAAATTTGTGCAGCCACTATGGAGAATAGAGGTTCCTTAAAGAAAACTAAAGATGGAGTTACCATATGATCCTGCAGTTCCACTCCTGGGCATCCATCTGGAGAAAACTCTTAATTTGAAAGGATATATGTAGCCCAGTGTTCATTGCAGCATTGTTAACAGCAGCATGGAAATTTACAAAGACAGAGAAGCAACTAAATGTCCATTGACAGATGGATAAAGACGATATGGTATATATACACACAAAGGAATATTACTCAGCTCTTAAAAAAATGAAATAAAGCCATTTGCAGCACCATGGATTGATCTAGAGATTATCATGCTAAATGAAATAAGCCATATATGACATTGCTTATATGTAGAATCCAAAAGAAAAAAGATACAAAGGAGTTTATTTACAAAGCAGAAATAGACCCACTGACATAGAAAACAAACTTATGGTTACCAAAGGGAAAAGTGGTGGGGAGAGGGATAAATTAAGAGTTTGAGATTAACATATACACACTATTATATATAAAATAGGTAACCAACAAGGAAGGCCCTACTATATAGCACAGGGAACTATACTCAATATTTTGTAATGCCATATGAGGAAAAAGAATCTGAAAAAATACATCTGTGTGTGTGTATAACTGAATCACTGGGCTGTACCCGGCAAGCTAACACAGCTTTGTCAGTCGGCTACTGCATCCAGGCGTCCCTGGGGCTCAGATGGTGAAGAACCCGCCTGCCATGTGGGAGACCTGGGTTCAACCCCTGGGTCGGGAAGATCCCCTGGAGAAGGGAAAGGCTACCCACTCCAGTACTCTTGCCTGGAGAAGTCTATGGACAGAGGAGGCTGGTGGGCTCGAGTCTGTGGGGTCACAGAGTAGGATGTGACTGAGCCTGTACACAAGAGAATGCATGTATTTTCCTTAGTTCTTTTTTGGTATTTATTTGGATCACTTTGAGTGAAATTATAATCCTATTCTAATTGTCTTAGTTTTATTTACTCTGAATGTCAGTTTTCTGAACTCGAGTTGGGCATGCTTTTCCTCAGTTGGCTGTTTAGTACACATGTAGGCTGCACAGCCTCTGTTGCAACCCTCTTCTCTGCCTGTTGATGTGGTGGCCACGGAAGACAGTACTGCAAGGACTGAGGGCAGGTCCCAATGAAACTTCGGTTGCTAAACCAGACAGCATTCAGTTTGTCAGCTGCTCTTCCGAACTTTCATTCCTTTTAACCAAAATTCAGTCCTATGTTTCCTACTGTGAGATTCAGTTTGTTAGTGTAGTAGCTCTGAGAGAAACCTACCAGCATCGTAGCTTTGAGATACCTCATTAAGTGCTCAGAATGACAGTAACTGCAGATCATAGTTAGATAATTCTGTATTTTTCAGAATGTTTTCATAAACACCTTTTTTTATTTAAAAACACTGGGAGTAGAGTTGATGTGACTGTATCCTCTTGCAAATGGAAGCAGGTGTTTCTCAGAGGCCAGTGGATCCCCTTCCTCCATCCTTGCTGAGCCCTCCTGTGTCTCTCTGCAGCGTGTACTCTGGGCACCAGTCCATCCTCATCCCGCCGGCAGAGCTGGAGACCAACCCTGCCTTGTGGCTGCTTGCCGTGAGTCAGTACAAAGTCCGGGATACGTTTTGCTCCTATTCAGTGATGGAACTGTGCACCAAGGGGCTGGGATCGCAGACAGAATCCCTCAAGGTAAGCAACCCAAGAGTGCCCAGAGCGTTGCCAGCATCCTGGGGAAGCACAGTATTGGAGGCCGTGGAAGAGGTGTGATGGGGCAGCCACTGTCATCTGAGGGTTTACAGAGTTGCTTCTACATGAAAACCTCGTTTTATACCATGAATGTTTTCTCACTGCCGGAGTTAGAGATCAGAACATATGTTATTGATGTCGTTAACTCTGTTAGGGCTGCTCGGAGGGGCCTGAACTGCCTTTTTAATTGTTGGTAGATTCAGTTTTATTCCAGTGATGAGGTTACAGTCATAGGTCTTAATTTAGCCATTCATTTCGTTTTTCTTGAAGACCTTGACTGGTATATCTGGGTCCTAACAAGATTTCAGTTGTACAGTTCAGTGAACAGTGGTTTGGTTTTATTTGTTAATATTCAGTTACCATTATGTGATAGCCAAGGACATCTGGGTAGACATACCATAATATTCAAGTAACTAGGAGAGAATAATTATAAGACCTATTATGGTTAGTATTCCAACTGTTCACTGTTTCTATGCTCATAAGTGAGAGAGAGAGTGTGTGTGTATATACAGGTTATATTTGTGTGTATGTATATATACATACAAATTACCTATATACTTGCCATTAGTAAAGCAGTGTATTTCTCTCTCCTGAATTTTGTTTCCCTATTCAGACCCAATGCATTAAGCTTGAATGAGAAAGCAAAATGCATGGTAACTTTGATATTAAGCCACAGAAATAAATTATTATTTTTTCAGTTCAGTTCAGTCACTCAGCCATGTCCGACTCTTTTCGACCCCATGGACCACAGTACACCAGGCCTCCCTGTCCATCACCAACTCCCGGAGTTTATCCAAACTCATGTCCATTGACTTGGTGATGCCATCCCACCATTTCATCCTCTGTCGTCCCCTTCTCCTCCTGTATTCAATCTTTTCCCAGCATCATGGTCTTTTCAAATGAGTCAGCTCTTCGCATCAGGTAGCCAAAGTTTTCGAGTTTCAGCTTCAACATCAGTCCTTCCAGTGAACACTCAGGATTGATCTCTTTAAGATGGACTGGTTGGATCTCTTTGCAGTCCAAGGGACTCTCAAGAGTCTTCTCCAACACCACAGTTCAAAAGCATCAATTCTTTGGTGCTCAGCTTTCTTTATGGTCCCAACTCTCACATCCCTACATGACTACTGGAAAAACCATAGCTTTGACTCTATGGACCTTTGTTGGCAAAGGAATGTCTCTGATTTTTAATATGCTATCTAGGTTGGTCATAACTTTCCTTCCAAGGAGTAAGTGTCTTTTGATTTTATGGCTGTAGTCACCATCTGCAGTGATTTTGGAGCCTCCTGAAATTAAGTCAGCCACTGTTTCCACTGTTTCCCCATCTATTTGTCATGAAGTGGTGGGACCAGATGCCATGATCTTAGTTCTCTGAATCTTGTGTTTTTAAGCCAACTTTTCCACTCTTCTCTTTCACTTTCATCAAGAGGCTTTTTAGTTCCTCTTCACTTTCTCCCATAATGGTGGTGTCATCTGCATATCTGAGGTTATTGATATTTCTCCCGGCAGTCTTGATGCCAGCTTGTGCTTCATCCAGCCCAGCATTTTGCATGATGTACTCTGCATATAAGTTGGATAAGCAGGGTGACAATATACAGCCTTGACGTACTCCTTTTCCTGTTTGGAACCAGTCTCTTGTTCCATGTCTAGTTCTAACTGTTGCTTCCTGATCTACATACAGGTTTCTCAAGAGGCAGGTCAAGTGGTCTGGTATTCCCATCTCTCAGAATTTTCCACAGTTTATTGTGATCCATACAGTCAAAGGCTTTGGTATAGTCAATAAAGCAGAAATAGATGTTTTTCTGAAACTCTTGCTTTTTCGATGATCCAGTGGATGTTGGCAATTTAATCTCTGGTTCCTCTTCCTTTTATAAAACCAGCTTGAACATCTGGAAGTTCACAGTTCACGTACTGTTGAAGCCTGGCTTGGAGAATTTTGAGCATTACTTTGCTAGCATGTGATGTGAGTGCAGTTGTGTGGTGGTTTGAGCATTCTTGGTGTTGCCTTTCCTTGGGATAGAAATGAAAACTGATCTTTTCCAGTCCAGTGGCCACTGCTGAGTTTTCCAAATTTGCTGGCATATTATTTCTTGAAGTTATATCTATATAGCAAAATAAATTTATAAAACATAATTATTATTCATGTCCACCTATGTATGCTATAAAATGATTATGTTTCACGAACTTTCCCACAGGGTGCATATGTAAATGACCAAATGAAATAAATGATATCTAAGCACTTCACACTTTGATTAGTTTAATACTTACAGTGGCTCTGTGAACTGGATCCATTATTGTCTCCATTTTAAAGATGAGAAGACTTACATTATAGAGAAATCAAGCACCTTTTGCAAGTTCTTATATTTAATAAACTTCAGGGCCAAATTTTGAATCTCTGGCCCCAAATGCACCGTCCTGAGCGATCGGCTGCATTCCCCCAGAACACGTGTGTGTTGGGGGCCCTCCTGTTTTGCACACTCATCTTGCCCCATGTGGCAGCATGTCTGGAAGGTCGCACTCAGCACAGGGGCCCGGTCAGCCCTCCCAGCTGCAGCTGGCTCCTGGTGACTTTCCCGTGTGCACTGGAGACACCATCGCTCCCATGCTCCCATGTCAGTGCCACTCCCATCACGGGCTGTGCTCTTCCTGGGCTCTGTCTGGGTGTGTTATGCTCAAGACACTTCATTTCCACCTCCGGGGTGTTTCCATGTCATTCAGTTGATGGAATTTGGGCAGAAATGAGCTGTGCTTCATCATGACAGTTCAAGCTCAGGACATGAAAGGAGAATGGTGTTGAAGAAGCTGCCCAGGTGTTTTTGTTTTCCATTTCTGTATTAAAAGTAGGTTTCTCATTTCTCTCCAATGTGTGTTCTGTGTATCCAGGCTCACAGGAGTGTATACAGGTGCTTCTGTTCATCCCCATACCCTGTCCTTTAATTATCTTATCCAGATCTTGTTTTTCTTCAACTTTGTTCCTCATTATGCTGCTTCAGTTACTTAAATGCTTGTAATGGCATCCTTGATAATCGGATATGGGCCGTTTTTTGTTTACACATATGTTCTACAGCATTTTGATTACTGGTGTGGACACAGAGCCCTGGGAATGAATATCTTTGTGGAGTTTCTGTGGTTTTTGTGGGTCTGGGTGAGGAGCCTGCAGGTCACACCTTAACACTGGCAAGTGTGACCTCCTGCCTCTGTCATTTGTAGGCACGAGGACTGGACTTGTCCCGCGTGCGGACCTGTGTGGTGGTGGCAGAGGAGCGGCCTCGAATAGCACTCACCCAGTCTTTCTCGAAACTGTTCAAAGACCTGGGCCTCCACCCGCGGGCTGTTAGCACCTCGTTTGGCTGTCGAGTGAACCTGGCAATTTGCTTGCAGGTGAGTTTCCTTGATGCCAATAAGTGCTTGGGTCACAGAGTGACTTTTAAAGACAGGCATACAGCGCCAAACTGCTCACCACAGTTCCCTGCTGATGCTAACCCACATTTAGAAGGAATCTTTCAATCAAATGCATGCGGTTGGTGCACACTTGTTTCCTTTTTCTTTTAGTTAAAGTCTGCGTTTGTCAGTAACCATTATTCATAACTAGCATTCACAGGCTTATTCTGTCCTGGGACATTTTAAGTTTTGTAGCAAGAGTTGCTGTTTGTCCAAACCTCTCAAGTCAGGCTCTTTAAAGATGAGATACTAAACAAATGTTTCACTGTGGCAAGAAATCCTGTCCCTTGAAGTACTTAGTCTCTTGTATGCAGACAGTGATTGCGGTAGGGAGAATTCCAGTATGTTAAGCAGGTTCACAAATTTGCTCCTGTGGTGACACCATTGAAGTAACACTTAATTGCTGCATTTCTAAGGTAGAGCTGTAAGTGAGGCTGCCCTCGTAAGGTAGCCTTGTATCCTATGTGGCCAAAAATATCTGTTTCCTGTCTCTTCATTAGCCCACTTCTGACCATCTTCACTGTTCTCTCCTGCTCTGAACTCTTTACCTGAGATCTAGTTTATGAAGGCGAGGAAGGTTGTGTGGGAACCTCCCCCAGTGCCCTTCAGGCCACCTCAGCCAAAATGAGCTGGTCCCAGGCTCAGCTTCAGACTCTGTTCCTTTGAGCATATGAAAAGGACAAGAACTTCCTGCACAGTAGGTGCTGGAGTGGAGGACAGTTGCTGCAAACCAGCTCCCGGAGCTCCCCTCCCTGCCACCTATCATGTCCCCCATGTGTGGCCTGAGGTGCTGCTTCTAGTTCCGCTTGGGCAACCATGGGAAGCTCCTGGTCTGCTGACTCCTGGCTAGAGCTCTCAGTATTTGGACTTTGGAGACAAAGGACTGACTATCCCCACATGATCAGTCTGATGAGATCGCTTTAGAAAAATCAGTGACAGGAAGCTTTTCTGATTTTCATTAGATGTTCCTTGCCTCTGTCTCCCTTCTCTGAGTCAGCTCCATTTTTAAACATGTGTAACTACCAGAGTCCTTAGGAGTCCACTGAGCCTTGGTCTGTGATTGAAGTAATCTGAAGGATTGGATTGATTTGCCCAGCTAGTCCTTTACATGCTGAGATTTTCTTTTGCTCTTCACCTTTATCTGTTCTGCTTGAGAAGAAATGAGAAATGCACTCATTAGATGAATCCAGCTGTAGGATTCTGTAACACTCCCTTCTCCTGCAAGCAGTGGGGAGTGAATCAGGAGTCCACAGGAATCTGTGAGAGACAGGCTCCTGCCCACAGCGATGTTACTCTTCTCTCTCTCAGAATGCTGGAAGATGAAGGGAGAAGGATAGAATAGATCCCATATTAACAAATATCATTTAGCACTTGTCCACTTCATACAGGCAACAAAGAACTCTACAACACTTTATTATATAAAATTAAAACTTTGTAGACACTAGAAATAAAGCACGTATGTTATTTACCTCTTTTTCTTATTTATTTCCATCTACTTAATCCGAAATGTTTTAAGAAGTTTTTATAAGGAAGCAGTAAATTAAGTAGGAAAAGTAAAATACACTAAAAATAATAGAAAGGGTAGAGCTGACAGAAAATAAGGGTAAGAAGCCAAGAATGAAGTTGGCACATAGGTACTTGGCACCTTGCGGCCTGAAGTACAAGCACCGTCTATCTGTGTCCTTACCACCTAGAACTGGACCTGGTGCTTTGTAAATATTTAATAAATATGAGTTGCAAGAATGTGTGGAATACTTGAAGTTCTATACTTTTAATAAAGAAAACTAATATATTCCTGTATGGAAAGCAGCCCCATCAGCCTGATGCCGAGGCAGAGGGGGCATTGCCAGTCCCCAGCCACAGTGCTCGTTTGGGAGCTTGGCAGCTTCTCTAAGGGTTTTTGTATGTTTTTTTCTGCTTGTGTGCTTTACTCTCATCGAATTTGCAGCCAGTTTTCCTCTTTCTGAATGGTCAGTATTAGAAAAGAGCTGACAGTAGTAATGAGTCTGGCAGCAGAGATGGATCAGGTGAACTCAAGTGCGTCCCCCTGAGCAGTGCAGGCCTCCCCCTGCTGTGCCTGCAGCCAGGCCTGCCTCAGCGTTGTGGAGTTCTGTGGTTTGGGGGGCTGGACCACGTGTGCTCACAGCAGGCTGTGGGCAGAACCCTGTTACCCCACACGTGGATGTGGGGTCTCTGGCATGCTCCATCCTGGGAGTGGCCTCTTGTCAGCCAGAGTCAGATTTTACTTAGAGAAACTCAAGACACAGTTCTGGCCCTCTGGGAACCACATGGACAGTACACATACAGATGAATTTTTCAGTAAGTACGTAAAATATTCTTAGGAAAAATGAAGTAAGAGCATAAAAGAGGTACAGAGGAGGCAGTTTTATGGTTAGGGTAGCCAAGAAGGATGACGCTGAGTTGACAGTTCTGCAAAGTGCCCTGTGACGTGAACGTACAAAAACGTGGGCAAAAGCAGCAACAAGTGCAAGGCAGGATTGGTCAGTGGAAATGTTTATTTTCTATTAATTTTTGCATAAATAAAAAAATATGTGATTGTGATCCCAAACAAGATCTTCATGACCAAGATAACCACGATGGTGTGATCACTCACCTAGAACCAGACATCCTGGAGTGGGAAGTCAGGTGGGCCTTAGGAAGCATCACTACAAACAAAGCTAGTGGGGGTGATGGAATTCCAGCTGAGCTATTTCAAGTCCTAAAAGATTATGCTGTTAAAGTGGAAATTTAAACTCCAGATTTAAATTTAGAAAACTTAGCAGTGGCCACAGGACTGGAAAAAATCAGTTTTCATTCCAATCCCAAAGAAAGGCAACACCAAAGAGTGTTCAGACTACCACACAACTGCACTCATATCACACGCTAGCAAAGTAATTCTCAAAATTCTCCAAGCCAGGCTTCAACAGTACGTGAACCATGAATTTTCAGATGTTCAAGATGGATTTATAAGAGTCTGAGGAACCAGATTTCAAATTGCCAACATCCGTTGGATCATAGAAAAAGCACGAGAGTTCCAGAAAAACATCTACTTCTGTTTTACGGACTAAGTCATAGCGTTTCACTGTGTGGATCACAACGAACTGGAAAATTCTTCAAGAGATGGGAATTCCAGACCATCTTACCTACCTACTGAGAAATCTGTATGCAGATGAAGAAACAATAATTAGACAGACATTGAACAACAAACTGGTTCCAAATTGGGAAAGGAGTACATCAAGGCTATATATTGTCACCCTGCTTATTTAACTTATATGCAGAGTATGTCATGCAAAATGCTGGGCTGGATGAAGCACAAACTGGAATCAAGATTGCCAAGAGAAACATCAATAACCTCAAATACACAGATGATGCCACTGTTATGGCAGAAAGTGAAGAAGAACTAAAGAGCACTCTTGATATAAGTGAAAGAGGAGAGTGAAAAAGCTGGCTTAAAACTCAACATTCAGAAAGCTAAGATCATTGCATCTGGTCCCATCACTTCATGGCAAGTATATGGGGAAACAATGGAAACAGTGAGAGACTTTATTTTCTTGGGCTCCAAAATCACTACAGATGGTGACTGCAGCCATGAAATTAAAAGGCACTTGCTCCTTGGAAGAAAAGCTATGACCAACCTAGACAGCATTTTAAAAATCAGAGACATTACTTTGCCAACAAAGGTCCATCTAGTCAAAGCTATTGTTTTTCCAGTAGTTCGTGTATGGATGTGAGAGTTGGACCATAAAGAAACCTGAGCGCCAAAGAATTGATGCTTTCGAACTGTGGTGTTGGAGAAGACTCTCGAGAGTCCCTTGGACAGCAAGGAGATCCAACCAATCCATCCTAAAGGGAATCATTCCTGAATATTCGTTGGAAGGACTGATGCTGAAATAACTGCAATACTTTGGCCACCTGATGTGAAGAACTGACTCACTGGAAAAGACCCTGATGCTGGGAAAGATTGAAGGCAGGAGAAGGGGACGACGGAGGATGAGATGGTTGGATGGCATCACTGACTCGATGGACATGAGTTTGAGTAAGCTCCAAGAGTTGTTGATGGACAGGGAGGCCTGGCATGCTGCAGTCCATGGGGTCGCTAAGAGTTGGGCATGACTGAGCGACTGAACTGAACTGATCCAAAACAAACAGAGAAGGCATAGCTTGAGGTTGAGGTCTGAGAGCAGAAGCGCCACGACTCTTGTTCCCATTGTATTTCTGCAGGGCCTGATGCATGAGAACTGTGTAATAAAGATATTAAATATACCAAAACAATTTTTAAGAACAATTATATAAATAAGGAAAACAACCTGAAAAGTTATGAATTTTTAGAGACTGAATTTTTTACCAAAGAATATTTAGGAAACAAAAATCGGAAAATACAGACCAGCCAATAAATACCACCCATCTGCCTAGAGAGAATCACCATCAATTCCTTAACGTGAAAACATGAAAAACAGAAATGCTAGGGTGTTTCCCAAATTCCAAGCCCTGTCCTAAGTGCTTGAAGGTGTTGTGAAGGTCATGCCATTTTTCTGGTAACCCCAGAATTACCAGCGTGTGTGAAATCAGTGAGTGTTTTCAGTTGATTGGTGGTTGTTTGAGGGCATGTTTTCTCAGGTGGATGGGCCACCATGCTTCCTCAGGGCCCTCGACTGGGCTGAGTGCCCTGGGAGAGGGCAGGCCTCCGTCTCTCGAGGTATGTAGCTAGGGACCTTGTCCAGATGAGGAATGGAGCCGCATCTGAGCTGTGCTCTCAGAATCACATTTCTAGTGTCCATGGGCCCCCTTCTAGAAGTGCCCCCTGGTCTTGGGGAGGCTGAGTTGTGCAGCTAGCAGGTTGTGGTGACTGCAGAAAGAAATGTTGGTGATGCGTGAGATTCTGAGGTACCTGAGTGGCGCAGCACGAGGCCAGACCCACACAGGACTGTGCCCATCCAGAAACCTGGGCTTGTTCCAGCTTTCTCGGGATGTCAGGAGAGACAGTCAGCCAGGGAAGATGTGCAGCATCCGAGGAGCTGCCCCTAATGGCTTTAGGGTCTTTCCCCTGTGGACTCGGATGCTTTTGGATGGTGGAGGTGGGTACCAGAACCTGGCAGATGAGAGGGAAGGGGATGCAACGTCTTGGAGGACGGAGCTGAGGGGGAGGCAGGCTGGGGAGTCCCTCCCACACCACTGAGCGAGGAGCCTGAGGTTTGGTCCATGCTTCATGCATACTCTGAACTCTTTTCTTGTCCTAATCTTGTAGATGAGCAGGGCTAGACAGCCTGAAGATTCACAGACTTCCAGGGTCACCTTTATTGTTGTAGTAAGAAACTTGAAGCTATTTCAGTGAGGAACACTCGACAGATTTGGTCAATTAAATTCATACTCCCTGCTTTCTCAGTAAAGAACAGAAACTAGAGAAAAGTACCATAAAATCAACACCCACTGACCGTATGTATGAAAAGCAGTTCCTCAGGCCCACCTGCCCGTGGCCAGTCATCTGTTACCTCCTCTGTTGCTCTGTGGATATGTGAACATCTTTTTAGATTTTTTTTTTAGCCTTTAATGGTACAGTGATTGATTTTAATGATTTCCATATTTGACATTGTTTTTGATCTTCTTTTTACTTTGTTCTCTGCTTTTTGCATTCTCCTCCCCACCCCTCCCTCTTCTTCATCCCACTTTTACTGCTGGGTTGTCTGTTTCTGTGTCTGTGTGTGTCCTCGATGTTCGGTTTCTATTGGTCTGGTGTCCTCTGCTCCCACCTCCTGCTGCTGTAGCCTCACCGGCTGTGGAAGCTGGCCGAGCAGGTAGGGACTTCCCGCCCGTCCACACCAGTGCCTGCAACCACACAGTTTCATCAGCTGCCAGCAGTGGGCAGACTAGGAGTTGAGTGCGGAGATGGGCTGGGCTTGTGGACCCGTGGGCAGGAGGGCTGACAGCCAGCGTGATGTCATGTCTCAGATCTCTTCAGATGTCTTGCATTTGTGACAAACGCTGTGCTTCCATTTACACGATCTGTGGTGTCTTTGCCAGTTTGGGGTCATTTCTGTTTTGCTTCATTTTTTGCTTCTAGTGACCTGTTTTCTGATTTGTTGGTTTTTAATTGGCCTCTTGTGGTTACGTGCTTTGCATTGCTCAGACCACAAACTGTTCCTCCACTCAGCTCTGGTCTGTGACACAGCCCCCGGAGTAGCCGCAGGTCAGCGAGGGTGCTGTGTCCTCACGGCAGGGCAGCTCCTCCTCCAGGCTGATTGCATGTGCTTTCTCAGGGGGCGGGGGAAGTTATCGTGTGGTCCAGTGTGGTGTAATGAAGGTGTCTTTATTTTTTTCTTTTTCTTATATTGAAGTGTGCCTTTGATATAAGGTTAAGATTCTCTCGTGAAGAATTTTAGTGTAGTTCTTCAACTAAATCTGAGAGTCTCCTTATTTTTTGGCAGATTTTTTTTAAGGTTCTCTCTTTTTCTACCAAAAGTAGTGCATTACTTTCCCGGAAACGTATGTAGAATTTTTGTTTGTAATGTAGCTTTAATGCCATTGCTGTTATATAAACAGAGATCATTGTTCAGAAGTCAACTCGGTATGTATTTTGAAGAGATTTATGATTCCAAGATAAGATTTCAGGACCCTGTGTTTAAATAAATAATTCAGACCACAGGGTGCTGCCCAGATGACCAGTGATAAAACATGTTACCTCCCTGACTTATGTCTTGGGCAAAAATGGCCTCCCACCCTGGAGGAAAACCAGGGCACAAGTAGAACCAGAATGAACAAGATCCTTGCCTTTTATCTCTTCTTTCTCAGTCTGTCAGCTCATGTCACATGTTCTGCTTCAGTACCTTGAGCTCTGAAAATACACTTCCGGGGATGCATGTGGTGAAAGCCTCTCAGCAAATGATGCTTCACTTCCTCAGCAATCTGCTTTTGCCAATGCTACCTCTGTAGTTTCAGCCTCTTTTTGTTTGGCGAGATTCCCCTTTCCTTTCTAATTTTCATAAATGATTAGCAGTCAAGCTATGTGAAAGTCAGTATTATCTTAGTAAGATATTCTTTCAGAGTTAGGTTATCAAGGGAGAGGTGTGGTTTTAGTGCTTTTGGGTTTTGTTCAGTTTCAGACCTTATCAAAGAAATATTCCCAGTCAGTAGGAAGCACAGATGTAGCTCCTCCTAGGCAAACGGAATTAATCGCATTGTGTCCTTGCTTGCAGGGAACATCGGGGCCCGATCCGACCACCGTCTACGTGGACATGAGAGCTCTGAGACACGACAGGTATTGTGACTTTGTCTCCCGGCACCCAGCGTGCAGCGCTCCTCTGGAAGGAGGAGTGCAGTCATCTGTCCTGAGAGCAGGGGCCACGGAGTGAGCTTTCACAGCACTCCACATGCATCACCTCACATCCCACCAGGGCAGCAGCTCCTGATTCTGAGAGTAGCTGTCCCAGAGCCGCTGAAGTCAGAGTGGCCTTTTCTCACACTCTGTCAGACTTGACATTTTCTTGAACACTAGTCAGCCACTGTTTTGCACCTCATAAAATATCAACACTGCTCACATTTCTTTGCATGAATGGAAAATTTTTGTCAAGGCATTTCCAAGAAAAACTAAACTGTAAGTCAAGTTACCTTTCTGTGCAGCTTCCTAATAAGCAGCCTTGAGCAAGAAAAAGGGAGTGTGCTGGTGGATGCTTGTGAGTCCACCTCAAGGGGTCGGACAGAAGGTGGGGACAAGATCAGGAATCTGTCGCAGAACTTCAGCTCCCAAAGGGGTCCCTCCTGATGTGCCTGAGGGGGAGAGAATTCTGTCGTTTTTCTACAGGCGTCCCCAGTGATTGGCTGGTTTCTCTGTGTGGTTGTGGAGATGCCCATGCATTGCTGTTTCTTTGACATGATAATAGAGTGACTCTGGTACAAAGAGTCCTTTTATAAGTGGCTAGAGGTGCTTGTGGATGTGTCTGCTTGTTCTCAGTGGTGCCTGCCGACGTGCATTTGCTCACAACATGTGAGAGAGCTGGGGAGAGTTGTGGGTGGGAAACCAGGAGCCCCCGCCTGGCCTGGCCACGTGTGTTCTTCTTGCCTGCTGAGTTCACATGTGAGAGCGTGTCGGGGGCAAGGCTGCGGAGGGGCCTGGTGTGCCGTGCCAGCCAGTCACACCCGGGTGGTGTTCCCCACCACGGATGGGTTGCCATGGTGCCATGTCTGATGAGCATGATGTGGGAAGTGGTCCTGGTGGCATGTGGTGGGTGGAGGCCAGCGAGGCAGCTGAACATCTTGCAGTGGCCAGGACAGGCCTCTGCCGCACAGCAGATGACCAGAATGGCAGCAGTGCTGAGACTAAGAAGCACTTTGTTCCCCTGAATGCTTTGTTCTGCTTCACTCTTGGTGGTGCCTTCTGCCCCTGGAACCCTCGTTTTAGACCCCGCTGTTCACAGGGACTCCCAGGAGACAGCCCATCTAGTAGCAGAGAGAACCACTGGCCCGCAAGAGACACCAGCCCCCTGCAGCAGAGGCCTATTCAGACATCTTCAAGATGGAGACCCTTAGCGCTGAAGAGATTAAGTGACCTCTTTCGGGGGCATAACATTTCCAAACATAACTAGTAGACTTTAAAAAGAAATTTGCTTTACTCCCTACAAAAATTATTTGAAGATAATTTTATGTTGGGTTGGCCCAAAATGGTCATTGGGGTTTTTCCCTAAGATGCTGTTGTGGGCGCGCCAGATACAGAACACCATCAGCACACTTCACGCAGGGCTGCCTGGTGGACCAGACTAGGCTCCATCGGCTTCTCTTGGTGTGAGTGGCGCTCATCCTCCAGGTCACCAGTGACCACTGGAGTGGCCATCAAGAGACAGGTGCCCCTCCTGACCAGCGCCAAGACACGCCACACTGGCTGTTCTCCATGGCTCTGAAGTGACCAGCTCCTGACAGCACTCGTGGGGCAGAAGGTGTGCTTTCCTGACTGTGCTATGTCCTGGGAGTGCTGGGTGACAGTATGCAGTCAGGAGAGAGCCTCCCTGTCCATGGTACACAGGCGGTGGACAGAGCTGCCCTCCCGCCCCAGCCTACGCCCTCTTATCTCCCACAAGTTTCCTGGGTTTCTGTGAGCCCCTATCCCTCTCATATGTGCTGCACGCGTGTGCATCTCTCTCAGCTCTTCCAGGAGACACAGCTCTGCCTTCTTCTAGGGATGGTTTTTTCTTTGCTCTTGTGGATATTCTCAAGTGGGTGAAAGACCCCCCCAACCCCCGCCATGTGGCATTTGCTGACAAGACAGGATCACCCCTGAGTGGTCCTGGTGCCCCTTCCTGCTTGCCTGGAGTCACTGACACAGAGCACTGTTCCATGGTGGCCAGAGAAGAAACTCTTTGTCCGCCCTGCATGCTTGCCCAGGTCCCTGCCACCACTCAGCAGGGGGGAGGCCGCAGGGAAATTCTTAGCAGGAGAGTTTCCGTATTTGAGATAAGATCCACCTGCCCAGCAGGGACAGGAGACAAGATGAACTCCGAGGGCAGAATGAGGACGGGAGGCTGGTTGCCCTGAAGCAGCTAGAGAAACAACATAATCTTATACCTGAAGCAACTAGAGAAAGAAGGACAAATAAAACCCAAAGTTAATACCAGAAAGAAAGCATACAGATCAGAGCAGAAGAAAGTGAAATAGAAACAAAATAGTAGTAAAGATGAATAAAACTAAAAAGATGGTTCATTGACAAGACAAATAAAATTGATAACTTTTAGCCCAGATTTATCAAGGAAAAAAGAGAAATCAAATTGATAAAATTAGAAATGAGGGGTTCCCTTCCACTCCATTTTCCTGAAGTAAAAGTTGTCTGTAGATGATTGGTCAGCATCACACTCTGAGAGTAACATGGAGAGAACTGAACCCAGTCATGGGATAAAGTAATACAGCTGAGGAGGGCTCAGTGGGCTGGGTTGTGACTGGCTCCAGGGTCCTCCACAGTTCTTGAGTACCTCACCAGCAAATAGTTCTTAGATTGAAAAGCACTTCTTTCCAGAAAGGAGATTTTGCTGTCTAAACTGGCCAGTCCTCTCCAGTGTGCCTGGCTGAGGCGGTGGATGCTGTGCTGTGGGGCCTGCAGCCCCCTGTGTTTGCAGGGGACAACCCCAAGAGGTCTCCTGTCACAGGAGTGGTGGCCCTTTGAGGAATGCAGCTTAATCCTCACTCTCCCTTTTCTGCACACGCTGTGTTGACCCCGTTACATCAATGCAGAGTCGTCGTTGTCTGCTTTTTCTTTGACATCTCAACTCCCTTTGCATTGGGTAATGCTTGTCAACAGAGCTAATGTGCCTGTCGAACTGCTGGGCGTTGACCCAAGTCCTAGATGTGGAGGAGGGAGCCAGGGTCCAGACCACACAGTAACACCTTCTGTTTTTCTTTGTAGAGTACGCTTAGTGGAAAGAGGCTCTCCTCATAGTTTGCCCCTGATGGAGTCAGGAAAAGTAAGTACAGAAGAAAGGCATGTGCATATACATTTGAACCCAAGTCTCAGTTTGGGGGCTTTGGAAAGTTAAGAAGTACATGGAAGACTATTTCCAAAAAAAAGTTTTCTTGAAAAGTAATATGTCAAGTCCAGAGTTGGACACAACTGAGCAACTGAACTGAACTGAATATATCAAGTGGTTTTGACCATGAGCACAGAAAGTCAAAGGAAGCCCCAGGGCCATGGCACCTTCTCTCTTGTTCTGTTCTGTGTGGCTTCCGCTCCCACAGGTGTCTCTGGGTCTACAGCAGCTTTTCCAACTCCAGCCCTTCCTTGCATTCCACCCAGAGGAGGAGCAGCAGGAAAAGGAGGAGGCTGCAGGGATGGCTCCTCAGCCTATTCACTCACACTTAGCACCTCTGGGCATGGTTACCCCACCTGAGAAAGGCAGGCTGGCAGTGTCATCGGTACATTGGGTCCAAATGTCCATGGGCCTGGCCAGCAGGCAGAGCTTGTTTACTGTGGAACTAGACAAAGACTGGTTATCATGACAGCTAGTCGTTCCTGCCGTGTCATTTATAGAACTAAAGTGCAAGGAATGTATTTAAACCTGAATGAAAACTCTTTTCCCCCCGGCCCCTATTGTCAGATCTCTTCTCCACTTAACATGATTCTAGAGGCATGTTGTTCGGGACCTTTTACAGTCTGTGTCTTCACGGCTGACTGGTTAGAGTTCTTGGTACTGTTTTTAAGGTGGGATTCAGCACTTCCCACCCACCCAGCTCGACCTGGTGGGCCGTTCACCAGACATGCTCCCGTAGCTCTCATCACAGGTGTGTGGCCTTACCTCAGCTGCACAGTTAGTAGCTGAACCAAGAGGGGCTCCAGTCTAAATTTCCAGAATCAGCTTTTGATTCTTTACATGGTTCCAGTGGAATTCAGAGCATTTCTGAGCTAAACGTCCATTAAGAAGGAGGTGTTCAGTATCAACGTTGTGCTATTGTCAGCCAACAGACAAAGTGGGCAGTGTGGCAGAGGAGGGGCAGGGCTGCAGGGACGTCCTCCACTTGGTGCGGCAGACACTCTGGTGGGACTGCTGCCTCTTCCGGACACCACAAAGCAGCTCCGCTAGTTCTCCTTTGCAAGCATCAAGCTTGTTAAATTATATCATCTGTCATGTTTCTGTTCAAAGTCTCACTTTTAGGATCATTTTAACACAGGCTCTTTTATTGTAAATAATTACAATGAAATGTCATTGATTTGCTGTCATTATGTGATACTGTGGTATGCAATTTTGATTTAAAGCCATTCACTTTCTAAACCATTTTAATAGCGAAAACACGCACTTGGCATGAAGCATCTCCCTGTCTGCCACTAACAAGACTGTTCCTTCCCACATAGATCCTTCCAGGGGTGCGGATCATCATTGCCAATCCAGAAACGAAAGGACCCTTGGGAGACTCACACCTGGGCGAGGTGAGAAATGGGATGGGTGTCTGTGAAGGTTCAGGATTATGAGGTGGTGTTTACTTAGCGAGTATCACATTTCTCTCCAAAACATTTAGCAAAGAGGAAGCTTCCTGTGTATGGGCAGAGTTTCCTTGTTTTTCAGCTCTCCATTTGAGTTCCATGTGCCTGCTTCACAGCAGAGAAGTCTTTCATCAGGAACACGATAGAGAATGTGCAGAGGGAATCTTGCCAAACCCAGAATCATAGCAGCACCAACAACCATGGCAGGCGGGCTGGGGACATGACGGTGTTTGTCTGGGTCAGAAAGTCACTTTTATTCCCTTGTATTGACGATGCAACCTACTCAGTGACTCCCCACCCACCCTGTGCCCTGCACACTGCTGGGTGCATGCGGCCGTAGGAGACCCTTCCTGGGCTGCTGGCCAGGAGCGCCCCTCTGCCCTTCCCGTCCACCTCACTCCCTGATTAACTTGCTTCCAACACATCTGCCTCCCCGTTTTCCTCTCCAAGGCCAGGCCACAGTGACCGTGACCTGCCCACAAGGACACTCCTGTAGGTGCCACCCACCCTGTGGTCAGCTGCCTCTCTTCTTCTAACCTATCCTGGTCACACACACAACACTGCCGTTGATGGCACCTTTAACTCACACACCAGCCCCGCCGCTCTCTAGGGCACCATGCCACACACATGTATGTGTACACAGGGAGGGAGTGGTGTTGAGGCCTGAGTCTCAGCCACCGTCACCCCCAGACCCTTTTCCTTCTTGGGCAGTTTATTGGCCCCTCACTCATCTCTCTCCATGTGAAGATCAAAATTGAGATGATGAAATGCTATATGGACCTTATTTTAAAATTTCCTTTAAATGCACATCTAAGAATGAAAATTAAATGTGATGCCTGCCATCTCTGGCCCCTGCTGTCCTCACAGGGCGCGGCCTCTCAGAGCTGAGCACTGGGCTGAGGGGCGGAGACCCCTGCACTCTGGCATTGTGCTAGGAACCTGTCTGACAGGTTCTCTTCCCCTCACTTGCTGGAGACCCTCATGCCTGGGCTGCTGCCTGGTTTGCCCTGGCAGGTGTGGCTGAGGGCTGCTGGCCAGACCCTTTGTCCCTGACTCAAATAACCATTTCCTAAGATACAATGTGCAGGCATTTTTATCCTCCATTTTTTGTTGTTACAGTGCCTTTCCCTTCTAGAGTTTTTGTGTTGTGTTATTTTATTACAATATATTCCCCAAAGTATACAAGCCAGAAAGCTTTTTAACATTTTCCCAGCTTGCTTTTTGGAAATAATCAGTACATTTGAATAAATAGAAGGAAACTCTTACAACCTCTTTCATTTGATATTTATTTCAAAAGCCCTTGGTTCATCTCCTTTAACAGGATTCTCCGAGATGATGGCTTGGGGGTTTGCTCAGGCACGAGTGTGCTGCCATGTTTTCATTTCAGCAGACTTTGTGGTGTCTGTGTCTGCCTGGAAACAAGCCGTCCTGTTTTTTTGCAGGCCAGGGACAGACGGAATACAATCCGTTGAATTGTAAAAGTAGTTTCTGCCCTGGACATCATGTCAAGTTAACTTATGCAGTCCATTTTGCTTCCTTACAGATCTGGGTTCACAGTGCCCACAATGCCAGTGGTTACTTCACTATTTATGGAGATGAATCCCTCCAGTCAGATCACTTCAACTCAAGATTAAGCTTTGGAGACACACAGACAGTCTGGGCACGAACAGGCTACTTGGGATTCCTACGGAGAACTGAACTCACTGATGCAAATGGAGGTGAGAGTTCCCAATAGGAGGCAGGAAGTCCTCAGACACCGAAAACTCGTGTGTGTGTGGGATCCCAGTCCCAGGAGAGCATGTGTGCTTGCTGCAGGCAGCCTGGAGACAGCCAAGGGTGAGAGAGCTGGGGTGGGGCGAGAGAGAGCCCAGGGTGAGAGAGCCTGCCCAGGCTGTGCGCGTCAGCCGCTGAGGATGCACGTCCCATGCTCTGTCCTCCTCTGTGAGCTAGGAACACGTGTGAAATCAGGGCAGGGGCCGGGGGCTGTGTTGTCTATGATAAGTGCCTGTAAGTACAGCTCACCGGCTTGTCACCAACTGTGGCGCTGTCAGCCCCACCCAGGATCCCCTGAAGCTGCATTGTTCTCTTCTGGGCAGAAGGCCCTGGCCTCCAGTGCTCTGGCCCTGCCAGGCACCCTCAGGGAACAGTAGCTCAGACGGCTAGCGCTGGGTGTGGGTGTGACACAGAACCCACATGTAGGAGCCTGTCTGCTTCTCACATTGCTGATCCTGGAATCCTCTCTCTACTCCTGAAAACAGAGACAGGACTTGGGTGTTACTGTGGGGCGGGGGGCCTGAGGTTTCTTGTGAGATCTGCCAGCCCCAGAGATTAGTGAGACTTCCAACCCACCTGCCTGGTAGGAGGTGTGCCAACCAGGCCAGACCAGCAAGAATGCAGAGGAAAAGTACAGAAATATTCTGGTGTTGTATTTTCTTTTATTTTTTTAAGGTTTAAAAAACAAAACATTTATTTAGGAAGGCTGAAATGATTGTATGCTAATTTGAAACAGCTAAGTTGTGTAAGAATGTTCCATATTTTATATCCTCGAAGGGTTGGATTCCATTTTGTGTGCTGTGTTCTTTCTTCAGACCTTCTAACTTCAGACTGGTGTTAAGCAGAAGCATGGCTCGCTCCTTTCTGTGGGAGCCCAGCCTCTTCACCCTCACAGAGGGCAGGCACGTCTGTGCAGGCTGTGCAGTCTCAGCACAGACACATTATAAGGCTGGCAGCTGGTCCACACAGTGTCCTGTTGGCTCTGAAGCCTGCTCAGCTTCTCGCTGCAGGCAAAAGCTCAGAAAACACCTTCCCATCACAGGGATCAGATTGGGGCGGCATTGATCTCGTCGCTGGCTGGCATTGTATTTGCAGTTTGGGGAAGTCATAGACTGTTTCACTGGAGGGTGCCCTCTGGGATTCCTTGAGGAACTAAGCTTAGCAACACCCAGACCTCAGCACTGGTTCTGCCTGTGGAGTCCGTGGGCTGGGAGGGTGGGAGGACCCAGCAGCTGCGGTCAGAAGTCAGCAAGTGATTGCCTCCGTCTTGTCTGCCTTAGCCTAGAGACGGAGAAGATTTATTTTCTGGTATTGCACATGTCAGTCACTTCTCATAAACTCACCCTGATGCACTCAGAACCCTAAAGATGAAAGAGGTCTCCTTGTTTCTAAGGAAAGATGGACTGCTTGTTGTCATTATCCCAAGGTTTACACAACTGACAAGAATAACTTTACCAATCACATAAACTAAGGGAATCTTTGTTTATGAACATCCTCGGAAACTCAGCTTTCTTTCCCACTCAGACATGTAGTGATAAGAGAGTTGAACCCTTGTGTGATGGAACCACAGGGAGCTTGGTGTTGCTTTGGCTGTGCTGGATCCTCTTATGTGACTCCACTGCATCTCAGGCAGTGCTGCCGAGGGATGTACGTGGAGGCTGCCCCTTGGGCAGAGGGACCGTGCAGGCATGCGGCCAGCCACGTGGCCACACAGCCCCCACCCCCGACTCCCCACTGCCACACCTCGTCCCTGAGCACCTTGGGCTGCAGTTTCCCTTAGAAGGGAAACCAGACCCTTGCTCAGGGGTCTTTCTTGTACCTCTCTTCCGTGTTTAGGGGTAGCGCTCGTCTTTATTCTTTAAGAGACTTGAGCAGTTTTGCAGTGAAGCTCACATAGTGTCCATTCCCCACGCAGAGCGCCATGATGCCCTCTACGTGGTAGGGGCCCTGGACGAGGCCATGGAGCTGCGCGGCATGAGGTATCACCCGATAGACATCGAGACCTCGGTCATCAGAGCCCACAAGAGCGTCACAGAATGGTGAGGAGCGGGCAGGCAGCCCGAGGGCCAGGATGAACCCGAACCTCTAATGAGCACCCCTGGTGCGGTTGGTGCTCTTCCTGAGGGGGACGGACAGATGGCTGGGGGGTGTTTCCAAGGAGCTGATTATTTGGTTTTCTGTTACGGAAAGTGTGATGTAGGGTGAAACACTGTCCACAGGGAGCCTGAACCCAGTGAGCCCTGTGGGAAGGCCTCAGCTCCAGGAGAGGCCACGCTTGCCAGCCTCATAGTGTCATCAGTGACAGGTCACCCATCCCACCACTTGGAGGTGGCCTGGGAGGCCACGCTGTGCCCACCCTGGCCACTGGGTGGCTGTAACTTGCACGTGTCAGTCACTTCTCATAAACTCACCCTGATGCACTCAGAACCCTAAAGATGAAAGAGGTCTCCTTGTTTCTAAGGAAAGATGGACTGCTTGTTGTCATTATCCCAAGGTTTACACAACTGACAAGAATAACTTTACCAATCACATGAACTAAGGGAATCTTTGTTCATGAACATCCTCGGAAACCCAGCTTTCTTTCCCACTCAGACATGTAGTGATAAGAGAGTTGAACCCTCGTGTGATGGAACCACAGGGAGCTTGGTGTTGCTTTGGCTGTGCTGGGTCCTCTCATGTGACTCTACTGCACCTCAGGCAGTGCTGCCGAGGGATGTATGTGGAGGCCGCCCCTTGGGCGAAGGGACTGTGCCTGGAAGCAGCAGCACCAACCACTCCTCAGGGCCTTCACGTGGCACTTGAGCAAGGACAGTGGCTTCAGCACCACTGGCCACTGTTCCTCTCACCCGCCTCGTTTCCTGAAGGGTGGAGGCCTGAGGGGGCCTGTCTGCAGGCTCAGGGCAGGAGCCCCCAGGGAGGCTCCTTCTGAAATCTCTGGGGGGCAGATGGATTGGCCTGCGAGTGTCGGCTGCCTCTTGTCAGCTGACGCAGGCTGGTGTTCTCGGCCACACGCTGCACCGCCAGAGGGCTCGGCAGACAGAAGGGGCGAGTGGACGGCAGAGCTTCCTCCCCAGTCAGTGCTGTGTTTCAGGGCGAGCAGCAGCAAGCCCATCTGAGCACAGGTCTTCCACCTCTAAAGCTGCCTGTCCACTCTCGTGTGAAGGCAGGAGCCCCAGAAAGGTGTCCGCCAGAAACAGTAGGGGTCCGCCTCAGTATGCACTGAGGTGTAAGTAGTCATCTCAGCCTTCTGTTTTTGTATTTTTTTAAGAAAATAATTTCAAGTGACTTGTATTGCCTCCCTCACATATTTTCTATCTAGTTGAAAAGGTGCCATTTCCACTGGGAAGTGTGTGGCCAGGGTTCCCCTGTGGGTTTCTCTTGCCTGTTCTGAGCGTCACTTAGATGCCGTGAAGCTTGCTCCTTTCTCTACTCTCAGAGGCGCCAAGAGGGAAGGAGCAGCAGGCTCGGTCGCGAGGGGCTTCTCTCCTCAGAGTGCGAGCAGCACCACGGCTCTGCTGTCACCCCCCTCCCCAGGCCTGTGGCTCCCCCAGGCAGCCCCGTCAGTCACTTGGTGCAGAGAAGGGAGGGTGTGAGGCTGGGTCACATCAGTGACTGCCTCACTGAGCACGGCCCAGCCACCCTCAGCCGCTGTGGCCCCAGGAGGGCTCCAGCAGCCTCCCGCTGCCCCCTGTACCCCTTCTCAGTGAACTGTGGGATCCACACTGACTCTGATGCTGTACCCTCAACGCCAGATGTCAGGATAAAACCGTCCCCAGCGTGGCCACGAGCAGTCACGTGACTCACAGACGTGCAGTTCTCTCGAGCAGCTCCCTCGGGGTGATGCTTGTCACAGAGCCAGCCCTGGGAGTCTCCAGTGTCCCTCTTCCATTTTAATGTGATCATTGGACATACTAAGCAAAATACACATTTTTTGTTAACAGGCATACGCTATGCTTTTAGGAAACAGTGATGACTTTCCCCAGACACTTCCTGCCTGACAGCTGAAACAGAACATTCTCTGTATCTGACTCCAGCAGCCACTGCAGGCCCCGGAGCTTGACCCCGCTCTCCACGGGGCTCCGGTGTGCTAAGGTTCTTAAACATTCATGTTTTAAAAGCCCTACTTCCTGATGTCAAGGTGGCCTAAAGTATAAAACATTGGACTTAGTTAGGCTTTTACAAACTGGGCAGACAAGATACTGCGGGTGGTCCTCCTGAAAGATCCAAGTAAGACACTTCTGGATAGAGCTCTGGCGTCCCCAGGAACTCACCCACCTGAATCAGGTCCCCTGTGTTGCCCTCACCCAGTTCCTGAGACAGAATCTGTCAGTGTGCCCCAGGTCTGCAATCGAGCTCTGAGGTACCTGACCCAGCATGGTGGCTCATCTGCTTACATGCACACGTGTTCACCCCCTGGGGACAGAGGCAGGTCAGGACTAGCCCTAGGGCCCACTGTCCCAGCTCAGCAACGGTCCCGCCGACTGCACTGCAGGCTTCCCAAGTTCCTTTGGGGATGGGCTGCACCCTTAGGGCCTTGTGTAGAATCAGGGAAGGCAGGGGTGGGCTGCCACCCTGAGAGCAGGTTGGTAAGAGGTGTGGACGCATGGAGTGTCAGAGCTGCTCTGGAACCTGCAGACCGGAGAAGGCTCAGTGCCCAGCAGGAACCCAGTGGGACATCCAGACAGAATGGAGTCGCTCCAATTGTACAGTGATGCTTCTTTCTCTTTCAGTGCCGTGTTCACCTGGACAAACTTGCTGGTGGTTGTGGTTGAGCTCGATGGGTCCGAGCAGGAAGCCCTGGACCTGGTCCCCCTGGTGACCAACGTGGTCCTGGAGGAGCACTACCTGGTGGTGGGGGTGGTGGTGGTGGTGGACATCGGTGTCATCCCCATCAACTCCCGGGGCGAGAAGCAGCGCATGCACCTGCGTGATGGCTTCCTGGCCGACCAGCTGGACCCCATCTACGTGGCCTACAACATGTAGATGCCACGTAGCGCCCCTTCCACGTGGCCTACAGCATGTAGACTCCGGGGCCCGCATCTACGTGGCCTACAGGATGTAGACGCTGGGGCCCCCATTTATGTGGCCTACAATATGTAGACACCACATAGTGTCCCATCTATATGGCCTACAACATGTAGATGCCTGGGGCCCCCATCTACGTGGCCTACAATGTGTAGACGCCACAGAGTGTCTCATCTACATAACCTACAACTTGCAGACGCCCACGTAGTGTCTCATCTACGTGGGCTACAACATGTAGACACCCGGGGCCCCCATCTACATGGTTACCACATGTAGGCACCCACATAGTGTCTCATAGCTACGTGGGCTACAACATGTAGACACCTGGGGCCCCCATCTACATGGTTACAACATGTAGACACCCACGTAGTGTCTCATCTACGTGGCCTACAACATGTAGACGCCTGGGGCCCCCTGTTCAGTGTCACAAGTGTGGGCACCAGGGCACCTTCCCCAGCAGAGCCTCACCATGCTGTGGGGAGACTTCCCACACGTCCTGGTCGCACAGGGATGAGACGTGAATGTGAAGTTTGCTCACGAGGACTTTGCGTTAACTGCCTTTAGTTTGTTGGAAAAGCCCATTTCAAGAACTTTCTTTTCTTTTTTTTCAATTATTGAATAATAAGTGCTTTCTTCGTAAATGTGGTATTTTGTTAAGCCAAAATAGCAATTAAAAAAAAATATTCTGCCCTCCAGATGGGTTCTTTTAAACAGTTCATGTAGTGTGACAAAGAATTGTTTTCTCTGTTTTAATGTGTCATGAAATCTTAATGCCATGGACCTGCTACTGATTTAAGCCATTGCTGGAGCCCATCCTTTTAGGACAGTGTGTCAAGGTACGAGAAAGCCTTCCAGATAGCACCTTCCAATTAGATTCTAGCCGCTTTCTTTGTCAGAAATGTACTCAAGAAACAGACTGATGATCGGCCCTCCAAGTTATCATAGAATGAGAGGAAATTATAAATAAGGTGTATTTCGGCAATTACCTTGCAGATATCTTTGTACTAAACTAAAAAGATAAAATAAGTTAACTCCATATGTAATTATGTACAAAACGTTTAATTTATTTTGATCTCTTTAGAAGTATAACAGAGAAAACATTCAAGAATATTAAAGTCTTGTAATGTTTGCTAATATAAAAAGTGTTGTATTATCTTGCGTGGATAGCATCACAACAGATATATATATATATGAAATATAAGTTCACTAAGAACAAAGGGAATTTTAAAGTTTAAAACACAGAACCTGTCACTTGCATGGTGTCCCCTCCGCTGCACTGTAGATAGACTCTCGCCGTTGCTGGTGTGAGCAACCAGACGGCCTGCAGCCCAGAGCTTCTATTCTGGAGCCAGAGACCAGCTGTGGGGCCAGCGCCTCGGAGGTGGCGGACTGGAGCCGGGTGTGCACTTTCCCTCTGCCGCGGGGTCGTGACGGACTGTCGGTGCCACGTGCCCACCGCAACGCGTGGCCTGGGGAGCAGCTGGCCCACTGCACGCACTCCCTCGGCTACAAGAATTCATTGCACAGTGTTTTCATCATTTTGTTTGTCACCTTTTTTTGGTCCTTGGTATGAAAAGGAATGTCGTTCTGTGGTCATTGGCAGCAGGTTGCGCTGACTCCCTCAGCGGCTTTAAGGGAGGAGACTCACTAGGAGGTCATGCACGGAGCTGCCCCAGCTGTGCTGGCTGGAGTGGGAGGCCCCCAGCCCCGTCGTCGCTCCTGCTGCAAGGACATGCTTCTGATTTCCGTCTCTTGCTGCTGC
Organism: Capricornis sumatraensis; assembly: GCF_032405125.1. Lineage (NCBI taxonomy): Eukaryota > Metazoa > Chordata > Mammalia > Artiodactyla > Bovidae > Capricornis > Capricornis sumatraensis. The sequence goes on from NC_091083.1 coordinate 49,876,173, forward strand.
CGCCGCCTCATGCACCTTGAAACTTTGAAAGCCCCTCGCACACTCCTGGATTGAACCAGCTCGTCGGCATCCAGCCAAGAAGAGATACCAGCTTCCGAGTGAGATCCCCTCCATGATTGCCCCAGTGTGCCCGGGGTTCCTGTGCAGGGTCTGCCTGGTTCAGAGTGTTGCTGGCGAGACTGAGACCCTCTCTCTGTAGTGGTCTCACCTGCCTTGCTCTGTGCACTGGCACTGAGCCCTTTGCCACAAGAGAGTTTTGTTTGACTTCGGAGATCCAAGGCTAATTGCTGTTAGGATTTTAAGTGGCATTTAAAAAAAATTTGTCTGCATGTGGGGTTTCTTCCATCTCCACAAGTTATTTGATTTTTAAAATATTTTTATTTCATTGCTGTGTATGAGTATTTCTCCACATGCTTCAGATAAACATTCCCAGTCTTCTGCTTCCCAAGGGGCACCCCACCACACACACAGAAGATACATGCTCACTGTGTGGAAGTGTAGGGGAGACTCCACCACACACACACCCACTGTGTGGAAGGGCTGGGGGGACCCCACCACACACAGAGGGTACACGCCCACCATGTGGAAGGGCTGGGGGGACCCTACCACACATACAGAAGATACATGCCCACTGTGTTAAAAGGGCCTGGGAGGACCCCAACACACACACAAGATACACGCCAACTGTGTAGAAGTGTAGGGGGCACCCCACCACACACACATCCACCGTGTGGAAGGGTAGGGTGGACCCCACCACACACAGAAGGTACACACCCACCATGTGGAAGAGCCGGGGGCACCCCACTCCACACACACACACACACACACACACACACACAGTGTTTAAGGGTAGGGGGACCCCAACACACACAGAAGATACACACCCACCAGGTGGAAGGGCCAGGGGGGATCCCACCACACACACAGAAGACACATGGCCACCATGTGGACAGGTACAGGTGTGACCCCCACCACAGAGGACACAAACACCCACAGTGTGGAAGGGTGGGAGGGGGCAGTTTCGGGTCAGACACTGATGAGGAAGCAGGACTTAAGGCCCAGCGAGGGGGTGTGAGGTTGCTGGTGCCCTCCTGAGGCCTCAGTCCTGCTGCCTGTGCCAGCGGTGAGGGCCAAGGGCTCAGGGCTGGGATCCAGGTTCTGTTGTGCAAGAAAAAGGGAATGAGACTCTCAGTACCACCCACTTAGCAATAAAGGAGGATCGTTCTGTACTGTTAATGGAAACTGTGCTGGGACGAGTCATTCATGAGAATATAGCCAGTGTTTGTCTCGTGACCTTGTGCTTTTGAAGTCAGACAAAACTGTGTGGTCAACTTGCACAACGGAGGGTACACAGCGACCACCAAGACTCAGACCAACCAACAGGGCGGCTTCCTCATGGTGCTTGTTTGTTATATCTAACCCTGCTTGACACTTTCCCCAAGGGAAATGGTCCCTTGATAGTCAGATGCTAGCAGCGTTGCTTCATAGTGTGGTGACTGGTTAGAGAGATTCATGTGCTCAGCCAATCACGGTTCCAAACAAAATTTTTATGTGCAAAGGACAGCAACCTTCTCGTATGTTAAACCACCAGTAAGCTTTGTACATCTGTGATAACGCCTGTTTTATATTCAAATGAACAAATAAAAGCTTTTATTTTTGTTGCTCTGAAAATAGCAGTTTCTTAATTGGTCCCCTGGAGAGCTGGGCCAGCTTCCATCCCAGGAAGGAAGTGACTCCTACCAGGAATGGATCCCACTCTGTTTACATAATTTGTTGCATTATTTATCAGTACAGATAATCATACTTTGAACAATGTTTAAATTTTGATGTGGGCATTTATTGCTAAAAAATTCCTATGGCGACAAATGTTTTGTGAAATGTTTTTTTTTAATTCTTTTAAATATATCTAAATATATTTGTTCACATTTTCTCCAAGTGTACAGATTATTGGTAACCTTGAGGGACAAGGAGTGTGAGTCTGTGTGCACAAACTCTGCTGCTCCTTGGCCAGGACCGAGGTCTCACTGATGATTCCAACCCAAATTATCTTTGTGTTTCTTTTGTCTTTGCCTCTTGGAAAGTGGTAGTGGGTTAACTGACTTCCAGCCTAATGGTTATGAAAGGATAAGACGTCCAGGCTTCACCAAGTGCCTTTGTGTTAGAATTCCCCTAGAACCAGGACCATCTGTGCTAATTGGGGGTGTGGAAGTCAGTGGCTGGTGTAGACCACCTGTTTGGGTGACTGGGCATTGCCAAGAGATCCGCCCAGAGTGCGCGTGCTTCAGGCAACACGTATGTTCCCATAGAGTTCCTTCTGCTGCCTTGTTCCACGCCCTCCAGCATTGTGCTGAGGCCAGGGGACACAGGCAGGAGTTTGGTTGATAGGTCGATCATAATTCTGGGTCTTACTGTCCTTGTTGATGTCTTGGTGGCCTGAGTCAGGTGGTCTGGCCATGCGGAGGGACACAGTGTCACTGCTTCCGAGGAGGGAGGTTCCGTTCCCTCCATGCCAGGTCCTCTGTGACTCACTCACTCCCCCTGCTCAGCAGAGCCTGCCTGGTGCTGACCGCTGGGCTGGTGTCTGTCTGCCACCGTCCCTGGTGGCCGGTGCCTGGTCCCTGAGTGGCATCTTCCCGTTGTGGCCACTCTGGCTCCCCTCCAGTGGGTCCTTCCACTCATCTCTGCTGTCTTCTCGATTTTAAGGTTAATCCGTGAACAAAGTGTTGGCAGCACCAAGGTCAGTGTGAGATTTGGGTGGGCCTTGCTGCCTCGGGACAGCCCCAGTGTCAGCTCCTCAGGCTGGGATAGACGCCCCCTCCCTTCCTGCGCCTCACGCCTCCACCCTGCATGTCGCTGTCACTCCCTGACTTCATCATTCACGGGGGGAAGAGATGGGGACCCTCCCAGGGCTGGGGCAGAAGGCCAGCAGGTGGGCAGGCAGGGGTCCGGCTCTGAGCACAGTCAGGCGGGAAAGCCTCTCCTCCAGCCCCTCACTTGGCACCATGTGGGAGAGTGCAGGGCCCACCTGGGCTGTCGGGTTCTGGGGACAGGCTGACCTGCAGAAACGCAAATGTGCAGTGGAAATGGAAGACAAGACAGTGGGCACGGGGGGCTGAGCCTGGCCTCAGCTCCCCTGCCACTTTGTTTTCATGTTGGTATGGATCCTGGGGGGACAGAGGCAAGTGTTCTCTGCAGGTGCAACCCCCTCTTGCCCCAGGAGGCATTCAGGAGGTGCAGGGGAGCAGCCCTAGGGCCGAGGTCAGCAAGCTGGATGCCTCCCTTCTCTGCTGACCATCAGGAGGACAAAGACAGCGTTGGGACCCACACTTGGGTGAAGCCCAGGTCAGAGCAGAGGTGAGGGTAACCCAGCCAGAGCCGTCCCCTCACAGCTTTCCCACGGATGCTTTCCAAGGAACTGGATATACCCACACGTCTTGTTGAGTCACCCCTGGTGAGTCCCTGCACTGGAAGTGGAGAATGGCACTGCCATGTGTCCCCCTCCACCACCCTCCCCAAGAGAGGACAGGGGCTACCTGTCCTGACCGCTGTCCAGGGAGCTTCCCCGCAGGTCAGGTGGCAGCAGAGGCATCTGAGGCCGAGAACCAGTGTGGATCCTTGAAGATGGATGCTCTGATTGTGAAGCTGCTCCAGCTCCAGAGGGCAACGCGGTGTAGAGGGCGGAGTCACCTGCACGGTGGGGGCAGTGGCGTGTCACCAGCCCAAGTTCCTGGAGGTACAAGTGGACTGCGAGGTGTCGGCTGGTCTCAGCGGGGTTTAGGGATGCTTTAGGAACCATTGGTAGCTAGTGGGCACTTGCACCGATGAATTACAGCACGTTGAGTGTGTTGTGTCCCAGCCACAGTCCTGTGAGGCTTCAACTAGGCCACTGCCAGCCTGGAAGAAAGGGTGACACGTGTGTCTGACGGGCCAGCCAGCTTTGGTCTGAACTCCTCTGTCCTGACGTAAGTGCAGCCCTCTGGTCGCTGGGCAAGGACCTGGCCCCACAGCACTTGACTTGTGACATGAGTACAGAAACACAGGCTTCAGCCTTTCTCCCATCATGAATACTATTCTGTGGATTCTTTTCAAGTATAAATGTGATATTAGCTTCTGGTCCCTACACAGATAGATGGTAGCTGGATTTGGCCAGGTTTGGGATTGCAGTTTGCTGATTGCTGTTGTAAGACACACAAGTAGGAAGGCAAACTTTTGAGAATTAACTGCTGATTCTGGTTTTCCTTTCAAAAGCAATTAGTTTCTGAGTCTAATAGTTTGGGCTCTAAATGTTTTAATTTCTGAGCTTCTGTCTCTTTCACTTTTTTGGTCAGTAAATATTTGAGCACCAACCACGGGTCCTTGCTGGGATGAAATGGCAGAGCAGTCCCCTCCTTTGAGTCCATGTCCAGCAAGGACTGCAAGGCCTGAGCTGACTTGTGACTCCAACTCAGACTGATGGTCAGTCTTGGTTCTGCCAGGGCAGGAGGTCACATAAACTCTTCTGTCTCCATGAAGAAGGGCTGAGGCCAGATAGTCTCGTTTCCCTACACTCGCTGTTCCTCAGGTTTGACCTCTAACCAGACAAATGCCCAGCAGCTGCTGCTGATCATAACTGACCAGCTCCATCCAGGGCTGCACAGAGAAAGGGCTCTTGTTGCTCGGAGTGAACTGTGGGGGCAGGACGACCTCCGGACAACCGTGTGTGTGCAGGCACGTGGGGCAGCTTCTGCTGATGTTTCACCCTTTGTGGAGTAGGAGCTGGGGTGTCTGATGTCCTGCATTGAACAACAGGGGAGTCCCCAAAATGTCAAGATTCTTTTTGAACAGCCAAGTTCAGAATTTTCTTTTTCAGTGCCTGAATGATCATCTGTCAGCAGAGGTTGACACATTTGCTATTAGTTTCTAACTCAGATGTTCAGGATATAAGGAGAAACACTTGAGAAGCTGTTTACAGAGACCCTACATCCTTTGTAATGTGAACAATTAAGCCCTCTACTTTGTCTGTTTAAGTTCAGTCAGTTCAGTTGCTCTGTCATGTCCAACTCTTTGAGACCCCATGGACTAAAGCATGCCAGACCTCCCTGTCCATCACCAACTCCTGGAGCTTACTCAGACTCATGTCCATCAACTCGTTGATGCTATCCAACCATCTTATCCTCTATCGTCCCCTTCTCTTCCTGCCTTCAGTCTTTCCCAGCATCAGGGTCTTTTCCAGTGAGTCAGTTCTTTGCATCAGGTGGCCAAAATACTGGAGTTTGAGCTTCAGCATCAGTCCTTCCAATGAATATCCAGGACTGATTTCCTTTAGGATTACCTGGTTAGATTTCCTTGAAGTCCAAGGGACTCTCAAGAGTCTTCTTCAACTCCACAGTTCAAAAGCATCAATGCTTCGCTGCTCAGCTTTCTTTATAGTCCAACTCTCACATCTCTACATCACTACTGGAAAAACCATAGCTTTGACTATACGGACCTTTGTCAGCAAAGTGATGTCTCTGCTTTTTAATATGCTGTCTAGGTTGGTCATAGCTTTCCTTCTAAGAAGCCAAAGGTCTTTTAATTTCGTGGCTGTCCACAGTGATTTTGGAGTCCAGGAAAATAAAATCTGTCACTGTTTCCACTTTTTCCCCATCTGTTTGCCATGAAGTGATGGGACTGGATGCCATGATCTTAGTTTTCTGAATGTTGAGTTTTAAACCAGCTTTTCCACTCTCCTCTTTCACCCTCATTGAGGCTCTTTAATTCCTCTTTGCTTTCTGCAATTAAAGTGGTATGATATGCATATCTGAGATTGTTGATATTTCTACCAGCAATCTTGATTCCAGCCTGTGATTCATCCAGCCTGGCATTTTGCATGATGTACTTTGCATATAAGTTAAATAAGCAGGGTGACAATATACAGCCATGTCTTATGCCTTTCCAATGTTGAAGCAGTCAGTTGTTCCATGTAAGGTTCTAACTGTTGCTTCTAGACCCACATACAGGTTTCTCAGGAGACAGGAAAGGTGGTCTGGTATTCCCATCTCTTCAAGAATTTTCCACAGTTTATTGTGATCCACACAGTCAAAGGCTTTAGTGTAATCAGTGAAACAGAAATAGATGTTTTCTTAAAATTCCTTTGCCTTTTCTATGATCCAGTGGATGTTGGCAATTTGATCTCTGGTTCTTCTGCCTTTTCTAAATCCAGCTTGTACATCTGGAAGTTCTCAGTTCACATATTGCTAAAGTCTAGCTTGAAGGATTTTGAGCATGTGCATAAACTAGCTTACTTTTTAAAAAATCTCTTTTATTGTACAGTCTCAAATAGAATTCTCTGGGGGGAAGGTGGTGGGGAAGAGAAGTATAGCATAGGTGGGTCAGAGAGCTAGGACTTTGGTTCACTGCTGGTTTCACTACCATGTGTTTCACACCGCAAAGCCTTGGACTATGGTTACTGACTGGAGGAACCTTTCCAGGAGACCAAGAAGTACCTACGTGCATCAAGATAGCAACCATTGCTGCAGCTAGAGGAACTGGTCATAATTACTAATCAGACCAGAGGGAAAGGACTGATTTTCAAAGAAAAGTTCACTGTGGGACCTAAGCTGGATGGTTAAAAGAGAAAGGAAAAAAAAATAGGTGTGAACAGGTAGGGGCTTGGAGACAGCTGTCACTCCCAGAGCAGCAGGCAGGGTTTTAGAACAGAGTTTAATGATACATAGACGGACAGACTTGGAAAGGTAGCTTCCACACAGATAAGGAGCTGAAATGCTGGTTGCCCTGATAGCTGCTTCCCCAAGGGGACAGTCAGCATAAGGACTGAGACGTAATTTGTATGTGGAACCTTCTGCCGGGTGAACTTCCTCTTCCACTGGTCTGTCCTTCCCTCATCCTTTCTTCTGAGCTCTTCTTAATTACGGATTTTCTCTGTTCAGACCCAAGCTCAGGGCAGCCGAGGGTAAGAAGCAGGAGCAGAGCAGAGGCAGCTCCTTGCCCACAGGCCAGCACACAACCAGGTGAGGGGCCCCCGACCCAGTGTAGGGGTGTCAGAACCACTGTCCAAGAAGGTGCTGTGGTCCGAGGGAAGACTCTGTGGGATTCTTGGGCAGTGCTTAAGACTGTTTTCTGCTTCTGAACAACCTACCTCAAACTCCTGTAAAATCGAAAATAAAATGTTTGGAAGTGATTTATTTATAAGAAGAACTCCTACACTTTGCTCTAAAGATCTACAGCAGAATAAAGCTAAACACAGGTCACAAGATGTAAACCGAAGGCAGAAAAATGGAGACAGTGTGGTCCACAGCCACGTCTTCAGCCCTGGGAGCAGAACTCAGCAGCTGTAATTATTAAACGCTTACAGGAATTACAGTTTCACCGTTCTTAGTTTTTATGATCCATCATTCTTTAGTTTTTAAAATGAATTAGAAAAGAATGGGTTATCATTCCTTTTTTTTTTTTCTCCAACAAAGGATGTGTATAATAATTTGTTTTGTTTAAATCGAACCTTGCCTACTGCCTGTGACCTTACTCACTGAACAAGCCTCGGTCAGAGGAAAGCTTGGTCTAAAGCGATTACAGAATCACTTCATCTGCCATTCTGAGCCATTGCCCCTTTTCTTCTGCAGTCACTGCGCTGGTTTCCCTCTAGATGTTCAGTTGTGCCACGCCTCAGTCCTGCTTCCTCTCTGATGGCTTCCTTAACCATGTCAGATCTCTCTTATTGCTTGAAAAAAATTGTTCTGTAACCTTTCCCCTTGCAGACCTCCCTAGGCAAGAATTTTGCTTTTCTTCTATAAGTTTTTTTTCCTGGTCTTAAAAGTTACAGTTATAGTAAAAATATGAAGGAAGAAATGAATCATCCAGATTCATGTTTGATTCTTGGAATGCCTTACTTTTCCAGCGACTCCTACTCACCTTTCATGTCTCAGCTTACATACAGGTTTTCACGAGAAACACTGGGCTGGAAGAAGCCCAAGCTGGAATCAAGATTGCCAGGAGAAATATCAATAACCTCAGATATGCAGATGACACCACCCTTATGGCAGAAAGTGAAGAGGAACTAAAAACCCTCTTGATGAAAGTGAAAGAGGAGAGTGAAAAAGTTGGCTGAAAGCTCAACATTCAGAAAACGAAGATCATGGCATCCGGTCCTATCACTTGATGGGAAATAGATGGGGAAACAGTGGAAACAGTGTCAGACTTTATTTTGGGGGGCTCCAAAATCACTGCAGATGGTGACTGAAGCCGTGAAATTAAAAGACGCTTACTCCTTGGAAGAAAGTTATGACCAACCTAGATAGCATATTCAAAAGCAGAGACATTACTTTGTTGACTAAGGTCCATCTAGTCAAGGCTATGGTTTTTCCAGTAGTCATGTATGGATGTGAGAGTTGGACTGTGAAGAGGGCTGAGCGCCGAAGAATTGATGCTTTTGCACTGTGATGTTGGAGAAGACTCTTGAGAGTCCCTTGGACTGCAAGGATATCAACCCTGGGATTTCTTTGGAAGGAATGATGCAAAAGCTGAAACTCCAATACTTTGGCCACCTCATGTGAAGAGTTGACTCATTGGAAAAGACTTTGATGGTGGGAGGGATTGGGGGCAGGAGAAGGGGACGACAGAGGATGAGATGGCTGGATGGCATCACCGACTCGATGGACATGAGTCTGAGTGAACTCCGGGCGTTGGTGATGAACAGGGAGGCCTGGGGTGCTGCGATTCATGGGGTCGCAAAGAGTCGGACATGACTGAGCAACTGAACTGAACTGAACTGAATGGTCTCCCCTCTTGTCATAGCTTTCTCGGTATCCTGTAGCCCTTTATTTTTTCTTCATTGCACCCAACTCTGGGTTATAATTAAAGCTGCACTTACTTGGACGATGCCCTCACTAGAGTATAAGCTACATAGAGACTGGAAGCATGTTATGCTGTTTCTCATGCATTTGGCATCCAACACAAGTGCTGAATGAATGTCTACACTGTGCTAGAAAGTTGCTTTAGCAATCTGTACCTTCACTTACACCGTTTCCTGTTCCTGGAGGGTAGGGGTTATTTCTTATTATTGCAGGATTGTATTAGACCACAGACCATCTTCATGGGGCTGTGGAAGAGCAGGTATGATACCATGAACCTGGTTTCTGAATTGAAGCAGCCCTGGGTCTCGACTTTCTCTCCAGTGTGAGGTTGAGGAGTTAGATAAAGGTTTTCCAACTGCCCTATAGAGCCAAAAGCGTCCTTAGGACACCTTTGCAGGGCTGCCTAATTGAAATGTCAGTTTAGAGGTTTGCTGACTTGGAAGATTTCTAAGCTTTCAAAATTCAGACTGAAAAACTAAGAACCTACCATTAAAAGAGGTTCAAGTTCTGGTGAAAACTGATGGATTCTCATCAACACCTAAGTATCAAGCAGGCCCTCTAATACATATTTGCACAGTGAATACTGACAACTGGTCAGGTGCTGATGGGGGCACTTAACTTGGTGACACAAAGCTCTTGTTTTTAGCTTGCTCTGTCCAGTATGGGTAGTCATCAGCCACAGGAGAATGAAACATGGCTGGTCCAAATGGAGATTTGCTGAAAGCATGAAACACACGCTGCATTTTGAAGACTTAGTATAAACAAGAATGTAAAATATCTCATTGTCATATAAGTTAAATTTTGAAGTATTTTGGACATACTAGGTTTGTTGTTGTTTAGTCACTAAGTCATGTCCAACTCTTTGCAACCCCATGGACTGTATATAGCACTCCAGGCTCCTTTGTCTTAATATCTAATGTTACTGGATACTATTTAATGATTTAATATTTAGTAGTAATATCTAATAATAATAGTTACTTCAGTTGCTCAGTCACATCCAACTCTTTGCGACCCCATGGACTGCAGCACACCAGGCCTCCGTCCATCACCAACTCCCGGAGCTTGTTCAGACTCATCTCCATTGAGTCCAGTGATGCCATCCAACCATCTTACCCTCTGTCATCCCCTGTCTTCCTGCCTTCAGTCTTTCCCAGCATCAGAGTCTTTTCCAATTGAGTCAGGTGGCCAAAGTATTGGAGCTTCAGCTTCAACATCAGTCCTTCCAATGAATATCCAGGACTGATTTGATTGAGGATTGATTGGTTTGATCTCATTGCAGTCCAAGGGACTCTCAAGAGTCTTCTTCAAAACCACAGTTCAAAAGCATCAATTCTTCGGTGCTCAGCTTTCTTTATAGTCCAACTCTCATGTCCACACATGACTACCGGAAAAATCATGTTTGATTAGACAGACCTTTGTCAGCAAAGTAATGTCTCTGCTTTTTAATATGCTGTCTAGATTGGTCATAGCTTTTCTTCCAAGGAGCAAATGTCTTTTAGTTTCATAGTTACAGTCACCATTTGAAGTGACTCTGGAGCCCAAGAAAATAAAGTCTGTCACTGTTTCCATTTTTTCCCCACCTATTTGCCATGAAGTGATGGGACTGGATGCCATGATCTTAGTTTTTACAGTTTTGAGTTTTAAGCCAGTTTTTTTTACTCTCCCCTTTCACTTTCATCAAGAGGCTCTTTAGTTTTTCTTCTCTTTCTGCCATAAGGATGGTGTCATCTGCATATCTGAGGTTATGGATATTTCTTCCAGCAGTCTTCATTTCCGCTGAGCTTCACCCAGCCCAGCATTTTGCATGATGTACTCTGCATAGAAGTTAAATAAACAGAGTGACAGCCTTGACCTACTCTTTGCCAATTTGGAACCAGTCTGTTGTTTGATGTCCAGTTCTAACTGTTGCTTCTTAATCTGCATACAAATTTCTCAGGAGGCAGGTAAGGTGGTCTGGAATTCCCATCTCTTTAAGAATTTCCCACTGTTTGTTGTGATCCACACAGTCAAAGGCTTTGGCATAGTCAGTAAAGCAGAAGTAGATGTTTCTCTGGAAGTGGTGCTTTTCCTGTGATCCAGTGGATGTTGGCAATATGATCTCTGGTTCCTCTGCCTTTTCTAAATACAGCTTGAACATCTGGAAGTTCACAGTTCACGTACTGTTGAAGCCTGTCTTGGAGAATTTTGAACATTACTTTGTTAGTGTGTGAGATGAGTGTGATTATGCAGTAGTTTGAACATTCTTTGGCATTGCTTTTCTTTGGGATTGGAATGAAAACTGATCTTTTCCAGTCCTGTGGTCACTGCTGAGTTTCCCAAGTTAGCTAACATATTGAGTGCAGCACTTTCACAGCATCATCTTTTAGGATTTGAAATAGCTCAGCTGGAATTCCATCACCTCTACTAACTGTTCGTAGTGATGCTTCCTAAAGGCCTGCTTGACTTTGTATTCCAGGATGTCTGGCTCTAGGTGATAATCACACCATCAAGGTTATCTGGGTCATTAAGGTCTTTTTGATAGAGTTCCTCTGTGTATTCTTGGCACTTCTTGTTACGATCTTCTGTTTCTGTTAGGTTTATACCATTTCTGTCTTTTATTGAGCCCATCTTTGCATGAAATGTTCCCTTGGTATCTGATTTTCTTGAAGAGATCTCTAATCTTTCTCAGTCTTTTGTTTTCTTCTATTTCTTTTGCAATTGATCATTGAGGAAGGCTTTTTTCTCTCTCCTTTGCTGTTCTTTGGAATTCTACATTCAGATGGGTATATCTTGCCTTTTCTCCTTTGTCTCTAGCTTCTTTTCTTTTCTTGGCTATTTGTGAGGCCTCCTCAGACAACCATTTTGCCTTTTTACATTTCTTTTTCTTGGGGATGGTCTTGATCACTCCCTCCTGTACAGTGTCACAAAGCTTTCTCCATAGTTCTTCAGGCACTCTATCAGATCTAATCCCTTGAATCTATTTGTCACTTCCACTGTGTAATTGTATGGGATTTGATTTAGGTCATACCTGAATAGTCTAGTGGTTTTCCCTACTTTCTTCAATTTAAGTCTGAATTTGGCAATAATGAGTTCATGATCAGTGCCACAGTCAGCCCCCAGTCTTGTTTTTGCTGACTTTACAGAGCTCTTATCTTCAGCTTCTAAGAATATAATCAATCTGATTTTGGTATTGACCATGTGGTGATGTCCACATGTAGAGTCTTTTCTTGTGTTGTTGGAAGAGGGTGTTTGCTATGACTGGTGCATTCTCTTGGTGAAACGCTGTTATGTTAGCCTTTGCCCTGCTTCATTTTGTACTCCAAGGCCCATCTTGTCTGTTATCGCAGATATCTCTTGACTTCCAACTTTTGCATTCCAGTCCCCTGTGATGAAAAGGATATCTTTTGGGGGTGTTAGGTCTAGAAGGTCTTGTAGGTCTTCATAGAACTGATCAACTTCAGCTTCTTCAGCATTATTGGTTGGGGCATAGACTTCGATTACTGTGATAGTGAATGGTTTGCCTTGGAAACAAACAGAGATCATTCTGTCATTTTTGAGATTGCATCCAAGTACTGCATTTTGGATGCTTAAATTGACTATGAGGGCTACTCCATTTCTTCTAAAGGAATTTGTGCCCACGGTAGTAGATATAATGGTCATCTGAGTTAAATTCACCCATTCCAGTCCATTTGAATTCACTGATTCCTAAAATGTCAATATTCACTCTTGCTATTTCCTTTTTGACCACTTCCAATTTACCTTGATTCATGGACCTAACATTCCAGGTTCCTATGCAGTATTGTTCTTTACAGCATCAGACTTTACTTCCATCACCAGTCACATCCACAAATAGATGCTATTTTTGCTTCGGCTCCATCTCTTCATTCTTTCTGGAGTTATTTCTCCATTGATCTCAAGTAGCATATTGGGCACCTACCGACCTGGGGAGTTCATCTTTCACTGTCCTATCTTTTTGCCTTTTCATACTGTGCATGGGGTTCTCAAGGCAAGAATACTGAAGTGGTTTGCCATTGCCTTCTCCAGTGGACCACGTTTTGTCAGAACTCTCCTTCATGACCCATCCATCTTGGGTGGCCCTACACGGCATGACTCATAGTTTCATTGTTACACAAGGCTGTGGTCCATGTGATCAGTTTGATTAGTTTTCTGTGACGGTGGTTTTCATTCTGTCTGCCCTCTGATGGAGGATAAAACCTTATAGAAGTTTCCTGATGGGAGAGACTGAGTGTAGGGTAAACTGGGCCTTGTTATGATGGGTGGGGCCATGCTTAGTAAATTTTCAGTCCAATTTTGTTGATAATCTATGATAGTTTTCTGTCGCCAAACTATGGTAGTGGTAATGAAGGTAATGGTGACCTCCTTCAAAAGGTCTTGTGCAGGCACTATTCAGTGCCCCTGACCCTGCAGCAGGCCACCTCCAACCCGCATCTCCACCGGAGCCTCCTGGACACTCATGGGAAAGTCTTGGTCAGTCTCTCGTGGGGTCACTGCTCCTTTCTTCTGGGTCCTGGTGCACACAAGGTTTTGTTTGTGCCCTCCAAGGGTCTGTTTCCCCAGTCCTGTGGAAGTTCTGTAATCAAATCCCACTGGCCTCCAAAGTCAGATTCCCTGGGGGTTCTCAGTCCCTTTGTCAGATCCCCAGGTTGCGAAATCTGTTGTGTGTCCTAGAACTTTCTTAATAGTGCGAAAATTTCTTTGGTATAATTTTTCTGCAGTTTCTGGGTCGTCTGCTCAGCGGCTTTATGGTGGGGCTAATGGCAACCTCCTCTAAGAGGGCTTGTGTTGCATGCTCCATGACCCTGGTCTGCTGCAGCCAGAGCCCCGCCCCCAGGGCAGGCCACTGCTGACCCATGCCTCTGCAGGAGACACTCAGAGGCAGGTCTGGCTGGCTGTGGGGTCTCTGGGTCCTGGTTGCACACAAGGTTTTGTTTGAGCCCTCCGAGCGTCTCTGGCAGGTATGGGTTTGATCCTAAATGCAACTTTGCCCCTCCTACTGTCTTGTTGGGGCTTCTCTTCTGCCCTTGCTGTGGGGTATCTTTTTTTGGTGGGATCCAACATTCTCCTGTCGATGGTTGTTCAACAGCAAGTTGCAGTTTTGGAGTTAAGCACTTGCCTCTCAGGTGTCATCCGTGGCCAAAATGGCAGAATGCCCAGCTCCACCCACCCCAGATGGTCTAAGTCAGACTCTGCACTTTAACTAGACCCCCAGGTTATATGTGTGCACTTGGACGTTTGAGAGCCTCTGATCTAAATCAGTGACAGTACTCTTGCTACCGATTCTATTCTTGGCTTGCCTAATCCTGCTGCATCCAGGATTGTTAATCTGAGGGACCTGGATCCTTCTAGGGGTGGAAGTCTAAGGATGGGCCCTAGGACTCTGTAAGATTCTGGGACCTTCTGCATATCTGTTTATTTCCATCAGTAATGCAGTGCCTTTGAAAGGATGGCCTCATCAGCAACACTTGGGAACTTGTTAGCAATGAAAGTGGGGGTGGGGAGAGGACAGCAGTGTTTGTTTGAACAAGCCCTCTTGTGATCCTGATGTCAGAAATTTGAGAACCACTGAATTAGAGGGGAAGGCAAAGAGACGGTCAGGCCAATTCTGCATCGTGGTTTGGGCAGGAGGGTGATGCTGGCTTGAACTGAGACCACCACTGTGGGAACTGGTTGGAGGAGTGAAGTGAGAACGAGATGATGGATTGAGTCTGGATATATTGAAATCGATGTTATTGACTAATTTCAAGTGTTTATTGAACAATTTTCTATCTGTATGTTCAGCCTAGTCTAAAGGTTAAGAAAAAGGGCTTTATAGTCAAACTTGAATTTTTTGAGAACTGGTAAAAGTAAATCCAACTTTACATAATGTTTAAGAGAACTGTTTTTAACACACTAATTTTATATAAAGTTAAAAAGTCACCAGTGGATAGCCAACAGTATATGATTACTATGTGATATACCTGTGTCTGTTTTGGTCTCAGGGAATGGACTAAATCAACAATTTATTAAAGGCAGTTTTTTTAAATACATTTATTAACCAATGTTAACACATTAAATGAGTCTATATATTGCTAGTCAGAGCAGCTTACAAAATGCCAGAATGCATCGAAGAACTGGACAGCCACAATGAGTAATTACAATGTGCATAGTGGCTAAGCTCAACACCTTGATATAGCTTTATGATTTGCAGAAAATTTTTAATAATGATTCCTAAACAATCAATTGTAATTTTACCTAAAACTTTTACAAAACCAGGCCACAATCTTTTTTTAATTTTGTTTTTTTTTTTAAACACACAGTTTTCACGCTGTAGTAACTTGGAAATGTGCAACCGTGTCAACGGAGACAAAAAAGCCAAAGTAACACGAGTCTTACTTTCATGCAGCTATCGGTAAATAGTACACACTCTGGAATGATTTCACACCAAAAATAGTTCCACAATAACTTGCTCTCATAGGGGTGGATCGAAGTTTTAAAACTTGGAAAACAATCAGAGAAGGTAAGTGTTCTCAGTTACGTCGTCTAGACCAGACCACGGCACAGTGGCGACGTTGACCAATCACACAGCAACGAGGAGGGACCGAGAATGCCACGTGCCTGCGTAGTTCAGGGACGGTGTTGACGTGTGGCTACCAGACAGGTCCTCCAAGCCATTGGGCACCACTGGGCAGTAGCTTGTCGATTAACTTGTGTCACCACCATCTGCAACAGCATCAGGACTGGGTAGGTGATGATTTCACAGAAGACTGGGGTACATTTTTGTCTTTAGAGTGACCCTGACAAACCTGGAGAAAACTTTTTGAAAGGTTTTTTCTCCTGATTCTCTCACTTACATTGTGTGTAATTGCTTTAATAAATATCAAAGGTGTAAATAAATATTTACAAATTATTTCTCTAACCTTAAAAATAACTAAATGATAAATGGGAATTTGACTTGGTCTAAGATCAGTCTTTGAAAAAACATAAATTGTGAGGGTTTGTTTTTTTAAAAAATTAAGGTTTCCTGGCTGTATTTTATATATCTATGTATAAAAAAATTATTTAACTATCGATCCATTCCTATTGGTAATGCTTCTTAATCCAGACATTCCGCAAAATACAGACTTTTTACAAATCACGGCATCTTTAATACAAGAAAATTAACATGCATTATTCTTCATTCTGTGTACAGTGATGGAGTTCATTAGTAGGTAATGATCCATTACTACAAACATAACGGCTTCTGTGAAACTTAAGTGCTTTCTTTCCTTTCAGTATTAACTTACAACAGAAGAGGTGACACCAGATAGTAGGCAATCAGATGACACTTGGGGAGGGAAGGGAAGCATTAAAGAAATCTGTATGCCTCATCTATAATTTTATGTATGGATAAAGGTAGTTTTTGGCTTTTTATTTTTGTTGTTTATTTTGTTACAAGCACTCATGTTAGGACAAAGATGAAATGTGCAAACTTTAAAATTTAAATATTCATTTTCTCTAAGATCCAGCTCAGTAAAAGATTACCCCAGTTCCCTGCAATTTTAAACTACAAGATCAAAGCTAATAATTTGTTATAAAAGTTATATATTGAAAAGAAATAATGAAAAACACAATTGGGAAATATTTAAGAAAAAATATGCAGGACTAGCACCTGCTGTGTCAACCCTGTTCCCTAAATTCAATCATATACCCACTGGCATAACCAACAGATAATGCCTTTAAACAGTAAAGTAAGCTGAACAAAACCAGCTCAACAAGGTTAAGAAATAAATTTCACATCAAGGTAGTATGTTTTATTTCTGAAACAGTTCCGTAGTTCTTACATTCAGATCTATTTTAAATGTTTCTTTGTTAAACTCACTTGTAATTCACCTGTTTTTTAAAGATCTGTTGTTTAAAGGTTAAAATCTCTGTAAAACCTAAAAATGTTTTAAAATTTGCTGAAAATGCAACAAACTCTCAATTAAAATTTATTTAAAATAATACCCTCCACTGATGTTACTTTTACCCCCTGAAAAACTCCAGAGGAGCGTTAACAAAAGATTTAAACTACTGTGCAAAATTTCTTCACGAAAAGTGTTTAAAGGCTGGTGCAAAATGGGAAGCAAATTCTAAACAATTTTGGCTTCTTGGAAACAAAAACCGCTGTGTCTGAGAGGAATAGTCGTCAGTGATTCTCCAGGAAGAGCCAGCCTTCATCTTTTCCGGCGACAGGTGCGCTTGTGCTCCGCGTGCCAGTGCTCCTGCTGACACTTGATGGAGCAGTACGACGTGTTCCAGCAGCAGTGGTACATGGCCTCCTCCTCACAGTTGTAGCACTGCAGCAAGAAACCGTGACCAGCAGGTAAACGACACTGGGTACAACTACAGACTTTAAAACTGTGCTTTCAAAGATCTTTCTGACTCAAGTGTAAACTAGGATCACCAAGAACATCAGAACACGGTTTCTGTCCTGAGCAGGACAGTAGGGAAACAATGGGATGACTGAGGCTCAGCATGCCGTCATTATCAGCACACTCAAGCTTACTCGGCACATCAACTTCTTCCATCTGTACCAGGTCATTAACGGCAGCAGCACACAAGCATAAGTAATTTCTCTTTTCCTAAAAAGGTCTGAAGGTTCTGCAAAGATGACGGAGCAGCAGCACAATGACTCCTCCCCACCCCCCCGCCCCCCACACACAACAGCTCTGCTGCACAATCTAGAGGGACTGCTTTGGAACTCTGAGGTCTGGGGAAGGGTGGAACAATAAGGTACAGTCACTCTGGTCATTTTGGCTCTTAGCACTGAGACAGCTACCTCTTCCCCACCTGCAGCCCCAGATGGCTGTGCATGGAGCCCCCTGGCAGGTGTCCTGCAGACTGCTGCTTCTGGTTACAGCTGGGCGGGCCACTGTATTAGCAGTTGCACCCCTCCCCCACCCACCACAAGTCCTCCCTCTGAAGTGGCTTCCCTTTTGCAAGCCACTCAAAATCAATTGCACATATGGGGGGAATTAGGAAGTCAATGTGCAAACCCAAGGAGAGGCTTAGAAAAGACCTAAGAAGACATTTAATTTACACCTCAGTCTGATCCTGGGAACAGCCATAACAATCAAAGAAACAGCAACAGCAAACTATGATAAAGGGGAGAAAAGGAGTTCCAGTTACCGTATTATTAGACTCAAATGTTTAGTGTTCAACAAGAAAAGTCACAAGGCATACAAAGAAGCAGGAAGTATGACCGTTCAAAGGAAAAAGAATCAACAAACTGTCCATGTAAATATACTAGACAAAGACTTTAAAACACCTATTAAAGAAGTGCAAAGAACTAAAGGAAGACATGGAGAAAGTCAAGAAAATGATGTATGAGCAAACTGAAAATATCAATAAAAAGATATTGATGGAAACCAAAAACCAGACTTGCAGCTGAGAAGCCCGTTAACTGAAGTGAAAAATGACTGGAGGGATTCAAAGGCAGATGTGAGCCCAAGACGACAGGTCAATGGAGATTAACAAGACGGGGAGAAGACTATGGAAGAGCAGACAGCCTAAGAAGGCCCACAGGGCACCTCCTTGGTGAACTGTCAGATCTAACGTTAGAGACCAGTGAGATGTTACTTTTATAAAGCAAAAGTAATCAATTTAATGTACAGTGCAGTAAAATCTGAAAATCCTTAGTTTGCTATTACGATATTTACAATTTTATAAGTTAATATCACCTATCAGGGCCAGCCCACTTATCAAAAAAAAATACCTGCATAGATGGAAAAGTTGTATAAATTATATATATGTCCCAAAGTATCATAATCTCAATGTAACAAAATAATATTGAGCAAATATTGAGAAATGTGGGATCTGGAGTTAAAATACAGTTTAAATTAATTAAAGTTGACAGTTTCACATTAGACTGCATTTCAGGATTTTACATACGCCATATAGGTCTTTCTGAATTAATTTTATCAAACCTATGGTATTTTGTTTTCATAAATCAGATTCTAAGAAAATAGTGGTATTTACCCACTGCTTCTTCTTGGTCTGAGAAATTAGTTGTTTGTGCTGTGTTGCTAGCTTCTTGATTTCCTCTACAAATTCTTCTTTACACTTTTCCTTTACTTGCTTACATTTTCTGTCCATCTCACCCTGCATATTGGCTACAGCTTTATTTACAGCTTGTCTTTTTTCTTCTTCCATTTCAGAACGCAGCTGAGATGAAAAAAAAGTTAACCCACAGTACGTCAGCGCATAATTTACACAAACGATTAAGCAAAACCTTAATACAGTTTCTACTTAACTGATGTACCTCTTCCCTTTATTTCATTAAGGGCTATAAAATATTTAGGTGAGAAAAGTACCTGTTATTTAAAATATTATAAAAAGATGTTTTACTTCTTGTTTTAAAGAGCTGCTACCTGGTTGATGCCTAAGTAACGTAAAACCACAACAGGAAGACTATTCACCTAACCCACCCGTGTGTCTGAAGGCAGCGCTGGCACTGAGGGCTGTGTTACCTTTTCTAGAGCTTCTCGTACAACTCTTTCAGTTTCTCGCTTGTGATCAGACTTCATTCGGTCTTTAAAGTCATTGAAAATTTTGGTGTACTTGTCATGGCACATGCTTTGACACACTCCATCACTGGTGGTCTGGGTGCTTCGATGCAGCATTCTTGGGGAAGAGGCACTTAACTTCTTGGTCTGAGTTGACACAGAAACTTTTTCGATTGGCTGAGGCATCGTTGGGATTTCCTGGCTGGAACTTACAGCTTCCGTTTCAGGCTCTGGTTCCTAAAGGATAAGGGAAGTGCCACAGAATTTACTAGTTCAAAAGCAAGCTCGATCCGAAAAAAAACAGTGATACGAACAGCCATACAACTTGTTTAAACAATCATGTAAGAAAATGGAAAATTCTTTTGTGTATTTGACCACAATTCAAAAAAAAAAAAAAATTAAAACACATGCAATTTATAGGTATAATCATTCTACAGGAACTTCATTTACAATTCCATTAAATACTAATATTATGGTGTTTCCTTTCAAAGGAGACTAAACAAAAAGTTTTACCGTGTAAGATCGTTAGAATTTATCGTTATTTCTTTGCATGAGATTCATAAACAAATACCCTAAATCACCCCTCACTGAGTATGTGGTAATACTGTGCCCTGGTTTTAAAATGTACCTGGATTATAGAATTGTAAAAGCCTGAACTTAGCCATAGTTTCTTTCAGTTTTCAAATGCTGGTCTCATTGATCTGCTGGATAAACACTAAAAATTGTTTTTTATTAGTGCCATGAGAAAATACCAGTGTTCCCAGACAGTGCAGCAAAAGGCTGTCCCACTTAGCCAGACTGCTTAACTGGATGCTCCCGTGTGTTACTCTAGTGACAGGGCAGCAGGCAGTCTGGGTCCAACTTAGTTGCTATCCTGGGACTGATGGCAATCCTTTTTGCAAGTTACCTGTCAGAAGCACTGCCTGGATCACAACTGTGAAAGTATTTCCTGTTTCACTTGTCACCTGGACACTGCAAGGTGGGCAACTTACTTCTTTTTTGGGTTCCACACTTTGATTACGTCGTCCTTTCTTTGCTCTTGGTTCTTGGGTGACCTTTAGCTGTGGACATCATAAAAGTAACAGCACGTTACTCCTGACACCACAAAACACTTCTCTGCTGGAAGACTAGCCATGAACCCACAGGGGAAAGGTGGGCACCTGCTGTGTCCCTCTCACATAAGTTCTTTCAAGACCACATGATTGGCCCTCACTGAATGATTCGCTCTTTCACTGTGCTGGTCGAATCGGGATGAGTGGTGGTGGCTTCTGTGAACTAGGACTGTTTCTGGTTTGTTTCACAGAGCACTTGACAAATGTTGTGTGAGTGTGAAAGGAGGAAGTCACAACCTGCTCATTCCATGCCAGTGCGCCCTGACACCCGCACCTCTGAACACAGCTGACAGGTTCTCACTGGCGCCCTTACCTGCTCATTGCTGGTGGAGGAGATGCTGGACTCTGCCTCCTCCTCCCCTCGGTCCTCATTCTTGGACTTCCAAAACCTCCCTTCGCGGAGGAAGCGCTGGTGTAGCTCCAGTTCGTCACAGGCCTTCTTCCACCCCATACTGCGCTTAACATGCAGCCGGTGAACATTGACTGTGATGTCCTGTATGTTCTCAGAAGGAATCCAGGCCCTGAAAAGGGATGGTTAGAAGTTTCCCAAATGGCAGAAACTCTGTGTATTGTAAAGCACAGTTTGTGACTTGAATAAAAACTTTTACCAAGTAGAAAAAAGGTGAATTGACTTGTTTTTCACAGTCATCAAAGTAAAGTCCTCAGGGTGAGAATGACTCATAAGCCTTTTTTAAAGTGTTCAATATCTCATTGTTTTGAATGCTACAAATTATTCAAAATCTAGCTATTGCATGTTAGAACTATAGAAAGTCAAAGTCACTCAGTTGTTTCTGACTCTTTGCAACTCCGGACTATATAGTCCATGGAATTCTCCAGGCCAGAATACTGGAGTGGGTAGCCTTTCCCTTCTCAGGGGATCTTCCCAACCCAGGGATCGAACCCAGGTCTCCTGCATTGCAGGCGGATTCTTTACCAGCTGAGCCACAAGGGAAGCCCAAGAATATTGGAGTGGGTAGCCTATCCCTTCTCCAGTGGATCTTCCTGACCAAGCAATTGAACTGGGGTCTCCTGCACTGCAGGTGGATTCTTTACCAGCTGAGCTACCAGGGAAGCTATAGAGTCATTTATAAATGCCCAGAAATGTTCATGACACAGTTACATATAAAATGAGGTCATCACATCCCTATTCATTAGATGGGCCATGACTAACAAGTGGGAAAGTGTATACCATTCTGCAACCAAGCACTCAGTTGTGAACCCACAGCTGATCTACAACTACATTTGGTTCTATTGGGAAGAAAGCTAGAATAGAAACTGAAGAAAATCTTCCTGGATACTAATCACTTACTGGCCTTAGTCTCCCACTGCAGTGCTGCATCCACTCACCTGGGGCTGACCATTGGCCCGTGAAAGCACCACAGAGCGTACAGTCCTAGGACTGTTCCTGCCTCATCTGACAGCTGGTGGAGATGTTGCCCAGATGGGCTTAAGGTAAGCTATTACTTAGCAGCTGGGGTCCCAGCTGGGGAACCCAGCGAGGGTCCTAATGGTTAGGTTTCCTAAGAATTACGCTAGCACATCTACATGCATTGCCACTGCCCTGAACTGAGAAACAAGGAGGAGCAATGCAGCGTATACAGTCTAGGTGACTCTGGACACGAGGAGAGAGGGATGTCACCAGTGAGAGGATATGAGGTGGGATATAGCACTAGGAATAAACCAGGATTTACTGTTTCCAGTCTTACTATGGAGTTACAGAAATACTAGACCTGAAACTGTTCTGAAGGCATCAGAGAATCCTAGCATATATGCCTAACGTTATAAACATAGACTTCTAACTTGCTTGCATAAACTATTTACTTTAGAATTTAAAACCACATTTTAAATATACAATAATCCATATGGTTACATGCTAATGACAGCTAAAAATTGTTAAATTTGAACTTATTTATAAATATTACATTAACAGTGTCATCTGAGTGCTATATTAGAAACCAAAGTAAACTACAAGTGAGGAAAAGTGCAAATACAATTTTGCTTGTGGAAGAGTTCTTTGCCGTTAAATCCTGTATTCTTATTTACTCTTTTAAAAAACTGTTAAAACACTTTTTAAAAGCAGTATGTTTTTGAGGGGGATTTCCATCATAAGCAGTGCTGACTACCTAGGAGAGAATTTTATCCTGTTAAACTATGTATCCCTTGGATTTAATAAAACTGAATGAATATTCTTAATGTGAGACCTTATTAAGTCTCAATGCAATTCATACAAAATATCTATTCTCTCAATCATCTCCATTACTATAGATAATCAGGTTTCAAGTTTGAGACATGCAGTCTGATCTACACTATAAAAGGCAAACAGAACACACCCCACAATTTAAATAAAAAGAGAGAAAATTGGATCTGGCTATACCTACACATCTGTCAATCCGAATTCAGAATTTTCTGAATCTGTGCACAATAAGATGGGCTGCGATCTGACAGGATGTGCCCCTTCTTTCTTGCCTGTGCCATCCACCCTCCAACCACAGGCAGCGCGAAGAGTCGGCGCTGCAGACATGCATGCCCACAGACCTGCTCACCAGGACAAAGCATCACAACCTGCTCTGTGCTTGGGAGGCAGCAGCAGGCTCTGGTTTGAACATATGGAGGGATAGTCCATAATCACGTCTCTACCTTTTCTTTCTCCACTAGGTGCAGAGATATGAGGAACCAGCTAAAGAGTATCTACTAT
The DNA here is from genome assembly GCF_032405125.1 of Capricornis sumatraensis. NCBI lineage: Eukaryota > Metazoa > Chordata > Mammalia > Artiodactyla > Bovidae > Capricornis > Capricornis sumatraensis. The sequence goes on from NC_091083.1 coordinate 49,899,310, forward strand.
ATTTATTCATGGTGATCTCTGCATAACAATTCTTCACTTTTCTAAATTAACCGTTAATGAAATTCAAAACACTAAGTCAAAGTTCTTCCCTCATACCCATTCTTAGATCACAAGACCCACACTCTCCTATACTCCCGAGCTGATTATTTTTGTCTATGACTCTGACAGAACCTTGAACAGTTGGTAGAAACTCCCACAAGGACAATACAATTCTGTGAAAGGGACCATCCTGAGAAGCTCTCCACTTAATTCCCACCACTGACACCATTCTGAGTTCACCCTTCTAAATGCTGCTACTGAAACTGTCCCATTAAGATGCCCAGTCAAGTTATATGCTGGTTTGTTTTTTAATTTAAAATACACTTCACATTGTTCCTGATGGCAAAGTACCCAGAGCACGGGGAACTGCAGGCCTGGGTCCACCTCAGGGCTCCTGAAGGCCCAGGGTGATGGTGGCTCGCAGGTCATGATTACCTCTGGTGATGGTGACCGAAGAAGCGGACGTCGACCTGGTTGTCCTCTTTCTGCATGACTTTGGCCGGCCAGAATCCAAAGCCTTTCATCTTAGCCCAGACCAGCTCATGATTAGGTATCTGGAAATAAAACACTTTATCTTGTCATATTACTTGTAAAGTATTAAATAGAAGTATATCATTAATACTGACCTACTTAGGTATAATATTTGCAATACTTCTTTTGTAAGTCCTAAACACACAGAATGTACCCCCACCCCAGGACTGATTGATTTTTGCCTCCAAGAAACACACCAAAATATTAAAATTTCCATAAGCAATGTGGAGTGAAAAGAATCTCCTGACAGCCCATGGAACTCTGGAAGGAAACCAAGACCCATGTGAGTACCAAAGGCAAAGTGAAAACCCTAACTTTGTTTCATGAAATATAGTCCAACCCTGGAAGCTTGTAAGAAATGGGAGATTTTCAGGCCCTCCTCCCAACCTACTAAGTCAGAGATGCAGATTTTTATGAGACCGTCAGGTGCCTGAAGAGCACTGTAATGTCTCAGGAAGTGGGAGCTCTCAGGCAGGCTCTTATACCCTAGTGGTGGGGAGAGGAGAAACCATTGGCACTAACATGTCATTCTAGGGGAAATCACACAGCTATACATAAAGACTTAGATTTCTTGTGAGATAATGAAATTTTTTATTTATTAAGGGATTTGATGTTTATTCCTAAAGTTCTCATTTTAAAGTCAGAAATGGATACTGATCCCACGTTGTTTTTTTCCTATGTTTCAGTTTTCTATACTCATTAAAACCATGATATGAAGAGAAATATTTAGAAGGATTATAATCTTAAACCAAACTGGAATAAACTTCCTTAGAGCAGTACATCAGAGACATTGAAGAGGTTTAAAAAAAAAAAAAGAAAATCTCAAAATTTCACATACACAAGGATAGCAGAACCAATTGTCAGGACGAGCATTTGATAAATAGAAGCAATTCTTACAAAGCTGTAGTTCATCCAGCTGAAAAAGAAAAGTAACTGTTTAGCCGCCATAAAATAAATGCACACACAAAACTAGAGAGAGGCACGTAAAGCAGCATTCTCTTTCGTGTTTCCAGTCTTCAACTCTAAGCTTCAAAGCTGAGTTCGCCAATGCCACTTTCTTGTCCGAACCTCCCAAGAGGGCCCAGAGTACACTCGGAAGAAAAGACTGATTCCTCAGGGAGCACTGCATCTGCCCTTGGCTCCCCAGCCTCACCGGTACCTTCCAGTTCAGCACACAGATGAAAGGCTATTTCCCCAGAAATGTCTTCTTGAGATGCCCACAGAAAATACCCACTACCAATAAAAGCAGCCCTTACTCTGCCTCATTCTCCATTTTAGTTCTGTTTTCTTTCACATTTTCTGTAACTTTTGTAAAGAAACTAATTTGTCTCTCCTTTTCCTGAGTCTCCTTCCTCAGAACACAGCTGTATGAGCAGGAAGCCAGCATCCTGACCCCTATTTCATTCCTAACACAGCACATAGCACACACTCAATAAACATGTTTAATGAATGGAAAAGTCATATCATAAATGGAATAAAGAAACAAAACTTTTTATATAAATTGAGACACTTTTGCAAAGATAATATGGTTACAGATGAATGTTTTAAATAAGAAAGGCCACCCAAAAAAATATTTCCTAAATATATATTTCATATATTGTTAATTATGAATGCTGATGTTGGGTTGCTTTTTTGCCTGTGTAGTGTAGTAAGAACTCATATTTGTATCTTTCATTCAAAGAGGGTAACATTTATTGAGTGCCTGCCCAGTGCAACACATTTACATGCAGTCATGTTAACTAATTCACTTTAGAGTAGTTAAGGAGAACAATTTCCTCTTGTTCTCACTAGAAGTTACTTAGTAACTAAGTCTAATTCCCAGAATTAGAGTCTCTGAGAACAGTTCTGCCAGAATTCTAGCCTCTCCCCCCGCCCCCGTCTCTCTGTTTGCATTATATACCATGTATGTCAAACATGGAAATACGATTATATTTAAAGAAATGGCAACATTAAAATGTACATATCAGAATGGAATTCTAAAACAGGTTAATGTAGGAAACAGCAAGCATTCAGGTGCTAGGTGTGGACAGTACCTCATGGCAGGTGTCTTTATAGAGCATCCGTGCTATGTCCGCTTGCTCGCTGTCTGCTGCAATTATAAAGACAGATATCTATCACCAGTAATCCCAGGACTGCCAGGAAACACAAGACTGCCAAAATTCATATAGCCATTTAAATTTTCTTTCAGTTTAACAAAAGTGGACATATACCACGGAAAATAAAAACATGTATTTAAAATATAATTCAGGCAGTAAAAGAAAAGTAAATAGGCAGCTTTAATTTTATATTCAACACAACTTAATACTCTCAGTATAGATTGGCCTCTTTCACTACTTTTGAATGAGGGGATATTGAAGGGAAAAAACAAATACTAGAGTTCTGCTTTTGGCCAGTCAATTCTATAAGCTATATGTAGTTATCTATATTACTAAATATTTTTAAGTTTAAACTCTAACATTATTACTTATAGATTGTTCAGGTATTGTTTTAGTCTAATGTTTTATAAAAGATATTTCTCGACATGCAATGTAAACATATGAATAAAAAAAACTACACAAAAAAAAATATTGAACCTCCATAGAAAATGACTGTGTTGTGGAGAAGCAACTGAGCGTCAGCTTTGAACTCTTCATAACTTCGGTATTTCCCTTCGTTCACTTTCTGCAGAGGGAAAAAAACCAAAATGGCCAATGGTTAATAGTGAAAACACTTGCCATCAATTTAACAGTGTTAGAGTGTGGGAAACAGCAAGACTTTCCAGAATGGCATTACGACTGCTCCTGTGTCTACTACTCCTGTGTCCATACTGACAGAATGTTCATAAAAGAAACCCACAACTCCGTCTACACTCAGGGTATGCCAGGATGGTGAAGTGCGGAAGGTCCCATATTCTCAGTCACGTTGTTACTGCAGCGTGAACAGCTCATCTGTAACAATGATAAAAGCTGCGGCTAAGTGCTGTACATAATGAAAGCTTTGGTAGTGGGGTTGATGAGACCTAACTACATATGTACCATGTAGGGAATATGCTATGCACAGGCCTGTACTATAATTAACAGGGCTTCTTTGAAAAATAAGAATGATTTTCTCAGCAACTCTCTCAGGGCTCTGGTTTCGAGAACAGTCACTAATATGAAAAGTGAAAGTTGCTCAGTTGTGTCCGACTCTTTGTGACCCTGTAGACTACACAGTCCATGGGATTCTCCAGGCCAGAATACTGGAGTGGGTAGCCGTTCCCTTCTCCAGGGGATCTTCCCAACCCAGGGATCGAACCCAGGTCTCTTGCATTGCAGGTGGATTCTTTACCATCTGAGCCACCAGAGAAGCGCAAACCATTTATATAAGTCAGGAAAATAAAACTGAAAGAAGAAACAGCTATTAGCCTCTGTGACAGATTACCACAAAGAAGACAAGGCAATTCTGAATTAGAGCAAGGTGGCTGACATAGTTTTAAAATCAAGTCCTCGCTGGTCCTCTGCGCACCAAGACAGTCGATGGCGTCTGTCTGGCATCGAGGGTCACAGGGCTCTTCCATGAGCACTGATACCCAAACTCCACCCTGAGCGTCTCATGGTCTCTGGTTCAGGGGCGCAAGGTACCACCAGGCTGCCTGCCTGCACCCAGGTGGGCACACCCACACCCAGCAGTCCTCATGCATCTTCACAGCTCGCATTTTGGTCTCCACTGTAAACCTTTGGAAGCATAAAAACCAGGTCTTCCTCCTCTTCATTTCCTTCAGGGGCCTTCTGCTCATGGTCAGCACTTGCTAATAAGACACCCTCAGCCCCGCTACTGAGCTCCCTGAACTGAGGGAGTCAAACTGCAGAATGTGGGGGCACCATGGGGGGAGGGCAGGAGGGACGGCCAGGCTCTTCACTGTTCGCAGAGGTTATGCAGTGTAGGGGTAAGAGGTAAAATTAAAATTGCTCGTGTTTATGAACAACCTTCACTTGCCCATTTCTTCCACTAAAATAATACACCTTCAGTTTTTCCAGCTATTAAGCAGATTAAGGAATGAGCAGATGATTTAAAATTACTCCAAGCCTCTTGATGAAAGTGAAAGAGGAGAGAGAAAAAGTTGGCTTAAAGCTCAACATTCAGAAAACGAAAATCATGGCATCTGGTCCCATCACTTCATGGGAAATAGATGGGGAAACAGTGGAAACACTGTCAGACTTTATTTTTTGGGGCTCCAAAATCACTGCAGATGGTGACTGCAGCCATGAAATTAAAAGACACTTACTCCTTGGAAGAAAAGTTATGACCAACCTAGACAGTATATTCAAAAGCAGAGACATTACTTTGCCGACTAAGGTCCGTCTAGTCAAGGCTATGGTTTTTCCTGTGGTCATGTATGGATGTGAGAGTTGGACTGTGAAGAAGGCTGAGTGCCGAAGAATTGATGCTTTTGCACTGTGGTGTTGGAGAAGACTCTTGAGAGTCCCTTGGACTGCAAGGAGATCCAACCAGTCCATTCTGAAGATCAGCCCTGGGATTTCTTTGGAAGGAATGATGCTAAAGCTGAAACTCCAGTACTTTGGCCACCTCATGCGAAGAGTTGACTCACTGGAAAAGACTGATGCTGGGAGGGATTGGGGGCAGGAGGAGAAGGGGACGACCGAGGATGAGATGGCTGGATGGCATCACGGAGTCAAAGGACGTGAGTCTGAGTGAACTCCAGGAGATGGTGACGGACAGGGAGGCCTGGCGTGCTGCGATTCATGGGGTCGCAAAGAGTCGGACACGACTGAGTGACTGAACTGAACTGAACGGATGGCCAACCATAAGATTTTAAAACTCAAATGACACATAGGTTCAGAACTGGTATATCTGCAAATCTAACTGGAAGCACATCAAAATGTTCACTGCATTTGTAATTAAATATTAACAAACCCACTAACAGCCCTCAGCTAAGTAGGTAAAATCAAGAACTTCACTAGAGAAATTAAGTTTTCTAGTTAAAATCTGCTTTGTTCAAGTGCATGTCATGGTTCCCCAAAACCTGAGATCACATCTACGCTCTAATCTTCCCTGGGGAGAAACTCCCAAGTGCTGCCGCTGAGCCCAGGAAGACACAGCTGCATGGTGACTGCATCTGAAACGTTACACTGATCAGGCTGTAATACATTTTCTTTAATCAGCAAGTGTCAAGAATCTACAGGTTGCTTAAAACAAAGACTCTTAAAAGATGACCCCTGCTGAGCACCAGCGGGTGGGCACGCCCCTCACAAGGACAGCTGCGAGGCAGAAGGGGGGCAGGTGCACAGCCAGGGCTGTGCTTGGTGAGCCTTACCTCCTGTATGGCAGGGACATCCACCGCCGAGTGCACCAGCCGCCTGTACATGGGGTGTTTGTTGTCCTTCCCCTTTTTATTAAGGTCAATAGCCTGAAAGGTCATGAGACATGTCAGTTTAAACGTGGCTAGACAGAGGGGTAAAACATCAATTTCTAAACAACAAGTACTTGAGAACTTAACAAAAGATGTATATGCACTATAATGTGGCATTCCTTAAGGTTTGAGTAAAAAGAACAGTTATTTTGAAAAATTCAGTTTCATTTTAAAGACCTAAGTATCAATGAAAATGTTCTTTCTGACAAATGGAAGTTTAAAATGTAAATGTTTCTAACCTAATGCAGCTAAAGAAATGCCTGTGTTGAAAACAAAGACGAAACAAATCTAAGAGCATTTTATGGAACTATTCAGAGCACAAAAGCACGCGACAGCAGTGGTTTCCACCCTTCATACTACACTACATGTACTTGCTAGTTGTCAGTCAGGAAACCTGAAAGAATATACATACTTTAGGCGATTCTAAGAGCCCTCGGAACGTACCCTCTCCTTCATGCGGGAGACGATGAACCTGAGGTACGTGCTCATCTCTTGCTTGTTGGTGTTTTTCTTCTTGATGCTCTGTTGGAAACAGAGAAGGCCAAGATAAAAATCTGATCATTTGTAAGTCTATATTCTTGCTAAAGATGTCTATATATAAAAGATTATAGTATGCAAATATAGATTTTCTTAAACGATGTAATACTTCCAACACATCTTCAAAATTTGCATACCAAAAGTAGCGTTTAATGTAACAATGTAAGAATCAGAAAATATACTGTCCTTAACATAATACCTCAGAGAATTATGCATTTTTCTTTTCTTGATGTTTTAAAATTTCAGTTTTCAGATGATAAAAAATAATGACAATAACAATAAAATAACAATAATGATGTAATGCAGAATCACTTATTTTATTTAAAAAACTCAATGGGCTGAAATCCTTTAAGGGATATTTTAAAATAACAATGTTGAACAGTGAATTTCAATATAATTATTCTCTATCAAAAAGTTTATTAAAAGTCTGTCACTTAGGAATTACATACACTGATGCACACACATCTACATATCTACTTCAGTGTTATGGGTCTTTTCAGTAATAACTTCAATTTCCATTAGTCTTGCCTAAAAGCTAATTAGGTTTCTGAATTTCTCTCTCAGAAAACTTAACTTCACATGAATTAAAGAAGGATTTTACCTTTAATGTCACTTCTAGACAGCTGGGAAACAAGGACCAATGTTCCCAACTTCTTAGTTGAGGCTAAGACAACCACGAGAGACACTGGACCATAAGCAGACCTCCCTGCAGAGGACAGAGCAGTCTGGCCCACTACTGAATAAATGCTGTAGCTTTTTCAGGCTGCTACATTATGAGTCTCTACCCAGTGACATTATTACTTACTCCCCTAAGAACTTTACACATGGGAAGTCATCTCAATAATGCTAAATACGATGGAAGGAGCAAAGTTTTCTCGTGTAAATGACAAACCTTTGCTATGGCTTAACCAAGTGCTTATACATTCACAGCACGAAAGCAACTGAGTCAAAAGTGGAAACCGTCCTCTGAGCTGAGAAGCAGTTTCGCACAGTTCACGCCTGGCGCCATCGCCGCCCCTCCCCAGACTCTCTGGGGCGTGGCTGGTGCTCTCCCTGCTCAGCTGTACTCCAAGGCCGTCTGAGTAAACAGCCGTACTGTTTACCATCTACAGACTGCAGAACACATTTCTCACCCTGGCTACACTCCAGATACACTGGTGGGCTCCCACCCCGAGCATCTGAACTGGAATTTCCAGGCAAAGGCTTCCACCATTTGTTCATTCATTTCCTGTTAACTCCTCAGGTGGTAGTGACAAAGTCGCTCAGTCATGTCCGACTCTTCATGACCCCATGGACTATATGGTCCATGGGATTCTCCAGGCCAGAATACTGGAGTGGGTAGCCACTCCCTTCTCCAGGGGATCTTCCCAACTCACGGTTCAAATCCAGGTGTCCCACATTGCAGGAGGATTCTTTACCAGCTGAGCCACCAGGGAAGACTGCAGAACACATTTCTCACCCTGGCCACACTCCAGATACACTGGTGGGCTCCTACCCCGAGCATCTGAACTGGAATTTCCAGGCAAAGGCCTGGAAATTGTGGGTTGTGACATGAGGCCAAGACCAAGTGCCAATGGTGTACATGTGGAGTTTAAAATGCAATGGTATTTCCTGAACCCCAGGTTGTATAATCTTTGGGAAAGGGACTTTGATGTAGCTTGTAGATTCTCACTTTAAACAAAATCCCCACATGGGGAGAGGGGAGGAGAGGGTGAGATGTATGGAGAGAGTAACAAAGAAACTTATATTACCATATGTAGAATAGACAGCCAATGGGAATTGGCTGTATGTTTCAGGAAACCCCAAAACAGGGGTTCTGTATCAACCTGGAGGGGTAGGATGGGGTAGGAGATGGGAGAGGGGTTCAGGAGGGAGGGGACATATGTACACTTATGGCTGATTCAGGTTGAGGTTTGACAGAAAACAACAAAATTCTGTAAGGCAATTATCCTTTAATTAAAAAATAAATAAATAAATAAATCCCCTGTAAGCCCCAGGCACACAAACACATGAAAACTATTAGTTGCTCCCTCCGGTAAGCCAGAGCAAAACAACAGATCTGAAATCGTCAGCTGTTAGCAGTGCTGTGGAAACACTCTTGCTGACACGGCCATCCCTCCATGCACTGCTTTCTCTATTAAACAACTCCCTGGTCTGTTGGATACAGGGAAGAAATGTTAAGAAAGCCAAGAAACCTTTTTTCTTACCTCTTGGGAAACCTATATTCCCTTAGAAAGAGAGGAGAATAACAACAAATGCTTCCAGGGAGTTCCCTAGTGGCCTCATGGTTAGGATTCCGGGCTTTCACTGCCATGGCCCGGGTTCCATCCCTGGCTGGGGAACAGACCTTGCAAGCCAAAGACAGACAAACCCAATGCTTCCAACTGCATGCTCTGTCCTGCTCACTCTGAAGTATTTCAGGAGCACTAACACTGCTGATCCCAAACATCACCCTGATCATTAAATCACACATCTGTGTAAGTTCAGGTGTGACAGCAACCTACATCAGATCAGAAGTCTTGTCATACCGATACTACTTGTGGGATCTGTGTTCTTTTAATAGGTAACACAATATTCACGGGAAACACAGAACCAGCATTGTATGCAGTGCTGAAATATTACTAAATGCTCACTAACATGTGCCAGACTGAGCAGGGTTAGAAGAGTCTCCATTCATGGTCTCCCACTGAATAACTCGAGCTCAACCAGGCAAGGAGTGCCCCTGAGGCCGACGCCCACCACTGTGGGCAGTCTGCATCACTGGAGAGACCGCCAGGGAAGGGGTGCTCACTGCAGCCCCCACAACCCGGCTGCCGGGTCTCCAGAGTGGCTGTGTGCTCCACAAGTTCACAGGAATGCATTTCTCTCCTCTCCACACTCTCAACATCAACCGATGAAGGCTTTCACTGTGAGTCAGAACCCAACACCTTTCGATTTAGAGCCTCAGAAAATAAAGCAGTTCAGTGTTTCTCTATGGGTGAGATTTATGCAGTGCTAGAACCAGAGTGTCTCTACAGGCATACCTCGCTATATTGCACTTCGCAGACATTGTGCATTTTACAAACCGAAGGTTGTGGCAACCCTGTGTTGAGCAAGCCTGTCAGGGCCCTTTTTCCAACAGCATTTGCTCACTTTGTCACTTAAGGCTTAGATGATGGTTAGCAGTTTTTGTGATAAAGTACTTTTAAATTAAGGTAGTTACCTCTTCTGACATAATGCCACTACATATTAACAGACTACAGTTCAATGTAAACACAGCTTTTATGTCCATTGGGAAACCAACAAATGTGTGCAGCTCACTTGATTGTGATATTCTCTCCACTGTTGTGGTCTGGAACCAAACTTGCAGTATCTCCGAGGTATGCCTGTAGAAGGGCTTCCCCATAAAGAACCCACCTGCCAATGCAGGAGATGTGGGTTCGATCCCTGGGTTGGAAAGATCCCCTGGAAGAGGAAATGGAAACCCAATCTACTATTCCTTCCTGGAGAATCTCATGGACAGAGGAGCATGGTGGGGTGGGGGTGGGGTGGCTATAGTCCAGGGGTCGCAAGAGTCAGATACAACCTAGCAACTAAACCACCACATGCCTGTACATCCTTACCAGCTTGCTCTTCCTTTGAAACAAAATTCTGAACTTTTTCAAACAGTAGGGAAAACCCTATTTCACTTGGCTTAAGTTTAGGTAACTGTGCATTATACTGTTCGTGTAATTCCTTTGCTTAAATAAAGGTCTATTTTCAGTTACTATTTCCTTTCCAAAGAGAATCTACCAAATAGGTGGATATTACATGCTCTCAGAATGCTTTTATTTTGGTTTCACCTGTTTAAACATTTTCAGATTAACTGCTAATTACGATAACCAAGTGCAGCAACATTTCTTTTAGGGAAGACTCCAAATGTATAGAATTCAGGTCGAGGGCCTTAATTTTACAAAACTAAACGATAATTTAGAGGACAAAAATCTAATTGTTGTATCGTGTTTAAATCTGCTTAGGGTAAGGTGCTAGAGTGTCTCTCCTCTCCAGTGTGCAATCAAAGTGGTAGCACACGCTTGCAAGAGTGACTATTCCAGCAAAAAAAATGAAACGTGACCCATGCCCACCCTTCACAGCTCCAACTCTGGTAAAATATTACCACCTCAGAAAGTCTGTTCTGTTTTATAAAGTGCCGCCTAGATTCAGGCATCCCACTCGAGTGCTCACCACCTCTGGCTGTGCATTAGAACCGCCTGGCAAAGCCTTGAAAAATGGCCTGCATCCATTTATACACAGTTCTGGGCCAAGCCTGACTTAGATCTGATGGAAACTGACGAGAGTGGTGTCCGTCTGGTGTGGGCGGCACTCAGTGTTACGCCGGTGGGACTTGGGTCCACAGCTATGTGTGTGTCTGTCTCTCAAGTGACACATGCAAGACTTGTGCAAATCACTGTGCTGTGCGTTCTACCCCAAGGGAGAGCGCTACCCCGAGCTGCTGTCACTAGCTCACAGGGAGCCTGGGCACCGGCAGTCCCCAGAGCACAGGTGCTTCTCAAGGGCGGTCCTAACTGAGCGCCACTGTGAGCTCCACGCGAGAGGCCGCTCTGCACAGGCGCAGGCGGCGGCCACCCAACCCCTGCTGCTGCCCCAGAGGAGCCGAGAGGCAGGGCCGCCAAGCTGCACCTAGAGCTTCTCTGTCCACTGGCTCACAGCGGCAGAAAGGCATCTTTCTGACATTTTAACTATTTCTTGGTTCTTCTCACTTTACATATTGGAAGCTTCACTGACTCTTGCTGTATAGGAGTCAATAAAAGAAGTTTCATATCAAAAGAGGATCATTTTGCTGCAAGCCTCTATGTTAACTCTATGTTAACTTGTTTAATGTTTTACTTGCTGCCCAATACATCTTTTCTGGTGACAAATATGGGATTCTACTGAAGACGCAGGGCAATGACACTCTGGTTGATTGGTTGGTAGGTGAAGAGCCGCCAGGACCTCATGCTGCTCCTGGTGTATTCAGGAGCTGGGGGCCCACTTCCCACACATGCAGCTGAGGAGCTTGTGCCGAGAAGGCAGGCAACTAAAAGAGAAGACCAGAATATGTGCACAGCCTCTTACAACAATCTGTAGGGACAGAACATTTCTCATGTTTTCACATTTGCTAAATTCTTTGGCTTACTTTGTAACACTTTCCGGTTACAATTTAAAGATTTAGTATTTCACAAAAGACATCAACAGCACACACAGTTCTGTCCAGGGCTGCACCCTAAGACTTCTGAGGAATTCTTAGGTAACGTGTTGTGAGCTGCCTTCCATGACATTCACACCAGAGTCAGTGCCTATTGGCCAAACCAGAACATTGATATGCCTTGAGAAAAAGCCACTGTAATGGAAATTAAAGGAGTAGCTTCTAGGGTAAACACAATCCTGTCTGTAACACAACTAAGCAGACAGCTCTTGACAAAAGGGGAGAAAAACAAAAAATAATGCTGCATGAAACCTGCAGATTATCTCAGATCCAATTTTTTTCTGAGGCTTTGAAGAACCACACCTATCCTCCACCAGCAGACCTCAGGACTCTTCATAAAGGGGCAGCTCAGGATCCGTCAGAGTGAAGTCCAGGATGTTTTGATAACTGCTCTTACCACCCAACTTCGGTCAATATCTACAGATAACAAAGAGTGGAACTTTTTATTACACACCCAAAGCTGCTGCAGCCATCATTAGAAGACAGCAACCTGTGGCTGAAGCTGTCACAAAGGGGGCAACACACCCACTAACCTAAGATGGACGTAGGTGCATACCATTTCCCTGAGGGGCTGCGTCCCTAGAAGGGAAAAATAACAGAAAATCTTGAGTATCTTCTTAAGAATTCTTAAGCCAGTTACAGTAACTGCTGGATTATAGAAAATCAGATGCACCAGGTATATCACAGACAAAAGCACAGGTGGAATAATTCAGCCAAACTCAGTGCCTTACAGTGTTTTTGGCTGGAAGAGGGCAGGAACAAGTTTTGGTCCTGTCAAGGTTCATCCACAGCTGATTATTGATAACAATACCCAAGCACCATTATTTGAAGGAACATTTAGGACTGAATGGTCTGGAGTTTCCAGCGTGCCCTAGAAATACAGTACTTCAGGAGCAGAAACCTACTTTAGCAGAGAATTAACGTCTGTGAATACCACTTCTGAATACCAAGTATCCGAGAGAGAGAGAGAAGTGTAAAATCAGAAATCCACGCCATCTTCTTCTTAGATACACATTTGTGCTGTGCACCTCACAAAACCCAAGCTTCCAAGTCTGTTACCAACAAGGGCTTCCCAAGACCCAGAATGTTCTTCCCATAGCAAGCTGGACCAGAGGCAGGAAAGTTTCTGTCAGGGCCTCATGGTGACTATTTTAGGCTTTGCAGCCATTCAGTTGCTGGCTGTCTTGACCACTCAGCCCTGCCACTGTGGTGAGAAAACAGCTATAAATAATGTATGCCTTCCATGAGCAGGACTGTGTTCCAAGAAAGCGTGTGGATACTGAAATTTTCATTTCTTATAATTTTCACAAGTCACAAAATATTATTTCTCTTTTGACTTTTTCCCCTACCATTTAAACGTATAAAACCCACTGGCATGAGCAGTACAGCCTGATGTGCCCGTGGGCTGTGGTCTGCCAACCTCTGGGCTGTGAGCTTTGTGACAGCAGGCCCATGATGGTCTAGTCCAGCACTCTTTGGCCCATCCGGGGTCTTGTACAGTATCCATTACGTAGTAAATACTCAATAAATACTAGCTGAACTGAACTAACGGCCATCATTACTCACCAACCTCACTGCCTATGAGAAACACATTTCACATAATTGAATTCAACAATACAAGATATCCTTCCAAATTCTTACTCACATCCTGAGGCCACTATAAACCACTGTGTTAACTTGTGCTGTGCTCCCCGTTTCACTGTCACCTGAATACAGCTGAGGGCCCCTAACAACCAGAGGCTCGCCTGACATGAGGTACCTGTGGGCAGGCTGACTCCTGCGCCTCCACCCAGGACATGTCCTAACAAGCACGTCCAGGGACTCTGCTACCACGGTCTCTGGAGCTCACTGGAGAAACACTACTCTGCATGTAAATTACCTCCAGTGTTTGAGGAATTAAGATGTTCCAAGCTCTTCTCTATAACCATCTGTAATAAATGAATCACAATGGCTTTTAACCGCACATAAATTGCCTCTACAGTATTCTCTGTAACCACCTGTAATGCTGGAATATAAAAGAATCAAAGAACTTATAAGAAACCCACTATTTAAGACTAACAGTAGAGCTGGTCTGGTGGGAGTGGCCCCAAGCCCTGCCATTTCTCCTCTGTAGCACTGTGCCCAGCAGCCCATCAGTGACAATCACTTTCTAGGACAGTTTTCTAAAAACACACCTATGTTCAGTTTTGCTCACCTCCAGCACAAACACACAGAAACTAACTCTCCATTGTAAGGACAGAAGAGTGGAACCCACACCCACCATCGGCACCAGGACAAGAACTTGGCTAAACGCCTGCGCATTCAGAGTACATGACCCCCTACAGCTCCATCCTATGTCTCCCACGGCCAGGCCAGCAACAATCATTTGCACTTGAGTTTCTGGCAAGTTTTTTGGGGTTTTCTTTTTTAAACTTAAGTGAAAGGAACTTAAAGTATAAAAACCTCCCCTCGGCTGTCACCAATCTGCCTTCTTGTTCACAGGTAAAAGCTGAATGTGGAGGATCATTCAAAACTTAAGTGAAAGGAACTTTAAGTATAAAAGCCTCCCCTCGGCTGTCACTAATCTGCCTTCTTGTTCACAGGTAAGAGCTGAATGTGGAGGATCATTCAAACCACAAAGGCAGTCTTGAGGTGGATTCTCGGAGTGTGCTGGCAAACGTGACTCTGCTCTCAGGCACTCTGCTTCGTGAGAAGCTGTTCCTATAGAATCACTAATGCACAGGTTTCCAGACTTGTTCACACAGACTTACAGAACAGCACTGGATGCTACTTCAGTTGTGTCTATATTTATTAATTTTTACAAAGTCGGCTCTTTGCTCTCTGAGGTTGGGAGCTTTTGGCTAGATTCACATGATATAATCAGCTTTGCATCACCCAGTCTAGGGTGATTTACCAGCTATTAAAGTACAGTCTCAAATTAATTCCACAAGCCATACAACTGACTGTACTGTGAACATGTGGTATTCCTATATACACTACACCCACACAAAAACTGCTAGAACACTAGATCTACCAAGACGGCTGCTATGTTATTTCTACTGTGTCAGGAGTTTAATTGTTCAGGATTAAGTGTACTTTTGGGGGTGACTGTCAGCTCTTCTGCACGACGTTACAGGGGTTTAGGAAGACGAAAGGGACATTCAGGAAAAGTCTACAGAACACAGGCTGTGTCTACTTGTTCCTTCCCTCATCTGTCAACACTGGTCTGTAAATAAAGAACAAGATTCAAAGGTACAGGGAGGATGGATTCCTCATGTAGTTAAGCCTCTCCTGCCTCTTCTGAGAACAACTCACACGACTTTGTTTAGAATCACAGAATGTGTATCACACAGTCTCTGCTCAATGAAGCTGACAACCAGCCAACAATACTACTACCTGCCCACCCCCTACTCCTTCCCCTCCTGCTGCAACACCTGCAGAGACAATAAAAGGAAATTGTGTGCACTTTGTACATATTTTCAGGACCTCAATGCTACAAACACTAAACAAGCCTTCTATTTATCTAGATTAAGTTGTAACCATCTTGATGTAGGAACCACCCCAAGTAATTACCTCTTTAGTCACTTATAGCTAAAAATAAAAGATAAAATTCACCTAAGGTTCTAAAAAAGGCACTAAAATGATGTATCACCAAGACAAAATGCACCCCAAACAATTCACACTCACATCCAACCCTTTCTGACTATGTAACTTGTTAATTTAGCGTGACAAGGCAATGTGGGGATACATGGATTTTTCCTTTCTTGCTTGGTCCAGGTAGTTTCATAAAGAGATTATGTAGGGTTTTACAATGAGGGTTTTACAATTTTATATCCTAGATCCAATTTTAAAATTCCTTTACTTTTTCCTCTAGTAAGCCTAGACTGAATAGCAAAACTGCCTTATAAAGTAATTGGTTCAGACACAGACCTTTTTAAAAATTAATTTTCTACCTTTGTGAGTATAGAAATACAATCCAATTGTCTTAAAAAATGTAAAAAAAAACTGATTAATGTTCATTTGTAACTTTTAATACTATGACTGTCTACAACATAATTTTTTTTTAAGTGTTTCTCCTATTTTATCTAAACATGAAATCTCCACTCCAGAATTGATAATATATATCTTATTAAAGGTAAAGGTACTTACTTTCAGGGTGAAAATATTAATAAATTTCCCACATTAAGAAAGGAAGACTAAGCAGAAAGCAAGAACAGTTACAGTTCTGCAGTAGTTACATAAAGCATATATGTTTCAAAATATTTTCTTTTAGCATTCTGTCCTGTTTCATTCTGAATACATTAAATGAGAATTCTCCTTAATTTTGAGATTTAAAAAACTATACTGCTTACATACCCAAAAGAAGGAAAAATTAATTCAGAAGTAAAGTTTTATCTCCAGTTTCAAGAAACAGCTTTCATCATGAATCTCAGTACAAATGACTCAAATATAACTTACCCAGAGCTGAGTTAACACTGACCAGTCAGTATGTACCCATGGTGATGTCCTAACAGAGACTTACTCTTGGTTTAGTTTTAGCAAACCAGTTAAATTCCTTCATTTTCAGTAGCTGTTTAATGATTATACTGTACCTCATGTGAAAAAAATATACAGTACCTGGGGCTTAACACCAACTATAAGTTAACTTTAAATGCTCTCTGTAGACTTCTTTCTGTATATCTATTAAGTTTCCTGTAAACAGACCTATTTGTTCTCAGTTTTAAAGAGAAGCTGCAGCAGTAGGTAGACTGCAGGGATCATTTCTACTAGTCCCTCCCCTCTTTGCATCCTCTTAGATGCTGAGGAGTCAGGGATCAGAAAACCAGGAGCTGCAAACCTGGGAGAGCTTCTCAGATTAGATGTAGAACCAAAGTATTCTTAAATAAGTAAAATTTTCCCATATGCATTCATTTTCTTCTCTGCATCTTCTAGTGTTTCTGTATTTTGTTAACAGGCTAAGTTAATTCTTCATACTCTTTGTATATTAACGCAAATCTTAAAATTTGTGACCCTAAACAGGGGAAAATACCATATGAAACATTTGTAGGCAGATGAAAATTTTATAAAAGTTTGTAAAGATATACTGGGATAATATATCCCTTATCCAATTCCCTGAATGGCACTTTTTCTTTTGTGAATTAGGTTGATCTTTTCATAGATAGATCATGATAAGTGTGTCATAAAAGGGACGAAAAGTGAACCAAAGATATTGAGGGTATAAACAGTAATACAATATTTTTATGCTATAATGAGACAATTAAAACTACAATGCATAAAGTAAACAAGCTACAAGGGTATACAGTACAACACAGGAAGTATAGCCAATATTTATAGTAACTAAATGAAATATAATCTCTAGAAATTATGAATCACTATGTTGCACACCTAAATTCTACAATACTGTCCATCGACTATACCTCAATAATAAAGATATCCCAACTTAAAAAAAAAAAAAAAAAGCTTTGGACAGATTTCACCGGAGCAGCATAGAGGACCAAACGTGGAAGAGGAGGTGGGACGCTCACTGCAGCCCATCCCTCTAGTGAGGAGGGGAGGTGCCCCCATGGCCACCCCCTCTGGTGCTTCCCACCTGCTCACAGGTCAGAGCTCTACACTCTGCTCCCTAGTGACAGATTTTAGTCCAAACATAAAATTTTCATTTATTTGAATCTGAAAGGAGCAGAAGCATGAATCTGCAACTCCCCAAAGTTATAAAGAAATTCATTTATATAAGGAACACTAACATATTAAAAGAGGATGTAGGAAATAGGGGCCTATTTTCAAAATACTACTCTATCAGGATCACTAACCTGGAAAGTGCCAACTATTTTGCTATTCTTTTCCCCTGCATTTCGTATTCTGATTTTTAGGAACACACAGCACTATCAAGTATTCCAGCCATCAGTCTGTGCACTGCACATCACGGAACACACACCGTAACTGGCACAGCACGATGCAGGGCTTGCCCATGACCTGCTATGGAGCAGAGGGCAGCAAGGCAGAATCTGCTCTATATCCTTCCTCTAGAGCTCCTTCAAGGCGGAACTGTGGCATCATGGGGAGAACAAACGCCAGGCCACTCATGTTTCTCTTGCAGTAGTTACTACAGGCATTCAGATTTGCATTTATAACACTGCATTGCCTAGTACAGTAAAAAGCTGTAAGTCACACTGCCAAACTGAAAGCCAGTGCCTGGGTCTCCGTACCACATTCAAGCACTCACGAGACACGCCAGTGGCTCCCACTGGACAGCACAGGGAGAACACCCCATGCCCACAGAAAGACCTGCCAGTAACTATGGCCTGAAAGGCAACGTGGTGCCAATCTAGAGAGTGGTTTCAGGGTTTCCTATAAGATGTCACCTCGCCCATGTATTAAAAAACCCAAGCGGATATCATTCAAAAGTATGACGTTTACCAGTAGGGCTGGAGACCAGCAAGTGTACAGTGCATGTGCACACACAAAAAACATACACATGCATACACACATGCACACACACAACTCAGACATGCACACACACAGGCACATTCACCCGCAGACATGTACTGCAGACAGGTATGCGTTCAGGCACACACACACAGGCCTGCCTTCTGCAACTACAGCGTCGAGCAGCAAATGGCTGTAACTTTGAAGCTGTGCAAATGAGAATGAAGGGACATTAAAGTGAGATATCCCTCTGGAGCCTGTCACTGGTAGCAAAAAGCTGGAAAATATTTTCAGTGTTGGTATAAATGGGTTTGATCTTCTGACAAACAACTTGGTAATTTTTATCACAGACTGAAATGCGCCTATCTTTAAGAATTCTGTTTCAGTGAATTTAACTTGTAATGGCAATCAAACAGACCTGCACAGACATGTATAACTTAATTCTTTTTTTAGAAAAGTAAAATCGACATTTTGTTTTAAAGATACAACCTTTAAGCAAATAAAATTTTTAAAACAATTTTCATTTAAAAGTTAATGGTTTCTCTTTTTTCCTGAAAATAATAAAATTCAATATTATTTAAAATTCAAATAACATCTAACAAAATATAAACCTCACTTTCATACAGAAATAATGATGAGAAGAGTGCTCTTCCAGATGGAATGGGTCATGACCTCGGAACGGAGGTGCTGGAGTCCCCACCATCCCTCTGCCCGACAGGTGAGTTTCAGTCGGTGTTGCTGGTCAGACAGCACAGGAGACAGCGGCCCAGACAGCACATGGACACAACGTATGTGCATCAACGGAAACCTTTCACATCGCAGAAAAAAGGTGTCTGGGTCACTGCTGAGTAGAAGCAAGCCAGCTGCCATCAGCAGTTTACCTAATCCATGGGTCCACCCAGTTACACAGATGGAGTGCGCACTCACAGAGGTCTGTGAGCACATTCACAAAGATGGAGTGTGCACACACACAGGTCTGTGAGCACTTCCACACAGGTAGAGTGTGCATACATACACAGGTCTGTGAGCACACTCACCTGTGATGTGGTAGCACTGCTGAGATTGTTTTTCTTCTTTATCCCCTATAATTTTGAATTTTTAAAAACTTTTTAAAAAGGAATTTAAAACTTTTTTCCAATTAATAGGAATGCTTGGTATCACAAGTGTGAAACTGGATATAACTTGAATTTTTCCAAAGCAAAATGCTAACCTGATATTCAAAGCTACATTACAATAACTATTTATTGTATTTGTAAAGTAATAGTTTAACTGTTGTTTAGAAAGGCAGATATTTCAAAGAAATATCCTCAGGGTTCTAAGATTATTATGAAAATTGAAAAAACTATTTTAAACTGAGAAAAATTCCCATCATTGCCTTCTTAAAATATTTTGGAATCTGTCAGACATATGAGATAAAAGTTGTTCAACAAGCTGAAGTGAATCTGCTAACACAGCTGACAGCTGGTTGAGAAAAAATATATTCAATGCTGTAAGGGGCAGAGGTTACATAAAACAAAAGTCTTCTGACCAGTATAAAGTATTAAGAATATTTTTATCTTCAAATTTAGACGCAGTGACTGGCTTCCACCCACTAGTTTTACCTGTACTGAAATTTGGCCCTGGTATTTTATCTTAAAAATTCCTCATTAGTAAATCTAATTACTATATATTCTTTCTAGACTTTAATTAAAAATGAAAATAGAGGCTGACATGGAACCATAATTTTTAAGTTTCAGTCTATAGCCTTGGTTCTCTTAGTTCAAGAAAATTTAAATCTGGTCCATCACTCTCAAGTTAGATTATTAAAAAACAGCTTTACTTGAAGTCTTGACACACTGTTTAAACAAATATATCAAGCCAATACCAATCAAAAATGATATTTTAAATTGCATTAGAATCTCGTTTATTATTATCCCTTTTCTCGGGAAAGAAACTGTTAGTACTTTTCTTTTTCCTGAACATAACAATTTAAAAAATAGAACATAGAAATAACTATTTCTTTGGAATTTTTAAAGCTCAAGCTAAACTCACCAACCCCAACAAAAACACAGGCTTTTTGAGTCTAAGCAAAGAGCCACTCGGTCTGTGAAAGGAATCTGAGTTCCAGTGTTTTACTGACTCATAGCATCATTTCAGTAAGCATAATTACATCACAGTGTGAGAATATCTGGACTGACAGAGACAAAAAAAACCAAAGGGAAGAACACAAAGGCAGGATGGGATTGGCTAAACTCCCCTTCGGCTATCATGTTTCTGTGAGCCAGCAACCCACTGAAGCTTAAAGTTTTTCATCTTATCAGTAAACAGTAGAGCAAACATGTAGAAGGTGGAATCTGACAACTTGATAGTGAATTCTGACAGGAAAAGCATTACACATTCTCTTCAAAAGTTTAAGTGTTAAACTTCAACTCTTAATGTAAGGAATATAAAATACCTACCATAAAGTTTAACCCATCCTCAAAAATCCCAGTGTTTTTATTTAAATTCTTTACTATGAGATAGGAGCTAATTATCAGATATTACAAAGTAAAGACTCAGGAGTGTCCAGAACTGTACTTCCTAAGTCCCTGAGCCTCTATTTTCTGATCAGTGTCCTCACTTCTTTTATATTTTTACTACCTTAATACTTTTGTTCTTCAGATATAATTAATTCTTTACTTCCTCTAGTGTAAAGTGTTAGTGAAAACTATTTACTTGTAAAACACAAATCCATGAGAGTAAATTGTGGGACATTGGTACAGCTCCATACTGATTTATTGCAGCCTTCAAATTCTTGCAGGCCTCTAGAGAAGGTCCACACCCTGAGGCTTGATACTGATCTGTCCAGACCTAGAGGTTGATCACTAATTATCTAGCGTTTAGGCATTTGATTACATGTCATCATAACACATGTATTTAAAATGCTATACCAACAGTCTTCTGTCTGCCTACTAAACAAGTACAGTAGGGCTGCTAAGAAACATACTCAGGTAACACAAAGCCACAGTCACTAAAAGAAGACTAGAAGGGACACTGTAGTTTGCTCATCATGCTGGCAAATGAATCAGATGATTTTTGGCTGGTATCAAAGAGGAGATAAAGACATAACTTTTTTGAAGAAGAAATGAATATTTAAGTTATAGAAGTACTATAAAACATGTTCACAAACAGAACCCATGAGTAATCTCGGCAATTTGCATGATTCCAAGTATATTAACAATAGTTAAGTACAAAACAATAGAAGTTCCAATCAAATAATTCCTGACTGATCACCATCAAGGCCATACATCACATGGTACCTAGGCATCGCGATTACTCACACATACACACACACACCACATCGGCGGCCAACAAGCACAATCATGTACACTTTTCAACAGGGAAATAATATGAATGAAAATAATCGTGGGAAGTACCTATTTTACCTACCAGACTATTTCATTTTGGAGAATTCTTGATATACAACTGTCCCATCCCTCCACCCTCCAAAGAAAAGAAATAAACCCATGACATGACAAAAAAATAAAGGCAACATTACATGGATATAAAATGGAAAGTAGATACAGAACTTTTCTGACAATGTGCCTTTTGCTACCTGTGTTTTCTGAGCAGCCAAGAGGACTGATTGAACAGACCTTGGTATGGGACAGTGGTTCTTGATTCCCAAAGCCTGTCCATTAAAGGAGTCACACAATTCAGAGGGAATTATAAAAAGAAGAGAGTATATTTTTACATGATTGAAACTTTCTAAAATCCATACCCTGAGTATGTGTTCTGTGATATTCATTTATGAGTGTTCTATGTTCATTAACCATCATTTCAGTAGATAACCCCCACCCTCCAGTACTTTATCCATTAACCTGGCAAGACCACCTGGGATATCTTTGTGCAGCTATTATCAATGAATTCCAACCCTCTGATCAGCACATTAAAGCTCATAGGTACTCACCCTGCAAACTGGGCACTGCCAGTGACTACTGCTGTCTCTAAGCCTGTACTCATCAGACAAACACTTGGAATGATACACACGAAAACACAGGTCACATATCAACACCTCTCCAGGCAAATGGCATTCAAAACAATACCAGTCATGATTTTCTGTTTCCCAGTCCTACAAAAAATACAAAATAATTTCGTATGACATTTTGTCAATATCTGCAATGACTAAGAACAAAATTGAAACTAAAGTCCATCAGAAGTTAGGCATTATAAACAATTTTAAACATTTACTGTGTTAAAACAAGAGGGAAAAAATACCTAGAAATTTGCTTCTTTCAATTTTCAATTCTCTCCTAAACATATTTATATTCAGAAATATCTTAAGGTGATCTGATAACAAAACCAGTCCAAAATGAAGTAAGCCCAAAGCCAATACAACTTCTAACATTATCTTTCAGTTTTTATAGAATCTATGGGATAATTTCTTCAGTAAATGGAATACCCCAAGGAAACATCTATAACTTAGTATTTCAAATAAACAAACCTCTGTTTTGTCCTGATTTTCTTTAAAGAAATATACTAAGTACTTAGCATACTTTGGAAACGGAGAGAATAGTAATAAATGGTGATGCTCACTATTCTTATCTTCTCATCCATGGTATTGGATGCTTTATTGAAAATAATCATTAATCAGAATGTCCATGTTCTGATAGGTTGTCAAATTTTCAGGGTCTGTTGAATTTGGAAAAATAAATTGAAAATGTGAAAACTAAAGGTTTAATC
The DNA here is from genome assembly GCF_032405125.1 of Capricornis sumatraensis. Taxonomy (NCBI): domain Eukaryota; kingdom Metazoa; phylum Chordata; class Mammalia; order Artiodactyla; family Bovidae; genus Capricornis; species Capricornis sumatraensis. The sequence continues at coordinate 49,922,136 of NC_091083.1, forward strand.
ACATTCTCCAAAGGACATTACCACCAAAAAAAAAAAAGGAAGCTGGCTTATTTTCTTATTGGGACTAGTCCTGGAAATAAAAGACCATAACAGGTGTTCAACATTTTCTTTGTTACACTTTTTTTTCTGTACAGCCAGTACCATTTAAACACAAACAGAGACCAGTGTAACTTCCCTTAATTTGGAATTCATTCTCATAAATATCACTCTTAGCATATATCAAAAAACACCCCCATTAAGAGTGATGGATTAATTCTCAACCTTCTCTTGCAGATGTGGTAGTTGAATGAATAAGGGTTAAACCCACAGTTAGTATTATCAAGGCCATTTCCAATGAGGATCTTGAAATTCTAAACTTGGGCTCTGCCACCATTTTTCTTTTTATAAATCACTGTCTACACTCTGCTTCTGAGAGTGAACAGCATTCTTATCCCTTCTTAGGTCAGTAACGCCTGCAATAAATGGCTATGATAGAGCACTTGTTCAGTCAGCACTGACTCTGGCACCGAGGGTTCAAATGCAGTGGTGCTCAACCATATGAGAAGGCTACGTCTCTCTCCTTCAAAATGGAACATGAGCAGCTCATGTTCTGAAACTTCACACCTTCCAATCCACATTCAGAGACACAGCTAAAGTATACTAGTAAGTTCTGCAGAAATGTAAACTCTTTTGCTTGCTTTTTAGTAAGAAATTGGCAATCTGTAGCAACCAAAGTAATAAAGAAAAAAAGCACAACCATTTTCAGTTGTTTGCGGCAGATGTGTAGACTCTGCTCACTCGGTAAGGGAGGAATAATTTCAGTCAGACTGTTTAAAAGACCATAAAGTACTGATTTGACATAAAAGCCTCATCTGTGAATGTAGAAAAAAGCTCCCCAACAAAGTCTGACATAGCGGTGCCACAGTATACTGTGGTGCTCAGCTGTACTAAAGTAACAATCTTTGGTGTATCTCTTTCACGCAGCTCATAAGGAAGCTGTGTTTTAGCTATTTCAATGTTTGCACCAAAAATCATTGATAATTTAGGTTCCAATGGAGATAAGATGGCTTTTTAAAATTTACTCTCTCCAAATTTAAAACCAAATATTTCAGAATATTTTCCTTGTAACTGTTCAGAGACATCTTAAAAGGATTTTGGTGGCTTATATACTCATTAACAAAAGAAACCGCCATTCTTCATCATTTGAGGTTTTTTTTTACACATCAATTCATCTCCATGTGATTCTCAACATGGCAATTACCAGGTTAACTAAAAAGAGGAAGTCAGAGAACACAGTGCTGGTGGACCGCTCTGGCCTCCTCCTGCCACCTCCTACCTTCGCCTAACCCTACCTTATCCCATCCACCCATGAAACAAGGATGAAAACAGATCTTTCTTCAATGGGGTGTTTAATTCTAGACCTAGTTTTTCATAAAAATTATACAAGCGAAATTATAGTTCAAATAAAGTAGAGAAACATTTGGATAAATGTCGGTATAATGGCATCAACTAACTTTGTTTCTGATATAAAAGAGAGCATGAGCTGGGAATGAATGCGTTGTTTACTCTTTCAATCACTGCAATAGCTGTTTAAATATACAGAACATGCAAAGTCAAGGTCAAAAGTGTCTATACTCTGAATCCAGGAAACATTTTTCTTAGGTATAAATGATATGTTTATTATAGGTAAGAGTTGCATATGGTTTGTCTTGCAGTAAACAGAATTCATTTATGTAGTGATTTTGACTAATATTCAATAGTGTATGCCAAAACACTAAGCTTGCATTTTCACTGAATTTCACCAGAAGTCAGTAACTATTCAACATTCAGCCTGATCAACATAATATCTGAAATGCTACTTTAATACAAGAAAGTTTAAAAAAAAAGCAAACCTATAAGCACAAAATCCAAAACTAGAAGCAATGTAAAGCGTATGGTTTAAATGAACACAATTCTAGCAAGAATTAACTAAGCTGGCCTAAAGAAAGAGAAATTGAATTTTTTCAAAAAGCAGAATTAAAATAAAATAATATAGTGCAAAATCGGTTCACCTTGGCTGGGGTTGCTGTCCTGAAGAAAGGCTGCATGCTGTAGGCCTTTCAAAATAAAAACAGAATAATCTTGGTCTCTCTCCTATAGCTTTGCTCAATATCAGGCAATATACAGAGCTAAAGGGGTTTGGTACACAGTCAAACTGTTTATTAGTTGCTATACATAGTATTTGGCAGATGATATCAACTGGTAATCTATCACTGTAGTAATCATTAATGAAACGACAGTAGCATGCAAACTCAAGAATTATTACTAGTTTAAGAGTAAACTTTTTTCACTAACACAAACACTACAAAATGAACACAGAGAAAATCTATAGGAATTCATGTTCCATGAAACCTATAAAGATGACAGAAAAACATTTTACTAACAAATTCAGTGTCATTTAAATCTGTGCATGATCACAAATGTATGTCTTACTGATCCCAGACTGGTTCACACTGGTTTTTTTAATTGGGAGCTGCTGTTATTGTTGTTCAGCTGCTAAGTTGTGTCCGACTCTTCGCAACCCCATGAACTACAGCACACCAGGCTTCCCCTGTCCTTCACCATCTCCCTGACATCTGACAGCCAGTGAAGGTTTACAAGCTCAACGAGAACCAGCAGTGGGACAACCAAGGCCCCAGGCATGTCATCCTGCTATGTGGAGTGGCTGAAGGGCATGTCCCAGCTACTCAGGGACTGACAAAACGTGGTCCACTAGAGAAGGGAATGGCAGACCACTTCAGTATTCTTGCCTTCAGAACCCCATGAACCGTATGAAAAGGCAAAAAAAAAAAAAACCGGTCGAGTGATGAATGCAAATGTGGTTAACTCGGTACTTCACCACGGTGTGAAGTTTATACAGGTTGTCTTCAGGAATGAGTAGAAAACATGCGACCATCAAGAGGCAGCCTGCTGATCTACGGCTCTGTCACCACTTACAGCATTTGGTTAAGACTCTGGAGCTAGACTAGCACAAATCTCAGCTTACGGGGCTTTTGCGAGGATCAAACAAGTTACTATGCTTAGTAACTGTCAGCTGGTGTTAAGATGATCTATTTGCTATAATGCACAAAATGGGAATTGATAAGCCACTAAATGGTGTGACACTTGCAATGACCCACATGTGAATTTTGTCTTCAGGACCCTAAGTGCATTGGGACTGTAACCCTCCCAACATTTCTGTAAGCAAGATGGGACAAGAAACACTGTTAGCTGACTGAGAGTTAGCACTGCAGCAAGAAGGCTGAGTGAGAGAACTGTGCCTGGAGAGGGCCTCCCTCACCATATTCAAGAGACTTGCCTTTTACACTAACCCCCAGTTTCTACACAGTGAGCAGATAAACCTCACATCATCAAATATATGTTTTCGTGTGGTGTTTTACACAGAAACAATCTAAAATTAATTCTATGCAAATTCTAGATTTAGTTTATTCTGATAATAAATTCAGTTCATCACTGAGAGGTAAGATTTTAATGGTTAAAGATTTCCAATAATTTTAAATGTTATTTTTTAATTAAAATATTAAAACATTGCTTAATGAAATAAAATTTAAAAAGAGGAAAACAAAAGAACTCTCACATACACACACACAAACTGAAAAGAATATAACAGGACAGCATGACCCAAAATATTCTATTGAGTAAAATAGAAATTCATCACCAAAGCAAGAACGTCTAAGTACATAACAGTCTGTTTTGCATATAGAACCACAGTATAACTGGTTTTTAATTAATAATCACCAATACATCACTTATTACTTAATATTTATTTAGTAAATAAAAAATTGTATCTGATGCAGGTAATGGACCTTTGGGAGAAATGTGTACTTCTGTACATAATCAGAACAAATATAATAAAATATAATTCACATTAAAAAAACCAACAACATCCAAGGGACAGAAAGTTTTAAAACATGACTGATTAATTTATCACTATAAGTATAATAAGAAAACACAAAGATGTAAACTTGTTTAAAAAAATTCTTACTTCTCTAAGCTGTATTTATGAAATGGGCTGTTTGCAGGCCTCTCAATGTTTTTTCGGGAACAAAGCAGGGGAGACATCTTGCCATGGCTGTTTAATTGTGTAATTTCTAAAGAATAAGACATAAATCCAATCCTACAATCCTACCTCTTACACAAAAGATGTGAGCTTCCAGCCAAGTTTCAAGAGGTATGTAAACCTCAGTGTCTTTTAGACTGGTTCTTTTGAATCAGGAAAAGGAGATGAAGACAAGGAAAAAAAGTACCTATCTCGTCCCTCTGTAAATTAAAACTAAATCCATTTATTCCCAATATGTTCATCTTTTCAAGAAACCACAAAATTTGTATTTTCATTAATGATGCTTCTTAAAAGGTACCAACCTTAACTCAAGACCTATGTAAAACCTAGCAAGAGGTCCTGCTTGTCAGAGAACAAACTAGGTTACGTGAAAACTGCTGAAGCTGAGCAGGGCTGACCAGCCGAGACGGAGCTCATGTCTGCAGCTGCTCTCCAGTCATCAGCAGCAAAACTGGTGGAGGCACACTAACTGAAACGTAAGCTGTGGTTCCCAAACCAGTATTACGTTTTTGGAGTGGCATGACCCACACAAGAAGAAAGGAGACCCTGCATCCAGATCTGGCAGGCAAGTAAAGAGACAAGTAGTCTTGTAGCAAATGTCACCTTTTCACACTTATATGCCATCCTCTACACTGGTGACCAAAATATTTAATGTCAGATTAAAAAGTGTCTGTCAAATAATAGAGAGTCATAGCTTTGTGCCAGGGACCATGAATCAAGCTGGGAGTCACCAAATAAATAATATCAACAGCCTCAATATCAAAGCACATATTTGATGTTTTATCTGCACAGGATCCATAACTCAAGGTCACCTGCCCTGCTACACTTCTACAGGCACACCTCTGAGATACTATGGGTTGTTTCAGACCACTGCAATAAAGAGATTATTGCAAGAAAGTCACATATATTCTTCTGGTTTCTCATTGCACATAAAAGTTGTGTTTACACTATACTGTAATCTATAAAGGTGCAATAACAGTATGTCTAAAAAAGGTACAAACATTAATTTAAAAATACTTTACTGCTAAAAATGCTAACCGTCATTGGACAACACAGAGTTGCCACAAACCTTTAATTTGTAAAAAAGCACAAGCCAAAGTACAATAAAATGAGGTATGTCTGTGTTAAATTAAATACTTTTGTAAGATTATCCTATCTTTAGTGAATTAAGAAATTAAGTTGCATTTATTACAAAGGGAGCTGCTGCTAAGTCGCTTCAGTCGTGTCTGACTCTGTGCGACCCCATAGACGGCAGCCCACCAGGCTCCCCTGTCTCTGGGATTCTCCAGCCAAGAACACTGGAGTGGGGTGCCATTTCCTTTTCCAATGCATGAAAGTGCAAAGTGAAAGTGAAGTCGCTCAGTCGTGTCCAACCCTTAGCGACTCCATGGACTGCAGCCTACCAGGCTCCTCCGTCCATGGGATTTTCTAGGCAAGAGTATTGGAGTGGCTTGCCATTGCCTTTTCCAACAAAGGGAGCTACTAAATACCAAACTCAACTTAGCTGAGCAATGGTAAAATTTTCTGCCCAAGAAATATATTTCTTAAGCTGTTAAAATAGAGGACATGAAATATCCTGATGGAATACGGACTGAATGTAGCCATCCATGTACGTTAGTTTAGAGCAAGCAGATGATCAAGCAATCTAGGCAAACGTAGTTTTCCTTTAAAAAAAAAACAAAATGAAACAAGCCTTGAAATGAAACAAACACAACAGTTTCAGTATGTACCCGGATCTACTGGCCTTTTACCAGTATAATTTCAAAAGCTTTAAAAATGATCTCTAAAAGAGGTATTTGGATCATCTAAGTGAATGGTAATAACAGATATCTGAAAGTTCAAGATGACCACAGAAAGCCTGTAAGAGTGCGGCCCAGGCTCAGCAAGCCTGTTATTTTAAGAACTGGCTGGTACCTATACTTCCACTGTTTACTGACTAATATGTAAACTAACCATTTGAAATTGAGAGAGGCTTCATTTTTAATAATTATGCTTTTCATTCTGCTATCTCAAATGGACATTTTAAAATATCACCATGAAGATGGATGCTTATGTGCTACTGAATTTCATCAGTTTCTCCAAACGAATTCTCACTTCAAAAGAGATACAAAATGGTGGTTAAGATCAGCATCTCAGACTGTCTAGAAATCAATCCATTCCTAGCAGAAAGAATCTCAGTACAATGGAGGTTACCATCTTTGACTTACACAGGCTTCCTCTTTAATAAATTATATATAATTGTATCCTGAAGTAGTCTTTTTAGAGTTAGGCTCTTATTACATGATAGCTGGATTTAATAAAACAATAGTATTTAAGATGTGCATATTTTTCAATTCGATCAAGTTTTTTAAAAATAAACATTGGAAAAAAGGTAGCAAGGCAGAACAAAAACATGACACAGCAGACTCTGCTCAGCGATGGTTTAGTGGCCTAAGAAACAACACTTTTGCCTACCTTCTCTCTCTCAACAGAGCCATGGACATGAAGACAAGCAGTCCAGCCTCTTTACTAATACACAGTATCCCCAGGATACAACTTGTAGGACTTATCAAGAGGAACCAACTTGTCTACCTCTGAGCTACAGTTGCTATTTTTAGAGGCTACAGAATGAAGAGAAGAGGAGCTTCACTACATTTCTCAAATGACAGAACTCCCTCAGTAAAGAGTCTTTGTAACTCTGAATAAAGGTTTAAAAATGAATAGTAGAAAAATCCTATCCCTTTCCTTACATATATAATCTACTTGACTTTTATAGGCCATATATATCTACTTGATTTTGTCTTCTCTTAATAATTAGTAGAAAGTCAGTGAGATAAATAATAATGCACACCCTCCAATCTAAAACCTCAAGCTTTCAGAGGTATCATCTCATATAAAAAGTGGAGAAACTATAAAGAAGAGCTCCAGACTCAAATGCCAGCATGCAGGGCTGTCAAAGACCACAGAAAACCTTTGTGCTGATTAGAAGGTTGACCTTCCCTAAGACTGATTTTGTTAGAACAAGACACGTCACTGCCATGTGCTAGAAACTGCTAAATAAACATGCAAGGATATCTGAGGAGAAGGTGGCAATTCCTAAGCTGTGCAATTCACGTTGGCCCCCGTACACAGCAGCCTGCATGCACAGGCCACACAGTCCCTACTCACACACAGAACTGGCCACTGCAGGGTGCCTGCGCTGTGCCAAGGGTGACACAGGTCAGTTGTGTGTCCTCCAGAGTATTCTCAGGGCATGAAAACTGCAACAGAGAAACAGCCCTGCGTAGCAGGTGGTCCACCAGCCACAACCATGAGATACAGATATAATCAGCCTCATCATTTTATAGCTGCACCTTAAATACAGATCCAGCATCCTAAAGGAAAATCTCATTACAAAACTTGTGTTTGGAGTTACAGGTTTAAAGTAAAAAAAATTCATGATGAGAATTTTTGCTTGCTGTTTAGTAAGAAATGTGTGTGCTTTTGCTACACAAAAGGCATTTCTTATTTTAAACTTATTTATTCACTGGTCAAAAACTTTCTTTGAGTGCATAGTTAAATGCTTTCTATAGATAATCTCATTTAATCCTCAAAACAACCAAATGAAAGCAATATTAACGTGCTCATATTACAGCTGAGGAATGAGTATCAGAGGTTAGAAACTCCCTCACACAACTAGAAACAATATCTGAGACAGGATTGAAACCTTAACCTCTTTTTATTTCACTATTTCATAAACTAGGTACAATGTTTATACTCAGTTGTACTTAAATCATACATGTATACTAGAAAAAAGAAAAGGGAGATGCTATAAAAACATATGCAGTGAGGACATGTACACTTAAAACTAGAATACAGAACCTAATGTGGTTGGTCATGTATAACTCATTAACTGCTTGCTGAATTACACTGAACAAAAAACTTCAACTTGAATAGGGGAAAAAAGCATATGAAAAAGCACAAATCTAAACAGGAGAAATAAATCACTTTTATGAAAAAACTGTACATATGATCCACAAACCAAAATCTCATGGATTAAGTTGCTTTTACTACTGGCCAGCTGCTATAGACATCTCAGAAATTATCCATATAGCCTTCTATAGTAAATCTTTATGTTTCTAAGTGGTTGTGGATTAAAATTTCATATTATCTGGATCATTTTGAATATATTATCTGGATCATTTTGAATATATAAGCTACCAATTATCAGTGGCCCTCCTTTAAATGTCTGCTATAGATAGATTTATATCGCTTGACGTTATCATTATTATAGCTTGGCACCCAGAGTTTCTTTATAGGCAAAAACTTTAATTTTCTGTAAAGCGCTTCCCTGGTGATTCAGTTGGTAAAGAGACTGCCTGCAATGCAGGAGACATAGATTCAATCCCTGGGTCGGGAAGATCCCCTGGAGAAGGAAATAGCAACCCACTCCAGTGTATTTGCCTGGGAAATTCCACCCATGGTCAGAGGAGCCTGGTGGACTATAGTCCATGGGGTCACAAGACTCGGACACAAGTTAGAAACTAAACCACCAAGGATGGCAACTGAAGAATTATTCTAATATAGACTTTTTCACTTAAGTTTTCAAGAATATTTCTAGTGCACAAATCAAATGATACCAGAGAAATTAAACATTTTTTATTCCATATTTACTATTTGTGAAAAACGTGAATTTTCTTTCCTGAAACTTTAAAAGCACTTATTAAATTGACAAAAAACAGTGTTAAAGCTAATAGTCTCTCACAGAAAACTGTACTGTTAGTTTATTGCTCTCAGACTTGACAAGCGAGTGTCTGTGTTGGCTCAATTGCCTGGAGTCATGAAGGGGAAGACAATGTTCTGGGGAAACGAACCAATTTTAAGATACTGTGTCATTTTTATAATTCTAGGGTTTAGAGAATTTATGATAAAGCACTCTCAATATATCTAATTATCAAATCTATTCATTTTAGAACAATTAATGTTTATCCTATTTTAAATCTTTCTGTTCCAAAAACAGACTTTTGATTAAAGTATTAGAAAAAATAAGAGCAAATAAGGAAGACAGACAGACATATTACACATGAAACCAATCTTTACATTTAAAAAAGGTACTTCTGTATGTGACCCCGAGTAGGGAAGTATACATCCCTTTCAGTCTGTTTGGACGGCATCAACATTATCCTCACTGAAACTTTTTTTTCTTTTTACTAATATTTACTGAAGAAAACGCGTAGGAATACCATTAATTGTGTGTACATTCAAAGGGCTTTCTTTTATTTTTCAGATTCAAGGCAACCCAGACAGGAGAAGCAGACTCCCTGCACAGGTAAGTTTTCTCCCAATCAGGAAGGAAAAGAGCCATCCTACCAATGTCGGTCCTTACTGTGAAATATTACTGAACTTCTGAAAACAATCTCTATGGGGTATACATAAATAACATTCCAGATTTATAAAATAAAAAACTTACAATTTCGTCGCCTGGTAACCAATATCCTTCCTGTTCGATACCAGCTTTGGAGCCTTTGCAGCCCACTGTCAGCGTCTCCACAATGAGACCATCTTTCACAGCCAAGCTCAGCTGACGAGTGGTCTCCTTTGGATGCATACCGTGGACTCGAGACATGTACCTGAATACAGAGGAAAACAAAGTTTAAATCTCTTAGTACTGAAAAATGAAAATGAATAAAAATAAGAAAATATTTTTCTTTATTGTGACATACTTATGAGAGCCCTACAGAAAGAAAAGAAAGAAGTCAGTCGGTCCTTAATACTGAACTCTTTCAATTATCATAATATTTTAAACCTTAAATCTATTTTGCCTATTTAGAGGAACATTTGTTCAAAATACTCCCAAACCAGCATAAATAAATCTTTTAACAGATTTTATAGTCAAACATCCCATTTAGTTCGAGCCTCTGTGGCAACTGCCACTAACCTCCACTCTGCAGATTCTCACTCTAGAATTTTATCATCTTCAGGATGTTGGAATATAAAATACTTTTACTCAAAACTTAGGAAATGACACCAAAGAAAATACAGAAAGTACACAGCTGATTGTCAACATATAAAGAAAACAAGAATGCATGCTATGATCAATAAGGCAAAAATGTGATCTTCAATTAAATATATTTTGAACTGAATCACTAAAGCATACAAGCTCTTCCTGATTTATAGTTACATGGCATATTTATTAAAAAATTTTGTTCCAAACACACCCTGCACCACAGAGAATGGTGTTTATAGATTCTCTTGCACTCAGCAATTGTACTAAACTCAGGTTAACATTATGGCATATTTGCTTCATATCATTTTATTTTTCAAGGAAATAAAACATTACAGCCACAACTGAATTTGTGCCATTTTCCATTCCTCTCCAATCAAACTCCAATACCCTCTACTGGTAAACTAGGATATCTAGACACAACAACATACTGGGAGACAAATCAGGCTGGCCTCAGTCTCTCCAGAAAAACATCCTGTGCTGCAAGACAGGGCTGAGTGCCCCAGGATATACAAGGAATTAAGAGTACAACAGAAGGATTCTGTATCCAGTTACCCTGTCATTTAAGTATCTATCAGAGTAGTCAAAACAAATGATTTTCAAAAGGTGCAAACTCAGGACTTCCCTGAAGGTCCAGGGTTGCTCAGCACAACCACAAAAAAAAGCAAGATCTCATCACTGAAGAAGCTTCAAAACTCAGGAGATGAATTTCAAGCAAGGAGTAAATCGTGGCAGAGGGAATGCAGGGCCTCTGTGTCTACAGCTTGTGGAAGAGAACTGTTTTTTGTTTAGGCGTTAGGTAGCTGTAAAGAGTTATTTTCTATTTTCTCTGCCAATGCAGTTAACTGAGAGATAAAAAGGAAGTGACATGGGAGCAACAGCCCCAATGCCATAACAAACGAGGGCAGGAGGAGACAAGGCGGAGTGGCCCACAGGCTGATGCGTTAGCTCTGCCGCCTACCAGCTAAGGGTGGCAAATGACGCAGTAGAGGCACAAATAGCTTTTGATATATAAAAACACCAACAGAAATAATCAACCCAACCAGAAACCCGGCAGAGGACCTGAATAGACACTCTTCAAAGAAGACATACACACAATCAACAGGCACATGAAAAGATGCTCAAGCTCACTAATCATCAGGGAGATGCAAACCAAAACTCACAACGAAACGTCGCTTCACACACGCCAGAATGGCCATCACCAAAAAGACCAGAGACAGCAAGTGTTAGTGAGGATGCAGAGAAAAAGGAGCATGTGTACAGTGTCAGCAGGAATATAAACTGGCTTAGCCACTATGGAAAAGAACACGGAGGTTCCTCAAAAAATTTATAATAGAACTACCATATGATATATTTCTGGGTATTTATCTGAAGAAAATGAAAACACATCTGCACTTCCATGTTCCCTGAAGCAGTATGTACAACAGCCCAGATATTTACAATAGACAAGATACAGAAACAACCTAACTGCTCATGGACAGATGAATAAAGAAAATGTGAGATACAGATATATATACTAGAATATTACACAGCCATAAAAAAACCCTTGCCTTTTGTGACAACATAGACGGATCTTGAAGGCATTATGCTACATGAAATAAGTCAGACAGGGAAAGACAAATACCATATGACCTCACTGATATACGAAACAAACCAAAAAAACACTCATTAGCTACAGAGAACAGACTGGTGACTGCCAGCCATGGAGGGCAGGGAGGGAGTGGGCAAGATGCGTGACAACGGTCAAAAGTTACAAACTTTCAGTTATTAGATAATTAGCTCATGGAGATATAGTGGATATCATGGTGACTATGGTTAACGATACTATACGGCATATTTGAAAGTAGCTAAGAGAATGGATCTTTGAAAAGAAATCATGGTATAGGCACAATTTCTCAAAAACATTAAATGATTATCTCTGTATACGAGTTTTAGGGGTATATTCCAGGAACTGTCAAAAGAGGCTACTTCTGAGAACAGGGGTTCACCCAAAAGGGGTGTGAGGAGTACTTTCTTTTTCAACAGTACTCCCTTTTGATTTTGTTCACGTACCTACTGGCTGAAGACTATATAAAAAAAGTAGCCACCATTTACCACCCCTCCAAATGTATGACTGCTCCTTTCTCCTGCATGAACTTGCCAGTTTGGGGCAGGTTCCTTTCTTTCTTTCCAAACTCATCTTAGTCTTCTGTCCTTTACTTATCCATGATGATTTTAACGTCAGTTGGCAAAGATCCATGAAAACCATTGCTGTAATTTAGATTCAGTTCAGTTCAGTCGCTCAGTCATGTCTCTTTGCAACCCCATGAATCGCAGCACGCCAGGCCTCCCTGTCCATCAACAACTCCCGGAGTTTACTCAAACTCATGTCCATCGAGTTGGTGACGCCATCAAGCCATCTCACCCTCGGTCGTCCCCTTCTCCTCCCGCCCCCAATCCCTCCCAGCATCAGGGTCTTTTCCAATGAGTCAACTGTTCCCATGAGGTGGCCAAAGTATTGGAGTTTCAGCTTCAGCATCAGTCCTTCTATTGAACACCCAGGACTGATCTCCTTTAGGATGGACTGATTGGATCTCCTTGCAGTCCAAGGACTCTCAAGAGTCTTCTCCAACACCACAGTTCAAAAGCATCAAATCTTCTGCACTCAGCTTTCTTTATAGTCCAACTCTCACATCCATACATGACCACTGGAAAAACCATAGCCCTGACTAGATGGACCTCTGTTGGCAAAGTAATGTCTCTGCTTTTTAATATGCTGTCTAGGTTTAATATGCTATCTAGCATATCTATCTAGAATATGCTATTCTGGCAGAATGGCAAACCACTTCAGTATTCTTGCCTTGAGAACCCCATGAACAGTATGAAAAGGCAAAATGATAGGATACTGAAAGGGGAACTCCCCAGGTCAGTAAGTCCCCAATATGCTACTGGAGATCAGTGGAGAAATAACTCCAGAAAGAATGAAGGGATGGAGCCAAAGCAAAAACAATACCCAGCTGTGGATGTGACTGGTGATAGAAGCAAGGTCTGATGCTGTAAAGAGCAATATTGCATAGGAAACTCGAATGTTAGGTCCATGAATCAAGGCAAATTGGAAGTGGTCAAACAGGAGATGGCAAGAGTGAATGTCGACATTCTAGGAATCAGCGAACTAAGACGGACTGGAATGGGTGAATTTAACTCAGATGACCATTGTATCTACTACTGTGGGCAGAAATCCCTTAGAAGAAATGGAGTAGCCATCATAGTCAACAAAAGAGTGTGAAATACAGTACTTGGATGCAATCTCAAAAACGACAGAATGATCTCTGTTCGTTTCCAAGGCAAACCATTCAATTATCTCGGTAATCCAAGCATATGCCCCAACCAGTAACGCTGAAGAAGCTGAAGTTGAACGGTTCTATGAAAACCTACAAGACCTTTTAGAACTAACACCCAAAAAGATGTAATTTAGATTACAGGAGAGTAAATACCATTACAATTGTAAGTAATATAATTTTTCCTGATGAACTTTGAAAAACTGAATAATTATAACTTTTTCTACATCCTTAACAAGGTCTTTTTTAAAATATGAAACAAAGATGATTATTTTTTATGATAAAAGGTACCATTCACAAAGAAGAGAGACATCATAAACCATTAGGCACCTTAACAAAGAAACAAAGATAAAAAGAAAAGCAAAATTCAGGAGAAATAGAAGAGAAAAGAAAAAATATATAATCATAGTGAGATATATTAACATTACTCTGAAAATATTTTATCAAGTGCAGAAAAAATGAGAAGAGGAGCATCTTGAATGGTGTCATTAATAATTTAAATAGATTTATATATGACTAATTTGTATTAATCATATCCTACACAAATATATTTAAAATTCATACTGTCAAACAGTATGAATAGAAGTGGAATCAAAATGTCATACATTTTTAGTTAGGCAAAAATTCGTATGTTTTCTAAAATATATCTATTATGCACATTATTTATACATATGTATACAAAAGCTCTACTACACTGATAAAGGCTTAGGAAAGAACATAAAAAAAAGAGATGGAGAAATTGGAAAACATAAACTAAATGAAACGGAAGCACTGAATATGACATAGAAAAAGTGAAACAAACTGGATAAAAGTAAAAGATCCTCAAATAGTCCAGCTGTTTTTAAATATGGCTGCTCATAAGACATATCTGGAGCTCTGGCAAAAATAAAAGCAGTACCTGGGCATTCGTATTTTTCAAAAAATTCCAAGGTAATTCTGATATGCATCTGGATTTTTAAAAGTGATTACAGGTTTTTCTATTAAGTGGTAGTTTCAGTGATACAGATTTCTATAATTTTTCTGCTGACAAATCATGATACTATGGTATTAAATTAATAATAGTTACATAATCACAACAGTAAAAGATGTTTATCAATTTTCACAATGAATAAACAAAAATAAGATAATTTTAATTGCAACCCATAATGGGAACATGATTAACCTAACTATGAAATAATTATGTATAATTTATGGGGTCAAGCAGACTGATGTGGTCAGTGGAACTGCATATGTGCACATGCTTTCATCTGTTTAGCCAGTCTTTGTCTTTTGGTTGGTGCATTTAATCCATTTAAGGTAATTATTGATATGTATGAAACTATTACCATTTTCTTAATTGTTTTGGGTTTATTTTCTATAGGTAGGGTTTTTCCTTATCTTGTTTTCTGCCTAGAGAAGTTCCTTTAGCATTTGTTGAAAACCTGTTTTGGTGCTGCCGAATTCTTTTAACTTCTGCTGTCTGAAAAGTTTTTGAGTTCTCTATCAAATCTGAAGGAGAGTCTTGCTGGGTAGAGTCTTCTTGGTTGTAGGTTTTTCCCTTTCATCACTTGAAATATGTCATGCCATTCCCTTCGGGCTTGTAGAGTTTCTGTGGAGAAATCACCTGACAGCCTGACAGGCGTTCCTTCAGTGCGTTATGTGTCGCTTTTCCTTTGTTGCTTTTACTATTTTATCTCTGCCTTTAATTTCTGTCAGCTTGATTTCCATGTGTCTCAGTGTGTTCCCCCTTGGCTTTGTTCTTTCTGGGACTCTGCTTCCTGGACTTGGTTGATTACTTCCTTCCCATGTTAGGGAAGTTTTCCGCTATTATCTCTTCAAATATTTTCTCAGGTCCTTTCTCTCTCTTCTCCTTCTAGGACCCCTATAATGCAAATGTTCCTGTGTTTAATGCTGTCCCAGAGGTCTCTTAGGCTGTTTTCATCTCTTTTCATTCTTTTTTCTATATTCTGTCCTGCAGCAGTGATTCCCACCATTCTGGCCTCAGGTCATTTATCCCTTCTTCTACCTCAGTTATCCTGTTATGAATTCATTCCAGTATATTATTCATCTGCTTGTTTGTTCTTTAGTTCTTATAGGTCTTTGGTAAACACTTCTTGCATCTTCTCAATCTTCGCCTCCATTCTTTTCCAGAGATCCTGGATCATCTTCACTATCATTATTCTGAATTCTTTTTCTGGAAGGTTGCCTATCTCCATTTCATTTAGTTGTTTTTCTGGGGTTTTATTTTGTCCCTTCATCTGGGACCTAACTGTCTGCTCTTTCACGATGATTAACTTTCTGTAATTTGGTTTTTAGTTGCTGTGGGATTGTGGTTCTTGCTTCTTCTGTCTGTCCACTGATGGAGGAGGCTAAGAGGCTTGTGTAAGCTTCCTGATGGGAAAAAATGGGTGATGGGAAAAAATCCCTGGTGACAGGAAAAAATGGGTCTTGCTCTGGTGGGCTATAAAGAAAGCTGAGCGCTGAAGAATTGATGCTTTTGAACTATGGTGTTGGAGAAGACTCTTGAGATTCCCTTGGACTGCAAGGAGATCAAACCAGTCAATCCTAAAGGAAATCAGCCCTGAATATTCATTGGAAGGACTGATGCTGAAACTCCAATACTTTGGCCATCTGATGGGAAGAACTGACTCTCTGGAAAAGACCATGATGCTGGAAAAGATTGAAGGTGGGAGGAGAAGGGGACGACAGACGATGAGATGGTTGGATGGCATTACCAACTCAATGGACCTGAGTTTGAGATTGACAGGGAAGCCTGGTGTGCTGCAGTCCACGGGGTCACAAAGAGTCGGATACAACTGAGTGATTGAACTGAACTGGTAGGCAGGGCCTTGCTCATAAAGCTTTAATCCAATTATCTGCTGATAGGTGGTGCTGCACTCCCTTCTGGGTAGTTTTTTGGTCTGAGGCAACCCAGCCCTACAGGCTGCATGGTCAAGTTAGGAGTGTTTATACCAAAGGGGACCTTCCCAGACAGCTGCTGCCAGTTCCCCAGTCCTGCAGTCAGCCCCTGCAGACCCACACCTCCACAGGAGACCCTCCAACACTAGCAGTTTTGGTTCAGTTTCCTGTAGATTCACTGCTCCTTTCCTCATGAGTCTTGGTGCACATAGGTCTTTTTTGTGCCCTCCAAGTCTGGAGTCTCTGTTACCCCCAGTCCTGTGGAAGTCTTGTAATCACATCCTGCTGGGCTTCAAGGTCAGATTGGGATTCCCAGTCCCTTTGTCAGGTGCCCAGGCTGGGAAGCATCCAGGTTCCAGTGTCCTCCTGTTGACGGTTGTTCAATAGCTAGTTGTGATTTTGGTGCTCTCGCAGGAGGAGATGAGTGCACATCCTTCTACTCTACCACCTTGAACCAGAAGTCTAACCCGGGAGAGCACAGAACATAACAGATCCTCCAGAGCCCAGGAATACAGGCCGATCTAAGCGGGAAGCAGCGGGAGGTGATGCAGATGAGGAAGGTCAGGTACTGATACCCTGCACAAGGACTGGGAAAGCATGGGCAACAGAAGACTTTCAATTGTGGAACATCTGATAAGATGGTGTTTTTGAAAAACATCTCTGACACCAGCGATGGAAAGAAGAAACAGACCAGCAAGACCAGGAGGCCGCCAGAAACCCAATTAGGAACCAGCTGCCACTGCACAGGTAGGAAATTACACAGGTTAAAAACCAGGCCAGGTAAAGATGACAGACATTTTACAGGACCATTCAATCTACCCAGTCTAGGGTACTCCAAACACATTTCTCATCCCCTCTAGCCACAGGACAAAAATCTCAGTGCTGGCATTAGGGGTCTTCCTAGTTTGGCCTTTTGGACTTTTCATTCCCTAAGACTCTACAGTCCCTCTGTTTCGACTCCCCTCTCTGCCTCACCAAGTCCCACTCAACTTGCAAGGCTCAATTAATCCCATATATTCCTAAGGCCTTCTAGATTCTCTCTCAGTGACCCAGCACTACCTCCTCCCCCTTCAATTAAGGCCTGTCATTGTTGTTCAGTCCCTAAGTCATGTCCAACTCCTCTTTGACCCCATGGACTACAAGAGGCCAGGCTCCCCTGCCCTTAACTATCTCCTGGAGTTTGCTCAGAATTCATGTCCATTGAGTCAATGATGCTATCTAACCATCTCATCCTCTGCTGTCCCCTTCTCCTTTTGCCTTCAATCTCTCCCAGGAAAGGCCTGTCATACTATTAATTAAACATTCCACTCACATGGGGCAGAGGTGCATTCTGTCTTGGATACCTTTTCCATTATTTGGTACTACTCTTTTATTATTTTTTAATTAGAGGCTAATTACTTTATAATATTGAGGTGGTTTTGCCATACATTTACATGAATCAGCCACAAGTATACATGTGTCCCCCCATCCCAACCCCCACCACCTCCCTCCCCATATTCTTTTACTCTTTAATGGTACTTTTCTGTGCCTGGCGTGTATGATTCCATCATAGAACCACAGAGAAACACAAAACATATGAAAGCAAGTGGACAGCAATCCCAGCCAAAGTGCGCGCCCCAAGAATGTGGCCCGCTGGACAAGACTCACCGTAGGACTATGGCCATGGCTCTTCAGAACCAGCAACTCTTCTGTAAGGCTGTTATATAAAGTAACAACGGTAACAGTGGTAAACTGTACCTGTCAACCTGCTACCACAAGACGGTATGTAAGAAAGAGTAAATCAACACAGATTGAAATGAGAATGTAGTTACAAGACTGAAGAATTCTTGGGAGTACATATAGAACATAACATTAACTGTTTTTTAAAATTAACTTTATCATAACTTCAGCAATGGCCACTTTCCTATCCTACAATAAGTCTACTGAGGGAATAGAAATTGACAGGGATAAGACAAATAGTTTCTAGAAATCATGGGTTTCATAAAACTGAACTATAGTAAATAAATAATTAATTAATGGGTACCTAGTTGCAACTTCAAAGGCAACCTACACATGAAGAAGACTTACAGTCTGGATTTATTTCTGTCTGTAGTGACAAGAACTCCAGGAGAACTCAAATTTCAATGCCAAACATGTCACAAGAGGTCAGAGGTCACATTTTCTAACTGGGGTTTGACCCTAAAGTAAGCAATACACGTAATTAATTGACGCCCTAACCTGAAACATTAACTTGAATGGGACTAAGTCAACCAATCCAATGTCAGCCTAATAATCATGTTAGTCACAAATGTGGTCACCTCTAGAAACACAAAATCAAAGTTGCTCAAGACAGAAAGGAAACGAAATTTCAACTGCTTTTTCCAAGACAACAAAAAATAATTTGATCTCTCCCAATGATACAAATAATGTTAGTCAATAATACTGGCAGAGACTATAATAAAACCCATACTTCTTTCAAAAATGTCTTTATAACTATTACTTAGAATACTTATGAAAGTCTAATGTTGTATTATAATCATCCAAATTTGATATGAATAATTTGGATTAAAGAGGAAAAAATGACATGTAACTTATTTTTATTGGATATTAAAATATAGGAGACATTTTAAAAAATAACAAGGCAATGATTATGAATCATATTGGAAATCTTAGGGATTCAAAGTTTAAATTTCATTTCTGTTACTGGTTTTGGTGTCATATGCTTCTTTATCTCTTTGCTTATTTATTTAAAAACTGTAAAACAAGGGCTAAAAACATCATGAGTAGTACAAACACAAAAATATTTTATAAACAATTGTTTTATATAAGTGCTGCAATCAAATATTTCACAGCTTTAATTTCATGACACCTAGCCAAATTTCATAAAACTGATGAATTCATATGTACTACTTATAATTTAGCATTATAGCTACTCTTGCCTATGCTTATGTTCATCTAAACTGACTCATGTAATTCTTTTTTAAGATAAACAACTCATTTGTTTTCATCTTATGATTAAACATCACAAAACATCTTTCATCTTCTAAAAACATAAAGTGTTTTTATGGAGAGGCCAAAATTTATTTGTGCTTATTTACTTTTCAAGTAAGAACACGTATGGAAGTTTATACCATTATTAAATCATATTTATAAACATGAGCTTTTAAATCAGAGGCACAAGTTAACTATTAAACAATCAAACTTCACCCTATACATGTATTTTGATTTCAGATTTGATTCATTCTGTAAAAATACTTTCCATCCCCAGGACTCCCTGGTGGTTCAGTGGTAAAGAATCTACCTCCTAATGGAAGAGACACGGGTTCAATTCCTCATCCAGGAAGATCCCACATGCCATCAAGCAACTAAGCCTGTGTGCCACAACTACTGAGCCTGCACTATAGAGCCCAGGAACCACAGGTACTGAAGTCTGTAAGCTCGAGAGTCCATGTTTTACAACAAGAGAAGATACTGCAGCAGGAAGGCCAGGTACCACAGAGAGTAGCCTCTGCTCTCCACAACTACTGAAAAGCCCTCAAAGGAGCAAAGATCCAGTGCAACCAAAACAAATAATTTTTTTAAATTAAAACAAACGAAGAAACACAAAAACTTCCATCCCCAAATAACAGAAATTTTCAAAGAAGTTTCTCTTAGTGATATTTTTTAAATACTTGAAATATTCAATAAAGTGAAAAGTGAAAGTAATAGTCACTCAGTTGTGCCTGGCTTTTTGCGACCCCATGGTCTATACAGTGCATGGAATTCTTCAGGCCAGATTACTGGAGTGGGTAGCCCTTCCTTTCTCCAGGGGATCCTCCCAGCCCAGGGATTGAATTCAGGTCTTGCAGGTAGATTCTTTACCAGCTGAGCCACAAGAGAGGCCCAAAAATAGTGGAGTGGGTAGCCTATCCCTTCTCCAGTGAATCTTTCCAACCCAGGAATCAAACCAGGGTCTCCTGTATTGCAGGCAGATTCTTTACCAACTGAGCTATCAGGGAAGCACATAAATTTCAACAGTGGCTCTGTAATTTAGAGTACCTTTTCTTCTCATCTGAATAGAAAACTAGCAATTAGAAAAAAAGAAAGTAAAAGGTAGTATTAAAAAGACTCAGGACGCTTTCCAAGGGAGGTGTACTGACAACTAACAAAAGGCTACTGCCACGAACCCTGAAGTTAGACATCATCAGATGACAAGAAGAAACATTTGCAACATAAAAAAATCCTACTTTGTTATAGAAGTTGTTATTAGTCCCTATTTGTTCAATTAACTTTGAGGATCTGAAACTTCTACTCATAAAATTTCTTTTCAAATTTCAACACGAATGTAGTATTTTATTTTGAAGATGATACTGCTGTAGATTCTGTACGTTCTAGTGTCATATACAAACATGAAAAATGCTCCTTGAATCTGCCTCTGCTAGAAGGAATTTTTATTGCTTTCAGCTCTGCTTTAGGCCTTCAGAAAACACCCAGTGCGTTTAGCAATTATTTTTCTTTTCAGAAAAATGACTCGATGCTGTGAGCTGGGAAGATGGCAAGAAGTAACATGGTTTTAATGTCTCCCAACTCCTCAACAAAGTCACAAGAAGCATTAGCAAAAAACAAGTTGACACCCAACCCTTGGAAAATATAAACAAGTGACGAGAATTCTCATGAATCCCAAAGTCCAGTAGCTCTGGACAAGCTTCCAAAAGCTGCAACTGCAGCTGGTACTGACACCTGTGCAGGAGGAGGCAGAGGGACATGACACAGCACTGAGAACAGGAGGATAAAACAGCTAACAAGCAGTCACTGGAGAGCAAAGTGGGCCAAATCGAGAACAGCAGTTCACATTGGACAGGGTTTACACACCTCCATTCGCAGGTAACTGATGGTAATTCATGAGCTCATGGTAAAGTTCTTATGGGGCTAGAGCAGAGAAACCTGTGAACACTCACAATTAATCAGCCAAAGCTCCCTTTTAGTACAGAACTCTACAGTGTAAAGAAACTGCTAGCAATAAAAGTATCAAACCCTACTGAAGTCTGGTCATACAAGATCTCCAACCTAAGGACAATGGGCACAAAAGAAATTGTGGTTCTGGTAAAAGGTACAGAAGCAGGAGATCATGGTAAATGTGAAGCATTATTTTTAACACTTCATAAAAATCACAGAAGATGCTTTAGAACCATACCTCCAAAAACTGTTTGCAACCACCTTCCCTTGACACAAGTTCAGGAAAAGTGATTTCACATGACAGGACTATGGCTAAAGGAGCAGAACATCCCTAAAGTGGAAGCATGCCCAAGACACGTGCCCACAACACAGATGAGACTATAACTACTATTTAAGCACATGAAAAGACATTAAGAAAAGTATATAAGATACAGGAAAGATATGTCAAAATTAGAAAACTCAGAAATGATGTAAACATGAGAAGTAAATGAAAAAATTCACTTCAGAACAAGTCCAAACTAGAAGGCACACGAGTCAGTATGTAGCAAAAAATGTCATAAGTGTAAGTCATAAAGAAAGAAAATATGAAAAAAAAACAAAACTATATAGCAGTTTTATTCACAACTGCCCAAGCTGAAAATTACAAATATAGAAGACAGGAAAAGAAACCAACAGAGTATAAGAAAAAGCCCCCAAAAACAACAAGTAAATAAGATACTAAAAGTCCACCAATGATATATATATACAATTGACCCTTGAACCTATAGGGGTCAGAGCCCGCCACAGCCAGTGCAGTCAAAGATCTGCATCCCTGTTTACAGTCAGCCCTGAGTGTGTGCAGCTCCACACCTGGAGTCAGGCAACCCTGAAGCATGCAGCCCTATGGCACATGGGAGAAGCGAACCTGTACAGTCCAATCCAGGCTGTTCAAGGGTCAGTTGTACAATTTTTGAATTAAAATTTGCAATATTCAAAATACATTTTTAAAGGGACACTGTATACCCAACAAAACAACCCAGAATGACCAACACCGACACAGTCAAATTAATAGACTTCAAAGATAAAAATTCTTTGTGAATCTAGGCAAAAGGACAGTCACAGCAGAAAGAAAATCAAGTTGTATCTGATTTGCTGACAACGATGCCTTAAGCCATATATAAGAACTTCAAAGAAAGAAGAAAAAAGCTAAAGATTTTATATCCAGCCAGATTCACTTTCAAGTAAAAAGGCTGCAGACCAACTGTTATTAACATGCAAGAACTCAAAACTCTGACCCCAGGAATTCTTGATTATGAATCTACTAGATGGTGCTGCCACCATGAAAAACAGTAACAAGCTTCCTAAAAAAATTAAAAACAGAAATTACCATATGATCCAGTAATCCCACTCCTGAGTACTTATCAGAAGAAAATGAAATCACTATCTTAAGATTTCTGTACCCTCGTGTTCTCAGCAGCGTTATTTACAACAACCAAGACATGGGAACAACCTAAGGGTCCATCAAGAGACAAATGGATCAATAAAACATGGTATACATGTACAACAGAATATTATTCAGTCATAAAAAGAAGGCAATTCCATCATTTGTAACAACATGGATAATGCCAATTGTATCTCAATAAAACTGCAGAGTGGGGAAGTGAAAAATTTCTCTTTAAAGACTACTAGAGAATGAACTTCATATGTCAGTGGTAAGCATGAAACAAACACTTGGAGAAGTAAGACTAAATGCCAGCTCTAAGTACCAAGTATGATATGTAATTGGTACATTCTATGACAGTTTAGAAGCAGTACAATTGTTCAGAGAGGGTAAAACGGCTTGTCTGGTTTCCATGAGATGTGCTGTCAGTTCCAGCACCAGTGACGGTATTCTCAAACAGCTTGGGACATAGCTGGATGGAACAACTGAGTTAACTATATGACATCTAAAATGCACCACCCATAGTGTCCTTAAGAATCATGACTCTTACTGTGTTAGAAAGAAGGGAAAGATTTTAGATAGCTCAGTAAAAACCAGTAGCCATAAATTCAAGGGGAAAATATCAGTATGAATTCATTACAACTATATGTATTTCCTAACTGGTCCACTTAAAGGCCTCGATAGAGAGACCAACCTGGACCTGGTAGCAACAAGCACACTGAGGGCCAGAAAATGCTCTTGAGACACAATTTCTAACTGCAAGAAACCAGCGTCCCCTGGAGAAATCAGTGGATCCAGGCTTGGGGCAAGGTGTATCCTAGATGAGCCCGAAAAAAACCTGTCGTATCAGAAAGCAGAGAGGAACTTCACAAGACAACATGAAGAGGCTCCAACTGGTCAAAGAAGGGAAGTTAAGCATCAATAGGGATTACAACAGAAACGGGCTGAAATACACCAGAATGAACTACTTGGTTGCCACTGGAGGATGTTATTTTGAAAACCACTAGTTAAAAGAATCAGTTGTTCTTCCCTTTCAATGTGAGCCATACCACATGGTAACCACATCCTACATAGTAGGAAGCTTATGTTCTTACAGAAGTGTTTCAGTTGAAAAAGAAAGATAAACTATTTGATAGATTATCACTATTTCACAATCCTTAATGAATTACTGAATCTACCCACTGTACAACAGGCTTAGTACTAAGCTTGCCAAATGAAATACATTACCACCTATGAAGAAGTCTCACGCTGCTAGGATTCACTACTCAGCTGAGTTCAGTCACTCAGTCGTATCCGACTCTTTGCAACCCCATGGACTGCAGCACGCCAGGCTTCCCTGTCCGTTACCAACTCCCAGGGCTTGCTCAAACTCATGTCCATCAAGTCAGTGATGCCATCCAACCACCTCATGCTCTGTCATCCCTTTCTCCTGCTTTCAATCTTTCCCAGCATCAGAGTCTTTTCCAATGAATCAGTTCATCGCATTAAGTGGCCAAGGTATTGGAGCTTCAGCATCAATCCTTCCAGTGAATATTGAGGGCTGATTTCCTTTAGGATTGACTGGTTGGATCTCCTTGCAGTCCAAGGGACTCTCAAGAGTCTTCTCCAACACCACAGTTTGAAAGGATCAATTCTTCGCTGCTCAGCTTTCTTTATGGTCCAACTCTCACATCCATACATGACTACTAGAAAAACCACAGCTTTGACTAGAGGGACCTTTGTTGGCAAAGTGATGTCTCTGATTTTTAATATGCTATCTAGGTTGGTCAGAGCTTTTCTTCCAAAGAACAAGCGTCTTTTCATTTCATGGCTGCAGTCACCATCTGCAGTGATTTTGGAGCCCCCCAAAATAAATTCTCTCACTATTTCCACTGTTTCCTTATCTATTTGCCATGAAGTGATGGGACCAGATGCCATGATCTTAGTTTTCTGAATGTTGAGTTTTAAGCCAGCTTTTTCACTCTCCTCTTTCACTTGCATCAAGAGGCTCATCAAGAAAGTGAAGTTCTTCACTTTCTGCCTTAAGGGTGGTGTCATCCACATATCTGAGGTTATTGATATTTCTCCCAGCAATCTTGATCCCAGCTTGTGCATCACCCAGCCCAGCATTTCGCATGATGTACTCTGCATGTAAGTTAAATAAGCAGAGTGACAATATACAGCCTTGACGTACTCCTTTCCCGATTTGGAACTAGTCCGTTGTTCCATGTCAGGTTCTGACTGTTACTTCTTGACCTGCATACAGATTTCTCAGGAGGCAGGTCAGGTGGTCTGGTATTCCCATCTCTTGAAGAATTTTCTAGTTTGTTGTGATTCACACAGTCAAATGCTTTGGCGTGGTCAATAAAGCAGAAGTAGATGTTTTTCTGGAACTCTCTTGCTTTTTTGATGATCCAATGGATTGCTGGCAATTTGATCTTGGTTCCTCTGGCTTTTATGAATCCAGCTTGAACATCTGGAATTTCACAGTTCACGTACTGTCTCAGAGAAGTTTGAGCATTACTTTGTTAGCATGTGAGGTGAGTACAATTGTGCGGTAGTTTGAATATTCTTTGGCATTGCCTTTCTTTGGATTTGGAATGAAAACTGACTTTTTCCAGTCCTGTGGCCACTGCTGAGTTTTCCAAATTTGCTGGCATAATAAGTGCCAGCACTTTCATAGCATCGTCTTTTAGGATTTGAAATAGCTCAACTGGCATTTCATCACTTCCTCTACCGTTGTTCGTAGTGATGCTTTGTAAGGCCCACTTGACTTCGCATTCCAGGATGTCTGGCTCTAGATGAGTGATCACATCATCTTGGTTATCTGTGTCATGAAGATCTTTTTTGTATAGTTCTTCTGTGTATTCTTGCCACCTCTTTTCAATATCTTCTGCTTTTGTTAGGTTCATACCATTTCTGTCCTTTATTGTGCCCATCTTTACATGAAATGTTCCCTTGGTATCTCTAATTTTCTTGAAAAGATCTCTAGTAGCCTCCATGAGATGCAAAGGATAAGGCACACCACAGGGATGCAATCGCAAAGGCAGACTATAAGAAGCCACAGAGTAAATGAACCAAGTCCTTAGATAAATAAATTGCAAAGAAAAAACAAAAACAAAAAAAGATGAATGAGAGGGACTTCCTGGCAGCCCCAGTAAGACTCTGGGCTTCCTCTGCAGCAGTGGCAGCTTCTATCCTTGGTTGGGGAACTAAAAACCCACATTCCACATGCCATGTGAAGTGACCAAAAAATAAACAAAATTGCTATTATTTTTAAAAAAATGAATGAGAAACATAAATTGAAAATATCTTTAAAAAGACATTTCAAATAAAAAAAAGCAGAACTGAAATATTATACAGCGAGAGGTAAACTACATTAGTGTTTAGGATTGCCAGACTTCAAAGTATAAAGAGTCATGACCCCAAAGCCCAAAACTTTTAATGTGTGACTGAAACTGTGCAACTTTTATCTTAGGGAGTCGCTCACCAGTCAAATACAGGATGAAACTTAATGACTACATATACATTCTTCATAGTAACTCCACTAAAGCCTTCAGTAGCTTAAGATATTTGATAAAGATGGAAAGACGCTTCTGTGCTCAGACTTAGTTGTAACTGAGTACCTTGACTTAACATTAAAGTTTGAGAAGTATCTACCTACTTAGAAAACAGAATAAGATGATTAGGTTTTAAAGCAAAAGATCTGACTTCCTGTCACAGTCCAATGCCTCTTTCTACCTTACCTTGGCAAGGGTTACAAGCAAGGAAATTAACACTGCTGAGAAGACACACCACTGGGCTAGGCAGTTATCTAGACAGCTCCTTTCTGGTGCTGACAGTCTCGCAGGGAAATAATTACATGTGACTAGTGTTATGAAAGTACTAGATGCTATGAATGCATCCCGTGCTAAAAAGAGACACGGCATACTCATACGAGGCAGAAGGAACACCAGAAACCTCTCAAACACACATCCTCTGATTTTCTTTAGATAAGACAGATACAACAATGACTAACTGACAGATAAATGAATTTATTCTTAGCTATCTTAAGACCTATGGACGAACCTTTGGACATGAAGGAAAATAAACCTTGGCACCCTTAAGGCTGTACTGATAAGCAAAGGAGAAGAGAGAATGTTTAAACCCAGTCCATTGTGCATACCGAGAAGAAGGGTGCAATGCTGTCAACAGCCTCTGCGAGTCTCACAATGTAACACGTATACAATAAGCACACACAAGCTGGTCATCCAAAGAGTACTCTGACACACATGTCAGCAACCTTGTCAGACAAACTCTGAACACCTCACCTGGAGATTCCCACAGGTTCTTAGAGAATGTCCCTAGAGCTTTAGAGAAAGATGCCATGGATTAATAAGAAGTGATAGCCTGTAAGTTGAAATAGTTCAGTCAAGATTAAATGAATTTTAAAAATTAAATCCAAAGAACAGTATCTTATCTCCACCATTCATCTGTAAATTTTGATATAAACAAACTATGTTGGCTTTTTTCAAAATCCCAACCATAGGAAAATACTTTTATATTTCTGTACTTAGAGGTTTTTAAAAATATTTTATTCCAATATCACCAATATTAAAGGTAACTTAATTATTATATACTATTATTTTATCCTTATTTTCCACACAGCTGTTACCTATTTCTTCCCCTTCGAGTCACCTATAGGAGCGAGTTGTACATGGGCAACTTTAAAACATCCAAAGAGATGAGACAGAGTTAAAGCAACATGCAACACCATCTTTCTTTCTCCTGGCCTTTCCCTCTTAAGTCACCTTTATAAACCTCTTCACTAGAGTATGACTAAGTGACAGAAATATAAACATATATTACTTAACTTTGTTGCCTATTAACAAGGACAAAAATAACCACTTATTTAAATGAGCTTTTGTAAATCATCTGTTTTCCATTTTCATAGTTAGCGTTTAAAGGATGTGTCAGAGAATAAGTATAAAGAAATTCTATCTAAATTATTCTAAAAAATTCAAACATTTTAAAAAGATTAATTTAATTGTATTCCTTTAAAAATACAAAGCAAAACAAAATCAATTTCTATTTGCAGATTCCCTTATAATTAGTACATAACATGTAAACAGAGTATTCATACAGGAGTCGGATTTTTTGCTACTCTGAATCTTGGACCATCAAGATAAAGAGCAATGGAAAATAAAATAAAGAACTTCCTTCTTTCAGCTGAAGATATACTATCTGCAACTTAAAAATACAGAATGAAATTGTTGAAAATTCTGGTTAGTGTACTACAAACTAATAAGTTATTTACTGTACCTACACCACATTATATAGTAGCATATATTATTCACACATTAAAATAAACAATGACCAGTAGACTTTTAGATGGTTTACATAAAAGAAAGTAATTAACCAAATGCCTTTTGATAAAAGACTTAAATAAAGACTGGCTTTCAAGAGTTAAAAAAATTGCGGTAACTATAAATGTATTAGCGTACCATTGGAAGTAGTACACATTGGTATTCTATATACCCTCTAAACACAAGGTGCTTCTGCATGTTTCAGTATTTCCCTAACAACTTTACAATCCTACAAGGCAAAAAGTGACTAGTACTTTGTAATACATGTTGACTAACATAATAAATAAGCAAATGATTCTTGGACCTTTTCTCCTAAAATTCCATGTAAAATTTGAGAGATCTGTCTGTATAAAATGACTTACTTTGTAATACGGTCAATGTTGGCAATTTGCTTCTGATTCCGTATAATCTCAATGGCTGCCCAAAGATGCTGGATAGCTTTTGTGTCCGCCTGCCGTCTTTTTGTTAAGCGTGCCATGACCTGTTTACTCCTTTAGCTGTAGCAATATACGGAAACATAAGGGAAAAGCACAGATTACCAAATCAATTATCATTAATACAAGTGAGTTAACACTCAGCACCTCACTATATAGTACAGCCAACTTTTTATTTCCTACCATCCACATCACCAATTACTCCATAAAAATGTTCACTTCATTACTTCACAAAGAATGACACTAAAAGACCAATAGTCAAAAAGGTCTGCCCAAAAAGGAGGAGCAGTCATCTTATATCAATATGCCAAAGAAATACACACATAAAATTTATTATAAAGCAAAAATATTACTACATAAAATTTCATTTTTTGATATTACATTCTGTGTAATTTGACAGATCAATGCAAAATAGAAACTAAATATCCAAATTATTAGGTACTTCATCATGAAAGAGGCTTCCGTGCTGGCTCAGACGGTAAAGACTCCGCCTGCAATGCAGGAAACCCAGGTTTGATCCCTGGGTTGGGAAGATACCCTGAAGAAGGAAATGCCAATCTAGCCCAGTATTCTTGCCTGGAAAATTCCACAGACAGAGGAACCTGGTGGGCTACAGTCCATGGGGTCGCAAAGAGTGAATATCTTTATTCAATATAGACATACTGATAGATAAAAACAACATTCCTTTAAAGAAAAATAAGACCACAAACAGAAAGTACAGAACAGTTGTTTCTGACTGAGGTGTCAAAGGGTGGCAGTTGGTATATCAGTGGATGACATGAAAGGACCCACATTATCAGAAAGGTTCAGGTGCCGGCCATTCATTAAGTTATAAGGAATCAACATTGTTAATTTATTCAGCTTTCTATATTCTGAACAGACTGAGGCAAACAGCCACCGGCTACATCCTGGCAAGACTAGGGGGAAAAAACAGAGTTGCAGCCTCAATGTCTGCTGAGCGATGGTACAATATGAAGAGGCCACACGTCTGAACTCCCCACTGGGCCCGGGCACAGACCTGCTGGGCAACGAGACACCTGAGCCCTAAGGCACACAGGGTACGATGCCGGAGAGATGCTGAGGCCCAAAGACGTAAGACAGACGAGCAAAAAGCTCTGGGGATGGCTGAACTCTCCCTGGCCTGATCCTTCAACCGGAAGAAGCACTCCTCCTCCGCGCTTCCCTGTGCTACGGGGAGTCAGCAGAGCCTCACAAACCCCTTTCCCCGTCTCCACATTTCTTTTCATGACTAAGTCGGTTCTCCCTCCTTCTCCAAAAACCCAGAGAGAGCCAGCAGTTGCCAAAGCTTAACAGAGACTCACTTCTGGTGAATCTAGGACCAGCTAGGCTCCTGAAATAAGAGTTCTTTTCAGAATTACAAAATCAGTTCAGAATCAAAACAGTAACGACAACATTTAAGTTTTAAAGAAAACTTCAGGATAATTCGTTGATGCAGTATAGACTGAAATATGAAACTAGAAGATTTTTTAAATTATAATTATGATTTACAAATGTGTCTTTTTCTAAAAAGTTGTAACTTTAAAACATACAGAAGCTTCTCAGTTTAAGTGCACTAGTACAGGTATGTCAAGTTTCCAAATCCAGTAACATTATGATGAGGAATTTACTGGTAAAAGTGACATCTAATGGTGAACCATAATAATACAACTTGTCAGATTATACAAATACCCACTGTGCTAAACACAATGAAGTATTTTTAAATGTATAAACTCTAGTCCTTGACAGAAAATAACATAAAACTAGCAGAGGAAATTTGACATATACATGGCACTACTAATTATAATATCATATACGACACAAATGGTCCAAAATATATGCGGTGAGAATCCAGAGAGACATTACTTCTAGATTAAGTAACACTACAAAATGGTAAATGTGGGAAAATATAAAATTTCTTAAGTCTTGAAAAGATAACTGATTGTTTAAACAAACATAAAAATAACTGTTAGGTATCATCAGATTTAAACATATGTAGAGGAACAATATGGATGACAAGAATAATACACCTGAGGGGAGAGATAGTAAGCAGTTATGTCATTGTAAATTCTCACATTTTATGTTAAGTGGTACTTATTATATTAATTCAAGGGGAAGTATGTTAAATCATGGATGCATATTACAATCCCTGGATGCATATTACAATCCCTGAGTCAAACAATGGAATACAAACAGGTACAGTTGACACGTAACTCAACTTATAAGATGTTTTCAAAATACACACAGGTAAAGTTAAAAATACTTTATTCAGAAATATAGAAAATATATAATAACAAAGTTAACAGTTACAAACACTAAAATAAATAGCAAATATAACTATTATATAACAGGAGAATACAGTAGAGACTGGTAGCAGAAATTCTAAAAGTGATGTCACTTAATTCCTAGAAATGATTAAATTCAAGATTAAAGAATTAACCAGCGCTACATTTCAGGAAAACAGATGTGAAGTTAAAACCAAGATTTCTGAGATCTAGCTATCCAAGTCACACAGACTTAGAACAGAAGAGAGAGCCCAGAAACAGACCTACCAGCTGTTAAGTGTCAGAGTCAGCTCATTTCTGACAAGGCAGCAAACGCAATGCAATGAAGCCGTCTGTTCACCAAGCGTTGCTGTACAACTGGACATCCACACATACAAAAATGAGCCTAAACACAAACCTAAGCCTTTAACCAAAATTAACTCTCTATTCTGTTCCACTAATCTATGCAACTGACTGTTACTTCACCAATACCACACTGTTTTAAGTATTATATCTTTATAATAAATCTTGAAGTTGGGTAGTATCAGGCCCTGATTTTGTTCCTCTCTTTCAATACTGAGTTGGCTGTTCTGAATCTCTGAAATGCTGGAGAGTGTGTAAAGACAAAGGAACACTCCTACACTGTTGGTGGGAATGTAAATTGATGAAGCCACTATGGAAAACAGTAGGGAGGTTCCTCAGAAAACTAAAAATACAATTACCATCAGCAATTGCACTCTTGGGCATTTATTTGGAGAAAACTCTAATTCAAAAAGATACACGCACCCCTATGTTCATAGAGTAGCACTATTTTACAGTAGCCAAGACACGAAAGCAACCTAAGTGTCCACCAACAGATGAATGGATAAAGAAGATATGGTCCATATAATAATGGAAATTACTCAGCCATAAAAAAGGCATGAAATAATGCCATTTGCTGGAACGTGGATGGACCTAGAGAAGATCATACTAAATGAAATCAGACAAAGACAAATACATGATATCACTTACATGTGGAATCTAAAATATAACACAAAGGAACTTATTTACCAAACAGAAACAGACACATAGAGATCAAAATTATGGTTGCCAAGGTGGAGAGGAATGAGGGAGGCGTGGATGGGAGTTCGGAATTAGCAGATGCAAACAATTATATACAGAATAGATAAACAACAAGGTCCTACTGTATAGCACAGGGAACTATATCCAATATCAGGTAATAAAATATAATGGAGAAAAAAAAGAAAAACAGAACTCCCATTATGATCCAGTAATTACACTTTTAGGTATTTATCTGAAGAAAATGAAAACTCTACCTCAAAGAGATAGCTGTGCCACCATATTCACTGCAACTGAGTCACGATAGGGACTTCCCTGGTGGTCCGGTGGCAAAGATCCCTTGCTATGGTCAGGGGACTAGGTCCCACACGGTGCAGCTGGGAGTCTGCATGCCACAGCTAAAGGATCCCAGGTGCCAAAACAAAGATCGAAGATTCTGCACACTGCAACTAAGACCTGGTGCAGCCAAATATTTTTTTAAAAAACCAAACCTATATATTTAGAGAACAGACTAATGGTTGCCAAAGGCAGGGAAGGTGGGGAAAAAATGGGTAAATGTAGTCAAAACGTAAAAATTTCCAGTTAAAGGTCACAGTGAGAAAGACTTGGTATATTTTAAGGGGAGAAAAGACAGTGGCTGGAATGTCATAAAGAGAGGTGCTGTGTGAAAAGAGGCAAGAGAGGCAGAATCTAAGATCAAACCACGCAGGATCCGAAGTCCAGAATAAGTCCAGCGTGGATTTCCATGTAATTTCAACGGCAGTAACTTTTTAAACTTAGGCAAGTAGGAGTGATTTGCTTTAAGAAGGATACCCTTAGATCATGGATGTTAGGATGCTGAGTAAAAGACCTTTCTGACCCTCCCCCCAAAAGCGGACAAACAAAAACAAACATCTTTGATGAACATATACTCTGCAAAAAGTGAAGACACACAATGAATACAGGAATTGTATGTTTCTGGCCAAACAAAGGAAGGTCAAATTTACATAGGGAAGTACAGTCAAAGCTAAGGTCCTTCCAGTAGTCTATAGAAGTGAGAGTTGGACCATAAACAAGGCTGAGCGCTGAAGAATTGATGCTTTCAAATTGTGGTGCTGCAGAAGACTCTTGAGAGTCCCTTGGACTGCAACGAGAGGAAACCAGTCTATCCTAATGAAAATCAACCCTATATACTCACTGGAAGGACTAATGCTGAAGCTAAAGTTCTAATTTAATTCTGGCCACCTAATGCGAAGAGCTTACTCACTGCAAAAGACCCTGATGCTGGGAAAGATTGAAGGCAAAAGGAGAAGGGTGTGGCAGAGGATGAGATGGTTGGATAGCATCACCAACTCAATGGACATGAACTTGGGCAAATTCCGGGAGATAGTGAGGGACAGGGAGGGCTGGTATGCTGCAGTCCACGGGGTTGCAAAGAGTCAGGCACAACTTAGCAACTGAACAACAGTGACGAAAGCAAGCCGCTTGCCTAGAACTCCAGAAAAATTTGGGAATAGAAGGCAGCAGGTATAGGGATAATTACAGATGCTGAATAAAAGATGTTACTTAATAATGAGTAAGAAGCAAACAGACTTGTAATAGTATACTCATCTAACATTTTCCACTCTATTCTTCAAGTCCAATTTTATAGGAATATTCTATTTAAAATGGGATTCTAACACCATAATTCCTCACTGTATCTGGTCATCTAAAACCGAGAAAATTATGTTTATTTAAGAAAATCTGACTTGAAATACTTTAAAATAATTAGAAAAACCTGAGAGGACTGATGTCAATGGGAAATGAACTGCAGACGAAGCTATACCAACCAGCTGGAAGAACAAATGACCAGTTCAGAACTTGCTGAAGACAACACCAACAGTCAGCACCAAGCCAAAGGAGGCTTCTCCAGGTCACTCCTCCTCCTCTAAAAGCCCTGACTTCTGCAGACTGATGGAGTCTACACTAGAGAGGAAAGAGGAAAAACCCGTGGAAATTATCAGACACTCCACAGGTCCTCAGGAAGCCCTCTGGTAGACGTGCGAAAACACGAGAAGGCAGGTGTCGGTCACCGGTGACTGGAGTGGCAGTGAATCTCACTGCTCACAGGCTTCTTCCCTTGGATTTCTCTGGGCCTCGGTTCAGACAATGAAGCTGCTCCTGCTCTGCTCCTACCCTGTAAGTGGAAACGACACTTCCAATCCGGAGGAACATCAAGGACCACCTGACATGCAGACAAAAGCCAAGAATATTCAGGCTGCTAAGACAGCAGTGCCAGGAAAACCTCCTCAGGTGGTCTAAGTCTCACTTGCAGGCACAACTTCACCATGGCTGGCATAATGACTGCCCAGGGAAAGACATCTAGGTGCTTCTGATGCCTGTCAAGGTCACAAGCTTACTCCACAACCTGCAGAACACTAGGCTGCTGCTCAAACTACAGGAAATCTCAGAGACACTGAATTGGGGGGCAGCCTGGACATCAATGTCCCAGACACAATGCAGGACCATGAGGCAACACTAACCAACCCCACCTTTGCTATCCGGCCCCTCTGATCATCAGCAAAGCGACAATGCCAGAGTATTTGTGAGGAACCTGAAAAGACTACTAGTTTTCTTCTGGAACACATTTATTTTTCAGGTCATTTAGATTATCCTCTCTAGGAAACTTCAAGATTAAGATTCCTGAAAAATAATTTCTAAGACAGGCAGCTAAACATCACAGGGTACATCATTATCTATAAGCCATTACAAAAGAACTTTCTAGAAGAAGGCATATAGACTTGGACTACTTAAAAAATGTGGAACTTAAAAAGTTAAACAAACAAACAAAAAAACCCAATTGGAACTTTAAAATAGAGCCCAGAACCATCCCGAGAGATTCTGGCTTAATGTTCTTGTTAAGAAAAAAAAAAATTCAGGTGCTCAGTCATGCTTGAGAACCAGTGTACTATCAGGAGCTTCCCACGTGTTGCCCTAAATCCCAAAGAATTTATTTAAAAGATGCAAACACTACAGCAACTAAGGTTTACAACAGTGTTTTTCATTAGGATTTATTTAAAATATGGAAATGAATCAAGACAAAGTCTAACTTTGTATTGGTAGCTGTTCAGCTTTTAATTCACTTGGAAATAACTGAGACTACAACTTTTTATTTCAATAATCATAAAATAAAATTTAACTTTCAAGTTACTCAAATGGAAGTTTCTGAACTAAAACAATCTAACACAAATACTGATTATAATCGGGAGCCTACTTAAATGTGCAGAATAAGAATGTATCTACTTCAAACTAAAAAACATAAGGTATTTTGACATTACACTAAGTGCAATATTTTTAAATTTTATTTATTGATTTTTAATTGAAGGATAATTGCTTTACAGTATTGTGTTGGTCTCTGCCAAATATCAATATGAATCATCCACAGGTACACATATGTCCCCTCCCTCTTGAATCTTCCTCACAATCCTACCCTTCTAGGTTGTTACAGAGAGCCCTGTCCTGAGTTCCCTGAATCAGTACAGGGAAGCCTGGCATGCTGCAGTCCATGGGGTCGCAGAGTCCAACACAGCTGAGCGACTGAACTGAACTGGATCATATCGCAAACTCCCACTGGCTATCTATTTACATACTAATACACGTTTCCATGTTACTCTCTCCCTACATCTCACCCTCTCCTTCCTCCTCACCCCACACTATGTCCATAAGTCTGTTCTTTACATCTGTGAGAGAACCCACACACCACAACTAGGGAGTACCCCTCTCCACAACTAGAGAAAAGCTCACACGCAGCAACAAAGGCCCAGTGCAGCCTAAAATAAATAGTTAATTAATTTCTACAAAGATAACATTGCTAATGGTAAATAAAATGCCCCAAGAAACTTTTACACCTATCAATAGCAAGCCCAAATAAATCAATCTCACTTGTTCCTACAAGTACTGGCCAACTGAAGTAGATATATTCCATATTAATTCGAGAAGGGCTTCATGTCAAAACTCAATTGAAAATTAAGAACTTTATCTCTCTAACAGCATTTCTCAGATGCAGTTTTGAAACAGAAAAGCAATCAACGAGCAGATAAATCAAGAATCTACCAAAAAACAAAACCAAAAAACTAGTGTTCATAATAACTTTCAAGCTGAGATAGTTTAGCCTTCATTTAGAGTATTTCTCTTAAAAAAAACTTCTTATAGCTATTAAATATAAGAAAATCTTGTGTAATATCCCCACTGATGAGCATCAGCACGATCTGAACCTAGGCATGCTACCAATCAGTTGATCAGTTCTCTCCTCACCACGTTTCATATTATTTTATTTTTTGACAACAAACCCCTTCTAAATCCTGAAGCCTCCGTACTTGGAGTAACTTTCAAGAAATGATCTATTTTAAAGGAAACAATAAACAAAAAGAAGAGACAACCTGTAGACTGAGAGAGACATCTGCAAATGACCTGACCGACAAGGGATTAGTCTGCAAAATTTACAAACAGCTCATGAGGCTTCCCTGGTTGCTCAAACAGTAAAGAATCTGCCTGCAATGCAGATCTGGGTTAGATCCCTGGGTTGGGAAGATCCCTTGGAGAAGAGAATGGCAATCCACTCCAGTATGCCTGCCTGGAGAACTCCATAGACAGAGGAGCCTTGTGGGCTACACAGTCCATGGGGTCACCAAGAGTCAGACTGAGCAACTAACACAAACACATATGAGACTTAACACCACCAAAACAAATAACCCAATCAAAAAATGAGCAGAAAACCTAAGCAGACATTTCCCCAAAGAAGACATACAGATGGCCAAAAGGCATATGAAAAGATGTTCAACAGTGCTGGTTATTGGGGAAATGCAAATCAAAACTACACTGAGATATTGCTTCACAGCTGTCAAAATGGATATCATCAAAAAATCCACAAACAATAAATGCTGGAAAGGATGTGGAAAGAAGGGAATCCTCCTACACTGTTGGTGGGAATGTAAACTGGTATAGCGACTATGGAGAACAGTATGAAGGTTTTTTAAAAATTAAATACAGAGCTACCATATGACCCTGCAATCCCACTCCTGGTCATATATCTGGAGAAAAACATAAGTTCAAAAGGATACATGTATCTCAATGTTCACTGCAGCACTGTTTATGACAGCCAAGACATGGAAGCAACCTAAAAGTTCATAGACAAAGGACTGGATAGAAGAAATGTGGTACATATATACAATGGAAAGGTACTCGGCCATTAAAATGAATGAAACAATGCTATTTGCATCAACATGGATGGACCTAGAGCTTGTCATACTGAGTGGAGTCAGACAGACAAGGAGAAATACCATATGACATATTTATATGCAGAATCTAAAAAGAAATTATACAAATAACTTATTTATAAAACAGATCCACAGACTTAGAGAAGAAACATGGCTGCCAGTGGGGAAGGATAGGAGGAAGAGATAGGGAGTTTGGGATCGACATGTACACACTGCTATATTTAAAAGGAATAACCAACAAGGTCCTACTGTATAGAACAGCAAACTGTCCAGTGTGGCAGCCTGGATGGGAGGGGAGCCTGGGAGAGAATGGACACCTGTATATATATGGCTGAGTCCCTTTACTGTCCACCTGAACTATCACAACAGTGATAGCTGGCTATATTCCAATATAAAATAAAGAGTTAAAAATAAGAAATTAGCCATTTCAAGCCAAAGTGAACTTATCGAGCAACGGGAACAGTAGAAGATTCCTTGAGACAATGCCTGCCCCATGTAACACAAGACAAAACCGTTAGCAAGAAAGTTAGTCCCCGGTGACTCAGATGGTAAAGAATCCACCTGCAATGCAGGAGACCTGGGTTCAATCCCTGGGTTGGGATGATCCTCTGGTGAAGGGAATGGCTACCCACTCCAGTATTCTCGCCTGGAGAATTTCCACTGACAGAGGAGCCTGGTGAGCTACAGTCTATGGGGTCGCAAAGAATCGGACCCGACTGAGCGACCAAGCACAGCACTGCACAACGAGCTCTCAATACACTTCTAAATATTTGTATGTATCTTTCTTTTGTTTACATGATAAATGGATAGGAAAGATGTCGTCTTTCTTTAAATTTTAAGTTTACTTAGCATACAAGGAGGTCAAATTACAAAAAGATATTAAAGTTTTAAGTGGGTCTACCTTTCATTTAAATGCTTAGATAATAACACAAGAATAAAAAAATTACTACCCATAATAAAGTTGCCTTTAAAAATCATCAAGTAGCTAATGAAAGTCACAAAGTTAAAATTAGAATGAATCTGAAATCAGTGTTAAGACCTCAAAAGTAATTTCAGCTCAAATACAACATACCTTAACTCACATATATGGTTCTATAGCACCTGTACTTAATTTCTTGTTATACCTTATTTCACTTGCTTCAGTAAATTGTTACCAAGTGTCTAGTATAAAGCAGTCTCAATAAATAACAATCCGAATGAATGAACTGAAGATATTAAAACATATTCTACTTATTATAAGTAATGTCAATATATTTTAATGTGCTCTTACAAAACAACTAACTTTATAAAAGCAGTTATTTAAAATTCGTTTACTAGACTTAAATGTTATTCAGTTTACAAAAAAGCAAATACTGTGTATAAGTTCTTAGCAAAACACATTTTTCCAACTACTATATAAGAACACAGGGTAATCTGCTCAACATATTCCTCTCATCTCTAAAGAACAGATGAGTCCATATGATCCCTTAAAGATCCTATTATGACAGTATTCCATTGTCATTTCTATTCATCTCTGTTCTTTAATTTCACATAAAGTTAGGCAAATATTAGCCATTTATGTATTGACTGAATAGAAAGCATGCTGCCAAAATACAATGAAAGATTAGCTAAATGTCTAAATATTTACTAGTTGTACATAAATTAGATTTGTAATATTGAGTTGAGTATCTAAGCCTAACAATTTGCTAAATTTGCCTACTAGATACATACTGCTCTCTATAAATATTTTCTTAATTTCCAAATAAATATTTTATTTAATTTTTCATACTATTTATTTGCATTTGTAAGTAATTTTAATATAAAATATTGTATAGTATTTTCACAATACAGACTACAGGGATACCTTGTTTTACTGCACTTTACCTTGTAGCCCCTCACAGATACTGTTTTTACAAATTAAAAGTTCCTGGCAATCCTGCATTGAAGAAGTCTATTGGCACCATTTTTCCAACAGCATTCATTCTCTCTGTTTCTCTGTCACAGTTCAGTAATTAGTGCAACATTTTAAGCTTTTTCATTAATTATTGCAATGTTTTAAGCTTTTTCATTATTACTATATTTGTTAGTGTGATCTGTGATCAGTGATCTTTGATGCTAAAAGTCGCTAAAGGCTCAGATAATGGGTAGCATTTTTTAACAATAAAGTATTTTTAAATTAAGGTATGTTCATTTTTTAGATATAGTGCTATTGTACACGTAACAGACTACAGTATAGTCTCAATATAACTTTTAAATATATATATTGGGAAACCAAAAAACTCACAACTCATTTTATTGTATCTGCTTTACTGTGGTGGTCTAGACAAAACCCACAGTATCTCTGAGGTATGCCTATAAATAGCTTTTCAAGAATTTTCTAACTGGAAACAGTAATAGCAGGCACATACATGCACATAAAAAAATCTTAAGGGAGTACATATGTTTAAGACATTACATGTGAGTTATTACATCATACTGCTGGGTATCTAGATTTGAATTTTATCTCCCTTTCATTACGTTCATTTCTATCATTTCAACTCTAATCATAGAGATTCTCAAACTTTTATGTTACAGGGATTATATTCTCTCATTCACTACTACTTCATTCACTTATGAGAGAATATGTATGTGTTGAGGGGTTTGGAGGTGCTACAAGGAGGTCAGACCTTTCGCAATTAAAAGGAAGACTGCCATACTTTTAAGATGATCATATGTATGATTTTTAAAAGTGGAATAGTATACATAAAGAACTTTGTGAAATGGTTGAGACTTAGTAAACATACAATATATGATACCTATTTTTATCATGGTACTCAGTTATGTAACAAACCTGTGGATACCCAAACATTTCAAAACTCAAGACCAAAGGAGGACAGACCACACTGTACCAAAGCAGATTTAAACTTTTTGAACTTCTGACAATGCCACTGAAAGAAAGTAACTGAACGTCATCAGGTAAGAAATAGTGCTAGCAATTAAGCTCTTTCAGATGGGGAAACTGAGACCAGGCAAAGCACATTTAAATAATTTGTCCAAGGTCACTTTGCTAGTAAAGGCCAGAGGTGATTCAGACCCAAGCCACCGGCCTCAAACTCTGCTGGTATACTACCTCTAATCAATTACCAAAAAATCTAATCAACCTGTAAAAAAAATTCACTATTGAGTTCAAGTTAAGGTTTTGAAACAGTGAAACTGTTTTTTCAAGCCTGACTCTTCTCCTTAACATTTTCCCCTTTCCAGACACAGCCTCTTTGCTTTTCAACTGAAGGGTGGTTGGAGAAGGGCATGGCAACCCACTACAGTGTTCTTGCCTAGAGAATCCTCATGGACAGAGAAGCCTGGAGGGCTACAGTCCATGGCGTCCCAAAGAGTCAGACACAACTGAAGCGATTTATCACAGAGGTAGGTGAACAAAATCTTCCACCAGAGGTTTAGGGCTTTAGGCAACAGTCAGACAGCATTCCATACTTTATTATGAATGCTAAAATTCTTAATTACATTCAATTAGTATCTCATTTTAGGTATGCCAAAGGGTATGAACGTCTCTCTTACACACTATGTGAACAACCCTTAAAGGAAAAGAGGGTACAGTTACAAAAGGGTGAAAGTGTGCACACACACAGGGCAATTCATGGAAACATGCAACAAGACATGCAAAGTATCAACACAGTGATATCCTAGGAATACTGCCTATGAAATAAGCAGATAATTTTAACATTTTAATTGATTTGTCTTTGTAAAGTTGGGAATATTTACATGTATGTTTATTTAAGCACATGGCAACAGGTAACTGAAAAAATAAATTGCCCAATTACAAAATGTAAAAGGGAAATTGTTTTCATATAAACAACATATAAGTGGGAAAAGTACCACAAAAAACAGAGATCCTCTGTTAATCATGCATTGAGCTAAGCAAGAAAAATATTTTATTGAGTCTGTCATAATCATATTTTCTGACCTCTAACTTTCTAACTTGGCCGTCTATAAAGGACAGTCCCTCAAAATAGTGACTGTAACCAATGCTAAAGACAAGGAAAATGGCATGCTAGAACAAAATTCACATTTTATTTCCTGCCTGTACAAATGAGAATTCAGAAAAGTCACACAGGTAACTCTGCTTACCAGAAAGCACTCAAACTTTTAAAGTGTAGCTAAAACGATTTCCCTGATAGCTTCGAACCATTAATGAGAATCAATGACCCCCAAACCTGAAAAGTTTATGCAGCCCACAGTCACTAAGCTACAACTCCTACATTTCTGTCTAAAAGAAAACAAAGGTTTTCCTTTCTGCCTTTGAATAGACAAACAATTATTTCTAACCAGTCTCTTGCTTCCACAGCACTCTGCTTACTGTAGGAAGCAGCACACCTGGGTGAGCAGACCAAAGGACCCAGGACCTAAATCTCAGAGGGCCCTGCCTGGGCCTCTCAATGTCTGACCCAAGCATCTCTTCCGTCCCTCAACGGGGTGCCGGCTCTGAGTTCAACAGGACCCTGTACTGGGCCCACAGCCCACAGGAGCACACGAAGCACCATGAACACACAGTGTGTGACCGCGGGTATCACATGCCCATACCAGGTATGCACACACCTGGTGTGTCACCCGGCACGGTAACTCCACCAGGTAGCAAGTCCCTACCACATGTGACACCGAGCACCAAACACTCACCAGGTATCGTGCAGGCTTCCACGTATGTAACAGCAGGCGCACACCACGGACACACCGGGCAGCCAGCCCACACGATCTGTAACACCGAGCACCATGGACACTGGCTCTCACGCCCCCACCGTACAAACACCGGGCACCGCTGGGCCAGAAACGCATGAGGATACGGTCCACGCGGAAGCTGGGGCCCCGGGCCAGCCCGCTGGGCCGCAGCCTAGCAGCTCCCCTTCTGAAGCCGAGCAGGACCGGCGGCGGACACGCAGGCGGTGCAGCGCCCGGGAGGTCTGCGGAGGAAGCGGAGGCCTCGCTGCCGCCTGGTTCCCGGACCTGGGGGGCCGAGCCTCGCCTGGGCCCTTGCGGACCGACCAACCTGCCCAGCCGCCGCGGACGCCCCCAGCCCACCCTACCCACCCCAGACACTCACAGGGCCGTGTCCGGGCGGACCCCGACCCGGACCGTGGCCCAGGGGCCTGGCCCCGCAAGGAGGACCGGCCTGGCGGGCGGCGCTCACGCGACTCCCCGGCTTCGCGGCCCGCGCAGGCCCCGCGCGTCCCTGCTCCTGCGGGGCCTCCCCCGCCGGCGGGCCCGCCTCCCCCGCCGGCCAAGGGCGGCCCAGCAGGCCCGGCCCTGCGCGAACAAAGCTCCGCGGGCCGGAGGCGAGCGGCGGTCACGCCCGCGGCCCGAAAGGCTGCGGCCAGGCCGGGCCTCACAAAGCCCCCGCCTTGGACACCCGCCCGCGCCCCGCCCGCGCCCGCACCCCCGCCGAGGCCGAGCGTCCCCACCATTATGCTCCGGTGCTCGCCGCCGCCGCGCCAGGCCCTGCCCCTCCGCGCCGGCCCGCCGTCCGCGCCGCCTCCTCCGGGCCGGGCCGGCGGGGCGCGGGGCGGGGGGGCTGCGGTCTCCGGGCCCGGCTCCCCGCCCCGGCCTCCCCTCCTCCCCGCCCCGGCCCGGCCTCCTCCCCCCGCCGCCCGCCTGGACCCCGCGCCTCAGGGGCGCCATGTTTACAAGCTTCCACCACAGAAACTCGCGAGCACCCGGCAAGGCGGGCGCGGAGGTCCCGCCGCCGCACTTACGAGGTCTCCTCGCCGAGCGGCGGGCCGGGCCCGGGCGCAGAGTTGCGGCGCCGCCGCCGGGAAAGTTCGCGTCCTGCGGGGCCGCGGAGCCGCTCACACGGCGGGCTGAGCGGGGCGGCCGCCCGCCGGCCTCCCACCGCCCGCCGCCGCCCTCGGGCTTTATTGTGTGGCCGCCGCCGGCCGCGGGCTGGGGCTCCGCGCGGGCTCCCTCCCGGCGGGCTGCCCACACGCCCACACCCACCTTCCCGCCGTCCTGTGCTCCGCGCCTCTCCCTAATCCGAGCATATTCCTACGGACCCACACAGGCACCCGAGTCCACACGCACGTGAAAGCTACGTACGTGCGGGCGCGCGGAGCCGGGCGCGGGGCGCACAAAGATCCGGCGCCCGGAGCATCGCCCGCGCGGGCCGCGGCCGCGGGCGCTGCAGGCGCCGGCTCTGGGCGGCCCGGAGGGCACAGGGTTGGAAAAGCAGCGAGGCCTGAATCGGCGAGATCGGCAAAAGGATGTTAATACCCTTTGGATTCTGTTAACGAAACGTATTGCAGGAAAATGCTGAATTCTTCATTCCGTGTGTACACAAACAGGTCTTAAGAAAGGACGGGAGCAAGCATTATCGTTTCTGCAAAAACACTACCAGTTTTTGTAAGGAGAAGGAGGTTATCTTTCTTAGTTTGTAATTCTAGATCCAACCTGAGGAGATCCCAATATGTGGGTTAAGAAAGTCTCAGTCATAAGGACACTTATAGATTTCACAGTATTTTCTCTAATGATCTTTGTCCATAAGAGTTTGGAAGGAAGACCTACCAACCAAAACTTCCTACTCTGATTCTCTTTGGACATGCATGCATACCCGAAAATTGCTGGAAAACTCTTGTCCGAGAAATGCTGGAGTCTAATCCAGTTCATCAATCTTTCATAGCTGGTCTCTAGGGCTAAGTTAGAATTTCGAAAGGGAGTTCTAAGAAACATGGCCTTTCATAGGCCCTGGTTCTGATACATTCCAGAGAGTTTTTCGTTATCTCAAGGGACATTATAAAATAATTTTAACTGATTTTAATTGTACGGATAAATATATGCCAATAAAATCGAGCAGAGGGGTTAAAGATGTCAGAAAAAAATCAAGCCATGCCTTTGAATGTGGGACCAGGAATTCTAAAGGTGAATAGCTTTAAGTAAATCATCTTTCTTTAAAAGTCATTATAAAATAGAGGACTGCATGTTCACACATATTTCACAGAGGCCACTCAAGTAAGACATCACATATGTGTAAAAGGAAACATACTTTAGGAGAGAGATCACTAACCCTAACTGCACATTTTTCTCCCGTTAAATTTTTAGCCATCACTTTTATTTTTGTACCTAGATATTATCTCTTATTCTTCTGTGGTTTTGCCTAGAATTTAACCCTTGGCCCTATTTTCCCTTCAGAACAGTTTTATTTACTTTATTTTCCTCCCAGCTGAATAAATAATCGGCAGGGAAGATGGTTGCAGACAACTGGTTTGGGATTGGGAGCTGGGGAGAGGCCCAGAAGACTCAAAAGATTATTTCCATGCAACTTAGGTTATACCATGAATTTATGTGCAAAGAGAGGGCAAGGAACAGAGGTATCAAGGAGAGGAGAGAAAGGGAGAGTAGTGGGCTGTGAGGAATCGTTTACACCAACTTGCCAA
This sequence comes from Capricornis sumatraensis, assembly GCF_032405125.1. Lineage (NCBI taxonomy): Eukaryota > Metazoa > Chordata > Mammalia > Artiodactyla > Bovidae > Capricornis > Capricornis sumatraensis. Next base: position 49,966,428 of record NC_091083.1, read on the forward strand.
CGTCTCAGAGATTTTGCTGTTGTTCAGTTGCTCAGTTGTGTCCAACTCTTTGTTACCCCATGGACTGGCAGCACACCATGCTTCCCTGTCCTTCACTGGCTCCCGGAGTGTGCGCAAATTCATGTGCATTGAGTCAGTGATGCCATCCAACCTCTGTCATCCCCTTCTCTCATCCCCTTCTCCTCCCTCCTTCAATCTTTCCCAGCATCAGGGTCTTTTCCAATGAGTCAGTTCTTTGCATCAGGTGGTCAAAGTATTGGAGCTTCAGCTTCAGCATCAGTCCTTCAGATGAATATTCAGGACTGATTTCCTGTAGGATTGACTGATTTGATCTCCTTCCAGTCCAAGGGACTTTCAAAAATCTTCTCCAATACCACAGTTCAAAAGCATCGAATCTTTGGCTTTCAGCCTTCTTTATGGTCCAAATTTCACATCTGTATATGACTACTGGAAAAACCATAACTTTGACCAGATGGACCTTTGTTGGCAAAGTAATGTCTCTGCTTTTTAATCCACTGTCTGGGTTTGTCATAGCTTTTCTTCCAGGGAGCAAGCGTCTTTTACTTTCATGGCTACAGTCACCATCCGCAGTGATTTTGGACTTAGCACTACCCAAAGAAGGACCCACACAACACTCCAAGTTCTTCCCCAACCCTGGCTGACACTTGACACTTAAGTAACATCTGGCTAGATCAACATATCACTTTTTCCAGATTCTGCTTTAAGAAATATCATGTAAATAGAGAGGGCATGGGTTACTCAACATATGGTGTGGAATTTTTGTTTCTTTAAAAAACGAAATCAAATCATATCCTTACCTTAAACACCATACTTTAAAATAATCCAAATGACTTGAATAATACAACTGTAGAAACTCAAAATGATTATTCTAAAGGTAGAAGAAAATATAGGTGAATGTTAGTAAGATTAATGTGGAGAGAAACGTATAAAGCTCTGCAGTTGATCTTAACCAAAAGGCCAGTAAGTGATATCCTAAGCTCTAAACCAATTATTTTTATCAGAAAAGAGTGATAAATTTGACTATATAAAATTTTGTTACTCTAATGTGTCAAAAACAAATATAGACCTATTTTAAAATATGCCCATTAGAGTTACAACTTTTATACTTTACAAGGAGTTTCTTCTAATAAATATCCTTCTCTCTGCTTTCCTCACATAATGAGGATGAATTCAGATTTTTTAGGGCCAGTTTAGAGAGGGTGGCTTCACAGTTACATAGAGTTTGGGTTTGCCTGATAAATTCCCATCTCAGAGTGTTTCTGGCTTGCTAGTATATAGCAATAATAAGTTCATGCATGTGATCCTGAAAGGCTTGCTTTTATTTCTCTAAAATTTCATTTCATATTTCTGTTTTGCTTCACAGGTTGAATTACATAAACACTGTGTGTAATGCATGAATACTGAATGCATGCTTTTGGAGGACATAATCTTAAGTGTAATATAGAGAATAAATATGGAAAATCTTCAGGAATGCAAATGAACAGTACATTATACAGAAATTAGTGGATAGAAATTATTATTCTGTGTTATCACAGTACTATAAACAATTGAAGTAAAATAAGTCCATTTGAATGAGACTTGGCGTTTTCATTTATGGAGACTCAGGAATATGTATATCACCCTATGTAACTTAAAATACATTACTTTGCCAACAAAGGTCCATCTAGTCAAAGCTATGGTTTTTCAAGGAGTCATGTATGGATGTGAGAGTTGGACTCTAAACAAAGTTGAACGCTGAAGAACTGATGCTTTTGAACTGTGGTGTTGGAAAAGACTCTTGAGAGTTCCTTGGACTGCAGGGAGACCCAACCAGTCCATCCTACAGGAAATCAGTCCTGAATATTCATTGGAAGGACTGATGCTGAAGCTGAAGCTGAAGCTCCAATACTCTGGTCACCTGATGCAAACAGCCGAGTTATTGGAAAAGACCCCAATGCTGGGAAGCACTGAAGGAAACAGGAGAAGTGGGCAGCAAATGATGGGATAGTTGGATGGCATCATTGACTCAATGGACATGAATCTGAGCAAACTCCAGGAGTTGGTAAAGGTCAGAGGAGCCTGGCATGCTGCAGTGCATGGGATTGCAAAGAGTTGGCCATAACTTAGCAACTGAACAACAACAAATATATATATATATATATATATATATATATGCAAGAATTAAAAATTAGGATAACCATCTTTAAATATAAAAAACTATGTCACATTAGTAAGATAAATGTCACATGTGTGCGTGCTCATTCACTTCAGTCATGTCCGACTCCTTGCAACCCCATGGACTGTTGCCCACCAGGCTCCTCTGTCTATGGATTTCTCCAGGCAAGAATACTGGAGTGGGTTGTCATATCCTTCTCCAGGGAAAAAAGATGCCATACACTCCACCAAAAAAGAAACAAAATGATGGATAATTTACAAAACAGGAAAAATAAATTATTAATAAATTGACAAATGTTCAAATTCACTAATAATAAAATGACAAAGTAACACAATGCTGCTTTTATTCTTCAATGATAATATTATCAAGGGTTAGCAAGATGGACATACTTTCCTACACTATTGATAGGAAATTGAATTGGTATGAATATTCTTGAAATACCAGAGCCTTAAGAATATTTATATTTAATATCTTTAAGCTCAGACATCCACATTTAGAAATCTATCCTAAATATATTTTCTGAAAGACAAGCGTGTATGCACAATTTATCCTTCCCAACTTAAAAAGCATTAAAGATTTTGTGTTGGATCTTGAATGAAGTCAAATCCTGTTCTTTGGCTCACAAAGGCCAGTTTTGTCTGACCTCTACCTATATCTCCTTTAACTTTAACCTCATTATACATTTCACCCCTGCCTCACTAATCTTTGTCCCATATCAGGACAGTATAAAGTTTGTTCCCTCCTTCTGGAATATCCTTCCCCCATCTCCCTGGGCATGATCCTCCTCATTCTTTAGGTGTCTATTCAATTGTCCCTTTTTCAAAAAAGACTTTCCTAAGTCCCCAGTCTAAAACCTCTATCTTTCTCCGTAACATAAGATTATTGTAATGATATATTTACCTTAGAGTTTATAGACTAATGAGATAATTTGTTCTCCATAGCATACCAAGGTACCCAATGAATATGGTTAAGTGGAAAAAATAGCACAGATATAATTGGTGGTCTCATTGCACTTGAGAAGGTACTGTCAAGATATTAGTGTTTTGCTCTTAAATAACACAATACCAGCAGATTTGTCACTCAAGAAAAGTAGACCTTAATGCAGTTTAATTAAAATTATATGTTAATTAGGTCATGTTATACTTTGGTTACTAACTCAGGGCTGTGGGATAAAGGATATTGTAAATGCAGGTCTCCCAAACCCTGAGAGGAGCCAAATAATTTTCTCTCTGGCCGTGTATGCGTGAGCGAGTGTGTGAGTGTGTGTGTCTGTGTGTGTGTGTGTGTGAAACAGAAGACGTATGTATACCTGGGATGATATTTTTGAAGCACATTAATATGCTTTTCTCCTTGGCATTTTCATGCACAAACTCCCCAGTTTGTCTGAGGCATTCATGTACCTTCGAGGGCATTAGGATTGGCACGGCAAGAATTTATATAGAAGGAAAGTCAATATCAGGTGGCTGACACCCCAAATAAGAAATATTAATCTGCAGCAAGATGAAAGGATTACAACCATGGCTTTGTTATAATGCAATTCTCCAAATCACTTTTTCTTCTTTTTTTAAACAGTTTTATTTCTTTTAAAACTTTTTACTTTGTATTGGAGTTTAGCTGATTAACAATGTTATGATAGTTTCAGGAAAGGAAATTCCCTGATGGTCCAGAGGTTAGGATTTGGCATTTTCACTGTTGAGGGCCTGGGTTCAATCCCTGGTCAGGGAACTGATATCCTGTAAGCTGTGAGGTGTGGCAAAAAAAAAAGAAAAAGAAGAAGAAGAAAGGAAAGAAAATCCTGTATACCATTTTTTTTTTTAATTTTTTTAGGTACAGATCTGGCATAGGAGACCTGAACTTCGCTACCCAGGGTGGGGGCTGGAATGAAATTGGGGGAGAGAGGAGGCAGGAAATTGGCAGTAAGGTTTATAACTGCTTAGGGTTAGGCACTTTTCCTAATATTTATAGCTCAAAAATATTTGGCACTAAAACTATTTGATAAATTAGTTAATGAGATTCATCATAATGTTTTTGTAATATCAATTTAAAAAGTCAAAATAAGATAAAAATCCAGCATTAAAAACTGTTAACTGGAAAATAATATAAAATCACATATCTATATATTTTTTAATTCTGTGAGATATTAAAAGGAAGTACTGTGGAAGAAAATGTTAATCATGAATATTTCTCTGGGTTACAAGATACCTTCTTTTTTAAAAAATCTTTTTTCATAATTAGGAAAAAAATTGCTAATAATAATAGCCTAAGAAACTGGTTGTTACTACAACACTGTATGTCCCTTACTTGAAATAATATATGCTTTTTAGAACACTATAAAATTAAGTTCTATAGCATCTTACTTTTCATTGATTTCTTTGGTTAGTGTGTAGAGAGATTTAGTGGCTGCAATCTATCCATAGCTCACATCTAAAAATTTATGTGAAAAGCCAAAAAATATAATTATTGGACAACTGAAGCTAATAAAAGTGAGTGTGAATATATGTGGGTAGTTATCAGAACAAGGTCTCCAGGCATTGGCTTTCTGCTTTGTAAAGGAGGGAGGTTATCTCACTGCCTTTTCCGGCTCCATCAGCAGCACAGTTCTGGGACCTCCTGTGCTAGTCTCACACCCACTCCCGGAGGTCCTGTTGTCGCTATTGTTCCAAAGACCCTGGTGAAAGTTTGCTTATCAGATATTCTTTCTCTTCACATGCCCTTGTTCTCTTTACCCCTGGCTTCCTTACTTTCACTTTCCCCTTTCCGTTATTATTATTATTTTTTTTGGAGGAGGAGATGGTAAATGATTCCTTGGCCTCTGAATGAATACCATCAGACCTGTTGGCTCCAGGTAGACACCTCTTTCCCTCTTCTTCATTTAAACATAGAAAATACCAGGAAATGCACATATACATTTTTGTAATCATCCTCCAACCTCTTGTCAGAGATACCTTTATACTGTCACTTTTTAGGGAGGACAAAATCTAGTCACAGTCTACAACATCATTTTAATAAGAATTTCTTGCATTGAGTTTACATTAAAATAACAGGCAGCTGCATTTACCCTTTATTACCCCTTATTACTAAGGTCTATACTCTCAGAGATGGTGGATGAGCACATCTGATCCCAAGGAATTGTGAACTGAAGTTCCTTTTCAATGCTACATTTTACATAAATTCTTTTCTCTCATTGCCACCTAACAAATGAGAACCTTTGAGAAATATTCTGTTTCTTTAAAACCCAGCACTGTGGTATATAGTATTTAAGATATTCTTTTTTATTCTCTTCCTTCAACTTCATGATAGTTGTTATTGGTTAGTTATTTCCCTTCCCACACAAATCCATATTTAAGAAGATGCCAGAGCTATTCAGCACAGTATTGGAAGTCCTCACCGCAGCAATTCGACAAGTAAAAGAATTAAAATGTATCCAAATTGAAAGGGAAGAGGTAAAACGGTCATTATATTCAGATGACATGATACTATATAGAAAATTCTAAAGAATCCACATAAAAACTACTAGAATTGCTAAACAAATTCAGCAAGGTAGTAGGAAACAAGATTCAGTTCAGTTCAGTTTCCCCTCTCAGTTATGTCCGACTCTTTGCGAGCCCATGAACTGCAGCACGCCAGGCCTCCTTGTACATCACCAACTCCCAGAGTTTACCCAAACCCATGTCCATTGAGTCGGTGATGCCATCCAGCCATCTCATCCTCTGTCATCCCGTTCTCCTCCTACCCTCAATCTTTCCCAGCATCAGGGTCTTTTCCAATGAGTCAGCTCTTCGCATCAGGTAGCCAAAGTTTTCGAGTTTCAGCTTCAACACCAGTCCTTCCAATGAACACCCAGGACTGATCTCCTTTAGGATGGACTGGTTGGATCTCCTTGCAGTCCAAGGGTCTCTCAAGAGCCAGACATCCTGGAATGTGAAGTCAAGTGGGCCTTAGGAAGGATCACAACCAACAAAGCTAGTGGAGGTGATGAAATTCCAGTTGAGCTATTTCAAATCCTGAATGATGATGCTGTGAAAGTGCTGCCCTCAATATGCCAGCAAATTTGGAAAACTCAGCAGTGGCCACAGGACTGGAAAAGGTCAGTTTTCATTCCAATCCCCCAAAAAGGCAATGCCAAAGAATGCTCATACTATCACACAATTGCACTCATCTCACAGGCTAGTAAAGTAATGCTCAAAATTCTCCAAGCCAGGCTTCAGCAATACGTGAAGCGTGAACTTCTAGATGTTCAAGCTGGTTTTAGAAAAGGCAGAGGAACCAGAGATCAAATTGCCAACATCCGCTGGATCATCAAAAAAGCAAGAGAGTTCCAGAAAAACATCTATTTCTGCTTTATTGACTATGCCAAAGCCTTTGACTGTGTGGATCACAATAAACTGTGGAAAATTCTGAAAGAGATGGGAATGCCAGACCACCTGACCTGCCTCTTGAGAAACCTGTATGCAGGTCAGGAAGCAACAGTTAGAACTGGACGTGGAACAACAGGCTGGTTCCAAATAGGAAAAGGAGTACGTCAAGGCTGTATACTGTCACCCTGCTTATTTAACTTATATGCAGGGTACATCATGAGAAACTCTGGGCTGGAAGAAGCACAAGCTGGAATCAAGATTGCTGGGAGAAATATCAATAACCTAAAGTCTACATGGAAACTAAAAGACCCAGAACTGCCCAAACAATCCTGAGGAAAAAGAGCAAAACTGGAGGCACAACCCTCCCTGTCTTTGGACACTACTGCAAAGCTACAGGAGTCAAAACAGTGTAGTACTCACACAAAAACAGACATACAGATGAGTGAAACAGAATAGAGAACCCAGAGATAAATCCACACACCCAAGGGTAATTAAACTTCAACAAAGGAGGCAAGAATATACATTGGAGAAAGGACAGTCTCTTCAGCAAGTGGTGCTGGAAAAGTTAGACAGCCATGCCATAACTAATCAATGAAGTTAGAACATTCTTTCATATCATACACAAAAAGAAACTCAAAACGAAGTGTTTAAAGACTTTATGAGACATGACACCATAAAGCTCCTAGTAGAGAACATAGGCAAGACATTATCTGACATAAATTGTATCAGTGTTTTCTCAAGTCAGTCTCTCAAAGCAAACGAAATAAAAGCAAAGTCTTCCTTCGTGGTCCAGGGGTTAAAAATCTGCCTTGCAATGCAGGGGATGCAAGTTTTATCCCTGGTCAGGAAACTAAGATCCCACATGCTGTGGGACAACTAGGCCTGTCTGTAGCAACAAAGACTCAATGCAGCCAAGTAAACATAAGAAAGGAAGAAAAGCAAAAATGAACAAATGGGGCCTAATCAAACTTAAAAGCTTTTGCACAGCAAAGGAAACTGTAAACAAAATGACAAGACAACCTACAGAATGGGAGAAAATATTCTCAAATGACGTGATGAACAAGGGTTTTATTTCCAAAATATACAAACGGCTAATACAACTCAATAATGAAAAAGCTAAACAACTCAATCAGAAAAAAAAAAAAAAAAACTGGGCAGAAAACATAAATAGACATTTCTCCAAAGAAGACATACAGATGGCCAATAGCACATGAAAAGATGCTCAACTTTGATAATTATAAAGAAATGCAAGTCAAAACTACAATGAAATATCACCTCACACCAGTCTGAATGGCCATCATTTCAGTTCAGTCACTCAGTCGTGTCCAACTCTTCGCGACCCCATGAATCACAGCACGCCAGGCCTCCCTGTCCATCACCAACTCCCGGAGTTCATTCAGATTCACGTCCATCAAGTTGGTGATGCCATCCAACCATCTCATCCTCTGTCGTCCCCTTCTCCTCCCGCCCCCAATCCCTCCCAGCATCAGGGTCTTTTCCAATGAGTCAGCATGAGGTGGCCAAAGTACTAGAGTTTCAGTTTCAGCATCAGTCCTTCCAGTGAACACCCAGGACTGATTTCCTTTAGAATGGACTGGTTGGATCTCCTTGCAGTCCAAGGGACCCTCAAGAGTCTTCTCCAACACCACAGTTCAAAAGCATCAATTCTTCGGCGCTCAGCTTTCTTCACAGTCCAACTCTCACATCCACACATGACCACAGGAAAAACCATAGCCTTGACTAGATGGACCTTTGTTGCAAAGTAATGTCTCTGCTTTTTAACATGCTATCTAGGTTGGTCATAACTTTCCTTCTAAGGAGTAAGCGTCTTTTAATTTCATGGCTGCAGTCACCATCTGCAGTGACTTTGGAGCCCCCCAAAATAAAGTCTGACACTATTTCCACTGTTTCCCCATCTATTTCCCATGAAGTGATGGGACCAGTTGCCATGATCTTAATGTTTTCTGAATGTTGAGCTTTAAGCCAACTTTTTCACTCTCCTCTTTCACTTTCATCAAGAGGCTTTTTAGTTCCTCTTCACTTTTTGCCATAATGGTGTTGTCATCTGCATATCTGAGGTGATTGATATTTCTCCCGGGAATCTTGATTCCAGCTTGTGCTTCTTCCAGCCCAGCATTTCTCATGATGTACTCTGCATATAAGTTAAATAAGCAGGGTGACAGTATACAGTCCTGAGGTACTCCTTTTCCTATTTGGAACCAGTCTGTTCCATGTTCAGTTCTAACTGTTGCTTCCTGACCTGCATATAAGTTTCTCAAGAGGCAGGTCAGGTGGTCTCGTATCCCCATAGTGAATGGTGAAGTCGCTCAGTCATGTCCAACTCTTAGTGACCCCATGGACTGCAGCCTTCCAGGCTCCTCCGTCCATGGGATTTTCCAGGCAACAGTACTGGAGTGGGGTGCCATTTCCTTCTCCCGTGGTTCTTCCCTACCCCGGGATCGAACCCGGGTCTCCTGCATTGTAGGCAGACCCTTTACCGTCTGAGCCACCAGGGAAGTCTTTTCCAGTCTATTGTGATCCACATAGTCAAAGGCTTTGGCATAGTCAATAAAGCAGAAATAGATGGTGTTCTGGAACTCTCTTGCTTTTTCTGTGACCCAGCGGATGTTGGCAGTTTGATCTCTGGTTCCTCTGCCTTTTCTAAAACCAGCTTGAACATTTGCAAATAACAAATGCTGGAGAGGGTGTGGAGAGAAAGGTATCCTCCTACGCTGTTGGTGGGGATCCACTCCACTGTATGGAGGTTCCTTTAAAAACTAAAATTAGAGTTACCATATGATCCAGCAACCCTGCTCCTAGGACATATATCATAAAAACTCTAATTCAAAAGAAACATGTGCCCCAAAGTTTGTAGCAGTACTATTTACAATAGCCAAGATATGGAAGCATATAAGTGTGATGTATAGATCACATCTCAGTCATAAAAAAGCATGAAATAATGCCTTTTGCAGTGACTTGGATGGACTTAGAGATTATCATATACAATGATTTGTCAGAAAAGAAGGACAAATATCACATAATATGACATATATGGATTCTCAAATATGATACAGATGATACGACTCAGAGATATAGAAAACAAACTTCTAGTTACCAAAGAGGAAAGTGGAGGCTAGGGGGAGGGATAAATTAGGAGTTTGTGGTTGGGAGATATAAGCTACTGAGTATAAAATAGATAAACAACAAGGTCCTACTGTATACTACAGGGAACAGTATTCACTATCTTGTGTTGGTAATAAAATATAATGTGAAATAATATGAAAAAGAATATAGGTGTATTTATGAACAACCGAATTGCTTTGTACACCAGAAACTAAGGCAACAGTGTAAATCAATTATTTGTTGTTGTTCAGTTGCAAAGTCTTGTCCGACTCCCTGCAGCCCCACAGACAGCAGCATGTCAGTCTTCCCTGTCCTCCACTATCTCCCAGAGTTTGCTGAAATTCATGTCCATTGAATTGGTGATGCTATCTAACCATCTCATCCTCTGCCACCCTCTTCTTTTGCCTTCAGTCTTTCCCAGCGTCAGGGTCTTTTCCAATGAGTTGGCTCTTCACATTAGATGGCCAAACTATCAGAGCTTCAGCTTTAGCATTCCAATGAATATTTAGGGTTGATTTCCTTCAGAATTGATTGGTTTGATCTCCTTGCTGTTCAATGGACTCTCAAGGGTCTTCCCTTGGGACCACAGTTCTTCAGCATCCAGCCTTCTTCATGGTCCAGCTCTCACATCCTTAAATGACTACTGGAAGAACCATAACTTTGATTACATGGACCTTTGTAGGCAAAGTAATGTCTCTGCTGTTTAATATGCTTCCTAGGTCTGTCATAGCTTTCCTTCTAAGGAGCAAGCATCTTTTAATTTCATGGCTGCAGTACTTTTGGAGCCCAAGAAAACAGAATCTGTCACTGCTTCCACTTTCTCCCTTTCTATTTGCCATGAAGTAAAGGGACCAGATGCCATGACCTTGGTTTTTTGATTGTTGAGTTTTAAGCCAGATTTTTCACTCTCATCTTTCACCATTTTCAAGAGGGTCTTAGTCCCTCTTCATTTTCTGCTGTTAGAGTGGTATCATCTGCATATCTAAGGTTGTTGATATTTCTCCTGGCAATCTTGAGTTCCAGCCTGTCATTCATCCAACCTGGCATTTCAGATGATGTACTTTGCATATAAGTTAAATAAACAGGGTGACAATATACAGCCATGTCTTATGCCTTTCCCAATGTTGAAACAGTCAGTTAGTTGTTCCATGTAGGGTTCAAACTATTGCTTCTCGACCTGTATACAGGTTTCTCAGGAGACAGGTAAGGTGATTTGGTATTCCTATCTCTGTAAGAATTTTTCACAGTTTGTTGTGATCTACACAGTCAAATGTTTTTGTGTAGTTAATGAAGCAAAAGTACATGGTTTTCTGGAATTCCCTTGCTTTCTCTTTGATCCAAAGAATGTTGGCAATTTATTCTCTGGTTCTTCTGCCTTTTCTAAATCCAGCTTGTACATCTGGAAGTTCTCAGTTCACATACTGCTGAAGCCTAGCTTGAAGGATTTTGAACATAAACTCACTAGCATGCAAAATTTAAAAATTAATTCATTTAAATTAATTTAAATCTGTATGCCAGTCAAGAAGCAACAGTTAGAACTGGACATGGAACAATGGATTTGTTCAAAATTAGGAAAGGTGTACGTCAAGGCTGTACATTGTCACCTTGTTCATTTAACTAGGCAGAGTACATCACGTGAAATGCCAGGCTGCATGAAGTACAAGCTGGAATCAAGATTGCCAGGAGAGATGTCGATAACTTCAGATATGCAGATGACGCCACCCTTATGGTGGAAAGTGAAGAGGAAATAAAGAGCCTCTTGATGAAAGTGAAAGAGGAGAGTGAAAAAGCTGGCTTAAAACTCAACATTCAGAAAACTAAGATTATGGCATCTGGTCCCATCATTTCACAGCAAATAGATGGGGAAACAATGGAAACAGTGAGAGACTAATTTTTTGGGCTCCAAAATCACTGCAGATGGTGACTGCAGCCATGAAATGAAAAGATGCTTACTCCTTGGAAGAAAAGTTATGACCAACCTAGACCGTGTATGTTCAATCCAGGGTGCAGGATGCTTGGGGCTGGTGCACTGGGATGACCTGGAGGGATGGTTTTGAGGGGGGAGGTGGGAGGGGGTTCGGGATTGGGAACACGTGTACACCCGTGGCGGATTCATGTTGATGTGTGGCAAAACCAATACAATATTGTAAAGTAAATAATAATAATAATAAAGAAAACAAAGAAAATGAAAAAAAAAAAAAAAAGCAGAGATCACTTTGCTGACAAAGGTCCATCTAGTCAAAGCTATGGTTTTTCCAGTAGTCATGTATGGATGTGAGAGTTGGACTATAAAGAAAGCTGATACTTTTGAACTGTGGCATTGGAGAAGACTCTTGAGAGTCCCTTGGACTGCAAGGAGATCAAACCACTCCATCTTGGAGTTAGTGATGGACAGGGAGGCCTGGTGTGCTGCGATTCATGGGGCTGCAAACAGTCGGACATGACTGAGTGACTGGACTGAACTGAACTGAAAGAAAATCAACTCTGAATATTCACTGGAAGGACTGATGCTGAGGCTGAAGCTCTAGTACTTTGGCAACCTGATGGAAAGAATTGAATCACTGGAAAAGACCCTGAGTATGGGAAAGATTGAAGGGAGGTGGAGAAGGGGACAATAGGGGATGAGATTGTTGGATGGCATCATTGACTCAATGGACATGAGTTTGAGCAAGCTCCGGGAGTTGGTAATGGACAGGGAAGCCTGGAGTGCTACAATCCATGAGGTTGCAGAGCGACTGTACTGAACTGAATTTAATTTCCTTCAGTTTTAAAATTAATTAACTAATAATAAAAGAAATGTCAGAGTAATTTTTATCATTGACTTTGGAATTGTTTCTTCTCCTGAAGGATCCTCTATTTTTTAATATTTAAAGAAGTTTTTTTCAGATTTGGGTAATTGACACAGATTTAAAAGTGGTATTATCTTTATGAATGTTTTGGATATGTAATGCCAGCAGAGCTGAGCGAAATTTTTAGAGCTTTAGGGGACAGGAACACTAAAGATTACAATTGTAAATAAGTAGCTCATGAGAAAATTGTCTTCTGTTAGTAGTGAAATATAAACTGTCCTATTGTGTTCTTACCTTCTCTGTAGTATTTGAAGAGAGAAACAGCTATCTTACTAATTGCCCAGTGAAAAATCCCTTAAAGAGCTGAAGAAGAATGTATGAGACATTTTAGATCTCCCAGGGGAAATGTGCAGCAGTTAAAAATCTAGATGAACAGTAAAAAGTAAAGTAAATAATTGCAGGGCTAAATTATACTTTCTTAAAATTATTACAGTCTAAAAATATTTCCCAAATCATTTGGTCATTGTCTTTATATCTCCAGTTTGATCTCTTTGGCTCATGTGTAGTATTTAGATGAAGTTAGAGACAAGCTGCAGAGAGCCCTATGTACTTCCTATTTTGTTCTTTTTATTTAACTGCAGACACAGAATTTCAAACACAGGAAGTTCTGCTTCCTCGACAGCTGCATGCAAAAACCAATGCATTTCTTCTGCTTCTGACCCGAGTCGGTCCAATAGGCTGCCTCTTGTGGTTGAGGCTTTATCTGCCTTTCTCACCATTCTAACAGTGGTGAAGGCCTGCATTAACTTTCACACACGTCATCCAGGAGTGAATTCTCCTTTCTTATTTGTACTCACTTCCCTTTTCTTATTGCCATTTTGAAAACTTCAGAATGCAGGCAAAGAAAGTCAAAGAGAAAGTGAAACTCAGCACAATGTTTTTAATTAGCAATTGTAGTTTTTAAAAGGAAAGTTGCTGAAAGAAACACTAAGTGTATCTACAGATTAGAACAAGACCAAAGGATAAGTATGGAGTTTCTTACATAGTTGCTAACGTTACTGTCTGTTGTTCAGTCAGTCGCTAAGTTGTGTTAGACTCTTTGTGACCCCATGGACTGCAACATGCCAGGCTTCCCTGTTCTTCACCGTCTCCTGGAATTTGCTCAAACTCATGTCCTTTGAGTCAGTGATGTCATCCAACCATCTCATCTTTTGTTGCCCTCTTTCCTTCTTGCCTTCCCTCATAGCTCAGTTGGTAAAGAATCCACCTGCAGTGCAGGAGACCCCGGTTCGATTCCTGGGTCGGGAAGATCCACTGGAGAAGGGATAGGCTACCCACTCCAGTATTCTTGGGTTTCCCTTGTGGCTCAGCTGGTAAAGAATCTGCCTGCAATGTGGGAGTCCTGGATTTGATCCCTGGGTTGGGAAGGTCCCATGGAGAAGGGAAAGGCTACCCACTCCAGGATTCTGGCCTGGAAAATTCCACGGACTGTATAGTCCATGGGGTAGACTTGACTGAGTGATTTTCACTTTCTCTTCTTGCCCTCAATCTTTCCCAGCATCAGGGCCTTTCCCAATGAGTAACCTCTTTGCATGGAGAAGGCAATGGCACCCCACTCCAGTACTCTTGCCTGGAAAATTCCATAGACAGAGGAGCCTGGAAGGCTGCAGTCCATAGGGTCGCTGAGGGTCAGACACGACTGAGCGACTTCACTTTCACTTTTCACTTTCATGCTTTGAAGAAGGAAATGGCAACCCACTCCAGTGTTCTTGCCTGGAGAATCCCAGGGACGGGGGAGCCTGGTGGGCTGCCGTCTCTGGGGTCACAATGAGTCAGACATGACTGAAGTGACTTAGCAGCAGTAGCAGCAGCAACCTCTTTGCATAAGGTGGCCAAAATACTGAAGCTTCAGCTATCAACATCAGTCCTTCAAGTGAATATTCAGGGTTGATTTCCTTTAGAATTGACTGATTTGATCTCCTTGCTGTCCAAGCAACTCTCAAGAGTTTTCTTGAGCACCACAATTCAAAAGCATCAATTCTTTGGTGCTCAGACTTCTTTATGGTGCAACTCTCACATCCTTACATGACTATTGGAAAAACAATAGCTTTGACTAGATGGACCTAGTTGGCAAAGGGATGTCTCTGCTTTTTAATACACTGTTGAGATTTGTCACAGCTTTTCTTCCAAGGAGCAAGCATCTTTTCATTTCATGGCTGCAGTCACAGTCCACAGTGGTTTTGGAGCCAAAGAAAATAAAATCTGTCACTGTTTCCACTTTTGCCCCATCTATGTTCAGTTCAGTTCAGATCAGTCACTCAGTCATGTCTGACTCTTTGCAACCCCATGGATTGCAGCACGCCAGGCCTCCCTGTACATCACCAACTCCCGGAGTTTACCCAAACCCATGTCCATTGAGTCAGTGATGCCATCCAACCATCTCATCCTCTGTCATCCCCTTCTCCTCCTGCCCTCAATCTTTCCCAGCATCAGGGTTTTTTCCAATGAGTCAGCTCTTCACATCAGGTGGCCAAAGTATTGGAGTTTCAGCTTCAACACCAGTCCTTCCAATGAACACCCAGGACTGATCTCCTTTAGGATGGACTGGTTGGATCTCCTTGCAGTCCAAGGGACTCTCAAGAGTCTTCTCCAACACCACAGTTCAAAAGTATCAATTCTTTAGCGCTCATCTTTCTTTATAGTCCAACTCTCACATCCATACATGACTACTGGAAAAACCATTGCTTTGACTAGATGGACCTTTGTTGACAAAGTGATGTCTCTGCTTTTCAGTATGCTATCTAAGTTGGTCATAACTTTCCTTCCAAGGAGTAAGCGTCTTTTAATTTCATGACAGCAATCACCATCTGCAGTGATTTTGGAGCCCAAAAAAGTAAAGTCAGCCACTGTTTCCATTGTTTCTTCATCTATTTGCAATGAAGTGATGGGACCGGATGCTATGATTTTAATTTTCTGAATGTTGAGCTTTAAGCCAACTTTTCACTCTCCTCTTTCACTTTCATAGAGAGGCTCTTTAGTTCTTCACTTTCTGCCATTAGGGTGGTGTCATCTGCATATCTGAGGTTATTGATATTTCTCCCAGCAATCTTGATTCCAGCTTGTGCTTTATCCTTTGTGCTGGGAAATGCCCAGCATTTCTCATGATGTAATCTGCATATAAGTTAAATTAGCAGGGTGACAATATTCAGCCTTGATGTACTCCTTTTCCTATTTGGAACCAGTCTGTTATTCCACGTCCAGTTCTAACTGTTGCTTCCTGACCTGCATACAGGTTTCTCAAGAGGCAGGTCAGGTGGTTTGGTATTCCCATCTCTTTCAGAATTTTCCACAGTTTATTGTGATCCACACAGTCACAGGCTTTGGCATAGTCAATAAAGCAGAAATAGATGTTTTTCTGGAACTCTCTTGCTTTTTCCATGATCCAGCGGATGTTGGCAATTTGATCTCTGGTTCCTCTGCCTTTTCTAAAACCAGCTTGAACATCTAGAAGTTCACGTATTGCTGAAGCCTGGTATGGAGAATTTTGAGCATTACTTTACTAGCATGTGAGATGAGTGCAATTGTGTGGTAGTTTGAGCATTCTTTGGCATTGCCTTTCTTTAGGATTGGAATGAAAGCTGACCTTTTCCAGTCCTGTGGCCACTGCTGAGTTTTCCAAATTTGCCTCCATAATGAGGGCAGCACTTTCACAGTATCATCTTTCAGGACTTGAAATAGCTCAACTGGAATTCCATCACCTCCACTAGCTTTGTTGGTAGTGATACTTCCTAAGGCCCACTTGACTTCACATTCCAGGATGTCTGGTTCTAGGTGAGTGATCACACCGTCATAATTATCTGGGTCATGAAGATCTTTTTGGTACTGAATGTTAATGATAAAGCTGTCTAAGTGTATGTCTCTATTCTAGCTAAGCCTCTAAGAGAAGTAAAAATTTGCGGTCTGTTTTAAATGCTTATGTATTTATTTCTACTTAATATTTAACCAAGAGTTTCTATTAGAGGTGTTTAGTTGTTCTGGGTAAAAAACATTTTGGAACCCTTTATGTAAATGTTATATATCAGCAAGTTCTCATGAGCATGGGAACACACACACAATAGTAACTTGACTAAATAAATTGTGATATATTCATAGATATGTTTAATATAACTATTAAAGAAGTTTTTTTGATAAATATATTAAGTGAAAACTATGATATTCTTAGAGAAAATGATCACAATTATATACAAATATGTATTAATAGATAAAAACAAGAAAGATAGATGGTAAATTGGTAAATACATTCATCTCTACAAATAAAATTATATGTAGTTTCAGTTCAGTTCAGTTCAGTCGCTCAGTCGTGTCTGACTCTTTGCGACCCCATGAACTGCAGCACACCAGGGCTCCCTGTACATCACCATCTCCCGGAGTTCACCCAGACTCATGTCCATCGAGTCAGTGATGCCATCCAGCCATCTCATCCTTGGTCATCCCCTTCTCCTCCTGCCCCCAATCCCTCCCAGCATCAGAGTCTTTTCCAATGAGTCAACTCTTCACATGAGGTGGCCAAAGTACTGGAGTTTCAGCTTTAGCATCATTCCTTCCAAAGAAATCCCAGGGCTGATCTCCTTCAGAATGGACTGGTTGGATCTCCTTGCAGTCCAAGGGACCCTCAAGAGTCTTCTCCAACACCACAGTTCAAAAGCATCAATTCTTCAGCGCTCAGCCTTCTTCACAGTCCAACTCTCACATCCATACATGACTACTGGAAAAACCATGGCCTTGACTAGATGGACCTTAGTCTGCAAAGTAATGTCTCTGTTTTTGAATATATTGTCTAGATTGGTCATAACTTTTCTTCCAAGGAGTAAGTGTCTTTTAATTTCATGGCTGCAGTCACCATCTGCAGTGATTTTGGAGCCCAAAAAAATAACGTCTGACACTGTTTCTACTGTTTCCCCATCTATTTCCCATGAGGTGATGGGACCGGATGCCATGATCTTCGTTTTCTGAATGTTGAGCTTTAAGCCAACTTTTTCGCTCTCCTCTTTCACTTTCATCAAGAGGCTTTTTAGCTCCTCTTCACTTTCTGCCATAAGGGTGGTGTCATCTGCATATCTGAGGTTATTGATATTTCTCCCGGCAATCTTGATTCCAGCTTGTGTTTCTCCCAGTCCAGCGCTTCTCATGATGTACCCTGCATATAAGTTAAATAATCAGGGTGACAATATACAGCCTTGATGTACTCCTTTTCCTATTTGGAACCAGTCTGTTGTTCCATGTCCAGTTCTAACTGTTGCTTCCTGACCTGCATATAGATTTCTCAAGAGGCAGGTCAGGTGGTCTGGTATTCCCCTCTTTCAGAATTTTCCACAGTTTATTGTGATCCACACAGTCAAAGGCTTTGGCATAGTCAATAAAGCAGAAATAGATGCTTTTCTGGAACTCTCTTGCTTTTTCCATGATCCAATGGATGTTGGCAAGTTGATCTCTGGTTCCCCTTCCTTTTCTAAAACCAGCTTGAACATCAGGGAGTTCACGGTTCACGTATTGCTGAAGCCTGGCTTGGAGAATTTTGAGCATTACTTTACTAGCATGTGAGATGAGTGCAATTGTGCGATAGTTTGAGCATTCTCTTGCGTTGCCTTTCTTTGGCATTGGAATGAAAACTGACCTTTTCCAGTCCTGTGGCCACTGCTGAGTTTTCCAAATTTGCTGGCATATTGAGTGCAGCACTTTCACAGCATCATCTTTCAGGATTTGAAACAGCTCAACTGGAATTCCATCACCTCCACTAGCTTTGTTCATAGTGATGCTTTCTAAGGCTAACTTGACTTCACATTCCAAGATGTCTGGCTCTAGATTAGTGATCACATCATCATGATTATCTTGGTCGTGAAGATCTTTTTTGTACAGTTCTTCCGTGTATTCTTGCCACCTCTTAATATCTCCTGCTTCTGTTAGGTCCATACCATTTCTATCCTTTATTGAGCCCGTCTTTGCATGAAATGTTCCCTTGGTATCTCTAATTTTCTTGAAGAGATCTCTAGTCTTTCCTATTCTGTTGTTTTCCTCTATTTCTTTGCATTGATCGCTGAAGAAGGCTTTCTTATCTCTCCTTGCTATTCTTTGGAACTCTGCATTCAGATGCTTATATCTTTCCTTTTCTCCTTTGCTTTTTGCCTCTCTTCTTTTCACAGCTATTTGTAAGGCCTCCCCAGACAGCCATTTTGCTTTTTTGCATTTCTTTTCCATGGGGATGGTCTTGATCCCTATCTCCTGTACAATGTCACGAACCTCATTCCATAGTTCATCAGGCACTCTATCTATCAGATCTAGACCCTTAAATCTATTTCTCACTTCCACTGTATAATCATAAGGGACTTTTTCTTTTTTCTAGTTTTATTTTCTTGATCCTGTACTCATTTTGCAATCGTAAAAAAAGTTGTTCCAAAATTTAAATATTTTTCTAGGTCAAAGGAATTGAATATTGACACTTTTATATTGGTCATGCATATAGTATTGGTCTTCAGATTCCCTGAGTGGTATATTTTGAAAAATAAGAGGTAAACCATACTTAAGTGTGTTTTTAGGAAAATGGTAATCTAATAGACTAAGCTGGAGTTCAATTAGAATGAAGTGCTCTTGCACTTAGTTCCTTGCCCAGGGATTGAGCTGAGCAGCTTGAATAAAAGCTGGGAATGGTAGCCACTATTTTACCAGGGGCTATAGGCTAGAAGCAAAAGTCCCCTGGCCCTTGTCCCCATCGAAAAATGCATTTCTCAAGGAGAAAAAAAAAACCGTGAAACCAGGTACAAAATTTATTATTAGAGACAAAGCACAACAAGGAGGAGAGCACACAGAGAAACAGTTTGCTTATTTCAGACAGAAGCAGGGCAGAAATATACACAGGAGAGTAAGCCAGTGGGCAGCTCCCTAAGGAGGAGGCACCCAGTAAAGAGGTGGTTAAATCATTAATATACAGCAGTTCTTCTGGGTCTTTGTTTACCTTTGGTTAGTTGTCTGGTTTCTTTTTCCACACCTGCCCTGCCCTGGACGCCTCCCCAACACGCATGTGCAGCTTTTTTCCAGGATGGATTCCAGCCCAAAGGCCTGCAGGATGACCTTGGCATCACCTATCCTGAGGTGGTGGCCCCTTCCTTTGACCCTCAAAGAGCCTTTCTGTGCATGTGCAATGTTCCCCTTACCCCAAGGATGGGAGATATACCACCTATTGATCTTTCACCCCGAAACAGGGTTTAGCCCCTCTCTGTTTTGCCATGACTGTTGTCTTAACGTGTCCTCAGGAGACAAAACCTGACTATTTACCCTTTTCTTGTTATGTCTATTTCAAAGTACAAACAGGAGACTCCTAAGCTGGAGCACACATATCTCCTATCTCACCTTCAGCTTCTGCACTTGGCAGTCATTTCACACAAGGTGCAATGATTACCAAAGAGAATTAGAAAGATTTTCTCTACCTAAACTATCTTTGTTAGGTAATGTGTTTTAGGAGAAAATAAATATTTATCTTGCATGTTGACAAAGTGGGGTAAAGTTAAATTTCAAGTCCTTCATCTGAAAGTGATCACCATTAAAGAAGTGTTTAGCAGATCTGCTTAACCCTTGACATGTACTCAGTCATGGATTCACCAACGGCTGATGAACAAAATCTCTCCAAGTAATGATAGTTTTTCTCTCTCAGGAGGCACTACCTCCACATAGCTTAAAGAATTCCCTCTTTTGATCCCTGTGGGTCTTAGTTACATGGGCTCTGATTGTAACCATTAAACAAAACTCCTTGTATACTCAGCCTCTATTTTTATGCCTGGCTGGAGGGAATAATGGCCCTGTAGTCACTACAGCCTGCTGTGTGGTTGCTGGGAGAGTGGATTAGCTATGCCTGTTTGGGTTTTGAACGACTGGCAAGCTATGCAGCCAAAATAGTTTCTTAGGTGGCACATTTATAGAACCAGTAGCTCAGCCATACAAACACCCTATATCCCTATGGGGTTAAGCTTACTGTATCAAAAATGCACAGACATGGGAGCGGCACTCATAGCATAAGCCTCTTTCGCACTTCGTTTCCTCCTTCTGTTAATTGAGAAAAGAGAAGCATGTGAGGACACGTCCCGAAACCTCTATATTGTTTCATTCCTATCACATCTCCAGCAGAATCAGAGCAACTAATTTATACGGATAACTTGAATCAGAAGATTAATAATCAGTCTCAGCATGACCTAGAAATGTGTTTATAAGGCGTGGAAAGGGCAGGGAAACACACTACCCTGTCTCTGGAAGTTAGGTCCTCTGGGTAAAACTGCAGCTCTCACATCTTCAAAGCAAAGACCGGAAAACGCTCTCTGTTGATGCCTCTTTCTCCTCGAAGTAACACAGCTTTCCCAGCATTCTGTGTGCTGACAGTCACACACTCCTTGAAAACATTTGCTTGAAGGTCATTTTTCAATAGCTATTTGCCCTGACTGTGTGCCTTTAGGGAAGGCCCTGACATTCACAGAAAATGGCAAACCAACAACCATACGTCTATCTGTTCCATCACATTTTCTCTGTTGCAGAAATCCAGGAAGCCCAGGTCTATGTGTAAAACTCTTGGATTCTGGAGGGGTCACATACTGAGTGTGAACCCGGATACCGGACCTTGGTGGCAAAATTTGAAATTTTCCCTCAGTTGGCCCTGAAAAGGTGCAGCTCAGCAACTGGTTGAAAATCCATCCAATTGCTGTGTTGTTACTTCTGACAGTGATAGCTTTACTCCACACTTTGGGATTTCTGAAGCAAGGAGACAGCTCGCAACTCCTAGGCGCTGGCCCATTTCCAGTGAATGCCACCTCATCTGGGTAACCACAGTAAGGCAACCAGCTCTTCCAGACACACTCCTGCAGCCTGATTCCTCATGGACAGTCCTAGTGTGATGTAGGAATGTGTTTTCAAGGCACAGAAAGTACAGGGAAACACACTGCCCGGACTCTCTGGAAGTTAGGTCCTTAAGGCAAAACTGAAGGTCCCACATCTTAGAAGGTAGAGAGTTCCTGATAGATAGAGGCCTGAAAACACGCTCTCTGTTAAAACTTTCAAGGAAAGGTTTCACTTTCCTTTCTTGAAGGAACATAGCTTTCTCAGCATTCTGTATGCTGAGAGTCACACACTGCTCAAAAATGCCTCCTTGGAGGTCATTTTTTGGTAACAATTTACCCTGATGGTGTGGCCATAGGGAAGGCCTCCATATTCCCTTGGAAGTGCAAACCAGCATCCAAACATCTGCTCCATCTTGTTTTCTCTGTAGGAGAGATCCTGAGAGCCTAGGTCTGTCTGGAAAATTCTTTTATTTTACAGGGACACATCCTGAGTGTGAACCTGGATACCAGGACTTGGTGGCCAAATTAACATTTTTCCCTCTGTTGGCCCTAAACTGGTGCAGCTTGGTGACTTCTTGAAAATCCACCCAATTGCTGTTTTCTTATTTCTGACAGCAATAGATTTGTTTCCCCCATAGTGATTTCTGAAACAAGCAGCTGGCTCACAATTCCTAGCTGCTGAGCCATATCCAGTGTAAAGTTACCCCGCCTGGGTAACCACAGCATGGCACCCAGCACTCTCAGACACTCCTGCAGTCTGCTCCCTCATGGCTAGTCCCAGCATGACCTAGGAATGTGTTTACATGGCACGGAACAGGAGGGAAACACACTGCCCTGTCTCTGGAAGTTAGGTCCTTTGGGTAAACCTGCAGCTCTCACATCTTTGAAGCAACATGGTTCCTGCTAGATAGAGGCCAGAAAACGCACTCTCTGTCGATGCCTCTTCCTCCTTGAAGTAGCACAGCTTTCCCAGCAATGTGTGTCCTGACACACATTGCTTGAAAACACCTGCTTGATGGTCATTTTTCAGAAGCAATTTCTCCTAACAATGTTGACATAGGGAGGGCCAGCACATTCACAGGGAAAGGCAAATCAACATCCATACATCCTTTCCATCACATTTTCTCTCTACAAGAGATCCAGAGAGCCTAGGTCTTTCTGTCAATCTCTTGGGTACTGCGGGGACACAACCTGTGTTGAAATTTGGATACAGGACCTTGGTGGCAAATTTCACCTTCTTCTCTAGGTTGGCCCTAAAACTCTGTGCCGTAGCAACTGCTTGAAAGTCCATCCAATTGCTGTTTTCCTCTTTCTGACAGGGATAGCTTTGGTCCTCCCTTTGGGATTTCTGATGCAAGCAGGCGGCGCGCAACTCCTAACCACTGGCCCAATTCCAGTGGAATGTCACCTTGTCTGGGTAACCACAGTAAGGGACCCAGCAATCCCAGACATACTCCTGCAGCCTGCTTGAGGAATGTGTTTACAAGGCTCAGAAAGTGCAGGGAAACACACTGCCCTGTCCTTGGAATTCAGCTCTTCTAGGCAATGCTGATGTTCTCACATTGTAGAAGCTAGACAGTTCCTGAAAGATAGTGGCCTGAATGCACACTCCCTGTTGATGTCTTCACTGCGTCGAAGGGTCATAGCTTTCCCAGCATTCTGTGTGCTGAGAGTCACACACTGCTTGAAAACTCTTGCTGCAGGTCATTTTATAGAAGCAATTTCCCCTGATGGTGCACCTGTAGGGAAGGCCCCCACACCCATAGGGAAAGGCAAACCAACTTCCAAACATCTATTCCATCACGTTTTCTCTGTAGTGAAATGCAGAGAACCAAGGTCTGTCTGAAACATTCTTGGATCCTGTGAAGACACAGGATACTGGGCCTAGGGGGCAAAATTGGCATTTTTCTCTCCGGGGCCCTAACGCAGTACAGCCTAGCAACTGCTTGAAAATCCATCCAATTGCTGTTTTCTTCCTTCTGACAGAGCTAGCTTTGCTCCACCCTCTGGAATTTCTGAAGCAAGTGGGTGACTCGCAACTCCTCGCCTTGGGCCCATTTGCAGTGGAATGTCACCTCGACGAGGTGACCACAGAATGGCACCCAGCCCTCTCAGACACACTCGCGCAGCCTGCTTCCTCATGGACACCACCCCTGTGACCGAGGAATGTGTTTGCAAGGCTCGGAAAGTGCAGGGAGACACACAGCCCTGACTCTGGAATTTGGGTCCTCAGAGCAGGCCTGGAGGTCTTGTCTTAGAAGCAGAAGAGTTGCTGTAAGATAGAGGCCTGAAAACATACTCTCTGTGGCTGCCTATCCTTCCTCGAAGGAAGATATCTTTCCCAGCCTCCTCCGTGCTGACAGTCCCACACTGCCTGAAAGTGCTTGCTTGGAGGTGTTTTCAGTGGCAGTGTCCCCTGAGGCCCTGCCCATAGGGAGGGGTCCCACACTCACAGGGAAAGTCAAAGCAACATCCAAACATCTGTTCCATCATGTTTCCTCTGCAGGAGAGATCTAGGGAGCCTAGGTCTGTCTGGAACATTCTTGGATCCTGCCTGTGTATCAACCTGGATACTGGGCCTAAGGGGCAAAATTGGCATTTTTCTCTCGGGGGCCCCTAACGAAGTACAGCCTAGCAGCTGCTTGAAAATCCATCCAATTGCTGTTTTCTTCCTTCTGACAGAGCTAGCTTTGCTCCACCCTTTGGGATTTCTGAAGCAAACAGGCAGCTCAAAACTCCTTGCCTGGGGCCCATTTGTACTGGAATGACATCCGACAAGGTGACCACGGTATGGCACCCAAACCTCTCAGACAGACTTCCATAGCCTGCTTCCACATGGGCAGTACTGGTATGACCTATGAATGTGTCTGCAAGGCTTGGAAAGTGCAGGGAGACACACGACCCTGATGCTGGAATTTAGGTCCTTGGAGCAGGCCTGGAGGTCTCACGTCTTAGAAGTGAAACAGTTGCTGCAAGATAGAGGCCTGAAAACACACTCTCTGTGGATGCCTATCCTTCCTCAAAGGAAGATAGCTTTCCCAGCCTCCTCTGTGCTGAGAGGCACACAGCGCTGGAAAGCGCTTGCCTGAAGATCGTTTTTTAGTGGCAATGTCCCCTGAGGCCCTGTTCATAGGGAGGGGTCCCACACTCACAGGGAACGTCAAAGCAACATCCAAATGTCTGTTCCATCTTGTTTCCTCTGCAGGAGAGATCTAGTGAGCCTAGGTCTGTCTGGAACATTCTTGGATCCTGCAGGGACACACCCTGTATGTCAACCTGGATACTGGGCCTTGGGGGCAAAATTTGTATTTTTCTCTTGGCAGGGAGGCCCCAAATGTGGTGCAGCCTAGCAACTGCTTGAAAATCCATCCAATTGCTGTTTTCTTCATTCTGACAGAGCTAGCTTTGCTCCTGCCTTTGGGATTTCAGAAGCAAGCAGGCGGCTCCCAACTCCTCGCCTTGGGCTCATTTGCAGTGGAATGTCACCTCAATGAAGTGACCACAGTACGGCACCCAGCCCTCTCAGACACGCTCCCTCAGCCTGCTCTCTCGTGGCTAGTCCCAGCATGACCTAGGATTGTGTTTACAAGGTGCCGAGAGGTCAGGGAAACACACTGCCCTGTCTCTGGAAGTTAGGTCCTTTGGGTAAACCTGCAGCTCTCACATCTTCGAAGCAAGACAGTTCCTGCTAGATAGACGCCTGAAAACACGCTCTCTGTTGACGCCTCTTCCTCCTTGAAGTAACATAGCTTTCCCAGCCTTGTGTGTCCTGACACTCACACACTGTTGAAAACGCCTGCTTGGTGGTCATTTTTCAGAAGCAATTTCCCCTAACAATGTTGACGTAGGGAGGGCCAGCACATTCACAGGGAAAGGCAAACCAACATCCAAATGTCCTTCCATCACGTTTTCTCTCTACAAGAGATCCAGAGAACCTAGGTCTTTCTGTCAATTTCTTGGGTACTGCGGGGACACAACCTGTGTTGGAACCTGGATATAGGACCTTGGTGGTAAAATTCACCTTCTTCTCTAGGTTGGCCCTAAAATTCTGCACCATAGCAACTGCTTGAAATTCCATGCATTGCTGTTTTCTTCCTTCTGATAGAGATAGCTTTGGTCCTCCCTCTGGGATTTCTGATGCAAGCAGGCGGCACACAACTCCTAACCACTGGCCCAATTCCAGTGGAATGTCACCTCGTCTTGGTAACCACAGTAAGGGACCCCGCAATCCCAGACACACTCCTGCAGCCTGCTTCCTCATGGGCAGTACTGCTATAACCTAGGAATGTGTTTGCAAGGCTCGGAAAGTGCAGGGAGACACACAGCCCTGACTCCTGAATTTAATTTCTTGGAGCAGGCCTGGAGGTTTCACATCTTAGAAGTGAAACAGCTGCTGCAAGATAGAGTTTGAAAAATACACTCTTTGTTGATGCCTTTCCTTCCTCGAAGGAAGATTGCTTTCAACATCATACTGTATGCTGAGTGACACTCACTGCTTGAAAGCACTTGCTTGCAAGGTCTTTTTGCACTCGCAATTTCCCCTGAGCCTGAGACCATAGTGAAGGTCCCCACACTCACAGGGTATGGCAAGTTCAGTTCAGTTCAGTTCAGTCACTCAGTCGTGTCCGACTCTTTGAGACCCCATGAATCACAGCACGCCAGGCCTCCCTGTCCATCACCAACTCCCGGAGTTCACTCAGACTCACGTCCATTGAGTCAGTGATGCCATCCGGCCATCTCATCCTCTGTCTTCCCCTTCTCCTCCTGCCCCCAATCCCTCCCAGCATCAGAGAGTATGTCAAACTCACTCACAGGGTATGGCAAACCAACATCCAAACATCTTTTCCATCAAATTTTCTCTGTAGGAGTGATTCAGAGAATGTAGGCCTGTCCTGAAATATCTGGGAAACTGTAGGGACACATCATAAGTGTCAACCTGAATATAGGACCTTGATGGCAAAATTTGCATTTTTTCTCTCGGTCGGTATTAAACTGGGGTGGCCTAGCAACTGCTTGAAAATCCATCCAATTGCTGATTTCTCACTTCTGACAGTGCTAGCTTTACTCAACCCTTTGGCATTTCTGAAGCAAGTGGGAGACTCGCAAGTGCTTGCTGTGGGCTCATTTTCAGTGGAGTGTCACGTCTAGTGGGTGACCACAGTATGGCACCCAGCACTCTCAGACACACTCACACAAATTGCTTCCTCATGGGTAGTCGTAGAATGGTCGAGGGATGTGTTTGCAAGGCTTGGAAAGTGCAGGGAGATACACTGCCCTGACTCTGGAAGTTAGATCCTCTGGGCAAGCCGGGAGGTCTCACATCTTAGAAACTAGACAGTTCCTGCTAGATAGAGGCCTGAAAACACACTCTCTGTTGCCTTTCCTTCCACAAAGGAAGGTAGCTTTCCCAGCTTCTGTGTGCTGAGTCTCCCACACTGCTTGAAAGACTAGCGGTCTTGTTTCAGTTGCAATTTTCCCTGAGGCTGAGACTGTTGAGAAGGTCCCAACACTCACAGGGAAAGGCAAACCAACATCCAAATGGCTGTTCCATCACAGTTTCTCTGTAGGAGAGGTACAGTGAGCCTAGCTCTGTCTGAAAAATTCTCGGATCCTGAGGGGACACACCATGAGTGTTAACATTGATACCCACGTTGGTTTCAGGTGTCCCATTCCTCTCTTGGTGGGGCCTAAAAGGGGTCGGCTTAGCAACTGCTTGAAAATCCACCCAATTGCTGTTTTCTCACCTCTGACAGCACTATCTTAGGTCCACACTTTGAGATTTCTTAAGGAAGAGAGTGGCTCGTAATTCCTCACCACGGGCTCATTTCCAGTGGAAAGTTACCTCGCAGAGGTGACCACAGTATGGCACCCAGCCCTTTCAGACATACTCCCTCAGCCTGCTTCCTCATGGGCAGCTGTGGTGTGGCCTAGGAATGTGTTCACAAGGCTTGGAAAGCGCAGGGAGACACACTGGCCTGACTGGAAGTTAGGTCCTCTGGGCAAGCTTGGAGGTCTCACATCTTATAAGCTAAACAGCTCCTGCTAGACAGAGTCCCGAAACACACTCTCTGTTGATGTCTTTCCTAGCTCATCAGAAGGTAGCTTTCCTAGCACATTGTGTGCTGAGTGACACACACAGCTGGAAAGTGCTTTCTTGGAGGTCATTTTTAACTTGCAGTTTCCCCTGAGCCTGAGACCATAGTGAAGATCTACAGACTCACAGGGAAAGTCACACTAACATCCAAAAGTTTGTTCCATCATGGTTTCTCTGCAGGAGAGACCCAGTGAGCATAGATCTGTCTGGAAACTTTTTGGAACTTACTTTGCCGACTAAGGTCCATCTAGTCAAGGCTATGGTTTTTCCACTGGTCATGTATGGATGTGAGAGTTGGACTGTGAAGAAGGCTGAGCACCGAAGAATTGATGCTTTTGAACTGTGGTGTTGGAGAAGACTCTTGAGAGTCCCTTGGACTGCAAGGAGATCCAACCAGTCCATTCTGAAGGAGATCAACCCTGGGATTTCTTTGGAAGGAAGGATGCTAAAGCTGAAACTCCAGTACTTTGGCCACCTCATGCGAAGAGTTGACTCATTGGAAAAGGCTCTGATGCTGGGAGGGATTGGGGGCAGGAGGAGAAGGGGACGACAGAGGATGAGATGGCTGGATGGCATCACCGACGACTGAACTGAACTGACTGACGGGGACACACCATGAGTGTGACCCTGGATAATGGACCTTCCTGGCAAAACTTGCATTTTTCACTCAATAGGCCCTAAAGCGGGGCTGCCTAGCAATTGCTTGAAAATCTATCCAATTGCTGTTTTCTCACTACTGACAGTGCTAGGCTTGCTCCACCCTTTGCCATTCTGGAGCAAGTGGATGGCTCAAAACCCCGTGCGCCGGGCCCTTTTTCAGTGGAATATCACCTCAACTAGGTGACGACAACTAGGTGATGGCACCCAGCACTCTCAGACACACTCTTGCAGTCTGCTTCCTCACGGGCAGTCGCAGTGTGCCTGAGAAATGTGTTTAGAAGGCTCAGAAAGTACAGGGAGACACACTGCCCTGACTGTGGAAATTAAGTCCTCTGGGCAAGCCTGGACATCTCACGTATGAGAAACTAGATAGTTCCTGCTAGGTGGAGGCCTGAAAACACACTCTATGTTGAAGCCTTTCCTTCCATGTAGGAAGATAGCTTTCCCAGCATACTGTGTGCTGAGTGACACACACTGCTAGAAACGGCTTTCTTGGAGGTCATTTTTTATTTGCCAATTCCCCTGAGGCTGAGACCATAGAGAGGGTACCCACACTCACAGTGAAAGGCAAACCAACATCCAAACGTGGGTTCCATCATGTTTTCCCTGTAGGAGAGATCCAGTGAAGCCAGGCTAGGTCTGTCTGGAAAATTACTGGACCCTGTATGTTCACACCCTGAGTGTGAACCTGGATACTGGACATTGGTGGGAAATTTTCCATTTTTCTCTTGGTGGGCCCTAAGTAGACTGGCCTAGCAGCTGCTTGGATATCCATCCAAATGCTATTTTCTTACTTCTAACAGCACTAGCTTTTGTTTGCCCTTTGGGTTTCCTCAGGAAGCAGGTTGCTTGCAACTCCTTGCGGCGACCCCATTTGTAGAGGATGTCACCTCGACTAGGTGGGTACAGTATGATACCCAGCATTCTCAGACACACTGCCATAGCCTGCTTTCACATGCGCTGTTGTGGAAAGGCCTAGTGTTTGCAAGCCTTGTGTTTGGAAGGCTTGGAAATTTCAGTGAGAAACACTGCCCTGACTCTGTAAGTTAGGTCCTCCGGTCAAGCCTGGAGGTCTCACATCTTAGAAACTAGACAGTTCCTGCTAGACAGAGGCCAGAAAACATACTCTCTGTTGATGACTTTCCTTCCACAAAGGAAGATAGCTTTCCTAGTGTTCTGTGTGCTGAGAGTCTCACACTGCTTGAAAGCGTTTTCCTGGAGGTTATTTTCAGTCGCAATTTTCCTTGAGACTGAGACCATAGGGATGGTCTGCCACTCATGGGAAAGGGAAACCAAAATTCAAACGTCTGTTCCATCATGTTTTCCCTGTAGGAGTGATCCACTGAGCTTAGGTCTATCTGGAAAATTCCTGGATTCTGCGGGTACACAAACTGGGTGTTAACATTTATACTGGACCTTCGTGGCAAAAATCCCATATTCCTCTTGGTGGAACCTAAAGCAGTGTGGCCTAGCAATTGCACGAAAATCCATCCAATTGCTGTTTTCTCACTTCTGAGAGCACTAGCTTTGGTCCACCCATTGGGATTTCTTAAGGAAGCCAGCATATTGCAACTCCTCACCACGGGCCCATTTGCAGTGGAATGCAGCCTCAACTAGGTGACCACAGTATGGCACCCACCAGTTTCCGACACATTACCGAAGCCTGCTTCCTCGTGGGCAGTTGCAGCGTGGCCTAGGAATGTGTTTACAAGGCTCGGAAAGTGCAGGGAGACACGTTGCCCTGACTCTGGAAGTTAGGTCCTCAGGGCAAGTCTGGAGGTCTCACGTCTTAGAAACTCATCCGTTCCTGCTAGTTAGAGGCCTGAAAACACATTCTCTATAGATGCCTTTCCTTCCATGAAGGAAGATAGCTTTCCCAGCATTCTGAGTGCTGAGAGACACACGTTGCTCGAGAGCGCTTGCTTGGAGGCCATTTTTCAGTTGTAATATGCTCTGAGGGTGTGACCATAGGGAAGGGCCCCAAACTCACACAGAAAGGCAAACCAACATCCAAAAGTCTATTCCATCACGTATTCTCTCTAGGAGAGTTCTAGTGAGCCTAAGCCCATCTGGAAAATTCTTGGATTCTGCGGGGACACCCTGAGTGTGAACTTGGATACTGGACCTTGGCGGCAAAATTCACATTTTTCTCTCAGTGGGCCCTCAAGTGGTGCAACCTAGCAACTGCTTGAAAATCTATCCAATTGCTGTTTTCTTACTTTTACAGTGCTAGCTTTGCTCCACCATTTTCGATTTCTGAAGCAAGCGGGCGGCTGACCATTCCTCGCCACAGGCCCATTTGCAGGGGAATGTCACCTTGACTAGGTGACCAGAGAATGGCACCCAGTACTCTCACACTCCCACAGCATGCTTCATCATGTGTAGTCATGGAATGGCTTAGGAATGTGTTTGCAAGCGTTGGAAAGTGCAGGGAGACACCCTGCACCCACTCTGGAAGTTAGGTCTTCTGGGAAAGCCTGGAGGTCTCATGTCTAAAAACTAGACAGTCCATGCTAGATAGAGCTCTGAAAACACTCTCTCTAGATGCCTTTCCTTCCTCAAAGAAACCTATCTTTCCCAGCATTCTGTATCCTGAGAGTCATGCACTGCTTGAACACGCTTGCTTGCTGGTCACTTTTCAGTGGCAATTTTCCCTGAGGCTCTGACGATAGGGAAGCACCCCACAACCACAGGGAAGGGCAAACCAACACCCAAAATTTGTTCAATCACGTTTTCTCTTTAGGAGAGATCCAGTGAGCCTAGGTCTGCCTGGAAATTTCTTGGAAAATGCAGGGACACACCCTGAGTGTGAACTTGGATACCAGACCTTGGTGGCAAAATTCACATTTTTCTCTCAGTGGGCCCTCAAGTGGGGTGGCCTAGCAACTGCTTGAAAATCCATCCTGTTGCTGTTTTCTTACTTCTGACAGCACTAGCTTTGCTCCACCCTTTTTTATTTCTGTAGCAAGCTGGCAGCTCACAACTCCTTGCTGCAGGCCCATTTGCAGTGGAATGTCACTTCGACTAGGTGACCACAGTATGGCACCCAGCAATCTCAGACACACTCCTGCAGCCTGCTTCTTCATGGACAGTCACAGAATGGCCTAGGAATGAGATTGCAAGGCTCAGTATTTCTAGGAAGACACACTACCCCAACACTGGAAGTTAGGACTGGTGGACCAGCCTGGAGTTCTCACGTTAGAAGCTAAACAGTTCCTGCAAGGTAGAGACCTGAAAACACACTCTCTGTTGATGCTTTTCCCACCTTGAAAGAAGACAGCTTTCACAGCGTACTGTGTTTTGAGTGACACACACTGCTGAAAAGGACTTTCTTGGAGGTCATTTATTATTCAAAATTTCCCCTGAGGCTGAGACCATAGGGAGGGTCCCCACACTTACAAGCAAAGGTAAACCAACCTCCAAACATCTGTTCCATCACTTTTTTCTGTAGGAGAAATTCAGTGATCCTAGGTATGTCTGGAAAATTCTTGGACCCTGCAAGTTCACACCCTGTTTGTGAACCTGGATACCGGACCTGGGTGGCAAAATTTCCTTTTTTCTCTCAGTGTGCCCTAAAGCAGGGCAGCCTAGTAACTGATTGAAAATCCATCCATTAGCTATTTTCTAGCTTCTGACAGCAGTAGCTTTGGTCCACCTTTTGTGATTTCTTAAGGAAGTGTGTGGCTCGTAACTCCGTGCTGCGGGGCCATTTGCAGTGGATTGTCACCTCAAGTATGTGACCACAGTATGGCATGCAGTACTTTCAGATACACTCTTGCAGACGGCTTCCTCATGGGCAGTCACGGTGTTGCCTAGGAATATAGTCACAAGGCTCGGAAAATCCATGCAGGCACTCTGCCCTGACTCTGGAAGTTATCTCCTCTTGGCAAGCCTGGAGGCCTCAAGCCTTAGAAGCTAAACAGTTCCTGCTAGATAGAGGCCTGAAAACACACTCTCTGTTGATGCCTTAATTTCCTCGAAGGATAGGTTTCCCAACATACTGTGTGCTGAATGACACACACTGCTGGAAAGCGCTTTTTTAGGTCATTTTTCACTCGTGATTTTACCTGAGACTGAAACAGAAGGAAGGTCCCCACACTCACAGGGCAAGGCAAAGCAACATCCAAATATCTGTTCCATCACCTTTTCTCTGTAGCAGAGATCCACTGAGCCTAGGTCTGTCTGGAAATTTCTTGGAAACTGCGGAGACACACCATGAATGTCAACCTGGATATCGAACCTTGATGGCAAAATTTGCATTTTTCTCTTGGTGGGCCTTAAAGAGGTCTGGCCTAGCAACTGCTTAAAAATCAATCCAATTGCTGTATTGTCACTGCTGACATCACTAGCTTTGCTCCATCCTTTGGCATTTCTAAAGGAAGCAGTTGGCTTGCAACTACTCTGGGTGTGCACATTTGCAGTAGTAAGTTACCTTGAATAGTTGACCACAGTATGACACCTAGCAGTCTCAGACACATGCCCGCAGCCTGCTTCCACAAGGGCAGTCACAGAATGGCCTATGATTATTGTTCAAGGTTCGGAAAGTGCAGAGATACACACTGCCCTGACTCTGGAAGGCAGGGCTTCAGGGCAAGCCTGGAGCTCTCACATTTTAGAAACTAGAGAATTCCTTCTAGATAGAGGCCTGAAAACACACTCTCTGTTGATACCTTTTCTTCCATGAAGGAAGAAAGCGTTCCCAGCATTCTGTGTGCTCAGAGTCTTCCACTGTTTGGAATCCCTTGCTTGGAGGTCTTTTTTCAGTCACAATCTCCCTCGAGGCTGAGACCATAGAGAAGGTACACACGCTCACAGGGAAAGGCAAAGCAACATCCAAATGGCTGTTCCAACAAGTTTTTTCTGTAGGAGAGATAGAGTGAGCCTAGGTCCATCTGGAAAATTCTTGGATCCTGCGGGGACACACCCTGGGTGTAACCTGAATACCAGACCTTGGTGGCAAAACTCGCAATTTTATCTCGGTGAGCCCTCAAACAGTGTGGCCTAGCAATTGCTTGAAAATCCATTCAGTTGCTATTTTCTTACTTCTGACAGCACCAGCTTTGCTCCACACTTTAGAGTTTCTGAAACAAGCAGGCGGCTCCCAAATCCCTGCTGTGGGCCCATTTGCTGTGAAATTACACCTCGACTAAGTGATCACAGTATCACACGCAGTGATCTCTGACACACTCCCACAGCCTGCTTCCTCACAGGCAGTCAGGGAATAGCCCAGCAATGTGTTTGCAGGACTCGGAAAGTACAGGGAGACACACTGCCCTGACTCTGGAAGTTAGGTCCTCTGGCCAAGCCTGGACATCTCATGTCTTAGAAACAAGACAGTTCATGCTAGACAGAGGCCTGAAAACACACTCTCTGTTCACACCTTTCCTTCCATAAAGGAAGATAGCTTTATCAGCATTCTGTGTGCTAAGAGTCTTACGCTGCTTGAAAGCACTTGCTAAAGGTCATTTTTCAGTCACAATTTCCCCTGAAGCTGAAACTGTAGGGAAGGTCCCCACAATCACAGGGAAAGGCAAACCAACATCCAAACGTCTCTTCCAGCACGTTTTTTCTGTAGGAGGGATCCAGTGGGCCTAGTTATGACTGGATAATACTTGGATCCTGCAAGTACACACCCAGAGTGTGAACCTGGATACCAGACCTTGGTGGTAAAATTCCCATTTTTTTCTCGGTGGGCCCTAAAATGATGTGGCCAAGCAACTGCTTGATAATCCATCCAATTGCTGTTTTCTCATTTCTGACAGTGCTAGCTTTGGTCCACCCTTTGGGATATCTTAAGGAGGCGGTTGGCTCACAACTCCTCACCGTGGGCCTGTTTGCAGTGGAATGTCACCTTGACTAGGTGACCACACATGGCACCCAGCAATTTAAGACACACTCCCAGAGCTTCCTTCCTCATGGGCAGTCACGGTGTGGCCTAGGAATGTGTTTACAAGGCTCAGAAAGTGCAGGGAGACACACTGCCCTGACTCATGAAGTTAGGTCCTCTGGGCTAGCCTGGAGGTTTCACATCTTAGAAGCTCAACAGTTCCTGCCAGATAGAGGCCTGAAAACACACTCTTTCTAGATGCCATTCCTTCTTAGACGAGACGGTACATAGCTTTCACAGCATTCTGCCTGCTGATTTTCACACAGTGCTTGAAAGCACTCTTTGGAGGGAATTTTTCAGTTGCAATATCCTCTGAGGGTCTGACCATAGGGAAGGGCCCCACAATCACAGGGAAATGCAACAAACATTGAAACGTCTGGTCATCACATTTTCCCTGTAGGAGACATATAGTGAGCCTAGGTCTGTCTAGAAAATTCTTGCATTCTGCAGGGACACACCCTGAGTGTGAACCAGGATACTGGACCTTGTTGGCAAAACTCGCACTTTCCAATCTGTGAGCTTTCAAACAATGTGGCTTAGCAAATGCTTGAAAATCCATCCAGTTGTTTTCTTACTTCTGACAGTGCTAACTTTGCTCCACACTTTTGGATTTCTGAAGCAAGCGGGCGGCTCCCAAATTCCCACTGTGGGCCTATTTGAAGTGAAATGAACCTTGACTAGGTGACTACAGTACGACACCCAGCACTCTCAGACACTCCCGCAGCCTGCTTCCTCATGGGCAGTCATAGTATGGCCTAGGACTGTGTTTGTAAAGTTCGCAAAGTGTTCAGTTCAGTCGCTTAGTCATGTCCGACTCTTTGCAACCCCATGAATCGCAGCACGCCAGGCCTCCCTGTCCATCACCATCTCCCGGAGTTCACTCAGACTCACGTCCATCGAGTCCGTGATGCCATCCAGCCATCTCATCCTTGGTCGTCCCCTTCTCCTCCTGCCCCCAATCCCTCCCAGCATCAGAGTCTTTTCCAATGAGTCAGCTCTTCTCATGAGGTGGCCAAAGTATTGGAGCTTCAGCTTTAGCATCATTCCTTTCAAAGAAATCCCAGGGTTGATCTCCTTCAGAATGGACTGGTTGGATCTCCTTGCAGTCCAAGGGACTCTCAAGTCTTCTCCAACACCACAGTGCAAAAGCATCAATTCTTCGGCGCTCAGCCTTCTTCACAGTCCAACTCTCACATCCATACATGACTACTGGAAAAACCATAGCCTTGACTAGATGGACCTTAGTTGGCAAAGTAATGTCTCTGCTTTTGAATATACTATCTAGGTTGGTCATAACTTTTCTTCCAAGGAGTAAGCGTCTTTTAATTTCATGGCTGCAGTCACCATCTGCAGTGATTTTGTAGCCCAAAAGAATAAAGTCTGACACTGTTTCTACTGTTTCCCCACCTATTTCCCATGAAGTGATGGGACTGGATGCCATGATCTTCGTTTTCTGAATGTTGAGCTTTAAGCCAACTTTTTCGCTCTCCTCTTTCACTTTCATCAAGAGGCTTTTTAGCTCCTCTTCACTTTCTGCCATAAGGGTGGTGTCATCTGCATATCTGAGGTTATTGATATTTCTCCCGGCAATCTTGCTTCCAGCTTGTTTCTCCCAGTCCAGCATTTCTCATGATGTACTCTGCATATACGTGTAGGGAGACACATTGCCCTGACTCTGGTATTTCAGTCCTCTGGGCAAGCCTGGATGTCTCATGTCTTAGAAGCTAAACAGTTCCTGATAGATTGAGGCCTGAAAACACACTCTCTGTTGATGATTTTCTTTGCTCGAATGAAGATAGCTTTCCCACCATTTTGTGTGCTGAAGTCACACACGGCTTGAAAGCGCTTGCTTGCAGGTCATTTTTCAGTCGAAAATTCCCCTGAGGCTGTGACCATAGGGAAGAGCCTCACAATCACAGGAAAAGGAAAACCAGCATCCAAACATCTGTTCCATCAAGTTTTCTCTGTAGGAGAGATCCAGTGAGCATAGGTCTCTGTGGAAATTTCTTGGAAACTGTGAGGACATGCCATGAGTGTCAACCTAGATATTGACCTTGATGGTAACATTTCCATTTTACTCTCAGTGAGCAATAAAGCAGTGCAGCCTAGTAACTGCTTGAAAATACATCCATAGCTGTTTTCTCACTTCTGACAGTGCTAGCTTTGCTTCACCCTTTGGCATTTCTGAAGCAAGTGGGCGGCTCGCAACTCCTCTCCATGGGCCCATTGGAATATCACCTCAACTAGGTGACCACAGTATGGCACACTCAGACACACTCCCACAGCCTGCTTCCTCATGGGAAGTACCGCTATGACCTAGGAATGTGTCTGCAAGGCTCGGAAAGTACAGGGAGACACATGGCCCTGACTCTGGAATTTGGGTCCTCAGAGCAGGCCTGGAGGTCTGATATCTTAGAAGTGAAACAGTTGCTGCAAGATAGAGGCCTGAAAACACACTCTCTGTGGATGCCTCTCCTTTCTTGAAGGAAGATAGCTTTCCCAGCCTCCTGCGTGCTGAGTCACACACTGCTGGAAAGCTCTTGGTTGGAGGTCATTTTTCAGTGGCAATGTCCCCTGAGGCCCTGCCTGTAGGAAGGTGTCCCACTCACAGGGAAAGTCAAAGCAACATCCAAACGTCTGTTCCATCACATTTCCTCTGCAGGAAAGATACAGGGAGCCTAGGTCTGTCTGGAAATTTCTTGGAAACTGCAGGGACACACCATGAGTGTGAACCTGGATATCAAAACTTGATGGCAAAATTCACATTTTTCTCTTGGTATGCCCTAAATTGGGGCAGCCTAGCAACTGCTCAAAAATCCATCCAATAGCTGTCTTCTCACGACTGACAGCGCTAGGTTTCCTCCACCCCTTGGCATTTCTGAAGTAAGCAGACAGCTCTCAACTCCTCGCCATGGACCCATTTGCAGTGGAATGTCACCACAACTAAGTGACCACAGTATGGCACTCAACATGCTCAGACACATTTCCGCAGTCTGCTGCTTCATGGGCAGTGTGCTGTTGCCTAGGAATACGTTGCAAGTCTCGGAGTGTGCAGGGAGATACACTGCCCTGACCCAGGAAGTTAGGTCCTCTGGGAAAGCCTGGAGGTCTCACATCTTAGAAACTAGACAGTTTCTGCTAGATAGAGGCCCGAAAACACTGTTGATGCCTTTCCTTCCACAAAGGAAGCTAGCTTTCCCAGCGTTGTGTGTGCTGAGAGTCTCATACTTCTTTAAAGCCCTTGCTTGGAGTCCGTTTTTCAGGCACAATTCCCCTGAGGCTGAGACAGTAGAGAAGGTCATCACACTCACAGAGAAAGGCAAACTATCATCCCAATGTCTGTTCCATCACGTTTTCTCTGTCGGAGAGATCCAGGGAGCGTAGGTCTTTCTGGAAATTCCTTGGAATCTACAGGGTCACACAATGAGAGTCCACTAGATATCGGATCTTGATGGCAAAATTTGCATTTTTGTCTCAGTGGGCCCTCAAGCCAGTGGCCTAGCAATTGCATGAAAATCCATCCAATTTCTGTTTTCTTACTTCTGACAGTGCTAGCTTTGGTCCACCCTTTGGGATTTCTTAAGGAAGCAGGTGGCATGCAACTCTTCGGCATGGGTCCATTTGCAATGGAATGTCACCTCAACTAGGTGACTGCAGTATGACACCCAGCATTTTCAGACACACTCTCACAGCCTGCTTCCTCATGGGAAGTCGCAGTGTGGTCTATGAATGTGTTTATAAGGCTTGGAAGGTGCAGGGAGTCAATCTGCCATGACTCTAGTAGTTAGGTCCTCTGTCGAAGCCTGGAGGTCTCAGGTCTTAGAAGCTAAACAGTACCTGCAAGATAGAGTTCTAAAAACACACTCACTGTTGATGCCTTTCCTTCTTCAAAGGAAGTTAGTTCTCCCAGTATACTGTGTACTGAGTGACATTCACTGCTAGAAAGCTCTTGTTTGTAGGTCTTTTTTCAGTGGCAATCTCCCCTGGTCTGAGACTATATGAAGGAATCCACACTCACAGGGAAAGGCAAACCAATATCCAAACATCAGTTCCATCATGTTTTCTCTGTAGGAGAGATCCTGTGAGCCTAGGTCTGTCTGGAAAATTCTTGGATTCTGCGGGGACAGGCCCTGAGTGTGAACCTGGATACTGGGCCTTGGTGGCAAAATTCCCATTTTTCTCTTGGTAGGCCCTAAAGCAGCGTGGCCTAGCAACTGCTTGAAAAACCATCCAATTGCTGTTTTCTTACTTCTGACAGTGCTAGATTTGGTCTACTCTTTGGAATTTCTTAAGGACGTGGGCAGATCCCAACCTCTTGATGTGGGCCCCTTTGCAGTGGAAAGTCGCTTTGACCTGGTGACCACAGAGTGGTACCCAGCACTTTCAGAACCACTCCCGCAGCCTGCTTCCTCATGGGCAGTCATGGTGTGGCCTAGGAATGTGTTTACAAGGCTCGGAAAGTGCTGGGAAACACACTGCCCTGACTCTGTTTGGTAGGTCCTCTGGGTAGGCCTGGAGGTCTCACGTCTTGGAAACTAGACAGTTCTTGCTAGATAGAGGCCTGAAAATACACTCTCTATTGATTACTTTCCTTCCATGAAGGAAGATCACTTTCCCAACATTCTGTGTGCTGAGAGTCTCACACTGCTTGAAAGCATTTGTTTGGAGGTCATTTTTCAGTCACAATTTCCCTTGAGACCGAGACCTTAGGGAAGGCTCCCCCCACACACATACAGGGAAACGCAAACCAATATCCAAATGTCTTTTCTGTCACGTTTCCTCTGTAGGAGCAATCCTGTAAGCCTAGGTCTGTCTGGAAAATTATTGGATCCTGCAGGGACACACCCTGAGTATGAACCTGGATACCGGATCTTGGTGGCAAAATTCCCATTTTTCTCTTGGTGGGCCCTAAAGTGGGGCAGCCTAGTCTTCTTGAAAGTCCTTCCAATTGCTGTTTTCTTACTTCTGACAGCAATAGTTTTGATTCACCCTAAGGTTTTTCTGAAAAAAGTAGATGGCTCCCAATTCCAAGTGGGTGGCCCATATCCTTGGAATGTCACCTCGTCTGGGTAGCCACAGAATGTGCCTGAAAATCCATATAACTTCTGTTTTCTTAGTTCTCACTGCAAGAGCTTTGATCCACCCTTATGAGTTTCTGAACCTAGCAACCTGCTCACAACACCTAGCCGCTGACCCGTGTCCACTGGAATGTCAGCTCATCTTGGAAACCACATTATGGCACCCAGCAGTTCCAAACACACTCCTGCAGCCTGCTTCCTCATGGTCAGTCATGGTATGAACTAGAATCTGTCTACAAGGCATGGAAACTGCCAGGAAACACATTGCCCTGTTTCTGGAAGTTAGGTCCTCTGGGCCAACCCGGAGGTTGGTTCTCTCATCTTAGAAGCTAGACAGTTCCTGATAGATAGAGGCCTGAAAACACACTCTCTGTTCAAGACTATCCCTCTTTGAAGGAATATACCTTTCCCAACATTCTGCGTGCTGAGAGTCACACACTGCTTGAAAACGCTTCCTTGGAGGTCATTTTTTTACTAACAATTTATGCTGTTGGTGTGGACATAGGGAAGGCACCCACATTCACAGGGAAACATAAACCAACATCCAAACATCTGTTCCATTACATTTTCTCTGTAGGAGAAATCTAGAGAGCCTAGGTCTGTCTATAATATTCTACAATACTGCAGGGACACATCCTGAGCGTGAACCCAGATACTGGATGTGCTGAGAAAATTCACATTTTTCTCTTGTTTGGACCTAAAAAGGTGCCGCCTAGTGACTCCTTGAAAATCTATCCAATTGCTGCTTTCTTACTTCTGAAAGTTTTAGCTTTGGACTTCCCTTTGGGATTTCTGAAGCAAGATGGTGACTCGTAATTCCTAACCACTGACCCAGTTCCAGTGGAATGTCACCTGTTCTGGGTAAGCACTGTATGGCACCCAACACTCGAGGACATACTCTCACAGCCTGCTTCTTCATGAGCAGTAACTCTATGCTATGGGAATGTGTTTACAAGGATCAGAAAGTGCAGGGAAACACACTGCCCTGACTCTGGAAGTTAGGTCCTCCACCCTTTGGGATTTCTGAAACAAGCATTTGGTTCCCATCTCCTCGCAGGGGGCCAATTTACACTGGAATCTCACCTCAACTAGGTGACCACAGAATGGCACCCAGCACTCTCAGACACACTCCTGCTTCCTGCTTCTTCATGGGCATTCACAGTATGGACTAGGAACCTCTTTGCAAGGCTCAGAAAGTGCAGGGAGACACACTGCCCTGACTCCTGAAGTTAGGTCCTCTGGGCACACCTAGCGGTCTCATGCCTTAGAAACTAGAAGTAATAAATGCTGGAGAGGGTGTGGAGAAAAGGGAACCACCTTACACTGTTGGTGGGAATGCAAACTAGTGCAGCCACTATGGAGAATGGTGTGGAGATTCCTTAAAAAACTGGAAATAGAACTGCCATACGACCCAGCAATCCCACTGCTGGGTGTACACACTGAGCAAACCAGAATTGAAAAAGACACGTGTACCCCAATGTTCATCACAGCACTGTTTATAATAGCCAGGACATGGAAGCAACCTAGATGTCCATCAGCAGATGAATGGATAAGAAAGCTGTGGTACATATACACAATGGAGTATTATTCAGCCATTAAAAAGAATACATTTGAATCAGTTCTGATGAGATGGATGAAACTGGAGCCTATTATACAGAGTGAATTAAGCCAGAAAGAAAAACACCAATACAGTATACTAACACATATATATGGAATTTAGAAAGGTGGTAATGATAACCCTACATGCGAGACAGCAAAAGAGACACAGATGTATAGAACAGTCTCTTGGACTCTGTGGGAGAGGGCGAGGGTGGGATGATTTAGGAGAAAGGCACCGAAACATGTATATTATCATATGTGAAACAGATTGCCAGTCCAGGTTTGATGCATGAGACAGGATGCTCGGGGCTGGTGCACTGGGATGACCCAGAGGGATGGGTTGGGGAGGGAGGTGGGAGGGGGGTTCAGGATGGGGAACATAGGTACACCTGTGGCGGATCCATGTCAATGTATGGCTAAACCACTACAATATTGTAATTAGCCTCCAATTTAAGAAGTTTATATTTAAAAAAAGAAACTAGAGAGTTCTTGCTTAATAGAGGCCTTAAAACACACTCTCTTTTGATGCCTTTCCTTCCTCAAAGGAAGAGTCACACACTGCTTGAAAGCACTTGGTTGAAGGTCATTTGTCAGTCTCAATTTCCCCTGAGGCTGTGAGTGAAAGGCAAACCAACATCCAAACATCTGTTCTATCACGTTTTCTCTGTAGGAGATATCCAGTGAGCATAGGTCTCTCTGGAAAATTGGATCCTGTGGGGATACACCCTGATTGTAAAACTGGATACCGGACCTTGGTGGCAAAATTCTCATTCTTCTCTTGGGGAGCCCTAATGTGGTGCAGCCTAGCAACTACTTGAAAATCCATCCAACTGCTGTTTTCTTACTACTGACAGTGCTAGTTTGTTCCACCTGTTGAGATTTCTGAAGTAAGAGGACAGCTCACAACTCCTCACCACAGGCCCATTTGCAGTGGAATGTCACCTTGGGTAGGTGACCACAGTAAGGAACACAACACTTCCAGACATACTCCCACTGCCTGCTTCCTCATGAGCAGTCCCTGTATGACCTACGTATGTGTTTAAAATGCCTGGACAGCTCAGGGGAGCACAGTGCCCTCACTGTGGAAGTTATGTCCTCTGAGAAAACCTGGAGTCTCACATCTTATAAGCTAGAGAGTTCTTGATAGATACAGGCCTGAAAACACTCTCTGTTAATGCATTTCTTTCCTCAAAGGAAGATAGCTATCTCTGCATTCTGTGTGCTGAGAGTCACACACACAGCTTAGAAGTACTTGCTTGGAAATCATTTTTCAGTCGCAATTTCAGCTGAGGGTTTGACTACAGGGAAGACCCCACACTCACAGGGGAAGGAAAACCAACATCCAAACATCCAATCTATCACGTTTTCTCTTTAGGAGAGATCCAGTGAATGTAAGTCTGTCTGGAAATTTCTTGGAAACTGCAGGGACACACCATGAGTGTCAACATGGATACCAGACCTTGGTGTTAAAATTCTAATTTTTCTCGGTGGGCCCTAAAGCGGTGCGGCCTAGCAACTGCTTGAAAATCAATCCAATTGCTATTTTCTTACTTCTGACAGTGTTAGCTTTGCTTCACCCTTTGGGGTTTCTGAAGCCATCAGTCAGCTCACATTCCTCGCCGAGGGCCCAATTGCAGTGGACTGTCACCTCAACAAGGTGACCACAAAAAGGCACCCAGAACTCTCAGCCACACTCCTGCAGCCTCCTTCCTCATGTGCAGTCACGGTATGGCATAGGAATGTGTTTGCAAGGCTCCAAACGTGCAGGGAAACACACTGCCCTGATTCTGGAATTTAGGTCCTCTGTGCAATCCTGAACGTCTCACGTCTTGGAAACTAGACAGTTCCTCCTAGATAGAGGCCTGAAAACACACTCTCTGTTGATGCCTTTCCTTCCTTGAAGGAAGATAGCTTTCACATCATTCTCTGTGCTGAGAGTCACACACTACTTGAATGCCCTTGCTTGGAGGTCATTTTTCAGTCACAATTTCCAGTCAGAGTGTGATCATGGGGAAGGCCCCCACACTCACAGGGAAAGTCTAAGCCAACATCCAAATGTCTGTTCCATCACGTTTCCTCCTCAGGAGAGGTCCAATGAGCCTAGGTCTGCCTGGAAAACAGTAGGATCCGAATCATAGGTAAACCTGGATTCCGATCATAGGTAGCAATATTTGTATGTTTCATTCAGTGGGTCCCAAAGCAGGGAGGCCTAGCAACTGCTTGAAAATCCATCGAATTGCTGTTTTCTTATTTCTGACAGTGCTGGCTTTGCTCCACCATTTGGGTTTCTGAAGCAGTGGGTGGCTTGCAACTCCTTGCCACAGGTCCTGTAAATGGTCCATTTACACTGGAATGTCACCTTGACTAGATGACCACAGAATGGCACCCAGCACTCTCAGACACATTCCTGATGCCTGCGTCCTCTTGGGCAGTCACCTAGTCCATGGGTATGGACTAGGAATCCCTTTGAAAGGCTCAGAAGGTGCAGGGAGACACACTGCCCTGCCTCTGAAAGTTAGGTCCTCTGTGCACACCTGGAGTTCTCACATCTTCAAAACTAGACAATTCCTTCTCGATAGAGGCCTGAAAACACACTTTCTTTTGATGCTTTCCTTCCTCAAAGGAAGATAGCTTTCCCAGCTTTCTGCGTGCTGTGAGTCACACACTGCTTGCAAGTGCTTGCTTGGAGGTCATTTGTTAGTTGTAATTTCCCCTGAGGATGAGACTGTAGGGAAGGGCCCCACACTCACAGGGAAAGGCAAACCAACATCCAAACATCTGCTCCATCGTGCTTTCTCTGTAGGAGAGATCCAGTGATCCTAGGTCTGTCTGGAAAGTTCCTGGATCCTGCGGGGACACACCGTGCGTGGGAAGCTGGACACTGGACCTTGGTGGCAAAATTCGCACTTTTCCCTCAGTGGCCCCTAAAGCGGTGGGGCCTAGCAAATCCTTGAAAATCCATCCAATTGCTGTGTTCTTACTTCTGACAGTGATAGCTTTACTCCACACTTTTGGATTTCTGAAGCAAGAAGGTGGCTCGCTCCTCCTCTGGCCCATTTCCAGTGAATTCCACCTCATCTGGTAAATGCAATAAGGCACTCATCTCTCCAAGACACATTCGCACAGCCTAGTTCCTCATGGATAGTCTTAGTATGACCTAGGAATGTGTTTTCAAGGCGCAGAAAGTACGGGGAAACACACTGCCTTGACCCTGGAAGTTAGGTCCTCGAGGCAAACCTAGGTCTCACATCTTAGAGGCTAGAGAGTTCCTGATAGATAGAGGCCTGAAAACACACTCTCTGTTGAAGCCTTTCCTTCCTTGAAGGAACATAGCTTTCCCAGTGTTCTGTGTGCTAAGAGTCACACTGCTTAAAAATGCTTCCTTGGAGGTCATGTTTGGTAACAATTTACCCTGATGGTGTGGCCATAGAGATGGCCTCCACACTCCCATGGAAAAGTAAACCAACATCCAAACGTCCATTCCATCACATTTTCTCTGTAGGAGAGATCGTGGGAGCCCAGGTCTGTCTGGAAAATTCTTTATACTACAGGGACACATCCTGAGTGTGATCCAGGATCCAGGACCTTGGTGGCAAAATTCTCATTTTCCTCTAGCTGGGCCCTAAAACTGTGTGGCCTAGCAATTGCTTGAAAATCCATCCAACTGCTGTTTTCTTCCACCTGTCAGAGAGAGCTTCAGTCCACCCTTTGAGAGTTCTGAGCAAGCAGGCAGCTCATAACTCCTAGCCACTGAGCCATATCTAGTGAAGTCTCCTAGTCTGGGTAACCACAGTATGGCACCCAGCACTCCCAGACACTCCCACAGCCTGCTCCCTCATGGCTAGTCCCAGCATGACCTAGGAATGTGTTAACAAGGCCCTGTAAGGGCAGGGAAACACACTGCCCTGTCTCTGGTAGTTAGGTC
Organism: Capricornis sumatraensis; assembly: GCF_032405125.1. Classification (NCBI taxonomy): domain Eukaryota; kingdom Metazoa; phylum Chordata; class Mammalia; order Artiodactyla; family Bovidae; genus Capricornis; species Capricornis sumatraensis. The sequence continues at coordinate 50,010,993 of NC_091083.1, forward strand.
CTCTGGGTAAATCTGCCGCTCTCACATCTTCGAAGCAAGACAGTTCCTGCTAGATAGAGGCCTGAAAACATACTCTCTGTTGATGCCTTTTCCTCCTCGAAGTAGCACAGCTTTCCCAGCATTCTGTGTGCTGACAGTCACACACTGCTTGAAAACGCCTGCTTGGTGGTCATTTTTCAGAAGCAATTTCCCATAACAATGTTGATGTAAGGAGGGCCACCACACTCACAGAGAAAGGGAAACCAGCATCCAAATGTCCTTTCCATCACGTGTTCTCTCTACGAGAGATCCATAGTGCCTAGGTCTCTCTATAAATTTCTTGGATACTGTGGAGACACAACCTGTGTTGGAACCTGGATACAGGACCTTGGTGGCAAAATTTGCCTTTTTCTCTAGGTTAGGCCTAAAACTGTGTACCATAGCATCTGTTTGAAAATCAATCAAATTGCTGTTTTCTTCCTTCTTACAGTGATAGCTTTGAACCACACTTTGAGATTTCTGACGCAAGCAGGTGGCATGCAACGCCTAGCCACTGCAAGTGCAACTCCAGGCCCATTTCCAGCGGAATGTCACCTCGTCTGGGAAACCACGGTAAGGCACCCAGCAATCCCAGACACACTCCCACAGCCTGCTTCCTCATGGGATATCCTGGTATTACTAGGAATGTGTTTACAAGGCTCAGAATGTGCAGGGAAACACACTGCCCTGACTCTAGAAGTTAGCTCTTCTGGGTAATCCTGGAATTCTCACATCTTAGAAGCTTGACAATTCTTTATAGATAGTGGCCTGAAAGCACACTCTATGTTGATGCCTTTTCTTCCTCGAAGGTTCCCAGCATACTGTGTGCTGAGTGACACACACTGGTGGAAAGTGCTTGCTGGAGGTCATGTATCACTTTCTAATTTTCCTGAGCCTGAGTTGTAAGGAAAGTCCACATACTCACAAGGAAAGGCAAACCAACATCCAAACGTCTGTTACATCACATTTTCTCTGGAGGAGAAATCCAGTGAGCCTAGGTCTGTGTGGAAATTTATTGAAAACTGCGTGGACACATCATGGGTGTCAACATGGATATCATACCTGGATGACAAAATTAGCATTTTTCTCTGGGGGCCCTAAAGAGGGTGGCCTGTTTGAAAATCCACCCAATAGCTGTTTTCTCACTTCTGACAGTGCTAGGTTGGATCCACCCTTTGGAATTTCTGAAGCAAGAGGGCGGCCCGCAACTCCTCACCAGAGACCCATTGCAGTGGAAAGTCACCTCAACTAGGTGACCACAGTATGGTACCTAGCACTCTCAGACACTCTCCTGCAGCCTGCTTCCTCATGGGCAGTTGCGGAATGGCCTAAGAATGTGTTTGCAAGGCTTGGAAAGTGCAAGGAGACACACTGCCCTATCTGGAATTTAGAATGTCTGGGAAAGCCTGGCGTTTTCACGTCTTAGAGACTAGGCTCTTCCTGCTAGGTAGAGGCCTGAAAACACACTCTGTGATGATGTTCTTCCTCCATGAAAGAAGAGAGCTTTCACAGCATTCTGTGTGCTGAGAGTCTCACACTGCTTATAAGTGCTTGCTTGGAGATCATAGGAAAGGTCCCAACACTCACAGGGAATGGTAAAGCAACATCCCATCATCTGTTCCATCAAGTTTCTTTCTGTAGGAGAGATCCAGCGAGCCTAGGTCTGTCTGGATATTTTGCAGAAATGCGGGACACACCATGAGTGTCAACCTGGATATTTGACCTTGATGGAAAAATTCGCAGTTTTCACTCGGTGGACCATAAAGCGTGGTGGCCTAGCAACTGCTTGAAAATCCATCCAATTGGTATTTTCTCACTTCTGACTGGGTTAATTTTCCTCCACTCATTGGCATTGCTGAAGGAAACGAGAGCCTTGAAACCTCTCACCTTAGGCCCATCTGCAGTGGAATGTCACCTCAACTAGGTGAACACAGTATGGCAACCACCACTCTCAAACATACTCCTGCAGCCTGCTTCCTCATGAGCAGTTGCAGTGTGGCCTAAAAATGTGTTTACAAGGCTCAGAATGTGCCAGGAGACACACTGCCTTGACTTGAAAGTTAGGTCTTCTGGGAAAGTCTGAAGGTCTCCCGTGTTGAAAGCTAAACAGTTCCTGCTAGATAGAGGCCTAAAAATGCACTCTCTTTTGATGCCTTTCCTTCCTCGAAGGAATATATCTTTTCCAGGACATTGTGAGCTGAGTGACACATACTGCTGGAAAGCGCTTGCTTGGAGGTCTTTTTTCACTTGCACTTCTCCCTGAGGATGAGACCATAGTGAAGGTCCCCACACTCACAGGGAAAGGTAAACCAACATTCCAACGTCTGTTCCATTATGTTTTCTCTGGAGGAGAGATCCAGTGACCCTATGTCTGTCTGGAAATTTCTTGGAAACATGGGGATACACCATGAGTGTGAACCAGGATACTGGAACTTGGTGGCAAAATTCACATTTTTCTCATGGTGGGCCCTAAAGCAGGGTGGCCTCACAACTGCTTGAAAATGCATCCAATTGCTGTGTTCTCAGTCGTGACAGCCCTAAATTTGCTCCACCCTTTGGCATTTCTGAACCAAGTGGGCGGCTCGCAGCTCCTCACCGCGGGCTCATTTGCAGTAGAATGTCACCTCAACTATGCACCACAGTATGGCACCCAGTACTCTCAGACACACTCCTGCAGCTTGCTTCCTCATATGCAGTTGTGGTGTGGCCTAGGAACATGTTTGCAAGGCTCAGAATGTGCAGAGAGATCCTCTTACCTGACTCTGGAAGTTAGATCCTCTGGGCAAGCCTGGAGGTCTTACGTCTTAGAAGCTAAACAGTTCCTGTTAGATAGAGGCCTGAAAACACTCTCTCTGTTGATGCCTTAACTGCCTCGTAAGAAGACAGCTTTCCCAGCATACTGTGTGCTGAGTGACACACATGCTGGAAAACGCTTGCTTGGAGGTCATTTTTGTCTTGAAATTTCCCGAGCCTGAGACCATAGGGAAGGTCCCAACACTCACAGGGAAAGGCAAACCAACATCCAAACGTCTGTTCCATCACTGTTTCCATCTCTGTAGGAGAAATCTAATGAGCCTAGGTCTGTGTGGAAATTTCTTGGAAAATGTGGGGATACACCATGAGTGTCAACCTGGACATCGAACCTTGATGGCAAAATTTGCATTTTTCTCTCGGTGGGCCTAAAATGCAGCCTAGCAACTGCTTGAAAATCCATGGCTGTTTTCTCACATCTGACAGTGCTAGCTTTGCTCGATCTTCAGAATTTCTGAACCAAGCGAGTGGCTCGCAACTCCTTGCCATCGGCCCTTTTGCAGTGGAATGTCACCTTGACAAGGTGACCACACTGTGGCACCCTGTACTCTCAGACACATTCCCACAGCCTGCTTCCTCATAGGTAGTCACGGTGTGGCCTAGGAATAGGTTGACAAGGCTCAGAAAGTGCAGGGAAACACACGGCCCTGATTCCAGAAGTTAGTTCCTCTGGGCAAGACTAGGGGTCTCTCATTCTTAAAGCTAAACTGTTACTGCAAGATAAAGGCCTAAAAGCAGACTCTCTTTTGATGTCTTGCCTTCCTCGAAGGAAGATAGCTTTTCCAGCCTAATGTGTGCTGAGCGCAACACACTGCTGGAAAGTGCTTGCTTGGAGGTCGTTATTCACTCCCCATTTCCCCCGAGTCTGTGCCAGTAGAGAATGTCCCCACACTCACAGGCAAAGGCTAACCAATATCCAAACGACAATTAAGTCACACTTTCTCTGTGTGAGAGATCTAGTGACCCTAGGTCTGTCTCAAAATTTTTGATAACTGCGGGGACACACCATGAGTGTCAACCTGGATATCGGACCTTGATGGCAAATTTCACATTTTTCTCTCAGTGGGCCTAAAAGTGGTGCAGCCTAGCAACTGCTTGAAAGTGCATCCAGTTGCTGTTTTCTCACTTCTGATAGCACTTACTTTGCTCCAACCTTTGCGATTTCTGAAGCAAGCGGGCGGCTCTCAACTCCTTGCTGCAGGCCCATTTGCCGTGGAATATCACTTCAACTCCGTGGCACCGTGTACTCTCAGAAACATTCCCATAGCCTGCTTCCTCATAGGCAGTCATAGTGTGGCCTAGGAATAAGTTTGCAAGGCTCTGAAAATGCAGGGAGACACACTGCCCTGACTCCTCTGGAGTCCAGAGTTAGCTCCTCTGGACAAGGTCCTCTGAACAAGACGAGATCTCATGTCTTAGAAGTTAAACAGTTCTTGCAAGATAGAGGCCTGAAAACACACTCTCTGTTGATGCCTTTCCTTCCTCGAAGGAAGATAGCATTTCCAGCATACTGTGTGCTGAGTGATACATACTGCTGGAAAGTGCTTGCTTGGAGGTCATTTTTCATGTGCAATTTCCCCTGAGCCTGAGAGCATACAGAGGGTCCCCACACTCACAGGGAAAGGCAAATCGACATCCAAACGTATGTTCCATTACGTTTTCTCTGGAGGAGAGATCCAGTGAGCCTAGGTCTGTCTGGAAATTCGGAAACTGTGTGGACACACCATGTGTGTTAACCTGTATATCGGGTTTTGATGGCAAAATTTGCATTTTACTATCAGTGGGCCCTAAAGTGGGGCGGCCAAGCAACTGCTTGAAAACCCATCCAACTGCTGTTTTCTCACTTCTGACAGCACTAGGTGCGCTCCACCATTCGGCATCTCTGAAGCAAGCGGGCTGATTGCAACTCCTCACCGCGGATCCATTTACAGTGGGATGTCATCTTGACTAGGAGGCCAAAGTATGGCACCCAGCACTCTCAGACATACTCCCGCAGCCTGCTTCCTCATGTGCAGTCATGGAGTGGCCTAGGAATATGTTTGCAAGGCTCAGAAAATGCAGGGAGACACACTGCCCTGACTAAGGAAGTTCGGTCCCCTGGGCAAGGCTGGAGGTCTCACGTCTTAGAAGCTAAACAGTTCCTGCAACCTAGAGGCCAGAAAACACACTCTCAGTTGATGCCTTTCTATCCTCAAGGGAAGATATTTTTCCCCGCATACTGTGAGCTTAGTGATACTGCTGGCAAGTCCTTACTTGGAGGTCATTTTTCACTCGCAATTTACCCTGAGAATGAGATTGTAGGTAAGATCCACAAAGTTACAGAAAAGGCAAACCTACATCCAATCATCTGTTCCATCACCCTTTCTCTGTAGTACGGATCCAGTGAGCCTAGGTCTGTTTGGAAATTTCTAGGAAACTGCAGAGCACACCATGAGTGTCAACCTGGATATCAGATGTTGATGGCAAAACTAGCACTTTTCCCTCCAAAGGCCCTAAAGTTGTGCAGCCTTGCTGTTTTCTCACTTCAGATATTGGTAGCTTTTCCCCACCCTTTTGGATTTCTGAAGCAAGCAGGCAGATCACAACTCCTTGCCGCAGGCCCATTTGTAGGGAAATGTCACATCGATTAGGTGACCACAGTATGGCATCCAGCACTCTTAGACACAATACCGCAGCCTGCTTCCTCATGGGCAGTTGCAGTGTGGACTAGGAATGTGTTTACAAGGGTCAGAAAGTGCAGGGAGACACACTGCCCGCACTCTAGTAGTAGGCTCCTCTGGGCAAGCTTGGAGGTCTCACGTCTTAGAAGTTAAACAGGTCCTGCTAGACAGATGCCTGAAAACACACTCTTTGTTGATTACTTTCCTTCCACGAAAGAAGATAGCTTTCCCAGAATTCTGTGTTCTGAGAGTCTCACACTGCTTAAAAGTGCTTGCTTGGAGGTCATTTTTCAGTCGCAAATTCCCGTGAGGCTGACACCATAGGGAAGCTCCCCACTCTCAAAGAAAGAAGCAAACCAACATCCAAATGTCTGTTCCATCACAATTTCTCTGTAGGAGAGATCCAGTGAGCCTAGGTTTGTCTGGAAAATTCTGGGATCCTGTGGATACACACTGTGAGTTTGAACCTGCATAATAGACCTTGTTGGCAAAATTCCCATTTTTCTCTCACTGGGCCCTAAAGCTGTTCAGCCTTGCAACGGCTTGAAAATCCATCCAATTGCTGTTTTCTCGCTTCTGACAACATTAGCTTTGCTCCACCCTTTGACATTTCTGAAGAAAGCGAGTGGCTCACAACTCCTCGCCACAGGCCTATTTGTTGTCAAAAGTCACCTTGATTAGGTGAACACAGTATGGCAACCCAGCATTTTCAGACACCCTCCCACAGACTGCTTCCACATAGGCAGTTGTGGTGTAGCCTAGGAATGTGTTTACAAGGCTCAGAAAGTGCAGAGAAATGCACTGCCCTGACTCTGGAAGTTATGTCCTCTGGGCCAGCCTGGAGGTCTCATGTCTTAGAAACTAAACTGTTACTGCAATATAGAGTCCTAAAAACACACTCTCTGTTGATGCCTTGCCTTCCTTGAAGGAATATACCTCTCCCAGCATACTGTGTGTTGAGTGACATTCACTGCATGAATCCACTTGTTTGCAGATCCTTTTCCAGTTGCAATTTCTGCTGAGTCTGAGAGAGTAGTAAAGATTCCAACACTCACAGGGAAAGGCAAACCAACATCCAAACATCCATCACATTTTCTCAGTAGGAGAGACCCAGTGAGCCTAGGTCTGTCTGGAAAATTGTAGTATCCTGCGGGGACACACCCTGAGTGTGAACCTGGATACTGGAACTTCGTTGCAAAATTCCCACTTTTCTCCTAATGGGCCCTAAAGTGAGGTGGCCTAGAAACATCTTGAAAATCCATCCAATTGCTGTTTCCTTATTTCTGACAGCACTCGTTTTGGTCTATCTTTTTGGATTTCTTCAGGAAGAGGGCAGATCACAACTCTTTATCATGGGCCCATTTGCAGTGGATGTCACCTCAACTAGGTGAGCACAGTATGACACCCAGCACTCTCAGACACACTCCTGCAACCTGCTTGCACATGAACAGTCAAGGAATGGCCTAGGAATGTGTTTCCAAGGCTCAGAAAGTGCAGGGAAACACACTACCCTGACTCTGGAAGTTAGGTCCTCTGGGCAAGCCTGGAGATCTCACGTCTTAGAAACTAGACAGTTCCTGCTAGGTGGAGGCCTGAAAACACACCCTCTGTTGATGTCTTTCCTTCCACGAAGGAAGATAGCTTTCCCAGAATTCTGTGTGCTGTGAGTCTCACACTGCTTGAAATCATTTTCTTGGAGGTTATTTTTCAGTCACAATTTTCCTTGAGACTGATTCCATAAGGAAGGTCCCCCGACTCAGGGAAAAAGAAACCAACATCCAAAGGTCTGTTACATCACGTTTTACCTGTAGGAGAGATCCACTGAGCCTAGGTCAGTCTGGAAAATTATTGGATCCAGCGGGGACACACCCGGAGTCTGAACTTTGATTCTGGACCTTGTTGGCAAAATTACCATTTTTCTCTCGGTGGGCCCTAAAGCAGGGCGGCCTAGCAACTTCTTGAAAATCCATCCAATCACTGTTTTCTCACTTCCGACAGCACAAGGTTTGGCCCACCATTTGGGAGGAAGCTGGCAGCTCTCAACTCCTCTCCGTGGGCCATTTGCAGTGGAATGCCACTTCCACGAAGTGACCACAGTATTGCCCCAGCACTCTCAGACGCACTCCTGCAGCCAGCTTCCTCATGGGCAGTCACAGTGTAACCTAGGAATGTGGTCACAAGGCTCGGAAAATGCAGGCAGACACTCTGCCCTGATTCTGGAAGTTATCTCCTCTTGGCAAGCCTGGAGGTCTCACACCTTATCAGCTAAACAGTTCCTACTAGATAGAGGCCTGAAAACACACGCTCTGATGATGCCTTTCCTTCCTCGAAGGAAGATAGCTTTCCCAGCATACTGTGTGCTGAGTGACATACACTGCTGGAAAGTGCTAGCTTGGAGGTCATTTTTCAGTCACAATTTCCCCTGAGCCTGAGACTGAAGGAAAGGAACCCACACTCACAGGGAAAGGCAAACCATCATCCAAATGCCTGTCCATCACGGTTTCTCTGTAGGAGAGGTCCAGTGAGCCTAGGTCTGTCTGGAAAATTCTTGGATCCTGTGGGGACATACCATGAGTGTCAACCTGGATACCAGTCTTGGTTTCAAGATTCCCATTTTTCTGTCAGTGGGCCCCAAAGGGGGCCGTCTTAGCAGTTGCTCGAGAATCCATCCAATTGATGTTTTTTCACTTCTGACAGTGCTAACTTTGTTCCAGCCTTTGGGATATTTTAAGGAAGCGGATGGATGGCAACTCCTCACTGCAGGCCCATTCCATTTGCACTGGAATATAACCTTGACTCGGTGCCACAGTATGGGACCCAGCACTTTCAGACACACACTTGCAGCCTGCTTCCTCATGAGTAGCCACGGTGTGGCCTAGGAATGTGTTTACAAGACTTGGAAGGTGCAGGGAGACACACTGCCCTGTCTCTGGTAGTTTTGTCCTCTGGCCAAGCTTAGAGGTCTCATGTCTTAGAAGCTAAATAGTTCTTGCAAGATAGAGTTCTAGAAACACACTGTCTATTCATGCCTTTCCTTCCTAGAAGGAAGATACCTCTCCCAGCACACTGTGCTGAGTGACACTCACTGATTCAAGGCACTTGCTTGCTGGTCATTTTTCACTTGCAATTTTCCCTGAGCCTGAGACAGTAGGAATGATCCCCACAATCACAGGGAAAGGCAACTGAACATCCAAACGTCTGTTCTGTCATGTTTTCTTGTAGGTGAGGTCCAGAGAGCCTAGGTCTGTCTATAAAAGTCTAGGATACTGTGGGGACACATCCTGAGTTGAACCTGGATACTGGACTTTGCTGCAAGATTTGCATTTTCTGTTGGTTGGGCCTTAAATGGTGCAGCAGAGCAACTGCTTGAAAATTCTTCCAATTTCTGTTTCTTACATCTGACAGTGATATCTTTGGTCCACACTTTGGGATTTCTGAAGCAAGCAGGCAGGTTTCAACTCATAGCACTGGTCCATTTCCAGGGGAATGTCACCTTGTCTGGGTAACCACAGTATGGCACCCAGCACTCCCAGACACACTGCTGCAAAATGCTTCCTCACGGGCAGTCACGGTATGACCTAGGAACATGTTTACAAGTCTCGGAAAGTGCAGGGAAACACATTGACCTGACTCTGGAAGTAAGGTCTTTTGAGCAAACCTGCAGGTCTCACATCCTAGAAGTTAGACAATTCATGCTTGATAGAGGCCTGAAAACACACTCTCTGTTGATGCCCTTCTTTCCTCGAAGGAACATAGTGCAAGGAAACACACTACCCTGACTGGAATTTACATTCTCTGGGAACACCTGGAAGTCTGCATCTTAGAAGGCAGAAAATTCCTGATAGAGAGGCCTGAAAACACACTCTCTGTTGTTGCCTTTCCTTCCTTGAAGGAACATAGCTTTGTCAGCATTCTGTGTGATGAGAGTCACACACTGCTTGAAAAAGCTTTTTTGGAGGTCGTTTTTCAGTAGCAATTTCCCCTGACATTGTTGCCATAGGGAAGGGCCTCACACTCACAGCGAAAGGCAAACCAACACCCAATGTCTGTATGGCACCCAGCACTCTCAGACACTCTCCCACAGCCTGCTTCCTCATGGCCCATCCTGGTATGACCAAGGAATGTGTTAACAAGTCTCAGAAAGTGCAGGGAAACACACTGCCCTGACTCTGGAAGTTAGGTCCTCTGGGAAAAACTGGAGGTTACACATCTTAGAAGCTAGAAAGTTCCTCACAGATAGAGGCCTGAAAACACACTCTCTGTTGATGCCTTTCCTTCCTCGACAGAACGTATCTTCCCCAGCATTCTGTGTGCTGAGAGTCACAGGCTGCTTGAAAAGGCTTGCTTGGAGGTCATTTTTCAGGACCAATTTCCCGTCTTGGTTGACCAGAGGTAAGGCCCCCAAACTCACAGGGAAAGGCAAACCAACATCTAAACACCTGTTCCATCATGTTTTCTCTGTAGGAGAGATCCAGTGAGCCTATGTTTGTCTGGAAAATTCCTGTATACTGCTTGGACTCATCTTGTGTGTGAACCTGGAAACTGGAACTTCATGGCAAAATTCTCATTTTTCTCTCAGTTGGCCCCAAAATGGTATGGCCAAAGAACATCTTGAAAATCGGTCCCTTTGCTGTTTTCGTTCTTTTTCAAGCAATAGCTTTGTTCTCCTTTTGGGATTTCTGAAGCAAGCAGGTGTTTGCTCCTCTTAGCCACTGGCCTATTTCCAATGGAAAGTCACCTGGTCTGGGTAATCACAATATGGCACACAGTATTCCCAGACACACTCTCAAACCCTGCTTCTTCATGGGCAGTCACGGAATGACCTAGGAATGTGTTTAAAACGCTCGAAAAGTGCAGGGAAACACATTGCCCTAACTCTGGAATTCAGATCCTTGGGCAAACCTGGAGGTCTCACATCTTAGAAGCTAGACAGTTCCTGATAGATAGAGATTGAAATCACACTCTCTGTTGATGCCTTTCCTTCCTCAAAGGAGCTTAGCTTCCCCAGCATTCATTGTGCTGAGAGTCACACTGTTTGAAGCTGCTTGCTTGGAGGTCATTTTTCAGTAGCAAATTCCCCTGATGGTGTTACCATAGGGAAGGGCTCCATACTCACAGGGAATGGAAAACCAACATCCAAACTACTGTTCCATCACATTTTCTCTACACGAGAGATCCAGAGAGCCTAGGTCTGTCTGTAAAATTCTTGGATACTGCAGGGATACATCCTAAGTGTGAACCTGCATACAGGACCTTGGTGGCAAAATTCACAGTTTTCTCTCTGTTGGCCCCAAAACAGTGCAGCCTAGCAGCTACTTGAAAATCCATCCAATCACTGTTTTCTTACTTGTGATAGTGATAGCTTTGGTCAACCCTTTGAGATTTCTGAAGCAAGCAAGCAGCTTGCCACACTAGCTACTGTCCCACTTCCAGTGGAAGTTCAATGGATCTCGGTAACATAATATGGTATTCAGCATTCTCAGACACACTCCCCTGCCTGTTTCCTCATGCGCAGTCCCAGTTTGAGCTAGGAATGTGTTTAAAAGGCTTGGAAAGTGCAGGGAAACATACTGTACTGACCTGGAAATTAGGTCCCCTATGCAAACCTGGAGTTCTAACATCTGAGAATCTTGACAGTTCCTGATAGACAGAAGCCTGAAATCACATTCTCTTTTGATGCCTTTCACTCATTGAAGGAACATAGCTTTCCCAGCATTCTGTGTGCTGAGAGTAACACATTGCTTGAAAATGCTTGCTTGAAGGTCATTTTTCAGTAACAATTTCCCCTGACTGTGTTAACTTAGGGACGACCCCCACACTCTCACGGAAAAGTAAACGTCCCAACCTCTGTTCCATCATGTTTTCTCTGTAGGAGAGATCCAGTGATCCTAGATCTGTCTGGGAAATTCTTGGATACTGTGGGGACACATCTTGAGTGTGAAACTGGATACTTGACTTTGTTGGCAAATTCGCATTTTCCTCTATGCTGGGCCTAAAATGACGTGGCTTAACAACTGCTTGAAAGTCGATCCAACTGTTGTTTTCTTAATTGTGACAGTGATAGCTTTGGTCAACCCTTCGAAATTTCTGAGGCAAGCAGGTGGGTTGCAACTCCTAGCCACTTGCCCTTTTCCAGTGGAAGGTCAACTCATCTAGGTAACCATAGTATGGCACTCAGCACTCTCAGACACAGTTGCGCAGCCTGTTTCCTCATGGCAGACCCAGTATTACCTAGGAATGTGTTTACAAGGCTTGGAAAGTGCGGGGAAACATAGTGCCTTGACTCTGGAAATTAAGTCCTCTGTGCACTCCTGGAATTCTCACATCTTAGAATCTAGGCAGTTCCTGATAGAGAGATGCTTGAAAACACACTCTCTTTTGATCTGCTTCCATCACTGAAAGAACATAGCTTTCCCAGCATTCTGTTTGCTGAGAGTAACACACTGCTTGAAAATGCTTGCTTGGAGGTCATTTTTCAGTAACAAATTCCCCTGACTGCGTTGTCAGTAATGCAGTAACTATGTAACTGTGGATCTCTCTCAGTGTCCCTCGCTGTGGAGGACTGTTTCACTATTAACCTAGATCTTTTAGCATCTGTGCTGTATGGATGGAGAAGTCTTGAGGCTACTGTAAGAGAAGGACTGAAAGCCAGAGTCAGGAGGCTTAACTCTAAAACTTAAGAACATCAGAGAATTCTTGATTCCAGGGAAGATTAATAGACAAGAGCTCACCCCAAAGTCTCCATACCTACACTGAAACCAAGCTCCACCCAAGAGCCAACAAGTTCCAGTGAAAGACATACCACACTAATTCTCTAGCAATGCAGGAATACAACCCTGAGCATTAAAAGACAGGCTGCCCAAAGCCACACCAAACCCAAAGACACCCCAAAACTCACTACTGGGCACTTTATTGGACTCCAGAGAGAAGAGATCCAGCTCCAACCACCAGAACACAGACACAAGATCCCCTAACCAGGAAACCTTGACAAGCCACTAGTGCAACCCCACCCACAGGGAGCAGACTCCACAATAAACAGGAAACATTAACTTCCAGCCTACAGAAAAGGCAACCCAAACACAGCAATCTAAACATAATGAAAAGGCAGAGAAATATTCAACAGGTAAAGGAAAATGATAAATACCCACCAAACCTAACAAAAGAGGGGAGATAGGGGGTCTACCTGAAAAAGAATTCAGAATTATGATAGTAAAGATGATCCAAAATCTTGAAAACAAAATGGAGCTACAGATAAACAGACTAGAGACAAGGATTGAGAAGATGCAAGAAATGTTTAACAAGGAGCCAGAAGAAATAAAGAAAAGTCAATCAATGCTAAATAATGCAGTAACCAAGATCAAAAGCACTCTGGAGGGAACCAACAGTAGAATAACTGAGGCAGAAGACAGGATAAGTGAGATGGAAGATAGAATGGTGGAAATAAATGAAGCAGAGAGGAAAAAAGAATTAAAAGAAATAAGGACAATCTCAAAGACCTCTGGGTCAATGTTAAACACCCCAACATTCGAATCATAGGTGTCCCAGAAGAAGACAAAAAGAAAGGGCATGAGAAAATACTTGAGGAAATAATAGTTGAAAACTTCTCTAAAATGGGGAAGGAAATATCTATTCAAGTTCAAGAAACCCAGAGATACCCAAACAGGATAAATCCAAAGCAAAACACCCCAAGACATATATTAATCAAAATAATGAAGATCAAACACAGAGAGAAAATATTAAAAGCAGCAAGGGAAAAGCAGCAAATAAAACACAAGGGGATCCCCATAAGGATAACAGATGATCTTTCAATAGACACTCTTCAAGGCAAAAGGGAAAGGCAGGCCATACTTATAGTGAGGAGAGAGAAATACCTACAAGATTACTACACCCAGCAAGGATCTCATTCAGATATCAAGGCGAAATCAAATGCTTTACAGACTATCAAAATCTGAGAGAATTTAGCACCACAAAACCAGTTCTTTGACAAATGCTGAAGGACCTTCTCTAGACAGGAAATACAGAAAAGGTTTATAAAATTGAACCCAAAACAACAAAGTAAATGGCAATGGGATCATACTTATCAATGATTACCTTAAATGTAAATGGGTTGAATGCCCCAACCAGAAGACAAAGACTGGCCAAATGGATACAAAAAACAAGACCCCTATATATGTTGTTTACATGAGACCCACCTCAAACCAAGGGACACATACAGACTAAAAGTGAAGGGCCAGAAAAAGATATTTCATGCAAATGGAGACTGAAAGAAAGCAGGAGTAGCAACACTTATATCAGATAAAATGGACTTCGAAATAAAGACCGTGAAAAGAGACAAGGAAGGACACTACACAATGATCAAAGGATCAATCCAAGGAGATATAACAACTATAAATATATTTGCACCCAACATAGGAGCACCTCAATACATAAGGCAAATGCTAACAAGTACAAAAGGGGAAATTAACAGTAACACAATAATAGTGGGAGACTTTAATACCCAACTCACACCTATGAATAGATCAACCAAACAGAAAATTAGCAAGGAAACACAAGCTTTAAATGATACAATGGACCAGTTAGACCTAATTGATATCTATAGGACATTTTGGGATTTCCTGGTGGCTCAGACGGTAAAGCGTCTGCCTACAATGGGGAAGACCCAGGTTCAATCCCCGGGTCGGGAAGGTCCCCTGGAGAAGGAAATGGCAACCCATTCCAGTACTCTTGCCTAGAAAATTCCATGGATGGAGGAGCCTGGTGGGCTACAGCACATGGGGTCACAAAGAGTCGGACATGACTGAGCTACTTCAAAACAATTAATTTCACCTTTTTCTCAAATGCACACAGAACATTCTCCCAGATAAATTATATCCTGGGCCATGAATCTAACCTTGGTAAATTCAAAAAAATTGAAATCTTTCCAAACATCTTTTCCAATCAAAATGTGGTAAGATTAGATATCAACTACAGAAAAAAAAACTATTAAAAATACGAACATATGGAGCTAAACAACATGCTTCTGAATAACCAACAAATCACAGAAGAAATCAAAAAGGAAATCAAAATATGCACAGAACAAATGAAAATGAAAACACAACAACCCAAAACCTATGGGATTCAGTAAAAGCGTGCTAAGAGGAAAGGTTCATAGCAATACAAGTTTACCGCAAGAAACAAGAGAAACATCAAATAAATAACCTAACTTTATACCTACAGCAACTAGAAAAAGAAGAAATGAAGAGCCTCAAAGTTACTAGAAGAAATAATAAAAATCAGAGCAGAAATGACTGAAAAAGAAACAAAGGAGACCTCAGCAAAAATCAACAAAACTAAAAGCTGGTTCTTTGAGAAGATAAATAAAATAGACAAACCATTACCCAGACTCATCAAGGAAAAAGGGAGAAGAATCAAATCAACAAAATTAGAAATGAAAATGGAGAAATCACAACAGACAACACAGAAATACAAATGATCATAAGAGACTACTATCAGCAACCATACCAATAAAGTGGACACTATGGAAGAAATGGATGAATTCTTAGACGAGTATAACCTTCCAAAACTGAACCAGGAAGAAATAGAAAATCTTAATAGACACATCACAAGCTCGGAAATTGAAACTGTAATCAAAAATCTTCCAACAAACAAAAGCCTGGGACCAGATGGCTTCACAGGTGAATTCTACCAAAAATTTAGAGAAGAGCTAACATTTATCCATCTCAAACTCTTCCAAAAAATTGCAGAGGAAGATAAACTCCCAAACTCATTCTGTGATACCACCATCACCCTAATACCAACACCAGAAAAAGATGCCACACACACACACACACAAAAACTACAGGCCAATATCACTGATGAACATAGATGCAAAAATCCTCAACAAAATTCTAGCAAACAGAATCCAACAACATATTTAAAAGATCACACATTATGACCAAGTGGGCTTTATCCCAGGGATGCAACGATTCTTCAATATTTGCAAAACAATCAATGTGATACACCACATTAACAAATTGAAACATAAAAACCATATGATCATCTCAATAGATGCGGAGAAAGCCTCTGACAAAATTCAACACACATTTATGATAAAAACTCTCCAGAAAGCAAACATAGAAGTAACACATCTCAACATAATAAAAGCCATCTCTGATAAACCCACAGCAAACATTATCCTCAATGGTGAAAAATTGAAAGTATTTCCTCTAAAGTCAGGAAAAAGACAAGGGTGCCCACTCTCACCACTACTATTAAACATAGTTTTGGAAATCTTAGCCACAGAAATCAGAGAAGAAAAAGAAATAAAAGGAATCCACATTGGAAGTTCAGTTCAGTTCAGTTCAGTTCAGTCACTCAGTCGTATCTGACTCTTTGCGACCCCACGAATTGCAGCACGCCAGGCCTCCCTGTCCATCACCAAATCCTGGAGTTCACTCAAACTCACATCCATTGAGTCGGTGATGCCATCCAGCCATCTCATCCTCTGTCATCCCCTTCTCCTCCTGCCCCCAATTCTTCCCAGCATCAGAGTCTTTTCCAATGAGTCAACTTGTCACGTGAGGTGGCCAAAGTATTGGAGTTTCAGCTTCAGGATCAGTCCTTCCAAAGAAATCCCAGGGCTGATCTCCTTCAGAATGGACTGGTTGGATATCCTTGCAGTCCAAGGGACTCTCAAGAGTCTTCTCCAATACCAGAGTTCAAAAGCATCATATTGGAAAAGAAGTAAAACTCTCACTGACTGCAGACGACATGATCCTCTACCTAGAAAACCCTAAAGACTCCACCAGAAAACTACTAGAGCTAATCAATGAATATAGTAAAGTTGCAGGATATAAAATTAACACACAGAAACCCCTATATATTGCCAATGAGAAAACAGAAAGATAAATTAAGGAAACAATCCCATTCACCATTGCAAGAAAAAGAATAAAATACTTAGGAATAAATTTACCTAAAGAAACAAAAGACCTATACAGAAAACTATGAAACACTGATGAAAGAAATCAAAGATGACACAAACTGAGGGAGAAATATACCATGTTCATGGATTGGAAGAATCAATATAGTAGAAATGATTATACTACCCAAAGCAATCTATAGATTCAATGCAACCCCCATAAAGCTACCAATGGTATTTTTCATAGAACTAGAACAAATAATTTCACAATTTTTATGGAAACGCAAAAAACCTAAATAGTCAAGGCAATCTTGAGAAAGAACAATGGAACTGGAAGAATCAACCTTCCTGACTTCAGACTATACTACAAAGCTACAGTCATCAAGACAGTGTGGTACTGGCACAAAGACAGAAATATAGATCAATGGAACAAAATAGAAAGCCCAGAGATGAATCCACGCTCCTACAGACACCTTATCTTTGACAAAGGAGGTTAAACTATACAATGGAGAAAAGACAATCTCTTTAACAAGTGGTGCTGGGAAAACTGTTCAACCACATATAAAAGAATGAAACTAGAACACTTTCTAACACTATAGACAGAAGTAAACTCAAAATGGATTAAAGATGTAAATGTTAGACCAGAAACTATAAAATTCCTAGATGAAAACATAGGCAGAACACTCTCTGACATAAATCACAGTAAGATCCTTTATGACTCACCTCCTAGAGTAATGGAAATAAAAGCAAAAATAAACAAATGGGACCTAATCAAACTTAAAAGCTTTTGCACAATGAAGGAAACTATAAGCAAGGTAAAAAGACAGCCTTCAGAATGGGAAAAAAATATAACACAATAATAGAGGAGACTTTAACACCCCACTCACACCAATGGACAGATCATCAAAAGAGAAAATTAATAAGAAAACACAAGTCTTAAATGATACATTAGATGAGATGAATCTCATTGATATCTTCAGAACATTCCATCCAAATGCAGAAGAATACATCTTCTTCTCAAGTGCACATGGAACATTCTCCAACATAGACTATATCTTAGGTCACAAATTAAACCTCAGTAAATTTAGGAAAATTGAAATCGTATCAAGCATCTTCTCTGACCACAATGCTATGAGACTAGATATCAGTTACAAGAAAAAAACTGTAGGAAAACAAACACATGGAGATTAAACAACACATTTCTAAATACCCAAACAGATTACTGAAGAAATCAAAAGAGAAATCAAAAAATTTCTAGAAACTAATGACAATGAAAACACGACAACTCAAAATCTATGGGACGCAGCAAGAGCAGTTCTAAGAGGGAAGTTTGTAGCAATACAATCCTACTTCTAGAAACAAGTAAAACATTGAATAGACAACCTAACTTTACACCTAAAACAACTGGAAAAAGAAGAACAGAGACACCCCAAAATTAGTAGAAGGAAAGAAATCATAAAGATCCAAGCAGAAATAAATGAAAAAGAAATGAATGAAATAATAGTAAAGACCAATAAAACTAAAAACTTGTCCTTTGAGAAGATAAAAATTGACAAGCCTTTAGCCAGGCTGATCAAGAAAAAAGAGAAGAAACAAATCAACAAAATTAGAAATGAATAAGGAGAGGTTACAGCAGACAATGAAGAAATACAAACAACTATTATGGACGACTATATGGCAATTAAATGGATAACCTGGAAGAAATGGACAGATCCTTAGAAAAGGTCAATCTTCCAAGACTGAACCTGGAAGAAATAGAAGCTATGAACAACCCAGTTACAAGCACTGAAATTGAAGCTGTGATCAAAAATCTCCCCAAAAACAAAAGCCCAGGACCAGATGGCTTCACAGGAGAATTCTATCTAACATTTAGAGAAGAGCTAATGCCTGTCCTAAACTCTTTCAAAAATTGTAGAGGAAGGAACACTTCCAAACTCATTCTACAAGGCCACCAGCACCCTGATACCAAAACCAGACAAAGACAACACAAAAAAAGAAAACTACAGGCCAATATCACTGATGAACATAGATGCAAAAATTCTCAGCAAAATGTTAGCAAACAGAATTCAGCAACACATCAAAAAGCTCATACACCATGATCAAGTTGGGTTTATTTCAGGGATACAAGGATTCTTCAATATATGCAAATCAATCAATGTGATACACTATATTAACAAATTGAAAGATAAAATCCATATATCATCTCAATAGATGCAGAAAAAGTCTTTGACAAAATTCACCACCCATTTATGACTAAAACT
This sequence comes from Capricornis sumatraensis, assembly GCF_032405125.1. Taxonomy (NCBI): domain Eukaryota; kingdom Metazoa; phylum Chordata; class Mammalia; order Artiodactyla; family Bovidae; genus Capricornis; species Capricornis sumatraensis. The sequence goes on from NC_091083.1 coordinate 50,029,640, forward strand.
CTTCAAAAAAAGGGCATAGAAGGAACCTACCTCAACATAGTAAAGGCCATATATGATAAGCCTACAGAAACATTATTCTCAATGGTGAAAAACTGAAAGCATTTCCCCTAAGATCAGGAACAAGACAAGGGTGTCCACTTTTGCCACTGTTATTCAACATAGTTCTGAAAGTCCTAGCTACAGCAGAGAAGAAAAAAAATAAAAGAAGTCCAGATCAGAAAAGAAGAAGTAAAGCTCTCACTGTTTGCAGATGACATGATACTGTACATAGAAAACCCTAAAGATACTTTTAGTAAATTACTGTAGCTAATCAGTGAATTTAGCAAAGTAGCAGGATACAAAATCAATACACAGAAATCACTTGCATTTCTATATGCTAACAATGAAAAATTAGAAAGAGAAATTAAGGAATCAATCACATTCACCAACGCAAAAAATAGAATTAAATATCTAGGAATAAGCTTACCTAAGGAGACAAATGGAGAAGGCAATGGCAACCCACTCCAGTACTTTTGCTCGGCAAATCCCGTGGGTGGAGAAGCCAGGTAGGCTGCAATTCACAGGGATGCGAAGAGTCGGACACAACTGAGTGACTTCACTTTCACTTTTCACTTTCGCCCATTGGAGAAGGAAGTGGCAACCCACTCCAGTGTTCTTGCCTGGAAAATCCCAGGGACAGGGGAGCCTGGTGGGCTGCCATCTATGGGGTCGCACAGAGTCAGACAGGACTGAAGCAACTTAGCAAGGAGACAAATCAAGATTGCCAGGAGAAATATCAATAACCTCATATTGATATATATGAGATATTAAGATGACACCACCCTTATGGCAGAAAATAAAGAAGAACTAAAGAGCCTCTTGAGAAAAGTGAAAGAGGAGAGTGAAAAAGTTGGTTTAAAGCTCAACATTCAGAAAACTAAGATCATGGCATCCAGTCCCATCAGTTCATGGCAAATAGATAGGGAAACGGTGGAAACAGTGGCTGACTTTATCTTTCCGGGCTCCAAAATCACTGCAGATGGTGATTGCAGGCACGAAATTAAAAGACGCTTGCTCCTTGGAAAGAAAGTTATGACCAAACCAGACAGCATATTAAAAAACAGAGACATTACGTTGCCAATAAAGGTCCATCTAGTGAAGGCTATGGTTTTTCCAGTGATCTTGTGTGGATGTGAGAGATGGACTACAAAGAAAGCTGAGCACTGAAGAATTGATGCTTCTGAACTGTGGTGTTGGAGAAGACTCTTGAGAGTCCCTTGGACTGCAAGGAGATCCAACCAGTCCATCCTAAAGGAGATCAGTCCTGGGTGTTCATTGGAAGGACTGATGTTGAAGCTGAAACTCCAATACTTTGGCCACCTGATGCAAAGAGCCAACTCATTGGAAAAGACCCTGATGGTGGGAAAGATTGAGGGTAGGAGGACAAGAGGATGACAGAGGATGAGATGGTTGGATGGCGTCACCGACTCAATGGACATGGGTTTGGGTGGACTCTGGGAGTTGGTGATGGACAGGAAGGCCTGGCGTGCTGTGGTTCATGGGGTTGCAAAGAGTTGGACATGACTGAGTAACTGAACTGAACTGAACTGAACTGAAGGAGACAAAAGAACTATACACAGAAAATTATAAGACACTAATATGGAAAACTCAGCAACGGCCACAGGACTGGAAAAGGTCAGCTTTCATTCCAATCCCAAAGAAAGGCAATGCCAAAGAACGCTCAAACGACCGCACAATTGCACTCATCTCACATGCTAGTAAAGTAATGCTCAAAATTTTCCAAGCCAGGGTTCAGCAATATGTGAACCGTGAACTTCCAGATGTTCAAGCGGGTTTTAGAAAAGGCAGAGGAACCAGAGATCAAATTGCCAACATCCGCTGGATCATCGAAAAAGCAAGAGAGTTCCAGATAAACATCTATATCTGATTTATTGACTATGCCAAAGCATTTGACTGTGTGGATCACAATAAACTGTGGGAAATTCTTCAAGAGATGAGAAAACCAGACCATCTGACCTGCCTCTTGAGAAACCTATATATAGGTCAGGAAGCAACAGTTAGAACTGGACATGGAACAACAGACTGGTTCCAAATAGGAAAAGGAGTACGTCAAGGCTGTATATTGTCGCCCTGCTTATTTAACTTATATGCAGAGTACATCATGAGAAATGTTGGGCTGGAATAAGCAAAAGCTGGAGTCAAGATTGCTGGGAGAAATATCAATAACCTCAGATATGCAGATGACACTACCCTTACAGCAGAAAGTGAAGAGGAACTCAAAAGCCTCTTGATGAAAGTGAAAGAGGAGAGTGAAAAAGTTGTCTTAAAGCTCAACATTTAGAAAATGAAGATCATGGCATCTGGTCCCATCACTTCATGGGAAATAGATGAGGAAACAGTGGAAACAGTGTTAGACTTTATTTTGGGGGCTCCAAATCACTACAGATGGTGATTGTAGCCATGAAATTAAAAGACGCTTACTCCTTGGCAGGAAAGTTATGACCAACCTAGATAGCATATTCAAAAGCAGAGATATTACTTTGCCGACTAAGGTCTGTCTAGTCTAGGCTATGGTTTTTCCAGTAGTCATGTATGGATGTGAGAGTGGGACTGTGAAGAAAGCTGAGCATTGAAGAATTGATGCTTTTGAACTGTGGTGTTGGAGAAGACTCTGAGAGTCCCTTGGACTGCAAGGAGATCCAACCAGTCCATTCTAAAGGAGATCAGTCCTGGGTGTTCTTTGGAAGGAATGATGGTAAAGCTGAAACTCCAGTACTTTGGCCACCTCATGCAAAGAGTTGACTTATTGGAAAATACTCTGATGCTGGGAGGGACTGGGGGAAGGAGGAGAAGGGGATGACAGAGGATGAGATGGCTGGATGGCATCACTGACTCGATGGACGTGAGTTTGAGTGAACTCCAGGATTTGGTGATGGACAGGGAGGCCTGGCGTGCTGCAATTCATGGGGTCGCAAAGAGTTGGACACGACTGAGTGACTGAACTGAACTGAACTGAATATAAGAAATCAAAGATGACATAAATAGATAGAGAGATATTCCATATTCCTGGCTAGGAAGAATCAATATTGTGAAAATGACCATATTACCAAATGCAATCTACAGATTCAATGAGATCCCCATCAAACTACCAATAGCATTTTTCACAGAACTAGAACAAAAAAATTCACAATTCATATGGAAACACAAAAGGCCCCGAATAGCCAATGCAGTCCTGGGAAAGAAGAATGAAGTTGGAGGAATCAACCGTCCTGCCTACAAAGCTACAGTCATCAAGACAGTATGGTATTGGCACCAAAACAGAAATATAGATAAATGGAACAAGACAGGAAGCCCAGAAATAAGCCCATGCACCTATGGGTACCTTATTCCTGACAAAGGAGGCAAGAATATCCAATGGGGCAGACAGCCTCTTCAATAAATGGTGCTGGGAAAACTGGACAGCTACATGTAAAATAATGAAATTAGAACACTTCCTAACACCAACAGTTCAGTTCAGCTGGTCAGTCATGCTGACTCTTTGCAACCCCATGGACTGCAGCATGCTAGGCTTCCCTTGTCCATCACCAACTCCTGGAGCTTACTCATGTCCATTTAGTCAGTGATGCCATCCAACCATCCTCTGTGGTCCCCTTCTCCTCCACCTTCAATCATTCCCAGCATCAGGGTCTTTTCCAATGAGGCAGTTCTTTGCATCACGTGGCCAAAGTATTGGACTTTTAGCTTCAGCATTAGTCCTTCCAATGAATATTCAGGACTGATTTCCTTTAGGATGCACTGGTTTGATCTTGCAGTCCAAATGACTCTTCTCCAACTGAGTCCAACTGAGTCTCTTCTCCAAATGAGTCCAAGAGTTTTCTCCAACACCACAGTTCAAAAGCATCAATTCTTCAGTGCTCAGCTTTCTTTATAGTCCAACTCTCACATCCATACATGACTACTGGAAAAACCATAGCTTTGACTAGATGGACCTTTGTTGGCAAAGTAATGTCTCTGCTTTTTAATATACTGTCTAGTTTGGTCATAACTTTTCTTCCAAGGAGCAAGCATCTTTAATTTCATGGCTGTAGTCACCATCTGCAGTGATTTTGGAGCCCCCAAATTAAAGTCTGTCACTGTTTCCATTGTTTCCCCATCTGTTTCCCATGAAGTGATAGGAACAGATGCCATGATCTTAGTTTCCCAAATGTTGAGTTTTAAGTCAACTTTTTCACTCTCCTCTTTCACTTTCATCAAAAGGCTCTTTAGTTCTTCTCTTAATGCCATAAGGATGGTGTCACCTGTATATCTGAGGTTATTGATATTTCTCCTGGCAAACTTAATTCCAGCTTGTGCTTCATCCAGTCCAGCATTTCTCATGATGTACTCTGCAAATAAGTTAAATAAGCAGGGTGACAATATACAGCCTCGATGTACTCCTTTCCTGATTTGGAACCAGTCTGTTGTTCTATGTCTAGTTCTAAGTGTTGCTTCTTGATCTGCATACAGATTTCTCAGGAGGCAGATCAGATGGTCTGGTATTCCCAATTCTTTAGGAATTTTCCAGTTTATTGTGATCCACACAGTCAAAGGCTTTGGCATAGTCAATAAAGCAGAAATAGATGTTTTTCTGGAACGCTCTTACTTTTTTGATAATCCATTGGATGTTGGCAATTTGATCTCTGATTCCTGTGCCTTTTCTAAATCCAGCTTGATCATCTGGAAGTTCATGGTTCATGTACTGTTGAAGCCTGGCTTGGAGAATTTTGAGCATTACTTTGCTAGCGTGTGAGATGAGTGTAATCATGCAGTAGTTTGAGCACTCTTTGGCATTGCCTTTCTTTGGGATTGGAATGAAAACTGACCTTTTCCAGTCCTGTGGCCACTGCTGAGTTTTCTAAATTTGCTGCTATATTGAGTGCATCACTTTCACAGCATCATCTTTTAGGATTTAAAATAGCTCAACTGGAATTCCATCGTCTCCTCTAGCTTTGTTCATAGTGATGCTTCCTAAGGCTCACTTGACTTCACATCCTAGGATGTCTGGTTCTAGGTGAGTGATCACACCATCATGGTTATCTGGGTCATGAAGTTCTTTATTGTATAGTTCTTCTGTGTATTCTTGCCACCTCTTCTTAATATCTTCTGCTTCTGTTAGGTTCATACCATTTCTGTCCTTTATTGTGCCCATCTTTGCATGAAATGTTCCCTTGGTATCTCTAATTTTCTTGAAGAGATCTCTAGTTCTCCCCATCCTATTGTCTCCAGGGTGACCACCCCCAGACCCTGTACCTGGGTTCATATATCCACAGTCTCCACAGTGACATCCCTTCCACGCCCTGAACTTGGGGTCACACGTCCATGGTCTCCAGGGTGACACACCCTCTTGGACCATGCACTGGGGTCACACATCCAGTCTCCAGGGTAACACCCCTCCCAGATCCTGTACCTGGATTCTCACTTACAGAGTTTCCAGTGTGACCCCATCCTCCAGACCCTGTACAAGGTTTCACATATCCACAGTCTCCAGGGTGACACTTCTTTCCATACCATGCACCTGGGGTCACACATCCAGACTCCAGGTTGAACCCCTCCCTATATCCTATATCTGGCATCAACGTCCTCATACAGCAGGATGACCGAATCCTCAACATCATGTACCTGGTGTCAAAACTCCACAGTCTCCTGTGTTTCTGCACCTCACCAGGCCTTGTACGTGGGGTCACATGTCCACAGTCTCTAGGGTGACAGCACCTCACCAGACCTTTGACCAGTGTTCACACATCCAGTCTCCAGGGTGATGCCCACTTCCAGACCCTGTACCTGAGGTACATGTTCACAGTCTCCAGGGTGACAGCCCCCGGCACTGTACCTGGGTTAACAGACCCACCTTTCCAGGGTGACTACGCCGCTCCATACCATGCACCTGGGGTCACGCATCCACAGTCCCAGGGTAACCCCACTTCCCAGACTTTGCAACTGGGTTCACATGTCCACAGTTTCCAGGTGAATCCCCCTCCCCAAAGCCTGTACCTGGGGTCACACGTCTACAGTCTCTAGAGTGACCCTAGCCTCCAGACCCTCTCCCTGGGGTCATATGTCCATGGTCTACAGGGAGATACCCCTCCCAGAACCTGCACCTGGGGTCACATGGCCACAGTATCCAGGGTGAACCCCTACCAGACCCTGTGCCCGAGGTCACATGTTGAGTCTCCAGGGTTACCTGCCTCCCAGACCCTGCACCTTGGGTCACATGTCCACAGTCTCCAATGTGACCCCACTCCTGCACCTGTGGTCACATGTCCAGATTGCAGGGTGACACCCTCCCACACCCTGCACCTGGGGTAACACGTATGCCATCTCCAGGGTGATCCCACCTCACCAGAACTTGGACTTTGGGTCATATGTTCACAATCTCTAGGGTGACCCCACCTCATCAAACCTTTTACCTGGGGTCACACCTCCACAGTCTCTGCACCCCCCACTCAGACTCTGCACTTGGGGTACAAATCCACAGTTTCCAGGATGACAGCCCCCCAGACCTTCTACCTGAATTCAGAGTTTGATAGCCTCCTGGGAGACCCCACCAACCAGAGAGTGCACCTGGGTTCACACTTCCACAGTGTCCAGGGTGACATGCCTCCAGACCCTGTACCTAGGGTCACATATCTCTAAGTGACCCCTCCAAGACCCTGCACCTGGGGTCATATGTCTGTAGTCTCCAGGGTGACCAACCACAGACACTCTACCTGGGGTAATATATTCACAGTCTACAGGGTGACAACCCACCTAGACCCTGAACCTGGGGACACACGTCCATGGTCTCCAGGGTGATCACACACTCCAGACCCTGTACCTGGGGTCACATATCCACAGTCTCCAGGGAGACCCAACTTCCCATACTGTGCACCTGGGGGTCACATATCCAGTCTCCAGGGTGACTCCCCACCCCATATCCTGTACCTTGGGCCACATGACCTCAGCCTCCAGAGTGACCCCACCCTCAACATCGTTTACCTGGGGCCAAATCTCCACACTCTCCAGGGTGACCCCTCTGAGACCCTGCACATGGGGTCACATGTCCACAGTCTCCAGGGTGACTTCCGTCTCAGAGCCTGCACCTAGGGTCACACATCCACAGTCTCCAGGGAGATCTCCTCTCATAGACCCTGCACCTGGGGTCACATGTCAACCATCTCCATGGTGACCCCTCCCAGACTGCACCTGGGGTCACACATCCATAGTTCCCATGGTGATCCCACTCTGGCCCTGTACCTGTGGTCACATGTCCACAGTTTCCAGGGTGAGTTTCCTCCGAGGTTCTGTACCTGAGGTCACATGTCCACAGTCTCCAGGGTGACCCCATCTTGCAGACATTGTACCAGGGTCCACAGATCCAGTCTCCAGGATGATCTCCCTCCCCATACCCTGTACCTGGGGTCAACATCCTCAGCTTCCAGGATGACCCAACCTCAACATCATGTACCTTCGGTCAAACGTCCAGTCTCCAGGGTCACTGCATCTCACTAGACCTTGTACCTGGGGTCACATGTCCATAGTCTCTAGGGTGATGCTATCTCAACATACCTTTTAAATGGTTCACATGTCCACAGTCTCCAGGGTGACTCGCCTCTCAGACTCTGCACCTGAGGTACACATTCACAGTCTCCAGGGTGACATCCCCTAGACACTGTACCTAGATTCACAGGTCTACCTCCTCCAGGGTGACCTCACCACACCAGACCGTGCACCTGTGATCAAACATCCAGTGTCCAGGGTGATACCCCTCCCAGACCCTGTACCTGGGTCACACATCCAGTCCCAGGGTGACCCCACTTCCCAGACCGTGAAACTGGGTTCACACATCAATAGTTTCCAGGTGAATTCCCCTCCCCAAACCCTGTACCTGGGGTCAGACGTCCACAGTCCCAGGGTGAACCTAGCCTCTACCTGGGGTCACATGCCCACATTCTATAGGGTGACCCCCCTCCCAGGCCCTGCTCCTAGGGTCATATGGTCAGTTTCCACAGTAAACCTCTCCCAGACCCTGTACCTGAGGTCACATGTCCAGAGTCTCCAGGGTGACTCCACAACCCAAACTCCTCACCTGGCATCACACGTCCATAGTCTCCAGGGTGACACCCTCCCAGACTCTGAACCTGGGGTCATATGTCCACAGTCTCCAGGGTGACCCCCACCCGACCCTGTACCTGGGGTCACGTCTTCAGTCTCCAGGGTGACACCCCTCCCCAGACACTAACTAGAGTCACATGTCCACAGTCTACAAGGTGAAACACCCCCCCCAGAACCTGCATGTGGGTTCACATATCCACAGTCTCCTCGGTAAACCTGCTTCCTAGTAACGGCACCTGGATTGCATGTCCACAGTCTTCATGGTGACCCCCTCCCAGACCCTGCGCCTGAGTTCAAATGTCCACAGTCTCCAGACTAAACCCTCTCCCAGAACCTGTACCTGGAGTCACATGTCCACAGTCTCCAGAGTGACCCCCCCCCCCCAGATCCTGCACCTGGGCTTACATTACTACATCCTCCAATGTGACCCCTCTTCTGCACCTGGGGTCACACATAGACAGATTCCAGGGTGACACACCTCCCAGACCCTGCATGCAGGCTCACAGGTCCATAGTTTCCAGGGTGAGCCCACCTCAACACATCTTGTACCTGGTGTCACATGTCCATAGTCTCCAGGGTGACCTCCTCCTGACCCTATACCTGGGGTCACATGTCCAAAGTCTCCAGGGTGACCATGCACAAATACTGTAACTGAGGTCACATATCCACAGTCTCCAGGGTAATCTCCCTCCCAGACTGCGTACCTGGGGTCACATGTCCACAGCCTCCAGGATGACCCATCATTCAAGACCCTGTATTTGGTGTCATACATCCACAGTTTCTGTGTGACCCCATGTCCCATACCACGCACCTGGGTTCACACGTCAACAGTTTCCAGGGTGACCCCGCCTCCCACTACCTTTTACCAGGGATCACATGTCCATAGTCTCCAGGGTGACAGCCTTCCCCAGGCCCTGCACATGTGGTTTCATGTCTACAGTCTCCATAGTGACACCCCTCTCCAGACTCTGTACCTGGGATCACATGGCATCTGTCTCTAGTGTAAACCCCTCCCAGACCCTATACCTGGGATCATATGTCCACAGTATCCAGGGTGACCCCACCTCCCAAAGCCTGCACCTGGGGTCAAATGTCTTCAGTCTCCAGGGAGAACCCTCCTCCCAGACATTGTGCTGCTGCTGCTGCTGCTAAGTCACTTCAGTCGTGTCCAACTCTGTGCGACCCCATTGACGGCAGTCCACCAGGCTCCCACGTCCCTGGGATTCTCCAGGCAAGAACACTGGAGTGGGTCACCGTTTCCTTCTCCAATGCACAAAAGTGAACAGTGAAAGTGAAGTCGCTCAGTCGTGTCCAACTCTTTGCTACCCCATGGACTGCAGCCTACCAGGCTCCTCTGTCCATGGGATTTTTCCAGGCAAAAGTACTGGAGTGGGGTGCCATTGCCTTCTCCCCTAGACACTGTACCTGGGGTCAAACGTCCACAGTCTCAAGGATGACCCCACCTCCCTGACCCTGTACCTGGGGTCACATTTTCACAGTATCCAGGGTGACTCCACCTCCAGAGCCTGCAACTGGGGATGAATGTCCATGGTCTCCAGGGTGAGCCCCTCCAAAACCCTGCACCTGGGGTAATACATCCACAGTCTCCAGGGTGACCTCTTCAAGACACTGCACTTGGTATCACATCTCCACAGATTTCAGGGTGACACCCCCTCCCCAGACTCTGCACCTGGCATCACATGTCCACAATCTCCAGGGTGACACCCCTCCCAGACATTGCACCTGGGGTCACATTGAAACAGTCTCCAGGGTGGCCCCCCTCCCAGACCCTGCACCTAGGGTCACAAGTCCAGTCTCCAATACCCCGTCTCCTGCACCAGGGGTCACACGTCCACAGAGTCCAGGGTGAACCCACTTCACCATACCTCGTACCAGGGGTCACATATCTAAAGTTTCTAGGGTGACTTCACCTCACCAGACCTTTTCCTGGGGTGGCCTGTCCACAGTCTCCAGGGTGACTCCCCCTCCAAGACCTTGCCTCAGGGTACACATTCACAATCTTCAGGGTGAGAGCTCCCAGACACTGTACCTGGGTTCATAGGTTCAGTCTCCAGGATGACTCCACCACGTCAGACTGCACACCTGTGGTCACACGTCTGCAGTTTCCAGGATGACACCTGTACCTAGGGTCATGTATTTACAGTCCCCTGGGTTAACACTCCCAGACACTGTACCTGAGGTCACTTGTTCACAGTCTCCAGGGTGATCATCCCCATACCTGTACCTGGGGTCACATAACTACATCTCCAGGGTAACCCTGTTCCCAGACACTGAATCTGGGGTCACACATCCACAGTCTCTGGTATGACACCCACTCCCAGACCGTGCATCTGGGATCACACTTCCACAGTCTCCAGGGTAACACCCCTCCCATACCCTGCACCTGAGTTCACTCATCCAACATCTCCCCAGTGATGTTGACTCTGGGGTCACAGGTCAGCAGTCTATGTGACCCCACCCTCCAGATGCTGTACATGGGGTTACATGTATCCCATGTATCCAGGATGATACCCCTCCACATACTCTGTACCTGGGGTCACACATCCACAGCCTCTAGGATGACCTCATCCCCAAGAACCTGTACCTGGGGTCAAAGGTCTATAGTCTCCAGAGTGACCCCCTCCAAAACCCTGCACATGGCCTCATGTGTCCACAGTCTCTAGGGTGACACCCCTCCCCAGACTCTGTATGTGAGGTCACATAGCCACAGTCTCCAGTCTAAAACTCCTCCCATACCCTGCACCTTGGGCACATGTCCACACTCCAAGGTGACCCCACCTCCCAGACCCCACACCTGGGGTTGAACATCTACTGTCTCCAGGGTGATCCCTTCCCAGATCCTGCACCTGGGGTCACATGTCCACAGTCTCCAGGTTAATCACCCCCAGATGCTCTATCTGGGCCACATGTCCACAGTCTCCTGGGTGATACCCCTCCAAGACACTGAACCTTGGGTAACAAGCCCACAGTCTCTAGGGTGATCCCACCCTACAGACCTTACACCCTGGTCACACATCTACAGTCTCAAGGTGACTCCATTTTCCAGACCATGCAACTGAGACCAATCATCCACAGTTTCCAGGGGAATCCTCCTCCCCAAACCCTGTTCTTGTGGTCACATGTCCACAGTCTCCAGGGTGACCCCAGCCTCCAGACCCTGTGTTGGAGTCACACATACAGTTTCCAAGGTGACCCCCTTTCCCAGGCATGCACCTGGGTTCACATGTCCACAATCTACAGGGTAACCCCACCCTCCAGACCCTGTACCTGGGGGTCACACATCTACAGCCTCCAGGATGACCCCACCCTCAAGAACCTCTACCTGGGGTCACATGACCAGTCTCCAGTGTAAACCCACTTCCCATGTCCTGCACGTGGCGTACATGTCCAGCCTCCAGGGTGACCCACCCCCAGAATCTGTACCTGGGTTCACAATTCCACCATCTCCCTGATGATATCACCACCCTGACCCTGTACCTGGGGTCACATGTCCACAGTCTCCCTGGTGACCCCCTCCCAAACCCTGCACCTGGGTCACTTGTCCAGTCTCCAGGTTGACCTCCTCCCAAACCTGCACCTGAGGTCTCATGTCCACAGTCTCCAGTGTGAATTACCTCCCAAACTCTAAACCTGGGATCACATGTCCATGGTCTCCAGGGTGACGCACCCTCCTGGATCATGAACCTGGGGTCACATGTCTACAGTCTCCAGGGTGATCCCCTCCCAGAACCTGCACCAGGGATCACATGTCCACATTCTCCATTGTGACCCTCCTCCTGCACCTGGGGTCACACATCCACAGATTCCAGGGTGATTCCCCTCTCATACCCTAAATGTAGGGTCACACATCCAGTCTCCAGGGTGACCCCATCTCACCAGAACTTGTACCTGGGGTCACATGTCCACAGTCTCCAGGGTGACCCCCCTTCCAAGACCCTGAAACTGTGGTACACGTCCACAGTCTCCAGGGTTACACTATTCCTGACCCTGTACCTGGGATCACTCGTCCACAGACTCCAGGGTGACCCCGCCACCCCAGTCTATGCACCTGGACTAATACATCCACAGTCTCTAGGGTGATACCCTCCTGTACCTGGGGTCTCACATCGACATTCTTCTGGGTGACCCCTCCCCAGACCTTGTACCTGGTGTCATGTGTCCACTGTCTCCAGGGTGACACCCCTCCCCAGACCTTGTACCTGAGGTCACATTGAAACAGTCTCCAGGTGACCGCCTTCCCAGACCTTACACCTAGGGTCACAAGTCCACACCTCCAATGTGACTCCTCTCCTGCCCCAGGGGTCACGTCCACAGATTCCAGGGTAACACCTCTCCCAGACACTGCACCTGGGTTCACATGTCCACAGTCTCCAGGGTGACTCCATCTTACCAGACCTCATACCTGGGGTCACATGTCCACAGTCTCCAGGGTGACCTCACCTCACCAGATCTTTTCCTGGGGTGGCATATCCACAATCTCCAGGGTGACTCCACCATATCAGACCGCACACCTATGGTCACACATCCACAGTTTCCAGGATGACACCCTCCCAGATCCTGTACCTAGAGTCACATATTTACAGTCCCCTGGGTTAAAACTCCCAGACCCTGTACCTGGGGTCACTTGTCCACATTGTCCAGGGTGAACCCTTCCCAGACCCTACACTTGGGTTCACATGTCCACAGTCTCTGAGGTGACCTCCTCCCGACCCTGAACTTGGAGTCACATGTTCACAGTCTCCAGGGTGATCATCCCCATACCCTGTTCCTGGGGTCACATGTTCACAGTCTCCAGGGTGACCCTGTTCCCAGATCCCTAAGACACTATACCTGGGTTCACCGTTCCACAATTTCCAGGGTGACCCTCCTCCCCATACACTGCACTTGGGTTCACACGTCCACAGTCTCCAGGGTGACCCCACCTCCCAGACCCTGCACCTAGGGCATATGTCCACAGTCTCCAGGATGACCTCACCTCACCAGATCTTTTCCTGGGGTGGCATACCCACAGTCTCCAGGGTGACTCCCCCTCCCAGATCCTGCCTCTGGGGTACACATTCACAATCTCCAGGGTGACGAGCCCCAGACACTGTACCTGGGTTCACAGGTCCACAGTCTCTAGGGTGACACCCTCCAGACCCTGTACCTAGGGATACCTATCTATAGTCCCCTTGGTGTCCCCTCCCAGACACTATATCTGGGTTCAAATGTCCACAGTCTCCAGGTTGACCCCACCCTCAAGAACCTCTACCTGGAGTCATATGACCACAGTCTCCAGTGTAAACCCACCTCCCATATCCTGCGCCTGGGGTACATGTCCAGTCTCCAGGGTGATCCCACAGTCCAGACCTTGTACATAGGGTCACATGACCACAGCCTCAAGAGTGATACTGTCCCAGAGTTTTTACCTGGGGTCACATGTTCACAGTCTCCAGGGTGATCTCCTCGACTCTGCACCTGGGGTCACACATCCATAGTCTCCAAGTGACACCCCCAAATACCCTGTGCCTGGTGTCGCACATCCACAGACTTCACAGTGACCCCACCTCCCAGACCCTGCACCTGAGGTCAAATGCCCAGAGTCTCCAGTGTAAACTCACATCCCATGCTGTTCCTGGGGTAAATGTCCACATTATCCAGGATGACCCCACCTCCCAGACCTTGTTCCTTGGGTCTTACTTAAACAGTCTCCAGAGTGTCCCCACCTCTCAGACCCTCCACCTGGGATCAAACGTCGCCAGTATCCAGGGTGACCCCCTCCCAGAACCTCCACCTGGGGTCACATGTCCAGAGTTTCCAGGGTGACTGCCTCCTGAACCTGTAGCTGTGGTCACAGGTCCACAGTCTTCAGGGTGACACCCCTCTCAAGACAATGTATCTGGAGTCACACATTCACAGTTTGCTAGGCAAACCCAGCCCCCAAACCCTGCACGTGGGATCCCACATTCAGTGGGGAGTGTTCTGGGAGTGTTGACCACCAGCTTACAACAACCAGCTAGCTGTTGTTGGCAGCAGCCTAATTGGGTGAAAAATGGACTGGGTGATGACTTCCCAGTAAGAATTGGCAAGTAGCATGTTCCTTTCAGAAAACTCAAATCATGAACCAAAGATGTTGTCATAATGTACAGACAAATGACCCAGTGTGTTTCTTCATGGCTGGTTGGAGGCTGCAACTATCCACCTTTCCCAAGAGGATTATACAGATTTTGCCATATTACTTTGATTCCAGCCTCAACACAACATGTTTCCCTGCACATTTAGAGCTAGGTAAAGACACTCCTCGGAGAAGGCAATGGCACCCCACTCTAGTACTCTTGCCTGGAAAATCCCATGGATGCAGGTGCCTGGTAGGCTGCAGTCCATGGGGTCACTAAGAGTCACTGAGCGACTTCACTTTCACTTTTCACTTTCATGTATTGGAGAAGGAAATGGCAACCCACTCCAGTGTTCTTGCCTTGAGAATCCCAGGGACGGGGGAGCCTGGTGGGCTCTCATCTATGGGGTCGCACAGAGTCGGACACGACTGAATCAACTTGGCAGCAACAGCAGCAGCAAAGACACTCCTAGCGTACAAACACTGTACAGTTTGAGGAGTATAGATAGCAGTGGAGAGTGCTCTATGAATGTGGATGGCCAGGCCTGTTTTTACCCCGAGTAGGTGAAACGTACTGTCAGGTGACCTCACAGAAAGAAGTGGCAAGCTGCCTGTCTCATGAGAAGTGAAGTTGCTTATTCATGTGTGACTCTTCGCGATCCCATGGACTACAGCCTATGGAGGTCTTCTGTCCATGGAATTTTCCAGGCAAGAGTACTAAATTGGGTTGCCAATTCTTTTTCCAGGGGATCTTCACGACCTGGGTATCAAACCTGTGTCTCCCACATTGCAGGCAGACACTACCTTCTGAGCTACCAGGAAAGCCAGCGAGATTCATTGAAAACTCAACTATTTACCTGAAGTTGTTCTGGGATTGAAGAGTAGAATGAGCCTGTTGTGTTTTTCTGCAGGTGGGATGCTGCAACTACACAGGTTTCACAAAGGGAAATGACTGCTTTGGAACATCCGATCCCAATTCCAGGTTCACAAAAAGTTGTCACTCTGCAGTTTTAAAGCTGTGCAAATGCATTCCTAGGACACAATGTGCTCTCTGTGAATGTTGACTTCCGTATGTGTTCTTACCCTATTCAGTGAAAACAGTACTGTCAGAGGACTTCCCATCAAGAAGTGGAAAGCAGTGTTTCTCTCAGGTAACAGAAGTACTTGATGAGACTTGCAGTCCTAAAGAAGGGAAAAATGACCTCATGTGCTTTTCTGTCAGGCTGGAGATTGCAAGTATTCCAGGTTTGTTAGGTGAAAATACTGCTTTCTCTTCAGGCCCCGAGTTCTACGTTCAGAAAAACATTTCCACACAGGTTCATAGCTGTCCCAAGATTCCAACAACACACTGAATAATTTCTTAGAAAAGATTTCAGTGAAGAATCTCCTGTGAGTGGTTCTGCCATTATTGTTACCCTGAGTGGGTGGAATTACACTGTCAGGTGACTTTGTAGCAATAAAAAGCAAGTGCCTGTGCTTTCAGAAAAGGCAGATACTAAAGCTGTGGTCATAAGAAACAGGCAAATGAACCCGTGTGCATTTCTTTCAGGCTTAAGACTGCAACCACCTTGCAGTTACAGGAAGAAGTGCTGCTTCTGCCATTAGGCTCCAAATCCCATGTGAACAGAAATAAATCCCCCTGTCATTAAAAAGGTGTGTAAGTGAGCCCAGGCCAGACTGCACCACACCACAAGTAAAGAGGTCAGTGGGGAGTGTTCTGAGAGTTCAATAGTGAGTGTTCTGGAAGTGTTGATTGCCATACCTGTAGTCAGCAGCCTAATTTGGTGAAACTGGACTGGGTGATGACTTCCCAGTAAGAAAGGGCAAGCTGCAATTTCCTTTCAGAAGACTCATAATGGCCCAAAGCTGTTGTCATAATGCCCAGACAAGTGAGTCACTGCATTTCTTCCTAGCTGGTTGGTGGCTGCAAATATCCAGGTTTCAGGGGAGGAATATACTGATTTTGCAATATTACCTTATTTGCAGCTTCAGGTAACATATTTCCCTGTACATTTAGAGCTGTGTAAAGACACTCCTGCTGTACAAACTCTGTACCATTTGTGGAGCAAAGATAGTAGTGGAGAGTGCTCTGTGAATGTGGATGATCAGGCCTGTTTTTAGCCTGATGAGGTGAGAAGTAATATCAGGTGACCTCACAGCCAGAGTGGCAAGCCACCTGATTCATGAGAAGTGAAGTTGCTCAGTTGTATACGACTCTTTGCACTCCCATGCAATGTAACTTACCAGGCTCCTTTTTCGATGGAATTTTCCAAGCAAGAAGTACTGGTATGGCTTGCCATTTCCTTTTCCAGGAGATATTCCTGACCCAGGGATTACACCTGGGTCTTCAATGTTGCAAGCAGATGCTTTACCCTCTGGGTCACCAGAATCTGGCTTGATTCATTCACTGACTTAACAAAAGCTGTTCTGGAATGGAAGAGTAGAATGAGCCTGTTGTATTTATCTGGCAGGTGGTATGCTGTAACTACACAGGCTTCACAAGGGGACATGAATGCTTTGGGATGTCAGTCCCCAATTCCATGTGCACAAAACGACATCTACCTATAGTTTCAAAGCTGTGTAAATCCATTCCTAGGACACAATGGGCTATCCGTGAATGTTGATTTTTGCATCTGTTCTTACACTGGTCGGCTAAAACTGTACTGTCAGTGGACTTCCCATCAAGAAGTGGTACGCAGAATGTTTCTCTCAGAAAACACAAGTCCCTGATGAGACTTGCGGTCCTAAAGAAGGGAAAATGCCCCTGTGTGTTTTCCATCAGCCTGGAGATTGCAATTATTCCAGGTTCCTTAGGCACAAACGTTGCTTTCATTTTAGGCCCTGAGTTCTATCTTCAGAGCTGTGCAAAACACTCCTAAAACACACTGTATCATTCCCTTAGACAAGAGACTAGGGAAGAGTGTTCTGTGAGTGCTTCTGGCATACCAGTTGTTACCCTGAGTGGGAAGAATTACACCGTCAGGTGACTTTGTAGCCTTAATAAGCTAGAGTCTGTGTTTTCAGAAAAAGCAGGCAGTTTAGCAAAGCTGCCTTCATAAGGAAGTGGAAAATGAACCTGTGTGCTTTTCTTTCAGGCTTAAGACTGCAATCACCCTGTGTTCAAAAAAGAAATACTGCTTCTCCCATTAGGCTAAAAATCCCACGTGAATCAAACAAATGTCCCTGTCATTAGAAAGCTGTGTAAGAAACCCAAGGACAGACTGCACCAATCCATGAGTAAAGAGTTCTGTGGGGAGTGTTCTCGGAGTGTTGACTGCCACACCTGTAGTCAGCAGCCTAATTCAGTGAAACTAGACTGGGTGATGACTTCCCAGTAAGAAGTAGCAAGCTACATGTTCCTTTTGGAAGACCCAAAGAATGGCCAAAAGCTGTTGTCATAATGCCCAGACAAATGAGCCAGTGCATTTCTTCCTGGCTGGTTGGAGGCTGCCACTATCCAGCTTTCATCAGAGGAATATTCTGATTTTGCCATATTACTCGGATTTGCAGCTTCAAGATAACACATTTCCCTGCACAAGTAGAGCCGTATAAAGACACTCCTAGTGTACAAACTCTGTACCATTCGGGGAACAAAGATAGCAGTGGAGAGTACTCTGTGAATGTGGATGGCCAGGCCTGTTTTCACCCTGAAGAGGTGACCTTGCAGTCAGAAGCGGCAAGCCGCCTGCTTCATGAGAAGTAAAGTTGTTCAGTCATTGCGACTCTGCAGCCCCATGGACTGTAGCTTACCAGCCTCAATCCATGGAATTTTCCAAGCAAGACTACTGGAGTGGCTTGCTAGTTAATTCTCAAGGGATCTTCCTGATCCAAGGATCAAACCCAGGTCACCCATGTTGCAGGCAGATGCTTTACCCTCTGAGCCACTAGGGAAGCCTGCCGGATTCATTGAAAATTCAACTACTTAGCCAAAGCTGTTCTGGAATGGAAGAGCAGAATGAGCCTGCTGTGTTTTTCTGGCAGGTGGGATGCTGAAACCACACAGGTTACCCAAGGGGAAATGACTATTTTGGGATGTCAGACCCCATTTCCAGGTGCACAACAGGATGTCTCCCTGAAGATTCAAAGCTGTGTAAACGAATTCCTAGGACACAACGTGCTCTCTGTGAATGTTGACTTTTGTATCTGTTTTTCCACGGATTAGCTAAAACTTTACTGCCAAGGGACTTCCCATCAAAAAATGGCAAGTAGACGTGTGGTCCTAAAGAAGGGAAAAATGACCCTATGAACTTTTCCATCAGGCTGGACATTGTAAGTATTCCAAGTTCATTAGTAACAAATGCTACTTTCATTTCAGGCCACCATTTCTAGGTTCAGAGAAACATTTCCCCACAGATTCAGAGCTGTGCAAAGACACTCCTAGAACACACTGTATCATTCCCTTAGAAAAGAGTTCAGGGAAGAGTGTTCTGTGAGTACTTCTGCCATACCTGTTGTTACCCTGAGTGGGCTGAATTACACTGTCAAGTGACTACGTAGCATTAATAAGCAAGGGAGTGTTCTTTTCGAAAACATAGATACTTAAGCAAAATTGCCATCATAAGGAAGAGGCAAACGAACCCAAGTGCATCTCTTTCAGGCTTAGGACTGAAACCACGCTGTAGTCACACGAAGAAGTGCTGCTTCTGCCATTAGTCTCTGAATTCTATGTGAGTATATATATAAAAAAAAAATCCCTGTTGTGAGAAAGCTGTGTAAGAGACCCCAAGGACAGATTGCATCATTCCATGGGTAAAGAGTTCAGTGAGGAGTGTTCTGGGACTGTTGACTGCCATACCTGTTGTCAGAAGCCTAATCTGGTGAAACTGGACCAGTTGATGACTTTCCAGTAAGAAGTGGCAAGCTGCAGGTTCCTTTTGAAAGACTCAAAGAATGGCCAAAAGCTGTTGTCATAATGCCCAGACAAATGAGCCAGTGCGTTTCTTCTTGGCTGCTTGCAGGCTGTAACTATACATCTTTTACAGGAGGAATATATTGACTTTGCCATATTACCCGGATTTGCAGCTTCAAGAGAACACATTTCCCTGTACATTTAGTGCTGTGTAAAGACACTCCTGGCTATGTTGGCAGGTCTTAAGATGGCTGCCGGGCGGCTCCGTCCGGACTGAAAAGATGTGGAATGGGCTGCTACCTCCTGGCCTAAATGAAAGTGATGTTGAATTGAATTCTGACGATGATACCACATTAGAGAGCTCTGAACTTAACTTACAAGAGGGTGAAGAAGATGGGACCTTTAAAAAGACAGAGATCGTAGATATTCCTACAGATGGACCAGACACTGAAGCAGAAGCAAATATAAATGCATATGAAGAGTGTCCCTCTGGAATTCCCTTAAATATGTGGAATAAATTTCAAGAATTGCATAAAAAGCATTCTGAACAGAAAACTTCAGCTTCTAGATCCGAAAAGAAAAAAAGAAAACGCTCCAGAAAAGGTAAATTGAAGAATGAAGAAGAATCTCATAGTGAACAGTCTTCAAGTGAAACCCAGTGGAAGGAGCTTACCCAGTATTTTGGAGTCAATGAGAGATTTGACCCCCCTGCTAAAAGGAAAAAAGTTGAAAAGTCAGGACTTGAAAAGAGGATAGACCAAGCTGTGGAAGAGTGGAACATTGAGAAGGCCGAGGAACTCAGCAACCAGCTAGCCACTAGCAAGCTTGGTGTAAAAATTGCCAAAGCTATTGCCTGCCACAACTTTGTGAAAGCCAAAAAGGAGGCTGAAAATTCACAGGTTGTACGAAAAAAGAAGAAACTTGCCTGGGGATTTGAAGCAAAGAAGAGGTGGGAAACTAAAAGCAACATGGGATATATGTGACTTGCCAGAGTTCTTCAAGACCTTTGAGGCTTCACTCGAGTCTTCAGTTGCTCAATTTACTACAAAAGATTTTCCTGCTTATGTTAACTATGTCAGAAAATTGATGGAAATAGAAAAAATCAGCATAAAATCTGGGAGTTGATTAAAAAAAAAAAAGACACTCCTAGTGTACAAATTCCGTGCCATTTGTGGAGCAAAGATAGCAGTGGAGCATGCTCTGTGAATGTGGATGGCCAGGCCTGTTTTCACCCTGATGAGGTGAAAAGTACCGTCAGGTGACCTCGCAGCCATATGTGGCAAGCCGGCTGCTTCATGAGAAGTGAAGTGTCTCAGTCATGTTTGACTCTTTGCAATCCCATGGACTGTACCTTAACAGGCTCCTCAGTCCATGGAATTTTCCAGGTAACAGTACTAGAGTGGCTTGCCATTTCCTTCTCCAGGGCATCTTCCTGACCCAGGTTTCGAACGCGGGTGTCCCACTTTGCAGGCAGTCGTTTTACCCTCTGAGCCAACAGGGAAGCCCGCTGGGGTTTACAGAAAATTCAGCTACTTAACCAAAGCTGTTCTGGAATGGAAAAGTAGAATGAGCCTGCTGTGTTTTTCTGGCAGGTGGGATGCTGAAACCACACAGATTACCCAAGGGGAAATGACTGCTTTGGGACGTCAGACACCAATTCCAGGTGCACAAAAAGATGTCTCCCTGCAGATTCAAAGCTGTGTAAATGCATTCCTAGGACACAATGTGCTCTCCGTGAATGTTGACTTTTGCATCCCTTTTTGCACTGATCCTCTAAAACTGTACTGTCAGAGGAATTCCCATCAAGAAGTGGCAAGACTTGCAGTGCTAAAGAAGGGGAAAATGCCCCCGAGAGCTTTCTGTCAGGCTGGAGATTACAAGTATTCCAAGTTCATTAGTAACATATGCTGCTTTCATTTCAGGGCCTGAGTTCTAAGGATCAGAGAAACGTTTCCCCACAGCTTCAGAGCTGTGCAAAGAGACTCCTATCACATACTGTATCATTGCCTTAGAAAAGAGTTCAGGGGAGAGTATTATGTGAGTGCTTCTGGCATATCTGTTGTCACCCTGATGGGCAGAATTTTACTGTCAACTGACTATGTAGCATTAATCAGCAAGTGCCTGTTCTTTCACAAAATGCAGATATATAAGCCAAGCTGTGGTCATAAGGAAAAGGCAAATGAACCCACGTGTGTTTCTTTCAGAGTTAAAAGTGGAAGCACCCTGCAGTCACACAAAGAAATGCTGCCTCTGCCATTAGGCGAAAAATCACAGGTGAACATAAACAAATATCCCTATCCTTAGAAATCAGTGTAAGAGAGCCCAGGGACATATTGCACCATTCCATGAGTAAAGAGTTCAGTAGGGAGTGTTCTGGGATACCTATTGTTAGCAGCCTAGTTGGTGAAACTGGACTGGGTGTCGAGTTCCCAGTAAGAAGTGGCAACCTGCAGGTTCCTTTTGGAAGACTCAAAGAGTTTCCCAAAGCTGTTGTCATAATGCCCAGGCAAATGAGCCAGTGTGTTTCTTCATGGCTGATTGCAGGCTGCAACTATCCAGTTTTCACAGTAGAAATATACTGATTTTGCCATATTACCCAGATTTGAAGCTTCAAGATAACACATTTCCCTGCACATTTAGTGCTGTGTAAAGACACTCCTAGTGCATAAATTCTGTACCATTTGCAGAGCAAAGAGCAGGGGAGCGTGCTCTGTGAATGTGGATGGCCAGGCCTGTTTTTACCCTGAAGAGGTGAAAAGTACAGTCAGATGACCTCGAATCAAGAAGTGGAAAGCTGCCTGCTTCATGAGAAGTGAAGGTGCTCAGTCGTGTTGGCTTTTTGCAATCGCATGGACTGTAGCTGACCAGGCTCCTCGTCCATGGAATTTTCTAAGCAAAAGTACTGGAGTGACTTGCCATTTCTTTCTCCAGGGAATCTTCGTGACACGGGATCAATCCATGGTCTCCCTCATTGTAGGCAGATGCTTTACCCTCTGAGCCACCAGAGGAACCCTCCAGATTCATTGAAAATTCAACCACTTACCCAAAGCTGCTCTAGAATGGAAGAGCAGAATGAGCCTGCTGTGTATTTCTGGTAGGTGGGATGCTGCAACTACAAAGGTTTACCAGGGGAAATGACTGCTTTGGGATGTTAATCTCCATTTCCAGGTGGACAAGACGCTGTCTCGGCACTTTCAAAGCTGTGTAAATCCATTCCTAGGACACAATGTGCTCTCCAAGAATGTTGACTTTTGCATCTGTTTTTGCACTGATCAGCTAAATCTGTACTGTCAGAGGACTTCCCATCAAGAAGTGACAAGCAGACTTTGGTCCTAAAGTAGGGAAAAATGCCCCTGTGAGCTTTTCCAGCAGGATGGATATTGCAAGTATTCCAGGTTCTTTAGGTGCAAATGCTGCTTTCATTTCAGGCCCCGAGTTCTAGGTTCGGAGAAATGGTTTGCCACAGCTTCAGAGCTGTGCAAAGACACTCCTAGAACACACTGTATCATTCACTTAGAAAAGAGTATAGGGAATAGTGTTCTGTGATTCATCTGCCATACCTGTTGTTACCCTGAGTGGGCCAAAATACACTATCAGGTGACTTTGTAACATTAATAGGCAAGCACCTGTGCTTTCAGAAAATGCACATACTTAAGCAAAGCTGCAGTCGTAAAGAAGAGGCAATGAACCCATGTATGTTTCTCTCAGGGTTAAAACTGCAAGCACCCTGCAGTGACACAAAGAAGTGCTGCTTCTGCCTAGGCTAAAAATCCCTGGTGAACCAAACAAATGTCCCTGTCGTTAGACAGGTATGCAACTGAGTCCAAGGAAGATTGCACCATTCCATGTGTAAAGAGTTCAGTGGAGAGTGTTCTGGGACTGTTGACTGCCATACCTGTTGTCAGCAGCCTAATTCAGTGAAACTGGACTGGATGATGACTTCCCAGTAGGAAGTGGCAAGCTGCATGTTCCTTTCAGAAGACTCAAATAATGGTACAAAGCTGTTGTCATAATGCCCAGACAAATAAGACAGTGCATTTCTTCCTTGCTGGTTAGAGGCTACAATAATCCAGCTTTCACAGGATGTATATACTGATTTGGGCATATTACCCAGATGTGCAGCTTCAAGATAAGACGTTTTCCAGCATTTAGAGCTGTGTAAGACACCCTAGTATACAAACTCTGTACCGTTTGTGGAGCAAAGATGGTAGTGGAGAGCGCTCTGTGAATGTGGATGGCCAGGCCTATTTTTACCCTGATGAGGTAGAAAGTACCATCAGGTGACCCTGCAGCCAGAAGTGGCAGGCTGCCTGGCTCATGAGAAGTGAAGTTGCTCAGTCGTGTGGCTTTCTGCAATCCATGGACTGTACCTTACCAGGCTCTTCCATCCACGGAATTCTCCAAGCAAGAGTACTAGAATGGCTTGCCATTTCCTTCTCCAGAGGATCTTCCTGACCCAGGGACAGAACCCAAGTCCCCCATGTGGCAGGCAGACACTTTACCCTCTGAGCCACTAGGGAAGTGTGCCAGATTCAGTGAAAATTCAACTACTTAACCAAAGATGTTCTGGAGTGGAAGAGCAGAATGAGCCTGTTGTCTTTTTCTGGCAGGTGGGATGCTGCAACCACACAGGTTTCCCAAGGGGAAAGGACTACTTTGGGACTTCAGACCCCAATTCCAGTTGCACAAGAAGACATCTCCCTGCAGTTTCAAAGCTGTGTAAATGCATTCCTAGGACACAATGTACTCTCCATGAATGTTGACTTTTGTATCTCTTTTTGCACTGATAAGCTAAAACTGTACTATTAGAAACTTTCCATCATGAAGTGGTAAGCCAACCTCTGGTCCTAAAGAAGGAAAATGTGCCCCCGTGAGCTTTTTTGTTAGGCTGGAGATGCAAGTACTCTATGTTTGTTAGGCGCAAATACTGCTTTCAGTTCAGGCCCCAAGTTCTAGGTTCAGAGAAACGTTTCCCCACAGCTTCAAAGCTCTGCAAAGACACTCCTAGAACAAACAGTATCATTCACTTAAACAAGAGACCAGGGAAGTGTTCTGTGAGTGCTTCTGCCATACCAGTTGTTTCCTTGAGTGGGCAGAATTACACTGTCAGCTGACTTTGTAGCAACAATAGGCAAGCGCCTGTGCTTTCAGAAAATGCTTTTAGCAAAGCTGTGATCCTAAGGAAGAGGCAAATGAACCCATGTGCATTTCTTTCAGGCTTAAGACTGCAAACACCCTGCAGTCTCATGAAGAAGTGCTGCTTCTGCCATTAGACTCTGAACCCCATAGGAGCATTTTAAAAAAGTCCCTGTTGTGAGAAAGCTGTGTAAGAGACCCCAGGGAAACATTGCACCACTCCATGGGAAAAGAGTTCAGTGGGATGTGTTCTCAGAGTTCAGTGGGGAGTGTTCTGGGACTGTTAATTGCCATTCCTGTTGTCAGCAGCCTAATTCGGTAAAACTGGACTGGGTGATGACTTCCCAGTAAGAAGTGGCAAGCTGCACGTTCCTTTCAGAAGACTCAAATAATGGCCCAAACCTGTTGTCATAACGCCCAGACAAATGAGCCAGTGCATTTATTTCTGGCTGGTTGGAGGCTGCAACTATTCAGCTTTCACAGGACAAATATACTGATTTTTCCATTTTATCCAGATTTGCAGCTTCAAGATAACACATTTCCCTGCACATTTAGTGCTGTGTAAAGACACTCCTAATGTACAAACTCTGTACTGATGCGCAGCAAAGACAGTAGTGGACAGTGCTCTGTTAAGATGGATGGCCAACCTGTTTTTACCATGATGAGGTGAAAAGTACTATCTGATGACCTCACAGTCAGAAGTGGCAAGCTGCCTGTTTCATGAGAAGTGAAGCTTCTCAGTCGTGTGCAACTCTTTGCAATCCCATGGATTGTAGCTAACCAAGCTCCTCCGTCCATGGAATTTTCCAAGCAAGTAGACTGGAGTGGTTTGCCATTTCCTTCTCCAGGGGATCTTCCTGACTGAGGGATCGAACCCAGGTCTCCCACAATGCAGACAGACGCTTTACCCTCTGAGCCACCAGGGAAGCCTGCCAGGTCCATTGAAAATTCAGCTACTTAACCAAAGCTGTTCTGGAATGGAAAAGTAGAATGAGTCTGTTGTCTTTTTCTGGCAGGTGGCATGCTGCAACTATACAGGTTTCCCAAGGGGAAATGACTGCTTTGGGACATCAGATCCCAATTCCAGGTGCACAAGAAGACATCTCCCTGCAGTTTCAAAGCTGTGCAAATGTATCCTAGGATACAATGTTCTCCCCGTGAATGTTGACTTTTTTTTCTGCTTTTTCAATGATCAGCTAAAACTGTACTATCAAAGGACTTCCCATCAAGAAGTGGCAAGCAGTGTGTTTCTCCCAGAAAACACAAGTACCTGATGAGACTTGCGGTCCTACAGCAGGGAAAAATGCCCCCTAGTGCTTTTCCATCCTGATGGTGAGTCCAAGTATTTCAGGTTCGATGGGCACAAACGCTGCTTTCATTTCAGGCCCCCAGTTCTAGGCTCAGAGAAACGTTTCCCCACAGCTTCAGATCTGTGCAAAGACACTCTTGGACACACTGTACCATTCCCTTAGAAAACAGACCAGGGAAGAGTGTTCTGCGAGATCTTCTGCCACACCAGTTGTTATCCTGAGTGGGCAGAATTACACTGTCAGGTGACTTTGTAACATTAATAAGCAAGCCCCTGTGCTTTCAGAAAATGCAGACACTTTAGCAAAGTTGCCTTTGTAAGGAAGAGGCAAATGAACCCATGTGCATTTCTTTCAGGCTTAAGACTACAACCACCCTCCAGTCACAAGAAGAAATGCTGCTTCTGCCTAGGCTCCAAATCCCATGTGAACCAAATGTCCCTGCAAACAGGGAAAAATCAGCATGTTTCTCCTGGAAAAGCAGGACAGTTGTAGCCTCCAACCAGCCATGAAACACCCTAGGGCAATCCATTGCTCATTATGACAACAGCTTTTGTCAATTATTTGAGTTTGCTGAGAGGAACATGCTACTTGCCACTGCTTACTGGGAAGTTATCACCCAGTCCACTCTCAAAGAAATAGGCCTAACAGCAGGTATGGCAGTCAACAGACACAGAACCCTCTCCACTTAACTCTCAGAACTCTCCCCACTCAACTCTTAACTCTTGGAATGGTGCAATCTGTCCCTGGATTAGAGACACAGTTAGAGACCCAGCTCTCTAACTACAGGGACACTTGTTCTTCTTAAAAAGGGATTTGGAGCCTAATGGCAGAAGCAGCATTTCTTCATGTGACTGCAGGGTACTTGTGGTCCTTAGCCTGAAAGAAACACACATGGGTTCATTTTTCTCTTCCTGAAGACCAGAGCTTTGCTAAAGTATCTGCATTTTCTGAAAACACAGGCACTTGCATATTAATGCTACAAAGTCATTGGACAGGATCATTTGACCCACTCAGGGTAACAAGAGGTATGGCAGAAGCACTCACAGAACATTCTTCTGCTTGATGCCATAAGCCAGTCATCTTCTGTGAAACCTGTATCGTTGCAGCAACCAACCTGCCAGCAAACCCATAGGCTCATTCTATTCTTCAATCCTAGAAAAGCGTTGGTTAAGGAGCTGAGTTTTTAGTGAATCAGGCGGGCTTCCCTGGTGGCTCAGGGGGTAGAACATCTGCCTGCAATGCGGGACATCTGGGTTTGATCTCTGGGTCAGGAAGTTCCACCCACTGGAGAAGGAAATGGCAACCCATTCCAGTACTCTTGCCTGGAAGCTACAGTCCATGTGATGGCAAAGAGTCTAACACAACTTAACAGCTTCATATCTCATGAATCAGGCTTCTTGTCACTTCTTGGTGTGAGCTCATCTGACAGTACATCTCACCTAGTCAGAGTAAAACAGCCTTGGCCATCCACATTCACAGAGCCCTCTCCACTTACATCTTTGCTCAGCACATGGTGCAGTGTCTGTACACTAGGAGTGTTAACATGGGATTTGGAGCCTAATGGCAGAAGCAGCATTTCTTTGTGTGACTGCAGGTGGCTTGCAACTCCTTGTGTCAAGGTCCTTCCCATTGGAATGTCAATGAATCTAGGCAACAACAGTGTGGCACTCAGCACTCTCAGACACTCTCCCACAGATTTTCCTCATGGGCAGTCCCAGTATGACCAAGGAATCTGTTCACCAGTCTCAGAAAGTAGAGGGAAACATACTGACTGTGACTCTGAAAATTAGGGCCTGTGTGCAAAAGTGTTCTCACATCATAAAATCTAGACAGTTGCTGAGAGAGAGATGCCTGAAAATCACTCTTTTTTCACCTTTCATGCATCAAAGCAATGTACGTTTCCCAGCCTTCTGTTTGCTGCATAGTAACCCACTACTTGCGAATCCTTGCTTGGAGGTAACAATTTTCCCTCACCTGTTTCACAGTAGGGAAGGAAAGCATAATCGCTGCTGCTGCCGCTAAGTCGCTTCAGTCGTGTCTGACTGTGCAACCCCATAGACGGCAGCCCACCAGGCTCCTCTGTCCCTGGGATTCTCCAGGCAAGAATACTGGAGTGGGTTGCTACTTCTTCTCCAAAGCATAATCACAGGGAAAAACAAAAAACAAAAACCCCAAGTTCCAACAAGTTTTCTCTGTAGGAAGGATCCAGTGATCCTAGGTCTGTCTTGAAAATTCTTGGATACTGCAGGGATACCTACTGAGTGTGAACCTGGATATTGCACCTTGATGACAAAATTAGCATTGTCTCTCAGTTGACTCTAGAAGGCTGGGGTGTAGCAACTGCCTGAAAATCTATCCAATGTTGTTTTCATACTTTGAAAGCAATAGCTTCAAAACATTGGGATTTCTGAAGCAAGTAGGCAGCTTATAACTCCTTGTGTCAAGATCCTTTCCACCAGAATGTCAATGAATCTAGGTAACGAGAGTATGGCACTCAGCACTCTCAGTCACTCTCCTGCAGACTGTTTCCTCATAGGCAGTCCCAGAATGACCTAGGAATGTATTCACCAGGCTTAGAAAGTGCAGAGAAACATACCGGCTGTGACTGTTGAAATTAGGGCCTTTGTGCAAATGCGGTCTTCTCGCAGCATAGAATCTAGACAGTTGCTAACAGGTAGATGCCTGAAAAACACTCCCCTTTTATGCCTTTCATTCATCAAAGAAACATAGGTTTCCCAACACTCTGTTTGCTGAGAAAAACACACTACTTACAAATCTGTGCTTGGAGGTCATTTTAACTAACAATTACCCCTCACGTGTGTCACAGTAGGGAAGGACTGCCTACTTACAGAGAAAAACACTCAAGTTCCTTACATTCTCTTTGTAGAAAAGATCCAGTGATCCTAGGTCTGTCTGGAATATTCTCGGATACTGCAGGATCACACACTGAGTGTGAACCTGGATACTGAACCTTGCTGGCAAAATTAGCATTTTCTCTCTGATGGCCCTGAAATGGTGCAGCCTAGCATCTGTCTGAAAATCTATACAATTTTTTCCCCTACTTTTGACAGCAATAGCTTTGGTCAAAACATTGAGATTTCTGAAGCAAGCACAGGGCTTGCAATTCCTTGCATCAAGGTCCTTTCCTTTGGAATGTCAGCTAATCTAGTAACAGCAGTATGGCACTCAGCACACTCAGACACTCTCCCGCAGACTGTTCCCTCAGGGGTGCCACAGTATGACCTAGGAATGGGTTCACAAAGCTCAGAAAGTGCAGGGAAACATACTGGCTGTGATGATAGAAAATAGGGCCTCTGTGCAATTGTATTTTTCTCACCTATTGAAATCTAGACAGTTGCTGATAGATAGATGCCTGAAAGTCACTCTTTTTTGCCTTTCATTCATTGAAGTAATATGTTTCCCAGCATTCTGTTTGCTGAGAATAACACACTATTTGCCAATCCTTGCTTGGAGGTCATTTTTAAGTAACAATTTCCCCTCAGGTGTGTCACAGTAGGGAAGGACAGCAGAATCACAGGGAAAAACAAATAAACAAAAAACCCAAGTTCCATCACATTTTCTCTGTAGGAGAGATCCAGTGATTCTAAGTCTATCTAGAAATTCTTGGATGCTGCAGGGACACAGTCAGTGTGAACCTGGATGACGGACCTGTTGGCAAAATTAGCATTTTCCTTCTGCTGGCCCTAAAACAGTGCAGCCTAGCAATGGCCTGAAAATCCATCCAATTTCTTTTCCTACTTTGACAGCAATAGCTTTGGTCAAAACATTGGGATTTCTGAAGCAAGCAGGTGGCTTACGACTCCTTGCATCCTTGCATCAAGGTCCTTTCCACTGGAATGTCAAGTAATCTACAAACAACAGTATGGCACTCAGCAATCTCAGACACACTCCCTCAGCCTGTTTCCTCATGGGTATTCCCAGTAAGACGTAGGAATGTGTTCACAAGGCTCAGAAAATGCTGGGAAAGATACTGGCTGTGACTCAGGAAATTAGGGCCTCTGTGGTGTTCTCACATCATAGAAGCTAGACATTTGCTGAAAGATAGATAGCTGAAAAACACTCTTTTTTTTTTCTTTTGCCTTTCTTTCACTGAAGGAACACAGGTATCCCAGCATTCTATTTGCTTAGAGGAACACAATGCTTGGAAATCCTTGCTTGGAGGTCATTTTAAGTAACAATTTCCCCTCACGTGTGTCACAGTAGGGAAGGACCACATAATTACAGGGAAAAACAAACAAACCAAAAAACCCAATTCCATAAAATTTTCTCTGTAGGATGATCCAGTGATCCTAGGTCTGTCTGGAATATTCTTGGATTCTGCAGGGACACATACTGAGTTTGAACCTGGATACTGGATGTTTTCAGCAAAATTAGCATTTTCTCTCTGTTGGCCCTAAAACAATGCGGCCAAGCAAATGCCTGAAAACCCATCTCATTGCTGTTTTCAGCAATGCTGTTTACACTGACAGCAATGAAAGTGAAAGGAAAGGGAAGTTGCCCAGTCATGTTCGACTCTTCGCGACCCCATGGACTGCAGCCCACCAGGCTCCTCCGTCCATGGGACTTTCCAGGCAAGAGCACTGGAGTGGGTTGCCATTGATAGCAATAGTGTTCCTCAAAACTCTGGGATTTCTGAGGCGAGCAGGTGCCTTGCAATCCTTGCATCATGGTCCTTTCCATTGGAATGTCAACTAATCTAGGTAACAACAGTATGAGGTAACAACAGCTGAGAGTACTCAGCACTTTCAGTCACTCTCCCACAGACTGCTTCCTCTTGGGCAGTCCCAGGATGACCTAGGTGTTATGCCCAAGTCACGAAATCTCCCAATGACCACTAGGGAGCCGATATCCGATGCAAAAGCAAGAGAGTTTTTATTACCAAGCTCGAGCTGGGGCTCCCACTGATACCGACGCAGCAGCTATAGGGAGGAGCCCTGAGCTCTGGGTTACATTGCTTATATAGGGTATTATTGCGCGAAAAATTCAAAAAACGGGAGTCTCCGGGTCTGATTGGTCACCTTCTGGTGAAGGGTTAGGTGTTGAGTTCTGATTGGTTCTCCTTTCCCAGGCTTGACTCGAATTTCCCCGGGCTGGCCAAGGGTTCTGATTGGTTCACAGGTGGTGGGGTGAGGTCAGGGGATTTCCAAAGGCTCTTTTCCTGGAACCTTACAAAATGGAGTAGCTTTGATTCTTCACTAGGAATGTATTCACCAGGCTCAGAAAGTGTGGAGAAATATAATGGCTGTGACTCTTTTTTGTGCAAACTCTTGAAATGAAATTTCAAGAGTTTCTATCATCATAGAATCCAGATAGTTTCTAACAGATAGATGCCTGAAAAACACTATTTTTTTTTTTTGCCTTTCGTTCATCGAAGGAACATAGGTTTCCCAACATTCTGTTTGCTGAGAGTAACACACTACTTGCAAATCTGTGCTTGGAGGTCATTTTAACTAACAATTACCCCTCACGTGTGTCACAGTAGGGAAGGGCCACATACTTACAGGGGAAAAACAAGCAAAAACAACTTAAGTTCCATAAGTTTTCTCTGTAGGAAAGTCCAGAGATCCTAGGTCTGTCTGGAATATTCTTGGATATTTCAGGGACACATACTGAGTATGAACCTGGATACAGGACTTTGTTGGCAAAATGAGCGTTGTCTCTCTGATGGCCCTGAAACGGTGTGGCCTAGCAACTGCCTAAAAATCTGTACAATTTTTTTTCCTACTTTTGACAGCAATAGCTTTTGTCAAAACATTGGGATTTCTGAAGCAAGCAGGGGGCTTGCAACTCCTTGTGTCAAGGTCCTTTCCTTTGGGATATCAGCTAATCTAGGTAACAGCAGTATGGCACTCAACACTCTCAGACACTCCCCCGCAGACTGTTTCCTCAGGGATGTCACAGTATGACCTAGGCATGTGTTCACAAGGCTCAGAAAAGGGAGGGAAATAAACTGGCTGTGACTCTCGAAATTACATCAGGTGGGATGCTGCAACTGCACAGGGTTCCCATAGGGAAATGACTGCTCTGGGACATCAGACCCCAATTCCAGGCGCACAAGAAGACGTCTCCCTGCAGTTTCAAAGCTGTGTAAATGCATTCCTAGGACACAAGGTGTTATCCGTGAATGGTGACTTTTATATCTGTTTTTGCACTGATCAGCTAAAACTGTTCTATCAGAAGACTTCCCATCAAGAAGTGGCAAGCAGCATGTTTCTCTCAGAAAACACAAGTATTTGATGAGACTTGAGGTCCTACAGCAGGGAAAATTGCTCCTGTGTGTTTTTCCATCAGGCTGGAGCTTGCAAGTATTCCAGGTTCATTAGGGGCAAATGCTACTTTCATTTCAGACCCCGAGTTCTAGGTTCAGAGAAACATTTCCCCACAGCTTCAGAGCTGGACAAAGACACCCCTAGAACACACTGTATAATTCTCTTAGGAAAGAGACCAGGGAAGAGTGTTCTGTGAGTACTTCTGCCATACCTGTTGTTACCCTGAGTGGGCAGAATTACACTGCCAGGTGGTTTGTAGCATTAATAAGCAAGTGCCTGTGTTTTCAGAAAATGCAGACACTTTAGCAAAGTTGCCTTTGTAAAGAAGAGGCAAATGAACCCATGTGCGTTTCCTTCAGGCTTAAGACTGCAACCACCCTGCAGTGACAGAAGTGCTACTTCTGCCATTAGGCTCCAAATCCCACATGAACATAAACAAATGTCCCTGTCTTTAGAAAGCTGTGTAAGAGAACTCAAGGACAGACCACAATTTCATGAGTAAAGAGTTCAGTAGGGAATGTTCTGGGAGTGTTGACTGCCATACCTGTTGTCAGCAGCCTAATTTGGTAAAACTAGACTGGGTGATGGCTTCCCAGTAAGAAGGGGCAAGCTGCATGTTCCTTTTGGAAGAATCAAGTAATGAAACAATGCTGTTGCAATGCCCAAATGAGCCAGTGCGTTTCTTCCTATCTGGTTGGAGGCTGCAACTATCCAGCTTTCACAGGAGGAATATACTGATTTTGTCATATTATCTGGATTTGTGGCTTCAAGATAACGCATTTCCCTGCACATTTAGAGCTGTGTAAAGACACTCCTAGTGTACAAACTCTGTACCATTTGCAGAGCAAAGATAGCAGTGGAGAGTGCTCTATGAATGTGGATGTTAGGCCTGTCTTTGCCATGATGAGGTGAAAAGTCCTGTCAGGTGACCTCGCAGCCAGAAGTGGCAAGCTGCCTGCTTCATGAGAATTAAAGTTGCTCAGTCGTGTGTGACTCTTTGCAATCCCATGGACTGTAGCTTACCGGCTCCTCCATCCATGGAATTTTCCTGGCAAGAGTATTGAAGTGGCTTTCCATTTCCTACTCCAGGGGATCTTCCCGACTCGGGGATCAAACCTGGGTCTCCCACGTTGCAGGCAGATGCTTTTTCCTCTGAGCCACCAGGGAAGCCAGCTGGATTCATTGAAAATTCAACTACTTAACCAAAGCTGTTCTGGAATGGAAGAGTAGAATGAGCCTGTTGTCCTTTTCTGGCAGGTGGGATGCTGCAACTACGCAGGTTTCCCATGGGGAAATTACTTCTTTGGAACATCAGACCCCAATTCCAGGTGCACAAAAAGATGTCTCCCTGCAGTTTCAAAGCTGTGTAAATGCATCCTAGGACACAATGTGCTATCCTTGAATGTTGACTTTTTTATGTTTTTACACTGATCAGCTAAAACTGTACTGTCAGAGGCCTTCCCATCAAGAAGTGGTAAGCAGCAGGTTTCTTCAGAAAACACAAGTACTTGAGGAGCCTTGTGGTCCTAATGAAGCAAAAATGCCCCCGTGTGCTTTTCTATCAGGCTGGAGATTGCCAAGTATTTCAGGTTCGCTAGGTGCAAATGCCGGAGAAGGCAATGGCACCCCACTCCAGTACTCTTGCCTGGAAAATCCCATGGATGGAGAGGCCTGGAAGGCTGCAGTCCATGGGGTTGCTGAGGGTCGGACATGACTGAACGACTTCACTTTCACTTTTCACTTTCATGCATTGGAGAAGGAAATGGCAACCCACTCCAGTGTTCTTGCCTGGAGAATCCCAGGGACGGGGGAGCCTGGTGGGCTGCCGTCTATGGGGTCACACAGAGTCAGACACGACTGAAGCGACTTAGCAACAGCAGCAGCAGCAGGTGCAAATGCTGCTTTCATTTCAGCCCCCAAATTCTAGGTTCAGAGAATTGTTTCCCCACAGCTTCAGAGCTGTGCAAGGACACTCCTAGGACAGACACACTATCATTCCCTTAGAAGAGTTCAGGGAAGTGTGTTCTGTGAGTGCTTCTGCCATACCCTTTTTTTTACCCTGAGTGGGCAGAATTACACTGTCT
This sequence comes from Capricornis sumatraensis, assembly GCF_032405125.1. Classification (NCBI taxonomy): domain Eukaryota; kingdom Metazoa; phylum Chordata; class Mammalia; order Artiodactyla; family Bovidae; genus Capricornis; species Capricornis sumatraensis. The sequence continues at coordinate 50,063,554 of NC_091083.1, forward strand.
GGTGACTTGTTAGCATTAGTAAGCAAGCACCTTGCCTTCAGAAAACGCAGATGCTTAAGCAGAACTGTGGTCGTAAGGAAGAGGCAAATGAACCCATGTGCATTTCTTTCAGGCTTAAGATTGCAACCACCCTGCAGTGACACGAAGTGCTGCTTTTGCCATTAGGCTTAGAATCCTAAGTAAACATAAACAAATGTCCCTGTCCTTAGAAAGCTAATGTTGGTCCAGTGGTTTGTGTAAGCTTTGTATACGGTGAGATTTATGCTGAGTTTTTGTTTGTTTTTCCTCTGATGGGCAAGGCTGAGTGGAGGCGGTAATCCTTTCTGCTGATGATTGTTTTGTATTTTTGTTTTGTTTGTTGTTTAGATGAGGAGTCCTGCACAGGGTGCTACTGGTGGTTTGATGATGCCGGGTCTTGTATTCAGGTGATTTCCTTTGTGTGAGTTCACACTATTTGACACTCCCTAGGGTTAGTTCTCTGGTTGTCTAGGGTCTTGGAGTTAGTGCTCCCACTCCAAACGCTTAGGGATTGATCTCACTCCAAAGACCAGCCTAGGTCCAAACTACCAAGAGGAATTTCACTTGAAATGAAAGGGCCTTTACTTGAATTCCAAAAGCCAGTGCACAAGAATACAATGGAGATCTTTGACTCAGTGGAAACTCTTCCATGCTTTGGTTGCAGCAGATGTTGGTCCTCTTCTGCTTTGATCTGTCCCCAGTTTCTGTGGCAGCTGCCCAGCAGAGGCCATCTGATGTCACTTTGTTCGTTACCTGGATGAAAGGGTATCTCCTTCTCAGAGGAGCCTGAGACAAACAAAGGGATAGTGCAGAGCCATCCCTGCATGGAAGCCCCCTTCCATTTAGAAATGTTTCTCTTAAGCTATATTAATGAACAATGTATTTAGCCTAGACTCTGTTTCTTCACTTAGGTTCTGCCTAAGACTCAGAACTGATAATGGCTCAACAAACCAGTATGCTTTTCTCATACAATTGTTCTCCTAATCTATGTTAATGAGACTATGTATTTGCTTGGAAACCTGCCTTCTTCAAGATTCATGTCAATCGTTTTATGGCCTGGGATGACTCACCTTGTTCCAATGTTACCTCAAAATGCATGTTGTGGGTGAGGGGCCCTGGTGCCACTCTCTGAATTTTGAGACATTTCCTTTCTTTAATTAGTACCCTTCTGATAGGTGTATAAGTTACCGTTAAAGTCTAGCGGGGAGGGGGGGGGGTGGGGGGGCACTCTTTCTGCCCCTTCTAATGTCTGTCAGAAGCTTAATGTCTTTCTTTAAAACTTTATTACACAAAAGCTTGGAGTGATCAAGTCTCATCACTGGCCCCAGATTGAATTCTTCTCCTCCAAAGGCCAAGAATCCCATCATCTTTCATGGCTCAGCAACAACCTTTCATCTTGGGAGCTCATCTGGGATTCTTCAGGACAAGGTAAGGATGCTTGGAGCTCTGGTTCTTTGTTCTCCTGGCAAACACATTTTCTGCTGTACTTTACCAACTCTACGGTGTGCTTGTGTGTGTGATTGATTGAAAGAGGCACACATGTGTGAAGCAAGATCTGGGTCCAAATCTTTGGTTCTGAGGTGATCTCATACCACTTACGGCAGGAACCCTGTCGGGGGATTATACCGACCTGCTAATGTCAAAAGGCACCCAATGTCTCCTCCAGGGGAACAGACCAAGATGGATGAAATGGGTGGATGGCACTCTCCTTTCTTGGCCAAACTTTCTGGTCTCTTTGACCATTTAATAACTTCTTGGGAATTAGAACTACTAACCTAATCAGTGGGGTCATAGACTTTCAAGGGACTTGTTATCTATGCTGTTACTGTGTACTGTCACTTAGATCCCAAACTTTTTTTTTTTTTTTGTATTCACAAAGTGCCTAGCCTCACTAGGAGTTGATAGTTTGGAAGCTAGATGGAGTTCCGATTTCAAGAGCATCTCTCAGGTTAAAGATTACTCAAATAGGAAATACAGCAGGGTTCTTCCTTTGGTAACACTAGCTCGTAGCGGACCAGAGGAGGATCTCCAGTCGCTTCTGTTCCAACTCCTTAGATATTCTTCCTGTGGAATCTGTGGGAATGAACTGGAAGGACTGGCCATAATAACTTGAGGACAAAAATCACTTTTTCCTCAGTGGCCAGCCCTTCACCATTTATTTTGCTATCAGTTATATTGGTGTGGTGACACTCAGAAGGAACATCTTGGTTTTATGTTTGGCCCTTTATGATTTACTGGTCTTATTGTGGTCAGGAATGTACTCAGGGTTGTGCATAGGCACTCAAGAGACAAATGTTTCCCTTAGCAGTCTTAGCTTGGGAGGCATTCTGGAAGGTTACTCTGATTGCACCTTGGGTGGCATCAGAAGCAAGCAAAAGTTTTAGTGGTGAGGAACTGGATATTAGTCTGGGATGCCATCAGGTGTACCCCTGATGCATCTCCACCCCACCCCAGTGGTAGAATGGGGAGGGACAGTAGTGGAATACCTGTGGTAAGAGACAGGTTAACTCTGTCCAGGGAAGGAAGGTTAGGTGGAAAACCTGTCTCCACCCCCATCTAGAGCAGGGAGGGATGCCTCCAGTAGAAAGACGGTGTGGTTGCTATTTTTCTCTCTTACAGATGGGAGCTAACCATTCTAGCCTCACTCCTTTGAAAAATTGGGATAGATTTGATCCCCAGAGCCTAATGAAGACATGCTTGATCTTCCTATGTCACACTACATGGCCACGGTATCCATTGGAGGATAGCGAATGGTGGTTGGTTGCAGGGTCTCTTAATTATAATATTGTTTTACAATTAAACTGGTTATGTAGAGAACAAGGAAATGGGTAGAAGTAACATATGTGTTGCCATTTTTCTCTCTGTGAGACATGTCAGATTTATGTCCTAAGGGTATATATTAGGGTATGAAATTTTCAGCTCCCTATTCTGCTTTATGACCTTATTTGGAAGGATGTGATGTATATCCTGGGACAGGCGCTAACTTCTGAATCAACAACTTGAGTTTTATGGGAAGCTGTTGCCCATGGAGATGAATGGCTTGGCAAGGAATCATTAGGGAAGAGGGAGGATGAGATAGCTGCCCTCCCCACTGGGGATCAGGAAGTCCCAACTATAGAACCAGATTGGGACTAAAACATGGCTAAAGGATAATGGGATAAGAGTCATTTTGTCAGATGTATTCTTGAAGGACTCAGGCAATGATGCTAAATTGGCAAACATAGAACAGGAAGAGAAGGAAGCTTCTGGTAAATTCCTAGATAGACTGAGGGAAGCCCTTTGCAGATTCACTGAGATTGATCCTGAAAGTGAAGAGGGAAGGGTAATCTTAAAAGATAGATTTCTTATTCAGTCAGCTCCAGATATCCGCTGTAAGCTACTAAAACACGTGTATGGACCAAATCAGTCTTTAGATAATCTGTTGCAACTGGCTCAGTCAGTCTATAATGGCAGGGAATATGAGGGAAGAAAGAAAGGCAGAGAAAGACCAAGATACTGGCAGAAGCCCTTGTAATGGCTGTCAGGACTGTTCTTAAACAGCCTGAGAAAAATTCCAGGAGAGACCCAGGTGAATGGGGATGGGCTTGCTATTACTGTGGAAAGGAGGAGCGCCTCAAGCAGGATTGCCCTCAGGCATCTAAGGGGTCCCCAGCTCCATGTCTGGTCTTGCAAGGGACCACACTGGAGGAGAGACTGCCCCCAGAGGTGTAGGTCCCAGTGGTGGGACTCTCAAGACAACCAGGACTGAATGTACCCGGGGGTCCCCACACAAACTCCCACCCTAATTACAGCTGAGGAACACCAGGTATTAGTAACTGTGGGTGGCCAATCTGTCAATTTCCTTGTGGACACCAGGGCAATTTACTCTGTGCTTACTGAAGCCCCTGGTCCACTTTCTCTCCAATCCGCTTCTATAATGGGACTGTCTGGATGAGCCAAACATTAATATTTCAGTCATCCTCTAAGCTGCAACTGGGACTTTGTGCTATTTTTACAGAGTGCCAGATTGTGCCAGAGTCTCCCTCACCCCTTTTGGGGAGGGATATACTGAGCAAGGTCCATGCCTCTGTTTGATGAATATGGAGCCCTTCCTTTCTCTCCCTTTAATTAAACAAAATGTAAATCCTAAAGTGTGAGCTGATGGAAAATCTGTGGGTTGAGCACAAAATGCTATTCCTGTAGTTGTGAAGCTGAAAAACCCACTCATATTTCCACATCAGAAGCAGTATCCACTGAAACCCTAGGTTAAAGAAGGGTTAAAGCCCATCATCGAGATTTTAAAGGAGCAGGGGCTATTAATTCCCTGTAACACTCCATGCAACACTCCTATTTTTGGTATAAAGAAGTCAAGTTATAAGTGGTGACTAGTTAAAGATTTACAAATAATAAATGAGGCTGTACACCCTTTACACCCCCATGGTGCCTATTGTATAAAATTACTGAACAAGCGAAATATTTTTCAGCATGCTTTCTAGAGTTAAACCTATACTATGTCATCTCCTACCTATGACCTTCTGACAATTGAGAGGATTTGGGGGAATCATAGGCTACTGCCTTATTTGGCTTCTGGGTTATGGGGAACTTGCCTGGCCTATATATGAACTTACAACTGAAACTCAACAAGCCCAAACTGACAAACTGGTTCAGACTCCAGATACTCAAAAGGCTTTTAAAGCTCTTCAGATTGCTCTCCTGCCAGCTCCTGCTTTGAGCTTGCCCACAGGGTCAGAATTTAATTTGTTTGTCACTGAAAGAAAAGGTATGGTCTTGGGAGTTTTGACACAACCCCGAGGGCCTTACTAGCTATATATAGGATACCTGAAAAACTTAAATCCTGCCACTTTCCTTCCTGACAAGGAAAATGAAACACCTGATAACAATTGTTCCCAATTTCTAACTTTATACAGCTCGGGAAGACCTGATGGATACCCCATTAGACAATCCTGATATGGAAATATTTGCAGTTCTTTGTTTGGGATGGAAAACTTAAAGTAAGTTACACTATGATGTGGCTGGACAGATCTTAAAAGCAAAGTCTCTCCCCCAGGGAATGAGTGCTCAGGTAGTGGAGCTTATGTCTCTGACCCGAGCTCTAGAGTTAATCAAAAGGCAGCAAGTCAATATCTACACTGATTCTAAGTATGCTTATTTGACTTTACATGTTCATGCTGCAATACGGAAAGAAAGAAAGTTTAAAACGGCAACAGGAGAACCTATTAAGCATTTCAAAAGACTGAGAGACTTTTAACTGCTATAAACTGTCCTACAGAAGTAGCTGTTGTGCACTGCAAAGGGCACAGCAGGGACAGGAATAAGTAGCTGAGGGTAATCAGCTGGCTGACTGTCAAGCCAGAAAACCAGCACTTTAAGAAACCCCTTCACTGCAGACGCCTTTGATCTAGACAGGTCCTGTGGAATAGGAAAAACATTACAATGAGGAAGAATTAGAAAGATATGAGCAAATAGGAGCAAAGATTATTGATAAAGGATGCTTATAGTCCAAGGATGGATGATGAATAATTACTGAAACTTCTCAATGGAAAATTCTTAAGAGTCTACACCAGAGTTTTCATTTAGGTGTTGAGAGCACTTACCAGATGGCTTCTCATTTCTTTGAAGGAAAAATGTAATGAAAACTTTAGAGAACATTATCAAAAGATGTGAGATTTATCAGAAAAATAACCCAAAGGTTGAAAAGTTAGCAAAATCTGGGTTACAGGGAAGTGGAAAATATCCTGGAGAGGACTGGGAAATTGATTTTACTCATATGCCAAAGGCAAACGGATATTCTTGGTTACAAGTTTGGGTGGATACATTTACTGGACAGATTGAGGCTTTTCCCTGTCATAGTGAACAGCCTAAGCAGGTTATAAGGATTTTAATCCATGAAATTACTCCTAGGTTTGGGCTGCCATGGAGCCTTCAGATTGACAATGGCTTTGCCTTTAAAGCTACTGTAACTCAGGGGGTGTCAATAGCTCTAGGAATAGACTGTCACTTACACTGTTCCTGGAGACCCCAATCCTCAGGGAAGGTTGAAAAAGCTAATGACATTATTAAGAGACATCTGTGCAAATTAACTCAAGAGAGGCATGACAATTGGTGTAAAGTTCTACCCATAGCTTTAATGAGGGCTCGAATTGTCCCCCAAAATGAGGGACTGTCCCTCTTTGAGTGCATTTATAGAAGACCCTTCTTACCCACAGACATTGTTATAGACCCTGAAGCCTTGGAATTAACTAACTATGTAACTCAGCACTCAGCTTTTCAACAGGCATTAAAGGAACTCTGTGATGTGACCCATGACCCAGCCTCTAAGTCAAGAAAGACACTGTCTGAGCCAGGAACTGAGGTCCTGATAAAAATATTGGGATCTCGGGGGCAATCCCTCGAGCCCCTCTGGGAAGGCCCTTACCAGGTTATTCTTTCTTTTCCCATAGCTGTCAAAGTGCCAGATATTGATCATTTTACACCACACTTGATTTGAGAGTTGGCATCCTGACCAGAACTAAATGATGTCACTTTATGTCTTTATTCTCTACACTCTTACTTTGTACTTTTCAGATCGGCCTGATAATCTATGTGAGCTTGCTTCTGCTAACTCCAAATATCCAGCATCTGCCATTTAACCCTCAAGACAATGCCTTCCTGTCCTGGGATCACTTCTATGCTGCATTTCACAGTCTAATTACTGGGTCTCTGGAGCACTCCCTTCTTATTCAGTGGAAGGCTTCCATGGTGGGCATCTCCACTTGAAGGAAAGGACTTTCTCCAAGTCTGCAAATCTTTCTACAAGGACAATCATATGTGATGCCTCTTCTTAATATGATGACATCTAACAATCCTAAGATGGACTGGTGCAACACTTTGTACCTTAACTATGGGCACCATGAGACTTTTAACTTTGCTGATTGTTCTGTTTTTGCTGTTTGCTCCCTGCATCTGTAAGTGTGTGGCTGGATTTGTTTCTAGCTGCATGAAGGATTTTAAGTGACAAATGGTTGCTCAAACTCCTGCCACTGTGGCAGCTTCCTCCAACTACTACTTGGGGCCCCTGGATCAGAGACCCTCAATATGAGGGTTAGGAGAATATGTTGCCTCACCAATTTAGGGACGATGCCCCTTATCAGCTTGGAAGCAGTTACAGAATGAGAACAGTGCTCCTTTCCCTAGGAAACATAATTCTCCTAAAAGAAAAGGGAGGAAAAAGAGGGTAACAGGCAGAAAGGCTCAGTTCAGTTCAGTTCAGTTCAGTCGCTCAGTCGTGTCTGACTCTGCAACCCCATGAACTGCAGCATGCCAGGCCTCCCTGTCCACCACCAACTCCCGGAGTTCACTCAAACTCATGTTCTTCGAGTTGGTGATGCCATCCAGCCATCTCATCATCTGTCGTCCCCTTCTCCTCCTGCCCCCAATCCCTCCCAGCATCAGAGTCTTTTCCAATGAGTCAACTCTTCGCATGAGGTGGCCAAAGTATTGGAGTTTCAGCTTCAGCATCAGTCCTTCCAATGAACACCCAGGACCGATCTCCTTTAGAATGGACTGGTTGGATCTCCTTGCAGTCCAAGGGACTCTCAAGAGTCATAGTCTGCAAATGTCAGACATTTTTTATCTCTCTCTCAAGTGGCAGGAGGAAACAAACTACAAGTGTCAGATTTCTTTTCCCTTCTCTATACAAAATTAAAAATGCTTTCTCTTAAAATTCGATGTTGCCATGATGACACCTGGTTCCACCTGAACTTAACTTTTCTCAAATCTTGAGCCAACCAATGCATTTTTCTTACAGAAATGTTTTTCTTAAGCTATGTTAATGAACTATGTATTTAACCCCCAGACTCCCTGTTTCTTCAAGTCGGTTTCACCTAAGATGCAGAACCGATAATGACTCAACAAACCAGTATGTTTTACTCATACAATTGTTCTCTTAATCTATGTTAATGAGACTATGTATTTGATTGGAAACCTGCCTTTCTTCATGCCAATCGTTTTATGGCCCAGGAAGATTCACCCTGTGCCAATGTTATCTCAAAATGCATGTTGTGGCTGAGTGGCCTGTAGCCACTCTGAATTTTGATACATTTCCTTTCTCTAATTAGTAGCTTGCTGATATGTATATAACTTACTGCTGAAGACTAGCAGGGGGGCACTCTTCCTGCCCCCTTCTCTTTTCCTCTGGAGGCCAAGAACTCTGGTGTCTTTCATCGCTCAGCAACAACCTTTCAATAGGAGGATATTGATATTTCTCCAAGGAAAACTATAGCTTTTGACTATACGGACCTTTGTTGGCAAAGTGATGTCTCTGCTTTTTAATATGCTGTCTAGGTTTGTCATAGCTTTTGTCCCAAGGAACATCTTTTTTTTAATTTAATGACTGCATTTTTAATGTTGTTATGCTTTGGCCTAGCTGTTGCATTCTTTCTGGAGCTATTAGTAATTGCCCTCTGCTCTTCGTCAGTAGCTTATTGGACACTTTCTGACCTGACGGGCTCATCTTCCAGTGTCATATATTTTTGCCTTTTCATAACATTTATGGGGTTTTGGCAGCAAGAATACTGGAGGAAATTCCCATTTCCTCCTTCAGTGGACCATGTTTTGCCAGAATACTTTAAATGACCTGTCCATTTTGGGTGGCCCTGCATGGCATGGCTAATAGCTTAATTGACTTATGCAAGACCCATTGCCACAACAGCGCTGTGATCCATGAAGGGACAGGAAGCTCTTAGAATTACCTTCTTTTTAATGCATTCTATTTATTCCCCTCAGCTAGATTCTAAGTGTAATTTGTCTTTTTATTCATTGATATATTTCACAGATGTAGAAGAGTTCCTTTTGTTTCTAAAAGATTCAAAATATTTTTTTATATATAAAGGATATTCATGATTTTGTAATAATTTTCACAAACTGACATAATAATTTTACTGTAGACTACTTTTAATTCAAAGAATGTCCATCAATTATTTTCTTATGATCACCTCAACTTTGTATCTATGGTAACCCCAGAAAAGTTCAAAACTTTACCTCAGCATTTCCTATTATATTTCTTCCTTGTGTACAAGGCAATAACATGTGAACCCAGCCAACTACACAAACTGTTCAGTCATCCAAGTACTTATCAGGTGCCTGATACCACAGTAGGCATGAAGCGATACAACATATGTGCATCACACAGGGACAAACTAAATATTTTTGATATACATTAAAGGAATAGTTAGGGAAATATTGATATAAAGGAAATGGTAAATGTGATGAAGTTTATAGAAGACTATGCATTGAGGAACCAGAGATCAAATTGCCAACATCCGCTGGATCATGGAAAAAGCAAGAGAGTTCCAGAGAAACATGTATTTCTGCTTTACTGACTATGCCAAAGCCTTTGACTGTGTGGATCACAATCAACTGTGGAAAATTCTTCAAGAGATGGGAATACCAGACCTGCCTCTTGAGAAATCTGTATGCAGGTCAAGAAGCAACAGTTAGAACTGGACATGGAACAACAGACTGGTTTCAAGTAGGAAAAGGAGTACGTCAAGGCTGTATATTGTCACCCTGCTTATTTAACTTCTATGCAGAGTACATCATGAGAAACTCTGGACTGGAAGAAACACAAGCTGGAATCAAGATTGCCAGGAGAAATATCAATAATCTCAGATATGCAGATGACACCACCCTTATGGTAGAAAGTGAAGAGGAACTCAAAACCCTCTTGATGAAAGTGAAAGTGGAGAGTGAAAAAGTTGGCTTAAAGCTCAGCATTCAGAAAATGAAGATCATGGCATCCGGTCCCATCACTTCATGGGAAATAGATGGGGAAACAGTGGAAACAGTGTCAGATTTTATTTTTTTGGGCTCCAAAATCACTGTAGATGGTGACTGCAGCCAAGAAATTAAAAGACGCTTACTCCTTGGAAGAAAAGTTATGACCAACCTAGATAGCAATTCAAAAGCAGAGACATTACTTTGCCAACTAAGGTCCATCTAGTCAAGGCTATGGTTTTTCCACTGGTCATGTATGGATGTGAGAGTTGGACTGTGAAGAAGGCTGAGTGCCGAAGAATTGATGCTTTTGAACTGTGGTGTTGGAGAAGACTCTTGAGAGTCCCTTGGACTGCAAGGAGATCCAACCAGTCCATTCTGAAGGAGATCAACCCTGGGATTTCTTTGGAAGGAATGATGCTAAAGCTGAAACTCCAGTACTTTGGCCACCTCATGCAAAGAGTTGACTCATTGGAAAAGACTCTGATGCTGGGATGGATTGGGGGAAGGAGGAGAAGGGGATGACAGAGGATGAGATGGCTGGATGGCATCACTGACTCGATGGACGTGAGTCTGAGTGAATTCCGGAAGTTGTTGATGGACAGGGAGGCCTGGCGTGCTGCAATTCATGGGGTTGCGAAGAGTCGGACAAGACTGAGCGACTGAACTGAACTGATGCATTGTCAAATATAGATGTCAGTTTCTATAAGTTTAAGATATAAAAATGGAGAACAAAGGGCTACAGTGAGAAGAAAGATATAAACATTAAAATCATCTAGCAAATGTTAAATCACAGTGAAAAAATACCTTCTGTGCACTAAAGCACTAAACTTATTTTTCTTAAAGCCCTTGAAATTAAAGGCTACAAGCCAGATCTTTCAAAGGGTAAACAAAATTGATAAACCTTAAGTCAGACTCATCAAGGAAAAAAAAAAAGATGGAAGAGAGCCCAGTGAATAAAATCAGAATTGAAAAAGGAAGAGGTACAACAGATATGACAGAAACACAGTGGACTGCAATTAACTATACCCCAATCACATGAAAACCCTAGAAGAAATGGACAAATTTTTAGAAATATACAATCTCCAAAGACTAAACCAGTCAGACATAGAAAATATGAACAGACCAATTACCAGTAATGAAATTAATCAGTAATTTTAACACTCCCCCAAAAATAAAAGTCTAGGACAAGATGGTTTCACAGGTGAATTCTATCAATTTAAAAAACAGTTAGCACCTATATTTCTGAAACTATTCCAAAAAATTACAGTGGAAGGAACACTTCCAAACACAATCTAAATGCCACCATCACTTTGATATTAAAATCAGAAACATGCCACAAAAACAAATAAATTACAGTCCAATAACACTGATGAACATAGACACAGAAACCACCACAAAATACTTGCAAACCAAGTCCAACAATACATTAAAAACACCAGACTCCATGGTCAAGTGGGATTTATCTTAGGGATGCAAGGATTTTTCAATATCTACAAATCAATCATTGTGATACACTACATTAACAAATTTGAAAAATGAAAGCAACCTGATTATCTCAATAGGTAAGATAAAAAAATGTTTTTAAAAAATTCAATCCCCACGTATGATAAAAAAAAAACCCTAATAAGTGGACATAAGGGGAACCTATCTAAATATGATAAGGATCATATACAACAAACTCACAGCAAAAATCATTCTCAATGGTGAAAATTTAAAGGCATTTCCTCTAAGATCAGAAAAAAGACATTGATGTTCATTCTCACCATTTTTATTTAGCATAGTTTGGGAAATTCTAGTCATGGCAATCAGAGAAAAAATTAATAAAAAGAATGCAAATTTAAAAAGAGTAAGTAAAACAGTCACTGTTTGTAGATGACACGATACTATACATGTGTGTGTACTAGGTCACTTTAGTTATGTCTGACTCTTTTTGATCCTATGGACTGTATCCCAGCAGTCACCCCTGTTCATGGGATTCTCCAAGCAAGAACACTGGAGTGAGCTGCTGAAATCTTCTGCAAGGGATGGTCATGACCTAGGGACTGAACTCACCTCTCTTACATCTCCTGCACTGGCAGGTGTGTTCTTTACCACTAGCACCACCTGGGAAGACAAATACTATACATACAAAGTACTAAAGACAATTCCAGAAACCTAAAATAGCTAATCAGTGAATTCAGTAAAGTTTCAGGATATGAAATTAATACACAGATTTCTCTTGTATTCTGATACATGAAAAGTAAAAGATCCATAAAAAATTAAGGTAACAATTCTATTTACCATCATATCAAAAAGAATAAAATACCTAGGAATAAACTTACCTAATGAGGCAAAAGACTTCTACTCAAAAAATGATAAGATACTGATAAAAGAAATCAAAGATGATACAAATGGAGAAATATAATAAGTTTTTGAGTTGGAAGAATCAATGCTGTTAAAATGACTGTACTACCCAAAGCAATCTACAGATTCAATGCGATCCCTGTCAAATCACCAGTAACATTTATCCCACAACTACAATAAAATATTTTTTATACTTTGTATTGAAACAAAAAGAACCCAAAGAGCCACATCAATCTTGAGAGAGAAAAAAGGAGCTGAAGGAACCAAGCTTCCTGACTTCAAATTATGCTACAAGAGTCATCAAAACTATATGATACTGGCACAAAAACAGACGTATAGATCAATGAAACAGGATGAGACCCCATAAATAAACTCACATTCTTATGGCCAATTAACCTATCACAAAGAAGGCAAGAATATACAATGGAGAAAAGACAGTATTTTCAATAAGTTGTGCTGGGAAAACTTGACAACTATATGCAAAAGAACAAAATTAGAATATTCTCTAATATCATGAACAAAAATAAAGTCAAAATGGATCAAATACTTAAGTATAAGGCTAGATAGTTGAAAAATCTTAGAGTAAAACACAGGTAGAACATAAATTACAGCAATATCTATATTTAGATATGTATCCTGGGGAAATGAAAATAAAAAGAAAAATAGGCAAATGAGACTGAATGAAACTTAAAATCATTTGCAAAGCAAAGGAAGCCATAAACAAAGTGAAAAGACAAATCAGAGAATGCTAGAAAATATTTTCAAATCAAATGATTGATAAGATATTAATTTCCAACGTATAAAAAGGGCACATGTAGCTCAATAGAAAACAAAACAACACAATCAAAAACAGAGTCTTCAGTTCAGTTCAGTTCAGTCATTCAGTAGTGTCCAACTCTGCAACCCCATGAACTGCAGCACTCCAGACTTCCCTGTACATCACCAACTCCCGGAGTTCACTCAAACTCACATCCATCGAGTCAGTGATGCCATCCAGCCATCTCATCCTTGGTCGTCCCCTTCTCCTCCTGCCCTCAATCCCTCCCAGTATCAAAGTCTTTTCCAATGAGTCAACTCTTCGCATGAGGTGGCCAAAGTACTGGAGTTTCAGCTTCAACATCAGTCCTACCAATGAACACCCAGGACTGATCTGATCTCCTTTAGGATGGACTGGGTGGATCTCATTGCAGTCCAAGGGACTCTCAAGAGTCTTCTCCAACACCACAGTTCAAAAGCATCAATTGTTTGGCACTCAGCTTTCTTTATAGTCCAACTCTCACATCCATACATGACTACTGGAAAACCATAGCCTTGACTAGATGGACCTTTGTTGACAAAGTAATGTCTCTGCTTTTTAATATGCTGTCTAGGTTGGTCATAACTTCTCTTCCAAGGAGTAAGCGTCTTTTAATTTCATGGCTGCAATCACCATCTGCAGTGATTTTGGAGCCCAAAGAAATAAAGTCTCTCACTGTTTCCATTGTTTCTCCATCCATTTGCCATGAAGTGATAGGCCTGGCTGCCATGATCTTAGTTTTCTAGGCTTTAAGCCAACCTTTTCACTTTCCTCGTTCACCTTCATCAAGAGGCTCTTTAGTTCTTCTTCACTTTCTACCATAAGGGTGGTTTCATCTGCATATATGAGGTTACTGATTTTTCTCCCGGCAATCTTGATTCCAGCTTGTGCTTCTTCCAGCCCAGTGAAGAATAGCAAGGATAAGAAAGTCTTCCTCAGTGATCAATGCAAAGAAATAGAGGAAAACAATAGAATGGGAAAGACTAGAGATCTCTTCAAGAAAATTAGAGATACCAAGGGAACATTTCATGCAAAGATGGGATTGACAAAGGACAGATATGGTATGGACCTAACAGAAGCAGAAGATATTAAGAAGAGGTGGCAAGAATATACAGAAGAACTGTAAGAAAAAGATCTTCATGACCCAGATAATCACAATGGTGTGATCACTCACCTAGAGCCAGACATCCTGGAATGTGAAGTCATGTGGGCCTTAGGAAGCATCACTACCAACAAAGCTAGTGTGCCGGGAGCCAGCACAAGGAGTCTCGCCCATGGCAAAGGGCATGAGGTTAAGAGGTCCAACAGGCAAAGGTGAGTCCGGCCTTAAGGGAGCCTCGCTGGATTTTTTTGAGCATCTACTCCCAAAACCAGAGTCTGCCTGTTTTATTGTACTGTGCTTTTCACTCTTCTGACATAACAGGGGGCTATCCTCGACCACCTTTCTCTGGAAAGAGTTAACTTAGAGCTCCAGTTAACAGTCTCTTGCATATAAAAGGAGTGTCTCAGCTCAAACCCCTCTGATGGCTCTCTAATTTGTCTGACAGTTAGAGACTTTTACAACTTGTGATTGTTTACGGCCCCCCAACCGTGATAGGCACAAAGCTTAAAGCATCTTAAAGATATAGAGCCTTTTCTAAAAAGCTAAGAATTATACTCGTGATGGGTTTCACTGTTGAATCAATGACTGCTGCCAGGCCTCCATATTCTTTATCTTTTAGGCACCTGGAGGATATTAATCAATGTAATTGGGATATAGGAAAAGGAATATAGTAGTTTTGATGTTAGCAATGCTAGACTTTTGAGTTAGTGAACTTTCTCTTTGTATAAATCACTGTACTCCTCTTTCCTTGTTATAAATTGTTGTGTCCTTGCTATATAAGAATGTAACCTTAATTAGTGCTCTCTGAGAGTGGCACTAGACTTTGGAAAGAAAAACACTTTTAAGGCAAATAAGTTTTCTAGTTGACAGACCCTTATCAGAAAAGGACCATAAAATGCTAATAGGCCTCCTGGCCAGAAGATGATGTAAATCACCTAAGACTTGGGTATACAGCTAGGTATGCAGAGAGAAAGCCTGGTCTCGATGAGAGTCAGGGCTGCTGACACTGCATAATTTTGTATTATCCATTGATCTCTATGTACAACCAAAAGTATAAAAAGCTTTTCTGGACGATAAAGGATGGGCCAGTTCCTGGAAAGACTGGTTCCCCCATGTCTTCTTTTCTTTCGTACTCTATTTTCTGGCTCATTCCCATCTGGGACATAGAGGCTAGCCGTGTCTACTCATTTGCCTGGGCTTCTAAGACCCACGCAAGAGGGAGCCCAAGGCAGGGCACCCTCCACTATTCAAGTGGGCACCTGTGGCCCTATGTAGACGGTTCAAGTCCCTTGTCTCGGGGCTTTACTGGCTTTCTATGTAAACCAAGGAATACAGCCTCTTTCCTCCCCTAAATTTCCTACTGCACTATTCTTTCCTAATCTCTTTATATTTCTAATTAAATAGTCCTTCCCCAGATGCCGACTCCATCCCTGCTTCGAATTCTCTGGATCCACCAGGGCTGGACCCTGGCACTAGCGGAGGTGATGGAATTCCAGTTGAGCTATTTCAAATCCTAAAAGATGATGCTGTGAAAGTGCTGGACTCAATGTCAGCAAATTTGGAAAACTCAGCAGTGGCCACAGGACTGGAAAAGGTCAGTTTTCATTCCAATCCGAAAGAAAGGCAATGCCAAAAACGGACTGATGATCTAAATAAACATTCCTCAAAAGAAGACATACAGATGGCCACTAAAGATATGTAAAGATACTGAATATCACTAATTATTCAGTTCAGTTCAGTTGCTCAGTCGTGGTCAACTCTTTGCGACCCCATGGACGGCATCAAGCCAGGCTTCCCTGTCCATAACCAACTCTTGGAGCTTGCACAACCTCATGTCTGTCGAGTCAGTGATGCCATCCAACCATCTCATCCTCTGTCGTCCCCTTCTCCTCCAGCCTTCAATCTTTCCCAGCATCAGGGTCTCTTCCAATAAGTCAGTTCTTTGCATCAGGTTGCCGAAGTACTGGAGCTAGATCTTCAGCATCAGACTTTCTAATGAATATTCAGAGTTGATTTCCTTTAGGATTGACTAGTTTGATCTTGCAGTCCAAGGAACTCTCAAGAGTCTTCTCCAATACCACAGTTCAAAAGCATCCATTCTTTGACACTCAGCTTTCTTTACAGCGCAACTCTCACATCCATGCTTGACTACTGGAAAAAACCATAACTTTGACTATATGTAGCTTTATCAGCAAAGTTTGTCTCTGCTTTTTAATATGCTGTCTAGTTTGGTCATATATTTTCTTTCAAGGAGCAGGTGTCTTTTAATTTCATGGCTGCAGTTACATAGTGCAGTGATTTCAGAGCCCAAAAAACTGAAGTCTGTCACTATTTCCATTGTTTCTTGATATAGTTGCCATGAAATGATGGGACCGACTGCCATGATCTTTGTTTTTTGAATATTAAGTTTCTAGCCAGCCTTTTCTCTCTCCTCTTTTACCTTCATCAAGAGGCTCCTTAGTTCCTCTTTGCTTTTTGCCATAAGGGTGGTGTCACCTGCCTATATGAGGTTATTGATTTTTCTCCCAGCCAAACTATAGCTTTGGCTATACAGACCTTCGATGGCAAAGTGATATCTCTGCTTTTCAATAGGCTGTCTAGGTTCATCATAGTTTTCCTTCCATGGAATAACACTTTTTTTAAATTTAGTGGTTGCATTTTAATGTTGTTATCCTTTGGCACAGTTGTTTCATTCTTTCTGGAGCTATTAGTAATTGCCCTCTGCTCTTCTCCAGTAGCATAATGGACACTTTCTGACCTGAGGGGCCCATCTTCCAGTCTCACATGTTTTTGCCTTTTCATAATGTTTATGGGGTTCTAGCAGCAAGAATCAGAGAAGGCAATGGCAATCCACTCCAGTATTCTTGCCTGGAAAATCCCATGGATGGGGGAGCCTGGTGGGCTACAGTCCATGGAGTCACTAAGAGTCAGACATGACTGAGCAACTTCACTTTCACTTTTCACTTTCATGCATTAGAGAAGGAAATGGCAATCCACTCCAGTGTTCTTGCCTTGAGAATCCTAGAGACAGAGGAGCCTGGCGGGCTGCCATCGATGGGGTTGCACAGAGTCGGACATGACTAAAGCAACTTAGCAGCAGCAGCAGCAAGCAGCAACAATACTGGAGTGGTTTACAGTTTCCTCTATCAGTGGGTCACATTTTGCCAAAACACTTCAAATAATCAGAGCCATTTTGGGTGGCTCTGCATGGTATGGCTAATAGCTTCATTGATTTATATAAGACCCATTGCCACAACAAGTCTGTGATCCATAAAGGGGCAGGAATAAATTCTATTTATTCCCCATTCCCCTCAGCTAGATTCTAAGTGTCATTTGTCTTTTTTACTCATTGATATATTTCACATATGTAGAGGAGTGCCTTTTATTTCTAAAATATTCATCTATGTTTCTTTATATTTAAAGGATATTGATGATTTTTAAAAAAATTTTCACAATTCAGAAGGGGATATAATTATTTTACTGTAGAATAATTTTGTTAAAAGAAATGCCTGCCAACTTTTCTCTTTATGATCTCCTCTGCTTTCTGTGTATGGTAACACTGGAAAAGTTCAAAAATTTACCTTAGCATTTCCTATTATATTTCTTCCTTGTGTATAAGTCAATAATATGTGAACCCAGCCAACATCATCCAAGTACTTATCGGGTGCCTGATACCACAGTAGGCATGATGGGATACAACACATGGGCATCACACAGGGACATGCTACATATTTCTGATACACATTAAAGGAATATATATGAAAAATATTTATATAAAGGAAATGGTAAATCTGATGAAGTTTATAGAAGGTTATGTACTGTCAATTATTGATGTCAGTTTCTATGAGTTAAACATATAAAAATGTAGAACAGAGGGCTACAGTGAGAAGAAATATATAAACATTAAACCATCTAGTAAATGTGATGTGGCAAATAAAAAAAATACTTTCTGTGCACTAAAGCACTAAACTTATTTTGCTTAAACCCCTAGAAATTAAAGGCTACAAGCCAGTTCTTTCATAGGGTAAACAAAATTGACAAACTATAAGCCAGACTCATCAAGAAAAAAAGTTGGAGGAGGGTCCAATGAAATGAATGAAATGGAATGAGGGTCCAATCAGAAGTGAAAAAGGAGAAGGTGCAACAAATAAGACAGAAACACAGTGTAATGTAAGAGACTAGTGCAATTAACTATACACCAATAAAATGGAAAGCCAAGAAGAAATGGACAAATTCTTAGAAATGTACAATCTCCCAACACTAAACCAGCAAGAAATAGAAAGTATGGAGAGACCAGTGACCAGTAATGAAATAGAATCAGCAAGTTTACAACTCCCCAAAAAATAAAAATCCAGGACACGACGGATTCACAGGTGAATTCAACCAATTTAGAGAAGAGTTAACACATATATTTCTGAAACTATTCCAAAAAGTTGCAGTGGAAGGAACACTTCAAAACTCAATCTAAAGACCACCATCACCTTGATATCAAAATCAGAAAAGATACCACAATATCAAAAGTAATTACAGTCCAGTAACATTGATGAACATAGACACAGTAACCTCCATAAAATACTAGCAAACCAAATCCAACAATAAAAAAATTTTAAAAGCACCAGACACCATGGTCAAGTGGGATTTATCTTAGGGATACAAGAATTTTTCAATATCTACAAATCAGTCATTGTGATACATCACAGTAACAGATTTGAAAAATGAATGCAACGTGGTTATCTCAATAGGTGAGAAAAAACAGCTTTTTGTCAAAAGTCAACCCCCACTTATCATAAAAAAATATGCTCCAATACATGGACATAGCGGAAACCTACCTTAACATGATAAGGATCATATACAACAAACACACAGCAAGCATCATTCTCAATGGTGAAAATTTAAAGGCATTTCCTCTAAGATCAGGAATAAGACAATGATGTCCATTCTAACCATTTTTATTCAGCATAGTTTGGGAAGTTCTATTCATGGCAATCAGAGAAGAAAAATAAAAAGAATCCACACTGAAAGAGAGTAAGTAGAACTATCACTGTTTGTAGATGACATGATACCATACATATATGTGTACTAGGTCACTTCAATCATGTCTGACTCCTGATGACGCTATGGCCTGTATCCCAGCAGTCTTCCCTGTTCATGGGATTTTCAGAGCAAGAATACTGGAGTGGGTTGCAGAACCTTCTCCAAGGAATGTTTTTGTTTTTATTTTCATTATTCAAGGAGATATATCTAAATAGAGATATTGCTGCAGTTTATGTTCTACCTATATTTTACTATAAGAGTTTTATAATATAAAGGTTTATACTTAGGTCTTTGATCTATTTTGACTTTCTTTTTATATATGTTATTAGAGAATATTCTAATTTTATTCCTTTACATATAGTTGTCCAGTTTCCCCAGCACCACATATTGAAGATACTGTCTTTCTCCATTATATATTCTTGCCTTCTTTGTCATAGATTAATTGGCCATAAGTATGTGGGTATATTCCTGGGTTCCTACCCTGTGTCACTGAACTATATGTCTGGGTTTTTTTGCCAGTATCATATCATGACTCTAGCTTTGTAGCATAGTTTCAAGTCAGGAAGCATGATTCCTTCAGCTCCTTTTTTTCCTATCAAGATTGATTTGGCTATTTGGGGTCTTTTGTGTTTCAATACAAATTGTAAATAATTTTGTTCTAGTTTTGAGAAAAATGTTATTAGTCATTTGATAGGGATTTCATTGAATCTGTAGACTGCTTTGGGTAGATCAGTCATTTTGATGGCATTGATTCTTCCAATTCAAAAACATGTTGTATTTCTCTGCCTGTATCATCTTTGATTTCTTTTGTCAGTATCTTATAGTTTTCTGAGTATAAGTCTTTTGCCTCATTAGGTAATTTTATTGCTAGGTGTTTTTTTTTTTTTTATGTGATGGTAAATAGAATTGTTACCTTAGTTTTTTCAGATGTTTCATTTTTAGTGTATAGGAATACAAGAGAAATCTCTGTATTAATTCTATATCCTGAAACTTTACTAAATTCACTGATTAGCTCTTGTAGTTTTCTGGAAGTGTCTTTAGTATTTTCTGTGTATAGTATTTTCTATGAACAGTATGAAAAGGCAAAAAGATATGACACTGAAAGATGAACTCCCCAGGTCGGTGGTTGCCCAATATGCTACTGGAGAAGGATAGAGAAGTAACTCTCTCCACGCTTTGTGGGTGCTCCTGTCGGAGACAGGGCAAGTTGAGACATAGCCAGAGAAAGACCTGAGGCAGAGACAAGAGATGCAGGCCTTGAGGTGGGAAGGTGTCAGTGTTCTGGAAGCCTGCAAGAGGTGAACTCAAGTGGGCCAAGGAAATGTAAGATGAGGTGTCAACAGCATCTGTTCTGTCTATTGAGAGGTACACAAAACAATCTAAGTAAGCTGATTCATGTTATTTTCCTGGATATGCAAACAATGTCTTAGTCAGCTCAACCTGCTATGACAGGCTGAGTGGCTTAAAGAACAGAAACTTAGTTCTCAGTATTTATCATGCTTCGAATTCTATCTGTGCAATGTTTGAGGGGAATGCAGAGCTTATCTTTTTAATAGGTACATTAACTGTGTCTTCGTTTGGATGTACCAAAAGATGAGACAATGGGAGATGTGAGTTGGTGGATCGATGCCTCAGTTCCCCCTTCTTGCAGCTTGATGACCTGAGGTGTGTTCCCGTTATTTCACAGATGGTCCCTGTGGGATCAAGCCCCACTTACCTAGCATGGTAATTGGCCCACTTTTCCTGACTTTGCTCCCTTCCTTGTCTCATGTTTCCTACTTCCCACTTTGCTTTTCTGGAGGCTAGGAAGAATCAGATTAAGGCATTGGTCAATCCAGTTCCTGGTGAGGACTCTCTTCTTGGTTTGCAGACAGCTGCCTTCTTGCTGTGTTCTCATTTGGCTGAGACAGCAATCATCTCTCATGTCTCTTCTCATAATGACACTGATACAGGAGACAGATGGGCTCCAGTTTAGACATTTATAACTGGCCTCCTGTTTGCATCTTATGGGGCAGAAAAAAGTAGGCTTCAGGCTGGACACTTACAACTAGCCTTCTCTTTGGATTTCCTGGACAAGGATAGGTGGGCTCCAGGTAAGGCACTTAAAACCAGCCTTCTGTTTGCTCTCCAAAATGGAAGTAACAATAGAAACAGAGTAAATAGCCAGATTTTGTCTCTTGTAAATACCTTAAGACAATAGTCGTGGCAAGAACAAAGAGGGGCAAAATCCTATTTGAGTAAAGGATTAAAGGCTCTCTGCTCCCCTCCTTCTTGGGACAAGGGAGACACTACACATGCACAGAAGGGCTACTTGGGAGACAAAAGTCAGAGGAAATGCCGGGCCATAACGAGAGTTTCTCCTCCCAAATGCTTTCAAGTCAGTTCATTTTGGCTGAGGGGTGCATGCACACCTAAGGGGAGGGTCCTGAGACAAATTAGCCAGGGGGACAAAACAAGATGATTAGCCTGAAGGAAGAAAAACACTAGGAAAACTGCCCCCTTATAAAGGATTTAAACTTCCCAAAGGCACGACTCTTCCTCTGGGCTTCCCTGTGCATCTTTTCACATGTATTTTTCCAATAAAATTTTTACTTTTCTCTTTACCTTCTGCCTCCTCACCTGAATTCTTTCTTGACAAGACAGGCATAGACTATGGATCCAGGCTCTAGCCAACTGGCCTCTGTGGTCTAATGGTTAGGATTCCTGATCTGGGAACTAAGATCTTGCTCCCTGCTACTGCTCTCTGCTGCTTGCTGCAAGGGGTTGCTTACTGCTGCTTGCAACTGAAATCAACACTAAGCCCATCCATGACGGTTCTACCCTCACGATCTGATCATTCCCAAAGGTCCCATCTTCATATTGGGGATAAGGGTTCAATGTGTAAATTTGGGAGGGACACAAACATTCAGTCCATAGTACATAAAGATGTCAATCTTGCACATATCTATTTCTAGATACAATGCCATTCCAATAAAAATTCCAACTACAGGTTTCTTGGAATTCAACAGAAATGTGTTTTTGTGAGTTCTATAGACAGCATATTAAAAAGCAGAGACATTACTTTGTCAACAAAGGTCCGTCTAGTCAAGGCTATGGTTTTTCCAGTGGTCATGTATGGATGTGAGAGTTGGACTATAAAGAAAGCTGAGTACCGAAGAATTGATGCTTTTGAACTGTGGTGTTGGAGAAGACTCTTGAGAGTCCCTTGGACTGCAATGAGATCCACCCAGTCCATCCTAAAGGAGATCAGTCCTGGGTGTTCATTGGAAGGATTGATGTTGAAGCTGAAACTCCAATACTTTGGCCACCTGATGTGAAGAGCTGACTCATTGGAAAAGACCCTGATGCTGGGAGGGATTGAAGGCAGGAGGAGAAGGGGACGACAGAGGATGAGATGGTTGGATGGCATCACTGACTCAATGGACATGGGTTTGGGTGGACTCCGGGAGTTGGTGATGGAGAGGAAGGCCTGGGATGCTGCAGTTCATGGGGTCACAAAGAGTTGGACATGACTGAGCTACTGAACTGAACTGAACTGATGAGCCACTCTAGCAAGTTAATCACAGGAAAGGAAGGAGTCAATGGAGCCTCCAGTCTATAGCATATCAGTCAGAAGCACAGATGACAGCCTGGACTTACAACTGGCATCTGAGTCAGGAAGAGGGGCTATCTTATGAGACTAAACCCTTAACCTGTAGGATCTGATACTATCTCTGGGTAGATAGTGTCAGAATTGAGTTGAATTGTAGGACATGCAGTAATGTTGGAAAATTGCTGGTGGCAGGGAAACCACCACCACTCCTACAAACACACACACACACACATACACACACACACACACACACACACACACACACATTGGGTTTGAGTGTTATAATCATTTTAACCAGTGATAAGAAAGATTACCAATAGTGCAGGAACTGCCAGTGGAAACACAAAGTCTCCTGAGTCCAGAACAGAGCAAATCAGAAGCCAAACCTGGGTTGAGAAACAAAGAAATGATGACAAAAATCAGACCGTTTGTTTCAAAAATCTGGGACCAGGAAGAAATTAAGTGAAGAGCCGAAGTGTCGCAAAGGTTCGGGGTGACACTAAACATTCTCTGCATAGCTGGGAACTTCACATATGGCTAGACAGAAAGAGAACAGGAAAAATTCTGTGGGAACCAAGGGGAAAACAAGCACAAGAACAAGATGAGAACGTGGGATAGGTAACCACACTCAGGACATTGTTTAACTGATTCTTCTAGTAGACTCTCATTTGCAAGGTCCTGAGGCTCTGCTGCTGCTGCTGCTGCTAAGTCACTTCAGTCGTGTCTGACTCTGTGCGACCCCATAGACGGCAGCCCACCAGGCTCCCCCGTCCCTGGGATTCTCCAGGCAAGAGTACTGGAGTGGGTTGCCATTTCCTTTGAGGCTCTACTCCCAAGCAATTTATAATCTAGTTAAATATGGGCAGAGCAGCTTAAAATGGTACTGGATGATACAAGCCAGTTGCTGCTGGAGCAGGAGGAAGACGGTTGAGTTTTGTTGGGGAAATACGGACAACTTCACAGAAGAGAGGAGTGTGAAGGAATTCGGGGCTGAGGAAACTGCTGGAGCAGAGCCTCAGCCAAGGCAATTAAAGGAGGGGCAACTGGCCTAGCAGGACTGAAGCCCATGGGGTACTCAGGGAGAGAGGTTGTCAGAAACATGGTCTGGGCTTTTTCACACAATCTGAACCCCACACCCTGGAGTCTAGCCACTAAGGAATCATTTTATGGGTTTAAGGAGTGGAGAGATATAGCCGCCTGTAATACGTCTGCAGCATGATGGTTTCTCTTTAAATTCACAATCATTCATCCTTAGAAAAAATGTAATTTCTGATGCAATACCTTAAATTGCTGAACTGAGAAAGTCAGAGGGGAGAAAGGGGGAGGAAGGAGGTCTCTGAGGACATGAATACCCCCAATGAATGGGCCCATCCTAAAGAGGACCCTCACTATTAGAGAAAGTTTAAAATACTTTCCATTACACCCATACTCTCCTCCAGCTAATGCCTATTTCTCTGCTCCTCCCAGGACAAAACTTCTCAGAAGAATTGTCTCTACTCCCTCACCTTCCATTTCTTCATCAATCTACTCTGTCTGTTCTTATCACTCTCTTGAAACTAATCCCATCAAGGCCCCAGTAATGACCTCCGTCACCAAATCCAGTGAGTTCTTTCCCACCTCCACTCTATTTGGTCTCTCTAAAGCTGACCCCTGCCTTCTTGAAAGGCACCTCCTTTTTTGCGCTCTTGATATCCTCCTCCTTCACTGGCTGTCACTTTTCAGTCTCTCTTGCTATCTTCTCTTTCTTTAATGCAAAGTGTGGCTCAGCAGATCAGCACCATCTAGGAACCCAGGAGAAATGCAGGTTCTTGGACTTCATCTCAGAATTACTAAATCAGAATCTCTAAGGTGGGCCCAACCAGTCCATCCTAAAGGAGATCAGTCCTGGGTGTTCATTGGAAGGACTGATGTTGAAGCTGAAACTCCAATACTTTGGCCACCTGATGCAAAGAGCTGACTCATTGGAAAAGACCCTGATGCTGGGAAAGATTGAGGGCAGGAGGAGAAGGGGATGACTGAGGATGAGATGGTTGGATGGCATCACCAAGTCAATGGGTAAGTTCTGGGAGTTGGTGATGGACAGGGAGGCCTGCCGTGCTGCAGTCCATGGGGTCGCAGAGTCAGACACGACTGAGCAACTAAACTGAATTGAACTGAAGGTGGGCCCAGGAATCTGTGTTTTATCCAGACCCCCGGTGATGCACACTGAAAGCTAGGATCCATGATCTAAAACTGTCTGTTTCTTACCATTCAGTCCTGATTCCTCTTCTTTCCTCTGGCTACACTTTCTTCCTTGATGTTATCATCCAAGCCCACAACTTTGAAAATCATCTAAATACTGGTGGTGGTTTAGTCACCTCAGTCATGTCCAACTCTTTGCAAGCCCAGGCTCCTCTGTCCATGGGATTTCCCAGGCAAGAATACTGGTTGCCATTTCCTTTTCCAGGGGATCTTGCTGACCAAGGGATCAAACCCGGGTCTCCTGTAATGCAGGCAGATTCTTACTGACAATTTCTAAATGCACATCCTCAGCACCAACCCTCCCAATCTGGAGGTTACATTAAAATTCAACATACCCCAAATGGAAGAAACTTCTCTAAAACTTGTTGCCTCTAAAACTTGGTCTTTCTCCGTTTCTCACCATTTCAGAATACCTCCTCTACCACCAAGCCCCACCATTGCCCCTCAGGCCCCACACAACAATCAGAATGGTCTTTGAAATCAGGTCATGTCACCACCCTGCTGAAATCTTCAAGGGCTTTCTATCACACTTAATTAAAATCTAAAGACCTGGTCATTGGCTGTTAGGCCCTGCATGACCTGGTCACTTTCTATGTGGCTTCCTGTATTCCCTTGTTGTCTAATGTCAGAAACTATATCTAATTCACACTAGGGTCTCTATAAATTATTTGATGAATGAAATATTTCTTCTTTTGAAAATAAGAGAAACATAGAGTTTGACTTCTTTAGCTTCTCCACGTTTGCTGAGGAGGATCTATGTGATGTTGACAGGTAACTTCAGCTAAGCCAGGACGTGGGAGATGCGAAGGGAGACTTTCAAAGAATGTCTTCATGGTGCCATAACCTCAGCACAGCCAGGCCCCAGAGGACAAACCCTCAAACATGCTTGTCATTCAGTTCAGAAAGTGGCCTTCCTTATATATAATGGGATATAGTAGTTGTGGTGATGGTAGAGACTGAGATGCGGAACGATGTAGGGCCATTTGCAAAAGCTTTCTCCTGTGGGCTGACCAACGTGATCCTGTTCATGAGGCCAATGAAAGCCCCTAAGAATCTACAACCCCATAATGGCAGTTTTCAAAAATTGCCACAAATTCTTTGATACTCTTCCCATTGAGAGATGGGGTCCATGATCCCTGCCCTTGAATCTGAATGGGCATATAGCTGGCTACTTTGGTCAATAGCATATAGTGAAAGTGATGTTATGTGACTTTTGAGACTATGTGAGAAGTGGCAATGTAGCTTCCATGTTGTTTACTGACAGTCTCCCACTTGGGTCCTCTTGGGACTTCTTAAGCCAGGTAAGAAGCTCATCAAACTTGAGACTACTATGCTGGGAGGAAGCCAGGCCACATGGGGAAGTCATGTGAAGGCACTTCAGTCAGTACGCCTGATTTTCAAGTCCTCCCAGCCCAGGTGCCAGCCAAGCAAGTGACTGAACTGATTCCAATTCCTAGCTATCACGTCAACCTCAGACACTGAGTCTTCCCAACAGCAGCCTCAGATGTCATGGGGCAGAGTCAAGTCCCCATTATGCCTGTCCAACTCTTTGGCCTACACAATTCATGGGCATAATAAACTGGTAGTTTCTTTAAACCATTAAGTTTTGGAGTAGTTGCTACATGGCAATAATATCCAGAATAGGACCAAAGGCAATGTCATTTGGTTCCCTCAAACCCTAACAAACTGTATTACCTTCTGAGCATTTTCTTGGTTGGGGGAGGGAAGGAAAGCATTCAGCCAGTTGACATTGGATTCTTTTGAGGAAAAAAGGCTGAGTTTTGGCATCTTCTAAACGAGCTGTACATTGCCCCTTCTGGCAGGGGAAAGTCAATCCCTTGCCCAGCCTGATCTGGTCACTCACTCCCAGCTCCACCCAGCTCAAGACTCAAAGAGATGCTTCACTGCCCCCAATGCACCTCACAATAAACAATCTCTGAGGAAAGAAGGTAAGGATCTAAAAGTAGTGTCAACTTAATCATTATGTAAGACTGACTGGATAGAAAACAGCCCTGGCATTCCTGCCTAATACTCATTTCTAACTGGCCACAATCCATTTCTGCTACTGAATCATCTTCATCCCATGGTCATGTTTTATAGACCTCTCATTTCTCCTTCCCAGCAGAACTTTCAGGCCCCCATCCACAGTTATATATACATCACCTCATTCTACACAATTCTTCTGGCCTCTCCCCTCCCTCACTTGTCCCCATCCTATTTGAGAGATCCACCCTGAGACGTTTAACCTAATGGGTGTCTCAATATTTTTAAACCTCTTTCCTTGCAAGCTTAGTGGAGCCTCTTGCCCATAACAAGGGGACTAGATATCTCATTTTTCCCAGGTTTATACCCATTGCCCCGGCATAATTAATATTGGTACTCTCAAAAGTGCCCAAATTTGGATAATGATGTATATGATCCCTCTAACCCTAACATATGTCTTCTATCACTTGCTATCCTTCACATGAGACAAACCCCTACATAAAATTTTGGCAGTAATAATGATCAAGAACACACCATGTTTTACAAGAAATCTCAGGTAATGTGCAGAATGGACTTGTTAAATAGAGTGCATTTCCCTCACTTATGAATATCATAATCTAAATCATTTACTTTGTAAATAATGGGCAGGAACTGAGTAAATGACGGCAGGTGATGGCTAATATCCTTTCTAGGCCTCAAATTTTAATCTGAAAATTCACAAACATTGGGCTTAATCCAGGGTAGTAGAATTTTTGTCCTTTTCAGAAATTTCTGGTTACCAGAGTTCCAGAAATTGCTTTCTCATTCCCTAATCTTTCATTTTCTCCATTACGTAACGAGAAGCTGGGGCTTTGGCCGATTTTCCCTCTAAAGATGATTTTTATCGTCAACAAGCAATTTCAGGGAGTGATGAGCCAGGGAGGCGGTATTAGTTGATGCTAGCGTTTATGCTAGTCTCAACTCGTTTTTCCCAGGGACTTAGATTCCTGGGTCTGCCGGTAAACCCCGGGCGCCGGCAGCGGGTGCGCCTGAGCGTGCGCGCGCCGTCGCCTCCCCGCCCCCGCACCTCCTCCTCTGCCCGGCGACTCACCAGCCCTAGTTGCCAGTTGCTGACAGCCGCAGAGCTGAGAGCGTCTTCTCTCGCAGAGGCAGGTAAATAGCCACGTAGTCCTTTAAACTCCCAGCGGAGGCCGCCCCCGGCCTTGCGGCCGAGGCCCTAGGGCACTCAGCCGGATCGGACTGGGTGGGAAGCAGACCTGGACCGTGAGGAGGACTGGGGGCTTCCGGCGGGCGCGGGGAACGTCGGGCCTGTTTAGCGTGCTCGTTGGTTTTTGCCAGCCACCGCTCGGTTTTGCCCTCCTGGTTAGAGCTCCATTTACTCGGAATGTGGGCGGGGGCCGCGGCTGGCTGGTCCCCCTCCTGAAGTATGTGGGTGGTGTGTAGGAATCTAGCCCCCTCCCACGCTCGTCCACTGCGGGAGTGGGATGGGCGGATCGCACCGGTAGAGGGGCCGCAGGTCCGAGGAACCGCTGGGGAGATCAGAAGAACAAGGGAGAGGCCCCGGGCTCTGGGCCCTCCCGAAGCCCAGCGGAGACGCGGAATTGGGGGTGGGGGGTGGGGAAGAAGCGGGCGCCCAACGGGGCCCGACCTCGGCTGTGAGAAGTGCCGGCGCGTCCGTGGGCCCCCAGCGGCTGCTGCCGAACTCCTCCCCAGAGGCGGCCCTGCTTGCCATCCCGCGGCTCGGAGGTACCTGGGTAGCCGCAGCGGGTGGGTCTCTGGCTGCCCCCTGGGGATCGGCTCGGGCGGGCGTGCGTGGCCTGGGCTTCAGCCTCGGCGCGGGGAGTCATGGGCGACCCGGCCCTCTCTCCAGAGAAATCCAGGTACCGGGAGCAGTGTTTCCTGGGAGCTCTGATGTGGTGGACCCAAAAGCAAAGCGAAATTTTCGCTGTCTCGACTGATGCTCCGGAAGGAGGGAACTCGGCCCTCAGGAGACTGAGGGGAGGGGATCAGGCGCCTCTTGGAGAACCACCCTCATCTGCCAGTAAGGGTGGCACCTTCACGTTTTTTTTTGTTGTTGTTGTTGTTGTTTTCTCACACGTTTGATTATTAAACAACGAGGAGAAGTCCGTTTTTTGCTGTTCTTTTTCGTTCCCCCCCCCCCTTTTCTTTTGGTACCATATGTAGCAAATAGATTTTTAAAAATCATAAGA
The DNA here is from genome assembly GCF_032405125.1 of Capricornis sumatraensis. Lineage (NCBI taxonomy): Eukaryota > Metazoa > Chordata > Mammalia > Artiodactyla > Bovidae > Capricornis > Capricornis sumatraensis. The sequence goes on from NC_091083.1 coordinate 50,092,629, forward strand.
CCACCATCCTCACCATCTTGTTTTTCAGTTTCCTCGTCTCCAGATTCTTAACAACAAAGCAGTTTCACCTCCCTGATCATGGTTATCCTCATCTCATGGCCGGGTTATTTTCTTGTACTTAAGAGCAATCACGGTTTATTAAGCAGTTTCCCGAATGCTGAACCTTTGAAGTGTTACCTTTCCTTGCAAAAGATTCCGTATAGAATAGGATTAAAAATTTTCACAAGTTGTCAGAAAAATAAGAACAGAAAATTGAATAAAATGTCAGACCTCTGGAAAATGAACAGCTCTCTCAGATTTGAAAATAAACCTATAAAAAGGAACAGTTTTCCTACGGAGACACTGAGGCGCCCTAACGATGAAAAAGAACCAGAAAAGGAAAGAAAATGGAGTTATGTATATGATTTGTATCTGATGCAAATTTTTCATACTTGTGAAAGAAAAATGTCAAGATTATGAAAAGATAAATGGTGAAATGAAGAATCATTTATGGAATAAAATACAAATCAAAGCAAGTCTGGATTATCGTTTTACAACTACTAGTAAAAACAACAGTAACAGCAACCACTACTGGAAGGTTACCTAGAAATTTGCATATTCGTTTATGTGAGGTGGCAAGGCTTTGGAGTTAGAAATACGGCTCTGCAGCTAATTTTACAATTTGGGACCTAATTTCGTCATCGTCCTTTTGTCCATTCATAAAATAGAGGAAATTATACCTACTTCAGGAGTTTGCCAAGATTAACTGTGTAAAACTGACCTTTAGCATGTATACATTTATTCTTTCCCTAGTCACACTGCACTGGGGGACATTTGTGAATCTGTATGAAATTTGTGAAAAATGGTCTGGTGATCCTTTAAGCCATGACCCTGAAACCCCACTCCTGGGAACTTACCTGCAATGGAAGAAATAAGGAAAGAAGAAGAAAAGCTGCATTCACCCACAGAGCTCAGAATGATCTAAAATTAGATCCAGTCCAGAGACAACCTAAAGGTATTAAGAAAATAGCAGGGCAGCAGCTAAGAAAATCATAGCACTTTAACTGAGAGGAACATTGTGTAACCATCACGTGTCATAATTTTAGAGCCTCTCTGTGATATATAGGAAAAAACTGACAGGTCAAAGTAAGATTACTCAGACATGGATGCATATGTGGAAAATCTGAATAAAAAATGGACCCACAGTTTTCTGTGTATGGGAAGAGAGTTCAGTGTCATGTTTGCTGCTTTTTTTTAGTCAGCGTCATCTGTTTTTTAAAAATACTATCATATTTTTTCCTTGAGTAGATTCATTAGTGGTTTAATAATTTATATACTGTTATTCTGTTAAATAATCCATTCTTAGATTTATTAATTATAGTTTTTTTTTTTTTTAAGGACTTCTGAATATATTTGAAAACTGAACAGTTTCAACCAAGCCGAAGCATCTGTCTTCCCAGAGACACAAATCCAACTTGAGCTGAATCACAGCAGATGTAGGTACCCTGCGGAATCTCTCTGGTCTTGTGATGGTTGAAAGTGCCCAACTGTTTCAAAAAGATAAGGGACTGAAAGTCTGGGATCACAAATCCTTGCTCTGGAGGCCACTGCGATCTATATATGTAACCCATACCTATTATATCACTCTTTCTTGTAAAATCATCTTGATTTTGCAGGGAAAGGGACATAGCTTTCTCTAGAATCATTCTGAGTTATGTAAGCAGCAGCCATTTAAAAAATAGTATAATAAAAGCAATAACCTAACATTCCTGCACTGAATCAACACTGAAGGTAACTGTCAACAGACAAAAGGTTTTATGAGGTAACAGTTTTTCTAAGCTGTAGTTTTAACTTACCTATTGCATTCTCCCTTTTTAGATCTTATTTCCTTTTCCAAGGCAACCAGTTTATCAACTGTGAACTGCTACATATGAAACATTCAAAACCTGACTGTGTCTAAAGCTGTGATGGCTACAGCAGAATAATCTTTGAGTAGCATGTTTAGCAGTTCTTACAGTTGGGAGAATTTTTTCTCAGTTTGTTCATCCTTTCTCTCCTAACCATTTTCTACTTATTGCTGTTCTAATATTGTGTGATCACGTCAAGGGAGGTGTTCCCTTTTATGCAAAACATTATGTTAATTGTTTTCTTCCTGAGAACAAGCTCAGAAGATTGGCTAGGAGTGCAGTTTCCTGGAAGCCTTATTATAGATTACTAAATCCCATCACTAGATACTCCCAGGCTGTTGGCCTGATGTAGACTCTAGCTGTGTTGCTTTTCTTAAAGCTCTTCACATCACTCTGAGGATGGACCAGACTGGGGACCGTTGGCCCTATTCAGTCCAGGGTTAGGTCTCAGTGTCACTGGAAAAACCTCCACCTCAAAATGGTTTGTAAATTTTTGTATAGCTTGCATTAGACTCTTTATAAGGGCAGTGACCTCAAAAGATGAAAATATGATAAATGAGTTCCACTTAGCTTATGAAAAATTGGAAATTTCCCCAGGGCAAGGATGGGTAGAGGGACTGTTTGGTGCCAGTTTCCAATTTAAATAAGTCTTAAGGGTATAACATATTTTGAGTATCAAAAATTTGGCCCCAGGCACATGACCACTGGACGTAAGTTCCTACCAGCTCTGATTCTCAATCCCCATGTATAAAAGGGAATAAGATGAATGGGACAATATATGGATTTTGTTGTTGTTCCTTCTCTCTCGTTCCATCGCTCTGCCATTGTGCTTATTCACTAATGCCACTTGATCATATTTATTATAGTTTTCCAATCCATTCTGATACTTGGCAGGCCAAGTGTACCCTAGATTTTCTTCCTGTTCAGTAATTTCTTCAGTCTTCTTAATTTTGAGTATCATTATATTCTTTAAAATCCTCTTTGAATTAGGACTGAAATTTTATTGACTTAATGATTAATTGGAGTTGAATTGGTATCTTTCAAAATCTTCAATCTTGATTTTCCCAACCATACACCTTGCCGGTCTTTCTTTTTTTTCCAGTCTTCCAGCTTTTTTGGTCTAAGTTCTGCTATTTATTATTAGATTAAGTCTTAGTTTGAATTTTTTGTTGCCATTAATGAGTGGAATTTCTTTTTCACACTAAATCTTCTAAGTAATTACAACTAATTTGAGTATTCACTCTTTTCTATATGTTGAGTTCAAAAACTGCCACCCTAATAAATAAGCTCATTCATTTATTTGAAGGCATTTTTGGATGATTGTCCTATATTTTCCAGATAGAAAATCATACCTGGCTTTCTCCATAGCTGTCTAAAATAGCAGCAATCACTTACATTCTTGTCTTGTTAATCTCATTCATGAGAATGCTTTTCCTCTTTATGTTAAGATAGGGTGTGGGCTGTGTATTACTTCTAGTTCTATAGAAATTTTTTCAACATCTTAAACTTAAAAAGTCAGGAAAGCACTGATTCCTGAATTTAAGTGAAAACTTTGATTTTAATTGAAAACTTTGCAACATCAGAGAATCTTTGTTTTCTCCTTAACCTACTAATAGGTTAATTGATTTCATGATTTTGAGCCATTCTTGTATTCCTAAAATAATCCTTATTGGTCACAGTGTATTCTTTCACTAAAATATCAAAATCAACTTGGTGGTATTTTCTTTTGGATTTTGGCACCCATATTGCTGAAGGTTGGGTAGCTAAGAGTGTGAGCCCTTCACTCCCTGTGGCTCTTAATGCTACGTCTCAGGTGAACTGCCCAAATGTTTATCTCTACTGAGTAAGAGTTTCAGATTCTTATAACAATTACATAAATTGATGCTCTCACTTGAATGGCTCATAGATGTAGCAAAGTTAATATATCCAAACTATAACTTTATTTTTTTCTCACAAGCCTGGCCCTCCATCAGTTTTCTCATTTTCATTAGGTAGCGTCAGCACCATCTACCTAGTTCCAAAAGCCACAAACCTGGTCAACTCTCACTCTCTCATCCACTTTATCAGCTTAATTGTTTTTTTCTACAAAATACATCCCATTTTTCACAGCTCCTTGCTGCTTTGTCACAGTCCCAGATTACACCACCATCTTCCTTTAATCATTTTCTAAATGGTCTCACCATTTCCTTTCTTATCCCTCAAAATTTTCTCTTTACACAACAGTAAGGGTGAACTTTAAAAAAAGAGAAAAAAAAAAATCTGTGATGTGATTCTCCTAAGCCACTTTAATGGCTTCTCACTGTTTCAGGCTCCAGACGCTAATCTCCCTGTAGTCCTCAAACCCACAAACTAAATATCTTACCACTGTGTCCTCAGCCACAGAACAGTAATATTAGAAGACATGTAATAAATATTTGTCCAAGTAATCAATAGTTATTGTACAGTAACTTTTTTCTCCATTTCTTTTATGATATAAGGTCAAGTTTTCTATTTAAAAACTGGTACATACTAGCTGGTCCATAAAAACTTATTTAATGATTGATTCAATGTCAGTTTTTATAATTGGATAGAAAGGTAATCCCTCCCACACAGATTTTTCTTTTTTTTTTTTAAATGAGGCAAGGAATATGACTACTTGGAAAGCTGGCTGCCTGAGAAAATGGCGGATTAATGTCTCAAAACAAATATCAGTGTCTAGACGCCAGGTTCTTTTATAGAACAGAGATGGTAGGAAGATGAGGAAATAAAGGCAGAATAAAGAGGGAGAAGTGGTGTGGAAGTCAAGTAAAAAAGACCCATGTCTTGCAAGACATCTCCAGAAATGGCCAGCCTGTGGAAGGGATGTGTTAATCTCTTCTTTCCTGCAACCATTCACAGGTGGGAAGTGTCAGATTATCTCCCTGTGAGCTGAACAAAGGCACTTCAGTCCAATAGTTAGGCAGAGGGACTGGGTTTTCTGAGGCAGGCCATTATATATGATTATAATAACAGTAGCAACAAAAAGCAAGTCAAAGAAACAGTTCCAACATGGAGTCAGAATTGGTTCTTCTCTGCAACAGTTCCCCACTGTCAAGGTCCATTTGACAATCTTGTAGGAAAAGGGGACAGTGATCTTTCTGTTTGTCAGATGAATCTTTCTGGGAGTGTCTGCCTTTGGTACCAGTGTTCCAAATATTGAGATTTGTTTTCTTTTTGTTCCTCCTTGGAAAGTGGCTACTTTATACTTGTCAGCTTAGAAATATTGGACTTCAGACCCAGGAGGGTTTCTCAAGTTAAGAAATTTTGCACTTTTCTGTGTATGGGAAAATGCAAGAGTCAGGGCTCATTAAGATTATTTCCTTGATATGTAATTCAGCTGTCTGGGGCCTGTGATCCTGTATTCTCAAGTTTCCTCAAGGTTCACCATAGGGAGTGGTGTAATCTGATGACTGCTAGATGGCAGGTATTCTCCTTCATGAGTTTTCTTTCCTGAGTTTTCTCCTTCCTGAGTTGACTTGGGGTTCACCAGCTCACATTAGAGGGCTTCAGTTGTTGATTCCATTTCTCAAGTCTTCCCTACTTGGTCAGGAATTTGACTAATATTTGGGAGACATTTCATGGTCAAACTTTGCTTCACGGTGCTGTGAGGTTCATCCTAGAACAGGCAAAATTTCTTGATGTACCACTCCAGGTGCTAAATTTTGGATTAGACCCCCATGAATAATTAAAGATTCTCTGGATTCTGTCTAATTGTCATCCAGGAGACATTTTCCATTGTTGCTTCTTCCCATACCTAGAATCACACTATTATAATTATTTTATGTTATAAATGTGATCTATTTTCTCAAGATGTTTAGCCGTAGAAGTTTTGTTGGAGGTCTGATTATACATTGGTTACTGCAAGAGACAACTATCTTATAAATTAGTCAGGATATAAGTAATGCAGCTAGTAACACTGATAATGACATAGTGCAACAGGGAGATATAAAACACAATTTAAAAACGAAGAATAAAGTAAAGCAATGATTAGTATAACTAGTTGTAGTCCAGTTGCAATAATCTAGTGACCAAAGGAGCCATAACTGATTTAATGAGCTATCTTCAGTTTCATTGTACTGGCCATGGCATAGCTTAATCTTTGAGACAAGCATATGCTACTGGGAGGATCAACCAGATAGAAAAAGATTTAAGTTTTACCTTTGCTTACAAAGGATATAATTTACCAAATTACTGTAAGTCAGAGGTTAAGGAAGTTTTCCTTACACCTGGAAAACACAGATTTAAGCCAGTTATTTTTAGATAGAAACCATAAAAATTATAACAATTTATCAGTTCACTCAGTCGTATGTAACTAATCCTTTTTGTTAACAGCTTTATGAAGCCATCAAGTTTCCCATTAGAATTCTTCAATGTATTGCGAGTTCAGCATTACGGTCTAAAATTCAGAAACTTGGATTTATCCGAAAGTCCTTTTTATAAATCTTAAAGAGGAGGCATTTTTACAGAGGCAACAAAGTGAAACCATAACTGTATAATGACAAAAGACTTAAGAAGGCACTTTAAATCTGATTATGATGCAATTGACAAAGTAACCTGGTTACTGCTGTGACATACAACAGTTTCAGGTAATAGAACTAGAATTATGACTGATAATATTCTACCAGGACATAGCACATTTTTAAGAACTCCGTATAATCTCTAGAATATTGGTATCATTTATCATATAATTTAAGATTTATTATTCATTGGATAACACTTGCCATGTAGTTTAACATACCAAGTGAATCTAATTAGTTTAATATCTCCCTTTGGTGTGTCTCAGGGGCCCTTTGAGGCACCCCAAAGTTAGCTAAAGATCAAAGGAACTTTATTGTAATTTGATTTGGGAAGTCTTGTCAAAAGAGCATTAAGAAAAAATGTTTTAAAACACAACAGGATCATAGGTCACTGTGAAACAATATTTACTTAGCCAAAATGACAATGAACGATTTCAAAGGCAAATATAGAACAGATTATTTAAAAGGTAGAAATACTTATAATCTGTTATCAAAGGAGAAGAAAGCCAAATTTATTTTGTACCAAGTTACTTTCAAGATTCATTTATTCAATTAAATTTGTTTCAAACTTAGTCCTGATCATGTACAAAACTACTTTTTCAGGGTCCATGTTTCATGAACTTGCCATCAATTAATTTATTTTAGCACAATTTTAACTTTCAAGTTGTTGAATATCTGGAGATATCCTAAAATATAATTATTTCTGAAAGTTCACTCAAAGCTCTTATCTTCATTTGCATTTTCTTTCCTTAAAAGTTTCTTCACATCAAGTCCCTTTCTTTGCTGACAAATTGTATCAACAAACAACCATAGATACCAAATATAATTTAATATTAAATATTTCCCAGTTCATGTGAACCTGGAGCTCATTTAGCTTAATTGTATTTAGAATTGTTTGGTTTGTAAGCACTTACTTTTATTTAAACCAATTAAATAGAGCTCTTTTACAAATCAACTGCAGCAAATGTTATCCAAAGACAAAGATACATACAAACAGAGAGGCCTCAATTCTTATTTCAAGATTGCAGTCCTGAGTCAGGCAATGTAAAAAACCATCAGTTTACATATGAGGTTGAATTAAAATTGGATTTCTCATAGATGGAAAAAAGTCAAGCTCACTTGGCTAGATAGCTAAATATTTGCAGAAAAAGCACTTAGGAATTCTAATTATCTTGGCCAACCCAACTTCTAAATTACTTTACCTTCTCTAAAATTTGCATTTTAAAAAGACAGCATAATGAGGGTTCCTGAGAAGATATTTGCATCTCAAAGACATTTGCATCTCAGAGATACAGGCAAGTTTTTCCTAAAATGACTTTGTTTCCCCTTTGTTTAATACTTACAGGCCTCTTAAGATAACCAGGGAAGGTCTGGGGAGTAGTAAAAGTTTTGATGGGATTTGGATTATTTTTGGAACCACACTTCTGGTACTGTAAAGACTACGTTTGTAAAACACAGTTTTGTGTTTGTTTTTTTTTTTTGAATGATACTGAAGGATTGACATGCCCATTTACCTATGTTGGAAAGTTTTACCTTTCCTCATTTAGCTTAGCTCTTGGGAAGACACAGAGGCAACAATTTAGGCTCCTGTAAATCAGTCCAGACTGAGGGGGGAAAGAGGTGAAGATGAGAGACAGGCTAAGGAATCCGTCTCATAGTCTTACCAGGAAGATTGTGGCCAGGGGGAATGGGTCACTCTTTTGCTTGAACCAATGTGTGCTTCACAGTGCACAGAAGGTGTCTTGCTGGAATTGTTGTAGCCACAAGTTCTGGGAAACAAACTCACTCAGAAGGACAATGCAGATAGTGGAGTGCAGTTTATTACACCGGCGGGCCCAAGGCAGAGTCTCCTCTTAGCCAAGGACTCTGACCAGTTTTTGTGAAAACTTTATATATCCTAAGTGTACGTGCTCAAACCCACCTCCCCAAATTCCTTGAAACTAGTCTGAACAAAAGAAAAGAAAGATACAATCAAAGTTAACCTGTGATTCATATGCCTTAAGCCTAGGTAGTTAACAGTGGACAATTATCAATAGGCCTGTGGTCATACCCCAGTAAGCATAATAGAATTTATGATTCTATTCAGTTACACAGATAATTAGGGTATTCTTTTAGGCTACTGAGAGTCCAGATATGAGCCCTGGGACTCTTCCATCTGGGGCGGGGGGTCTGGTTTTCCAGTTAGTATGTCATTTCCATAGATACTGGGCATATAGCTCAAAGTCCGCAGTCCAGCCCAACATGGGTCCTGCTTTCAAGATGGAGCCTGTTCTGTTTGTTTCCTCCTTCAGAGTCAGATGCTATAATAGTCTGGTCCATTCTGTTACCCACTTATCCTGTCACAAGAGACTTCAAGTGACAGGCACCTTAATGGCTTTTAAGTGCCTGACCCATGCCCTCACAATATTAATTGGCCTGGTACTCAGCCTAAGGGAGAAGGAGGAAAGGAGAGCCCTGACCTGCTTGGGAGGCAGCTACTGGGGCACAGTAGGCTATTAGGGCTTCAGAACACTCCAGAGAATAACCCTAGCTAGAGTTCCATAGCTATTAGTCTCTTTGCAGAGGGTTTGAGGAGAAAGGAATGAGTGAGTGTGAGGAGGGTGGAGACCTTAAAGGAAGTACTTCTCCTTAATAGCTCAAGCAATTAGTGTCAGATGTCTGTGTGTTACCAAAGTATCCAGAATAAAACAAAATCTAGCCAGCTAGAGAGTCACATTAACATGACTTCCCAGTTTCATTAGACCTGTGACCTTTGTCCAAAATGCTTTATAAATGGGGTTTTCCTTCACAGGGGTTGCTCCCCAAGCTGAAGCTGAAGCTCTCCACTGTCAAAGTTACCCAGGGCTCCTGTAGGGAAATTAGAATCAGATGCCTCAAGTCCAAGGGAGTCCCCAAGCCTCTTCATTTATTATCAGAGTGTTTCTCTCCTTTGCAAAACACTTCTAATTGCAAGAGCATGTAATTGTGAGCCATTCAGGCCCATTGCTCTTCTGATCTTAGCATATCTAATATATGTCCCCCAAAGCTTTTCTTCAGGATAGATGAAATATTTCCCATTTTTATAAGTTTCATAGCACCAAAACACACAAAAATAGGTGGATTCCAACATAAATGACACAAATTCCAGTACTAATACATAGATGAACCAGTTTCCAGCTCAGGTAAAGAAATTTATCCTACAAAATAAATGAACTAATCCCAACTGTGTGCTTGTTTTGTGCCCTTCCTCTGGAGGCATGCATGCTAAGCCGCTTCAGTTGTGTCTGACTCTTTGCAACTCTTTGGACTGTGTCCCACCAGGCTCCTCTGTCCATGGGATTCTCCAGGCAAGAATACTGCCATGCCCTTGATATACTCTAGTATTCTTATACTCCAGTATACTCTATTATTCTTGCCTGGAGAATCCCATGGTCAGAGGAGACTGAAAGGCTACAGTTCATGAGGTCACGAAGAGTAGGACATGACTGAAATGACATAGCCCAAAACAAGCACACAACTAGGGTAGGCTTGTCCCCAAAAGAACTAGTTCCCCAATAAACTGGTTCCAACTCAGGTAGAGCCCAACAACAATTCCCATCTCCAACAGAGTACCCCAACCAAATTGGCTTGTCCTGTAAAGAAAAAGCCCAAATTTAGAGGGGAATATGTTCTCAGTGTGCACACCAGAGCAACTTACCCTACAAAATCAAGTTTGTCAACTCGTAATAGAAAGGGCACACAAAACCACAAACAAATGAGCCAGCTATCAAATGAAGAAAACTAATGCTATGAAATTGGGTCTGTTGACTTGTAGAAGTTTGTTGATTCCTTGCTTCAACTGCCAGGCCCTGGGGCCACTGATGGCACTTCAGGGAATCTTGAAGGAGAGATCCTCAGCACAAATGGTCCCAGCAGCTTCTAGAGCCTTGCCCTAACATTCCCTAACGGAGCTGGCTAAACACAAGCAGCAAGTCAAATTTGTTACCAAATCCAGACTTGCTCTACTGAGTGAACAACAGGCCAGTGAATCAGAGATGAGATGTTGAAGGAAAGAATGTGACTTTATTCAGTAAGCTGGCTGACCAAGAAGATGGCAGACTAACATCTTAAAATAACCATCTTCTTGGGTTCTGGATGCCAGGTTCTTTACAGAACAGAAATGAGGGGAAGTGAGGAAATAAAGTAAAAAGGCAGAATAGAGAGGGAGAGGCAATGAGTCTTGGGTCATAAGTCTTGCAAAACATCTCTAGGAATCCCCACAGTTTTTTAATTCATAAAACTTTTAACTTTCACAGTTAGGTCTCTAATCCATTTAGAGCCTGCTTTTGCATGTGACATTAAGGTCCGATTTTTATTTTCCTTCAGTTTCCCAGAAGTCTCTGCTAAATAAACTTTCCTTTCTCATTGATTTGTTTTGTCAATTTATCATTTATCCAGTTTGTACTAAAGTCAATGTATGTGGCTTTATCTCTGAACTTGTTATTCTGCTTCCTTTGATCTATATGTTCATTTCTAGGTTGTTACCATATTTATTACTATGACTTTATACTAGGATTTAATGTTTGATAACAGTAGGTTTTTGAACTGTGGTATTGGAGAAGACTCTTGAGAGTCCCTTGGACTGCAAGGAGATCCAACCAGTCCATTCTGAAGGAGATCAGCCCTGGAATTTCTTTGGAAGAAATGATGCTAAAGCTGAAATTCCAGTACTTTGGCCACCTCATGCAAAGAGTTGACTCATTGGAAAAGATTCTGATGCTGGGAGGGATTGGGGGCAGGAGGAGAAGGGGACGACAGAGGATGAGATGGCTGGATGGCATCACTGACTCAATGGACGTGAGTCTGAGTGAACTCCGGGAGTTGTTGATGGGCAGGGAGGCCTAGCGTGCTGCAATTCATGGGGTCGCAAAGAGTCGGACACGACTGAGCGACTGAACTGAACTGAACAGTAGGTTCTCACCTCATTTCCTTTTTAAGGTTGAGTTTGTTATTTGTGGACATTTCTTCATCCTTTATTGAATTCCTCAAAAAAAATCCAGCTAGAATTTTGATTGTCATTATTATTCATATTATAAGTTCATTTGTAGGAAATTGACATCTTTATAATACTAGGTGGTTCCAATCAAGACCTTTCCATGTTTACAGATCATCTTCTGTGTTCTTTAGTAGTGTTCAATTTCTTTTTCCCCTAGTCTTACTTTCTTTTGAGATAAGTCAATCCTAGATACTTTACAGTATGATAGTGAAAGTTGTATCTGACTCTTTGTGACCCCATGGACCATACAGCCCATGGAATTCTCTAGGCCAGAATACTGGAGCGGGTAGCCTTTCCTTCCGCCAGGGCATCTTCCCAACCCAGGGATCAAACCCAGGTCTCCCACATTGCAGGCAAATTCTTTACCAGGTGAGCCACAAGGGAAGCCCAAGAATACTGGAGTGGGTAGCTTATCCCTTCTCCAGTCGATCTTCCCGACCCAGGAATCAAACTGGGGTTTCCTGCGTTGTAGGCGGTTTCTTTACCAACTGAGCTATCAGGAAAGCCCACTTTACAGTATGGGTTGAAATTATTACTATCTTATCTATTAATTTTTTCTAGTCAGTTATTGCTGGTATAGAGAAATGCTGTTGATTTTTATAAACCAATCCATAGCCTTGCTGAACTCTAGTTGAGTCTCCTGTTACCTCTGCCAAGTGTGTGGAATTTTCTATGTATATGATCACATTAATTCCAAATAATGACAGCTGGAGCTCTTTTCTTACAGTTATTGTACCAGTCTTTGTCCTTGCATATGGCATTGGAAAAGGGCTTCCCAAGTGGCTCAGTGTTAAAGAATCCACCTATCAAAGAGGAGATCCAGGTTTGATTCCTGGGTCAGGAAGATCCCTTGGAGAAGGAAATGGCCACCCACTCCAGTGTTCTTGCCTGGGAAATCTAATGGACAGAGGAGCCTGGAGAGCTACAGTCCATGGGGTCACAAAAGAGTCGGACACAACTTAGCAACTAAAATAACAATAATGGCACTGGAAGGATCTCCAGTCCTGTGACAGGGGACGTCCTTGTTTTGTTTCTGATCATAAAGGGACTGCATTCAAACATTATCTATTATTATGTTTACCATTTCTGTTATATAATCTTTATTAAGTTAAGCAGGTTTCCTCCTATTTCTAGTCTGCTAAGAGTATTTTTCTTAGTGATAGGTATTTAGTTCAGTTCAGTCACTCTGTTGTGTCCCACTCTTTGCAACCCCCATGGACTGCAGCATGCCAGGCTTCCCTGTCCATCACCAACTCCCAGAGTTTACTCAAACTCATCATGTCCATTGAGTCAGTGATGCCATCCAGTCATCTCATCCTCTGTCATCCCCTTCTCCTGCCCTCAATCTTTCCCAGCATTAGGGTCTTTTCCCATGATTTCTTGGCATCAGGTGGCCAAAGCATTGGAGTTTCAGCTTTAGCATCAGTCCTTTCAATGAACACCCAGGACTGATCTCCTTTAGGATGGACTGGTTGGATCTCCCTGCAGTCCAAGGGACTCTCAAGAGTCTTTTCCAACATAATAACAGTTCAAAATCTAGGTTGGTCATAACTTTCCTTCCAAGGAGTAAGCATTTTTTTAATTTCATGGCTGCAGTCACCATCTGCAGTGATTTTGGAGCCCCCAAAATAAAGATAGGTATTGACTGTTATCAAATACTTAATATCTTGATGTGCTAGAGGATTAGGCAGCAACCCGACTATTCTCTGATAACATCTTATATGAGTGTCATAACACAGCCAGGCATTCAGAAACCTAATGTGCATTCCTAGCAATTTTACTATAATCACAGATATGTTTCTTAAATTTGCTAATCTTTGTAGCATAATTTTTACAGTGAGAGATTTTGGATTAAATAATATAAGATCTTCCTTATTTTATCACAAACAGAAAGAAAATTCTCCAAGGTCTCATTAAGTTTTGAGTTTTTCTTATTCTTAGAAATGATTCTCTACTTCAAAAAAATTTTTTATGATTTTCATAATTAAATGTTGTTGCTTTTGTATTCTCAACTGATTTTAAAATGATTTTGTCTTAATATAGTTTATGATTATCCAGCTTTATTCTAATATTCAGTTTTAAAGTAGTGATCAGCAACATATGCCCATGGCCTTATGTCCTGTTGCCTGTATCTCCAGTCCATGGTCGTTCCTCAGCTCCAGACTCACCAAGCTTACCAGACTCACTGGTATCTCTTGTCCCATGTGTAGCTTGATAATGGCATTGTCAAAGCGACACTCTTCATTTGTCTTCCTATGGTCTTGCTCCACCTTCCGTCTTCTGTCCACAGAATTGTCCAATCCAGAAATCTGGGTGCCACCTCAATTCTTCTAGTCTTTCATCTTCCATATCAAACACCAAGCCTTCCAGAAAGTTCTCATGTTCAGTTCCCTGAGGTGTCTGAGCAGAATTGTGAGCAGCATGGAAGCCAAGAGCTGAACCCCATACGCAAATGGAGAGTAGATCAGGGAAGCAGGCCTGCAAAAGACCAGGTGCAAGAATGAGGCCATTTGGCATATCCCAGGACCCTGTCCCTCTGGCCCTTACCCAAAACAGACTCCAAAAATTCTAGTAGACATACTCTGAGCAGTTTAACCGGCCTTATAACTTTCAAATGTATTTTTATTTATACCCAGGCATTTCAGTAATGATAGTAAAAACATAAAGGGGATGTTAATTCATTGTTTAGTCATCCTTCCTCTGAATATTATCCAAGTTAGTCTTTAGTTCTGAAGGTCATGAAAAATAATTTTATAATATTTGGTGCCACTTTTATTTGAAGATGTCCCAGTGCTGAGGATGACTAATGTCAGCGTTACAACATATGCCATTTTTGGTTTTGTGGCAAATGGTATTTTGGAACATGTGGTTTGATGTGGGGTACAGTAGAAAGTGCTTAATGATCATTCTACTGTGCGTCTTTAATCTCTGCCCCTGGAACCACCCAGGGTAAGTGAGATATTCATTCTGAAAGATCTGAATCTTCAATTCATTCATCTATAATCTGATGAATGTACATTCACAATGGTTCATAGGTTATCGTGCAGGGTACTTTGTTCCCAAACTGTGCTTGCATTATATGTAAGATATATGTTTTTTGCACGAAAAATTAAGAGAAAATAAGTCACTCATGAACCATTAAATGCTGAACTAAGACTCATTCAGTGAGTGAGTGACTGCAGATATTATGAACACAGCCTTTCTTACCCCATTTTGAATAGCCCCATTGTCTGTCTATAGAAAGAAAAATTACTTTATAGGTACGTTTGCAAAATCTTGCCCATTTCCTGTTTCCAAAAATTATTGTATTCAGAATTCCTTTGAGAAAATTCTTGTTGGCATTTATATGTTCAGAAGATGTTAATTCCTTCATTTAACAGATATCTATTGTGTACTTTCCCTGTGCCAGGCTCTGCCCTGGCCCGCTAAGAAGATAGCAGAAAACAAAGAGACTCATTCCCTGCTCACATTCCCACATGAGGAAAGAGGACATGAACCAGCTATTCAGAAAATTATTTAATGATCTCAGCACCTACCTTGGGGTCTTCCCAACTGGACATTAGAATCACTTCCATAGGGTCCATGCCAGGGTTCAGAAGGTTCCAGGAACTAATATCCCTTTTAACAACCCAATAGGCAGAGCTTCTAGGGTCCTCACAAGAACAAGCCCAGTTGCAAGAATCACTACTTTAAAGAAGTTCAAAGCTTGGTAAACCTACCAGATATTTATAGTTTCTTCCAATTTATGATATAGTGTACCAATCAGAGGTTATTTTTATCATAAGCAATGTTGCTGGCATTCTATATATATTTATCAAGTTACTAGGAAATGAGCCAGGAATTATTTTAAGGTCAACTTTGTCCTTAGAGGAGAAAGAGTTGTGTTACTACTTTACCTGTAATTACTTTCATGAGATGTATGGAATGTGAAGAACATTTATGACCTAGAATGTTTATAGCTGATGCCACTGCTATGCAGTCATTCATTATGCTGCAGACTTTAAGTGATTTTTACGTGGGCATATGATGCTGACACCCTCTTTTATTTTGCAGAGAAGCCATCATGGTGAAAAGCCACATAGGCAGTTGGATCCTGGTTCTCTTTGTGGCCATGTGGAGTGACGTGGGCCTCTGCAAGAAGCGACCAAAACCTGGCGGAGGATGGAACACTGGGGGGAGCCGATACCCAGGACAGGGCAGTCCTGGAGGCAACCGCTATCCACCTCAGGGAGGGGGTGGCTGGGGTCAGCCCCATGGAGGTGGCTGGGGCCAACCTCATGGAGGTGGCTGGGGTCAGCCCCATGGTGGTGGCTGGGGACAGCCACATGGTGGTGGAGGCTGGGGTCAAGGTGGTAGCCACAGTCAGTGGAACAAGCCCAGTAAGCCAAAAACCAACATGAAGCATGTGGCAGGAGCTGCTGCAGCTGGAGCAGTGGTAGGGGGCCTTGGTGGCTACATGCTGGGAAGTGCCATGAGCAGGCCTCTTATACATTTTGGCAATGACTATGAGGACCGTTACTATCGTGAAAACATGTACCGTTACCCCAACCAAGTGTACTACAGACCAGTGGATCAGTATAGTAACCAGAACAACTTTGTGCATGACTGTGTCAACATCACAGTCAAGCAACACACAGTCACCACCACCACCAAGGGGGAGAACTTCACCGAAACTGACATCAAGATAATGGAGCGAGTGGTGGAGCAAATGTGCATCACCCAGTACCAGAGAGAATCCCAGGCTTATTACCAAAGGGGGGCAAGTGTGATCCTCTTTTCTTCCCCTCCTGTGATCCTCCTCATCTCTTTCCTCATTTTTCTCATAGTAGGATAGGGGCAACCTTCCTGTTTTCATTATCTTCTTAATCTTTGCCAGGTTGGGGAGGGAGTGTCTACCTGCAGCCCTGTAGTGGTGGTGTCTCATTTCTTGCTTCTCTCTTGTTACCTGTATGCTAATACCCTTGGCGCTTACAGCACTGGGAAATGACAAGCAGACATGAGATGCTGTTTATTCAAGTCCCATTAGCTCAGTATTCTAATGTCCCATCGTAGCAGTGATTTTGTAGCAATTTTCTCATTTGTTTCAAGAGCACCTGACTACATTTCCCTTTGGGAATAGCATTTCTGCCAAGTCTGGAAGGAGGCCACATAATATTCATTCAAAAAAACAAAACTGGAAATCCTTAGTTCATAGACCCAGGGTCCACCCTGTTGAGAGCATGTGTCCTGTGTCTGCAGAGAACTATAAAGGATATTCTGCATTTTGCAGGTTACATTTGCAGGTAACACAGCCATCTATTGCATCAAGAATGGATATTCATGCAACCTTTGACTTATGGGCAGAGGACATTTTCACAAGGAATGAACATAATACGAAAGGCTTCTGAGACTAAAAAATTCCAACATGGAAGAGGTGCCCTTGGTGGCAGCCTTCCATTTTGTATGTTTAAAGCACCTTCAAGTGATACTCCTTTCTTTAGTAACATAAAGTATAGATAATTAAGGTACCTTAATTAAACTACCTTCTAGACACTGAGAGCAAATCTGTTGTTTATCTGGAACCCAGGATGATTTTGACATTGCTTAGGGATGTGAGAGTTGGACTGTAAAGAAAGCTGAGTGCTGAAGAGTTGATGCTTTTGAACTATAGTGTTGGAGAAAACTCTTGAGAGTCCCTTGGACTGCAAGGAGATCAGTCCTGAATATTCATCGGAAGGACTGATGCTGAAGCTGAAACTCCAATACTTTGGCCACCTGATGGGAAGAACTGAAGGCAGGAGGGATGCTAGGAAAGACTGAAGGCAGGAGGAGAAGGGGACGACAGGATGAGATGGCTAGATGGCATCATGGACTCAATGGACATGAGCTCAAGTAAACTCCAGGAGTTGGCGATGGACAGGGAGACCTGGCGTCCTGCAGTCCATGGTGTCGCAGAGTCGGACACGATTGAGTGACTGAATTGAGGTGAACCCAGATTTTAACATAGAGAATGCAGATACAAAAACTCCATATTCATTTGATTGAATCTTTTCCTGAACCAGTGCTAGGTGTTGGACTGGTAAGAGTATAACAGCATATATAGGTTATGTGATGAAGAGAATAGTGTACATGAAATATGTGCATTTCTTTATTGCTGTCTTATAATTGTCAAAAAATGAAATTAGGTCCTTGGTTTCTGTAAAATTGACTTTTGAATCAAAAGGGAGGCATTTAAAGAAATATCTTAAATTAGAGATGATAGAAATCTGATCCATTCAGAGTGGAAAAAGAAATTCCATTACTATTATTTAAGAAGGTAAAATTATTTCCTGAATTGTTCAATATTGTCACCTAGCAGATAGACACTATTATTCTGTACTGTTTTTACTGGCTTGCACTTTGTGGTATCCTATGTAAAAACATATATTGCATATGACGAACTTAAAAATTTCTGTTAGAGCAATTAACATCTGAACTACCTAATGCATTACCTGTTTTTGTAAGGTACTTTTTGTAAGGTACTAAGGAGATGTGGGTTTAATCCCTAGGTCAGGTAAATCCCCTAGAGGAAGAAATGGCAACCCACTCCAGTATTCTTGCCAGGAAAATCCAATGGACAGAGGAGCCTGGCAGGGTACAGTCTAAGCACGGGGTTGCAAAGAGTGAGACAAGACTTGAGCTACTGAACAATAAGGACAATAAATGCTGGGTCGGCTAAAAGGTTCATTAGGTTTTTTTTCTGTAAGATGGCTCTAGTCGCACTTGTCTTTATCTTCATTCGAAACAATTTTGTTAGATTGTATGTGACAGCTCTTGTATCAGCATGCATTTGAAAAAAAATCAAAATTGGTAAATTTTTGTATAGCCATCTTACTATTGAAGATGGAAGAAAAGAAGCAAAATTTTCAGCATATCATGCTGTATTATTTCAAGAAAGATAACCAAAATGCGAAAATGTATTTGTGCAGTGTATGGAGAAGGGGCTGCAACTGATCAAGCTTGTCAAAGTAGTTTGTGAAGTTTTGTGCTGGAGATTTCTTATTGGACGATGCTCCACAGTTGGATATACCAGTTGAAGTTGATAGTGATCAAATTGAGATATTGAGAATAATTGATGTTATACCACGCGGGAGATAGCTGACATACTCAAAATATCCAAATAGAACCTTGAAAACCATTTGCACCATCTCAGTTATGTTAATCACTTTGATGTTTGAGTTCCACATAAGTTAAGCAAAAAAAAAAACAACCTTGACCATATTTGCACATGCAGTTCTCTACTGAAATGAATGAAAACACTTTGTTTTTAAAAACAGATTTTGATTAACAGTGGATACTATACAATAACGTAGAATGGAAGAAATTGTAGGGTGAGCAAAATGAACCACCACCACCAAAGGCCAGTCTTCCTCTAAAGAAGATGTGTGTATGGTGGGATTGGAAAGTAATCCTCTATTATGGATTCTTCTGGAAAACACTGCTCCTAATTAGACCAACTGAAAGCAGCACTCAATGAAAAGCATCCAGAATTAGTCAATAGAAAACATAATCTTCCATCAGGATAACGCAAGACTACATATTTCTTTGATGACCCAGCATGGCTGGGAGGTTCTGATTCATCTGTTGTATTCAGACATTGCATCTTTGGATTTTTTCCATTTATTTCAGTCTACAAAATTATCATAATGGAAAAAATTTCCATTCCCTGGAAGATTGTAAAGTGCATCTGGAAAATTTCTTTGCTCAAAAAGATAAAGTTTTGTGAACACAGAATTATGACGTTGCCTGAAAAATGGCAGAAGGTAGTGGAACAAAAGAGTGACTATGTTGTTTGGTAAAGTTCTTAGTGAAAATGAAAATTGTGTCTTTTATTTTTATTTAAACACCAAAGGCACATTTTGGCCAACCCAATACTGAATACTTAAAGGAAACTCTTCTGTGTTGTCCTTAGCCTTACAGTGTGCACTGAATAGTTTTGTATAAGAATCCAGAGTGATATTTGAAATATGCATGTGCTTATATTTTTTATATTTGTAACTTTGCATGTACTTGTTTTGTGTTAAAAGTTTATAAATATTTAATATCTGACTAAAATTAAACAGGAGCTAAAAGGAGTATCTTCCACGGAGTGTCTGGCTATGTTCACCAGTGTGCACACCATGTTGGCAGCTTCATTTTGGGGGTTAATATGAGAAAAGTGACACATTCAGTCCTCACACTGCCAGTTGCAGCAGGAGGGCTACTGATCCTGCTTCAGCCTTACTCCCAGTCACATGCCAGCTGTTATCTGCTACCTTTTCACATTTTTCCATGAATACCTGTCAAAGTCACTACTATAGCAGAGGAAAACAGTCCTTGCATTCTGGAAGATTTTTTCTGTCCAGGATTTTGAAATAGAGGATTTTCTTGATTAAGATGAGACTTAACAAAGTATCTACCTTATGCCTGTACCCACCCTTGAAACACTATGGTCAATATGGCTACTTTCCTTTGTTACAGGCTTTTAAATGTTCTTCATATGTTTCCTCCTTCCCAAGTATGAGGTGCCAGCTCCCAGTTTTCCTTCTCAGAGGTTTTATTCTGCAACTGTAATTCACTAACAGGTGGAAGTAATAATAAAAAAAAATGATAGTGGTTGAAATCATAATATTTATTAATACTTTAGCAAATGCCAGTGTCCTTCAGTATCTGAACAGAGGATCAACTTTGCATTAAAAATGTAAAGATTAAAAATCAACATCTTGATATCCCATAATTCACAAAACTAATTTTAAAATGACATAAAATCCTCAAAAGCATTACTCAAAGTTAAATCTTTAACATAAGAAGTGCTAGGACTATTTTCATGCTGTCCTTTTGGCCATATGCAAGATTATTTAAAAATAAACTATTCATTATCTGCCAGTCATAATCTCCCAAGAATACCCCACTGAAAAGATGTCAATTATACAAAGTAAGGTATTAACAGAGCCGAAGTGAATGATACACATCTGTATCTTTCTCAGGCTACCATGTTTTCTTCCTGTTACTTCCAGTTCCTTTGAGTTGTGCTAAAGAAATTTTTTTGTATTTTATGTATTTTTTTAAATAGAGGATAATTACTTTACAATATTGTGATGGTTTCTGCCATACATCAACATGAATCGGCATAGGGCTTTCCAAGTGGCACTAGTGGTAAAGAACTCACCTGCCAATGCAGGAGACATAAGAGATGTGGGTTCAATCCCTGAGCCAGGAAGATGCCCTGGAGGAGGGCATGGCAACCCACTCCAGTATTCTTGCCTGGAGAATCTCCATGGACAGAGGAGCCTGACGGGCCACAGTCCATAGGGTTGCAAAGAGTCGGACACAACTGAAGTGACTTAGCATCCATGCATACATGTGGCCCCCTCCCTCTTGAACCCCCACCACCACCTCCCTCCCCAACCCTCTAGGTTGTCACAGAGCACTAGCTTTGGTTTCCCTGCATCATACATTGAACTCCCACTGGCTCTCTGTTTTACATATGGTATATGTTTCAGTGCTATTCTGTCATATCATCTCACACTCTCCTTCCCTTACTGTGTCCAAAATGTCTGTGTTTCCTTTGCTGCCCTGCAAGTAGGACCATCATTACTATCTTTCTAGATTCCATATATATGTGTTAATGTATGATATTTGTCTTTCTCTTTCTAACATTTCACTCTATAATAGGCTTTAGGTTCATCCACCTCACTAGAATAGACTCAAATGTGTTCCTTTTTATAGCTGAGTAATATTCCATTGTGTGTATGTACAACTTCATTATCCATTCATCTATGGTTGGACATCTAGGTTGTTTCCATGTCCTAGGTATTGTAAATTGTGCTGCAATAAACATTGAGGTATATACATCTTTTTCAGTTCTGGTTTCCTCAGGGTATAAGCCCAGTAGTGAGATTGCTGGGTCATATGGTAACTTTGGGCTTCCCTTGTGGCTCTGCTGGTAAAGAATCCACCTGTAATATGGGAGACCTGGGTTTGATCCCTGGGCTGGGAAGACCCCCTGGAGAAGGGAACGGCTATCCACTCCAGTATTCTGACCTGGAGAATTCCATGGGGTGTATAGTCCACGGGGTTACAAAGAGTTGCACATGACTGAGCAACTTTCACTCACTCATGGTAACTTTATTTCTAGTTTTTTAAGGAAGCTCCATACTGTTCTCTATGGTGGCTGTATCAGTTTGCATTTTGACCAACAGTGTCAGAGGGTTCCCTTTTCTCCACATCCTCTCCAGCATTTATTTTTTGTAAACTTTCTGATGATGGCCATTCTGACCAGTAATAATGAGTGATGTTAAGTATCTTTTCATGTGATTATTAGTCATCTGTCATCTTTGGAGAAATGTCTGTTTGGGTCCTCTGCCCATTTTTAAAATTTGGTTGTTTTTTGTTATGGAGCTGCATGAACTGCTTATATATTTTTGAGATTAATTCCTTTCAGTTGTTTCATTTGCTATTAATCTCTCCCATTCTGAGAGTTGTCTTTTCACCTCGCTTATGGTTTCCTTCATTGTGACAAAGCTTTTAAGTTTAGTTAGGTCCCACTTATTTATTTTTGTTTTTATTTCCATTATTCTAGGAAGTGGGTCAAAGAGGATCTTGATGTGGCTTATGTCAGATACTGTTCTGCCTATGTTTTCCTCTAAGAGTCTTATAGTTTCTGATCTTACATTTAGGTCTTTCATCCATTTGAGTTTATCTTTGTGTATGGTGTTAGGAAGTGTTCTAATTTCATTCTTTTACTAGTAGCTGACCAGTTTTCCCAGTATGAATTATTGAAGAGGCTATCTTTTCTCCATTGTATATTTTTGCCTCTTTTGTCAAAGATAAGGTCCTCATAGGTGCATGGATTTATCTCCAGGCTTTCTATATTGTTCCATTGGTCTATACTTCCATTTCTGTGACAGCATCATACTGTCTTGATGACCGTAGCTTTGCAGTATAGTCTGAAGTCAGGAAGGTTGATTCCTCCAGTTCCATTCTTCTTTCTCAAGATTGCTTTAGCTATTTAGGGTCTTTTGTGTTTCCATACAAATTGTGAGAGTATTTGTTCTAGTTCTGTGAAAAATACCGTTATTAGTTTGATAGGGATTGCACTGAATCTATAGATTGCTTTGGGTAATATACTCATTTTCACTATATTGATTCTTCCAATCCAAGAACATAGTATATCTCTGCATCTGTTTGTGTTGTCTTTGATTTATTTCTCAAGTGTCTTATAGTTTTCTGCATACAGGTTTTTTTGTCTCTTTTGGTACATTTATTCCTAGGTATTTTTGTTGTTGCAATGGTGAATGGGATTGTTTCCATAATTTCTCTTTCTGATTTTTCATTGTTAGTGTATAGGAATGTGGGATTTCTATGTATTAATTTTATATCCTATGACTTTACTATATTCATTGATTAGCTCTAGTAATTTTTGGGTGGCCTCTTTAGAGTTTCCTATGTAGAGGAGCACATCATCTGCAAACAGTGAGAGTTTTACTACTTCTTTTCCAATCTGGATTCCTTGTGTTAAAGGATTTTCACTAAAAAATTAAAATACCAATTTTAAATAACTGAGTCTAACTCTCACAGAAGGTTTTTCTGGAGAAGTGTCAAGTGTCAGGTGTCAAACTTTCTTTCCCTTCCTCCCTCTCTGGAAGAAGTGTCCTCTACCTTTGGAAGGAATTTTGGGTCTGTATTGCTTCTCACTCTAGTGGGAGCCTTAATATGGCCAGAACCTGAGCTTCCCTAGGCTCAGGCCCTGACCTTCCATTGGTCTAAGAAACTGACCTTTATAGTTCATTTCCACTTGAGAATGGTCAGTTCCTCTCTGGCTCTTTGAAACTCCTGGAGGATTTAGTGTCTCCTGCATTAATTGGAGGAGCTAAACCCATCCTTTGCCCCACTCCTGTGAGGCCTACCCCTGTTCTCCAGGAAGCCACACCTCTGCTACACACACCCAGCCTATGAGCTTCAACTCTGCTTTGCTACAATTTTCCTTTCCTGGAGAGCTGGTGTTCTGTTCTTTCCCTGGAGCGGTGCTCCTCAAACTTGAATGTGCGCCTGACTGGGGCCCAAGATTATGCATTTCTCACAGGTTCCCAGATGGTGCCATGCTGGTTCTGTGAAACTTCACTGGAACAACTCCCTCAGGATTTCACACTGGAACCTCTATCAGCACCACCTGAAGGCTTGTTCAACACAAGTTGCTGCATCCCACCCCAGAGTTTCTGATTCCAGAGTGCAGGGTAGGACCAGAGAATTTACATTTCTAACACACTCCCTGGCAATGATGCTGTTGATGTGGAGATTGCAAATGGAGCTCCACTGCTCTGCAGGAAGATGTACATGAAATAGAAGGCAACCTGGCCCTGAAAAATAGAGCAGTTAGAAGACTAAAAACCTGACTGGAACGCTCCCTGGGGGAGGAGAGAGCTGAGAGCTCTAGGGATGAAAAGCAAAGGAGATGTAAGGAAGTAGTTAATACCTGCTTCCTGAAAAACTGGAAGGACTGGTGAGTCCTGAGGCCCACCACTAGTGAGAGATTCAGCTAAACTTGGAATAGTACCCAGGCCACAAATGTAGCACGTCTCAAATTCAGATATGCACACAAATCACCTGAGAACCCTGTCAAAATGCAGTTCTGAGGCCATATATTTGATGTAAGCTTGGAGATTTGTCATTTCTATAAGCTCCCGGGTGATGTGTGGTCCCAGTGGTCCCAGGACCACACCAAGAAACAAGGACCTAGAAGCCTAAGTCATCTCTTCTAACCCTGGCCAGCCAAGACTTTGAAGAAGGATTGAAGTCTCAGGAACTGAGGGGAGTTGGGAAGTAGCCAATAGAGAGTCTTTACCTTCTCTTGATTTAGCCCTAAGTTTTGCCTCTCCTGCTTTGAGAGCACATTCCTCTTACCTGGCCTGAGTTAAAAGAATCAACCTCCTGCTGGCAGCAGTGAAGTCAGCTTGTGTATTATCTCAGAAACAAGCCGAATTAGTTAGCTGCCCATGGGAAATATCAAATCCAGAGACATTCTGTCAGTTTTTCAAGGTCATACAAATAGTGAGTGAAAATGTTAGTTGCTCAGTCATGTCTGACCCTTTGCAAACTGCTCCTTTGTCCATGGAATTCTCCAGGCAAGAATACTGGAGTGGGTTGCCATACCCTCCTCCAGGGGATCTTCTGGACCCGGGGATCTTTTGGACCTAGGGATCAAACCCTCCTCTCTCATGTTGCAGGCAGATTCTTTACTGCCTGAGCCACCAGGGAAGCCCACACAAATAGTATGTTCACCGAAGCACATTGTGGAAACTCTTTGCCTTGGTTTGTTGTTTATATTTAAGGGTTTGGCTCAAAGGTCCCACACCTCAGGCACTGTGCACAACTCATGGCCTCTGTCAAGGGCACCTCCTGGTCTTCTGCAGGGCTCCAGCTTGAGGGGACTCAGTTGAATCCAAGGGGAACCTGAAGGAAGGGTCAGAAATCCTAAAAGCAAATTCAGCCTAAAATGCCTCCTACCCTATTTGATTCCTCCATCACTCACTGTCCCCTACACACTTCTTTCATATTATTTCAGAAGTGACCTATAGCCAGGGCCCATAGATTAGTGGCCCTCTCTAATAAAACCATAGTTCCCTAACCCCTAAAACACATACATGTCACCTCGTGCCAGAGCCCCTAGGCTGGAGGCTACCAGGATGATTGGGACTGGGGGCTTCTTTCTCCCTAACTGTCCTGGCAAATCTGCCCATTTCCTCCTTCCTTCTCTAAAAACAAACAATAAACAAACAAAAGCAAGATCATTATCTTAATCTTTATATCGAGTAAAGATAAAAGTTTTCAGTTACTCTATTCTTTAGCACCCTTACTCAACCTAATCATTTAAGAAAACCTTATAGGACCTTGTTTCATTGCCTTTCTTGTTGAATATACCATCTTGATTAGTTTGCTGGGGTTGCCATAAAAAAAAAAAAGTGCCACAGATTGAGTGGCTTAAACAACAGATATTTACTTTTTCATTCTTCTGGGATTAAGGTATCATCAGGGTTGGTTTCTTCTCTGGCTTGTAGACGGCCTCCCTAGGTCTTCCCACAGTCTTTTTTCTTTGTAAGGACCTAATCTCTTTTTATAAGGACCAGTTGATGCTCTATCATGTACGACTCTTTGAGACCCTATGGACTATAGCCCTCCAGGCTCCCCTGTCCCTGGGATTCTCCAGGCAAGAACGCTGGAGTGGGTTGCCATTTTCTTCTCCAGTGCATGAAATTGAAAAGTGAAAGTGAAGTCATCACTCCTCAAATTGGATTAGGGCTCACCCTAATGGCTTCATTTTAACCTAACTTTAACTCTTTAAAGGCCCTAACTCCAAATACAGTCATTTTTTGAGGTATTAAGGGCTACGACTTCAACACCTATCAAGAAATGTCATAGCAGTATGTTAGTGTAATTCTCAAGAGAGCTCAAAGGCAGTCCCAAGACTAAGACAACCTTAATGGCAGCCTCACAGTCACATCCTATTCCTTTATCAGGATCACACTATTCCTTCAATAGACTGAGCCACTGCCCACCAATCCACTTAGGATTGCCAAGGGTACCTATCTCATAGTGCCCATTGCAGAGCAAACAAAAATGCTTCCATTCTGGATACAGACCCTGAAACCCAGCCACCATGCCCCCATGGCTCACACAAAGAGCTTCATAACCAAACAAATTTGTTTAGTTTGGCTCATATTTATGAAGAGCTAAAACTCTAAGCCAGATAATGTTCATCCCACACACAGTTCAGTTCAGTTCAGTCACTCAATTGTGTCCGACCCTTTGCGACCCCATGAATCGCAGCACGCCAGGCCTCCCTGTCCATCACCATCTCCCAGAGTTCACTCAGACTCATGTCCATCGAGTCAGTGATGCCATCCAGCCATCTCATCCTCTGTCATCCCTTTCTCCTACTGCTCCAAATCCATCCCAGCATCAGAGTCTTTTCCAATGAATCAGCTGTTTGCATGAGGTGGCCAAAGTACTGGAGTTTCAGCTTTAGTATTATTCCTTCCAAAGAAATCCCAGGGTTGATCTCCTTCAGGATGGACTGGTTGGATCTCCTTGCAGTCCAAGGGACTCTCAAGAGTCTTCTCCAACACCACAGTTCAAAAGCATCAATTCTTCTGTGCTCAGCCTTCTTCACAGTCCAACTCTCACATCCATACATGACCACTGGAAAAACCATAGCCTTGACTAGACGGACCTTAGTCTGCAAAGTAATGTCTCTGCTTTTGAATATACTATCTAGGTTGGTCATAACTTTTCTTCCAAGGAGCAAGCATCTTTTAATTTCATGGCTGCAGTCACCATCTGCAGTGATTTTGGAGCCCCAAAAAATAAAGTCTGACACTGTTTCCACTGTTTCCCCATCTATTTCCCATGAAGTGATGGGACTGGATGCCATGATCTTCGTTCTCTGAATGTTGAGCTTTAAGCCAACATTTTCACTCTCCTCTTTCACTTTCATCAAGAGGGTTTTTAGTTCCTCTTCACTTTCTGCCATAAGGGTGGTGTCATCTGTATATCTGAGGTTATTGATATTTCTCCTGGCAATCTTGATTCCAGCTTGTGTTTCTTCCAGTCCAGCATTTCTCATGATGTACTCTGCATATAAGTTAAATAAGCAGGGTGATAATATACAGCCTTGACGTACTCCTTTTCTTATTTGGAACCAGTCTGTTGTTCCATGTCCAGTTCTAACTGTTGCTTCCTGACCTGCATATAGATATCTCAAGAGGCAGGTCAGGTGGTCTGGTATTCCCATCTCTTTCAGAATTTTCCACAGTTTATTGTGATCCACACAGTCAAATACACAGCAAACACACCTGGCTTAGAGTTACACTGATTATGAATTAATTGACATAAAACTGAGTGTTAGCTATAATTTAAGGGGTACTATAGAAAGTTGGCAAGATTCTATCCCCTCATGCTGCCAAATTCTGAATGCTAGTCTCACCCATCACCCTGCTCATGGTATCTGCCCACATATGGAATGCTCCCACTCAGGTTTCATTTAGGCCCAGCTCATCTTCCCAAGGCCCCAGTTTCAATGTGCAGGGAGAACCCCACAGATTCCAGGCCTACCCAGGTGGTCTTCCCATTGTCTAGACCAGGAACTCAGTAAAAAAGGAGACACTCTCTTCTTTGTCCAGCCATGTTTCTCCCATCCCCCTGCATGTCTCTGAATCTCCTTTTATTCCAGCCCTCCAAGAAGGCCTTTTTCTCTCCAACCAATCTGAAGAATCTTTTCTCTATACTGCCTTCCTGCTACTGCTGCTAAGTCACTTCAGTCGTGTCTGCCTCTGTGTGACCCCATAGACAGCAGACCACCAGGCTCCCCTGTCCCTGGGATTCTCCAGGCAAGAACACTGGAGTGGGCTGCCATTTCCTTCTCCAATGCATGAAAGTGAAAAGTGAAAGTGAAGTCGCTCAGTCGTGTCCGACCCTTAATGACCGCATGGACTGCAGCCCACCAGATTCCTCCGTCCATGGGATTCTCCAGGCAAGAGTACTAGAGTGGGGTGCCATTGCCTTCTCCATACTGCCTTCCAGGAGGTGACAAAACATTGTGCGTTTGCTGTTTCCATGGTATCAGGCAAACACTGAGCCTATTGTTGTGGACAAGACTAGCCCAAGAGGGTTATTGCTATTATCATTTAGTTGCTAAGCTGTGTCTCTTTGCAGCCCCACGGACTATAGCCCACCAGGATACTCTGTCCATGGGATTTTCCAGGCAAGAATACTGGAGTGGCTGCCATTTCCTTCTCCAGGGGATCTTCCAAATCTATGGATCAAAACTGTGTCTCCAGCATTGGCAGGCAGATTCTTTATTGCTGAGCCATCAGGAAAGTCCAAAGGAAAGGTTTCCCACCTTCAATTAAAGCCATCAGGCAGGGCTAATGTTTCTTCAAGAAACATCTCTGGACCTTTGATCAATGAGGATATACTCAGTCAAGCCCAGATTCCCCTGGTTAATGTATCAGAATTCTCAGCTTTGAGAATTTTAGGAGAATGATTTTTCACTGCCACCAATGGAGGAGGCCCACTCTGGCTCTGCTGCACATCTGACTCCCATAGCTAGGGCAGCCACATTCCTAAGAACTTGCCAGAAGAAGAACTTAATAAATAAACCAGGTTGGGTTGTTTGGCTCTGTCCAGCCAAGTTATGGAAAATGTCCTGTGAAAGCTATAACCTTTCTTTTGACAAAATCACCTGAAGGGTACTTGAATAACAGAGACATTATCTTATTCAGTGTCTCCTAGTTTGCAATTATCAAACCATAACATCAAATTGAGGAGCATTTATGTCCTCCAGAGTGACAAGTGTAAACCACAAAAAACTGAATGAAGTTCTGATCTATGCTATAATATGAACAGACTTTGAAAATATGATGCTAAAGTGAAAAAAAGTCAGACACGAAAGGGTAAATATTGCATGATTCCATTTATATGAAATATCCAGAGTAGTCAAATCCATAGAGACAGAAAGCAGATTATTCATTGCGAGCACTTGGAAAGAAGGGGTAATGAGAAGTGACTTTGAATGAATGTGAGCTTTTCTTCTGGTATGACACAAATATTCTGGAATAAGAGATAGTGACAATGAACAACTTTGTGAGTAGACTACATATCACTGAATTGTACAGTGTCAAATGGTGAGTTTCACGGTATTTGAATTATATTTAAATGAAAAAAATTTTAAACATAGAATTACCTACCTAAGAATAGAAGTGATGAATGGGTAGAGGGAGATTTGAGCATTTGTTTGAAATATAATCTGTTATAAGAATATTTCAGCCCACTTGTTTTTCTCCTAAAAGCCTTGAGTCCAAAGCCTTTTCTAGCCATAGAATCAAAGCCTATTCAATGAAAGCTGAAACATGTTATACAGAATTCTCTGCCTCTATAAAGGTGAGCACCACAATATTTAACCACAAAGTGGTTGAATTTAAAACCTGCTTGCCCCTCCTGCAATATGTTATATTAGAGGACATGCTGGTGTCAAGAGGTGACAGAATTGTTACCCGGTAAAATAAAACTGTTACCAGGTAAATAATGTAGCAAAAGCTCAACCCCCTTTACTCAACATTAAACACTGAAATTTCCTCAAGAAAAACTATGATCTTTGATAAACAATTGGAGGACCTGGAAGTTGTTTCCTGCACCGGTTTTTGTGATGACTGCCTTTTCTATTACATTATAAGTCACTCCTCCAGCAAACTATTGCAACAACTTTCATCCACCTGGTGGAAACTTAACCCTTTTCCCCAAGGATGGCATTTCTCTGGACTTCTCAATCTGCCCCGCAGAGGTAGCCCAGTTGTTTCTTTTCCACCTAGTAGAGAAGTTACACAGATGATTAAGGACCCACCCTTCCGTACCTCCATGTTTTTTTACTTTGACCTGCTTTCCTTGTTTAGGGGCCTAGCTATATCATTTAAGAACCCATCTGAATAAAGCATCTGATGTTTTGGCTTTTCCTCTATTGGTGCTCATTTCATTTGGTTTTTCCTCCCAAGTTTTTATCTGATTCTCCTTCCCTGTTGGTCATTTCATAGCTACATGTCACTTCCACTTGAGGTCAGGTCAGTTCAGTTCAGTAAGTCGCTCAATCGTGTCCAACTCTTTGCGACCCCATGGACTACAGCTCGCCAGGCTTCCCTGTCCATCATCAACTCCTGGAGCTTATTCAAACTCATGTCCATCGAGTTGGTGATGCCATCCAACCATCTCATCCTCTGTTGTCCCCTTCTCCTTCTGCCTTAAATCTTTTCCAGCACCAGGGTCTTTTCAAAGGAGTTGGTTCTTTGCATCACGTGGACAAGGTATTGGAGTTTCAGCTTCAGCATCAGTCCTTCCAATGAATATTCAGGACTGATTTCCTTTAGGATTGACTGGCTGGATCTCCTTGTGGTTCAAGGGACTTTCAAGAGTCTTCTCCAACACCACAGTTCAAAAGCATCAGTTCTTTGGTTCTTCAAGTCTCCTGACCACTTGAGGTCAGGAGATCAGAAAAGATGGAAGAGGAGCATTGGTTCATGTAGTTGAAAAATTTTTAATGTTTTCACATGGCAGCTAAAGTGAATGGCTGAGAAGATCTTTTCCATCCCTTGAAAAAACCTTGAAATCAAGGACATCTCTGGTAGAGGTGGATGTGGTCTGTGAACTGCTAGTAGAGGCATATCTGCAGGATGAATCGTTCCCCTTACAATGACCACCATTCGGGGCTAGAAAGGAGAATGCATTGTTCAGTGTTAGCCTTTCCTACAGACCACAAAACTGAGTTATATGAAAAAATTGGCAGCACAGAAACAATTGTGAAAGAAATCCAGCAGAACACTAAAGATGTCAGTTATCCCTCTCTGTGCCTTCTTCCCTACAGGCCTCTCAGTGGCAGTCTGGTCCTCCATTCAGTTCAGTTCAGTCGCCCAGTCATGTCTGACTCTTTGCGACCCCATTAATCACAGCACGCCAGGCCTCCCTGTCCATCACCAACTCCTGGAGTTTACTCAAACTCATGTCCATCGAGTCAGTGATGCCATCCAGCCATCTCATCCTCTGTCATCCCCTTCTCCTCCTGCCCCCAATCCCTCCCAGCATCAGAGTCTTTTCCAATGAGTCAGCTCTTCGCATGAGGTGGCCAGAATACTGGAGTTTCAGCTTTAGCATCAGTCCTTCCAACGAACACCCAGGACTGATCTCCTTTAGGATGGACTGGTTGAATCTCCTTGCAGTCCAAGGGACTCTCAAGAGTCTTCTCCAACACCACAGTTCAAAAGCATCAATTCTTCTGTGCTCAGCTTTCTTTCACAGTCCAACTCTCACATCCATACATGACCACTGGAAAAACCATAGCCTTGACTAGACGGTCCATTGTTGGCAAAGTAATGTCTCTGCTTTTGAATATGCTATCTAAGTTGGTCATAACTTTCCTTCCAAGGAGTAAGCGTCTTTTAATTTCATGACTGCAATCACCATCTGCAGTGATTTTGGAGCCCAAAGAAATAAAGTCTCTCACTGTTTCCACTGTTTGTCCACCATTTGCCATGAAGTGATAGGACCGGATGCCATGATCTTAGTTTTCTGAATATTGAGCTTTAAGCCAACTTTTTCACTCTCCTCTTTCACTTTCATCAAGAGGCTTTTTAGTTCACTTTCTGCCATAAGGGTGGTGTCATAAGCACACCTAAAATAAGACACTATCTTGCCCATCCTCACTTCCTTCCCAAAAACTAGTCTCATTGCTTCCCTTCTAAGCAGTTATCTCTGCAGACCTCCACCAAAATGATCACCACTTCCTCTACACTCTGATAACCCTTGCCTGGTACCTAGCATCATATAAACTGAGCCAAGACGCTGTTTTGTGGCTTACAAATATTATCAATCACAACCAACTACCGTCAGTTCCTCAAGCTTAATTTCAAAAACTATTCAAACACATCATGAATTCTTACCTTATTGTACCTTAGAGGCACTCCTAAGATGCTTCCCTTCCTTTTCCTTTAAAATTTTTTTTATTCTAATTTATTTGTGACTGTGCAGGTTTTTCTCTATAATTGTGGCGAGCAGGAGGACACTCTCTCGTTGCAGTGCATGGGCTTCTCATTGCAGTGGCTTCTCTTGTTGCAGAGCACAAGTTCTAGGGCTCAGCAGGGCTCCGTAGTTGAGGCACATGGTCTCAGTAGTTGCAGCTCCCGGGCTTTAGAGCACAGGCTCAGTAGTTGTGGCACATGGACTTACGTGCTCCATGTAGCATGTAGGATCCTCAAGATTGGGGATTGACCCTGTGTCTCCTATGCTGGCTGGTGGACTCTTTGCCACTGAGCCACCAGGGAAGCCTTCTGTTTCTTTTCCTATGTTGTTCCCTCCACCTGGAATGTCTTCCTTGCCCCCTCTCCATCTGACAAACTCCTGTTTATACATCAAGACCCAGCTGAAATGAAATGTCTTTCCCTGCCAGACCTCTTTGTGAGTCTGATGAAGCTTATGGACCTTACTCAGAATAATGTTTTTAAATTCATAAAATATAGAGGTTATACAGGAAACCAATTATGCTGAAATAGAGTTATCAAAACACTTTTACACTGATTAAATGTAAATATCTATAAAGTCACTAAATAAGATCTACTAGCAGGCCTAATGACCTCAAGTGATAAGTGTAAGTATAGACGATATTTAGAGATTTGCTAAATCTGGAATCAGGGTGATCAAATTGTTCTGATTTGCCTCATACTTCTCGTTTTAGCACTGAAAAATCCCATGTCCTAGGAGCCTCCTCACTCCCTAGCAAACTGGGACAGTTGGTCGCCCTTCCTGTAATGTGACCTGAAAACATCTGTGATTCTAGTCGGTTATGGTCACAGGTATAGCTAATGATACTGTGTCTGCTATCTGCACTTTTCATGGAGGAAAGTCTGCATTTCAGGTAGAGGTTAGTGGAAATAAAGATGTGATAGTTTTCCCAAGTTCATGTATCTTCCAAATTCTATCCATGGACTGCCCCTTGCCAATTTAAGAACCCCTGCAACTAGCAGGACAAAGTTAGGCCTAATCTCCTAACCTTTATACTTTGTTCTTAACTCTGCTATTATTTACCAAGCTGCTGTTACTGTTTATTTAAACAATGCAGCAAAACTTCTCCATTGAGCACCATTCCCACAATGGTGGGAAGAATTAAAAGAAGTCTCCTTCACAGTGGGGCCAGTGTGCAGCAGACAGACACATGAGGAACCTTGGAGACCTCTCATGCAGATGTATATAAATTTGTTGAACAACTTTGGAAAACTGCTTAGCTGCAGTTTTAGTAAAAACTAAAGCTGAAAAGACATGTATCTGATGACCAAGCCTCTCTGCCCCTGAGGGTTTTGCCTCAGGAATGAAAGCTATGTTCACCAAGAGATGTACATAAGAATTTTCAAAGCACCTGCATTTATAAATAGGTCCAAGTGAGAATCAACCCAAATATCCATCAAGAGGTGAAGAGATAAACTGTGATCTACTCATATAACCATATATCATGCAGGAATGAGAACTGAAAAATAACACTTCTAGGCAACAACACTGATGAATCTCACAAACATAATGATGAGCAAAAAAGCCAGCAATAAAAGAGCACTTATTGCATGTTTCCATTTGTGCAAAATACAAAGCAGGTGAAACTAGCTTGAACATTAGAAGTCAGGACAGCATACCATTGGATGGGTGGGTGGGTGTGGTTGTAAGGGTTTAGAATATTCTGCAGGCTACATAAGGTTGTTTACTTTGTGAAAATTTATTGAACCCTGCACTTATGAAATGTACATTTTTCCAAATGCATGTTGTGCTTCAATAAAAGCATTTGTTCACAATGTTGGAAAAGCATTCCCACCTGCTGGTGAATCTCATCCCGATAAAGCCACTAACATCAAGTGACCTCTCCCTGCATGGTTAATTTGTTTGGCTCTGCAGCTTGACCACCAATTTTCCCACCGAATATGAATTGTCCTGATGGTGCGTCAATTTTCTCCTGCCTGAAGGCCATCACAGACCCAGCCTCTGGAACCAACCTCTTCAGCCTTTGTTCAGTTCAGTTCTGTTCGGTTCAGTCACTCAGTCATGTCCGACTCTGCAACCCCATGAATCACAGCACGCCAGGCCTCCCTGTCCGTCACCAACTCCCGGAGTTCACTCAAACTCATGTCCATCGAGTCGGTGATGCCATCCAGCCATCTCATCTTCAGTTGTCCCCTTCTCCTCCTGCCCCCAATCTCTCCCAGCATCAGGGTCTTTTCCAATAAGTCAACTCTTTGCATGAGGTGGCCAAAGTGTTAGAATTTCAGCTTTAGCATCAGTCCTTCCAACGAACACCCAGGACTGATCTCCTTCAGGATGGACTGGTTGGATCTCCTTGCAGTCCAAGGGACTCTCAAGAGTCTTCTTCAGCACCACAGTTCAAACACATCAGTTCTTCAGTACTCAACCTTCTTTATGGTCAAACTCTCACATTTATACATAACTACTGAAAAAACCATAGCTTTGACTATACAGACCTTTGTCGGTAAAGTGATGTCTCTGCTTTTTACTATGCTGTCTAGGTTAGTCACAGCTTTTCTTCCAAGGAGCAAGAGTGTTTTAATTTCATGTCTGCAATCATTATCTGCAGTGATTTTTGGAAGCCAAGAAAATAAAATGTGTCACTTCTTCCACATTTTCCCCTTCTATTTGCTGTGAAGCGATGGACTGGATGCCATGATTTTAGTTTTTTGAATGTTGAGTTTCAAGCCAGCTTTTTCACTCTCCTCTGCCTCATCAAGAGGCTCTTCACTTTCTTCCATTAAGTGGTATCATCAGCATATCTGGGGTTGTTGATATTTCTCCTGGCAATCTTGATTCTAGCTTGTGCTTCATCCAGCCAGGCATTTCACATGATGTACTCTGTGTAGAAGTTAAATAAGCAGGGTGACAATATATAGCCTTTTCGTACTCCTTTCCCAATTTGGAACCAGTCAGTTGTTCCATGTCCTGTTCTAACTGTTGCTTCTTGACCTGTATACAGGCTTATCAGAAGACAGGTAAGGTAATCTAGTACTCCTATCTCTTTAAGAATTGTCCACAGTTTGTTGTGACCCACACAGTCAAAGGCTGTAGTGTGGTCAATGAAGCAGAAGTAGATGTTTTTTCTGGAATTTCCTTGCTTTCTCTATGATCCAATGAGTGTCCACAATTTGATCTCTGGTTCCTCTGCCTTTTACAAGCACAGCTTGCACTTCTTGAAGTTCTCGGTTCACATACTGCTGAAGCCTAGCTTGAAGGTTTTTTAGCATAACCTTCCTAGCATGTGAAATGAGCGCAGCTGTAAGGTAGTTTGAACATTCTTTAGCATTGCCCTTCTTTGGCTTTGAAATGAAAACTGACCTTTTCCAGTCCTGTGGCCTGTTGAGCTTTCCAAATTTGCTGACATATTGAGTGCAGCACTTTGACAGCATTGTCTTTTATGATTTGAAATAGCTCAGCTGGAATTCCATCACCTGCACTAGCTTTGTAGCAATGCTTCCTAAAGCGCATCTGCCTTCACACTCCAGTCCTTTCTGGATCAACTTAAAACACAGAGTTCATGCCGTTCCCCCTTCAGTAGTTCCCTATTTTCAGTACTTCAGTAGTTCCCTATTTTCCTACTTATGAGCATGTTTTTCACGCTCGTTTGTGCTAAGTCACGTCCAACTCTTTGCAATAATTCTACTTATATGAAGTACAAAAGCAGGCAAAACTAATCTGTGGTATAAGGAGTCAGCACAGTGGTCAGTGTAGGGAAGGGGCAGTGACCGGATGGGAAGATAAAAGGCTTTGGACTTTGTCATGTTCATCTCGTTAATCTTGGTGCTCATTACATGGGTGGATTCAGTTTATAAGAATACACAATGCTGTATACTTAGGATATGTTCGGCTTTCTGTGTGTATTAAACTGAAAGTGAAAGTTGCTCAGATGTGTCTGACTCTTTGTGACCCCATGGACTATATAATCCATGGAATTCTCCAGGCCAGAATACTGCAGTGGGTAGCCGTTCCCTTCTCCAGGAAATCATCCCAACCCAGGGATCAAACCCAGGTCTCCCATATTGCAGGTGGATTCTTTACCAGCTGAGTCACCAAGGAAGCCCAAGAATACTGGAGTGGGTAGTCTATCCCTTCTCCAGTGGATCTTTCCAACCCAGGAATCGAACCACGGTCTTCTGCACTGCAGGTGGATTCTTTACCAGCTAAGCTACCAGGGAAGCCCCCTGTGTGTATAGTAGACTTCAATAAAAAGAAAAATTGAGTATGGCTGTTTAGACAACTACACAGCTATCTAATAAGTATTTTTTTCCAAAACACATTTCTTTATCATTAGGTCATGAGCTACTTTAGCTGCCTTATTCATCTCTATGCTCTCCCACATAACAGACACTTGATAAATTTCAAGAAGCCAAGATATGGTGGGTAATCTTCCCACACACTAACCTTTCTGTATACAGTGATTTTGCCATGGCGTCTTCTATCTTAATGATCACTTTATTTATTTCTAAATGTTTTCAAAAAGGTCCAAGATCTAACAAACATAGAATTGATATAATAATAATCCCTTCATGCATTCTAAAACTCAGTCTTTCCCTGTTTTGCTTTTTTTTTAAATCCACACAATTTTTGATTATTCATATTGTTTCAGTGAAAAGGAAAAAGAGGAAAGAGTTTTTTCTTTCCCTTTCCTGAGAACAAAAAAGGTAAACAGAACATTGAGCAGACCTGAACATTCCTAGTTTCTTTTTAATTTTAACTGCTCCTAACTCTGCATGTCTGCAACTAAGTTTGCTTTTCGGCCCCCTAATTCTGCAGGAATTACATTTCGCACCTATTAGCCTTTGCTTACCCTTATAACACTCCTTTACCCATGTAGTTACATATAAGAAGGAAGGCCACAGAGCCACAGAGCTGCCGGACTCAATTACTGGGTTACTGCTGCTAGCCTATGACTATTTTTGGCAAGATCCTAACACCTTTGTTCCTCATCGTTGACTCCTGACTGCGATCCCTCATCTTGTATAAGCCTCTAGACTCCTCATGGAGTGGGGAGCAAAGTCTTGAGGCATGAGCCTACTGTGTTTCCCTTGCCACCGGCTGAGAATTAAAGTCAACTTTCTATTACCTTCAGACTCATTTTTTATTCAGCTTTGGTGGGCAGAGAAAGGCCAGATTTTGGCTGACAACAATGTTGGAGAGAAATACATGACAGTCTTTGTGTCATGGAGCACCCAACTCGGTGGAATCAGTCTCATTCTCCCAGTTTTCTCAAATATGATCAAAATTCTATTATTGTCTTAATATAATTTTCAAGCTTGGAAGACACAATTCACCCAGCCCTGGCCTTTCAGCTTATTTGAAGAAACTAATGTTCTCTCACTAATTCCTTGGCTGTTTGTTCATCAGCTGGGTGTGGGGCAGGATCAGAGCCGTTCTGCACTCTCTATATCTGGTTAACAGTTTTCTCGCTTCATTTGTAGCTTCCAGGGCTCCTCCAATCGTCTCAAATGTTTCACAGCCCTCTACACTCCTCTGTGCCTCCAAGAACAGCCCTTTGTTCACTGACAAGAGGAATCTGCAGCCTCATCAGCTCTAAACCAACCTCCCACAACCCTCTGGGCAAAGTCCTCCTCTGAAAGGGAAAAGAAAGAAGGGGAAGGCCTGGAGGGGAGGGGCCCTGGAGGTGGTTGCAACAGATGGGGACAGGCAGGGTGGACAGAACACGGAGTTCAGAACAGGGCGATGGGCCTGCAGGGGCAACACAGCCTCCTGGGTGGGTGACCTTGGGACTATCTGGGCCCCATGACATTATAGTGTGAAGGAGCTGGACTAGAGGATTCTGAGTCCTTTCCAGCTCTAAACATCCCAAACCTAATTACTACCCTAAGCATCTATTATGTTGAACAAACATGTACTGGCATTTGTCTCTGGATAGTGAAATATTAAGTCTTTTTCTTCCTCTCTTCTGCATTTCACAAATAGTTTATGCTAGTTTTCCACTACTGATAATGTGTGTGTGTGCATATGTCCACAAAACCAAAATATCTATGATTCTAGAAAGAAAATGAAAAAGTTTCTTTTTTAAGAGAGGAAAAATGAATAAAATTTAAAGGCAGAGGCAGAGAAGAAAGAAAGGTCCATGTGGAGGCCAAAAATCCAGCTAGCACAGAAGCCCTGCAGGGATAGCATTTGATTTGGGGTTTCCCACCTCCAAGGTGAAATGTCTTTGTAAACTCTTCTGGCATCATCTGCTGGTCATTCCAGAAGAAACCACTTAATATGGTTCAAAAAAGGGCTTTGAAGTGAATTTGGGGGACCACTGATAGGGTCATATTCAGGGTGAAAACGGTTTTCTGTTTACAGGTAAATCTCATTCCGGTTTCACCTCCAGAAGTCACTTTTGATTTGGTGTTGCAGTAATGATTTTAACAGGAACACTTAAGTAAGTCCCTTCTGTGAGTTCACCTAATAACCATGCACAGCCCGTTGTACCACATGAGGCAGATCTTCCAGGTCTCTCCCCACTAGGCTTGGGCACCACTGGAGAGAGGCACTCAGGAAACCCACTCTCAATCCACACCATCTTTGAACAGTGTGGGTTTCATCTTCCTTTGTCTCTGTCCCTTGGGTTTCTATAAATATTCACCTCATTGGCCTTTGGAATAATTCATTGGTTTAACCATTCCTAGCAACCCAAAGCAGAGAAGGCAATGGCACCCCACTCCAGTACTCTTGCCTGGAAAATCCCATGGGTGGAGGAGCCTGGTGGGCTGCAGTCCATGGGGTCACACAGAGTCAGACACGATTGAAGTGACTTAGCAGCAGCAGCAGCAACCCAAAGTTCTGGCAAGTGCTCTCATTTGTCTTCCACCCAACATTAGCCCTACTTTCCAAGGAAGCTACTCTGAAGAAGTTTCCTCATTCCCTGTAGGTCCAGGCTGTGGGTCATGAGGTTCAATGGGTTTCTCACCCACTTCCCAACCTGATCCTTCCCACAGAGGCTGCCTAGCAAAGGCCTCTTGGCTTCTGATACTGGTCTTTAGGTGAAGGACAGTATGCATAACCAACAAGGCTTGTTTAAAGCGCCCTGTTATAGACTCACAGACTTAGAAACTTATGGCTGCTGGGGGGAAGGGATAGTTAGGGACTTTGGGAAGGTCATGTACACACTGCTATATTTAAAATAGATAAACAACAAAGGGCTATTGTATGGCACATGGAACTCTGCTCAAAGTTACAGAACATTGTTAATAACATAACTAATAATTACAGAACATATGGTAATAACATAATTAATGCCCCAATACAAAATGTTTTTGGTGTTAAAAAATAAAATAAATAAAATTTAAAAATAAATAAATAAAACACCTTCTTATAAATATTGAAGGAAAAGCATTTTCCTTCTAACATTTTTTCTTTTCAATCTAAAAGTCACCTCTCCAAATATCAGTCTTAAAATAGCCCTAACCAGACTCCTTGAACAGATACAGCCACTTATCTGTACAGCTGTGACATTTTGATATAGTAAGAAATATATATTTGATCTTCATTCCCAGTTCCTGGCACAGAGCTTCCAAAACCCTGTAACTTCCTGAGTGACAGGGGTGAGAGGAACATCTTTCATTATAATATTTGATTTGTCACCCGATTCTGGCATGGGTTTCAAAGAGCTTTCATGTCAGTGAATTCACATTCAGGAAGAGTGATGTACCCCACACTCCACGGGAATGTGCTTCCACACTCTTGTGCTTGGAAACCTTCTAGACATGCCCTGTGTACCTCTTCATCTAGCTGTTCATTTATATCCTCCTTAATCAAACAGAAATAGTAAGTTTAAAATATTTTTAATAAATAAGATTAAAAAAGTCACCTCTCAAGTCTTTCTGGACTTTACCAAGTTCTTCACATGGTGTTTATTGGTGTTTATTAGTAAAGAGTAATGAAAGGGTCCATCTGTCTCAAGGCAAAGAAGTACTTGGGAGCCCCTGATTGGTCCTGCCAGGAGGGAAAGGCTCCCATATTTGGAAAGCAGCAGGAATGCACCTCCCCCTGCAGCTCCTACATAGCTAGGCAGGTCCAGGAGTATGTGCAGAAGGTGCACAAGAGGACAGTGTGCCCGTGGCTCCAGAGGTGCATCAGAGAGATCCTAAGGTATGTGGGGAGCAGAGTTTATGTGTGATAACCATTTCTGTGGCCAGGGCTGTTCATTTTTAATACCACTACAAACCATGCAGTGATTTCTTGAATCTCACCTCCTGGGATGGGTCCCAAGTCTGGGGACACTTGAGAGAAGATTCAAACATCACTGGGGTTCCTGTCTATGTTTTGGTGCTGTAATAAAATGCTAGCTTAAGGGTTGGCTGGTTAGGATTTTCTTTTGTTTTTAAGCCTTTGCCTCTGAAGACTAATTTATTTCTCAAGGTCTCTATGCTTTTATTTTTTAATTTGATGCATGCATAATTTACGCTATTATTCTTATTTAAAGCTTCTCCTACCAAGGGGTATGGATCTCTTGGATCTCTTTGGAGAAAGCTTGTCTGAGCTCACTGTGATTGGTGGGCAATGATGAATGGGATTCTGGAAGGCTAGGTGCTCAGGCTGCTGCCTGGCACACTCATGCCCACCCTGGGACAGTGACTAGGTGATGTCTGCATGTAAAGAGAGGTCAGCAGAGGCCTCTTTGCAGGAGTCCAGAGAAGCGTGGATGTGCATGCAGTTAGGTTGCATTTTGCCTATTTTTCTGCATAAGAAGCTGTGTCACACTAGAGTTGAACATTTTGAGCAAAGAAGTACTAATCTTTTTAAGGAATACTGCAGGGAGGGTATCTTAGGGCCTAAGCAAGATAAACTTGTCAACCTCCTTCAGCTCTGGCACTGGTGAACTCAGGAAATCTCCTAGAAGACGGTGAAGCAGGCTCTGCTATTGTAACTCTCTGTGTATTCCTGATCCACATGGACAAAGGTCCAGGTGCTGAATGTCCTGAATATTTGACCTTAAAAGATGGAGTTCCACAATAGCTATTGTAGTTTCAGGAACCAGTTGTGACT
The DNA here is from genome assembly GCF_032405125.1 of Capricornis sumatraensis. NCBI lineage: Eukaryota > Metazoa > Chordata > Mammalia > Artiodactyla > Bovidae > Capricornis > Capricornis sumatraensis. The sequence continues at coordinate 50,133,668 of NC_091083.1, forward strand.
AACTACCAGACTGGGGGCCTTAAGGAGGAAGGGTATTTCCTGAGGTCATCAGCAGTCTTTCAGATGTCTTGGGGCTTGACTCTTGGTGCTTCCCCAAGCCCTCTTGTCCTTCCTCTTATTTCATTTCCTCTGAAATTCTTCACAGGCTCTGCTGTTCACTTAACTGAGGGGCCATCAGAGCTGCTATTCACTTAGCCTCATGCCCGGTGACTCAAAAGCACCATCCCCTTCAGCAGCTCAAAAGGGTAATGGGACATGGCCCTTGGGTACCTGGGAAAAGCATCACATAGCTGGATTCAAATCTGCCCCCATTCTCTGCTGTTGTGTAGCCTCAGGAAAATTACTTAACTTCTGAAACCCAATACAACTTTTATAAAGTGAGGATAATAACATATCTACCCCATGTGAGAATAAAGTTAGGCAATGTCAGCAGCTGGCATGGTATGTGCGATAAGAAGCTGGTTGAGGGAGGAGGGTGGGACCCCACTCTCCCCAGGATGTGATTAGAAAAGATATCCATGAATAATCAAATTGCCTGTTGCCACTTCTGATCTGTCTGAGAAAACCAAGATCACCATCCTGAATGGTGTAATTCCAGGCCAGAGCAAGAAACTTGGTTTTGACTTAACCCTATGCAGACCAAGCCTGGGAAAACAGTTATGTTTCAGGAAAAATGTAAAAGGTGCAAGAATGACATTCCTCTCAAAGAGTCTCCTACACACAGGAGGGGACATGGGAGACTCAGAACTCCACTGAGGAAGTTAACTGCTCCAGCCTTTTCTGTTGCAGATTCCGACACAATGAGGAAACATCTGAGTGGATGCTGGTTGGCCATTGTCTGTGTCCTGCTCTTTAGCCAACTCTCCTCAGTCAAGGCGAGAGGCATAAAGCACAGAATCAAGTGGAACCGGAAGGTCTTGCCAAGTACCTCCCAGGTCACGGAGGCCCACACTGCAGAAATCCGCCCAGGGGCCTTCATCAAGCAAGGCCGAAAGCTGGATATCAACTTTGGAGTGGAGGGCAATAGGTACTATGAGGCCAACTATTGGCAGTTTCCTGACGGCATCCATTACAACGGCTGCTCCGAGGCCAATGTCACCAAGGAAAAGTTTGTCACCAGCTGCATTAATGCCACCCAGGTGGCAAATCAAGAGGAACTGTCCCGTGAGAAACAAGACAACAAGCTTTACCAGCGGGTCCTGTGGCAGCTGATCAGGGAGCTCTGCTCCATCAAGCACTGTGACTTTTGGTTGGTAAGGGGAGCAGGACTTCAGGTCACTCTGGACCAACCCATGATGCTCTGCCTGCTGGTTTTCATTTGGTTTATTGTGAAATAAGCTTGCAGGCAAGTTGGCAGCCACAGAGATCAATAGGCAAGCAAACCATAAGCAAGTTATTCCAGTTCTTCTCCTCTAACCCCAAACTCCACGTGTTCTGAAGGTACCGAAGAACAGTGGGATTGATTCTTTAGCGCTTTAAATAGCACTCCCAAGTATTCACTCAGGTGTTTGATTATATTTGATAAATGTGTGGGTATCAATCCTGTCCAGGCTCTACCTAAAGTTGGCTTGTTCATCATTGCATTCTCAACTCTGGTGTAGCATCTGGCCCACCATATTATGCAATAAATGTTTGGTAAGCAGATAAAAGAATGTGCCAGGGACCATACCAAGCACTTCACAATGCTTCCTGACAACTCTCAGAGGTAGGTGTAATAAGTGTTATTCTCTTGGTATAGATGAGAAAATTGAGGCTCCAAGAAGTAAAATAGTAAAGTAGTTAGAAAGTATCAGCCATAATTCAACCCTGGCTTATCTAACCCAGATTCCTGGTCTGTACATTTCTACTTTTGGAAATATGACATGACTGATGCTGATGGCCACATTTTTGATAACTTATTACATGGAAGTTAATTAGTCTAATTAAAGTAAGATATAATAAAGGAATTAAGCTAAAATATAAATAAAATCTAGGCAAATGTCCATATTGCCTAGTAAGGAAGCATTACCAGCTTGATTCCTGGAGTAGTCTAGATCTATGGCATAAAGATGGTTTTCCACAAGAAGTATAAGTATTTGCTACTCGCATCTCTGAAGTAGTTAATGTGTTTAAGAAGCTATTTCTAAATGATAAATTTCCTTTCTAATGTTCCTCCAACCGTGTGTGCATGTTTTTAGGTATACATGCATACAAGCATCTTTAAATATATTCCCTTTATACAGGTGCTCCATACAATCTCCAGTCATTCTTTTACTGCTACTTTGGTGAGGGGCCATCATTTCCATGAACCACTTACAGCTTCAAAAACACAATTCCTCAGTAGAAAGGTTAAAAATAAAATATATATTTAAGAAGATCAATTAATGAATTCATACATGCCATAATTAAGAATTATCATTAGTTTAACTACATTTATATTACAAAATATCAATGCAGTTTAAATAAAAATAATGAATCTAATACTCTAAAAGATGCCCCCAGAGGCTCGCTGAGGATATGCTCAGAGTACCCAGCCCCCACCCTCAGGAGCTGTTGAACTATATTTGGTGATAAAAGTTGCTGAGTATTATCAATTGTCTGTATGGGTGAAAAAATGTGCATTGTCAGATGATTTTATCCAAAGTATTTTAAAATGTGAGTGTTGATAATGGTACCTCTTGTTCTGAACTTCCATTGCTAATCAGTGTTCTTCTCAAGGATACAGTTGGAAGGTTTTTACATAGAAAGCCAGTGTCTTTCCTCATTTCATTAATAGTTCCAGAAACCAGATTTAAGTGGGTGTGTAGTGAATTGGTATATAGTGATTTAAATGACACATTTATTATTGGAACTTTAAATTGATTCCATATTTATTTGAACATCCTTGCTCATGTTTATGAATTATGAGATCCAGTCAAGGCTTTGTGAGTCTAGTTTTTCACTTTAACAAAGGTTGGTCAAGTGCCTACTATGTATAAGACATTGTGAAGGATTTCTGAATTATTCTTGATGGAGTCATTTTAAAAGTGAATAATTTCACCAACCATTGATTTCTTGTCTCTTCTAAGCATTCATTTAAAAAATATGTTTATTGTAAAAATGGCACTAGAATTACAACAGAAATCCAAAACCAAACACTGCCCACAGTTCCAGCATCTGATTGTCAGTGTTCTCATTTTGCCCTATAACCTCCTGGTCCTTACCATTTGCATATACAAATGTACATATTTGCAACAATAATTTAAGTGATCATATATATTCTAAATTTTTGCTCAAATTTGCTCTATGCTTTTTTCATTTTTCTATGAGTTAGGGATTCTTGCCTCCTGCTGCCTTCCCCAACCCACTCTCCTTCCTGCCTGAGATGTAGCCTCCATGCTTTCATTGTGCTCAGATAGTTTTTTGTTTGATCAGTTTTTAAAAATACTGTAATCTGGAGGGGTGGTATGGGGAGGGGAGAGGGAGGGGGGTTCAGGATGGGAAACACGTGTATACCTGTGGCAGATTCATGTTGATGTATGGCAGAACCAATACAGAATTGTGAAGTAATTAACCTCCAATTAAAATAAATCAACTTATATTAAAAAAAAACTGTAATCATACAACTCAAATTTATTCTTCTGCAGTTTGTCTCACTGTGTTATCACCTTCACCCTAGTGCAACAGCCACCTAGTTAGTTAACTTGTCCTTTAGGATGTGGCATGATATTCTATACCATGGACTAGACCCTGATTGATTTAATCATTTCCATGTTGATGGACCTTCAGGTTGTCTTCGTTTTTTTGCCACTGCAAATAATAAACATCAATGTACAGACAACTTTGCAATCTGTTACTTTTATTTCTGTGGAGTAGATTTATACATGCAACATTTCCAGAACAAAGCTATGTGCAATTTAAATTTTTCTAGACATGACTAGATTATGTTCCTAAATAGCTGGAGCAGTTCTCATTCTACCCCCTGCAGTATACTGTGCTAACTTTAAAAGTCTCTATGTCATTTAAGTTACAGCAACTGCCTTTTCTCCAAATGGTGCTTGAGCATCTTTACTACTTTGCATACAACACACCTAAAGCTTTCCAACTAATTTCTGAGTGTAAAGACTATTTGAAAATTGTAAAACTGTTAGCAGTTTCCATCCTACACCTAGTCTGTGGCCCAAAACATCTGGAAAGCTGGAATGTGTGGGGGGTTCTGCTCAGAGGGTGATTTGTTTGCACAACTCCACACTCCCTAACTGGCAGAAGAAGCACAGTGTGATATTTGGTCTTAGCCTTTTTATTGATCTTCAGTAAAATAAGAAATAAAAATATCTGCATCCAGCAAGAATGTTCTCCAGGTCGTAAAAATCAAAAGAAGAAGAAATCAAGCACACAGTGTAAATAGCCCATGCTTCTCCTTTCCTCTGAGCTGTCTGGGCAGATGATCAGCATCTTCCTGGAGCCCTCACACCCCACCTGGCTTAGGATACGACTGGCAATGTTGAGAAACCCCACCCTCTGGTCCTATTGAGATTTGTCCCAGATAGTGGCCATGAGTTTGTCTTGAGTTGCCCCTACTCCCTGCCTCAAGCTTTCTGATAACAAGTGACTGACTTTGGGAAGTGGACCCCTGGCCTTAACTTTGCACTTTCAGTTTGGTCACATCTTTCAACTCTATCTTTTCTTCATGTGCTGTATATGGCTGGACAAGGATGCCCTAAGATATTAATACCCACATGTTGCTATGTGGCACACTCTGGAGTCTGCCAGGGTCTCAACTTGAAATGCTGAGAGTGGGGCCCATGTGCCTATTTGCAGGTAGTGATAACACATGGGCAGACTACATATGCCAGGGGAGTAGTCAAGAAAACTTACACAGATGTGGCACGATGGCTTTTTCATTTCCCCAGCTGAAAGCTCACATGCTGCTCAGTTGAAGAGCAGACCTCTGATAATCCTAGCTCAGGTCAGTGGCTGCATGTCCACTTTTTCTGCCCAAAGGTCACACAGTCAGGCACAGCAGAGGGCTTGTCCTTATCCTCACTGCCCATAGAAGTCCCTGTTTCAGTTGGGCACCCAGCCTCACAGGTAGAAGAGAAGGGAGCCAAATTCCTATGCTACTGGGAAAAACAGACACCTGCAAAATGTAAATAAGATGATATATCTTTGACATCTCTTGGCCAATCCCATCAAAAACCTGCTCCAGAAAAACAGACTCAGCTGTTTCCCTTGGCAAATGGGAGCCTTCACCTGGACCCACAAGAGGCCTCAGACTGACCACCCCACTCCCAAAAGGATCTTCCTGGCAGCTGCATCCAGGCCAAAGCCTACCACCCAGAAAAAGGTTATCCTCCAATATCTAAATGTCCCTGAATCCCCAAGATGCTTCCATCTGTGAATTTCTTATCTTCATTCATCCACTCAACACCCACCCACCCCTCCCTGATCTTCCCTTGGAATTTCCACATCTTTTTGTAGGAAAGCATTGCATTCTTAAACAATACAAATTGTTTTAACTCCAATAAATTGTACAGGGAAGTTGGCAGAAGGCCAGAAAGGAACTCGAGGAAGCTGGAAACAAATCAGGACCAGAGGACCTAACACAGCTGGTGTCCTTGAATAGATGGAGGTATGAGGGTGAAAGATTTGGGGCGGGGGCAGGGGAACTGCTGTTAGCTAAAAATTGTCACTTGCCATCTACCTCTACAAGGATTAACTCTCTAGCCACTGCAGTCGCTGATCTTCAACACACACTGAAAGGAGTTCAGAGGGGAGATCAGGAATGAAGCATGCTATGCTCTGGGAGAAACTGGCAGAACAGGCCTTCAAATAGTTAGATATTTTCAGATTTTATGAGCCCCAATTCTTCCATCTCCTCATATCTAGAAAAGCTCTAAAATCATTAACAGTGACATCTGCTCCTCATGACTAGCAGCAAGCTTCTGCCAAGGCATGTGCTTGACGGCATACATTCACCAGTTCACATATATACCGACCTCCCCCACTATGTCTTTGGAGCAGTTCCTCAGAGCTCTCTGAGATGCTGTCTCCTAGGCTGTAGTCCTCATTTTGCCCTGCTGCTGCTGCTGCTAAGTCGCTTCAATCGTGTCCGACTCTGTGCGACCCCATAGATGGGAGCCCACCAGGCTCCCCCGTCCCTGGGATTCTCAAGGCAGGAACACTGGAGTGGGTTGCCATTTCCTTCTCCAATGCATGAAAGTGAAAAGTGAAAGTGAAGTCGCTCAGTCGTGTCTGACTCTTTGCGACCCCATGGACTGCAGCCTATCAGGCTCCTCCATCCATGGGATTTTCCAGGCAAGAGTACTGGAGTGGGGTGCCATTGACTCACAACTTTCATGTTATACATTTTTTTTTTCAGTTGACACTATCCACAGGAAGAATTGCTCACTTAAGGCTCATCAGAGGTGACATCAGCATCCAACAAGGCTCTAGGCTCAATAAACAAGGTCCAACACCAAGGAAAGAGATGTTCAAGGACTAAGCAGAGGGAAGGGACCCAGGGAATGGTCCTGGTTAGGTAGGACCTGTAGTTGTGTTCTCCTTGAATGCTTGAATTTCTCCTTGAATTTCCAAATCCATAATTCAGGTTTCTAATTTTTTTAACTGGCTGTTTTGACTCAAGTTTATTTGCCACTCAAGAACAAAATGATAGAGCTTTATAACATCTGCAGTGCTGTGATTTATACGAAATATATTATTAAAAGATAAACTGAAGTATGTTTAAAATTTTGAGTTTATTTGAGCAAAAATCAATTTGAATCAGGCAGTATCCAAGCTAACAGATAGAAAGGAGCTCCAAAGACCTGTACAAAATGGAAGACTTTTATATTTTTTTATTTTTTAGTATATAAAATTTTTATACAGTGACTTGTTTAGTTGCTAGGTTGTGTCTGACTCTTTGCGACACTATGGACTGTAGCCTGTCAGGCTCCTCGGTCCGTAGGATTTCCCAGGCAAGAATACTGGAGTGGGTTGCCATTTCCTTCTCCATGGAAGACTTCTATAGACAGAAGGGGGGTGGAAAAAGGAAGTAACCAGCAAAGAATGGATTGTTTGTGGCAAGGCTGCCTTCCTTTAAGGGACAGCAGGGGCCTAACAGGCAGATTATATTACTAGTGCTTACTAGGTAATTCCTGGTTCTTCCCTGATAGCTCAGCTAGTAAAGAAACCACGTACAATGCAGGAGACCCTGGTTCGATTCCTGGGTCAGGAAGATCCACTGGAGAAGGGATAGGCTACCCACTCCAGTATTCTTGGGCTTCCCTGGTGACTCAGCTGGTAAAGAATCCACCTGCAATGTGGGACACCTAGGTTCGATCCCTGGGGTGGGAAGATCCCCTGGAGAAGGGAAAAGCTATCCACTCCAGTATTCTGGCCTAGAGAATTCCATGGACTTACAGTCCATGGGATCGCAAAGAGTCAGAAGTTGACTGAGTGACTTTCACTTCACTTCACCAAGTAATTCCAGATAGACTGGCTTAAGATTCCACTCTGGGGAGAGGTTGAAATTGTAATCAATTTAGGTATTAAATCTCAATTTAGTGACACATGCTTAGTACATTTGGGGCCTGCTGCCTCTTTTGTATCAATATATTTGGTCATTTTCTGGTCATTCAGATGACCAAATACATTTCTCATATATATTTGGTCTTCATCCATGGTTACTTGTTCACAGATTGCCAAAACATTGGAACTTCCTAAGTGACTAGAAAAATTTCCAATGGGATTAGAACAATTTTGTCATAATATTTGGTCCTTTCCCCTAGTTCTTAAAATCACTTGAGAGCCACAAAGGTGTCTTGATATTAATGACAAATGCCTTTCTACAACTACTAGATTTATATTAATGTAGTGACTTTTGGAGAGCACCCAAGGATGGGGACTGGTTGCCAGGGGGAACAACCATGAATTAAGGTTTGGAGCTTTCAGTCCCAACCCCTAATTTCTGGGGAGAGGAGGGCGCTGGAGGTTGAATTAATGACCAAATGCCAGTAATTTAACCAACATTCCCTATGTAATGAATCCTCCATAAAAACCCCAAAGGGTGGGTTTGGAGCTTCCCAGTAGTGAGCATGTGGAGATGTAAGGACCGTGATGCACTTAGAGGGGCATGAACACTCCACACCCTTCCCCATCCCTTGTCCTACACATCTCTTCCATCTGGCTGTTTTTGAGTCATATTGTTTTGTAATAAACTGTTAAACTAGCAAGTAAAATGTTTTTCTGAGTTCTGTGAGCCATTTTGTTGTTTTTCAGTTGCTAAGACATGTCTAACTCTGCAACCCCATGGACTGCAGCACACCAGGTTTCCCTGTACCTCACTGTCTCCTGGAGTTTGTTTGAATTCATGTCCATTGAGTTGGTGATGCTCTCTAACTATCTCATCCTCTGCTGCCCTCAGTCTTTCCCAGCATCAGGGTCTTTTCCAGTGAGTTGGCTCTTCACATCATGTGGCCTAAGTATTGGAGCTGTAGCTTCAGCGTTAGTCCTTCCAATGAATATTCAGGGTTGATTTCTTTTAAGATTGACTTATTTGATCTCCTTGCTGTCCAAGAGACTCTCAGAGTTTTCTCCAGCACCACAATTCAAAAGCATCAATTCTTCAGGACTCAGCCTTTATGGTTCAACTCTCACATCCATACATGACTGCTGGAAAAGCCATAGCTTTGACTATACAGACCTTTGTTGGCAAAGTGATGTATTTGCTTTTTAATACCATGAGCCAGTTAGGTAAATTAACTGAGTTCAAGGAGTAGGTCTTTGGAAACTCAGATCTATTGTTGGTCAGTCAGAAGCACAGATGAGATCCTAGACTTGGAACTGGTATCTGAAATTGGGGTGGAGAGCAGGCAGTCTTATAGGATGAACCCTTAACCTGTGGGATCTGACACTATATCCAGGCAGATATTGTCAAAATTCAGCTGAATTATGTCCAAAACACCCAGTTGGTGTTGGAGAATTGCTCAGATGTGTGGGGTTATCCACCCCATGCACCAGCACACACACATTGGAATTGGTTCCAGAACTCTTTTAGCATCTTGTAAAACTCATTTTATCTATCGTTCTTTGGGCCTAAACCAAATATCATCATCACCTCTGCTCCCCTGAAGAAAAATAAAATAGAGATGAGCAAGAGGCAAAGAGTCAGTGGGTTTCCCTCAGATTTTGGCCTACATAGCATAGTCAAAGTGGAGACAGCACCACCCCCTCCCCCGACACTCACACTTAACGGGCTTTTCTGGGCTTATTGTCATAGAGCAGGTTCTAAAATGACCCATCTGGAATTTGAAACTTAGTGTGGTCAGTGAACTGTTCCCTCTCAGCGAAGAGACTGACCTGGGCAGATGGAAGTCTCCATAAGTCCAGCTGCCAGACTCTCTCAGGACAGGACCTGACCCTGTCCTTGGAGTTCCCACATCTATATTTCAAGGCCGTTGCTAAGGCAGAGGGCTTTTGCTTAGAATTACAGATAATTTTGCTCTGGGCACTAGCTCAGCTCTTAAATTATATTCACTATCTTAGCCAATGTCCTTTCATGCCTTATCTTGGGCATGCCTTCCTTCAAGAAATATTTGTGTCGGTCTACTCTGTGCTGGAGCTATAACGGTGGGCAAGTAAGGCAACATCCCTGCTGTTGGGTCTTTACTTTCTGGTGGCCCCAGCGCATACACATATACCCACAGATAAACTGCTGGGCCATCTCTCTGGGAGTGGGGGGAGCCCTGGTTTGTACCATTTACCAATAGTGACCTGGTGTTCTGTGCCCAGGTCTGAATTTATGAAGATGACTGAGTGACAGCAGCAGGAAGTCAATGTCACGGATCACAGTTTCCCTCGAAATGAGAGACACACCTTGCCAGCACCAGAGGGTCACAGAACGAACACCAGCCTGGTTAGGAAGCAGAAGCAAGAGTGAAGGGAGAGCCCAAGTCAGGAACTTCGATTGGGGTTTCCTCAGGAAGGGCAAAGCAGGATTCAGTAAACAGCTTAGGGCTGGCTAGCCTGGATAATTTCAGCGGACTTTGGACTTATATTGCTGCTCTCTAGTTTTCTGGCTCCCAACTCTTTAAGGTAGGAATACGCAGGTCTGATAGAGAGCAGGCTCCACTTCTCTCAGCTAAGCCTTTGCTATCTTTAAAAATTAGCTGGTCCTGAGAAGGCAATTTTTAGGATATCAAAACATCAAAATATGCAGAATTTTTCAAAAACATGATTAGTATACCTGGCTAGTCTCAAACTAGCAGCTGACTGCAGAGGGAGAAGAGATGTACATAGTCATTTGTAACTGGTTCCAGGACAACTAATTTAAATTTATAAACTTTACACATATTAATTCATTCCATAGGCAACTTTGTAGCCCTCTCAAGTCAGAGATGAAGTCATTTCAAATTGAGGGCTGTAGATGGTTGAAGATTGCCTTCTATATCTCTCTCCTCACATGAGATGGACCCCCAGTGGTACATGGGCTTGGGAAGAGCCAGTCCAGAGCAGAAGAGAGATGGCACCAGGGCCCCCACTGGAGTTTACGATCAGTTAGCAATAAATCTTTACTGACTCTCTATCGCATGCCTGACAATCCCCAGGGCTCTGCAGATACCACAGTGAAAGAATTGCCACTGCTGCCTTCCAGGTCTCAGTCTATTGAGGAAGTGGATAATGACTGAGCAGTATGGGAAAGTTCTGTCTACCCATGGGCACTAGCAAGAAAGTTTTCCAGAGAGGGCAAGTCTGAAAAGACGAATGGGTATACCTAGGTGAAGAAGATAGGGAAGTGCAGTATTACTGCAAAAAACAAAATCAAAACCACCAAGGTACATTCAAGGAGTTGCAAAGTTGTTCAGCTCAATAGAGATGTGGAGGCATGTGGTGAAGACTGACGCCATAAGGCTAGGAAACGACAAGAGCAAGACCGACAGCGTTCCTTCATTCTTTTGCTCCTACAGGGCAGCACTTTCTTAAGCTTTACTGGGAATGTTGGTAAAATGCAGGCTCTGCTTCAGCAGGTTTGGGTGGGTGGGCTCAAAATTCTGCAGCTCTAGGAGACCCCAGTGATGCAACACCACTGGTCCATGGACTATGCTTTGAGAAGAGTGTAGGTAAGGGCAAGCAGTGAAGAGTATTAGGAATACTGTATCAAGCATGAATACTACCTCAGGCTTCAGTCATATTTAGAAATATGACTCTAGTTGCTGGGCAGGGAATGGGCTGCAGGCAACCAGAACTGCAAAAGGAAAAAGGTTAAGTCTGGCACATGGTGTGTCTGAGGTGTTCCATCTTGAATCTGCCTGTCCTCCCCTGTCTGATTCCCTTGTCCTTACCACCTGCCTTGCATGTTTCCCCTCCCAGGGGAAATGCTGGAACTCCCCCCCAGCCCCAGAAATATTCTCACTGTAGTACATCTTCTCGTGTATCTGGATGCCAGTCTAAACAAGATTCAGGCAAATTTATGCCTTCTGTCACTCAGTCTTATTATACTACAGAGTCATTTCATTTAGGGGTAGAAATTATTTCACTAGTTTTAAAAGTAGCTGTCCCCAGAGGGTTGTCATTTATTCTTTCTAATTAATCTTTACTGAATTCCATGAGGGAAACCTGTGCTATAATGAGATTCCCCAAAATTTTAGGATATATTGCTTTGAAATGTTTACAGTCACAGTGATAGGGAAACATCATAGGCTCAAAGGGGCTAGGGAGGCTGCTGTGGAGGCTTAAAGTAGAGCAGATTAGCTGCTCCTGAGGAGATTAGAGATGAGATTTAGGTACAGGTCATTAGAAAGTAAGACAATGGAGCACAGAAGCGTGCTCCTATTAAGAAGAAATAGCATGCCCAATGAATTAAAGGGCTATAAAGTGGTGAAAAGGGCACCACAGACAGCTTGGTATAACTCTAAAGTGGACTATGACTAGGGGAGTGGCTAGAAATGAAAGAGTATGATCATTAGAAAACAGGACAAAACAACCTTATATGCAGACCAAAAGGAGAGCAGATAAGCTGCCAGACAACTGAGCTACTCCTGTGTGCTTGGCCTTGGGGCTACAGTGATAGAGACCACAGTTAGTTTAGAATAGGTCAATATTGGAGACAGACTCAAACAATGAATATGGCTAATCAATTTCACATGAGTAAAGGGGAACTGGGTATTAAAATTGAGGGTTAATATTTGTGCTGAGATCTGAAGGATTTAAAAAATATATATATATATATATATACTTTGCAATGATACTAGATATTTTATTTTGTTTTATTTTTCAGGTTTTACTTTATTTTATTTTTTTTACTTTACAAATTTTTATTCATTTATTTGGCTATGTCAGGTCTTCATTGTGGCACATGGGGTTTTTTTAGTTGTGGCACTGAAACTCTTAGCTGTAGCATGAGGAATCTAGTTCCCTGACCAGGGATCAAACTTGTGCCCCCCTGGCAATAGGAGTGCAGAGTCCTAGCCACTGGACCACCAGGGAAGTTCTGAGACCTCAGATTAAGTGGGAGTCCATGCGTGCTAAGTTGCTTCAGTCGTGTCTGATTCTTTGTGACCCTATGAACTGCAGCCTGCCAGGCTTCTCTGCCCATGGAGTTCACCAGGCAATAATACTAGGGTGGATTGACATGCCCTCCTCCAGGGGATCTTCCTAACCCAGAGATTGAACTCGCCTCTCTTACATCTCCTGCATTGGCATGTGGGTTCTTTGCCACCTGCACCACCTGGGAGGCACATGAAAACCCATTCCTAGCTTTCTTACCCTGCTGCTGAGAGTGAAAAATTGTTCAATCACTCTGATAAACTGTTGGGCAGCTTCTAATAGTTCAATATATTGACCTAGCAATTCCACTCCTAGGTATATATATACAAGAGAAATGAAAACATATGTCCTCAAAAAAAAACTGATATATTTCAAATGTCAATAGCAGCTCTCTTCAGAATAGCCCATAGCCCAGACCTGGAGGAAACTTAAATGTCCATCAATAAGTGAGTGGACAATCACATAAAAACTAGGGCAAATGTCTGAGGGGGAAGATACTCTTGTTTAGCAAATGAATATACATCTATCTAAGCACTAAAAAATATGAGAGTAGTTTCAACTTCTAATTATGGAGAGCCTTCAGGAAAGAGGTGATCTATCACCTCATCTTGAGTGGGTGTTAGAGGTAATGAAGATACAGCTATTAGTTCCAGAGTCTACTGTCTCATGTGGCCCAAATTTGCAAGGCCAAAGTGCTTGGAGGTGGGGAATGAGATGTTCAATAGACTGAATGTGTGTGTCTCCCCATACTTCATATGTCAAAATCCTACCCTCCCTAATGTGATAATATTAGGAAGTGGAGCCTTTGAGAGATGAATAGGTTATAAAGGCTGCACCCTAACAAAGGAGTGAGTGAGTGAGTGAGTTAGTATGTGAAAGTTGCTCAGTCATGTCCAACTCTTGCAACCCCATGGACTTATACAGTCCATGGAATTCTCCAGGCCAGAATACTGGAGTGGGTAGCCTTTCCCTTCTCCAGGGGATCTTCCCAACCCAGGGATCAAATCCAGGTCTCTTGCACTGCAGGTGGATTCTTTACCAACTGAGCTGTCAGGGAAGGGAGTGAAGGGAGGGGAAGGGAGAGGGCTTCCCTTAAAAAGGAGGCCCCTGAGAACTCCTTCCTTCCTCCCCTGTGAGGATACAGAGGAAAGACAGCTGTGTAAAAACCAGGAATTGCCTCTGACACCAGCAAACACCAAATCTCCCAATGGCTTTATCCTGGATTTCTCAGACTCTAGAACTCTGAGAAGTAAAGTTGTGTTGTTTATAAACCATCTAGTTTGCTTCAGCTGCACAAACTAAGACAAGAAGCAATAGGATCTCTGGGCGTGTGTGGGAGTGTTGGTCTGCTGGGCAATTCCTATGTATGCCAGCAAAGATTCTCTGTTTATGGCCTCAGGTTCCTGGACTGGGGGTGCTTATCCTGATGGCTTCCAACATGAGATCATCCATATGCACCTGGCCCTACCTCAAGCATGCAGTTCTCCCTGGTTGCACTCCTCCCATTTATGTCTATCACTTCAAAACTAGCAACACTGTGAATCCAGAAAGATTTCCTGTATCTCACTGAAATGTCTTTAACACATCTCTACAGATCAGACCTCACTGTCTTATTTTACTAACATTGCCTTCTTCTTCCATATATTCCCAAGTCAAATATGGATTCCTCAGGGATAAGAGTTGAAGTTTCTGCTCCTTTTGTATCCCACACAGCACCTAGCACAGAACTGAGCGCATCAGTTGAATGAGTGAATGAATGAAATATTCTGTCTTGCCCCTGGAAACCCAGTTTCCTACTTCCTACTACTCCCACACCCACTTAGGAGAGTCTATCATGTCTTAAAAGAACTTTGTATATCTCTGTCAGTGTCATAGAAACAATACATGTAAGTGGCTCAAAGATATACAGGATGAATTTCTTTGCTTTCCCATTCACACAAAAGTTTGGGTACTCAAGAGTTAACCTGCACCACACACACACACACAAAGACAAAGTACAAAATTGTTGAAAAAAGATATGGCAGGTTTTTAAGAACATTCTTCAGGTGTATCAGAAACAATTCATGTTATAAACACTTCAGATTCTTCAAGGAAAGCAGAATGAAGTGATATCTACAATCTATTTTGGATCTAACAAAGAACGGTAGATTCTTTGTTTTTAAAAGTCCTTCAAATCTATTCAAATCCCTTTAAGAGCATTCTGCCTTGCACAGAAGAAGGTCATGGTACCTTAACAAAGTGCACAAGGTCCTTCACAACATGGTCCTTTTTTGTTCTCTAAGCTCACCTTCCGTAACCCATGCTTTACAACACAACCATATTGCCCAGCCCTCTCAAGCCCTCTACTACCCTCTGCAGAATTCCTACTCACATCTCAGAACCACCTCACATAAGACCTGTCTTAAGATTCTGGGTAAGATAACCAGTCTCCTTGTGGTTTTGTGGTGTAATTATTTATTGACAGTGAGTGAAATAGCTCAGTTGTGCCCAACTCTTTGCGACCCCGTGGACTGTAGCCCACCAGGCTCCTCCGTCCATGGGATTCTCCAGGCAAGAATACTGGAGTGGGCTGCCATTTCCTTCTCCAGGGGATCTTCCCAACCCAGGGATTGAACCCAGGTCTCCCGCATTGCAGACAGACGCTTTAACCTCTGAGCCACCAGGGAAGCCCAAGCATTTATTGACATGTGTATCTCTAACAGCAGACTGTGAGTGTCTCCAAATCCAATGATAAGTTTTGATCACCTTGCATTCCTCTACACAAGTGCTGACCCAGTCTTGTCAGATATCTGCAGGGACTAGAACCCTCACAGTGGGGTCCTAAATGCCTCTCTACATGTCTGTCTCAGGAATTTCACCTCTCCTGAATCTCTTTCCTTCATACCATCCTTTCGTCTTGAAAGCACCAGAATTTGTGTTGTTGTTCAGTCATTCATTTGTGTTTGACTCTTTGTGACCCCATGAACTGCAGGATGACATGCTTCCTATCCTTCGCTATCTCCTGGAGTTTGCCCAAACTCATGTCCATTGAGTCACTGATGCCATCCAACCATTTCATCCTCTATCATCCTCTTCTCCTCCTTCCCTCAATCTTTCCCAGTATCAGGGTCTTTTCCAGTAAGTCAGCTCTTCGCATCAGGTGGCCAAATTATTGGAGTTTCACCTTCAGTATCAGTCCTTCCAATGAACATTCAGGACTGATTTCCTTTAGTATTGACTGATTTGATCTCCTTGTTGTCCAAGGGACTCTCCAGAATCTTCTCCAGCACCAGAATTTGAAAGCATCAATTCTTCAGTGCTCAGCCTTCTTTATGGTCCAACTCTCACATGTACACATGATTACTGGAGAAACCATAGCTTTGACTATACAAACCTTTGATGGCAATTGATGTCTCTGCTTTTTAATAGTCTGTCTAGGTCTGTCATAGTTTTCCTTCCAAGGAGCAAGTGCCTTTTAATTTCATGGCTGCAGTCACCCTCTACAGTGATTTTGGAGCCCAAGAAAATAAAGGTGTCAGTGATGCCCTTTTCTCCCCACCTATTTGCCATGAAGTGATTTGATCATATTTCTTGATCTTAGTTTTTGAATATTGAGTTTTAAACCAGCTTTTTCACTCTCCTCTTTCACCTTCATCAAGAAATTCTTTAGTTTCTCTTTACTTTCTGCCTTTAGGGTGGTATTATCTGCATAACTGAGGTTATTGATATTTCTCCCAGAAATTTTGGTTCCAGCTTGTGATTCATCCAGCCCAGCATTTTGCATGATCTACTCTGCATAGAAGTTGAATAAGCAGGTTGACAATATACAGCCTTGACATACTCCTTTCCCAAATTTGATCCAGTCTATTGTTCCATGTCTGGTTCTAACTGTTGCTTCTTTACCTGCATATAGGATTCTCAAGAGGCAGGTAAGGTAGTCTGATATTCCCACCTCTTTAAGAATTTTCCATAGTTTCTTGTGATCCACACAGTCAAAGGCGTTAGTGTAGTCAGTGAAGCAGAAGTAGATGTTTCTATGGGATTCCCTTGCTTTCTCTACAATCCAATGGATGTTGGCAATTTGACCTCTTGTTCCTCTGCCTTTTCTAAATCCAGCATGTACATCTGAAAGTTCTCGGTTCATGTACTGTTGAAACCTAACTTGAAGGATTTGGAGAATTACCTTGCTAGTGAGTGAAATGAGAGAAATTGTGTCACAGTTGGAACCTTTGTTGGCATCATCCTTCTTTGGGATTGGAATGAAAACTGACCTTTCCCAGTCTTATGGCCACTGCTGTGTTTTCCAAGTTTGCCGGCATATTGAGTGCAGCACTTTCACAGCATCATCTTTTAGGATTTGAAAAAACTCAGCTGGAATTCCATCACCTCCACCTCCTTAGAAATGTTTCCTAAGGCCCACTTTACTTCCCATTCCAGGATGTCTGGCTCTAGGTGACTGACAAAGCTATCATGGCTATCCAGGTCATTAAAACCTTTTTTGTACAGTTCTTCCATACATTCTTGCCACCTCTTCTTAATATCTTCTGCTTCTGTTAGGTCTTTACCATTTCTGTCCTTTATTGTGCCCATCTTTGCATGATATGCTCCCTTGTATCTCTAATTTTCTTGAAGAGATCTCTAGTCTTTCCCATTCTATTGTTTTCCTCTATTTCTTTGCAGTGTTCACTAAAGAAGGCTTTCTTATCTCTCCTTTCTATTCTTTGGAACTCGGCATTCAGTTGAGTATAATTTCTCCTTCCTCCTATGACTTTCACTTCTCTTCTTTTCTCAGCTATTTGTAAGGCCTCCTCCAACAACTATTTTGCCTTGTTTCATTTTTTTTTCTTTGGGATAGTTTTAGTCACCACCTCCTGTACAATGTTATAAACCTCCATCCATAGTTCTTCAGGCACTCTGACCATTATATCTAATCCGTTGACTCTATTTGTCCCTTCTACTGTATAATCATAAGGGATTTAATTTAGATCATATCTGAATGGCCTAATGGTTTTCCCTACTTTCTTCAGTTTAAGTCTGAATTTTGCAATAAGGAGCTGATGATCTGAACCACAGTCAGCTCCTAGTCTTGTTTATGCTGACTGTATAGAGCTTCTCCATCTTTGGCTACAAAGAATATCATCAATCTGATTTTGGTATTGACCATCTGGTGATGTCCATGTGTAAAGTTGTCTCTTGCGTTGTTGGAAAAGGGTGTTTGCTATGACCAGTGCACTCTCTTGGCAAAACTCTGTTAGCCTTTGCCCTGGTTCATTTTGCACTCCAAGGCCAAACTTGCCTGTTATTCCAGGTATCTCTTGACTTCCTACTTTTGGATTTCAGTCTTCTATGATGAAAAGGACATTTTTTATGAGTGTTGGTTCTAGAAGGTCTTGTAGGTCTTCATAGAACTGGTCAACTTCAGCTTATTTGGCATTAGTGGTTGGGGCATAGACTGGGATTACTGTGATACTGAATGGTTTGCCTTGGAAACAAACCGAGATCATTCTGTTGTTTTTGATATTGCACCCAAGTACTGCATTTTGGATTGTGTTTGACTATCAGGGCTACTCCATTTCTTCTAAGGGATTCATGCCCACACTAGTAGAAAGAGTGGTCATCTGAATTAAATTTGCCCGCTCCCATACATTTTAGTTCACTGATTCCTAAAATGTTGATATTCAGTCTTGCCATCTCCTGTCTGACCACTTCCAATTTACCTTGATTCATGAACCCAGAATTCCAGGTTCCTATGCGATATTGCTCTTTACAGAATTGGACTTTATTTTCACCACCAGACACATCCATAATTGGAATCATTTCCACTTTGGCTCAGTCTCTTCATTCAGTCTGGGGCTATTTCTCCAACTTTCTCCAGTAGCATATTGGGCACCTACCATCCTGGGGAGGGGGGTCATCTTTCAGGGTCATATCTTTTTGCATACTGCTCATGGGATTCTCAAGGCAAGAATGCTGAAGTGGTTTGCCATTCCCTTCTCCAGTGGACCACATCCTCTGTCTTATACTATCTCCCAAAGTTTGCTCAAATTCATATCCATTGAGTCAGTGATGCTATCTAACCATCTCATTCTCTGAGGCCCCCTTCTCCTTTTGCCTTCAGTCTTTCCCAGCATCAAGGTCTTTCCCAGTGAGTTGGCTCTTCACATCAGATGGCCAAAGTACTGGAGCTTCAGCTTCAGCATCTGTCCTTCCAATGAATATTCAGAATTGATTTCATTTAGAATTGATAGGTTTGATTTCCTTGCAGTCCAAGGGACTCTCAAGAGTCTTCTCCAACACTACAATTTGAAAGCATCAATTCTTTGGCACTCAGCCTTCTCTATGGTCCAACTCTCACATCTGTACATGACTACTGGACAAACCATAGCTTTGACTATATGGACCTTTGTTGGCAAATTGATGTCTCTGCTTTTAATACACTGTCTAGGTTTGTTGTAGCTTTCCTTCCAAGGAGAAAATTTCTTTTAATTTCATGGCTGCAGTTACCATCCACAGTGATTTTTGAAGCCCAAGAAAATAAAGTCTGTCACTGCTTCCACCCTTTTCCCCTTCTATCTGTCATGAAGTTAAGGCTTCCTTGGTGACTCAGACAGTAAAGAATCTGCTGGTAATTCAGGAGACCTGGGTTGGATCCTTGGGTCAGAAAGATCCCCTGGAGAAGAAAATGACTACCCACTCCAGTATTCTTGACTGGAGAATTCCATGGATAGAAGAGCCTGGTGGGCAACAGTCCATGGGGTCACAAAGAGTTGAACACAAATGAGCGACTAACACTTTCAACACTATGGAACCAGATGCCATGATCTTAGTTGTTGTTGTTTTTTAATATTGAGTTTCAAGCCAGCTTTTTTACTCTTTTCTTTAACCTTAACCAAGAGGTTCTTTAGTACCTCATCACTTACTGCCATTAGAATGGTATCATCAGCATATCTGAGGTTGTTGATATTTCTCCTAGCAATCTTGATTCCAGCTTGTTATTCATCCAGTCTGGCATTTCACTTGATGTACTCTGCATAGAAGTTAAATAAGCACAGTGATAATATACAGATTTGTCTGATACAGGAGCACTGAAAGAGCTTCTAAGGGCCAAGGTTAAGACGATATGAGCAACAACAAAACAATAACATTGGATTATAATGTGAATAAAATAAATGCCCGTGAATCTACACTAATATAAATGATTGAATACATAGTATATAGCGGGGAAGAGACAGATCTCCTGGGTAGAAGAATTCCAAATAATTTATGCAGATATTCTGCCTTCAAGAGACTGGAGCATAATCTTCACTCCTTAAGTGTGAGTTGCATTAATAATATCTTTCCAAAGATGACAGCGTGGAAAGATGGGAAATGTAACTTCATAGGGAGAAACCTGATAAATGTCACTTCAGCCAGGTGATTACAGTCAACATCAACAATGATAAATCATGTTAATAGTATGTACTACTGACATGATGTGAAGGAAATGGCATGTTACCTCTGTGGTCTTCCTCTCCAAAATTCATAACTCAAGTCTAATTATGAGAGAAACACAAAGACAAACTCAATAGAGGTACATCCTCCAAAATATCTGAATAGTACTCTTCAAAGCCATCAAGACGGTTAAAAACAAGAAAATTCTGAGAAACTATCACAGCCAAGAGAAGCCTAAAAAAACAAGCAACTATATAATGCTTCAATATTGGCTCATTAGTTGTAATAAAAGTACCACATTAATGTAAGATGTTAATAATAGAGGACATTGGGTATGTGTTAGATGGGAACTATCTTCTCAACTTTTCAGTAAATGTAAAACTTTTCTAAACAATCAAGTCTTGAAAAAATACAAGCAGCAAAAAAAGTATTTGCAATATATAACAGATAACAGATTTCATAGATTATTATGGATTATATGGATTATAGAAACAACTTCCATAATCAATGAGGAAAAGACTGACAAGCCGATAGGAAAGTTGACAAAGGATATGAAAAGGCACACAAAAGAAATGCAAGTGGCCAATAAACATAGGAAAAAATGCTTAGCTTCATAACAAGCACCGGAATGCACATTACATTAAACTATTGATAAGATAGTTTTTCCCTCATCAATTTAGAGGACTGATGATAGACACCCTTAGCAAGGCTGTGAGGAAACAATGAAAATGCATTCACATAAACTTGTGTCATTAAATATGAATTAACATGAATGAATTTTTAAGAAAACTCAGAGGAAATAAAGGCATTATCCGGGACTTCCCTGGTGGTACAGCAAATAAGCATCCACCTGCCAATGCAAGGGACATTCTATCTCTGGTCTGGGAAGATTCCACAAGCCATGGACCAACGAAGCCCACGCAGCACATGCTGGGCCCACATGCTGCAGCCACTGAAACTCATGTGCCTAGAGACTGTGCACCACAAGAAAAGCCACCGCAATGAGAAGCCCGCACGCTACTGCAAAGAGCAGCCCCTGCTTGCCGCAGCTAGAGAAAACCTGTGAAAAGCAGCAAAGACCCAGTGCAGCCAAAAATAAATAAGCAAGCACACACAGAGGGAAAGAAAAGGCATTATCTCTTTGTCATCCTTTTGTCAGACTCTAAAGAAAAATATGATTCAAAAGTGTTAAACGAAAAAAAAGTGATGGGTGGCTATCCAATGGCCAACAAGGACATAAGATGGTATTCAATCTCATTCATCATCAGGAAAATGCAAATTAAAACTACAAAGAGATTCTATCACATACTAGAATGACTGACATTACTGAATGTCGATGAAGAGAAAGAGCAGCTAGACTGTCAGTGGAACTGGCACAATCCACTCTGGAAAACTCTTGGACAGAATCTATTCAAACTAAACATGCACCTGTTTTAAGGCCTAACAATTTCACTTCTTGGTAAATACACAACAGAAGTGAGGCTTTATGGTCTACCAAATAACAAAAGGGGCCATGGCAGTTTTATCAGAGTAGTTACAAATCGGAAACAACCCAAATGTCCATGGATAGTATTGCTAAATGGAATAGCTAAATGGTACAGCAACCAAAGAGAACTATTGCCACATATAATGTGAATGAACCTCACTGGCTTATTGCTGAGCAAAAGAATCAGATGCAAAAAGATACTTATCGTATGGTTCCATGTCTTCATGTTCCATGAAGTTCAAGGATAAGCAAAATTAAGATGATAGAAATTGGGATAGCAGCTTTGTGGGCGGGGGTGGTCCCTTGGAGGAGGCTTGAAACAGCTTCATGGGAGGAAGAGATGCTCTATATCTGCATCTGGATGGTGGTTACTCAGGTATAGACACAGGTAAAAACTAATCAAGTGCACACTTAAGATGCTTGAATTTTAATTGTAAGTTAATGATTTTCCCAATGGTCATGTATGGATGTGAGAGTTATAAAGAGAGAGTTATAAAGAAAGCCGAGCACCCAAGAATTTATGCTTTTGAACTGTGGTGTTGGAGAAGACTCTTGAGAGTCCCTTGGACTGCAAGGAGATCCAACCAGTCCATTCTAAACGAGATCAGTCCTGGGTGTTCATTGGAAGAACTGATGTTGAAGCTGAAGCTCCAATACTTTGGCCACCTGATGTGAAGAGCTGACTCATTGGAAAAGATCCTGATGCTGGGAGGGATTGAGGGCAGGAGGAGAAGTGGAAGACAGAAGATGAAGTGGTTGGATGGCATCACCGACTCAATAGACATGGGTTTGAGGGGACTCCGGGAGTTGGTGATGGACAGGAAGGCCTGGCATGCTGCGGTTCATGGGGTTGCAAATAGTAGGACATGACTGAGCGACTGAACTGAAAAAGGAGGAAGTATGTGAATTTTGAGTATGGGATAATTATTTGTACTCACTGCATCATGTAGAGATCAATTTTCAAAAAGAAATATTAAATGAATGATACTTAAAATGTGGTCTATCCTTATAATGGAATATTATTCAGCCATAAAAGGAAATAAAAATGAATGAATCTTCAAAATATTATGCTAAATGAAAGAAACCAGACACAAAAGTCCACATAACTATATGATTCCATTTATATGAAATGTCCAGAATATGGGAATCCATAAAGGCAGAAAGTGTGTTGATGATATCCAGGTGCTGTGGGAGGGAAGAATGGGGAGGGACTGTTAGTAAGCATGGGGTTTCTTTTCAAGGTGATGAAAATGTTCTGGAATTAGATAGTGTTCATGGTTGCATAGCTTCACAAATATACTATAAATCACTGAACTATGTGTACACTTTGAAGGAATGAATTTTAGACTATGTGGACTATATCTCCAAGGAAAAACAAAAACAGAGAGAAATAGCTTCAGAAGTCCCAGGAAAATGCAATAAGCAGAGCACACCTCTGTCATCAGGGTCAGCTTCATGGGCATGTGGACTGTGCAGCCATCAGAAGGGCCCTATGCTTGATTCAATGCTCTGCTATCACTGCTTTGAAATTCTTTTTTTTAACTTGAGATATAAAAGTCCGTTATATTGTTTTCAGGAGTATAACACAATGATTTGATATTTGTATATATTGTAAAATGATCCCCACAATAAGTCTAGTTAACATCCATCACCACACACAGCTACACTTTTCTGGGGGGATGAGAATGTCTAAGATATTCACTCTTAGTGTTCATCCATAAAAATGAATTAAATCTTGCCATTTGAGATAACATGGATGGACCTTGAGGACATTGTGCTAAGTGAAATAGGCAGAGAAAGACAAATACCTTATGATCTCACTTACATGTGGAATTAAAAAATAAAGAACAAGGGACTTCCCTGATAGCCCATTGGTTTAGAATCCACCTGCCAATGCAGGAGACACGGGTTCAATCCCTGGTCCAGGAAGATCTCACATGTCAAGAGACAACTAAGCTCATGTCCACAACTACTGAGCCCACGTGTTATAACAAGAGAAGTCACCACAATGAGAAGCCTGTGCACAGAAACAAAGAGTAGCCCCACTTGCTGCAACAGAGAAAGCCCATGTGCAGCAATGAAGACTCAGCAGAGCCAAAGGTAAGTAAGTAACATTTAAAAATGTTAAACATATTTAAAAAAAATAAAAGACAAGCTCATCGACTAGAGAACAGATTGGTCGTTATCAGAGGAAGGGGGAATGGTGTAAAATGTGTGAAGGGGATCAAAAGGTAGAAACTTCCAGTTATAAGAGATGGTATGGGGAGGGAGGTGGGAGGGGGGTTCAGAATTGGGAACACGTACACCCGTGGTGGATTCATGTTGATGTATGGCAAAACCAATACAGTATTGTCAAGTAAAATAAAAAAAATAATAAATAAATAAATAAACCATGAGGGGAATTTCATTCTTCAGTTCAGTTCAGTCGCTCAGTCATGTCCGACTCTTCGCGACCCCATGAATCGCAGCACGCCAGGCCTCCCTGTCCATCACCAACTCCGGGAGTTCACTCAGACTCACGTCCATCGAGTCCGTGATGCCATCCAGCCATCTCATCCTCGGTCGTCCCCTTCTCCTCCTGCCCCCAATCCCTCCCAGCATCAGAGTCTTTTCCAATGAGTCAACTCTTCGCATCAGGTGGCCAAAGTACTGGAGTTTCAGCTTTAGCATCATTCCCTCCAAAGAAATCCCAGGGCTGATCTCCTTCAGGATGGACTGGTTGGATCTCCTTGCAGTCCAAGGGACTCTCAAGAGTCTTCTCCAACACCACCGTTCAAAAGCATCAATTCTTCGGTGCTCAGCCTTCTTCACAGTCCAACTCTCACGTCCATACACGACTACTGGAAAAACCACAGTCTTGACTAGATGGACCTTAGTCGGCAAAGTAATGTCTCTGCTTTTGAATATGCTATCTAGGTTGATCATAACTTTTCTTCCAAGGAGCAAGCGTCTTTTAATTTCTACTTTCAAATGTACAATACAGTATTATTAGCTATAGTCACTATGCATTCCTAGTCATATCACATTCCTAGGGCTTATTTTATAATTGGAAGTTTGTACATTAGAAAATTTCAATAATTTTTAACAAGGGCCCATATCATCATTTTACACTGGGCAAAGTAAGTGGCTGGTCCTCTGTGTCAAGAAGGTTTCATCTTCAAGGGGCTAAGGCCGGTGCCTGCCTTCAGATGGGGCTGGGGAGAGGGAAACACACATAGAAAGTGTAGGACCACTTTTCCTCCCTCAGTTTGGGCCTGAAAACTTGGATGCCTGCACCCTGGCTCCAAGGGCTACCTTTCCATCCCCAGGGAAGCCTGAAGATAAGACTAAGGATCCGGAGGAGCTACCTGGGCCCTGGGCAGTCCAGAGGGCACAGCTGGGATCTGATGGGTACAGGAAAGAGGTTGCATGGGAGGCAGAGAAGGGGCTTTAGTGAAGGGGGAGGGCCAGGACAGTGGTGGGGAGTCATCCTCAAACCTGGGGCTCCCATTGCAGAGCATCCTCTCTCCCTCAGGGACCCACCAGATGAGCCCCAAGCCCCTCCAACTCCAGATTCTATAAGGATGAAAATACTGAAGGACCAAGACTGAGGCATTGATTGATTTCTTCTAGAGTGTTTAAAGCTAGCAACCCAACACTGAGGGGGCTACCCAAGGAGAGGGCCTGAAAGGCTTCAAGCAGTTCCTCTGCAATTAGTGTCTCCTTGCTGGGTGGTGCTATTGATGCTGATGAGGGTAAAGCCCTGGAATGGAGAAGAAGGAAAAGTCCCAAAAGAACCCTTGACTGGAAATTCCCTGGCAGTCCAGTGGTTAGCACTCCGTGCTTTCACTGCCAAGGGCCAGGGTTCAATCCCTGTTTGGTGTACTAAGATCTCAAGAGGTGAGGCAAAAAAAAAAAAAAAAAACAAAACCCTAGATGTCTGCTGTTTCTCCAGGGAAAGCACAGGCCCTGGGGCACGTGGCTACTGCCTTCTCCACTTGAGAGCTTAAGGAGTAGATATATGGAAAACTGATTTTGTTTGTTTATTTTAGGTCTTAATTAAATCACACAGTTTCTCTTGTAGCCACCCATCCTATTATGCATTTTAATTGCTTCTACTTGATTGGAGGCAGGAGGAGAAGGGGACAACAGAGGATGAGATGGCTGGCATCACCGACTCAATGGACATGAGTTTGAGTGAACTCTGAGAGTTGGTAATGGACAGGGAGTCCTGGCATGCTGTGATTCATGGGGTCGCAAACAGTGGGACATGACTGAGCGACGGAGCTGAACTGAACTGAATCCATGACAATTTGAATAAAAAGCTTTAACATGTAAAATGAAGACATACAAATCAAATTATGATTAGTATGCACCAAGCGCTGTTCCTGTGGCTTGTTTAACCCTCACAGCCATATCAGACAGGCTCTATAATTATCCCCATTTTACAGAAGGGGAGACTGAAGCTTAGGGATTAGGCATGACTGGTAGTGAGCAAGGGACCTACTTCATCAGTCTAGGTTCAAAGGTCATACCTTAACCTCCATATCTCTTTGCTTCCTTCCTTTATTTGTTTGGCTGCTCTGGGTCTTAGCTGCAGCACACGGGACCTTTAGTTTGAGTATGCTCTTCGTTGCAGCATGTGGGATCCCTGAACAGGCATCAAACCTGGGCCCCCTGCATTGGGAGCATGGAGTCTTTGTCACTGGACCACCAGGGAAGTCTCCCTGCTGCCTCCTTTTAATAAATTTTAGGGGCTTCCCGGGCTTCCCAGTGGTTAAGAATCTACCTTGCAATGCGAGTGACATCAGCTCCATCCCTGGCCCAGGAAGATCCCACATGCCATGGGGCAACTAAGTCTGTTGGCCACAACTACTGAAGCCTGTACACCTAGAGCTCATGGTCCGGAACAAGAGAAGCCACTGTAACGAGAAGCCTGAGCACCACAACTGTTGGGGTCCTTTGATGGACCGGAACCTGATGGTCCGGAGTCGACCGATAAGAAAGTAAAGGAGAGAGAAAGAGGCCGATGTTCCTTGGTTTATGCAGAAAGCCAATAAAGCCCCTGCACGGGGCTTGCTCTGTTCACGAAGGCCTCAGGTGCCCTCTCTATGGGGTGAAGGCCCAGGGTGCCTTCTAGAGAGGGTCTTAGAAGCTGAGGCAGGAAAGTGAACTCAGAGAGCCTCTGTGCTCCAGGGGATCAGCCTGAAAAAGAGACAGAGGGAGAGAGAGAGAGAGAGAGAAAGAAAGCAAGACACGGGGACCAAAGCTCTGATGGAGCAAAGGTGTTTTAATCAACATGGTGTGAGCATATATACTGTAGTTATTCTCAGCAAAGATAAAGATTAAAATTCCAGACTTACAAAACATAGGCGATCCATATTAAAGAGACAGAGAGTTGTAAATAATCACTTTTATCATATGGCTCACAAGAAGGAAGAGGGTACTTATCACCGTATAGAAAAACTAACGAAGGAAATGCCTGGATTCCTCAGCCCCCTGGGAGAGGTTTGCCTCTCCTCTTAATTCCTGAATATTTGGAATTAATAAGGAACAGAGAATTCCTGACAGATCCAAAACAGCACACAGGAAGCCTCCTGTTAAATGCTTCCTGACACACAACTAAAGAGCAGTCGGCACTCTCTGAAACTAGAGAAAAGCCTGTATACAGCAATGACGACACAGCACAGCCAAAAATAAATAAAATAAGTTTTCACATTTAAAACTTTTTCATCAACAAGGCTGGAGAATCATCTCTTGCTGCTGGAGTCTTCAAGTGAAGGTCATGGCCCTGGCCATGGGCAGGAGACTCCACTTGGCTCCACACTGACACAGTCTCCACCCGAACCAGAACCAGGTGCAGACGGCATTGCTGGTCCCAGGTGCCCTGTCAAGAGGTTTGGAAAGCCTGGTGTCAACAATCTTGTGTTCAGCTTATAGGTCACAGAACCAATCCCTGTAACCACTCCCTGCTTGGTCCCCTGGCTTCCTCTCTATTTCCATGTATCAAATCCTCTCAGGGAAGAGAACAATGTTCAAGGCACATTCTTCCCCTAATTTAGGCATTTCCAGTTCACATGAGTCCTCGACTAGGCTTGGCTGAGAGGTAGATTGGGCTCTTTTACTGAGAAGGGCTTGCAGTTACTTTGAAGGAGTTTCCTGCCTCATCGGGGCATCTTCTTAAGATACTGAATGAACTGGTGGGGCTGGAGCTGCTGGGAGTCCAGGAGGATCAGCTCAACCAGATTTGCATCCAACATGTCTCCCTCTACCCACTACAGAATGGCTAATCAATCCTGAAAACCCTGCAGACTTTACCAGTCTTCAAAGACCGGGTGTCAGCTCTAGTCTTAGGTATAGACCTAAGAAGAGAAAAGAGCTTTTCACCACATGGGGGACATTGCTTACATCTGAATGAGGGATCTCTGAAAGACTTGCAAAGGCAAAGTCCAACACCATTTTCCTGGGATCCTCCCCTGGAGTGTAGCCAAAAGAGAGGTGTGCCAAACCCCAGATCGCTGTGCTCCTCTTACCAGCTATGTGTGCCCTTGAACAAGTCACTGACCCTCATGGTATCTCTGTTTCATTTGTAAAGTGGAGATACAGACCTGCCTCATAGGTTGGTGTAAGATGTCAACAGCTTAGGGAAGTATATAGAAAATAGTAAATGCTCGACAAATAGTTACTACACTGCTTCTATTACTTCTACACTCTTACTCAAATGCCATGGACATACCCATCATCTATCTTCTTTTTTTTCCCTCTGGATTTCCAGGAATAGTTTTCTAGGGGTGGGGAATTAGTTGCTGATGATAGTTCTCCATCATACCCCAAACCAGAAGGCTTGGTCCTACGAAATCTATTCTAAAATGCAGTATTAACCCACTCATTTCTCAGTACTGCCAATGTCACCACCTGGCCCAGGCTCTGCCATTATCTCACCTGGATATCTTCAACAGTCCTCCAACTGGCATTCTTGCTTCTATTTGCACAAAGACAAAGATGGACAATTAAAACCATAAAAGCAATTCTCTCTCCTCTCTTCTGATCTCCTCCCCTCCTTCCTCTTTTCCCTTCCTCTTTTCTTCTTCTTCTCTCTCCTTCTCCTCCTTAAAACCTTTTCAAATCTTCCCACTGTACTGAAAATAGAATTCAAACACTTTATACTGGCCTGCAAAGCTCTGTGCCTCTCTCTAGCTTCATTTGCCCCTTTTCCTGGAACAACTCTGCTTCAGCCACCCAGGTCTTCTGCTAAAACACAAGTTATTTCCAGCCTCAGTTCTTCAGTGCTCAATCTTCTTTATGGTCAAACTCTCACATCCATACATGATTACTGGAAAAACCATAGCTTTGACTATCAGACCTTTGATGGCAATTGATGTCTCTGCTTTTTAATATGCTGTCTAGGTTTATCATAGCTTTACTTCAACAATCGTCTTTTAATTTCATGCCTGCAGTTGCCATCTGCAGTGATTTTGGAAACCAAGAAAATAAAGTCTGTCACTATTTCCACCTTTTCACCTACTATTTGTCATGAAGTGATGGGACCAGATGCCATGGCCTTAGTTTTTTGAAACCTGAGTTTCAAGCCAGCTTTTTCACACTCTTCTTTCACCCTCATCACTTTCTGCCATTAGAGTGGTATCATCTGCATATCTGAGGTTACTGATATTTCTCTCAGTAACCTTGATTCCAGCTTGTAATTCATCCAGTCCAGCATTTCACATGATGTACTCTGCATAGAAGTTAAATAAACAGGGTAACAATATACAGCCTTGTGGTACTCTTTTCCTGATTTTGAACTAGTCCGTTGTTCTGTGTCTGGTTCTAACTGTTGCTTCTCGACCTGCATTCAGGTTTCTCAGGAGACAGGTAAGTGGTCTGGTACTCCCATCTCTTTAAGAATTTTTCACAGTTTGTTGTGATCCACAGAGTCAAAGGTTTTAGTGTAGTCAGTGAAACAGAAGAAGATGTCTTTCTGGATTTCCCTTGCTTTCTCTAAGATCCAATGAACACTGGCAATTTGACCTCTGGTTCCTCTACCTTTTCTAAATCCTGCTTGTATATCTGAAAGTTCTCAGTTCAGGTACTGGTGAAGCCTAGTTTAAAGGATTTTGAGCATAATCTTGTTAGCATGTGAAAAGAGCGCAATTGTACGGTAGTGTGAACATGACAAAATGGCATTGCCCTTCTTTGGAACTGGAATGAAAACTGACTGTCCTCTGGCAACTGCTGAGCTTTCCAAATTTGCTGGCATTTGAATGCAGCATTTTAACAGCATCATATTTTAGGATGAAATAGCTCAGCTGGAATCCCATCACCTCCACTAGCTTTGTTCATAGTAATGCTTCCTCAGGCCCACTTTACTTCACATTCCAGGATGTCTGGCTCTCAGTAAATGACCACACCATCATGGTTTCCAGGCTTTTTCTGTATAGTTCTGTATATTCTTGCCACCTCTTCTTAATCTCTTCTGCTTCTGTTAAGTCCTTATCACTTCTGTCTTTTATTGTGCCCATCCTTACACCAAATATTCCCTTTTTATCTCCAATTTTCCTGAAGAGATCTCTAGTCTTTCCCATTCTATTGTTTTCCTCTATTTCTTTGCACTGTTCATTGAAGAAGGCTTCTTATCTTTCCTTGCTATTCTCTGGAACTCTGCATTCAGTTGGGCATACATTTCCCTGTCTCCCTTGCTTTTTGCATGTCTTCTTTCCTCAGGTATTTGTAAAGCCTCCTCAGACAACCACTTTATCTTGAATTTCTTTTTCTTTGGGATGGTTTTGGTCACTGACTCCTGTACGATGTTACAAACTGCTTCGTGAATCGCAGCCTTGTCATGGTGAAGGGGCTTGCATAACTCAATTAAGTTTTGAATGCTGTGTAGGGCTACCCAAGACAGACGGGTCATAGTGGAGAATTCTAACATAACAAGGTCCATGGGAGGAGGGAATGGCAAACCACTCCAGTATTCTTGCTGGGAGAACCCCATGAACGGTATGAAAGGCAAAAAGATATGACACAGGAAGATGAGCCCCCCAAGTCAAGTGTCCAATATGCTTACTGGGGAGGACCAGAGGGCAATTACTAATAACTTCAGAAAGAATGACATAGCTGGGCTGAAGTAGAAATGATGCTCATTTGTGGATGTGTCTGGTGGTGAAAGTAAAGTCTGATGCTGTAAAGAACAATATTGCATTGGAACCTGGAATGTCAGGTGCATGAATCAAGGTTTTGGACTTGGTCAAGCAGGAAATGGCAAGAGTGAAAATAGATATCTTAGGAATCAGTGAAGTAAAATGGACTGGAATGGGCGAATATAATTCAGATGGCCATTATATCTACTACTGTGGGTAAGAATCCCTTAGAATAAATGGAGTAGCCCTCATAGTCAACAAAAGAGTCCAAAATGCAATATCTAGGTGCAATCTCAAAAACAACAAAATGATCTCTGTTATTCCCAAGGCAAACCATTCAGCATTCAAGTCTATGCCCCAACCACTAATGCTGAAGAAGCTGAAGTTACCAGTTCTATGAAGGCTTACAAGACCTTCTAGAACTAACACCCAAAAAAGATGTCCTTTCCATCATAGGGGATCGGAATGCAAAAGTAAAAAGTCAAGAGATACCTGGAATAACAGGCAAGTTTGGCCTTGGAGTACAAAATGAAGCAAGGCAAAGGCTAACAGAGTTTTGTTAAGAGAACACACTGGTCATAGCAAACACCCTTTGCCAACAACACAAGAGAAACTCTACACATGGACATCACAAATGGTCAATACCGAAATCAGACTGATGATATTTTTTGCAGCTGAAGATGGAGAAGCTCTATATAGCCAGCATAAACAAGAGAGGGAGCTGACTGTAGCTCAGATCATGAGCTCCTTATTGCAAAGTGTTAGTCACTCAGTAGTGTCTGACTCTTTGCGACCCCATGGTCTGTCCATGGAATCCTTCAGGCAAAAATACTGGAGTAGGTTGCCATTTCCTCCTCCAGGGGATCTTCCCCACCCAGGGTTTGAACTCGCATCTCCTGAGGCTCCTGCGTTGCAGTCAGATTTTTTTTTTTTTTTTTTTTTGACTACTGAGCCACCCGGGAAGCAAAATACAGGCTTAAATTAAAGAAAGTAGGGAAAACCACTTGGCCATTCAGGTACGATCTAAATCAAATCCCTTATGATTATACAGTGGAGGTGACGAAAAGATTCAATGAATTAGATCTAGTAGACAGAGTGCCTAAAGAACTATGCGAACCGTGGAGGTTTGTAACATTATACAGGAAACATTGACCAAAACCAAAATGGGTCTATAGAGATTTAAAGAGCCTGAATCTAAAAACAGAATCTGACTACCAAGCAAGAAGCAAGTCAGCAATGACAGGAATTGGGACTTTTTCTTCTCCCTGGGGGTCTTATGACCATTCCCCATCTGCATCAGCAAATGGCATTCTTCCAGTTTTCATACCAGATGAAGGCAAGGTTAAAAGATGATAGGCACTTATTTGGCTTGGGCACATTCCTTGAGAGTAGGCTGAAGCTCAGTCGCACAGAAAGGGGTGGGGGTTATGATGTGGGCCTAAGATGGGACTGACAAAATAGAGTCAGTGTGGTTCAACCACACATACATTCCATTGGCCAAAGCAAGTCTCATGTTTAAGCCCACAGTCGTGTTTTTGTTTCTCCCTTCTCCACTAGAACATAAGCTCTGAGCAAGCAAGGCCTTTATCTGTCTTATGTATCTTCACCTAGAACAGTGTCAGGCACGTGATAGATGTTCAACCAGTCCTTTATACATGTGAATGAACTCCTGAACCAAAAATGTATGCTGAAGTCCAAACAATCATGACTGTTGGCTTCTCAGAAATACCTCTGGTTGGAGATGGCCTTGGACACAAGCTTTTCTTATGATGGAGCTCTTTATTACTCATGTACAACTACACACTACTTGTCAGCAGCTCTGGACATGGCCTGAGAACCACAAGAGCCACCTCATGGTCCAAAATGGCAGAGAAAGCCCGTGCAAGTGGCCCTGACCAGGACAAAGACCATGCAAGGCATTTTCCACCCCGGACGTGGCAGAACCAGTAAAGTCCAGAGCTCAGCCCGGCCCCAAACTCTCCTGGTCTCAAACGTAATTATTCTCCAGAGAAGGAAGTGGCAGCGGGCAGAGGTAGAGAGAGGGTTGCAAAGGTTGATGGGTTTCCCTTTGCACCTCTTGTGAAGAATGAGGTCCACAAGAGGTTAAAACTCATGAAGAGCATCTAGGCATGTGTGAAAACCAGCAGTCCTTGGAGTGAAGAGGCTTAGCTCAGCTGGTGATCACACCAAGCAACTCGGGATAAAGTCTCTGACCTCTCTGTGCTTCAGTATCTTCATATGAAACATGACACTAAAGCACTAAAGCCTTTGCCACCCCAAAGGGCAACATTAAGGAAGATACATTGGGTGAAGCCAGCATTTCCACTGGAATCATGTGTTTCCACCCAGGCTCAGAACCAGTGGATTCTAAAATTTTTCTGATTAGACATACATGAAATGGCAACCCACTCCAGTGTTCTCACCTAGAGAATCACAGGGACAGGGGTGCCTGGTGGGCTGCTGTCTATGGGGTCACACAGAGTCGGACACAACTGAAGTGACTCAGCAGCAGCAGCAGCAGCAGCAGTGAGCATTCTTAATATATGCTAATTCTTATTTGTAAATTATATAAATGTACTTTTGAATATTGTTAGTCGCCTCTTGCACTTTCATTATTCATATTATCTTAGATCTACGTTTTTTGGCAGTAATTCTTAAGTCTTTTAGGCTTTTTGTGCTCTTAAATACTTTACAGATACCTTTAAATACTAATGTTAATGACCTCTTGCACTTGCATTATTCATACTATCTGATTTATTTTTATTTTTTGCAGTGATTTTTTTAAAGCTTTTTAGGTTTTTTGGTGAGGGATTCAGTAAAACTAGAAGAGGGCATCAGCAACCCACTCCAGTATTCTTACCTGAAGAATCCTACGGAAAGAGGAGCATGGCAGGCTACAGTCCATAGCGTCACAGAGTCAGACACGACTAAAGTGACTTAGCAAGCACACGTGCTCACTAAAACTAAAACTAATACTTCCTGTCACTTATATCATCCTGACCAAGGCACTTTTTAAAATGTTCTAAAGATGTTTAATTCCTGCAGTATCACCATGAGATGGGCCTTAATATTATTCCCATTCAAATGATGAAGAAATGAAAGTAGACAGTGAGCAAGCCAGGGCTCAAAATAACAGAGTGAGGATTCGAACCAGAGAAGTCTGGCTCAGAAAGCATCAAAGCACACCGGGACGCGTCAAAAGCTTTGATGTCCCAAACACTGCGCCCGGCATGAAGCTGTCACGTACTCTCAGAGCGTCCCTTCTGCTTTACTTGTGCAACAAGCTACGGAGCTGACATACAAACCAAGAAAGGGCACAAAGATCAAAGTGTCACTATTTTAAGAATTTTAAAAATTCAATTATTTCAATTAAAATGGAGGTTATAGTCTTGTCCTACCTCACTTTGGAAGCCACTACTCAGAAGAGATGTGGAAATAGATGTAACATAGCGTCGCGACCACCAAGGGGCGCCATAAACCAACCGGCCCTGATCAGCAAGGGCCAAACCTGTTGACGGCACTCACGACCTGAACACCTTTCCGCCGAGTTTGCTTTGCTCTTTAGCCATCAGACTCATCCAGTTTGAAAGATGGGCCTGTCTTAATTCCAAATCCTTCTCAGCGCTAGGCCTGGGAGGACGAAAAGCCTAATCTCTGCTAATACCCGGATGGGGCAAGGACCATGCAATTCTCAGGGAGTCCCAGAGCTAGGAGGTAACACAAGGGGGCATTGCCCCCACCTGCTGCCTCCACATCTACCACCTCCTGGAGACAGATTTTAAAAAGATCTCTTTTAACAATTTCAGGGGCTTCCCTGGTGGCTTAGACAGTAAAGAATCTGCCGACAATGTGGGAAACCTGAGTTTGATGCCAAGGGTGGGGAAGATCTCCGGAGAAGGAAATGGTTACCCACTCCAGAGAATGTTCAAACTACCATACAACTGCACTCATTTCACATGTTAGCGAGGTAATGCTCAAAATCCTTCAAGCAAGGCTTCAGTAGTACATGAACCAAGAACTTTCACATGTACAAGCTGGGTTTAGAAAAGGCAGAGAACCAGATATCAAATTGCCAACATCCACTGGATAGTATAAAAAGCAAGAGAATTCCAGAAAAGCATCTGCTTCATTGACTACACTGAAGTCTTTCATTGTGTTCAGTTCAAACTCAGTTGTGTCCAACTCTTTGCGATCCTATGGACTGCAGTACGCCAGGCTTCAAGAGATGGGAGTACCAGACCACCCTACTTGGCTCCCGAGATACCTGTAAGCAGGAGAAGAAGCAACAGTCAGAACCGGATATGGAACAATGGACAGGCTCAAAATTGGGAAAAGACTCTGACAAGGCTGTATATTGTCACCCCGCTTATTTAACTTCTAGGCAGGGTACATCATGCTAAATACAGGGCTGGGTGACTCACAAGCTGAAATCAAGATTCCTGGGAGAAATAACAACTTCAGATATGCAGATAATATCCCCCTAATGGCCGAAAGCAAAGAAGAACTAAAGAGCTTCTTGATGAAGGTGAAAGAGGGGAGTGAAATAGCTGGCTTAAAACTCAACATTCAAAAAACGAACATGATGGCATCCAGTCCCGTCCCTTCATGGCAAATAGATGGTGGAAAAATGGAAACTGTGACAAACTTTATTTTCTTGGGCTCCAAAATCACTACAGATGGTGACTATAGCCATAAAATTAAAAGACACTTGCTCCTTAGAAGAAAAGCTAAGACAAACCTAGGCAGCATATTAAAAAGCAGAAATGTCACTTTGCCAGCAAAGTCTGTATAGTCAAAGCTATGGTTTTTCCAGTAGTCATGTACGGATGAACATAAAGATTGAACCATAAAGAAGGCTGAGTGCCGAAGAATTGATGCTTTTGAACTGTGGTGTTGGAGAAGACTCTTGAGAGTCCCTTGGACTGCAAGGAGATCCAACCAGACAATGCTAAGGGAAATGAACCTTGAGGTTCATTGGAAGGACTGATGCTAAAGCTCCAATACTTTGGCCACCTGATACAAAGAGCCAACTCATTGGGAAGGACCCTGATGCTGGGAAAGATTGAGGGCAGGAGGAGAAAGGAGCGACAGAGAAGGAGATGGTCAGATGGCATCATCACCTCAATGGACATGAGTTTGAGCAAACTTCAGGAGATAGTGAAGGGGAAGCCTGGTGTTCTGCAGTCCATGGGGTCACAAAGAGTAGGACACAACTGAATGACTGAACAACAACTCACTTCAGTATTCTTGTCTGGAGAATTCCACGGACAGAGGAGCCTGGCCTGGGAAAGACCTATTAGGACATTCTGCTTAAAAAAAAAACAACCCTCTAACTCACACAGGCATCATCCAAACTTCTGAGGTTACCATGAATGACTTTTGGCTTTGGGACTGCATGGGAGGACCTTAACCTTGACTCTCCAAGGTGGCCTCTGAGGCTGGGCAGATGCAGAATGTGACAGCACTGAAGCAGAGTGTGAGTTAGAGGAAAGAGCTCTGACAGGTTCACTCTGGCAAAGGCCCAGGGGCTCATTCCAGCGGTACCTGCACCTTTTTTTTTTTTTTTTTTTTTTGGTACCAGCATCTTATATTCCTTTCCACCAAAGAAAGGGCAATGCCAAATCCCAGAGAATACCGCGGGTGAGTTTGCAGCATTAGAAGGCGGGACTTCATGCTCATACCAATAGAAAACATCATTCATTAATTCCATTCTGTGCCACAGAGAAGAATGTTTTGACCATTAGGAATACAGCAGTGAAGGTAACAGAGGAGATCTCTGGTTTCCAGGAGCTTCCATTTTAGACGGGGAGGCAGACAAAAACAAGTAAGAAATGTCCTACAGAGTGAAGCTGATGAAACAGACAGTGTGATAAGAAAGCACTGAGGAAAGTTTGTATCCTGATTGGAGTTGTTGTTCAGTTGCTAATTCGTGTCCGACTCTTTGCAACCCCATGGACTGCAGCACACCAGGCTTCCCCATCTTTCCCTATCTCCCAGAGTTTGCTCAAACTCATGTCCATTGATTTTGATCTTGATTAGAGTATTGCTACCCTCAGACGGATATATACCTTTGTCAAAATTCTCTATGCTCTACTTTTAAGATAGGTACATTTTATCTTAATAAGTAGAATTTATCTTAATAAAAAACTTTCTTAAATAATGAAAAGAGTGACTGGAGAAGGAAGACATTACTAGGGTGATCAGGATGGCCTCTGCAGAGGGGACATCTGAGTTGAGACTTGAAAAATGAGAATGAGCTAGAATAAGAATGAACCAGTTAGCCCTGGTAACCATGCAGCTGAGATACTTCAGGAGGAGAAACCTGTGTGTTCAAATAGCCCACGCTGAGGATGTGTTTGGTGGCGTGAGGAGGGAAGCGTGAGCAAAGAGAGCAGAGGAGCAGGTGAGTGAGATGAGGTTGAGGACGTAGCCAGGGGCTGCGGAGGAGGCCTTGAAGGTCTGTGTAGGAGCTCATTCTAAGTGCAGTTGGAAGTCTCTGGGAGGAATGAGAGGACATGGAGGAAAGAGAGCTCCTGAGCCTGGTAAGCCCCAGGCCGTCTCCAGGCAGAGTCTACAGAAGAGGGAGGAGGAAGCAGCAAAGTCAAGAAACTACCTGAGAACTGACATTAGTGGCCTGGACAGCAGACAAGCAACAGGGGTCCAAGCTGTCCAGGGTAGGCATTGTGCCCACAGATGGAAAGCACAGCAGGGAATGGGCAGGACGTAGAGGAGTCAGAAAGAGCCAGGTTCACCTGGAGGGCTCCCAGGCCTGGAATATTCCACAAGTGGGCACCAATATATGCCCCCTGAAATGAGCCCCAGGAACACAGTTGAAAAGTGAGTCAGAAGAAAAGGGACAAGGCTGAATGCCATCAGCAGGAAGGGCACTGCCCAACCACTGACCTGAGCTCCCTGTATGCCCACTCCTAGGAGTCCAGCAGCCATCTTGTAGACACACCCTAGGAAGTCCAGTGTTCTAGGAAAACAGGTGCCTGGTTGGTCCATATGGTGCATAAATTAATCCACAAGTCTGCAAGCAAAGGGTTTCTCTCATATGGTCAGGTGACTGAAATATCAGCAGAGTGTCCCCCAAATGCCTGCACTCCCCATTGTTTCTGTCTGGTAGATACCTTTGGGTTGTCAGCTGTGCACTCTCAGAATGAAGAAAACCAACTGAAAGCTGCCACCCCAAACATCTAAATGACCTGGAGAAAGAAAAGCTAAGCTGGATATCTGAGATGGGGCCATCTGTTGTTATCTGAGAATGGAAGCGATCTCACCAAAGTGAAATAAGTTGGAACTAACTGCTGGGCAGGAGCAAGAAAATAGGTGGGCAATTTCAGCACGTCATTCAGGCTTACACAGAGAAGGGCTCCTCCCCTGAGACACACCATCTTTCCAAAAGACACCGTCTTTCTCATCTTTCTCTGTCTGGGATCTTAATTGATTCCAGTGTTAAATGAATGACAAAGCAAAAGAACCAAAGCTTCTTCAGTTCATTAATTGCTTTTACTCACAATTATATGGTGGCTTTGAGATGGCCTAGAAGAAGGGAATGAGCTTCAAGAAGTATGGATCCTGGAGTTGGGGGTCTGGGGTCAGCCCTGCTTTGGCCTTGTTTCTCTCAGACTTTGTTTCTCATGACAGGGCATTATTCCAGCCTTCACAGTTATACATTTTCTAATTTGCTAAACAGGATCATGTGACCAACTATGGGCAATATTTGTGTCTAACTTCACTGTCTCCAAAGTAGCTCAGGCTTTCCATAGTTCTGTAGATTGACAAATGATGCCCAAAATATAAGGTCCCGATCCCTGGAACCTATAAATGTTATCTTATATGGAAAAAAGATCCTTGCAAATGTGCTTAAAGATTTTGAAAGGAAGAAATTATGGTGGAATATGGACCCTAGATGAATTCCTGGAGTGAAGGAGAAAAGCCTTTTTTTTTTAGGACATCCAGGAAATTGTAAGATGAAGAATGAAGAAACAAGTTTACAAACCTCTGCTGTGGAATAGCTTTAATA
The DNA here is from genome assembly GCF_032405125.1 of Capricornis sumatraensis. Taxonomy (NCBI): domain Eukaryota; kingdom Metazoa; phylum Chordata; class Mammalia; order Artiodactyla; family Bovidae; genus Capricornis; species Capricornis sumatraensis. Next base: position 50,172,210 of record NC_091083.1, read on the forward strand.
TTTACATCGAACAAATTGTCGCTTTTAACATATACAGATACAATGATTTCCTGTAGGAGATATTGTTCATATCACTTGTTTCTGTGTACACACACCTGATCATTAACAGCCAGCACCTGCAAGCTGATGTGCTTAGGGAATTAATGGCTCCCTCCTCCCCCAAGAGCAGCCCTCTACCATTGCCTGATGAAGGTTGGTATTTAAATACCCCGGCTGTCCCGCCCTGCAGTGGGAGAACTCTGAGGTGTACTCTACCATGTTCCCAAAGGTCTTCTGTAGGACTGAGCTGTAGTTGCCCAAGTGGTAACTTAATAACAAACCCTATATTGGCTTCCTTCCTTTCCTTCCCTTTCCTATCACACTTTCCTATTCCACCTCATCTGTGGAATCAACTCCCAAACTAAGTTTGAATCCAAACTAAAACACAATTGTGTGTCACCTAGTGATAATGTCAAAAGCATACATTTAAGGCACTTCATTAATTTGAACCTGAGCAAAATGACCTTGCTGGTCCTAACAGAAGCTCCAAATGGGCGAGAGATAGAGCATTAGCTCTTGACAGGGCATGTCAAAGCTGACCAAGTCATTGGTTTGAAGATGCTAGGATGTGTAGCCAGTATGGAGTCACTGATGTGAAAAGGACCACTTGGGCCTCTGGTCGGCCATGCAGCCAGATGCCTACAAGACTCTCCTTGTAGAGAAGAGGCACTCCCCTGCTCAGGAGAGAGGGATGTTCTGCAGCCTCCCCACCTTTTAGGGCCCTGGGGCATCCAGGTTCCTAGATGAGGAGGATGGGTTGAATCCTATTAGCAAGTGCTTGCAAAGGGGCTTCCCTGGTAGCTCAGTGGTAAAGAATCCACCTGCAATGCAGGAGACACAGGAGATGGGGGTTTGATCCCTGGGTGGGGAAGATCCCCTGGAGGAGGGCATGGCAACCCACCCCGGTATTACCTGGAAAACCCCATGGACAGAGGAGCCTGCCAGGCTATAGCACTACGGACTCGCTAAGAGTCGGACATGACTGAAGTGACTTAGTAAGCACAGGATAATTTTGGAACAATTAGAAGTGTTTAGGGAAATCTAGAATTTAAGTGCATTTAGGATTTCTTGGGGTTTTTTATGGCCTTTTGGACTGAAAGGGTTTAGATCTATTAAAATAGATTTAAATTCATTAAAATAGATTTAAAGCAAATGTGAATTTTTAAGGCGCTTTAGGGAAGTATGAAGCTTAAGATCTTTTAGAGTCTATTGTGATCCTTAGGTCATGTAGAGTTGTTTTGAGTTAGTTTAGGTAATTTGGGGCTTAAGATTTTAAGCATCTCTTAAGAAACTTGAGGATGTTTTGTGTTGCCTGGGATTTAGGGTTTAGTTCTGTTTAGGATCTTTGAGGGTACTTTAGAATGTAGGGTGGTTTTAGTCTTCTTAGGACCCTTTGGGTTTATGTGGCTTTCAGCCGTGTTCAGAGTATGATTTGTGAACCAGCACAGGGGTTCCGTTGCCCTGAGGCATGTGTAATCTTCGTGGACTGAGGATAGAAGCCATGTCCCCTGCATTGGTAGGTGGACTCTTAATCACTGGGCCACCAGAGAAGTCCTATTATGATCATTTTAAATTCAGCTTCTACTTGCTTTCTTTCAGTGGATCATGGATGTTGCAGTTTGTTCTTTCTGTTGAGTTAACTGGGGGGCTTCCCTGGTGGCTCAGATGGTAAAGAATCTGCCTGCAATTTAGGAGACCCAGATTGGATCCCTGGATTGGAAAGATCCCCTGGAGAAAGGAAAGGCTACACACTCTAGTATCCTTGCCTGGAGAATTCCATGAAAAGAGGAGCCTGGCAGGCTGCAGTCCATGGGGTCACAAAGAGTTGGATGTGACTGAGCTTAATTAACAAAAGGATTCTGGTCAGACTACTAATATTAATTTTTGTGATGACTTGTGCTATTGCCAAAATTTGGAAAAGGAACTTTAACAATTTAACTCATTACATTTCTATAAATATGTCCCTTGCCTTTAAAAATCTTTCCTTGGGGTCATTTTGGATTCTAGGCTTTTTACAGTCCAGATATTCAATATGTGTGGGAGTTCTCATCAGCAGTTTGTTCCTGAAATTACACTTCAGACATCTCTAAGACATAATTATTTCCATTAATAAGACAACCCATGCTTGTCCTGTTCCTTTGATCCAAACTTTGGTACAAACTACACTCTGGGAGGGGCTTCCCAGGTGGTGTTAGTGGTAAAGAATCCACCTGCTAGTGCAGGAGACATAAGAAACACAGGCTCGATCCCTGGGTCAGGAAGATCCCCTTCAGGAGGGTATGGCAACCCGCTCCAGTATTCTTGCCTGGAGAATCCCATGGACAGAGAAACCTGGAGGGCTACAGTTCATGGGGTCACACGACTGAAGTGACTTAGCACACACATGCACACTCTGGGAGCCCAGGTTTCTCTCAGTAGTGTTCCTGATCCCTTAAATGGTTGTGAAGACACAGTTAGGGTGACATTGAAAATCACGAGTTTGAATTTGAATTGTGTTCAATTTTACAACTTAACATTTAAATCAGCATTATCAAAATAGTGATAAATAAAATATCCACGTTATAGTCTGCCTTCCATCAAAACATGGGTAGATTTCAGCAAACTCTAAAATTTAAATTTAACATTTAAACTCTAATTTATGACTTTTCTTAAACATCTTACATACTAAAATTGTGATATGCCGATTTTGGCCAGTGCACACAGTGACCATATTTATCACCCACACTGGGACATTTTGAGAACAAAAGGGGGTGCTATTGATAATTACACTAAAGTAACAGACATAAGTTGGGGTTGTCCTGAGCAACCAGGACTTACAGCCCCTACCAATGAGCCCATAGTTTTAAAACTGCTAAACTTACGTATTTATAAAATATATGTTACCATTATGATAAAGTTCATTTTCATAGTTATATAACTACATACTTAAATAATGAGTAAAAATTTTTGTTTGGTTGCCTCTTTTTTCCCTGCATTCTCTCCACCCCCTATTTTGTCTGTCAGTTTTTACCCAGGTTCAATTTTCAGTAGGTTTGCTTGCATCTAAGTGTTCCAGGAAAACCTACTTGAATGTATTCAGAACTTTACAGTAAAGTCTTGTTCTCATAGCAAACTCCAGTTAATAATAGCTTCATTACATAAAACAGATACCAACAAATTATTTCATAAAATTTGTTTTCATAAAGCAAGACAGAAACTGCCAACTCCTTTGGCAGCAGCTATTAGTATTTGTTGGGTGACTTCAGGCACTCTAACTTCTATAAAGTTTACTGCCCGATTTGAGGTCTTAGTAGGACCCCAAAAAGACCATTTATCTTTTGTTTATGTTGCCTACATCCACATACTGTACAGTACAAAAACCTCACTGCTTTTTATGTTTTAGCTGTCTGCTCATCTATTTCACTCAGTTTAATTAATTCAGCACCTAAAACGCTGCTGCTTGGAGTGAAAACTCTAAATACACAAGCATTGTTTGGTGGCACTGATAAAAATATAGTCTTGGTTGTTATTTTTTTCTAGAGGCCAAATTATGCTGGTCATTCTTTATGCTCCATGGCCAGATATCCTAAGAAGACAACTGTCAATGATATATTTAAATGTTCTAAACCAACTACACAACCTTTCTCTGTGTTAGAGTTCTGCAGAGAAACAGAGCCAGCAGGATGAAGATATAGATATATATATATATATATATACACACACACACACATACACACACACATACATACATATCTATATATACATAATATATTATATAATATATAATGTATATCTATGTAGATATAGATAGATAGATAGATATGGAGAGAGTTACTTTAAAGAATTGACTCATGCAATTGTGGGAGACGAGGAATCCAAAATCTCAAGGGTAGGCTGGCAGTCTGGAGGTCAGGGAAGAGCCAGTGTTGCAGCTGTAGTCCAAAGGGAGACTGGAGGCAGAATTCCCTCTCCCTCTCCCTCAGTGTTTGTCTGTTAAGGCCTTCAGTTGATTGGATGAGGCCTACTCACATTATAGACGGTGATCTGCTTTACTCAGTCTATTGATTTCAATGTTGCGTGCATGCTAAGTCACTTCTGTCATGTCCGACTCTTTGTGACTGTATGGACTGTAGCCCGCTAGGCTCCTCTGTTCATGGGATTTTCCAGACAAGAATACTTGGGTACATTGCTGTGCCCTCCTCCAGGGGACCCTCCCAACCCAGGGGTCAAGCCTGCTTCTCTTACAGCTCCTGCATTGGCAGTTGGGTTCTTTACCATTTGTGCCACCTGGTTAATCCCATCTAAAAATATCATCACAGCAATAGCCGGACTAGTGTTTGACCAATATCTGGGTGCCATGATCTAGCCAAGTTGTGAATAAAATTAACCATCATCCTTCCCCCATACCATCTGATGGAACTTGGGCCCTAATTGGTAGGTCTTAGGTTTGGCAACCCCTGGGGGGCTGCCACCAACAGAGATAAACCCAGGTCCTCAACCCAAGACAGTGGTTTGACCATTTACAGATGAGGGAACAAGTCCTAGAAATAGGTTCAATGAATCGGCCCCAAAAAACCCAGGGTAGAGTTAGGACAAAAATCCAGCCTCACTGAACAGCTGTCCCCAGCTATTCCTACAATTCTTGGTTCCACCGGGGGCCTGAACTCCAGATTCCTAAAGAATATTCTAATTTCACTTTCTGTTTGGAAAACTGGAACCAAGTCCGAACACATTCAAACCATAAACTCTGAAGGAAGAATATCAAAGCCTCTCCCAGATGCACCTTCACATTCCCATCCCCAACCCTCCTATAATGCAGCAGACACACATACTCGTCCACCAGAAAATTCTTTTTGAGAGTGCTTTATTCAAAAAGATCTAAGTCAGGTGCTTTAAAACATATCAAAATGTTACAGAAATTCACAGTTCCCTATTGAGGACTTGTCAAGTTACATTAAGATATCTAAACACATCAGTTTATAAATTCAGAACCAAACATTGAACCAGGTCATGTACCATTGCTTGAAAAGCAAGTTATGATTAAGATAAAAGATACTTCACAAAGCTAAATCAAATGGGGAAACCCTTAAGAAACACTAGCAGTTATACACCAGAAACCAGCAGCTTGGAAAACAGGTCTGCGATCTGCTGGGGAGGCTCCACGGGGAAACGAGTTTCTCCCTTTACAGCTGGTCCATGTCTAGCGCTCGGCTATAACACAGCGGGAGCTGTAACCTCCCACGACAGGGTTGCTGCTGCTGCTGCTGAGTTGCTTCAGTCGTGTCCGACTCTGTGCGACCCCAGAGACGGCAGCCCACTAGGCTCCCCCGTCCCTGGGATTCTCCCGGCAAGAACACTGGAGTGGGTTGCCATTTCCTTCTCCAATGCATGCAAGTGAAGTCGCTCAGTCGTGTCCAACCCTCAGCAACCCCATGGACTGCAGCCTTCCAGGCTCCTGTGTCCATGGGATTTTCCAGGCAAGAGTACTGGAGTGGGGTGCCATTGGATAAATGCTGTCAATTCCCTCAGAAAGAATGGGTGCCGCATTTCTCTATTTTTACCTCTCTAGATCATTTCTCATCTCGTCTGCCTCCAGCAAGAAGACTTTGTGTAAAACAATTTAAGTAGAGACTTGACTAGAGAATCTGTATTGCTGCATCGGTGCTCAAGGAGATCTCTGCCTCCTACCTAGGCCTTCACATCATGGTTTGGGCGCTATGCTGGTGTGCTAAGTTGCTTCAGTCCTATCCAACTCTGTGCGACCCTTATGAACTATAGCCTGCCAGGCTGCTCTGTCCATAAGATTCTCCAGGCAACAATATTGGAGTGGGTTGCCACGCCTTTCTCCAGGGGATCTTCCTGACCTAGGGACTGAATCCGTGTCTGTTAGGTCTCCTGCACTGGCAGGCAGGTTCATTACTACTAGGGCCACCTATGGAATTCCTTTGTTCATACAGAAATTTCTCTTGGAGATGTACCTACGGCACCGTGTTCTCTGTGCTACAGAGCTTTGAAACAGTTTTGTTTTTTAAAGACAGCGTCTCTTTTCTTTAAGAGAGCTTCTTCTCCTTCTGTGATCCATCTCTCCTTCCAATCTCCTAACCCTGAAATAACTGCCCAAACTCCAGAGAAAGAATTCTGGCCAAGACATTTTTGCATCAGAGATTGTGTTTTGAGTGACTTTTTTTTTTTTTTCTGGTCTTTATGTCCTAAAGTCTTATTGACATAGATGACAAAATATCATTATCTGGAGGTCTCTAGGAGAGTGTCTTGTTTTCTTTCTGGTAGAAAGGAGGGAAAGGTGAATATATTATTCCTTGAAGTCTCAGGCTAAAACCTCAACCTCAGGGCTCAGCATCTGTCACAGGGACGACTAATCTCAGATTCTCCCACCTCAGCCTCAACTCAGAGTTAAAGTCCAAAAGCCTGGAGGTCAGTATGCATTTGTCACAGTTTGCACAGTCAAGCCTATTTTGTGCTTTTCAGTTCCTCCTCAAGGTAACCACCCCCCTCCCCCTACAATTTAACTCCTCACGTTCTCACTAATGTAATTACTAAGAATGTTACCTTGTGCTTAATTCCAACTTCACCTGGAGGACTGGATCCCCTTATCACCAATCAGATAAACTCAAGTTTTTCCTTCATTTGATCACCTTATAACATAAGCTCCAGGAAATAGATTAAGTTGGATGAGGCTATGTTGCTTTTCACAAGTGAGGGAAAAAACCCTATAAATTGGCCCTTTGTTCATCACACGATTTCAGGTTCATTGCACACAATTACATAAATGCACACAAATCTGTCCAGGAGTTCAAAACTGCAAGGCCATGTGATACCAGTGAGAAAATACAGCTCTACATCACAGCAGTGTCTCTATTTCAAAGAATCTTTCCAAAATTCCTGATTGGGTTATTATTAGTACATGAGAAATGATTTCTAAACAGGGTGAGCCAAAATGGAAAACTGGGGTCTGCATTAAGTGGAATGTATCATGTAAGAGATTTCCCTTAATTCCACCCCAATCCCCAATCTTTAAAAAAACCAAGTCTACCCCAGTATCACTTTCTCAGAAAGTGATCTGGCAAATTGACATTTTGCAACATTTCCATGTTTAATACTATCAAAATGTTAGTGCAAATTAAAGAGAACTTTCATAAACCAAAATAGCTGTCCAATAAAAGTTAGTCATTAGTAATTTACATTGTGGAAAAATTTTTCCCAAGCCATTCAAGGAAGATTATTAGGGCCAACAAAGGCTTTGAACATTCAAAATAAAAATAACCAGAAGAAAAGTTTTCCAAGTTATTTCTCAAATGCAAAATTCAGGAAGTATGTTTGCATTCACAAAACTGTTCTTTCCCATCTGTAACAAAGGAAGCCTCTCCCTGGGCCCCTATTATTTTCTGTGCATTTTGCAGAAGCCCACTGAGGAGGCTAAGGCCCTCCTGATTTCCAGTCCACCCTGCACAAGGCTGGTGGATATCCCCACAGAGGCAGTAAGCTTAGCAAAATGACAGGTGGCAGCATATCATCTTCTCGAAAGTCAACAATGAAACCACAGCTGTAAGCCATCTAAAGAGGTCTTTCTTGGAAGCCATAGGGGCAGATGGGGGCAAGGGTGCTCAGGGCAGGAAGAGCTCTGCTGCAAAGGTCCACTTTCCTTGCAGGCACAGATCAGTGGCTCTTCTTTCCTCAACTGCCCAGCTCTCCAAATCTTCAGAGAGGAGGTAGAGAAGAGATGGGGAGTTCTACCCCAACGAGGCTCAGACTCTTGCTGTTAGGAGCTTCTGGCCCTGCTTGGTTGACCTCCACAGCCAGCACCCTGTTCCAACCATCCATCTAACACTCTTCAAACAGTATCAGCTGTACTGAGGCTGAGCTACTTGTCAGTCTTCCCAATGGGGGCTCCAAGGGACACTCTTCTTGCCCTTTCCCCTCCATTGGAGTCTCTCTAAATATCACCCAGGTAGCTGCTCAGAGAAGCTGAGAGAGAAGCTCCATCCTAACTATGCACCATCACAGGGCAGCCCAAAAGGCATCTCTGAACCCCATACTTGGTAAACAGCAGAAGTCTTCATTCCTAAGAGTCCATTTCCACATACAATGTGAGAGCAACCTGCAAGAATATAGTGGTTGGAAAGTTTAAAGCCTTGACTTCAAACATAGGACTTCAGCTCCGAGTGCAGGAAGACTCCTTGATTATGTGCAAATAGACTGAACTTACAGGCACCTGTCATTCTACAAGAAGTCTTCACATTTCCCTAAGGAGGGGAAATTTCCCAGCCACCCAAGACTAGGCCCTGATCTCGCCAGCCAGTCAGCACCTTATACAAACAAGTGAGACCTGTTTCATAAGACATTTCTTTCAACTCAGGAGGCACCAAAGAATTGGGGTCAACAGCTTGGCATGCTGAGAGAAACATCAGGCTCCCCCTATCTCCAAGAGGTAGCCAGGGAGGCAAGGGCCAAGGGAGGGTCCATTCTTTACTGGCATCCAGACAGATACATCCTTGTTATTTAGAACAATCAAAGTTTCCAGTGTAAAAACCTGTGGGCTTATTGCATCTACCCCACTGATAGTTTCTCTTCTTTTTTTTCATCAGACCTGCCTTGAGGGCATGGTTTGTTAATTAATTTGTTTATTTCCAAGGATCTCAGACTCACAGATCCTTCTAGGCATACAAAGAGAATATCTATTAACACAGTGAAAGTGAAAGTCCCTCAGTCTTGTCTCCATGGACTGTAGCCCACCAGGCTCCTCTGTCCATGGAATTCTCCAGGCAGGAATAATGGAGTGGGTAGCCATTCCCTTCTCCAGGGATCTTCCCAACCCAGGAACAAACCCCAGTCTCCTGTATTGCAGGTGGTTTCTTTATCATCTGAGCCACCAGGGTAGCCCAAGAATACTGGAGTGGGTAGCCTGTCCCTTCTCCAGGAGATCGTCCCAACCCAGAAATCGAACCGGGGTCTCCTGCATTGCAGGTGGATTTTTTACCAGCTGAGCTACCAGGGAAGCTCCTATTAACACATAAATACCCCAGATGGTGAGTTTGCTAGGCCTTCTTTTCCTTCTAAAGTTGAGCAGATATGTATGGTTGCTCCCTGGCACTTGAGAGGAGAAATCTTTTCTTCAGTCTGAAACCCCTCAGACTGGCAGTGACTTCTCTGATTTTCCTGCCTACAAGCAGCATATTTGCCAGCCTCAAGCACTAGTGCTGGTTGCTTGGAATTGAACTGCATGTGAATATATCATGTAGGCATGTGGATGTGTACCATATGAGCACACACGTGTGCACACACATTTTGGGTCCTCCTTATAATAAAAATTGAAAGTCCTCATGAGTGAAGCAAAGGAGCAGGGAAAGAAAGGAGAGGGAGTTGCTGGCTTCTCCATTGTGGTTTGAAAGCTGGAAAGATTTGCTTTTAAATGTTTCCATGGAAGGCATCCAGCTTCCTGTGAGACTTCTCTGGGCAACAAAGGCCTCTGCAGCATCTGGATCCCCTTCTTCTGGTGGCTCAGATTGTTGCTGGGGTCTCAGCTATCTCCTCCAGCCTCTGCCGAATCATTAGGCGGAGCACAGTGTACCTGGGGAAAGAAGAGCTGCAGTGGAGAGCAGAAAGCAACACACTCCCTCTCGTGACCCTCCCCACCACCTGGGTCACAGAGGGGCCAGATGCATCAACCCTTTGCTTCTTTTACTGGCCCACTCTTGAACCACTTCATTACTTGTGTTCATTACCACAACAGGATGAAAGGGCTGAAGAGGCTCACTCCAAACTATTATAATTCTTTTATAATTATTAGAAAATCTGACAAAGAATGAGAAGGTGAAATAACATGAACAGTAATAAGGTTCCCTTCACTGAGTGCTTAATATGCTTAAGGCACTATATGTAGAGGATTAGATAATCCTCAACTAGGCTGGACCATAGGAAATTGCCATTATTTTTACCATTTGGAGGAGCCTACAAAAATGGCAGCTTCTTATGGTTCAACCTAATATTAGTATCTGCATTTTGCCAAAGAGGATATAGTAACTACCAGGCATGGAGGTCCATGGCTTATTGATAAGTACTGTTTTTTATACCTTTCCTGAATTATGGCAATTCAGATACTGGAGTGGACACTATTATACAGAGTGAACATGGCTTTGCACTACACAGCAAAAACTATTTTTAAAGTTTGGCATAGTAAGTGCTCAATAAATGTTAATTGCTATCATACTAGTTATCACTTTATTCTCTAGTGGCAAGAAAACCTCAGTTGTTCTGCCATATCTGTGAAATGTAATCTATTCTGTGACTAAAGATGACCAAAAAAAAAATCCTTCCTAGAACAAGGTTTTAGTACTGGACTTTTCAACTCAAATGCAATTTCCAGAAGAGATGTTTTAAAAAAAAAAGGAGGAAAGATACAAGGAAGGGATTTTAGAGGTACTCTGCTCAGATGAATTTCCACTACCAAGACAATCTTCCTAAAATCCTTGGAATATTTTTATGTCCCATATCAAAATGAGAAGTTGAACAAGAAGCAGAAAGACGAACACACCAACACAAGTTTCATGTCCCCACCTGACATATGGCATTGTCAACAGGAAGTCCCCTGAACAAAGTCCATAAGACCCAGATCCCGGCAGCAGCTCACGTAGCCCCTGCAGGGCTCCAGAGCAGAGCCTTCTCTCATTGAGGCCTCTGGAGAATCCAACCAGCCACCCCAGGGGCCATGCTTACTTGCGCATCAGCTTCTTGACTTCCCTATCTTCTTCCTCTTGGAGCTTCTGAATGAAGCTTTTAAGGACAGGCATCTCGAACTTTATATACTGAGCCACCTAAGGAGGGAAAAAGTAGGTCTGGGGTATAAGACCCCTATCAGCACTATTCCAACTTTTTTGGGCATCTCTCTCATGTTAGGCACAAAGGCTTGGGGAATCTATTTCTGTGCTAATTCAGGACTTCCTCAAAGACAGGAACCAAGTTTTATTCTTCTCAAGGTGGGCAAAGAGTCCATGATAAAGATTGCTTTATCTACATGATATTTAATACATTATCTCATAACTTCTCATTTTTATCATGTATTCAATACCACGAGAGGTAATGTCAAACACAGAAAAGCACTTTCTCTTGATTCAGTCATGCAGAGAAGATTGGAACTCATAATATTCAATAAACCCCTCTGATCTCCCCTAAAAAAATTTAAGGAACCATGCTCAGAATGATGATTTGTGCCTCAAGTCTCAAACAGGTATCCAAATGTGAACTTCCTCCTGAGAAGCTGTAAGTGAGAGAGTGGCCCCCACCAGCCACTCCGCCTCCCTCACCCGAATCCTCACCCTGCTCTATCAGCTTCTCCACGTGAGAAGTATATGTCTTCACCCTTTTAATGTTGGGCTCAGCTATGCAAGTTGCTTCGGCCAATGGAACATGTATGTGGGTGTGACATGTGTCAAATCCAAGTGGGGGCTTTAAATGAGCTTACATGGTTTCTTGCACTCCAGCCATCTGCCATAGGAAGCATACCTAAGTAGCCACTGCCTCTGAACCCTTGGCCTCTGAATAAGACACACCATGTAGTTAAAGTGAAAGTCACTCAGTCATGTCCTATTCTTTGTGACCCTGTGAACTGTAGCCCACCAGGCTCTTCTGGCCATGGAATTCTCCAGGCAAGAGTACTGGAATGGGTTGTCATTTCCTTCTCCAGGGGATATCCCCAACCCAGTTATTGAGCCTGGGTCTCCTGCACTGCAGGCAACTTCTTTACCATTTGAGCCACCCACATCTAAAGCGGAATGACTGCTACCAGCCTGGAGAATCCTGATCAAGAAAGTAAATGTTTGCTGTTGTTAAGTGACTAAGATTTGGGAATGTTTGTTACTATGGCAAAAGCAGTCTAATGTGCAAGGTAAAGATCTCAGCTAACTTCTTGAAATTGCTTAGAAAAGGTTTGCAGAAATTTTTCAGCCATTAAGTATACCAAAAAGCCTCATTAAATTTATTCTTTCTATGGAAATCATTTTGTGCCTGAGCATTCTTCCAATTAATTCCCACAGGAGACACCCTCAGCCTAGCCTCTACATTAACTTTCCTTGGCCCTATGATCATTACCATTCAAGAAAACCTACTATTGAGAAATAGCAACAAAGTTGGGCAAAAAAACCAAGCTTATAACCCAGTTATCATTTATCCAACCCACCCACCACCCTCCTGGGACAGATATCGGACTGAAAAGGGACTCACATCATAGGTAACTTCCTCCACCTGGTCTTTTTCCATAAGGAACACTTTGGAGACCTGCTCACATGGGCCCTGGAGGATCCGGGCAATCAGAGGATAATCTGTGTTCTTCAGCTTCTGTTTCTCTGGAACCACACACAGCCAAGAGCAGCTCTGAGTTGCCTGAGGTCTTTCTCACTGTAAGTAGCTGTCAGTGAGTAGCCCCTGAGTTAAATGGGCTAAATGGACCAGGCACCTTAGGCGATACAAGTCAGGAAAACTGATTTGTAAATGAGAGATTCAACAGGTATTGTTCAAAGCAACTGCTGCCGCTCCCCTACCCCTCAGCAATATTTCCATGCCTCAAGCCTTTTGAAAGATGCTGCATTGGAGAAAACAGTTTTCTCTGTGCTTTGAGAAAATCCAGTTCCTTTTTTTTATAGGCAGTTAGGTTTTAGGGTTTGTTTAGTGACCATATATGGCATTCCCCAGTGAACTTACCCAGGGAGCCCACCCGCCTTGAAGGCAAACAATATTTGGAGGTTTCCAAAACTAAGAACTAAGCAAATAAGGGAGAGATTCTGTTTTTAACTTGCTATTTTGAGTTAATTAAAAGTTTTAAGTGCCTTGTGTTCTTTATACTTACCACCGCTGGTATGGACCACATACAATGCAAACTCCTCTGCCGAGTTCTCAATCTGAATCGGGAAGGAGCAAAAGATACTCACTAAAAGCATTCATTTACACATCTAAACTGTGGCCATTTCTTCTTCTCGAACACTGCAAAGCTAAATAAATGACAGGCTCTTTTGAGGGGAGGATTATTTATCTACAGCATTAAAAGTGATGGGGAGATGGGGCAGGTAAGTAACTTTATTAATAATAATAGGTAATAAAATAGGTGCTAATATTTATTGCACCATGCTAGACACAGTTCTAACAAACTTTACATGTTTTAATTCATCTAATACTCGTGAAAATCCAGTGAGAAGTAAAATGCTGCCTGGCATATCGGTAAACAAAAGATGTTACAGACATCAGCGATTGCAGGCACCTCCAATGGTGAGCCCGTGAGTCCTGACGAGGACTCAGAAAGGAAACAAAAAGTGCTTGCCAACTAGCAGCCATTGGACTATAGCGACTCCACACGTGACCCCAGAGGAAACTTAGGATGTGAAAAGACCGAACTCTGGCCCAATAGCTGAGGTGCGTATCAAAAGAATGACTTCAGTGAGCCCAGACACTTGCATCCTCCTATACCTAGAAAAACTCTAAATTCCTTAACTTGAGATATCTGGTTTTCCTTCAATTCACAATAATCTTTTGACATTCAGACTGCTTGCCCTTTGTTGGAAAACTATGTATTCTAGCTCCCTCCTTGTCTCCTCGGAGCAATTTTCTCAGGATTACTTGAGATGTTGCCTCCAGGGCTTGAAGTCCTAAGAATATCCGCCAAACATAGCTCTCACTCACAGACTTAGATTGCCTGGGGGGAGGGATAGTTAGGGAGTTTGGGATGGACATGTACACATTGCTGTATGTAAAATGGATAACCACCAAGGACCTGCTGTATAGCACAGGGTACTCTGCTCAATATTATGTGGCAGCCTCGAGGGGAGGAGAGTTTGAGGGAGAATGGATACATGTATACACATAACTGAGTCCCTTTGCTGTTCACCTGAAACTATTAACAACATTGTTAATCGGCTATACTCCAAGACAAACGTCAAGATTTTGTTTAAATAGAAAAAATACATAGCTCTCAACTTTTAGGTTGTGCAATTTTTTTCCTGTTGACACCAGCAATGGGTGCTCTCAACCTCATTTTACAGATGGGGAGGCAGAAGCACAGGGATTTTAAGTCACTTGTCCAAATCATCCAACCAGCAGATGATGGATGGAGAATCAAACCCAGAGCCCATGCCTTAAACCACTAGGAAACACTGGCTTCTCTAAAAATAAGAATACCTGGTTTCCAAAAGACTTAGAAGGTGATGGTGGAAAACACAGAGTAACAAGACTTTTAAAACACCATGCACTATAATTTTCACATCTACTGAAGACTGATTTTTTAAAGTAGCTTCCCTAAATGCACAGAAGTCAATATGTACATGGAGCCCTGATCCAGTCATCAGGTCTGGGGTCCTTCTCTGGTGGAGAAGGATCTGAGGGGTGGTGCTTCCCAGGCTTCAGTGGTATCAGAATCCCTGTAAACCTTGTTGAACAGGTTCCCTGGCCTCCTCTCTGAGTTCCTGTTTCAGTGGGCCTGATTCAAGGGAGAGAGAGACCTGAAAACCTGCTTTGCCAACAAACTCCCAGGTGATGCTGATTTCATGGGATCTAAAGAACCTAAACCTTCTCTGCCCAGTGTCCTCCTAACCTGGCAACACACACTCTCCATAGCTCCCACCTCTACACCTCTGGGGGCCCCAAGGCACACATGTCACTGTCTGAGACAGCCAGCAGAGAGAACTTGCCTTAAATTTGTTGAGCAGCAACTTCAGGACCTGTGGAGTCGTCATGGTGCTGTTGATGCGGACATTGGTGATGGAGCCATAAGCTGGCGTGAACACTGATGTCTGTTAACAGAAGAGTCTGACTCAGAGTGGGTATACAAGAATGGGGCACTAAAATCCAAGGGACAAGGACAATAGCACTCAATCTGTGCTTCCTGAGAGTCCCCTGCCCCTGACAACCTAGAAGTATCAGGCTTTGAGGTCAACAAAGAGCCCTGGGTTTTGCCTAGCTCAGGAACTTGCAACCACCCAACCATAGAAAGCTGGAGGAATCTGAGCTTGCCAATTGGCAGGCCTGGGGAGGGAAAGAGGAACAGATAAGGGAAGCCCTCCATCCAAACAAAACACACACAAAGCACCTTCCACTACAACTTCAACAGGAGGAAGTCTGTGATCATTCTTCCATGATGCAATTGTTTCTAGGGCCAGATTAAAGCCAAGTAGCAAGACTGAAGGAGGGTCAGCTAGCTTGGGGTCTTGAGGCGGGAGATAGATGGGCCCCCGGCTGAACAGTTTCTCCCCATGGGTAGAAATGCCTTAATAATAGAAACTCCATAAAAGCAAGATGATGGAGGAGGCTGGGCTCTGCCCAGATAAGAGAAAAAAGACCACATATTTCTCAATCTTGAAGTTAAGGAAAGAAAAAAGAAAGTGAAGTCGCTCAGCCATGTTCAACTCTTTGCGACACCACGGACTGTAGCCCACCAGGCTCCTCTGTCCATGAGATTTTCCAGGCAAGAATACTGGAGTGGGTTGCCATTGCCTCCTCCAGGGGATCTTCCCAACCCAGAGATCGAACCCGTGCCTCCCTCATTGCAGGCAGACGCTTTACCATCTGAGCCACCCGGGAAATTGAGGAGACCTCCCCAATTGTACATGTGCAAAAAGGCTCCTTGGAGGTCAAAAAGGGAGGGGGTATGATGTCAACTACCCACAGGCCTTTCCACTAGAATCTGAGGCAGGAGCTAGATGGGCCGCAGGCCAGGCGTTTACAACTGGTCTCATGTTTGCATTTCACGGGCAGGAAAAAGTGGGCTTCAGGCTGGACACTTACAATTAGCCTCCTGTTTGTATTTCCCGAGACAGGAGATAGGTGGGCCCCAGGTTAGGTATGTTTGCTCTCCCAAATGGAGTAACAGAAACAGGGTAAATAGATAGGCTTTGTCTCCTATCTATTTACCTTAAGATAATAGTCATGACAGGAACAGAGATGGGCTAAATCTTGTTTGCATAAAGGATCAGGAGGCTATATATTTCCCATCTTTGAGGCAAAGGAGACACTGCACGTGTGCATAAAGGCTCCTTGGGGGACAAAAGTCAGGAGACAGTGCCAGGCCATGATGAGTCTTGCTTCTCCCAGGATGCTTTCCTTCAAAATCCATCTTGTCTGAAAGGTACATATGCACGTAGGGGGAAGGTCTTGACACAAATTAGCCAGGGTGGCAAAACAAGATGGTTGGCCAGGTGGAAGACAAAGACCCAAAAGAACTGCCCTATATTAAGCACCTCTTTACTATGCTCCTCCTCATTAGGGAGGACACCCACACACTTTCTCTCCAGGTGTGCATCTCTGCCTTGCTTCTTTCTCATCTAAACAAACTGTTTCTCTGCGTGCTCTCCCACATGCCGTTGTGCTATGTCTCTAATAGTAAACTCTGTACTTGCATTTACAGTTTTTGCCTCCATGATACATGCATTTTTCACTAGGAGCAAGAGCCAGGGAAAAATAGCTTCCAGCCTCTACCCTCGCTGGTCTGGTGGCTAGGATTCCTGGGTTTCATCCAGGCTATCCAGGTTCAGTTCCTGGGCAGGGAATTAAGATTTCACTTCATGCTACTGTTCACTGGTGCCTCTCCTAGATCAAATCCATCTTGGCTAAGAGATGTGCATACACGCAGGGGAGGACCCTGAGATATATCAAAGACTGACTCAGAACCAGGCAGACCAAGATGACCGATCAAAGGAAATCTAGAAGAACTGTGCCATAAAAGTGATTCAGACTACTGTGAGGGTGTGAACTTCTCTCTCTGAGCCCTCCAGGGTGTCTATCCACACATACTGTACTCTTTCTTCCTAACAAACACTTTACTTGCTTCCCTGCTTTCTGCCTGTAGGTGGAAATTCATTTCTACACAGTTGATGGGCCAAGGCTTTGTCACTGGCCACTGGTCCCTGGTGGTCTAGTGGCTAGGATTTAGCAATTTTCCTGCTGCTGCCCGATCTCCATCTCCAGCCAGAAACCAAAACCCTGCTTCAAGATGCTACAGGCTCAGGTCACGTGAGATCAACCTGAATCCTGCAGCTCTATTTCAGAGCAGCCCTTTAACTCACAGAGAAGTCAGGCTCCACAGCAGCTGGAGGCACATGGTGCAGAAAGAGAGTAACACATGGATTGGGGGTAAAGGGGGTGATTCTGATGAGGGTTGTCTATGGGTCATCTCACATCTCACTCACTGAGGCAGGAACAAAGTGGGCGGGGCACAACCATTAAAAGAACGGCACAGCCATTGTGAACAGGATACCACAAAAACTGGTTGGAACCCACTAGGCCCAAGATGCCAGCAGATTTGATTTCCAGTAGACCTTCACCTCCATATGTACTCATTGTAATACATTAGCATCTAAATGACCCACTCACAGGTGCCATGACAGTTCTGAGGTCAACCATAAGAGGCCAAAAAGTGGGTGGTACCCCAATTCATGGAAATCCCCATCCCTTCTTCAAGATAGTTAGCATATTCCTCCCACTCATTAGCCTAGGAAATTCTCCACCCCATAAAAACTAACCACCCCCATAGCCCAGGGCTGCTCTCACATTCCCAGATGACCCATTGTCCTGGGGCCACCACTCTCCTTTCCAGATGGCCTGCATTCTGTCTGTGGAATGTGTATCCCCCAGGGCTACACTCTCTGTGGAGTGTGTTTCTCCCAGCACTGCCCTCACTTTCTCAGGTGACCCCATGCCCTAGGTCAACCCCTCCTTCTGAGACAGCCCACACTCTGTCTACAGAAGACTGTGTAGCTCTCTGAATAAACCTGCTTTCACTCTACTGTGGCTCACTCTTGAATTGTGTGAAGCCAAGGACCCTCATTTGGTGGCCCATCCCAAAGGACTCACCTAAGACCTAGGACACACTCATCTTCTCACAGCTTTTCCTACACCACCACCACCTAGGGGGGTTCCTGATCTGGAGGCCCTCATCTCTAACAGAGCCAGCAGCCCATCCAAGGGCGAAGACTGAGTGGCTTCCCAGGTGGTGTCTGCAGCCCTGATGTGGCAGTTGCCCAGGAAGGGGTCTTGCTCCCACTAGGGCTGCCCCATGCCCCATGCTACCGTGCTTCCCCTACCTTGTGATTGTAGAAATGGCCGTTGATAGAGAAGCGGTGGCGTCTGATTCGCCGCTGGTCGCTGGGTGTCCTCACATTGCCACGACGACGTACCCCAACATCACTGCGTGTGCGCATCAACTGTGGGGTGTCTTCCTGTAGGGACTTCAGGCCCCTGGAGTCTGAGATGGAAAGAGGAAATGAGCTCTGAATGCCTGGACCTGGGATGTGGCAGTTACAGTAACTTCTTGACCAATGCTACAGTACGTACAGCTTCCCCAAAAATATATTTTATAAAAACAGTATTTCTTGCTGGGGAAAAAACATGATACATAATTTACCAAAAAGCAATACAGTGACAAAGTTTAGAGCACAGACTTCAGAGCCAGACTCCCAGGTTCAAACCCCAGTTCTACCACTGCCACTGTAGGGGAGCAAAATTTGCCACCCCAAAATGTCACTGGTATGCTGAAAATGATCAAGACCCAAAAGACTGATAAATGGAACAATACCTGCCATATCAGTAAACAAAGGCTATCACCATCATCAGCGACTGCAGTCACAGCCGATGGTGAGCTGGTAAGTCCTGAGAGAACTCAGGAAGGAAAGAATACCTGCCAGTTAGCAGCCATCAGACTGCAGCCATCAGACTGCAGCCACTCCCTACGGCAACCCCTGAAGAAATTCAGGAAGTGAAAACACAGGATATTTGCCTCAGATAGCTGAGGTGCATATTAAAAGAATGATTTCACTGAGCCCAGACTCTTGCATTTTCCCATACATAGAAAAGCACTAAATTCCTTAACTTGAAATATCTGGGTTTTTAAAATTAACAATTATCTTCTGATTAATTGTCCTTTGTTGCAAAACTGCTATATATCTTAGCTGCCCACCACTGGATTCTTTGGAGCAGCTCTCTCAGTCTGGGTTCCCTGAGATACAGCCTCCCAGGTTTGAAGTCCTAAAAATTCCCTAAAATTCTTAATTTTTAGGTTGTAATAAGTTTTCAGCCAAAAAACTCAGGAAGAAACTGACTTTTCCCCTAACTGTCAAGGATTTAAGATAGTAGGCCTATTACAGGCCTAAAGCTACCATCAGAAATATCTACAAAGAATATGGGCTAAACGTGGTAAAGGAAACAGAGATCAAAGTTCACCCCATGTCACACTGTCTTTTCAGGGCCAAGCAAACATCTGTTTACCAACCATTGCTTTTCTTTTTTTTTTTTAATATAAATTTATTTATTTCAATTGGAGGTTAATTTCTTTACAATATTATATTAGTTTTGCCATACATCAACATGAATCTGCCATGGGCATACATGTGTTCCCCATCCTGAACCCCCCTCCCTCCTCCCTCCCTGTACCATCCCTCTGGGTCATCCCAGTGCACCAGCCCCAAGCATCCAGTATCATGCATTGAACCTGGACTGGTGATTCATTTCATATATTATATTATACATGTTTCACTGCCATTCTCCCAAATCATCCCACCCTCACCCTCTCCCACAGAGTACAAAAGACTGTTCTATACATCTGTGTCTCTTTTGCTGTCTCGCATATAGGGTTATCGTTACCATCTTTCTAAATTCCATATATATGCATTAGTATACTGTATTGGTGTTTTTCTTTCTGGCTTACTTCACTCTGTATAATAGGCTCCAGTTTCATCCACCTCATTAGAACTGATTCAAATGTATTCTTTCTAATGGCTGAGTAATACTCCATTGTGTATATGTATCACAGCTTTCTTATCCATTCATCTGCTGATGGACATCTAGGTTGCTTCCATGTCCTGGCTATTATAAACAGTGCTGTGAGGAACATTGGGGTACACGTGTCTCTTTCAATTCTGACCAACCATTGCTTCTCCATCTCCATGTGAATTGCCTTCCTCCCCTCTGAAATCCCCAAATACTACCCAGTAAGAGGCTGGCAAGTATTAAACAAAGGGGAAACAGAGTCATCTTAGAGAAATTTCCCTGTATCTTTGAGATGCAAATGTCCTATCTGGTCTCCTCATCTCTGCCATCTCTTTAAAATGCAAATTTTTAAAAAGGGTAAAGTAATTTAGAACTTGACTTGTTTTCCATAAATATTAGTAAAAAAGGAAGAAGCCTTTAAAATTTTTTCTTATTCTAACTGTCATTTACAAACTAGTGAGTTCTGTATTGTGATATCTGATTCATGACTAAGTTTGGAAAATAAAGTATAATATTTCTTATTGTGTCTATGTGGATATGTGTATATCTCAGTAAGTGTCTTTGGATATTATTGTTAAGGTTAATTCATAAAAGAGCTCTGTTTAAGTTGCCTTAAAGAAAAGTAAGTGCTTACAAACCAAACAATTCTAAATACAAAGGAAATTAAGCTAAATTAGTTTTAGGTTCAGTGAACAGGAAAGTATTTAGTATTAAATTAATATCTTATGTTAATGTTTGTTTGTTGATCTAATTAATATAGATATGTCTTTGAAACCATCAATATTAAGTAGCACTCTTTTACTGCACCTAGTTTTAATAGAGGTTAAGGGAAATTTTGTTATACCTGTTGCAAATTTGTCAGCAAGAAAAAATAACTTGGTAACTTTAGCTAAAAATCATCTAAAATAGTTTCTCCATATTTTAGTAACTACTATTTGTCTCTTGGTTTTCACTAGAATTTAAGATTTTTAGGAGTTGGGAATTCTAATTTAAATATATAATTAAAGCTACTGAAGACAATAAAACATTTTATGGTAGAATGTGTGAGGTTAAGAAGGCATGAGGAGGGACTTCCCTGGTGGTCCATGTCCCTGCCAATGCAAGGGACATGAGTTTGATCCCTGGTCCCAGATCCCATGTGCTGCAGAGCAATTAAGCCTGTGCTCCACAACTACTGAGCCTGCACACCTAGAGCCTGGCTCTGCAACAAGAGAAGTTACCACATTGAGGAGCCCACACACCACAACAGGGAGTAGCCACCACCACCCCCTACCATCCCACACTGCAACTAGGGAAAGCCTGCATGCAGCAATGAAGATCCGGTTAACAGTGTTAAAAAAGATCCAGTTAATAAATGCTACAAAGAAAAAAAGAAGGTATGAGGCATGAAATTACATTTTACTGAGAAAGTTTTATACAAGGTCAGGATTAACTAAAGTTAGACTGAAGTTGACTAGGTAAATGGATTTTGTTAAGTAAACTAATATAAGGCTGGAATTTGATATATCTCTTTCTATTAGAAATGCTCCTTTTTGATTACTGTTGCATGAGTTTCTGGGCCCTTAGGTGATCCATATTTGCTTTCTTTTAATCATTTTGAGACTTTGGTTAAATGAATAAATATTGTTTCACAGTGACCTATTGTGTTTTAAAATCTTTTTGATATTTTTAACAAACTTTCCTGACTAAAGCTTTTTTAGCCTCCAGCTGACTCTGGGATACTTCAAAAGAACATCTCTGAGACATTTCAAAGAGGAAGGTCAAACTAAGTTTATCTGATATGTGAAATTATTTCAAAATCCTTGTCAAATGGTTGGAGAAGAACCTTAGGTTATAGTGTATGGATAAATGCCACTAATGTAGATATTCCAAAATTTATGTGGAATCCCTCACATCTGATATGTCCTGATATATTATCTAAAATGTTATATCTCACAGAAATAACCAAGTTTCCTGCTAACTGCATTTTACTCAAATCTTTAGGCTATTTTAAGTTTTGTACATGGACTGATGAATATGGTTCATAATTTTATGACTTTGAGAAATATACTAGCTTTAATTAAAAAAAAAATTTATGGTATGACCTACAACAAGTTGATAAAGTATACATTTGCAAACAAAGCTGAAATATTTCTCATTTTCTATCTGACCCAACCAAAATTTGGAGGCCCCAGCCGGCTCGCCTGTGGACTTGATATTCTATTGCAGTTGGACTCCCTGGTGCTTCAGATAGTAAAGAATCTGCCTGGAGTGCAGGAGACCCAGGTTAGATCCCTGGGTTGGGAAGATCCCCTGGAGGAAGGAATCACTACCCACTCCAGAATTCTTGCCTGGAGAATTCCCTGGACAGGAGACTGGCGAGCTACAATCCATGGGGTCACAAAGAGTCGGACATGACTGACCGGCTGACACTACAACTGGTTATGCTAATCGTCATTTTAATTATTCTTTTTTCCAAGTTGTTTGTGCTTTGTGTCTCCTTGTGGCACTATGTCTTTGTTAATGTTACTAGCTGTGTTACTTATATCCTGTCTTTTTTACAAGATTATTGTCTCTTACAGTACCGAGTGTGTAACCAGGCCTCCAACAAAACTATGGCTAAACATCTTGAGGCACAGACCACATTTATTACATAGAGTAATTGTAATAGTGTGATTCTAGGTATGGGAAGAAGTAACAAGGGAGAATGTCTCTTGGATCATAATTAGAAGATCTAAATAATCTTTTATTACTGACAGGGCCTAACCAAAAATTTAGCACCCAGAGTGGCATATCAAGAATTCTCACCTGATCTTGGATGAGCCTCCCAGCCAGCACCATGCGACAAAGTTTGATTATGAAATGTTTCCCAAATGTTGGCCAAATTCCTGACCAAGAGGAGATCAGTCATCAGCAATTGCAGCTCTCCAGTGTGAGCTGATGAGCCCTGAGGGAACTCAGGAAGGAAGGACTATTTGCCATTTGCAGCCATCAGATTGTGGCCACTCCCTATGGTGAGCCCTGAGGAAACTCAGGATGTGAGAATAGAGGATACAGAGCCTTAGGTAACTGAGAAGTATATCAAAAGAATGATTTCAGTGAGCCCAGACTCTTGTATCTTCCCATATGTAGCACGGAATCTTCCCATATGTAGCATGGAATTCCTTAACTTGAGATGCTGCCTCCTGGGTTTGAAGTCCTAAAAAATTCTTGCTGAATAAAACATAACTCTCAACTTTTAGATTGTGAATATTTTTAAGTCTACAAGTACAAAGAAGACACTTTCCAAAGGGGAACAAAAGAAGACAAATCTCAACATTTGGAACACTGGCACCAATGGTGAACACTCCCAGGGAGGTCTATCTGATGAAGCAGTTAGAATGGTCATCACCCCCTTTCCACAAGATTGTGGAACAGACATTGACCGTGGGGGATTATAATAGGGAAAAGCCAGTTTTGATTCCATGTTGGAGCTGTCTCTGACTTTACCTTTGTTTTTGTTATTATAAAAATACATAATGGCCTGCCTCAAGGAAATCTGCCCCTCGGTCTAACTGTTAAGCTAAAGTGGCTTTGTTCAGTTCACAGGGAGACAATCTGACCCTGCCCATCAGTGAATGGTTGCAGAAAAGATGAATTTAACACATCCTCTCCTATATTACAAGATAAATGGCCTTTGTACTTTATGTCCTCATCTTCTCTCCTTCTCTGTTCTACAAAAGAAACTGGAATCCAGACCCTGATAATATGGGTTTTTTGGAAACACTGTTTTGCCATCTTCTCAGTCTATGGCTTTCTGACTCATATTCTTTGCCTCAGCACCTCAGCTTTCAGTTTATTGGCCTGTTGTGTGGTGGAGTAGAATGAGCCTGGACTCAGTAACAGGTAGAGAAAAATGTCTTTCTTTCCAACACCATATATCACTAACCTCTCTGTGCCTCAGCTACATCACCTATAGAAGGGGTTAATAATAGCATCTACCTCACAAGATTGTTGTATGGGTTTAAATAAATTGATTAATTGAAAGCACTTAGAACAGTGTCAGGCACAGGATAAGCATGATATAAGGACTTGCAAGATATTATGAACCGATAATATCTATCAAAATTACAAATGCACACAGCCTCAGACCTAGAAACTTAATTTGAATGAATTCTACAGACACAAATGTGTGAAATGAGACATGTACAAGGACATTGTCTACACTTTTGTTTGTCTAAAGACTAGAAATGACTTAAATGTTTATCAATAGGAAGTGATTAAATTATTTATTCATACAATGAAATACTGCAGAGCTGTAAAGATTGCAGAGGTTCTTTCTGGGTTTGTATGGAACAATCCTCAAGACTAACAGAAATGGGATGTGCAAAATGCTGCCACTTCTATAAGAAAGGGAAAGAAAAAAATGACATCCAAACATTAAGCTTTGTTGCTGTGTATTTCCTTGTGTTTGCAAAGAATATCTTGGGAAGAAAGCCTTCAGATTGCTTCTAGGAAGGGAAAATTAGCAGGTGGATGAGATGTGAAACTTTGAATTCTTTTTTCTTAATAAGTTTTGAATCTCAAACCATGTGAATTTTATATTTCCAAAAAATAAGTAACAGTATGCAACATTCATCACATCAGTCTTCACACAGTTGGCCCCAAACTGGAGGATCCTCCCACCATGCCTGTACCTGTGGAGCTCAATGTCTGATCACTCTCAGGCAGGGCATCCACCTCTGAGATTGGAATGTTGGGCATGGTGAGGGGCTTCAGGATGGTACTGGAAACAAAAACAAACAAAAGGCTCAGCCCCTGCAGATGAACTCCCTCAATCCCACCCCATCCCACTCATGCAAAGGGAATACTTCTGGGGATCATGCAGTAGGTGATGAAGGACATGGTAGGCTATGCTGAGGGCCTCATGAGGCTGGCCCAGCTCCTGAGCCAAGCACTGAGCAAGGAAGGTGAATTCTGGAGGGAGAAAGTTTTGCTCCCAGCATTTGTAGCAACATCAAGCCCAGGACAGAGAACAACAAAGAATAGCTGTGTGGTACCTGTGCTGGGTTTCTAAGCACCTACAAAGTCTATGCCTTATTTAGAAAACCCTAATAATGGTCATTTATTTTTAGGGACAAGATTCTAGTACAGACCCATTTATGTTGGAGGAATTACTCAGAAATTTCTTCTGGAATCTAACAGGAATGGAAATTAATAGGTTGGTTGCTATGAGAGTCAGAGTAACTACAGAGTGGCACTGATGGCAGTGTGCTCAGGGTTGCTGGAGAGAGGGTCACATGCAGGCAATCTGAGTTGAGACCTGATATTGCCCTGATAACTGGGAAATAACTTCCCAAAGCTCAGAAGGACAATGGAAGAAGCTCAGAGAAACACAACCAAAATCAACAGCGGATCTGGCTAGAAAGGAGAATCATATTTGACCAATTAAGACCTTCCCATGGTGAGAAGAATGTAGGTGCCCTGGTGAAACCAAGCAAGACCCTATGGGGGCTTCCCAGGAACAGACCCCTGCATCCTCTTCTTATTTGTTAAAAAGCTTTAGCCTTCTAGGCCTTCTCTGAGTTCCAAAAAAAAAAAAAAATCAGAGACGTGAGAAAATCCAGAAACAAAGGAAAACAGCCAAGCAAGACAAAAAAATAATAGTTTAGCCATAAAACAATTCAAGAACCTTTAGTTCCTCCTCAGGGGCTATAGATAATATCCTGAGCCATACCCAGGAGATGTTTTGCAGATACTGACTCCTCCACCAGGTATATGAAGTTAACTGCATTCTGACCACAAGCAGGTGAACCCCAAACCAGTTGGAACCAGATAATGTTGACTCCTGAAGTACCATCTAATTACCTTACCACCAAATTAATGAGAAGAGCATCTACCACCCTACAACAGTCTCCCTCACCTTGCCTTTAAAAACTCATCCCTGAAAGCCATCAAAGAGTTCAGGTCTTTTGAGCATGAGCTGCCTATACTCCTTGCTTGGACTTGCAATAAATGCAGCACCTTCCTTCACCATAACCTTGTGTCAGTAAATTGGCTTTACTGCATGTAGGTGAGCAGACCCAAATTTGGTTTGGTAATGCTACGACTCAGCAGAGACAGGACTTACAGTCCAGGGATGATACTTTTTTTTTTTTTTGCCACATCATGTGGCTTGTGGGATCTTAGTTCCCTGACCAGGGTTTGAACCTGAGCCCTCTGCAGTAAGAATATGGGTCCTAATCACTGGACCGCCAGGGATGATAATTTTAAGGAAAGACAATTGAAAATTGAACATCTAAAAGAACTACTTGTTGTATAGTTATAACTTGTGGGCGTCTGAGCCCCAGAATGAAATCAGAGACTCTCAGGAACGGTGTACACTTGGCACCCACAGCAGCCACTGCCTACTCCCTAGTCTGAAACCCTCTTTATTGCCCAAGCAGAAACTGGTCTCAGCATATTTCTTTTAAAAAATACAAAAACAACTTTTTATTTTGTATTTGGGTATAGCCAATTAATAATGTTGTGATAGTTTCAGGTAAACAGCGAAGGGACTCAATCATATATATACATGTATCCATTCTCCTCCAGACTCAGCATTCTTCTTAAAACAGTGGTCCAGGCACTCACTTTACTATAGCAGGCACTGGAATAACATTATTTATCATTCCTGAAAACTCTGTCAAAGTATTTGCAGGTTTGAAGAAGCAACCAAGACCAGCTTGATGCCATAAGGAAGGGAAAAGAAACAAGTGTACAGCTTGAAAGACTTTGGAGTAGGCCAGCCAAAGGCCACATGGTCAAATGGAATTTTAAAAACCATCTCTCTTAGGGAACGAAATGTAATATTCCATGGGCTAGGCTGGTGCTATGGAATGGGTTTGGCCCACTTGAAACCAAATACAGTGAAAATGCCGAAAGCAAAGAAGAGTATGAAACTGCAAAGTTAGATGAAACCAAAGAACCTTGACTGGACCTCTCCGCGGCTCCCCCCACACCCCCAACCCCAGCACTGATGGTACAAGCAAAGAATTTCCTTCTTAAATTCCCTTGGAAATATACCAGATCAGCTACAGGCTTTGGGCAACATTGTAGATTTCTCTTAAATTCAGCCAAGAAGAGATTTGGCTGTGGAGTTTAACAAAATGTTCAATGGGGCCAACAGAGAGGGCTTGGTTCTCATTTAAAACAGAAAAAAACATCACTGTGGTTTTGGCTGGGATCTTGGTGCATTCCACCATGCTCTGGCCCCAAGGCATTCAGCATTAGCAAATTTTAGGATGGAACAAAGGGTTGTCACTTTACCCTAAAAACTGAAATCCCAGATAGTAGGGATTTCCCTGGTGGTCCAATGATTAAGAAGCTGCCCGCCAACGTAGAGGACATGGGTTCAATCCCTGGTTTGGGAACTAAGATTCCTCATGCTGTGGGACAACTAAGCCCATGCATCACAACTACTGAAGCCCACACACCCTAGAGAGTGTGCTCTGCCAAGAGAAGCCGCCTCAATGGGAAGCCTGTGCACCTTAGCTAGAGAAAGCCTGCATGCAGCAATGAAGAGCTCACGCACCACAAGTAGACCCAGCACAGCCAGACACACACACACACACAACAGTAAAGAGGGTGTGCCTTACTAGATGTACAGAGCTACTCATCTGGCTACAGGAAGGAACAGGCTTAGTCTTCACAGACCTTCTAGTGGGAACACGGGAGAGGGGACCTCCCAGACCATCACACCACCACCCAACTCCAGGTGTAACCTAAAGGAAGCAGAGCTTGCTTGGCTGGCTTGGTCAGGGCCTGACATGCTTTCCCCACTTTCAGGTTCCTCTAAGACACAGAGAGCTTTGGACAGAAGTTTTGAGCCCTAAATGACTCTGGGGTGGGGTCACTCTGTGAGGAGTGGTCCCAGTCGGGAGGGTGCTGGGGCATTGGGTGTCCTGTCAGAAATCTGCAGACTGAGGCTGGCTAACCACTACAATACCCCTCAGAGAGGTAGGGTCTCTACCAGCGATGGCATGCTGCTCACTCAAGCCTTAGTGCTTCTCCTCTTGGACTCAGCATCTCCCTTCCTCACTCGTCCATTCATTGATTGTGGTGCCAGGCCTGGAAGCCCAGTAACACCAACATATGCCCCCTTTCTCCTCATTCCAAGTCTAGAGCAGGGGGGAGTGGGAACGGGAGCTTCGATCAAGGCTTGCTGGAAGAAGGTAGCCTTTACCAGCTTGAGAACACATGCAACCCCCAGATACCTCTGGTAAATCCCCAGTCCTCTCTCTCTTTACTCACCCTTGAGCCCCCAAGTTACAGCCAGAGTGCCAAGAGGAAGAGGATGGAGGGGGGCGAATGCGCTCATTGTCATCCTGCATCTGTAGACGAATGGGCCGGCGCAGTCCCCAGGAGATGTTCAGCAGCCCCTCCACAATAAACTCATCTTCCTCCTGCCACAAAGCAATTGGATAAGTCCAGAAAAGTCCCAAAGAAGCCAGCACCATGTTGTTTACGGTAAACGACAGTTTTCTTGATGTGCCCAGGTAGGTGCACCCAAGTGATAGTCACACCTCAGCTCTGAGCCACTCTCCAGGCTCTGAAGCTGAGCTCAGAGGTCCGCACATAGTTTTCTCAAAATTCATAGACATGTGCAAATTCTAACAATGGTTTCTTTGTTGTTTTTTATACTAATGACTTTAAAGAACGATAAATATATTTCTTAAAGTATGTGAGAAAATAGCCTGTTATTCTTAAATTCTGCTAACAGAAGCAAGAGCTAAAACCTTGAATTAGCTATTTTTCCCCTCCCCTACTATAGAAAGTGATGTGTCTTTCATTATAACATGTTTAGCAATCTGACCCACCGGTTGATGATTTAAAGTAACATTTCCTCAAGTTTGTTCAACAGAATACTAGCTCATCTGGCAGATGAACTGTTACCTTAAAAAGAGTATCAAGTGATTGTGAGTTGGGAGATGATGTGTTATCAGATTTCTTAACAGCAGAACTTCCCAGAGCCAATAATTAGCTAATGTGCTACATAATAACTCTCTAAGAGGTGAATAAATTCTGCAAGAATTCCAAATTTATACTCAAGGGTTGTTGATTGATAAGAATTTAAATGTGAAGGCCTTCTAAAAATATCTGATGTTTTATTCAAAAAGAAATGGATCTCAGGAATCACCAGACCCTTGAGTCATCTATAGGACATACCTCAGAAAAGCTGTTTCAGAGAAGGTAATGGCACCCCACTCCAGTACTCTTGCTGGAAAAATCCCATGGACGGAGGAGCCTGGTAGGCTGCAGTCCATGGGGTCTCTAAGAGTCGGACACGACTGAGCAAATTCACTCTCACTTTTCACTTTCATGCATTGGAGAAGGAAATGGTAACCCACTCCAGTGTTCTTGCCTGGAGAATCCCAGGGACAGGGGAGCCTGGTGGGCTGCCGTCTATGGGGTCATGCAGAGTCGGACACGACTGAAGTGACTTAGCAGCAGCAGCAGAAAAGCTATTTAAGGACCAAAATCTTGCTACTGATCCAGCCACTAATTAGTAGAAGGTTTGAGGACAGTGCCTAAAGAGTCAGGTCTTCTTTCTAGAATCTCAGCAAAACCTTTTGAACCCATGTTTTAAAAGCAGGGTCAAGACCTAAGGTCTGGGCTATGGCTACATCTTCAGGACAAGCCCCATGAAAGAAGATGACACATGCTCAGTGAACAACCAATCTGGGTACCAAGATCATCCTTAGAGAGGGAGGGGGTAATAAAAGAAGGCAGGAGAGGGGTGGAACAACTTTAGGGTGTTTGGGGATCTTAAGGAGAAAAGCGTTACTTAAGCACAGGTTACATGTATGGTCTTCTAAGTGGTCAAGGCTGGTATCAATACTTTATACCACATGATTAGAGGGCAGAATTTAACCCAAAGTAGGACTCTGCCTAAGTGGTATAGTTTGAGGAACATACTAAAAGCCACTACATACTATACCCAACCTGCCTGCCTTAGTAGCTGAAATTCTACCATCTGATATCTGTTTCTACAGATTAAATCTATATGGCTTGATAACCTGAAAATGTGTTTAGAAGGGTATTACATGTACCTTCTTATCAGCCAAGAACACTTGAGTATAAATTATTCTACCAGGCTCCCATATAATTCACCATCTACCCGAAATAGGCTTTACAGAAATGGATACAGGATGGGGCTGGGGAAAGACATATGGATAACAAAAGACATGCTAAGAAGGCATTCTAGGAAGGCTGCTGCAGCTGTGGGGAAAAGCCAAGTTCCCACCCAAAGCTTATGTAACTTGTCCAGATTGCTGCAACAGCACATGGGCCAGATGTGCCAACACAGAGGACAGGGTGAGGTTCCTGAATTGCCCAAGAGGAAAAAGGTTGCTTGAGTACCATCTGAAATAGTCATTTCATGAAAGCATCCTTTTGGAGGGTCCTCCTTCTGAGGCTAGTATTAGTCCAGCCACAGGAATATCTCCAGAACAGAAAACACATTCTTTTTAGAAAAAATCTGGGCCCGGGGTATACTTTCAAAGAACTCTAGGGACTCCCAATAACATCACTAACATTGAGAGGCTACTCACTGTGGCAAGAGAGGCAGAGACCCTCTTGGTGAGGGTGACATGGAGACATGGAGACCCAGAAGACATGGAGATGAAGACTGGGCTGGCCACTAGGGGAGATGCCCCACAGATCTTCCCTGTGACTCCTTACCTCACGATGACGGAGCTGCAAATTTTGGCCTTCATAGTACAAGTTGTAGGTCTTCAAATGCAGGAGAAGTTCATTCCTTAAGAGAAAAATACAAAAAGTGTCACAATCTCAGCTAAAATCACTTATAATGCAATTACTCCCTCTTTTTCTCACCTCTAATCTGGCCTTCAGTCACTCCAGTCGGGGTGTTGTCTACTTGTGTACATACACACAAGTACACACCCCCATAGAGTGTAGAACCACACATCTTCCATCACAAACTTTCCCAGGATCAAGATCAAGAGTAAATACTACCTAGAACAGACTTAATGTAAGGAGCAACTCCAGAAAACCAAGGCAGGTCTGGTCTGCTGACAAAGGTTAGCAGCTCTCACTACATTTCTCAAACCCAAGCTAAATATGCAGGCCTTGTTAAACCGCAGATTCATAGAAGCAAATGCACTTTAAAGCCCATACACAAGGTTTCTTTAGCCTCTCCACAAACTTTCCTCTCTCACACATGCTGTGAGAAGACATTCACTGCAGACCTTCGTGAGACTCAGAAACTCCAAGGATTTCAGGAAGTTAAAAAGGGAGAGCTCTGGGCCCCATTGACTTAGGCTTCACTGACATACCTTTGTTGTTTAGTCGCTAAGTTGTGTCCAATTCTTTACAACCCCATGGACTATAGCGCACCAGGCTCCTCTGTTCATGGGATTTCCCAGGCAAGAATGCTGAAATGGGGTGCTATTCCTTTCTCCAGGGGATTTTCCCAATCCAGGTATTGAACCCATGTCTCCTGCATTGCAGGCAGATTATTTCCCGCTGAACCACAAGGGAAGCCCCTAATGTAATATTCTGCGTTACTTTTCTAATGTACTAATCTAATCTACTCTTCTTCTCTCCTTCAAGAGGTGCTTTTGTCTCTTTATTCTACCTGCTTTTAGTTTATAAAGACATTTTTTTAAAACCTTACAAGGCCTCTAAATACTGGTTTCCAAGTTGTTCCCTTGGGAGCATAGCTCTGTTAATACTAAACATGGAAGAGAGAGCATGTGACACCCTTTGCGATCAGAGTGAGAGCTGTCAAACCTGAAAATGCTCTGATCAAGTTTTATCTGAAAGCGAATGGAGGCCTGGGAGGAGGGAGGAGCTTGCGGAGAAACTGAGGCGTGCGTGGTTTTGCGTCTTCTCTGGCAAGAGGCAAGGGCGTTCTGTCACTTTAAGTCCAGTCATTCATTGTAAAGATTTGGGGCTGTCACAACCAACTCCTCCTCCTAGAAATTCTCCAGGACATCAGCTCTTTTGAGCCTCTAAAGGTACTATGTCTTGAAGACCCTCTTAACTTCACTCTGTATGGCCAGGCTCTGGGGGCATGTTCTTTAACTATAGCAGCAAACTCGCTTGATGCTCCCACTAGTCCACACGCAGTTGCTTTCTCCTTCTCACACACAGGAGCTCCTCTCGTGTACAGAGGAGGCTCCTCTGCCAGTGGCTTCCATCCACATGGGACTAGCCACTGCAAAGACAACACCATAGCAAAAAACCTTACTTGGAAATGTATTTATCTTGTCCACATGGGACTAGGGAAGTTTGGTGATGATAGTCCATTCTTCCTTTCTCTTTTCATCAGAAGAGGCCTATATTTGAAAGAAGACAGCAGTTAAAGTCCAGTTGTATCTTTAAGAAGTCAGCAGAACATGGGCTGGGGGCTGGAGCACATGGTTCTTTGTCCCTGCCCCAGATACATAGCTTGAGCAGCCCAACACTGACAAAGGGCCAGGGAGATGCCATACTGTTGGCTGCTGCCTCTGCTTGCCAGAGCTTCTGAGAAAAAAACCCAAACAAAAGATAACAATCCCTGCACAGCCCCAAAACCACAGACGATGCTGGCACCCAAGCTGGTTTGAAGGAATGAATCTTCCTAAAGAGAACTTCACTACACAGAATATAGATTTGTCTGAAAAGGAAGGTTGATATTACTGAGATATACGAAAGATTGGTAAAAAACCTTAAAAAAAATGCCCAAAGAGAAATGTGTACAATAAATCACAGCATATACATCATCATTAAAACATGACAATATGAAAGGCAATTTAATTACCTGAGAAAATGACAATACATTATGAATCTAATTTTGTTTAATATACATGTAAGGCTTCCCTAGTGGCTCAGATGGTAAAGAATCTGCCTGCAATGTTGGAGACCCAGGTTCAATCCCTGGGTTGGGAAGATCCCGTGCAGAAGGAAATGGCAATCCACTGCAGTATTCTTGCCTAGAGAATTCCATAGACACAAGAGCCTGGCAGGCTACAGACCAAGGAGTCTCAAAGAGTCAGACAAAACTGAGCAATTATACTTTCAAGGGTAGTTACCTTAGTGATAAAGAATCTACCTGCCAATGCAGGAGACACAGGAGGAGATGTGGGTTGGATCCCAGGGTCGAGAAGATCCCTTGAAGGAGGAAATGGCAACCCAATCCAGTATTCTTGCCTGGGAAATCCCATGGACAGAGGAGCCTGGCAGGCTACAGTCCATGGGGCTGCAAAGCTCCATGATGTGACTGAGCAGGCATGCATGCAAGCATAAAATATGCATATATATACACATTACTTTGCTAAATGCTAGCAAAGCAATGCTCAAAATTCTCCATGCCAGACTTCAACAGTACATGAACCAAGAACTTCCAGATGTACAAGTTGGATTTAGAAAAGGAAGAGGAACCAGACAAATTTCCAATATCTGCTGGATCATAGAAAAAGCAAGAGAACTTCAGAAAAACATCTATTTCTGCTTCAAAGACTACACTAAAGCCTATGACTGTGTGGCTCACAACAAACTGTAGAAAATTCTTAAAGAGATGGGAATACCAGATCACCTTACCAACCTCCTGAGAAACCTGTAGGCAGGTCAAGAAGGAACAGGTAGAACCAGACATGGAACAATGGACTGGCTCAAAATTGAGAAAGGAGTACATCAAGGCTGTTTATTGTTATCCTGCTTATTTAACTTCTATGCAGAGTACATCATGCAAAATGCTGGGCTGAATGAAGCACATGCTGGAATGAAGATTGCTGGGAGAAATACCAATAAGCTCAGATATGCAGATGACATCACCCTAATGGCAGAAAGAGAAGAGGAACTAAAGAGCTTCTTGATGAAGGTGAAAGAGGAGAGTGAAAAAGTTGACTTAAAACTCAGTATTCAATAAATGAAGATCATGGCATCTGGTCCCATCACCTTACGACAAATAGATGGGGACAAAGTGGAAACAGTGACAGATTTTATTTTCTTGGGCTCCAAAATCACTGCAGGTGGTGACTGTAGTCACGAAATTAAAAGATGCTTGTTCCTTGGAAGAAAACCTATGACAAACCTAGAGAGCATATTAAAAAGCAGAAACATTATTTTGCCAACAAAGGTCCATCTAGTCAAAGATACGGTTTTCCAGTAGTCATGTGTGGATGTGAGAGGTGGACCATAAAGAAGGCTGAATGCTGAAGAATTGATGTTTTTGAGCTGTGATGTTGAAGAAGATTCTCGAGAATCCCTTGGATTGCAAGATCAAACCAGTCAATCATAAAGGAAATCAGTCTTGAATACTCACTGGAAGGACTGATCTGAAGCTCCAATACTTTGGCTACGTGATGCAAAGAGCAAACTCATTAGAAAAGACCCTGAGGCTGGGAAAGATTGAAGGCAGGAGGAGAAAGGGATGACAGAGGATGAGATGGTTGGATGGCATCACTGACTGAATGGACATGAGTATGAGCAAGCTCCAGGGGTTGGTGAAGGACAGGGAAGCCTGGTGTGCTATGATCCATGGGGTTGTAAAAAGTCAGACACAGCTGAGCGACTGAACAAGAACAACATACATTCATGTGAATGGATATATATATATTAGGGTTTTTCAACCTCAGCACTATTGACTTTGGGGGCTAGGTCATTCTTTGTTGTGAGGACTGTCCTGTGCATTGAAACATGTTTAGCAGTATCCTTCGCCCTTACCCACTAGATGCCAGGAGGCATGGCCCCCAGTCATGACAATCAAAAATGTCTCAGGACATTACCACTGTCCCCAGGGAACTAAACTGCCCCCAGGTGAGAACATTTGGCATATGTATATGTAAGTGAATGAAAGGCCAGCTCTCTCAGGTAACAGTATTATTAGAATTTTTCTCAAGTATTTTATTCTGAGATTTTTCAGAAACGAAATTTAAGAAGACAGGAATAGCAATATACTTTTGGCTAGTCTATCCTTAATATTTACTGTCCTTACATTATAACACATCTGTCCATCCCTTTATCCATTCAGTAATTCATCTTATTTTTCACAAAAAGATGTGCTTTTCATCATAGGGGACTGCAATGCAAAAGTACAAAGTCAAGCAATACCTGGAGTAATAGGCAAGTTTGGCCTTGAAATACAAAATGAAGCAGGGCAAGGGATAACAGAGTTTTGCCAAGAGAACACACTGGTCATAGCCAACACCTTCTTCCAACAACACGAGAGAAGACTCTACACATGGATATCACCAGATGGTCGATACCGAAATCAAATTGATTATATTCTTTGCAACTGAATATGAAGAAGCTCTTTATAGTCAGCATAAACAAGACCAGGAGCTGACTGTGGGTCAGATTATGAACTCCTTATTGCCAAATTCACATTTAGATTGAGGAAATTAGGGAAAACCACTAGACCATTCAGGTGTGACCTAAATCAAATCACCTATGATTATACAGTGGAAGTGACAAATAGATTGAAGGGATTAGATCTGATAGAGTGCCTGAAGAACTATGGACGGAGGTTCGTGATATTGTACAGGAGGCAGTGATCAAAACCATCCCCAAGAAAAAGAAATGCAAAAAGGCAAAATGGCTGTCTTAGGAGGCCTTACAAATAGCTGTGAAAAGAAGAGAAGCCAACAGCAAAGGAGAAAAGGAAAGATATAAGCATCTGAATGCAGAGTTCCAAAGAATAGCAAGGAGAGATAAGAAAGCCTTCCTCATCCATCAATGCGAAGAAATAGAGGAATGGGAAAAACCAGAGATCTCTTCAAGAAAATTAGAGATACCAAGGGAACATTTCATGCAAAGATGGGCACAATAAAGGACAGAAATGCTATGGACCTAACAGAAGATATTAAGAAGAGGTGGCAAGAATACACAAAAGAACTATACAAAAAAATCTTCATGACACAGATAACCATGGTGGTATGAGCACTCACCTAAAGCCAGACATCCTGGAATGCAAACTCAAGTGGGCCTTAGAAAGCAGTAGCTAACAAAGTAGCTTAACAAAGCTAGTGGAGGTGATGGAATTCCAGCTGAGCTATTTTCAAATCTTAAAAGATGATGCTGTTGAAGGTCTGCACTCAATATGACAGCAAATTTGGAAGATTCAGCAGTGGCCACAGGACTGGAAGGTCAGTTTTCATCCCAATCTCAAAGAATGTTCCATCTACTGCACAGTTGCACTCATTTCACATACTAGCAAAGCAATGCTCAAAATTCTCCAAGCCAGGCTTCAACAGTACATGAACCATGAAATTCCAGATGTTCAAGCTGTATTTAGAAAAGGCAGAGGAACCAGAGATCAAATTGCCAACATCCACTAGATTATAGAAAAAGAAAAAGAGTTCCAGAAAAAACATCTACTTCTGCTTTATTGATTACACCAAAGCCTTTGACTGTGTAGATCACAACAAACTGGAAAATTCTTCAAGAGATGCAAATACCAGACCACCTTACCTGTTTCCTGAGAAATCTGTATGCAGGTCAAGAAGCAACAGTGAGAACAGGACACGGAACAACAGACTGGAAAGGAGTACATCAAGACTGTATATTGTTACCTTGCTTATTTAACTTATATGCAGAGTACATCATGTGAAATGCTGGGCTGGATGAAGCACAAGCTTGAATGAAGATTGCTGGGGAAATATCAATAACCTCAGATATGCAAATGACACATCCTTATGGCAGAAAGCAAAGAAGAACTAGAGAGCCTCTTGATTGAAGTGAAAGAGGAGAGTGAAAAAGTTGGCTTAAAAACACAAGATTCAGAAAACTAAGTCATGGCATCTGGCCCCATCATTTCATGGCAAATAGATGGGGAAACAATGAAAACTGTGAGAGACTTTGTTTCTTGGGGCTCCAAAATCACTGCAGATGGTGACTGCAGCCATGAAATTAAAAGACGCTTGCTCCTTGGAAGAAAAGCTATGACCAACCTAGACAGCATATTAAAAAGCCAAGACATTACTTTGCCAACAAAGGTCCATCTAGTCAAAGCTATGGTTTTTCCAGTAGTCATATATGGATTTAAGGGCTGGACTATAAAGAAAGCTGAGTGCTGAAGAATTGATGCTTTTGAACTGTGGTGTTGGAGAAGACTCTTGAGAGTCCCTTGGACTGCAAGATCCAACCAGTCCATCCTAAAGAAAATCAGTCCTGAATATTCATTGGAAGGACTGACGCTAAAGTTGAAACTCCAATATTTTGGCCACCTGATGCGAAGAACTGACTCATTGGAAAAGACCCTGAGCCTGGGAAAGATTGAAGGCAGGAGGAGAAGAGGAAGACAGAGGATGAGATGGTTGGATGGCATCACCAACTCGATGGATACGAGTTTGAGCAAGCTCCAGGAGTTGGTGATGGACAGGAAGCCTGGCAGGCTGCAGTCCATGGGGGCACAAAGAGTTGGACACAACTGTGTGATTAACTGAACTGAACCTTTAACATTTACTATCCTTTACACTATCACACATCTGTCCATCCCTTTATTCATTCAATAATTCATCTTATTTTTCATACATTTCAAAGTAAATTAGAAACAAAACATGTCTTAGCAATTTAAGAAGTTGAAATCATACTAAGTATCTTTTCCAATCACAGTAGTATTAAATTAAAAATCAACAGTAGAAAAAAGCTGAAAAATTCACAAATATGTGGAAATTACACAACACACTCCTGAACAACCAAAGAGACAAAGAAGAAACAAAAAAGAAATTAAAAAACGTCTTAAATAGAAACAGAAGCAAACACACTAACAGTTATGAGATACACCAAAAGCACCTATAAGAGGGAAGTTCATAGCAATACATACCTACATTAAGAAAAAACAAAAGATCTCAAATGAAAAATCTAATTTTAAACCTTAAAGAACTAGAAAAAGAAAAAACTAAACCTACAACCAGCAAAAAAGAAGGAAATAGCAAATATCAGAGCAGAAATAAATGAAATGGAAACCAGAAAAAAGATAGAAAAGGTCAATGAAACTAAGAGCTGGGTTTTTTTAACAAGATAAACAAGTAGAAATATATAAGTTGAATCAATAATTACATTTATTGATTTGCATATATTGAACCATACTTGTATTCCAAGGGAAAATCTCACTTGATCACAGTTAATGATCCTTTTAATACACTCTCGAAATTCAGTTTACCAGTATTTTGTTGAGAATTTTTCTACTTATATTAATCTAGTATTTTGACCTGTTGTTGTTCAGTTGCTCAGTTGCGTTGGACTTTTTGTGACCCTATGGACTGCAGCATGCCAGGCTTCCCTGTCCTTCACTGTCTCCTAAAGTTTGCTCAAACTCATGTCCATTGAGTCAGTGATTCCATCCAATCTCATTCTCTGTCACCCTCTTCTGCTCTCAATCTTTCCCAGCAATGGGGTCTTTTCCAGTGAGTCGGCTTGTAGTTTTTTTGTTTGTTTGTTTGTTTGTAACGTCTTTATCTGACTTTGGTATCTGGCCTTGCAAAATGAGTTTGAGTGTTCCATCCTCTTCAATTTTTTGTAAGAATTTGAGAAAGATCAATAATAACACTTCTTTAGACATTGGGTAGAATTCACCAGTGAAACCATCTGATCTTGGGCTTTCCTTTGTTGGGAGGTTTCTAACTGTGGATGCTCAATATCACTAATCATCAGGGAAATGCAAATCATGCAAACTATTAAATACAGGCTGGATAAACAATAAAGTCCTACTGTACAGCACAGGGAAATATATTCATCATTCCATGATAAACTATGATGGAAACAATATGAAAAAGAATATGTATGTGTATAGCTGAGTCACCTTACTATACAGCAGTAATTAAATATGACATTATAAATCAATTATACCGCAATAATTTATTTTTTTTAACACAATGAGATATCATTTCACACTTGTTAGAATGGCTATCATTACAAAGACATGAGACAACAAGCGTTGGCGAGGATGCAGGAAAATTGAAACTCTTAAGAACTACAAGTGAGACTGTAAAATGGGGCAGCCACTATAGAAAACAGTTTCTGAAAACACAATGACCTAACAGCTATGGGAAGAGGTGAAAGCAGTTCTAAGAGGGAAGCTTATAGCAATACAAGTTTACCTCAAGAATGAGAAAAACATCAAATGAACAACCTTACGTTACACCTAAGCAAACGATAAAGCACAAAACCCACCAAAGTTGGTAGAAGGAAAGAAACTATAAAGATAAGAGTAGAAATAAACGAAAAAGAAACAAAGGAAACAATAGCAAAGATCAATAAAACTAAAAGCCGGCTCTTTGAGACGATTAACATTGGCAAACCATTAGCCAGACTTATCAAGAGAAAAAGGAAGAAGACACAAATCAATAAAATTAAAAATGAAAAAGAAGTTACAATGGACAATGCAGAAATAGAAAGGGTCATAAGAGACTACTACGAGCAACTCTATGCCAATAAAATGGATAACCTGGAAGAAACAGACAAATTCTTAGAAAAGGACAACCTTCCGAAACTGAACCAGGAAGAAAGAGAAATCACACACAGACCAATCACAAGCACTGAAATCGAAATTGTGATCAAAAATATTCCAGAGGGAGGAAAACTCAAAACTCATTCTATGAGGCCACAATCACCCTGATACCAAAACCAGGTAAAGATATCACATAAAAAGAAAATTACAGGCTAATATCACTGATGAACATAGACACAAAAATCCTGGAACAATATACTAGCAAACAAATCTGACAACACATTAAAAGGATCATACACCATGATCAAGTGGGATTTATCCCAGGGGTACAAGACTTCTTCAGTATATGCAAATCAATCAAAGTGATACACCATATTAACAAATTGAAAGATAGAAACCATATAATCATCTCAACAGCTGCAGAAAAAGCTCCTGAAAAATTCAATGCTGATTTATAATAAAAGAAATGCTCCAGAAAATGGGCATAGAAGGAACATACCTCAAAATAATAAAGGCCATATATGACAAACCCAGAGTAAACATTATTCTCAATGGTGAAAAACTGAAAGCACTTTCTCTAAGATCACAAATAAGACAAGGGTGCCCACTCTCACCAATATTATTCAGTATAGTTTCAGAAGTCCTAGCCATGGCAATCAGAGAAATGAAAGCAATCCAGATTGAAAAAGAAGTAAAACTCTTACTATTTGCAGATGATACAATACTATTCATAGAAAACACTGAAGATGCCACCAGAAAATTACTAGAGCTAATCAATGAATTTACTTAAAGTTGCAGGATACAAAAATTAATACACAGAAATCCCTTGCATTCCTATACACTAAGAATGAAAAGTCAGAAAGAGAAATTTAGGAAATAATCCCATTTACCACTGGAACAACAACAAAAAATAAAATATCTAGGAATAAACTAAACAGACAAAAGACCTATGTGTATGTGCTCGGTTTCTCAGTGGTATCTGACTCTCTGCAGCCCCATAGACGGTAGCCCACCAGGCTCCTCTGTCCATGGAATATTCCAAGCAAGAATACTAGAGCCAGTTGCATTTCCTGTTCCAGAGGATCATCCCAATCTAGGGACTGAACCCATGTCTCTTGTGCTTCCTGCACTGGCAAGTGGATTCTTTACCACTGAGCCACCTGGAAAGCCCAAAGCCCTGTATACAGAAAACTATAAGACACTAATGAAAGAAATCAAAGATGACACAAACAAATGGAGAGATATATCATGTTCCTGGATTGGAAGAATCAATATTGTGAAAATGACTATACTACCCTAAGCAATCTACAGATTCAATGCAATCCCTATCAAATTACCAGTTGCATTTTTTGCAGAACTAGAACCAAAAAACTTCACAATTTCTGTGGAAATACAAAGGATCCCAAATAGCCAAAACAATCTTGAGAAAGTAGAATAGAGCTGGAGGAATCAACCTTCCTGGCTTCAGACTCTACTACAAAGCTACAGTCATCAAGACAATATGGTACTGGTACAAAAACAGAAATATAGATTAGTGGAACAAGATACAAAGCCCAGAGACAAACCCATGCACCTATAGGCAACTTATCTCTGACAAAGGAAGCAAGAATATATAACAGAGAAAAGAGTCTTTCAGTAAGTGGTGCTAGGAAAACTGGACCTATGTGTAAAAGAATGAAATTAGAACACTTCCTAATAACATACACAAAAATAAACTCAAAATAGATTAAAGATCTAAATGTAAAGCTAAAAACTATGAAACTCTTAAGAGGAAAATATAGGCAGAACACTCAGACATAAATCACAGCAATATCTTCTTTGACCTGCCTCTTGCTGCTGCTGCTAAGTTGCTTCAGTCGTGTCCGACTCTGTGCGACTCCATAGATGGCAGCCCACCAGGCTCCCCCGTCTCTGGGATTCTCCAGGCAAGAACATTGGAGTGGGTTGCCATTTCCTTCTCCAATGCATGAAAGTGAAAAGTGAAAGTGAAGTCACTCAGTCGAGTCTGACCCTCAGCAACCCCATGGACTGTGTAGCCTTCCAGGCTCCTCCGTCCATGGGATTTTCCAGGCAAAAGTACTGGAATGGGGTGCCATTGCCTTCTCCACTGCCTCCTAGAGTAACGGAAATAAAAACAAAAATAAACAAGTGGGACCTAATTAAACTTTAAAGTTTTACAGAGCAAAGGAAATGATGAACAAGATGAAAAGACAACCCTCAGAACGGAAGAAAATAATTGCAAATGAAACAACTGTCAAAAGATTATAATCTCCAAAATATACAAGCAGTTCATACAGCTCAATACTAGAAAAACAAACAACCCAATCAAAAAATGGTCAGAAGACCTAAACAGACATTTCTCCAAAGAAGACATACAGATGGTCAACAAACACACAAAAAGATGCTCAACATCGCTCATTAATCAGTTCAGTTCAGTTCAGTTCAGTCTCTCAGTCGTGTCTGACTCTTTGCAACCTAATGGACTGCAGCATGCCAGGCCTCCCTATCCATCACCAACTCCTGGAGTTGACTCAAACTCATGTCCATTGAGTCAGTGATGCCACCCAACCATCTCATTGTCTATTTCCCTGATGCTGGGAAAGATCCTTCAGTCTTTCCCAGCATCAGGCTCTTTTCCAATGAGTCAGTTCTTATCAGGTGGCCAAATTATTGGAGTTTCAGCTTCAGCATCAGTCCTTCCAATGAATATTCAGGACTGACTTCCTTTAGGATGGACTGGTTGGATCTCCTTGTAGTCCAAGAGACTCTCAAGAGTCTTCTCCAAGACCACAGTTCAAAAGCATCAGTTCTTCGGCACTCAGCTTTCTTTATATTCCAACTCTCACATCCATACATGACTACTGGAAAAACCACAGCTTTGACTAGACAGACCTTTGTTGGCAAAGTAATGTCTTGGCTTTTTAATATGCTGTCTAGGTTGGTCATAATTTTTCTTCCAAGGAGCAAGTGTCTTTTAATTTCATGATTATAGTCACCATCTGCAGTGATTTTGGAGCCCCCCAAAATAAAGTCTGTCACTGTTTCTACTGTTTCCCCATCTACTTGCCATGAAGTGATGGGACCAGATGCCATGATCTCAGTTTTCTGAATGTTGAGTTTTAAGCCAACTTTTTCACTCTCCTCTTTCACTTTAATCAAGAGGCTCTTTAGTTCTTCTTTGCTTTCTGCCATAAGGGTGGTGTCATCTACATATCACTCATTATTAGATAAATGCAAATCAAACCTATAATGAGGTATCACTTCACATTGGTCAGAATGGCCATTATCCAAAAAAAAAATCTACAAATAAATCCTGGAGAATGTATGGAGAAAAGGGAACCCTCTTGCACAGTTGGTGGGAATGTTGACACAGCTGCTGTGGAGAATGGTATGGAGATGCCTTAAAAAAAAAAACAAAAAAACCTAGGACTTAAACTACCATATGACACAGCAATGCCACTATGGGGCATATACCCTGAGAAAACCTTAGCTGAAAAAGACACACGTACCCCAATGTTTATTACAGCACTATTTACACTAGATAGGACATGGAAGCAACTTAGATGCCCATCAACAGATAAATGGATAAAGAAGTTGGTACATATATACAAGGAATTATTACTCAATCATAAAAAGGAATACATTTAAGTTAGTTCTAGTGAGGTAGATGAACCTACAGCCTGTTATACCGAGTGAAGTAAGTCAGAAAGAGAAAAACAAATATTGTATATCAATGCACATATATGGAATCTAGAACAATGGTACTGATGAACCTATATCTTCAGGATAGAAATAGAGATGTAGGTATAGAAAACAGACTGGACACAGTGGGGGAAAGAAAGGGTGGGACGGATTTGAGAGAATAGCCCTGAAACATATACATTATCATGTGTCAAATGGATAGCTATTGGAAAGTTGCTGCATAACACAGGGAGCTCAACTGAGTACTCTGAGACAACCTAGAGGGGTGGGATGAGATGGGGGGTGGGAGAGAGGGAGGTTCAAGAAGGAGGGGACATATGTATATTTATGGCTGATTCATGTTGTTGAATGGGAGAAACCAACACAACGTTGTAAAGCAATTATCCTCCAATTAACAGAAAACAAAAAACACAGTATGGCAGTTACTCAAAAACTTAAAAATAGAACTGCCATACAATTCAGCAATTCTACTTCTGGGTAGACGCCCAAAAGAACTGAAAGGAGGACCTTGAAGTGATATTTGTACACCCGTGTTCTTCACAGCAATTATAACAAAAGCCACTCAGGCGCCGACTAGCTGATGACTAGATTAACAATGTGGATGACTAGATTAATAATACATACATACAATTCAGACTTAAAAATGAACGACACCCTGTCATATGTCACACATGGATGAGCCATGGGGACGTTATGCCAAGTGAAATAATCTAGTCACAAAATGACAAACACTGTATAATTTTGCTTAAATGAGGTACCTAGGTCAAATCCAAAGAGACAAGAAAGTAGAATGGTGGTTGCCAGGGGTTGGGGAAAGGGGAATGGCAAGTTACTACTGATATTTAATGGATGTAGTTTTAATTTTGCAAGATGAAGAGTTCTGTGGACGGATAATGTGATGGCTGCACAACAATATGAATGTACTTAAGGCTACTGAACTGTACACTTACAAATGGTTATAATGGTAAATTTTATGCATGTTTTGCCACAAAACTTTAAATGGAAAGACCAGGCAGAAAATCAGTGTTACAGTGACATAATGTGAAAAAGATTCAACTCACTCCTGCTGGCTTTGAAGCTGGAGGAAGCAGGGTGTGAGCCAAGGAAATGTGGGAAAGGCTTTTAGAAGCTGGGGAGGACAAGGAAACACCCTTAGTCTGGACTTGCGTGGTGTCCCAGGTGCTTTCTGG
Organism: Capricornis sumatraensis; assembly: GCF_032405125.1. Taxonomy (NCBI): domain Eukaryota; kingdom Metazoa; phylum Chordata; class Mammalia; order Artiodactyla; family Bovidae; genus Capricornis; species Capricornis sumatraensis. The sequence goes on from NC_091083.1 coordinate 50,216,268, forward strand.
AGGAAGTGAACTCTAAACTGAGAGCTCAGTGATGAGATGGAGCTGGCAAAGGTGAAAGGCAGAGCGGTCCAGGCAGAAGGAGCATGCACCAAGATGAGGAAGGACATATGCTGGACCTTGACCATGTCAAGGAGTTTGGACTTTGAAGTGCAATGGGATGGGGTGTGTGGTTGGCTGAATAATGGCCACCAAAGATATCTAGGTCCTAATCCCTGGAAACTGTCCATGTCACTTTATATGGAGACAGGGATTTTGCAGATGTGATTAAATTAAGGATCTGGAAACAGGAAGACTATCCTAGATTACCTACACATGTACACTCAGTCATGTCCACCTCTTTGTGTCCCCATGAACTGTAGCCCACTACAGTCCTCTGTCCATGGAATTTTCCAGGCAAGGATACTGGAGTGGGTCGCCACCTAGTTCAGTTCAGTTTAGTTGCTCAGTCATGTCCTAGTCTTTGCAACCCCATGGACTCAGCATGCCAGGCCTCCCTGTCCATCACCAACTCCCAGAGTTGACTCAAACTCAGGTCCATTGAGTTGGTGATGCCATCCAACCATCTCATCCTCTGTCATCTCTTCTCCTCCTGCCTTCAATCTTTCCCAGCATCAGGCTCTTTTCCAATGAATCAGTTCTTCGCATCAGGTGGCCAAAGTATTGGAGTTTCAGCTTCAACATCAGTCCTTCCAATGCATACTCAGGACTGATTTCCTTTAGGATAGACTAGTTGGATCTCCTTGCAGTCCAAGGGACTCTCAAGAGTCTTCTCCAAAGAGTCTTCTCCAACACCACAGTTCAAAAGCATTTATTCTTCAGCGCTCAGCTTTCCTTTTATAAGCCTAATTAGATTAACTGAGTGGACTTTAAATATAATCACACGTATCCTTAAAAGAAAGTCAGAGGGAGATTCTGCTACAGACAGCCTCAACAGAGAAAGATATTTGAAGATGCTACTTTATGGATGAAAGATGGAGAAAGGGACCATTAGCCAAGGAACACAGAGAGAAAAGGCAAGCAAATTAACCCTCCCTCTCACCTCTCAAAGGCTCTAGAGGGAGCACAACCCTACTAACACCTTGGTTTCAGCCCACTGAAACCAATGTCAGACTTCTGGCCTCCAGAATGTAAGAGAGTACATTTTTGTTGTTTTAAGCCACCAAGTCTGTGATCATTTACAGCGGCAACAGGAAAACAAGGGGAGTTATAAGGGAAGGGTGTGATCTGACTTGAATTTTGGAATGATTACTTCACTCTACTCTTTACTTTGAGAAAGGATTAGGGAAGAAAACAGAGGCAAAGGGACCAATTGAGAGGCCTGCCCCAGGGAAGCAGGCAGTGGGGATGGAGTAACAGGGTCCAGTGAGTTTAAAGAGGTAGAGAAAAAAGTCACATTCCATCAGTAAAAAGATCTGGAAAGGGCCAGATTCTCACATTACATGGGGCTGCTGGGTAGCCATGCACAGTCACAAACGCGGCTGTGAGGAATATGGGCCGAGTTTGAGGCAGGTCACGGAACCCTATGATGCTGAAGACAGGAAGCCCTGCCTGGTCTGTGCCCCAGGAAAGAGACAGCGTGGAGCTCCCAGGGAGGGAATCCTGGCTCTGCTGAGGGGAGGGAGGTCAGGAGAGTGGCAAGGTCACCAAGGAGAGAGTAGGGAGGGCTAAAGGGGCAGGGCCAAGGGCAGGGATCCAGTGAACCCGGTAGGTTAGGCGTAGGCAGGAAAAAAGAGTCCCTAGAAGGAGGAAAAAGAGGAGGCACAGTATCTTGGAAACCAAGAGAAGGAGTCCATGATCAGCAGAGCCAGGAGCTGGTGGTGGGAACCCAAGGAACAGAAACCAAGAGCAGTCTCTGATTTACCACACAAGGTTATGAGGAACCTCAGCCAGAGCCAGTTCCTAAGTTTAGATAGAGTGGAAATCAGATTAGTGGTGCCTGTCCATTGACAGGCCTCATCCTGAACATTCAAGTCTTTCTCCAGCCAGGGAAATGCTATCCTGTACTATCTTTGATTGCTGCTTCTCTTCCTTCCATTCTTGGTTTATCTTCTGCAATGTCTGTCCTCTCTCTCCAGCACTATTCAGTTCAGTTCAGTTGCTCAGTTGTGTCTGACTCCTTGCAACCCCATGGACTGCAGCACACCAGGCTTCCCTGTCCATCACCAACTCCCAGAGCTTGCTCAAACTCATGTTGCTGATGCCATCCAACCATCTCATCCTCTGCCGTCCCCTTCTCCTGCTGCCTTCAATCTTTCCCAGCATCAGGGTCTTTTCCAGTGAGTCAGTTCTTTGCATCAGGTAGCCAAAGTATTGGAGCTTCAGTATCACCCTTTCCAATGAACCCTCAAGGTTGATTTCCTTTAGGGTTGACTGGTTGGATCTCCTTGCAGTCCAAGGGACTCTCAAGAGTCTTCTCCAATACCACAGCTCAAAAGCATTAATTCTTTGGTGTTCAGGCTTCTTTCCAACTCTCACATCCATGCATACTTTTTTACTTACCAGGCTGATAAAAATCATCAAGTAGTCTGATGGCCCAAATGTGGGAATTTTCTAAAGTTCAGTCACTCTCTCCCTAGTGAGTGATTTCACCAAGGCCATCACTATAAATCTGACCTAGGCTTCCGAGGTGGCATAGTGGTAAAGAATTCACCTGTTATACCAATGCAGGAGATGCAAGAGATGTGGGTTAGATCCCTGAGTAGGAAAGACCCTCTGGAGTAGGAAATGTCAACCTGCTGCAATATTTTTGCCTGGAAAATTCCTGGAAAGAGGAGCCTGGTGGGCTACAGTCCATGGGGTCACAAAGAGTTGAATACAACTGAGCAAACATACAGATTCCTTTGGCCCAATCTTTGTCTCCAGCCTGACTTCTCCCCACCTGTTTCTTCATTTTTGTTTTTGCTTTCTACTTTTACATTTTTTGGATTAGGAATGTTAGGAAAATACTTACACAGTCTACCATATTGTTGAGTTGAAATTACAGATAACTGATTCTAGGACCCAAGCCCTCCTTTGTCTGTCTCAAGGATAACATCTGCATCTGTCTTCATAAACTTTCCAACCATCACCACAAATCACTGGCTACCCCCAGCCAGCAGAAGGGGGGGGGGCGGGGGGAAGCTAGCTAAATTTACCTACACTTTAAGGCAAACACAGTAACAGAACAAACAAAAGGCCGAAATTTAGAGTTCAGTCCAATCTTGCTTAAACAGAATATTGCTTCTTATCCAAGGAAGAGTCAGAGGAAGATGGTTGATGGGGCTGGGATATGGATTCAATTGGACACTTTCGCCAAGGATGCCCACCAGTATCTACAGTCTTGAAGAGAGAGATCTGCTCAGCTAGCTAGTTGCAATTCTCTGCCTTCTCTGTTAAGAAGGATATATGAAGCCTTTCTGGACTCCAAAATGCTTTGCAAGGATCATTTTCAAGCATCACTTCCACATTGCCTTGAGAATACAGAACAACTCTTCACCATCTCTTGGAAGAGGGGAAAGTAAGAGAGAGAGGAAGGAGGGGGCTTCCCACATCAGCCAGCATCTCAGGCACAGAACTGAAACAGCTGACTGAGTCCCATACAGAGAAAGGAGAAGAGAGAACGCATGGGACAGGAATGAAAGGGCAGATTTGACACAAATAATCTTTGACGTTTAAAACATATTTAAACCTACTGAACCCCCCTGTGAACATGACCACTTAGCCCTCAAGAATTCTAAATCAGTACAACTTCTCTTTAGAAAAACGTTAAAAGATGGAAGGCATGCGTGTGTGCTAAGTGGCTTCAGTTGTATCCGACTCTGCAACTCTATGAACCGTAGTCTGCCAGGCTCCCCTGTCCATAAGATTCTACAGGCAAGAACACCGAAGCGGGTTGCAGCGCCCTCCTTCAGAAGATCTTTCCAACCCAGGGATCAAACCTATATCTCTTATGTCTCCTGCATCGGCAGGCAGGTTCTTTACCACTAGCACCACCTGGGAAGCCCCATTAACTACAAAGCACGTCTGCTAAAATGTCTAGAGACATGAATACTGTTGGGCTTGCCGAGTCAGGACATGAGCATCCTAGTCACCTAGACACACTGGACACTTGTTGAGGCCACTAACCATTCAGTCCTCTCTTCTGGCACCACTTCATGCCCTTGCAGAATGTTCTGGGTTCTACTCAGCTCCATTAAATGCCTGCGTGATGCCATGCAGCTTGTCAGCAGGATCTAGTACTTCTCATGTGAAGACCCTTCCTGCCTGCTCCCAGGACGACTTGAGGACACAGTCTTCCCTAAGATCCAAGAGAATGTCTTGACAAAGCAAAGGTTCCTAAGCTATTGAAGATGATGACATCCCAGCTACAGAGAACTTTCCGGGCCTGCTTTTCATGCTCTGTGAGGGTACTCCTTCTTCTCAGACCCAAGGAAACTCACACATTCCCTAAACCCTGCCAAAACTTACCTCTCCCTACAAACTGTTCCCACCATCCCTGGGTAGTGTTGAGGGGACGGCACCCACACCTCAGTCTGTCCTTCATCACAGCACTTACCACCACACAGAAACCACTAATTTACTGTTTCTTTCTTCTCCTGGGCCTAGAGGTTTCTCTCTTTGGGCCCCAGATCCCACACTGTGTCTCTCTCCTGAAAATATTTTCATTCTCATTATTAATTATTTGGAAACAATGGATTCAACAGTCAGCCCTAGGAAAGCTAGCCTGCTGTTTTATGTCAGGGAATTCCTAGAGGCAGAGGATTCTTGTGCACGTGAGTTATTGAGGAAGCGACTTCAGCAGAAACCTGTAAGGAAGTGAGGGAAGCAAGACTGGGCTGGGGAAGGAACTGGAGCCTAGCCACAGCCTGATCCCATGGGAGCTCTAGGGTGTGAACAACTTCATGGAACTGTCCCACCCTAAGAGAGGCAGACCAGGCCTTTGTATCTGGCACTAGTCAGTCTTGGCTGAGAGTCACAACTGGGAGGAGGGGGTGAGCGCCAAGGCATTCCCTGAAGAGCAGTTCTCAAGACTAGGGAGCAACTGAGACCTGTCAGCAGTCCACACTTATAACATGCAGTAGATAAAGGGGATTGGGTGGATACCAGCAGCAACCACCACACATGCCCCCTGTTAGGGCTTGAAACAGCTCCTGGCTCTGTCACCTTCGTCCACCCACTCTCAAGCTGGGAGGAAACAGCTGCCCACCCAGCATCACTGAGTGCAATGCAAGGCTGAGCTGCAGAAATGGGGACAGATGCCCGAGCTCTGGACCAGTAAAAACCCTGCAGCTACCCTGTAGCTGTTGCACAAAGGAGTTTTCCCTTTCTCTTTTCACAGACTCCCCACTCACAGGTGTTTCCAGACTCCCCAAGAATAAACGAGGGGCTATCCAGGCCCTTGAAATCAACCAGCTCAACTTCCTATGAGAAGAGAAAGCATTAAATCCTTAGGAAGCTTGAGGAGGTAGAAAAGGCATTCAATGCTGTCTTAAAAGAACAGCTTTGTCTGTTCTTGGTTCTTGGTTCCTCCAAATTCCTGTGCCCTCACTCCCTTTCTGTCAGGGAGCCCAGAGAACACACTGAAGCTAATCTGGCTTCAGAGCATTGCCAGGAGGCTGGCCAATCCCTACAAAGCTTCTGATTCTGCCTAGAGACTAAGTGTCTCTCATCTTATTGATCAACTGGAAAGTCCCAGCAGGCAAATAAAGAACAGAAACAGGGGAAACCCCTGGCAGGAAAGCCCAGAGTGAAACGAAGAACCTCTTCAGTGGTTTCTTTGCTTCTTTGTTTTCTGTCTTCCTGTTTCCAGAACCAGAGTCAGGCCCCACATCCTGACTCCCACCTCAGCTCCCTGGGTAGGATGGGAGTGAGGGAACAACAGCCAATTTATAGGACCCAGGCAGTTCCAGTCTCTAAGAAGATATAACTAGAAGAGAGAGACAGGCTGGGAAAGGGGAGGGCTTATTCCACAAAGCATTCCCAGTGGGGCAAACTCCACAGAGCTATGCCCTGACCAGCGAGAAGGATATGCAGTTGGCAAGGCCTCAACTGAAACCAAGGTGGAAAGGAGTAACAGTTGACCTCAAGACACACAACAACTCAGAGGTTCTAATTCTGGGGGCTCATTAGACTCTCTTGGAGTAGGAGTAGGGTATGTTGGTGTGTGCTGTTGTGTCTGATTCTTTGAGACCCCCTTGACTATGTATAGCCCACCAGACTCCTCTGCCCGTGGAATTTTCCAGGCAAGAATACTAGAGTGGGTTGCCATTTCCTACTCCAAGGGATCTCCCTGATCTAGGATCAACCTGCATCTCCTGCGTCTCCTGCACTGGCAGGCAGATTCCTTACTACCTCACCACCTGGGGAGCCAAGGGAGGGGGTAGGAGGGTTGATTTGAGATTCCTGATGTTGAGGCTGCAACTCCAACCAATTTCTTCAGACCCTCCAGGAAGGTCCAGGCATGAGCATTTTTATAACCTCCCCACGTCATGCCAATGTACAACCACGGCTGAGAGCCATCATGAAATATATGATGGAGACAGAGCTGTACAAACTGAGGACACCCCCAAACGCATCTCAAAGTAGTCTTTCAAGGGAAGGAAAAGAATTTTCTAAAAACAAATGAGTTGTCTTTTGCATTCCCCTCCCATTACTAAACTTCAGAGGGGAGAGGGGACAGCATAGAGCATCCCCAAGGATGAGAAGAGATGCACAGAGCAGATGCAAGGGGCCCCATCCAGCAAACCAGGGCACCACACCACAGAAACCAGCAAGTCAGCCACAGGCACCTGATGCAAATGAAACACTGACTGGGGGCCTGCAGCTTCCCCTTTTGAGTCCTCTCTCTACCTCTTTTCTGAACTCTGTTCTGCCATGCCCTCTGGGGACAATCTGGAGCTCCAGGATTGGAGAAGAACGCTCTCTGACATGGTGCTTTATACTAGAGTGTTGAATATTGCTTCATCAGGTCTCCAGAGGGACTCCTCTTTATAACCAAGCAGTGAAAGAGGAGATAGGGCTGCCCCTCTGCACTTCAGCTCGCTAGGATGGCAGCAGGAAGAAGTATCAATGGCAAACAGGAAACCCCAGTCCTATAGCACCGCACAAGGAAGGAGACTTGAGCTATGGCCTGGGGCCCTGCCAAGATCTAGAGATTACAAGAGATGCCACCTGAGCCTGTCCTAGACAACGGCAAAATCTGGGCTGCCTAGGAAGGAACAGCATACTTTCCCTTCCCTTGCTTTCTTCAATAAAAGATCCACTTTCTGGCCAAACCCACATGCCTCCCCCATTCCTTTCCTACCCCTGGTGTCCAGGCCTCCAGGGAACCACCTACAGGGCTCTCAGTCACTCTGCTCAGGAAAAGAGCACTAAACAGCACAAAAGGGAGAGATAAGGTCAAGTGTACTGGGTATATGTACTCCATTTCCTCAGCTTTATTATGACTGCGAATACAAAGCTTTGCCCCTCTGCACCCCAAAAAGATGTTAGAGGTTAGAGAAAAGGGGGAGGGGAAGGTAGTAAGTTGGTGCAAAAGTAACTGCAGTTTTTGCATTGCTGAAATTTGCTGTTTGATCCTGGAATGCATTCTTAAATAAATGTAGTTATGTGGCATCATTTTAATGCATATTTCTTGCTTTATTTATTTATTTATTTATTTATTGCTAATGACTTACTACTTGCTGTTTATTTTATATTTATTTTAGAGCATGGAAATGACATCAGACAAAAAGCAAATTCGAGCAATTTTCTTATTAACTTGCAACATCAACAACACATTTGGCCTGGGAACTCCTAACAAACAGTGTGGTGGTGGTTCAATGAGTTTTGTAAAAGAGACGAGAGCCTTGAAGATGAGGAACGTAGTGGCTGGTCATCAGAAGTTGACAATGACCAACTGAGAGCCATCATGAAACTTAGAACCATATGAGAAGTTGCTGAAGAACTCAGCACTGACTATTCTATGGTCATTCAACATTTGAAGCAAACTGGAAAGGTGAAAAAGCTTAATAAGTGGGTGCCTCATAAGCTGACTACAAATCAAAAAAACTGTCGCTTTAAAGTGTCATCTTCTCTTATTCTACGCAACAACAAACCATTTCTTGATTGGATTGTGGCGTTCGACGAAAAGGTGATGACTAGCTCAGAGGTTGGACTGAGAAGATGCTCCAAACCGCTTCCCAAAGCCAACCTTGCACCAAAAAAAGGTCATGATCACTGTTTGGTGGTCTGTTGCCAGTCTGATCCACTACAGCTTTCTGAATCCTGGCAAAACCATAACATCTGAGAAGTACGCTCAGCAAATCAATGATATACACCAAAAATTGCAGTGCCTGCAGCTGGCATTGGTCAACAGAAAACGGCCCAATTCTTCTCCACCACAATATCCGAATTCATGTCGCACAACCAATGCTTCAAAGGTTGAATGAATTGGGCTGTGAAGTTTTGCCTCATCTGCCATATTCACTTGACCTCTCACCAACTCATGGACGGAGGAGCCTGGCAGGCTACAGTCCATGGGGTCACAAAGAGTCGGACATGACTGAGGAACTTTCACTTCACTTCACTTCACTCACCAACAAACTACCACTTCTTCAAGCATCTTGACCACTTTTTTGCAGGGAAAATACTTCCACAACCAACAGAATACAGAAAATGCTTTCCAAGAGTTTGTGGAATCCCAAAGCAGGGATTTTTAAGCTACAGGAATAAACAAACTTATTTCTCATTGGCAAAAATGTGATTGCAATGGTACCTATTTTGATTAATAAAGATGTGTTTGAACCTAGTTATAATGATTTAAATTTAAAAATTTATAGTCCAAAACCACAAAAATGTTTGCACCAACATAAATAATTGGGAAGAGGTTGGTGTGTCCTGCCTGAGGAGGGATGGCACTTTTATGCAGAGGCAGGCAGCAAAAAGAACTAACAGAAGACTAGTCAAAGGAAGCCCCGATCTATTTTCCTCACAAATAGTGAACAGAACAATCGCAACAATATTACTAAGCTAATAACAAAACAACAGATGTGAATAATAGATGACTAACAGAAATGCAAGCTTACTACAGGCTAGCTATTACCTGTTTTGACTCATTTAATCTCCATAACAACCCAATGCAGAAAGAAATCTTAATAGTCTCACTTTGCAGATGAAGCAATTGAAGCACAAAGAAGTTAAGTATTAATAACTTGTCCAAAGACACACAGGAAGAGACAGAGCTGAAGTTCAAACTCAGGACTGTCTGATGCAAAACAGAAGTTATATTTGCTACAGCTGCCTTGCAGTGAAGAAGTTTTCAGTTAAAAATCACCTGACCCAGCCATATTCTAGAGAAATATATATCAGAATCCCCCAGAGGGCTCGTTAAATACAGATTCCGTTTCTCCCACCCTCCCAATTTCTGATTCAACACTTCTGGAGTGGAGTCTGAGAAGGTATATCCCTAACAAGCTTCCAAATGCTGCTAGTGCTGCTGGTAACAAGACTCTAAAAGCTTTCTCCTATTCCTTAAAAGAACTCTTTATTTTTATCACTTAAAGATGAGGAAACAGAAGGTTAGGTGATTTGTCCCAGGTCACAGAGCTGACATGAAAACGGTGCTCCTTCTCTGGTGCCTTGGCTAAGCACTGGGTATGAGGGTCTCCAAGTAGGACAGGCAGCTGGAGGCTGGCTTCAGCTGCTAGCCACAGAATGCCCCAGAGTCCTGGGGAAGGCAGGTGACTGGCCTGGCAGACAACCTGCAGGAAAAGCAGACCCTGCAGGGGATAGAGATCCCACCCAGAGACCTGGGCACTTGCAATGTCACAGGGCCATGAATGCCCACACATATCTCACCCTGTCTACAGAACAAGCTATTCCTCACACTCATGGGCCCCAAAACTGCCTGCTCCTTGTTCTGGAAAAAGCCTGGGGGTCTAACAACAGGTCCAAGGCCCCTACTGACAGGCAACCTCACTCCTATCCCCGGAGAAGCCTCGTCTGGTACACCTGCCAGATGGGTACGTGAGATTCAGCAGGTGGTCAAATGGGCTCCCTCATGCCAGGAGCATGGTCTGCAAAAGCCCCAGCTCCTTCCGCTGACAGCTTGGGCATTGATCCTTCTTGCTCAGGCCTTTTGCACACTAGTCTGAATTCTTCAGTGTGCCTGTGGAAGCTCTGAGGAAACGGTCTGTTTCCTGCTGAGAAGACCTGTCTCCTACTCCCATGCTAGTAGGCAGGTGGCCAGGTGAGTAGAGCTGGAGAGTCACAACAAACAGTCACCACCCCACCCCCCAAACAATCACCTCCCGGGCCCAGATGAGCAACTACTTGTTTATAGGGAAGTCCCATCTACATCCACAAGTTTTTGACTTTCTGGATGGATATTTAGAAGGAAACCCAAAGACCCTTAGCGTCTTGTCAAATAAGCAGGGTGTTGGAGTGGGACCAAAAAGACATAAAGGAAGCAAAAACTGCATACAGACAAAGCTATATGTGTGTGAATATGTAGGTGTAGATGTGTGAGGAAACGTATAGGCGTAAATGTGTAAGAGAGTATGCATGTGTAAATGTGTATCGGTGTGAGGGAGAGTGTAAGTGTGCAAATGAATGTGTAAGCAGGGGTGTATGAGTGTGTGGAGAGAGAGTGTGTATGTGTGTGTGTGTGTATAAACAACTTTGACTATAGCTCAGAGAACCCACAAGACCTAGAAAGATAACTTCCAATATCTACAGCCCCCAGGGAAGGGCCTAGTCACCTCTTCCTCCCTAAAGCAACACCTCCATCTCCTTCACCCAAAGGGCTCCTGCCAAGATGTGTCCCCTCACAGGATAAAACTCAACAAAGTGCAAAATTCCTTACAACTGACTTGGCACGAGGAAAGAATGGGAAGTTGGTGGAGGAAAATAAGACTAAGCATTCCTTGACCTGCATTTCTCAAAACCGAGGGTTATTTTATGGGGTATTTAAAGTCCTACCTTCCGAAGGGCAAATTAAGCTCTCCTCCAGCCCAATAATTACAAGATTTAAGTGGAGCCCTGTCTCACAGGGAGGGCCCGAGATCTGCGTCACTCCTCGTGCTCTGAGCCTCCACTTGCCACCAGCTCGGCAGGGACTGCTGGCTTACCCAGGCCAAGTTGGGAGGCAGCCGCCAACGCCCCACTTCCTACAAGCACAGGTTTCTCTCTGGCCACACTTCCTGTTTACTGAGTGCTTCTCTGAGACTCATCTCTGACCTCACATCCCCTTCCTAAGGATACCCCAGCGGTCTTTCCCTTTTTTGGTGCTATCGACTGAGACTCAGCTTTGTGTGCAGAGATCTTAGGGTTTCCCCTCCTTGCTTCCCCAGAGCCAGGATAGGAAATGCAAAAGCCTAAAGTGCTGGCTTCCTTCACCCCCAGGTATGGGCAGGTTCCTTGCCCTTGGAAGCAGTAAGGAAGGGCAAGCAGAGGAAGGGTCCAGCAAGTACTGAGCCTCCCCCTGGGGGCAGCCATGGTGCATCTTATATCCACCCTTTCTTAACCTCGTTAACACCCTACAGTATGTACAGGCAGGGAAATTCAGCCTCATACAGCAGATCTTGGACCCAGGGGAGACAGCTCATCCAGGGGTTTCCAGAACATTTCCAGGAGGCTCAGGGGAAGTTTTCCACAAAACCACACTCACACTCTCCTCCTCCTGTCCTGCAACCAGCTGACTAACCCGAAAGAAAAATCAGCACCATGAAAAGCTGAACTTCTCAAAATGGTCTTCAAAGGCCATTTCTGTAAAGTCTTTTCACTTCCCCCTTACTGTCTGGGATTCAAAGAGCAGCTGGGCAGAGGGAAAACAGGCAGAGCCAGGAGAAGTAATTTCCAGAGAGCACAGTATGTACATCTGTCCCTCCCAGACCTACATTTTCTCAGCAACTTGGTGGAAGGCGGGCAGTTTCCTCTGGGAGCTTGATTAAAGAGGAACTTAAAGCATTTTCCATAGAACAAGGAGTCCCACAGCAAAGCTACTTGACCTACTCCCTTGACCCCTGAATATAGTCACGCAACCTATCCAGGTTCTGGGTACTGACGCTTCCTGATCTCCTCTCATCTCAGACCAGATTGAAACACAGAAACATACCACCTCCCCTGCCTCTGCTCCTCTGCACCATGTTCCTGATTATTCTATCAAATACACAACCCACCATACACACAAAAGAGCAATCCTTGGCCCAGACGTCTATAAAAGCTTGTATGGAGCTTTAGGAAGAGGGCACTGATTATATGAGGCCACTACCCTTCTCCCAGAGTACTTAGGATCTCATGGACTCCACTAGTTAAAGTCTTCTCTGCATCCCAGGCAGGCTGACCCTGCCTGTGGACAAAACATTCAGCAGCTGCCACAGGTGCCATGGTGGGTATTTGATAAGTTGAGTTGAGCTATAGGATCTGGAATACACAAAGGATGTTTCAAATAGAAAGGCTGAGGCTCTCATTCTCATTCTTTAAGGAAGATGGTCTCAACAACCCAACTTCCATCTGGTTTGGATCTTACTCACTATAGGACAGCTGTGAGGTTTAAGGCACAGTAAACCCCAAGCACACTCTATCCCACCACCACACACAGAAAACCCTGGGATATGATGATTGAGCAGTAGAGGCCTGGGGCCCAAGGCCCAGCTGCTAGCAACCAGCAAGTCCCAAATGTGATTAGTTCTGATGCCCACTGGCTGTCTACCTTTGTTCTGCTCGGCTGAGATGGAGGGCAGACCCTGACCTCCATCCCAGGTGATGGCAGCGGAAGCAACAAGGATGGCCAGGTCCTTGCAGCCCAGTCTGAAATGAAAATGCGAGAGACCAAATACCACAATTCTCTCCAGGGCTTCCTTGTTCCTTTTCTTCTTTTACACAAGTAAAACGGATTTTTTTTTTTTTTTAATTTTAAAGATATAGAAAAGCAAAAAGATTAAGATCAACAAAAGGACAATTACAGTACAATTCCACTCTTAACCCTAGAGTAGGCAAACTCATGAAGGTGTTAATAGAAGTTACCAGCAGCTGGAGTGAGGAGAATGAATGGAGAGTTAGTGTTCAATGGGTACAGAGTCTCTGTTTGGAAAAGTTCTGGAAATGAATAGTGGCTATGGTCGTACAACACAGTGAATGCACTCAATGCCACTGCTATGGTCTGAATGTTTGTGTCCTCTCCCAATTCATATGCTGAAATCCTATGATGGCATTAAGGGTTGAGGGGGGTGGGGAGCTTTGGGAGGTAAATTAGGTCACAAAGGTCGAGCCATGAATGGGATTAAAGGAGACCCACAGCTGCTTCTGCCACAGGAGGATATAATAATAAGTCTGTGATCTGGAAGAGGACCCTCACCTGACCATGTTCACAGCCTGATCTGACTCCCAGCCTCCAAAACTGTGAGCAGTAAGTTTCTGTTGTTTATAAGCCACTCAGTCTGTGGCACTTGTTATACTGTATAGCTCAAACGGACTAAGACAGCCCCTGAATTGTACACTTAAAAATGGTTAACAAGGTTAATTTTATATTGTGCATATTTTAAATACAATAAAAAATGGAAAATACTTAATATAAGAAAATGTAAGATTAAAATCTTCCAAAATTCCACCTCTCAGTGACAATCACTATTAATATTTTTCCATACACCCTTTCAGAGGCAAATATAAATGGACCCTACAAAACCATCACATTGTTTGGAAATGGCAACTGAAGAAAATGGCAACCCATTTAGTATTCTTGCCTGAGGAATCCCATGGACAGAGGAGCCTGGTGGGCTACAGTCCATGGGGTCGTTAAGGAGTTGGACACAACCGAATGACTGAACAATAACAACAACAGCACAATGTTTGGTAACCTGCTCTTTACAAATGTATATTTCCCCATGTTAACAGATACATATCTGTATCCTAAATATTTTGTAATCACATGGTATTTTAATGTAGCGATACACCATGATTAACAAATTTACTATTTGGGGGCATTGGCCATCTCATGCCAAGAGTTGACTCAGTGGAAAAGACTTTGATGCTGGGAGGGATCGGGGGCAGGAGGAAAAGGGGACAACAGAAGATGAGATGGCTGGATGGCATCGACTCGATAGACATGAGTTTGAGTGAACTCCGGGAGATGGTGATGGACAGGGAGGCCTGGCGTGCTGCCATTCATGGGGTTGCAAAGAGTCAGACACGACTGAGCGACTGAACTGAACTGAATTGAGTCTCCATTTTTGGTTTTATTATTATTATAAACAATGTTTCACAGGACATTGCTCATGCACATATTTTTCTGCATGTGTCCAATTCCTCTGGGTGGAATTGCTGAGTCAGGGACTCCCTCAGGAGGATTATCAACAGAGCCTTATGAGTAGAACCCAACCAGGAATGCTGAATTCTGTCATATAGAAGCCATGTGTCTTCCTCCACATGGACTTTTCCTGGATTCCATGTGGGTGTCTACAACTTTGCACAGTGGTTCAGGAAAGGGCATATCATTTCCATATCCTCTTTACCCACTCCCCAGTCCTCCTGCGGGGACACATCATGCCTAGGTCATTAAGTGAAACTGGCATACAAAGAAGGCAAAATTTACTGAGACAGTTCTACTGAACTCTCTTGTGCCAGCAGGAAAGACTATAGTAAAACTAAAACTCTAGGATGGCCCAATGCTGGGTGCCCCATGGTGAGTAACCTATGTGTAGACACATGAAAGGTTTTTTTTTGTTAAAGGTTTTTTTTGTATGGACAGAAGGAGAATGTAATGGACTCTTCTTGAGGAAACCAAGGATTAGAAGGGACCTGTGGAATCATCTAATCTCTAGCCTTGGAGGAGAGGAAATCAAGGCCCCCCCCTAAACTCATAGCATAGACACTTCAGTAATTTTTAACTGAACCCCATAAGTGTCTCATACACAATGATTCAGCCAGTTTAGGACACAGCTGAACATACCCTAAATTTTGACACCTAGTACAATTCTTTTTTAAAACATATTTTTGGCTATGCTGCACGGCTTGTGAGATCTTAGTTCCCCAAACAAGGATCCAACCCACGCCCCCTGCAGTGGAGTCACTAGAAGTGTGGAGTCTTAAGCACTGGACTGCCGGGGAGTTCCAACACCTAGTATTTCTTTTTACCTAGTAATTACCTGCTGCTGCTGATGCTGCTGCTAAGTCGCTTCAGTCGTGTCCGACTCTGTGTGATCCCATAGATGGCAGCCCACCAGGCTCCCCCGTCCCTGGGATTCTCCAGGCAAGAACACTGGAGTGGGTCGCCATTTACTTCGCCAATGCATGAAAGTGAAAAGTGAAAAGTGAAAGTGAAGTCGCTCAGTCGTGTCCAAGTCTCCGAGACCCCATGGACTGCAGCCTACGAGGCTCCTCCATCCATGGGATTTTCCAGGCAAGAGTACTGGAGTGGGGTGCCATTGCCTTCTCCTAGTAATTACCTAGGTAATTCTTATCCTCCTCACCTGTGTACAAAATCGGAAATTAAGACACTGATCACATCCCAGTCCAGTCAAGGCCAGGCTTGTGCTGGAGCTGGGTCCTACTGGCTCTCAAGCCTCTCTCTCCAAAGCATAATTCGTGGTCCACCACAATGCCCATTCCCAAATCCATCATAGCCTCACCTGTACTATTCAAAGATCCAGCAAACATTTGCCTGGATGCTCACTGTGTCTGAGTACGTATTACAGTGAGACAGTTACCATTTCCATCATTCAGTTGGGGAAACTGAGACTCAGAGCCTTTTTTTTTCTTCTCACTTTTTATTAACTCAACCATATTTAAAAGGAATCCAAGATGTCAAAAGCATTCTGTAGGATGCTACTGAAGTATCAATCAAGGACTCAGCTCTCAAATTGTACAAGGTGAGAGAGAGACAACAATGGAACAAGGAAGAAAGGGATGGGCAAAATGTGAATGAGAATGCAAACGATGGGGCCATACTCCCATGGGGCACAGTCAGGGAACAATTCCTGGATGCAGTGACACTGGAAGTAGCTGGAAATGTGGCCCCAAGCTTTTCAGGTCCTGCTGGGTGAGAGGAATCTTCCACTTTCTATCAGAACCAAGGTTTATCTTTATTTTTTCCATTATGGTTTATTATAGGATATGGAATATAGTTCCCTGTGCTGCACAATATGACCTTGTTTTTTATCCATTCTACATATAATAGTTTTCATCTGCTGGTTCCAAACTCCTAATCCAACCCTCTCCTGCACTCCTCCCCTTAGGCAAGGTCTATTCTCGATGGAGACACAGACTTAAAATGACTTTTAACTACAAATTAAAGACTTAGGTCGATTCCCCCAGAGGTTGCCCATAGGACAAGGATTCAAGTGCAAGTAGAAAGGGAGTGGGAAAGTGAAAGAGGGAAGGGAAGGCAGCCAGTGACGGGAGTCACTGTGAAATGGTCTTACTAAGCAACTCTGAAAGACAGCATAGACTATGCCCCAAAGCTGCCCCAACAGAGAAGTGAGGGAGCTGGAGCATTTATACACTTGCTCCCAACAGTGTTGTTTGAGGTCAAGGAAACACAGAATGGATGCTGACAGCATCTATTCCATTGCCCAATATTATGCAGGTAGAAAATTTGAAAGCCATTCAAACTCCAAATCCAATACCTTTTTCATTATAGAAAGGAGTAATCAAACTAACACTATGGGCAAAATGCCATGCTGGTAAAAGTAAATGTATTTGCCAAATGACTTTTTTAACATGTCCAAGGAAATAAAATGTATCTTTTTGCTAATTGTTATCAATATAAGGATTAGGAAAAGCCATTCTAAGTCACTTTGTTCATCCCACAACAATTAACCAAATGCCCGTTCCCTGCCCCTTCTTCAGTGAGGTTGCCTTCTCTAGTTCAGTCACAGCTGCCTTGGGCAAGAATTCTACAGCCTCAAGCCGTAGTCCTTGAGCAGCTGCATCAACCTCTGATTACAGGCTCCAGAGTCTACCATCCACGGGATGATTAAAAATGACCTCCTGGCCACCTAGCCAATGGAATCTGGAGGATGTTCCTGTTTACTGTGCTCTGCTTCCCCTCTGCCTCCAGCTCCATCCCCTCCCCCACCTCTTCCTCCATAGGAACCCACAAATAATCAAACAATTGAAGTCAGCAATCATGGGCCTGTGGTAGCTAACCCAGCCTTAAGGATTTATTTAAAATTCTTCTGGAGAGGCAGGGAGTGTTTAAATAGCACGGTATGTCACTGGGATAAATAACTGGACCATATTGTGATGAGTAGTGGGATTAGCGAGGAGGTGCAGTTTAGTTTTAGAAACCCTATAAACTGCAACTATGGCTTGAAGACAGACTGGATGTCTTGTTCCATCCCCCAAAACCCTGCTGAGACCTTCCCAGTTTCTCACTCTGAGCAGAGGAAAAGGAACGCGGACAAATCCTGAGACTGCTCTTGGGATTGTCCAGTTTCCCCAAACTCTCCAAGGGATTCTCTGATAATCTCGTCCCAGCTCTGCACAACCCTAGAGAAGTGGACTCTGGAGCAGAGTGAAACCACTCTCAGGAAGGTGGGGATGCTGCCAGCTAGAAATACAGCAGGGGCAGATACTGTGCAGGCCCTGGCCCGCTCGGCCAGGTGTAGAGGGCATATTACCTTCCCCTAGACAAGGATGTGACTAGGGGCTCTGGTCCACTGGCCTTCTCTCAACCAGGTCCCCCAAAGGTGTCCTCATCATTCTAACCAGATTTCACCAGCATAAAAACAAGGGTATGTTTAGGTTGCATGTCAAAGATCTACTCAGTACTCCACTTCTGCTCTCCCTTTTTCTGAAGGAGGAGCAGGATTCACCTTCCAGCTTTCTTAGCACAGGGAATCCTGAATTGAACCAGGCTGGACTCCCAGGCATCGCTACCTCCTTACCCAGGGGAAGAACTACCCTCTTTCTAAAGCTACCCTGCCTCTCTGAGCTCAGCCATCCTTTGAGGCCCTCCTCTATCCCCCTGAGGCCCACTGGATTGCTGCAGCTCTCAGGCATCAGGCTGACCTGTTCAGAGGAGAAAGCACAGTTGCTGCCCATACTCATGGCCTTACTTCAGAGTCTCTGATCCCAAATGCGCACCTCGCAGGCTGACTTCAATTTTAGTCCCTGAAACACTGAATTTGGACACAAGTTTAAAACAAAACAACAAAAACAAGCAAACAAACAAAACCTCTTCTCAAACAACGTAATATAGCTTAGCCATAAGAGGTTTAATTCTTCAGACCACCTGAAGAAAAAGTTTCCAGTAAGTAAATGTAGATTGATGAATAAAATAAATCCAACCCCAGATTCCTCAACCAGATGCTCTGGAAAGAAGGCCCCTGGTTCTGTCTCACAGCTGTTTAAAAGAATCATTGTTTCTAATTCTTTCTTCCCATTGTGCCAAGATCAATTGTGACAGGGATTGTTATTTGTCAGCTCATTGGTGCCTACATTCAGTCATCACATGTAAAGTACATATTATGAACTTGGCCAGCTCTAGACAGCTCTGTTCTCTGGGAGAACAAGCTCTAGGGATCCAGATTCCACACACCTGGGAATAAAGTGCATCGCAGGGTTCAGAAGCCTGGCCCTCAGCTCCTTCTGTCACTGAGGGGCAGAGGTGCAGTGAATAACTCAGGACCCAAGGAGCGCCCCAGGATAAAATGGAGCCTCATGTCTCCCTGTCAGGCCACTGTGTCTCTCTCTGTCCCTAGGGCTTTCCCAGCTTAGGAACTGAGTGCAATGCAGGCGCTCAAAATGCAGTGGTGGCCGGAGTCGGCCCAAGGCACTTGCCTCTTCAGTGAGACAGGACCCAAAGCCGAGGTTCTCAACGACCTCAGGCTCTGGAGGCAGGCCAAGAGCCGGCAAAGGGGAAGTGCAAGGAGGACCGAGGGCCCCAACGCGTCCAACGCCCTTCTGAAGGCCAAGGGAGGCTCAGGCGCTGTTGGTTGGAACTCGCCTCCAAGGAACCCTCGGTTCAGTCGGGAAGAAGAGAACCGGATTAGGATCGGACACCACCACCCACCCAAACCCCCGGGGCTGTCGGCGTCCGACGTCCCTGCACCTGCCCGCCCGGCAACTTCTCGCCAGGGAGTCCCGGGGGACCCCGGGAATAAGGTTGGGGTGGGGAGGGGGGCTTCCTGCCGCCGCCCTTGGAGCGGAGAGAAGGAAGAACCCCCCAGGGAATCGAAGGGGAAGGAAGAGCCTGGACCACAACTTTGTCCCTCAGAAGGCGGGCTGGCCGGGGTTCCGCGCCTACGCGGCCCCAGCGGAGCCCGCACAGCCTGGAACCCCCAGCGTCTGGGAAAGGAGGGCGCCGAGGGACTGAGGGGTTGACACGGAAGAAGCAGGGGACACTGCGAGCAAACTTTCATCGAGGGGAGAGAGGACCGCCCAGTGCACCACACCTCGCGCCCCGCAACTTGCTCCGGGAGCCTTGCTCCCAGCCGCCCGCGCCCCGCGCCTTGCCTGCGTCCGGAACCGGCTGCATCTCGCGCGCGCTGCGGGGACCGTGGAATTGGAAAGTAGGGGGGCGGGGGTGGCCACGGAGCTCGTTCAGCAATCGGCGGGCCAGGATCCCTAGCAGCTCGGCAGAGCTTGCTGCAGCCGCGCAGCTGGGGGTCGGGCGCCCCGCCCCCCTTCGCCCTTCCTTGTCCTCTCTCCCGCCCCTCTGTCTTTATCTGCCTCTATCGGATCTGACCGCCCTCCCTTACTCTTTTCTCTAGCTCTCCACCGCTCCCTCCACCCTCCTTCCGTAGGCTTTCTTCTTCCCCCTCCTCTCGCGGCCCCCCGCCCCCTGGGGGCGGGGCTTCTCCCCTCCCTCCCAGACAAAGCTGTGGCTGCGCGTCGCCTCCTTCCCTCCCGCGAGTCAGGGCTCAGGCTGCCGGCGCCTCTTCCGGCCTGGGTTGGAGGGGTAGAAGTAAGAGGGTGGGGAGAATGAGCTGGCTTGCTCACCGCGTTCTCCAAAACCTCCGAAAGGGATGTAGTCTTGGCCCTTGGCTCGCTCTGGACGGTGATAGCCACTCCCAGAGATCAGTCACTCTGCCCCGTGAAGCCCACGTCGAGCGCCCTGGATTCCCCAAGCAGAGAATATGGGATATTTTTTCTAATACCTGCTTATTCCAGAAAAGGTTTGAGCTGAGAAAGGCCCCTTGGACTTCGCGGGCTTTCGCGAGCTGGCACACATGACACCAATATGGAGGCCAAGTTTCTTTGTCCTCTCACCTCCCCCTCTTAGCCATCCCTGAGCCTCATGGCCTCTCAGTGCACAGGGATCCCTAGAGCACCCCAGATGAGGGGCGCCTTATCAGTTCCCTCCTTCTTATCGCAATTCTCCCCCAGCCCCACAAACATACTATGGGCTTCCTGCAATGCAGGAGACCTGGTTCTATCCCTGGGTCGAGAAGATCCCCTGGAGAAGGGAATGGCAACCCACTCCAGTATTCTTGCCTGGAGAATTCCATGGACAAAGGAGCCTGACGGGCTATAGTCCATGGGGTCGCAGAGTCAGAGATGATTGAGCGACTGACATACATACTCCAGACCTGTAGAGTTGATCTCCAGGCCTTTTGGTGTCAGAGACTAAGGGTTAAACTATACCTCAGGGTACAGCTGGGTCAGCTCATCCCTCCTGGAAGCCAGACACACTTTATAAATTCATTGTTTGGTGCATGGAATGTGTTTCCCTTAGAAACAATGTTATAAATGGTGATGTGCTTCCCAGGCTGGCCACAAAAGTCTTTTGAATCCAAAATGCAGCTGAAGGTTAGTGGTGAAAACTGTGTCAGCTACCCCAGAACAAGGAGACCACTGATCAACTTTTTCTATAGGAAAAAACTCTTCTGGTTCCTTCCCAGTGAGCTGTAAAACACAAAGCTCAATCATTAATCCTCCCTCCCCCACCCCAAACTTTGGAGTTAATTCTCAGTAAGCTTCTTTGCTTTGCAGGTAATAGGAGCACCTTCAGGGAAATGTATTATGAGGACATGAGGATTTCCCTCCAACATTAAGGTCAGAATTACAGGGAGAGCTCCGTAAGAAGCAAATATAGAACTTGAAGGGCTTCCAGTAACCCAGAAAGTCTTCTCTGAGGAGCCAGCTCTTCTCTTTCATCATAGACTGGCCTTCCCTCCACCCCAGACATATGCCAAAGAGTGGCCATCACTTCCATCACTGGGGCTTAACGCTCCTGTTGAAGAAAGCAGCCAGGTAGTTTTTCATGTTTTCTCGCAAACTTCTACCCCCAGGAGGCACATGACCTCAAAGAAGCAGCAGAAAAGTATTTCTAGAGCCATCTCCAGTAGAAATACAATGCATGCCCACAGATGCAATTTAAAGCCTTCTAGTCACATTAAAAATAGTAAAAACAAAAAAAGTGAAATTAATTTTAATAGTATATTTTATATAAACTAATATAACCAAAATATTACTATTTCAATGTGTAGACAATATAAAGAAAGTTATTCATAAAATATTTTACATTCCATTTTTGTACTAAGGTTGAAATCAGGTGTGTATGTACACTTCAGTTCAGTCGCTCAGTCATATCCGACTCTTTGCAACCCCATGAACCGCAGCATGCCAGGCCTCCCTGTCCATCACCAACTCCCAGAGTCCACCCAAACCCATGTCCATTGAGTCGGTGATGCCATCCAACCATCTCATTCTCTGTCGTCCCCTTCTCCGCCTGCCCTCAATCTTTCCGAGCATCAAGGTCTTTTCAGAAACTCTCAATTTGAGCATTAAATTTTGAAATAAAAATTTTAAAATACTTGATCTGTATTAAGGTTTTATGAAACTTTCACTTGAAAAAAGTATATTCACATGTACCCAAGTTGTTCCACCATGCTTAAAATTTCCCAATAATTGAATTATCAGTTTTTAAATTTGTTTTAATAATTAAGCTTACGTAAACTTAATATTCAGTTCCACTAGTCACATTTCAAGTGCATAATAGTGACATGTGGTTAGTAGCTACCATATTGGCACTGCACAATTTAAAGAGCAAGGAGGTCACTGAGGAGCTTGGAGTCTCAAAGCTGATTTCCCTTTTCTCTTTAGCGAAACAGTGACAGAAGTATCAAGCACGGTCAGAGAAAATGATTTTCAACATTGTTCTATGTTCCCCTGTAACATCTCAAGCAGCAGACTTTGTCTACCGAGATCAGAGTTCTACTTTGTGCCTGGGAAGAAAAGCAGGAGATGCACAGAAGTCGGGAGGCCCAAAGCCTACTCTTCAATTGCAGTGTTTTCTGGGGGAAGGGAAGAAGAAGTAGAGGATATAGACAATAGGAAATGCTAAAACTTTTTTGTTTGTGATTTCAGCCAGAGTGAGAAGATAATAACATATAAGGGAACTCCCATCAGGCTATCAGCTGATTTCTCAACAGAAACTCTACAAGTCAGAAGGGAATGGCACTATATATTTAAAGTGATGAAAGGGAAGAAGCTATAACCAAGAATACTCTACCCAGTAAGACTCTTATTCAGATATGATGGAGAAATCAAAAGCTTTCTAGACAAGCAAAAGTTAAGAGAATTCAGTACCACCCAAACAGCTTTACAAAAATGCTAAAATAACTTCTCTAGACAGGAAACACAAGAGAAGGAAAAGACCTAACAGAAAATAAACCTAAAACAAGAAAATGGTAGTAGGACCATATATAATTACCTTCAATGTAAATAAATTAAGTGCACCAACCAAAAGACATAGACTGAAAACTTGTGCATGTATGCACTTCCACTTACCACATCACTCTGCTTGACCCCCCAAATTGTATGCAGTTATTTTATATGGTTCAGTTAATCATGTTCCCATTATGGCTTGCCATTGTAATTATCTTTTATTTTTTGTCTGGCTATTGATTGTGAAAACTGATAAACATCTTTCACTATTGTGATGATGTAACTACTGCTCACTTAATACCGTTGTATCATGATTGGTCAACAAAAATAATAATAAAACTCTGTATCGCCAAAACTAGGATTTAATAGAAAAACCTGTAATTACTTTTTAAAATCCAGTTGCATATCAGAATTATCTTGAAATTTTTTTGAAAAATACAAATGCCCAGATATTGCTTTTTGTTTCTCCAGAGCTCCAGATATGTTTCTAACGAGCAATCATGTGTAAAAACAGCTGGACTATATAAGGTTCTTTTACTTTTATTTAGTTTGTTTCACTTTTTCTGTTTCATTATCAGTGCTTCTATTTCATTTAGTATATGTTTTTCAATTTTCCATCTTTAATGTTCTTTCTCAAGACTTTATCAAGCACAGTAGAAAAGCTTTTGCATACATATATATAAATAATATGTAACATACATATATTTTAGAAAACTTATGAACTTTTGCCTAAAACTAAAAGATTTATGACATTTTGATTCTACTAGTTTGACTTAGTATGAATGGAATGCTAGGTTTCTAATTAAAATAAAATTGATATGCAACAAGCAACAAATGTTAACTGTATAGCACAGGGAGCTATAGTCAATATCTTGTAATAACCTGCAATGAAAATAATTTCAAAACTAATATATGTGTATAGGTAACTGAGTCACCTTGCTGTGTACCTGAAACACTGGGTGAACCTATTTCAGGAAAATATATATTAAGAAAAAAATAAAAATATTGTTAGAGATTTAAATATAACTTTTTATTTTGACCTAACAAAAGTAAATTGAAGGTGACAGAGTAACTATGTAATACAATCAACATACCTAAATCTTTTGAATAAAGAATAGATTATATATTCATGGATCATTTGTAAAAACTGATCATGTATTTGACTACATTTTCTAATCATAATTCAATAAAACTGTAAATAATTAAGTAATCAAAATTTTACTACTTGGAAATTAAGGAATAGATTTTTAGATATCCAGGGATATTAATAGAGCAATTAGAAACTATCTAGAAATCAATAAAGAGGAGAATAATTTATATCAAAACCTATTAGTAGTAACAAACTGTATCCAAAGGAAAATAGACTGTGTAGCCTTAAAATTTCATTAACTTAGAAAGATAAAGAAATATAGTATCAGTTTTTAAAAATTAGAAAAGAGCAAAAAATTTAAAGCAAAAGAAAATAGGAAGAAGAAATTAGTAAAGAAAAGTTGATTAATGAAGGAAGGAGATACAGAAAAGTGTAAAATAAAAATTATCAAAGAATATTTACCCAATTCTATCTATTTGAAGTTAAGAGAAAACAGAATTTTCTAGCAAAATTAACCCCCAAAGAAGAAATTTGAAAAGACAAATTAATTATAATAAAAGACAAATTATTATAATAATTATAATTAAAGTAGTAATTAAAGCTCTACCACTTGGTGGGTGGGAAAGGCATAAGAACTAGATGGACTCACAGCCATGTTTATTTATATCTAAAGAAAGAAAATCTTTAATGTTATTTATTTTAGATTATGGACAAGTGATTTAAAGCTTCATAATTTCTTTTATTAGGAAGGGTATATTGTCACCCTGCTTATTTACCTCATATGCAGAGTACATCATGCAAAATGCCAGGCTGGATGAAGCACAAGCTGGAATCAAGATTGCCGGGAGAAATATATAACTTCAGATATGCAGATGATG
Source organism: Capricornis sumatraensis (assembly GCF_032405125.1). Taxonomy (NCBI): domain Eukaryota; kingdom Metazoa; phylum Chordata; class Mammalia; order Artiodactyla; family Bovidae; genus Capricornis; species Capricornis sumatraensis. Next base: position 50,240,805 of record NC_091083.1, read on the forward strand.
CCACCTTTGTGGTAGAAAATGAAGAACTAAAGAGCCTCTTGATGAAAGTGAAAGAGGAGAGTGAAAAAGTTGGCTTAAAACTCAACATTCAAAAAACTAAGATCATGGCATCTGATCCCATCACTTCACGGCAAATAGATGGGGAAAGAATGGAAACAGTGAGAGACTTTACATTTTGGGCTCCAAAATCACTGCAGATGGTGACTGAAGCCATAAAATTAAAAGATGCTTGCTCCTTGGAAGAAAAGCTATGACCAACCTAGTCAGCATATTAAAAAGCAGAGACATTACTTTGCCAACAAAGGTCTGTCTAGACAAAGCTATGGTTTTTCCAGTAGTCATGTATGGATGTGAGAGTTGGACTATAAAGGAAGCTGAGCACCAAAGAATTGATGCTTTTGAACTGTAGTGTTGGAGAAGGCTCTTCAGAGTCCCTTGGACTGCAAGGAGATCCAACCAGTCCATGCTAAAGGAAATCAGTCTTGAATATTCATTGGAAGGACTGATGCTGAAGCTGAAACTCTAATACTTTGGCCACTGATGTGAAGAGCTGACTCACTAGAAAAGACCCTAAGGCTGGGCAAGATTGAAGGCAGGAGGAGAAGGGGATGACAGAGGTTGAGATGGTTAGATGGCATCTGGAATCAAGATTGCCTGGAGAAATATCAATGACATCAATAAAAGAGGATGAGATGATTGGATGGCATCACTGACATGAGTGTGAGCAAGCTCCGGGAGTTGGTGATGGACAGGGAAGCATGGCGTGCTGTAGTCCATGGGGCCGCAAAGAGTCGGATATGACTGAGTGACTGAACTGAATCTCTTTTATGAAGCCACAATAACCTGAACATTTAATTCTGATATTTAAATACAAAAACGAAAAACTGTGATCAATTGCCCTTGTGAATATGGTTATAAAAATCCTTAAAGACTGCTAGCAAATAGAACTCATCCATGTACCTGGAGTATGACACTGTGACAATGTGTGATATATTTTAAGAATGCAAGGCCAGTTCAAAATCAGCAAATCTGGCAATTTAATTCATTACAATAAATTAAAGGACCAAGACCATATCATAATTAAATGGTGACAAGCCATTTGAAAAAAGTGAGCAGTCACTTAATTAAAATGCTAAATAAAATTATAAACTGTTTAAATATATAATAAAGACAATCTACCAAGATTCAGTGACAAATATTCTAAGAACAAACACTTAACCTAAAAGCAGCAACTTCAGAGGATGCCCAACTTCATTATTCTTATGCAGTATCACCTTGGAACTCTAGTAATTGCAGTATGGTCAGAAAAAAAAGAAAATCTAACTGACTAATTAAAAAACACTAAAGTGATTAAGAAAAGAATTTAATCATATCTGACTAGATATAAGACAAATATATAAAAACAAATATCTAATCTATACAATACATGCAGAGAAATAGATATTGGACATATAGCCCATGTAAAATATAAAAAAAGACTATTAGAATGTTCTGGAAGACTTCATCCAACAAGCCATGTCATTTATTAGGTGATACCTTCCTATGCAGGACAAAAGGTGGTAAATATACATGCATTAGCTTTAGCACTTTCATTATTTTACTGAGATATATTTGACTAAGACTATTTTAATGCCACTGTTTCCACTGTTTCCCCCTCTATTTCTCATTAAATGATGGGACCAGATGCCATGATCTTCATTTTCTGAATGTTGAGATTTAAACCTTTTTATGGGCTCCAAAATCACTGCAGATGGTGACTGCAGCCATAAAATTAAAAGACTCTTATTCCTTGGAAGAAAAGTTATGACCAACCTAGAAGCACAAGCTGGAATCAAGATTGCTGGGAGAGATATCAATAACCTCAGATATGCAGATGACACCACCCTTATGGCAGAAAGCAAAGAAGAACTAAAGAGCCTCTTGATTAAAGTGAAAGAGGAGAGTGAAAAAGTTGGCTTAAAACTCAACATTCAGGAAACTAAGATCATGACATCTGGTCCCATCACTTCATGGCAAATAGATAGGGAAACAGTGGAAACAGTGTCAGACTTGAGGGCTCCAAAATCACTGCAGATGGTGATTGCAGCCATAAAATTAAAAGACTCTTATTCCTTGGAAGAAAAGTTATGACCAACCTAGACAGCATATTAAAAAGCAGAGACATTACTTTGCTGACAAAGGTCTATAGAGTCAAAGCTATGGTTTTTCCAGTAGTCATGTATGGATGTGAGAGTTGGACCATAAAGAAAGCTGAGTGCCAAAAAATTGATGCTTTTGAACTGTGGTGTTGGAGAAGAATCTCGAGAGTCCCTTGGACTGCAAGGAACTCCAACCAGTCCATCCTAAAGGAAATCAGTCCTGAATGTTCACTGGAAGGACTGATGCTGAAGCTGAAACTCTAATACTTTGGCCACCTGATGCAAAGAACTGACTCATTTGAAAAGACCCCTGATGCTGGGTAAGATTGAAGGTGGAAAGAGAAGGGGATGACAGAGGATGAGATGGTTGGATGGTATCACTGACTCAATGGACATGAGTTTGAGTCAATTCTGGGAGTTGTTGATGGACAGGGAGGCCTAGCATGCTGCAGTCCATGGGGCTGCAGAGTCGGACATGACTGAGCAACTGAACTGAACTGAACTGAATATTTTATATTAGCATTAGAGGAGTACAGGGACTTTCCAACTTCTTAAACTGAGATATTGCTGAATATAACTATATTTTTCACTGCTCATACATAAAAAAAAGAATGAAATTTTGCCATTTGGAACAACATGGATAGACTTGGAGAGTACTATCCTAAGCAAAATAAGTCAGACAGAAGGACAAATACTGTATAATTTATATGTGGAATCTGAAAACTACAACAAACTAGTGAATATAATAAAGAAAATATGATTCACAGAGAACAAACTAGTGGTTACTGGTAGACAGAGGGAAGAGGGGAGGGGCAAAATAGGAGTAAGGGGTTAACAGGTACAAACTATTAGCTATAAACTAAGCTACAAGGATATGTTGTATAAATCAGAGAATATAGGCAATATTTTATAATAACTATAAATGGAGTATATCCTTTAAAAACTGTGATTCTCTATATTGTATACCTGTAACATATAATATTGTACATGAATTATACTTCAGTAAGAAACAATGGTAAAACAATTTTCATCTCCTTTGGAGAAAGTATTTATATGAGTAATTAGTATTTCAAATAGAGAAAAATAAAAAGAAAACAAATGAATAAATGTAACCTGTAATCCCATTTCCCAAAGATGATGATCAAAGGTTTTGGAGGACATTTTCATTACTTTAAGCACACATCTACATAAATATAAATGTATTTGTAACAAAACTTAATTGCAAGAATATCTAATGGGTATCTATTGCTGAATAAACAAGAATCTGGTAAATGGATGCAGGGGGAGCCAAACTTTGAAGAAAATCCAAGAAGAGGCCAGTTCAAAACACAAAAAGGCTTTTAATTTCAACTTTAGGGGGGAAAGTAACCAAATCCTAAAGTAAATCCTATTGCTGAAAAAAACTCAAATTTCCTTTGAACAGTCAGAAAAAAAGAAAAAAGAAAATCACCAAGTATACATGAAAAGATTCAATAGTCCAAAGGAGGGGTCTATTCTGAGGAACTGAAAGAAACATTTCACAATGAAACACTCATATGACATGGGAGAAAACTTTCATGCATAGTCGCTAAGATACATTTTCAGGGGACTTCAGAGTTTACTGCATCTATGAAAAGACTGCATCATGGAAGACTGTGTTTTAATTTGAAATACAATTACAAAGCCAAACTTAAAAAGGCAATGCCCCTAATTAACTGCTGAATTTTGGAACTGAGATTTCCTGGCTGTTAACATCAGGAAACAAGAGACCACATGTTACTTGATGGAAACACACACAGTTACTTGTAAATTAGTCCTTCAGCTCAGTTCAGTCGCTCAGTTGTGTCTGACTCTTTGCGACCCCATGAATTGCAGCACACCAGGCCTCCCTGTCCATCACCAACTCCCGGAGTTCACTCAGACTCATGTCCATCGAGTTGGTGAAGCCATCTAGCCATCTCATCTGCTGTCGTCCCCTTCTCTTCCTGCCCCCAATCCCTCCCAGCATCAGACTCTTTTCCAATGAGTCAACTCTTCACATGAGGTGGCCAAAGTATTGGAGTTTTAGCTTCAGCATCAGTCCTTCCAATGAACACCTAGGACTGATCTTCTTTGGATGGACTGGTTGGAGTTCCTTGCAGTCCAAGGGACTCTCAAGAGTCTTCCCCAACATCACAGTTCAAAAGCATCAGTTCTTCGGTGCTCAGCTTTCTTTATAGTTCAACTCTCACATCCATACATGACCACTGGAAAAACCATAATCTTGACTAGACAGACCTTTGTTGGCAAAGGAATATCTCTGCTTTTCAATATACTATCTAGGTTAGTCATAACTTGCCTTCCAAGGAGTAAGCATCTTTTAATTTCATGGCTACAATCACCATCTGCAGTGATTTGGAGCCCAAAAAAATAAAGTCTGACACTATTTCCACTGTTTCCCCATCTATTTCCCATGAAGTGATGGGACCAGATGCCATGATCGTTTTCTGAATGTTGAGCTTTAAGCCAACTTTTTCACTCTCCTCTTTCACTTTCATCAAGAGGCTTTTGAGTTCCTCTTCACTTTCTGCCATAAGGGTGGTGTCCCGGCAATCTTGATTCCAGCTTGTGCTTCATCCAGCCCAGCATTTCTCATGATGTACTCTGCATATAAGTTAAACAAGCAGGGTGACAATATACAGCCTTGACATAATCCTTTTCCTATTTGGAACCAGTCTGTTGTTCCATGTCCAGTTCTAACTGTTGCTTCCTGACCTGCATATAGGTTTCTTAAGAGACAGGTCAGGTGGTCTGGTATTCCCATCTCTTGAAGAATTTTCCACAGTTGATTGTGATCCACACAGTCAAAGGCTTTGGCATAGTCAAGAAAGCAGAAATAGATGTTTTTCTGGAACTCTCTTGCTTTTTCCATGATCCAGCAGATGTTGGCAATTTGATCTCTGGTTCCTCTGCCTTTTCTAAAACCAGCTTGAACATCTGGAAGTTCACAGTTCATGTATTGCTGAAGCCTGGCTTGGAGAATTTTGAGCATTACTTTACTAGCGTGTGAGAAGAGTGCAATTGTGCAGCAGTTTGAGCATTCTTTGACATTGCCTTTCTTTGGCATTGGAATGAAAACTGACCTTTTCCAGTCCTGTGGCCCCTGCTGAGTTTTCCAAATTTGCTGGCATATTGAGTGCAGCACTTTCACAGCATCATCTTTTAGGATTTGAAATAGCTCAACTGGAATTCCATCACCTCCACTAGCTTTGCTCATAGTGATGCTTTCTAAGGTCCACTTGACTTCACATTCCAGGATGTCTGGCTCTAGGTGAGTGATCACACCATCGTGATTATCTTGGTTGTGAAGATCTTTTTTGTACAGTTCGTCTGTGTATTCTTGCCACCTCTTCTTAATATCTTCTGCTTCTGTTTGGTCCATACCATTTCTGTCCTTTATCAAGCCCATCTTTGCATGAAATGTTCCCTTGGTATCTCTAACTTTCTTTTAGACATCTCTAGTCTTTCCCATTCTGTTGTTTTACTCTATTTCTTTGCATTGTTGGCTGAGGAAGGCTTTCTTATCTCTCCTTGCTATTCTTTGGAACTCTGCATTCAGATGCTTATATATTTCCTTTTCTCCTCTGCTTTTCGCTTCTCTTCTTTTCACAGCTATTTGTAAGGCTTCCTCAGACAGCCATTTTGTTTTTTTGCATTTCTTTTCCATGGGGATGGTCTTGATCCCTGTCTCCTATACAATGTCACGAACCTCCGTCCCTAGTTCATCAGGCACTCTATCTATCAGCTCTAGTCCCTTAAATCTACTTCTCACTTCCAGTGTATAGTCATAAGGGATTTGATTTAGATCATATCTGAATGGTCTAGTGGTTTTCCCCACTTTCCTCAATTTAAGTCTGAATTTGGTGATAAGGAGTTCATAATCTGAGCCACTGTCAGCTCCTGGTCTTGTTTTTGCTGAGTGTATAGAGCTTCTCCATCTTTGGCCACAAAGAACCATCTGGGCAAAGGAATATGCTTGAGGGGGATGCACTCAGCACCTCCTATAGGAAACTACAGGACAAATAAATTGCTCAACAAGTAAACTTCAAGGAGGGACTTCTCTGATGATACAGTGGTTAAGAATCCATCTACCAAAGCAGGGGACATGGGTTCAATCTGCAGCCGAGGAAGATTCCATATGCTTTGGAACAACAAAGCCAGTGTCATAATTACTGAGCGCATTCTCTAGAGTCCACGTGCTGCAGCTACTGAAGCCTCCACTCCTGGGAGGCTCTGAAACAAGAAAAGCCAGCACAATGAGAAGCCCATGCACAGCAACAAGGAGTAGCCCCCACTTGCTGCAACTAGAGAAAGCCCATGCAACCAAAACTTATGCAGTATAAATGCAACCAAAGACCCAGTGCAACAAAAAATAAATAAACATTTTTTTTTTAATAAAAAGAAAGAGAAAAAAAGTGAGAGTCAGAAGGTGTATCAATCCACACCAGAGGCAATGTGTGGACATTCAGGACATGATGTGTGGCAGCCAGGACACGATGTGGCTCCTGTTTCTAATATTTATGAAAAAACTGGAAACTGGAACACTAAAAATGTATCCTATTAAACACTTAATTTTTAAGATAATTGTTTGGTTTTTTAAAAAATATCTTTTAGAGGTTAACTACTGAGTTGCTTATAGATGAAGTAAAACACCTAGGACTTGATCAAAACAATGGGGAACAGGAAATTGAGGGATGGACATAAAATTAGAGTGGCTAGCAGTTAATACCGTTACGCCAGATGATGGGCACATCAGGGGCTATTATGCAATTCTCTCTACTTTTGTGTATGTTTGAAAATTACTAAAAACAAAAATGTCCCAAATTGCACATGAGTAAGAGGTACGTTGAGTATTCCAGAAAATCCTGTCAGTGACTTAGATCATTGTTACAGGACATGGTCCCAGAACTTAGAGAAAATGGGAAAGGATAGTATAGTATGAATGAAACTATGAAACTTGAGAGAGACAAAGGAGATGCAGTGTGAGTACAACATCAGGATTCCAGAAGAATGCAGGAAATAAGCTTCACTAGAGAACCTTTCCATTATTGGTTTCTTTTCTACCCACAAGTTATCAAGCAGTATTTTATACATCCAAATACATAGAAACTCTTATTTTATTACTAACTTCTAATTGTGTATATAGTTAGGGAACATGTTTCCTATATTTATTTTTGAAAAAAAAAAAAATTGAGGCTTGCTTTAGGGCCTAGAACATAAACTGCTTTTAGAAACATCTCTGAGTGCTTGTGAGGAATGGCTACTCTCTGATTGTGTACTCTCTGATTCTAAACATGCTCTTTGATCACTTAACCTTGCTTAGTTTTTGTCTGCCTGACATATCAAAACAGAAGTACTGGACTCTCCCACTGGCTGGTGGACTTATCAATTTCTTCCTCTAGTTACATCCATTTATACTGCGTACATTTTGAGGTTATCTGATCAGGTGAATATGTTTAAAATACTGCTCTGTCAACTGAACTTTCCTTTTTTTCGGTGGCACCACACAGCTTGTGGGATCTTATTTCTCCAACCAGGGACTGAACCCAGGCCCATGGCAGTGAAAGCTCTAGTTCTAACACTGGACCACCGAAGACCTCCCAGAACCTCCCTATCCTTAGCAACTTTTGTCTTAGGATTTATTTTGTCTGCACATAATATAATAGATGGTTAGTATTTGCCCCATGAGATTCTTTCACCCATGCTTTTACTTTCAATTTTGTACACTCTTATGTAAACCAGTCTGTAAATAGTACTTCTAGACACATCTGTGATGAAGGATAGTTTTTTTGTTTTTCCCAATCCATTATAGGTTATACCAAAAAATAAATTTCTTGAATTAAAGACATGCAAACTACAGGCCAGATACTTTAGTACTGGATTCAACACATATAAAAATGACCATCAAATAGCTTTATCAACTTCTGGACATAAGTTGTTGCAGCCTTCAACAATCACAGCCACACTGATGAACTCAGTGTTGCAAACCGTATATGATCAGGATTTTATTCTGCTACCTGGTCTAACAATCTACTTTTTAATTGACAAGTTTAGTCCATTTATTGTTATTGGTACACTGGGCTTGTTTCTCTCATATGTAAGTCTCTCTCCTTCCATCACCAAGTTGATATGGCCTGAAATTATAATTTGAGAATATTATTGGCATTTTTTCCTTTCCTTTGGCCTTTGCTACAGTTTTTTTTTTTTTTTTTTTGGCCTTCACTACATTTTAACAACCAAGTGCTATACTGCATCCACCCAAATTCATATATTGAAACCTAATCTCCAGTGTGTTGGTACCAAGAGGTAGGGCTTTTGGGGGGTAGTTAGGTCAGGAGGAGAGGGGATGACAGAGAATGATGGTTGGATGGCATTACCAACTCTATGGACATGAGTTTGAGTAAGCTCTGGGAGTTGGTGATGGACAGGGAGCCTGGCGTGCTGCAGTCCACGGGGTCACAAGAGTCGGACACGACTGAGCGACTGAACTGATCCTAGGTCATGAGGCTGAAACCCCCATGAATGGAAGCTGTGCCCTCATAAGAGCTCGATCTTTCGCCCTTTCCACCATGTAAAGACACAGTAAGAAGATGGCTATTTCTGAACCAGGAAGCAGAAGATACCTCACCAGATACTGAATCTGCCATGCCATAATTTCTAGCCTCCAAAACTGTAAGAAATGTTTTTGTTTCTGAGCCACTCCCTCTATGGTTTTCTCATAATCATAACGAACCAAGACACCAAGTTTACCCAGATCCTTACTGCTTACCTTTCCTTATCTTCTACAGTATTTCCTAGATTTGTTTTCCCTTGTATTTAAGTACTTCACCCAAAGTATTTAAATGGGGGCTTTTGAGGGGCTAGACAGAAAATTCCAAGTTCAATGTTTTTTTATCTTCCAGTCCTTAAAAACGCAAGGAGATCACATTGCCAACATCCATTGGATCATCAAAAAAGCAAGAGTTCCAGAAAAACATACTTCTGCTTTACTGACTACGCCAAAGCCTTTGACTGTGTGGATCACAACAAATTGTGGAAAATTCTTAGAGATGGGAATATCAGACCACTTTTCCTGCCCTGAGAAATCTGTATGTAGGTCAAGAAGCAACAGTTACAATCTGTTAGACATGGAACTACAGACTGGTTCCAAATTGGGAAAGGAGTAGGTCAAGGCTGTATATTGTCACCCTGCTTATTTAACTTATATACAGAGTACATCATGCGAAATGCCAGGCTGGATGAAGCACAAGCTGGAACCAAGATTGCCAGGAGAAATATCAATAACCTCAGATACACAGATGACACCACCCTTATGGCAGAAAGAGAACTAAAGAGCCTCTTGATGGAAGTGAAAGAGGAGGGTGAAAAAGTTGGGTTAAAACTCAACATTTAAAAAACTAACATTATAGCATCCAGTCCCATCACTTCATGGCAAACAGATGGGGAAACAATGGAAAACAGTTAGGACTTTATATTTTGGAGCTCCAAAATCACTGCAGATGGTGACTGCAGCCATGAAATTAAAAGACGCTTGCTCCCTGGAAGGAAAGCTATGACCAACTTAGACAGCATATTAAAAAGCAGAGACATTACTTTGCTGACAAAGTTCCATCTAGTCAAAGCTATGGCTTTTCCAGTAATCATGTATGGATGTGAGAGTTGAACTGTAAAGAAAGCTGAGTGCCGAAGAATTAATGATTTTGAACTATGGTGTTAGTGAAAACTCTTTGAGATTCCCTTGGACTGCAAGGAAATAAAATCAGTTAATCCCAAAGGAAATCAGTCCTGAATACTCTTTGGAAGGACTGATGTTGAAGCTCAAACTCCAATACTTTTTACACCTGATGCAAAGAACTGACTCATTGGAAAAGACCCTGATGCTGGAAAAGATTGAAGGCAGGAGGAGAAGGGGATGACAGAGGATGAGACGGTTGGATGGCATCACTGACTTGATGGACATGAGTTTGAGCAAGCTCCGGGAGCTGGAGATGGACAGGGAAGCCTGGCAGGCTGCTTTCCATGGGGTTGCAGAGTAGGACATGACTGAGTGACTGAACTGAACTGAAAAATGTTAACTCCACTAACAGGGCTGATAGAAAATTTGGCATTCATGGGATGATCCTAGCTCTACAGGGCTTCATTTTTGCTCATTCTCTCTGGAAGCTTATGTATCAACATGAAATAATCTCACAATAGTAAAATGTGATAGCACATACACCTTTTAAATGTCCGAAAACATGCAAAACTAAACAGTAAGTGGCATAGAAATGTATATATAAGCAAAATTGTGAAGAAAAGCAAGAAAAGGGTAAACCCCAAATCCAGGGAGTGGGCCTCTCTTGGGGGAGGAATGGGGGTGTACCAGGTGAGAGGTCCATGGGGTAGGGGGTGGGGCTTTAATAGTGAAATGTGCTGTTGTCCCAACTGGGCGTGAGAACATGGGTATGAAATACCTCACATGTATTTTCCTCACGTATACAGTGGTGCAAGGTGCAACAGTTCATCTTGTAACTGGATGCTTAGCAGTGACTCATAGGTCAGGATATCGGACACTGGAAGCAGCAGGTTGAATTCCTATGGAAGTAGCTATGGTGTTCACTATGGCTCAAACGGCCAGACACAAACGAGGGATAAAGATGTGGATTTATTGTTGTTCAGTCACTGTGTCTGACTCTTTCAGACCCCATGGACTACAGAACACCAGGCCTCCCTGTCTTTCACCATCTCCTGGCATTTGCCCAAGTTTATGTCCATTGAATCAGTGATGCCATACAACCATCTCTTCCTCTGCCACCCTCTTCTCCTTTTGCCTCATTGAAAAAGACCCTGATGCTAGGAAAGACTGAAGGCAGTTGGAGAAAAGATGGGGGTGGAGGAGCTCTAAGTCTGCTCTAAATACTCCCGAAAAGCACCTTTGGATTTGTCTTCATATTCCGCTGGGAACCATGCCTCTGACTGAATGAGCAGCTCTCAAGCTTGGCTTTGAGCTTTTTCTGGCACCCACACCTCAGCAATTCCTGTACCAGCCTCAACCCTAAAGGGGCCAAGATTGCTCTGGGAACCTCAGATTTCACTGTGTAGACATGACAGTCTTTCTGCTCACCAATACCTAAAAGGTCTCCAGCCTCCAGATGCCACTAACTTACTAAGAAACTCATAATTTCACCCCAAAGCCCAGCATGAGTGCATCCTCCAACCAAGGTCTCCTTTTCCTGTTAGGCATTCTCCCAAGGAGACAAAGGTTCTCTAGCCATGGGGGCCAATGATACTTCAGCAACTGCTATCCTTCTTTGAGTTTTTAACGTCTCGGAACCTGTTGAACTGAAATTTTTATTAGTTGATTTCCCTCCCCAGGTGATGACTTTTAATTAACGACAAGTTTCTTAAAGACCAGGCAAAGTACATGAACAGCAGAATCGAGTCCAGGAGAGCTTTTATTTGTACGCAACAGTTTTAAAAATACAGAATAAAATAGCTTTATCTCTACTATTATTCACAACATCTGGTCCAAATATTACATATTAAAATACTTAAACGTTTAATGAAGGTATGTTAGAAAAACAATATGAAAATTCTTTTTAAAAACGCCATAAAAGAATTAGACATAAAAAACAACCCCACCCCAAATACCCTCAATATGCAAAATAAAAATAAAAACCAAACAAAATCCCAGAAAGGTATATAGCCAAAGTCAGTCACAAAAACTTAAGGAAAATATAGGCATCCCTACTGTTTTAAGAACAGTCAGAAATTGGCTAACATGACAAAGGTTGCTATGAATGAACAAAAAGGGGTTTAACTTGACTGTCAGTAAGATGGCACCACTGGGGAGGGTGTCCTAAGTGCCAGGAAACACACAGAGCAATTCTAAGGAGGCTGGATGTCACCAGTGTAGGGTGAGGACAAGGAGGTCAAGAATAGCCTAAAAGGACAGGAATGTGTGAGAGGCAGCTGAAAAGGGATCTTCAGCGTTAACATGCTTCAAGGGTCCAAGGGCAGAGGCTGAATGCTGGCAAAAATGGGCAACCATCTTGTACTACTCCACTTGTGACTGCAGGAGGAATGGAGGGCAGAGGAGGTCCTATTCTCTGGGTCAAAACTGTAAGGGGACAGAGCACAACACAAGGAACATGTGAGGCCCCAGGTGTTTCCCTAAGACCAAGGGGTGGCTCCCTGGAGAAGTGGGCCCTGTGAGAGCTCAGGCTGCCAGGGCATTCAGGGGGCACAGCCAGGTGAGCAAACCAGGAGGCAGCAATAGCCATGCCAGGCATGCTGCCTGCAGCTGTGTGTCCACCCCAAGCTGTGGGGGTGAGTATGCAGGATGCTGCCTTTCTGTGCACCAGACAGGTTCTGGGATGAGGCTTCTGCCACAGTTCCTTATTCATCTCCTATCTGGCCTGACCATTCTTGTGGCATTGATTATTATGGAAGATTATAGTTGTCAACTTCAAGTCTAAGTTGCTAGTACTAATATTTTAGCAGGGACATGAATTAAAGAAATAACAACTTAGCTCATGGTCATAAAATATATGCGTGGGTAAATAAAGTATAAACACATACTAGAGATTCATCAATGGAGAAATTCTATCATCACATGACATTGTCATGAAAATTATCATTCCCTCCCTGGAAAACTGTGACTATTATCCTGGGTAGAAATATTATTTTACTATATGGAAATACTGCAATATTCATGCATAAACCAGGTTATCATCATGAAAGTCAGTATTCTACAGTATGATGCAAATCCTGTGTATGAATTTGTTACCATGAAAACGGGAAACCATCAGGACCCTTGCCTTGATCAGTCACAAGAAACTTACTACAATCTAACACTGAAGCCCTCTTAAGAAAGATTCTGTATCAGTAAATCTATGTGAAATTCGCTAGTGAGAATAAGAATGACAATTGCCTACGAAGACTGGAGCCATTTCCCGTTTTTCTATGATCCATGTTAGATATTTTATCAAAACCAGTGTGGGTTCTCCCTTGCCCCCCCACCAGTGATACTGTAGTGTCTTTTGTCCTATTTGTAAGTTTCTACTTTTCACATCATGATCATCAATATAAATGTGAAAATGGGGGGGTAGGTATTCAAGTGGGAATTGGAGAATGAATGCTCTGTCCAAGGACATCCACATTCAAAACATCCTACAACATTTAACTGGCCAAAGCACGGGGTGTATGTGGCCCCAGTAATGCACATAGCAGGTGCACAGGCACAGTATCCCCCAAAACCTCCTTTTCAGGTATGTGCTCAAACCAAGAAACAGATGAATATAGTTTTTTTTCAACTACAGACTCATTCTTCAGTGTATCTGCAAGCAAGAGGACATTTCCTAACCTCCTGTGCCTTCCCCCCCCATGGACAGAGAATCTAAGTTGGTCCCAATGGAACGAGAAGGGGGAAAACCCTCTTTTTCCAACAGGAGGTATGGGCACAGGGCTTCTTTGCACATTTTGAAGACTTGCACACATCCTGAGTGTTACCCATTGGGAGAGAAGATGCCTGGGTCAAGTTAAGCTGAAGGGAACTTGTTCCTGAATTACCAATGGTTCAGAGGCTTTCATTTGGGTATTTGGTCATTCTGCTCATCTAGAGACCAAGAATACTGCAAATCTCTGGGATGTTTAACAGTCTTCCCCACTGTTCAGAGGAGAGAAATTGGAGATGCTAAGCAAAATATAAAGAATAAACTAGGCAATTAAGGTGACAACTAGGGCTGTCAGTCATCAGGGCTTACCAAGTCAACAGGATGAAAATCATTAACCAGTGTGCTTCTAAATATGCTCCCCCCCCAAAAAAAAAACCCATACAAATTTAAATTTAGAGTCTTTCTTTACTTAATTTGCAATAAGGTTTTGGCAAAACAATGCAGTAGCTCTGGAGTGTTCTTGCCAGAATAGGCCTTAAAGCCCCAAACTTTACAGGAGTCAAGGAGGCCAGTTGTGGGGGCCAGAAATTCACCATGTGGATTTAAGGCTGCTAAGAGCCATGTGCCCACTGCCTGTAAACAATCAGGTAAATAAACACTTAAGAACCACTATCTCATGAAACAAGGTCACTCAGGCTTTTCCTTTGATTGAAAATTTCAAACCAAATTCAATAAGTCATTTTTGTCAGAAATAATGTTATTAATAAGAATTTAACAGAGCGGGACTGCTAGCTGCTTTTCTTATCCCTTCAACAAGAAAGGAAGCATTTGGTCAGGGGATCTCGTCTTCCCCTCTGGAAAATAAAAATCCAGCAGACATTCAACATGACAACCCACAGAAAGTCTCCTTAAGCCTTAACTGCCAGATGTGTATGGCAACTTAACTGCAGTGATTAATTTACCAGGATGCGGAACCATTCAGTACGGCAGCTGTTTTGTCACCTGCCCTGGCTTCCCTTCTTCAGAAAACAAATCAATGTATAACTTAACTCATGGTTTCTGGGCTCTGGTCCAGCAGTCAGTTTGATGAACAGATTAAGCATTATGTATTTACACTTTCATGGTATCAAGCAATACAAAACACAACCACAATAATGGTTACTGGCCTTCTAGAGCCATGACAACAAACGTCCCTGTTGGTGTCCACAGCTGTCACAAATGCTGGTTCCTTTCTTAATGGGGGATAGGAAATAAGGGACAAGTAATAGGGATTTTAGGTAAGAGGGTCACGTGGAAAAACACTGATTTAAAAAATCCATAATCAGTTACATTAAATAGGAATAAAATCTTGTAATTACAAATACACACAACAATAACTGACATCCACATGTCAGCAGAGCCAAGATCCTCATAAACATCTGCTTGGTGCCTTTGTGTGGCACTCTATACCCGTCACACCAGCCAGGAGTGATAAATACCAAATAGAGTGTCTCAGCTACTAGTAAAAAGGAGACCAATAAGAGATGGGTTGGCCTAGCTTGGGCCAGGGTGGCACCAAGAAAGTGTAATTGAGAATCAGATACTGATTTCAAGGTACCCTTCCTGTCCAATCCCCCAATTTCCATTCTATCTGTACAGACTTTACCCATGCACAGATTTGGGCACAGTGTAAAGCATCTCATTGTTTTCAACTGGCCAGCAGCCACCTACACACAGCATCAGGCATCATAAAATCACACTTGACCAGTCAGTTGTGACAATGTAAGGATATTGGTACCCCCTGACCAGAGGAGGTCTCTGTAGGTACAGGTCCTGGTGCTTTCAAGGACAGAAAGCCCCTGAACCCTGGAGGTGGCCTGTAAGTAAGCTAGCACAGGGTGTTAGAACGGGACTGAAAACAAGAAGTCACTGCAGACTTCAAGCATCCACTCTCACAGGAGAGCAGGAACTTCAAATTCAGTGACCATGACCATCAACAGACGTTCTCAAGGGCTTAAATAAAAAGATAGGTGAGACATCGTATTAGACATGATCACACCCACAAGAAAAAGCTACCTGTAATCTGTCTTAGCTCTGGGGTGGAGAATGTAAATGCAGATCTACAAACATATATGTTACTTCCTGTTACTCAGCAAGGAACTACAGGTTCATGCCTCACTGTGGCCAGGCCACAGGATGAGCTACGGCTATACTGTGGCCTGCGAGTCTTCATCTGAACTCCGGCTACTAGCGCTCTTCCCGAGGCCTTTCCATGTGTAGCCTGCAAAGGTTGGGCTGATGGGTAAGTAGCTGAAACATCTGTATTTTTTAATAATGTTCATGCCAAATGGCAAATCATAGGATTCCATGCCATCGAGAGACTTGCTCCCTTTGCCCACGCCCTTCTTCCATTTTCTGATTCCTCTTTCCTCTGGAGTACCTGTGGAACACACACAGCAAAACAAAAACAGAACAATGGAATGTTTAGTTGAACAGTTCTACCAAGAACTGACATTCTCTGCTTCTGTTGTCCCGTAGATTGAATGGAATAGGATGACAGAAAAGAGCACTTGAGGAAGTAGTTGATGCTCAAGGCAGAAATCTAAGAATCACTAACCACTCAAAACAAATATTTCTAAAACACAGATTTGATCTTGCAAAATAGGTTCAGAATCCTTAGTACATCTCACAATGACTTCACTACTCGGTCACTGCACACCCACCACCCCCTCATCTAGACATCAGTTCAGTTCAGTTGCTCAGTCGTGTCCAACTCTTTGAAACCCCATGGACTGCAGCATGCCAGGCCTCCTGTCCATCACCAACTCCTGGAGATGACTCAAACTCATGTCCATTGAGTCAGTGATGTCATCCAACCATCTTATCCTGTCATCCCCTTCTCCCACCTTCAATCTTTCCCAGGATCAGGGTCTTTTCAAATGAGTCAGTTCTTCACATCAGGTGGCCCAAGTATTGGAGTTTCAGCTTCAGTATCAGTCCATCCAATGAACATTCAGGACTGATTTCCTTTAGGATGGACTGGTTGGATCTCCTTGATGTCCAAGGGACTCTCAAGAGTCTTCAACACCACAGTTCAAAAGCATCAATTCTTTGGCACTCAGCTTTCTTTATCTAGACATACCACTTTTTGTATTGCTTTGCTCCATTTTACTAGGGGGTGGGGTGCATTTGTCACAAATGTCCCCACTTGTGGTCCTATGAGGATGAACTTCCACTGGTGTAACACTGCTAACAATTCTGCACCCTGACAGATGAGTCAGCAAGAAAGACCTGGATTTTCATGGTTCAGCACTCCTGGATTCCTTTTCAAAAGTCTTTACAGTGCAGATAGCACTGGTACCTGCTTTTAGCTCCATGGGAGCCCTAACAGTATATTTCTCTGCCTGAGCCTGGGTGATGAGGTCTATCCTATGGTGCAGGGCTTAAGAACTTCTCATTATTTTCACACGTATAAGCTATGCCCTCCCATGGGCATTTCAGTAATGAAACTGACCATTTCCATCTGCCTGACTCCTTTGTCACTCTCTCTATTAAGTGCTGACTTAAGAAAGAAAGAGGATATTACTGACCTCCCACAAATCTAACACCTTCCACCTACTCATGTGTGTGATTCCTTCTGCCTGATGTGTTCATCTCTCATTTCCCCAGTGACCTCTTCTTGATTGAGGCTTTTGGAGGTAGATCAAGGGCAAAATCTCAACAGAACCTTTAAGCTCAAAAATTAACATCACCCTTCTTTGACAGGATGAATCCACCAGTCTGTCCATGGCGGCATTTTACAATATAAAGTAGCCTTCTCTAGGAAGCCACAAGACAGGCCCTGCATTGCATCTTAAGTCTGTCACCCAGCACTTGGCATAGAAGGAGGAGGAGTGCTGTCCGCTGGTAGCAGCTGGCTCAGAAGTATGTGAACAGGTCAATGAAAGCCAAACTGCAGGGCTCCAGGCAAGGCTGAGCAGGAGGGCAGGTAGCTGGAGCATGCTTAAGGCATCCTGCTGCCATATCACCATATACAAAGAATTCACCTGTTTTCTCTTAGAAATAATTCAGCAAGAAGGAAAAAAACTAAAGTGATTCATGAAAGGTGGCTCAAGGTATCATCTTAACCACTTTAGAAAAGTTTAATCAGTGATGGCTTTGAACTGATTCATGCTTCCTGCTTCCCATATTTAATTTGGCAAAAAAGTAGGTCACATATGTAATAAGCATGTTTGATATATGCCACATACCTGGGATGGTGTTATCCAAAATAAAAGCCACACAGCCTCCTACAAACATAGCAGTTGTGAGAAGAACATTCAACACTTGATCGATTCCTGTTATCCCTAAAAACAACATAGCAACAGGTCACAGACAGAATAGACTTGTCCTTGACTTAGAAAGGAACACTGGGGTGGATCCTAATTGTTAGTCAATGCAGTGCATGAAGTGTAAATTTCTATTGTGCATGTATAAATTTTTGCCAGTAATGCCTTAAACTGCTATGACAATAATAGTAAATAAATTATTTAAACTATCTTCAACAATAATCAAGTTATCTCCATAAGGAAAATTTCTAACAATGATTCACAGAAAGTAAATCTAACAGAGGGGACTTCCTTGGTGGTCCAGTGGTTAAGAATTCCAATGCAGGGGACGAGGGTTCGGTCCGTGGTTAGGAACCAAGACCCCACATGCTTCAAAGCAACTAAGCCTGTCTGCTCAATGAAAGAGCCTGTGCACCACAACCAAGACCCAGCACAGTCCCCACCCCAAATCTAACAGAGTGGAGTTCACTCTGTAATAAACTATGACGCCTTCAGGGGTGTGGGGGAGTGCTGCTTGCAGATTAAAAAAAATATATCAATATAAAAGATGGCTACTGTAAGGTTGAAAAACTTACAAAGTGAATAACAAGATGACAAAAATATTCATGAGATCAGCAATCAAATGAAGGGCTTCAGAATTCTGGGTTACTAATTAGTGCTTAGCTGCTTTTAATTTAGAGCAAATTTACTTGCAAAGATGTCATTATATGAATGAGATACATTAAAATAGAAATTCACACACTTTTTATATTTAAAAATATAATGATCTCCAACAGAAAAATAACATGTGTGGTGAGAATGTGGAGAAAGAGAAATCATTGTGTTCAACATACCTGATGGGAATGTTGTGAGCAATGTTTCATAGCTCACCTGCTATGGAAAACAGGTATTCCTCAAAAAGTTAAACAGAACGGCCCAACAATTCTATTCTGAGGCATATACCCCAAATAATTAAAAACAGGTACTCAAATAGTCCTCATTACCAGGCAGATTCTGTTATTTGTGAATTGCCTACACACTAAAATTTATTTGTAAACCCAAAATGAATACTTGTGGTGCTTTTAGTCATTCATGGACATGTACAAAGCAGTGAAAATTTTGAGTCACCCGACACACGTGTTCCCAGCTGAGGTTAAACAAGGTAATGCTCTGCCTTCTGGTTTCAGCTCTCAGACTGTAAACAATATTCTTTTAGCAGTCTGTATAATAACACATTTTTGGGGGGCATTTTTGTGCTTCTTCATTGGTGATCTCGCTATTTAAAAAAGCCCCACTGCAAGATGGCCATGATATGCCTAATAGAGAAAATATGGGAGATGAATGTCATTCAGGCATGAGATCTAGTGCTACTGACTGTGTTCTCCCAAGAGCAATGGTTCAGGATTTGCTAGCTCTATATTCATGGGGATTTTATAGAACATAACTACCATGAGAGAGAACTGCCTGTACTTGCACATCAATGTCCATAACAGTACTATTTACACTAGTCAAAAAGTAGAAACAACTCAAATGTGCATCAGCAGAAAAATGGATAAACAGATTATGGTATCCACATACAATGGAATATTATCTAGCCATAAAAATAAATGAAATACTTATATATGGATAAATCTTGAAAACATTCTGACAAGTGAAAGAAGCCAGACATAAAAAGTCACATAATGTAGGATTCCATTTATGAAACATCCAGAATAGGTAAATTCATAGAAATAGAAAGCAGACTGGTGGTTGCCAGGTGCTGAGAGGAAGGGAAATGATGGGGGTTAATTATTTAATGGGTATGAAATTTTATTTTGGGCTGATGAGAATGTCTGGGAAGCCAGAGAGAGGTGATGATTAGATTATACAACATTGTAAATGTACTAAAATACCACTGAACTGTTCACTTTAACATGATTAATTTTATGTTATGTGAACATCAGCTAAAAAAAAAAAAATACACACACACATATATAAAATGATCCCCAATTCTGCATAAAATGTCAGCAGCAAAAGTTGTTTCTTAAGATGTTCTTCTTTCGCTCATTCTTTATGACATTTGGGTATTAACATAAAAAGGAATTAGGGACTTCCCTGGTGGTCCAGTGGTTAAGACTTTGTCTTCCAATGCAGGGGTTGCAGGTTTGAACCCTGGTCAAGGAGCTAAGATCCGACATGCTTTGTGGCCAAAATGTCATAAAACAGAAGTAATGTTGTCACCGAGCTCAATAAAGACTTTAAAAATAGTCCACATCACAAAGAACTTTTTTAAAAAGGAATTAAACATACACACACTACTATATATAAAACAGGTAACTAATGAGCGCCTTCTGTATGGCACAAAGAATTCTACTCAGTGGTCTGTGGTGACCTAAATGGGAAGGAAATCCACAAAACAGGGGGGTATGTGTACTTGTATAATGATTCACTTTGTTGTACAATAGAAATGTATGCAATATTGTAAAGCAACTATATTCCAGTAAAAATTTTTTTAAGAAGGTTGATCTTGAACTCAAAATAGTTGTAATTCCAACAGAAAAACATGTATGGCAAAGTATACGAAGTTGAGTTTCAAGAAATTCTAAATTTTAATATAGCCTTAGTCTGAAAAATCAAAAGGTTTAACAGAGGCATTCTCCAACAGGGTAGGGTGCTGATTTGTTTGGCTTAAAAAAAAAAAAAATGAACAGATGGAAGCAGGGAAAGGAAAAAAGAAAAAAGGAAGAAGGGAGACTGTGCCATGCACATCAGTTATATGCATTTGCCAGCTCAAGTGGGGAGTGCAAAGGGATTCAAGTTAAACTTCGGCCAAGTGGGACTACAATGAAATACACAGATGAACATTCATTGAAATGATTCCTGAAGTTTCATGAACTGGTGGTTGTGGTTCCAGTTTTGCCACAAGATTCAAGGCCTGTTTCTCCTACCTGTGACAAGAGGGTTCTGTCTGAGGTAACTTGGAAGGACGAGCCCAAAGAAGATTGAAAATCCAAGCACAAAGAGGTTCCGGGAAGAATTTAAATCAATGAACTGCAAGTTAGAGAGTCCAACAGCTGTGATCATTCCTAGAGAGAAAACATCAGACCACAAGATCCATTATCTCACCTATGGCATGGATGACAAGTACGCTGTCCAGGGCAGACTCCCTACAATGGCCTTTCTCTGTCTCATCAGAAACAAGTTGGGAGACCTGTGTAGTGTCAGGATGGAAACAGAATGTGACCACTGGACCCAGGCACTATCTGGGTTTATTCAGGGGCATAAACATTACACTTTCTTTAGACCAGGCAGAAAACTAAAGACAATGGTTCCCCTTAAAAACTCAACTCAAACATTTCAATTACATTAGGACATGGGCTTGAATATCAGGTCCCTGATTACTAACGTGAATGGCACAGAGATAAAATTGACTCCCTTTCTGTAAAAACTGACAGTTTTAAATGGCCCACAGGGCGAAGATATCTGAGCTTAAATCAATTAGAAATGGCAACTAGGGACTTCCTTGGTGGTCCAGTAGTTAACACTGTGCTTACAATGCAGGGGGTGTGGGTTTGATTCCTGGTCAGAGAACTGGGAACTAAGATCCCACACGGTTGTCTATGGCCATACCATCCTGAACATGCCCCATTTCATCTGATCTCAGAAACTAAGCAGGGTTGGGCCTGGTTAGTACTTGCATGGGACATCCCACATGCTGTACAGTACGGACAAACGAAAGAGAAAAGAAAAGAACATTGCTCCTGAAGGTCTTATCTGCAACTAAATCCGTAATGGAATAATTCAGATACAAGAAAAGAAACAGCTTCTATACCACATTAAAATATGTGATATCCAAAGATATCCGCAGAGGATATTCAAGGCAGCATGCTTTCACTAAAGCATGATAAGAACCTTAAAAAAATGGCAACTAGAGACTAAAATTTAATCTGATTTTTCTTAGCTCAGTTATTCTACCGTTAATATCAATTCAACTCAGAAAGTGATATGCATTTATATTTTAAAAATATATATAAAAATATATATATATGCATTTATTAAAATATTTCTATTTTTATTTTAAAATAGAAATTTATCATTACCTTCAGTCTCACTGAAGGAATTCCTTAGCAATGTGAAGAAAGAAAAGGAGCCTGAGAAGAAAGCCAACTAACAAAGAAATGGAATTTTACCAAAGAGAGTACAGAAGAGGGCACCAAGCACAGGATCTGGAAGGGAGGCGAAGAGGGCACTGAACTTTCCGATCATGCCCAATGCGAGCATGAGGGCTGCGCCGTACTGTATCACCCGACGACTGCCAACCTGCAGGACACACAGAGGGCAGAGATAGGCATTCACCTTGAGGTCCTCCAAGAGCATGCAGAACTACTCAGGTCCCAGCAGGCAAATGTGACCAAAACCCACAGACGAAATCTACATTACTCTTAAAACTTTTAGTTAAGAGGGTCTAACTTTACAATGAGGATTGATATCAATACATAACTACTAAAAGCACATCGAGGGTAAAAAGATTCTCACCACCTTTCCTTCTTCCTATCCCATCTGGTTCCTGCTGGAAGCTGACTCCTCTGCTTCATTTGACTATGGGGACCCCAGGGCTTGACCTATGGGTCTCTGAGCCCTTGGCAATGTCACCTCACTCTGCACTCATTCCTGAGCTGCGGTCTTGGGTTTCTTAATGCCCACAGCCACCAGCCAGGATGATCTTGTAGTGTCTCAAATCCAAAATGCGAAAAGTACACTTGGCCCCTGCTTTTCTTCTGGGTTCTGGCAGATAAGACAAAACAGTTCTGGAACTTCTCCTTCTGGCATATTAACCATGAGAGGTGGCACAGCCTAGAGACCACTGTGTGCAGGGTTCTAGAGCCGAGAGGCCTGACTTCTATCTCTGCTCCGTCTCTAACCACATGATGGCATTAGCCTCTCAGGGTGGTAGGATCCTCATCTCCGTAACAATGAACAGTGTGCTTCTGCTTTGAGGATTAAATAAGCTCCATGTAAAACAGTCTTAACAACACCTGGCAGGCATTAGGTTATTTGATAGCCTCCCACTTAAACTTGCTTCCTCTGGCCTTTCTTCTGCCCACCTGTCCTCTCCACTGTAATGGAGCAACCTCTTTAACATCATGATTTAGGAGATCAGGTCCCTACCTAAGTCTTCTGGTGCTCATCCCCCTCCTGGCCAGTTCTCAGACACATATCAAAGTACTGATACTACCCTAAAGCTACCTGCTCTGCAAAGCCTTCTTTCATTCCAAGGCTCAACTCTCCCAACATTGGACTTCTGCAGCATCACACACAGCATTCCCATGTGGTCCCAACTTTATTGGTTAAGTTTGATCTCTGCCTTCTAGAAGCTTCTATCTAGTCCACTGTCACCCAGGTAGCAAGAGACGGAGCTGGCACTGGGCTCAAGAATCCTGCACTATTGGTCTCTGCTCTGTGCTGCTTCTCCCAAGAGAACATCCTGAGGACATAAACTGAATAAAAGAGCTTCCAGAAATGGAATAGTGTCCACAATGCTTCATGTGTGAGTTACAATGAATAGGAATGGCTATTTAAATAATTAAAATGAAATGAAATGTAAAAATGGACTTAGTCGTACTAGCTACATTTCAAGTGTTCAGCAGGAATAAGCAGCTGGGGGGGGGTCCCTCAGGGGATAGTGCAAGTACAGAACATTTCTACTACTGTGCCATTCTCCTGGATGATGCTGGGCTAGACCTTCCAAGAGCTTCTCAATGAGCCCAAGGGTCAAGTTCAGAGTAAGAAGCAAATCTTTTACTAAGATAGCCAGCTAGAATTAGTCACAGCTGATGCTGGAGCCTAGCTTCCATTATTCCAATTTACAGCTCCATCCCATTATACCACCACTTAGTGCAGGGATGCAGCAAAAAGGGTCATGCAAACTGGCAATGGAGCAAAAATGACTTACGCTTGGCTGTATTACATGATAAGGAAGCCTTTCATTTACAAAAAGCAAGCATTTTCAGCAGACATTTTCAAGGACCAGCACTTCAGAGTGAGGGGGAGGTGATGGATACAAATGTAAGTAAGTCATAAGCTTATGATCAAATAATGGTACTGCTGCAATTACTAGGTTGTGGGTTGTCCAGTGGGAAGAAAAAACTCTGAAAAGTTGGGGAGGATTCCCTAGAGACGGTCTTGAGGGATGAGTAAGACAAAGAGCAACCAGACAGAGGGATCCATCTCCCAGCAGAGTCAGTCCTGTTAGATGTGCAGTGGGGAGGACTGGGCTGGCCCTAAGGATGCCTGAAATGATAAATCTTGTATGAAAACCATGCATGGAGGGCTGATCTCCCTTAGACGCTGTCCAAAAAAAGCAGCAAGTTAGTCACTCTTTTGTTCAACAAACATTAACCAAGTGCCTGTTATACATTTCTATTCTAAATACCAGAGACACAGCCCTAAAATCCCTGCCCTCCTGGTGCTTATGTGAAGCCTTCACATCTTTCTCACTGCACACTCCCTGGAATCACTTCCTAGGCTCCCTTCTGGTCTCCTTGAATTGTAGCTCTGTGTCCAGGGCCACTGAAAAACTGACACTGCATTTCTGACTTTCCAAAAGTGTTCAACAGGGTGGTATGCTGCAGAGGAGAAATGATCTCCTTTCGGATACCATCAAAACAGATAGTATGGCCAAGAAGATGGTATTTATTCTTCCTAGAAATAAACTTAGGTCTAAATATTGTATAACAATATCTCTAGTTTGCTTATCTAACCACATGCTAAATGCTTTACATGAAGTAATTCCAAAATTTTGCAAGCTATCGTTAATAGACAAGGGCATAGAAATTCAGAGAGGAGATGTAACTTGCCCATGGTCATGTTAGAAGAATATGATGGAGCCAGGGCTGAATTGAAAGCAACCACCTCCCTACCATGTCATGCTGCCCTTTTCTGCGGGACAGACAGTGGAACACTCTCAACATAGCAGTCCTGCACATGGAACCCAACCCATCCAACCCGCAGAACTTCAGAACACACAGCAGGGTAGGCAGCCTCACCTCTAATCAAGTAGTCAGAATGTCCATGTCTGTACATGGAATGCTGTAACTGGATAAAGGATAGCAAATAGTAGAGTTGCCAGGAAATGAAGACAGATCCTCAGAAAGAGCCACAGATCGCCCTCTTTCTATATGTTCTGGAAGACGGATACAATGGTCCAGACTAAGGCTGTCTAAAAGAATTGCACACAATGATGGAAATGTTCTGTATCTGTGCTTTCCTTTGGCATCCACCAGCCACATGTGGCTACTGACTACCATACTGTACAACACAGATCTAGACCCAGAACTGCTAGATTTCACATATGAGTTCTTATCAGAAAAGCAACTGTTCCAAGCCCTTCAGCTGGATAAAAGGCAGGATACAGCACTGAAACTTCTGCTTCCTTTTTCCTGAGCAGGGATCTTCCATTAGCCACATGGTTTAGGCCACAGAGAAGCTTCTGGTGCTAGTCCTACTTCCCAACCCCAAGGCATCCGTGTAGATGGCTCAATTATAGCCCCTTGTGAGTCAGGGTAATGCAGCTAACTCCAGGGCCGATAATGCCCCTCAAATCAATAAGGCCTCTGCTAGGAGAAGTAGCTCCAAAGGAATTCAGAGAGAAGATCAACTGGCTCAATTAAAAAATGCTGGTGGGTGCCTTTTCAGAATAAGCCAGCACCATCTAAATTATAATAAAGGTAATTATTCCTCAAAACATCTCAGTAATGTTTTAGAAGGAACCCTGATGACAGCACTATTTACTCCCTATAGTGACTCTAGTTAAATTATCTGTGATGTATTTTAAAGAAGTGCAGAAAGAGAGCTGGCTTATTAAACTGTTTCCCCAAAAGTCCCTCCATCTATAATAATTTTACCATTATGTTATTTTGGATTAGTTATAGGTCTACAGGTTCATGGCAGCAAACTTGCTAGAGAGTTAATGGCTTACACCCCATTTGGTGCCCATTTGACCCTCTCCTTAGCTCTGTGGTGCTCAGTATCTGCAGCAACAGGACCCAGGCATTCTGAAAGGAAATGCCCATCAGGCAGCCCTCACATGTCATGCCCTCACATGTGCAAGGAGAGACAGGCAGCAGGCATGGCCACTGGCACACCTAAGGCTGAGCTCTGTGATGGCCTGGCCAATTTACAGAAAAACCAATCAGCAAGTCAGGCTGGTACGATGTATGCTCTACTCCCTCTCACCTGGATTTGCAGTTAAAATTAACCAAACTAAGTATCTGGTTTCTTTTTCCTGGTTATAGAATCGTGCAAAGAGCTGGAGGAAGATTTCTAATTTTAAAGAGGTCAAACGATTCTAGAATGCTCCAACTCACCCTCAAGTTAGTCCATCTTGGATGATGGTGAACCAGTTCTAATTGTGTCTAGCTGCTCAGCATACAATGGCCAGGGCCTGGCTGCATTCCTCAACACCCTGGGCAAACAGCAAGCACTGGCCCAAAGCAACTGGGATATAAAATTTATTTCCTAGTAAATCTGAAAGGCCGAGAAGCAGCCTCCTTGTTCCTGAAGCTAGACTGTGGTATGTATGCTTGGAGTGGGGTTAGGGGGAGAAATAAGTGCGGAGGACTTCAGACCAGGTACCACTTCAACCTGAGTGACTTGCTATGGCTTGTTCTGTTCACTAACTCCACAACAGATTTCATCTGAAAGAGAAGAATGATGCTGCTACGCTTTGAAAACGGCATTAATTCTTTACTGTAAGATTGATTTATTTGTAATGAGTAAAGTAATTTCTGGGGCTTCCCTGGTAGCTCAGCTGGTAAAGAATCTGTTGGCAGTGCAGGAGACCCTGGTTCGATTCCTGGGTCGAGAAGTCCCCCTGGAGAAGGGACAGGCTACCCTCTCCAGTATTCTTGGGCTTCCCTGGTGGATCAGACAGTAAGAATCTGCCTGGGTTCAATCCCTAGGTTCAGAATATCCCCTGGAGGAGGGCATGGCAACCCACTCCAGTATTTTTGCCTAGAGTATTGCCATGGACAGAGGCGACTGGTGGGCTGCAGTCTAAGGGGTCACAAAGAGTCAGACATGACTGAGCAACTAAGCACACAGACAGAATGCAATTTCTAATCTAGAATTAGTGCCATCTCCTAACTGGTCTCCTGTTTCCACCCTCTTCCCAGACCCCAGTTGTCTACTTCCATCATAGCAGCCATAGTAATTCTTAAACAAAACAAAACAAAACAAAAAAAACCGGATGGACTCACACCCTGCAGGACTCTCTCCCTGACTACTTCCACTTGGCCTTTGGCAGCCTTTAAAGCCTACATGACCTGGTCCTCAATTACCTCAAGAACCTCATCTGCTCTTACCCAACGACCCCCACTCCCATCTATGCTCCTGTCCCACTGGCCTCCTTGCTGATCTGCAGCATGCCAGGGTGGTTCTGTGATAGGGCTCTGCACTGGCAGTGCCCCCTGCCGGAATGCCCCTTCCCTAGGTACCTGCACGGTTCCCTCCCTCAGCTCTGTCAGGCTTTGCTCAAGGTTACCTTCTCAATGAGGCTTAGCCTGACCACCCTAAGTTATGCCCCTGATCCCCCCATTTTGCCCCATATTTCTGTCATACTTATTATGCTTACTATTTATTGCTTGTCTTCCTCTGACAGAATGTAAACTCCATAAATGATGGAAATATTTTTCTTTTTCATTCACTGATGTATCCCAAGTGCCTAGAATAGTGGCCTGGCAAAGGGTCAGTGCTTAATAAAAAATTGTAGAATGCATGAAGGAATAGCACCTGAATGCCTGCCTACCCAGGCCAGTCAAGGGGAAAGAGACCTCTATCAGCATTCCAAAACTCCATCAATAAATCAAAAAGAGATGGGGAAGAAGACAATCTCATAATTGGAGGCCATCCTTTTGGAACTCACAGTGGCCAGACCAATCAACAAAATGGATCAACATTTAGAGGCCCAACCATTTAATTATAAAAATATCTGTACCTTAGTAATTCCCAAAACTCCAATGTTGGGACTGGATGAAGTAGAGCCATTCCCAGTACCAAAAATGCCATCGAGAACACAGGAGAGACCCTCCACGAAAATCCCCCTAAAATATAAACGAATGGAGTAAAGAAAAACATTAATTCAATGGGAGAAACACTCTGAAACAGTCTAAATGGTTATGACCCAAAGGCAGGGTCCACAGACCTGTAGCCTCTACGCTCCCCAGGGGGGGTTAGCAATGCAGAGTCTCAGGCCACACCCCAGATCTGAAGACGTGCATTTTAACAGGGTTCTCCATGCTCATTCAACTTTCAGAAGCACTTCTCTGAATCACACATTAGATACAAGTGTTTAAAAATTATTCCAAATTAAAATATTTTTCCCAGAAAATAATCATTTGTGGAAATCTAAGACAACATAGATCATCCATAGATTTGATTCCTTTCCTGTTAATAGTTTTATCAGAAAGAAAATGCTCTGTAATTTTATAAATGTTGGAACTTTCAAAAGAACCAATTTATAAATAATTTACTCATATGCAGTAGCTCCATTAGAGAAAAATGGAAAAACTAGGGCTCTAAACACCAACAGAAGCAATGCAAAAGATGCGGAGATATCAGCCCTTTCGTTCTCATGACACACAATTCCTTCTGGAAGGGTGGCAGCTGGCTGGGAAAGGCAGGATGATCGGGGCTACTTTATTTTCTTTACAGCTTCTATAGGGCCCAATTTAACCCCAGCATTGAGAAACTAAAGACTATATCTACTGAGAATATAAACTTCACAGCTCATAAACCTCTAGATTCTACAGACTTCATTTATTCCTGCTCTTGTCTCTCTCTATATGAATTGTAACTGTGAAATCAACAGTAGGAAAAACAAGAAATCAAAGAGGACAAAACATCCATGACCCCAAACCAAGCAAAGAACAATGGCAGTGTCTGGCACTTGTTTTGGTGAGTTTAAGGTCTGGAGAGATCTCACAGAGAATGTCTTATATGATTGTCACCATGAGAAAGAAGGGTGGGAATTCTGCTCTATATTATTTGGATGTGGAAAATGAGAGCAAAACGGGCAGTTACTTATTCGAAACAGCCAATAAAGAGCCCTGATGCTTGGCTACTTCATGTTGAAACTCTTGACTGTCCAAACCAAAGAGCAAAGTATGAGGCACTGGGCCCTGTGAAGAGTTCATTTTCTCAGGAACCCACCTGTTTATTGCATGGATGGGAGGTGATGGGGCACAAGACAACCTTGCACAGGCATAGTAGTCCCCAATAGACTCGATAATACTGGCAACAACCGCACTGAGCATGCCGATGACACCAGCTGCAGAGACGGTGGGCAGTCCCCACTGAACTAAGGAAGAAAAACAAGCATGAAAGCCTCATAAACTTTCTTAGAGGGGCAGGCAAAAGTTATCAGGATATTGAATCATTCAGTATGTCAGGACTCTACAAGAACCACTCAGATTTTTAAAGCTCATGGTAACTATTTTTACACATAAGTCATCAGTGCAAAATGCCTGGGAATAGTTCCCGAGTTGAATGAAAACAGTCATAATCAGGATTGGTCTGCTTTATTTAAAAGAAGAAACTGTTTGACTGGAAGAGGTGGGTGCTCCTCTTTCTTGCTTCAAAGCCACACTCAGCGTCTGCTAAATTAGAATTTAACACAGCCTGCTATGTTGGGATGGGTATTTGTATGCAGAGAATGTTTAGCCCTGCTGTGCAAAGCATGGTACAAACAGTGCTCCTGTCCAGAGGGAGGCATCAAATGAAAAAGCAGTGAAAAGTCATCACGCAAATTTAAATTGCAACAGTAGAGCATGGCACAAAGCGTAGTCAACCCTTTTCTAGCGTAATACCAGCACTTTTTTTTAAAGTACACCATGTTACAGAGAATTAAAGAGTTCCCTTTAAGAAAGCAAAGCAAAGACCCCAGGTAGATTCATTTTGAGTATCCAGATTTAAAAGTATATCTATTTGGACATTGAAAACCATTGATCTTATTTAATAAAAACAGCATGAGGAAGCTTCACTGTTAAACTGAATAGACTTCTTTATAAAGTACCTAGACTTTCTTTCCCTGAACTATTAGTTATTACAGAGCTACTAAGCAGAAAGTACATGAAGAGAAATGTACAAAATGTCTTATGCAGGGGCCAACAATATACTGAGGGATCAGGACACTAAAAGATTTCGAACAGTGCAATGGCTGGATGTCGCAATCAGTACCAGTTAGGAAGTCAGGAAGTGCCACAGACCCTGTTGAAGAAGAGTCTGGAAAGCAGCACACTGAGTGGAGAAGGCGTTCTGGATGGGCAATCAGTGGATGGACAGAGCCGGGGAGAAACAGGCTGCTGCTCACCAGAGGAGGCCTGGGGCAGGTGGGGTTGGAAGGCCTTGACCAACCCCCTGGAGGGCCTTGGCCTCTGTCTACTGGGTCATGGGAGCAGCCCCAAGTTTGGGAGGAGAAAGGTAACACATAAAGTAAGGTGTACAGAATATCCCTTGGGTGTGTGTATGGACAGAACTTTTCCTTCCTGGAGCTCACTTTACCCCATGGGAGCTGACCAGGGGATGTTGAGGCAGTCTGTATTCAGGGGTTCAAGGTGCAGAGTCACCAGCAACTGGTTTGGTTAACATCTTGTCCCTAGATTGGTTTGGAATAGATTCTTCACATGCAGATGATTTCTTTACCAAGCAACATTTTGTGTTTTCTAAATAACCTTTGATACAGTTATCTTTACAGCAATACGGTTTCATTTATGTATCTAGATTTTGGGGTGGGAGTCTTATTTTATTTTGCCATTTATTATTTATCAGAAATTGCATTTTCTCAGACTTTTTACTTTAATTGCTTTCTTATCTACCACACTTTGCCTGAAATCCTCAGCAAGATTTTTAAAATCTTTATCCCATTTACTTCAACATTTAAAATTTGTAATCTTAATTTTTGACTGCTTTTCCTTCAGATTATTTATTTAAAATTTAAACCTGTTGGCTTCCAGCCTTCTATTTAAGCCTGTTATTTTATCTTTCTTTTTATCTAGAACTTTTAGTTTGTTACTTGATAGCAGGGTTTCTCAGCCTGACACTTTTGACATTTTGGACAAGAAATCTGTATTTTAACAACCAGTCCAAGTAATTCCTAGCACACTAAAGACTAAGAACTACTGGTCTAGATATATAAAAACTTGTCTCTGGATTAAGATACATGACAACTTATCTCTGGATTAGGAAGTATGTAAGACTACACCCTTCTGGCTCAGGGAACAGCTCTTTATCTAGGGAAGCTCTGGCAATAGGGGAGCTGGTAGCACTCAAGGGCTGTTGTGAAAAGAAACCAGACAGGACCCTCTGCAATCATAATGTTAAGGACCTGCCCACTTAGTTATGCCTCCCGGTGCACAGGCCCCATGGTCCCTGAGCAAAGTCTCATCTCTCAACACATGCACAGCTGCTTCTCCTGGACAGCCCGCTCCGTGTTTCTATTAATATTTCTGCTCATCTTGGGAGCCACATGTACAGGCAGAGAGGACCACCCATATGTGCTGTGGGGGCTTCCTCCTACCTCCCCACCCATGCCTTCTCCTGACTCCCTCATCAACTGACTTTTAATCTCATTTCACCTCAGATTACATGTATGTTTATGAACCTTGTATGGAGGGGACAGGCATACATAAATACATACTTTTACCATATAATCTGATGAGATTCAAAATGCTTTAGGAAGACTAAACTTTTTACGGTGTTTGTAAATGTGTTAAGACCAGGAGGAACAACTGCCAGAATCACTATAATTTAACATGCTTAGAACATTTATCTTTGACCCAATCTTAATATTTTTGGCTTTTCCTCATTGTCAGAAAATATGAAAATGTGACATCTGGACAGGGGTGTAAACTGGCACAATCTGACTAAGCTCAGGCTTTATTCTATTAAAAACCTTAAATGCTGGGAACAGAGTCTTCACATTACAACAAGCACGTAATAATCACTGGGTTCACACAAAACACTTCTGGGGCTGGGGTCCAGAAAATGCTACGTGGTACCTCACAGCTGGGGCTCACACACCCCTGCCACCTGGCCAAGAGTTACCCAACAATGAAATGATAACTTAAGATCAATTGTCTGTTTGTGAATATTAGTTTACCTGACAGGTGTGACCAAATTAAAAAAAAATGATTATGGCTACCTATTGAAAGATTATACAAATTCCACCAGGCTTGAGCAGTCTACTAATCTTCAGGCCCCTCCTACTCAAGTCTGTTCATTTTGGTGGTTTGGGTACTGTACAGCTCTATACTTGCCTTTCTAAGTAGCTGACCTCAAATCCTGGCCATTAGAGCTCAAATCTGGCAAGAGGCTCCTTGAGCCTGGGATTTTGTCCTAATGGAACCAAAACAATCAACTGGTACAACTGAGAAGAGAGCTGGTTAGTCTCTACAGTCTTCTGGAAACAGAGCCTCCTGCCTCCCTTCTCTGCTATCTGATCCTCTGAAGGCCAGAATGGTATGACTTTCAGGGCATGTTCTGCAACAAAGAAGGCCTTTGGTGTTGGCAGAGCTTTCTGCCAATTCCCAGCTCCTCTAGGTTGGACCCTTGTGGGCTCCTGACCACTCCTGGCCACCAGAATACTTACATGGGTATGGGACCTTAAACCACGGGGCTACCAGCAGCACACCCTGCCTGGCATCAGTTCGAGCATAGAAGCCATACTTCGTGCTGTCAGGAGGGAAGACATCTGTCACTGTGAAGATGAAGCAGAGTAGCCAGGACACAAGGATGGCCAGGATGATCTGAAGTGGTCAAAGGAAAAGGCTCTGTCAGGCCAACAGAAGTGGTGCTTGCTAGCAAAACATGCCTTCCTGCAGTGGGATTATTATATCTCAGAGCCCATCAGTACTTTGCATAAAAAAACAAAGGATCTGCGTAGAAACTAGTCCTTGAATGGAATCACATTTAGAGAGAGTAGTTTCATACAGTAAAGTTATTTAATTTGAAACTGGCCAGTAAAATGAGAATAATGGACAATGGGCCTGAAAGGGCCACGTGGAGTCTGACCTCCCTCAGTTCCAAGGAGAATCAATGTCCTCTCATGTACGGTTAAAAAGACTCCAAGGACTCTTGGGTGGCATCGCCAACTTGATGGACATGAGTCTGAGCAAGCTCTGGGAGTTGGGAATGGACAGGGAAGCCTGGTGTGCTGCAGTCCATGGGGTTGCAAAGAGTCAGACACAACTGAGTGACTGAACTGAAAAGGGACTCCAGAACTGGAAACTTCTACCACTTCTAAAATTTAGGTCCATGATGATTTGGGTGGTCATTAGTACTCTGATATCATCACACAGACATGGTCCCTCAGGACCATCTGCTTAACCCCCTCTTCTCATTATAAACATTTTACATATGAACCAAATGCAATATTGTCTCAGAAAAATTTTTTAAAAAAGTAATTACTCACAGGGAACATTTTGAAAAGCTGTAACTTATATGCAGTCCATCCTTTCTTGGATTTGTAAATTGGGAGAGGAAATTTAACATTTCTGGCATATTGAGAAAATAGTAATACTAGGAAAATAGTCCTGAGGAGAAAAAGAAAATGAACCAGGTTAAAGGTTGCTACATCTATGTTAAAAATAATACTTAAAGTTTCAATGACAAAATTGACCACATGTGTTCAATTCATTTCTCTAGAGAGCTGCTATTCCTCTATTATTTGGGAAATGTCTTTTGAAAATGCCATTTTTAGATCTTAACATTTCTAGATATGGAAATGAGATTGTCATGTAAATGCTTCTATTCTTTAATAGACGAAGAAAAAACAAAGAATGTACATACTGATAGGAAAAGTTCACGCTATGTGAAGAAAAAGACAAGATGCCAGATACAACGTACTGTATAGTAAAATTACAAATACGAATTAACTAAAAAACAAGCAACTACCACACAAGAGTGCATGTATACACATATGC
This sequence comes from Capricornis sumatraensis, assembly GCF_032405125.1. Lineage (NCBI taxonomy): Eukaryota > Metazoa > Chordata > Mammalia > Artiodactyla > Bovidae > Capricornis > Capricornis sumatraensis. The sequence continues at coordinate 50,274,578 of NC_091083.1, forward strand.
ATGAATGCAAACAGGTAAGAAGGACATGATCCAAATGCTCACAAGGATTGGTTTATTCCTCATTTTTCTGTATGTTCTGATTTACTTGGAAGGGACATGAATTACTTTTAAAAAGAAAAAACTAAACTTAAATATTTAAGAAAGCTATATACAATAGCATTCAATATTAATAATAATATTCCTGGGTTTCCCTAGCATGGCTCAGTGATAAAGACTGCCTGCCAATGCAGGAGATACGGGTTCGATCCCTGATCCAGGAAGACCCCACATGCAGCAAAGCAACAAACCCATGTGCCACAATTATTGAGGCTGTGCTCTAGAATCCAGGAGCCTCAACTACTGAAGCCTGTGCTCTGCAACAAGAGAAACCACCTCAGTAAGAAGCCTACACACTGCAACTGGAGCAGCCCCTGCTCACAGCAACGAGAGAAAAGCCCAAGCAGCAACAAAGACCTAGCACGGCCACAGATAAATTTTTAAAAATTATATATACACATACATGTGCACATGTGCTCAGTCGCTCAGTTGTGTCTGACTCTTTGTGACCCCATGGACTATAGCCTGCCATGTTCCTGTTCCCCCCTCCACAAGGATTCTCCAGGCACGAATACTGGAGTGGGTTGCCATGCCCTCCTCCAGGGGATCTTCCCAACCCAGGGATCGAACCCAGGTCTCCTGCAATGCAGGCAGATTCTTTACCATCTAAGCCACCAGGAAGCCCAAGAATACTGGAGTGGGTAGCTAGCTATCCCTTCTCCAGGGGAACTTCCTGACCCAGGAATTGAACTGGGGTCTCCTGCATTGCAGGTAGATTCTTTACCAGCTGAGCTACCCAGGAAGCCCATACAATATATTCATATATAAACAATATTCCTGAGAGATTTCTGTCTCAAGACATTATGCACTGGTCTTCCCGCCCATTAGCCTACCCTTCCACAGTAGCTGCTATAATCATTCACTTTACAGAGAGAAAGCCAGCAGTCCAAGATCATGCAGCTAAGCTGGCCAGGGGTCTAGCTCTACAGCCTGGGCTCTGAACTATGCTGCCACATTGTGAGGGCAGGGATGTCTGGGCTGACTCAAAAGTTTCTCTGTAACAAGTCCTACACTCTTGATCCAGCTATGCTGAGTGCTGCAGGAAGCAGGTGGTCTGGTGACCTCCTGGAGCAGAACCCAACACATCCTCATTGTGTCTGGTGCCCCATGTGTGGCAGGTGTGGGATAGCTTCCCATATTCAAACAATGAAGGTATACCATAATATGTCTCATCACCTGTAGGGATTCATTCTTTCTCTTATAACCTAAGGTAGAGTTGACAGGAAGAGAGGATTCTCAAAGTTAAGCTTAATTGTTCCTGGGAACAGTTCTAATTGCTGAAATGGAATTATCAGTTCCATTGACAGCCAGTCAAGTGCCACTTCACAGTCACACTCCAAATGAAGTGTGGACTGCAGCTGGCTGCCACTCTACCATTTCCTTACCTATGCAGGCACTTCACTGACCTGGTGCCACCACAAAATCATCAGATCAGTACCAGTTCAAGGTTGAAAACATATATGGTGCCCAAGTTATTCTAACTCCCCCGTGAATGGTGATGTTTAACAAAAACCAGTATGACAATGAAGGATACTACAAGAGACCAAGAATGTCCATTTGCTAATGTGACCACCAAAGGCTTAATTTCCAAAATATACAAACAGCTCATATATCTCAACAACAAAAAAAACAACCCAACTGGAAAATGGGCAGAAGGCCTAAATAGACATTTCTCCAAAGAACATACACAGATGACCAACAGGCACATGAAAAGATACTCAACACCACTAGTTATTAGAGCAATGCAAATCAAAACTACAATGAGGTATTATTTCACACTGGTCAGAATGGCCATCATTAAGAAGTCCAGAAATAATATATCTGAAGATCAGACCAAAAAAGGTCTACAAATGCTGGAGAGGGTATGGAGAGCCCTCCACACTGCCGGTGAGAATGTAAACTGACACAGTCACTACGGAAAACAGTATACAGTATAGAGGTTCCCCAAAAAACTAAAAATAGAGTTGCTATATGATCCTGCAATCCCACTCATGAGCACATGTGAGAAATTTAAAAAGATACGTGTACCCCAATGTTCACTGCAGCACTAGTTACAATAGCTAAGAAACGGAAACAACTAAAATGTCCATTAACAGGTGAACGGACAAAGAAGATGTGTTACAGAAACTAATCAACTAGACTTCAATTACGATTAAAATCGAGTCAAAGTCGCTCAGTCGTGTTCGACTCTTTGCGACCCCATGGACAGTAGCCTGCCAGGCTCCTCTGTCCATGGGACTCTCCAGGCAATAATACTGGAGTGGTTTGCCATCTCCTTCTCGAGGGGATATTCCTGACCCAGGGATTGAACCCAAGTCTCCTGCATTGCAGGCAGACTCTTTACCAAGTAAGCTACAAGGGAAGCCCAAAATTAAAATAACCTATACTAAAAAAAAAAATGATGTGATACACACACACACACACACACACACACACACACACACACACACACACACACAATGGAATACTACTCAGCCATAAAAAAGAATGAAATGATGCCATTGACAGCAACGTGGATGGATCTAGAGATTATCATACTAAGTAAAATAAGTCAGGAGAAAGACAAATACCATTATCACCTACATCTGGAATCTAAAATATGACACAAATGAACTTATCTATAAAACAGCTTCACAGACATAGAGAATAGATTTGTAGTTGTCAAGGTGGTGTAAGGGTGGGATGGATTGGGATTGGGGGATTAGCAGATGCAAAATATTATATATAGAATGGATAAACAACAAGGTCCTGGGACTTCCTTAGCAGTCTAATGGTTAAGACTCCATGCTTCTACTGCAAGGGACATGTGCTCAATCCCTGGCTGGGGAACTAAGATCCCATACGCTGCATGGCCTGGCCAGAAAAAACCAAAACCAAACGAGACAACAAGGTCCTACTGTATAGCACAGGAAACTATATTCAATATCCTATGATAAATCATAATGAAAAAATGTGTGTGTGTATATATACACACACATATATGTATAACTGAATCACTGCTATACATCAGAAATTAACACAAAACTGTAAATAAACTATACTTCTGTGAAATAAATTTTTAAAAATGTTATTTCCTACTCACTGTAGCAGGGGATTTTATAAAAAGTGAAAGTGAAAACTGCTCAGTCATGTCTGAATCTTTGCGACCCCATGGATTATACAGTCCATGGAATTCTCCAGGCCAGAATACTGAGTGGGTAGCCATTCCCTTCTCCAGGGGGGTCTTCCCAACCCAGGAATCAAACCCAGGTCTCCTGCACGGCAGGCAGATTCTTTACCACCTGAGCCACAGGGGACGCCCAAGAATACTGGAGTGGGTAGCCTATCTCTTTTCCAGCGGATCTTCCCAACCCAGGAATCAAACTGGAGTCTCCTGCATTGCAGGTGGATTCTTTACCAACTTAGCTATCAGGGAAGGCCTTTATACTTGTAAATCCCTACCAATTTCATCAATTTAAAAACACTATCATCATTTATTTTAATATTCATTAACATGAAAATAGGTATTTCAGCATTGTCTGCAACAGAAAATATTTTAAATAACATGCTTGTGTATCAACTGGGAAATGGCTTGTGTGCGTGTGTGTGTGTGTGTGCGCGCTCTGTCATGTCTGACTCTTTGTGACCCCATGGACTACAGCCTGTCAGGCTCCTCTGTCCATGGGATTTCCCAGGCAGGAATACTGCAGTGGGTTCCCATTTCTTCCTCCAGGGGATCTTCCTGACCCAGGGCTCAGACCTGCATCTCCTACACTGGTGAGTGGATTCTTTACTGTTGCATCCCCTGGGAGTAGTTTAATAGACTTTTTGATGCTACTTAACATTGTGCAGTTGTACAAAGAATGAGACAGATTTAAACAGACTGTCTTGGGAAGGTGACCCCAACAAATTATTGAGGTGAAAAATTGTAAAATAATGATAAAGCTGTATATGTGCAATTTGTATTTCTGTACCAATAATGCAAAATATGGAAGGATAAACCCTATATTATTGTTAGTTATTCAAGAGAAGATTTTTTTGAGGGATGGGCTGTGTAGGAGGGTCTTATTTTACTTTAGATTTCTCTGTTTAATTATTATTAAACTCCAAATGCCAAGAATCTCAATGAATTTGGGGAAATAGGTAAAATGAGACTTTTCTGGAATGTTTGGTGATGGTACATGGCAATTTATTAAACTATTCTACTTTTGAATAGGTTTTAAGTTATCCCTAAGAAAAGTAAACGGAAAAATATTTTCAGGAAAAACACTGTTCCCACTCAGAATTTATGTATGGTTTTAGAAATGGCAGATACTAGTTCACCACACTGACTCTTCCTTCAGAGACAGTCTGTCTCTAAAGGCCACATCTATTGGTTGACTTAGGAGACCACAGTGACCCACCACCAATACTCCTACTGCTATAGAGTCCCCTTCCATGTGAATATGCATAATGACAACAAGTGAAGGTAGCCCTTTTTAAACACTGATCGGTTATTTGTATTATTATTTTTTTGTTAAGTGGTTGTTCATACTACCTCCTTCATTCATTACTCTACCAGGACCCTCTCTCCTTTAAATTACCTGGCGACATTCTATCAATTGGGAACATTAGCCTTTCTTATGGAGTTTGCTGTATTTTCTCAGATACACTTAAAATTTAGTTTCAATGGTTTTTGATATGAGCTTTAAATTAATCAGTGGTAAAATCAATCTTTCTCTTTTCCTATCTGCTTTATCTAACCTATTTAATATAGGTTTCCTTATAGCCCTTTCATGATTTTATTTTCTACATTTGAGTCTTTAATTCAACTGAAATGTAATTTGATATAAATCAGAAATCTAACTTTTTTCCAAACAATTATTTTCTACACAGTTCATTCTCCACTGATTTCAAACATCATATATTAAGTATTAATTTTTTTATTGGTCCTGTTTCTATCCTTTCTGTTCTACTCTATTTGGAGAAGGAAATGGCAACCCACTCCAGTATTCTTGCCTGGAGAATCCCATGGATGGAGGAGCTTGGTGGGCTACAGTGCACGGGTCGCAAAGAGTCGGACACGACTGAGCGACTTCTCTTTCACTTTTCCATCCTTTCTGTTCTACTCTATCAATATCTACCCTGTCCCAGATCACAGTGTTAAGTCCTACAATGTGCTTTAATTATTGTTAAGGACAAGTCATCAAGCCCTTCTCCCTATTCCTGCATTGATCCATATTATTTTATTCTGTCTTCTTTATTGGCTAGCATATTCAGAACTTTAAATGATTCTGGTAATAAACATTCTTATCTCAGTTTATGATTACAACAGGCAGTCTAATTTAAGTCTTTCACCATTAATGTATGTTGTTGTTCAGTTACTAAGTCATGTCCAACTCTCTGCAAATCCATGGACTATATCACCCAAGGTTTCCCTGTCCTTCAGTATCTGCCAGAGTTTGCTCAAACTGATGTCCATTGAGTCGATGATGCCATCCAACCATCTCATCCTGTGTCACTCCCTTCTTCTCCTGCCCTCCATCTTTCCCAGCATGAGTCTTTTCCAATTTGTCAGTTCTTCGCATCAGGTGGCCAAAGTATTGGAGCTTCAGCTTCAACCCTTCCAATGAATAGTCAGGGTTGATTTCCTTTAGGATTGACTGGTTTGATCACCTTGCTGTTCAAGAGGCTCTCAAAAGTCTTCTCTAGCACCACAGTTCAAAAGCATCAATTCTTCAGCACTCAGCCTTCTTTATGGTCCAACTCTCACATCCATACATGAGCACTGGAAAACCATAGATTTGACTATACAGACCTCTATCAGCAAAGTGATGTCTCTGCTTTTTAATCCACCATCTAAGTTTGTTATAGCTTTTCTTCCACGAAGCAAGCATCTTTTAATTTTATGGCAGCAGTCATCGTCCACAGTAATACTGGAGTTCAAGAAAATAAAATCTGTCACTGCCTACACTTTTCCCCCATCTATTTGCCATGAAGTGATGGCATCAGATGCCATGATCTTAATTTTTTTAATGTTGAGTTTTAAGTCTGCTTTTTCACTCTCATCAAGAGGCTCTTTAGTTTCTCTTCACTTTCTGCCAGTAGAGTGGTATCATCTGCATATCTGAGGTTGCTGATATTTCCGGTTCTCTGGAAATCTTGATTACAGCTTGTGAGTCATCCAGCCCAGCATTTTGAATGATGTACTCTGCATATAAGTTAAATAAGCAGAGTGACAATTTACAGGCTTGACATATTTCTTTCCCAATTTTGAACCAATCCATTGTTCCATGTCCAGTTTTAAATGTTGCTTCTTGACCTGCATACTGGTTTCTCAGGAAGCAAGTAAGGTGTATGGGACATTTAAAAATCATATTTATCACTGCTAACAGTTTGCAGTTGAAACATAGGTTCAATTTTTAAAAATCATCACCATGTTTTTAAAATAAAAAACATAGTGGATTTTCATAAAATTAAAATTTCTAATATTTAATCATCCTTGAGTTCCTGAAATGATAAATACACTGCCCTTTTACTGTATTATCTGTAGCAGCATTTTCCCAAACCATGTTCCAAGGAACATTCTTTTCAGATATGTTTATAGATATAGCACTTAAAAAATTAAGTATGTGCAGAGCTGTATAGTAAGGCCCTTTTAAGACATTGTATCAAGCCTTTTAAGACACTGAGTTTTAGATGCTACTACCTGAACAGATTTCCTTAGGGTTTTATACAACCCTAGGAAGGAAAAACTTGGTCCAGGATCTCCCTTCTGCATTAGCTCTGTCACAATTTGCCATTAAGATAAAACTGTTAAGTTTCCCTTCTTTTTCAAAGCTCCAGTACAGATTAAACAGTACAGGAACTCTCTCTTCCTTGGAGATGTAATATACTCAATGCCTAACCAGTAGAACACATCCTTTAGGAATGAAAGTCCTTCCACAACATCCTTGACTTTTCTTCCCATGGTCAAGGGTGTGGTCACACCTCCCCCGCCTCCCCTAACTTATTCACAATGCTCTTACTGAATATCCCTGCTCTGGAACAGATAATGAGCCAAGTACTAGCAGTGCTGTGGTGATTAAGATAGAGCTGAGGTCCTGCCCTCACAGAGCTAACATCTAAGCACAAAAGAAGAGCTCTGGAGAATAAAAAACAGGACAGCAAAAATAAAAAAAAAAACTCAAGAGAAGGAGTCACAGATAAAGCTGAGGAAAATTCCTAGGAACAGAGGAAAGTAAGAGGACAACTTTGGGAGGACCAACATCCTAGAAGTTCCAGAAAAAGAGAGATAAGCAGGGATGGAAGTGGGGGGGCATCTGTGAAATAATTCAAGATTATTTCCCATGAACACCCAAGACTGCAAAGTAAAACAGCCCAGAGTGCCAAGCCTGAGATGTAAACAGACCACCAAAGAGTAGCAGGCAAGGTTTCAGACATCGTGATGACAGGAAGACCTAAAAGATTCTAGAATCCAGCAAGAATTGGCGACAGAAGAGAAAGTCTTGAAGAGATAATGATTAAGCATTTTATAGGACTGACAATGCACCATAAGGGAGAAAAAAATAAACTGGAGACCAGTTTGGAAGTGATGGCTGAGTGCTGTGGCAATGATGACCAAGGATAGAATCGGGACTTTTTTCTGGAGGTAGGAGAGAATGATGGGTTGTGCATGGTGAATGAGGAAGTGAAGAACAAAGGATCACTGCAGGGCTCTGGCTTAGGCACCTGTGCTACCACTGCACCTGCGGCTGTGCTACTGCAAGGATGAACTCAGAAGGAAATGGTTTAAGGGGAAGGAGGGAATCAGAAGCTGGAGTTTTCTTCCTTTACTTTAACGTTTGAGGTGTCTTGTGTAACAGCAAATGGACAGAAGTCAGGGGTTCGATCTGAAAGTCTTGAGTTTAGAGGTCCACGTTACAGGTTCATGTGGAGCCCACCAGCAAAATGCATGTCTGCTGATGCCATGAACTCGATGAGATACCCCAGAGGAAGAGAATGGAGACAGAAGGAGGCCCAGGACCAAATTCTGAGGAGCCCCAACATCCAGAGGTCTGGGGGAGAAGGGGTCAGTTTTGATTATTTACCAAAAAAACAGCTGGAAAACCACCTATTTTATTTATATATATATATATATATATATATATATATATATATAAAACCTAGCTCTAACTCATCCTCCCTAGAGCTAAGTCTTATCACTGCTTTGTGCGTGCATTCCCTTCTTACCTTAATTAGCCCTGCCTGAAGTCTGTCTATATGTTTGCCATTTTCCAAAAAACAAGCTTTGGCACGCATCACTTCTATTTGTATCCTATTTTTTATTTCGTTGTTCAGTTGCTCAGTTGTGTCTGACTCTTTGCATCTCCATGGAATGCAGCATGCCATGCCTCCCTATCCCTCATCATCTCCCAGAGTTTGCTCAAACTCACGTCCACTGAGTCGATGATACCATCCAACCAGCTCATTCTCTGTCATCCCCTTCTCCTCCTGCCTTCAATCTTTCCCAGCATCAAGGCCTTTTCCAATGAGCCAGCTCTTCTTATCAGGTGACCAAAGTGTTGGACCTTCAGCTTCAGCGTCATTCTTCCAAATAATATTCAGGGTTGACTTCCTTTAGGATCTCCTACAGTCCAAGGGGCTCTCAAGCGTCTTCTCCAGCACCATAGTTCAAAAGCATCAGTTCTTCAGCACTCAGCCTTTTTTTATGTCCAGCTCCCACATCTGTTCATGACTACTGGAAAAACCATAGTTTTGATTATACAGACCTTTGTAGGCAAAGTAACATCTCTGCTTTTTAAAAAGCAGGGTGATTTTAAATAAGCCTCGACGTACTGCTTTCCCAATTTTGAACCAGTCCATTTTTCCATGTCCAGTTCTAACTGTTGCTTCTTGATCTGCAAACAGGTTTTGCAGGAGGCAGGTAGCAGGTAAGGAGGTCTGGTATTTCCATCTCTTTAAGAATTTTCCACAGTTTGTTGTGATCTACACGGTCAAGGACTTTTAACATAGTCAATGAAGCAGGTATTTTCCGGAATTCTCTAACTTTTCCTATGACCCAGTGGATGCTGGCAATTTGATCTCTGGTTCCTCTGCCTTTTCTAAATCCAGCTTGTACATCTGGAAGCTCTCAATTCACATACCATTAAAAACTAGGTTGAAGGATCTTAAGCATTACTTTGCTAGCATATTTTTTGTATCTCTACCAATGTTTTCCCCTGCTTTAACTGTGCTCATTTTTCATCCTGTTTTTCTCATTTCTGAAGATAAGCTCTTCATTTTTATTTGACTCTTCTTGAGAACTGAGTGTTCAATAAGTGTGACTAGTCCTGTTATCATCATTCTCTAAATTGTTGTCAATTGTAAAGTTTGGAGTTCTTTTCTGAGTTATTTATAATGGTATTCTCTTGCTTCTAAGTGGTTTGGGGGTTTTAGTCATTCTTTTGTTATTGGTACCTAAAGTTTACAGCAAGACAGTAAACACAATTTCTCCTTTTTGGAACCTACTGCATTTCACTGAGTGAACATTCTCACGTGCCTTCAACACACCCATCCTGATATGGAAATATTGACAACCTTTGCTGCAATGAGAAAACTAAGAACAAAACTGGATATTTTCTTATACTTTAATTTATAATGATATATGGATTACAATTATGTAAGGATTCACTTTATTTGTGAACCACATTCTAACACAGAGAGTCAGAATTAAGTGTTACGGGTTAAGTTCAAGTCAGACTATTTGGGTTTTGAAAAGCATCCTGGCTAACTGTGTGACCCTGAAAAACTAACACTGTATCTTTGTCCCTGGATTTCTTTACTTGTTAAATAGGGATAACACTGGTACCTACCTTAATTTATAATATATACAACCAGAGTTATGTAAAGCATGATATGTAGGCTCAATAAATACTGTTTTTCATTGAATAATTACAGAAGTTTTCACAAAACAAAAAAATTAGAAATCCTCTTGTGTTACTTAATTTTTTAAGAAATCTGACTGCTAAAATTCTAGAGTCTTAGAATCATTTCCTATGAGGTGGTCAACTCTTACATATGCTCTACAGAGATATGCAGAGACTGTGGGTTCTATCTGTGGTACGCAGAAAGCTGTGGCTCTTAACAACCAATCTTATAAAGTTCTGAATGTCTTTACTGACATTACAGAAAAAAGGGATAAGTGACATATTTAATTCACTTCAAGTACTGTGCGAAAGGACTGGCACCGACCAGCAGGACTTTGGCAGAAATGACAGCTTTGTGACAGGTATGCAGAGCTGTCTGACCTGAAAGCCACATCACCCTTGATGCCAACACTGCAGGTCACAGCTCTGTCTCCTGCCAGTCTGGAAGTATTTTTGAGTCTCATTTAAAGGATTCAGCTTCTTGGTATTTCAATTTCCATGTATGAGACTTGGCATGACTCCAAAAGTCAAGAGTTAATGGCACCACCATCTTACTCCTTTCTCAAAGTTTAAAACCTTACAACCCTCCCAATCTTTAGGATACCTCGACTGCATGGCATTTTAATAATTCCCTGGCATGAAACAAATAAACTATCAGACTAATCTTACATATCTCCTAGTGTCTGTATACATGTTCGAAACATTCAAAGAAGCTGTCCCTCAGTGCTGGGAAGGAAGATTTTTTCTGCCCACTCCTGAGTGGTCTTGGAACACTTACAGCATGGCGATGCCCCAGTGCTTCCCTGCTCTCTCTCCTGCTGCCTGGAAACCAGAGAGGCCAATGAGGGCTACCGTGGGTGTGATGGTCAGGGGCCCGATGTATTTCAGCAGAGCCCCAGGCAGGCCTAGGAGGCCGATGACCACTTCTATCAATGAGGACATGATGATGGCTCCCTGGATCTGGAGCAAGAGAGGACACAGACGTAAGAGCAAGCTGCTTATAAATCACACAGTCTAAATGTCACCTGCAACCACAACTGATAATTCTGTAAGGTATCAAGCTATTATAAAATAGGCATGACATAGCTGAGAAATTCCTGGGAAACCCTAAAGATACCAGTGGGTATGACTGGGACCTAGCAAACCTAAGTATGACCCGACTGATGTAAGAGTATTACCAAAATGGGCACTGGACACAAAATCAGTTTGCCTATTCCACTGACCGAGACAGATGTAATTGTCTTATCATTCCCATTTAAGACATGACATTCAAAACAAGCCTCAAAGGTACAATGCAGTACAAAGATTCTTGACTTTAAGAAGTAAGCTTCTGTAAGACATTTAAAAGATAGTGTTACTGACAAAAATTCTAAAGGTGTATTTCTTTTGTACAGAATGGTCATATCTGTGTTAATTCTGAACTAACGGTGAATGGTTTTACATGTTTTGGAAGATCTGGATAAAATGTCAGTCATTCTTTGTATCTAAGGACTCCCATACCCTATTCTGTTCAAATGCACTGAAGCAGACAAATGGCTTTAATTCCGTCAACCAACACAGACAAACGCTGAGGCAAGAATAAATAGTTTTGCAACCTATCAACTCTGTGGCTCCCTCCAAAAGGGAGCCTTGTCCCTCGGCTGGTTATGCTGGAGGGTGTAAGCAGACAGGTCTGTGGTGGCATAGGAGAGGAGGAAGGGAAAGAAGGGCAGAAAAGAGGGCAAGAAACAATACTGTCTGGTGTCACAAAGCATTTCTACATGCTTTATTTTATAGCAATGTCATCTAAATTGAATTTCACAGCACAAATGAACATATCAGTAGCTGGAAAAAAAAAAAAAGAACTCAGTGTAAGCAACTGCAATATACTGGGCATGACCAACACTGAAAATAAGAAGAAACACAAAGAAGCCGTAAGTAGACAATGCTCATCATTTACCTCGCGTATTCGGGGATACCAGATGTGTTCTGTGTGTAACAGCTCTGTTGTTCCATTGGCAACCGAAACATCTTGAAAACAAAAACAAAGACAAAATTTTTCTTGGAGTGACACTGATGTTTGACGGGACATATTCATTTTACTCTTTTAAAGAAGAATTTCCTCCCTGTTCTAAGTATATCTGTATAAATACCCAACCCTAAAATTCAAGTTACAACAGTACAGCATATCATACTGAAAGGTGGATTCCCTATCACTAATATAACCAAATTTATTCACCAACAAGAGCTCCTGGTTTCTCAGAAGCTGACTGAACTGATGATACACACTGCTAGTTCCAGTCTCATACAAAGACCAACCTTTGCAAGCAGCTCATTGAAATGACCAACAGCAAGGTTGCCTGACTGAGGTTTTAAAAACCTAGATAAAACTGAGGCCCTTTTTCTGTTCCTAAATCAAATCAGTGGTCACAAAGTAACTCCTAGGAGCAAGGAAGGAAATAAGGGCTAGAAAATTCTGCTCCTAGAACCTAAAAATTTAACAGTATTTTGAGAGTACAACAGGTCTGTCTGCTTTCCTCAAATCCCCTATCTGATCTCTTCCTGACCTTAAGGGTTATTTAAGGATCTTTGCAATCACTATGAGGAGGATAGCAGGTGGAATGAAAGTCATTTGCAGAAAACCAAAGCAGCCAGATCCTTAAAAAGCAAAGATGTTTCAGAGAAAGGATGCTGATGCAGCAAAGAGAGTGACTACTGGTGGTTCATAAAATCCACTGAAAGAAAGAGGCAGAAAAACAGCACAAATATTTTTCTATTCTGTTTCCATATTTATCAATTTCATTAGCACAGAGGAATGAGGTCCTTTCCTGGTCCTTACTTGCTCTGGGGGTAGGGATGAATGAGTGGATACAGAGAGAGACAGAAAAACGACCCACAGATTGGAGTATTCTAAGCTGTTTTGTTGGTTGTGTGTTCTGTGCCTGATTCCAGAAAGGATTTATCACTGCTGGGGGCAGCACATCCAGGCCTCCCTTCTATCACCTGCATTATAGGACCCCAATGACATATGTGGAAATAACTGCAATTACCTGTGGTGTTACATTTCCATTTATCTAAAGACAGGATGGCTCGAGCAGGGGCCAGAAATGCAAAAGCACTGGCCTGAAACAGGGGTAACCTAAAAGAAACGAGACCAAAACCATGATCACGGCATCAGGAACTACCGAGGTAGTTCACTATTTGACAGCTTAACAGTCTTTTCCACAGACAAACAGCACATGAGTAAATGCAGGCAAACCTGGAAAAAAAACCCCAGTCTGCAAAGATATCCTCGGCCATGCAGCCAGGGACGCTGGCTTCTCCGTTCTCCCCTCCTAATGCTCTCTCCCCAGGGAGCCCCAGGGTAGGTTCTAGGGGAGCTCTGTAGTTAGTGCCAGCACCCCAACACCAGCCCCTGACATTACCACCTTTCCCCTTGGTGGGGGGAATGCAGGCATTTGGGTGTCTCTGTCCTGCTGAGCTTGTGAGCTCCTTATTAAACATCAATGTACCTCTTCTATTTTACCATCCTCCTCCCTTTCAAATTCTTATTGGTTATCATGGGAGAAAACCTATCTCCCCCTGTCGTTCCATTTTGTAAGTCAAAAACTGCCATGAATCACTGGGGATAAGCATTAAGATTACGTTAGTTATCTATCTATTGAGAAAAAGGAAAACTGTAAGTTACAAATCAACAGTAGATAAAATATTCTGTTTAATCATAAAAAATACTCAAAAAAGCACTTGTACCCTTATTTCTAAAGGACCCAGAAAACTTGTAGATTCTTTTAAATATCCTGCCTACACTGTCAAACTAAATTCAGAGATCCTCAGATACCATCATTCAATTACATTCTAGATAATTCATATTGATTTTATGAACACTGGTGCTACTCAAATTCAAAAGATTTTGTTCTTTATTATTAGAGTATAATAGAGTATTTTCCACTGGAGTTGTATTAAAGTGGTTCTAAAGGGCTAACACAGGAACTCAATCATTAACATTATTTTGAGGGTAAAATATGAAACTAGCCCTTTGGTTTGCAGGGTTTGGAACTTTCAGATATCTAGATCATTCTTAAAATACTCCTAAGCAGCCTTGAATCAGTGTCCTGGCCAGTAGGATAGGAACCCAGCCAGGCTCTCCTCTGAGCTGACAGTTCGTCCTCGCCCTGAGTGACATAGTAACTGGATTGAGAAACAGTGCCTCTGGCTGAAGGACATAGAACCGCTTTACAAATACAGAGCTGGTACACACTATTCTGAGGTAGATGAGGCTCTTCCCCCATATAATCATCTAAACTTCAGATCCCTGGGCTCTCCAAGCAGACAGGACTGTCTGCTCTTTTATTCTGTACTGATGACTGGAAATGAAACAAATTAAACTGTGCTTTTCTTTACACGAGGAGTTGGAAAACCACCTGTTTTTATGAGTAAAGTTTCACTGGGACACAACCACCACCCTTACTCATTCATGAGCTGTCTGCGCCTACTTTTATGCTTCAATGGGTAGAGCTGAATAGTTACAACAGGGAACACAAAGCCTAAAATATTCACTGGTTAACACACTACAGAAAAAACAAAATTGCTAACCTTGACTACAGGGAAAGTATATCTTAAATATGTGAAGATACCCCAAAAATGTAGAATTTATTTTTTAGTAGACATTTTAGAAGTTAATAAATAGTGTTAACTAGATGTCATTAAGCTGAGCGACTTCACTTTCACTTTTCACTTCCATGCATTGGAGAAGAAAATGGCAACCCACTCCAGTGTTCTTGCCTGGAGAATCCCAGGGACGGTGGAGCCTGGTGGGCTGCCGTCTATGGGGTCGCTCAGAGTTGGACACGACTGAAGTGACTCAGCAGCAGTAGCAGATGTCATTAAGAAAATCTGAGCAGATTTTGTAGCCCCAGGAGAGAAAAAGAACCTAACAAGCCCCACACAAGTTCTTACTTTGTTCAAAACTCTGCTGGAAGTGCCTCATTTCTTCTTGAGCATCCAGGTGACCTGAATCCATTTCCCAGTCTAGTCTCTCACCCACCATGTCACACACTTGCCCTCTAGGCAAGTAGTCTATGTTCTTACCTCTGAGCCTTTGCTTATCTCTTCAGTTATCAATTCATTTCTAAAGCTCCATTTCTATTCAATATTTAAAGGACAGAGAAAATACCATCTCCTCCAGGAACTATTCTTGGCTCTACTAAGGATCTATAATGCACTCCCCTACTTAGGACATTCTGGCCATGATTTCTACAAGTTACTCCCCAAGTTGCCGGGGAACTGCTTCATGATTCCCTGGGGTGGGGTGGGGGGTGGGGCACTGGTTAAAAATGAACATTTCTTCATCTCACTCAGTCCAAGTTAATCAGAGTCTCAGGTGGAGTCTCTGAATCTGCATTTTGAATAATTACTTCTGAGTGAGGCTGATGCACTAGGCAACGAAGACAACCCCTATGCCAGATGAAGGGATTTATCATTTTGGTCTCTTGATGAACACTTCCTGGGTGTCTGCTTGACACAGGCACACTTATAAAAAGATGAGACAATGGGAAAAACCACCCCTGGGCCCTTGAGGGGTTTCTGTTGTGTGAAAGAGATTATCTATCATGGATATACATGAAGGGTAGTGAGGGAGGCGGTGCAAGATGCCATGGGAGTCTATTATTAAAGGACAATAAGTACTTTAGCCCATAAGCAAGAGGTCAGTAATCCACGCAGAGGAGTGTAGATACAAATGAGAGCCACAAAGCAGACCCAGAAATCCTTAAAGAATTGCAGATACTTTACTGTGGGTGGGAATTGGTATGGTGAAGGTCAAAGGGGATCAAAGAGCAAATGCCTTGCAATCTTCTTGTAAACAAGAGGAAAACTAGTGAAGAACCTTGCTCTGAAAGGATCACTTCTGGGGGGAAAATGCAAAAGTTGACCTTAACTCCAAAACTATTCTCAAGGCATTCCAAGAGGCTGTGACATAGCTCTGGTTAGTGGTCCTTGTTTCACTGACTCCGCCCATCCTGTGGTGGCCGTTCAGATGACCAGCCTGCCCATGTCAGGATTTGGCCTCTACAGCTCCCTTCACAGCACTGAAGCCTCTGTGTTGAAGAGCTCCCTACTGCTAACCTGCTTATCTCCCCAAGGAGGTGGTATCGCCCTGACAGTAGGAACTGAGCCTGCTTACCCATCACTGGACCCCCAGACTAACTTTCGCTTAGTAATTAATGAATTGAAGGTGTTACTGACAAATATCTTTCGAGAGGAATTTTATTAGACTAGAAATAAGAGGTTATGTCTTTCTGCCATGTTGATTTTAACTGCAAATTTGGGGGAGAAATTTTTTAAGATTAAAGGCACTGGGTAGAGAGAGTAGAGTGTTGAATGTGCATGGATTTTCAAGATAAAATCAGGTAACTCTCCCATGCCCCAGAGGCTGGCAGTCCTCCACAGTGCCATCAAGGAAAGGGTATCAAAAAGTTTAAAAGGAAACAGTCCCACAAGCAGCACCAAGAAGGGATGAAATGCATCTGCCCAGAACTAAACCATTTAATGAAAATGAATAAAGCAAACACATAATTCAACAGCCCAGAGAATACACTCTGTGCCTGGCTTCCTCCATCTACCAAGAAAGCAATCAAGTTGGTAACAAAAACTTTCATCACCAAGTAAACATTTACTTGAATCTAAACTGCAGCACAACTGCAAGTTTGGCCTTAAGAAAAGCAAAATACAATGTCTCAGAGAATATTCTTTTCTTAATTGGAAATATTTCCGTACTGTTTACTACACCTACATGTATGTATGTATCTGTTGGACTGCTGAAAAGGAGCTTGTGGGCATGGAGTCCTCTACACAAACACTTCAGCAGGCACCTCTTAAGAATAAATAAATCCTCCCACATCATTGCCCCCTGCCCCGTAATCACACCCAAGAAAGGGGACATGAATTTTAATAACAAGGCCTAATAATTAGGCCATACTTAAATTCCTCAAATTGTTTTAAGATTTTTTTTTAATGTGGACCATTTTTTAAGTTTTTACTGAATTTGTTGCAATATTGCTTCTGTTTTACATTTTTTGGATTTTTTTGGCCAAAGGCATGTGGGACCTTAGTTCCCCAGTCAGGGATCAAACTTGCACCCCTTGCATTAGAAGGTGAAATCTGTCACTAGACCATCACAGAAGTCCTTAATTGTTTATAAAAGTGCTTATATCCAATCATAGTTTCTACACTGCAGCTGGTTATCGTGCGTCATATTTAGAGTCAGGCTAAACATTTTTGGCAAAGACTGCTCAGGTGTCATATCTTCTCTGGTAGCTCAGCTGGTAAAGAATCGCCTGCAATGCAGGAGACCCCGGTTCGATTCCTGGGTGGTGAAGATCACCTGGAGAAGGGATAGACTCCCAGTTTGATTCCTGGGTGGGGAAGATCCACTAGAGAAATGGATAGGCTACCCACTCCAGTATTCTTGGACTTCCTTGGTAGCTCAGCTGGTAAAGAATCTGCCTGCAATGTGCAAGACCTCAGTTTGATCCCTGGGTTGGGAAGATCCCCTGGAGAAGGGAACGGCTACCCACTCCAGTACTGCAGCCTAGAGAATTCCATGGACTGTATAGTCCATGGGGTCACAAAGAGTCAGACATGACTGAGCGACCTTCACTTTCAAATACTTTTGGCAAAGACTGCTCAGGTGTCATACCTTTCTTATAGCATCACATCAGGAGGCCTGTCAGGCTGTCCCAGGAGGTAAGAAAACTTGGTCAGGGTAGTGACTACCGGAACTCTCCATTTTAAAAGTACCTCTTCCTTTTGTAATGAATAAATTATCTATAAGGTGATTCTTAAATTGTACAAATATTATATTCTCACTAGCTTATTAACATTCTTACAGTGTGGCTTAAAAAGTATAATTTTTAATTTTATCATTCCACTGATATTAATTAGTGTCCTTTTGGTTTTTGTTTGTTTGATTGTTTTTAAATGCTTTTATTTATTTGGCTGTGCCAGGTCTTAGGTACAGCAGGTGGGATCTAGTTCCCTGACCAGGGATTGGACCCAGACCCCCCGCATTAGGAGCTCGGAGTTTTAGCCACTGGAGCACCAGGGAGGTCCCTTAGTGTCCTTTTGTAAAGAGCTTTTCTTTTTGTCCGAAAAGAAAATATCATCATAAACACATGGACTCATTTTTCATTCAGTTTAATAACACACTTCCATGACTATTCCTTTTAATATAAACTGTCCCAAATTTGCCCAAAGCACCACAGTTCCAGAATTATACCAATGTCACTACTAACAAGACTACTAAGTTTAAGGCTGAAGCTGAAACTCCAATACTTTGGCCACCTGATGCGAAGAGCTGATTCATTTGCAAAGACCTTGATGCTGGGAAAGATTGAAGGCAGGAGGAGAAGGGGACGACAGAGGATGAGATGGCTGGATGGCATCACCAACTCAATGAACATGAGTTTGGGTAGACTGTGGGAGTTGGTGATGGACAGGGAGGCCTGGTGTGCTGCGGTTCATGGGGTCGCAAAGAGTCAGACAGGACTGAGCAACTGAACCAAAGTGCAAGTTTAAGGTTTCTCTTTTCTTTTTCCTTTAGAATATATTTCATTCAGAGTGTGCAAAGTACTATGTTCTAAAGTCTATGAATTAATTCTTTTCCCATGTGACCAGCAATTTGTCATAGGTTCACTTGTTTCTGTTTGTATTCAATTTTAGAATTTGTGTTTCTTCATCCTTTTAGAGTTTATGTTTTGAACATGTTGAATATTTTATGGTTTTAAAATAAAACCATAAAATATATGGTTACTCCCATTCCTATCACCTCCACCCTCCAAATCTCACTTATTATTAACCATTTTTATTAATTTCTAACTTATCCTTATTTCTTCAAACATACACACTGTTTTACAACTTGCTTTTTCCAATATATCCTTAGAACTTACTCTATACCAGTTCAAGAAGATCTTCTTTATTCTTTCTCAGAGCTGCATTCACTGTGATGTATGATAGTCTCCTACATATGGACATTTAAGTTGTGTTAACTATTTTGTCATTACAAATTACACAGCAATAAAAAAAACTTTCTGCATTTATTTTGCATTTGTGGGAGCATATCTGCAGGGTAAATTTCTAGAAGTAGGACTGTTAGATCGAATGGTAAACGCATATGTACACTCAATACTGTTAATGCCCCTCCTCACAGGCACTGAACTATTTTCATTCCTGACAGCAGCATGTAACAGTGGCTGTTCTCCTACAGTTTTTCCATCAGAGGGGCTTGTTAAAATTATTTTTGTTAATCTGACAAGACAAATTGTGTCTTAGGGTAGATTTAGTTTCTGAAAAAGTGAAAGTGTCAGTTAGTCATGTCCAGCTCTTTGAAACCCCATGGACTGTAGCCCGCCAGACCCCTCTGTTCATGGAATTCTCCAGGGAAGAATACTGGAGTGGGTAGCCACTCCCTTCTCCAAGGAATCTTCCCAACCCAGGGATCGAACTCAAGTCTCCTGTATTGCAGGCTGATTCTGAGCCACACACTCCTGAGAGCAATGTGTAACAATGCCCGTTCTCTCAGTTTTGCCATCAGAGTGGCTTGTCAAAATTATTTTTTGTCAATTGACAAAGGAGACAAATGGTGTCTCAGAGTAGATTTAGTTCGTACTTCTCTTACTATAAAGTCAATTTGATCCTTTCCTATGATGAAGGGCCATCATATAGCTTTTTTGAGAATTGTCTATTTGTGTCTTTTGCTTTTTCTATATATATATTTTTAACTTTGATTGTAAGAGTTCTTTCTGTATTAGACACATTGCTGTTTAGTTGCTAAATTGTGTCCAACTCTTTTGTGACCCCATGGACTGTAGCCTGCCAGCCTCCTCTGTCCATGGGATTTACCAGGCAAGAATACTGAATTGGGTTGCCATTTCTTTCTCCACGGGGATCTTCTTGACCCAGGGATCGAACCTGAGTCTCCTGCATTGGCAGGCAGATTCTTTGCCACTGAGCCATCTGGGAAGCCCCAATTAGAGATATTAGAACTTACCTGTATTACAAATATTTTCCCCAGTTTGCCATTTTAAAATATTTTTTACAATGCAAAGCTTAAAATTTTTAAACAGTTAATGGCACTGTATTTTCATCCTTTTATTGATTCTTGAGTTTGAGTCCTATTTTAAAAACTCTTTCCCTACTCAAGTTATAAAGGAATTCACCCTGGTTTTATTCTAATAGTTATACGGTTTCACATTTCTTGCATTTGGATTTCTAATCCATTTTGAGTTGATTCAAAGAAAACTCTTAACTAAAGGCAAGTCTAACGTTTATCTTCATGTCCATGATATTCTGGTCTTATATGTAAATATCAAAAGTATATGAATTAGCTCAGTTAACACTTTCAGTTAGACACACTCCTGGGGGACCTCAATAGAAACCAGTCAACTGGCTATTCTCCCAGCAGAAGGCTTTGTCCAGACAGAGCACAGGAATTTAGGGGGCCTGGCTGGGTCCAATTTTGATAACCTCTTTTTCAAGCATGATAGTATTAACTATTTTAAGTCAAAAGTTTATTACATAACTATCTAGTCAGTCACAGAGAAGCATGAGGGAATTCTTTGATGTCGACAATGCTCTATCTATTGGCTGTGGTGGTAATTAAGTGACTGTACACATGAATAAAAATTCATCTAACTATGCACAGGAAAAAAGGCAAATTTTACTCTATGTCAATTACCCTTCAATAGATTGACTTAAAATTTTTTTGTCTATACAGTGTCTTTGTTGGAGGAGAAATGGGGTGGATGATTCCTTAAAATACTAGTTATGTCAAATAGTTACAAAAAACACAAAATTAAAAAAGAAAAAGAAAAGAGCTTCACTCTGGGTATTTGACAAGAAGCTCTATCTGTGGCTCAGCTGCTCCTGGTGCAGCTTTTGTCAGGCAGTCCACCTGCCTGAAAAGGAAGGATAAAAGGGAGAGTCAGTGGGCCATGAGGAAGAGGACGTGCATTTTAAAACACGTGGAAACATAAGGGGTAAGTGAGATGTGACAGTCAAAGGAAAAAAGATTATGGGGAATCTTTATTTTTTTTAATTTTTATTTTTACTTTATATGGGGAATCTTTAACCCCACATATAAGAGGACTTAGTCTCCTAGTCATCTGAAGCATCTGAAATATTAGCAGAGAAACAACATGCTAACTGAAGGGGGAGATCACTCAGAAAAGCTAGAGTTGAAGGAGTTCACCAGTGGTTGTGTGGCCAAGGAGCACACTCAACCCCTGCCATGTCATCAAGCACAAGCTGCTCCATTTGGTGTTCCAGACTTGGTGCCCCAAGGCAGGTGCACCCTTATCTGCCTCACCTGCACACCCTTCTGAGGGGCCACTAAAATAATAAGCACCAACAGGCAAGAGTGGACAGGTGCCAGATATTGTCTTATTTGATGCTTACTAACAACTTTAATACTACTACCATTTTAGAGAGGAGAGAAGGGACTTTGAGACCAGTCAACTAGCCAAAGCCACACAGCTGAGGACTTCCCTGGTGATCCAGGGGTTAAGAATCCACCTTCCAATGCAGAGGATGTGGGTTTGAATCCTGGTTGGGTAACTAAGATCCCACATGCCACAGAGCAACTAAGCCCGCTTGCTGTACCTACAGAAGCGCACCCGCCACAACAAAATATTCTGTGTTCCGAAATGAAGAGCCCGCATGCCGCAACAAAGCCCCAAGGCAGTGAAACAAATAAATGTTTTTAAAAAGCTAGACAGCTGGTAAACAGTGGAATGGGAGTGATGTCACCTCCGAAGCCAAAGCCCCACTATATAGCTGGTGAGGGGAGCCACACAAAGCTCCCCTCTTTCTCCAAGGTAGTGACCTCCAGCTTTTCACTGATGCCCATGTTTTTAATATATGACCTAAATTTTTTTGAGTTAAATAGTATATATATATATGTATATATATGTATATATATATAAATAAGTATATATATATATATATATATATATTTTTTTTTTTTTACACATGGAGGCAGGAAAAACCTACAACTTGCTATTAAGAACCTACTTAACATGATACACTCACTATCATCTATACAGTAATGCTGGCAAAAATGTTCATTCGGAATCAACCGTGCCTTTGGCCCCATCTCCCAGTTTAGAATTGTGGAACAAATCAAATACCACCCCCAAGAACACAATTAGACATATTCAGACCACGGGATGTTCAACAAGACAACTGCCCTGGACTCTTTAAAAAGAGGACCATGTATTTTGATTTTTTAATTCTACCTATAAGTAGAAACATATAATATTTGTCTTCCTCTCTCTGACTTATTTACTTAGCATAACATGCTCTAGGTTCATGCATGTTGTCACAAATAGTAAGGTTTCATTCTTTTTTATAGATGAGTAGTATTCCATTGTGTGTATATATATATATAAACCACATCTTCTTTATCCATTCATCTATCAATGAACACATAAAAATCAAAATAAATGAACAAACATAACAAAACAAAAATAGATTCATAGATACAGAAAAAACTGGTGATCATTAGAGGTGGAGGGTGGAGGGGATGAGTAAAGCATGTGAAGGAGTTAAAGAAGTATAAACTTCCAGTTATAAAATAAATGTCACCTAGGATGCACTACACAGCAGGAGTCAATAAATAACATAATCACAATTTTATAGTCAATAAAAATTGTAATAGTTTTGTATGGTGACAAATGGTAACTAGACTTATTGTGGCAATCGTTTTTTAATGTATAGAAATATCAGCTCTGAACTGACACAGTGTTATAGGTCAAACAGACTTCAATTTAAAACAAAAAGGTTGCCATCTTCCACTATGATAGTGTATTTCTCTATTTCTTTTTATAGTTCTATTAGTTCTTGATTTCTGTATCTTGAGCATTGTTGCTATGTTTATGTATGGTTAGAATTATTACGTATCTTCCTGCCAAATAAAACCTTTAATCATTATGTAAAAAAAAGTGGATCATGTGGAAGAAAAATGTATCAGACCACAGAAACACAACAAATGCACCATACAAACTTAACTGGATCCTGGTTCAGAGAGGTGGCCAGGATAGCCATAACAGATATTTTAGGGACAACTAGGGTAATTAGACATAGATTGAGTATTAGATGATATGACTCAAATTTATCAGGTGTGGTAAATAGTTACACGAGAGACCCTCATCTCTAGGAGAGTATTTAGGAGTGAGCCATCACCATGCTGCCTTCAACTCTCAATTAATTCAAAAAGTTGCATATATACCCCAGCAGAAATACATATACAGAGAAAGAATGTGAGGGAAATCCCAGTCTCCCATACCCCAATCTAAGCACTGCATCTCTCCATTCTTCTAAATATTAACAACAGTTAAGAGTTCAAAGCCTCTGACTTGAGATCTTGAAGTATCCTGGAGCCACCCCCTAGTTAGTGAGCACACAATATGTACCAGCATTGGAACCCAAGGAGGTGAAAAACAGGAGACCTCAGGACAGACAACTCTGTTAGAGATCAGGCTGCTGTGCTAGCTACTGTCTTAGCCAAAACCCTACCTTTTCTCAGCAAAGGTAAGTTCTGTGACTCTCCAGCAGGCATGTTATAGCCAGGAGAGGTTCTTAAGGAAAGGGCCTCTCAGCCTGCAATATTGTCTTTTTCTGGAAAGCTGACAGAAAGGACTCCAAGAGGAACCTAGAACAAAAGACTGGATGTGGTCCCCAAACACAGCACCTGCACACCTTAGGGAAGGTCGGAAAAGGTCAGCATGATGTGCAAAGGGCAGAGTCCATCCCAGAGGGCTCTCCTTCATCCCCAGCTATGCACTAACACCTGCAGTCAAGGGCAGGGACTCTGGGAAGCTCAGAGCTGCTACCCAGGCTTGGTCTCTGATGGAAAAGACAATGGCAGCCAAAGTGATGCATTGACTGAGTCCTCCCCAAAGCCAGGGAGGCATGGCTGCTGTGGGCTGGTTAACACCTGGGTTGGGAGACTCTGACTCTTGTCCCCGCTCATGGGATTTTAAAGGCTTTGCACTAATTCCTACAAAGACCTCAAGGGGAAAGGTGGATTGAAATCAACCAGAATGAGAACTGCTGAAACCTTACTCAAGGGCACTGAGCAATAAAGACCTTGTTAAAAGCCAAGTGCAGGGGACCAAAGTCAAAGGAAAGAAGGAAGAAGGAAAAGGCTGGATGGAAGGAAGGGGATGAAAGAAGCAGCTGTAACAGAAACATCCCACCCCCAACAGGCAGAGGCTCTGGGAAGCACTGAAGCCATAGAAGTCACACAACTGGGGCTGAGACACATGATCTCCATTCCAAAACAAGTCATGATCTCTGGAGGAAAGGAAACCACGTTCGTGCCAGGGGAGACGTTCAGGGAAGGAAGGAGGGTCTGCAGCACGTGCTGCATCAGACACATTTTCTGTGGCCTTAGCCAGCCCAGCTCATGAAAAACAGACCCCCAAAGGAGTATTTTTGACATAGTATCATAAAGCTGGCACTGCAAGCTCATGGTTCAGGTTTGTAAAGGCACACCTCTGTTTCACTCTCACTTTTTCCGTATCACTGTTGGTTATTTTTATGCAATGAAACAACTTTCCAGAAACAGCAGGCCACTCTTCAGCACACCCATGTGAAATGTGGAGCAAGGATGACCTGGCCAGAGCCCAGAGAATGGAAATGGTTACACTTCCTTGCCCTGCTCTAGACCTGCAATTATGGTTTTGGCTTCCTCACAATAAAGGCCCTATCCCTCAGAGGCATGGGCCATCACTGGTCTCTAGGTCCCATATACCCATGACATTCAGTGCAGGGGAGTTCTGGGTACTACACGGGAGTCAGGCAAACACACAAAGAAACAGACAGAACTCAGACACACATGGCAAACCACTCAGTTAGAAAAGTCTGAAAATCTGCCCTAGAAATCATGATAGCTGAACATGAAAACCTTTTTCTTCTGCAGCTCTCCACCTAAGGAAATGAGTGTGAACTGCTAACACCAACAAACATGCAGAGGCCACCTGCAATCCTTATGGCTGTGATACTGGGAAGAAATTCCACTCTTGGCCACGTCAGCCTTTCTTTTGCACTGTCCCACCCTTGTATTTCCATGGCCCCAACTGCTTTATCTGTTTGTTTGATTCTCTTGTGATCAGAAAGTAAATGCACAAGTCTGTAAACGTGACAATTCAAAATCGACAATGAGGGTCTATGTCAGTAAGCAGCAGAATTAGAAGGTTTTTCATATTATTCATACTCTTGTCACTTTTCAAATGTATTTTAGAAAGAAGCATATAATATAATAATCTACAAACACACAATGACGGCAAATGTCATCCACAGGACACCTTAGGAAGAGCCTCCTATTATTTTCACAAAAGCAAACTGGGAGCTGGAGAGGTCTTCTGTCCAGAGTTATAACACTGCATAGGTCTCTCTAACTCCTCATATGCACTCATTTTACTCCCCCATGTGCGAACGGCAAAGAAACCATCATTTGCCATGTGGCATGAGCTAATGCTTTATTGGGAACTGTAGATTCTGACTGTCCATGGGATTACAGTTTTATCATTACAATGGTCAACAACTTGATTTTAACCAACACTGGCAATGCTGCTGCTCTGACTCTGCTGAATAGACATCCCTGGAATAGACTCAGGGATGCTTAACCCTGACCCGTTCTGAGTACAAGTACTGGGTGTCTGAGTATCAGGGGTGGGTCCCCACTCTACTGAGGTCTGAGTGTCAACCTTGGTCTGCTGGAAATACTAGGGGAGTGTGGTATTTGGCCATTCTTGAGATCTCTGCTCTTCTTTTACAAAAGCCACAGGAGACCTGGGGGCAAGAATCTGAGAGGTGATTCAGCTGGAAGGGGTAGCCCTGCCTCTTCAGGCACAGTGAAACAAGGGGAAGTTGGGAAAAGAGGAGTTGAGAGTTTTAACAGAAAAGGGTGAAGGACAGGGAGATGCAGGGGGTGGGGGAGATGAGATACTGCAAACAAACAGGGGACATGGGATACAGCAAACAAACAACCTCAGAGGTGGTGACCAATTAAGTAGGGAGGGAAATGCCTCTCATACACCTCATCATCTGGGCTTGCCTTCACACAGCAGGCCCTCAAATATATGCTGGACAAAACTTAAAAGAATGTATCAACAACAGCTTGTGGCTTTAAGGAGTTGGAAACCAAGCTACTAAGTGCCTTCTCACTTTTTCCCTACCAGATGGGAACTTCGAGGCAAGGATTCCAGGCAAGAAAAAGGTGCTGTTGTGTTAGCACAAAGAGGGAAGTAGAGTCAGGCGTAGCCTTCCTGATATGAGACCAGGGCAGAGCTGTACCTGGTACCTGCCATACCACAGTAAACACATCTTTCATTTCCTCTTCAAGTCAACCAACAATTCTCAACTAGAGACACTGCCTAAATTTATAGATGATTTGTGCTACAAGTTCTCTGATAAGCTAGCTGTTTAGAAAACAAGTATTTCCCCAGAGAACCAGTTCCCCATGTATAAGGTAAGGCCCTTGAGTCAGCCAATAAAAACTTTCTAAACCACCCTGGCTTTGAAACACAAAATCTTGAATGCTATAACAAAAGAATGAAAGATACTGTCAGCCAAGTTTAACTACCTGAGCACTAAAAAATTTAATCAAGTCCTCTCTGGAGTGTCCAAATACATCTCCTTCCCCTAACAGGTCAGTAACACGCTGCCTTTCCCTCAGGGGTCCCCTAAGACGACCCTCCTTTCTGAGGTAAGGGATCTGCTCAGCATGGTGGCTTCAGGCAGTCCTGCAGGGGCTGGGGATTTGAGAACCCCAGGAGCTGGCCAGCCCTTTCAGCCTTCCTTCCATCATCAGACCTGCTATGGAGCTGTCATATTCCTTATGAGGACATTGCTTAAGCTGCCAATCAAAATGCCCTAACATTGTCCTTCCCATATTCTCCTGTCCCCTGTAAGTGAAGGTTGTTCTGAGGATTCTGACTCACTGAATACAGTCCATGATTACCAGGCTGCCTTCGTTGCCCTCTGAGTTTGCTCCCACTTCCCTAGCAGGGCCTCTGTGTTTGCTCCCACTTCCCTAGCAGGGAGAGACATAACTTATACATTTACTCCGCTGTCCTTGCCCTGAGGTTAGTCCTGTGGCCACAGGCTCCACCCCTTGGGCAACATCCTAGGGTAAAGGAAAAGGCTGAATGTGAAGAGGGTGGAAGAAGGGGACGGGAGGGGACAAAGCAAGACTGCAGGAGAAGGTAAAAGAAGACAGTTCTTTTCCTTCCTCTGCCAGCTCCATATCCATGTAAGCTGGGGCCTGGGGATGCAAAGTGCACTTTGCACTTTGAGGAAACACAATTCAGCAAGAAAAGACGCAAACAAAAAAGGACAAAGTGGAATAAGAGTCACATTAGAAGAACATACACAAGACACATGTGTGGGAATTCAGAGAGAACAACGGAGGCATTGGGAAGTCAAGGGTGCTTCAGAGCTAAGAGGAACAAGCCAAGACTGGAAGGCTGCATGGGAGCACAAGCACAGGGAAGACAGCACAGCGGGCTTGAGGAGGAGCTCATTTCTTGGGGAGTGCACGGAAGGAGACTGCAGGGCGCAGGGACATACCTGGAAGGGCGGTGGGACAGAGAACAAGGAGACGCCCACAGGGTGAGCACATCCCAGTTTTTAAACAGGGAGTAGGGCTGTAGCCTCCTCGCACCCAGGAAGATGCGAACATTGACAAAATGACACCAGGGTGGCACACAGAGCGGGGCAAAGAGTAGCCTTGGAGGCAGGGAAACCAACTGGAAACCTAGCAGAACACAGTCCAGGTCTGAACTTCAGGAACTGGGGGAAGTGACAGAGTACTAGAGAAAACACTTGCCCTGCCAGCTGGTGGGATGGAAGGAGCTGAGTTCCAGCCTGCACAACTGGTCAGGAAGTGGTGCCACCCACCTAGAGAAGAAACACAACAGGGCTGGGGAGAGGCAAGGCAAATGCCACTAGGCCACGCTTCCCCATACTCCAGTCAGTCCTTCCAAGCAGCCCTAGGTGAATGTGCACAACGCCTCACGGGCACGTCAGCATTCCCAATTTAGTGCCCCAATCTCACCTGCATCCAAAAGTAGTCTGCAGCAAAGTCGTGATTCCCACGCAGAAGAAAATGGTCCCAATGAGCTGGCTGGTGGCCCACTGGTCATATCCCACACACATGGCGTCGGCCAGCAGAAAGGGCACTGCAATGGTGCCGCTAAAACATGTCAGATAATGCTGCGGGGACAGTGAGACAAAGGGGAGAAGTTAACCTTTTTTTGTATTTTGTCTGATTTTACCCTAACTTTGCCCGCTCCCCTGTTGTTTTTAAAAAGTAGCACACATGAACTTGTTTTTTTAGGTACACACTCATCACATGCAAAATTGTATTTTTCTCCCTAGCATTTCTCCTACTACATTTTCTCGTCTTCTAACTCACCGGTATTATTATTTATTACGTGAACGAATCCGGGCCAGCACAAAGGAAACGCAATACAAATACCAGTAATGTTTTATCTATAGAATTTTTACTGAGAATTTTTGTTTTTTTTAACTGCTTTTCAGCACCAATTGCTAAAACCATAGATCTTTCCCCTCTAACCTGTTAACATGAATTGTGTGGCACTGAACCATTCTTGAAACAAACCCTAGTCAGTCATGTTAGATTTTGATTTGCCAATATTTTATGTAGAATTTTACAATTATGTTTTGAGATAATTCATCCTTTTTTAAAAATTCTTTTAGGTCTGGGGATTAGAGTTACAAGCTTCACTGCACAAGGGATTTTCCATCTTTTCCTACGACCTGGCATTATTTAACAGTAATCAGGGAAGCACTAAGCTCAATAACCTCTGATACGTAGATGACACCACCCTTATGGCAGAAAGTGAAAAGGAATTAAAAAGCCTCTTGATAAAAGAGGAGAGTGAAAAAGTTGGCTTAAAGCTCAACATTCAGAAAACGAAGATCATGGCATCCAGTCCCATCACTTCATGCGAAATAGATGGGGAAACAGTGTCAGACTTTATTTTTTTGGGCTCCAAAATCACTGCAGATGGTGATTGCAGCCATGAAATTAAAAGATGCTTACTCCTTGGAAGGAAAGTTATGACCAACCTAGATAGCATATTCAAAAGCAGAGACATTACTTTGCCAACAAAGGTCTGTCTAGTCAAGGCTATGATTTTTCCACTGGTCATGTATGGATGTGAGAGTTGGACTGTGAAGAAGGCTAAGTGCTGAAGAATTGATGCTTTTGAACTGTGGTGCTGGAGAAGACTCTTGAGAGTCCCTTGGACTGCAAGGAACTCCAACCAGTCCATTCTGAAGGAGATCAGCCCTGGGATTTCCTTGGAGGGAATGATGCTGAAGCTGAAACTCCAGTACTTTGGCCACCTCATGTGAAGAGTTGACTCACTGGAAAAGACTCTGATGCTGGGAGGGATTGGGGGCAGGAGGAGAAGGGGACGACAGAGGATGAGATGGCTGGATGGCATCACTGACTCAATGGACATGAGTCTGAGTGAACTCCGGGAGTTGGTGATGTACAGGGAGGCCTGGCGTGCTGCGATTCATGGGGTCGCAAAGAGTGGGACACGACTAAGCGACTGAACTGAACTGAAGCTCACACAGCAGCTGTGGGAATCATCCAGAAAGAGCCGATCCCACTCCTCCTTTAGGACCTCTCCCCCATTCCCTACAGCCCGGGCAGGACATTCCAGCTCTCACTGCTCACATCCCTTCCTCCCAGAGGCCTGCCTGTTCAGTTCTTATTTCTGTTCTGCAAATTTCCTCTTTTCTTCCTTACAGTTCCCCATCTCTGCTCATTCTGCAAATTTCCTCTTTTCTTCCTTACAGTTCCCCATCTCTGCTCATTTTTGCCAAAATGCGCTGCTTGCAGCCCAAAATGATCAACTGTGTAACACTAACAGGTGTTTCGTGAAGGGGCAGAACATTCCCATCAGGACTTCCCAGAGCTGCTCACAAGATTGCACTGTCAAGAAGGGAATGATGTATACAGGGTGTCTCAATCTTATCTGAAAGGGAAGACTACTACTAGACACATCTATAAATACTTCAAAAAATGAGCTTCCTGAACCTCATTTGAGACATTCAGCCCTAGGGAAATTATGTGCCCAACCAGTCAGGTCCTTTGGTTACGACTTCTTTATTAGAATGCCTTTCTGTCCAGGTTACCAACTGTTTTAATACCTAAGATTGGGGAAGGGCCTGGAAATTGAAACAAAGTATCAGCTGTCAGCAGGTACAGTCCACTTCCAAGTGAATAAACTTGTCTGGGTAATGAGACTGATTTCCTTAGCATGAACTGATCATTCAAACTTGAGAAAGTAAGAATGCAAAGCAAGACCTCAAAACCAAGGCATACACAGACCAGAACTATGTGTCTGGGCAAAGAGTGTTCCATATCAGCCCCTTTCTCCTAAAGCCCCACTTCGATCATAAGTGGGAAAACGGAGTGGTGGCTGGGGGGAGAGGGTGGAGCAGATACCAAAGATGCAGAAGTCCTGCACCAGCTTGGGTCACCTCTTGCCCCATCCCTCCTACCCGTTCCTTGGCAGCCTCCTTGCTCTGCTCCCACTGGAAATTGCAAGCAGACATTACCAAGGGAAGCCTGCCTTCCTTTAAAAATAAGACTGAAGCCTCCACATTTATGTCCTGACCAACACAGCACTTCTTTTTTTTTTAATTTACTTTTTTACTGAAGGATAATTGCTTGAAAGAATTCTGTTGTTTTCTGTCAAACCCCAACATGAAACAGCCATAACTATACATGTATCCCCTCCCTTTCAAACCTCCCTCCCATCTCCTGCCCCATCCCACCCCTCTAGATTGATACAGAGCCCCCATTTGAGTTTCCTGAGCCATTCAGCAAATTCCCATTGGCTATCTATTTTACATATGGTAATGTAAGTTTCGACATTACTCTTTCCATACATCTCACCCTCTCCTTCCCTCTCCCCATGTCTGTAAGTCTATTCTCTGTCTGTTTCTTCATTGCTGCCCTGTAAATAAATTCTTCAGTGCCATTCTTCTAGATTCCATATATATGTGTTAGAATATGATGTTTATCTTTCTCTTTCTGACTCACTTCACTCTGTATAATAGGTTCTAGGTTCATCCACCTCCTCAGAACTGACTCAAATGCAACACAGCACTTCTTAATGTCAGCCGTATTTCATGGCAGTTGACAGTGACTATGGATTGGTTAACTAGGAATGAGAGATGAACACTAATCCTTATTTCTATTCCTCTACATTCTCTTCCCTCTTCTCCCCCTTTCCATACATCTATGAACTTTCCCCCTTCCTTCCATGTCATTTCTCTTGCTTATTTCCTGAATATTTTCTTTTTTTCCTACCATGGTTAACGTACTCTTCCTGTTTTCTTCCTTTCACTGTTTTGAAATTCATATTAACAATTACCATTCATCATCCTTAAAAGAGTAATTTAAAGCTGTCAATAAGTAAAAAATAAAAATTGAATTTTAAATAATCTAGACAGACAATTCAAGCATCTGCTGGTGGTTACATTCCAAAGGAATCATCTTACCTGCAACCCCAGAAATATGCACAGGTACCAGGGTGGAACATCTTCTATGGTATAAATCATATCTGATCTCTGGGGGTCTAGACTGCCAGTGCTATCCAAGGTCTCAGCAAGGGAGCTCTGTGAGCAAGGGAGAAAAGAAGTTGTTTAATAAAAGCAAGGTCTAAAAAATAAATAAACAAATAAAAGCAAGGTCTAAGGTTAACAGCATAGGCTGTTACTGAAAAACAATTTTATAAAGTGGCTGTCACTCTAATGTAAAATTAAGCCTTTATTACCTTTGACACAATGTCAAGCACACTTAGTGGGACAGTCTGTTCTCAGGATTTAGGGGCTCAGTATCACTTGCCATCAACTCATCCCCAAGAGCAACCAGCTTGCTCAGAGCTGCTCCCCAAACCTGGGTACCTCCTGCATAGAGAGAGATGCTCCCAAGGTTGAGACCACAAAGTAATACCACGGCATGAGTGAGGCCATCCTTGGGTGGTAACCTGAATTAAGAAATACTATAAAATGCTAACTACTTTCAATAGCACTATTCTGCCCCTCCCATCCCAACCCATCCCTGCAAGGAAAAAGATTTTTGTACCTAAACACCCTCTTTTATTTATTTGTAAATTTTACTTTTGGCTGTGCTGGGTCTTTGTTGCTATATGTGGGCTTTCTCTAGTTACAGCAAGTGGGGGCTACTCTCGAGTTGCGTTGCACAGGCTTCTCATTGCAGTGGCTTCTCTTTTCACAGAGCACGGGGTCTAGAGCATGCGGGTTTCAGTAACTGCAGTGCATGGGCTCCGCAGTTGCAGCACATGGGCTCAGCAGTTGCAGCACATGGGCTCAGCAGTTGCAGCACATGGGCTCCGCAGTTGCAGCACATGGGCTTAGCTGCTCCACGGCATGTGGGATCTTCCTGGACCAGGGATCAAACCCATGTCCTCTCACTGGCTGGCAGATTCTTAACCACTGGGCCACTAAGGAAGTCCCAGGAAACACCCTTCTTTTAAAACACTTCTGCTCAGACACAAATGTTTGTGAAAACAGCAAAGGTATACAGATTCTATGATTCAAAGAAACCAATACAATTCTGCAAAACAATTATCCCTTAATTAAAAAATAAATTTTTAAAAAAGAAAAAAAATTTAAAGATGCTAAAAAAAAAAAGACTAAAAATGTATTTATAGTTGAGGATAACCCCACCAACCCCCATTACTGAAGATTTTTTAAAATGTTGTGTTGTATGCTTTATAAACCAGAATCTTTAGAGACCACAGGTTATACTCCAGACATGGCTGATCAGCTTCAGTGTCACTTCTGAACTCATCCACTATCTGAGCCAAACTGAAAACTCGGGGGATTCCCCTATATACCCTCAATGTTACCCTGTTTCTAAAACCATACAAATAATTTATTGGAATCCAAGATGTGCTTTTTTTTTTAAAAGTTTTTTAATAATAAAGCGCCTAAGAGGAAACAAAATTACAAGATGTGCCACAAAAAAGATAAAGATCAACCTTGGTCACATCTGGCTCAATCTGTTCCACTTTCCAATGGATCTGATCCACAGAAAGATTCTGAGAAAGATGCTGACTCCTTGTTTATCACTCCATTTTTCATACACTGGAATTTGAACACACACTGGCCAAATACTCTTGAACAAAGAGTGTTGTATTAGTGACACAATTCACCATCACTTTCGAAAGCCTGAAGTGAAGTGAAGTTGCTCAGTCGTGTCCAACTCTTTGCGACCCCGTGGACTGTAGCCTAACAGGCTTCTCTGTCCGTGGGATTTCCCAGGCAAGAATACTGGAATGGGTCGCCATTTCCTTCTCCAGGAGATCTTCCCGACACAGGGATTGGACCCGGGTCTCCCGCATTGTAGGCAGACACTTTACCGTCTAAGTCACCAGGGAAGTCCTAAAGGTAAATATCAAAAGCAAACGGACATTTGATCTAATCCAAATGTGAATTGAGTATGACCTTTCTGAAAGAATTTTTCTTCCACTCAAACAACGGATATTGGCAGGTCTGCATTATTAAATGGGTTTAAACATATCATATGTGTCTTTCAAAACTTGTTCATAGGGGCGGCAGAGAAGGTACACATGGTGAGGAACTTGATACGCAGTTGTGTGTGTGCTTAGCCACTCAGTCATGTCCGACTCTGACCCCATGGACTATAGCCCGCCAGGATCCTCTGTCCGTGGGGATTCGCCAGGCAAGAATACTGGAGTGGGTTGCCA
The DNA here is from genome assembly GCF_032405125.1 of Capricornis sumatraensis. NCBI lineage: Eukaryota > Metazoa > Chordata > Mammalia > Artiodactyla > Bovidae > Capricornis > Capricornis sumatraensis. The sequence goes on from NC_091083.1 coordinate 50,308,359, forward strand.
TTACCTTCTCCAGAGGATCTGCCCAACCCAGGGCTTGAACCCGGGTCTCTTGCATTGCAGGCAGATTCTTTACTACTGAGCCACCAGGGAAGCCATGATATGCAGCGATGCGCAGTAAAGGATTAACTCAGCAGGTCTGGGCTGTCCAAACCCTGCACATTTGAAAGAAAAGTTTGGTCCTTACCTGACACCTGGAAGATACTTTAATGTTTTTGGAATATCCTTCCTCTTAAGAGTGTATTTGTTTACCTGAATCCTTGAGCCGCCCTTCACAGATTATTCTAACAGTGCAATTGACCATGGGGGCCTTGGGCCACATGGTATCAATTTGACTCCAGAGGGTCTGGCAACACTTCTTGAGTGTCCTCACACATTGCTTTGGGGGAAGTTAAGCACTGCCCACATGACTCCATTAGGAAGAGGACAACTGAAAGTTTGCTCAGTGTCTCCTATACCCTGCCCTACATGGTTTTTTTAATTGATTTTAATCTGAATCCTTTTTCTCAAATAAGCTATAACCAGAAGCTTTTCTGAATTCTATGAGTTGGTCTTGTTCAGTCACTAAGTCATGTCCAACTCTTTTCGACCCCATGGACTTCACTATCTCCCTGAGTTTGCTCAAATTCATGTCCACTGAGTCAGTGTGAGTCATCCAAGCCAATCACTGAACCTGATTTGGGACTCCTAAACCAGTCTTGGACTTCCCTGGTGACTCAGATGGTAAAGCGTCTGTCTACAATGCGGGAGACCCAGGTTCGGGCCCTGGGTTGGGAAGATCCCCTGGAGAAGGAAATGGCAATCCCCTCCAGTACTACTGCCTAGAAAATCCCATGGACAGAGGAGCCTGGTAGGCCTCAGTCTATGGGGTCGCAAAGAGTCGGACACGACTGAGCGACTTCACTTCACTTCACTTCAAATCAGTCTTGGATATCTCTGAACGAAGCTGACCATTTTCTGATACGATGCAACAATGGACACTGGACTCACTACACAAAGGACAACTCAACACTATCATAGGGCCTACAGGTGGGAGTGTTACTGCTCACAAAGTAACAAAAAGAAATGTCTGAAAACAGGACAGTAACACTACACTTACTAGACTAGTATAATCTGTTACAATAATATTTTAAGCATTATTACTCTAATGATTCCCAAATGGCTAGTTTTACCTACAAAACACATGAACAGAACTGAAAAGACTGAATCTGTCCTCTTTATAATCTGGAAGGCTAAGATTAAGATGTGTACACAAACATATATATATATATATATACTGTATACACACGATTTTTCTTAGTAATGAGGGTGGTTCTACAACTCAGTAATGGAACTAATGTAAATGTCCACTGATGATATCAAGAAAAGGCAGGAAATTGTGTGGTCAAGGGGATCAGTGAACCCTGTCAGACAAATGCTACACTGCTCCTCCCAGAGACAGAAGGAGAATGGTCACTGAGGACCATGGTACCACATTCTGTTATCACAGCATGAACAATATGAGCCATTTTAAAACTGCAAAAACAAAAACCTCCAACAGAGAAGTTTCTTTGAAAGATGATTACATTAAGTCAGACAGAGTAGGAGAAATATTGGATGACATCCCTTCTATATGGAATCTAAAGAAATGAAAGAAATGAACTCACTAACAAAACAGAAAAGAGACTCAGACTTACGGTGAGGGTGAGGGGGTGAGGATCAGGGGAAGATGGAAGGAGGGAAAGTTAGGGAGCTTGGGGTGGACATATACAAACCCTATATTTAAAGTGGATAACCAATAAGGGCCTACTGTATTGCACATGGAACTCTGCTCAGTGTCATATGGCAGCCTGAATGGGAGGGGAGTTTGGGGGAGAATGGACACATGTATATGTATGGCCGAGTCCCTGCACTATTCACCCTATCGTAACATTGTTAACTGACTATATCCCATTATTTCTGGAATATGTAGAGCATCTATATGAGCTGTGACCCATCTAGGAGAGGGAAAGACTCTACAGCATAGGTGCTGGAGGGGAAAGGTATAAAGAAGTGAGCTGGCTGATCAACAGAAGCTGAGAAATGTTCTATGCTTGAAGACAGAATAGGGATGGGAAAAAAATGGGATTTAACTCTGCAAACCAATCAGACACCCTGCTGCCTGCCAACTGCTATCCTCCCCTTTCAAAACACAAAAATGTATTATTTGAAGGTATTCCTCAGAAATACCTCAGACTGAGGAATACTATGTGCGGTTTTAACCCACAAGCATGAACAGTAAGATCCTTATCTGTTTCCAGAATACCAGAAGCTATAGGAAGAGACTAGAGGACTCCTTTCCAGATGATCTGATCAGCCTCAGGGATAAAACACTACCAGCTACAGACCCTACGGTAACAAGACAGCTTTCCCTATTCAGTGGAAAGGCTGAACAGAAAATTTTACCCATACATAATGATTCTACAATCGTATTTTTTATTGCCTCACATTCCTCCAAAAATAAGAGCCAAATAGAGGAAATAGGTCCATGTAGTAGAAAGAAAACACATTGGCGGGGGAGAAACCTGTCTCTTCACAAAAGTATTTTGAACCTGGGAGGAAAGAAATATCATTTTCAAATCTCTAATCAGTAAATTAAAAAAAAAAAAAACAAACAAACAGAGTAAAACAGACCTTAGGAACTAAAAACAGGATAGGAAAAAAAATTCAACAAACGGGTTGAGAGTCCCAAATAACAAAAAGACAAATGTAGGTTAAGAACAATTTTTATGGAAGGAAACAGAACACAGGAATCAAAGAAATAAGAAAATTTCTAAGAACTAAAGGATATGCTTGCAAATTAGAAAAATACACCAAGTTCTCAATAAATTAATTTTAAAAGATTCAGCTGTCTTTGAAAACTCAACAAAAGAATCTAATATGTCAAGAAATTTAAGGACAAAGGGGAAATAAAATATGAGTTTTAAGAATTTGGACAGAAGGGGAAAAAAAAGAAAAATCAAAATGGCAGGAGCACAAGAGGGCAAGCCCACATGAAAAAAGTATAAGAGAAAAAAAGATTAGAGAGAAGTGATAGAGAGGGCAGACAAAGTAGGTCCAAAACAGACACAAATGGAGCCCCCAAGTAAGAAAACCAAAAGAAGAAACTAGAACAAAAAATAAAGATATAATTCAAGACAACATTGCTGAAGTAACAGGAGACTTGAAGCTAAACACTGAAAGTGCCAGGAAAAGCTGACACAGAAGGTCAGCTTCAAAACTTATGATTATTATTATATGATAGTCAGTAAAGTTACTGAATATAAAAGATAAATAATCCACAGAAAAGGCAAAAACATCAAGATACTGATTTACAAGGGGGAAAAAAAGACCAGCCTGAGTTCTTCAAAGCCATATTCAATACCAGAAAATGAGAAAAGAGCAAACAATAAGGTACGACTCAAGTATTTCCTTAATTTTGTATTACATAATTTTTGAAAACTATAGTGTTAGAAGGAACTTGAAACGCCTGCTCTGTATCTATCCCCAGCTCCAGCTTCAAAATTTATTATCCCTAGATTCTTATTTAATCTATTCCCCATCTCATTCTAACTTAACTGGAGTAAAGGGATGGATTATTTTAAACCAAATCCTCAAAATACATACATTTGCTCAGAAACACATATATGTCTCTTCAGCAGATAAAGACCCTAAAAAGAACGGAAATACCATTACATACTAATCAAATTAACAATTTCTTCATATCAGCGAATACCCAATGCTTATTACAATTTTCTCATCCTATGTCAAAATTTTGTTACAGCTGATTTATTTGAGTCAGGATCTAAACAATGTCCTAAAGATTTTACATCCAGCCAAACTTTCCTTCAAGCCTAAATGCTATAGATAAATTCTCATCCAAAATTATTCCCATGATCCAGTTCTTCAGTGTTATTTCTATAACGTCAGTGAACATATCAAATCACATAGGAATCGTATGAAAATGCAAATTCTGATTCAGCAGGTTTTGGTTGGGAGAGAGACTCTACATTTCTAACAAACTTGTAGGTAATGATGTCAACAAAGCTGATGCATGGACTACACTTTAATATCAAGAGCCTGGAGGATGAACTTCAGTTAACCAAGAAATTACTGGTGAAAATCAGCAGAAGGTTTGACTCAAATTAGCTGTAGGAATAAAACTAAAAGTAGGAAGTAGGTAGCCAGAATGTATGAAAGTCATGTGCACCAAAAAGATACAGACATTACAATTAACAAAATGTGAGAGGGAAAAAGAAAAAGGCAAGCAATAAATTGTAATCTAATATAGTTGGAAGATAAAGGATGATACTTAAAGCTGACAAATCAATTATAATATAAAGTGTAAGTAGTATTTCTGACCAAAATCAGATAGTAGAAGAAAGAAAAGGGAAAGAAGAAAACTCACCAATTTTGTTACTGTTCACGGTAAATGAAAATTATTAAGCTTTATTTTAAAATTAAAATTAATGAGATCTATTATCAATAATAGTTTTATCAATGTGAATATTCTAATGTCCTTGTTTTTAGAAATACACACTGAAATATTTAGGGAAAAAGGAGTATTATGTCTGTAACTTACTTTCAAACAGTTCAGAAATAATAGGTGTATATAGAGCAAGTGATTTTTTAAATCATGAGACTGTCTATTTAAAATATTAAAATTAATTTTTAAAAACAGAAAAATTCCACATACACTTAGTAGCCTAGCGAGGTATATACATGATGTAGGTGGGGTAGTGACTAGTAGCTCACTGTCTATAGTACAACACTCTCAGATATGTGTGCTCATGAGTGGAAAAGCATGTGGAATAAACACATCAGACTGCCAGCTGTCAACTATGCTCGGTAGACCAAGAATGGAGGCAGCACATCTTAAACATTTTAATACAATTTTGGGCTGTTTATATTAAGCAAGTATGCTCAAGAACAAATGGTACTAAAAGGTAAAGAGAGTCAGGAAGTGAGGGGGAGGAGCCTCCACAATGGCACCCACCCTCACCGGCTTCACAAGGTAGAAGGCACTCCCCAGCATGCACCGCAGCCGCCTCCACCTCTCCAGGAGCCTGTCCAAGACCAGCAGTAAATTCCCACTCATTTCACATATGAGCACCAAAATCGCAACTAGCTATTAACCATCGACAGGAGACACTGGAACCCACTAAAACAGATACCCAGCATCCAAGGACAAAGGAGAAGCCAGAACGAAATGGTACGAGGGAAAAATTATGATAAAATCAAATCCTATACCTGTCAGGTGGGCGACTCACAAATTGGAGAACAATTATACCAAAGAAGCTCCCCACTGTTGTGAAGGATCTAGGCCCCACATCAGGCTCCCCAGCCTGGGGATCTGGCCAAGGGACTAGGAATCTCCAGGGAATCTGACTTTGAAGGCCAGTGGGATTTGATTATAGAGCTCCCATAGGACTGGGGAAACAAGAGATTCTTGAAGGGCACAAACAAAATCTTGTGCACACCAGGTCCCAAAGGAAAGGAGGAGTGACTCCACGGAAGACTGAGTCAGACCTACCTGTGGGTGTTTGAGGGTCTCCTGTAGAGGCATGGGCTGGCAGTGGCCTGCCATGGAGACATGGACACTCTACGCCCTCTTGGAGGTCTCCCATAGTCCTATTACAGAAACCTATAGACTCCAGGACTGGGTCACCTCAGGCCAAACAACTAACTGGGAGGTGAGCATAGCCCCACCCATCAGCAGACAATTGTATTTAAGTTTTACTGAGCACAGCCCTGCCCACCAGACCAAGACCCAGTTTCCCCCACAGCCTGTCCCTCCCATCAGGAAGCTTATCAGTTCAGTTCTGTTCAGTTCAGTTCAGTCGCTCAGTCGTGTCCGACTCTTTGCAACCCCATGAATCGCAGCACGCCAAGCCTCCATGTCCACCACCAACTACCGGAGTTCACTCAGATTCACGTCCATTGAGTCAGTGATGCCATCCAGCCATCTCATCCTCTGTTGTCCCCTTCTCCTCCTGCCCCCAATCCCTCCCAGCATCAGTCTTTTCCAATGAGTCAACTCTTTGCATGAAGTGGCCAAAGTACTGGAGTTTCAGCTTCAGCATCATTCCTTCCAAAGAAATCCCAGGGCTGATCTCCTTCAGAATGGACTGGTTATACAAGCCTCTTATTCTCATCCACCAGAAGGCAGACAGAAGAAATAAGAACTACAATCCCATCAGCCTCTAGAACTAATACCACAATCACAGAAAACTACCCCAAATGAAATAGGATTATGTACCAGATGAAGAAATAAGATAAATACCCAGAAACACAACTAAATGAAATGGAGATAGGCAACCTCCCAGAAAAAGAATTCAGAATAATGACAGTGAAGATGATTCAGGATCTCTGAAAAGGATTGGAGGCGAAGACTGAGGTTTACCAAGGACCTAGAAGAACTAAAGAACAAGCAAACAGAGGTGAACAATACACTAGACAGAATCAAGCACAGAATAACTGAAGCAGAAGAATGGGTAAGTGACCTGGAAAACAGAATGGTAGAAATCAATGCTGCAAAATGGAATATAGGAAAAAGAATGAAAAGAAATGAAGACAGCCTAACAGACCTCTGGGACAACATTAAACACACCAATATTCACATTATATGGGCCCCAGAAGGAGAAAAGAGAGAGAAAGGACCCAAGAAAATATCTGAAGCAATAACAGGTGAAAACATCCCCCACATGGGAAAGGAAACAGTCAGTCATGTCCAGGAAGCACAGAGTCCCAGGCAGGATAAACTCAAGGAGGAACAAACCAAAACACAGGGTAATCAAACTGACAAAAATTAAAGATAAATCATTAAAAGAAACAAGGGAAAAAAGACAAATAACATAAAAGGGAAAACCTATAAGGTTATCAGCCGATTTCTCAACAGAAACTCTACAAGCCAGAAGGGAATGGCAAAATATATTTCAAATGATAGAAAGGAAGAACCTACAACCAAGAATACCCTACCCAACTAGACTCTTTCAGATTTGATACTGAAATCAAAAGCTTTCCAGACAAGCAAAATTAAGAGAATTCAGCACCACTAAATCAGTTTTATAACAAATGCTAAAGGAACTTCTCTAGTCAGGAAATACAAGAGAAGGAACTGATCGATAAAAAATAAATCCCAAACAACAAAATAGGAGTATGATCATACATATCAATAATTACCTTAAATGTAAATGAATTAAATGCACCAACCAAAACATAAACTGGCTGAGTGGACACAAACACAAGACCCCAAATATATACTGTCTATAAGAGACCCACTTCATACCTAGGGACACTTACAGACTGAAAATAAGGGGATGGGAGAAGGTATTTCATGCAAATAGAAATCGTAAGAAGGCTGGAGTAGCAATACTCATATCAGACAAAATAAACTTTAAAACAAAGACTGTTATAAGAGACAAAGAAGGACACTACATAATGATCAAGAGCTCAATCCAAGAAGATGATATAGCAATTATAAATATATATGCACCCAACACAGAAGCACCTCAGTATGTAAGACAAATACAAACAAACAAAAAGGGAGAAATCGACAGTAACAAAATTAATAGTGGAAGACTTTCATATCCCACTTTCAACGATGGACCGATCATTCAGGCAGAAAATCAGTAAGGAAATGCAGGCCTTTGTTGTTGTTGTTCAGTCACTCAGTCATGTCTGACTCTTTCAACCCCACGGACTGCAGCACATCAGACTTCCTTGTCCTTCACTATCTCCGGAGCTTGCACAAACTCACATCCACTGAGTCAATGAGGCCATACAACCATCTCATCCTCTGTCATCCCCTTCTTCTCCTGCCTTCAATCTTCCCCAGCATCAGGATTTTTTTCTTATGAGTCAGCTCTTCGCATCAGGTGGCCAAAGCACTGGAGCTTCAGCTTCAGCATCAGTCCTTCCAATGAATATTCAGGACTGATTTCCTTTACGACTGACTGGTTTGATCTCCTTGCAGTCCAAGGGACTCTCAAGAGTATTGTCCAACACCACAGTTCAAAAGCATCAACTTTTGGTGCTCAGCTTTCTTATTGGTCCAGCTCTCACATCCATACATGACTGCTGGAAAAACTATAGCCTTGACTATACGGATCTTTGGTGGCAAAGTGATGTCTCTGCTTTTTAATATGCTGTCTAGCTCTATCATGGCTTTCCTTTCAAGGAGCAAGCGTCTTTTCATTTCATGGCTGCAGTCACCATCAGCAGTGATTTTGGAGCCCAAGAAAATAAAATCTGTCGCTGTTTCCATTGTTTCCCTATGTATTTGCCATGAAGTGATGGGACCGGATGCCACGATCTTCGCTTTTTCAATGTTGAGTTTTAAGCCAGCTTTTTCACTCTCCTCTTTCATTTTCATTAAAAGGCTCTTTAGCTCCTCTTCACTTTCTGCCGTAAGGGTGGTGTCACCTGCATATCTGAGGTAATTGATATATCTCCCTGCAATCTTGATTCCGGCTTGTGCTTCATCTAGCCCAGCATTTCACATGATGCACGCTGCACAGAAGTTAAATAAGTAAGGTGACAATACATGGCCTTGATATACTCCTTTCCCAATTTTGAACCAGTCCATTGTTCCATGTCTGGTTCTAACTGTTGCTTCCTGACCTGCATACAGGTTTCTCAGGAGACAGGTAAAGTGGTCTGGTATTCCCATCTCTTTAAGAATTTTTCACAGGTTGTTGTGATCCAGACAGTCAAAGGCTTTAGTGTAGTCAATGAAGAAGAAGTAGATGTTCTGCTAGAATTCTCTTGCTTTTTCTATGACCCAACAGATGTTGGCAATTTGATCTCTGGTTCCTCTGCCTTTTCTAAATCCAGCTTGAACATCTTGAAGTTCTCGGTTCACATACTGTTGAAGCCAAGCTTGGAGAATTTTCAGCATTACTTTGCTAGCCTGTGAAATGAGTGAATTGTGTGGTAGCTTGAACATTCTTTGGCATTGCCTTTCATTGAGATTGGAATGAAAACTGACCTTTTCCAATCCTGTGGCTACTGCTGAGTTTTCCAAATATGCTGACATATTGAGTACAACACTTTCACAGCATCATCTTTTAGGATTTGAAATAGCTCAGCTGGAACTCCATCACCTCCACTAGCTTTCTTTGTAGTGATGCTTCCTAAGGCCCACTTGACTTCGTACTCCAGGATGTCTGGCTCTAGGTGAGTGATCACACCATTGTGATTATCTGGGTCATTACGATTTTTTTCCTATAGTTCTTCTGTGTATTCTTGCCACCTAGGATATTTTAGATGACTTAGACTTAATTGTTATTTATAAAGAATCCCATCCAAAAGGAGCAGACTTCAGATTTTTCTCAAGTGCATACAGAACGTTCTCCAGGACTGACCACATGCTGGGCCACAAGGCAAGCCTTGGCAAATGTAAAGAAATCGAAATCATATCAAGCTGCTTTTCTGATCACAGTGCTATGAGATGAGAAATAAACTACAAGGGAAAAACCTCTAGGAAACACAAACACATGGCAGCTAAACAATATGCTACTAAACCACCACTGGTTCACTGAAGAAATCAAAAGAAATTAAAAAAAATACCTAGAGACAAATGAAAATGAAAGCACAACACCTCAAAACCTACTGGATGCAGCAAAAGTAATTACAATATAATCTTACTTCAAGAAATAAGAAAAATCTCAGATAAACCACTTAACCTTACACCTAAAACAACTAGATAAAGAAAAACAAACAAAACTTAGAGTTAGCAGAAGGAAGAAAATCATAAAAGTCAGAGCAGGAAAAAATGAAATAGAAACAAAGAAAACAATCACAAGGATCAATGAAACTAAAAGCTGGTTCTTTGAAAAGATAACAAGATTGATAAACCTTTAGCCAGATTCATCAAAAAAAAAAAAATGGAGAGAACTCAAATCAGTAAAATTAGAAATGAAAAGAGACTACTATGAACAACCGTATGCCAATAAAATGGACAACCTGGAAGAAATAGACAAATTCTTGGAAAGGTACAGTTCCCCTAGACTGAAACAGGAAGAAATAGAAAATATGAACAGACCAGCCACAAGCACTGAAATTGAAACCATGATTAAAAACCTCCCAAAAAACATAAATCCCGGACCCAACAGCTTCACAAGCTAATTTTATCAAACATTTAAGAGAACAGTTAAAACATCTATCCTTCTGAAACTGTTCCAAAAAGCCACAGAGGAAGGAATACTTTCCAACTCATTTAAAAGCAGACAAAGATATGACAAAAAAAAGAAAACTAGAGACCAGTATCACTGATGAACATAGATGCAGAACAAATACTAGCAATCCATATCCAACAACACATTAAAAAGATCATACACCATGATCAAGTGGGATTCATCCCAGGGATGCAAGGATTTTCAACACCTGTAAATCAATTAAATTGAATAAAAAATATATAATCATCTAAATAGATGCAGAAAAGGCTTTAGACAAAATACAGTGCCCATTTATGATAAAAACCCTCCAGAAAGTGGGCATAGAGGGTACATACCTCAACATAATAAAGGTCATATATGACAAACCTACAGCTAACATCATACTTAATGGTGAAAAGCTGAAAGCATTCCCTCTAAGATCAGGAACAGACAAGGATGTCCACTCTCACCACTTTTAATCAATATAGTTTTGCAAGTCCTAGCTACAGCAATCAGAAAAGAAAAAGAAGTAAAGGGAATCCAAATTGGAAAATAAAACATTAAACTGTCACTGTTTACAGATGATATATTATACACAGAAGATCCTAAAGATGCTACCAGAAAATTACTAGAACTCATCAACAACAGACTGGTTCCAAATAGGAAAAGGAGTACATCAAGGCTGTATTTGTCACCCTGCTTATTTAACTTTTCTGCAGAGTACATCATGAGAAACGCTGGACTGGAAGAAACACAAGCTGGACTCAAGATTGCCGGGAGAAATATCAATCACCTCAGATATGCAGATGACACCATCCTTATGACAGAAAGTGAAGAGGAGCTAAAAAGCCTCTTGATGAAAGTGAAAGAGGAGAGTGAAAAAGTTGGCTTAAAGCTCAACATTCAGAAAATGAAGATCACGGCATCTGGTCCCATCACTTCATGGGAAATAGATGGGGAAACAGTAGAAACAGGGTCAGACTTTGTTTTTTTGGGCTCCAAAATCACTGCAGATGGTGACTGCAGCCATGAAATTAAAAGACGCTTACTGCTTGGAAGGAAAGTTATGACCAACCTAGACAGTATATTCAAAAGCACAGACATTGCTGACTAAGGTCCATCTAGTCAAGGCTATGGTTTTTCCTGTGGTCATGTATGGATGTGAGAGTTGGACTGTGAAGAAGGCTGAGCGCCGAAGAATTGCTGCTTTTGAGCTGTGGCGTTGGAGAAGACTCTTGAGAGTCCCTTGGACTGCAAGGAGATCCAACCAGTCCATTCTGAAGGAGATCAACCCTGGGATTTCTTTGGAAGGACTGACGCTAAAGTTGAAACTCCAGTACTCTGGACACCTCATGCGAAGAGTTGATTCACTGGAAAAGACTCTGATGCTGGGAGTGACTGGGGGCAGGAGGAGAAGGGGATGACCCAGGATGAGATGGCTGGATGGCATCACGGACTCGATGGACGTGAGTCTGAGTGAACTCTGGGAGATGGTGATGGACAGGGAGGCCTGGCGTGCTGCCATTCATGGGGTCGCAAAGAGTCAGACACGACTGAGAGACTGAACTGAACTGAACTGATCAATGAATTTGGTAAATTTGCAGGTTACAAAATCAATACACAAAAGTCTGTTGCACTTCTATATATTAACAATGAAAGATTAGAAAGAGAATTACAAGAAGCAATTCTATTTACTGTTACATCAAAAAGAATAAAATACCAAAGAATTAACCTACCTAAGGGACAAAAGACCTGTACTCCCGAAACTGTAAGACACGGATGAAAGAAATTGGATGACAAGCAGATGGAAAGATATACCATGTTCATGGATTGAAAGAACTAATATATTATATAGTATTGTCAAAATAACTATACTACCCAAGGCAATCTATAGATTCAATGCAATCCCTATGAAATTACCAATGGCATTTTTCACAGTACTAGAACAAAAAATTTCAAGATTTGTATGGAGATACAAAAGAGCATGAATAGCTAAAGCAATCTTGAAAAAGAAAAACAGAGCTGGAGGAATCAGGCTCCCTGACTTTAGACTATATTAGAAAGCCACAATCAACCAGACAGTATGGTACTGGCACAAAAATAGGAATATAGATCAATAGAACAGGATAAAAAAAACAGAAATAAGCCCCTGAACCTATAGTCAATTAATCTATGACAAAAGAAGCAAGGCTACACAATGTGGGAATGACAGTCTCTTCAATAAATGATGCTAGTAAAAATGGAAAACCACATGTAAAAAATATTAATCACTCTTTGACCCCATACACAAAAATAAGCTTAAAGTAGATTAAGATCTAAATGTTAGGCTGGACACTATAAACTCTTGGAGGAAAACATAGGCAGAACACACTCTGACATAAATCACAGCAATGTCTTTTTTAACTCACCTCCCAGAATAATGGAAACAAAAGCAAAAATAAACAAACTGGACCTACTTAAACTCAAAAGCTTTTACACAGTAAAGGAAACAATAAACAAAACAAAAAAACAACCCACAGATTGGGAGAAAATATTTGCAAATAATGGGACTGATAAGGGATTAATTTCCAAAATTTTCAAACAGCTTATGATATTTAATGGCAACCCACTTCAGTATTCTTGCCTGGAAGATCCTAGGGATGGAGTAGCCTGGTAGGCTACAGTCCATGGGGTTGCAAAGTCAGACACGACTGAGCTACTTCACTTACTTTCTTTCTTTATGACATTTAATGGCATCAAAACAAACAATCCACTCAAAAATGGGCAGAAGACCTGAACAGACATTTCTCTAAAGATGACATACAGATGGCCAACAGGCACATGAAAAGATGTTCAAAACTCCCAGTTATTAGAGAATGCAAATCAAAATTACAATAAGATATCACCTCACACTGGCCAGAATGGCTATCATCAAAAAGTCCACAAACAACAAATGCTGGAGAGGGTGTGGAGAGAAGGGAATCCTTCTGTGCTATTGGTGGGAATGTAAAATACAGCCACTACAGAGAACAGTATGGAGGTTCCTTAAAAACTGAAACTATGAGCTACCATATGACCCTGCAGTTCCACTTCTGGGCATATAACCAGAGAAAAACACAGCCTGAAAAGACACATGCACGCCACTGTTCAGTGCAGCACTGTTTACAATGGTCAAGACATGGAAGCAACCTAAATGTCAATTGACAGATGAGTGGATAAAGAAGATGCGGTACATATATACAATGGAATATTACTCGGCCATTAAAAAGAATGAAATGAGGCCATTTCCAGCAACATGGATGCACCTAGAGAGTGTATACTGAGTGAAGTAGGTCACACAGAGAAGAAGAAATATCATATGACACCCCTTATGTGTAGAATCTAAAATGATACAGATGAACTTACTCACAAAACAGAAGGAGACCCAGACTTAGCAAACAAACTCATGGTTGCCAGGGGGAAGGGATAGTTAAGGACTTTGGGAAGGTCATGTACACACTGCTATATCTAAAACAGATAACCAACAAAAACTTACTGTATAGCACATGGAACTCTGCTCAATCTTATGTGCCAGTCTGGACAGAAGGGAGATTTGGGGGAGAATGGATATATGTATACATATGGCTGAGTTCCTTCACTGTTCACCTGAAACTATCACATTGTTAACTGGCTATATCCCAATACAAAATGTTTTTGGTGTTAAAGAGAGAGAGAGAGAATCTGCATGGTTCATAAATCAAAAAAGGTTAAAACTTAAAAAAGAAACACCCTCATTATGAAGTTCAAGTCCCTCAGCCTCCCAAATTGAAGAATCCTAATGATACTGAAGTCCATACTAAGAAAGCACCGGACATGAGTTCCAACATCATTCTATGGACTTATGCTTGATGATCTGGGGCACTAACCTTCTGGTCTTTTCAGCAAAAAAATCCCTTTGAGCAAATTCCAAAATGAGTCTCTTGTAGCTAATATCAGATTAGCCAGAATTTACTACAAGAAATTCAAGAGTTTTAATGGACACCAGAAAAGCAAAGTTTTTAATAAAATAAGTAAGTACATTAAAATGAATAGCTAAGAAACCCTATGGATATGGAGAACACATAGGACAGAATCTCTTGCTTTCAGTTCTTTTCTTTCCTTGAATGGTTCATTCTTATTTCATAGTCAAGTGTTCAGAGAGCCTTTCAATGCCATCTGAAAAGCAAGATCCCAAAGAGTAAAATCCTCTGGTGTCAAGTTTTCTTTACACAAATTCAAGACAACAAAAGACCTAATATTTCATTTTCTTCACCTTTAAAACAAGGATAGTGATGGTACCTTTCTAACAGGGTTGCTAAGAGGACTAAATGTGACAGGCTGCTGAAGCTAAAGGTCTGGACCTTTGGCATTATTCAACATACAATAATTCTTACTATCCTTGCCATTTCATAGGAAAAGAAAAAGGACCAGTAAAATAGGAAGATATTCTATTTCACTAGTGTTCAAGGAAATACACACCTATGAAAGTTCAGATGATGAAAAAAATGTTCACCCGAACAATAAATGTCTAGCATAAATGTGCTAACATTATCGTACTAGACATTTTTCCTGCCAGCAGATCAGTAAAAGGTACACCTACAGATATTTTACACCCTGAAAAATTAATACTCTATCAATCATTTCAAAAGAGAGCCATCAGTTCCTAGATAATGAACATCCACAATCATGACAGCCTACAGCCTGGAAATTCTGGTGACTCTCTGATTAAGGATCAAATATCTGAGGTTTGGATGGAGTTCAACAAGTCTGTAAAAGACAGAAGCACTTTGCTACAAGATGTGTCTCTTGGATGTTGAAACTCAAGCCAGATAAGGAGTAAGCCCTGCCCAGATCCTGCCCTATGCAAAAAGTCTCTGCTGCAGACCAAAGCCTCAACAATGGCTGCTCCCATCTCTGTGCTCTGAGGAGCAACTTGGAAATCAGTACTATAGAAATTTCAACATCTCGGCATGAATCTATACTTCAGATTCACATAACTTATAATAGCTTGACCAAATAACAGCAATACTGGTCAAGATAGCCAAAAATGAAATTTCCATCTCCCAAACTAGAAAAGAAAGAAAAAGAGAGAAAGAGAAAAAGAAATCACAGATACAAAAATTTGATTATTTAAGAATTTCAACATAATTTATTTTGTTCTTTACCATTTTTGTGATTATACTGTATACTTAATATGCTAGTACCCGAGCTAGGAATTATATTTGTATATATCAACTTCCCAGGGGTCTGTTATTAGAATATATAGTATGTACTGTCTATAGTACAACATAGTAGTTCTAGAATATAACACATCATTATATAAGTTGATGATAAAAAATAAAATCTGTCTTAAAAATCTGTCAAATGAAACTCAAATGAAATTGAGAAGTCTAAGGGCTGCAAAGCAGTCTGGAAATTCCATGTTGTTATACTTTTCATATATATCATATATATCAGACACAGTAGCAGATACAAAGAGAAAAAGAAATTAAGGCATGTGGACCCTCTCTGGGCAGCTTTTTCCAGGCCCTTGTGAATATGGTCATACATTCTACGATCACACAGACTGACCTGCCAAGCAGATGGGATGAGGGATCACCCACTTCAGTGTGTGATTCTCAAATATCTTTGTTCAAGGCATTTTCACAGTCTACATAACTTACCTACTGGTGTCTTTTATTTACTGTACACAGTATGTACTGTGTGCTGCAGTCCACGGGGTCGCAAAGAGTCGGACACAACTGAGCGACTGAACTGAACTGAACAGTATGTACCAGGCACAATGCTAATAACTTTATATATATTATTTCAATACCCACAACTTTAAGGCAGATGCTGATATTTTTATACCCATTTTAGAGGTGAGGAAACTAATGCCCAGAGAGCTTAAGTAATTCCCTCAGGATCAGAGTCATATTAGTACCCAGACCTCAAACTCCTAACCACTTCACTGTGGGATCCTGGCTGAGGTTTAAAAATATCTAGTTAAAGACCTCTACATGGTTCTCACTTAAATATTGCCATTAAAACAATAAAAATTTCTAAGTACTATTCTTTATCACTCCTTCCATTTTCATAGAAGAAAAAGAACACAAACATATACACACTCAGAAAGGAAGAGACAAAAACTCCAGATGGATACCCACTTCCTTATACAGGATCTTCCTTGCATAGTGGTGGGTGAATGGATGGGGCTGACGAAAGAGGTACCTTTTCTGCGATGCCGTTTTCTGTTGTATATATTGCCATGAGCTCAGTATCTTCATTGTCCTGTTCACCACTGGACGTGGCCCCTCCATTGATCACCACCTGAAGAGAAACAATTCATTTAGAGGTTTGTTTCACCCTATACCACCCTGTTGTATAAAAATGTTTTCCCTCAAAGAAAATAACTGCATGAATTTCCCCTATCAGACTAGCCAAGTTTTAAGTTTCCTTAAATGAAACTCCTGGCAAGCACATATGCACCAGTGACCACACATGTGCTTTTGATGGGGAAACGTATCATGTGTCCTATAGAATGAGGATGCATGAATGGGAGTCAGCTAAAGGACACCAGAAATGGAACACTCTAAGGAACTATAAGGGGCAGGACCCCCAGCAGCCTCTAGGGACAAGGGAGGCTTGGCTGTGAGGACAATGCTACGATTTCTGAGTGGGTGAGAAGCATCCTGAGCTGCCTTGGTTAAAGCCTTTTCCCAATGCCAGATTAACAACTTCTATGTCCCTACAGGGAAGAAATGTGTGGCAGTTGGAGCAATTCATGCACTGCCGTTACCCTAATTTACTAATTTATATTTCTCACAGCAATAAACTGGTCCACTGGTGTGTCCACTTCTTTGTGGCACTGAGGGGATGTGGATGGGTAGTGGCTGTCTATGACAACAAAATTCAGTTTCTAGACCCTCAAGATAAGGACTAGAAGGTATCCTGAGATTCAAAGAAAACTTGGGCACCTGGCAGGTCATGACCTCCTTCATGCCTACCCTTGGTGAGGTGTGACTTAGGTCCTGGCTGACTGCAGCAAATACCTGAAAATATTTTTAGTCTTTAGCTTAGTATTTCCATTTTTTAAAATTTATCTTGAAAAAAATAATACTGAAAATGACTTTATGTGTGAATAACAATACAACCACATTTTTTAAATACTGAGGAAAAAAAGAAAAACTACATTAAAAGTTCAAATTCTAGTGCTATAAAACACACTAGGGAGAAGTAAAAGATGAGTGATGGTGTAAGAGAAAACAGGGCAACACGTAACAAATGACTGGTACTAGTAATTCAAAAAGAATACCTACAAATAACCCAAAGGATAGGAATCTATCCATAGGAAAAAAAATTAAAATATCCAATGAGACAAACAAAAACCCGTTCAACCTTAGTTAAAGCTACAAAAGTGACAAAATATAATTCCATTTTTTAACATAAATTAGGAGGAAATTTTAAAAGAGGAATCTGGTGTTGACCAGGGTGTAGAGAGATTATGTTCCTGGTAGAATGATCTTTCTGGAGAGTAACTTAGCACTGGGATTTGAAATAGGCATTTTCTTGGAGCCAGCAATTTTACTTACAGAAACTGACCCTCCAGAAATATCTATGCAATATATATGACTACAGCATTACTTAAAATGCTGAATACTCGGAAAACCAAAAATGTTTATCAAAAAGTCATTGTAAAATCATCGGGTATCTATTTCAAGAACAGCATTCAGCCATTAAAAAAATTTTTCTGGCTACGCTGCACGGCTTGCAGGATCTTAGTTCCCCAACCAGGGCTTGAATCTGGCCAAGAGCAGTGAAAGTGACAAGTCCAAAGCACTGGACAGCTAAGGAATTCTCAATATTCAGCCTTTTAAAGAATAAAGCAGACTTTCCTGGTGGTCCAGTGGTTAGGAATCTGCCTGTCAGTGCAGGGGACATGGGTTCGATCCCTGGTCTGAGAAGATCCCATGTGCTGCGGGGCAACTAAGCCTGTTGTGCTGCAACTACTGAGCCTGTGCACCCTAGAGCACTGCCACAGGAGAAGCCGCTGCAATGAGAACCTGCGCACCGCAACTAGAGAACAGCCCCTACTCGACACAGAGGAGAAAGCCCACACAGTAACCAAGACCCAGCACAGTCAAAAATAAATAAATGATAAAATAAAATAAAAAATAAAAGCATAAAACTGATGTACTGACAAGGAAACAAGTCCAAGAAATACTGTTGGTTTTTTTTTTTAAGTCACAAGTATAAGCCTACAATTATCCGGATTATGCTAAAAAAAAAAAAAATACAATTTTAATACCCTCTCTGTCTGTCCAAAATATGTGGGAAAGGATCCAGAAAAGTCAAAAATCACTAACAGGCTGCACTCAGGGCAAGGAGTAATGATAGGCACTTCTCATTCCCATCCCTTCTGGACTGGGATCCAGAAGGATCTGGATCCTTTTTCCCTTTGGCTGTGCTGGGTCTTTGCTGTAGCATGCAGGCTTCCTCTAGCTGTGGTGTACAGGCTTCTCACTGCAGTGGCTTCTCTGGTTGCAGAGCATGGGTTCCAGGGAGCATGGGCTCAGTGGTTGCAGTGCAGCAGGCTTAACTGCCCCAAGGCAGGTGAGATCTTCCCAGACTAGGGATCAAACCCATATCCTGCACTGGCAAACAGACTCCCAACCACTGGACCATCAGGGAAGTCCCAGACCTTTTATAATCAGTACACATGCAGGTGTTGTTTGTACACTGCTTTTTAAAAGGGCTAATATAAAAGGCATATGCCAGTATACCAAAATAGTAACAGTGATTGCCTTTAATCAATAGAGCCATTTTAATCCTCTTTTTCTCTTTACATATTTTGGTAATTTTCCACAATGGAGACAATTTATTTTTATAACAGGGAAGAATTTAAAAAGACTAAAGAGCTGAGCAGCATGGCTTGGCTAAGGCAGTCCAGAGAGATTTCAATCCACCTGTTTCTGCAGTTGAGGAAATAAGGCCACAGAAAATTTTCATTTCTTTTTCAAGGTCATACAGATTATATAACCCAAGCATAAGGCTAGTTTCAAAGTATTCCAAAAAAGTCTCGATTGACTTGTATATAATTCTTACAGGATAAAATAGTCTTAATTCAAATAAAGAATTTCTTTTAAAACTATCTTTGAGTTATGTTATGGCTTTTTACACAAGACAACTGGGTTTGTGACATTTCTTTGCCTACACAACTATCTGCCAGCAGGATACATCTCCCAGCCAATCCACAACATGAAACTCTCACTACTAGAAAGAACCACGCTCCAACCATGCTCCAAACTCTGTATTTTGCAATGAATCAGCTCTTCGCATCAGGTGACCAAAGTATCAGAGCTTCAGTTTAAGAATCAGTCCTTTCAATAAATATTCAGGGTTGATTTCCTTTAGGATTGACTGGTTTGATCTCCTTGCTGTCCAAGGGAAAAATCTTTCAAGCTAGGTTGCAGCAGTACATAAACCAAGAACTTCCAGATGTATAAGTTAGATTTAGAAAAGGCAGCAGAACCAGGGATCAAATTGCCAAAATCTGCTGGATCACAGAAAAAGCAAGGGAATTCCAAAAAACATCTACTTCTGCTTTATTGACTATGCCAAAGCCTTTAACTGTGTGGATCACAACAAACTCTGGAAAATTCTTAAAGAGATGGGAATACCAGACCACCTTACCTGTCTCCTGAGAAACATGTACAGGACAAGAAGCAACACGCAGAACCAGACATGCAACAATGAACTGGTTCAAAACTGCAAAAAGGAGTACGCCAATGCTGCATATTGTCACCCTGCTTATTTAACTTACATGCAGAGTACATCATGCAAAATGCCTGGCTGCATGACTTATAAGCTGGAATCAGGATTGCCGGGAAAAATATCAATAACCCCAGATATGCAGATGATACCACTTTAATGGCAGAAAGTGAAGGGGAACTAAGAGCCTCCTGATGAAGGTCAGAGAGGAGAGTGAAAAAGCTGACTTAAAACTCAACATTCAAAAAAACTAAGATTATGGTATCTGGTTCTTCACTTCATGGCAAATAGAAGGGGAAAAAAATGGAAACAGTGACAGACTTTATTTTCTTGGGCTCTAAAATCATTGTGGATGGTGACTGCAGCCATGAAAAAGATGCTTGCTCCTTGGAAGAAAAACTATGACAAAGCTAGACAGTGGATTAAAAAGCAGAAACATCACTTTGCCAACATAAGTCTGTATAGTCAAAGCTACAGTTTTTCCAGTAGTCATGTACGAATGTGAGAATTGGACCATAAAGATGGATGAGTGCCGAAGAACTGATGCTTTCAAACTGTGGTACTGGAGAAGAGTCCCTTGAACAGCACAAAGATCAAACCAGTCAATTCTAAAGGAAATCAATCCTGACTATTCACTGGAAGGACTGATGCTGAAGCTCCAATACTCTGGCCACCTGATGGAAGAGCCAACTCATTGGAAAAAACCCTGATGCTGGGAAAGATTGAAGGCAAAAGGAGAAGGGGGCAACAGAGGATCAGATGGTTGGATGGTATCACTGACTCAATGCACATGAGTTTGATGAAACTCCAGGAGATAGTCAAGGACAGGGAAGCCTGGCACACTGCAGTTCAAGAGGTTGCAGAGTTGGACACAACTTAGTGACTGAACAACTAAAATTAACACATGACTTTCTGGTGTAATTAAAGTGACCAGATATCAACCAAACCAGGACCCTTGTGAGCATAAAGGGGAGATGTATCAACAAGTATGGCTTGTCTTCTAGCAGCCTGCTTCTGCCAGAAGACAAGAGGGAAAAGACCTCAGATGCAAAGGAATCAATCATGACTTTCCTGACTGTATATGAACACAAAGCATAATGAAAGAATACAGAATTAAACATTCTGCTCTATCAATTCATTATTTCCTCACACCAACCCCTGTGTCCTGTCTGTGTGTCTCTTACTTCACCAAAAGGTGCCACCATACACCCAGGTGGCCTATCCAACCTCCTCAAGTCATTCCTGACTTCCTATTGTATACCTCATCACCCATACCTAAGACAACACCTAATCTGGTCACATCTGTACCTTTAGCACCTCTCGAAGCTGCCTGTTCCTGATCTACCCATCTTTTCTCTTAGGAAAGATGGACCCTAATTCCATCTTAGGACCTAATTCCAAGGACCCTAATCCCCAGTTTCCTGACCTCAGCAAGACTGCCAAGCCCTCAGCATTTGCCAAGCCCAAATGCCTTTTCAACATCTTATGCCTCAGAGCCCATGACGCTTCAGCCTTAATTCCGTCTTCACCCCGTCTTGGGGCCATGGCACATCACTACAGTAACTCTCGCACAAACCTTCACTGTCCTCTCTGGTGCTCATCTGGCTAAATCAAGTCATCCATCCTTACTCTTCATCCAGCTTACTTTTGCAATGCTTCCCTCACTGGCTGCTTATACACAACAAGGAGGGTGTCACTCTCCCCCTCAAACAATGACCTCTCTTGAGGTCTCCCTCCCACCTAAGCTACCACTCCTTACTTCTCCCTACTACTGGTCCTCCTCAGCTTCCAAACTTCCAAACACCGCATCTCTTCAGTGCAGGGTCCGCAGACGCTCTTGCTCTCTTAGGGGCATCTATCCCTAGGAGATAGCATCTAATCCCTTGGCTTTACCTGCCATCTCCACACTGCCAACACACAGGGAACAGCTCCAGCCACAATGCTGCCCTTACCAGCTTTCTATCCAGTGTCTCCATGGCCACACTAAACTCACGACTCCCTCTGCCTTGCACCATCTCAGTACTTGGCCGATTCATCTCCCAGACGCTCAGGGGGAAACCTGAAGCCATGCTTGGTTCCTCTCTCTTGTTCCTACTCTCTTCTAGTTCATCAGCATCCAGGTCAGCTCTCCTCCAATGCCCGACCACTTGTCACCACACCTACACTGCTGGCACCCTAGCTGGAGTCAGCCCACCTGCTCTGTGGGAATCACCTCCCGACTGATCTTCTGCTTGCTTCTTCAGCTGGCTTCCCACTCAGCAGTCAGAAGGAGTGT
Source organism: Capricornis sumatraensis (assembly GCF_032405125.1). Classification (NCBI taxonomy): domain Eukaryota; kingdom Metazoa; phylum Chordata; class Mammalia; order Artiodactyla; family Bovidae; genus Capricornis; species Capricornis sumatraensis. The sequence continues at coordinate 50,330,532 of NC_091083.1, forward strand.
TTAAAATTAGGCAGAGCACATCACACCTCTGCTCAAAGCCCACTAACAGCTTTTTATCTAACTCGAAAGCCAAAATCCTCACCAGGGCCATGAGGCCTACACAGTCTACTGACATCACCCTACCCTCTGTCCAGCCACACCTCCTCCTCAGGGCTCCTCAGGTACACCAGGCACCTCTTGCCTCAGTGTCTCTGCACTTGCAGCTCACACACTGCCATGATGCTCTTCCATTTTCTAGTGCCACCTCTCCTGGCCACCTGAAAGTTTAACATATCAGCCTGAGCAGTTTCTATCCCTCTTCCTGGTTTTATTTTTTCCTTGGTACTCAGACATACATCTACACATGTGATCTATTTTTAGTGTACATTACCTGTCTCCCCTGCCAGAATGAAAGCTCTGTGAGGTCAGCGGGGGTTGCTGTTTAATTCATTGCTGTTCCCTAGAGTTTTGAACCTGAGGGAAATAACTGAGAGCATTTTTTAAAGGATAAATTAATCAATAGTCTGCAGGTCCTGAATGACCACAATGTGACTTCACATTCTATCCCTTGCTATCTCCCTTCCTTGATTGATTTTCTTCACAGAACTTGTCACCAGCCACCACATGATGCTTCTGCTTATTTATCATCTGTCTTCTCTCAGCACCTGGAGATCAGTTTCACAGGGGTAGTAATCTGTGTTCCCAGAGCCTCACATGAAGCATCTGGGAAGGAAAGAGTTCCTTTCCTTTCTGCTCTCCCAGATCAAGTCACAATCAGTACCACCTGAACTGTTTTAAACCCTAACTCTCCTTATCTCCAGACCTCCTTGTGCCCACAGCAGGAATTCTCTACCCTAAAACTTGAGTGTAACTGATTCTGCTACAACTGTTCACGAGCACCCCTACTGCCCAACCCAACTCTACCGTACTGTTCACAATGAACCTGTGCCCAGAGCAGGACACGGCTGCACTGTCCCCTCAGCCAGAAGGTCCTCGTTCTCCCTCCTCTGGACCTGCCACACCCAGACATTTCTCGGGACTCTGATGTCATCTCCTCTGGGGCTGGGCAGGGGTTCCTCATGGGCACGCCCACAGCACCCTTACTGAATTCAAACCCCCTAACACTTACGGTTTGTTTGCTGGCTTGCTGTATCTCCTGCTGTATTAGAAAAATCCAGTTTGGTCTACCTACTCTGTCTTTCCCATGTCTCCTTTACTGCTCATACTTCCCCTCTGACACTCCGGCCACCAAATGGGAGAGGATTTTTCTCCACAGCAAGCAGTTCTCTGTGAAATCGGCCAGAGGTTCTGCAATTAACTCAACTCTGACAGTCCACCTAGAGAGTGCTAAAGGGCTCAGCCCCACATGACTGCTCCCCCTGCTACTTTTGACGTCAATCCCAAGCAGTAATCCAAGTCTTTCCCACAACTTCTGCCCAATTTATCTACAAATTGGAGGTTCCCACAACCCCCTCTCCTCAGGTCTGATTAATTTGCTAGAGGTCACAGAACTCAGGGAAACACTTTACGTCTGCCAGTTTATTAAAGGATATAATAAAGGATACAGGAAAACAGCCAGATAAAGAGATATACATACTCTTTTTCCTAATATCTCAAACGCCAACTGGGCTGTAAGTAGCTTGTTACAAGGTTTGCGTGGTACCTACCAAGTTAGGGATCATGGGTTCTTAACATTATATGGCTCTACAGAAAATATACCAAGGAAATCTGAAATAACAGATTTGTATGAACACTGATGAATATTTTTTCTATTCTTTGATAAAACTGAACCTAATAAAGCTACTCCTCAGTCCATCCCCTTAATATCTCCAGACTGAATGATCTATTCTTGGCACCCGAGAGAGGAGACTCAAATATTCTCATAGAGCCTGTTAGAAGGAGAAAAAACAAAAACTTAAGGCTCAGCAGAAACATTAGACTGTATCACCACTCTATGCCAACAGTTAAGTTCAAACTATTTACTTAGTTTTCCTTGGATGTCCTTCCAGGTTCAGAAGATATAGGAGCTACCAACACAGGGGAACTGCAGAGTAAGCCTCTTCCTGGCGGTGCCTCCTGGCCAGTGCCCTTAGGGTATGGCAGTTCTTTAAGGCTTCTTTTCTGTTTTCTGGTTCTGATTTCGTGCTGGTCTGCATTCATTCCTTACACATCTCCTCAGTTGAGTTCAGTTCAGTCTCTCAGTCATGTCTGACTCTTTGTGATTCCATGAACCGCAGCACTCCAGGCCTCCCTATCGATCACCAACTCCCGGAGTCCACCCAAACCCATTTCCATTGAGTCAGTGATGCTATCCAACCATCTCATCCTCTGTCGTCCCCTTCTCCTCCTGCCCTCAATCTTTTCCAGCATCAGGGTCTTTTTCAAAGAGTCAGCTCTTCGCATCAGGTGGCCAAAGTACTAGAGTTTCAGCTTTAGGATCAGTCCTGCCAATGAACACCCAGGACTGATTTCTTTTAGAATGGATTGGTTGGATCTCCCTGCAGTCCAAGGGACTCTCAAGAGTCTTCTCCAACACCACAGTTCAAAAGCATCAATTCTTTGGTGCTCAGCCTTCTTCACAGTCCAACTCTCACATCCATACATGACCACTAAAAACCACAGCCTTCAGTAGATGGATCTTTGTTGGCAAAGTAATGTCTCTGCTTTTTAATTTGCTGTCTAGGTTGGTCATAACTTTCCTTCCAAGGAGCAATCATCTTTTAATTTCATGGCTGCAGTCACCATCTGCAGTGATTTGGGAGCCCCCGAAAATAAAGTCTCTCACTATTTCCATTGTTTCCCCATCTATTTCCCATGAAGTGATGGGACCAGATGCCATGATCTTCGTTTTCTGAATGTTGAGCTTTAAGCCAACTTTTTCACTCTCTTCTTTCACTTTCATCAAGAGGCTTTTTAGTCCTTCTTCACTATCCCATAAGGGTGGTGTCATCTGCATATCTGAGTTATTGATATTTCTCCCAGCAATCTTGATTCCAGTTTGTGCTTCTTCCAGCCTAGCGTTTCTCATGATGTACTCTGCATATAAGTTAAAAGAAGCAGGGTGACAATATACATCCTTGACATACTCCTTTTCCTATTTGGAACCAGTCTGTTGTTCCATGTCCAATTCTAACTGTTGCTTCCTGACCTGCATACAGGTTTCTCAAGAGGCAGGTCAGGTGATCTGGTATTTCCAACTCTTTCAGAATTTTCCAGTTTCTTGTGATCCACACAGTCAAAGGCTTTGGCATAGTCAATAAAGCAGAAATAGATGTTTTTCTGGAACTCTCTTGCTTTTTCCATGATCCAGCGGATGTTGGCAATTTGATCTCTTGTTCCTCTGCCTTTTCTAAAACCAGCTTGAACATCTGGAAGTTCACGGTTCACGTACTGCTGAAGCCTGGCTTAGAGAATTTTGAGCATTACTTTACTAGCGTGTGAGATGAGTGCAATTTTGTGGTAGTTTGAGCATTCTTTGGCATTGCCTTCCTTTGAGATTGGAATGAAAACTGACCTTTTCCAGTCCTGTGGCCACTACTGAGTTTTCCAAATTTACTGGCATATTGAGTGCAGCACCCTGCCTCTAAAAGCACACAAACTTGCCTAACAAGATTCCCCTGGGATATAGAGAAGCTCTTTTACTATCTTTCTCCTATTTAATACCAACTCTGAACATAGCAGAGATATTACTTTGCCAACGAAGGTCCATCTAGTGAAGGCTATGGTTTTTCCAGTGGTCATGTATGGATGTGAAAGCTGGATTGTGAAGAAAGCTGAGTGCTGAAGAATTGATGCTTTTTAACTGTGGTGTTGGAGAAGACTCTTGAGCTTCCCTTGGACTGCAAGGAGATTTAACCAGTCCACCCTAAAGGAGACCAGTCCTGGGTGTTCATTGGAAGGACTGATCCTAAAGCTGAAACTCTAATACTTTGGCCACCTGATGCGAAGAGTTGACTCATTGGAAAAGACCCTGATGCTGGGAGGGATTGGGGCCAGGAGGAGAAGGGGACAACAGAGGATGAGATGGCTGGATGGCATCACTGACTCAATGGACATGAGTTTGAGTGAACTCTGGGAGTTGGTGAGGGACAGGGAGGCCTGGCGTGCTGTGATTCATGGGGTCTCCAAGAGTCGGACACAACTGAGCGACTGAACTGAACATATGACCTAATGTCTATGAACCTTGGGGCTTTGCATGTTTCTTGATCTTAATGTGATTTATTCATTATTCTTCCTCTATGTATGGCTTATTCTTTCTCTCATTATTGTCACGAGTCTTTATTTTAAGAATAAAATAAAATAAATTTTCACTTATTTCCTTCCATAGGAATTGTCTTTGAAAAAATCAGCACTTGTAGCATTTGAGGAAACAATTATCTAACATGAGATGCCCCGAGATCTTTTACACCTGTACCCCCAGCAACTCACTCCTGAGACCATCACCAAACCTGGTTCTGAGTAACAGCCAGCTTTGTTCCCACTGTCCCACCTCCCTGCACTCCAGCACACTGGCCTCTAGATGTCTTTGCCAGCCTGAGGCCCAACTTCTAACTCCAAAGCAAACAAGGAAATAAGAGCCTGAATTTTAGAGTCTAGGAAGGGCTAGATCAGCTAGCAAATTAAAAAAAAAAAAAGTTGACTAGTCCATCTGAGAGACTGGACTTATATTTTATCTAATTTTAATTAATTTGCATTTAAATAGCCAGATACGGCTAGCAGCTACTGTGCTAGCAGCACAAGAGCTAGAGAATCTGGAGGTGGCACAGATCTAGAGAAAAAAAAACAAATACAGAGCTGCCCTATTGGTTACTTTTCAACGTTTACATTTTGGAAAGCCAGGATGAAGTAAGGCCCTGACAGGCAGTGATGTCCTTGTCTCAGTGCTCTAAGACGCCCACAGGTAGGCATCTCCAACAGTGAGATTCTCAGCTCTCCTTTCTTCCTATGCCAGCTCTCTTTGGATCCAGCCACCAGCCACCTTAGCCCCATGTCTTTAAAAGAATTTTTTATTATTATTACACTCCTGCTTCTCTGTGCTTCAAGTTCCACAGCCCCAGTGTCTCCAAGAATTTCATCAGCATCTCAAATCCACAATTTCTCAAATGCAATCCATTATCTTCTATCTTCCCCCATCCTCCAAACCTATGATTTTCCCTGTACTTCTTTTCTGCAAAGGTACCATCGTGCAACCAAGTTCCCTTTATATAAATCTAAATGTCCCCCTTAACTTTCTCCTCTCTCTCAGCTCTCAAAACCTCCTCAGCATCTCTTCTGTCAGCCTCATCTCCATTCCTGCTGCATTTGCCCACACTTGAGACTCTGGTATCTCCGAAACCTCCCTGACCCTCCCTGTCGTAACCTGTCCTCCCCTCAACCAGCTTTCCCTAAAAGAGTCCAGGGCCCTTCCAGTCGGCTCCAACTGTATGCTCCAGGAATTCCTACTGCAACGCTCACTCTACTGTGCTAGAACTGTCCACTCACTGCTCCTGCTCACCCACTACTTGAAGGCAAAAAGTAAACTGGAAGGTTTTATACATAGATATGGGCCACCTCTAATACAGAATGTGTTCAATAAATACTTGCTAAATGAGAACTGCAACAGATATCTGTTATGGACTGAATGTTTCGTCCCCCCAAAATTCATTATGTTGAAGCCTTAACTCCCAACATGATTAGAAGGTAGGGCCTTTGAAAGGTAACTCGATTTAGATAAGGTCTTAAGGGTAGAACCCCCATAACAGGCTTAGTATTCTTTTAAGAAGAGACACCAGAGCTGCTTCTCTCAGGCTTGTCAGGATCCTGTAAGAAGGCAGCTGTCTGCAAGCCAAGAAAAGTCCCCATCAAGAATCAAATCTGCTGGTACCTTCATCTTGTTCTTCCATGACTCCAATAAAACTGTATGAAAGAAATGTCTGTGGAAGTGTTAGTCACTCAGTTGTATCTGACTCTTTAAGACCCCATGGACTGTAGCCCGCCAGGTTCCTCTCTGTCCATGGAATTCTTTAGGTAAGAATACTGGAGTGGGTAGACATTTCCTTATCCAGAGGATCTTCCCAACCCAGGGATCGAACCCAGGCTTCCTGCACTGCAGGAGGATTCTTTACTGTCTGAGCCACCAGGAAAACCCTTAAGTCACCCAGTCTACGGTAAATTGTTATAGCAGCCAGAATTGACTAAAATGACACTTCTCTGTCTAATTGTGCCCAATGCTAGTGTGTTCTAAAGTGCAACCTTTTAGGCTATTCCCCTGGTCAAAACTCTTGGAGAGCTTTTTACTGATAGACTACAAAATTCTAAACTTTTGAGCCAATCATTCAGGAACTACCCGGAATCTCAGCTTCTAGCCTACTGTTCTAACACCATCCTCCACACCTTTACTCTTCTACCCCTGACTTGCCTCAGATTGCTCCCCTCCCCTGCACTATCCTGACATGTTCTGACCCTGCCTCCTTTCACTTCAGGGTCCATTTCAGCTGCCACTGCATCCAGAGACCAACAGAGCCAAGGGTCCTCTCCCCACCTCAACACCTCCTGCCTCTACCCATACCTGTCTTTTTCTAATGCAATCACATTTTCCATGAGAGAATATAGTCAGAAGGAAAAGAAAATCACCTATATTTGAAACTGGCTTAGAGATTCTCTTAGGAGGACTAACCCTCTAATCCAAAACACCATTTCTCAAACCCACCGAGGAGCCACATTATAGGGAAAAGAAAACAAAACCACAACCAGAACCACAAAGTCAGTCAGATGCTAACACTGACAAGCAGCTGTAAGAAACAAAACTGAGTATTATTTTTCACCGCTGCTCCCACTGGAGCATCAACTAGAGCAGTTAAATCACCACCACTCCCAACTCTTTATTTTGAAGACTATCCCCAGGAACATCAGTGAAACTCAGATGATCAATGCATGTGCAGCCCTTGTCTTGCTCACCTGGCTGTGAACTCCTTGGGGACAAGAGCCTGTGTGATCCAACTGATAAACTTAACACATCACGTTAGCTAGATGCTTTGGGCAAAGTCCTACATTTCACCTTTCCACAGAACCACTACGAAAGTTCTAAAGCCACTTTCAATTCTAAGACTATCAGATTCTATGAAATTAGTGTGCAGACCCTGTGGTCCCTGAATGAGGAAGGAGAGACAGATGCATGTCCTAAGAGCAGAGACGCAGTGACCAAAATAATCCTACCAACTGGGTATCAAAAAGGGAGCAGCTCTAACCTAACCCCCTACCTCTGCCCTATCAACAAGAAGTCATTCAAAATGAGATTCAAAATCCCACTAGGATGCTCCACTGGCTAAGACTCCCCATTCTCAATGCAAGAGCCAGGCTTGATCCCCCTAGTCAGGCAACTAGAGCCCACATGATACATCTAATGGTTTGCATGCTGCAACGGAAACTGAAGATCCCCCATGCACAACAAGGACCAGCACAGCCAAATAAATAAAAATAATAAATATTTTCAAACGGCCTTTTACCTTATTTTTTAAGTTTTCTTAGGGTAAGTAATTTAACTAGTGATTAAATAAGGGTGGCATACTGTTCCTATTTTTATTACAAAATATTTCCTGACAAAAACTTTCTACAACCTCAAATTCCAACACATGAATTATTTCTTCATGAACATTTTTGGATAAGCTTTTCTTTTCATCTGTTTTCCTTCTTTTATTTCATCTTCTATTTTCTTATAAGCTCTGAGGGAACCTATGCTAACACACTTCTTGGCATCCCTGTTCTAAGTCATCCTGGTGGCTCATGTGCTGATCTTTACAGCTTCTCTCCTTGATATGTCACATTCCTCCCAGTAGCTCCCACTGATTTCAATTCTATTACTCCTCTTTTTTTCCCTCCCTTTTTAATGCTTAACTTTTATAGCCAAAGAATAAAGTAAAAATTCCATAACATCTCTAAATGAAACTGCTCAAGTGTTAAATTAACTTTATATTCACATTATTTTTATGTCTAACTACATAGTATATCCATATTCCCAGCTCCCATATACTTGTTGTACTCCTGGTGAAAATGAATCTGGAAATTAAGGCTTTGAGGAATACTCCTTCCCAACTGCACCCCTAAAAAAACAATGGCATTTGGAAAACCTCCAAACAGGCAAGGCTAGAAACTGACAAGTCTTTTAGAATATAAGAAACATAAAACAATGAATGGGTGGACGTTGGGACCCAAGAAGCTCTGGGCCCAGAAGACCTTAGTTAGGCAACTTCCATGGGGAAACAGGGGCTGAGGGGTCCCTGCATAAGGGGAGGGCCAGAACCAGGCAGTACACAAGGGCCAGCAGCAGGTCTGCACCACCGGGGGAAGACAGGAAGACCTCCCACTGTAAGACCAGGTTCTGGACTGGATCCAGGAAAGAAAAGGCAAAACTACAGAGAGAGAAGCAGGGAGTGGCAGGGAGAGAGAAGAAAATATCAAAAGAAACAAGAGGATTTCACACCAGATGAAAGTATAATAGAACAATGAGAAAAATAGTACATTAAGGTCATTTGTACATTTTAAAATTCACAAACATTTAAAAACACATACATATAAGAAATTAAGAACCAAAAACAGGCAGATATAAACTGAATAGTAACTTTAGAAATAAGAAATACAATCATGGCCATAAAAGTTCAACATAAACACACAACTGTGCACAAAGAATTAATCAACTGGAAAATAACACTGGGGAATCCAGCCAAAAGGAAGCACTAGAAAAAGACTTACAAATCATAAGAAAGCAGTTAAAGAAAAATGGAGCTAGAACGGGAGGCTGTACTGTACAGTTAACAGAAATCCATTCAAGAGTTCAGAGCAAAATACAGTTATTTTCAGAAGTGCAAACACACAAAGACAGTGACCATTCATAGACCCTTGGTATGGTTTAAAAGACAAGTGAACAAAGAGAAGAGGGACACAAAAAACAACAGTGAATATGAAAACTGATAACATATATGGGTGAATTTAACCACTAATTGTGTACTATCACAATCTGAATGCTAAAATAAGCCTAAATCCCTAAACCATAATGACAAAGCAGACCCAAGTGAACTAAAGTTTTTGTCTCTCAAGTGGAGTAGGGCAGGGTAAATGGTCTGTTGAGCAAATGGTGCAGGAGAGACAAGTCAAAACCCAGGCATGAACTTTCCTTTTCATTTTTCAAAGATGCTTCAGTTGAAATCTGAAAACCTGATTTCTCTCTTCCTCTAGATAAGCCTTCAGTATAACAGAAATTTCTACTTTGAAGAAAGAAAACAAGTAATACCACTTACAAAATCAGTGAAATATCTCCCTGATTTCACAGAGTAAAAATCAAAATATTACTGTAGATTTGGTCAACCAACGTACTTAAAGATGCTGTGTTCGTATTTTTCTTACTGGGTATTTGCAACAAGGCAAATTCCAGGACCCTGTTTTAAAGAATCCTAGAACGGTATTCTTGACATTACCATTTCTAATATTAAGGGGAAAAAAACCTGAGGCAAGATCCCTCTAAAGAGCTTTTTCTTCTTTAAACTAACACTATAGGTATCTTTACACACATCAAGTCATAATCCTACATCTGAAAAAAAATATTAGCACTGAATATAATGAATGTGTCATCAACCTTATCTGACTTATCTGATATCACTTATCCAGGCAAAATATCTCTATCTTAGATGCTATTACCATAATACAAGTCACGGACATTTGGGTTCCAAACAATGAATGCATTCATTCATCCTCCCACCTTGAAATACAAGTCTGAAGTTGGGTCACAGATTATTTCATAAAAACACATTTTTGGAGATAAAATTAAGCCTTCAACATCCTCTAGTACACAGTAAACACTGGGCCAGTTTTACAGTGTGCACAGCAAGGCATGCTTCCTTCTTGGAGTTAATCCTATCAGGTGACTCCAGGCAGTGAGTGAGTGAAGTCGCTCAGTTGAGTCCGACTCTTTGCGACCCCATGGACTCTAGACTACCAGGCTTCTCTGTCCATGGGATTTTCCAGGCAAGAATACTGGAGTGGGTTGCCATTTCCTTCTCCAGGGGATCTTCTCAACCCAGGGATCAAACCCAGGTCTCCCGCATTACAGGCAGACGCTTTACCCTCTGAGCCACCAGGAAAGCCCTGACTCTAGGCAGAAAGCAAGCCAAAACCATTGTCAGACAACAGGGTTCCCAAAGACTATCTTGTGTGAAAAGCATTTGCTCTTCAATCGCCTTAACTTTCACTAAGAACAGAAGTATTAATGTTAATCCTATTCAATGCAGAAACTACTTTAGAGTGACTTAAGAAGAAAGGAAGACAGGGAATGCTGTTACCGGAAGAGTAAAGAAAGACGGGTGCTTCGCTTCATCTTCATATTTGCCTTCAGCTGAACTTCCAGCCTCCATGGATTTGGATGTAGTGTTCTTACCAATACCCATCATTAAGAGAAAAAGAGTAGCTTGGGGACTGCAGTGGTTGGAAGTTCAGAGTCAGCTCTTTCAGTGCCGATTCTCAGGCAGAGATGAGCCCCACAAGTGCCATTTCTTAGCACCTAGAAAAAAAGAAAGCAGCCAAATCATGTCAAGCATACAAACAACACACAAGACACACAGACATTGTGTTTCCTGCACGGGAAAGTCAGAGTACAATTATAGCCAAACATTAAAAAAACTCATTACTTAATCACTTTTCAAGTCCTCATCCACCTTCATTTATAGTCATTCAGATTCTGAACCACCCTCTGGAGAGGGGGACCACCAAAATTGACTATCAAAAATATCATAATACTAGGGAGGAAAAAAATAGAAGAGGCATTTCTTTGACATGCATTACAGTATCTATCTTTTAGTTCAGCACTATCCAATGGAACCTTTCTACAATGATGTTAATACCCTACATCTGTCTTGTCCAATACATTCGTCACTAGTCACAGGATACTAAGCACTTAAAATGTGGCAAGCCCAAATCTTCCCTGGGGGCTCAGTGGTAAAGAATGCAGCTGTTAACGCAGGAGACACGAGTGTGATCGCTGGTCGGGGAAGATTCCACATGCCACGAGGCAGCTAAGACTGTGTGCCACAATTACTGAGCCTGTGCTAGAGCCTAGGAGCTACAACTGCTGCAGCCTGTGCACCCTGGAACCTGTGCTCCACAACTAGACAAGCTGCACGACGAGAAGCCCCCACACAGCAACTAGAGTAGCCCCCACTTGCAGTAACTAGAGAAAAGCCCACAGCAACAAAGATATAGCGCAACCATAAATAAATAAATAAAACTATTTTGAAAATGTAACTAGTGCAGATACAGAAACTGAACCTTTATTTGTATCAAATTTAAGTTTGGGTAGCGGTGATCATACTAGACAGCTCAGCCACAGCCCACTTACTAGGACTGTATGAATCTTAGCTCCCAAACCAGCGACTGAACCTGCACCTTCAGCAGTGAAAGTGTGGAGTCTTAGCCACAGGACCACCAGGGAATTCCCTAAGATAGAGAAAAAAATACCGCATGCAGGTGGAGGGGAAAAGGGACAGGAGACATCCACTGGCACTCAGGTTAGAACAATGTCAGATCTTAGCATCAATTAATTTCCCACAGAGAATGAATAAGCCAGACAAGTTGTCCTGCAAATGAGAAGGCAGGCCTACAAGAAGTTTGGAAAGACAAGTAGAAAACCTTCTGTTCAGGGAATTTTCTTAAGACACCTCAATCAATAAATACTTTAGATAGGCTGGAGAAAAACAGAAATATAAACAATAAGAAAACACAAAATTGGAGAATTCAACACTTAAAGGGCAAAAAGGAAAAATAATAGAAATCGCTGCCAGAATGTCAAGTTGCCTCAGTAGGATAGAGCTAGGTACACAAACACAAAAATTTTTGAGGTGGCTCTTTCGGTTTAAATGTTCATCCACATTCTGCATTCTTGTTCACATCTCATCCATCACTCTTTAACACAGTGGCTCTCAGTGAGGAGTGATTTTTTTTTTTCTTCCAGGGGATATCTGGCAATGTCTGAAGATACTTTTGGTCATCACAACTGGGAGATAGCTGCTAGTATCTAATAAGTGGAGGCCAGGTGTGCTGCTAAACATTCTGTAGAATGCATAGGATAGATAATACTTTTTTGTTATATTCGATGCAAATATCTTAGTCCAGTGTTTTGCTTGCTCACGAATTCCGTGAATGATCTTTTAGAATTGTTTTTATTTTTATGTAACCAAATCCATCAGTCTTCCACATTGTGATTTGGCCACTGCCATCCATCAGCTTTCCAAGATCTGAACAAAAAAAGAGTGTGACAACAAGCATACCTAAAATATATTAATAAAATCTGCCAGAAGAGACCCTGACAGATTTTTACCATGGCCAAGACCTTATGTTTTCCAGAAGATAGGACAAGCAAAGTGGATGGTGGAAACTGTTGGGTCTTTATAAAACTACCTGCCAGTCACTTCCAGAGGGACCATAACCTCTTTGCTCTATATCCAGCCCCACTGTCATCTGCATGCCAGGCAAGGTAATGCTCAAAATCTTCAAGCTAGGCTTCAACAGTATGTGAATCAAAAACTTCCAGATGTACAAAAGTAAAGTTAGTCGCTCAGTCATGCCAGACTGTTTGTGACCCCATGGACTGTAGCCCACCAGCGTCCTCTGTCCATGGAATTCTCCAGGCAAGAATTCTGGAGTGGGTTGCCATTTCCTTCTCCAGGGGATCTTCCCAACCCTGGGATCAAAGCCAGGCCACCTGCAGTGCAACAGACTATTTACCAACTGAGCCACCAGGGAAGCCCTAAGTGTAGATGTACACGCTAGATTTATAACAGGTAGAGGAACCAGAGACAAAACCACCAACATCCACTTGATCACAGGAGAAACAAGGGAATCCCAGAAAAACATCCGTTTCTGCTTCACTGACTACACTAAAGCCTTTGACTGTGTGGATCACAAGAAACTCTGCAAAGAGATGGGGATACCAGACGGCCTTACCTGCCTCCTCAGAAACCTGTACACAGGTCAAGAAACAACAGTTAGAACTGGACACAGAACAGTAGGTTGGTTCAAAATTGGGAAAGGAGTACATCAAGGCTGTATATTGTCACCCTGCTTATTTAACATATTCAGAGTATATCATATGAAATGCTGGGCTGGATGAAGCACAAGCTGGAATCATGATTGCAGGGAGAAATATCAATAACCTCAGATATCCAGATGACACCACCCTAACAGCAGAAAGTGAAGAGGAACTAAAGAGACTCTTGATAAAGGTGAAAGAGGAGAGTGAAAAACTGACTTAAAACTCAACTTACAAAAAATTAAGATCATGGCATCTGGCCCCATCACTTCACGGCAAATAGAGAGGGGAAAAATGCAAACAGTGACAGACTTTATTTTCTTGGGCTCCAAAATCACTGTGGATGGTGTCTGGAGCCATGAAATTAAAAGACACTTGCTCCATGGAAGAGAAGCTATGACAAACCTAGGCAGTGGATTAAAAAGTAGAGACATCACTTTGCTAACAAAGATTCATCTAATCAGAGCTATGGTTTCTCCAGTAGTCATGTATGGTTGTGACAACTGGACCAATAAGAAGGCTGAGCACCAAAGAACTGATGCTTTCAAACTGTGGTGTTGGAGAAGACTCTTGAGAGTCCATTGGACAGCAGGGATCAAACTAGTTAATGCTAAAGGCAAACAACCTTGAATATTCATTGGAAGGGCTGAAGCTGAAGCTCTAATCCTTTGGTCATCTGATGCTAAGAGTCGACTTACTGAAAAAGACCTTGAAGCTGGGAAAGACTGCGGGCAGGGGAGAAGGCGGCCACAGAGGATGAGATGGTTGTATGGATCATCAGCTCAGTGGACACGAGTTTGAGACAGTGAGATAGTGAAGGACAAGGAAGCCTGGCGTGCTGCACTCCATGGGGTTGCAAAGGGTGGGACCCGACCGGGTGACTGAACAACAACACAAGCTATACTGAGGGGACCCATCCACTCCCTTTTGCCTGTCTCTCACAGAACATCATCCTTTGGAAAGTCCTAAAGACGTGGACCCAAGTAAGCCTAAAAGGTTCTGGGGCCAAAGAAAGTATAGGGCAGGAAGTTTGAGAAAGGTTTTGGGGCAGAGGGCTGCAAAGTCCAGCAAGATGGACAAATGTAGGGAAGAAGAAGAGGAAGAAAAGGAGAAGACGGTGACCACTGAAAATGAAAATATATTTTTGAAAGTCCCAAAATGACAAAGCACTCGACAGCCAAGTACTCAAGATTTATGAAGACAGCCTCAAGGCCAGAAACCACGCACTAACCTGAGATGAGAGTCTTTTATGTGTAGAGTTGAACTTTCAAGCGGGGAAATGTCAAGGCCCAAAGGAAATGCAGCAGAAGATTTTAAACAGTGAAGTTTAGGGGCTATGTTAGAATTTGTGGTAAAACAGAAGGCAAAATCTGCCAAAAAACCTGAAATGGGAAAGTGCCTTCCCACAGTGCCTAATTGACTCTTCTTCCTACTCTGTGCAAAACACAGAGAACAAGCAACGCCCGTGCTATCTGCATCCTGCATCACTCATTCAATGGACATGAATTTAAGCAAACTCCAGGAGACAGTTAAGGACGGGGAAGCCTGGTGTGCTTCAGTCCATGGGGTCACAAAGAGCCGGATACAACTGAGTGACTGAATAACAAGTGCTATCTTGCCCCTGAGCCCAAGACAAGGAGAAAGATGGGGCTGAGGGATAAAAGGTCTGATTCATCAATAATGAAAATGATAATAATGACAGTAGTTTTCCAGCTATGTGTCCATGTGTGCCAGAGACATCTCTTACCTCTCATTATATAAACAAAAATTACTACTTGATAGGCACACTAACTCTATAAAAGTGGAAACTGAGCTTCAGAGAAATTAATAATAACTTGCCAAAGGACACCCAGTTATAAGCAGTGCAACAGCAGAACTCAAACTTTTAAATCAGTATTCCTGTCCTAACAATGTTTATACAAACAAGACGTAAGTTTCAAGCTGGCAGAGCTCCTTCTCCAGAGCTTAAGCCTGCCCTCCTCAGACCAAGAACTCCCAAATATGTGCATTTCCACTGCATAAACCATCATCTCAACAGCACAAAAGCCTCCTGCGTTTCATCTTGATGGCTCTACCGCAGCAGGAACGGCCATACTACAGAAACTACCATACCGTTTGATGGTGTCCTGATTAGCCCAAGAATGACATCCAAATTCCTTAACAAGGTTTCAGATCCACTGTGAAGCCTACTATGCAACTTGACCCTGCTACGCTGTGGTTTCCATCTTTCAGTTAGCTCCCTGATGGCGTCAGATCTTAGCCTCCGGCCCTTGCACATGCTGTTCCTCCAAACACTTTCATCTCACCCATTTCCCTCAGGGTTACTCCATCAGTCTGGCCTCTGAGCACTGTATTTCATCATAGCATCTGGGAACCACAAAGATGGTTATGACACAGCAAGATAATATCTACCTGCTCAGCCAGACAAGTACAGAACAAGAGGCACTATCCCCAGTGCTGAACTTAGCACCTATATTAAACATACCCCAAAATATGTAGAATGGTGCTTAAAAATTAATAATAAAGGTAAATCATATAACAGAAGACCTCGGTTCGATGCCTGGGTCAGGAAGATCCCCTGGAGAAGGGAATGCCTCCCACTCCAGTATTCTTGCCTGGAGAATTCCATGGACAGAGGAGCCTGGTGTGCTACAGTCCATGGGGTCACCAAGTGTCAGACACAACTGAGTGTCTTTCACTTTCATATAATGTAACAATCAGCCAATATCAAATTCATCTGTGATACAAGAGACTGTTGTTGCAATTTAGTTGCCAAGTCATGCCTGACCCTTTTGCAGACTGTAGCCTTCCAAGCTCCTCTGTCCATGGGATTTTCCAGGCAAGAGTACTGGAGTGGGGTGCCACTGCCTTCTCCAGTACTCTTGCCTGGAAAATCCTATGGACAAAGGAGCCTGGTTGGCTCCAGTCCATGGGGTCGCTAAAACAGTCGGACACAACTGAGCGACTTCACTTTCACTTTTCCCCACCGAACCAGGGATCGGTTGCGTCTCCTCCACTGGCAGGCAGATTCTTTCACACTGTGCCACCAAGGAAGCCCAAAACCATGGTATGATCCTACAAAGGAATGCCACTGTAGCCATTAAAAAGATAGCACAGAAATACTGACTGACATGGGGAAATGTGTGCCCTAAGTTATATACAAAAACTGGTATTAAAATAAAAACACTATTATATTAATAGAAATAAGCTAGTCACAAAAGGACAAATACCACACAATTCCACTTGTGTGAGGTATCTGAAACAGTCCATCATAGAAGCAGAGAGTAGAATGGTGGTTGCCAGCAACTGGTGCAGAGGGGAAAGTAGGACGTTGCTTTTCAGCAGATATAAAGTTTATTATGCAACATGAGTAAGTTATAGAGATCTGTTGTAGGTAACAGTAACGTATTGTTCACCTAAAAGTTCATTAAGAGGGTAGATCTCAGTAATGTATAACAATGCCAATTTTCTAAAATGATGCAATGAATGAAAAGGATTAAAAGCAATTTAAAAGATGAAAAAAGCAGTATGTACAGCAATAACTCACTGTGTATGTGTAAGTGTGCCACATGCGCAAACACACCAAAATGTTAGCTGCATTGTTGATTGGTGGGACAGCAAAGGACTTATTTTCTTCCTCTTATTCCTCTGTATTTCCTCAAGTTATGTACTTAATGCAAGCTATGCTCACTTTCTCCCCCAGGAGCCACATCAGTAGCCAGTTCTTTCCTACTGCTGCTGCTGCTGCTGCTGCTGCTAAGTCGCTTCAGTCATGTCCGACTGTGTGACCCCATAGACGGCAGCCCACCAGGCTCCCCCGTCCTTGGGATTCTCCAGGCAAGAACACTGGAGTGGGTTGCCATTTCCTTCTCCAATGCATGAAAGTGAAAAGTGAAAGTGAAGTCGCTGAGTCATGTCCAACTCTTAGCGAGCCCATGAACTGCAGCCTACCAGGCTCCTCCATCCATGGATTTTCCAGGCGAGAATACTGGAGTGGGGTGCCATTGCCTTCTCTGTCTTCCCTGCTATTAAGAATCAAATCCAGAGTAGTGATCATTTCTCCTTACCAAGGGGACACAAAGCAAAGTGGTATAGAATACAGTTCTCAAAGTAGTTTTTGTTGTCAGAAGAGCATGGAGAAAAGCCAAGGATTTGTAAATTATACTTAGCAAGTGAAGGAGGAAACTCCCCATAAAAGAGGTATACCATGACTCTATGTCGAAACCACTTAAGAACTTTAAAAATACCTAGAGTCTAGCGAACAGGACTGCCCAGCCTGAGCATCTGGATTTTGTTTAACTCTCCGGCAGCCAGAGTTAAAAATCACTACCTTAGAGCAAGTAAGAAATCACTACAGACTCAAAAAAATAATAAATCAACCTCAATAAACATAAGGCTGACATGGTGGGAAAATAGCAATTTGGGAGATTCTGCTGTAAATAAAAAGTAAAATAATCAGATCCTCAACAAATCTTTCAGTTCCCTAAAGACTGAGCCACCAGCTCTGTAGCAGTGAGGGTGGGTGTGGGTGTGGGTCTCTAGCCATCAGGGTGTGTGTGTGTTTGTGTGTGTGTGTGTGCATGCTCTTTGTGACCTTGTGGACTATAGCCCCCCAGGCTCTTCTGTCCTTGGAATCTTCCAGGGAAGAATACTGGAACAGGTTGCCATTTCCTACTCCAGGGGATCTTCCCAGCCCAGGAATCAAACCTGCATCTCTTGCATCTTCAGCGTTGGCAGGCCACCAATAATTATGCACAAATGCAGAATAACAATTTCTTATAATTAAATGTATTTATTTTTAATTGAAGGATAATTGCTCTACAACATTGTGTTGGTTTCTGCCAAACATCAACATAAATCAGCCATAGATATATCTGTGTCCCCTCCCTCCCCAGCCCACCCCTCTAGGTTGTTACAGAACCCTGGTTTGAGTTCCTCGAGTCACAGCAAATTCCCATTGGCTATCTATTTTACCTATCATAATGCATAGGTTTCCAAGCAGAATAACAATTTTTAATCTTTGTTTATTTCATGAACTATTCATCAGCTATTCAGTCAGTGATCATTTCTTATGCACTGAATTTTTTTATCTGACCATTTCTCCCCTGTCAGTGTCAACTCTTTCAACTATGACTTACCATTTTACCCCTGTAAACACTGCATCTTTATATTCAAAAAGCTTTAGCAGATCTGATTGAAAAGCAACTGTCAGTCCAAGACCAGCCTTCCCTTTGGCCCAGGTCTCTTCAGAACTCTTAGTAACACACTACAACTGCCGAAGGTCCAGGCTCTAGACTCCTGCATCCTGCTACACATACAAATGCCAACTCTTTCAATAGTACCTTTTCAACCTTGCCACAGAGGTTCCTTCAAATTTCAGCAGCACCAATTGGTTATAATTCATTCAGTTTTCCAGGTCGGGCAGCCTGCAATTCTTGGATGGCCTCTCCACACAATAGCACCAAGCACTTAAACCACACAGAAAACCTCACCTCAAATAGTAATTTCTTGAACTTGAATCTCCTGCCACAGCACAACATAGGTCTGAGAGGGATCCCTATAGCAGGGAAGTCCATGTATAGCCTTTGAGAATGTCTGAATAAGTCTGGCCTTCAGGTTGTTGGGTGGTGTGTGTGTGGTAAGTCTCTTCAGCCGTGTCCAACTCTTTTTGATCCTATGGACTGTAGCCCACCAGGCTCCCCTGTCCACGGGATTCTCCAGGCAAGAAAACTAGAGTGGGGTGCCATGCCCTCCTCCAGGGGATCGTCCCAACCCAGGATCGAACCCGAGTCTCCCACATCTCCTGAACCGGCAGGCGGGTTCTTTACCACTAGTGTCACCTGGGAAGGCTCCTGTTAGGTGGGTAGGGAGTTCTTAAAACAACACACAACAAATGGTGATGAGGTACACATTTACCCCTAAAAGGTGGCATTGAATAAATGCTACATTGAAACCATAACTGCACAGCAAATCCACTGTTTCATCTAGATACAAAACCTACAGTTCTCCAAAATGACACAGAATAAGAAAGAAAATAGAGAGTAAGAATTAGTGGTTCATATCCCTAAAACTCAACTGGGAATCTTATTCGGTATACAGATTTCTTCTATACAAATGCTGGCAGAAAAACATTCAAAGCTATTATTATTATCAGAGCTTCCCTAGTAGCTCAGCTGGTAAGGAATCTGCCTGCAATGCAAGAGACCCTGGTTCAATTCCTGGGTCAGGAAGATCCCCTGGAGAAGGGATAGGCTACCCACTCCGGTATTCTTGGGCTTCCTCTGTAGCTCAGGTGGTAAAGAATCTGCCTGTAAGGTGGGAAACCTGGGTTTTTATTATAACATTCCCAAATTAAAGACACAGAAAAGTCTATCAACAGGCAAACAGATAAGCAAATCATGGTGGGTCCAAACAAAGGGATACTCAGCAATTAGAAGGAAGCTACTGTTGATGTACCTAACAAGGAGAAATGGCAGATACTACTTTGAGTAGAAGAAGCCAGACACAAGATATGTTGCCTGATTCCCTATAGACAAAACTAATCTTTGGTGGCTGGAAGCAGAGAATGGTGGCCTACAGAGCAAAGGTGGGAAGAAGGGACTCCAAAGGCAGAGGAAGGAACCTATGGAGTGACAGAAATGTTCCAGATCTTAGTTATGAATCTGGTGGCTCCATTCATTGGCTTCCTGGTGGTTCAGATGGTAAAGAATCCACCTGCAATGCAGGAGACCCGGGTTCGATCCTTGGGTTGGGAAGATACCCAAGAGAAGGGAATGGCTACCCATTCCACTATTCCTGCCTGGAGAATCTCATGAACAGAGGAGTCTGGAGGGCTACAGTCCATGGGATCAAAGAGTCGGACAGAACTGAGTGACTAACACTTCCACTTCTTCCATTTATTGTTTGTAAACTATGGCTCAATAAAATTGATTTTAGAAGAAAAGAAATTTAATTAACTCTCATCCCACAAACATTAAAAAATGTCCCTTCCCCTAAATTCTGATTCCATAGACCTGCATTGAAACCTGGGGCTGACATTTTTAACAAGTGCATAAATGTTCTGATGCTAGTGGTCAGATCAACACCTTTGGATTGGGCAACCTGGGATGGGATCAAGCTATGCTCTCTACGAGCAGAAACATATCCAGACAGGTGTGAGTAAATGACCAAGAAGGAAAACTCTGGAATAAGTAAATTCAAAACCTGAACTTGCCAAGTGGTAGTCTGGTCCTTCCAAAGATAAACAAGAACTCTCAGAGCCAGCCAAGTTCAATGATAAAGCACATTTTAAAAGTCAATCTCTGGCTCTCTGTTTAAATCCCATCATTAGGGGATTATAGTTGAACTGTGGCTCTCCATTAAATTCTGTTAAATGCTAACATGTGACCTAAATACTTGTAATTCAAGCCAAAAGAAAGATTACTGGGAAAAATATCCTCAACTTGTACATGATCAAACTCCCTTTAAATATAATGACTTAAATGGTTGCCTAACATTGAGTCTTGCTTTAGGGTTTAACATTCAGTTTAAAATTCTGACCCTGGCTATCATTATTCCATTTAAGCAGTAATGAAATGAACCTGTAAGAAGTGGTTATTATTTGATCTTGTGATTACAGTTAGGCTCACAGGCTATAACTAGCGGGGGTGGAAATCATTCTACAGTCATTTCCAAAACACTCTTAAGAACTCTTGCTCTTATTTTTCAAACTGCAAGTCACCATCCACTTAACGGGCCAAGAAATCAACTTGATCTCAACCAGAATTTGTAGAACAATGAAATTTAACAGAATAAAGAAAATTCAGAGCACACCTCACAAGATAAAGGTAACCCTTATAAAGGTAAAAACTGCGGGTCAGTCAAAGAGTCTAAAAGTCAGTGATGTAAACTAAAGCTCTGCCCAGTGACACAAAAGGCGTATTTCAAGCACTCAGTTTAATACATGTCATTTGCTAAACTTTAACATACTCACAAAAATAATTTGCCCAAGTGATACAAGATGACAACACTGATAACAAAATATAACGTCACCTTGCCTTAACAATGGAGAGTGTCCAGAATCATGGCTCAGAGTGGCCTTTCTTTAAAATCTTTCAGAGCCCTAAATCAAAACACCTCAGTAACTGCATTCAAGACAGTATCTGTTTACATTGCAATAAGTTGTGTAAGCTTCTGGCACTGTCTTGGTTTGTCAATTTGTTCTCAAGAAGGAAATTTTTAAAAAGTCAAATAGAACCTGGTTTTCTGGGGAATCAGGGTTGGCTGCCAGGTTTCATCTCAGAAACCACCTGCTAAGAACCTCAGGAGCCCCAGGACCTACGAGAAGTCTATGGTGCAAGCCTACAGGGAACTTGGAAGGGAAAGGCCCTGGGACGAGTGTTGCTCGACTACTTAGTGAGTGATGGTCACCCAGTCATGTCTGACTCTGTGACCTCATGGACTGCAGCCCGCCAGGCTCCTCTATCCATGCAATTCTCCAGGCAAGAATACTGGAGTGGGTTGCCATGTCCTTCTCCAGGGGCTTGACTACTTAGGAATCACCTAAAAATGGAGTCAGGGTCCTCAACAGAGGGGACACAAAGCCACTGAATAGACATGGCAAATATCCCTGGCACATCTATGGTGTGAGGTGAGTGAGGAAGACCATTCCTAATTCAAAGCAAATATTTTTGGAGCGTAAGATGAAATGATAAAATGATAGATGTTAAAAAGTATTCTCTGAATGCAGAAGACCCCTTTGGTTCCTTCCAGAGACATGGCCTGGGAAGTCTTTGGTACAGAATAACCTCTAGTCCCAGACTAAACTCCAAACCCTAAAGAAGCTTAGATCCTGCCCAAGACAGGCTGTTTCGCTGATGTCAGTCTACACACAGCCTGAGTCATGAAAATCGCTGGTCATGCCATCTGGAGAAGACAATGACTCATCAGTTGCTCCATTAGGGGAAAACTGGAGTCAAGTTTACAGTAAGAGGACAAAGCAACTGATGTTCTGTTAGTCTGATGGCTCTAAAATACAAAGTCATCATTGATCTCTGTTTTTGACTTAATGTAGGTGTCAGATGCTGTGGCTAGTACCATCCAATAGAAATCTTTTCCCCAAACTTTATTTAAAATTATAAGACCTTAAGATCCATCATCCTCACTGTGCCTCTCCTGACCCAAATACTACCCACTCGAACCATGCTGACATGCAGAGTTCCCAGGTCTTAGCTCAAAAAGCCTCCTCCTATAGGAAGTATTCCTGGGTTAGTTGTCCCTCCACATTCCTGTTTCCATAGTACATAGTTTCTTGGTCCGGCTCCCCAACCAAGCAGGGACTGGACAGGGACATGCTGTTCATCACATAAAAGGGATTCAAATATATGGAGAAAACCTGAGCATTTTTCCAAGCACCAGTTAGCCATACAATCAAAACAAAACCTATTCCCTGCTCTCCAGGTTTGTGCAAGGGAAACATATGGCTGGGATAGGAGAGAAGGCGAAGGCGAGGTAACAGGGGAGAAAGTATAGCCTGTGGGCCAGGATTAAAATGTAAACAGATATTTGAGAAAACTCAAGCAGAATCAAGATGCATTTTATTGCATTTACTTCTGTGTGATTTAACACGTCACTTTTTGTACAAATGATATTTTTTATTGAAACACTATTTTCAATGTATTAATATTATTTTTAATGTACAGGGGCACTGAAAAGTTAATTTTACATGCAATTTTAATGACAAAATGTGCAAAACTGCATAATTTCACTTAACTTTATTCAAATTCCAGGAGGGGTTGTTATTATCCCCTCAGTTTAGAAAACTGAGGCACAGAGAGGTTGACATACCCTTGGACAAAAGCCAAGGGGAAGTGGCAGACACACAGATCACTGAGAGCACGGACACTGCTCCTGTTCCCCCACAGACTGACTGACAGAGCAAGGCTCGAAAGATGAACTGCCAGTAAAGGCCTGAGATGTTAGGTCTGATGGTCATTTTCGTGGAAGCTGAGCAAAGTCCCAGTTACCATCAGGGAATAAAAAGACACTTCTACACCTCCAAGTAACCTCTGTTATTTGATGTTCCCCCACCCCACCTTTCCAGTACAACAGCAACCCTGAGTGCTCAAGTAATCTCCAGGGGATGGCCCTGCCCTGCTAACTCTGTGCCCCCTCAGCTCCTGCTTCATCCTCCCTTTCCAGGACAGCTGATGACTCATTTGTCGCCTCCAGCTACTGTTGCCACTGCTGCCCCCACTGCAGAAGAGAAGGCACTGTTCACGTGCTGGGAACAGCATCCTGATGCTTCAAGCTCAAACTGACTTACCACCTCTCTCCTTGAATTACTCTTCAGACTAATCCATCCCTTTTTGGAATGCTCTCACCTTTCTTCTGCCCCAACTGCGAAAACAAAATTTCTTTCTTGCACCTGCAGAGAGAGGTCAAGCTCCACCTTTCCCTAATTTCCTGACTACCCATTATATCTGCTCTGTTTTGCTGGACTTTGGCCCACTTACTTCTCTCAACTACCTGCTCTCTTCCTATAATCTGGAAGAAATCCCATTTGCAAATCTCTTCTACAATGATTTTTTTCTCCTCACTCACCCCTGTTGCCTCCTATTCCAGTTTATTAAGAGTTCTGTCTCCTCCTCACAGACTCTCCCAAGATGAGAAAAGGGGCGCTCTGCAATTTCACCTACCTTGATGGACTACTTGATGGCTGAATAGCGGAATGTGCTTAGTCCCTCAGTTGTGTCCGACTCTTTGCAACCCCATAGACTGTATAGCCTGCCAGGCTACTCTGTCCATGGGGATTCTCCAGGCAAGAATATTGGAGTGGGTTGTCATGCCCTCCTCCAGACGATCTTTTCAACCCAGGTCTCCCGCACTCCCAGCAGATCCTTTATCATCTGAGCTACCAGGGAAGCTACACCAGGGTTTAACTACACTGCTCTGCAATACCTGGGGCTGGGACACTAATTGTTCTCCAGACTCACACCAAGTACACAGCAAGTGAAACAGCCTTCCCTTGACTTTCATTAAATGGGAGCCTTTTTCCTGACCTTTAATAAACATTCCATACCTTTCTTTTTTTTCCTTCAGAGGGGCATGTTCCTCCTAACCTATTTAAAAAAGAAGAAAAAGAAAGAAAAGAAAACCACATCCAGTTGATACAGAGACTGCAATTACTTAGAATCCTGTGGCACAGATATATGGCTTTTGTTGGCGTCTGAACCTGACATTTTTACAGCCCCACAACCTCAAAAGAATTAAAAAATGGATGTATTCAGCTATAAAAGAGGCTCTAGCTCTCCTTGAGGTTTGTTAAATCTATGTTCCTCGCTGTCTGTGAACTTACTTTTCCTCAAACCCCTAAAATTCTGTATAAAAGAGCAGACAAGGCCTTGAAAGTCCCCGGACTGGACCTCACTCAGAGAATAGGGTAAATGGACACCTGAAAAACACTCAATCTAACTTTTTTGGGGCCAAGATACTTGGCACGCAAGAACTTACTTTCCTGACAGATCTAAGAATGGAATCTATGCCCCTTGCATTGGGAACTCAAGAATCTCAGCCACTGGACCACTAGGGAATTCCCTGAATTTAACATTTTAATTGCTGCAGATCAGATTTTTTATTGGCACTCTCACATATTTAATGAAGAGCACTGTCTTCCAAGAGTTGCATAAATGTTAATGTTATTAATATTCAAATAATGTCTGACAGCACCAAAAACGACTTTGGAGATTTTCTAGTAACCCAGCTGGGGAAACTCAAGGTATAGGTGCCTTACCCACCTACAGAGCCATGTATTAGCCTAAAAAAAAAAAATCCCCTCCCGCCCCAAACCAGCACACAGTCATAGACGGGCACACACAGTCACAGATGCATACGCATGGAAACAGACACCCATGAACTCAGATGCACAGACAGACACATAGACGCAGATGCTAATTCCCCACAGTACAGCTTATGTACCAAGAAATGGTCTTACCTGAAGAATGAAATCTTACTGTAGTATCTCCCAAAAATACTTTGTATTCACTGCCCCCACCCACCAATTCTGTGCTGGGCTCTGCTCAAGGATGGGATCATTCGGATGCTCAGCATGAGACGCTTCAGGTGCTGAAGGAACTTCGGTTTTTATAACCCACAGAGGCTCACCAAAATTGTATAACCACCCCACCTAGCCAGAAATGCTATCTACTTTGTATTACACAACAGCCACCACCTGGTTACAAACTGTTACTGCATGCCTCCAGTACGGTCTGTTTACCATCAATCTGTAGCAGGTTTCTATGTGGCAGGCTGGATACCATTGTGAAAACCAAGCAACTGCTGGGATTACATTTCTCAAACTTACACAAATAAGGAAAATTAAAACCTATCTTTCCAATCCCTTCCACTCAGATGAACAAGTCCACCCACACTGCTTTATGCTCAGTGAAAAGGGAGATTAATTTTACTCCTTTTTTTGGGGGGGTCATTTTTCATTTCCCCAATCAGGGGCCCACAGACAACTGTTTTCAAAACTCAAAGACTTTCAGAGATTAAAAATATATCTGAAGGTATGATTTCTTCATTAAATGACAGGCAGAGCCAACAATAACTGTTACATTGAAAGCTAACTTCTGGGGCCCAGCTGGATGTGGCACCTGTTATATGCACTCCCAGCTGCAGAGGCCCCACCAGACAGTGGAAGTGCCCATGAAGACCCAGAAAGGGGCAGATATACACTGAAAGGGAAGAAGCTGCACCTGCAATCAGACTTTGTCCTTTCCAGTCCTGACCTACCAAAGGACTGCCAAAACCTGGGCAATGGGCACCTCATCTCTGCTGTGAGAGGACAAATACTAGCCTTCATCTTGCCAACACCACTGTACTTCCCAAATTCAAACAGAAAACCAAGAAACTCAGATGAGAAACAGCCAGACAGAAGATGCATCTTGGAAGACGAGATCCCTGAGATAAAAGCAGAAGAAGGAGCAGGACAACTTCTGGAGTGAAAAGCAGCATTAAGTGTTACTTATTCATGAGTAATCTTAAGGAAATCAGCAATGAACATAAGAGGAAGATGCCACTGGACTAGGGGAGAAGCTATAGCAGAAGCCAGAGGGATGGCTGGAAGCCAAGTACTTCAACTGTTCAGGGGCAAGAGATCACAACTACAAGTGCCCAAAACACAGGTGACATGTGACACATTCAACCCACCAGGCAACATGCCCAGGTAGTCCCTTGCTCCAAGGTGAGCTAACCCAGGGTCTAGCCTATGGAAAAAATACTCAAGTCTCAGTATCCTGAATACAATAAATATAATCAGGATGTTCTGTGAAGACAAGCTTCAGAAAGGTCCCAATGGAGGAACCAAAAGAAAATTTCAATTTGGAAAAAAGGAGCAAAGAAAGAAAAAAGACAGTTGAATATAAACACAGGAAACAGGATCAAACAATTACATGAAGAAAATGGTCTAAGACCAAGAAACAACAAGCTGGGGTGGGGAAGAATTATGAGGAAACAAAAAGCACAGAATTAGTTTAGAAGCAATAAAGAGAAGTGAAACTGCATAAAACAGCAGAAAAATGAAAGGTAAAGGACAAGCCTGAGAAACTCCTAGATGTGGAAAAAGCCAGAAAGGCAATAACAGTTCAGAGATGAGTACCATGGAGGGGGAAAAAGCAAAGAGCAAAGTCAAGACATGAATAATCCAGTGCTTCTTAAATGGACTTAAAAACAAAAAACAAAGAAGCCAGTCATGCTGTAGGATTCCATTTATATGAAATGTCCAGAACAGACAAATCTATAGAAACAGGAAGATTAGCGGTTGCCTGGGGCTGGGGTAGAAATAGGGGACAGGATGAGAGTGATTTAATGGGTTTGGGATTTATTTATAGGATGAACAAAAATTTCTAAAACTTGATTGTCGTGATGGTTGCCCAAGGCTGATTCACCAGAAGCCACTGAACTGTACATTTTAAATGGGAGAACTTTACAGTTTCTGATTTATACCTCAATAAAAATTTTTTTTCTAAAGAACAATGAAGAGGACTTCCCTGGCAGTCCAGTGGTTAAGAATCTGCCTTCTAATACATGAGATGCAAGTTTGATCCCTGGTCAGGGAACTAAAATCCCACAGGCCATGGGGCAACTAAACCTTGGCATCACAACGAAAAGATCCTGCATGCTGCCCCCAGGCTCCAGAGCCCTTGTGTCACAACTAGAGAAGCCCCAAATGCCGCAACAAAGACCCACATGCCACAACAAAGTTCCCTAGTGCTGCAACTAAGATCTGACGCAGCCAAACAAACAATGAAACAAAGATACAAAAGATACAGGAAAAAATCACAACTAATTCTGAGATTAAGAAAAATCTGAGTACAGAACAGAGATGGGTACACCAAGCTTCCCAGGTGGCTCAGTGGTAAAGAAACTGCCTGCCAATGCAGGACGAAAGAGATGTGTGTTCAATCCCCGGGTCGGGAAGATCCCCTGGAATAGGAAATGGCAACCCACTCCAGTATCCTTGACTGGAAAATTCCACGGACAGAGGAATCTGACGAGTCACAGAGTCAGACATGACTGAGTACATACATACATGGGCACACTAGAGTCACTAAAAAGTCAAGAGAAGAAATTAAACTTCAACATATCCTGGCAAAATAATTTAGCTATGGGATGAAACAGACACACTCGGAGATGGAGAAAATGTTTGGTTTACTTAAATGGTAGCAATAATTAAGATTAGCCCCAGGATTTTCCAAGGCAGTAATAAACACCAGAAGTTGAAAGAAAATACAGATCTGTAAAGAGCTGCAGAAAAAGGTTTCCCAAAGAATTTCATAATCAAACAAATTGTCCTTTGTGTGTTAAAGCCAAAAACTTCAGAAATGTGTGAAATAGAAAATCAAAGCCTGGGGCTATATTCTAGCCAGATAAGAAGCAAAATTCAGAGAGGTCACTAGTAAACAAGACTACTAACAATGTATGGCAGCCAAAACCATCAAAATTAGAACATAAACCCAGTAAATCAAATTATTCTCTAAGCATATACTGAAAGTGAAAGTATTAGTCACTCAGTCATGTCTGACTCTGCAACCCTATGCACCACAGGTCTCCAGAATCCTCTGTCCATGGAATTCTCCAGGCAAGAATACTAGAGTGGGTAGCCCTTCCCTTCTCCAGGGGATCTTCCAACCTAGAGATCGAACCCAGGTCTCCGACACTGCAAGCAGATTCTTTACCATCTGAGCCACTACATGAGTTAAAAATGTAATTAAAAACAAAGCAGAATGAACAAGAGTACGTTATTAAAGACTAAACACAGAAAAATGATGAAGCCCTTCCAAACAGACAGGAATGGGAAAAATATCATTAGATTTCAGCTATGACAACTGAAGAAAGTTGTTTTCCATTTTTTTTTAATTTAAAAGAAACCATTATTAGAATTTGAAGACTAAAACTACAGACTAAAACTAAACCTGTAAATCAAATTCATTTCATTAAAAATATTCCCTGTTTTGTCAAAAAATAAACACCTAAGATAGACCTTAAAAAATGAAACAAGGGGAATTCCCTGCAGATCTCATGGTTAAAAAATGAAACAAAAATAGACCCTGTGCTCTTTTTTAAAAGTTCAGGATTTATAAGGGATCAAACTGAAGGGACTTCAAAGAAATTGTGCATCAATTTGGAAATCAGTGGCGTGGCTGCCCTGTCACACTCTAGGTCCCTTGATTAATGGCTCCAAGGGCAAAGGCTATAAGAGGTGGTAGAGGGACTTTCTTGGACGTTCAGTGGGTATAACTCCAAGCTTCCACAGTACACTTGGGTTCAAACCCTGGTTTACTTAAACAGTAGCAATAATTGAGATTAGCCCCTGGATCTTCTGATAAATGTCAGAAGTTGAAAGAAAACAGAGATCTGTAAAGAGCTGGAGAAAAGAGTTTCCCAAAGAATTTTATAATCAGTGGGAACTAAGAACATGTGGTCCTGGAGAAGTCTCTTGAGAGTCTCTTGGAAAGGAAAGAGATCAAACCAGTTGATCTTAAAAGGAAATCAACCCTGAATACTCTTTGGAAGGACTGATGCTGAAGCTGAAGCTCCAAAACTTTGGCCACCTGAAGCAACCAGTTTACTCACTGGAAAAGACCCTGATGCTGGGAAAGGTCGAAGGCAGAAGAGGGCAACAGAGAATGAGATGGTTGGATGGCATCACCGATTCAATGGGCATGAACTTGGGCAAACTCTGGGAGATGGTGAGGGACAGGGAAGCCTGGCGTGCTGTAGTCCACGCAGTCCAAAGAGTCAGACACCGACTTGGCAACTGAACAACAACAATAATTGTTATTTTTAAATGTCAGACACAACGGAATTCATGCCAGAAAGTATTAAAAGGGAGAAAAAGGATCATTTTACATTGCTAAATTGTAAAATTAACAATAGAAGTATGTTAATTTTTATGTTCTGAACATTATTTCACTGAAATAAGGTCCATAATGCTTATCAATACAGAAGAATGACCAACATTTTATAAACATACCTATTGGTCTCCAAGAAGATAGGAGGCAAGAGGGTAGAGAGGAAATGAGCACAGACTTGATCTCCATGTTAATTCTATTGTCCATCAGAGAATCTGACCAATATAATGAATAAGGCTAATATAGTAAGTATCAAACTTTGCACACCAGAGGAAGTAGAGCTTTATTTTCAAGGCTAAGAAGCATTAGTGAAAACTGACCACCATGACAAATGAAAATTTCAACCTCCACAAAAAGAACGCTTCTCATTGTTTGATCATAATGTTAAAAACAGATTTAAAAGAATTATCAACCAAGAAAATTTAACAACTTCAAAATTTTCTGCCTTTCTCCCAAATATGTTAATTCAAAGGTGAAACTAAGACTGCTAAAAAATATCCTTACAATTAAAAAAAGAATAAGCAACAAAATACTCTAAAGAAAGTTAAAAATAAAGAGAGGAAGAGAAAATAGCTAGGAAATAAGCAGCAGAGTTGATAAGTTTGATAAATACATCCAAGAGGGCTCTTAAACAAGCCTTTTGGCACTTCTCAGATGGCACAGCGATAAAGGATCTGCCTGCCAATGCAGGAGACACAAGAGACACAAGAGACACAAGTTTCTTCCTGAATCTGGAAGATTTCCTGGAGTAAGAAATGGCAACCCACTCCAATATTCTTGCCTGGAAAACTCCATGGAAAGAGAGGCCTGGTGGGCTCAGCCCACGGGATTGCAAAGAGTCGGACATGGCTGAGCATGCATGCACAAGGCCAAGGCAGATAGAGACCCTCCATTCAAAAACACACTGGGCTCAGATGCATATGCTACAGAGACCCCAGTCCTGGTGCATCATCCCTCTGCAACTGGGAAACCCAAGGCATTTCCCAGGCAAATGCCTTCCAGTATAAGGAAGTTTCTTTCTATGTTACCCCGTGCCAAAGCACTGGTAAAGGATGACAAGCCTGTCAATCATTTTAGAATCTAAGCATAACCCTGACTCCACATTTGACAAAGCACAAGAGAAGGAAAAAAGCTAGTATTACATTTCATATCAACAGGCAGAAGGGAGAAAATCATTAAGATCCAAAAAGAAAATCAGAAACCAAAAAGGTACTTAATAAAGCTCAAAATCAATTTTTAAATGAAATCTGTCATGCATTCCAATATAGAAGAAAAATGTTTTCTTCTTGATTTTGATTCCTCAAAAAGAATCCTTATCTTATGCCAAAACCAACGAGATACTTTCTCTGAAAAATCCAGCAAGGTCATATTAAAGCCAAAAACAGAAGGGAGTGTGATGTCTCCATTAGAAAAGACTGTTCTGGAAGTTCTAATTCAGTACGAAAGGATTTTAAAGATCAAACAGCAGAAAAGAAGGGGACTTCCACGTTAATTCTACTAGTTAAGACTTCACCTGCCAATGCAGAGGGTGCTGGTTCAATCCCTGGTTGGGAAGCTAAGATTCCACGTGCCTCACCTGGCAACAAACAAACAAACAAACAAAACCCCAAACATAAAACAGAAGCAATGTTGCAACAAATTCAACAGAGATTTTTAAAATGGTCCACATTAAAAAAAAAATCTTTAAAAATAAAAAAAGGAAGACAAAAGAATTATTCACAGATCTGTCTACAGAGAAAATGAGTTACAGGGGTGAGGGGGAGCACTGGAACCTGATGCTTCAAAAAAGCAGCCATTTACAAATGAACAAAGGGAAACCTTACCCCATGGACTGGCGTTACCTCAAAGGATAATGCTCTCTTAAAGTACTGCATACATACACATGCAAGCAGGCTAAGAAAGCAAAAGATGACACCAAGCTCTTTACAGTGGTTATCTCTGTAAAGTGTGATTATAATTATAAAACTTTTGTGGAAAAAGTTTTAATTTAAGCTTTAGTTTTGTCCCTCCCAATGTATTAGAAGGCAAAATTAGTAGTAGCTCAATACTTAGCACCTATATATGGTTAGTAAATCTAGGACCAAAATTAGGCAAAACAACCAAAAGGCTTTAAACATGGCCAAATACTGGAAGAAAAAAAAAAGTTTAATTCTTCAGAAATAATTATGTATTTGAAAATATCTAATTTGATTAAAGTAATCGCTGATTTATATTTTTCCTTTAAGGACAAATGTAAATTCTTTTTTTAAACCTTACGCATTTGGTAATTATCTATTTCTGCCTTTCCAGATAAATGTTACATATTGACATTTCAGCGTCCCTGTTTTTATAAAACTGAGTAAAACAACAAAGAAGGTTTATAATTATCAACTGGACAAAACTACTGTGATCCTGGTAATAACATTAACTGAGGCAGACAGGGCAGTAAGTACGTAAGTGTTTGCACTCAGTCGTGTTCAGACTCTTTGCAACCCTTTGGACTGCAGCCTGCCAGGCTCCTCTGTCCATGAGATTTTTCAGGCAAGGATACTGAAGTGGGTTGCCATTTCCGAGAATTCTCCAGGGCATCTTCCTAACCCAGGGATCAAACCTGTGTCTCCTGCAACTCCTGCACTGCAGGCAGATTCTGTATCCTGAGCCATCCAGGGAGGGGGGGGGGGGGGGGCGGGGGAATTCCGTAAACACTAAAAGGAAATACATTAACAGCACCCTCCAGTGTTGCAAGGGCTTCCCTGGTGGCTCAGATGGTAAAAAATCTGCCTGCAGGGCAGGAGATGGGGGTTTGATCCCTGTGTCAGAAGATCCCCTGGAGAAGGAAATGGCTATCCACTCCAGTATTCTTGCCTGGAGAATCCCATGGACAGAGGAGCCTGGCAGGCTACAGTCTATGGGGTTGCAAAGAGTCGGACACGACTAAGCGACTTCATTTTCTAGTGTTATAAGACAAACTAAAAAGTATGAAAATTATTTTATTAATATTCTGGAAAATTTCACATAAAAAGTAGACAAAACTAAACTACATTTTAACTTCATATCCAATTTATTTCTGACTATGTATTGTTTTGATTCACATGGCAACTTCTTTACTTCATTAGAAGTGTCAAGAGACTACCAGGTGTTTGTGAGTCTGCTGCCATTCAATTAATAATTAAACTAATAAAAAGCCTTGAGTTTAAGTTGAACACACAACCAACTAAATTCAGGCAACACTTCCCAGCCTCCCTTGCAGCTAGAGATGGCCATGTGATTATGTTTGACTAATGGGATGGGAGTTGAAATAAACATGTGCTCCTTTTCCCTTTTCCCACTGACTGAAGCAAACATCCTGAGCCATGTGAATGAATCAGTACTCTAGAAATGGTGAAACTATAAGAAAAAAAGGAGTCAGATTATGTGAAAAGCTATTTCATATTTGTGTATATTCAAACAGCCAAAACTATACCCCATCTCCAAAAAACAAAACATGCGTAAAAGAAAATCTGATAAGACAACATATTTAGAATAAGCCCAGCTACTAAATTTTCAGTAGGAAATAAACCAGTACATATTTCAAACCTGACTGAATGCTACTCTCCAGAGATGGATCACAATAAAGAATACACATTTGCATGAGGTGAATTAATTCACTGTTTCCCTTGACTACCAAAGGCTTCACTGGCAGACACTTAAACGCTGGCCTTTCATACATAATCTCAGAGCACAACTCGGAAGAATTCAGCAATAAAGGTAAAAATAAACTTTTTCCACTCTGAAAGTAAATCCATAGTGAAGACTGCATCCTTCAAACTGAAGATTCACATCACGGTGTGCTGTCGTCAGAACCTTGGCATGGAATACAAGGGGTGGGAAGACAGAACTCACTGAGCATCCAGAAGCCCATGCTATACAACATGCACAATTGTACAGACCATGAATGATGGTGTAAGTGGAGGAAAACCATTATCCCGTGGGCCTCAGATGTCTTCCTCTGTAAAATAAGGATGTTGGTCTAAATCTGTGGTTTCTACACTTTTTCTGTTAGTAATGAAATAAGCATCCTCAAATTCAAAGCTAGGAGGGGGAGTGGTTTACATAAGTAGGTAGATGATGTTATTAAAATGAGGACTTGATACTCTTTACTGTAAAGTTTTAGTACACACTTTCCAGAATACCAAAAAAAATGTCCACCAGTATATCAAAGATTCCATAACCATACGAACTTTGCTGAGAGCAGCAAGAAAAGTACATTTACAAGCTTTCTAGCAGCAGCAGCCTGCAAATGTTATGCTGCACTACACCATCATTATTTAGTTACCCTAACACAACGTTGATTTTGAATTAAGGGGGGGACTTCCTCGGCGGTACAGTGATTAACACTCTGCCTTCCAATGTGGAGGCATGGGTTCAATCCCTGGTCAGGGAATTGAGATCCCACATGCCTGCTCAGTACGGGC
This sequence comes from Capricornis sumatraensis, assembly GCF_032405125.1. NCBI lineage: Eukaryota > Metazoa > Chordata > Mammalia > Artiodactyla > Bovidae > Capricornis > Capricornis sumatraensis. Next base: position 50,364,386 of record NC_091083.1, read on the forward strand.
AAGTAAATAAATAAGTAGAACAAAGAACCATTTAAAAAATTTATTTTAAAAAATGGGGGGGAGGCAGTGGGGAGAACATGCAAGACCAAGGAAAGCAAAAATATCAACTACTTTAATCTAAAAATATAATCCATTTTTAAATTTAATTCTTTGGGTTAAAAAAACATGACATTCCTATTACAATGGCTAAAACAAAAAGAAACTGCTAACACCAAATGCTAATAAGGACACAGAGTAACTGGAACTCTCATACAATTCTGATGGGTTTGTTAAAATGGCACAGTCTCTAAAACCCAGCAATATACTCCTGGGTATCTTATTAGCAATATACTCCAGAGAAATGACAACTTATGCTCAAACAAAGTCTGTAACATAAATGTTTATAGTGGTTTATAATAGCCCACACCGGGAAACAACATTCATCTTTGACTGGTGAATGAATAAACAAACCATGGCACATGCCAATTAAAATGCGATATCATTTCACATCTATCAGATAATGCAGGAATAAAAGAGTTTAATAATAACAAGTGTTAGCGATGCTGCTGATAAACAGGAATTTTCCCACCATTGCCAGAAATGTAAATTAGTTGAAATACTTGGGAGAATAATTTGGTAACATCTAGCAGGTTGAACTGGAGAAGGCAATGGCACCCTACTCCAGTACTCTTGCCTGGAAAATCCCATGGACGGAGGAGCCTGGTGGGCTGCAGTCCAGGGGTTGCTAAGACTCGGACATGACTGAGCAACTTCACTTTCACTCACTGGAGAAGGAAATGGCAACCCACTCCAGTGTTCTTGCCTGGAGAATCCCAGGGACGGAGGAGCCTGGTGGGCTGCCGCCCATGGGGTCGCACAGAGTCGGACACGACTGAAGTGATTTAGCAGCAGCAGCAACAGCAGTAGGTTGAAGATGTGTGTGCCCTATGATCCAGCAATGACACTTCTCCCCCATTTTACCAGTATGCAACCAACACATCAATAGGACAATATAAAAGTAAGTGCTGGTATGTTTAAACAGCAGAATAAAACAGAGCAGTTAAAACAAGTGAACTCTAACTACTTGGATCAACATGGCTTGAAAACACACTTGAATGAGCGAGTAGGCTGCAGAAAATGTATCACATGAAATCTTTTATTATGATTATAGGTTTTTAATCAGTCAATATTATATGTGGGCTTATGGATATAGAAACATGTGATACAAAAGTAAAAATGTGGACTGCAAAGTTACCTATAGGAGAGAAAGAGGGAGAGAGATTAGGATATAAAAAGGGTATTTAAAATGTCTTATATTCTTATTTAAAAAAAAAACCCTAAAGCAAAGATAACATTTATTTATTAGATTGAGGTATGTGACATATGAGGGTTCATTCTTTCAATTTCTTTCTATTTGAAATGTCCCAATTAAAAACAAATTTTTAACAAAGAATCTCTAGAAGTATACACAAAACACAGACAAAAAAGCTGGGATCAAACAGGAGTCTTTCCCTGTCTGTCTTCATGTACTTTCTGAATTTTGTTCCATGTATATCCACTATTTTTAATTACAAATAAATTTGATGTACTCTTCACATCCAAGGGGGAAAAAGAAAACTACAGTATTTTTATTTTGGATAAAGAAATGCCACGAATGGAGATTCCAGCCCAGACTTGCCATGAATGAGCTCTGTCATCTTGGGAGGTGATTTAATCCACCCTTCTCCAAGTGCTGTGCCACTTCTAAAATCCTACTTTCTGTGAAAACACCTCTCCATAAATGGGAGATCAGAAGTTCTAAGTATACCAGCAAGGAGCAATAAGCAGTTTTCCTGCAACCCTGGGTGGAAAACTTTTAGAATCTGTTATAACAGGTCCACATAGACCATCTGCAGTGATTGCCTCATGTCCTCTGTGGAAAAACGTGGGTAGAGATGTACACAGATATTCACTGTTACTCAACACTCAATGAGGCAGGAAGTTGAGGGAGCACTTATCTGATGACTTATTTTCTTATTGAACTAAAAAGTGGAGGTCACGGTGAAAAGTAAGAAGGCCAAGGATGAAATCTGGGAAAGGGATGAGTAAAATGACTGACAAAGGAAAAAAAAAAGTCAAGGATCTGAGTCCAAAACTTAGAAATATGTAAAGAAAGTCATCATGCTAGCCAATTTCTCTCCAGCAGAGTGCAACTAACAGCAAAAAAAAGACAGAAAAGTTACATAAGTAGGACTGCACCACGGACAAAAGCTGGCAAGTTATGCAGCCAGTTCAGAGAATGAGAAAACCAAGGTGTTGTTGAGATGAGAGTCACATGACTCCCTGGAGTCCACAGCAGGTAAGACAGATTGGGAAGCCTAGAGGAAGCCAGAGAGCACCCAAGTACCCAACGATCAAGGACCACTGGAGGAGAACGAATGAGCATGAAGGACAGGATGTTTGTAGAAGGGAGATTCTCCAAACTCAAGGTTCCAAAGTATCATCTGGGAGATAACAAGGCCCAAGAAAGCTTAAGTGAACTGGATGTAAAACTCCCTGGAAAAGATAATGTGAAGGAACACAAGGTTGGAAGACTGGATGAGCCAACAACTTAGAGATGATGTTAGAAGGCACAGTGCAAAGAAACAGAGCAAGGCAGGAGCCAACATCCAAGGCCACATAATGGCCAAGAAGTTTATAGATGATGGCAAAAAAGTAAAGGGAGAATGGTATCAAAGACTGGTATGAACTTCAGACAGACAAGCATTATGGCTACAGAATACAGCCAGCTATTCTCACTACCTGGAACACTGTATCTAGAGAACTCCTACTCATACTTCAGATCTCTGTTTAAATGATCAATTTCTCAGCAATTCCTCTGCAGTATCCTCAAAAGCCAAATTAAACTGTTCATCTCCCTTCACTGTTCCCTTCAAGGCAATGACACAACTCATACCAATTCTTTACACAAATTGATGCTATTCCTGAGTTCATACAGCAAGGAATCCACATTTTCCTGAATCTATTTGGTTCCTAAGTTTGGACTAGCAAAATAAAAGATTTCAGAAAGGGAAGGGTATACCCAAGAATCTATCCAGAACTGCCAGGTCAGGAAGGCAGGTTCTCTAACAAACTGGTTTTAGGACACCTTAGCCATACACACTCAAAAGTAGTTCACTTGGTAAGAATTTCTAACATACTAAGGTTCCTTTTTTATTTTAATGTGATTCTCACTATACTGCTGATGGGAATATAATTATGTGTAATTTTTCTTATGATAATATGAGAAATCCAAAAGTGTATAAATAAAATTTACTCAACAAACCATGTAACTACCAAATATTTTTTTTCTTTTTTAAGATACTTATTAATTTATTTGGCTGCATGGGTCTTAGTTGCAGTGTGCAGGCTCTCTAGTTGCATGCTTGCCACAACTAGAGAAACCCCACATGTAGCAAGAAATAGTGAAATAAATAAATATTTTTTTAATAATTTTTTTTCTACTTCTCAGGCTAGGGAATAAATGGATTAACATCTAGAAATACTGCCTATAAACTGATCTAATTTTGGTGGCTCAGTAACATTTTTGGACAATGGGAAAACTCTACCCTTGACAGGAAAAAAATGAGAAAGGGGAAGCTGATAGAAACATCCTAAACTATGAGTAAATTACTCAGTCCTTCAGTGGAAGTGGCCTCCATTATGAAATACTCAAAAATCCAAAAGCTTAGAACCTGATAACTCAGTAGTAGATAAAGTAATGTGGTCTTGAGCTGTGCCACCCAATGCCACCAGCCCCATGTGACTATTGAGACCTGAGATCTGGTCAGCCCAACTGAGAATAATAATGAAGTGATAATGATAATTACTAATAATAATCAATTTTATAATATTTTATAAAATATGTTACTAAAATAAATTTTACCTGTTTTTAACTTTATTCACCATAGCTACCAGAAAATTATGTATGTGACTTCCATGATAATTGTATCAGACAGCACCAGTCTAACAAAGTGGGTATTACTAATAATAAAATATGACCGAGGTTAAAAAAAGTAGGTATCACGCAAAAAAGTAAATGCTATTTCATAGTACATAACCAGTACATAGTACATAACCAGTATGTAATCAGATTCATTCAAAGAGTGTGTTCTGACACCTTTCTATAAATACACACGTACACAACACGGGCGTCTTAATCCAAATATCAAAGCAAATCCTATATCATGTCCTATATAATCAACTTTGCAGCCTGCACTGTGATAGATGGGAACAAGTACCTTCACCTCATTTCTCACTCAGCACTGAGAGGAGGAAGGGGAAAGACCAAAGCTGAAATCCATGTGGCAACAAGCACAAGCTGAAAGGCCAAAAGAGGAGTCAGGAGCTCTTCTTAAGAGGCTCAGAACCAGAATAAATCTAAATAAAAACACAGGGCCCATCCAAGGGTAAACTCTACTCAAACCTAGAGGGGTTTGTTTTTTTTTTTTTGCGGGAGCTGCGCTGGGTCTTCCCTGCTCGAGCCTGGCTTTTCTCTAGTGGTGGTGAGCGGGGCTCCTCTCTAGTTGCAGGGCTCGAGTTTCTCATTGTGGTGGCTTCTCCTGTTGCAGAGAAGGGGCTCCAGGATGCACAGGCTTTAGCGCCCATGGTGCATGGGCTCAGCAGTTGTTCTCAGGCTCTAGAGCACAGGCTCAACAGTTGTGGTGCAGGGGCTTAGCTGTTCCTCGGCTTGTGGGATCTGGAATCGAACCTGCGTCTCTGGCACTGGCAGGCAGATTTTTTTTTTTACCACTGAGCCACCAAGGAGACCCCAAAGGGGTTTTATAATTACTGAATTGTAGGTTCAGGTTCTACTTGGCTAACCTAAAACAAAATACTTGTATTTAAAAGGAATTAACATCAGAGGCAATGGGACAAATTTACGGTCAATACCAAACAAGAAGTCAGCAAACAACTTAAGCAATTTATATGTCTTAATCCAACACTAACATGTTGATTTTAAAATATATCCAACTGAAAAGACCACAGCTGTTCTAATATGCTTGGAATCTCTTTCGTATAATCATTACATAACTCTTCCATCTTCCTTCTTTCCCTTTCTCATGCAAGCTCTGTAATCATCATCAGTGTTTATATAGTTTTTTGAAACTACTCAACTTCTCTCATAAATATTTAATTCTCTTGTTGCCACTGACTGAACTATTAATACAAACAACACAGCATTTCTATATGACGTTTTTAGTCATGAGATAATAGGACACTGATGTCAACATGAAGAGTTTGTAAACCAAAAATACCAGAATTACCAGACACAGTGAGGTCTCTCAGAAATCAGCCTCCAATAAAACAGAAATTTCCCTTCCCTGCTCAGTTTTTCATTCAGTATATTTATCCGAGACCCTCCAGATCTGTGGTAGTCAAATCAATTCCTAAAATGCACATGAATCAGCATCCAGTCTGCAGGCTCCAGGGACCTGGCAGAGCTGTTGTTCTCAGCCATGAACACCCAGGCAGCGAACTGTCACCTGTATGCTCTTGATAACAATAATGAAAAGTACTATTAAGCCTTTGCTTTTTCTTAGCTTAGTGAGAGCTCCATATTTTAGCATCTGTACTGATAATCTCAAAAAGAATGGAATAAACCAACTGTTCAGCTAGCTTCCTGAACCACAACTATCTTAGCACTGAGATGGAAATTAAGAGTACACGTGAAGCAACATACCACCCAACTGGACAGACTGGGACAACTACTGAATTAAAAAAACACAGCATAATTATCGAACAGTGCATGAAAGCTCAGAAAAGTAGCAACTCAACAGGGCTTGAAACTGTTAGAAATGACTTTTGGAAAGTGGAACTTGGCACCAGCCTTGAGGGATGGAGAGGCTTGAACAGGAGGTCATCATGGAGTCCAAAGGTAGGCATGAAAACAGGTTAAAGAGGGCACACAGTGGGCGATGGAGGAAGAAGACCCCTCACATGGTCACTGGAGTCTCTGAAGTCCATGTGACTGCAATCCAGATTTATGACACATGAGCTTCTGGGTGTGTGAGGAGAGTAGAAAGAGCCCACCGCTGGATAACCAAGATAGGAGATCAAGAAGCTACTGCGTTAATCCAAGTATACGGATCTTGGAAAGTGGGACGACAGAAGCAACAAGGATAAAAAGGGACGGCTAGAGGGAGCAGTTCCAAAAATAACACTAAGACTTGGTGTCAAAGATGACCTCTGGGAAAACAAGACTGTCTCTACTTCACAAATACGTAAGGAACAGATTTGACTGGCAAGTAGTGAATGAAGTTTGAACATGGTGAATTTGAGCTGGTGGTGGCATGTGCATTTGACAATGGGCCACCAAAGACCACCAGAAATTGAGAGAAGCTCTGTGAAAGGCTTCCCTCGTAGCTCAGTCAGTAAAGAATCTGCCTGCAGTGCAGGAGACCTGGGTTCGATTCCTCGGTCAGGAAGATCCCCTGGAGAAGGAAATGGCAATCCACTCCAGCATCCTCGCCTGGAAAACCCCATGGACAGAGGAGCCTGGTGGCCTGCAGGCCTTGGGGTGGCAGAGTCTGGCACGACTGAGCAACTAACACTTCACTTCACTTCTGTGAAAGAACATAGCAGAGAAAGATCTGTCAACTGAAATATGAAAACAGTAACTGAAACTCTGGGAGTTAGGAGACCATTTATTTTGCAGATATCCACAGGCAGAACTGCCTTTCCCTCACCTCCCTCTTCATTAGTAATTGTCACTTTAAGAACGCAAAACATACAATTTAATGATGATGTCTTATGTGAAAAAAACTACATAGAGAAAACGAAAAGAATGAAAGAAATACACAAAAAGATTCACAGTGCTGTTGTTAAAAAGAGGATTGAGGATATTTTCTTCTTCCTAATTTTTGTTATTTCCCAAGTTTTATTTAATTTTTAAATAGACTTCTATTAGAAAACTGGGTGGTTAGTCACCCAGAGCCAGACATTCTGGAGTGCAAAGCCAAGTGGGCCTTAAGAAGCACTGCTATTAATAAAGATAGTGGATGTGATGAAATTCCAGCAGAACTATTCAAATCCCTAAAGGATGATGCCATAAGGTTTTGCATTCATTATGTCAGCAAATCTGGAAGACCCAGCAGTGGCCACAGGACTGGAAAAGGTCAATCCTCATCCCAATTCCCAAGAAGGGCAGTACTAAAGAACGTGATAACCATCGGATGACTGCACTCATCTCCCATGCTAATAAGGTCATGCTTAAAATCCTGCATGAGCTTCAGCATTAGGCGAACCAAGGACTTCCAGATGCCCAGACTAGGTTTAGAAAAGCAAGAGGACCTAGAGATCAAACTGCCAACATTTGCTGGATTATAGAGAAAGCTAGGGAATTTCAGAAAAACGTCTATCTCTATTTCATTGACTACGCTAAAGCTTTAGACTGCGTGGATCATGACAAACTATGGAAAGCTCTTAGAGAGACAGAAAACTAGACCACCTTACTTGTCTCCTGAGAAACTCGTATGTGAGTCAAGAAGCAACAGTTAGAACCCCGAATGGAACAACTGCGTGGTTCAAGATTGAGAAAGAAGTACAGAAGGGCAGTCTGCTGTCACCCTGTTTGTTTAACCTATACACTAAGCACATCACGAGAATTGCTGGGCTGAGTTACAAGCTGGAATCAAGACAGGTGGGAGAAACATCAACAACCTCTAATGTGGATGATACCACTCTAACGGCAGAAAGTGAACCGAACTAAAGAGCCTCTAGATAAGGGTGAGGGAGGAGTGTGAAAGAGCCAGCTTAAGACTAAATAATTAAAAAAAACAGGACCATGGCATCCGGCCCCATGCTGCATGGCAAAGAGAAAGGAAAACGATGGAAGTAGTGACAGATTTCCTCTTCTTGAGCTCCAAAATCATTGCAGATGGTGACTGCAGCCATGAAATCAGAAGACGATTGCCTCTTGGCAAGAAAGCTATCACAAATCTAGACAGTGTGTTGAAAAGCAGAGGTATTACTCGCCGACAAACATCCGTATAGTCAAGGCTATGGTCTTTCCAGGGGTTACATGTGGCTGTGAGAGCTGGATTATAAAGAAGGCAGAACGCCAAAGAATTGATGCCTTCCAACTGGTGGTGCTGGAGACGACTCCTGAAAGTTCCTTGGACAGCAAGGAAATCAAACCAGTCAATCTTAAGGCAGATGAACCCTGAATATTCACTGGAAGGACTGATGCTGAAGCGCCAGTATTACAGTCATCTGATGCGAACAGATGACTCATTGGAAAAGTCCCTAATGCTGGGAAAGACTGAGGGTGTCAGAGGATGACATGGCTGGGCAGCATCACCGATGCGATGAATGTGAACTTGGGCAAACTCCGGGAGATGGTGAGGGGTAGGGAGGCCTGGCGTGCTGCCGTCCATGGGGTTGCAAGGAGTCAGACACAACGGGCGAATGAACAACAAAAACATTTTAGAAAATTAAAGATGCTTTAAAAAGGAATGATTTCCTCTAAGTATTTTTTAAATTTTATTTTCTTCTGGCTGTGCTGGGTCTTTTGTTGCTTCAAGCAGGCTTTCTGTAGCTGCGGTGGGTGAGGGCTACTCTCCAGTTGCAGGGCTCAGGCTTCTCGTGGTGGTGGCTTCTCTTGTTGCAGAGCACAGGCTCTAAGGCGCACAGACTTTGGCAGCTGTGCGCACAGGCTCAGCAGTTGCCGCTCACAGGCGCTACAGAGCAGGCTCAGCAGTTGCCGCTCACAGGCACTACATAGCAGGCTCAGTAGCTGTGATGCATGGGCTTAACTGCCCCACACCATGTGGAATCCTCCCTGACCAGGGACTGAACCTGTGTCCTGTGCACTGGCATGAGGGTTCTTTATCACAGGGCCACTAGGGAAGTCTCCCTCTGAGCATTTTTGAAAGTTCTTGTAAGTTTTCACCTAGTGAATTAATTTTACTATATATAAACTAAAATTAAACAAAAATATCATTGATAAAATATTTTACATTCACCAAGCTGAATAAATTTAATTGTAACAAGGCAAAGTAGGAGTATAAATTCCTGCAGTGTCTCAATTCTCAGTTTACCAATCTATCAAAACTAACTGGAAAATCTTATCACTGTGCCCAACAATTTTACTCCCAGAAATTTACATATGTAATTTCTCCTCAAAGTACGTACAAGAAAAGTCTCTTCAAAGTACATACAAGAAATTTCACTTCACTGTTATTTATAACAGTAAAAAATTTTAAATGACCAAAATGGCCATCAAGCTTAGGGTTGAGGGAAATGGTAGGAGGAAAGAAGAGAAAAAAATGTTTCTTAGTAAGGTATTTGTGCATAGTCTCACTACTTACGTTGGCGAGTACCTGAATTAAAGCAAGGCGATAGGTCTTCAATTTTTTTACCCCCAGGCTTCCCATCTGTTACGCTGACCAAGAACTCCAACAGCAATAGACGTTTAAATGTTTGTGGATTAAAAAAAAGTCAAAAGCCCACGTAAATGAAAATGAAAATATTTACCTCCTACCTTGTAATTAGTGTAAGTGGCAAGACTGTGCCTGTTTGTTTTCTAGTTTAATCTACTTATGTGGAATTTGGCCTCAAAGAAGTCCATTACCTTATCATTAGCAGCAACCTAATCATTATTCCCAGGACTGCGTTTAGATCTTTGCTGACCTGCACAAAGAGCAAAGTCAAGCACAAAGGGACCATCAGCACAACTCTGCCACAAAATGTAGAACAAGACAGACTGTGTTTTGGATGCACCTCAATGCAGACATGTCCATGTGCTTTCCATTACAACCTGCCGAGCTATATTTCCCTGTGCTACCAAAGTCCAAGCTCAAAGCAGCATGTGGAGTCCCGGTTATGAAGTCAAGACCTAGCTAGAGAAAAACAAATGGTAAATCAAACTAAAAAGTAATAATAAACCTGGCAGGAGGCACTAGGCATGAATGCAGTCTACTTTTCACGGGGCTATGCTCAATCCTAGAACTCGCTCTCTTACTTCTTTCCTCCAAAGGGAAATATCCAAGGCCCTAAACCATCGCTGGGCAGGATTACAAATTGTACCTTCAGTCCCTCAAAAAGTAACTCCCCGTTTGCACAAAATATTTTGGAAGACAGTATTTTAGAGCACCAGGAGAAAGCAATTTTGTACCCAATGGGCTTTCTTGATAACTCCATATGCCTTAACATAACGCCTCGATTTTTTAAAACTTGTTAAAGATTTCAGTTCTCACTATGTGCCAGGCACTGTACTATACATTATATGTGTAATATTTCATCTTCAAACAACCCTTGAAAACTGGGCCCACACTTTACGAATAAGAAAACCCAGAAGGGGTGAGGCCTCCTGGTCAAGGTCCTGGAAACGTGACAGTACCCAGAATAGAGCCCCAAGAGGATTGAGACAGCAGAACCTTCACCTTTCATTATGACTCTACACTGCCTTCAAGGCTACCCCTAGAATAAACTGAGGGTAATATATTTTGAGAGGAAAACAGAAGATTTAATTACTCAAAAATCACTTTCTTAATGTTTATTAAATAAACTTCTTAATGTTTATTAAATGAACATCTTAATGTTTATTAAATGAACATCTTAATGTTTATTAAATGAACCCATTTCATGTACTCTTGTATCTATGCATGAATTTCACAATAAAAACCCAGAGCCTAACTCAGGCAGCATCTCTGGAACAGCCAGTGCAATTAGGAGCCTGGCTCTCCATTATAAAGAGAAATGCATGAGATAACTACAGTTCAGCCAGATACCAACAAGTTTTTCACTGGGAAATATTTAGGCTGTGAATCTTTCAACATCACTGATTATTCTAGGCCAACTTAGCATCACCACTCACAGATGACTCTAGGTAAATAAGTACATAAATGCCAACAGAGCTGTACCAGTGCAGCCTTCAAGAAGCCTCCAGTGATCCTGTATATTTAACTTCAGAAACTAAACATTGATCTTTTGCTGTTTGGAACTAAAGACACTACTCATTTTAAATGATATAGAATATGAATAGAGAAACTATGGTTTTCTCCATCTAAAACATACTTTGCATACAAGGGGAAAAAAAAGCATAGGTTACTTCCCAAAATTAAATCTTCATAAACATAAATCTACTATAAGCTACGTTTATTAAAAATTTAGAGTCAGAAGGGAGGCAACAATCAATGAAGATTAGCCAAGAAGAATACTGGAAAGAACATGAAAAAAAGTAACAAGAAAGGCTTTAAAAGAACATCTTATTTTTAGTGAAAATAAATTATACATTTTGTATTTTGAAAAATGCAAGTTGTATAATATGCATAGCGTCACTTGACTTTTATTATAATTACACAGACCATATTTGTGGATACAGGAATGAGCTGAAAAGGATAAACATCAAACTGCCTTGAGTGTAGGGGGTATAAGAATCTATATGACTTTCAAATTTACTTTACCCAATTCTGATTATTTAGAATTAGTTAGAATTCTCATTATTTAGAGTTAGAATTAGTTATTTTCCAACATGCATATGCTTGTTTTATAAATATAAGATATATAAGAATCTATATGACTTTCAAAATTTACATTATCCAATTCTGATTATTTAGAATTAGTTCGAATTCTGATTAGAGTGAGAATTAGTTATTCTCCAACATGCATATGCTTCTTTTATAAATCCTTTAAAAAGTTAGAAAAAAAATTGTATAAAAAAAGGTTCCATGATAGCAAAGCTGCAATTTAACAAAATATCATTTAAACATATCATAGAAAAAGGTGAAAGAACTATGACTCTGAATACTTATTTTTGGAAAATATTTTGTAAAGCTGATTGCAACTGAACAACTATCAGAAACCAAAACATAGAATTGGGTCAGAGGTTCTAATATTGGGGAAATGCAAACATTTTAAAGAAAAGAACATGGAGAAAGAAATTAAGCAGGAGAAGCCACTCAACAAAAACAAGACTGAGTTATCAAGTGAGCATCCACAGTGCTACTGGAACACCTCTCCCTTGGTACTCTGAAAACCTGTCCTTTGCACACAAGGCTACACAGCTGACGTCACAGCCTAGGCCCAAGTACTACATGCAGTGATTTCCAAGAGAAAAAAAATCATCAAAAAAAAAAAATGGGAGGGACGTCCCTTGTGGCCCAGTGGCTAAGACTCCACACTTCCAATTCAAGGGACTGAGGTTCAATCCCTGAGCAGGTAACTAGATCCCACAAGCAGCAACTAAGAATCTGCATATCACAACTAAAACATCCTGCATGCACGAGCAAGACTGAAGACCCTGTGTGCCATAACTAAGATCCGGTGCAGTCAAATAAATAAAAACATCTTTTTTAATGTAGTGAGAATAATATAGAACTGTCATTTTTGCATTCACCGTTTCTTTAAAAAAGAACATTAACACTTCAAAAGCAGGACAAATCTAACCCCAGAGCTAATACCATTCACAGGCCAGAAACTCTGAGAAGCAAAATTATTACATCAATTCAGGAGATGTCAATAGGCTGTCCAAACACCTATTCTGATGTTTATTATTATTACTGGCTGCACCATGCAGCGTGCAGAACGTCCCAGACCCATGCCCCCTGAACTGTAAGTGTGGTATCTCAACCACTGGACCGCCAGAGAAGTCCCATCTACTTTGGACTCAAAAAACAAAAACAAAACCTCTTCAATTAAAATTAAAATGATACTTGCTGAATATGGCAAAGAATATCTTCTAAAAACAAGGGAAAACACAAAATACACTTTTCATGCTTTTACATTTATATTTTTTAAAGGATTTACGAAAGCACTTGTATGTACCTGAAAATCTAGATTAATGAGCAAATTTTTAGTAAAACTATTTTTTGAGATCCTGAATAAGTAATAACTACAGAAAAATAGAAAAGCAAGAGAATTATTCTCAAGGAAGTGTCAGACTCAGACAAATTCACAGGCCAGTTATTTCCTAAACTTTCTGGAAAGAAATGGGAAATTGGTAACCTTCCCAATTTCTTCTGGAAAAACTGTCAAGCTAACAAAGCACAAAAGAAAACTGTATGTTAACCTCACTTGCCACTCCTAGATTTTTTTTAACTTTTGCAAATTTGACATGCAAAAAATGACACCTGGTTTTAATCTTGATTTCTTTGATCCATGTGTATATACCTGAACAGTAAATGAACAGTAAATGTTCTCCTATGAACAGTAAATGCCTTTTTTTTAAAAAGAAATTTCTAGATTTTTAAAATTAATTAATTTTATTTTTGGCTGCTCTGGATCTTTGTTGCTGCATGCGGGCATCTGCAGTTGCAGTGTGCAGGCTTCTCACTGCATGACTTCTCCTATTGTGGAGCATGGGCTCTGGGCATTTGGGCTTCAGTAGCTGCAGCCTCTGCATCCTTAGGGCAGGCAGGCTTCAGTAGCCTAAAGTATATGGGCTTCCCTGGTGGCTCATACAGTAACAAGTCTGCCTGTAATGTGGAAGATTCAGGTTCAACCCCTGAGTAGGGAAGATCCCCCGGATGAGGGCATGACAACCCACGCCAGTATTTGCCAGGAGAATCCCATGGACAGAGGAGCCTGGAGGGCTACGGTCCACAGGGTGGCAGAGTCAGAGACGACTGAAGTGACTTAGAACACGTGCACGCAAGGCTATTACCAAGGTATGACACAAAAGTCTCAGATTTTACTTTTTAATAGTACTGGAGAAAAAGTAAGGAATTAAGGCACAAGAGCTCCATCAACCCGAAAGAGACATCATATGTGCCCTATGCACTAAAGTGAAAGTGAAGTCGCTCGGTCGTGTCCGACTCTTTGCGACCCCGTGGACTGTAGCCTACCAGGCCTCTCCATCCATGGGATTCTCCAGGCAAGAATACTGGAGTGGGTCACCATTTCCTTCTCCAGAGGATCTTCCCAACCCAGGGATCGAAGCCAGGTCTCTTGGAGGCAGACGCTTTAACCTCTGAGCCACCAGGGAAGCCTATGCACTAAGACGAGCACTAAGCACCAAAAGTACCCAAGTTTAAAACTTGAGTGGAGAGCTTACAAATGACACCCAGTCTCCCATTCTGGCTGCTTAGAATAAGAGCACCCAACTTCCAGACCATCACAGTTTAAGTTCCCTTTTATTGGAACGAAGATGTTGACAACTTTTAAAGTTCATATTTTACTTTTTAATTCAGGTGATTAACCCAAGCATATTTTAAAAGAGAAGCACATTTGAAATCTGAAAAAATTTTAAACAAAATCATGTTCTGATAGATTATTCATCCATAAGAAAAACATTTCCTTGGAAAAATGAGATTTTTATTTTGAAAACTAAATCCCAAGAAAAACGATCTACAAATCAAAAGCTTATGTCTTAAGTACATCATAAACTTATAAGAAAAAATGGGCAGGCAAGATTATTAAAGTGTTAATATCTAGGATATAAAAAGAACTGCTATAAATCACCAGGAAAAAGATGAACACAGGATTAGAAAAACTAGTGAAAGAAATAAGTAAGTCAAACCAAAAAAATGCATTAAAAAGTGTTCAGATTCACCAGTTATCAAAACAAAAGAAACATGGTTCTTCTTGGTTTAAAAAATAATAAGATTGAAAAAAAATTAATATAAATAAATAAATAAATAATAAGATTGATTCCCTAACCTGGATGCAGAAATATCTGGCATATATGTTACATAGGTATCAAAGCCTTAAAAATGCAAATGATATCCCCTCTTCTAAAGATGTAGTCTGAGGAAAAAAATCAGAAAAAAGCATATAGATTTCCATACAAGGCTATTCACCACTGTATTCTGTTCGCTACAGTGGGGAAAGAAATAGCTCATAAACCAAATACCCAACAGTAGAAAGATCTGTCTAATAAAACATGATGCACTCAGCACAAATGAGCTGTTAAAAAGCATGGGACTATTTAATGATTTAGTTATAAGCCTAAGACACATTGCTAAGCTTAAAAATGGGATTTAAAAGGCCCCTGTATGTATGGGAATTCCCTGGCAGTCCAGTGGTTGGGACTCGGTGCTTTCACTGCAGCGGCCCAGATTCAATCCTGGAAGGGGGAACTAAGATCCCATGAGCTGTGTGGCAAGGACAAAAATAAAAGGCCCCATGAGGTCTGTTTTGAAACACATACAAATAAACATCTATGCATATGTGAAAGACAGTATACTTTCAAACAAATCAGAAAAAAAGAGGGATCATCAATGAGTAAACTAAGCTTTTTTGTGTGTAAGTTTTCACCACAATTCCCAAATTCCTTAACATCTCTAAGATGGGACACTGGTCCCACTTTCAGATCTTTTTTCCAGAAATTCTTATCTTAATCCTGACCAATGCCTTCATATACTTCAGTAGCAATTCTAACCAACAGCTTCCATGTTCCCCATATCATAATTAATTACTGTCAATTTCCTGCATATTCTTCTCAAATCAGCCCATTTCCTATAGCAAAAAGAAAAAGAACACAAAAATTCCTGAGAAATAACAGACACTCTCCAGGGAGTGTGCTCTATCTTCGCTCTCTGTACAGATCAGGTGCAACTATACACACCTAGGAGGAAGTCTAAAGCAAAACCATTCCTTGAGAGAATGACATCAGTGATAATATTAAGAGGAAATGCACAGACTTCTCTAATTTGAATACAATCTTCACCAAAGTGACTGAAAGCTTCACACAGGAGGCTCTCACTACTACAAAAACTCTTTTATAGCAATGGTTCTCAATTCTAGATGCACACTGTAATCACCTGGGAGATTTTTTTTTTTTAACCCCTACACTTATATGCTATATACACTCTGATCAACTGCACCCTAGCTGATTCCAATTTGCTGTTAAGGAAGTTAAGGCTGTTAATTTGCTGTTAAGGCTGCTGACTTGAAGCATTTTTTCCAAACATCATACCAGAGTGAGTAGAGAAATCAATTCAGTAGACTGGGGCCAGCAATTTTTTTTAAGTAAAAAATCAATTAAAAAAAAAAAAAAAGAATGGGACTTCCCTGGTGGACCAGTGGTTAAGAATACAATGCAGGGGACTCAGTTTCCATCCCTGTCGGGGAACTGGGATCCCACATGCCCCTGAGCAACCAAGACCGCACACTGCAACTACTGAGCCTGTAAGACACAACAAGCTAGTCCCATGCACCGCAAGGAAAGGTCCTGCATGATTCAACCAAGATCCCATGTACTGCAACCAAGACTCTACTCAGTCAAATAAATAAATATTTAAAAAAAAAAGAATGGAATGAAAATATCAGAAAATATCAGAATGTATTACTGCTAGCACAGATACATATTTTCTCATGAAATTTTTTGTTTATAATATGTAATTCTTGACAATACTACCCAGATTGACCTAAGATTGAATGTAATCACTATCAAAAATCTCAGTTGTTTTTTGGAAAAAATTGACAAATTGATCCTAAAATTCACATGGAAATGTAAAGGACATAGAATAGTCAAAACAATTCTGAAAAAGAACAAAACTGGAGCACTCATGCTTTTCAATTTCAAAACTTAATAAAAAGTTGTGATAATTAAGACAACATAGTCCTGGTATAAACTGTTAGTCACTCAGTCATGTCCGATTCTTTTGTGACCCTATGGACTATAACCCACCAGGTTCCTCTATCCAAGGAATTTTCCAGGCAAGAATACTGGAGTGGGTAGCCACTCCCTTCTCCTGGGGGATCTTCTTGACCTGTACTGCATATAGATAGACATACAAATCAAGAGAATAAAATTGAGAATTCAGAAATAAATCTTAACATTTGTCAGGTAAATTTGGACAAGGATGCCAGGACAATTCAATGGGGGGAAAGAATAGCCTTTTAAAAAAATGCTGCTGGAAATCCATAAACAAAGAATTGAAGTTGGAGCCCCCCTACCTCATACCATATACAAAAAATGATCAAATACCCAAATCTATGTGATAAAACTATAAAACTCTTAGAATAAAACAAAGGGGTAAATCTTCTTAGAAATTACAACAAAAGTACAAGCAACAAAAAAGATAAATAGTACTTTAAGTTTTTAATTAAAACTTCAGAAAGTTTAGCTTAATTTAAAACTTGGAAAGTTTCAAAGGACATCAGCAAAGAAATAAAGACAACACATAAAATGGAAAAAGTTATTTGTAAAATTATGTATCAGGTAAGGGACATGTCACATATATTAAGAAAACTTATAACTCAACAATAAAAAGACAATCCAACTTCTAAAAAATGAGCAAAAGACTTAAGGCATTTCTCCAAAGACGACATAAAACTGGTGAACAAGCACATGAAAAACTGCCCCACTTCATTAGGAAAATGTAAATAAAAACCACAGTGAGACACCACTTCACACCTACTGGGATGGCTATACTCAAAGACAGACAGTAACACATGTGGAGAATTAGAACCGTCGAAAATTGCTGATGCCTCCACTTTGAAAAAATTTGGCAGTTCTTCAAAATGTTAAACAAAGAATTACCATATGATCCAGTAACTCCACTCCCTGATATTTACCAAAGAAAAATTAAAAACATGATTACACCAATGTTCACAGCACCATTCTTAACAGTAGCTAAAATCTAGAAACAACCCAGTGACTGTCAACTCATTAGTAGATAAAATGTGGCACTGATTCTTGCAACAATGCAGACGTCTTAAAAACACTACGCTAAGTAAAAAGCCAATCACAAAAGACCACATATTGTACGATTCCATTTATATGAAATACCCAGATAAGGCAAATTCACAGAAACAGTGCAGGTTAGTGTTGCCAAGGCCTGCTGGGGAGGGGTAAAAGGGGGATGACTGTGAATAGGTATGTGGTTTCTCAGATTAAGACAGTGGTGATGGCTACACAACTCTAAAAACAACTGAAACATACCTTTCAAAGTAAAGATTTTATGGTCTGTGAATTCTATCTCAATAAAGCTTTTCTTTTAAGGTTATTCTGTCAAGAGCCCCTTCCCTGTCATTCCCACAGAACCTCATGTGGTTCCTTTACCGTAAGGCAGAAAGGTTATTTATTCATATTAACCCAAAGGCCTTACTTCAGAGTCTTGTATTTCACAACCAGATCAAAAAATCACTTTGGATGTCAAAGTGTCTAATTTTTTCAGTAGAAAAAGTAAATATCAGAATATACATCATATAATATTTTTGTGAAACTTGTTTTTGAGATACACACAGAGACATATATATGTCGGTGAAAAGTGAGTCAGTCAAAACAAAGTCTGGAAAATATATTTTAGGAGTTGACGGACACCTACTCAAGGAACAAAACAATAAGTACAAGATCTCAGAGTTGAAAAAAAATGCAAGAAAGCTGAAAGCACTTTGGAGCATTACCCTAGGCACTGAACTAAACACTAGAAGTGAACTGGACTCTTACGTCTGTTTTTACTAGTCACGTGAATAAAAGATTCCCTACCCTGTTAACTTCCCAGGACTTCTGAGAGGGTTCAGAGGAGCCTCCTGCTCCCAGGAAGTTCAGGATCACTGCTGGAAAGACAGGACCCCAACTTACACTGGGTGTCAAAAAGCATGTACAAATAGAACTTCAACAGAAAAGGAAAAATCGATACTGCTAGTATATTCAGTTTATCTCCACAGGTAAGAAAAAAGAAAGAAAGAAAACAAGAACCCACAAAACTGCTCTGAGGGAAGGAACATTTTCAAAGACTGAGGGTCAGAATCCCTGATAAAAAAATATGAACAGCACAGAATATATGAACCTGAGGCAAAGGTATAAACTGTGTAGTTCCTTCCAGCTAAAAATCTGAGCTCATCCTTAAAACAGCACAAAAAATGAATTTGGAGAATTACAAAAACAGGGACAGATTCTACCAAAAGTTTATTTTGTGGTATACAAAATCCCAGGGTTAATCTCAAGATAAGAAATTTTTTGTTCATTCAAACACTAAGTATGATATTGTAATTAAGTGAAAAAGACACTGAAAATAGGACACTTTAAAGTCATTAAAGATTACATACATTAATACACACCAGTAAATACTGAAAATAAAAAGGACCACTATCACATTTAGACCTGTTCTGTAAGTACTCTGCAGTTTATATTAGGAAAAAGAAGTATTTAAGAAGAAGAAAAAACAAGACCTTTTGCAGCTAGTATGACTGTTGACCCAAGAAACTCAAGAGAATCAACTGAAAAGTAAAACTTAACAGATTGTGGTCAGGTAGTGTGCCAGACACAGTGCTATTTCATTTCCCTTGTGGGCACACAAATGACTCCCCTTGCATCTAGGATATGGACTATGGGAGAAAATATTACTAATTCCAAGCTCGGCCCATAAGAAAACTCTTCCATGCACAAAATCTGACAAAATCTCACAAAATCAGAGGCCAGATTTTGAAGTCAATTGTGATGTAAGATGGAAGGAGCCTAAATTCCTAACTCACCTGTTAGGGGAGAATCAGCTAGAAAAATGTGAGCAAGAAATGTTTTTATTTTGTTAGTGCTAGATTTTGGCTAGTATTAATTAAGCTGACTAATAGGTGGTCAGGTATAAAATATATGGACTGCATATACACTTTCTTTATACTTGCTTTATAAAATTAGGAAATAGGGTACATGGAAGGGAGGAGGAAGAAAATCATCTCACTCTAAATAGCAAACATTTTAAAATAAAGAGTAATAAATAAGTGATCTGTAGACCATACGTTAGTGAGAACTTTAAAAATGAGAGCTATTAAATCTAAATGAATCAAAAGATTTGTTGATAGACAGAACAATTCAATATTATAGGATGAAAAGTCTCCCCAAATTAACATATATTTAATGAAACAGCCCATTAAAAGTTATTTTGAAACCCTAATTTTGTTCCTTTTTATGGATGAGTACTATTCTATTATATATATCGCATCTTCTTTATTCATTCATTTCTCAGTGGACATTTAGGCTGCTTCCTTGTCTTGGCTATTGTGAATAGTGTGGCTATGAACATAGGGTGCCTGTATATTTTTGAATTATAGTTTTGTCAAGATATATGCCCAGGAGTGGTACTGTTGGATCATACAGTAATTCTATTTTCAGTGTTCTGAGGAATCTCCATACTGTCTTCCATAGTGGCTGTACCAACTTACATTCCCACCAACAGTGCAGAAGAGTTCCCTTTCTCCACACCCTCTCCAGCATTTGTTTAAAAAATGCAAATCTTAATAGCATATTTCTCAAACAGAGGGAAACCAGAATCAAATATAACTTGTCTAACAGCATCAACTTTACTCAAAGATTAAAGAGGAAAAGTGTTTAATGTTAAGCCAAGTACTGATGTTTCTGGAATAGAATATAAAATTCACATTAATTTTAGATAAAAAGATTTAAAAGTGTCAAGAGTTTTCATACTCCCAGCACTTCAAAATATGCAAATATTCCCCTATACCACACTTTTGTAGAGTAATTTGTGAAGCGGTGTCTTAATATAGAAAGACCTCCTGACAATAAAATGTGAACTCACACTTGTCAGTAAATATTAATTATTACTATGAAGCAGGAATAAGCAAACTTTCTACAAAGAGCCGGATAGCAAATATTTTAGGCTTGCTGGTCATACAGTGTCCTGAATGGTCACAACTATGTTTAAATAAAACTTGTTTTACAAAAACAGATGCTGGTGGTTCCCCAATCAGCAACATTCTCATCATTTGGGAACTGGTTAGAAATTCAGATTACCAGGCCTCACCCCAGAACTTCTGAATGAAAAACTCTTAAGTTTAAGAACTACCATGTCAGACAGAAAAAGAGGCTGTACCCCCAACCAGGTGATGTGCCTTTTGGAGACAGCAAAGGATTTAAGCCAGCACTGCAGAGGGGACAAGAGTCTCCAAATTGGATACTGAAATATCAACCACAGAATAAACAGCATTTCAAGTAGTGCTTTTCATCAGAAGCAGGAGAAGACCATCCACAGTTATTATACCAACAACTCTGTAATGAAGTCTTGGTCCAGAATGGCAAAGTTCATGCAAGTTTAACACTGGGGCATGTATGTCGTTACTTGAACAAAGGGTTAGAGGGAAGCCACCTCAAAGGAAGACTATAAAAGAAAGGAAAATATGTTGGGGTTGAGGGCTTGTGGGAGGTTCCTCCAGGAACAAATGAGGGAACAGAAGGAATAAAGGACTCCAAGTTCGGGTGCAGACCAGACTTGGGTCAAATTCTGACTCAGCTACCATGATCTTGGGCAAGGAGTGAACCACCACCAACTTCAGCATTCTCAGAAGTAAACTGAGAATAATACCTATTTCCACAGGGCTGCTGTTAGTGAATACAAGAAGTGCCAGGCTAAGCACCTGGTGACCAACTGATACTAGTTTCTCTGCTCTCTTCTATGCCAACAGGAGCTAAGAAACACAGACCTTCAAGAAAGACTTCTATCACTAAGAGACCCAAGCTTTACTGGAGCATTAAGAGCAGAATTCAAGACCCAAGAGTTAACTTAGAAAAGTTAACCAAGCTCCAGTTTCTTCATTGATAAGATGCAGACTAGAACCACATTGGCTGCCAGCTGTTGGAATCAACAATAACGACCTCAAGTGCTCAATCCATAGCCAGTGCCCATCAGCACTGTCTGGTCTTTCCTGGGTCCCCTCTATTGCTTAGACAGGTTCCTGGAGAGAAGAACAATTTTTAAGTTCAACTTAGCTCAACTTTTTTAAGCTCAACTTCTTTTGAGTTCAACTTAGGAGATAGGAAGATTCAACTCTGTAAGATTCACATGCACATAAATGAGAACGGTAGCCACCCAAATAGGTAGGCCTACACCAGGCGCTCACCGAGACACCCCAGGGCAACTGACACAACGAGACTGAGGATCAGCCGCCTTCGGAAAAGCCTGTGGAAAGAGCCCATTACTAAAGAAGGCTTTCTGGACCGCAGAACAGAAAAAGCCGTGGTTTATAGTCCAACGCAACCTTGACCTCCTTATACGAAAAGAAGAAAGTGAAAAACTCATCAATGCTACAGAAAAACGATGATGAAGGAAGAACCAGAGTCAAGACCACAGCCAACAGAAAGAGGCTGTGAGCTGCACTCTCAAGTTGCTGAAAAGTTCATGGGCAGTGAGACTAATTGGTTGAAATCTTAAGTATGATCCTCCATAAGACTATGCACTGCCCACTACTGCACCCATTACACTTGAATACTTAGATATTTCTATATATAGTATAACATACTATATATATATTGCATGATATACAAATCATGTCTATAAGACATCCTAATGGAGGGAACAGGCCATTTTTGATGAATCCAGATTTTTGCTTTTTGTGCTACCTTTAGATTCCAGGCCTGCCAAAGAAAAATAAGAAGTAATGCAAGAGACAGTTCTGGAAAAAAAAAAAAAAGTAGATGGAATTTTCCTTTATGAGAAATTTTCAAGGAAGGTTTTAGAGGCCACCCAGACCTGAGGTCAGGGATTTGCCTGTCTGAGGTCAGAGGACAGAATTAAGACAAAGGACAATGAGAAGTTCCCAAGAAGATTTACATTTCCATGCAAGAAGAACTGTTACAAGAAAGAACAAAATCTGACTCCATATTGGACCTATTTCTGCTACTTTAACCTTTGCTTCCAGTTGCTTTTGTTCACTAAAAGGTTACTGTCCATATATAATGGTCTGCCTAGGGGAACCCTGTCCCTCTGCTTGAATCTTCGTTCAGAACCCTGTCTACCTGTGGATGGCTACCGGGAAGAAGAAATTAACATATCTGGCCTCCCCCACAAGGCTGGCCATTCCAGGAGATATTTGCAAGATTAATGGCCTTTTTACTTTACTTCCTCACCTCCCACCCCTCTATAAAAGAACCTAGCATCCAGACTCCAATAAGATGGCTATTTTGAGACATTAGTATGCCATCTTCTCAGTCTGTCAGCTTTCCAAACGAAGTCCTTATCCTTTCCTTCAACACCTGGTTTCTGATTTATTGGCCTGTCCTACTGCAAGCAGGCTTCCCTGGTAGCTCAGAGGTAAAGAATCCACCCGCCAGTGGAGGAGAATAGGGTTTAACCCCTACGTCAGGAAGATGCTCTGGAGAAGGAAAAGGCCTCTCCAATATTCTTGCCTGGGAAGTCCCATGGACAGAGGAGCCTAGCAGGCTCGCAAGAGTCAGACATGACTTAGCAACTAAAACAACAACCACCTGTGGCAAGCAGAGCAAGCTTCAACTCAGTAATTGAATCCCCCACCAATCACTCACCCCACCCTTTACTACTGCATCTGGTCACACCAGGTTGGCATGGCAACTTAACATGCCATGGAATGTGTGGTTCCTGGGGCAGCCACTTTCCTTCTAGGTGCTTGGGCCAGAACTCTGCTCTTGCCCTCAACTCCCTCTCTCATTCCCCACATATGATCCATCAGCAATCTCCTCATTCCAAACTCACAATATGACTACTTCTCACCACCCACCCCCCCTCCACTCAATCACCATCTTCAGCCCTGTACTAGCTAGCTCCCCTGCAGACCTACCCTGCTCACCCAGACTTCAGTCTATTCTCAGACATCAACAATCAGCATGTCTCTATCCCCTCTTTGTTCAAAACTCTCCAACGGCTCTCACCACCAACCCCGCTTTCAAAGTAAAATCTACAGGCCTTCCTCCTAGGTGCGTGTGGCCTACCGTGACTCAACTCCCATAGTCTTTCTGACCTCAAAATCATTATCTCTTCCTCCTGCCTCAGGGCCTTTGAATCTGCAGTTTTCTCCACTGGGAATGCTCTTACCCCAGACATCCACATGACTCGCTTCCTACCATCTCCACTCAAAGGTGACTCAGCTTCCTGTTCTACCTTTCCTAAAATTTCAGCTCCCACCCAACACTTACTACCCGCAATCCTGCCAGATTCTTCTTCAGGGCACAAAGTCTCATTGTCTGCCTCCACACTAGTGTGTGAACTATGTGTGTGAAGGAAATCTCCACACAGCATCTGGAGCACCAAAACCATTACCTGGCACACCGTGTGCAGTTAATACATGCACTAAATGTGGGGAGGACTGTGAAAAGCCTAAGCTGCAAGCAGATCTCAAATCTTGGAGGGCCAACAATCTAGAACTGTTTACAAAACAACAGGCCAGAAACAGCAAAGTCAAGGAGAAAATAAAGAGTGCGCCATAAGGAGCACAAAAGACCAGTAAACCCCATGGTGGTAGCTCATAGCCTAACCTGAAGCAGGAATTCTCCCCCAGCAAAAGAATGAAAGTCCAGAGTCAGGCCCTCTGAGAGAAGAATAACTGTTAGAAAAGCAGGGAGTGAAAATGAATAAATAAGGTTACCTAGCATCGGGAACAGGCTAGTGTGTTGGGAGTTCTTTAGGCAAGACCTGGAAACAGGTCAGGGAAGGATTGCAAAATGTTTAAATTAAAACAACCTAAGAGTATTAAATAAAAATAAATCCGCTTTTTAAAAGCTTCCATTTACAAGTACAAGCTCTATATAACTGCAAATTATGACTGCTTACTTCTAATTCCCTTAATCATAATGGGAAAATTCCTTAAAGCCATCAGTAATATAAGAAATGAGTCCCCAAACGGATCCCAGGTTTTTCTAAGGAGACACTGAAGAGGGTGGCAATAATCAACTCAGAATTCCCAATATACCAGGTTTCAGTCAATAATGTTTAGATTAACAGCATCAGTCACCAAATTAGCTGAGGTACACCTAACTCATTCCTGCAATGCTATGAGCCTTTGCTACACAAAAGAGATAGGCAGTGTGGTCTGAAACCTAGCCAATATTCTAGACAGGTACTTTCATAAGCATTTTTGAAATATCCTAACAGACATTAAAATTCAACTTAATTAGAACTTCCCTGATGGTCCACTGGCTAAGACTCCAAGCTCCCAATGCAGGGGGCAGTGGGGCTAGGGTTCCACCCTGGGGCAGAAAACTATATCCCTGTGCAGAACCTAAGTCCCAGAAGAGCCAAATAAATAATTTTTTTAAAATAAAGATTAAAAAAAAACTCGACTTAAGTGACTTGCCACAGTCAGAAAATACAACTGCACACAACCATTTGAGGCATGGGGGTGGAGAACTAATACAACAAGGTATTAAAATACCAAGTTTCTTTAAAAAAAAAAAAAAAAATTTACTCCCTACTCCAAGCAAAGAAGTGAAATGCCCTGGGATTCAAAGAAAGAATCTGGTCACCATTTCAGCAAAGGAAATAGTCTAGAAAGCAGATAGCTCATGTTCAGGCTGTCAGGTAAAACAAGTAGTCAGCTGGACACACCTACTCACCCCCTTTTAACTAAAACGTGTGCCATGAGGGCTTACTCTGTGCACACTCACTGCTGGGCTTTCAAAAGACAAGTGCCCAGAAAGCTATTAAATTCTGGATGAGTGCAAAGAATTCAGAATTCTGAGCTGAAAGGCTCTTTTTATAAATCTCATAAGACTCACCTTCAGGGGCTAAAGGCGCAAAGTCATATGTAAAGGTGAAAAGGCAGGTACAGACAACTGGAAGAGCGATGTCTCAGTACAACAGCATCCAAATGCAAAAAATATAAAAATTAAAATGTTCCAACCACCACTGCCTCTAGCCTCTGGCTTCAAAGAGGAAGAAACTGGGTAAGGAAGGTCACATGGTAATTAATGACAGCTCATAATGACTGTCTCAGGACTCCCAGCCATGTCCTCACCCTGTCCAGCCTTCTCTGAACATAGGCGTCCAAATATTAGAAAGGTTAGCATCTTCCATCTCCTCTGTTACAGCACTGCAAGACTAAAAGTAGCAGCGACTCCTAATGCCTCAGACCCAGAAATCCCATACGGGTGACTTGCTTCCACCTGCAGTTGCCCTCATTTACCCTCTGCACTGACAATCAAGAATTTAAAGTCATGCTTAAAACCCCCCCCCAGCCTGCAGGCCGAATTCCTGTCAGCTACCCATCAAAGGGACATCTAGAGTCAAAAGAAGGAGAAAATTCTGCGCCCATAAACTAGTCACACTCGAAAATGTCAATTTCTTTTTCCAAGAAGGTGGCAACAGGGGGACCCCAACCCCCGCGAGTCTTGTCAGAGAGGAAGGCCCTTGGGGACCGGGCAGGAGCTGCTAAAATTACTTGGCGCAGCCACTGTAGGAGAGAAAGAAAGCAAAAATATAAAGGGCAACCCCCCCACACCCTCTGCCATCCCTCTTGATGGCCCTGCATTTCTGGGGGCACAGAGATGCCCGGGCGCACCGCCTGCGGAGGGCCGACCGGAGAGCGATCGCAGGCTGCGCGGGCCAAGGACCGGGGAGGAGGCGGCAAGGACTGGGTCCCGGGGAGACCCCACTAGCCTGCCCGCCGCGCGGCCTGAGGGCCCGAGCGCCCCGCGGCTCCGGCCACGAGCAGGGGTGAGCGCTCAGGGGCCCGGCGGGGGCTGGGGGTCGCCAGGCATCCCTGGGTCCCGCGGCCAGGATGACCTGCCCGTGCGGGGACCCGGCAGACGGGCCAGGGTGTGGGGGCGCAGGCCGCGCCGCGGGGCCGCTGACAGCGCGCGGGGGCCGTGCCTGGTTGGCCTCGTGGGCGCCGCAGGCCCCTCGCTGCCGGGCCTGGCAACTGCGGCCCGCGGCCAGGTAGGGGGCGCGGCGGCCGGGCTCTCACCTGGCTGCAGCTCGCCGGGCTCCCGTCCTGCCGGCTGCGCCTCCGCTGCGCCTCAGCTCCGCAGTACCGGCCGTTGCCTCTGGCTCCCGCGACTGCCGCCTGCAAAATGGCGCCGCGGAGGGGCGGGCCGGGGGCGGGGAGCCGTGGAGCCGCCCGCCCCCGCGCGGACCTGGACCCACCTCCCTCTCCGCGCCCGACCCCCGCCCTCTTGTCTCCCCCGAGGGAGGGGCTGCCCGCCCGTCCGCAAAGCTAAGCCAGCCGTCAGGCCCCCATGTGCCCTCCCCTCGTCGTCCTCTCTGCCCCGCCACTCTCCATTTCTTTCCCACCGCCCCTCGCGTGGGAAGCGCGCCCCTTCTCGTGCCTTCCAGTCTCACCGCTCGTGCGGACCCACTTGGACTGTAGACGCTTGCCTGGAGTCTCGTCCTACTCGGATCCCCTCTTTAACCAGCCTGACACCGAGCGAGCTCTGTCGTCTCTCAGTGAAGGTAATAAAGCAATCTGCGGCGCCTTGGGCTCAGTGGATTGGATGTCTTAAGGCACTTTCACTGTTTCTCCAGTTAGGCTGTCAGGGTTTTTGTTGGTTTTGTTTGTTTGTTTTTTAACTTACTGGGGAAGAGGTCCTCATTACATTGTGCACACCGAGGCTTCTCAGACTCCCCTGAGGGTCGTATTTAGTTGCAGATTCTGATTCAGTGCGTTGGGATGCAGCCCGAGAGTCTACATTTCTAAAAAAAAAAAACCCAGGAGATGTCGCTGGATAAGGGTGGCTTAGCGGAAAGGCCGCAAATAAATCCGTAGCCGTCCGTCT
Organism: Capricornis sumatraensis; assembly: GCF_032405125.1. Lineage (NCBI taxonomy): Eukaryota > Metazoa > Chordata > Mammalia > Artiodactyla > Bovidae > Capricornis > Capricornis sumatraensis. The sequence continues at coordinate 50,391,744 of NC_091083.1, forward strand.
TTAGCGCACCGCAGCCTCACCTTGACCATCTCAAGATGGCTGGGTCCCACCCCTAGGGCTTCTCAGACCAGAGGTGTGGCGTGAGGCTCCAGGTTTTGCGTTTCTGACAAGTTCCTGGTGATGATCATGCTGTTCTCTGGGGTTCACACTTCGCGAGCCACTGCTGAAGACTCTCTGAACTCAAACCCAAACAAACAAAAACCTAATAATTAATACTCTCATAGCACCTTCCATCTTGAAGTGTGTCTAGTTGTTGTTACAACTGAGTAATAACTGATAAGTGCCCCCAAACAACTCTAGAGAGCTAAAGAACAGTGGACGGTGTCTGACCTTACATTAGGAGAAGATTTTATCATCGAATTTCTGCCTGTTTTACACAGTTTGGGGGCCTTGGTGTTATGGATATCACAAATGTCAATGATGGAGAGTAGTGACCAGCAACTGTGGGAATTTCATAAAATAGATGTGGTCTGAGCCTTTGAGAATCAATATGTCATCCTATTTACTTCTCTAATAACTTGTGTTTTTAAAATAAAAGAGTTGGCTTGTAAAATTCAGTACACCCTGGAAGGCCAGGTGTTTTGATCCACACTGAAGATGGAGAAAATAAGAGACAAAAATTCTGTGACCAGTACCTGAAGAAAAGTTCACACTGCCTGTCCGTTTTAACATCTACACCATCCTCCTATACCAGAGAGAGCCTTTTCCAGCCAACCTGTTTTGGGGGGCTGTGGAACGTGGACAGGAGGTACTACTGTTTTGTTCAGCCAGGGATGAGAGATCTGTAATAGAAGGCGAGCTAACTATCGCATCATCAGTATCTTCCTCTCCTTCCCTAGACATTTACAGGCTTTTTCTATTGTGAAAAACTTCCGCTATCCTGGCCTCTCCCACCCTCCTACCTTTCTTCCTTCCCTGTCCTTCTCACTCCTCAAGTCCTGTCACTCTTTGCTTTCTCTAATGACAAAGTTACCAGTGTCCTTCTAGTTGCCAAATCCAACTGCCTGTGTACGGACCTTTTCTTCCTTGATGCCTCTGTAACAATCCATTGATTTCTCCCTCCTCCTCAAAACTCTTTTCTAGCAGTAATACCACTGGGTCTTACATATCATTCTACACTCATTCCCTCTCAGTGAATTATTCATGCTCACCTCTAGAAATGTTAGTTTTCCTTAATATCTCCTTTCTCTCCATCTTTTCCCCTGCCCTGTCCTTCTCTGAAAGTCAGCCATCTCCTTATGATTCCCAAATCTCTCTCCAGACCAGACAGACATCTTCCTGAACTTCAAAGCACACATTTCTAATTGTCTTCCAGATAACCTCTCCTGGATACTATCTAGGAATTTTAAATATAGCATCGCCACAAAATTTTTATTGATGAAATTCAAAATATAATAATCATCGATATAATATTTTTGTAATGCAGGGCACTGATGAGAATAGAATTGGCAGTGGAGGGGGAGATTTTGCTTAATTGGGGTCCAATTAATTAGTTGGAGTCCTACCATTAAATTGATTGCAAATGTTCATCCGTAAAATCATTCTTAGCTGAAACCAGAACAGCCCATGCATTGTAGTTTGCTGAGCCCTGAGAAAGTACTTGGAGAAGAGGGCAGAAGCTTCTTCCCTACATCTCTTGGTGTCAGGGGAACTGACGCTTACTAAATCAGTCCCATACTGAGACATACCTAGGCATGGCACAGCATGGGAGGACCCAAGACCTACCTGAAACGGTATCTTTTTTTTTTTTTTTTGCATATTCAATGATGTACATTGCACCATTTTTTAAAATGAAAGAAAGAATAAAAGGGAAAGAAAGACCCAATGTCCATTAACTGGGGAGTGGCTGAATAAACTGTGGTATAGCATTGTATGGAGTATCATGTAGCCCTCTCCCCAGTCCCACCCCCTTACTTTCCTTTTTTTTAATTGAGATATAATTCACATACTATAATATTCACCTTTTTAAAGTATATAATTCAATAGATTTAATTTGTTCACAAAGCTGTACAACCATCACGACTATCTAATTTTAGAACATTTCCATCATCCCCAAAATGAAACATCATACCTATTAGCAGTCATTCACCCTTCCTTGCCTCCCACCAGCCCCTGGCAACCACTAATCTACACTTTATGTATTTGCCTAATCTGGATATTTAATATAAATAGAATGATATGACATGTTATCTTTTGTGACTGGCATCTTCCACTTAACAGAATGTTTTCAGGGTTAAAACATATTGTAGCATGTCAGTATTTCATTCCTTTTTTTATTGTGGTAAAATATACACAACATAAAATTTACCATTTTAGTCATTTTTAAATGTACAATTCAGTAGCATTAAGTGCACTTATGCTGTTTTGTAACCATCACCACTATCCATCTCCAGAACTTTTTTATCATCCCATACTGAAATTGTGTACCCATTAAACAATAACTTCCCATGCCCCTAGGTAACTACTATTCTATTTACTGTCTCTTAATTTTCCTGTTCTAGGTACATCATCTAAGAGGACTCATACAATATTTGTCCTTTTGTATCTGACTTCTTTCACTTAGCCTAAGTGAACAATAATCCCGGTTGTAGCACATATCAGAATTCCATTCTATTTTAAAAAATACTTATTTATTTATTTGGCTGGACTGGGTTAAAGTTCAGCAACCAAACTCTGGCTTGCAGCATGCGGAATCTAGTTCCCTAACTAGGCATCAGACCCAGGCCTTCTGCATTGGGAGCACAGAATCTTAGCCACTGGACCACTAGGGAAGTTCTCATTCTTTTTTAAGGTCAGAATATATTCTATGTATAGATATACCATAGATGACATCTTCACCACCAGGCTGACACCAAGAGAGACAGCTATGGGTAGCAGTGTCCTCAAGGTGCAAGCCAGGACTGGAAGTACCGGTGAGAAATCTGCCAGAGAAGTCAATGTACAAAGGTAAGCTGAGGTTTCTTCAGCAGGAGGGCTGGGCTTGGCAGAGATGTCCAGGTGGTGAGTGAGCAGGAAAAAGCTGGCCTGAGGCTTGGAGAGACTTGTGCTTTGTATTTGATCACTGTAGAAAATGACTCAGTCCCTCTCTAAAAGCTGGGACCTCTATTCCCCAAAAAGGGACAAAAATTTAGACATCATTGTATCATTTTTCAGCTATCAGATTGGCAAAGATTAATAACAAGGTTGGTTATGGCAAAGGGAATCTGTGGGAGGAAGTCTAAATTGGTCTACCCTTTCCGGAATAGAATTTAGTATTATCTGTCTGTTGTTTTTTTTTTTAATCTGTCTGTTTAAATGCACATATATCTTAAAATATCTGTTTAAATGTATGTGCTCTTAACCCAGAAGACAAGTTCTGGGAATGACACAGACATACACTGGTGGGCACAAGGATTTATGGACAAGGATGCTCAAGAAGACACGTCCTCTGCCCCTTCAACCTCTTCCATGTCCCTCTTTCTCAACAGCCCCTCTTGGCCTCAGGCCGCTCCCATTCCCAACCCCATTAACATCAAATTCCCTATCTGTTCATCCCCACTACTGCTTATTTCCTACTTCCAAAAGATCTTTTCCCCATGAGCCATGCATTCCCTCGGCCCTGCTTCTGTTTATCCACAGTCCCACCTACCCTTGGGAGGCCCTTCCGCCAGCCTCTGGCCTAAAGAGCCCTCTGAGACCTCCCTCCCTCAGGTGTTCTCCTTCTCTGCATTTCAGTATTGCCCCCTCCTTTCTAAAAACCCACTTCCTCCCTAGCTGGTGCACCTCTCTCCCCTTCTCAGCTCAGCTTCTGGAGAGAGCCACTTCCAGTCCCTGTCTCCTCATTCTGACATCTCTCCTCTCATCACCCCCTGGCAATCAGGTTCTATTCCTATTTTCCTCTGAAACCACCCAAGTAAATTACCCATGTCCTCCAAACTGCACAATCCAGATCTTTTCTATATACATCTTACTAGAACTTTCTGGAGATATTTGGCATAGCTGGTGCTACGTTCCCCCAGGAAAAGCTCTCGTTCCTTGGCTTTGTGGCTGCATTTCAGACTTGTTCTTATATACATCTCTGACCAGCTTTTTTTTTCCTGCTTCTTCTCAGACTCATTTTCCTCCTGCCTGCTTCAAACACTGGGGTTAGAGATAGAGTGTGGTTGTGTCTGTTTTCCCCTCAGAAGCCCTTCAGGGGCTTTGCTGTTCCTTCTGCTTGGACTCTTTCCTCTGGGTCATTCTTGTTCATCCTTTAAGTCTCATCTTGGCCTCTTGTAGAAACCTTTCTTGAGCCCCTCAGCTGGTATATGTGTGCCCTGGAGTAATTCCTAGTATTTAGAATGGAATTATATTGAAATGATTTGCTTTTCTGTCTCACTCTGCTGCCTCACTAACTGTCAGCTTCTCTAGGACAGAGATCTTAATCTATGTAACTCTGCACATGGCTAAAATAGTGCCTGAACAGTGGGTGCTCAGCAAGCACATAGTGATCTCAGCTGCTGGACTGAACCAATGGGGCCTGATCACTAATGGAGGGGAAGGTGTGAAGAGAGAGGCATACTCAGGATTAACTCCTAGGTTCCTGGAGAATTGGAAGCTAAGAGAGAAACAAAAATTAGAGGCAAAACACAAAAAGCTTCAAATATTGGGTAAAAAGAAATTATAGAATTTTATTCTGTAAAGGAGTCATTTGAACCTAGACCCTCAGAGAGACACTTAGTCTTTGGGGGAAAAAATGGAAAAAGAATAAAAATCCATCAGTAATTATCTAAAGTAGAAAAAAAGCAAAACTAATTCTAGCATTGGAATTTAGGATGCTGTCACCCTGTGGGGGGATAGTGATTAAGGAGAAGCCCATGGGGTCTTCTGAAGAGCTGGTCATGTTCTTTGCTTTGATGTGGGTGCTAGGCATGCAAGCATATTCACTTTGTGAGATTTCATTAAGCTACACACTGTGACATGTGCATTTGGTGGCGCTAGTGGTAAAGAACCCGCCTGCCAGTGCCGGAGACTTAAGAGATGCTGGTTCGATCCCTGCTTGGGGAAGATCTCCTAGAGAAAGAAAGGCAACCCACTCCAGTATGCTTACCTGGAGAATCCCATGGACAGAGCAGCCTGGCAGGCTACAGTCCATAGGGTTGCAAAGAGTCAGACACAACTGAAGCAACTTAGCACACACACAGCATACTATAAAAAGTCTTTAGTAAGTAAATGCAACAACTAGGCTTAGAAAAAAGTCCATTTATTGGATTTATATCCAATAAATCAGGTATTCCCCATTTTAAATAACATGGTCCATCTCCAGAAGAAAGTGGCAATGAAGCCCCAATCTAGAATGGGTTCTGGGGCAGAAGTTCAGGCCAAGGAAAATGAACTGATCCAAGTTGTGGTTTCCAGGAATGGATACTTCAGGAAACAGTGATGTGCATATATATACTACAGGATGTGAAGGTTTAATTTTGAATATATACTTTAGTCTTCAGATAATTGTGACATGAAATTCTTGTAGCCTTAGAGAAAAGGCACAGGGTACCTGCCCCATCTCTGCCTTGCTGGATGACCTTGGGGAAACCATTTAACCAGACTACGTGTAGGTGTCCCATTATGCAAACTTAAGATAATTCTGTCTACTCTATCTACCACCTAGAGAGTATATGGATTAAATGATATAATTACTGTGAACATATTTTCTACAAATGTTTTTCATAGCCTTTTACAAATAAAAATTACATAGTAGTATAAGAGGCCTAATCTAGCTGTAAAACTGAGCCCGCAGTTGGTTTTGAGCCATAAAAATTAGCCATACCACACACTCATTCTTTCCCTAGACTATGTTTACATTCTATCTATAATGAATTTCATTCTCTTTGTTTTTGATAAGACCTCCAGTTATATAAGGTCACTTGGAATTTAGGTGTTTTGTGCCCAGATTGTTGACTGCTCCACTTACTCATCTAAGTTAGTATAACCACGTCATTTGTCACATGTTACCTGGCAGGCACTGGGCATCATTGACAAAGCTCACCTCACCTGCCGCAGTGAGCCTACATACTGGTAAGAGGAGAGAAGTAATTGTATACCCAGTGTCTAGCTGGGCTCCTGGTACCCAGTGGACTTGTGTTCTAAATCATGAAATGGTAACCAGTAAGTAAGTAAAATTTGTGTCTGTGATAAATGCTAAAAAGGGACAATAAAAGGGGCTGACTATAATCCAGGTTGGGGCGCCATCTTCGGTAAAGTGGTAAAGAAGGCCTAAAGGGACATTATTGCTGTGACTCAAAGTCAATTATACTCAGTTGGGAAAGACGATTCCAGAAAGAGGAATAGCAAGTATAAATGTCCTGAGGCAGGAAAAAGCATGTCATGTTTGATAAATTGAAAAGCAGCTGATGTGATTGGGACACAGAAGGTAGGACGGAGAATGTGATGAAATGAGATTGGGGAAGAGGTCAAGAGATGCCCAGATGGAACAGGGTTTCTAAGTATGATAAGAAGTCATTAGAGGGTATGAGCAGGGAAATAATATGATCTCGTTTCTGTTTTAAGATGATCACTCTGTTGCTATGTGGTTTGGGATGCATTAAAAGTAAAGCAAACAGAACAGGGAGGAATTATAGTAGCTCAGATGGAAGAAGGTGGCTTGACCTGAAGTGAGAGCAGTAGAAATGAACATAAGGAGGCAAATTCAAAATATCCTTGGAAGATAAAATGACGGGGATTGCTACCAGGCTGTGTATGGAGCGCAAAGGAAAGGGAGGTATCAAGAAAGGCTTTTGGGTTTGGAGCTTAGGCAGTCAGATAGGTGAGGAACTACTTCATAGACAGGAGGAATGGAGGAGCTTTGGAAAAGTCTTCTATCTGTGACATCTCAAGAGGGAACAAAGGATAGCTACATCCAGATTCACTCTTATGGGCTCAGGGAGGAGGGTTGGGCTGGAGTTACACATCTGGGAGTCATCAGCTCTGTGTAATATTTAAAACCAATGAATCCAATAGGATCATGTAGGAGAGTATACAGATGGAGAGGAGTGAAGTCCCAGAGATGAGCCCAAAGAGTCTTCACCAGCACAGGAGACTGTGTAATACCCAATGTTGGTGAAACATGAGGAAGTTAAAACCCTCCCACACTAGACAGAAGTTAAATCAGTACAACCTTTCTGGAAACCTTGGCAAGGTATATTTTAAATCTTTAAAAAATGCTTACACTTTAATCTTACAAGTCTATAGAAGTTTCAGTTCAGTTCAGTTCAGTCGCTCAGTCGTGTCCAACTCTTTGCTACCCCATAAACCACAGCATGCCAGCCCTCATGTCCATCACCAACTCCTGGACTTTACCAAAACTCATGTCCATTGAGTCAGTGATGCCATCCAACCATCTCATCCTCTGGCATCCCCTTCTCCTCCTGCCCTCAATCTTTCCCAGCATCAGGGTCTTTTCCAATGAGTCAGCTCTTCGCAGCAGGTAGCCAAAGTATTGGGAGTTTCAGCTTCAACATCAGTCCTTCCAATGAACACCCAGGACTTATCTCCTTTAGGATGGACTAGCTGGATCTCCTTGCAGTCCAAGGGACTCTCAAGAGTCTTCTCCAACACCACAGTTCAAAAGCATCAATTCTTCGGCACTCAGCTTTCTTTATGGTCCAACTCTCACATCTATACCTGACTACTGGGAAAACCATAGGCTTGACTAGACAGACCTTTGTTGGCAAAGTAATGTTTCTGCTTTTTAATTTGCTGTCTAGGTTGGTCATAACTTTCCTTCCAAGGAATAAGTGTCTTTTAATTTCATGGCTGCAGTCGCCATCTGCAGTGATTTTGGAGCCCAAAAAAATAAAGTCAGCCACTGTTTTGCCATCTATTTGCCATGAAGTGATAGGACCAGATGCCATGATCTTCGTTTTCTGAATGTTGAGCTTTAAGCCAACTTTTTCACTTTCCACTTTCACTTTCATCAAGAGGCTCTTTAGTTCCTTTCTGCTTTCTGCCATAAGGGTGGTGTCATCTGTATATCTGAGGTTATTGATATTTCTCCCAGCAATCTTGATTCCAGCTTGTGCTTTTTCCCAGCCCAGCATTTCTCATGATGTACTCTGCATAGAAGTTAAATAAGCAGGGTGACAACATACAGCCTTGACGTACTCCTTTTCCTATTTGGAACCAGTCTGTTGTTCCGTGTCCAGTTCTAACTGTTGCTTCCTGACCTGCATACAGGTTTCTCAAGAGGCAGGTCAGGTGATCTGGTATTCCCATCTCTTTCAGAATTTTCCACAGTTTATTGTGATCCACACAGTCAAAGGCTTTTGGCATAGTCAATAAAGCAGAAATAGATGTTTTTCTGGAACTCTCTTGCTTTTTCTATGACACAACAGATGTTGGCAATTTGATTTCTGGTTCCTCTGCCCTTTCTAAAACCAGCTTGAACATCTGAAAGGTCACGGTTCACGTATTGCTGAAGCCTGGCTTGGAGAATTTTGAGCATTGCTTTACTAGCATGTGAGATGAATGCAGTTGTGCGGTAGTTTGAGCATTCTTTGACATTGCCTTTCTTTGGCATTGGAATGAAAACTTGACACTTTCCAGTCCTGTGGCCACTGCTGAGTTTTCCAAATTTGATGACATATTGAGTGGAGCACTTTCACAGCATCATCTTTTAGGATTTGAAATAGCTCAACTGGAATTCCATCACCTCCACTAGTTTTGTTGGTAGTGATGCTTTCTAAGGCCCACTTGACTTCACGTTCCAGGATGTCTGGCTCTAGTTGAGTGATCACACCATCATGATTATCTGGGTCATGAAGATCTTTTTTGTACAGTTCTTCTGTGTATTCTTGCCACCTCTTCCTAATATCTTCTGCTTCTGTTATGTCCCTACCATTTCTGTCCTTTATCGAGCCCATCTTTGCATGAAATGCTCCCTTGGTATCTCTAATTTTCTTGAAGAGATCTCTAGTCTTTCCCATTCTATTGTTTTCCTCTACATCTTTGCATTCCAGGCATAGGAACCTGGAATGTCAGGTCCATGAATCAGGGAAAATTGGAAGTGGTCAAACAGGAGATGGCAAGAGTGAACATCGACATTCTAGGAATCAGCAAACTAAGATGGACCGGAATGGGTGAATTTAACTCAGATGATCATTATATCTACTACTGTGGGCAGGAATCCCTTAGAAGAAATGGAGTAGTCGTCATAGTCAACAAAAGAGTCCGAAATGCAGTACTTGGATGCAATCTGAAAAACGACAAAGTGATCTCTCTTCGTTTCCAAGGCAAACCATTCAGTATCACAGTAATCCAAGTCTATGCCCCTACCAGTAATGCTGAAGAAGCTGAAGCTGAACAGTTCTATGAAGACCTACAAGACCTTTTAGAACTAACACCCCAAAAAGATGTCCTTTTCTTTATAGGGCACTGAAATGCAAAAGTAGGAAGTCAAGAAACACCTGGAGTAACAGGCAGATTTGGCCTTGGAATACAGAATTAAGCAAGGCAAAAGCTAATAGAGTTTTGCCAAGAGAACACACTGGTCATAGCAAATACCCTCTTCCAGCAACACAAGAGAAGACTCTACACATGGACATCACCAGATGGTCGACACTGAAATCAGACTGATTATATTTTTTTGCAGCCAAAGATGGAGAAGCTCTATACAGTCAGCAAAAACAAGACTGGGAGCTGACTGTGGCTCAGATCATGAACTCCTTATTGCCAAATTCAGACTTAAATTGAAGAAAGTGGGGAAAACCACTAGATCATTCAGCTATGACCTATTGAAGTTTATCCTATGGAAATAATTATGAATGTATGCAAAGGTTTATGGACATGGATGTCTATTGCAGCATAATTTGTAATAATAAAAAATGGGAAATCTAAACATCTCATAAGAGAGATTTTTAAGTTTTTTCTTTTTCTTTTTGGCCTGAGCTGCACACCATGTGGGATCTTAGTTCTCTGTCCAAGGATCAAACCCAAGGCTCCTGCAGTGGAGTGGTGGAGTCCTAACCACGGGGCCACCATGGAATTCCCAAGAGGAATTACTAAATTCATTTCAACACACGTGTTATGCAACTATTTTGTTTGATGATGTAGAAAAATATCAAATGATTGGAAACAGTGTTCATGAAACATAAAAGCAGTTTGAAGTGCATATAAATTAAATTACCTTTGGCTGGAAATAACAAAGAATGCTGAATAAGTTTATGCGTAAGGAATAAAGAATGTAAGGGCATAAGGAAAATGTATTTTCTCTTCTAACAAAAGCCCAGAGGTAAGGGTGGATTTAGGATTGATTAATAGTTTCATAACATCTTTGAGAACCCAAATTCTTTCCAGGATGTGGGGCAGGGTGTGAAAAAGGTTAGGAAACAGTGACTTAGACCAGTGGTTCTCAAAGGGTAATAGTTAAACCACCAGTTTCAACTGGGAATTAAAAAAAAACAACAACAAATCCTTGGGTTCCATCCCAGACTTTCTAACTCATAAACTCTGGAGGTAGGGCCCAGTAATCTATGTTTTAACAAACTCTCCAGGTAATTATAATGTTTGAAAATCATTGACTTAGACTATTCAGGATTTACTCTTGAATTGGGAATACCTGAAAAATGTGACTATGGCATATGACTAGGGAGAGGTTGATGGATAGTCATGGTTAATACTGGGATTGGTTTTCTAGCATATTTTCCTGGACAAAGAAGGCTAGAAGCTAAAACTCCCACCCATCAGAACTTCCACTCCCTCAAAATGCTCCTGTGAACCTATTAAAGAAAGCTGAGAGGCAGGACTCAGAAAAGACTGACTTGCTGGTATGAATATGGCACGTGCATGTGTGCTCAGTTGCTCAGACGTGTCCAAGTCTGCAGTCCTATAGACTGTAGCCCACCAGGCTCCTCTGTCCATGGGATTCTCCAGGCAAGAATACTGGAGTAGGTTGCCATTTCTTCCTCCAGGGGTTTTTCCTAACCCAGGCACCAAAACCTGCCTCTCCTGCATCTCCTGCATTGGCAGGCAGATTCTTTATCACTGAACCACTTGGGAATGGTGCACAGGGGTTTGGATTCTGGAGGTGGCGGCAGTTTCCTCATCTGCAATATCCTGACTGTGGCATGGGCATTAGGGTCATTGGCATCCCAGTTCTCAGTGCGGCTTGAGGAGTCATTCTGTGACTCCTTTTTTTTTTTATTGTGGAAAAAAATAATCATCTTAACCATTTTTTAAGTTCAGCCATGTTGAGTATATTTGCATTGTTGTACAACAAATCACTAGGACCTTTTCCTCTTGCAAAACTGAAAGTACCCATTAAACATGAATTTCTCCCATCCCCTACCCCTTGGCAACCAACTTTTGACCTTGTTGCTGTGCTTTTTACTACTTTAGAAACTTCATGTTAGTGATCTCATATAGTATTTGTCCTTTTGAAGCTGGCTTATTTCACTTAACATAATGACCTCAAGGTTCATTGCTGTTATAGCATGTGACAGGTTTTCCTCCTTTTTAAGGCTGTGTGATATTCCATCGTATGTATGTGTGGTGGTGTGCTAGTCGTTCAGTCGTGTCTGACTCTTTGCAATTCCATGGACTGTAGCCTACCAGGCTCCTCTATCCGTGTGATTTCCCAGGGAAGAATACTGCAGTGGGTTACCATTTCCTTCTCCAGGAGATCTTACTGACCTAGGGATCAAAGTCCGGTCTCCTATATTGCAGGAAGATTCTTTCTCTCTGAGTCATAAACACAAACAAACAATATATATCACATTATCTTGTTTGTTTGTGTTTTTTTGACCATGCCATGTGGCATGTGGGATCTTAGCTCCCTCACCAGGAATTGAACTCATGCCTCTTGCATTGGAAGCACCAAGTCTTAACCACTGGACCACTAGGTAAATCTCATTTTCTTGATCCATTTCTCTGTCAATGACATTAAGATTATTTCCATCTCTTGGCTATTTTAAGTAGTACTGCAATAAACATGAGTATGTAAACATCTCTTTAAGATCCTGCCTTGAATTCTTTTGAACATATACACCCACAAGTGGCATTGCTGGATCATATGGTAATTCTATTTTTAATTTTTCTGAAGAACTTCCATACTATAATGGATTCACCATTCTGACTTTTTCTTAAAGGGCCAAGTGGTAAACACTTTAAGCTTTGTGGATTATATATGGTCTCTGTCACAACTACTTAACTCTGCATTGTAGTGTGAAAGCAACTATAGACAATATGTAAACAAAAGAGTGTTACTATGTTTTAATAAAACTCTAAAAATTGGCAGTAAGTCTGCTGGCCATAGTTTACCTACCTCTAACATAGATCATGTTTCTTCAACCCTGCCAATGATTCTGTGAACAACATACTTTCTGCTAGAGAAGATTATGTTGTCTGCTGCTAAGAATCCCAAAAAATAAAACATTAATGAGTTGGTGCTCTGTTAACAATAAATAAAAAGGAAATGGCAGTTGAGTGAGCAACCAATATAATTTCCTATAAAAGATAGTGTGTACAGTTAAAAGAGAGAGAGAAATACAAAATGAAAGAAAAAAGTGGAAGGGGATCATGATAACCGACCTCCCAAATGGCCCCCAATGATCCTTTCCTTCTATTATTCAAACACTTGTGAATGGTTTTTGGGTAGGTGAATGGTTTACAGGGTAGTTCCCTCCCACAATGAACAAAGCTGACCTGTGTAATCAAAGAAGGTTGGAGAAAGAACAATGTGTGACTTATAAGGCTGTGAAAACCTTGTGTCTTTTATCTTGTTTTCTCTTGGATCCCTTGCTTTAGGGGAAGCTAGCAGCCATTCCATGAGGATACTCAAGCAGCTCTTGGGAGAGGTTCATGTGACAAGAAACTGAGGCCCCCTGCCAAAGGCCTTGTGAGCATGTCATCTTGGAAGAGGATTTTTCAGTCCCAGTTAGACCTTCAGCTGACTGCAGACCCAGCAAATGTCTTAAAACTGCAACCTCCCAAGACCCTAAGCCTGAACCCCAGCTAGGCTGTTCCTGAATTCCTGACCACAGAAGTTATATAATAAATGTTTAGTTTTGTTTTAGGCCTCTACATCTGGGGATAATTTATTGTACAACAATAGGTAACTAAGAGGAATACAATAAGATATCAATTATCAGTAGTAATTATCCATGGGTTGGTCGGATTACAAGTGACTCAATTTCTTTGTTGTACTTGAAGTTATGAAGTTTCTGCAATAAACATATACTAGAATCTTCATATTACCTTTCTCTCTCTAGTCGATTATTCCCACCTGCTTTTCCACAGTACTCAGGTTAGTCTCCTGTACTATGCCATGAGTCTCTTGGCTGGCCAAGAAACCATGATGTCTCACCTAATCGTCAAATTCTTTCTTCTCTAGGTGATCCACAAGGCTAATACTATATAGTTCATTCATAGAGGTCAAGTGCTACAAAACTAAAGACAGAAACCAGGAGAAATTCCTGAGAGCCTTGTAATAGCCAGTGTCTTCTATCAGATTTCCCAGAAGCAGACTTCAGATAAAGGTTTGTTTGCAGGTGATTTATGAAGGAAAGGCTGCCAGGAGAAATTGCCAAGACAGTGGGGAAAGCAGAATGAGGAAAGCAGAAGCTAAGAGAGAAGTGATTTTAGGTAAGATCTCAGCCTCCTCCTGATCCATAGGGGAGTTCTGGAGAAGAAGCTAATTCTCAATAAGGGAGCTGGGTGCTCATACCCAGTACTTGTCAGTCAAGACATAAGCTCCTGTCTTCTCTGTGCTTTTAGGCAGAACAATTCCAGTAGCCCAGTACAGATGTAGGATAGTCCTCTAAATAGATGTAGGCCATTGGAAGCAAAAGCACAGAGAAGCCAGGTGAATGACGAATGGCTGTTGTCAGTGGAACCCAGGGTGGGTTGAGCATTTGGGTGGAGCACTGAGAACATATACTAAGCACCCCTTATAGGCATTTGAGATGTTTCTTGTGTGGAGGATGGAGCGGTGGACAAAAAGATGGATGGAGAGAAGACTACTTAGAAGGTGATGAAAGTCTACATGAGAAGTGATTAATTAATGCTATGGCAAAAGGGATAGATATGAAGAGCCAGAGTGGAAAAACTCAATTAGCTGAGCTTGAAAGAGTTACTTAACCTATCTGGTCATCACCTGTGAAATGGGTCAATTTTAATAATAGTGAAAAAATAAAATTAGTGGCAATAATGTTTGTTAAGCACTTTACTACAATCAAGATACTGATAGTTCCAAATACTTCACAATTGTTATTCTTAGTGTAACCCTCACAACCACCCCATGAAGTACACAGTTCTTGTCCCCATACGACAAAGATACTGAGGCTCAGAGAGATAAGGTCCCATGACTAGCACCTTTCTCAAAATATTGTTGAAACAATAAAATAACAGCCATAAACAATAATTATCATCATTATTTTTATTATTATTGCTGATATTAGGAGTGACAAGATTTAAAAGACAGAAGATTTGGAGAGAAAGGCTAAAGATGAAAATCATCTAAGAGTCCAATTTGGTGGATGGTTAGATGTTGACTTCACAGATGACATGGCATTATTGGGAACATGGGCGTGTAAGTGGAGGGTAGAGAGGCTGGAGACCAGAGGGTGAAAAGGACTTTGTGTCTGACTCTTATTAAGGTTTGTATGTTTGTGGGATGCCAGACTAGGAATGCCTGATGATATTTAGAAACATGAGTCAGGAGCTTGGGAGACAGCTTAGGGCTGGAGATAAAGACTTGGCCATCATCTCCATAAATCTACCCAGAGGATATTAGGGGGCCACAGAGCGGCAGGGATACCTCATCCTGGAGAGACAGAAGAAGGGAGAGTCAGCCAAGACCTGACTTGGTCTTGTGGACCTCAAAATTTTCTGATTTTTGTTTCTGTTAAAAGGAAACTATTTTCCCTGAAGTTTTTTCTTTTTTTTTTTTAAACAGGTCTTATTTATCCATTAAAAAATTTTTTTTGGTCACACCCTCCAGCGTATGGGATCTTAGTTCCCCAGTTCCCTGATCAGGGATCAAACCCATACCCTCTGCATTAGAAGACCATATCACTGGGCCCCCAGGGAAGTCCTCCCCTGAGTTTCAGTATCTCCCATCAGCCCTCATTTCCATCATCACCAATCAGTTTCCAATTTCACTGACATTTTTTCTCATTCTCACCAACCTTGGAGTTCCCCATCATTTGCCACCCCTCAGATTCCTCCAGGCTGTTTGTCAAAATCACCTATTTCTTCTTTGATTCAACAAAGGTGATATCAATAATAGCTCTAGCTTGATTATAGCTACTATTTACTGATGCCATAAATATCTGTCGAAGACTTACTGTGGGTAGGGTACTGCACTAAGGCCCAAGTTATTGCAGCGCACAGGGTAGACATGGTCTTCGATCTTTTGGAGTATACAATTAAGATGGAATCAAGGACAAGTCAACAGATACAAGGGGACCACTCCAGATCGTGACTTATGATTCAAATAGAGCAAGATGAGAGTGAGTAGAGATGGGTCCATGTTGATACAGCATCCAGGACAGTCTCTCTGAAGAGGCTTCTTGGCCCTGGGACCAAAAAGAGGATTTGTTCAGTCGCTAAGTTGTGTCTGACTCTGTGACTCCGTGGACTGCAGCATGCCAGGCTTCCCTGTCCTTCATTATCTCCCAGAGTTTGCTCAAACTCATGTCCATTGAGTCAGTGATGCCATCCAACCATCTCATCCTCTGTCGCCCCCTTCTCCTCTTGCCCTCAATATTTCTCAGCATCAGGGTCTTTTCCAGTGAGTGGCTTTTTGAATCAGGTGGCCAAAGTATTGGAGCTTCAGCCTCAAATCCTTCATTCATTGGAAGGACTGATGAATCTTGAAATGGATGGTGCTTATATGGATGTATATAAGGGTAGATAGTCGTTCAGATGTCAACTTAAGATCTTCACATTTTCTCCATGTAAATTATACCACAGGTAAAAATATTAAAGGTTGTTCCTTGACTTTGGCTGGCAGGCAACTTATTCTTATTTGGTTAAACACCCCAGCACCCTCTATCCTGCCCCCTTCACCTTGTGCTGTACCTTTAGTTGTAGTAATACTAAAAGAAGATGGGTATTCTGCCTTTTGAGCAGGAGTAGTCCTTCCAATGGATATTCAGTCCTTCTAATGAGGAAAATTCTGAAAGAGATGGGAATACCACACCACCTAACCTGCCTCTTGAGAAATCTGTATGCAGCTCAGGAAGCAGCAGTTAGAACTGGACATGGAACAACAGACTGGTTCCAAATAGGAGAAGGAGTACGTCAAGGCTGAATACTGTCACCCTGCTTATTTAACTTCTAGGCAGAGTACATCATGAGAAATGCTGGGCTGGAAGAAACACAAGCTGGAATCAAGATTGCCGGGAGAAATATCAACAACCTCAGATAAGCAGATGACACCACCCTTATGGCAGAAAGTGAAGAGGAACTAAAAAGCCTCTTGATGAAAGTGAAAGAGGAGAGTGAAAATGTTGGCTTAAAGCTCAACATTCAGAAAACAAAGATCGTGGCATCTGGTCCCATCACTTCATGGGAAATAGATGGGGAAACAATGGAAACAGTGTCATACTTTACTTTTATTGGGCTCCAAAATCACCGCAGATGGTGACTGCAGCCATGAAATTAAAAGACGCTTACTCCTTGGAAGAAAAGTTATGACCAACCTAGATAGCATATTCAAAAGCAGAGACATTACTTTGCCAACTAAAGTCTGTCTAGTCAAGGCTATGGTTTTTCCAGTGGTCATGTATGGATGTGAGAGTTGGACTGTGAAGAAGGCTGAGCACAGAAGAATTGATGCTTTTGAACTGTGGTGTTGGAGAAGAGTCTTGAGAGTCCCTTGGACTGCAAGGAGATCCAACCAGTCCATTCTGAAGGAGTTCAGTTCAGTTCAGTTGAGTCGCTCAGTTGTGTCCAACTCTTTGCTACCTCATGAATCGCAGCACTCCAGGCCTCCCTGTCCATCAACAACTCCCAGAGTTCACTCAGACTCATGTCCATCGAGTCCGTGATGCCATCCAGCCATCTCATCCTCTGTTGTCCCCTTCTCCTCCTGCCCCCAATCCCTCCCAGCATCAGAGTCTTTTCCAATGAGTCAACTCTTCGCATGAGGTGGCCAAAGTACTGGAGCTTCAGCTTCAGCATCATTCCCTGCAAAGAAATCCCAGGGCTGATCTCCTTCAGAATGGACTGGTTGGATCTCCTTGGAGTCCAAGGGACTCTCAAGAGTCTTCTCCAACACCACAGTTCAAAAGCATCAATTCTTCAGTGCTCAGCCTTCTTCACAGTCCAACTCTCACATCCATACATGACCACAGGAAAAACCATAGCCTTGACGAGACGGACCTTAGTTGGCAAAGTAATGTCTCTGCTTTTGAATATGCTATCTAGGTTGGTCATAACTTTTCTTCCAAGGAGTAAGCGTCTTTTAATTTCATGGCTGCAGTCACCATCTGCGGTGATTTTGGAGCCCCCCAAAATAAAGTCTGACACTGTTTCCACTGTTTCCCCGTCTATTTCCCATGAAGTGATGGGACCGGATGCCATAATCTTCGTTTTCTGAATGTTGAGCTTTAAGCCAACTTTTTCACTCTCCTCTTTCACTTTCATCAAGGGGCTTTTTAGCTCCTCTTCACTTTCTGCCATAAGGGTGGTGTCATCTGCTTATCTGAGGTTATTGATATTTCTCCCGGCAATCTTGATTCCAGCTTGTGTTTCTTCCAGCCCAGCATTTCTCATGATGTACTCTGCCTAGAAGTTAAATAAGCAGGGTGACAACATACAGCCTTGACGTACTCCTTTTCCTATTTGGAACCAGTCTGTTGTTCCATGTTCTAACTGTTGCTTCCTGAGCTGCATACAGATTTCTCAAGAGGCAGGTTAGGTGGTGTGGTATTCACATCTCTTTCAGAATTTTCCACAGTTGATTGTGATCCACACAGTCAAAGGCTTTGGCATAGTCAATAAAGCAGAAATAGGTGTTTTTCTGGAACTGTCTAGCTTTTTCCATGATCCAGCGGATGTTGGCAATTTGATCTGGTTCCTCTGCCCTTTCTAAAACCAGCTTGAACATCAGGGAGTTCACGGTTCACATATTGCTGAAGTCTGGCTTGGAGAATTTTGAGCATTACTTTACTAGCATGTGAGATGAGTGCAATTGTGTGGTAGTTTGAGCATTCTTTGGCATTGCCTTTCTTTGGAATTGGAATGAAAACTGACATTTTCCAGTCCTGTGGCCACTGCTGAGTTTTCCAAATTTTGCTGGCATATTGAGTGCAGCACTTTCACAGCATCATCTTTCAGGATTTGAAATAGCTCAACTGGAATTCCATCACCTCCACTAGCTTTGTTTGTAGTGATGCTTTCTAAGGCCCACTTGACTTCACATTCCAGGATGTCTGGCTCCAGATGAGTGATCACATCATTGTGATTTTCTGGGTCGTGAAGATCTTTTTTGTACAGTTCTTCTGTGTATTCTTGCCACCTCTTCTTAATATCTTCTGCTTCTGTTAGGTCCATACCATTTCTGTCCTTTATCGAGCCCATCTTTGCATGAAATGTTCCCTTCGTACCTCTAATTTTCTTGAAGAGATCTCTAGTCTTTCCCATTCTGTTGTTTTCCTCGATTTCTTTGCACTGATCGCTGAAAAAGGCTTTCTTATCTCTTCTTTCTATTCTTTGGAACTCTGCATTCAGATGCTTATATCTTTCCTTTTCTCCTTTGCTTGTTGCCTCTGTCCTTTTCACAGCTATTTGTAAGGCCTCCCCAGACAGCCATTTTTCTTTTTTGCATTTCTTTTCCATGGGGATGGTCTTGATCCCTGTCTCCTGTACAATGTCACGAACCTTCGTCCATAGTTCATCAGGCACTCTATCTATCAGATCTAGGCCCTTAAATCTATTTCTCACTTCCACTGTATAATCATAAGGGATTTGATATAGGTCATACCTGAATGGTCTAGCGGTTTTCCCTACTTTCTTCAATTTGAGTCTGAATTTGGCAATAAGGAGTTCATGATCTGAGCCACAGTCAGCTCCTGGTCTTGTTTTTGTTGACTGTGTACAGCTTCTCCATCTCTGGCTGCAAAGAATATAAGCAATCTGATTTCGGTGTTGACCATCTGGTGAAGTCCATGTGTAGCGTCTTCTCTTGTGTTGTTGGGAGAGGGTGTTTGCTATGACCAGTGCGTTTTCTTGGGAAAATACTATTAGTCTTTGCCCTGCTTCATTCCGCATTCCAAGGCCCAATTTGCCTGTTACTCCAGGTGTTTCTTGACTTCCTACTTTTGCATTCCAGTCCCCTATAATGAAAAGGACATCTTTTTTGGCTGTTAGTTCTAAAACGTCTTGTAGGTCTTCATAAAACCATTCACCTTCAGCTTCTTCAGCGTTACTGGTTGGGGCATAGACTTGGATAACTGTGATATTGAATGGTTTGCCTTGGAGACGAACAGAGATCATTCTGTCTTTTTTTAGATTGCATCCAAGTATTGCATTTTGGACTCTTTTGTTGACCATGATGGCTACTCCATTTCTTCTGAGAGATTCCTGCTCGCAGTAGTAGATATAATGGTCATCTGAGTTAAATTCACCCATTCCAGTCTATTTTAGTTTGCTGATTCCTAGAATGTTGACGTTCACCCTTGCCATCTCTCGTTTGACCACTTCCAATTTGACTTGATTTCCTGAGATTTCTTTGGAAGGAATGATGCTAACGCTGAAACTCCAGTACTTTGGCTACCTCATGTAAAGAGTTGACTCATTGGAAAAGACTCTGATGCTGGGAGGAATTGGGGGCAGGAGGAGAAGGGGACGACAGAGGATGAGATGGTTGGATGGGCATCACCGACTCAATGGACGTGAGTCTGAGTGAACTCCGAGAGATGGTGATGGACAGGGAGGCCTGGCGTGCTGCGATTCATGGGGTCGCAAAGAGTCGGACACAACTAAGCGACTGAACTGAACTGAATGAATATTCAAGGTTGATTTCCTTTAGGATTGACTGGTTTGATCTCCTTGCTGTCCAAGGTACTCTGAAGAGTCTTCTCCAGCGCCACAATTCAAAAGCATCAATTCTTCGGCACTCGGCCTTCTTTATGGTCCAAATCTCACATCCAGACATGACTACTGGAAAAACCATTACTTTGACTATACAGACCTTTGTCAGGAAAGGAGAAAGTGGAAACAGTGACAGATTTTATTTTCTTGGGCTCCAAAATCACTGTGGACCATGACTTCAGCCTGAAATTAAAAGATACTTGCTCCTTGGAAGGAAAGCTATAACAAACCTAGAGAGCGTATTAAAAAGCAGAGATATCACTTTGCCGACAAAACTCTGTATGGTCAAAAAGAGGAGGCAGGTGTGCAAAGACCTCAAAAACAAGCAGAAGGAAGCTTGAGGCCAAACAACAAGATTCCTAGCCCAGTGCCAGGTGCTTTACACACAACTTTTTGTTCTAGCAAGTCCCTTCCTTTCTGAGTCAAAATTCCCTTTAAATCTTGACTCATCTCTTTTCCCTCCTGGTAGGGCACTGCTGAGTAGCTGCCCTGAGCCCCAGCCCCCTCCCCAGGTCAGAGCCAGCCCTAATCCTGCTCAAAAGGCAGAATACTCATCTTCTTTTAATATTACTACAACTAATGGTACAGCACAGGATGAAGGGGGTAGAACAGGGGGTGCTGCTGGGGTGCTTAACCAAACAAGAATAAGTTGCCTGCCAGCCAAAGTCAAGGAATAACCTTTAATATTTTTACCTGTGGTATAATTTACATGGAGAAAATGTGAAGATCTTAAGTAGACATCTGGATGACTATCCATCCTTATATACACCCACATAACCACCACCCATTTCAAGATTCAGAATGTGTCCATCACTCTAGGAATTCCTCCATGTCATTTCCCAGTTAGTAACCTTCCAAGAGGTAACCATTTTCTGACTTTTTTCATCATCAATTAGTTTTGCCACATAAATGAAATAACACAGTGTACATATAATTTTTGTGTCTGGCTTCTTTCACTCACCATAATGTTTTAGAGGTTTACCTGTATTGTTGCAAGCAGCAATCATTCATTCCTTTTTATTGGTGATAGATGGCCCATACTGTTAATGGATATTTGAAATTATTTACGTAATTTTTTGGCTTTTATGACTAAGACTACTATGAACACTCATGTACAAGTGTTTGTTTTTTGATTGTTTCTACAGATAAATGTTTTCCGTTCACATGGATAAATACCAAGAGTGGAATTACTGGTTATGGGGTTAGAGAGCAATCAGATTTCTAAAGTGATTGCACCATTTTTACACTCCCACCATCAGTGTATGAGGTTTTTAGTTGCTTCACACACCCTCAATCCTAGATATTGTTAATTTCAAAAAATTTTAACCATCTAGTATGCGTAAAAAGATATCTTGAGGTAATTTTAACTTATATTTTCTTTTTTAAGATATATTTTTATTTATTGATTTCGACCACACCATCAACCATGTGGGATCTTAGTTCCCCAGTCAGGGACTGAACCCGTGCCCCTGCTTTGAAGTGCAGAGTCTTAACCACTAAACCACCAGGGAATCCCTAACTTATATTTTCTCAATTACAGTGAAGATTAATATATTGTCATGTGTTTATTGGTCATTGTAATATGTTCTTTTGTGAAATGTTCAAGACTTTTGCCCATTTTAAAAAATTATTTGCCTCTTGTTACTAATTTCTGAGTTCTTCCACAATATCAATGAACCTTGTAAACATGCTTAGTGAAAGAAGCAAGTCACAATAGACCACACTGTATGATTCCATTTATACAAAATGTCCAAAATAGGCAAATTCGCAAACACAGAAAGTAGGTCAGTGGTTGCCTAAGGCTGGAGGAACTGGAAGGAAATGGAGAATGGCTGCTAACAGGAGTGATGAAAAGGATCAAAACTTGATTGTGATCATGATTGCACACGCTCTGTAAAATACACTCAATTTTAATTTGCACATTCAATAAAGCTATTTTTTGAATATAAAAAGGCCAACAGGTAACTTAAAATATGGAAATTTGTGCTATCTGTCTATAGAAAATTAGTAATTGGTTTGATGGTAATAAACAGCATTTCATCATGGTTTAAAAAAAGAGTTCTTTATATATTCTGGATATTCTGGATACTGAGACATTCTCAGATACATGTACAAGTATTACAAGAACTGGCCTCAGGCAAAATTGTGAAACTGGAGGTCATGTTATCATTTTTTTTCATATTTTTTTACATATTTGCTACCAAGCCAAAGCACTAGTGCAGAAACACTGACACAAAGAGAAAAATAATTTCCCCAAAGGAACACATCCAGTTGTTCAAGTAGTGATGTTCTCAGAGTGATATGATAAGATGCACATGACCTTGACACAACATAACTGTGTTTGCCTCATGTGTGGGGCTCCTTATAGACCCAGCTTGGTTCTGCTCCAATGTCTTCTCTTGGGGTTGTACCTGTTCTATTGCCAGTTTTCATTTTAATTTGTTAGGGGAATAGGAAAATCTTGCTTTGGTTTTTTGCCAGGAATCACTTGACCCTGAAAGTCTTGTGAGATGATGCAGCAAGGAGCAAATTCAGTTGAACATAGGATGGTGGAGAAGAGACGAGAATGCCACATGAACGTTTATGTGTGTCTTCCAGGTGCCAGGTGCTCCTTGCACCATATTTTTTTCCTTCCTTTTGCAGAGAGGCATTATTTCCTCCATTTTCACTCTAAGATTACAGAGTCTGAGAGGTTCAGTAACTGCTCAATGTTGCACAAGATTTAAGGTGATGAGCTAGAATTCAAAGAAAGCTGTCTGAATTCTGTCCCTTGAAGAAAGCACACTTAAATCAATAACTCACTTCTCTCTCTTCACTTTTTTTTCTCATTCTCTTCATTGTTAACACCCTCATCTCCCACAAACCTCAGCTAGTTTATCTTTCTCCCTAACTTGTCAGTTACTTTCCTCTGGGAAGCCTATTTCACTGCCCTCTTTTCACTGTTCCTTCATCAGCTCACATTAAGGGGCCTTTCCAAATCACTTATCACACCATTTCGTCATCTTTCCTCAAGACTGGCTCAGAGTTTATAGTGAGATTATAACAATGTCTGTCTTGTTAGGCACTGTGATAGGGATGGCAGAGATGTTTTTGAGTAGGGGAAACTGGCCAAGCATCAGGACTGCAAATCATACACATATACATCATGAAAGACAAAAAAAAAAAAGCAAAGAAACTCCTGCAGATTAAAATACTAAAGAGGCATGACAGCTAAATGTCAACATACAACATGTGAACCTTAATTGGATTTAAGATCTAAAAGAAAAATATAAAGGACTATTATTAGGACAAATAAGGAAATTTTAATATAGACTGATATTAGAGATCAATACCATAACAATTTTTATTTTGAAAACCTCAAACCCTCAGGAAAAGTTGTAAGAAAGATATAATAAATACTCATAAACACCTCACCTAGCTTCTCCAATTGTACCTCCTCTCTCTCATTCTCCCTTCTTTCACCTGGCTGAACCATTTGGGAGTTACTGCAGACATCATGACATTTCACCTCCAAACACTTCACCGTAAGTCTCCTATGAACAAAAACATTCTATACAACCACAATATCACTCTCAGGAAATTTAACATTGTCAAGGTTGAAAAGTCAGAAGATTAAACATTGGAATCAGGATTTCATGCTTCCTGTGAAAAACCAAAAGTCCTGTTGAGCCCTCTGCTGTGGTATGACCACCACCTTCGGGGCTGGATCTGAGGGTCCTTCCCCACTGGGGGTAAGGGGTGGCGTCTCTCTGCCGTTCATCAGTCCCACACAGTGGGGCTCATCATTCATTTATTGGACCTTCCTGGTCCCAGCAGTTCACTAAATCTGAAGTCCCTGGTTTGGGTCCTCATTAACAAAGGCTTGAAGTATTTCTAAATCATCTAAAGTCAATGTAGATTCTGATTCAGCAGTTCTGAGTCAGGGCTCAAGATCCTGCCTTTCTTACATGCTTCCAGGTGATGCTGATATTCCTGGCCCACAGACCATTCCTTGAGAACCAAGGTTCTAGTTTCTCCCCTCTCTAATCCATTTTGCAATCATTGTGCATTAATTTTTCTAGAATGCTGTGTTTCATTGTTTTAAAAATCCCAGTGGCTGTTGAATATCCATGGCAGTTGCTCTTTTTTGGGGGGTGGCGGTGGTGGTATTTATTTATTTTAATTGGAGGCTAATTAAAATGTTGTGGTGGTTTTTGCCATACATTGACATGAATC
Organism: Capricornis sumatraensis; assembly: GCF_032405125.1. Lineage (NCBI taxonomy): Eukaryota > Metazoa > Chordata > Mammalia > Artiodactyla > Bovidae > Capricornis > Capricornis sumatraensis. Next base: position 50,416,008 of record NC_091083.1, read on the forward strand.
AGTTGTGGCAGTTACTCTTTACTATTTTAATTTTTCCTATTGCAGAATCTTTTGGCTTCCCAAACAATGCTATTGCTCAGGTCCCTGCTGCACAAATGAGACAGAATATGGGTGCTACTGAGGTTGAAGATGTGACCTTGGGAAATACACCCCTGAAGTTTCCACCCACCTGCATTGATCCTCAGATACTTGCGACCTAGCCACAGAAAGTTCAAACTGCATGGAACTCAGTTGAAAGTCAGAGACCTTATTCTGGTATTCCAAGGCTTCGGGAGTTACATAACTTGCCCGAGGTCACACAGCTGCAAAGCACTTGATTTCCCGAACCCCTCGTGCATTCTTTTCCCAAGGCTCCATTCACACCCTTTCCTCCCAACACCCAGGTCAAATTCTCCCACTTGACTGCAGACTTTTGTCACTCTGGTCACACCACATACTTAGTTACTCTAAGGGGACTGCCTCTATTGATCCAGCCTCTTCTTCATCTCTCTTTATCCTTATCACCTCTTCACCCCAAGTTATGTTAAAACAAAGCTTTAAAGTACTAAGAAAAAGTCTGTGTCTTTCACCCTGCTACTATTCTCTCCAAAACGGTGCATTTCGGCAAAAGGTGGGAAACCAAGTAACTATGGAATGAAGTTCTACCTCCTTGACTTGGCCTCTGGGTCTCCATCATATGGCTGTGGCCTTTGTGCCAAATAAGCATCCTGCCTTACTTATCTCTCACCTTCACCTGAAGTCACCTTTAGTGCCTCTGCCTAGCCCATGGGTCCTTGTTTACCCTGTCCCCTACACACTTAGAATGTGGTATTTAATGTTTTCTTTTTAAATTGCAATTAAATATTTAAAATTGTTAATGAATATAACTAGGAGTACCTGAGAAATTCATAGCTCCTCCCCCATGTCTTTTGGAGGCTTATCTCAGAACAGAACAAAAGCATCTCTTTCTTTGTCACCTTTCTATGTTTACCCAACCCTGCAAGGGAGGAGAGATGAGCAGCTCTCCTAAAACTCTGAACTCAGTATTTTTTATTTTTTTTTTTACATTTTAAAAATTTACTTTTCAATTGAAGGATAGTTGCTTTACAGAATGTTGTTGTTTTCTGTCAAACCTCAACACGAATATGGATACCTATGTATACCTATGGTTGATTCATGTTTAGGTATAGGCTTTTATCTATTATTTTGTGCTCTACAAAGACCTCTTTTCAATTTTCATCTTTGTTTAAACTGGGCAAATTTATTTTCCTTATTTTATCATATATTTCATCTCTATATTTTAAAACATACCATTCTAGTATTTTTATTTTTATTTTTGATGGATTTTATATATTTCATTTATTTATTTTTTAGATGATTTTCTATTATATTTTTTAATATAAATTTATTTATTTTAATTGGGGGCTAATTACTTTATAATATTGTATTGGTTTGAACTCAGTATTTTAAAGTATACATTTGAAAAATGAGATAAAGTAGACAATTACTGGTAAAAATATCACTTACCAAAAAATTATTCAAGAAATAGAAAGCTTGAATAGATTTATACATTAAAGAAATTGAATCCAAATAAAAAATTCTAGGCACAAAAATATGTCACCAAACCTAGATGTCCTTGTAGGCACCTATATCACCTACAAAAAACAGAAAAACTCTTGTCTTACCCAAACTCAGAAACAAGATTCACCAATTTGTGTGAGGCTAGTCACTAACCATCCCTTAAAGAGATGGGAATACCAGACCACCTTACCTGCCTCCTGAGAAACCTCTATGCAGGTCAAGAAGCAACAGTTACAACCAGGTATGGAACAACAGGTTGGTTCAAAATTGGAAAAAGTGTACATCAAGGCTGTAAATAGTCACCTTGCTTATTTAACTTCTATGCAGAGTACATCATGCAAAATGCTGGGCTGGATGAATCACAAGCTGGAATCAAGATTTCCAGGGGAAATATCAACAACCTCAGATATGCAGATGATACCACTCTAATGGCAGAAAGTAGAGAGAAACTAAAGAGCCTCCTGATGAAGGTAAAAGAGGAGAGTGAAGAAGCTGGCTTGAAACTCAGCATTCAAAAAACAAAGATCTTGGCATCCAATCCCATCACTTCATGGCAAATAGAAGGGGAAAAGTGGAATCAATGACAGATTTTATTTTCTTGGGCTCTAAAATCACTGCAGACAGTGACTGCAGCCATGATTTTAAAAGACACTTGCTCCTTGGAAGGAAAGCTATGACAAACCTAGATAATATATTATAAAGCAGAGATATCACTTTGCCAAAAAAGGTTTATATAGTGAAAAATATGGTTTTTCCAGTAGCCATGTATGGATGTGAGATAGACCATGAAGAAGGTTGATTGCTGAAGAATTGATGGTTTCAAATTGCATTGCTGGAGAAGACTTGAGAATCACTTGGACAGCAAGAAAATCAAACCAGTCAATCCTAAAGGAAATCAATCCTGATTTGGAAGGACTAATACTGAAGCTGAAGCTCCAATACTTTGGCCATCAGGTACAAAGAGCCGACTCACTGGAAAAGACCCTGATGCTGGGAAAGATTGAGGGCAAGAAGAGGAGGGGGCAACAGAGGATGAGATGGTTGAGTAGCATCACTGACTCAGTGCACATGAGTTCGAACAAACTCTGGAAGATAGTGAAGGATGGGGAAGCCTGACCCACTGCAGTCCATTGGGTCTCAAAGAGTCAGAGACAACTTAGTGACCAAACAACAGCAGGTCACTAACCACTGCTAGTGTAACATTCACAGCAAATCAGAAAGGACAGTGAAAGAAGGAAACTGAGAGTTCAGTTTCACTTTACAGATGTAACAAGTATAAATAGACCACTAGCTAACCAATGGGGCTTCCCAGGTGGCACAGAAGTGAAGAGTCCGCCTGCCAACGCAGAAGATGCAGATTCGACCCCTGGGTCAGGAAGATTCCCTGGAGTAGGAAATGGCAACCCACTCCAATATTCTAGCCTGGAAAAATCCCATGGACAGAGGAGGACCTTGGTGGGCTACAGTCTGTGGGGTCACAAAGAGTTGGACATGACTAAGTGATTGAGCATGTATGCACAGCTAACTAAATGCAGCAATTGTAGAAAACAAATGTTCCCAAGGAGTGTTTATCTCAAGAAGAAAGGATGCCATTTAGCCACTAGAAAATAGCAATATTGATTTACCCAGCTACAGACTGAAAAGCAAAAAATCATCTCAACAGATTTAGAAAAAAGATGCAAATAATAAATTTAACAACCATTTTATGAAAACAGTCTGCAGACCCTCACAATCATCCCATCAGAGGGATGAGGGAACAAGCGGATTTATAGTCCAGTTTCTAAGAGAAAGTCATTGCTTGAGTACTGATGCTGGACCTGTGATTCCCCAGAAAGTCCAGCCTGCTCTTCGCTGGGGCAGAGCAGCCTTCCTAAGTTTTGGGGGGATCAGGGGAGGCCTCAAACCAAAAGAGGCTGATTCTGGTATTTGAATGGGCCTAGGCATCCTGAAGCTGTAAGATAGGGAAGGGGCTGCACTCAGCACACTAGAAACAGAAGAGAATCACGTAATCACTTTAACCTGTCTTTCATTGTTAAGAATGTGACCATAAAGAAAATAAACAGGTGAAAAAAACCCAAACCAAAAGAAAAATACCTCATTCTCAGTGGTAAAAAAAATTAAAAGTTTAACCTTTAAAGATACAAATAAGAATAACCTCTGTCAGCACATTGTTCACAGTAAAGAAAGATCAAAAAAGAAAAAGAAGAAAAGTGGAAGCATTGGAAAGAAAACAAAAAACTCTATCATTATCTCCAGGTATTATAATTGTCTTTAGGGAAAATCCTGAAGAATTTCACATACATGCAATTGGTATGTGCATCAGTTTTGTTGTCACTTAGTCATTGCGACAACTCTTTGCGACCCCATGGACTGCAGCACCCCAGCCCTCCCTGTCCATCACCAACTCCCAGAGTTTACTCAAACTCATGTCCATCGAGTCAGTGATGCTATCAAACCACCTCATCCTCTGTCATCCCCGTCTCCTCCCGCCTTCAATCTTGCCCAGCATCAGGATCTTCTCTAACGAGTTGTCTCTTCACATCAGGTGGCCAAAGAACTGGACCTTCAGCTTCAGCATCAGTCCTTCCAATGAATAGTCAGAACTGATTTCCTTTAGGATTGTCTGGTTGGATCTCCTTGTAGTCCAAGGGACTCTCAAGAGTCTTCTCCAACATCACAGTCCAAAAGCATCAATTCTTCTGCGCTCAGCCTTCTTTATGGTCCAGTTCTCACATCCATATATCACTACTGGAAAAACCATAGCTTTGACTATGTGGACCTTTGTCGGCAAAGTAATGTCTCTGCTTTTTAATATGCTGCCTAGGTTGGTCATAGCTTTTCTTCCAAGGAGCAATTTCATGGCTGCATCTGCAGTGATTTTGGAACCCAAGAAAATAGTCTGTCACTGTTTCCATTGTTTTCCCATCTATTTGTCATGAAGTGATGGAACTCGATACCATGATCTTAGTTTTCTGAATGTTGAGTTTTAAACCAACTTTTTCACTCTCCTTTTTCACTTTCATCAAGATGCTCTTTAGTTCTTCACTTTCTGCCATAAAGGTGGTGTCATCTGCCTATCTGAGGTTACTGATATTTCTCCCAGCAATCTTGATTCCAGCATGTGCTTCATCCAGCCCGGCATTTTGCATGACGTACTCTGCATATAAGTTAAATAAGCAGGATGACAATATCCAGTCTTGACGTACTCCTTTCCCAATTTGGAACCAGTCCGTTGTTCCAAGTCCAGTTCTAACCGCTGCTTCTTGAGCCATATACAGGTTTCTTAGGAGGCAGATAAGGTGGTCTGGTATTCCCATCTCTTTTCTACAGTTTGTTGTGAGCCACACAGTCAAAGGCTTTAACATAGTCAATGAAACAGAAATAGATGTTTTTCTGGAATCTTCTTGCTTTTTTCTATGATCCAACGGATGTCAGCAATTTGATGGAATACTACTCAATCATAAAAAAGGGAATGAAATTTTGCCATTTGCAGCAACATGAATGGATTTGGAGGGTATTATACTAAGCGACACAAGTCAGACAGTGAAAGACAAATACTGTATGATAGTACTTATGTGTAGACTCTAAAAAATAAAATAGTGAGTATAACAGAAAAGAAACAGATTCACAGATATAGAGAACAAAGCAGTGATTACCAGTGGAGAAAAGGAAGAAGGTAGGGGCAAGGGAGGGTAGAGAATTAAGAGGCACAAACTACTGTGTGTAAAGTAAATAAGCTATGAGGATACAATACAGGGAACACAACTGCTATTTTATATTAACTCTAAATGGAATTTAACCTTCAAAAATTGTGACTCACTATATTGTACCCTGACACTTACATAATATTGTCATCAATCAATTATGCTGCCATTAAAAATTAAAGATAACTTTTAAAAAAATAAAAAATACATAAAAATAAAATATGTTTTAGGAATAAAAAACTTTCTTTGATCTATTATCTTCTGTTAGAATTAGGAATGACATTATTTTATCTTAAATAAAATTTATAATATAATCCAAGCTTTTGATCAACATGATTATTACTGAATTATTATATATATTCTTTCAATTTTTTGGCATTGTTGTTTGGTATTACAATCAGCTCTACAATAAATATGAGGACATTTGTTTTGTCCTCTATGTTAGGGGTCCCAAGCCCTGGGCCATGGACCAAACCCAATATAGTCTGTGGCCTGTTAGGAACTGGGCTGCCCAGCAGGAGGTGAGTGGCTGGTGAGTGAGCAAAGCTTCATCTGTATTTACAGCCACTCCTCACTGCTTGCATTACCACCTGAGCTTCACCTTCTGTCAGATCAGTGGTGGCATTGGATTCTCATAGTAGCATGAACCCTACTGTGAACTGTATATGTGTGGGATCTAGGTATGTGATAGCTGGTGCTGGAACAGCAATATTCTGACCATGAGGGAAAAGACCAAGAGAATCAGGGCTCTAGGTTCTTTAGGACACCAGACCAAGACTAGTAACTGCCTATCACTGGCCATGTCATTATGTAAGCAAACTAAATTCCTATTTTATTTAAGCCATTAGTAATTCAAATTTTCTGAAACATGAACTCAAAATCCCTGACGGCTGTGCTAGCATGACTATTAGTTTCTTAGAAGGAGACCAGAACAAATGGATTAGACCTAGTAACTGAAACTATGTGAGAATAAAATTATCCTGAGATGAGGAAATGTGCAGAAAAAACAGCTTACCATGTCCTGAATAAAATCAACAAAAATATCTGAGAAAACGGAGTCCAGGTAGAAAAGACAAGGATATCAACAAAGAAACAAATATCAGCCTAGTCTTAACAGTAGCATCTACAGGGTGTTATATTTTGGCCAGGATTAGCTTGTGGGCTTGCCAAAACTGTGACTGAGACAAGTGTGCCCTGCAGGAAAGAGCAACAGATAGAAGTGGTAAATAAAATAATGGGCAGATCACACACGCTCTAAAATAGGTTTCAGATTCTGACTTAAAGCCTGCTGGCAGATGCAGCTGTAGAACTGGAATACACCAAACTCGCCACTATAAAGTCTGCCACCAGATGCAGCTTGTCACTTGCCCCTCACTGTTAGGGTTTTAATATGAGTCTGAAAGCAGTTCATTTACTATGGTCTCTGTGCAGTCAAACCTCTCTGCTAATGATAATCTGTATTTCCAGCCACTCCCCAATCCTAACATCACTGCCTTAGCTCCACCTCAGATCATTAGGCATTAAATTCTCATAAGGAGCATGCAACCCATAATTCAACAAGAGAAAAAGAAGAAGCTAGAGGGAAGAAGAGATGGCACCTAAATCAGGAAAACAAATTACTGGCCCAGTAATTCCCAGAAGTCTTCAGCTTATATCTCACTGGACAGAAGTATGTCGTAAAAATAAATGTCATCTGGGGGCAAGTTCAGTTCAGTCGCTCAGTTGTGTCTGACTTTTTGCGACCTCATGGACTGCAGCACAGCAGAGTTCCCTGTCCATCACCAGATCCGGGAGCTTGCTCAAACTCATGTCTGTCGAGTCGGTGATGCCCATCCAACCATCTCATCCTCTGTCATTCCCTGCTCCTCCTGCCTTCAATCTTTGCCAGCATTAGGGTCTTTTCCAATGAGTTGGCTCTTCACATCAGGTGGCCAAAGTATTGGAGCTTTAGCTTCAGCATCAGTCCTTCCAATGAATATTCAGGATTGAGTTCCTTTAAGATTGACTGGTTGTATCTCCTTTCAGTCCAAGGGACTCTCAAGAGTCTTCGTCCAACATCACAGTTCAAAAGAGTTAATTCTTCGGCACTCAGCTTTCTTTAAGGGAGATGGTAAAATGTATTTAATGTGAACTCCAACAAAACTAGAGGTCCGCTTCTAAAGGTCATTCTCCAAATGGATTTTAATTCTGTTCTTAAATTTTAGTTTTTCTGCAATATTTTCTGATCTCATCCATCTTTCCTCTTCTAACTTATCCTACTATCTTTTGTCTCAGCCATTCCTTCTGTGTGACTTTTGCTTACTTTTTGAAGAAATGTGAGTTTGTCTACTGAATATGTTAGAGTAGACATCATTTTTTTGGAATGCATGCTCAGCCCATCGCCCACCCCTCTTCTCTAAGAAAGGGCTCCCTGGCCTTGGGGGAAGATTTAAATACTATGTGACCAGCATCGTCAGTTCAGCTGACTAAACCAAAGGCAACCAATTGACTCATACTGAAAGATTACCTGACATGGAACTATGTAATTGGAATTTAAAAGCAGTATTTTAATCTGGTTGGAAATTTGAGGAGTGTAAGGTGGCCATCCAGGACTTCCCTGGTGGTACAATTGTTAAGGATCTGATTGCCAGTGCAAGGGACATGGGTTTGATTCCTGATCCAGAAAGATTCCACATGCCACAGAGCAACCAAGCCTGTGGGCCACAACTACTGAGCCCATGCTCTAGAACCCGAGAGGGGCAACTACTGGGCCCAAGTGCTGCAACTACCGAAGCCCATGCACCTAGAGCCTGTGCTCTGCAATAAGAGAAGCCACTGCAATGAGAAGCCCCCACACGCAACTAGAGAAAGCTCGAGCACAGCCGTGAAGATCCAGCACCAGCAAAACAATAAAAATAAAAAGGTGACCACCAAGTGGTATGTTGGTAGATGTTTACTAGCCTTCATGAAAAATAAATGCCTATAATGTATTAATACATAAATTTATTACAAACCCTTCTGACATAAAGATGTGTGGCAAAAAATTTATAGATAATAAAATATACAATATTGTTTATTGAAAATTCCACTTAGCCAATTGATTCTAACAGAAAACTTTCACTGATTTTTGCTGAACCCCTGTATTTGTAGCAAAACTATAGTTGCAATTAAAAATGAGTATGGCTCCAACTGATTGATGCTTTTGAACTGTGGTGCTGAAGACTCTTGAGAGTACCTTGGACTGCCAGAAGATCAAACCAGTCAATCCTAAGGGAAATCAGTCCTGATTCATTGGAAGGACTGATGATGAAGCTGAAGCTCCAATACTTTGACCACCTGATGCGAAGAATTGACTCCTTAGAAAAGACCCTGATGCTGGGAAAAATTCAAGCCAGGAGAAGGGTATGACAGAGGATGAGATGGCTGGATGATATCACTGACTTGACGGACATGAGTTTGAGCAAGCTCCAGGAGTTGGTGATGGACAAGGAAGCCTGTGCTGTAGTCCATGGGGTCAAAAAGAGTCAGACACTACTGAGTGACTGAACTGAACTGATAGCTCCAATGTGAATGTTATGAATATGAATTTTCGTTTATGTAACCAAGGAGGACAAAAGTAAGACAACGAAAACATATTTTAGAACTTTACCAAAAAAAAAACCTGCCAGGTACTTTTCTGAATGAGATTAGCACACTTCTTCATGCCATACACAAAGATAAACTCAAAATGGATGCAAGACCAGAAACTATAAAACTCTTAGAGGAAAGCATAGGCAGAACACCCAATGACATAAATCAAAGCAAAATCTTCTATGACCCACCTTCTAGAGTAATGGAAATAAAAGCAAAAATGCATGAGACAGGTGCTCAGGGCTAGTGCACTGAGATGACCCAAAGGGATGGGATGGGGAGGGAGGTGGGAGGCGGGTTCAGGATGGGGAACACATGTACACCTGTGGCGGATTCATATCAATGTATGGCAAAACCACTACAGTAGTATAAAGTAATTAGTCTCCAATTAAAATAAATAAGTTTACATTTTAATAAAGTAAATTTTTTTAATTAAAAAAAATAAAAAATATTTCAGAGTGAATTAGTTCAATGTTTGTTTACAAATTTTTGATGTAAAATATATGTACAACAAACTGCATAAGATTAAGTGTTCATTTGCTGAATTTTTGCAAATGGATTGTATATTTATATAAATTCAACCCCATTAAAATAGACATTGCCATCAATCCTGAAAAATAAATAAAAAATAAAAGCAAAAATAAACAAGTGGGATCTAATTAAATGTAAAAGCCTTTGCACAGCAAAGGAAACTACAAACAAGGTGAAAAAGACAACCCTCAGAATGGGAGAAATAATGGCAAATGAAACAACTTGCAAAGAATTAATTTCCATAATATACAAGCTGTTCAACTTCAGAAAAACAAACAACCCAATCAAAAAGTAGGATAAAGACCTAAACAGATTTCTCCAAAGAAGACATAAAGATGATTAACAAACACATGAAAAGATGCTCAACATCACTCATTATTAGAAACGCAAATCAAAACTGCAATGAGATATCACCTCACACCAGTCAGAATGGCCATCATCAAAAAGTCTACAAATAATAAATGCAGGAAAGGATGTAGAGAAAAGGGAACCCTCTTGTATTGCTGGTGTGAATGTAAATTGATATAGCCACTGTGGAAGACAGTGTGGAGATTCCTTAAAAAACTAGGAGTAAAACCATCATATGACCCAGCAATTCCATTACTAGGCATATACCCTGAGGAAACCAAAACTGAAAAAGACACATGTACCACAGTGTTCACTGCAGCAATATTTACAATAGCTAGAACATGGAAGCAACCTAGGTGTCCATCAACAGATAAATGGATATGGAAGCTGTGGTACATGAATATGGTGGAATACTACTCAGCCATAAAAAGGAATGCATTTGAGTCAGTTCTAATGAGGTGGATGAACCTAGAGCCTATTGTACAGAGTGAAGTAAGTCAGAAAGAGAAATATAAATATCATACACTGATGCATATGTATGGAATCTAGAAAGATGGTATTGATGAATTTGTTTTCAGGGCTGCAATGGAGAAACAGACATAGAAAAACAGACCTAAGGACCCTAGGGGAGGGGAGGAAGGAGAGGGTGAGATGTATGGAGAGAGTAACATGGAAATTTATAATACCATATGTAAAATAGATAGCCAACGGGAATTTGCTGTATGACTCAGGAAACTCAAACAGGGGCTCTGTGACAATCTAGAAGGGTGAGACAGGGAGAGAGATGGGAGGGAGGTTGGGGACATAGGTGTACCTATGGCTGATTCTTGTTGATGTATGACAGAAAACCACAAAATTCTGTAAAGCACATATCCTTCAATTAAAAATATAAAGTGGCAAAAAAAAATTTCTTTGCTAAAAAAGGCAATGGTTTTTGAACACTGGAAAAATATTTCCTCAAATTTTTGTGCTATTCTCAGTGCAAGGTTACATATATACAATATGTTAATTGTATACTATTTTTGCAGTTCATAATATACTATTTTGGAACTTTCGTGGTGGTTCAGTGGCTAAGAATCCGAGCTCCCTATGCAGGAGGCCCAGGTTTGATCCCTGGAAAGGGAATTAGATATGCAGATGACACCACCCTTATGGCAGAAAGTGAAGAGGAGCTAAAAAGCCTCTTGAAAGTGAAAGAGGAGAGTGAAAAAGTTGGCTTAAAGCTCAACATTCAGAAAACGAAGCTCATGGCATCTGGTTCCATCACGTCATGGGAAATAGACGGGGAAACAGTGGAAACAGTGTCAGACTTCATTTTTTGGGGCTCTAAAATCACTGCAGATGGTGACTGCAGCCATGAAATTAAAAGACGCTTCCTCCTTGGAAGGAAAGTTATGACCAACCTAGATAGTATATTCAAAGGCAGACATTACTTTGCTGACTAAGGTCCATCTAGTCAAGGCTATGGTTTTTCCTGTGATCATGTATGGATGTGAGAGTTGGACTGTGAAGAAGGCTGAGCACAGAAGAATTGATGCTTTTGAACTGTGGTGTTGGAGAAGACTCTTGAGAGTCCTTTGGACTCAAGGAGATCCAACCAGTCCATTCTGAAGGAGATCAGCCCTGGGATTTCTTTGGAAGGAATGATGCTAAAGCTGAAGCTCCAGTACTTTGGCCACCTCATGTGAAGACTTGACTCATTGGAAAAGATTCTGATGCTGGGAGGGATTGGGGGCAGGAGGAGAAAAGGACGACAGAGGATGAGATGGCTGGATGGCATCACGGACTCAATGGACGTGAGTCTGAGTGAACTCCGGGAGATGGTGATGGACAGGCAGGCCTGGCGTGCTGCGATTCATGGGGTCGCAAAGAGTCGGACATGACTGAGTGACTGAACTGAACTGAAGGGAACTAGATCCCCCATGAGCAACTAAAAGTTCACATGCTACAGCAAAGATTCCCCCTCGCCTCAACCAAAAGATGCCACGTGCCACAGGGAAGATAGAGGATCCTGAGTGCCACAGTGAAACCTGGCACAGCCAAATAATTTTTTAAAAAATACTATTTTAAGCTTAATTTTTGAATGCGTAATCCTTTCACATGGTCTTCTCTGCATTATTAGCATTTTATCATTAATTTCTTAAGTTTTGACAATCAACAAAACAATGAATCAATTATATTTTTTGCCAGTTTCTGTGGTGTAAAAATTCCTACCATAGCCAATTTCAGCCTATAGACATGAAGGTAACCAAATGCAGAGTTGGAAAGAGATGCACAATGCTATACCATTATATTGTATTTTCAACATACAAATAAAACAGATACAAATAGCCTCCAGAGCATAGGCAATAGAAAATGTAGTAAAATACATAATTAAGAGTTGATGACTTTCAAGTATTTATTACTTTTATCTTTAATAAAATATGTATATCTTTAATTTATATAACATTTTTTAATAAGCATGTTTAAGCACTAGCCTACAAAATTCCTGAAAACAGCAATTAGCTTTCAAGAATCTATAAAGATGCTAACTCTAACATACCACTGCACCTGCAAGGCCCAAGAAGCAGAGAAAGCCAATCTGCAGGGACGGAGAAAAAGAAGTAGGAGGGGGAGGAGGAGGGGGAGGAAGGGAGAGAGGACAAAGTGAAAGAGAAGGAGAAGAAGGCTATAATGCAAAGAAAGGCCAAGATGAAAGAGGAACTATAGCCTGGATTCCTGACTTGTCTGTCTTTCTGGTTCCAATTCCTTTCTGCAGCTTGGTGCATTTCTGCATTATAAAAACGTACCTCATATCCTTATAATAAATATTTCCTTAAAAATTTTTTTCACTTTGCTACTTAATAGTAACAATTTGCTGAGCCTGATATTAAACCAAATTAATATTAATAAATTATAAATATTAATTAACTAAATTAATATTTGGTGTTCATGAGCTCAATTGTATATCAATTTTTATTATAATGCAATGACAAAGATTATACATTTATATCAATATTAGTGATCTAGCTACCCAAAGTACAAATGTTCCTAAATGTATTTGACCCAAAACACTATACAGTATATGAAGTGCTTGTTTATAACAGCAAAACTTACTGTCCATATGTCTTACTGATATTAATTTTTGAACTCAGCATTTGAATAACTTTTTCTTTTATTCTTTTTAACTTCAACTAAAGTACAGAGGTGCATGGTGCCTTTTCATAAAACTGTTAGGAATAAAACTTTAGTCCAGCTTAAAACTGTTTAATACCCACCACTCAGCTTGCTCCTAATACCATCCTTCATCACTTACCTTTCTTTGCTTACTGGAGACAGTCCATATTCCTTTGCAAGGCCTTCAAGGCCCTTCCTAGACTGGCTCTACCTCAACCTTCCCCCAGACTCATCACAGGGTGTTAACTCGTGTTGCCTGCTCTCTCTACCTAGAATGAATGCTTATTTCATGCCCTTGCATTCCATTTCATCTGGGAAGATATTGCTTTTCCCCAAAGCCTCACCACCTGTGTGCTCCATTCTTGCCTGAGCCCCCCAACCTCATTATCACAGAATGCTAGGAATCGCTCTTTCACTACCCACTTACTAGTTGTATATGAGGCTGCCTTTCCAGCTCAAATGTGGGCTCTTGGAGAAAAAGTAATTTGTTTTGTCCTTGAAACCCCAGAATCTCATGCAGGACCTGCCACATAGCAATTGCTCACTAAATTTCTCATGAATTGGACTGTACATGTTTTAGGGGCAGAAAGAACCTGGGAACTGCTGGGAGAATTTTTTTTTTTGGTAAGGCTGGTAAGCAGGGCTTATCCCTAACTTACCTTTCTATCTTTTTGCTGCACTATTCCCTTCAAAATCTTCATCTTTTATGATATTGATTAATGTCATGAGCTCAAGGACTTGTATACTAGTTACTATTGCTGTGTGAAAAATATTCTAAATTTAATGGCATCTCCCATGGTTTCTGCCATATAGAGATTTGGGAGTTGCTTCATCGGGTGTTTCTGGCTCAGGATCTCTTTTTTTTTTTTTTTTTTGTTTTGTTTTGCACTAATGGATTTTATTTTTATTTTATTTTTTTTTAATTTTAAAATCTTTAATTTTTACATGTGTTCCCAAACATGAACCCCCCTCCCACCTCCCTCCCCATAACATCTCAGTGAGTCATCCCCATGCACCAACCCCAAGCATGCTGTATCCTGTGGCTCAGGATCTCTTTTGAGGTCACAGTCAGCCAGGACTGCAGTGACCTGGAAGGTTAGCCAAGGCTCTCTCATGGTTGGCAAGCTGGTTCCTCTCCATATGGGTTTCTCTGTGAAATTGCTGAATGGCCTCATGACATGGAGGCTGGCTTCTCCCAGAGAAAGCAAGTAAGAGACCAAGGCAGAAGCAGTATTGCCTGTTCTTATCTGGCCTTGGAAGACATCCACCATTACCATTACTTCTGCATATTCTATTGATCACACAGGCCAGGCTTGCTTCAGGTTGGGAGGAGATTACACAAGGGCATGAATACCATGAGGTGATTATCATGAAGACCATCTTCAAGGCTCATGACTACAACTAGACTGAGAGATACGATGTATCTTTTTATATAACTACAGGATAAGAGAAACAAAAGAACACAACCAAATGATAAGTAGACCTTATGTGTTACCTTCCAAGGTTGTTCCTATAATCCTGAGGGCTGGAAATAATTGTATTCATGCCCAGAAGGAGGAGAGAATTTCAGACTCAGGAGCAGCATTGTGTGTGTGTGTGTGTTAGCCACTCAGTCATGTCCAACTCTATGGGACCCCATGGATAGTAACCCACCAGGTTTCTCTGTCCATGGGATTCTCCAGGCATGAATACTTGAGTGGATTTCCATGCCCTCCTCCAGAGGATCTTTCCAAACCAGGGATCAAAACCCAGGTCTCCTGCATTGCAAGCAGACTCTTTACCATTTGAGTCACAAAGGAAGCTTAATCAATAATATTATCATTTACTAAACAATATTTCAATATACTCATGGATCTCAAAGATAGAAGTCCATAGTCTTATATAGTATCCTCTGGTGTGAGCCAAATCCCAACATTTCCTGATAATAAGCTATCTGAATTTGAGATACACTTGTGAACATAATCAAGGAATTGTGTGGATCTTTTATTAATGGAGAAGGAAATGGCAACCCACTCCAGTACTCTTCCTAGAAAATTCCATGGACTGAGGAGCCTGGTGTCCATGGGGTCGCAAAGAGTCAGAAACGACTGAGCGACTTCACTTTCACTTTCTTTATTAATGGGGGCTTACTTTCATACTCTTTAAATGGAAGCCTGTACAGTTCATGCCTGTTTAACGTATTAATCAGTGATTTGAAATGAAAAATGGAAGAAATGTTCATCAAATTGTAAATGACTCAAAGGTTGAAGGAACAGTTAGTACATCAGATAATAACACCAGTGTGCTAAGTCACTTCAGTCGTGTCTGACTCTTTGCGACCCTATGGACTGCAGCCTGCCAAGCTGCTCTGTCCTTGGGGATTCTCCAGGCAAGAATACTGGAGTGGATTGCTATGCCCTCCTCCAGGGGATCTTCTCTACCCAGGATCCAACCTGAGCCTCTTATGTCTCCTGCATTGGCAGGTGGGTTCTTTACTACTAGTGCCAACTGGGAAGCCCAAGGCTCCCCTCGACCCCTGGCCCAGCTCTGAAAACACAGGGTTTTAGGGCAGTTCCCATGGGCTAGGCCTATATTCAGATCCACTAAGTCTTCTAAGTCTTCAACTCACATGTTCCTTGCATTAGAAAGCATGCATAAGGCTTAGTGGTAAGGAGTCTGTCTGCCAATGCAGGAGACACAGATTCACTCCCTGATCTGGGAAGATGCCACACGCCACGAAGCAGCTAAGCCAGTGTGCCACAACTACCAAGTGTGTGCTCTAGAGCCTGGGAGCCACAACTAATGAGCCCACACGCTCCGACTACTGAAGTCCACGCATCCTGGAGCCTGTGCTCTGCAACAAGAGAAGCTGCTGTGAGGAGAAGCCTGTGCGTGGCAGCTAGACAGTAGCCCCTACTCGCCACAACTAGAGAAAAGCCTCTGCAGCAACAAAGACCTGGTACAGCCAGACATTAATAAATTAAATAGATACATAAAATTATTTTAAAAGGAAAGCATGCATGGCTCAGTCACTGTTGGTAAATGTTCCCTCTTCCCTGTTTCTGATAGTCCTTTCTGAAATGTAGACCCTTCTCCAGGTCCTGCATCTTCTCTCCAGGGCCAGATTAGGAGAGTCTTTAGGGTTATGGAAAAAGAGATGCAGAGGAACTAAGTAAGAAAAATCCTTTCATCACTGAGTAGGCCTCATCAGCATCCTTTTTCCCTCTTCTAACCTTCATTCTCTTCCTCCCCACAGGGAACCATACTATCCCTCATCTAAAAGTCCACCTAAGTGGAAATGTGTTAGACAGTCCTTTGCATCATGACCATCCATTTGGATTTTTCTTTAAACTTCAGAGGATCTTATTTCAATCTTTTGAACACCTGAAAAACCACCGTGATCACTATAGTCATTAATCTTTTCCTAGAGGGAATAGGTTAAAATATATGTGTTTGTATAAAGGACAGAAATGGTATGGCTCTAACAGAAGCAGAAGACATTAAGAAGAGGAGGCAAGAATACACAGAAGAACTATACAAAAAAGATCATGACCCAGACAACCACAATTATGTGATCACTCACCTAAAGCCAGACATCCTGGAATGCGAAGTCAAGTGGGCCTTAGGAAGCATCACTATGAACAAAGGTGATGGAATTCCAGTTGAGCTATTTCAAATCCTGAAAGATGATGCTGTGAAAGTGCTGCACTCAATATGCCAGCAAATTTGGAAAACTTAGCAGTGGCCATAGGACTGGAAAAGGTCATTTTTCATTCCAATCCCAAAGAAAGGCCAAAGAATGTTCAAACTACCACACAATTGCACTCATTTCACATGCTAGTAAAGTTATACTCAAAATCCTTCAAGCTAGGTTTCATCAATACATGAACTGAGAGCTTCTAGAAGTACAAACTGAGTTTAGAAAAGGTGGAGGAACCAGAGATCAAGTTTCCAATATCTGTTGGATGATTGAAAAAGCAAGAGTTTCAGAAAACATCTACTTCTGCTTTATAGACTACATCAAAGCCTTTGTGTGGATCACAACAAACTGTGGAAAATTCTTATAGAGATTCAAAAATCAAAAAGTCATGGACATTTCAAAATTTCAAAAAGTCATGGAAAATTGGAAAAGTCATGTTTGGTTCTTTGCAAATCCATGGACTGCAGCGCACCATGCAGAGATAGGTTCTTCTGTCTCTCACTATTTCTCAAGTTTTCTCAGATTTATGTCCTTTGAGTTGGTGATGCTATCTAACCATCTTATCCTCTGATGCCCCCTTCTCCTTTTGCCTTCAATCTTTCCCAGCATCAGGATTTTTACTAATGAGTCAGCTCTTCACATCTGGTGGCCAAAATATTGGAATTTCAGTTTTAGCATCAGTCTTCCAATAAATATTCAGGACTGATTTCCTTTAGGACTGACTGGTTTGATCTCTTTGTAGTCCAAGGGACTCTCAAGAGTCTTCTCCAGCACCACAGTTTGAAAGTTATCAATTCTTCAGTGCTCAGCCTTCTTTATGGTCTAACTCTCACATCCATACATGACTCCTGGAAAAACCATAACATTGACAGTATGGACCATAGTTGGTAAAGTAATGTCTCTGCTTTTTAATATACTATCTAGCTTGTCATAGCTTTTCTTCCAAGGAGCAAGTGTCTTTCAATTTTGTGGCTGCAGTCACAATTGCAGTGATTTTGGAGCCCCCAAAATAAAGTCTGTCACTGTTTCCATTGTTTCCCCATCTATTTGCCATGAAGTGTTGGGACTGGATGCCATGATTTTCAGTTCAGTTCAGTTCAGTCGCTCAGTCGTGTCCAACTCCTTGCGACCCCATGAATGGCAGCACGCCAGACCTCCCTGTCCATCGCCATCTCCCGGAGTTCACTCAGACTCACGTCCATCGAGTCCGTGATGCCATCCAGCCATCTCATCCTCTGTCGTCCCCTTCTCCTCCTGCCCCGAATCCCTCCCAGCATCAGAGTCTTTTCCAATGAGTCAACTCTTCACATGAGGTGGCCAAAGTACTGGAGCTTCAGCTTTGGCATCATTCCTTCCAAAGAAATCTCAGGGCTGATCTCCTTCAGAATGGACTGGTTGGATCTCCTTGCAGTCCAAGGGACTCTCAAGAGTCTTCTCCAACACCACAGTTCAAAAGCATCAATTCTTCTGTGCTCAGCCTTCTTCACAGTCCAACTCTCACATCCATACATGACCACAGGAAAAACCATAGCCTTGACTAGACGGACCTTAGTCAGCAAAGTTATGTCTCTGCTTTTGAATATACTATCTAGGTTGGTCATAACTTTTCTTCCAAGGAGTAAGCGTCTTTTAATTTCATGGCTGCAGTCACCATCTGCAGTGATTTTGGAGCCCCCAAAAATAAAGTCTGACACTGTTTCCACTGTTTCCCCATCTATTTCCCATGAAGTGATGGGACCGGATGCCAGGATCTTTGTTTTCTGAATGTTGAGCTTTAAGCCAACTTTTTCACTCTCCTCTTTCACTTTCATCAAGAGGCTTTTTAGCTCCTCTTCACTTTCTGCCATAAGGGTGGTGTCATCTGCATATCTGAGGTTATTGATATTTCTCCTGGCAAACTTGATTCCAGCTTGTGTTTCTTCCAGTCCAGCATTTCTCATGATGTATTCTGCATATAAGTTAAATAAGCATGGTGACAATATACAGCCTTGACGTACTACTTTTCCTATTTGGAACCAGTCTGTTGTTCCATGTCCAGTTCTAACTGTTGCTTCCTGACCTGCATACAGATTTCTCAAGAGGCAGGTCAGGTGGTCTGGTATTCCCATCTCTTTCAGAATTTTCCACAGTTGATTGTGATCCACACAGTCAAAGGCTTTGGCATAGTCAAGAAAGCAGAAATAGATGTTTTTCTGGAACTCTCTTGCTTTTTCCATGATCCAGCGGATGTTGGCAATTTGATCTCTGGTTCCTCTGCCTTTTCTAAAACCAGTTTGAACATCAGGCAGTTCACAGTTCACCTATTGCTGAAGTCTGGCTTGGAGAATTTTGAGCATTACTTTACTAGCATGTGAGATGAGTGCAATTGTGCGGTAGTTTGAGCATTCTTTGGCATTGCCTTTCTTTGGAATTGGAATGAAAACTGACACTTTCCAGTCCTGTGGCCACTGCTGAGTTTTCCAAATTTGCTGGCATATTGAGTGCAGCACTTTCACAGCATCATCTTTCAGGATTTGAAACAGCTCAACTGGAATGCCATCACCTCCACTAGCTTTGTTCGTAGCGATGCTTTCTAAGGCCCACTTGACTTCGCATTCCAAGATGTCTGGCTCTAGATTAGTGATCACATCATCCTGATTATCTGGGCCATGATGATCTTTTTTGTACAGTTCTTCTGTGTATTCTTGCCACCTCTTCTCAATATCTTCTGCTTCTGTTAGGTCCAGACAATTGCTGTCCTTTATCGAGCCCATCTTTGCATGAAATGTTCCCTTGGTATCTCTAATTTTCTTGAAGAGATCTCTAGTCTTTCCCATTCTGTTGTTTTCCTCGATTTCTTTGCATTGATCGCTGAAGAAGGCTTTCTTATCTCTTCTTGCTATTCTTTGGAACTCTGCATTCAGATGCTTATATCTTTCCTTTTCTCCTTTGCTTTTCACCTCTCTTCTTTTCACAGCTATTTGTAAGGCCTCCCCAGACAACCATTTTTCTTTTTTGCATTTCTTTTCCATGGGGATGTTCTTGATCCCTGTACAATGTCACGAACCTCCGTCCATAGTTCATCAGGCACTCTATCTATCAGATCTAGGCCCTTAAATCTATTTCTCACTTCCACTGTATAATCATAAGGGATTTGATTTAGGTCATACCTGAATGGTCTAGTGGTTTTCCCTATTTCCTTCAATTTGAATCTGAATTTGGTAATAAGGAGTTCATGATCTGAGCCACAGTCAGCTCCTGGTCTTATTTTTGTTGACTGTATAGAGCTTCTCCATCTTTGGCTGCAAAGAATATAATCAATCTGATTTCGGTGTTGACCATCTGGTGATATCCACGTGTAGAGTCTTCTCTTGTGTTGTTGGAAGAGGGTGTTTGCTATGACCAGTGCATTTTCTTGGCAAAACTCTTATTAGCCTTTGCCCTGCTTCATTCCGCATTCCAAGGCCAAATTTGCCAGGCGCAGGAGGGCCTAGAGGAGCCATCCCACATTGACAGTCAGGAAATGTGGCAGTAAGGAGATACCCCTCATCCAAGGTAAGGAGCAGCGGCTGTGCTTTGCTGGAGCAGCCATGAAGAGATACCCCACGCCCAAGGTAAGAGAAACCCAAGTAAGATGGTAGGTGTTACAAGAGGGCATCAGAGGGCAGACACACTTAAACCATACTCACAGAAAACTAGTCAATCTAATCACACTAGGACCACAGCCTTGTCTAACTCATAGAAACCAAGCCATGCCTGCAGGGCAACCCAAGACCGGCGGGTCATGGTGGAGAGGTCTGACAGAACGTGGTCCACTGGAGAAGGGAATGGCAAGCCATTTCAGTATTCTTGCCTTGAGAACCCCATGAACAGTATGAAAAGGCAAAATGATAGAATTCCAAAAGAGGAACTCCCCAGGTCATTAGGTGCCCAATATGCTACTAGAGATCAGTGGGGAAATGACTCCAGAAAGAATGAAGGGATGGAGCCAAAGCAAAAACAATACCCAGTTGTGGATGTGACTGGTGATAGAAGCAAGATCCGATGCTGTAGAGAGCAATATTGCATAGAAACCTGGAATGTCAGGTCCATGAATCAAGGCAAATTGGAAGAGGTCAAACAAGAGATGGCAAGAGTGAACGTCGACATTCTAGGAATCAGTGAACTAAAATGGACTGGAATGGGTGACTTTAACTCAGATGACCATTACATCTACTACTGCGGGCAGGAATCCCTCAGGAGAAATGGAGTAGCCATCATGGTCAACAAAAGAGTCCGAAATGCAGTACTTGGATGCAATCTCAAAAACGACAGAATGATCTCTGTTCGTCTCCAAGGCAAACCATTCAATATCACAGTTATCCAAGTCTATGCCCCAACCAGTAACGCTGAGGAAACTGAAGTTGAACGGTTTTATGAAGACCTACAAGACCTTTTAGAAATAACACCCAAAAAGATGCCATGATCTTAGTTTTCTGACTGTTGAGTTTTAAGCCAGCTTTTGCACTCTCCTCTTTCACCTTCATCAAAAGACTTTTTAATTCTACTTTGCTTTCTGCCATAAGGGTGGTGTCAACTGCATATCTGAGGTTATTGATATTTCTCCCAGCAATCTTGATTCCAGCTTATGCTTCATCCAGCATCAGTCCTTCCAATAAATATTCAGTTGATTTCCTTTAGGATTGACAAGTTTGATCTCCTTGCTGGCTGAGGG
Organism: Capricornis sumatraensis; assembly: GCF_032405125.1. NCBI lineage: Eukaryota > Metazoa > Chordata > Mammalia > Artiodactyla > Bovidae > Capricornis > Capricornis sumatraensis. Next base: position 50,437,288 of record NC_091083.1, read on the forward strand.
ACTCTCAAGAGTCTTCTCCAGCACCACAATTTGAAAGTGCCCATTCTTTGGTGCTCAGCCTTCTTTATGGCCCAACTCCTCACATCCATACATGACTATTGATAAAACCACAGCTTTGACTATATGGACATTTATTGGCAAATTGATGTCTCTGCTTTTTAATATGCTGTCTAGCTTTGTCATAGCTTTCCTTCTGTGGAGCAAGCATCTTTTAATTTCATGGCTGCAGTCATTGTCCACAGTGATTTTGGAGCCCAAGAAAATAAAATCTGTCCCTGATGCCACTTCTTCCCTTTCTATTTGTCATGAAGTGATGGGACCAGATGCCATTATCTCAGTTTTTTAAATGTTGAGTTTTAGCCAACTCTTCACTCTCCTCTTTCACCTTCATCAAGAGGCTCCTTAGTTCCTCTTCACTTTCTGCCATTAAAGTGATATCATCTGCATATCTGAGGTTGTTGACATTTCTCCTGACAGTCTTGATTCCTGCCTGTGATTCATGCAGCTAGGCATTTCACATGATGTACTCTGCATATAAATTAAATCAACAGGGTGACAACATACAGCCTTGACATACTCCTTTCCCAATTTTGAACCAGTCAGTTGTTCCAAGTTCAATTCTAACTGTTGCTTCTTGAGCCATATACTGGTTTCTCAGGCAACAGATAAGGTGGTCAGTACTCCTATCTCTTTAAGAATTTTACAGTTTATTGTGAAACACACAGTCGCAGACTTTAGTGTAGTCAATGAAGCAGAAGTAGATGTTTTTCTGGACTTCCCTTGCTTTCTCTATGATCCAGTGAATGTTGGCAACTTGGTGTCTGTTTCCTTTGCCTTTTCTAAACCCAGCTTGTACATCTGAAAGTTCTCAGTTCACATACTGCTGAAGCCTAGCTTGAAGGATTTTGAGCACAAATACCTTCAACTTTAATAATACTGTCAGACAGTTCTCCAAAGTGTTTGTAACTGTTTATATTCTCACCAGCAGTGTAAGAAATTTCAATAGCTTTATTAGTTCTTGGTATTGTCAGAATATATTATTATTTTACAGAAATCGGAAAGTTGTAGAAAGTTCATTCCCCAGTCTTGCCCCTTTTAGGGTAATATAACAACGTCATTTTATTTTGAATTCTTTAATTGGGTATCAACAATTGATAAAAATCCCTATGATAGGGGACTTCCCTGGTGGACCAGTGGTTAAGAATCCACTTTGCAATGCAGAGGACATGAGTTTCATTTGTGGTTGATAACAAAGATACTATATGCCTGGGAGAAATAAGCCCAGGCAATGCAACTAGAGAATCCATGTTCAGTTCAGTTCGGTCACTCAGTCGTGTCTGACTCTTTGCGACACCATGGACTGCAGCATGCCAGGCCACCTTGTCCATCACCATCTCCCGGAGTTTACGCAAACTCATGTCCACTGAGTCAGTGATGCCATCCAATCATCTCATCCTCTGTCGTCCCCTTCTCCTCCAACCTTCAATCTTTCCCAGCATCAGGGTCTTTTCCAATGAGTCAGTTCTTTGCATGGGGTGGTCAAAGTATTGGAGTTTCAGCTTCAACATCAGTCCTTCCGATGAATATTCAGGGCTGATTTCCTTTAGGATGGACTGGTTGGATCTCCTTGCTGTCCAAGGGACTCTCAAGAGTCTTCTCCAACACCACAGTTCAAAAACATCGATTCTTTGGCGCTCAGCTTTCTTTAGAGTCCAACTCTCACATCATACATGACTACTGGAAAAACCATAGTTTTGACTAGACAGACCTTTGCTGGCAAAGTAATGTTTCTGTTTTTTAATATGCTGTCTAGGTTGGTCATAACTTTTCTTCCAAGGAGTAAGCGTCTTTTAATTTCATGGCTGAAATCACCATCTGCAGTGATTTTGAAGCCCCCAAAGTAAAGTCTGCACTATTTTCCCTGTTTCCCCATCTATTTGCCATGAAGTGATGGGATCAGATGCCATGATCTTAGTTTTCTGAATGCTGAGTTTTAAGCCAGCTTTTTCACTCTCCTCCTTCACTTTCACCAAGAGGCTCTTTAGTTCTTCTTCATTTCTGTATATCTGAGGTTATTGGTATTTCTCCTGGAAATCTTGATTCCAGCTTGTTCTTCATCTAGTCCAGCATTTCTCATGATGTACTCTACATATAAGTTAAATAAACAGGGTGACAATATATGGCCTTTATGTACTCCTTTCCTGATTTGGGACCAGTCTGTTGTTCCATGTCCAGTTCTAACTGTTGCTTTTTGACCTGCATACAGATTTCTCAGGAGGCAGGTCAGGTGGTCTGGTATTCTCATCTCTTTCAGAATTTTCCACAGTTTGTGGTAATCCACGCAGTCAAAGGCTTTGGCATAGTCAATAAAGCAGAAGTAGATATTTTTCTGGAACTCTCCTGCTTTTTCGATGATCCAATGGATGTTGACCATTTGATCTCTGGTTCCCCTGCCTTTTCTAAATCCTGCTTGAACATCTAAAATTTCATGATTCATGTATTACTGAAGCCTGGCTTGGAGAATTTTGAGCATTAATTTGCTCGTCTGTGAGATGAGTGCAATTGTGTGGTAGTTTGAACATTCTTTGGCATTGCCTTTCTTTGGGATTGGGATGAAAACTGAGATTTTCCAGTCCTGTGGCCACTGCTAAGTTTTCCAAATTTGCTGGCATATTGAGTGCAGCACTTTCACAGCATCATCTTTCAGGATTTGCAATAGCTCAACTGGAATTCCATCACCTCCACTAGCTTTGTTCATAGTGATGCTTCCTAAGGCCCACTTGACTTCACATCCCAGGATGTTATGACTTTTCTTTCTCTACTCTCTTGAATAATGCATCATCTTCAAAACAGAGATAGAGTTATAGGACAAAGATGACATGTATTATCAACTCATTCCTCTGTGCATGGCAAGCATTACTAACTGATCATGGTATTCTTTCTCACTGAGTACAAATGTAGCCTTAGAATCCACCTCAACTCAGTGCTCTTACTACTCAAAATGTAGTCTTGGGGCATGCAGGGTTAGCATCTCCTGGGAGCTTGTTGGAAATGCAGAATACGAGACTCTTGTCCAATCTTCCAGATTCTGCATTTAACAGTATTCCCAGATGATCACCTGCACACGTAAGTATGAGAAGTGATGGCTTGCTGCTGCTGCTGCTGCTAAGTCGCTTCAGTTGTGTCCGACTCTGTGCGACCCCATAGACAGCAGCCCACCAGGCTCCCCCATTCCTGGGATAGCTTGCTGCTGCTGCTAAGTCACTTCAGTCATGTCCGATTCTGTGCGACCCCGTAGACGGCAGCCCACCAGAATCCCCCTGGGATTCTCCAGGCAAGAACACTGGAGTGGGTTGCCATTTCCTTCTCCAATGCATGAAGGTGAAAAGTGAAAGTGAAGTCGCTCAGTCGTGTTCAACTCCCAGCAACCCCATGGACTTCAGCCTACCAGGCTCCTCTGTCCACGGGATTTTCCAGGCAAGAGTACTGGAGTGGGTTGCCATTGCCTTCTCCGTGGGATAGCTTAGGCATTGTCTAAAAAATATCAATGAAATGTATGCATCCTCCCTATTCCAGAAAAACACTGCGAGGCTCTGTCCTTGGTCCTGTCCTTCCCAAGTGCTTATCTGTGCACTGCACATAGATGGCAAGCTGATCTGATATACCCACAGTAAGAATTCGAGAGGGGTAGCAAAACACTGGATTTCAGAATCAAGATACAAGCACATTCAGAGTGTGGAGTTAAGGACTGGCTCTAACCATTGGGCTAAATAAAATTTGACCAAGACTAAAGACTTTGTAGGAGCATATTTGAAAATAATAGTGGCATATAAATGTATGTGTGGACTTCCTGGTGGCTCAGACAGTAAAGTGTCTGTCTACAATGCAGGAGACCCAGGTTCGAGCCCTGGGTTAGGAAGATCCCCTGGAGAAGGAAATGGCAATCCACTCCAGTAGTACTATTGCCTGGAAAATCCCATGGACAGAGGAGCCTGGCAGGCTGCATTCTATGGGGTCACAGAGTCGGACACGACTGAGCGACTTCACTTCACTTCACTTCACTTCATAAATATATGTATGCATAATTGAGTCATTTTGCTGTACATTTAAAACTGACACATTGTAAATTAACTGCACTTAAATTAAAAAAAAAAGTTAAACAACAATAAAAAAGAAAATAGCAGTGGCATACAGTGTCTGCTGTGAAACATTACCCTTGTTGTCCCACAGAAAGGCTGCATTCCGGATTAGTTTGGGACACACACCCATGCTCTCCTCTCCTTTTATTATGTCAATTAATGCACTAAAAAATACAGAGGCTCTGAAGTGGTCATTTCCTCTTTGTTTAATTCAACAGTGCCCAAACAGAACCCTTTCTGTACATCACCTATTAATATTTACAGGACTGATATTATGGAACACAGTGTGGGAAACACTGGCTTGGTGTTTTAGTTTATGGTCTGGGCCATGAAAAAGAGTAAGCTGCTTTTGGAACACATTAAGAGAAGTATAGTTTTCAGGGCAAAGAGAGGAGGCACCAGTTTCCTGAAAACTAATGAATGCCATCTTGATTTCCTAGGTTTATTGAGGAGAGATTGAAACATCTCCAGAGATGCACCCCAGGTCAGTAGAGGCAGGCCACACAGGTCCTACTGTGGATGTCTAAGAGCAGATTTTCCTCTCCTTGGTCAACACATGACAGTGATGGGGTGGAGAGCAGAAAAGTGGGCAGTTGAAGAGCTTACCATGAAGAAGTTTCCAGGGGCGAACCACACCCCTCTCCCTCCAGATGAACTGTGGGCACAGCACATGTTCACTGGAGCATTCCATGAAAAAGAAATTAAAGTTTCTTTGAAAGGATCAAAGAACATATTTGAGGTGGATGAGAGTTATAGAAAAGTGAAAATTCACATGGGCCATATTCTCTGGCCACCATGCAACAAAATTACAAAATAAGAAAAATTTATTTCCAAAATTTTTGGAAAAGCTTTCTAAATGATTCTTGTTTGCAAAATCAATTTTTTATAAACTATTCAGAAATAAACAATAATTATAAACCTACATGTCAGCAGCTTGGCATGTAGTCAAAGCAGTAGTCAGGAAAATGTATACCGACAGATGCTTTGAGGAAAAAACAAGAAAGACAGGCATTAGATGAATTAAATTTTCAACCTAAGGAGTTAGCAAGTGAATGACAAAATAAATCCAAAGGAAGAATAAGCAGAAATCACTAAAGGTAAAAGCATAAATGAATAAAATGAAAACAAATAAAATCCCCAAAGAAAACTAAAAATTAACTGGAGGAAAAACAATAAAATAGACAAGTTTGAAAAGTATTATTAATATCAAAGCAAAAAGGAGAAAACAAAAATAACATTTGACAATGTTAATAAGAAAAAATTATTGGGACTTCCCTGTTGTCTAGTGGATTCGATTCCTGGTCAGGGAACAAAGATCCCTCACAATGGATGAGAATAAACTATAGATATATGAATAGATTTTAAAAATTGGCACAACTTTATAGGCCTTGTTTGAAACTTCTAGGTGCACCCAGTGACCTCCAACCAGTCTTAGTGTGAATCCCAACAAAGGTAGGATCTAGGTATGAGTAGTTTGGAAGTGATTGCAGGAAGAAGTGGGGAAGTGATACATGGAAAGAAGGAAATCTAAACAGGGGAACCCTGAAGAAGTTGTTCTGATTACCAGGAATCTCACTGGTGAGAAAGCACAGCCCAACACCTGCTCTGCCATACCCCTTTTCCAGGTGCAGTAAGGGCTGTGGCAGGGGACAGGTGGCACTCTTCCACCACACTGGTTATACTCATCCAAGTGGAAGTGAAAAGTGGTAATTATTGAATGGGAGAAGACTTAAAAATTATTTGCATAGGATTTTGTCCCTCTTGGGCAAATAATCTGGCAAGATTTGTTTGTTGTTATTGTTGCTGGGACCAAGTATGGCAGAGGAAAAGAAATACACTTCTCAGAAGATGTGTGGAATTTTTTGTTGTTGTTGTTCCTTCTTATTGGTTAGGAGCTGAAAAAGTCCTGTTTCCAGGTGAATGGCAATGGAGTGGTTGTCAGTTGTTGTTCAATCCCTAAGTCATGCCCGACCCTGAGACCCCATGTACTGCAGCATGCCAGGCTCCCCTCTCCTTCATGAGCTCCCAGAGTTTGCTCAGAGTCACATCCTTTGAGTTGGTGAGGCTATTTAACCATCTCATTCATTCCCACTCCTTTCTCCTTTTTCCTCCTTTCCCAGCATCAGAATCTTTTCCAATAAATTGGCTTTTCTCATCAGGTAGCCAAAGTATTGGAGCTTCAGCTTCAGCATCAGTCCTTCCAATGAATATTGAGGGTTGATTTTTTAGAAATGACTGGTTTGATCTCCTTGCAGTCCAAGGGACTCTCAAGAGTCTTCTCCAACACCACAATTTTAAAGCATCAGTTCTTTGGCTCTCAACCTTCTTTATGGTCCAACTTTCACATCCATGCATGATTATTGGAAAAACCATAGCTTTGACTAGCAGACCCTTGGCATCAAAGTGATGTCTTTGCTTTTTAATATGTAGTCTAGGTTTGTCATAGTCTCCTTCCAAGGAGCAAGTGTCTTTTAATTTCATGGCTGCAGTCATTGTCTGCAGTGATTTTGGAGGCCAAGAAAATAAAATCTTTCACTATTTCCACTTTTTCCCCTTCTTTTTGCCATGAAGTGTTGGGACCAGATGCCATGATCTTAGTTTTCTGAATATTGAGTTTTAGGTCAGCTTTTTCACTCTTTTTTCATCCTCATCAAGAGGCTCTTCAGTTCTTCTTCACTTTCTACCATTAGAGTGGTATCATCTGAACGTCTGAGAGAGACAGTTGTTCAATCATGTCCAACTTTTTGGGACCCCATGGACTGTATCCCACCAGGCTCCTCTGTCCATGGGATTCTCCAGGCAGGAATACTGGCCATTCCTTTCTCCAGGGGATCTTCCCAACCCAGGGATCCACACAATCAGAGGCTTTAGCATAGTCAATGAAGCAGAAGTAGATGTTTTTCTGGAATTCCTTTGCTTTCTCTATGATCCAATGGATGTTGGTAATTTGATTTCTGATTCCTCTGCCTTTTCTAAACTCAGTTTGTATTTCTAGAAGCTCTCAGTGCATGTATTGATGAAACCTAGCTTGAAGGATTTTGAGTATAACCTTACTAGCATGTGAAATGAGTGCAATTATATGGTACTTGGAACATTCTTTGGCATTGGCCATCTTCGGGATTGGAATGAACACTGAACTTTTCCAGTCCTGTGGCCACTGCTGAGTTTTCCAAATTTGCTTACATATTGAGTGCAGCACTTTAACAGCATCATCTTAGAATTGGCAATAGCTCAACTGGTATTTCATCACCTTCACTAGCTTTGTTTGTAGTAATGCTTCCTAAGGCCCACTTGACTTCACGTTCCAGGATGTCTGGCTCTAGGTGACTGACCACACCATCTTGCTTATCCCAATCATCAAAGCCTTTTTTGTTTAGTTCTTCTACATATTCTTGCCACCTCTTAATATCTTCTGCTTCTGTAAGATCCTTACGGTTTCTGTCCTTTATCATGCCCATGCTTGCATGAAATGTTCCCTTGATATCTCCAGTTTTCTTGAAGAAATCTCTAATCTTTCCCATTCTATTGTTTTCCTTTATTTCTTTCCACTGTTCATTTAAGAAAGCCTTGTTGTCTCTCCTTGCTATTCTCTGGAACTCTGCATTCAAATGGGTATGTCTTTCCCTGTCTCCTTTTCCTTTCACTTCTCTTCTTTCCCCAGCTATTTGTAAAGCCTCCTCAGACAATCAATTTGCCTTGCATTTCGTTTTCCTGGGGATGATTTTGGTCACCACTTCCTGTACAATGTTGTGAAATTCTGTCCATAGTTCCTCAGGCACTCTGTCTACCAGATCTAATTCCCTGAGTAATAGACTCATCACCTCCACTGTATAATCATAAGGGATTTGATTTATGTTGTACCTGAATGGCCTAGTAGTTTTCTCTACTTTCTTCAATTTAAGTCTAAATTTGGCAGTAAGGAGCTCACGATCTGAGCCACAGTCAGCTCCAAGTCTTGTTTTTGCTGCCTGTATAGAACTTCTCCATCTTTGGCTGCAAAGAATATAATCAATCTGATTTCGATATTAACCATTGATGATGTCCACACATAGAGTCATCTTGTGTTGTTGGAAAAGGGTGTGTGCTATGACCAGTGTGTTCTCTTGACAAAACTCTGTTAGGCTTTGCCCTGTTTCGTTCTGTACTCCAAGGTCAAACTTGCCTGTTACTCCAGGTGTCTTCCTACTTTTGCATTCCAATCTTCTATGAAAAGGACATCTTTTTTCTTGGGTGTTAGTTCTAGAAGGTCTTGTAGATCTTCAGTGAAGTAGATCATGAGAGAAGTAGGTCATGTAGTAGGTCAACTTCAGCTTCTTTGGCACTAGTGGTTGTGGCAAAGACTTGGATTACTGTGATGTTGAACGGTTTGCTTTGGAAACCAACCAAGGTCATTCTGTCATTTTTGAGATTGCACCCAAATACTGCATTTTGGACTCTTTTGTTGACTATGAAGACTGCTTCATTTCTTCTAAGGAATTCTTGCCCACAATGGTAGATATAATAGACATCTGAATTAAATTTTCCCATTCCCATCCATTTTAGTTCACTGATTCCTAAGATATCAATGTTCACTCTTGTCATCTCCTGCTTAACCATGTCCAATTTACCTTGATTCATGGACCTAACATTCTAGAATAGTGTTCTTTACAGCTTCAGACTTTACTTTCACCACCAAACACATCCACAACTGAGCATCATTTCTCCTTTGGCCCAGTCACTTGATTCTTTCTGGAGCTATTAGTAACTGCCCTCCACTGTTCTCCAGGAGCATATTGGACACCTTCTGATCTGGGGGGCTCATCTTCTGATGTCACATCTTTTTTGCCTCTTCACTGTTCTTGGGGTTCCAAGTAAAGAATACTAGAGTGGTTTGCCATTTCCTCCTCCATTTTGTGGACCACATTTTCTAAGAACTCTTCACTGTGATCCATCTGTCTTGGGTGGCCCTGCATGGCATGGCTTATAGCTTTACTGAGTTATACAAGCCCTTTGATCATGACAAGGCTGTGATCCACAAAGGGGTGGTTGTCAGGATGTACTCAAAAATCAAATGTTCGTATTCTTAGATGCCCTGTAAAACCTGGATGGTAAAACTGGGAGTGGCAATATATTTGACTCCAGTCATTAGGGAATGTCTCGGCTCAGAAAGTATGGATCACTAAACTATGTGTGGCTTAATCCAGGGCAGGAGCAAGTCAAGAACACACGGTTGTCTGGACAGATAAATAAACAGGTGTGGAGATGGGGAGCTGGAGAAAGACTAGGACATGAATATACTTATAAGGATGTATAGATTTATAATTATAGCAATATGTATAGAGGTGAATATAGATACCAATAAGTGCATGTAGAGAGAGAGGTATAAACAGAAAAGTGTAAAGAAGTGTTATACATGAGAGTTTATTTCCCCACGTATGATGATAGTGCAAGTAGAAGTTTTCCCCTTTTGCTCATCAAACACATTGTAGTTTTCCTAAAATGAACTTGTGTATCATTTGTGCAAAAGAAAACCTTTTTTTTTTAAAAAAAAGAAAAGACAAAATTAAAGATACAGAAAAAGTGTAAAGCATTTTGTAGGAAATGCTTCAGACTAACAGACACATTCAGTTATCTCACATCTAGTTAGGGTATCGAGGCAAGTAGAGGGCTTCCATCATCAGGAAAAAGGGGAAATCTTTAAAGCTATGCGCATGGTCCCAATTAGTTAATAATATAACTGACTATATTTTATTTCTGTGAAATAGTTACTATCGACAAATGACCATCTTTGATAAATATCCAATTTTAAACCAAGCTGTTCCAGGACAGAGTAGTGCTTATTTGTGGGTATTTCTGATCCAGAAAGGCTTTTTAACATGCACATTACTTTCAGAACCTGCAGCACATTCTTTTATTAATGATAATACCCAAATAGGTCCATAATAAAATGGATTCATCTTATTGTAAATGATTCTTATCCTCTGAGGAAGGATTTGTTATATGAAGCATCCAAAGTTATTATTATTTTTTTTCTCTCTCTTTTTTTTTTTTATTAAATTTTAAAATCTTTAATTCTTACATGTGTTCCCAAACATGAAACCCCCTCCCACCTCCCTCCCCATAACATCTCTGTGGGTCATCCCCATGCACCAGCCCCAAGCATGCTGTATTATTAACCAGCGTTTCCTGCTGGTCCAGTGGTTAAGAATCTGCCTTACAATGGAAGGGACACTGGTTTGATCCCTGGTCTGGAAAGAGCCCACAAGCCATGGAACAACTAAACCTGTGCACCACAATTACTAAGCCAGTGCTCTAGAGCCCGTGCTCTGCAGCGAGAGAATCCGGAGCACCACAGCAGAGAGCAGCTCTGCACGCGGCAACTCGAGAAAAGCCCCCATGCAGCAACGAAGACCCACCACAGCCAAAAAATTAAATAAAGTAAAAAATAAATCTAAAAGAAAAAGTTATTACTAACCATGTGGGAGAACTAAGACAGTGAAGCATTGTATTAGTTGCCTGTTTCTGTGTAAAAATCACCATAAACTTACCAGATTGAAACACACCTCTTTATTATCTTACACTTCTCTATAGTTCAGGTATCTGGGCAGGTTTGGCTTGTTTTTCTGCTCAGGGTCTCACAAGGTTGAAAACTGAGGTGGGAGTAGGCTACATTCTTCTCCGGAGTTTCTACTGTGGTTCTTTCAGACTCCTTCTGATGTGGGCAGAATTCAGTTCCTTGAAGTTTAGAGAACTGAGGGCTCTTTCTTCACTGGCTGATGACTGGGGACTTCTCTCTCAGTTCCTTAATGCCAGTCACATTCCTTTTCATGTGATCCCTGCAGTCTTCAAACCAGGAATGACACGTAAAGTCATTCTTATTCTGTGAATCTTTTTTTACTTCTGCCTTCCACTTCTTTTTAAAAGGCTTGCATAAGTTGATCAGGACTATCCAGATAACCTCTGTATTTTAAAGTTCCTCTGGATTGGGAACTTTAATTAGTAATTGCAACATCACCTTCCAGCAGTACCTAGGCTAGTGTTTGTTGGATATCCAGGGGATGAGAATCTGAGGTGGAGGGAATCCATCTTTAGAATTCTGCCAGGCATGAAATATTCAACTTGAGATGAATCAAATGCCCTACTTGAAAAAATAACTCAAAGTGCTATTTTCAGCACATACAGAAATTATTAAAATAGTGTTAAGTAATATTAAAGTTCTAAATAATTAAAATAATTTTAAGTAATGTGTTTGCTATTAGTTCAGCAGATAAATTTCTTTAAAAAGAAAAAAAAGAACTTAAGAAAGAGCTGAATATGGATAAATGAGTGAGTGTAAGTCACTCAGTTGTATCAAACTCTTTGCTCATGGACTATAGAGTCCGTGGAATCTCCAGGCCAGAATACTGGAGTGGGTAGCCTTTCCTTTCTCCAGGGTATCTTCCCAACCCAGGGATCAAGCCTAGGTTTCCCACATTGCAGATGTATTCTTTACCAGCTGAGCTACAAGGAAACCCATGGATAAACAAAATGTGTTACACACATACAGTGGATATTATTCAGCCTTAAAAAGAAAGGAAATTCTGACACATGCTACAACTGATAAACCTTGAAGACATTATACTAAGTGAAATAAGCCATTCACAAAAGGACAAATGTATGATTCCACTTACACGAGGTACCTAGGGTAGCCAGATTAAAAGAAACAGAAATTAGAATGGTGGTTGGCAGTGCTGGCGAGAGGGAAAATGAGGAGTTAGTGCACCCACTAAAGGTGCAGAATATTTTTGCAAAAAGAAAAGAATTCTTGAGATGGATGGTGCTGGTGGTTGCACAAGAATGTGAATGTACTTAATGCTGCTAAGTGAAGTCACTCAGTCATGTCCGACTCTTTGTGACTCTACGTGCCAGGCTCTTCCATCCATGGAATTCTCCAGGCAAGAGTACCGGAGTGGGTTGCCATGCCCTCCTCCAGGGGATCTTCTTGACCCAGGGACTGAACCTGTGACTCTTACGTCTACCTGCACTGGTAGGCATGTTCTTTACCACTAGTGCCACCAGGGAAGCCCCCAAATGGTTAAGATGGCAAAGTTTATGTTATGTGTACTTTACCACAGTTTTTTGAAAGAAGAGTTGTATAAAATAAATAATGATGAACAATGAAACTAATAAAACATTGAACTAAGTCTAAGTAATTCTTGTTTATGCTACTGTTAAAAACATTACTGATATAAAAATAGTTATTAAAAGAATTAAAAAAATTTTCACTATGAATAATAAAAGTTTAAATGATTTAAATAGAAACTAGGAGGCAAGAGAAGAGGAAAGAAGAAAAATTGCGTTAAAATTACCTTACCAAATGAAAGCAATAGATTGTTTCATTGATGACATCTGACTAAAAAATATAAGTTCAGATGTCTTTAAATTTCAAAGGTAATCACATAAAATAAAGATGAGACATACAGCTTCCAAATCATTTGATGGAAAAAAAATAAATCAAGAGTACGACAGCAGGATTTGAAGTTCTTAGCTTCAAATCCTAACTCCACCACTTCTAAATAGTAATTCTGAAAGCTGCAGTAACAGAAATTAGTTACAATACAATTTCAATGGGAAACTAACAAGTATTTAATAACTTCAACTCTACAGAAATATGTGTGTATATAGGTATAGTAAAACCAAAGAAAAGGAACTCAGATGTCTTGAAAGCTTACCATGACCAAAAATGTGCCAGATAGTTCATGTACATTCTCTTATTTATTCTTCACTACAACCATAGTGAAAGTCATATAGTCGTGTCCAACTCTTTGCGACCCCATGGACTATACAGTCCATGGAATTCTCCAGGCCAGAATACTGGAGTGGGTAGGCTTTCCCTTCTCCAGGGGATCTTTCCAACTCAGGGATCAAACCCAGGTCTCCTGCATTTTAGGTGGATTCTTTACCAGCTGAGCCACAAGGGAAGTCCAAGAATATGGGAGTGGGTAGCCTATCCCTTCTCCAGTGGATCTTCCTGACCCAGGAATCAAACCAGAGTCTCTTGCATTGCAGGCGATTCTTTACCAGCTGAGCTCTCATAACTTTATGTCAACTTTACATCTGATGTCAAGTAATTTCTGTAACCTTACACAAAGTATTAAGTGGCAGACCCAGAATTTGAGCCCCAAATTAACTGACTCTAGAAAATAAATTCTTGAGACAAGACTGGGATAGAAAGTTAAGAGGGCTGGTAATACTAAGAGTATTTCTAATTTTGATTTTTTTTACTACTATTAGGTAGTAAAAATCTACCTAATCTAATCTTATCTTTAAAAACTATGGTTATATTTTCAAACAACCTAGGAATTAATCAACAGCAAGTTTTAAAATTGGTACACAATAGCATGTGTGCTATGAATACAATTACACACAAAAATATCTTCAAATGAAAAAAACTGGAACCAAACATGAAATAAGTGGGATTGTGTTAAGGGAGAGGGCTGAGGGTGAAAAAAAAAATTTTTTTTTGGCCACACCACAAGGCTTGTGGAATATTAGTTCCCTGACCAGGGATCGAACCCAGGTCATCGTCAGTGAAAGTTCTGAGTCCTAACCACTGGACAACCAGGGAATTCCCTGAGGGTAATTATTTTTATGTACAATTTTAAAATGTTGCATTATTTTCAATAACAACAGTTAAAAAGTAAAGGAGAGAAAGGAGAGAGGAAGTTAAACACTGAAATTTATAATTCTGGCTCACCCAAGTAGGAGGAGTGGTCTGCTGTGATGTGTCTCAAGACCCAGAATTTACTTAGTTTGGCCTCTAAGTTCACTGGAGCAACTTCAGCATGGTGATGGGCAGATGGTGGCCACATTGAGGTTTTCTGAGTCCTTCTGTAGCAAACCAGGTCAAAAAATAAACACAACAATGCGCTGATTCATTTCTGCTCTTGTTCCCTCATTTTAGGGGGCTTGACAAGTAAATATTTGGGCTGCACAAAGTCAACAGACTTTGGCCCTCTGTGGTCTGTATTAGTGGAGTCGCTCAGTCATGCCCAACTCTTTGTGACCCCATGGACTGTAGCCTACCAGGCTCCTCTGTCCATAGGATTTTCCAGGCAATAGTACTGGAGTGGATTGCCACCTCCTTCTCCAAGATGGTCTGTATTGGGACCATCTATATGCCCAGAATAGCCTTTGGACAACAGAAACTCGTGGACTTTTGTGATACTCTTGAGGGCAACTTAACCTCTCCCAAGGTCCAGGAATCAGGGCGAGGGATATTAATAATCTAGGGATATCCACAGAGACAAAGCTCTGAATGGAGCTAAGGCTAAGAAACAGTGGAAGAACAAGTACCAAGATGGGTCAAATTGCAGACCTGGGGTCCACCTTAATTCCAGAAAATAGAAGCTTATTTTCTGAGGACATTCCTAAAGGGCTGCGGCTCTGCCTGCTGAGTTGCACTGCCCTGTCTTCAAAGTCCCTCCTAATCTGCAAAACTGGGAGATGGAACAGAGAAACGTTTGCGCCTGGTACCACATGAACTTGGATGGTTCCAAAAATGACTTTCATTGACTTTGTATGTCCTCTTCTCATCCCCAGCTTGTCACACCTACTTGTTGTCCAGTCACGAAGTCATGTCCAGCTCTTTGCAAATCCATGGGCTGCAGTACGCCAGGCCTCCCCATCCCTTACTGTATCCTGGAGTTTGCCCAAGTTCATGTTCATTGAATCGGTAATGCCATCCAAGAAATAATCCTGCTAAAATACAAATTTGAGTGTATTGCTTCCCTTATAAACGAAAACCTTCAAGGACTCCTCAGTGCCTGCCTCCTCAGTGCCTGCTTTTTCCCTAGTCTGTCATCATTTGACATTAACCAACTCTGCAGATACGTGAAAGAAAGTGAAAGTGTTAGTCACTCAGTCATGTCCAACTCTTTAAGACCCCATGGACTGTAGCCCTCCAGGCTCCTCTGTCCATGGGATTCTCCAGGCAAGAATGCTGGAGTGGGTTTCCATTCCCTTCTCCAGGGGATCTTCCTGACCCAGGGATTGAACCCAGGTCTTCTGCATTGCAGGTAGATTCTTCATTGGCTGAGCCCCTACAGGTACTTGACTTCGGTCAAATCAACCTAGTCAGCATCCCATTGAGATACTTGCTTGTTCCTCCCTACCTTTGGGACTGTGTGTGCACAGGTCTCTCCACCTCTCCAAAACTGAACCAGCTTGGGGCATATAACAAAAGTTTCAGTAGAAATGAACTGAAAAATGACCATGTGTATGGTAGTTATCTTTGTGAATGTAGGAGTTACAATGGAAAAATGCCAATGAGAGAGTTGGAGGAGAAGATGACCATTTTTGAAGAAAATATTTTCCAAACAGTTTCCTAAAAACACTCCTCCTGGAGATATCAGTACATGTCATTGCAATCTGTGTCCTCCTGGGAGTGTCACAGTGTCCATAAGGGCATGATGGAAGTCATGTGATTAAAGAAAAAAAACCCTAGCATTTAGCCCAGAATTTCCCAAATGTATTTGATTATGGAACTCTGATTTACTGTCACACCTATTAGAATCCCTTAGAAGAAGCATTTTATAGGATATGACTGAGAAATATTACTTTAAGTTGGTCCTTTTTCACTGGGATTTTTGAATCCCAGTAGTCTTTTCCCTCGGCTTCCCTGGTGGCTCAGAGGTTAAAGCGTCTGCCTCCAATATGGGAGACCCGGGTTTGATCCCTGGGTCGGGAAGATCCCCTGGAGAAGGAAATGGCAGTCCACTCCAGTATTCTTGCCTGGAGAATCCCATGGATGGAGAAGCCTAGTAGGTTACAGTCCACGGGGTCGCAAAGAGTTGGACACGACTGAGCAACTTCACCTCACTGGAGTCTTTTCCCTAAATGCCCATAAATATAAATATTTGGAAAGAGTCTTGAGAAACCAGTTGTCTCCCAATATTTCTTCTCCCCTTTTTCCAGAACAACAAATTTTATTTGGGCACATGGCTTCCAAGAATAAAGTCAAGATGCTATACCACCTTGGACATTTTTGTGAGAGAAAATCTATTTCTATCTGTTTGTGCTCAGTTGCTCAGTCATGTCCAACTTTTAGCAGCCCCATGAAATTTAGCCTTCCAGGCTTCTTTGTCCATGGAATTTTTCAGTCAAGAATGCTGGTGTGGAATGTCATTTCCTACTCCAGGAGATCTTCCTGACCCAGGGATCGAAACTGTGTCTCTTGCATCTTCTGCATTGACAAGCGAATTCCTTACCACTAGGGCAATTGAAAAGCCCATTTCTATCTTCTTCGGGTGGTATTATTTTCTATCTCTGTCACTTGCAGCAAGCCTATATTCTCACAAATGTGGTTACCATTTATTCCTCTGTCTAACCAGAACAGTGTCCCTATCACTTAGGGAATGCTTTCCTACTTTCTAACAATGTAGTTCTTGGGGAGTCTGCAGAGTCCCATTTTCCTGTCCATTGTAATGGTTGTAGGAATGGACACAGGATCCACTCTAGCCAAACAGAACGCTTTCTGGGATTTTTCTACCTGAAGCTGGCTCCTTACCAGTTATGAGGCTATCAGAGCATGAACTGAAGCTTCCTAAGGATCTAGTTCTGAAATAGAAGGGAAGGGGACAGGGCACAAACTTTAAAGGATGCCATAGCCACAGGCCATGACATAAATGGTTAGAAACAACTAGGTCCAAGATGGAAGGCAAGACTTCCATTAGACTTTGAGCCTCAGCATACACTAATTGTAACACATCAGTATGCTAAATGACACACCCATAGGCACCATGACAGTTCCAAGGCCAACCATAAGAGGTCAAAAGTGGGTCATAGCCTGATTCTTGGAACTCCCCACCACTTCCCCTAAATAGCTGAAATACTCCCACTTATTAGCCCGTGCAATTAGCCACCCCTATAAAAACTGACAACCACAGGGTTGTACTGTACTCTAGTGCCACTCTCACCCTCTGAGGTGGCTTACACTCTGTTTGTGGACTGTGTTCCTCTCTAAATAAATCCACTTCTTACCCAACACTTTGTCTCTCACTGAATTCTTTCTGCAATGAGACATTAAGAACCTGAGTTTCATAGAGTCCTGAGACCACGTGTGTGATCTCAATTAAAAGACCATGAGTTCAAGTCCCAATCCAAGTTGTACAATTTCAGTTCCAGCCTTCTTATGGAGACTGATGGCCCAAGTAATTGGAGCCAACCAGCATAGTAACTTAGGTCTTATTCCCTGGAAACAGACTTTGAAAAGAGTTATGTGCAACAGATTCCTGAGGAAGGGCTTCTTAGGGGAAATGAGATGGGAGAAGACGGGGAAGAAAACCTGATTTAGGGCAGCATTTCAGGTGCAGTCCAGCCTCACCTGAGCTCTTGAGTTACCTTGCCCTCAGGCAAGAGAACTGGACTTTTCCTTCTCCTATGCTATCACTCATTGATTAAGGGCTGTCCCAGGAAATGTAGGTGACACTAGAGATAAAGAACCTGCCTGCCAATGCAAGAGACATAAGAGACATGGGTTTGATCTTTAAGTCAGGAAGATCCATTGGAGGAGGGCATGGCAACCCACTCCAGTATTCTTGCCTGGAGAATCTCATGGACAGAGGAGTCTGGTTGGCAATAGTCTATAGAGTCACAAAGATTCAGACACAATTGAGATGCCTTAGCACGCAGGGAATGTAGAATCCTAGAGCTTATAGGAGAGCTCTAAGAACTCCAAAACCATCCTCCCATGAAAGTCACAGACCTGAAAAAGAACAGAAACCCCAGGGCTGGGCACACATAACCAGTGAAAGGACTGCCAGAGGATCTGGATGCTGCACTGATAGTAACTGCTGCACAGCCAAAGTTACTATCTGGAAAGTTAACTGCTGGAGCGAGCTTGGAGGGCTTGGGTGTTGTCAGGGCACTGCTGGAGGGACAGAGCTGAAGATTCAGACTGAGGCCTTGCACCAGTGACACCACTGGGAGCGCATCTCTGGAGCCCAGGTGAAGAGCAGTTTGCCAAGCCCAGACAAGCTCTGGGATGGGTGAGCCCAAGGCCAATCTGAGGTTTGGGTTGGTGAGTGTTGATGGTGCAAGGTGAGAAAATAGGAAAAGAGCTATCTTGTCCTTCTCACATTTTTTTTTATGTTGTTAAGAAGTAGGGAAATTTGTTTGAAAGATTTATTTGCTTAATTTATTTATTTATAGTTATTTGGCTCAGCTGGGTCTTCGTTGCTGAATGTGGGCTTTCTCTAGCTGGGGTGAGTGGAGGCTACTCTTCATTGTGGTGTATGGACTTCTCATTGATGGGGTTTCTCTTCTTGCCCATGGACAGAGGAGCCTGGCAGGCTACAGCCCACGGGGTTGCAAAGAGTCAGACACAACTGAGCGACTAACACTTTCACTTTTCACTTTTTTCTTCTCTTACTGTGGCTCCTAGGCTCTAGGGCACAGGCTCAGTAGTTGTGGCACACAGGCTTATTTGCTTCAAGGCATGTGGAATCTTGTGCAAGCTTCCTGATGGGAGGGACTGGCCATGAGGAAAACTGCGTCTTGTTCTGGTGGGCAAGGCCATGCTCACTAAGTCTTTAATCCAATTTTCTGCTAATGGGTGGGGCTGTGTTCCCTCCCTGTAGTTTGACCTGAGGCAATGGTAGGGGCAATGGTGACCTCCTTCAAAGGGACTTACGCCAGCATGCTGGGCCTCTCAGGATTGTTGTAGTCAGTGCCCCTGACCCTGTGGTAGGCTGAGTTGACCCACACCTCCACCAGACTCCCAAGCACACATAGCCAAGTCTGGCTCAGTCTTTTGTGAGGTTACTGCTACTTTCTTCTGGGTCCTGGTGTGCACAAGGTTTTGCTTGTACCCTCCAAGAGTCTCTGTTTCCCCAGTCTTGTAGAACTTCTGTAATTAAATCCTGCTGACCTTCAAAGTTGGACTCTCAGATGTAAGAGCTGGAAAATAAAAAATGGCCGAGCATTGAAGAACTGATGCTTTTGAACTGTGGTGCTGGAAAAGATGCTTGAGAGTCCCTTGGACAGCAAGGAGATCAAACCTGTCAATCCTGAAGGAAGTCAACCCTGAATATTCATTGGAAGGGCTAATGCTGAAGATAAAACTCCAATACTTTGGCCATCTGATGCAAAGAGGTGACTCACTGGATAAGACCCTGAGGCTGGGAAAGATTGAAGGCAGGAGGAGAAGGGGGTGACAGAGGATGAGATG
This sequence comes from Capricornis sumatraensis, assembly GCF_032405125.1. Taxonomy (NCBI): domain Eukaryota; kingdom Metazoa; phylum Chordata; class Mammalia; order Artiodactyla; family Bovidae; genus Capricornis; species Capricornis sumatraensis. The sequence goes on from NC_091083.1 coordinate 50,456,614, forward strand.
GTTGGATGATATTACTGACTCAATGTATATGAATTTGAGCAAACTCTGGGAGATGGTAAAGGACAGGAAAGCCCAGCATGCTGCAGTTCATGGGGCTGCAAAGAATCACATGCAACTGAGTGACTGAACAACAACGAATGTGGAATCTTGCCAGACCTGGGATCAAAACTGTGCCCCTTGCATTGGCAGGTGGATTCTTAACCATTAGACCACTAGGGAAGCCCCCTACCCACTTGACTGTTCCTCTTGACACCTGCATTTCACTCTTCTTTGTTCCACAACTACATTCTTCTAGGCCCATGGTGGCTGTTCCCAGTGCCATCCTTGCACCTTGCTCCTTTGTGTGGCACTTTTGGTAACAACTCCTCTCAAGGTAGAATGCTTGACCTCTGCCCTGATGTTGGGCCCCTGAGCCTGCTCATCCGGCAGGAGCTTTCACAGAAGATCATGGTCACATCTGTTCTGCAGTGGTTTCTGTTGAAAGCGCACTTTTGACCAGCTCTGTGCACCTATCTCTGGTCAGTTTCATTGTCAATGGCTACCACTAGAAACCTTCAGAAGAGTGCCCCTGGGTATAGATGCCTCCGTGATTACTTGGAGGGCTGGAAGTACCAGGAATTTCCCCCCTTCTCCATGGCCAGTAGACAAACATTGGTGTGGGAGTACAATAGCCCAGTTCCTTTGCCTGGGTGTGTAATTTACTCTCGGCTCTGGAATGATCAGGCCAGGCCTGACATTCTTGCTAGGCTTCCTCTCCTTCCCTGTCCTGCTTCCCCCACCTCACCACCTTACAGGTTTCTCCTGGAAACACTTCTTTCATAAACCCTAAATGAAAATTCAGGTACAACCTGATCCACAACTCCAAAGTTCATCAAGGTGCTCATTTTGTAACTGGAACTCACTGAATACTAAGTAATTGACTGATAAAGTACATAGCAATGATGGCATTCTGATGTTGCCCCAGCAGGCATTCCCCCTTATTACCTGAACTCAATTTTCTTAATTAAAATCATCACTCTCACATTCTCAGCCAGTCAGTGCATGGAAGGTAGACTCCTACCCAAGCTCCCACATGGATCCTAATTGGTTTAAGATGATCAATAGACTCCATTCCTCTGCCCACAGAGATTAGTTCCATCTTGGGCAGGAAACCAGACTGATCTAATGGGAAGTCATCTTACCATTAGACTGAGGAGTTGTCTGTTTGGATTGCCGGGAAGGAAGAGCCTCCTCACAAGGCCCAGGAAGAAAGGGTTGGCTGGTGCTGCTCCCACCAGGAGCCTCTGAATTCCTTTTTATTAATTTATTAGTTGATTTGAGTTGGATAGTTTTTCTTTTATTTGTACACTTAGGAGTACTAAATGATTCCTTGACTCTTTCTGGAAGTAGTCTGATTTTGAGATTACTTTAAGGAGTTCTTTATGTATTCTGAATGTTTCATTATAAGGATGAATTAAAATGAAACTTTTCCCGTGGGGAGGAGGAATTCATGTTCAGTGGGTATACAGTTTTAATTTTGCAAGATAAAAAGATTTAGAGACTCTTTGTTGTACAACAATGCAGATATACTTAACATTACTGAAATGTACATTTAAATAGTTATTATGGTAAACTTAATTTTGTGTGTTTTTACCAAATAAAACAACATAGAATGTAAGTATATACATATATCTAAGTGCATCAAGCCATACCATTCAAATGAGTGCATTTTATGGTAAATTACAACCTAGTAAAATTATTTTTTTTAAAAAAGATTCTTTCCCTGTAGCAGCAGTCCCTAACCTTTTTCACACCAGGAACCAATTTCATGGAAGGTGATTTTTTCCACGGACTGGGGATAAGGGCAGGGGTGGGATGATTCTCATGAGGAGCACACAATGTATATCCCTGGAATGTGCAGTTCACAGTAGGGTTTGTGCTTTTAAGAGAATCTAATGCTGCTGCTGATCTGACAGGAGGCAGAGCTCAGATGGTGATAGGAAGCAGCTGTAAATACAGATGCAGCTTTGCTTGCTTGCCACTGCTCACCTCCTTCTGTGCAGCCCAATTCCTAACAGGCGTGGGTGGCAGGGACCCTCTGTTCTATAGAGTCCCAGCCTCTATAGATATGATATCCCAACCTCATGATATCCTGTGTCATGAGCAATTTCACAATTACTGTCAAGATTTCCAGCAATGGGCCAAGGACCCAATTTTGTTATTGGACAGGGAATGCTGTGGTGCAGTTGTTACCCTATTCAGAGGGGATAACGTGATTCTGTGACTTGAAACAAAATCATTAACTACTGTTGAGCAGGTGGACCAATAATGTGTGGATGCCTGTTAGATATTCTTATTGATATTCTTTAAATTAATTTATTCACTCTTTCGATAGATATTTACTGAGTAATCACTATATGATAGGCACTGTTCTAGGTGTTAAGGATATGATAATGACCAAAACAGACAAAAATATGTGCCCTCATGGATTACATTCTAGTAGGGGAGAAACACACAAATAAGATAAATGTATAAATGTATACCATGATGGATAGTGAAAAGTATTACAGGAGAAAAATAAATAAGGAATATGGAGGACAGAGGTTAGCCTAAATGAGAAGGCAACATTGGAGTAAAGATTTCATGAATGAAACACGAACACCAACCTCACTGCCTTGTGGAAGTATAATCTGAGGCAGCATAGTGAGGAAATTGTGCCAGGAGAAAAGGCAGGGTGCAGCCACATCAGTTGTACACAGCCAGGGCCAGCTTCACAGATGTGTAGTCTATGAAATTTTACAGAGACCCACTCTGAGAAGCACCCAATGCATAGTTTATGCTCTGTGGTCACCATCTTGAAATTATATACATTTTAAAACAAGCGACCCTGCATTTTCATTTTGTGCTTTATTATGTAGCTGGCCCTGCATATAGCACTTTATTTTGGGGGTTCAGCAATGCCTTTGAAGCTGAAACTCCAATAATCTTGCCACCTGATGCGAAGAACTGACTCATTAGAAAAGACCCTGATGCTGGGAAAGATGGAAGGCAGGAGGAGAAGGGGATGACAGAGGATGAGATGGCTGGATGGCATCACTGGCTCAACGGGCATGAGTCTGAGTAACCTCCGGGAGTTGGTGAGGGACAGGGAGGCCTGGCGTGCTGCAGTCCATGGGGTCACAAAGAGTCAGACATGACTGAGCAACTGAACTGAACTGAACTGAATTGAATGCCTTCTCCCTAACACTCCCCTCAAAACCACAAGTACTACAAAACATTAATACTCTGAATATTAATGATTGGCATCTCTAAAATATTGGTGTGAATTGTTTTTCTTCTAACTGATCTTGGGTGGCCTGCAATAGCTTGGAGCATGGCTTGGATTCCCAACCAGCGATTAAGGCTAGGTTGCAGCAGTGAAAACACCAGATCCTAGCCATTAGACCAGTGGTCAGTGACAAGGGCCCTGGCTCTTTGACTTTGCAGAAAAGAATTTCCACAAAGTCGGAAAGTAGTGAAGTAAGTAAAGTATTTAGTAGGAGAGAAAAGAGTATAGTACGTGTGGACAGACACACAGGCAGAGGGAGAGTGCTTGAGTTGCACCCACATAACATTTAAAATCACTTATATGAGGCATTTCTTCTGGGTTTCCTTTGGCCAATCATTATGATTCACCTGGCTCACTTTCCATATTTGGTATATCTCAGGATCCTTTCTTGTGTGTGCATACATCTCTTAGCTAAGATGGATCCTACTGAAAAGTCAGCTGGGTAGAATACCCCTTGACATGACTCCCCTTTGGCCTCCTAGGAGCCTTTTCTGTGTTTGTATGGTCAGGGAGATCTCCTGACTTTGGGAATGGGAAATATGTGGTCTGTGCAGGATCTAGCCTCCTCCCTTAATTGTCCTGCTATTCTTGTCTTGGAATTTCCATCAATAGAGAATGAATCCCATCAATAGAGAATGAATCTCCATCAATAGAGAATGAATCTCCAGTTGCTTTACTCTGGGGTGACTCATTTGCCTCCTGCCTCATGATAAGTTTGAAGTGTGAGATAGAAACTATATCAGTCAGGGTAGGCTGGGTTATGATGCATAACAGAAACTCTATTCCAGTGGCTTTAAACAAAGGTTTATTTCCCTCTCACACTACACATTTATTATGAGTCACTTAGGAGCTCTTCTGTGCATCATCCTTACTCAGGACTCACTAGAGGAAGTGGAAACAAGGGCTACTGTGCACCGGCTCTTACAGCTTATCAGAAGTGACACGCATGACTCAAACTCACATTTCATTGGCCAATACAAGTCACATGAGAACACCCAGCCTGAAGGAACAAGGAAGTACAAAGAGGAGTCCAGGAATGGGCACATTTGTTAACCAATTGTTCTAACACCATTTTTAAAATAACTCATCCTTCCTTTCATGATTTTCATTGTGCATTTGTCATATACTAAATTTTTTATTGATATTTAGGCCTCTTTTTGAATAATCTTTCTGTTCCACTTACTTCTCTTTTCATGCGTGTGGAGAATTATTCTGTTTTAATTTCTGTAGCTTTACAATGTCATACAATATCAAAAAGGATAATAAGTACCCCCTCAAGTTTCTCTCTTGAAATCTTTTTCTGGTTAGTATCATCCCTTTAATTTTTAGATAGATTTAAGAATCACTTTGTCAAGTCCTCCTTACCCCTTCTACATGATTTTGATTAGAATGGAATTATATTTGTAGAAAAATGTATAACTCTTTACAATATAAACTTACTAATTTGGACATAACCTTGGGCAAACTCTGAGAGATGGTGAAAGACAGGGAGGCCTGGCGTGCTGTAGTCCATGGGGTTGCGAAGAGTTGGACACAACTTGGCGACTAAACTAATCTCTCAAGTATCTCAGCAAGCTTTTATTATTTTCTTCAAATATATTCAGTGACTTCCTATTAATTTGATTTCTAGGTATTTTGTTTCATAGTTGGTGTGAGTGGAACCCTTATTATGGTTTCTAATCATTAGTCTAGTATAGTAGAAGTGTTCTTGATTTTACTAGTTTGTAATAATCCATCCTACTGAACTATTAAAAAAAAACCTTTTTTTTCTGTAGATTGTCATTTATTTACAAATTATGATTAGTCTCGTTCTCTTCCTTTTTTAAAAGCCAATTTTATACTTCTCATTTCTGCATCAAGAGTGAAACTTGGAGAGTTAACCAATGCAGTTTTATTTCTACTGTTTTCTGTGACCTAGTTGCTACTTCTTCTACCATTTCTCTCTAGCAGTTAATGTGTTCTGCACTTATGGGCCTAGGGAATGGGATGACACAGCAGAATACATAGGGAAAGGAGGTCAAATTCTTGGAGCTTGCAATTTGAAATGTCTACCAGATTTAGAAGAACAGATGTGGAAGTGATGAATAATCAAGTAAGTAGTGAGTAATCAAGATGGCCTCTGGACCACAGCTGATCCATGAGTTGTTTGTCACTGGTCCATGGTGGTAGAAAACTACAGGCCAATATCACTGATGAACATAGATGCAAAAATCCTCAACAAAATTTTCAGAAACAGAATTCAACAACACATCAAAAAGCTCATACACCATGATCAAGTTGGGTTTATTTGAGGGATAGAAGGATTCTTCAATATACAGAAATCAGTCAATGTGATACACTATATTAACAAATTGAAAGATTAAAACCATATGATCATCTCAATAGATGCAAAAAAAGCCTTTGACAAAATTCAACACCTATTTATTATTAAAACTCTTCAAAATATGGGCATAGAAGGAACCTACTTCAACATAGTAAAGGCCATATATGATAAGCCTACAGCAAATATTATTCTCAGTGGTGAAAAACTGAAAGCATCCCCCCTAAGATCAGGAACAAGACAAGGGTGCCCACTTTCACCACTATTATTCACTATAGTTCTGGAAGTCCTAGCGACAGCAATCCGAGAAGAAAAAGAAATAAAAGGAAAGGAAGAAGTAAAGCTCTCACTGTTTGCAGATGACATGATACTGTACATAGAAAACCCTAAAGATAGTATCAGAAAATTACTAGAGCTAATCAGTGAATTTAGCAAAGTTGTAGGATACAAATCAATACACAGAAATCACTTGCATTTCAATATACTAACAATAAAAAATCAGAAAGAGCAATTAAGGAATCAATCCTATTCACCACTTCAACAAAAAGAATTAAATATCTAGGAATAAACTTACCTAAGGAGACAAAAGAATTGTACACAGAAAATTATAAGACACTAATGAAAGAAATCAAGGATGACATAAACAGATGGAAAGATATTCCATGTTCCTGAGTAGGAAGAATCAATATTGTGAAAATGACTATACTATCAAAAGCAATCTACAGATTTAATGCAATCCCTATCAAATTACCAATGGTATTTTTCACAGAACTAGAACAAAAAATTTCACAATTCATATGGAAATAAAAAAGACCCTGAATAGCCAAAGCAGTTTTGAGAAAGTAGAATGGAACTGGAGGAATCAAGCTCCCTGACTTCAGATTACACTACAAAGCTACAGTCATCAAGACAGTATGGTACTGGCACAAAAACAGAAATATAGACCAATGGAACAAGATAGAAAGCCCAGAAATAGACCCATGCACCTATGGGTACCTTATTTTTCACGAAGGAGGAAAGAATATACAATGAGCAAAGACAGCCTCTTCAATAAATGGTGCTGGGAAACTGGACATCTACATGTAAAAGAATGAAATTAGAACACTTCCTAACACCATACAAAGATAAACTTAAAATGGATTAAAGACCTAAATGTAACACCAGAGACTATAAAACTCTTAGAGGAAAACATAGGCAGAACACTCAATGATATAAATCAAAGCAAGATCCTCTATGACCCACCTCCTAGAGTAATGGAAATAAAAACAAAAATAAACAAGTGGGACCTGATTGAACTTAAAAGCTTTTGCACAGCAAAGGGAAGTATAAGCAAGGTGAAAAGACAACCCTCAGAATGAGAGAAAATAATATCAAATGAAACAACTGACGAAGGATTAATTCCCAAAATATAAAAGCAGCACATACAACTCAATGCCAGAAAAACAAACAACCCAATCAAAAAGTGGGAAAAAGACCTAAACAGACATTTCTCCAAAGAAGACATAGAGAAGGCTAACACACACATGAAAAGATGCTCAACATCGCTCATTAATAGAGCAATGCAAATCAAAATCACAATAAGATATCACCTCACACCAGTCAGAATGGCCCTCATGAAAAAGTCAGAGACAATAAATGCTGGAAAGGGTTTGGAGAAAAGGGAACACTCTTGCTCTGTTGGTGGGCATGTAAATTGATATAGCCACTATGGAAGATGGTATGGAGATTCATTAAAAAACTAGGAATAAAACCACTATATGACCCAGCAATCCCACTCCTATACATATATCCTGAGGAAACCAAAATTGAAAGAGACACATCTATCCCATTGTTCATTGTAGCACTATTTACAACTGCTAGAACATGGAAGCAACCTAGATGTCCATCGACAGATGAATGGATAAAGAAGTGTGGTATATATACACAATGGAATATTACCCAGCCATTAAAAGGAACGCATTTGAGTCAGTTTTGATGAGGTGGATGAACCTAGAACCTATTATACAGAGTGAAGTGAATCAGAAAGAGAAAGATAAATATCATATTCTAACACATATATATGGAATCTAGAAAAATGGTACTGAAGAATTTATTTAGAGGGCAGCATGGAGAAACAGACATAGAGAATAGACTTATGGACATGGGGAGGGGGAGGAGAGGGTGAAATATATGAAAGAGTAACATGGAAATTTATATTACCATATGTAAAATAGATAGCCAATGGGAATTTGCTGTATGGCTCAAGAAATTCAAACAGGGGTTCTGTATCAACCTAGAGGGATGGGATGGGGAGGGAGATGGGAGGGAGTTTCAAAAGGGAGGGGATATATGTATACCTATGGCTGATTCATGTTGAGGTTTGACAGAAAACAGCAAAATTCTATAAAGCAATTATCCTCCAATAAAAAGATAAATTAATTTAAAAAAGAAGAAGAAGCAAAAGTTAGAACTGGACACGGAACAACAGACTGGTTCCAAATCGGGAAAGGAGTACGTCAAGGCTGTATATTGTCACTCTGCTTATTTAATTTATATGCAGAGTAAATCATGACAAAAGCTGGGTTGGATGAAGCAGAAGCTGGAATCAAGATTGCAGGGAGAAATATCAATAATCTCAGATATGCAGATGACACCACTGTTATGGCAGAAAGTGAAGAAAAATGAAAGAGCCTCTTGATGAAGGTGAAAGAGAAGAGCTCAGTATTCAGAAGACTGAGATTATGGCATCTGGTTCCATCACTTCATGGCAAATAGATGGAGAAACAATGGAAATCATGAGAGACTTTATTTTGGGGGCCTCCAAAATCACTGCAGATGATGACTTCAGCCATGAAATTAAAAGATGCTTGCTCCTTGGAAGAAAAGTTATGACTAACCTAGAGTACATATTCAAAGGCAGAGACATTACTCTGCCAACAAAGGTCCATCTAGTCAAAGTTATGGTTTTTCCAGTAGTCACATATACATGTTAGAGTTGGACTATAAAGAAAGCTGAGCACCCAAGAATTGATGTTTTTGAACTGTGGTGTTGGAGAAGACTCTTGAGAGTCCCTTGGACTGCAAGGAACTCCAACCAGTCCATCTTAAAGGAAATCAGTCCTGAATATTCATTGGAAGAAATGATTCTCAAGCTGAAACTCCGATACTTTGGCCACTTGATGCAAAGAGCTGACTTACTGGGAAAGACCCTGATGCTGGGCAAGATTGAAGGCAGGAGGAGAAGGGGACGACAGAGGATGAGATGGTTGGATGACATCACCATGGATATCACGATGGACATGAGTTTGATTAAGCTCCGGGAGTTGGTGATGGACAGGGGCGCCTGGAGGACTGCAGTCCATAGGGTTGCAAAGAGTTGGACATGATTGAGTGGCTGAACTGAACCTAACTGATATGGAAAATTATGCAAACAAACAAAACAAGATTGTTAATTCCAGGAAAAACTCAAGTTGTTTCTTTTTAAAGGCAAAGTCATAAATATCTGTCCTGGTTTATCTGTAAAATAGGGCTTATATATTCTTGGTAATGTCAACATTTAATATTGATCCAATCACAGTGACACAATTTTAAGGAGAAAATGGAGGGCCTGGAAGTATGTATCACAAGGGATGGTGAGGGAACAGAGCAAAATCTCCATCTTCCACTGGAGAAAATCAACTGACTTGGCCTAATACTGAAACACTGTTAAATGGTAATATAAATATTTCATGTGGTGATATCGAAGTCAGTACAAAAGGTTTCAGCTGAAAGAATTGAAGGTGAGTATTTCTGGGGGAGCAAGGGAAAAGGGCTTCTCTTCCCTTGCAGAAGTCTACTGATTTTCATGACCAGCCTGATGGGACCACATGACTTGGTCAGATATATGCACTGGTAATCTTGAGAAAAAGAAAACAAAATTTAAAAAGAAAATTATCAAAGTTCCTCATTCCTTAGCTGGTCACAACCTAGTTCTGTGTCACTCTGGCAACCTTAATCCCCAACTCTTCCAATGCCCATTCTGGGCACCCAGACCATAGTACCCATCATCAGTTTGGGACCAGCCTAAATTTCCCTTCCACCGCCCTTGAACCTTGTCTCAGTCAGACATTCTTCAGAGACTGTTAAGCCTCCTTTCTTCTCCGATCTACTTAGAAGAGCAAAAATTTTCTAAATTACTCACTAGTAGCACTTACTGCATTTAGCCAGTTCAAGCATGGATCTCTTTCTCTCTCAGTAAGCTGAAAACTTCTGGAGGAAGTGGACATACCTATTTGATGTCTAGGCAAATGTTAATAATAGATGTCCCCAAATATTTCATGGATAAACTTAAAATTAAAATTCATGGTGAATAATAGGCAAATTTAAATCAAAGTCGAGATAAACTGAAGGTTCAGTTCAGTTCAGTTCAGTTCAGTTGCTCAGTCGTGTCCGACAGTTTGCAACACCATGAATCGCAGCACTCCAGGCCTCCTTGTCCATCACCATCTCCCGGAGTTCACTCAGATTCACTTCCATCAAGTCAGTGATGCCATCCAGCCATCTCATCCTCGGTCGTCCCTTTCTCCTCCTGCCCCAAATCCCTCCCAGCATCAGAGTCTTTTCCAATGAGTCAACTCTTCGCATGAGGTGGCCAAAGTACTGGAGCTTCAGCTTCAGCATCATTCCTTCCAAAGAAATCCCAGGGCTGATCTCCTTCAGAATGGACTGGTTGGATCTCCTTGCAGTCCAAGGGACTCTCAAGAGTCTTCTCCAACACCACAGCTCAAAAGCAGCAATTCTTCAGCGCTCAGCCTTCTTCACAGTCCAACTCTCACATCCATACAAGACCACAGGAAAAACCATAGCCTTGACTAGATGGACCTTAGTCGGCAAAGTAATGTCTCTGCTTTTGAATATACTATCTAGGTTGGTCATAACTTTCCTTCCAAGCAGTAAGCGTCTTTTAATTTCATGGCTGCAGTCACCATCTGCAGTGATTTTGGAGCCCCCAAAAATAAAGTCTGACACTATTTCTACTGTTTCCCCATCTATTTCCCATGAAGTGATGGGACTGGATGCCATGATCTTCGTTTTCTGAATGTTGAGCTTTAAGCCAACATTTTCACTCTCCTCTTTCACTTTCATCAAGAGGCTTTTGAGTTCCTCTTCACTTTCTGCCATAAGGGTGGTGTCATCTGCATATCTGAGGTTATTGATATCTCCCGGCAATCTTGATTCCAGCTTGTGTTTCTTCCAGTCCAGCGTTTCTCATGATGTACTCTGCATAGAAGTTAAATAAGCAGGGTGACAATATACAGCCTTGACGTACTCCTTTTCCTATTTGGAACCAGTCTGTTGTTCCATGTCCAGTTCTAACTGTTGCTTCCTGACCTGCATACAGGTTTCTCAAGAGGCAGGTCAGGTGATCTGGTATTCCCATCTCTTTCAGAATTTTCCACAGTTGATTGTGATCCACACAGTCAAAGGCTTTGGCATAGTCAATAAAGCAGAAATAGATGTTTTTCTGGAACTCTCCTGCTTTTTCCATGATCCAGCAGATGTTGGCAATTTGATCTCTGGTTCCTCTGCCTTTTCTACAACCAGTCTGAACATCAGGGAGTTCACGGTTTACGTATTGCTGAAGCCTGGCTTGGAGAATTTTGAGCATTACTTTACTAGCACGTGAGATGAGTGCAATTGTGTGGTAGTTTGAGCATTCTTTTGCATTGCCTTTTCTTTGGAATTGGAATGAAAATGACCTTTTCCAGTCCTGTGGCCACTGCTGAGTTTTCCAAATTTGCTGGCATATTGAGTGCAGCACTTTCACAGCATCATCTTTCAGGATTTGAAACAGCTCAACTGGAATGCCATCACCTCCACTAGGTTTGTTCATAGTGATGCTTTCTAAGGCCCACTGACTTCACATTCCAAGATGTCTGGCTCTAGATTAGTGATCACATCATCCTGATTATCTGGGTCGTGAAGATCTTTTTTGTACAGTTCTTCCATGTATTCTTGCCACCTCTTCTCAATATCTTCTGTTTCTGTTAGGTCCAGACCATTTCTGTCCTTTATCGAGCCCATCTTTGCATGAAATGTTCCCTTGGTATCTCTCATTTTCTTGAAGAGATCTCTAGTCTTTCCCATTCTGTTGTTTTCCTCAATTTCTTTGCATTGATCGCTGAAGAAGGCTTTCTTATATCTTCTTGCTATTCTTTGGAACTCGGCATTCAAATGCTTATATCTTTCCTTTTCTCCTTTGCTTTTCACCTCTCTTCTTTTCACAGCTATTTTTAAGGCCTCCCCAGACAACCATTTTTCTTTTTTGCATTTCTTTTCCATGGGGATGGTCTTGATCCCTGTCTCCTGTACAATGTCACGAACCTCCGTCCATAGTTCATCAGGCACTCTATCTATCAGATCTAGGCCCTTAAATCTATTTCTCACTTCCACTGTATAATCATAAGGGATTTGATTTAGGTCATACCTGAATGGTCTAGCGGTTTTCCCTATTTCCTTCAATTTGAGTCTGAATTTGGTAATAAGGAGTTCATGATCTGAGCCACAGTCAGCTCCTGGTCTTATTTTTGTTGACTCTATAGAGCTTCTCCATCTTTGGCTGCAAAGAATATAATCAATCTGATTTCGGTGTTGACCATCTGGTGATGTCCATGTGTAGAGTCTTCTCTTTTGTTGTTGGAAGAGGGTGTTTGCTATGACCAGTGCATTTTCTTGGCAAAACTCTTATTAGTCTTTGCCCTGCTTCATTCCGCATTCCAAGGCCAAATTTGCCTGTTACTTCAGATGTTTCTTGACTTCCTACTTTTGCATTCCAGTCCCCTATAATGAAAAGAACATCCTTTTTGGCTGTTAGTTCTAAAAGGTCTTGTAGGTCTTCATAAAACTGTTCAACTTCAGCTTCTTCAGCATTACTGGTTGGGACATAGACTTGGATTACTGTGATATTGAATGGTTTGCCTTGGAGACGAACAGAGACCATTCTGTCGTTTTTGAGATTGCATCCAAGTACTGCATTTCGGACTCTTTTGTTGACCATGATGGCTACTCCATTTCTTCTGAGGGATTCTTGCCTGCAGTAGTAGATATAATGGTCATCTGAGTTAAATTCACCCATTCCAGTCCATTTTAGTTCACTGATTCCTAGAATGTCGACGTTCACTCTTGCCATCTCTTGTTTGACCACTTCCAATTTGCCTTGATTCATGGATCTGACATTCCAGGTTCCTATGCAATATTGCTCTTTACAGCATCGGATCTTGCTTCTATCACCAGTCACATCCACAACTGGGTATTGTTTTTGCTTTGGCTCCATCCCTTCATTCTGTCTGGAGTTATTTCTCCACTGATCTTTAGTAGCATATTGGGCACCTAATGACCTGGGGAGTTCCTCTTTTGGTATCCTATCATTTTGCTTTTTCATACTGTTCATGGGGTTCTCAAGGCAAGAATACTGAAGTGGCTTGCCATTCCCTTCTCCAGTGGACCACATTCCGTCAGATCTCTCCACCATGACCCACCCGTCTTGAGTTGCCCTGCAGGCATGGCTTGGTTTCATTGAGTTAGACAAGGCTGTGGTCCTAGTGTGATTAGATTGACTAGTTTTCTGTGAGTATGGTTTCAGTGTGTCTGTCCTCTGATGCCCTCTTGCAACACCTACCATCTTACTTGGGTAAGACCAATAAGACTCATGGAAGACCTAATTGTATCAAGATGGACTTGGGTATTCCCTGTAGGTCCAGTAGTTAAGACTCAGTGCTTTTACTTCCATGGCCCAGGTTCAATCTCTGGTTGGGGAACGAAGATCCTGTAAGTTGCACGGTACAGCCAAGAAAAAAAAAAAGGATAGATTTGTTTTCAAAGCTTGTGGTCTACTTTTCTGGCTAATGTTCAAGTTGTTTTAGTAATGACACATTTTGCCTCCAAAGTACTCTTAGGTTTCAAGTTTTGGTGACCTGAGCCTTACTTAGTAAATGTGGTTTCACTCTGCCAACATTGTATGTGACTTTCATAGACCTTGTGCCTGCCTTGTTTTTCTAGATTGCAAAATCTGTATCTCTGTATTTTGAGGAGTTAACTTCCTTATTGCCAATTAATGAGATGAGACTGGAGGAGAGAGGAGACTCCCTGGCTCCTTGTTGGAGGCAGGATGCAAACACCTGGGAGAGCAACACAATGGAATACCACTTTGAGTCAGTATTCAGAATGAGCTTGACCTAGGGCCAGCATCATTCCACGGCTCTTTTGGTTTCACTGTGGTTTCACTCTCCCTTAGGTAGGGAAAATACTTGTCATTTTCTGACATCCCTAACAAGCAGAAACTTAGAGCTCTCAGCTAAAATGTTCAGATCATGGTCCAGGGGCAGGAGCAGGGAACTATGTCCAGAGAGATCTAACTAACCACCAGCTCCACAAGGTCATCCCTCCCAGCCAGGATGAGTTATTGTCTCAACTCGGCCAGGCCATAAACCCTCCTAGGCTGATGGTGAGTTTGCTGCTGCCATCTTTTCAGTTGTTTGGGATAGTGGTCCTGGGTGGTGATCTTAGAGCAAACTCAGTGGACATCAATCTGAGAGAAAACCCTTCTGAAGAATTAGCATCTTGGCCAAGAACTTTTATCTCCCAGACTGGAGCATTTTCTAGTTGGCTCTTTCCAAGTTAGTGACAGCAATGAAAGACTGGAGGCATCAGAGACCTATTGAGACAGGGAGGAAAGTCAGCAACTCAGTGCTCAGAGTAAATTTCTTAACCACCAGGTTGGCTTCCCCCAGAGATCAACACAAAACATCCTGTCTCTAATTAGATCATAAAGTATATGTTGTCCCTTCTCCTGGCCTTCAGAGCACCAAAGTGTGCTTCCACTCCTGCCATGGACCCTCCCCATCTGTGGGAAATTTCCCGTTTCGATTTCTCACTGCTCACAAAAACGAATCTTCACAAAGCTTTCCTGCACTGTTTCTGTGCCACTTGTGTGAAGCTTTCCCAAGACCCAGGGGGTTACTATTTAGCTAGAGAATAACGGTGGATGGAGGATGCGCTACCCTTTGGGTACCCTCTATCCCTAACTATTGGCACTACCAGAGGAGGTCCAGTCCTAAAGGCAGGGGATGGACTGAGGCATGGGACACCCCAGATCAGTGCTCTTCAGGCACTGACAAGGCAATGACTCCCAGGAGGTCTTGTTGGAATGCAGGTTCTGATTTAGAAGTCTGAGGCAGGCCCAAGAGTCTTTATACCCAACAAGCTCTAGGACACTGCTGATGCTGGTGGTCCACAGAGCACACTTTGAAAAACAAGGGGGCAAGACTGAGAAGTGAAAGTGCAGGAAGAAAAGAGGTCCAACAGGGACCATGGAAGAGGTCACAGGCTCTAGGGAGAGGTGGTTCAATGGTGCTCTCCAGCTGCATCACCTCATCTGCACAGCCTTCCTTGCAGGGCCTCTGGCGGTCCGTGTGTTGGTTACAGTGGGATACCTTTCCTTCCCCTTGTGTTCAACCAGAGCAGGACCAGAGCAACTATATGCTGGAGAAGGGTGGGGGCTGGAGACCTCCTCACCCCCTCCCACAGGCAGCTGTCAGGGAAGGGGGCAGGACTGCCACGCTGGCTCTGCACCCTGGCTCTGGGTTCAGTCCACCATGAAACAGTTTTCCCAGGTTCGCCTCAGGGATAAGATAGGCTCTCTCCTCTCCGTTTCATTCCCAGCACTACTCCCTGTAGCCAAAGGAGTGAACATCTTCACTCTCAAACAGCAGCTTCCACTTACTGGGTGCCAGGCTCTATGTGAAACACCCTCCCACATTGTTTTATTTAATCCTCACAATTACCCTGGGCTTCTCTGATGGTTCAGTGACAAAGAATCCACCTGCCAATGCAGGAGACATGGGTTTAATCCCTGGGTTGGGAAGATCCCATGGAGTAGGAAATGGCAACCCACTCCAGTATTGTCTGGGAAATCCCATGGACAGAAGAGCCTGGCAGGCTACTGTACACGGGGTCACAAAAGAGGTGGCCAGGACTGAGCAACTCAACAGCAACACAATTACCCTATGGGGTAGGAACCCTATAGAGCTGGTTTATCCCCACGTTATAAGGAACTGGTTTATGGGGAACTGGTTTATCCCTATGTTATAAGGAAACTGAGGGTCTAGAAGAAATTTGGGCAATACCTTGTGGCAAATGAGACACAGTCTATACCCATCCCATGCTGGCATTAAACCATAATTGAACTACACACTGTGAGGCTAGGAGCCTGTGGGACTGAATCCAGGAAAGAAGCCTTAGGATAGGAATTTAGATGACAGAGCAAAGCAAATAAGGTGAACTGACTTGGTTAATGGCCCTGTGAAGGTCAGCAGAGTCAAAGCTATTCTTGTCCCTTTAACTGCCTCCCTCACTGTACACAGTAGTGGAGGCTCCTCTGGGCACAACCTGGAAGAGGGGACTTGGAGGTGGTTGTGAACTGGGCTCACTGGCCTGAGCAGAGGGTGCCAAGCAGACTTGACTCACCAGGTAGTATCAAATCTGTCTACAGAGTAGCTGGCCTCCCTGGCAGCTGAAGAGAGTCATTTAGGAAACTGAATGAAACAATACCAGCCCATCTGTTTGCACCTCAAAACACTGCATCCTGGTGCAGAAATGCGCTGGTTCGTCATTCAATAAACCTAAATGCCCACAAGCACTGTATTAGACTTTGTGGAACTGTAGGATACACTCTTTGCCCTTAATGAAGAAAACTAACAGGTTTGATACAAAAAAAACCAAGCAATGGTGGGGACTGCAGTGAATTGGACAATTCTGCCCAAAGCTGCTTCACTTACTATTTTGCTCCCATTGGTTGCCTCTGGGCAAGAAAAATCTATTGATTTTTTTTTCCCCAAGAAAAGCCCCAAATCAAGTTCAGCTGAACTTTTCCATTTTTAAAACAATTCTGGCCAACTTCTGCTCCTCACTGACCAAGCCTTATCTTTTCCTATAATACTCAGCACCTAAAAATTCTTGGCAGAAAGGAAGAACCAATATGCTTCTGGCACACTGACCAGGTAAAGCTTATCCAGAGAGAATGGGCCTAAAACTGCCATCATATGTATTAATAGAACAGCTGATACAACTGGGGAGGATTTTTAGCCTTGGAAATGACTAATGAGAGGCATAACTGCTGTTGCAAATAAGAAAATCTTTATAAATCTAGGGCACACTTTGCTTAAATGTGAGTCCCAAATATCAACTTTTTATCTAAGAATCTTTCTCAATTCAGGGTTTTCCTAAATATTAAAGTAAAGCAGAAACATGTAATGAAATTGCCTGGCACAACATTTGGCAAAGCAGTCAAGAAACACTGACCATTATTATGGAGGTTTATACATTTTCTATAAAGCACAAGAATATACCCTTACTGTCATTGCATAGTTCATGAAGTCTGAGTTTGGTTTAATAAAAAGTACTTCTGTAACAATTCCAACTACAGCATGAGATTATGAACCTGAATGTTCACATACAATAGCAAAGACCACTCCTCAGGGCATTGAAGATATGACTACCACTCCAGGAATCTGACTTTCATGGTCTCTGTTCTTAGCACCCTACGACTACATGCACAACTTGGAAAACTATACATATGATGTGCATTAGAAAGAAATGTGGCTCATCTCTGGGATATAGAAAGAACACAAAACTGAGTATGTAGGGAAAAAAATTATAGAACTATAGAATGGGAGTCAGTTTTTTTTGAAAAACAGATACAGATAGTACTTAGAACATTTCTAGAATGGCATACAAGAAACTTACCTAGACAACCTTGGGAACTGGCTGTTTACTCCCCCCACCATTCCATTTTAATTTTCCCCCCCTTATTAGCACTATCATTACCCTTAAAAAATGGCCAAATAATTTAGTTTGGCCAAAACCTTCTGGTTCTTAGCTTTGCAAACATTACCAAGGATACTAATCTTTATATATCTCCTCATATTTTCACTGTCACAGCCCCAGAATTTTAGACTACTGTGCTCCCCAGCCTACTCTCCCATTACCAAACGCACCTAACCTTGGTGGCTGCTTCAGGTCACCCTCTCACTGTCCCTCATTTCTTGAGTCTTAAACTAGATTTTTTCCCCCCATTTGTGCCCACTGTGAGGGTTTAACAGCTCTTAGATACCACCCCAACACTGACTCCCAAATTTTAACTATAGTTTTGACTCCCTTCCCAAACTCCAAACTGCATATTACAATTACCTACTCAGTATTTCCACCTGGATGTCAAGTAGACATCTAAATTTAATACATCTGAAGCTGAACTCATCTTCCCCAATAACACTTTACCTACAGCCCTTCAAATCTCAGCCAATGGCACTTCTAGCCTTATAATCATCCAAATCCATTCATTCAGTTCAGTCATGTCCAACTCTCTGCGACCCCATGGACTGTAGCTTGCCAGGCCACCTTGTCCATCACCAACTCCTGGAGCCTACTCAAACTCCATTGCATCAGTTATGCCATCCAACCAACTCATCCTCTGTCATCCCCTTCTCCTCCCACCTTCAATCTTTCCCAGCATCAGGGTCTTTTCCAATGAGTTGGTTCTTTGCATCACGTGGCCAAAGTATTGGAGTTTCAACTTCAGCATCAGTCCCTCCAATGAATATTCAGGACTGATTTCCTTTAAGATTGACTGGTTGGATCTCCTTGCAGTCCAAGGGATTCTCAAGAGTCTTCTTCAACACCACAGCTCAAAAGCATCAATTCTTCGGCACTCAGCTTTCTTCATAGTTCAACTCTCATATGCATACATGACTACTGGAAAAACTACAGCTCTGACTTCAGAATAAAACAATGACTAGAAAGCAGTCTAAGCACAATGCTAGTTAACTAAAACTGAAGGTTGTCCTGGGGATTGAGATCAAAGCCATATAATCATTAAACTGTTTTCTAAAATAGGTTAAAATTAATTTTAAGTCTAGGATTTAGATTTTGACATTTTAATTTCTTTTGAATACAAGTCACTTTTTGCAGGCTAGGAGGCAGATCAAGCCAGTCCAGTCCTCTAGAGATCCAGGCCAATTCTTAAAATCTTCAGCAGAATGACATTAATACAAGGTGCTAACAACAGGATTATAAACTCTAAATAATAACCATTAGTCTACATTTTTTCCTTAGGAAGCAGCCAAAAGTCTAGTCCATAAAGGTATAGTATAAGAACATTTTGATCTACATAGGACAGAATGATCCAAATTATATGCTGGCCAACCTATCAGTGAGCCAAATCAGAGCTGGCCAAGGATTGGTGTACAGAGAAAAGTGTTTACATTTTGAAAACTTGCTAATTCCTAGTTGTTGTTAATAAGAAAGCAAGTAAAAAATATTATAGATGCACCACACTGATATTTGATTGTGCCAAGGTCTTCCCCTGGAACACAGAGTTAAAGAGTATGGGGAGAAGACACTTATTTTCAAAATAAATTACTTAGTAATAAGAAATCTGACATATCACATTCTTCCATTTTCCCTAAGAACATTCTGACCATGAGGACTAATTAAAAGAATGCTCAGCTCTAAAAAGGGTGTGGCAGAACACTTTCCACTATAAAATAACCTCCCACTTTCCCATACAATTAATTGCTATTCTCCCATGATGCATATTCATTCGGAACTTTGTCAGGAGCTTTTTGCCAGGGCCAGAAAATGAAAAATAAGAGAATGCCCGAATGACAGTTACTTGTGAGCTTAGTTAACATCTTTCAGGATGGACCTATAAAATCTGGCCACTGTTTTGTTAAACATCTGCAAACTGAAGAACTCCTTAGCCCTTAGTCATAGTTTCTGCTCAATGTCTTAAAGCTGGGCTCAGTTCCATCTGTGACTTTTCTTCAGGGCTGGGGTGGGTGCTAGTCATCAAAGTCTGGAATGTCATCATAGGAGTATCCCCGGTAGCCTTTGGATGCATAGTAGGCGATGCGCAGGTGGTAAAATCCTGGCAGGAACACCAGGATGCCAATGATCAGGACAGGAACGGCCCGGTCTGCCCCCTGGTGGCAGAAGGAAGCAAACATTACTACCACGCAAGTTATTAAATTGTAAAATAAAGTCATGGGTCCAATTCATAAATCAGTTATCATATACTTTTCAGAGCTTTGGGAAGTACACTACCAAGAGAAAAGGTTTACATCTCTTCGTCTCTTTAACAATTGCAGAAAAACTGCAAAGTACTAAAATTATAAAGAAATTATTCATGTTCATCCACAGATATTTTGGCTTTTACTCCTTTAAAGTTTTTAGTTGTGAATATACCAAACTCTGAGCCTTGTTTTTCGTCCCTTATTATAACACAATCTGGGTTTTCCTCGTAGCTCAGTTGATAAAGAATCTGCCTGCAATGCAGGAGACCTGGGTTTGATTCCTGGGTTGGGAAGATCCCCTGGAGAAGGAAATGGCAACCCACTCCAGTATTCTTGCCTGGAGAATCCCATGGTTTCTGGCAGGCTACTGCCATGGGGTCACAATAGTTGGACACGACTGAGTGACTAAACCACCACAACACAATCTGTAAAGATCTGCTTTTAACAGATACTGACAGGCTGTTTCATTCAAAACTGAAATAGGATTATTTACCTCATATGGTTATGGTGGAAATTAAATGAGGGGATTGATACATGTGAAGGAAGGAGCCCCAGCTGGCACACAATGACGATAAATGCAAGCTTAAAATCAAAGGGAGAGAACTTCTGAAGGGGATTATTTGAACATTAAAATTGATGGTCTAAAACTTTCACAATTGACACAGTTGGTGCTATTTCTATTATCTTATTTTACATTTTCTACTTTTCTGTTTATTTTTTTCAGGATTTCGACTGTACATCCCTAAGGAGATATATCCTAAGGATTAAAAGAGTTGCTAAGAAAACTTACAGTGCGTTCAGCCTTCTTTTACTTAGCATTAATACTACTGTTACTTTTAAACTGTTGCTGCTGCTGCTGCTGCTAAGTCGCATCAGTAGTGTCCGACTCTGTGCGACCCCAGAGATGGCAGCCCACCAGGCTCCTCTGTCCCTGGGATTCTCCAGGCAAGAATACTGGAGTGGGTTGCCATTTCCTTCTCCAATTACTTTCAGAAATTAAGTTCAAACTGTAATCTTAAACTTGCCTGGGAAATATCTAATACTACAGCTATTATGACGTATTAGATTGGCCAAAAAGTTCATTTAGGTTTTTTGGTAAGATGTTTTGGAAAAACCCAGAAGAACTTCTCGGTCAGGTCAATGTCTATACAATATTTCCCTGTTTTCTAAAGGATACTTATTTCCTAATTCTGTCTCTGAGAAAGCCTAGAAAAAATGAAAACCAATAGTAATGGCATCATTAATGCCCAGTTTGTGAGCTCTAAATCTACTTCCCATAAAGAAACCAGAGCTCCTTAGTGAAATGGCTGTTTAAAAGTTGGGGGACAGGGAATATACAGATGGGCCTGGGATAACATGCTGAGCCAGAAAGCAAGAAAAACTATTAAAGGCTTTGAGAACCCACGTGTAATAGCAAACACACAGCATCCCTATGAAATATTCTTTTTAAAAGAAAACTAAAGTGGATCTAAATCTAAGCAAGTTCCTAAATCTATCAGTACACAAGAAAGAGGGGAATAGAAAAACAAGGTAAATTGTACTAAGACAATACCCCTAGATCTATGTAAAAACTGTTAGAGAGGCATACTGAAGATGCACACTTAATAATAATTTACCAGCAACTGTAAATCTGGTATTTGCTTTAGTATATATAGGAAAAAAAGTTGGGGGTATAGATGAAACAAAAGGTCACTAACTGTTGATGTTCAGCTGTGGATATATACTGGGGGTTCATTATGTTATTTCATCTACTTCTGTTTTGTTTGAAATGTCTGCAATAAGAAGTGAAAAAACCCCAAACCAAACCAAAAACCAAAACAATCTAATAAGTGATTTTCTTAGTTAACACCTTTATCCTTACTTATAAAATAGTCTTTTATAAATTACACAAGGTGAAGTGTTATTTGTGATCTCACCTCCACTCTCAATTTTTACATCATTAATAAAGTTAACTGAAGGCACAGTCCTGAAGTTCAATGTTCAGATTTAGACAGCACTAAGCCAGCCTCTGGTAGCCACATGATACTTTTAAAATAGCTAAAGACAAATTGCTACACAGCTAAAGCAAATTTATATATATCTCAAAAGCCATGTGCAGCCATTTTAGTGGGACAGTCTACTATTCCTAATTCCCAAGGATAATGCCCAGTTTTAGCTCTTTGCTGTGTTCCCTATATAAAGCAATGTGACCATCAGCCCCTGGTCTGGTGTGTGTTAAAGATCAGATGTGAACTATGGTCAATATTAGCTTAGATGCTGTGTATAAGCATCTGTATTGGGCTTCCCTGGTGGTTCAGATGGTAGAGAATCTGCCTACAATGAAGGAGACCCCAGTTCAATCTCTGGGTTGGGAAAATCACCTGGAGAAGAATATCCTCCAGTATTCTTGCCTGGAGAAATCCACAGACAGAACAGCCTGGTGGGCTACGGTCCATGGGTTCACAAAGAGTTGGACATGACTGAGAGGCTAACAGAGAGACTGAGAGACTAACTGCCACTACTTTACAATCCAAGAGAAAGAACCACCAAAAACCACTTTAGGTTTCTAAGGTATACTGAAGCTCAATAGGAACTTCAACCAAATCCACTTTAAGAACCAAATCTGGTCCATGAGCCAAAAGTCTTGGCTTGGTCAGTGGTCCCAGCCTATACAAGCCTCACTGCTTTTGCCCAAACACTAACTACAGTTGTATGTCTGTGGCATTGCAAAGTTACAACAATAGCATCCCACTCCAGTTATAAACTTTATCACTCAGGAACCTCAGTGCTAGACTCAGCTGTGCTGTTCCAAACTATGATGGTAGAAAAATCGCCCACATCTCAGAGGGAAAATTTGCCCACCTGCCATACCCACCTCATAGGAACTGTGAGAGAAGTTTGTTGAGGCTCAAAGGAAGAAACATCTTGTTGTCTGAGAACAAAATCTTAAAAAAAAAAACCAGAAACCACCTTTTCTTCTTTCTGCTAAAATATGCTGTACTAGATATAAGACAACAGAGTGGCTGACATTTTAAACATCTTCTGGAAATCCCACAAGCCCCTCAGCTTACCCCTTTGCTGATATAGCCTGCCAGCAGGAGGGAGCCTATGATAATGAGAAAGGCGCCAATCAAAAACAGCACTGTAGCAAGCGCAATGGCCTTATATGGGATCTTAGGAGGGCTTTTCTTAAACTGGAAGAGAAACAAACAAAAAAAGACAAAGAAGAGCATTATGAATATACAGGACTCAGATACTTTAAAGCAGGGAGGATAAGAAAAATCAATCTTAGGGTGTCTTGAAGTAAGTCCTACCACCCACTGCATCTCTGGGAGAGAAAGGAAAAGGACTGCAGGAGAGGAAGCTCCAGTTATTGCTCTAACAATAACTCGAGTAAGGAAATCTCAGCAGAATGTTATTTTTTCTAGTTCTAGTCTCATTTCACAGACCACTCATTATACTGTTGAAAAAATCATTTTCTTACAAAAACAAGACACTTCATGTTACACGTTTTTAATAAACATGCCTTTGCACATGGAAGAATGTACTAATCTATAGGGATTAAGAGTGAACATCAAGCTCTGGAAAAGTAAGAAAGAGAAAAATGATTTCTGGCATTCAAAGTTAAGTTGGCATCTGGTCAAGGGTTTTAAAAACAACTTTTTCTGAAGCATTAGTTGCCTGATCCACCGAGCAAGTAACCTGCCTTATTAACAAGTTCAATTTAAGGTTAAAACACTCAAAGACAAACTTCTAAGGTTTGGCTCATGTTTGTGTGTGACCAAACTGACTGGAAGCTTTTCCAACCTGCTTTAAAAAAAAAAACTCTCTCCTTCAAGTGTGGGTCCCAAAAGTACAAAGAATAATTGATTTCTTTATACTGATACTTATTTAAAAGGATGGGGTTCCTGCTACTTCTTTGATCCTAGTTCCACCTAAAATAGTCTAGTCTAAAGGGAAGTGGGCAAAAGGAGATGCTACACCCTTAAGTACTTTATAAACAATGATCAGGAAGGACACACATTTAAAAAATATTCTCTGTTTTACTTACTGTTTGCCACAAAGAATACCTTTAATAAATTGGATCTCATGACATCAGGAAAGAAGGAAGATTCCCACAATCTGCTGGCTTTAGCAGTGAGTTTCTCCCTTAAAAAATGAACTGGTTTTGACTGAAGTGTAAACAAACTGGTAACACAGTCTTTAAAAAATTCTGCTTAACAAGATAATCTGATTATTTCCAGATAAACTAAATAAAATTGGCAACTATTAGACTCTGGCATCACAACTAAAATTTCTCAGAAATGGACAATATTTATATTGGTCTGAAACTGCCAAGGTCCCTCTTTCTGCAGGCTATGGCTGAAAGAGACTCAGCAGTTTCTTTTCTGCTCCCTCTAATCCCTAGGAACAATCAGCAAAACCTGGAAGGTCTCCCTGCTAACTCAGCATCAACAGAGCCAGCTAATCTCATCAGGTCCTTTCTGCATTTACCTGAAGGTCAATGTAGCCATCATCTGTACTAGAGAGTCTTGAGTATTTCACTTTGCTACTGGGAATTCCAGTAGCCAGGTTGGTACGAGACGGCATCATAACACGCTGACACAGCTACAGTATGAAAACAAAGAAAAGTATTATTGTCTGCAGGCTACTACAATGTGTTTGCTATACATACTGGAGTTCTGGGCTGCCGTGTTATACTAGCATTTGGCGATTTAAGCTCCATTGCTCTTAGAGCCTGATATTCCTTTGACATGAAAACATTCTCATTATGCCTCTACTCTAGTTTCTCCTAGTAGAATAAGAGTCAAGACATTTGCCAAGAACCAGACTTCTTATTTATTTTGCCATTAATGTTTCTCTGCCTCCTCATTTTTTCAAAGTCACAAGAGAGTAGGTGAAACAGTGGTCACTTAAATCCATCTGACATTTCAACCATTTTGCTACAGTACTGCCTGTCCCCCTATCCCTGCTTTCAGAAAAAGGGGAGCATATACACAAGTGATTCTCTAATTTGACTAGGACAGAGGAGAGAGGGTGAGAAATGAAATACATTCACATCAGTATTTTGCCTGTTTCCCTCTGATGGATATCATCCGTTTAACACAAAAGATCTGTAAAAGTTCTTGTAAATTTGGATAAGCTATTGGCTACCAGTATTATACCAGTGTCCTCTGATTTGCCTGTCTCTCTGCTCCACCCCAGAGGGCTTCCTCCTTGGCTCAGGGGTAGAGTCCAAAGGAGGAGACCCAAGCTCAGTCCCCGGGTTGGTAAGGTTCCCCTGGAAGAGGGCATGGCAACCCACTCCAGTATTCTTGCCTAGAGAATCTCATGGACAGAGGAGCCTGGCGGGCTACAGTCCCTGGGGTCGCAGAGAGTCCAGCACAACTGGAGTGACAGCATGCACGCACTGCTTCAGCCCAAGCACTGAAAGCAGCAATTTCACTTTCCAGGTCCTTCTTCAGCTACATCAAAAACAAAACAAAAAAACTCTGAATAAATGCTTGGTTTTTGTTCAAACTAGTCAAAGTTGACTCCTATAATGAAATCGTGGCTATTACGTCACCAGCTTAAAAGACAGTAGATAAAACTGAAAAACATTTGTAATTCGTGTACTTTTCCTCCATAAAATCACAAAGTTATGTGAATGAAACAAGTAAACCTATTTTGATCAAGTTACTTGATTTCTAAAAGTGAAACATATCTATGCGCTTTGCTGCTGCTAAGTCGCTTCAGTCGTGTCCGACTGTACGACTCCATAGGCGGCAGCCAACCAGGCTCCCCCGTCCCTGGGATTCTCCAGGCAAGAACACTGGAGTGGGTTGTATATACTTAATTCTGAATATTAATGAGCTGTTTTAAGTGGCCTGCAGACAACCTAATTAGCATTATAAAGGAACTGGTGCTAACCGCTCCTGCTCCTTTTTAGTAATTTTGTAATGATACAGAAATTAAGTACTGAAAAAATAAAAGTTTGCTTTCTTATATGCTTTTCAAAAATGGTTAGATCAAATTATGTCAAAAATTGTTTTTAAGTGTTGTGATCCTGATTACACGATAATCTAAATTTAATTCTATAAACTTTAAGTTCAAACTACCAATAAATGGGGGGTTTTGAGAGCATTTAATCACCTGTGATTTGTATCAGTCTTTAAAAGTTTACATACTGTCATTAACTATTCATACACTGCATCAAAACATAAAAATAGGCATGGCGTAAGGAACACCAGACGACTGCTTATTGGTAGCAGAGTAACAATTCTAAAAGAGGGAAAAGGAAAAATGTAAAGCAATGTTTACTGAGTACCTGCCCAACAGGCTTTTTTACCAGCCTCACCGGAATCCCCAAATTTCTTCAGCACTTGAATGCTGCAAGAATTTTTTAAGCATAGCACTTAGCACACAGCTTCGCACTACGCGCCTCTCCACAATACTTCCCTGTCCGCTTCCAGACCCAGCCAGCAAGAGAAATAAGAACTGACGTGAATTTAGATGGAAAAATCTGCTTTCAGGAAAGCGGCCAGCCGTCCCCCGGGAGGGTGAATGCTCCACACCGAGGACTCCAGCCTTCACCGGCGGAGAGCGCAGTCTGGGCCGCGCCGAAAGCGTGAGGCGAGCGCTTCCGCTTCCGCTCCCGCTCAGGGAGCACACACGCCTTATCCGGGGCCCGAGCGCGGCCAGCTTGCTCACGGTTGGCAGCTGGAGCGCCCGAGGCCTCCCCCAACTGCCACCCCGCCTCGGACCGGCTACACGCCGGAAATGGCGTGTGTTTTGGAGGCTGCGGGCCGGAAGTGGCGTCAACGGGGGCGACGCCTTCTCATTCTAGTTTCTTCGGTTTCAAGCCCGCTTTTTTTCCAGCGGCCCGCACAAGTCGTCGGGTCTTACTGCTGCGCAAGCGGAGCGGCCCCGTGGGGTTTTCTAAGGCTCTGCAGTCCGGGCTGGCTGTCCACCATTCCCGCCGGGGCCGGTGGGTTCCTAGGCAGCGGCGCCGCCTGGATCACAGTCAGGCCCAGGGCTACCCGGCCACGTGTTTCTTTCCGGCCCCCCGGGCAGGGTAGGGAGCTCAGTGGCGCTGCGAAACGCACAAGCTGAGCTGACAAAGCTCCAGAAAGTTGGAGGTCTCCGTGTGACCAAGGAAGGCTGCCTTCCCCGGGGTCTGCGCAGCGGTCTCTGCCACCGTCTACCTCACTCACTACTCTGGAGTAGCAACCTACATTCCCGTGCTTCAGTTTCCTGCACATCTTCAGGCCAGGCCCTATTAAGAGGGCTGCACACAAGGTACATTTTGCAATTCATAAAGCTCTTTAAAATGCCAAGCTTTATTAAAGTATAATTTACATATACTGAAGTACAACTGGGTTAGTTTTTTTGACAAATGCAGTGGAGACATCACCACAGTGTAGATAAAACATTTTTTTCACTCCAAAAACTTCCAGCAGGCCCCTCTGCTGTCAAGTCTCCTTCCCCAACACACCTGGAAGGTAATTTATCTACTGGATACAGTGACTTCTACCATTGGATAACTAGAATTTAATATGTGACTTTGCAGCACAATTATTGCTGGGCCTTTTTCACTTTCTTGGTTGACTCCTGACACCCATGGAAACCATTTTCATCCTTTAAGGGAATAAGTCCCCCCTGCCCCTCCCAAAAGTCTACTTACACTAGAAAAACTATTTTTGCACATACTTCTTGGGACCTATCACAGACCTACTAACATTTTCGAGACTCCTGTACAAGGCTCCCTAGGCTAAAAAAAAAACACTGCCCTACAACAGTCCTGTAAGTGACCTTATAAAGGCCATTGAACTTTGCAAACATTAAGCTTCTGTAAAGTGTTAGTTTCTGCTAATACAAAATATTATATGTGTTCTACTCTCTTTTCATTTCTTGAGCTCAAGTCAGAATACCAAAGTTTGGCAAATGAATCACCCCAAAATACTCACTGTATTTGCAAAACTTTAGACTGAAAAAATACAGCAGTTACATGAAAGAGCTGGTTGAATTATAACTTGTTTAGGATACTTGCAATCATTGTAGTCCAAATGAAGGCACTGTCCTATGATGCTTAAATTCAAATGACTTTTATTTAAATTGAAAATGATACTTAAAACACATTCAGAGTCAAAACTCTTGTTTATAAAAACTATAAGGATTATTCCTAGGTAAGGCAGAAGTATTACTCAGTTAACAAGACCAGATTTGATTTGCACTTTTCTTTAAACAAGTTGTAAAGAATGGAGAAAAAATAGTTATTTACAGAAAACAGTATCTACATATGTACTCAGAGGTACAAACACAAAGACTTAAGTGTGTGCTGGCATCTCAGAAGCAGTTCTCAAAGAACTTAGTTTTATTTCTTTGAATTTTAAGAATGTCTAAGATCCTTCTTCATCCTCGATCTTGGGAGCCAAATAGTATTTTAAATGTCCCATATCAGCAATTTTATACTCTACAACTGAAAGAAAACAGGAGAACATAGTTAATTATTGAGAAGTACCACATACACTACCTACAAAACCAACATTCAACAAGTTTATTATCTTACCAAGGGGTACATCTGCAGACATACTGAGTGTTACTGTAGGAGACAGTGGAGTGGCTTTTGTAAAGAAGTTCAGGTACCTCAGTGCAAAAGTTAGCTGAACTGGTTCATTCATCTCTATGGTAACCTTAGGGAGAAAACAAGAGTCATTATACTGAACAACATTAAGAAAACGGCAATCCATTCATTGATAGTATACATTAAAAAATAGTCAGCTACTAAATAAAGGAATAAAATATATTAATATATTACAATTCTGCAAACCCTAAGGACTTAATGATTATAGACAAACTTTATTATGGCTTATAAAAATCACAAAGATACCCAAATACCTCATGTCTCCTACAGAGGGACACACCATTATCTATAAAATATTCTCCTCCCATCTCCAAACAAAACACCTTGAAAATCATCAAGCCCCTAGAGCTGTATCTATCAGAAAATGGATCTGAAGAACATATTAACTGACATAAGGAACTCAGTGGGCAAAATCCAGACTTTGGGAAATTTGATAACAAATGACTTAGTTTCTTCAACCAATGAAATTGTAATGGAGAGAAGGAAACTGAAACCGGAGAAACAATGGACTAAAAGAAACCTAAGAAGCACATCCCAATGAACTGTAATATATGGACCTTATTAAAAATCTTGATTCAAATAAACTGAAATAACAAGGGAAGCAGAACACTGAAAAATTCCTTAACATAAATTTTCTTAGATGTCATAAAATGTTTATGCTATAATAACAGTAAGATATTCATGTATGAACTTTTAAAACTTCTGGCTGTGCCTCACAGCTTGCAAGATCTTAGTTCCCAGACCAGGGATTGAACACATACACTCATCAGTGAAAGCATGGAGTCCTAACTACTGAACTACTGAGAGAAAAAACAAAACTCAAGATTGACAAGGAAATGAGATGTAATTTAGAATAAAAGAAATTAGCTCCTGGAGTTTTGTTACTAATATATATTTATTACATATATATATTTAGACTCTTTATTTAAAAGTTAATATATAAGGATTACGTAAGAGCTAGATTTCCCCCCCAACCAGATCCTTTTATTGAGTTGCTTAATTATTCGGTAAAAACATAGTAAATACCTCCAGAAAGCCAAGGGTAGCCTCCCAATCATATTCTTAAGATTATGTGTGGGACTGATACACAAACTCATTGTTCTGTAGTTCTATAAAGGTTGCACTGAATTTGTGTTCCCTTCTCACAAATTTAAGTTATATGGCATTTATAAATCAGTTGCAGATTTCAAAAGTGTCTTTCAATTCTCACAAATCAGTTACTTGAAAATACAAATTGCTTTTCTTTAGAGCTTTCTTTAATCTTAGTAATTACCTTGCTATGGACTGAATGTGTCCACCCCCCCATCAAATTCACATTAAAACCAAATTTCCAAAATGATGGTATTGGAAGGGTCTTTGGGAGGTGCTTACGTTAGGAAGGCAGACTCCTCACGAATGGGATTAGTGCCTTTTAGAGACCCCAGAGAACTCTCCTACCCCTTTCACCAGGTTAAAGAGGCTGCTGTCTTGCCCTCGTCAGACACCAAATCTGACCCAGTCTATGGTACTTTGAAACAGTAGCCTTACCAAACTAGGACATAACATAGTGTAATTCTTCAAAGTATTTTGTTTACTTGAAAACTACTTACAGCTTCTTCCTCTTTATCAACATTACTCGTCTGTGACAATTTAATATTTCCATTTCCAAGTTCTCCACTTGCAGAAAATTTCACTCCATCTTTAGCACAGGAAATTACAACAGCATCTCCAATATGACTGAGATCCCGGCATATACGTGCAAATTCACCAGAAGGCATCTTTACTACACAGCTATACTCTTGTTCCTATTAAACAAAGAAATGTAAAGGTCATGGAAATGAAAGATTTGGCACCCTCACTTCCTGAAGATTCAACATCTAAACAAGAACTCACAATTCAAGATTTTCTGATTACTCTGAAATATCACTCATTGTGCAATTTCTTAACATTCTACTAAAAAAAAATGCAGATATAAAAAATAATCATCATCATCATACTAAGAAACCAATTAGAACTTAAACTTTTAAAAGTAAATGCACTATCCAGGGAACAAGAGCCTCCAGCTAATCACTCTATAGGAGGTCTAAATCAAGAAGACATTAGTATATGGCATACAAATGGTAACAGCACAAATAGGTTTGCTTTCCAAAACAAGAGCGTGTTAGGCATTGTAAACATCTGAACACATCTTCTTTTGATGTTGATAAAACCTAACCATAATGAATTTCTGCTAAAATAGCTTTAAAATCTCAATAAAAATCAAGCACTCTAGGAATAATAATTTTTTTAAAAGATGCAGAGGTTAATGCAAATATGTCCTTGGCAGCAATGAATTCAAACCAATGAGCCACTGCAGAACACCATAATTTAATAAAATGACAAATATGTCAGTCTAAATACCCTACTCTGGAATATACATGAGCAGATATTCAGAAAAGTTCTATTAGGAAGTAAGCTTTAAATTATTATATAAATATATGTTATGTAACTATCATGACCGTGTACAGCATGCTCAATCAGAAACTTTTGATACTCACTGGAATTCCAAGCTGTTCAACATCTAAATCCATTAACTTCATTTCATAGTCTGAAACCTTTTCCTGATCTACCAAAAGAAAGCAAATTTGAAGAAAAACATGTAAGTTTACAACTAAGAGGTATATTTTACAGTCATCAGACTTGGGAAATACTGACACTGCATTTTAGTTTCCTCTGCCATAACTCAGTAGAAGGGTGGACTTACTTGGAGCTTCAAATACTAGTGCCAAGGTGTCCGCATTATCTTCAGCCCTTAAGGTAATGATGTCTTCATTGCCAGCACATTTTAGTATTTTGGACATGCTAGAACAGAGAAGACAAAGGGTTTTAAAACACCATCTTCTCAAGATCGTTAGTTTTCTAATGGAATTAAAATCAGGAGTTACCACTTTTAACCATTAGCTGCAGTTGTTTAGAGCCTAAGTGGTGTCTCCTGGACTGCAGCCTATCAGGGTCCTCTGTCCATGAGATTTCCCAGGCAAGAATACTGGAGTGGGTTGCCATTTCTTTCTCCAGGGGATCTTTTCCACCCAGGGATCGAACCCTCATCTCCTGCATTGGCAAAGTGATGCTTTACCAGTGAGCCACCAGGGAAACCCTTAACCAGTACGCCATCTGTCAGATTGGTGAGTTAGGAAAACGTACTGCACGGGGGATATGCAAGCCGGTCCAGACACTTTGGAATGCAATCTGGCAGTATAAACCCAAAAGGCCCACAACATACCAAAAGCAATTTCACTTCTGGATATAAATAAAAGAACAACATTTTATGAATTTCGAGTGGGTGAAGTAAATTATCGGGCCAACTATCTTTAAA
Organism: Capricornis sumatraensis; assembly: GCF_032405125.1. Classification (NCBI taxonomy): domain Eukaryota; kingdom Metazoa; phylum Chordata; class Mammalia; order Artiodactyla; family Bovidae; genus Capricornis; species Capricornis sumatraensis. The sequence goes on from NC_091083.1 coordinate 50,488,261, forward strand.
AATGATCTAATAAACCTATTAAAGTACACGGCATGTACTATGGGTATTTATCATAAGCTTTAAGATTTAAACGTGTGTAGTTCAAAAGTTGAACGCCATTGCCCTGGAGAAAATTTTCAAGTCCAGGATCTTAGGGTGCTCACCGCAACTTTGCAGTAATAAAAGAAATACTCTGGTCCCTAGATAGTGTGACAGAACTAGGATACACTATAAAGCACTTTAAGTCAACCAGGACCAAGGTTTCTCATCCAAGTTGCTTGCACTTAACGACCAAAGCGTTCTGCAACAGTCTTTTCCTGAAACCGCAAAGTCCATCATTTTCCCGCCACCACACGCTTTGTGACTTTGGCGCGGAAAACAGCCGGTTCGCTGTTCGCGCTGCAGCCAGCGCGGGCTTTGCAAACCGCGCGCTCTGCTGGGTCCCGCCACCCGCCCTACTCCGCAGCAGGCCAATGAGAAGACGCAGATGACCCACGCCAGCCAATGAGGGCCCGGCTCGTAGGAGCTCGCGCCACGAGCCAGAGGTAGGAGCGGACCATGGCCCGGATGTCCGAGGCTTTGGAGCTCACCTGGTGAGGTTCACACCCATGGCCAAGTTACGGTCGCAGCGGTAAGTGTCGAAGCCCTCGGAGCGAAGGGTTAGCTGCACCAAGGAGACATGAGACGAGTCCATGCTCTGTAGGTTCACGCCACTTGAGCTGATGTCCCAGCAGGCCTCATTGATGAGATCCTTAAGCGCCTCCAGCACTTTCTTCAAGATGGAGCCCTGGACCAGGCGCGCCTCGAACATGGTGGCGGAGTCGCAATGACACGGCTACAGGTAGAAGGAGTGAGGAATGTGTAACCGGCTTAGGCTTCAGAGGATGAGAGCGAGAGGCGAAACACGATTACGAACGCCTGAGACGAAGGAAGCCTCTAACAGCTAGCCGCGCCTGCAGCCGTTTAATACTGCCGCGTCTGCTAGCGCGCGCTACGTCTCCGTGCCCCTTGTTGATACGTCATCACGCTGCCCTCCCGCTGCCTGGGCGGAGAGACTGTAAAGCCAATCCTGTCCCTGCACTGCACGAAAGCCGCCCCACCCCGAGCATCCATTGGAGGATGCAGGTATGGGGGCGGGGCAGGGGCGCAGCGCTTCAGGGGCCCAGCAGATCGGCGTGCGCAGGGGTCTTGGCCGTTTTGTCATGTTCCGGCACCCGTAAGAGGAGTCCTTGTGAGTGTGAAAATCAGTCCTAGGCTGGGCGGGAATGGTCGATGAGCTGCCACGCTGTGCTGCCTCATCAGCCTCCCGCTTGAGGGGTAGAAAATTTATAGCCCTGAGTGAAACGTAAATCCAGGCTCTGTGCTCAGTCGCATCGGTTTGTCTGACTCTTTAGGAAGAAAAGCCACCTTTTCTTTAGCTGTTTGAAGGGAGGTACAGTTATGATTTAAAAAAACAAGAAAAGTTATCTCCCTACTACCAGCTCTTAAAGCTCCTCCGCCACCTACACACAAATTGATATCATTTATTCATGTAACTTTCTAAGTTTTTTTTTCCTCTACAAGTATATATCTTTTAAAAAACAAAAATGAGTTCATGCCATAAAGAATTCAGCAAAGTGCTTACTAAAGTATGTTTAATTTTATGCCAGGTTCATGTTTTGCTTATCAGCACCTCTTAAAAAGATGGCATCATATCCTACAAATGTAACCTAACCTAATTGCCAATCTCTTGTAATTCGGGCAACTCCTTGAAGTAGTATTGTTGAATAGAGGAGCATACGCATTAAATTTTGGATAAATGTTAACTAAGTTGACTTCTAAAAGATTGTAATTTACACTCCAGCCAAGACTATGAGCATGCTCCTTGCCTCTAATTTTTCTGTTACTGGCAATCTAATTTTTAAATCTGTGCTCGTTTGTGTGGAAATTTCAATTTGCATATTAAAAGACTGGTGCAAATTGGATATCTTTCATACAGTTCTTGACCATTGCATGTTTATATTTTTTCTATTAAACTTTTTTCTGATTGATTAAAAGCATTTCATATATTAACCATCTCCCTATTATGAATATTCTCCCTTTGTTTCTTTTTTCCTTTGTTTACAGCATTTCTTTTTAGTTACTTCTAATGTTTTACCTTGGTCTGTAGAATTCTTTAGTCTTTCTATCATGTATAGTGTGGATGTGGTTTTATTTATCCTGTTCATGGAATTTTTGTATTCCTCGGCCGAAAGATTGATGCATTTCATCAAATCTAGAATATTGTCAACCATTATGGTTTCAAAAATTCCCTTTCCCTACTCAATGCTCTCCCTCTAGTATTTCTATTAGATGTGTCTTTAATTTACTTTAAAATACCTTCAATTGTAAGATACTCCATTATTTTATTAGCACAAGAAAATAAAATATGCACCTATCCTGTAATAAATATGTAAAAGCACACACATATATAAAAGCACTCGTAATATGTCTTAACATTCAGTTTCTCAGTCAGTTGCTGATAACTGCTGTTTTTTCCATATATCACTGTTGTCAAGGCTGTGAATGGTGCAGCATTCTTAAGAGTGATACTGGGCTTCCCTGGTGGCTCAGTGATGCAGAGTCACCTACTGGTGTAGGACCTCGGGGTTCGATCCTAATCCTGGAAGATCCCACATGCCTTGGAACAGGGTCTATGCACTACAACTATTGAGCCTGTGCTCTAGAGCCAGGGAACCGCAACTACTGAAGCCTGACTGCCCTATAGCCCATGGCCCAAAACAAGAGAAGCTATCACAATGAGAAGCCAGTGCACTTAAATTGAAACCAAGAGTAGCCCCTACTAGCTGCACCTAGATAAAGTTTGCACAAAGTAACAAAGGTCTGGCACAGCCAAAAATAAATAAAATTATTTTAAAAAGAGTGCTACTCTGTTGTTTCTGGAATTTATTCCAAGACTCAGCCATGCATTTGTAAATTTTGATGCTAGCACTAACTTCAATTATGTATGATCAACTACCCTTTTGCATGTATTTTTATATCAAAACACAACAGTTTCATCTTTTGTGGGTATTTTCCTTCTAGGTCATTTTGGTGTCTGAGTTCCTTTGCAAAATGTGGAATGCATGTATTCTTCCAGTGAGAAATATTTGCTTCACTAATAACATGTATACTCTGTTACTCTGTTTCTGTGCTTTCTGCTTACATAATAGCATTTTGGCATTTTAATGCCAAATCAAAGTGTTATTAATTTGAAGGTATTTTAAATGGCAATTAAACTCCACTCATGATTTAAGAATGGCTATGAACTGTGGTCAGATATGGCCTTTCTGAGTAGTTAGCATTTTACCAGAGAAACTAGCTGTTTGGAGAGTGGGAGAAAGAGTATTCTTGGCTGAAAAAATAACATTTAAAAGGACAGCATGCTTAGAAGGTGTTCAGATAGTAGTTTGTTTTAAAATTCAAAGCTTTTTGGACTTCCCTAGTGGCACAGTGGATAAGAATTCGCCTGCCAATGCAGGGGACTAGGGTTTGATCAGGAAGGTGGTTCAGGAAGGAAGATCATGTGCCATGAGCAACTAAGCCCATATGCCACAACTACTGGGCCCACACTCTAGAGGCCCATGAGCTGCAACCACTGCGCCTAGAGCCTGCGCTGGGCAATAAGGGAAGCCACCGCATTGAGAAGCCTGTACACTGCAAGAGAAGTCACCACAATGAAAGCCTATGCCCTGCAATGGACAGTGGCCCCTGCTTGCTGCAACTAGAGAAAGCCCAAGAAAAGCAACGACGACCCAGTGCAGCCAAAAATAAGTAAGTAAATCTGAAAAATTCAAAGCTTTTTAATAAATATTTTCCTCCAGTTTTATTGAGATGTAATTGACATATAGGCTTCCCTAGTGGCTCAGTGGTAAAGAATCAGCCTGCCAGTGCAGGAGATAGGAGTTTGATCCCTGGTCTGGGAAGATCCCCTGGAGAAGGAAATGGCACCCACTCCAGTATTCTCACCAGGAAAAATCTCATAGAAAAATATCTGTGTAAAAGCCCACAGAGGATCCTGCTGGACTGTGGTTCATGGGGTCGCAAAGGTTTGGACACGATTTAGGGACTGAACAACAACAATTGACATAATAGAACTCAAAGATTGATATGTCTGGAACACACTGAACAAAGGGGAGAGAAGTTGCAAAGAGAGGCAGGGCTGAGATCTTACAGCACTTTGGAGGCCTATAAGTGAAAAAGAAAGTTATCAAAGGAAGGTTTGACATGAGACTTCTCTTTTAAGAGGATTACTTAAACATCTAGTAAAGGTGCTATTCCAAACAGAAAAATGAATTAAATTATGGTAATTCATTAAACTTCTAGGATGCTGGGAGGGATTGGGGGCTTGAGAAGGGGACGACAGAGGATGAGATGGCTGGATGGCATCACTGACTTGATGGACATGAGTTTGAGTGGACTCTGGGAGTTGGTGATGGACAGGGAGGCCTAGTGTGCTGCGATTCATGGGGTTGCAAAGAGCCAGACACAACTGAGCGACTGAACTGAACTGAGGGAAGAATAAAGCTATAGACTCTTCCTAATTGTTTACTGAAATAAATTCGACAGATTAATTAAAATTCAAATACATGCAAACTCAAGAAATGGAAAAATATATTGGTAAATATTTAAGAGATCTTGCTGTGGACTTCTAAACATAAAAGGAAAAAACACCCCATAAAACATAAGGAATGACTATGTAAGTTTTAAAACTTCCATATGCCTAAAAACTTGTGTCTGTTAATATATTTGAAGTTTCCACAATAGAGAAATCCAATTCAATGTATCTAAACAAAAACCAAAGGTCTCTGGCTTTCAGTGTCTAAGGTCCAGTCTTAGTAAATGTATGAAAAAATGGTTTGCATTCTGAAGCGGTGTGCACTGGTTCTCCAGTTAGGCTGGGTTTCAAAGCAAACAGCCGAGCTTCCAGGAGGACTGATGTAATGCTTACTTGGATGTGACCTTTCACATGTTCCCCAAAGGTGAGAATCTAGTTACTAACACTTCCACTTGTCTTAAGGATGAACTTGTGGCTCTCTCTGTTGACATCCTTTTACATCCTATAGCTAATAAACCTTGTATAATTTATCCAAGAAGTGTCTTAGTCTTCAGTTCAAGAGGTGATCACTAACAGCCAAAACAGTGGTCACACAGTCCCCAACAGATTAAGAGTTTAAAAATTACAATCAGCATGTTATTTACTTTTATAAATAAGATTAAGACAAAACACAAAAGCAAGGCTTTCTCTAAATAAATAATGGCCTGAATGGAGTGGTCTGTTTCTGTCAAAAAACAAAATCAAGTATTTGTACAATGTTGTTAATAGAGAACAAAGTATACCCTGAAATCATTGATCCTCCACACCGATTTTGGGCTTTCCTGGTGGCTCATCGGTAAAGAATCTGCCTGCAATGCAGGAGGGAGACATGGGTTCTATCCCTGGGTCAGGAAGATCCCCTGGAGGAGGGCATGGCAACCCACTCCAGTGTTCTTGTTTGGAGAATCCCGTGGACAGAGGAGCCTGGCGGGCTACAGTCCATTGGGTCACAAAGAGTTGCATACGACTGAAGCGACTTAACACGGATCTCACGTTTACTTTACTGTAGACTGTAAGCAGTGTTACAGGCATTTTGGGATCTAGTTTCACAGAAATCAAGAAAATAAAACATCCGGTTCAGAATTCTATTTTCCCCAAACCTCACAGTTCAGGTCAAAATTGCTAACACAAAACTGCATCTCCTATGCGTGCAAATTTCTCTCCTTGTTAAATTACAAGATGCTAAGGGAAGGGGCCCCACTTTATACTTGTTTTACATCACTTACAAGGCAGTGAACAGGAACTGCTGAAAGCAATGCTGAGTAACACAGATATTAACAATAAATTTAAGAAGGCCGGGAGTATGTTAGAGCGGGCGTTGGTGGCAAACAGACTTATGTTCTAATTCTTAGTGGGCACTTTTTAGCCGTGAGACCTTGGCTAAATAATTTTCTTTTAGGAGAAACCTCATTCATTAGGGACTTGGGATGTGTCAGGTACAGAGGGGATCCGGCTGTGAACAAAGTAGGCAACATTCCTCCCCACCTAAAAGGTCTTTCAGTAGTTCAGAAGGCAGAAAAGAAATCTGAATAACCGTGGAAAACCCTAACTGTAAAATGAAAATCATATCCACTTCCAAGTGTTGTGCAGTTTAAATGAGATAGATTACATAGTTCAGTGCCCAGCACATAAAGCAGACGATATAGACTGAAGTTTGAATTTCACTTCCTTATCAGTAATCTCCTTTTACACAGGTGGGCTCCCCAGGCCTTTCTGCTCAGGGCCTAATAAGCGGATACTTATCTGTGTGAGGGAAAGTACTGACTAGGCAGGCTGGAGACTGGGGAAAGTGAAAGAAAGTGAAGTCGTTCAGTCGTGTCCGACTCTTAGCGACCCCATGGACTGTAGCCTACCAGGCTCCTAAGTCCATGGGATTTTGCAGGCAAGAATACTGGAGTGGGTTGCCATTATCCCCAGCAAGTTGTTAACCTCTAAGACCGTGGGCGCCAGTGCTCGAGTTCCCATTGGCTAGTCTCCTTCTGAAACACGCCTTTTCCCGCCCCTTCATGCTACTATCTAATAACGCACGCCTCTCCACTACGTTTCACTTGCCCCGCCTTCGCCCCGCCTCCCTAACGGGTTCGCGCCATTGGTGGATCTCCCAGGCCGTGATGGCGGTGGTGCGCCTGCGCCCTCCCTCCGGGCCTTTACCAGAAAAGGAGCAAGCAGGCAGAGGCTGGAGAAGGCTGGTCAAGCTCCGCCCGGGTGAAAGGGCGGCGGCTGAGCCGGGAGGGGCCGAGTTCCAGGGCTGGCGGCTGGGCTGCGGTGGGGCTAGCGAGGCGCTGCGTAGCTGCGCGCTGCTTTGGCGACTCGGGGCTGGCCGAGCAGAGTCCGCGCGCCGGCCCCGGCGTCTGCGCTACGCGGCAGCGGCGACTAAGCGCTGGTGTTTCCAGCATGACGGAGCTGAGGCAGAGGGTGGCCCGCGAGCCGGAAGCTCCGCCCGAGGACAAGGTAGCGGCGGCACCGGGTGGGCGCGGCTGCGGAAGCGGCGTCCCCCATAAGTCCGTGGGGGGCGCGCAGAGAGGGGTCGTCTCGCCTTTTGACTCTGGCTCTGCCGCCGGAAGCATCGGGCCTCAGTAGGGCGGAGGGTCCTTGGGTGCGGGGTCCAGCGGAGCTCGCGGTAGGGTTCAGCAGGTCGAGGTCCCGAGGACACAGCTCTGGGGTCCGGTTGGGGTTGGTATCTCCGCGGCGCAGGAAGGAAAGCGCGGGAGGTTGCGCACGTCTGCCTGTCTCGCAGGGCTGATTGGGGCCGGGGGGAGGGGGGGGACGGGTTCCATTCTAGTCCACTGCCCAGGCGTTCCCTGGTGTGAAGACGTCGAGACCCCGCAAAGATTCCTCAGAGCGTGATTTAGCCTCTCCGATCTCCCGTTATTTTTTGAGGGGTGATGGTGTATCAAGACAAGGCCATGAGATTTACCTGTTAGGAGATTTAAACCCCTTCTCGAAAGTTAAATCTGTTGGCTTTAAGCAGAGAAGTCATGCAGTCATTAGGTGTTGAAAGGTATATTCCCCAAAGATGGGCTTGTTTCCTGCTTCAGATGTGGGCTTTGTTGGGGTAGAGGAGGGTAGAACAGAGGCCATCTTGCGGGGGTGAGGGATGAGGTGAGAAGACTTCTTGGGTTGAAGTGAAAGGTCTATGCAGGGAAGGTGAGGAGTGGCCTTGTTACTGTGGACGCTAAATGACAGCACAAACTTGGTGGTAATATTTCAAGCCTGGAGTTTGTCGTGGTCAGGAGCAGTGTTATTTGGTGGATTGATGACAGTGATGTGTAAACTGGACTGAGGGAGCCTGGACCAGAATGAAAGAGTGTCTGACTCGCGGGTTGCCAGCTGGTGACCTGCAGTTGCTTTCTTTGGTCCCTGTGTTGCTTTAAAAAACCAGAATATTTCTCCCAGCCTCTTGAATTTATTGCCTATTTTGGATCATTGGAAGATTTGCCATCATATTCCCAGCTGATTAATGTTTGGCTGGAACTGAGGAACAGCTGCTCCCACCAATCCCTATTCCCCCTACACCAGGCCCTCAATACCCACTTATGTAGCTTTCCATTTTAGAAAACCGGAGGAAAGGAACGTTGGGGAGATATCAGGAAGGAAGAAAGCCAAGATTTGGTGTCAAGGTGTCAACAGCAGTTATACTAGAAGGGTGAAAGATAATGGAATTTGATTTCTAGAATATGTTTTGGAGAAAAATTTGGTTGCAAGTTGAGGAGTCGCTTACAGAGACAAGGTACTTTGAAGTTTCTAATCTTCCCATTAAATACCTTAGTTTGGCCTGGAAGAGCTCTGTTGCCACCATGCATTTGCCTGTTGGGAAGTTACCAGATGTTTTGAGGCTGTATAGCCCTGTATAGGATGAGAGATCAGTCTTGATGTTAATGGGACTTTGTGGTTTTAGGTGTGAAAAGAGCAGTCAAAAAAGAAAGCGTGATACCTAGTGGGCTGTATGTTAAAAAGCTACTTGTAAGAATTAGAGTTAATGGTAAAAACAGGCAAACCCACATACCCCCAAAACCATGAGGTTATGAGGTAAAATAAAATTTCTACCCTCCCCATCCAACTACTTGGATCCATTTGAGGTTCACTGAATGCTTGTTGCTCCACAAACACTTAGTCCATTAGCTCAGAACAAGGCAGTTGCACCATTGCCAATATTTCTGGATTACCATGCATGGGATTTTTAATAATAAAGATTCCTTTTAAAAACTGTGAAATACTTTATTTGTCTTTGATGAATGTATGCTGTGCTTAGTCACTCAGTCGTGTCTGACTCTTTGCAACCCCATGGACTGTAGCCTGCCAGACTCTACTATCCATGGGGATTCTGCAGGCAAGAATACTGGAGTGGGTTGCCATGCCCTCCTCCAGGGGATCTTTAAACCCAGGGATCAAACCGAGGTCTCCCGCCTTGCAGGTGGATTCACCGCCATCTGAGCCATCACATGAATGTATATAAAGTATTAAAATTAGGTTTATTTTATTTCATAGTTCGTGAAACTTACTTCCATGTTTCTGACTTTGCTGATATTCTTGGGTTAAAATTTAAGAAAATAAAAAATAGTAAAACAAGGGCATCTTTTAAGGGAAACAAATGGCAAAATAACCAGCTTTCTTATTTCATAGTAGAATTCAGAAAACAGTGTCAGGTCAATTCATTAAAAGAACTGAAACAAATTTGAAAGATTTAGGAAAAAATGCTACAGTTGCCTAACTGGTATGACAAAATTTAAATAAACAGTCATTTCAAAATAATCTGGGGAATGTGTTTATTATTATAAAAGTCAGAATGTATTATATTTAGCATCCTAGAATTGAATTGTCAAGCCAGTTGCTAATAAAGGAAATTTTTCCTCTGGGAACCGTGCTTATAATTTTAAAGTCCCAAAGCACAGTATTGTTGCCAAACCAAGAAACTTGGAGTTTAAGGTTTGGAAATGATCTTCCTCCCATCATTCCATGTTTTTCCATTGGAGCTTAGGAAAGGAGAGAATGGAACTTGGGCCAAAACATTGGCATCTTAAAATTTATGATTGGGTTGGCATTTCAGGAGACTTTGTTTTGGAGGTTAGAAGGAAGGATGTGGAGTCCTTTTCTATCGTCCTTAAGTGCTAGAGTGCTGTTTAAAGTAGAGCTTTACTCTTTCAAGGCTTTCTTTCTAGATCAATGAAACCAGTATAAAGATCAAATAAAGGCATCATTTAGAAAGGGGAGTTTAGATTTTAACTGAAGATGGTGGTTTTAAGAGCAGGGGCATAACAGCTAGAGCTATCATTAGCCTGGACAGTGCCGCTTACCAGCTGTGTGTGTGTGTGTGTGTGTGTGTGTGTGTGATGTCAGTCAGTCCATGTCGCTTGGACGTGTCCAACTCTTTGCCACCCCATGGACTGTAGCCTGTGAGGCTCCTCTGTCCATGGAATTTTCCAGGCAAGAATACTGAAGTGGGTTGCCATTTTCCTACTCCATACATGCTGTGTAACTTTGAGGAAGTCACTTAACTTGCATAAAAGCCTCAGCTTGTCCATTGAGGGGTGATAAAAAAGTAGCATGTGCTTCAGAGGATATTCATATGGATTAAGTGAGTATGTATGTTACATATGTAGAGCAGAAATTGTCACATTGTACTGTGTTAAGCTATTGTTTCTGGTTGAAATATAGTTTTACAGGAAAAAGCTAATATTCACCTTCTACTCTTGGAAGATGATTAAATCTTCAAGTTATAAGTGTTCAGAGTAGTCTTTTCCTATTTATCACCTTTTAAAGAAAATTTTATAGACAGAGCTTGGCCTTCTATGACCCACCTTTTCAGTTTATCTTCTTACTGAATTTTTCAGCGCTCCGAATCACAGTCAAACTTCAGCTGTAGAAGGAATATTGCTACATGCAATTGTCTTTCCCTAATAGCCTTTTCAGACCTCCCTCATTCTAAGCTGGTAAAGAATCTGCCTGCAATTTGGGAGACCTGGGTTCGATCCCTGGGTTGGGAATATCTCTTGGAGAAGGGAAAGGCTACCCATTCCAGTATTCTGGCCTGGAGAATTTCATGGACTGTATAGTCCATGGGGTTGCAAAGAGTCAGACATGACTGAAAGCATATTTTCATAGCATATTTTAGAATAGTGGTAAATAATTAAACATAGTTTTCTGTTAGACTTTAAAAGTGCTACTGAAATAATAAAATCTTATTTTCAGAGCTCTGACTACTTCAGATGCAGGAGAAATGCTTTATTCTTTCAATCTTTTTTTTTTTTACATTGAGAAATAATTTAGGTTTTGAATAATCAGTAAACCTTAACTATGGCTCCCAGACTTCAATAGAAAGAGAAGATGAAAGATTAGTTTGTCATATGACCCAGTATTTTTAGTTGCTGATCAAACAGTATAATTTTATTTTAAAAACTCAGTTATTTTCCAACTTATGGCTACTTAAAATTAGTTTTTTTCAAAAAAATATTTTGTTTAAAATGTTTTGTGTAAATTTATGTGATATTTCATTAGCCTTTAACATTTTAAAAAATATTAAATTGCTCTTATCAGATGTTAGAACTAGAAGGGATTTTAGGGCTAGTTATTTTATAGCAGAGTAGCCCAGAGAGCTTGTTACTTGCTCAATGTCACACAGCTGGTTAGATGCAGAGTTGTTAATAGTATGAAGGTTTTCTGATTCCTTTTTACTCATTATGTTGCATAATGTTGCCTTTTAGGATACAGACTTAATTTACAGACTTTAAAAGTTTCTGAGTTGGTTGACTTTGATTTAAAAAAAGCCCCAATATCTCCTATTTTTTCACAAAAATAGCAAAATCTTCAAAATGCCAAATATATATATGTATATAAACGTGTGTGTGTGTTCCTGAGTGAACGTTGCAACTCTGAGAAAACTTTTTTTCTTTTTTTTGTAGAAAAAGTTGATTAGGTCCTATTTTCCTGGTTATTGGAAAAGTGGTGATTTAAAAATTTTAAGTTCACCCCTAGGAGCAGCCACTCGGGCATCCTTGAAGAGAACTCCTAGCAAGTTGTCAGCTCCTCACTCTGAGCTTCATGGGAAGCTACTCAGAATAAATGCTTTCTGGTTGATGGCTCTTAGTATTAGAACTATTTGTCCTGAAACAATGTCATTCAGTATTTATACATTTTCTTTTAGAATGTTCACTGAACCCAAGTCTGCTGTATACAGTCCCACTAGCTCTGAGAGAGGGCTGGTGTCTGTGCTCATGGGGAAAACGTCCAGGATTTTATATCACTTTTGGCTCCAAATAATCCATTCTTTCTCTACTGATTTCAAGAAATCATAATTTTGAATGTATCTGGGAAGCTTTTGAAATGACTCTCCTAATTTCACAGTGCACATAATCACCCTTTAAACTGTTTGAAAAAAGTAGTGCATCATTTTTTGTGATTTGAGCACTCTGCTATCTTTTCTAAGATCCACATAGATGGAGTGTATTGAACTTGTTAGTGTTGCAGAGGGCTTGCCAAGTAACTCTCCTGCACACCAAGTTTTTTAACGTGCTCCCTGTGCAGTGCCAGTCTCCCCAGCCTTCCTGCCTGGTGCTGGAGGCTGGGGGGGTTAATAAAACACAGCTTTTCACTCAGCAGACTGTGTCTGGTTTGGAAAAGAGACTCTTGACTGTTAATTTTGCCAGGCTCTCCTTTGAGGAATACTGATTTGTTCCTGGGGTTGGGTTGAGTTCCTGCCTTCCAAGCCTTGCTGTGCAGTAGCTGCCTGGTTGGGGTGGTGGTGCGGCGCCAGCCAGGGCAGACATGGCCCACATTAGGCAGTTCACCCTGCCACTGCCTGGTCTTTGTTCTTCTGCTCAAGTTTGCTTCAGCAGTGGGGATGGCATAGGGCCCACTCAGTTGAGTGACCTTTTATTATTTATTTAGAGTGACCATTTAAGGAAGGTTAAACTTTATGTTATTTTGACTAGACAGTGTGTGCATGTATCAGAACTGAAAGGTGATGGTGTAGCACTGTGAACATCTCCCTCCTGCCTCCCTGATTCTCCTCCCCGGCAGCAGCCTACGCCTGCCGGAAGTAGTGCTCATGAGCACTTGCTGCTGGCATGGAAAGACCCGAACTGTCCTTTGAATTTTTTGCTCTTTGGCAGCAGCTCTTTTGTATTAAAGTCACCCCAGGACCAGCCTGGAACTTCTCTGTGAAGACTTGGCTGCATTTTGGAAAGAGCCCTTGTGATTTGAGATTTACTGGCTGCATTGTCTGCTCGTGGGTCTCTGACATTGAGAGGATGTGTGTCGCTGACCTGAATCCCTCAGTGGGTGGCTCTCAAAGCCTTTACCCACAGTCTCTGTCCTGCCAGTCCTGTGAGTTTAGTGATCTGCAAGAAATCCCTAGGTATATGTATACCTCAGGCAGCACAAACTTGCTTTGTCTGAAATCTAATTTTCTCCTTTTAGACATGGACCTTCCTGCTCCTGTCTGCTCTGCTTCAGTTGGGAATCCATTAGTCCCTGTGTCTCTGCTCCCTCATCTAGTCCAGGCCAGATGTTCACATCAGATGACACCTGGATTCCTTATCTGTTGCTTTTGCATATTTAAGATAGTTCAGGATGCCTGAACTAGTTGTAAATCCTTCTAATTGAGTTACCTTCCTTCAGGATTTACTCTCAGCCTCTTCTAGTCCTCCTGACCTTTGAACAGCTCGGAAACTACTCTGTGAGTTACAGAAGGGAAGAAAAAAATTCTGACCCTCTTTTCAGATCTCTTAAATTTGGTCCTTTATGACCCTGTCTCTTAACCAACCCCCTTCCTGCTTGGGGCCTCTGTGACATGCATCTTGCCTCTTGATATTTCCAACCATAGGAAATATGCTTGTTTTCTGTCACCCCTCTTTCCATCTCTGCCTATTGAAGTCCTGTTTTCTCAAAATCCATTTAAGATCTTCCCTTATCTCAATATGCTCCTTGCTAGTCTCTGGAACTGCATTCATAACGGTTTGTCTTTCCTTTTCTCCTTTGCCTTTCACTTTTGTTTCTCAAACTAGGCTTCAACAGTATGTGAACCAAGAACTTCTGGATGTACTAGCTGGATTTAGAAGATGCAGAGGAAACAGATTAAATTGCCAGCATGGGTTGAATCATAGCAAAAGCTAGAGAATTCCAGAAAAACCTCTGCTTCTGCTTCATTGACTATGCTAAAGCCTTTGACTATGTAGACCACAACAAACTGAAGAATTCTTAAAGAGATGGGAATACCAGACCACCTTACCTGCGTCCTGTGAAACCTGTATGCAGGTCAAGAAGCAACAGTTAGAACTGAACATGGAACAACTGACTGGTTCAAAATTGGGAAAGGAGTACATCAAGGCTCTATATTATCACCCTGCTTATTTAACTTCTATGCAGTGTACATCATATGAAATGTCAGGCTGGATGAACCACAGGTTGGAATCAAGATGGCTGGGAGAAATATCAGTAACCGCATATGTATAGATGACACCACCCTTATGGCAGAAAGCGAAGAGAAATTAAAGAGCCTCTTGATGAAAGTGAAAGAGGAGAGTGAGAAAGCTGGCTGAAAACTCAACTTCCAAAAAACTAAGATCATGGCATCTGGTCCCATCACTTCATGATTAGTAGATGGGGAAACAGTGGAAACAGTGACAGACTTTATTTCCTTGGGCTCCAAAATCACTATGGATGGTGACTGCAGCCATGAAATTAAAAGACGTTCCGTGGAAGAAAATCAGTGACAAAGCTAGACAGCATATTAAAAAGCAGGGACATTACTTTGCCGACATGGAGAAGGAAATACCAACCCACTCCACTATTCTTTCCTGGAGAATCCCGTGGACAGAGGAGCCTGGAGGGCTACAGTCCATGGGGTTGCAAAGAGTTAGACACGACTGAAGCGACTTAGCATGCATGCATGCATACTTTGCCCACAAACGTTCGAATAGTCAAAGCTATGATTTTTCCAGTAATGTACGGATGTGAGAGCTGGACAGTAAAAAAGGCTGAGTGCTGAAGAATTGATGCTGTCAAACTGTGGTGTTGGAGAAGACTCTTGAGAGTCCCATGGACAGCAAACCAAACCAGTCAGTCCTAAAGGATATCAAACGAGTCAGTCCTAAAGAAAATCAACATTGAATGTTTATTGGAAGGACTGATGCTAAAGGTGAAGCTCTAACACTTTGGCCACCTGTTGCAAAGTGCTAACTCATTGGAAAAGACTCTGCTGCTGGGAAAGATTGAAAGCAGGAGGCGAAGGGGATGACAGAGAATGAGATGGTTGGATGGCATCACTGACTCAATGGACATGAGTTTGAGCAAACTGCAGGAGATAGTGAAGGACAGGGAAGCCAGGCATGCTGCAGTCCATGGGGTCACAAAGAGTTGAACATGACTAAGTGACTGAACAACAACATCTCAATACTTCATCAGGCATGTACGTATTATAGAAATCACAGGAATGTATGCAAATGAGGATGAAATCCACCTATAATCTCATCGTTCAGGAAAGCAACCATTGTTCAAATGCCTTTTCCTCCTGTGCATATTGCTACATGTGGCTGTAATGCTACCACGCATGGTCTGGTAGCTTGCCTTTTTATTTTTTAATTCAAATGTAGTTGAGTTGGGAAGATCCCCTGAAGGAGGGTGTGGCAACCTACTCCAGTGTTCTTGCCTGGAGAATTCTATGGACAGGAACTTGCCAGTCTCTTGCAGTCCATAGGGTCGCACAGAGTCAGACACAACTGAAGCGACTTATCATGCACGTAGTTCATTTATAATGTTGTGTCCATTTTAGGTGTACAGGAGTGATTCAGTTTTATATATATATATATATAATTTACTTTATATATATATAATCTTACTTTTACTCTTTTCCATTATAGGTTATTACAAGATATGTCATATAGTTCCTGTGCTGAATCAGTCCAGTTCAGTCGCTCAGTTGTGTCTGACTCTTTGCCACCCTGTGAACCGCAGCATGCCAGGCCTCCCTGTCCAACACCAATTCCCAGAGCCTACCCAAACTCATGTCCATTGAGTCAGTAATGCCATCCGACCATCTCATCCTCTGTCATCCCCTTCTCTTCCTGCTCTCAATCTTTCCCAGCATCAGGGTCTTTTCAAATGAGTCGTTTCTTCGAATCAGGTGGCCAAAGTATTGGAGTTTCAGCTTCAGCATCAGTCCTTCCAATGAATATTCAGGACTGATTTCCTTTAGGATGGACTGGTTGGATCTCCTTGCAGTCCAAGGGACTCTCAAGAGTCTTCTCCAACACCACACTTCAAAAGCATCAATTCTTCAGTGCTCAGCTTTCTTTATAGTCCAACTCTCACATCCATACATGACTACTGGAAAAACCATAGCCTTGACTAGAGAGACCTTTGTTGGCAAAGTAATGTCTCTGCTTTTTAATATGATTTCTAGGGTGGTCATAACTTTTCTTCCAAGTAGTAAGCATCTTTTAATTTCATTGCTGCAGTCACCATCTGCAGTGATTTTGGAGCCCCCCAAAATAAAGTCTGACACTGTTTCTACTGTTTCCCCATCTATTTCCCATGAAGTGATGGGACCGGATGCCTCTTCATTGATGTCTGGCTCTAGATTAGTGATCACATCATCCTGATTATCTGGGTCGTGAAGATCTTTTTTGTACAGTTCTTTCGTGTATTCTTGCCACCTCTTCTTAATATCTTCTGCTTCTGTTAGGTCCAAACAATTGCTGTCCTTTATCGAGCCCATCTTTGCATGAAATGTTCCCTTGGTATCTCTAATTTTCTTGAAGAGATCTCTAGTCTTTCCCATTCTGTTGTTTTCCTCTATTTCTCTGCACTGATCCCTGAAGAAGGCTTTCTTATCTCTTCTTGGTATTCTTTGGAACTCTGCATTCAGATGCTTATATCTTTCCTTTTCTCCTTTGCTTTTCACCTCTCTTCTTTTCACAGCTATTTGTAAGGCCTCCCGAGACAGCCATTTTTCTTTTTTGCATTTCTTTTCCATGGGGATGGTCTTGATCCCTGTCTCCTGTACAATGTCACGAACCTCATTCCATAGTTCATCAGGCACTCTATCTATCAGATCTAGGCCCTTAAATCTATTTCTCACTTCCACTGTATAATCATAAGGGATTTGATTTAGGTCATACCTGAATGGTCTAGCGGTTTTCCCTATTTCCTTCAATTTGAGTCTGAATTTGGTAGTAAGGAGTTCATGATCTGAGCCACGGTCCGCTCCTGGTCTTATTTTTGCTGACTGTATAGAGCTTCTCCATCTTTGGTTGCAAAGGATATAGTCAATCTCATTTCAGTGTTGACCATCTGGTGATGTCCATGTGTAGAGTCATCTGTTGTGTTGTTGGAAGAGGGTGTTTGCTATGACCAGTGCATTCTCTTTTGCCTTTGCCCTGCTTCATTCTGTATTCCAAGGCCAAATTTGCCTGTTACTCCATGTGTTTCTTGACTTCCTACTTGTGCATTCCAGTCCCCTGTAATGAAAGGACATCATTTTTGGATGTTAGTTCTAAAAGATCTTGTAGGTCTTCATAGAACTGTTCGTCTTCAGCTTCTCCAGTGTTACTGATCAGGGCATAGACTTGGGTTACTGTGATATTGAATGGTTTGCCTTGGAGACTGTGTCGTTTTCGAGATTGCATCCAAATATTGCATCCTTGCTACTCCATTTCTTCTAAGGGATTCTTGCCCACAGTAATAGATATGATGGTCATCTGAGTTAAATTCACCCATTCCAATCCATTATAGTTTGCTGTTTCCTAAAATGTCGACATTCACTCTTGCCATCTCCTGTTTGACCACTTCCAATTTGCCTTGATTCATGGACCTGACATTCCAGGTTCCTATGCAATATTGCTCTTTACAGCATTGGACTTTACTTCTATCACCAGTCACATCCACAGCTGGGTATTGTTTTTGCTTTGGCTCCCTCTCTTCATTCTATCTGGAGTTATTTCTTCACTGTTCTCCAGTAGCATATTGGGTACCTACCGACCTGCAGAGTTCATCTTTCAGTGTCCTATATTTTTGCCTGTTCATACTGTTCATGGGGTTCTCAAGGTAAGAATACTGAAGTGGTTTGCCATTGCCTTCTCCAGTGGACCACATTAACCTGAGCATAAAAGCACAGGGTCTGTATTTTGGGGAAGATAGCCTCTCTTCATTCATTAGCTCCTGAGGTCTGCACAGGTGGAAGAGCAGTGGAGATTCAAGGTGTTAAAAACAAGACAACAGATCCCAAATGGAGTCACTTTTTCTAAGCTCCACATCACCAAACCAAGACTTATTCTTCCATTCCAGAAACTGAATCTTAGAGCACTCACTCAGGAGTTACTTAATCAGCACTATTTAGGGTAATCTGCCTGATTGACTCCTGCCATTCCCTGAAGGAAAGTAATATTTCAATAACCAATCTACTTTTTTTTTTTTTTGGCGTGTAGCATGCAGGGTCTTAGTTCTGGAACAGGGATTGAACCTGTGCCTCCTACAGTAGAAGTGCGGAGTCCTAACTGCTGGACTGCCAGGGCAATCTCCCAGTCTACTTTTTTGCTAGTATAATTTCCTTGTTCCCACTCCTTTCTGCATATCAAAGTCTTTCATTTTGTGCAACTCCTGGAAACTCATTTCTTTCTGCTAGGTTAGATGTTGCTTGATCATGATTGAAACCCCAAAAGATCTTTGAAGTATAATTTAGTTTTTTTTTTTAATAAGGGAAATGTAGAATAATTATCAGGTTAAGCATCTGTGTTGTGAGGTGCGTAATCATTTGTGGGTAGATTTGCTTTTAAATGGCTTTAAAAGAAAGCTATTTTTTTAAATTGATGAAACGGGTATATTTTGTTATCTAGAAATTTCACTGTGGACTAGCGGATTTTTCCTTAATACCAGGTAACAGAAATGTTAGTTTATTCCGTTCATCAACCTCAATCCTCAGCTGAGATGGAGTTGGGTAGAGGTGACAGCCAGACTGTTAAGTGCGAAGACTGAGTGGCCAACACTATTGCCTGTGTTGTTACGGTGGTGAGTAATTTCTTTTTCGGTTGATGCACCTGTCTGTCTGTGCTTAGAGCAGAAACTAGCTTGGAGAGTTCAACTTCTGGAAGCCCAAGCTGCAGGAGGCAGGTTATTTCTTTTTGCAAGAATACATGGAGGGAAAAACAGTAAGCAGCTGCTTAAAATTGCCTTCTCGGTTCTACTACAGAGCTCCGTTCTCTTGTTTGATAGCTCATCCTTATGTGAGTCTCAAGAATTTCACATTCCTTCCACATAGAGTCTGCAAGTCTATGTAAAACGATGAGATGGGGATATTTTGTGCAAAGTGGTTGGCTATTGCAGTGTGATATTTATGCTTGTTGTTTTAACCTATAGAAGTGGATAATTTCTTAGTCATTCCTTAAACTGTCTTTTTTCTTCCCTTCGTACCTCTGAACAGAGACATTTATAGAGGACCTTCTACCAGGCAGTATTGTAGACCAAGGGGATGTAGCAGTAAATAAACAAAGTCCCTTCCACATGGAGTTCATGTTTTAGTGGAGGAGACAGACAAATGTATAATAATTTCAGGTGGTAGTGATTTTACAAAGAAGAATAAAACAGGTGTTTCTTAATATAAAGTAGCATTTCAGAGTTTGAGCATTCAAAGTGACCTTCCTGTATGCAGTCTGGTTGGCTTAAAGGATAGATGTGTTCTGATTCTGCCTGGAATAGTTCCTGTTATTCAAGGGAAATGAGTGGAAATGTACACAGACTTATACATTCTTTGGGGCAGCATTGAACCATTTTGAGTTTAAAAGGTTTCGCTTTGCCAACTTATTCTTTATTCCTTGGCAACACATTAGTTGCTGTCCAGAATATGGCTTATTATCACTTGAGGTTTATCGGTGTCCCTCACCAAATAATTTTAATCTTTGGGAAGGGCTGAAAATGTAGTCCTTTTTTGTCATTAGTTACAATTGTGTAACTATAGTTCTAGAGTTATCTTTCCTACCCCAATGGTGGTAGCCATTATTCTCAGTTTTGTAGATAAAGGTTGATGAATTTGATTAAAATTTAGTGATTTTAAAAACACTTATTGAGCTTTTACCAGATTCTAGGCAAGGAGCACTCAAGGTAAAGATGAATAGGGCAGTCCTTACTTTTGATGAGCTTGAAATCTAAATTAGATTATGGAAAGTGCCTCTTAACATAACTACAAAGTGCAGTGAAGAGTAGGAGGAGGGATGCATAATGTGCTGTGGGAACTTTATTGGAAGAGAAAACCGGTGAGAAGTGTGGGGTGTTAGTTTCCTGGAACTCTTCTAAAAAATTGCCATAAACCCAGAGGCTTAAAACGATAGGAAGTTATTCTCGCACAGCTTTTGGAGACTGGAAGGCTGAAATCAAGGTATTGGCAGGACCATACCATTCAGAGGACCATTCCTTTCAGAGGCTCCAGGGGAGAATCCATTCTAGGCCCCTTCCCAGTTTGTGGCCACATTTCTCCAGGGGAGAATCCATTCTAGGCCCCTTCCCAGCGTCCGGGGGACTCCTGGCACCCCTTGGCCTGTGGCCACATTTCTCCAGGGGAGGATCCATTCTAGGCCCCTTCCCAGCGTCCGGGGGACTCCTGGTACCTCTTGGCCTGTGGCCACATTTCTCCAGGGGAGAATC
Source organism: Capricornis sumatraensis (assembly GCF_032405125.1). NCBI lineage: Eukaryota > Metazoa > Chordata > Mammalia > Artiodactyla > Bovidae > Capricornis > Capricornis sumatraensis. The sequence goes on from NC_091083.1 coordinate 50,508,485, forward strand.
CATTCTAGGCCCCTTCCCAGCTTGTGGCCACATTTCTCTCTCTAGCCTGTCTTTACGTTGTCTTCTCTTTGTTTCTGCATCATATCTCCCTCTGTTTCTCTCTTATTTTTTTAAAAAATGTTTATTTTGTTTGGCTGTGCTGGGTCTTATTTGCGGCATGTGGAATCTAAGGAGCTGAACCCAGGCCCCCTGCATTGGGAACTTGAGTCTTAGCCACTGGACCACCGGGGAAGTCCCTGCCTTTCTCCTATAGGTACGTGTGATTCCACTTAGGGCCTAACTGGATAATCAGGATAAACACCTCCTTTCAAGATCCTTAACACATCTTTTGCCATATAAGATAATATTTACTCTTTTGCCATGTAATATTCACAGATTTCTAGGAAGTCAGTTTATTTTGAGGAGGCGTGTTTTTTTTTTTTTCCTGTTTACTGTAGATGGAAATCAGAGACAACATTCCTTAAGGAGTCTTAGTGCTCCTAAGTTGGGACTTGATGAATGAGCAGGAAGGAAAAATGGCTGGGAGCAAAGTAGGAGAAGAGAGCAAGGGGTTAGGTCATCAGGGTCAGTGAGTAGCTATGCTTGGTTGGAGCATGAGGTTTGTGCAGGGTGTAGAGGACAAATGTTGGCGGATGTGAAGTGGGAGGCTATTTGTCATTAATAGACTAGGTGAAAATGAGTGAAAGAGGGGTATAATCAGAGCTGTGCTTTATGAAGATTAATCTGGGAGTGCTTTATGAAGGTTAGTCTTTCCCAGAAGATTAATCTGGGGAGTGTGTTTGAAAAGGGAGAAATTAGTGGAGAAATCAATTTGGAGGCCAGTATAGTAGAGAAGTGTTGACATGCAGACATTAGCAAGTATACCAGGGGTGAGAATGGAATAAGGAGAGACCCTGGAATGTTAGTACAGTTTGAGTACTGATGAGGGGTTTTTGGAGATGGTAATGACATCAGTGTTCCCTATGGAGCACATCTCCGGTAGATTAGGATCTTGTTGGAAAACAGAAGAGCTGGTGTGGGTGGTAAAGGAGTTGATTCATTTTGGACATACTGAATTTTGAAATGCTGGTTGGACATGGAGGTATCTTGTTGGCAGGTTGAAATGTAGAGCTGTAGCTAGGGAGAGAGGGTATAACTAGTGTTATGGAAGGTAGGTCCACAGAAGAGAGACTAGTGGTTAAACTCTTGTGTTAACTGCTAATTTTGCGTTTGTATCCTTAGCTCATCTTTCTAGCACATTGACTTTTTTATTTTTAATAGTTAATTTACTTTTGTTTGCACTGAGTCTTCATTGCAGTTCCTGGGCACTTCAGTGCCACGTGCAGTTTTCTGTAGTTGCGGCAGGCAGGAGCTACTCTCTGGTTGTGGTGCCTGGGCTTCTCGTTGCAGCAGTGTCTCTTGTTGCGAAGCATGGGCTCTAGAGCACTCGGGCTCAGGAGTTGTGGGGCATGGGCTTTAGTTGCCTCTTGGCACATGGGTTCTTTCCGGACCACGGATCAGTTGATAGTTGTGTCCCTTGCATTGGCAAGTGGATTCTTAACCACTGGACTACCAGGGAAGTCCCACATTGATATTTTTAAGTGTTTATCTGTCTTTCTGAGCTTTTTGTCACTTGCCTGTTTTATCAGTCTACCATCAGTGGTTTTACTTAAGTCATTAATGACAGAGGTGACTAGGAAGCAAAACAAATTGGGTGTTCAGTGTGATTACAGCTATTATCCCCCCATAATACATGTATTTATAGAAAAAGACTAGTGTGAAATATATCACAGCATTTTGATAATCTGGGCATTCTAAAGGTGTGTATCCCAATTATCTTTAAGGAATATATATTACTTCAGGAAAAATGTTTTATTAAGGGTTGAAGTGGTACATATCCCTAGTGCCTGCAAAGTTGATGTTGATATAAATTTCAGGCGTTAGTAAGTGCTATAAAGAAAAGAAAGCGTTCTGGGTCTTCTTGGCAGTCCAGTGGTTAAAACTCTGTGCTTCCACTGCAGGGGCTACAGGTTTGATCCCTGGTCCAGAAACTAGGATCCTGCATGCCATGTGACCAAAATAAAAATAAAAAAAAAATATATATTTTAAAAGAAAGCATTCTAAGGAGATAGAGAATGATGGAGATGGAGATGGAGGTGGGCCATTTTTTAAGTAGGGTGGTCAGGGAAGCCTTCTTCGGGGAGATTAAATGAAGATTGAGTAAGGTGGGCTGATTGAGCAATGAGAACATTCCAGAGTTAATGTGAAGCCTCTGAGTCAGGAATTAGTTCAGTGTATGGAGGGACAGCAGAAAGGCTGTGAGTTTGTCCTCCCTGGAAATCACTGGTATAGGAAAGAGATATGGGATGTAGGCTAGGAAGTTAAGCTAAGGTAGTGAGAGGTCATTAAAGGGTTTTAATGGGGAGTTGAATGCACTGATACATATTAGGAATACCACTGGTTATTTGTGAGGAGAATGGATGGTGAAAGGAGCAATTAGGAGACCGCTGCAGGTGAGAGATGACGGGGGCTGGGATGCGCCTGCGAGCGTGCATGCTTGTGTGCTCAGTTGTGTCCAGCTCTTTGTGGCCCTATGGACTGTAGCTCGCCAGGCTCCTCTGTCCGTGGGACTTCCCAGGCAAGAATATTGGAGCTGGTTACCGTTTCATCCTCCAGGGGATCTTCCCAAGCCGGGAATCGAACCCACATCTCCTGCTTTGGCAGGCAGCTTCTTTACCACTGCGCCACCTGGGAAGCCGCTATGAGCCGAGTGACTGTGAGGATAAAAGGATAGATTTAAGATATATTTTTGGGCATAGAACCGACAAAACTTGAGTTGTTTTTTGACTGAATCATTTGCAGTTTGATTTACTGCAAATCAAAGTAAATTTACTGCAAATTCATTTTGTATGAATGAATGAATTCATGCAGTTCATTGGCTTTAAAACCATCTTCTGTCCTCACACTGCTGCGCCTTTCAGGTGTTGGCATCATCTGAAGACTCCCATGAAGATGCAGGCCAGTGCCTTAGCATCTGGGGCTCTCTGCCTCTCTACCTATTCCCTTTCTCCTCAGGCTTGTGGGGGGAAGTAGAGCTCAAGTGTCTTGTCCCACAGTCATATAATTTGATTCTAGAATTTCTAGTTTGATTGTACCATCTTAGGCCAAGTGCTTACTCCAGAACAGTTATGCCCCGCCCCCGCCACACACACACATTGAGTTATACTGGGGTTAAAATGCCTGTTCATGAACTTGTTATTGTGGCAAAGGGTATGGGATTAAAATAATTACTTTGCACAGGCTACTACACAACATGCAAGGGGAGGGGAGTGGATTTTAGAAGGGAGTCAGCTGCGTGTCCAGTAACTGGGGAAAGATGAGAGAGGCATTAAGCAAATTAAGCGTGACTCCTGGGTTTCCTGGGTGGTGCTAGTGGTAAAGAACCTGCCTGCCAATGCAGGAGATATAAGAGATGCAAGTTCGATGCCTGGGTCAGGAAGATCCCCTGGAGGAGGGATGACAACCCACTCCAGTATTCTTGCCTGGAAAATCTCCTGGGCAGAGGAGCCTGGTAGGCTATGGTCCATAGGGTTGCAGAGAGCTAGACATGACTGAAGCACCTGAGCACACAAAGCACCCAGGTTTCTGGCTTATGCTGGATACACACTGTGGTGCCATCAACTGGCTGGCTCGGCACTTGAGGATCGAGAGTTTTGTGGGCAATGTCAGTAGTTCTGTTCAGATATGTTTGAGATGTCTGCAAGAACTTTCTGGTGGAACGTCAGTAAGTAGTTGGAAATACAGCAGTTGGGTCTGGAGCTGGAGGAGAGGTTGGGGTTGGTGATATAATCATCAGAGTCATTGGCATGGAATTGGTAATTAAAGCCAAGGTGCTGGATGGTAATACTTAAGGGAGTGAGTGTCGTGGGTCCAGAATTGAGCCTAAAGCCAATCCAACATTTAGAGGACAGGTAGAGGGAAGGTAACACAGGAACTAAGAGCAGTCAATCAGGTAGAATGAGAACCTGGAAAGTATATATTATGCAAGCCAAGAGAACAGTGTTTCAGGAAGGATGTGTTCAACTAGACCTAATATTGCCAAGAGGTACCATAAGATGAAGACTGGAATGTTCATTTGGTTTTGTGTCTTCAAGGCTGTTTTGTTTACTTCATGTTAAAAGATTTTAAATTCATTTTTGGGCTCAGAGCCTGGGGCATCACACTGAGGCCACAGTGGTTTTTCTCTGCTGGGGTTTGGGGTATCTGAAAGTCACTTGCAGTTCAGCTGACCAGGCACTCTTTTTTTTTGTTTTTAAACCTTTGTATTAACGGAACTTTTCAAACACAAAAAAGAATAGTTTAGTCAGTTTCTTTGTACCCATTGTACAGAAAGTGAAAGTCGCTCAGTTGTGTTCGACTCTTTGCAACCCCATGGACAATAGAGTCCATGGAATTCTCCAGGCCAGAATACTGGAGTGGGTAGCCTTTCCCTTCTCCAGGGGATCGTCCCAACCCAGGGATTGAACCCAGGTCTCCCGCATTATAGGCACATTCTTTACCAGCTGAGCCACAAGGGGTGTGAAAAACACACTTTTCCTTTTTTTAAAAAAATATTTATCTGTTTGTCTGTTGGGTCTTAATTGTGTCATGTAGAATCTTTCATTGTGGTGCACAGACTCCCTGGTTGTGGCGCACGGGCTTAGTTGCCCCAAGACGTGGGAACTTAGTTCCCTGACCAGGGATGGAATCCGTGATCCCTGCATTACAAAAGCAGATTCTTAACCACTTACTTTGTCTAGTAATCTCTGTAGTAGGAACTGCTGGAGATGTGTGACACTGAGGCAAGTACTATGATTTATGGTTTAGTGGTTCCTCAGATGAGGAATCCAGTAGCTCATCCTGGTTCCATTTTCTTCCTAAGGTCCGACTCTTTGCGACCCCATGGACTATAGAGTCCATGGAATTCTCCAGGCCAGAATACTGGAGTGGGTAGCCTTTCCCTTCTCCAGGGGATCTTCCCAACCCAGGGATCGAACCCTGCATTGTGGGCGGATTTTTTACCAGCAAGCCACAAGGGAAGCCCTCCTAAGGTCTATGGAGTACAGTTGAGCCCAGTTTTGAGATTGCAAATATATTTCTCCTCTTTTTAACTCTTTTTATTTCTTACTTAACTCTTATTATTTTTTATTAACTTATTTCCCATCTTATTAACTCTTGGTAATATTTGATAAACTTTCTCCTTTGCATGAGCCTTGTTCTAATAATGAAGAAACTTAAAATTACTTTCTCCCCCAGTAAGGATGGACTCTTTTTTTTTTCTTTTTTTTAATACTAATAAAGATGCTTGACTAGGTAACTGATGATAAGAGGACCTGCAGGGCTTCTGATTTTTGGTGTCTGACTCTGGAGGACAGGGGAAAACAAGTGGTATCATTAGAACAGAACTGTGGGCAGAGCCTCCCAAGAAACAGGTGATTTTTCGAGCTCTGGGAGTCTGTCCTGAATTAAATAATGTCTTCTGATGATGGCTGGCACTAGATTAGAGTTGTATGCTTGTTCTTTTAGTAGACAGATGTGTTTACTCCAGAGGGAGGCTTTAATGGGGAAGGTGAAGAAAGGATAATACCTGTTCGTTCTGTGGCGTCCAGACTCTTGGTTGAATGTATGGGAATAACAGTTTTGAGGAGGTTGGGACCTAAACCAACAGTGTCCATCTGGATTAGAAAGCCTTGTATTCAGGCAGGCTGCTGCTTACTTTTCTGACCTCTTTCTCAGACATACCTGTGTTTTTTTGGTAAACAGTAGTTTACCAAGATAGAATTGCCCTTACTTCTCATGTAATAAGCAGTCCAGGATCTGTACAACCTTGTTCTTGCTACATAGTTGTCCTCTGTAGGTAGTTTTTCCTGATGGTCTCCACCTTTTATCTTGTTGCTTAGACATTGGTAATAGATGGTTTTCACCTCATAGGCCAAGATGGTTGCTGGAGCTCCAACTGGCCTTTCCATAATTGAATCGGCATGGAGGAAAAAAGGTATAATTGCTCACAACACTTCTGCTAATATCTCATTGACCAGAACTGGAAAATGTACTCTTGGTTCTAAGCCCAGATAAAAGTCAGGGCTTCTGTTCTAAGAAAGAAGAGGAGCTCAACAGTGGGACCATGGACTGTAACCCTATAATGCCTCATATGGTGCTTTTAAGAGTGTGAAAGATGTTGAATTGCTACATGTTGCCCAGCTCTGCAAATCCAGTAAACCCAGGATTCTCTCTGAATGATTGACTGTGGCTACTTAGGCACATGTGATGAGACTTAGTGTCTTCTCTGTACCCACCATGCCTAAGGTAAGAAAGTACAGCCTGTTCTAGGAACTGACTGTAGGTCAGAAAGGCTGAGAGACAGTAGGCTGGAAGGGTAGATGAGACTCTGATCCCAAAGGGGCTTGTAGATCATTTGAAATGTTGAGATCTAGCCTTTAGATGGCAAGAGGAAGAAGAATCACCTCTGTTTAGCCTAGGGAGCTCCAGGAGGAGTACTGGACAAGGAGTGATGCGGTCAGGTTTTCTTTCCAGAAAGACCTTTCTGGTGCAGTGTGAAGTCTAGAGTGGAGGTAGGAATAGACTCAGGGCTGGAGATAAGGCGGCCAGTTGGGCTGTTGCAGTTACCTGGAGGGGACAGTGTTGGCCTAGGAGTTCCAGAGGCAGTGGAAATGGCCTCAGTTCAGTTCACTTGTTCAGTCGTGTCTGACTCTTTGCGACCCCATGGACTGCAGCATGCCAGGCCTCCCTGTCCATTACCAACTCCCAGAGGTTACTCAAATTCATGTCCATTGAGTCAGTGATGCCATCCAACCATCTCATCCTCTGTCGTCCCCTTCTCCTCCTGCCTTCAGTCTTGCCCAGCATTAAGGTATTTTCAAGTGAATCAGTTCTTTGCATCATGTGGCCAGAGTATTGGAGTTTTAGCTTCAGCATCAGTCCTTCCAGTGAATATTCAGGACTGACTTCCTTTAGGATGGACTGGTTGGATCTCCTTGCAGTCCAAGGGACTCTTAAGAGTCTGTTTCAGAGGTAGTGGTCACAGACTAGGTGATAGGAGCTGAGGGAGTGTAAGGCTCGGAGAACCGCACTCGGAAAAGGACACTCAGGGACAGCCTCTAGTGGACTGACAAAGTTTATCATCCAGTTGTGTAGTTGTATAATTTTCAGGGAATAGAGCATAAGGCTGACTTGCATTTAGCCATTCCAGATAAACATTAAAGCATTCAAGCATAAAATACAGTTCCCGCCACCCAAGCCATAACAGAGCTTTGGCGAAACTCTAAAGGGAGTCTTATCATGAAACAACAGTCCTTGCTCTCAGAAACAGGTGGTCAGAAGGAAGCCTTCGAATGCCTCAAGGCCGGGCGTATAACCCTTCATTATCTGTTCCCAGCCTTGGGCACTCGGTGAATGCTCATAACCCTTTGTTATGCTCGTCCCAGCTTCCAACCTTCGTCATGAGTGGAGCAAATACATTCTCAGTATTTGCTCAAAGCCTTCCAGCTCCCCCACAGGGAGGAAGCACGAAGGGTGATTGGCCACCTTTTCACTATTCAGGGGAAAGGGAATGAATTTGGTTTTGAGCGCCTAGAGGATATTAGGTATCTGTGGGACATCCAAGGGGGGACATCAAGTATGATTGGATATGTGGGTCTGAAGTTCAAGAAGAGGCTGTTAGAGGCATCAGAGTGAATGGGAGACTGAGTGAATGAGACTCAGGGAGAGTGTGTAGTAGAACAGAAGGAGGCCCCAGCACTGAACCTCTCGGAGCCCCTCAATTAAAGGTCAAGCTGCAGGAGAGGAAGCTGCTGAGGAGAAACTGGCTAAAGAAGGCCTGGCTAGATAGGCAGGTGGGAAACCAGGAGGATGTGCTACTTGGAAGCCCAGGGAAGAATATTTCTTGATAATAACATCAAAGTTTGCACATCAAAAATTGCTGCAAGGCTGTGCTGGCAGCAGAGGACTGGGAATGCCCAGGAATGAAGGTGGCTTGGTGTGGCTTGAGGTCAGCCAAGGGGAAGGTCAGTCAAGGGAAAGGGATGGAGCGTTCAAAACTCTTCGCAAAGGTTCACCTGTGAAGTGGAGAAAAAAGTGCTTTCTTTGGATGAGCCTGCTTAAGCGGTGTAATACGAGGGCCTGGGGTGAGGGGAGGCTGGAGGACAGGGGAGGGAGGGGAGATCAATGGAGCAAGGTGCTGAGGAGGGGCAGGATGAGGGACGGCAGCATGTGGGCTGCGCCCGGTGTGGCTCTCCTGGGAACAGTTGTCTTCCCACGGGAACCCTCTCTGGGCCCAAGACTGGCAGTGGTAGGTTCTCTACAAAGAGCCCTGTGGCTCCTTGGAAATAGTATTGTCTGGAGGTAAAATGGCTCAGAGGCAGAGTTAGGTTTTAAAAGCCGCACCTTCTGCACGTGCATCTTTCCACGTCCTCTCTCTGGAGCTCTTTGGTGTGGATAACAGCTACCCATGGAGGTACTTTAAGGGGGCAGTCCATCTGGAGTAATTGACTGCATTTTCTGTGGATCACATTATTGATATGAGGCTTTTGAAGGCAGGGTGTGGACATTTGGGGGATGATTCTAAACTTTCAGAGCCAGGCTCCTCCCCTTTGTTCCTTTGTTCAGACAACTGAATTTGTCAGATGAGGTGAGCATTAGAAAAAGCTAGAGATATTTTCTTTGCTGTTCCAAACACCATGCGCGCGCGCGCACACACACACACACACACACACACACACACATTTTTTTCCCCCTGCAATAGGAACTCAGATGAAGGCTTACTTGGCTTTTTTTCAGTGACAAGGACACAGAGGTCTCCTACACTCATTAGGGATAAACCTGTCTCTGGTAATTTCTTTCCTGGAGGTGTGTGTGTAAGTGGGGGAGTTGATTGCCCTGATATCTGGCCACACGGCTTGGTTAGGAAGATGGCAGGTGGGACATCCCTGGAGGTCCAGTAGTTCAGTGCAACGGATGCAGGTTCAGCCGCTGGTTGGGGAGCTGAGATCCCACAGGCTGTGGAGCAACTAAGCTGGTGTGCTGCAACCTGAGAAGCCCCTGTGCACTACAGTGGAGACCCAGCATATCCGAAAAAACAAAAAAGATGGCTGGCATGATACTTAATAGAAAGATTAGGCTCAGCCTGATGATTTTCCTCCAACACGAGATTTATTATTTCCATCTAAAGCAGTGGGGAAAATAGTTTATGTAAGGTGTGAAGACACTCAGTAAATGAAACTTACAAATTTTAATGCAGCTTAGTATGCTCTAAACTGCTAGGGTTCTCTCTTGGGTTTCCTATCTAGATTATAGCAGTGAAAATGAGTCCTACAGATGCTTTACTGGGCCAAGCCAGGTCCCTTCTCAGGCCAGGAAGCCTGACCTTGGGCACAGGGACCTCCCGCCTCCCCTTATTACTGCTCCCTGGCCCGCCCTCATGCTATCTCATGCTGCTTTTGAAGAAAGACTTCTGTTCTATCTGAGCCCTGGTTCATTGGTGTCTGGGCAGTTGTGGGAGGTAGAGGGGACCTGGAAGGCTGGTAGGGGAAGCTTTTTATTCATGAGTTCCTCTAAAAATGTTGACAGGTCTTATCTGAACCCTTGGTACCCAAGGCTCTCCATGTGTCTATCATATCACCTAAGTGTTTTTACCTTAGAGTCTAAGTGAACCAGAAGGAAGGAGGCCTCAGAGGTAACTGTTTTTTCTTCTCCTTTTAAAGCAATGTTCTTGTTTCCTGTTTACACCAGCGCCACAGCCCACTTGGGAAATGGCTGCAGGACTGTGGGAGGATGGGCGGTGATTGAGATAGAAGCTGAGAGATAGGGTCTGCTCTATTCAACCTCTGATCTGGGTCCTTGGTTGGAAAGAAAGGGAGGAGGAGGGGCTGCCTGGGAGCTGAGCTGATCTTGCAGCAGCAAGGCAGCCTTTCCCCCTACTGTGTGCTGGGTCCCAGAGCTCCTGAGCTGGATCCTTAGACCCTCAGCTAGCAGAGAGAGGGGATGAGAGTGGGCATTAGTCTGGCTCTGTTACAAGGGTTGCTGCTGAGGCAGGTGCCTGTCAGACCTGGCACACGAGCTGGAAATCTGAGCTGATTTTGTCATATGCTCGATGCAGTCCAGACACCGTGGTCCATGGTAGGTCAAGAAGAATTAATTAGCTTATTAGTCCAATAAATCTTTGGGTTCGTACTGTGTTCCAGGCAGTGCTTAGTGTGGTGGGAATCAAGAATCCCAGGGTCACTGACCCAGCACTGTGTCTGACATGTATGTGATGTTTTTACCATGTTCCCCAGCTGGCACAGCCTCAGTTATATTCATGTTTTGATAGGTTCATCATAAAGCAGGCACAGGAAAGAAAAGATGAACGAGGTAAATAGAAGTAAGTTCTAATGTTTCCTTCCACACCTCAGTGAACTGTGCTGTACACATCCCATGTCAGGAAGTGTTGGTAGGTACTGCTGCCTGTGTTTCAGACTTCACCTTTATGGGAGCTTTGAGAGGTGGATCATTTTTGAGTTGAGGCCACCTGTTGGAATGGAAGACAGGAAAGAGGAAGCAAGGCAGGCAGATGCTGAGTTCACAGAACTGATTAGCACACGGGCCCCAGCAAGACCTGATAAGCACTGTTCTTTCTCCACTCCACCCTCCCTGGGAAGGATGCCCAGGTTGCCTGGGATGGGTGTTTAAGGTTCTTGGGCCCCTGTCCTGTGTGCCATGGTTAGCCTACTGGAGAATGGGGGTAGGATGAAATTCAGCAGGTCCCTATTGCTCTTCAGTCCCTTTATAGTTTTAATAGACTTTCACTGGTGTTGCATTTGATCATTCCAGCAACCATGTGATGTAGGGGGCGCTTTCCCCAGGGGGAAGACCAGGGACGGGAGGCCTGTGTTGAGGGTAATGAATACCAGAGCTGGGAATTAACTGGCTGCCTCTGCCTCCTGCAGAACGTCTTTCCATCCCCTGGAGGAGCAAACCAGTGAAACGCTTGACATCTCCGATTCTTGGTCCTCACGTGTGCCACTTTCTCTTGGGCACAAGCTTGGCCTCCAGGTTTTTGACTCCTCCTGGGTCCACGACAGAAGCTGCTGCCAGCATTCACCTCCTCACTGAGGCCTAAGAAGCCCAAGTGGAAGGCCCTGCCCCACACAGGGAGTAGCCAGAACAGCGCAGGGTTTCCAGGTTCTCCAAGGTTTCTCTTCCTTCGTCTGCTCTCTTGGCAGCCACACCTGGAGCCCCGAGAGTTGGCTGACTTACCTCACCCTGATCCATATCTTCCCAGGTTGTGCCCTTTCCTCTGGCACAGGGATTTGCCCTTCTGCCTTTTTCGACTCTGTTTCAGCTTATGGGAGAGGGTATCTGTGTAGGTGTTCGTCTCCTTCTCCAAGGAGACCTCCAGTTAAGGGCTCTGAGGATGCTTATTCAGTGGCCTGGGCTGAGGCCCAGGACCCTGGCGTTACTTACTAGCTTTTAAAAATGAAGTCGCTCAGTCGTGTCCGACTCTTTGCGACCCCATGGACTGTAGCCTACCAGACTCCTCTGTCCATGGGATTTTCCTGGCAAGGGTACTGGAGTGGGTTGCCATTTCCTTCTCCAGGGGATCTTCCCAACTCAGGGATTGAACCTGGGTCTCCTGCGTTGTAGATAGACACTTTACCATCTGAGCCACCAGGGAAGCCCTTACTTGTTTAAAGGCAGGTGACAACTGGAAAGTTAATCTCCTTCAGGCTTATTTCTTTAGTTTATTTCATTTCTTAGTTGTTCACCGCAGGCCTCCTGATGTCTTGACATAACAACAGTCACTGTGTCTTTGTGACACTTCTCTGTCCTCTTACTGCTTTCTGCTTCAGGATACCTCTCTTCACTGTGACTCTTCCTAGTAAGGAAGGAGAGGAGTCAGATACAGAGTTATTTGGGCTGACGTTTGTAAAAGGGTCTGCAAGGTCCAGAGACTTAGTTCCGAGCCAGAGCTCCTTGCCCCTCCCCTGCAGGGGCTCTGCCCGGGTTTCTAACTGCCCTTCCTAGCTTGGGGAACGAGCAGCCTTTCTGAGTTTCCTTGACAACAAGATGGACAAGTTAAAAATAGCTGGTGCTAGAGCTTCTGTGTGTGTGTGTGCGCGCGCATGGGCATGCGCTCGCAGGCATATGCACCTACATACATACCCTCCCGCCTGCTGTTGTCATCTCAGTCCCTGTGGCTTCTGCATACTCCTGGAGAACATCTGCGGGAGGCCTTGGTGGGGCCCTGGTACTTGCATTTTGCAATCCCTTGGTTTAGGGGTCACATCTAGATAATCCCACAGCATCGTTACCTCATATCCGTGATGGTTGCTGATGGGAAAAGGATGATAATGTTAGCCTACAAAATGGAAATCTGTTCTGAATGCCTGCGTCTTCACTAAGTGTGACTGGAGAGAGAGAATCCCAGTTACACTTAACGGGCATTGCTGCATTTCAGAACCTTGTGGGGCAGTGGAATAGGACACAGCTCTGGGTGTGTGTCTGGTTATGTCTTTCTGGAGAACCCTTATACAGATAAGGAGGGTCCTTTCTGCTGTCCTTTTGTTAGGTGAGGAAGTGGAGTACAGCACTTGGGTGACTTGTCCACTGGCTCAGCCTGGTGGAGGAAGGAGCATTGACTGCATCAGCGGCAGCTGTAGCTCTTTCCCTCAGGAGCTACTGATGAGGACACCTCCATGAGGTTGTTTTTTTGTTTTGTTTTGTTTTTAATTGAAGTATAGTTGATTTACAGTGTTATGTTAATTTCTGCTGTACAGCAGAGTGACTCCCTAAGTTCTTTACCAATTTCTGAATCAGCAATCCTGTAGCAGTTAAGCCTTCTGTTTTGTGGTGTTATCTCAGTTGTAAGTTAATTTAGAGAGAGCGGGGCTGCTTTACCATAGCTGGAAAGAATTCCTCTCTTTCTCCACCATCTTCCGTGTATTTGTCAGCATCTGTGTGTCAGGCATGAGACTATCTTGTCTTTAGGGGCCTTATGGTCAGTTGGGGCAGCAGACAATTACAAAATCTCCCACCAGCTCCCCATTGTGGCCAGTACTGAGTGAGAGGGAAAAGGTCTGATTGTAGGTGAGAGAATGTAGGTGAGAGAAGGACTGAGGTGGGTTGTTAGGGTTTAGAGGAGACTGGGGGAACATGTTAGTGATACAAAGTACTTAAATTTGGAACATATTAAAAAAACTCCTTCACATAAAAAAAGCAAGGAAGCCCAGTAGAAAACTGACCAGTGACTTGACAAGGCACTTCACCAAAGAAGACATCAAAATGGCCAAGAAATGTGTGAAATGGTGCTCAGTTTCATACATTTATTAGTCATTGCTGCTGCTACTAAGTCGCTAAGGAAATTCAAATTGTTCAGTTTGAAAAAAAGATACAGCTTTTTGTCTGTTTGTGTATGTAATGAAATCTTTGATTTGGTGAAACATCCTATTGCCATTACCAGTTTACTTTGTTCTGAATCACTTAACTGAAGAATTAAATGGATTCTGAGATGCTTAAATAAAAGAAAATGTAGTGGAATGAACACATTAAAGTCAGAGACCTGTTATAGGAGATTTGGGGCCAACTATTGAATTTTTCAGAGCCCCTGTTTCTTCATTTATAAATAGTGATCTTGCTGTTTGCCTTTCTTTCCTTCCATGACTGCTCAAATGTTCACAGGTACGGGAAATACTCTCAAAATTCTGAAGGGCTACTCAAATGCAGTGTAGTATCATGATTTTGATTCCAAGTGATTTGATTTCTCCTACACCTCTTCTCACAGGATCTATTCTAAATTCCTCTAAGAAATAAAAGCTTGGTACTTTGGATGGAGGACCTGTTGCTGGCATGCTCTGGTCCCTTCATGCAGGCTGGGGAGCAGGCTGAGTTCCTGCAGGCATTTCCTTACGTGACTGTGACCTGGTGGGCAACTCAGGGAGAGGGCAGTGGCACACACCAGTCCTGGTGAAGTGTTGACTAGAGTTAGTGGTGCCTTAGGGCTTCCGCACCTGACTGGGGCTGGCCTCCTCACGTGGTGGTCTTGTGAAGCCTGGAAGTAACACCATGGGTTTTCAGGAGCTCTGTTGCAAGGGGCAGTAGCCTGCACACCCAGCTTCCCCCGAGAGCCTGTCCAGAGCCACTAGTTGTCCGTGGCTCCAAGAGTCCACAGCTTATTGTGGTATTGTGGCAGAGCAGGGGCTATTCCCTGTGTGACTTAGTGTTGGTGGAGAGGTCTTTTCAAAGGTAGATGGGTCCTTTTGGATGTCGACACCCAGTATCCTACTCAGTGCTTTTGATCTTTCCCTCTTCTGTTTTTCTTCTCTGCAGGAGTCAGAGTCAGAAGCAAAGGCAGATGGAGAGACTGCATCAGACAGTGAAAGCCGAGTGGAAGCTGCCACCCTACCACCCTCTGCAGATGATACCCCAGAGGTTCTCAACAGGGCCCTTTCCAACTTGTCTTCAAGGTAGCTTGGCTTAATCATGCAAGTGCTTGCTGAGGGCTCTGGGTCTCCAAGTGTCATGGAAGACCTGAAGCGCTTAGAGGGCCCACAGTCTTGTAGCAGGAGCCCACATCTGTTAAAGTGTGAGGCCCAGACTTGCCCACTTTCATTGGTTATAGTCTCCCCTGCCTCTGCTTAAGGCTCCATTAAGTGTCATTGAGTGCTTACCAGTGACTACAAGCACAGCCTGAGTGGATCTGACCCTTGAAGGGTACCCTAGGCTGGCTGGGAGGTACTGTCCAAAGAGCAGGAGTACCTGGACATAGGAGTGGTCACTGATAGCACATGGAGATAAATGGTCCTTGGGGTTTGTGACTAATGGGCAGGCTGCTTTCCACTGAGGAGCCTAAATTTCTAGTTCAGAGTTCAGTTTTCCTTCTCCCCCACACGTCTGTTTTGGACAGTCCTTCAATTCTCCTGTAGGAATTAAGAAACATCTCAACTTTGGTGAATTCAGGGTTAAAATTTTGGTCCCTTGAGATTCTGGGCCTTCTGATACCAGCTGTGTGGGCAGACAAACTATAAGACCCCAAAACATTATATAAAAGTGTGCCTGGGCATGCCTCCCACACACTTGTCCTTTTGAAAGGCTGTTTTGTGCAGTGATTAAGATCACGGGTTCTGGAGCCACATTGGTTCCCAGGATTCAGTTCCCAGCTTAAGCACGCCACAGGGTATCATCTGTACATCCACTTCCTCATCTGTAAAAGCTAGTAGTATGGAGGGTTGAAACAGTTAATACACATGAGTCCTTGTAGAAGTGCCAGGTGCATATGTGCCAGGTGTGGTAGCCGTTATTACCACTGTGTTTGATACTGTTATTAGCGTAGTGATGCAGGAGCAGAGAAATGTAGGATTCTCCTGCAGGAAAAATGTTAATAGTTTTTTCTCAGAGACGCCCATAGAAGCCATCTAAATAGATACATAAGGGAGGGGGGCAGGCGGACATTACCTTTCCCTTGGGATTTTTGCCTGATTCCTTCATTAAAAAACAAGTTGGGTGTATTTTTATGCAAGCCTTGAGCACTTGCTGAGTTTAGTGTAGATGAGGTGATGGCTCTGATGAGGTGAGGTGACCTGCTTCTTCCAGCATATAGCTACTGCCTCTGTCAAGGTGAAAGACATACTCCTGGAAAGCATTGACCTCAGAGCGCTCTTATCCCAGAAAGAACCATCCGCCTTGAGTTTGTGCTTCAGTTCTTTTGGGCTCCTAACATGTTTTCTCCTTCCCTTCCTCTCTAACTTAGATGGAAGAACTGGTGGGTGAGAGGCATCCTGACTTTGGCGATGATTGCATTTTTCTTCATTATCATTTACTTGGGACCAATGGTTTTGATGATGATTGTAAGTGCCATTTGCTTGCTATTTTAGTTTTACCTTCAGTTTTCCCTGCATGTGTATAGTCATTTTAGGTGCCAGGTGTTGGGTTGGTTTTGGGAATCACTTGAGGTCCTGGCTGCTCAGACCACATCCGCCTTAGAATAACTATGATTTCTCACCTTCCAGCAGCCAACTGGAGGGCCATTGGCACGGGCCAGTTGTAGGTGATTAAAGATCACTTTAAAATTTGATTTTAGTACTTCAGCTCTTTGGTCAAACTGGGAACCTGGCTATGATTCTGTGTGACTCTTGATTTTGTTTCTTGTTTTCCTGGGGCCTCCCTCATAAGCTTAGGACTTTTGATATAAAATTCCAGTCCACAGTACTTTGCTCTGAGTCTTCCCATTGTCATAGACAGCATCAAATGACTATACAACTGACGACTGAGCAGAGCAGTTTGGGACTTTTCAAGTATGTATTTTTATTCAGAGACAAAAGTGGGAGAGATTGAGGCGGGGGATTCTACAATAAAAAGTTAATAAGAGTTTCAGAAGCATATATTTATCGTGAGAAGTTGGATCTGCTCTGTGTGACATAAAGGGCCTCCCAACCCTGGTGAGTGATGTGAGAGAAAGGAGGGGAGCAGAATCACTGGAGGGCTGACATTGTTCTTAAATATAGTGGTTTTTCTTGAAGACCTATGACCTGTTGGTTTCTGTTTCCGCAGATCGTAAGAACTGAGGAGACAGCAAGTGTTTTAATTCTTTTGTGTCCTGCAGGTGATGTGTGTTCAGATCAAGTGTTTCCATGAGATTATTACTATTGGCTACAATGTGTACCACTCCTATGACCTGCCCTGGTTCAGAACCCTCAGCTGGTAAGCTCTCTAGCCCCACAGAGACCTTTAACAGGTTTGGACAAACGTTTTGTGGTAGGTAGTTACAGTCGTGGTTGGAGGGAGGGGTTGATGGCCATGGACCTTCACA
Source organism: Capricornis sumatraensis (assembly GCF_032405125.1). Taxonomy (NCBI): domain Eukaryota; kingdom Metazoa; phylum Chordata; class Mammalia; order Artiodactyla; family Bovidae; genus Capricornis; species Capricornis sumatraensis. The sequence goes on from NC_091083.1 coordinate 50,525,304, forward strand.
GCACCTTTGAGACCAAAGTATTGCCTAGGTCAGACTGAATGGCTGGCTTGGAAGGAGTGGTTCTTTCTTAGAAGAATCCAGACCAGCTGCATCTGTGACCATATTTGCATCAATATTTGGATTCCTTAGACTGCACAATGGCCCCCATTTTCTAGATCAGTACATTTTTCATGCTCTGGTATCCCAGCATCCAACAACAGTCATCTGGGAGTTGTTCACGCTGGTGTTACATTGTTTCTGGAACTTGGCTTCCTCATCCTTAAGATAGTAGAGACCTAGTCAGTGCTTTCAACCTGTGGTTTTGGAGTCCTAGTTCCTTTGAGGTTCCTTGGGTGCCAGTGGACAGGAGTGAGACTGAATGCAGGGGATCTGGGCTCCTCAGAGGAGCTCTGCTTTCTCCTCCTAAGAAAGGGCTTGGATGTCCTTAGGTTTTTTGTTTTTGTTTTTTTTGGCTTTGTTATGTGGCATGTAGGATCTTAGTTTCCTGCCTAGGAATTGAACCTGGGCCTGGCCAGTGAGAGCAAGTCCTAACCATTGGCTTGCCAAAGAATTCTGTGCTTGTCTGTCTTGAAGCCAGAACAAAACCTGTAGGGCAGATGATGTCCAAGACACCTTCCTGATCTGAAACCCTTTTGGTGTATTGACCACACTCTTCCGAGGTGGTGCTGTGTGAACAGAGCATTGTGTAGTACTAAGAAGACTTAGGGCAGATACAGACTCCTCTCACTATGCTGTGCTGGGTCTTGGGCATTGATTTCATAACTTACCAGGCCAGAGAGTAGTGTTTTGGGCCCCAGCAACTTGGTTATGCCAAGGGAGCTGACATGCTCATATTTGGGCTGGACACATCCTTCTCAGAGATGCTTCCTTGTCACCCAGCAGCATAAGCTGCCTTGCAGTCGCCACAGGGCCATTGCCTGCCCCCGGCCTGCCCCCTAGGTTTCTCTTGTGGGTCTCCTATAGCTGGCAAGCAATGTTATGAATTTTATTAACATATTCAGGATGTTTGACCCCTGACTGTGGTCACTGTTCAAAGGAAGTGTTTTTCAAGTATCAGAAAACAAAGCTTGTTTGGTAGTTCTTGAACTTCCACAGTTTTTTTTTTTTTAAATGGAAGAGATAAGAGAAGCTCTCCCCTTTCTTTGATGTCTGGACATTTATTGAGTGTTTAGAGTTGGGTTGCTCATTCTCATACTCGGAAACACTAGTGAAGCCGCACAAGTATATGGACCATGGCTTCTCCCTCCTTGTTGAGGAGAGAGGTTATAAACAAGTGAAGAATTAATGCTAGTGAAAGATTTGTGTGTCAGAGCCGGGCATCAGAGAGGAAGACAGTCTGACATGAAGCATAATTAATTGCTTAGTGAAAAGAACAAGTATTTCACACTATAGAAATAAAGGCAGGGGAGGCAGATACCACATTCGATCATGCAGGGTTTTATGAAGACAATGGTATTTGAGCAATGAGTGATAAAGTGGGTAAGTGAGGAGGATGTTCCAGGCAGGGAGAAGAGAGGAACCAAACAGACAGACAGAAAGCCAGAGAAATTTCGTTTTAATAGGCATGCAGAGTTCCTATCAGGAAGAGTGGAAGTAAGGCCAAGGAGTCAGGATGAGGTACCTTTCTGGGGGTTGTCTTACAGATTGAGTGTTGTTAGACCTGGCAATGCTATAGAAGGGGCAGAAACTGGGTCCCAAGTTTGTGATAAATGGAGAGGGAATGAAAGCCACAAATTTCTAGATAAATATCTCACCTACAGGGTCACCAGAGGACAGGGATCTGTGGTCTGCTCGTCCTGCTGTGAGCTGCCTGGGGGGTTCTTAGGGGTTGAGTGGACTGCTGCTCTGGTCCTAACATCCTTGCTGTAAGGGAGCGGCCATATGTGCTCCCTTTGGCAGTGATCTGTCTTCTTTAACAGGTACTTTCTGCTGTGTGTAAATTATTTCTTCTATGGTGAAACAGTGACGGATTATTTCTTCACTCTGGTCCAGAGAGAGGAGCCTCTGCGGATTCTCAGTAAATACCACCGATTCATTTCCTTTACTCTCTATCTAACAGGTATGTGTTAAGCGGCTTGCCAGTTGTTGCATATGTCTTGTTTTTGCATATCTGCTGAGTTGGAGTTGGGGCATTTCTTGGTTCATGTAAAGTTTTGATGACTTAACTTTGACCACACAGGGAAGCAGAACTAAAGATTCTGCCTTACATGAGCTGTAGTAGCTCTTTACTAAGAGAAATGAGGCCGAGGGGCTTGTGTGGTTGTGGGGGCTGTGGTTTGTGCCACCTGTCTGTGTGTTTCAGCCTCTGTTGAAGGACCCCATAGCATTGTTGTGTCCTGACTCTTATTGGCAGAGATTGTGCAGTGTGACAGAACAAAATCATCCAGAAACTTGTATTTAAAAAAGGACTTTTCATTGACATATACACACTATTGTATATAAAATAGATAACTAATGAGAACTTACTGTATAGCACAGGGAACTCTGTAATGACCTATATGGGAAAAGGATCTAAAAGGTGGACATATGTGTATATATATATATATATATAACTGATTCACGTTGCCAGACACCTGAAACTAACACAATGTTGTAAATCAATTATATTCCAATTAAATTAATTTTAGAAAAGGGACACTATAGTGCAATAGAAATCTTATTGATTTGGGTTTTAAAAGACCTGTGACTTCAGAAGAGCCAGGAGCTTACTCTTTGAGCTCTCCTGTAACCTAGAGTTAAAATGGCAGAGTTACTATGAGGATTTGATAAGCTATATAGAAATTTGACAAACGGTATATTGCTCCATCAATCTAAACTCAGTTGAGACTATACATGAGTTCAGATAATGCTAATGTTCTTCATGGTTACCCTGAAAACCAGTTTGAGGCATATGGGAAATTTGTTCTAACTCTGACCTAAATTTCAATCTGACCTATTTTTTCATCAACTTGATAGTGATACTTGGCTCTCTGAATGACACCTGGCTACTGAATATGAAGTCTACTGCTGAGAGGTCTGATGTGTTGAAGATAGTCAGAGAGCATGCCTCAGAGCCTGGAAGCAGCCCCACAAAGGGAGGCCAGAGGTCTAGAACAGTGATAGGCTCTCTTCTGGGCAGGGCTGCTTTTGAGGGACCCAGCACACTTGTGGGTAAAATCCATTTTCTTCCTAGAGGTTTTAGTCATGTGCGTCAGTAGGAGAGAGATGCAAGGATGACCTTGGCCTTATACCATGTGGATCCCCATTCTGCCAGACCTATTCTTTAGGATAGAGATTGGTTTCTTAAGGTCCAGATAATAATATTACAGGTTTTGGGGGCTGTGGAGTCTCTACTGCAGCTGCTTAGTTCTGCTATTGTAGCACAAAAAGAAACCCTGGATAACATGTAAACAAATAGTTATGGCTGTGTTCTCATAAAAGTTTGTTTATAAAAACAGGCAGCTAACCCCGATGATGAGTTGCCATGCTACTAACTGAGCTACCAGCTAGGGCAGTGTTGCCCTGCTTTGGTGCCAGGGAGTTTAACAACAACAACAAAATACTGGCAGCCGGCCTGACCACTATCAGCCCCTGTTCTAGAATCAAAACATTTCTATCTGGTGAACAGTATCCTAAGTTGAGTGTAATCTGTAAAATTTTAAAATATTGTCTTCCTTTGATTGTCTTGAAGTAGCCATTTTTCCCTTCTGACTGCCCATCTGAATAACTGATTTTATTCCCTTGGGCAGTGGATTTGTGCCCTGGTTAGCTGTTGCCAGGAAATTAGCAAAGGACCATATGACACAGCTAAAGGAAATGACTAGGACAAAGATAAATGCAGAATGTGATTCATTTTGCCCTTTCTCTTCCTTCCTTCTCAAACTAGGATTCTGCATGTTTGTGCTGAGTCTGGTCAAGAAGCATTATCGATTGCAGTTCTACATGGTAAGGGTAGTGTCAAAATGGGTCAGTGTCAAAACTCTTGATATAAGTGAAATTCTGCAGAAACTCCACAGGCCTTTCATGCTTTCTGTGATAACTCAGAACTTTGGAATGTAGTCTCTTCTTGTGCATCTGAAACCTGGAGGGTGAAAGAGGCATCCTCTGTGAAGTTTGGTGGCTTCTTATCCACCTAGACCTAATCACTGTTATATACCCTAAGCAGTCTCTCCCGTCTGGATCTGAGTATGGCCTCTAGGTAAGGCTCTAGGTAAAGCTTTAGACATTGACCATAGATATCCTACCTGCTATATTGCTCCCTCAACTTAAAAACACCCCCTCTCTGAGTGTCCTAATCTCTCAGTAAAGACTTACTAAGAAAACAAGAGGTACCCAGGCTTTTGGAGCATAAAAGGACTAACTGGTGGGCCACATGCACCCTCCTTTTGTTGGGAACTGTAGCTGGGAAACATAGTTCTTCTCAAGGCCTGTTCTGTAGCTTTTCATTTCCAGTAAGACAGATACAGAAGCAGATATGTTTCCTACCTGTTTCTCAACAATTTTCTGTTTGGTATTAGCTATTATTTGAAGTTCCTTTCAAGGTACACTGACAGGTAAAGTTTATCCTTTATCTTCTTTTGCAGTTTGGCTGGACCCATGTAACATTACTGATTGTTGTAACACAGTCACATCTTGTTATCCACAACCTATTTGAAGGAATGATCTGGTGAGTGATGTTAGTGAGGGGCATTTTTCCTATTATTTTGTGGGTGTTCTTATGTATAGGAGGACTGAGAAACCCCAATTGCTAAGTTGGCAGTTCTCACCTGAGCATATCAGCAGCCCCTGCAGGCCTAGTTACAACACAGATTGCTGGGCCCTACTTTTGATTTTCTGCCTCAGTAGCCATGGAGTGAAGCCTGAGAACTCCATTTCTAGTACATTCCCAGGTGATGCTGATGCTGCTGGTCAGGACCTACACTTTGAGAACCACTGTTCTAAACCAACAGGTATAGGGATATTTAAAGAGTCCAGGACAGTGCAACTGTACGGCAACAAATATGAAAATCTAGAAGAAAAAAATCATTTTCTGGCAAGAGGATACCGAGTAAAAGTCACAAAGAAGAAAACTTGAACAGATCAATAATTATAAAAGAGCTTTGAAAATTCCATAAGAATCCACACCTGGAAAAAGTGACCAGTGACAGCAGCTGAGTATTTATTTATTTACTTAATGACTGCACACAGGCTTTCTCTAGTTTTGGCGAGTCTTATCTAACCCTTAGTATTAAAGCTGATAAAAACACAGGGAGAAATAAGAATGATAAACTGATATTTTTTTCATGATTATAGCTATACCATTCTAAATAAACTATAGCAAATAGAATCTGGCAATGTGTCAAAAGAATAATATACTTAGTAGATTTTATTCTGCAAATGCGATGATTTCAGCAAGAAATCTATCACCATTGATAGAAATCCATAGGTTGACCGAAGAAACTATGCTTTTAGTGAAAATGTGAAGACATATCCTAGTGTGTAGAGCCTCTTGATGAGGGTAAAAGAGGATGGTGAAAGAGCTGGCTTAAAACTCAGTATTCAAAAAACTAAGATCATGGCATCCAGTCTCATCACTTCATGGCAAATAGATGGAGAAAAAAAATGGAAACAATGACAGACTTTATTTTGGGGGCTCCAAAATCACTGTAGACTGTGACTGCAGCCATGAAATTAAAAGACACTTGTTTCTTGGAAGAAAAGCTATGACAAACCTAGACAGCATATTAAAAAGCAGAGATATCACTTTGCCAACAAAGGTCTGTCTAGTCAAAGCTATAGTTTTTCCAGTAGTCATGTATGGATGTGAGAGTTGGACCACATTCAGTAACTTTTGAACTGTGGTTCTAGAGAAGACTCTTGAGAGTCCCTTGGACAGCAAGGAGATCAAACCAGATTTCTTAAAGGAAATTAACTCTGAGTATTCATTGGAAGGATGATGCTGAAGCTGAAGCTTGATGCTGAAGCCACTTGATGCAAAGAGCCAACTCATTAGAAAAGACCCTGATGCTGGGATAGATTGAGGACAGGAGGAGAAGGGGGTGACAGAGAATGAAATGGTTGGATGGCATCACCGACTCAATGGACATGAGTTTGAGCAAACTCCAGGAGATAGTAAAGGACAGGGAAGCTTAGCATGTTGCAGTCGCAAAGAGTTGGTCATGACTTAGCCATTGAACAACAGCAACAGAGATACTAAAGTACTGTGGTTAAGATTCCAGACCATGCCTTTGTTTCCCGTTCTCAGAATGAAGATGCTGTAATACCTACTGCCTGAGGAATAAATTAGTAAAAATATATAAAGAGCTTAGAACATGTAAAGACTAGCTCATCTAAATGTTAGTATTGAGTTTTAAGCTGGTTTTTTCACTCTCCTCCTTCACCCTCATCAAGATGTTCTTTAGAGCCTTAGGGCATTATCGTGCTTAAAACAATGATAATGGCATACTGTGAGGGCATTATTACGTTTTAAACAATGGGAAGGCATACTCTTCCTCTCTTTCAGAGTGCTGTTAAGTAATTCCAAAGAGAGGCTCATGCTAAGTTCTCATCTTTAGGGCTAGACATACCACTTTGTTCTAGAGTGAATCATATTAAAATCTCTAATTATTGGTTTTTAGATGGAACCTTCAAGACTTGATTACAGTTGTAGAGCAGAGAGTATGTGCTGGAAGCCTCAACAAAGTAAATAATATGGGTGGTTGGGTGGATATAGGTGCTTTAAATCTCTCCCTTAACAAACAGTGAGTCAGAAAAATAAAGCCTGTAGTTGAGGGGCTGCTGCTAAGTCACTTCAGTTGTGTCCGACTCTGTGCGACCCCATAGATGGCAGCCCACCAGGCTCCCCTGTCCCTGGGATTCTCCAGGCAAGAACACTGGAGTGAGTTGCCATTTCCTTCTCCAATGCGTGAAAGTGAAGTCGCTCAGTCATGTCCGACCCTTAGTGACCCAATGGACTGCAGCCTTCCAGGCTCCTCGGTCCATGGGATTTTCCAGGCAAGAGTACTGGAGTGGGGTCCCATTGCCTTCTCCTAGATGAGGGGCTAGGATTTATGTATATTATGTTCAACTATAGAGGAAATTAAAAAAAATTTTTTAAGTGACTGTCAGAGAATAGAGAGTGAGAAGAGAGAGACGGTACAAGTGTGGAAACTATCCTCCCCTTTTTTTGTGGTAGGGATGATCAGACCACTAGCAGAAGGAGGCAGAGGATAAATCTGGCTAAATCTTGGTCTTGCTGTCTGTGTAGTCCTGGGGGAAAGTTTGGCTTATTAGAGCTAGTAATAAACAGTAAAAAAAAAAAAAAGAAAAGTCAATTATGAAATAGATAATAAATGTAACAGAATAATGGAAGTAACTACTAGAAGAAGAAGAGTCAGAAATGATTAAAAGTAGTTATTTTGGAGAATGGAGATAGGAATAGGAGAAAGAAGGATAACTTTTAATTTTTTCTTTTCTGTATACTTAATTTTATATTACTTTGCAATGAAACAAGAACATGACATTTTATATAGATACTTGGTGGCTTTTTTTTTTTTTTTCTTTTAAACTTATTCCTTAATGGGTAATAAGTACTATGTGGTTATTTTGGTACTGAAATTTACGAGTAGCATTGTTTTGTGGACTTTGGAGGTATCGTCTTGGTAGAGTTGATTCTTACTTTGGTTTAATTTCCCAGGTTCATTGTCCCCATTTCTTGTGTGATCTGTAATGACATCATGGCCTATATGTTTGGCTTCTTCTTTGGTCGGACCCCACTCATCAAGGTAAACGGATCACCCTAACATGGACCATTACCGTGAGGTGAGGGTAGTGCTTTCAAGTAGATCAGCTTGGGAGACAGAAGAGATGTGCATGGCGTGTACATCTTCATGTCATCCTGGAGAAAGGCTAGTAATAAATTAGATTCAAGAGAAAAGCCAAAGGAAGACTTAACAATTACTTCTGTGGAAAAAAATAAAGAGCTGATAGAGAAAATATTTTAGACTGTGTAGGTACACTTTTGGGGCTTTGATCTGAATTAGAATGTTGTCATTTAATTAGTTTACTGTTTCATAATTAAATTATTTGACCAATTGAAACAGAAAGGACACTGAGGGCTCTCAGGCTATACAAGGAAACCAAGTATGGGGTATTTTAGAAAGTGAAGTGGTTAATTGAATGAGGTTTTTTAATAGTAGAAAGACTTTAAACAGTCATTGTTCCCAAAGCCAGGGTTATCGAAATGCATTTTGTTAAGAACTTGCTCTCTGTCCACAGCTGTCCCCGAAGAAGACCTGGGAAGGCTTCATTGGGGGCTTCTTTGCTACTGTGGTCTTTGGCCTTCTGGTAGGTAGTGGCTCCCAGCTGGGTGAGGGTTGGGTAGAGGCCTCCCGCCCACCTTCAGAGCCCGTCTCCCAAGGCCAAGGACTCTGTCCTGCTGAATGGCAGCCTTGCCCTGTAGCAGGGCGTGAACATGGCAGGGCAGCAGCATCTGCCCTTTGTCTGCCAGGCTTCAGGCAGCGTCTTGGCAGTAGAGGAGCGGAGGCCATGCACAGCTTGTACTCCTCTAACGCTGGCAAGGCCTGGTGACACTCAGGAGATGGTGTTCACAGTCAGGCTTTTGTCACTTTCCCTAAGAGTAAGAGGTGAGGTGGGACATGCCATTCTAACCCAGATTTTCTCCGGCGTGTGCCTTGCCTGGAGGGGAGTGACTTACCACCCCTTTCTAGAGGGTGTCTACTTCTTTCCTCCTGGTTGTCGCCCTCTCACTATACTGCTCCCCTTGCCACTTGTCATTTCGAATTAAGAGATCCTGAGAAAAATGAACCATAGGTTCTTCAAATAGGACAAAACTTCTTATAGTTCTTGCCCAGATTCCTTTAGGTCTTTCCTGGATTTATTCAGGACCTGGTTGTTTGAGCAAGTACATGTGAGGCCTCAGTAGGCTGTAAGTCTCTTCATTTTTTTCCAGAATTCAGGTAAAATAACACCAGTGGTGAAACATGAACCTCTGATTTAGTGCATAGCTTGCAATTAGGGTGCTAGGTACTGTGAGGAGCATGGCCTAACCAGGTGGCTACTGCCCAGGCAAGATGGCTGGAACTTGTCTCCTTTGTCTGTCTGTTCTCATCCTCAGCTGTCCTATGTGATGTCTGGGTACAGATGTTTTGTCTGCCCTGTGGAGTACAACAATGATACCAACAGCTTCACTGTGGACTGTGAGCCCTCGGGCCTGTTTCGGCTGCAGGAGTACAACATTCCTGGGGTGATCCAATCGATCATTGGCTGGGTATGTGCCACTCACATGGGACGAATGATCCTTGGCTGGTTAGTGACTACAAAGAGAGAGCCCCCTCTCCACCACTGCCTTCCCTCAAAAAACCTAGCTTCTTCCCTCCCCAAAGCTGTAAACCCCAGGATGGAAGAGAATTGCTTAAGTCAATTCAGGGAGAGGACAGGAGATGTTTCCTCCTACCTCAAACTATTAAGACCAGAGTTCTGAAAGTGTTCTTTTGGGTCCTGGGGCACCCTGAGATGCTTTGAGGGTATCTGTGAGATCACAGTTGTTTTCTTCATAACATAATGACATCATTGGCTTTTTCATTTTGTCATCATTTGCCATGGTGGTGCAAAAGCAGTGGTGGGTAAGCCTGCTGACACCTTAGCATGAGTGGAGGCAGTGGCACCAAACTGGACTGTCGTCGGATTCAGTGTGCCACACACTCACAAGAAGACCTATCCAGCTTATCTTAACAGTGTCTTTGATGAAATAGTAAAATTATTAATTTTATTAAATCTTGATCCTTGACTATACATCTCCTAATACTCTGGTGCCAAAATGGAAAGTATACATAAAATGCTTCTGCTGACTGCTGCAGGACAGTGCTTACCTAAAGGAAGAGTTTGTGTGCCCCTGTTTGAATTCTGAGCTGTACTGGCGGCTTTTTTATGGGGACATAAATTTTAATTGAAAAGAAATGAGAAACTATAGGTTTTCATATAGGTTTTTGGCAGGCATTTTTCTTAAAAAAGAAATGAAGTGAGATTTGTCACTTCCAGAAAACAACTGACAATAATTGTTACCAATGATGAAATTTGGTTTTCAAGTGAAAATTAGAATTTTGGAAAGTATATACCTGCCACGGAAGTTTGATAACTACTTAAATACTTAAAGACTTTTCTGATGGGATCTGTGGTGATTTTAACATATGACATTTTGACATTGTATGGCAAAATGTGTTTACATGTGGCAGATTTATGTAACTCATTAAACCAGTATTTTTGAAATGGCCAGTGCATGGTGTTACAGTCATACATGGACAAAATGATCTATTCAAAGTGCAGTATAGACCAGTGGATTTTAATGAGAGAGTACAAAAAAATTATTGATAGGATTTCAGATTCCACATTGCACCAACTTTTTAGAAACCTATCACTTGTCAAGTTTTGGTGTAGTATCAGAAAAGAATCCCTGTAATTATCTGAAAAGACAGTGCTAAAATAATCTTTTTTTTTCAATGATGTATCCTTGTAGGACTGGATTTTCTTCATATACTTCAAACAAAACATATTGCTGTAGACTGAACGCATAATATGTTAATGTCCTCTGTTAAGCAGTATATTAGAGATTTAGCAGAAACAGAACTCCTAAACCAGTCTTTTTTCTAATTTTGGGGGGAGATATAGTTTCATAAAGATGTGGTTTTTTGTCTTTTTTTTTTTTTATGGTAACAAGTAATAAGCCTGGGCTTGCAGGCATCTGAACTGATTTCATTTGTTCTTTTTAGAAAACAGTGCGGATGTACCCCTTCCAGATTCACAGCATTGCCCTCTCTACTTTTGCCTCGCTCATCGGCCCCTTCGGAGGGTTCTTCGCTAGTGGATTCAAACGAGCCTTTAAGATCAAAGTAGGAAAACCCTTTTTGTTCCTCTCATTGTCTCCCAGCCAGGCCCCTTTTCACTGTCTCTGCCTTCCTCCTTCTGTCTCACCTCATCAACTACCACCCCCTTCAGAATACCAGACTGTGAACCCTGACTGTTAATACGTACTCTTCACCCATGCATGGAATTTAAGTAAGATAAAGGAAGATACCTTGTTTCTAAGAAAATTCTGTGGTTGGATTTCAGTTTTAGGATAATTTTTTATGTTAATCTTTCTTCAAAAGAGATGTTTTATAATTTAATAAGATTGTATACTATAGCTTCAGCGCCTGAATCAATACTTTTCACTTTCTGTTGCCCTCAGCTATAGAGTGCAGTAGGTGGACACTGAGGTGTGACCATAGACAAGGCTTTGACTTGGATGAAGCCAGGCTCACCAGTCCTTTCCTTCCTCTAACAGGACTTCGCCAATACCATTCCTGGCCATGGAGGCATCATGGATCGCTTTGACTGCCAGTATCTGATGGCCACCTTTGTCAATGTGTATATTGCTAGTTTTATCAGGTATAGTACCTTTCTATCTGAACCAAGTTGGCGGATTTTAGAATTTCATCTACTTCTCAGTTTGAGTGAAAAAATCCCAAATATGAATGAAGTTTTCAGTTGCTATTAGTTATGGATTCTCTGAGGTCCCCTCCTACCCTCCATTAGTAGAGAATCCAGGAAGGGGGCAGCCACTAAAATAATCAGGCCCTTGAAGTGCTTGGCTCCTGCTTTGCTCAGTGTTGTTTGTTCATCCTCTTGCAGGGGCCCAAACCCAAGTAAGCTGGTTCAGCAGTTCCTGACCTTGAGGCCAGATCAGCAACTCCATATCTTCAACACGCTCAAGTCTCACCTGACCGACAAGGGGATGCTGACAGCTGCCACAGAGGACAAGTAGGGGCCACCCAGGGCCGGGAGAGCCGAAACAGGGCTGAGTGAGGGGCAGGGCTCCCAGGCAAGCCTAGCTGGACAAAGACAAGCTTCAACTCACTTTTTTTTTTTTTTTAAACCAGTGTTTCTATTTGTGGATTGAAAAAGAAAATCTGTGTATACAGTCCATATGCTTATGATTTGGGTTGTGAGTAACCTATAGCTTTGAGTTGGAAAGAAGTCAATTTTTGTTTTTAAAACCAAAGCTTTTAACATCCTGGAAGACAGTGTTGCCCAGCTCTGGAGTGCCTGCTTGGTGCTTCTAGCTCCTAAGCTGGAGCTTCCATTTCTGGGCCTGATCAGAGTGGACACTCATTCATCTGTGTTTGTCTAGTTTAGGCCCCCCCTCACCGACTGTCTTTGTAGCTGACCCCCAGCAGGGAAGAGTTACACAGCTTGGATGTCTTTACTACTGGAGTGCTTTTCCTGGGCTTCTCAATAATCCCTGCCTTGGAGCTACAGGAGAATTGCCTTCTGAGGGAAGAAGGATGAAGGCTTATTAATCAGATAAGCATTCTGTTCATGAAATCCTGTGGACTGTGAGCTTTGCTTTTTGATATGGATTCACCTCACTTCATCACAGACTGAAGAAGGTTTCAGTTTTAATTTTTTTCAAAAGGCATGAAAAATTATAATAGTCTGGAAAAAAGCCACACTGTTCTATTTCAAGTGTATGCAGTAGGATGCTGTAACTAGGTCTTTTCCCACAGGGTTTAGGCTCAAGTGGCTCCTATAGGGCAGTTGGCTAACTGGGTCTTTTCAGGGATGATGCTGTTCACATTTGTGCTATAGACTTGTTGCTGCTGAATCCTTCCTGGGGGCTTCCTCATTAGGCAGGGAGCAGAGGGCTTCTTGTTCACACACCCATGCCCTTGACCTGGCTGACCACCCATGTAGCTGCTGTGTTGTGTATATTAATATATATATATATATATATAACTCTTAAGGCAAGTGTATATCTGTGTGTGTGCTTTAAAAATCACTTATTTCTTACAGTGATTTCAATTACCATGACTTCTTCACTGAAACCACAAAGTCCTGCTTACAACTCTGCATAACCCAACCCAGAGGTTTGAAGCTTCTGAAGATTCAATGCGCACTTGTATAATGTGACCAGTTTAAATGTAGTTTGTATTTTACAGCGGGACCTTTTTCTTTTTAAATTGTGATTTATTTATTTTTTTCTTTTAATTAGAAGAGTGAGGTTGACTTTTGGAATATACATTCTTTGTCAGGATAATAAGCAAGGGGGTAGAGGGGAGAGACATTGGTGCCCAAATGTGTTTCATTATTCTGTGCCATGGTGGTTCTCATTGCCAAACGGGGGTGTAACAGCTTGTTTCAGCACCTTGGGCTGGTGCTGCTTTTCTTCCTTTGTGTTTAGCTCAACCTTACTGTATCTGTGGACGCTCGCAGCCAGCCCAAATCACTGAGGTGTCCAGCACAGGCCAGACCCCTCTTGATGTCTGTGTTCACAGTCACTGTGTGACCTTCTACGTGCAGCAGCTTCTTTCTTCTGAACTTTTATTTCTGTTTCAGTAAATGGCTTTTCTAAGTCTAAGGCCCCTTAAAAACAGAATGTGTGTTCAGTGCTGGCCATGTGGCACTGGGCAGGACACATCACTGTGGGTTCTCATTTTGTGAGCTGTCTTCTAGTTCCCATATTCCATGATTCTGGCTGAGCAAGTATACGTACTTGCAGAGGCTGCTTGCAGGTGTTGAGTCATGTCCTGGGCACGCAAAAATTAAGTGCTTACAGGCCTTTTCTAAATACTTTTCCTTAAAATGCTTGTCCTCAGCAATAAATCTTAGAGTGGAGTAATGAATCTAGTTTTCGGAATGAAGAGTGAACTTGGTTCCCCAAACCAAAGATAGAATGGCGCTTCATTTGTCTCATGGTGCCCCACTGTGGGCAGATAGGTGGGTCCTTGGGGACAGGAAATCTCAGCTGGGACCTGGCAGCAGAGAGCCACCTTTGGGATCAGGGAGCCTGGCACATACCTGTGGACATGGCTGCTGATGAGGGTTCCAGGAAATGGCAGCTGGAAGCTCAACAGAGCTGCCATCCAGAGAGCCTGAGGGTCAGCTAGGATTTTGTTTCCTTCTGGTTTCCCACATGCTTTCTGGTGAAATAGGGGAATTTCGTAGGAAGTAGCCAGGAGACAGACACCACCTTTGTGTCTATATAGCACACTGATTTTCTTTCTCCCATTTATTGAAAATCTTTCACTGAACAGACAAGCTTCCAGAGACTGTTGTAACACACAGCTGTGCACATCTTAATGAGTGGCATAACTTGCTCTAGATCCATTTTTTTGTGTGTGTGAGAAATAAAATGTGACAAATTGTATGCCCTCTCTTGTCATGAATTCAGTTTCTTCCCTGTATGGTTTTATGTTTCCCACTTGATTTTGTGCAGCCCTTATTTAGAGACTTTTGTTTTGTTTTCCAATTTGAATTCAATGCATTCTCACAATAGCTTTCTGTGTTATCTCAGGTGAAAGGCATGAGACCTTTGCCGATGAGGAAGCTGAAGGCTTGGGGGGAACTTGAAATCAGTAGGTTTGAAATCTAATGTCTCTTTCAGAAGGGGCAAAATGTAATTTTTAACCTTACACAGGTAGACTTGGAAACAATTTATGGTCTTTTATTTTTACCCCACTGGGCTTTTTATCCTGTAACTTATATTGTATAAGGAGATTCCAAAAATACACTTGAATAGAGACTAAACAGACCCTTTGATTTGAGTGAACTAGTTGCTGAGTTAGCTGGAGACCGATTTGAATAGATCCGTAAGTTCAGATCGTCAGACTGTCAGTGAGACCCTACCAGGCTCAGGAGCATCCCTGACATTGCCGGGGGTCAGGGGTGTGTGAATGTCTCAGGGCAAAGAACGTCATTGTTAGAAAACTGGAAAACAGTGGCCTTGCTCCCTAAGAAGCCTGCCCAAGGTTGGTTTCCAAGGAAGTCGATTTGCATCATTCTAATAGATGTGGCACAGCTGAAACTTCTTCTTGGGTCACTGATGCCCTAGGCACCATTGCCTTTTGTTTTGGGAGTTACTCAAGTTGTGCCCACCTTTCTTGTGCATTGTGATTGTGTGCTGAGGAAAGGGGGGAGTGTGGAGGGGATAGTTTACTTTAGGCCCAGGGTTCCTATTCTTCCACAGTCAAGGTGGGAAGAAAAGGCTACGAGGAGGATGTCTAGGTGACTTGTACACACATCACAAGACAACAAACCATGGGCCAACCTACTCTGCTTCTCTGCAGCGGGGCCTCTGAAAGAGTGTCTGGAAAAAGCCATCAGCTCTGAAGAGAGAGTTTGACTCTTGGACACTATTCTGCCCTTGTCTTTGTCAAAACAAACTTCCTTTTCCCTTGATCACTCTCCATGCAGTTACCCAGCTTTTGCTTATTAAAGAGATTACCCACTCCCACCTCCTGACTTGTTTCCCCTTGTTGGATGGGGACCTTGTGGCACAACCTACACAGGGTGCTGAACTTGGACCAAGTGGGGATAATGAGCCTAATTTAAGGGCTCATCCAGGCCTAACTCCTCTTGGTTCTGGACCCTGCTTACCCACATTCCCTGCAGAAGATGGGCCCATTCTCGGCAAGGAGTGTAGTCCCAGCTGCTTTCTGCCTATTTCTATCTGAAGGTGGTTCCATCTTTCTGTTCCTCCCAGCACTGTCCCTTAACCGTTTCAGGCTGACCAGCAGTGGCCTTACTCACCTGGCCGCTCAGCTGGGCTACAGGCTGCTCTTCTTGCCTGTGACTGCCTCTGGGCAGAGTGAGGCTTTCACCTATCCACATGTGTCAGCACATTTTCAAGGTAAAGAGATGTTAGCTGGGAGGGTGGCTTGGAAGGTCTACTTTGGGTGCTGAAGTGTTGGTGTTTTAGGACATATAGATAATTTATGAGAATAGAATGCCAGAATAGGTGAAGTCTAGAATTCCATGGCCAGTGGCTTTCACATCCATTGGCTCTTGAAAACCCTGCCTCCGCTTCCCCTCTTACCAAATGCCTATCTGTTGAAGCTCCTTTTTACTTGAGTCATTAAGTTACTGGCAGTGTGTTTATTAATAATTGCAGTAATAGTGCTTAAAAGTCCCAGGCACAGTGCTAATGATACATTCTCTTTTAATCCAGAAAACACCTTTGATCAGGTATTATCTCCATTTTATACAAGAGGAAAATGAGGCATCATGACAGGCTAAGTGCAGTGGTTATAAAGATAGACTTTGGGCTCAAATAGCCCTGGGTTTGGGCAGGTTACTAGGTACAATTCCAACTCACTTGGCTCTGATCATAGCACCTCCCTTTCGGGATTGATGCGAGGATTTTGAGATAATGCATGTAAGCATTTAGCACAGTACCTGGCACATAGGTTTTATTGAATCCTGCTGGTAACTTGAACCCAGAGTTGTGTAACTCTGGAGACTGGTTCTCAGGCATTACACTACCCCTACCCTGTACATAGCCTGACTGTTCAAAGTCTAGACAGTGACCACATTCTCCTTCAGAGAGAAGCAGTCCAACCTTAACACCTGCCTGCAGCAGCTGAGCGCTTCCCACTTCATTTAGAAAGCCAGCCTGACGAAACGAGGATGTAGACATGTTCCTGAATTCTCCCTTCCTAGTAGGAATG
Organism: Capricornis sumatraensis; assembly: GCF_032405125.1. Lineage (NCBI taxonomy): Eukaryota > Metazoa > Chordata > Mammalia > Artiodactyla > Bovidae > Capricornis > Capricornis sumatraensis. The sequence continues at coordinate 50,541,764 of NC_091083.1, forward strand.
GTTTGCCTGAGCTCTTGCTCACCTCCTGCTGCCCCTGGTCTGATTTCTGTGGGGAAGGAGGCCCTTTCCTCTTGGCCAGTGGTGCCGCCCTCCCTGTGACTTGACTCAGTGTTCCCCTTGGCTCTGCACACAGCTCAGGAACCTGCAGCACTCCTCTGGGCAAGTGGACGTGCTCGGGGCCAAGAAGAGTGGGAGAGAGACCTCTGTAGCAGATGACAGTACAGAAGGAAGGCCTAAAAGTTTTCACTTAAGTCCTTACATATAACAAGTCAGGGGTTTTGTGTTTCTTATTTTCTTTAGAGTGATAACAGAGTAGATGGCAGGTGGCCACTTGGGGATAAATGATGGAGGTTGTTTCTCTTGGATTCTAGGTTAGCAAAGGATCACAGGGGTGATTCATGAATGGAGACTATGCACTATATTGAATGAAAACTATTTCTTTTTAGTTTTCTGCACGCAGAGAGGAGTGGGGGAGGATATGTGTGAAGTAGGCCTGGCGTGCTGCGATTCATGGGATCGCAAAGAGTTGGACACGACTGAGCAACTGAACTGAACTGAAGACCATTCTGCATTGAAGAAATGGCATTGACAGGAGGGATCCATGAAGTTCTTGAGCCGATAGAATAATAATGACCTAGACCCACTGGTTTGACTGGACTGTTTCCTGAGTGTTAGTGTGGAATGAAGACCAGTCCCAAGGGTCCATTGTGTTTAAGTGATAGTCTCTCCCTTTCAGTTAATTGATGAAGTAATGATTATGACAGGAAGCAGGAACATGGTTGTGGAGGGATGGTAAGCAGCTGCTGTGATGGACTTATTCTGGGCCTGCCCTCCCACTCTTCTGGATGCGTGCTTGCAAGGCCTGGCACTGGCACTTCCTCACTCGTTATTAAACCTAGTAGACCCAGGCAGCTTTTTATCTGTAGAGAAAAAAATGGCTCCAAACTGGGGACAGGGACCCTCTGAGCCTTGGGCTAAAGTTGCTTCTGCTGTGGTCTCCCAGGTATCAGGCATGTCACAATGGCTGGGTATCTGGGAGCTGATTACAAAGGGAAAGAGCTGAGCAGGCATCAGGGCCAGTATAATCAAAGGACTTGGAGCCAAGAGAAAAAAAGGCAGGGGCAGGGTACAGTGGTTTGTAGTCCAGCCAGAGCACTGTTGAGAAGCCCCAGGGGTGGTAGCAAGAAAAGCGTGGGTAGCAGAGAGGCCAGCCCTATGTGTCTTGGGGTTGTGGGGACCAGCAACTGAGCTCAGAAGGCCATCCATGGAGACTCAGTGCTCATGGATTGTGGATTCTCTTCTGGAGTTGATGATGATACCAAGTTTTAATTTTTATTGATGTTTAATACTTTCTAAAAACAGGAGGGGAAGACAAAAGTGTTAGAGAGAAGAGGCCCCTCTATTGAAGATTGTTGGGAAGCCTAGTGGTGTTGGGTGAGTCAGGCACTTTCTCAGTTCTGTTCACCCTGAAGGTCTGTTTAATGAGGTTTCCCTAAACATAGAAATGATCTCCCTGGCCCCACTGGGAAGTGCCTTATAGTCAAATGAAGCCCACTGCAGTGTCTCAGACAGTAAAGAATCCACCTGCAGTCTATGAGACCTGGGTTCAATCCCTAGGTCAAGAAGATCCCCTGGAGAAGGGAATGGTTACCCACTCCAGTATTCTTGCCTGGAGAATTCCATGGACAGAGGAACCTGTGGGCTACAGTCCATGGGGTCGCGTAGAGTTGGGTCCGACTGAGTGACGAACACTTTCACTTTTTTTTGTCCTGGCCCTGCCTCTGGCATTTCACTAAATCTGTGTTTTTTTTGTCACAGCTGACCTTTCTCTGTGCACTGTCTGATCAGTATTGAACTGATTCTCTTTCAGTGCAGTGTCAGATCATGATAAACTGTACCTTGGAAAGTATTTGTATTTATACATCTGGATCTTCCTATTACACAAATAAACACCTGTTAAATTCTAGATCGTTTGTGGTATCTGATGGGGGGAGTGCTGACTTGCTGTGAGATATGGGGGTTTGTATGGAACCAGTGTCACTTTCCAGAATGCTGCCAACCAATCCCTGCTTCTAGAGACATCCTCTGCCCTTGACCTTCACCACTTGCACTGCAGCTTTCCGCCTTTCCTCCTCCTGCCTTGGCTGCTCCTCCTCAGTTGCTTTTCTGGGCATCTCTCCTCCCACCAGTCCTGCCCTGAGATGGTAGATTCTGCCAGAGACTCTCTCCCCGCCCCCACTGAATGCTCTCCTGAGTGTTGCCCACTCTCAGGGCTCTAGTCATCACAGTCCTGTGGTTCCCAAGTCTACACTCCTAACCTCATGGATCTGTGAGGTCTCTTCATGTGGACTTTGCATGGCCAAACCTAGGACCTGCCCCAGTCCAGTATTGCTTGACCACCATCACTTCTGTTCTGGGAGTGATCTTGTCAGTGACCAAGGCCTGCCCATTCTGCCTTCTAAGTATTCTTCAGATTCATCCTGACTGCCAGCTGGCTCCCTACTGCCTAGTCGCCTTTGCTCCTTTAAACCTTGAGTGTTGGGAAGAAATTCATAGCAGAAATCCCACCATTTAGGGTCCCTATAGGTGAGAAAGACATTGCTCCATCCTTACACAACAGTGGGGTGAGATTTATCTGTTGGGTGCCTTCCTGTGACCTTAGCAGAGGCTTGCTGCTGAGTCCGCCCCCACCCCATCTGAACCCATGCTCAGGTCTCACCTCTCACAGCCATGCTCCTGCTGTCCCCTTTGTCCCAGTTGCTCTGTCTCCTAGCCTTTGCGCATGATGATTCCCCTGCCTGATTCCTCATCTCTCCCTCCCTGGCTCCCCTTGGCTGCCTGACTCCTGCCCATCTTACTGTCCCGTCAGCAGCAGCACCTGACCTGGGAGGTCTGTGTGCTCCCCACCCCAGGACAGCTTTCCTGGTGGTGCTGGCCCTGGTGGGAGGGTAAGGGCTGCCCTGGGTCTTTAGTTCTGGGACTAATGCCTTGGGCCAGTAGGACAGGGTTGCTTGCCTTTTGGACAGGGACCTCTGTCTTTCTCACCTATAGGGGCCCTAAATGGTGGGATTTCTGCAATGAATTGCTTCCCAACACTCAAGGTTTAAAAGATACTGCGTTTACTTTCCTAAATTCAACTAAAGCTGACTCCAAGCCACCAGTTTCCATGATGAGATCCCCGGCGTTAGCAGTCTTCCTTTACTACCTTGCTCTCATGGGCTCTTGTGGTGCTTGAGCCAAGGAGGTCCCTGGTCTTCAGTCCATTGACTGAAGGTTCGGCTCGCCCAGGCCTGTGAGGTCCGCCTACTCAGTCCTGAGTCAGTGCTGTCAGCCTCCACCTCCCAGGGCACCTTTGTAACTGTCTGCATCTGGTACCCTGCCTCCTGAGGGCCCCCACAGCCAGATCTTGATGCCCTCCACGCAAACATTTGTGGGGTGCCTTCCCTGTGCTAGACCCTGGCTGGATCTTGGGGAAACAGCAAAAAATAAAGCTGACACAATCACTGCTCTCATGGGGCTCCTTTTGGAGAAGGTGGCAAGCATGGGAAAAAGGCATGTAGATGGAGAAACTAGCTGGGAGAAGGGACCAGGAAATGCTGCTGAGAAGAGGCTGCAGTTGTAAACAGGGCCCTCAGGAAGGGCCTTGCTGTACCACGGTGATGTTTGGGCAAATGGACACATGCCTCGGGTGGGGGTGGGGGGTGGAGGGGAGGGTGTCTCAGGCAGGTGCAGAACAAATGCAGACACGCTTGCCCTCAGGAGCAGCAGGGGTGGATGAAACAGGGTGAGTGGGGAGAGAGTGGTGGCAAGGAATGAGTGTGCGTAATTACGCGGGGCCAAGGCCACTGGCTTGTACTCTGAGCAACATGAAAAGCTGTTGGAGAGTTAGAGCCAAGGAATGACTTGATCTGATGTTTGTTTTCGAAGGGTCACTTGGCTACCGTGCTCAGACTGGATTTCAGAGGGGCAAGGGCGGGAGGAGGGAGCAGCAGCAGTCCGGGCAAGAGGATGGTGCCGAGCTCCGGTGATGCTGTGCAAAATTGTCAGATCCTCACAATGTGCTGAAGGATTCTGCGTGGCTGGGGAGAGTAGAGGGGGAGTCAAGGATGGCTTTGACATTGTCGACCTTGGCAACTTAAGGAACAGAATTACTGTTTTTCTGAGCTGAAGAAGGCTGTGGTGGGAAGACAGAATTGGGGTGTGAGGTGGACCAGAGGGAAGATCAGTATTTTGGTTTTGGATGCAGTAGTGAAATACCCACTTGAGGATGTCCAGGCCAGGGGCGTGGTCACTGTGGATATTATTCTGTAAGGGCCGGGATACTGGATGAAATCATCGAAGAGTTGAGGTCCACAGCTGAGCCCCCAACCCCCTGCCACCTTTTCTTAACTTGAGGATCCAATTCTTTGCAGCTAGGGCCACTCCCTCCATCTCTTTACAGAGATTTTCTTTCCTCAGAAACTCCAATCCAGCTCTCAGGCCAGGATATGGACCTGGGTGAAGCTTGTCTTCAGGTGGCTCCAATCCCATCTGACAGCAGACCTGCAGCCTCCTGGGGAAGGAGGCTGCGGTTGTAGAGGAGGAAGTATATCATCTTTTTGATTTCTTGCAGGGGAGGTTGAGGGGGGGAAAGCAAGAGTGACTTCTGTATTTGGTTATTCAGGGGATAGGCAGTTGGGTGGAAAGCCCCAGAGAATGATTGTGGGCTGATGTGTGGGCTTCTGTCTCTAGTTTCCCCTACCTACCAAGGTCATGATTGTCATCCTGCAGAGGAACCAGGGAGGGAGCCCTGTGGATAATAAATTTGCAATCTCCTGTGGACTATAGGGTTTCCCTTGTGGCGCAGCTAGTAAAGAATCCACCTGCAGTGCGGGAGACCTAGGTTCGATCCCTGGGTTGGGAAGATCCCCTGGAGAAGGGAAAGGCTACCCACTCCAGTATTCCGGCCTGGAGAATTTCATGGACTGTATAGTCCATGGGATCACAAGACATGACTGAGCGACCTTCACTTTCATGGACTATATCAGTTATAAGAGAAAGTTCTAGGAACCTAGGGCGCTATGGTGGGTGGCTTCCTGAAGGTACAATTATTTATCTTTTTATTTGAAGTAATTTCATACACAGAAATGTTATAAGACAGTATAAAGAAATCCATATATATTTCCCCCAAATTTGCCAAATATTAACATTTTACTATGTCTGCTTAATTAGTCTCTTTTCTCTCTCCATGCACACCCATGCAGGCACTTTTAAAAATCAAAAGTTGCAGACATCATGTGCCTTTACTATTATGTAACCTTATAGCAATCCACTCCAGTACTGTTGCCTGGAAAATCCCATGGACAGAGGAGCCTGGTAAGCTACAGTCCATGGGGTCGCAAAGAGTCGGACACGACTGAGCGACTTCACTTCACTTCAACCTTATTCAAGGGCTTTCTGGTGGCTCAAACAGTAAAAAAATTCTCCTGCAATGCAGGAGACTGGGTTTGATTCCTGGGTTGGGAAGATCCCTCGGAGAAGGGAATGGCTACTTATTTCAGTATTCTTGCCTAGAGAATCCCATGAACAAAAGAGTCTGGCAGATTACAGTCCGTGGGGTCACAAAGAGTCAGACATGACTGAATGAATAAGAACACATAGCTTATTCAAATTTTACCAGTTATCCTAATAGTGTTCTTCGTATCAAAATAATACATACAGTTTAGGCTGATGCAATTTGAGGGGCTCTGTAGTGGCTGCTTCCCCCCTCGCCACCGCCAGTGTGCCCTTCATTAGATGGAACCTGCTCAGCATGCTGTGTGCTGTAGTTAAAACTTGGTACCCAGCCCAGCAGGGCAGTGCTGTCCTGGGCCAAGCAGAGGGCAGCAGTGGGTCACAAGAGGCACAAGGCTTTGGAGTAAGACACATTTGGGTGGAATCCTGGCTCAGGTGTCACTGACTGTGACCTTGAACAAAGCACTCAACCACTCAGCCTGCTCCTCTCTATCAGTTTAGTTCAGTCGCTCAGTCATGTCTGACTCTTTGCAACCTCACGGACTGTAGCATGCCAGACTTTCCTGTCCATCACCAACTTCCGGAGCTTGCTCAAACTCATGTCCATTGAGTTGGTGATGCCATCCAACCATCTCATTCTCTGTCATCCTCTTCACCTCCTGCCTTCGATCTTTCCCAGCATCAGAGTCTCTTCCAATGAACCAGTTCTTTGCATCAGGTGGCCAGAGTATTGGAGTTTCAGCTTCAGCATCAGTCCTTCCAATGAGTATTCAGGACTGATTTCCTTTAGGATTCACTGGTTTGACCTTCTTGCAGTACAACAGGAGAGATTCTCCATCCCAGTTCAAAAGGATCAATTCTTTGGTGCTCAGCTTTCTTTATGGTCCAACTCTCACATCCATACATGACTATTGGAAAAACCATAACTTTGACTATATGGACCTTTGTCGGTAAAGTAATGTCTCTGCGTTTTAATATGCTGTCTAGTTTTATATAATGGAGATAATTGAGAAAATATACAAAGCACTTGACCAGCACCCAGCACATACTAATCACTCATCAGAAACTTTTATTTGTAAATTGCTACCTTGGTAAATGAATTTCTGGGGGATGCAGGGGAAGAAACTGCCACAAACACTCCAGTGAAGGCAGGGGCACAGGGAAAGGAACCCTATTGGGAAGGAAGGGGAAGGAACGGTCTACTGACCTCAGTACCCTAAGGCCAGTTGGAATGAAAATGAACTCTGTCTAAACATTTCATGGCATTGTCCAGACTCTCCTGTTGCTGGAACTGTCCCTCACAGCCATCCTTACCAAATCTTATGAAGGAGGAATGGTTTTTCTTGTTTGCTGTCTTGACTGGGAGAGCACCCAAGTTCGGCTTGTGACTATCATTTACTTGTTTGATGTTGTGGCTCTGGGCAAATTATTTTCTTAACTTTAGTTTCCTCATCTGTAATGTGGGGATAATGGTACTTCCCACCCCATGGATTATGAGGATAAAATGTGTTAGCACTTCTAGAGAGTTAAGATTAGCTTCTGGTAAACAGTACATTTTCATAAGTATTAGTTACTATTTCAGTGTTCCCTCCCTCTTCCTGATCACTCCTGAGATGGTTCTATTGTGGGTGGGACATTACTCTAGGCCTGGAGCTACCTGCTCTGAGCACATCTGTTATACACAAGCAGCTGCTCACACTGAACTCTCCAAGGCCACCAGTCTACCTCGTAGAATTTTCACCCACCCAAAGGGTCACTACCTGTCCATTATCTATTGCCACAAACATACCAGAGAGCGAGGGAGCTATTGAAAAAGAACAGGTCTGGGAGTTCCCTGGTGGTCTAGTGATTAAAATTCTGGGCTTTCAGTACTGTGGCCCAGGTTCAATCCCTGGTCCCCATAAGACCCCACTGCATGGTCAAAACAAAAAACAAATCCCCCACCACAGGGTCATATCAAAATGCCTCAGAGCCAACAAAAAGATACTCCCAAAGATGGGACATTTTGAACATCAATGAGGATAACCACAGTTGATTGAAACATTAATTACATTTTAAATATATAAATTCATAACAATACTTTAAAAATTCAGCTTATCACACTGAATGATGCTGCTGCTGTTGCTGCTGCTGCTACGTCACTTCAGTCGTGTCTGACTCTCTGCGACCCCATAGACAGCAGCCCACCAGGCTCCCCCGTCCCTGGGATTCTCCGGGCAAGAACACTGGAGTGGATTGCTATTTCCTTCTCCAATGCATGAAAGTGAAAAGTGAAAGTGAAGTTGCTCAGTCATGTCCGACTCTTCACGACCCCATGGACTGCAGCCTACCAGGCTCCTCCATCCATGGGAGTCCAGGCAAGAGTACTGGAGTGGGTTGCCATTGCCTTCTCCGAGGAATGACGCTAATAAGCCCAATCTATTTCTAAGAATAGTAAACAAAGAGGAAAAACCAAGCATTTACCCTGCCTTTTAAAACTAAACCATACCACTGGTATCAAGGACCTGCAGCATAAAGATGAAACAACTAGCAACATAGGTAGCAATTTTTAAATTGGTGAATTAAAGAATTAAAATCTGGGAAATAGACACACATATATGGTCACTTTATTTATGACAAAGTTACAGTGGGAAAAGGGTGGTTTTTCAATAAATAGGCTGCATCAATTGGATATCCATGTGAAAAAATTACCTCACATTACACTGTTCAAGTTGGGTTGTAGATCAGTTCCATATGGGTTGTAAGTCTAAATGTGAAGGTAAAATAATAAAGCTGTTGAGGAAAACATAGGAGACAGCCTCATGACTTGGAGAGGAAAAGATTTCTTGAACAGAATATGAAAGGGCTAACTATAAAAGAAAAAAAAGAAGGACTAACAGACTACTGTGTTAGGTACCTAGAGGGAGGCAATGACAGCAAGACCTGGTTCTAGTCCTAACGTTTATGATTAAGCCCGTCCATAGTTTTTTCTTTCTTCCTTTCTTTCTCCATTTCTTTCCTCTCTCCCTACTTTCTTTCCCTTTTCCTTTCTTTCTCCCTTTTTCCTTCCTTCCCTTCTTTCTCCCTCCCTCTTCCCTTTCTCTTCCTTTCTGTTTCTCTTCCCTCCCTCCTTTCTTTCTTCCTCCTTCCCTTTTTCCTTTCTTTTTCTTCATTTCCTTCCTTCCTTCCTTCCTTTCTCTCTCTCTGTGTCAAGCTCTTCCTGTGTGGTGGGCTACCTCCCTCATCTGCCCGGCTACGTGTTCCCAGAAAGCCTGTCTCCTCACTGAGCGATATTTTTCCTTTGTCTTGCCTATGTCACCTGGATTTGGAGAGGTGGTGTGGTGGTTGAGGGATAGGATTGGAGAGGAAAACAGGTCTCCTCTGCATCACTGACAGCTGATTTCTGTTGTCAAAGGGTTCAGATTGTGAAATTGGCAATTGGTGATAATGAAGATTGTGATAAGACGCTGTGAGGGCAGGTGTGGTAGCTTTCAGAATATAACCAGAGGCATTTAGGGAAATGGAATTTGCTGTACAGAGCCTCCGAGAGCTGATCATTCACTGGACTCAGAGATAGTTCCTTTTCTTCATCTCCCTCCTCTCCCTTTCCTTTTTTTATCCTGTGGGCTCTGGACCTCTAGTACTTAAAGGAGTCAGAAAATGGAGTTGCTTGGAATTATCCTTTTATTTATCCACCAAAAAAATGTGAAGGCAAGTAAATAATTCTCTGCCTTTGTTAGTATGAGAGGTAGACACTTAAAATGGACCATTAAAACACTGGGGGGAGGACACACCAGTCCACCTCTCAGCAGGTGCAACAGTTGTGGCTCAGACCACTGAAGAAAGATAACTGTTAAGTTTTCTCTATTTGGAGCCAGCCAGCTGTCTTGCTGATCCTGCTAACACCACCAACTGTCTAGCTGTATTTCACTGTGCGCACTGTTCGCTGAACCCAGGGTAGGCAAGGCATGAGCTAAAAGACTAGCATCACAGATGTGGGTATTGCGTGGGCAGAACCCAGGCCATGCAGATCCAAAAGGGCCTGGTTCAGGTTCTCCATGAGAAGGGTGGCTTCCATAGCTTCCTGGGTTTTACCCCACTCAAGATGGCTTCAGCACATCCAGGAAGAGGGTGTGGCCACCATGCTGGTTTTGCATTTTCAAGAGATGCTCCATGCCCTTGCACTTCTTGGCCAGTTCTTGCAAAAAGTGGCCCACACCATCCATCGCCACAACATCATGGTTGAAATAGAAGCCAAGAGAGAGGTAAGTGTCGGAGGCCCTCAGATGCATGGACCAGCTGGTTGATGGAGGCCTCCGTCTTGATGGAATAATTCTGACAAATATGGGAGCGCATGATTGGTTGGTAATGAGTTAAGCTAAAAAAATTGTGGATGATCCTGGTGATCACAGACAGGTGAGTGGCTGATTCTGAAGGTTGAAAGTAGAATAAGTGTTGGAGGGTGGTTGGAGCCTGGAGCAAGGGGCGTCCCTAGGTCTGTTTCACCCAAGCCCTGTTGAAGCAATCTGAGGGACCACTGAGCACACTGCTGGCTGTGACTATTTTTTAAGTCAATAATACATATTTACCTAACAACAGAGCCCTGAAATACATGAAGCAAAACATTTAAAATTGAAGAGAGAAATAAATAATTGAACAATAATATTTTAAGATGTCAGTGCTCCACTTTCAGTAATGGATATGTTAAGTTCAAGACCACAAGAGATGACTCTACACATGGACATCACCAGATGGTCAATACTGAAATCAGGTTGATTATATTCTTTGCAGCCAAACATGGAGAAGCTCTATACAGTCAGGAAAAACAAGAGCGGGAGCTGTCTGTGGCTCAGATCATGAACTCCATATTGCAAAATTCAGGCTTAAATTGAAGAAAGTAGGGAAAACCACTAGACCACTCAGGTATGATCTAAATCAAATCCCTTATGATTACACAGTGGAAGTGAGAAATAGATTCAAGAGATTAGATCTGATAGAATGCCTGAAGAACTATGGATGGAGGTTCATAACACTGTACAAGAGGTGATGATCAAAACCATCCCCAAGAAGAAGAAATACAAAAAAGGCAAAATGGTTGCCTGAGGAGGCCTTGCAAATAACTGAGAAAAGAAGAGAAGTGAAAGGCAAAGGAGAAAAGGAAAGATATATCCATCTGAATGCAGAGTTCCAAGAAAGAGAGATAAGATAGCTTTCCTAAGTGATCAATGCAAAAAAAGAGGAAAACAATAGAATGGGAAAGGCTAGAGATCTCAAGAAAATTAGAGATTCCAAATGAACATTTCATGCAAAGATGGTCACAATAAAGGACAGAAACAGTATGGACCTAACAGAAACAGAAGATATTAAGAAAAGGTGGCAAGAATACACAGTTCCATTCAGTTCAGTTCAGTTCAGTCGCTCAGTCATGTCCAACTCTTTGCAACTCCATGAATCGCAGCACGCCAGGCCTCCCTGTCCATTACCAATTCCTGGAGTTCACTCAAACTGTCATCAGTGATGCAATCCAGCCATCTCATCCTCGGTCGTCCCCTTCTCCTCCTGCCCTCAATCCCTCCCAGCATCAGAGTCTTTTCCAATGAGTCAATTCTTCGCATGAGGTGGCCAAAGTACTGGAGTTTCAGCTTCAGCATCATTTCTTCCAAAGAAATCCCAGGGCTGATCTCCTTCAGAATGGACTGGTTGGATCTCCTTGCAGTCAAAAGGACACTCAAGAGTCTTCAACACCACAGTTCAAACGCATCAATTCTTTGGCGCTCAGCCTTCTTCACAGTCCAACTCTCACATCCATACATGACCACAGGAAAAACCATAGCCTTGACTAGACGGACTTTTGTTGGCAAAGTAATGTCTCTGCTTTTGAATATGCTATCTAGGTTGGTCATAACTTTCCTTCCAAGGAGTAAGCGTCTTTTAATTTCATGGCTGCAGTCACTATCTGCAGTGATTTTGGAGCTCCAAAAAATAAAGTCTGACACTGTTTCCACTGTTTCCTCATTATTTCCCATGAAGTGATGGGACCAGATGCAATGATCTTCATTTTCTGAATGTTGAGCTTTAAGCCAACTTTTTCACTCTCCTCTTTCACTTTCATCAAGAGGCTTTTTAGTTCCTCTTCACTTTCTGCCATAAGGGTGGTATCATCTGCATATCTGGGGTTATTGATATTTCTCTTGGCAATCTTGATTCCAGCTTGTGCTTCTTCCAGCCCAGCGTTTCTCATGATGTACTCTGCATAGAAGTTAAATAAGCAGGGTGACAATATACAGCCTTGACGTACTCCTTTTCCTATTTGGAACCAGTCTGTTGTTCCATGTCCAGTTCTAACTGTTGCTTCCTGACGTGCACATAGGAGTACACAAGAACTATACAAAGAAGATCTTCATGACCTAGATAACCACAATGGTGTGATCACTCACCTAGAGCCACACATCCTGGGGTGTGAAGTCAAGTGGGCCTTAGGAAGCATCACTACAAACAAAGTTAGTGGAGGTGATGGAATTCCAGTGGAGCTATTTCAAGTGCTAAAAGATGATGCTGTAAAAGTGCTGCACTCAATATGCCAGCAAATTTTGAAAACTCAGCAGTGGCCACAGGACTGGAAAAGGTCAGTTTTCATTCTAGTCCCAAAGAAAGGCAATGCCAAAGAATGTTCAAGCTACTGGACAACTGCACTCATCTCACACACTAGCAAAGTAATGCTGCAAATTCTCCAAGCTAGGCTTCAACAGCATATGAACTGAGAACTTCCAGATGTTCAAGCTGGATATAGAAAAGGCAAAGGAACCAGGGATCAAATTCCGGACATCCATTGGATCATAGAAAAAGCAAGAGAATTCCAGAAAAACATCTGCTTTATTGATTATGATAAAGCCTTTGACTGTATGGATCACCACAAATTGTGGAAAATTCTGAAAGAGATGGGAATACCAGACCACCTTACCTGCCTCCTGAGAAATCTGTAAACAGGTCTAGAAGCAGCAGTTAGAACTAGAACTAGAACAATAGACTGGTTCCAAATTGTGAAAGGAATAGTACATCAAGGCTGTATACTGTCACCTTGCTTATTTAACTTCTGTGCAGAGTACTTCATGAGAAATGCCAGGTTGGATGAAGCACAAGCTGGAATCAAGATTGGAGGGAGAAATATCAATAACCTCAGATATGCAGATAACACCACCCTAATGGCAGAAAGTGAAGAGGAACTAATGAGCCTATTGATAAAAGTGAAAGAGAAGCATGAAAAAGCTGGCTTAAAACTCAACATTCAAAGGAAGATCATGGCCTTTGTCCCATCATTTCATGGCAAATAGATGGGGAAACAGTGGAAACAGTGAGAGACTTCATTTTCTTGGGCTCTAAAATCACTACTGATGGTAACTGCAGCCATGAAATGACAAGTTGCTTGCTCCTTCGAAGAAAATCTATGAGAAACCTAGGTAGCATATTAAAAAGCAGAGACATTTCTTTGCCAACAAAGGTCCATATAGTCAAAGTTATGGTTTTTCCAATGGTCAAGTATGGATGTGAGGGTTGGACCATAAGGAAATCTGAGTGCCAAAGAATTGATGCTTTTGAACTGTGATGTTGGAGAAGATTCTTGAGAGCTCCTTGGACAGCAAGGAGATCCGACCAGTCAACCCTAAAGGAAGTCAGTCCTGAATATTCATTGGAAGGACTGATGTTGAAACTGAAGCTTCAATACTTTGGCCACCTTACGTGAAGAACTGACTCACGGAAAAGACCCTGATGCTGGGAAAGATTGAAAGCGGGAGGAGAAGGGGATGACAGAGGATGAGATGGCTGGATGGCATCCACTGACTCGATGGGCATGAGTTTGAGCAAGCCTAGAGAGTTGGTGATGGACAGGGAAGCCTGGCGTGCTGCAGTCCATGGGGTCTCAAAGAGTGAGATACGACTGAGTGACTGAACTGACTGACCGACCAAGTCCAAGCCCACTCTCATGCATGACAGGCCAGTGAATCCAAGAGATGAGATGTTGAAGCAAGGGATACAACTTTATTTGGAAAGCTGGCTACCCAAAAGATGGCAGACTAGTGTTTCAGAGTAACCATCTTGTCAGGATCTGGATGCCAGGTTCTTTGTGTAGTCAGAGAAAAAGAAGCAATGAGAAACTAAAGTCGAAAGGCAGAACAGAGTGGTAGAGGCAATGGGGAAGTAAAGTGAAAGTGTCTTCAGTCTCGCAAAACAAGGGAAAGGCCAGCCTTTGGAAGGGATGTGTTAATCTCATCTATTAAAGTAGGCAGGGTCAGATCATCTTTCTATGAGCTGAACAAAGTCACTTTAGTTTACAGTCAGGCAGAGGGGCAGGGTCCTTTGAGGCAAGCCATTATGTATGATGCTCATGAGACCCACAAGTTCCTGCTCAGTTTCACAACTTCAATATAGTGGAAATTTAGGAAGTTCACAAATATGTGGAAGTTAAACAACCACTCCTAAATAACCAATGCATTAGAAAAACAGTTTCTAATATGGAGTCAGAATTGACTTCTTCTCTGCAGCAGGGTAAGAACTGGCTTCTCTGCAACAGATATAACTAGACAGAAGATCAAGAAAGAAATTGAAGACTTGAGCAACACTGTAAACCAACTAGACTGAACAGACATCTGTAATCCACCCAGCAACAGCAGAATACACCCTCCTTTCAAGCACATATGGAACATGCTCCAGGACTGACTATATACTAGGGATAAAACAAGCCTCAATAGATGTAAAACAACTGAAATCATACAAAGTATGTTATCCAACTGTAGTTGAAATTCATCCTCTTACACACCAGTACTGAACTGATTCTTAGAGACAGTTTTGGGTGAAGTGGAAAAGAAAAGGTGTATTGCTTTGCCAGGCAAAAGGGGCCACAATAAATTAATTCCCTCAAACTGTCTGTCCCAACCTGAAGAGGGTAGTGAGAAGTTTTATCAAAGAGGAGGGCATGATCAACTTGTCGACATTCTTCTGACTGGTTGGTAATAATTGGGAGACAGCACCATCAACCTTCTGGTTCCAACCAGTCTGGGGTCCATGTGCTTGTGGGCATCATAGAGTTAAACTTCTTCCTCCTAGTAGGGATTTTAGTATTTGGAAAACAGCTCAAAGATATTGTTATGTATATCCCTTGAGCAGGACCCAGGACCCTACCCCAAGGCTGCACTGCTGTTTTTTGACTGCTCCTTTCTTCACATCCTCTCATTTCCCTAATTAGGAAATGTTTGAATTACCCTTTTGAAACTCAGGGAAGGTCATGGAGGCTGATGCCTATTTCCTGCAAACAATAAATGGAGGACACAGAAAGGCTTTTGTGCTCATGAGACCCACAAGGTCCTGCTCAGTTTCACTACTACAATATAGTGGAAATTTAGGAAGTTCACAAATATGTGGAAATTAAACAACCACTCCTAAATAACCAGTGCATTATTTAGAAATGAAATCACAAAGGAAACTAAGAAATAGTTTGAGATGAATGAAAATGAAAACATAGCATATCAAAATATACTGAGGGAAGCTAGGCAATGGCACCCCACTCCAGTACTCTTGCCTGGAAAATCCCATGGACAGAGGAGCCTGGTAGGCTGCAGTCCATGGGGTCGCTACTAGTCAGACACGACTGAGCGACTTCACTTTCCCTTTTCACTTTCATGCATTGGAGAAGGAAATGGCAACCCACTCCAGTGTTCTTGCCTGGAGAATCCCAGGGACGAGGGAGCCTGGTGGGCTGCCGTCTATGGGGTCGCACAGAGTAGGACATGACTGAAGCGACTTAGCAGCAGCAGCAGCAAAGCAGTACTTAGAGCTAAAGAGCCTCTAGATGAGGATGAAAGAGGAGAGAGAAGAAGCCAGCTTAAAACTCAATATTAAAAAAACTAAGACCATGGTATCTGGTCCCATCACTTCTTGGCAAATAGAAGGGAAAAAGGTAGAAGCAGTGACAGATTTCCTCTTCTTGGGCTCCAAAATCACTGTGGATGGTGACGGTAGCCATGAAATTAGAAGACACTTGCTCCTTGGAAGAAAAGCTATGACAAGCCTAGACAGTGTGTTAAAAAGCAAAGGCATCACTTTGCCAACAAAGGTCCATATAATCAGGCTATGGTCTTTTCGGCAGTCACATATGGTTGTGAGAGCTGGACCATGAAGAAGGCAGAGTGCCAGAGTTGATGCTTTTGAACTGTGGTGCTGGAAAAGACTTGAGAGTCCCCTGGACAGCAAGGAGATCAAACCAGTCAGTCCTAAAGGAAATCAACTCTGAATTCTCATGGAAGGACTGATGCTGAAGCTCCAATACTTTGGCCACCTGATGCAAACAATGGACTCTTTGGAAATGACCCTGATGCTGGGAAAGATTGAAGGCAGAAGAAGGGGATGACAGAGGATGAGATGGTTGGATTATAACCGGAAAGGGTTAAATTTAAATTTACACTGGGTCTGCTTCTGTGACCTTAACACTTTTTGTTGTTATAAACACACACATTGGCCTGCTTCAGGGAGGTTACTTGACCCTGACCACCTGTGAAGGATTGTAATTCTTTGTGTGGCAAATGCCACAGCACCCAGCACCCTAGTTCTTCTACCAGGTGGCCCAGAAATTCACATTTGGGGAGGCTGGAATTACAGATAGATGTGACATCTTTGTTTGTTGATATGACAGGAGAGATTGCATTTCATGGGCTTCCCTGGTGGCCCAGTGGTAGAGAAGCCACCTGCAATGCAGGAGACCCAGGTTCAATCCCTGAGTCAGGAATATCCCTTGGAGGAGGGCATGGCAACCCACTCCAGTACTCTTGCCTGGAGAAACCCATGAACAGAGGAGCCTGGCAGGCTACAGTCCATACGGTTGAACATGACTGAAGCAACTAAGCAGCAGCAGCATTCCATTTCTCACCACACACGAAATGACTGTAAAGCTGTGAAACTAACACTTTCCCCTACCTGAGGCTTGCTATTCTAGGAGATATTTGCAGGAATTAAATGGTCTTTTTTACTTTGTTTCCTCACCTCCCCCCATCTCGGATCTGTGAAAGAATCTGACATCCAGGCCCCAACAAGATGGTTATTTTGAGGCACTAGCCTGCCATCTTCTTGGTCAGCTGGCTCCCGAATAAAGTCTCTTCCTGATCCCAATGCCTCATCTTGAATTCATTGACTTATCTTGTGGTAAGCAGAGTGAGCTAGGACAGGATGGCATCACCAATTCAATGGACATGAACTTAGGCAGACTTCGGGAAATGGTGAGGGACAGGGAAACCTGGCATGCTGTAGTCCATGGGGTTGCAAAGAATTGGATACGACTTGCCAACTAGAACAACAACAACAAAGAGGAAAATTTATAATTGTAAATGCCTACATTTAAAAAGGATTCCACCTTAAGATACTAGAAAAAGAAGAGCAACTAAAGCTAAAATGGATAAAAGGAAGGAAATAATAAAGATTAGAGAGGAAATGAGTGAAACAGAGAATAAAAGAACAATGGAGAAAATAAACTCAAATTAACAAAACTGACAAATTTTTATCTTGGCTGACCAAGAAAAAGAAGACCCAGATTACTAAAATCAGGAATGAAGAGCAAATATAACTATCAACTTAATAGAAATAAAAAGGACTATAAGAGGAAATTATAAATAACTTTATGCTAGCAAATTAAATAAATAAAGTGGAAAAATTCCTAGAAAGACAAAAAATACCAAAACTGACTCCTGAGGCAGACACGGCCAGGCAAGAGGCTAATGCAGTAATCCAAGTGGGAGTGCAGATGGCAACCTGGACTTGGGTGGTAGGGCTGGATAGTGAGAGGCATGGGACCCTTGCTATAGATTTTCGAGGTAGGACTAGTGGGGTTTGCTGACAAGTTGGATGCAAGCTGGTGAGGGAAAGAGGAATAAGGAATGAGTCTTAGCTGTGAGACCCAATAATAGATGGTCAGGGTGTCATCATTTCTCTGTAAGAATCTCACTATTTAGTTTAGGACAGAGGTTGTTATGGAGATGGAGAGAAATTTGAGGGAGTGAGACCATAACTGGGTGAAGGTGGTAGAGGATGTTCCAGAGTGCAGACATCTGAAACAGCTCTCGCTTTCCCTCTCCCCACTTTGGAAATCAGAACTCCTCTTCCTCTTCTGGAAGTTGCTTACACTAGCCAGGACTGATTGCTTTGCAGCATTTGTTTCTGTTACCTTTGTTTTGATGGCATCTCTTTTTCTGGCATTAGGTGGGTGTCAACATAATTAGTTTTGCCGAAATAACTACTACTTATTCCGCCCACTGAGTGGGATTGATATGAATGTCATTTATGGATGTTAAGTTCTTCTGTGAAAATTACTTCCTGTCTGCCTTGGAGTCTGAAGAACTAGACTTGAAGACTTAAAGGAAGAATCAATTAAACCAATCCACTAAGCTGCTGCTTTAGGTTGGGTTTTCTCCAGAAGCAGACCCTGAGACGAGTTTTTTGGAAGTGAGCTCAGGACAAACCTCTAGTGGCATAGTGAAGTGAGACAGAAAAGTGTGTATTAATGAGCAGATTGCTGCTGGGGGCTACTAGTGTTTAATCCCGCTGCAGAAATTTAGGAGATTATGGAAAGCATATTCATCAGAGTTGTTACTACTAAGAGGTGAGGGAGTTCCTCCAGCCTGCTTTGTCACTGGCTGAGGAGAGCTTCTGAGAGCACAAATCTTCCATCACATCCTACCAGCTGTGCTAGTGGGCTGTGAACATTCCTGAAGCCAGAGGTAGCTCTCAGGCAAGGAGTCACAATTGCTCACTCGGGAAAGCCATTGTATGCATAGGAAAGGTGAGGGCCAGGGAGAGATGAGTGGTGAAAAGACATCACCTGCTACAATAGCTTTTAGGAAAGATAATGGGTTGCTGGACCCAAGGCATGGGAGGGCATGCAGATGAGATTTCCGAGCATGACATGAAGGATGTCACTATCACCTGTGGTAGTTTCATGGTCTGAGATCCACACAACAACTTATAAACTAGCAAAATAATTTCCATGATAATTCCATCTCCAAAATATTCCATTAATTCCTGATATTTCATCCAACTCTTCTGTCCTTTTAAATGGTCAGTTTGTACCTAGCCCATGCAAGATCTGCAGAAGATATGGGCTGGAGGTGGCAGGTCTTTTCCAGGAGTTCATTGTATAAGTTATCAGGATAATTGACTGGCTTTAATTTATTGATACTGTTGCTGAACCAGGTTGTTTTTCATGATGCGCAGCAAGGCAAACACTTAGATCCTGAGATCTGCAGCAGAGTAAGGCAGCCAAGCCTGGAGAAGTCTCAGCTTCACCTCTTTGATAGTGAGAGAGTTGGAGCATTCATGGGATAAGCAGGGTGGTCTTAGGGTGGGAAAAGGTGGTTGAAGGTAGAGAAGAGGTAAGATAATCTGTGCTCTACACAGGCTTATCTGGGCTACATGCTTCTTCATGGGATGCATATTCAATAATTGAGGCACTTAACATGATCTAAGGTTGGAGTTTTTGGCCCTCTGATATCGAAAGGTCATTCATTGGATACCTGGGCAGGCCCAGTTTTAGGGTCAATGGGCCCAATCAGTCTTAGCTGGCTTGAGCTGATTAGGAACTGACTCCAAGTTCTGGGAAACAACTTACGCTCTTTGTTACTAAAGTAACCCATACATCAAAGGTATTGTCTTTATGGGTGGTTGAGGAGTTTTGTGATGTATCACCTAAACTATGTGAAGCTTGGAGTGTATGCAGTTATTTAGTTAAAGGGAAAAAAACAAAAACAAAACACCCCCAAACCCATACCCCCCTAGAAAACCTAAAGTGAGCTTAATCAGTAAAGACAGGTTACGAGCAGAGGCTTTTGTTGTTTTTTTTTGTTTTAAAACAAGCTGTTCCCTTATCTGCTTTTCTGTGAGATAAACTCAAAGGATTCTGTTAGTCACCAGCTTCTGTTAATCCTGTGGGACACAGTTCCAATACCTGCTCATTTGGGCTCGGTTTGCTGGGTATGGAGCAGATTGCAAACTACTGTGAAATGAAAAATGTTGCCTGCCCTATCAGTGAACAAAGGGTATTGTAACTCTCAAGTCACTACAGCCATCCCAGACAGTGAGCTCTGGAGGAAACTCAGGATGGAGACAGGGGCTGCCCACTGCCAAGCTCTCAGCCACTGCAGTCACCCTCAACTGTGCACCCCAAGGGAATTCAGGATGGAGAGAAGGTAACAGAAACAAATGCTGGCCCAATATAGTCAAGATGCACATCAAAGGGATGATTTCAATGAGCCCAGACTTGCTTCTTCCCATGCATAGAAAAGTGCTAAGTTCCTTAACTTGAGATATCTGATTTTCTTTAATAGTAATCTTTTCAAATTCCAACTGCCTGGCTTTTGTTGCAAAAACTCTTGTATATCTATTTTAGGATATATAAAGGCTCCTCCTTTACTTCTTTGAAGCAGTCTTTCAGAGCTAAGAGGCTGTGACCCAGGCTTAAATCCTCAGTTTTGTCTGCCAAATAAAACATAATTCTCAACTTTTAGGTTGTGTGTGTTTCTTTCTCCAGTCAACATCACAGGGACTGCAGGGTGATGGGGCCCAACACGCAGAACAGCTTGAAGCACCTTGTCCTACATTCAGCAAGGAGATGTAGCCAATCTGGGTACATCTGTTTGCAAGGAGTCTATAGCCAGTCTGAAGGATGTATCTTTTCCTAATTTGCATCAAGTTGCCATATCAGTTAATGGAAGTGTTATAGCCACGCGTTCCAGGAAACAAACTCACTCAGAAGGACAATGCAGATAGTGGAGTGCAGTTTATTACACCGGCGGGCCCAAGGCAAGAGTCTCCTGGCGGGCCCAAGGCAGAGTCTCCTCTTAGCCAAGGACCCTGACCAGTATTTGTGAAAATCTTTTATACCCCACGTGTATGTGTCTGAACCCACCACCCCAATTTCCTTGAGACTTACATTAAACAAAGGAAGGGTAAATACAATCACAATAACCCCATCATTCATGTGTTATGCGTTCAAGCAGTTAATAATCAATAAGCCTGTGGTTACATTCTGATAGATACAGAAAGAATTTATGACCTGTCTGGAGGCAGGGGTGATTAGAGTATGTTTTCTCTTAAGCGATGAAGAACCTGGATGTGATCTTCAAGATTCCCAGAGGAGGAATCTTGTCCTTCTATTGTAATTTCCGTAGGCACTAAGCACAGAGTTCTGAGTCCATTGGAGAGGTGGCCGAGCATGATCAGCATGAACAGGCCTAAGATGGAGTCCAGCTCGGTCTGTTTCCTCCTTCAGAAGCACCAAATAGGAAAAGTGAGTTTAGAAAGCAATCACTTATAACCATGGTATGTCTTTAGGGCAACTGTTGCATATATTGAATAATAAAGACATAGCATTAGTGTTCAGTGTGGACATGAAGCTGAGTCATAATTAGTTCTAGGAGCTGCCATATTTCTTCCCATATCAGTCCAAATACATCCTGACCTTTTGAGAATATTTAGCTGTTAACTTGGGAGGGAGTAAGTGGAAAGTCATGTCAGTTGCCTTAAAGAATACCTTCTACTTCAACACATAATATCAGGTACTAAATAACCAGTCACCCCATTCTAGAAATAAAAGCAGAAGGAAACACAGGAGCGTTCTAGAAAATCTGTCCAGCTTCAGAAGGTGTGTGAAAGCATTAAGATCATGCTAACACCAAGCCCCTTGCAATTCAATATCCTGTGACATGAATGAATTGGTCGCCTGAAATAGTGCAATAGGAAAGTTGCAATCTGAACTCCAAATTTGGGCACCTTAAAGGAATGGACCCTTCATGGAGAAAATAGTGAAAATCCATTAGGGTCTTTACAGTGAGAAAAGGAACTAGTAGGAAAGAACCGACACTACTCCTCGTCTCTCCAAGCCCACACTTCACATGTTGTAGCCATGTGTTCCGGGAAACAAACTCACTCAGAAGGACAATGCAGATAGTGGAGTGCAGTTTATTACACCAGCGAGCCCAAGGTAGAGTTTCCTCTCAGCCAAGGACCCCAACCGACTTTTGTGGAAACCTTAGAAAACATCACTACGAACAAAGCTAGTGGAGGTGATGGAATACCAGTTGAGCTGTTTCAAATCCTGAAAGATGATGCTGTGAAAGTGCCGCACTCAATATGCCAGCAAATTTGGAAAACTCAGCAGTGGCCACAGGACTGGAAAAGTCAGTTTTCATTTCAAACCCAAAGAAAGGCAATGCCAAAGAATGCTCAAGCTACTGCACAATTGCACTCATCTCACACACTAGTAGAGTAATGCTCAAAATTCTCCAAGCCAGGCTTCAGCAATACCTGAACCGTGAACTTCCAGATGTTCAAGCTGGTTTTAGAAAAGGCAGAGGAACCAGAGATCAAATTGCCAACATCTGCTGGATCATGGAAAAAGCAGGAGAGTTCCAGAAAAACATCTATTTCTGCTTTATTGACTATGCCAAAGCCTTTGGGTGGATCACAATAAACTGTGGAAAATTCTGAAAGAGATGGGAATACCAGACCACCTGACCTGCCTCTCGAGAAACCTGTATGCAGGTCAGGAAGCAACAGTTAGAACTGGACATGGAACAACAGACTGGTTCCAAATAGGAAAAGGAGTACGTCAAGGCTGTATATTGTCACCCTGCTTATTTAACTTCTATGCAGAGTACATCATGAGAAATGCTGGACTGGAAGAAGCACGAGCTGGAATCAAGATTGCCGGGAGAAATATCAATAACCCCAGATATGCAGATGACACCACCCTTATGGCAGAAAGTGAAGAGGAACTCAAAAGCCTCTTGATGAAAGTGAAAGAGGAGAGTGAAAAAGTTGGCTTAAAGCTCAACATTCAGCAAACGAAGATCATGGCATCTGGTCCCATCACTTCATGGGAAATAGATGGGGAAACAGTGGAAACAGTGTCAGACTATTTGGGGGGGCTCCAAAATCACTGCAGATGGTGATTGTAGCCATGAAACTAAAAGACACTTACTCCTTGGAAGAAAAGTTATGACCAAACCTAGACAGCATATTGAAAAGCAGAGACATTACTTTGCCAACAAAAGTCCGTCTAGTCAAGGCTATGGTTTCTCCTGTGGTCATGTATGGATGTGAGAGTTGGACTGTGAAGAAGGCTGAGCGCCGAAGAACTGATGCTTTTGAACTGTGGTGTTGGAGAAGACTCTTGAGAGTCCTTTTGACTGCAAGGAGATCCAACCAGTCCATTCTAAAGGAGATCAGTCCTGGGTGTTCTTTGGAAGGACTGATGGTAAAGCTGAAACTCCAGTACTTTGGCCACCTCATGCGAAGAGTTGACTCATTGGAAAAGACTCTGATGCTGGGAGGGATTGGGGGCAGGAGGAGAAGGGGACGACAGAGGATGAGATGGCTGGATGGCATCACCGACTCGATGGACGTGAGTTTGAGTGAACTCCGGGAGATGGTGATGGACAGGGAGGCCTGGCATGCTGCGATTCATGGGGTCACAAAGAGTCGGACACGACTGAGCGACTGAACTGAACTAACTGTATATCTTAAGTGTATTGCTCAAGCCCACATCCCCAGATTCCTTAAACCTAGCCTGGAGACTATTGAAGGGAGATACAATCAGATTACAGCCATGATTCATAATCAGAAGGGTCAGCTGGTTATACATTTTAGCCTACACCAGTGGGTGCCATAAAGATTACAAAGGTGACTGACTACATAGAGGATTATTACATTCTTTTTGGCGATGGGAAATCTTGGTATGGAATCTGGTATTTATCAGTCCAGCAGGCCAATTTGGCCGTAGGTATGTTATGCCCGTTGCTACCAGGCGCATAGTCAAAGGTCACTGAAAGTGCAAGATCGAGTTTCCTTCTTTTTCAAGATGGAGTCAGCTCGGCCTGTTCCTTTCCTCCCTCACACACAGGCAGTGTCCATGTCTGGCTCTCTTTTTGCCAATTACGTTATTATGGTATGAATATCTAGAATACCCAGCTTCCCTGGTGGCTCAGACAGTAAAGAATCCGCCTGCAATGTGAGAGACATGGGTTCCATCCCTGGGTTGGGAAGATCCCCTGGAGAAGGGAACGGCTATGCACTCCAGTATTCTGGCCTGGAGAATTCTGTGGACAGAGGACCCTGGCGGGCTACAGTCCATGGGGTCGCAAAGAGTCAGGCATGACTGAGAGACTTTCACACGTCTAAAATATCACTTCTGGCACAAATGCACACTTTACTTGCACTTTCTCTTAAAAATGTTGTATTTTTCATCTGATCTCTTCTTGTCTCTTGGTATTACTTTGGAATATGCTCCTCTTGTCTCATATCCAGATTAGCCACTCTCCTAACTGGTGTCCCTTCTCTGTCCCGGTCTTCACTCTATTATTGACATAGCTGACAGTGACCCAGTTCCTGTCTCTCTTCTTCTCAGAGCTCTACAGGGACTCTCTTTTCACTCAGTAAGTGCCAGAGTCCTTATAATGCTTGTGTGACCTGGCTGCATTTCCTTTTCACATTCCCTTCATTCACCGTGTGCCCACTACGCTGGCCCCTGGAATAGCATGCTATGCTGGGCACATCCCACCTCAAGGTCTGCGTTCGCTGTTCCCTCTGCTTGGATTGCCCTTACCCCTGTATCCACATGACTCACTCTCTCACCTCCTTTCGGTCTTTATTCAGATGTCTGCTTACAGTGTTTCATCAAGCTGCCCATCCAACAGTGTGCGCACCTGATTAAATTCTTCCTTAGTTCTTGTCACTGTCTAACACACTACAAATTTTACTTAATTCTTAGTTTATTGTCCATCTCTCCCTGTGGAAGCTAAGATTACTGAGAGCAAGGGTTTTGCCTGCTTTGCTCACTGTTGTGTCCTCATCACCTAGAGCAGTGCCTGGGCCATAAAAAGAGCCCTGAAACTACAGATTAAATATGAAGAATGGGAACCCAGTGGGGCTCATTCTATGAATTTATCAGCAATCATCCCAAATGGTCACTGAAATTACTTCCCTTATGGATTTCCTGGTGCATGGAAGGTGAGCTATTTTGATTTTCCCTTCCAGTCTCTTATTGTATACATAATAATCTGGCTATATGGACAAAAGATGTCATGAAAGCCTCTGGGTTGTGGTTTCCTATGAAATCCTGGTTTTTGAACTGGATGATCTGGGGCTTTTAAATCCTAATCTCCTAAATCTTAATGTATTTTTTTTTCTCTTTCCATTTTTGTTTTCATGTGACCAGTCTTCAGCGAGACTATTTTATCAGGGTAATTAATAACTGAATTCCTTTGGTGAGTCCCAGGCTCAGCTGCTTGTAGCAGACACCATCAGTGACCAGCCCTACTTGGCACTCACCATCTCAAGACATGCTGACTGTATTCTACTGCAAGTTCTTGTGCCTTTATGCCCAAAGATTTTCTTTTATAAAAAAAATTGAATTGTAATTGGCATATTAGTTTTAGGAGTACAACATAGAATAACTATTTGTATATATTACAGAATTATCACAGTGGTAAATCTAGTTTATTTGCTTGCACTCAGATTCTTGTTTCAGTATCAGGTTCTGAAGGACCCACCTAAGATGCTGCTCCCTGTCTCCTGGTCAGTCACTCATTATGCCTGTGACCTCCGGGGAACTGAGTCCCTTATGAATTTCATCCACAGGTCCCTCTTTCTCTGGGATTGATTGCAGTACTGACCCCACCCTCTCACAATCTCCATTCATTTTTTCCCTCAGACCCCAGTATGCAACTCTTAAAATTATTATGTAGAGTGATTTAGCTGTTCTTTATCCTCACCTCTCTCACTTAAGTTGTGCCCTCAGGGATCTTTACCCTCTCTACCAACTTCACCTATCAAGACACCTAGTTAAACAAAATAGATCTCACCCTGCACAGTTTGCTTAGTTTTCTGAATTTGAGTTGTTGCCCAAACTGCAAGCAGTTTAAAAATGTACTTTCCTCTGACACAATGAGCAAAAGTGAGCTCCAGGTGTACTAAGTCTTAAAGTCATAGCTAGAAAGTGCTATTGATTCTTCAGAGCATCTGGGGTAAGACACACAAAATATTGGCCATATGAATGATGCCAAGCAGAGATACAGGCAAATTGTACAAAAAACCTGATGTTCCTTCTTCCTGGAATTTTTCTAAAAGAGGAAGAATGAGGACTCTCACTCTTATTGTTTAAAAAATTGTCATATAGCCTCTAACTGCCAATCAGCCTCGAGCATAAACTTGCATTTATAATTTTCCTTGAATAGCATACGAATATTAGTCTCCATGTTCTAATTAATCCCACAGCACAGACAGACTGTGGAAATGCTGAATTGTGTGCCTAGAGACAAGGTACAATCCCATGCAACCTCATGTTCCATGGAGACTTGAGAGATATAATCTTCCACAATCACAAGAACATGGGCCCCTGTGAGTGCTCGAGGGAGAAGAAGGTTTGAGGAGGAAGGCACAGCCACAGAGATTTTTGCCTTCCTCTTGGTCCTCATCTTCATTCAGCCACCCCAGACCAACTCTTTGCCTCAAAGATAAGGGAGGGAAATCCCCAAACTCAAGTAACTGCAAGTCTATGCACCTAAACATCCAGCCCTGGGATCAAGCTATATGATCAAGGTGTGACAATATGATTGCTTAAGAGTATTGACTTACAGGGGAAATATTCACAATAGATTGCAGACTGCACAGCAGACTGTTCAGGTGTCCTGATTTTGTTCGATTTTATAGGCAGATATAAATTATAAATGCACTTATAAATTACTCCACACACATGACACATGCTTGCAATATACAATTTATACTGTGTAATGTATTTATAAATCATACATTTGTTTATTTAAATATATACATATATATTTTTTAAACTCTATTTATTTTATTTTTTTGCTATACCATGTAGGATGTAGAATCTTAGTCCCTCACCGCAATGGAACCCATGCCCTGTGCAGTGGAAGAGGGGAGTCTTGATCACTGAATGACCAAAAAAAAAAAAAACCTCCCTATTTTGGGGGAAATATGCTATTTGTGTGTTCTTACAGTATTTTACATATTCTTTTTGTAAGTAGAAAAATATATCAAGAAAAATAATATTGTCTTTCCTCCTATTCCCATGAATATTGACACTAATGTTGTTCAGTTGCCAATTGTGTTTGACTCTTCGGGACTCCATAGACTGCAGCATGCTAGGCCTCCCTGTTCCTCACCGTCTCCTGGAGTTTGCCCAAGTTCATGTCCATTGCATCAGTGATGCCATCCAACCATCTTCATTCTCTGTCACCCTCTTCGCCTTTCACCTTCAATCTTTCCCAGCATCAGGGTCTTTTCAAATGAGTCAGCTGTTCACATCAGGTGGCCAAAGTATTGGAGTTTCAGGTTCGGCATCAGTCCTTCTAATGAGTATTCAAGGTTGATTTCCTTTAACATTGACTGGTTTGGTCTTGCTGTCCAAGGGACTCTCAAGAGTCTTCTCTAACACCACAGTTTGAAAGCATCAATTCTAGAGTGCTCTGCCTTCTTTATGGTCCAGCTCTCACAATCATATGTGACTGCTGAAAAGACCATAGCCAGTGATTTTGGACCCCAAGAAAATAAAGTCTCTCACTGTTTCCATTGTTTCCCCATCTATTATTTGCCATAAAGTGGTGGGACTCTGACTAAGATGCCATGATCATAACTATGACTAAGTTATGACTAACTATGACATCATGACTATGATCCAAGATCCAAGACTATGACTAAGATGCCATGATCTTAGTGTTTTGAATGTTGAGTTTTTAGCCAGCTTTTTCACTCTCCTCTTTCATCAAGAGGCTCTTTAGTTTCTCTTCACCTTCTGCCATTAGGGTGATGTCATGTGCATACTTGAGGTTACTGATATTTCTCCCAGCAATCTTGATTCCATCTTGTGTTTCATCAAGCCCAGTATTTTGCATGATGTACTCTGCATAGAAATTAAATAAGCAGGGTGACAATATACAGCCTTAACGTACTCTTTTCCTGGTTCTTTTGGAACCAGTTTATTGTTCCATGTCTACTTTGTTAGACCTGCATACAGGTTTCTCAGGATGGAGTTAAGGTGGTCTGGCATTCCCATCTCTTTAAGAATTTTTCACAGTTTGTTGTGATCCCCACAATCAAAGGCTTTAGCATAGTCAATGAAATAGAAGTAGTTTTTTTTTTTTTCTGGAATTCTCTTGCTTTTTCTATGATCCAATGGATGTTGGAGTTTGATCTCTGTTTCCTCTGCCTTTTCTAAATCCGGCTTATACATCTGGAACTCTCGGTTCACATACTGTTGAAGCCTATCTTGGTGCACTGAGCATTACCTTGTTAAGCTAATAGACAGCCTAATACCCTGAAATTTAGATTGGAGTCTAATTTGAATTAAATTAGACTAAAATGGAGTCTAATTGAATATTGCCCAGCAAGATGGCAGAATAAAAAGAATGTGACCTTACCCCTTTTTACAAAAATGTCAAAATGACAACTAACTGTTGAACAACCATTGGCAAAAAAAATGTTGGACCTACCAAAAAAGTACCCTACATCCAAAGACAAAGAAGCCACAATGTAGGAGGGGTGCAATCATAATAAAATCCATACCTACTAGGTAGGGGACCCACAAACTGGAAAATAATTATACCACAGAAGTTGTCCCACAGGAGTCAAAGTCCTGAGCCCAACATCAGGTTCCCAGCTTGGGGGTCTGGCAATGGGAGAAGCCCCCAGAGAATCTGGCTTTGAAGCCCAGCAGGGTTTGATAGCAGGAATTCCACAGGCTAGGGGAAGTAGGAACTCCAGTCTTGGGAGGCACACACAAGGTCCTGTGCATACCAGGACCTGGTGAAAAAAATAGTGACCTTATAAGAGACTGAGCCAGATCTACATGCCCGTATTGGAAGGTCTCCTGTGGAGGCAGGGGTGACTGTCACACGGTGGTGACAGATTCACTAGCAGTGAAAGCTCTCGTGAGTACTCTTTCTTGTGGGCTCCACCCTGAGAGGCTGCCATTCCTCCCCAAGACCTAGCCCCGCTGAACAGCCTGTAGACTTCAACGCTGTCTGTGATGCCTCAGGTCAAACAACACCAACAAAGTGGGAGCACAGGCCCACCCATCAGCAGACAGGGAGCCTGAATTCTTCCTGAGCAAGGCCGTGTTCACCAAAGGGCCAAAGCCCAGCTCCACCCACAAGGAAACAGAATTCAGACTTTCCCACCAGGAAGCCTGCAAATCTCTTAGATAGCCTCATCCACCAGAGGGCAGACAGAAGAAGCAAGAACAGCTACAATGCTATAGCCTGTGAAATGGAAACCGCAATTGCAGAAAGTCAGACAGAATGAGGTGGCAGATGAAGGAACAAGATAAAACCCCAGAACAAGTAAATAAGGTAGAGATAGGCAATCTACCAGAAAAAGAATTCAGAGAAATGATAGTGAAGATGACCCAATATCTCAGAAAAAGAAAAGAATGGAGGCAGAGATTGAGAACATGCAAGAAATGTTTAACAAAGTTCTAGAAGAACCAAAAAAAAAGAAGAGATGAATTACACAATAATTGAAATGAAAAATACACTAGAAGAAATCAATAGCAGAGTGACTGAGAGAGAGGAATGCATAAGTGAGCTGGAAGACAAAATGATGTAAATCATTGCCATGGAAAAGAATAAAGGAAAAAACATGAAAAGAAGACAGTCTAAGAGACCTCTGGGACAACATTAAATACATGAAACTTTTGCATTATAGGGGTCCCAGAAACAGAAGAGAAAGAGAATGGACCTAAGAAAATATTTGAAAACATAATAAATGAAAACTTTTCTAACATGGGAAAGGAAACAGTCACCCAAACCCAGGTAGTGCAAAGTGCTAGGCAGGATAAACCCAAGGAAGAACATTCTGAGATCCACAGTAAACAAAATGATAAAAATTAAAGGCAAAGAAAAAATATTAAAGGCAACAAGGGAAAAAGCAACAAATAACATACAAAGAAACTCCCCTAAGATTATCACCTGATTTTTCAGCAAAAACTCTGCAGGCCAGAAGGGAATGGCATAATGTATTTAAAGTGATGGAAGAAAAGAACCTACAACCAAGAATCTTCTACCCAGAAAAGCTCTCATTCAGATTCAACAGAGAAATCAAAAGCTTTGCAAACAAGCAAGTTAAGATAACTCAGTGACACCAGACCTGCCTTGCAACAAATGCTAACAGCTTTTTTAAGTG
Source organism: Capricornis sumatraensis (assembly GCF_032405125.1). Classification (NCBI taxonomy): domain Eukaryota; kingdom Metazoa; phylum Chordata; class Mammalia; order Artiodactyla; family Bovidae; genus Capricornis; species Capricornis sumatraensis. Next base: position 50,571,470 of record NC_091083.1, read on the forward strand.
GAAAAGAAATGATCACTACTATAAACAAGAAAATTGCAAATGGAAAAGCTCACTGGTAAAGGCAAGCACAGCTTTCTCCAGTGGCACAGAGGTAAAGAATCCACCTGCCAATTCAGAAGACACAGGAAACATAGTTTGATCCCTGGTTGGGAAGATCTTGTGGAAGAGGAAATGGCAACCCACTCAGTATTTTTGCCTGGGAAACTCCATGGACAGAAGGGTCTGGTGGGCTATAGCCCATGGGGTTACAAAGAGTCGAACACAACTGAGCCCACAGCAAGCACAAAAAGCAAACACAAAAGGTAGGAAATTACCAGCACACAAATAAGATATCAAAGTCAATAACTGTGAGAAGAGGAGAGCACAAATGCATATTATAAATGGATTTGAAATGAAAAGACCAGCAACTTAAAACAATTTTTTTTGCTATATCAAAACTTCATGGTAATCACAAACTGAAAATCTACAATGGATACACACAAGAAAGGAAAAAAGAATCCAAACACAACACTAAAGTTCGTCATCAAATCACAAAAGAACAGAAACAAATAGGAAGGGAAGAAAAAAGACTTACAAAAACAAATCTAAAACAAATAAGAAAATGGCAACAGGAACATGCATATTGATAATTACCATAAATGTTAATTGATTAAATGCTCCAGTCAAAAGACATAGACTGGTTGAATGGATACAAAAACAAAAACCATATATGCTGTCTACAAGAGACCCATTTCAGATTAGGGACACATACAGACTGAAAGAAAGGGGATGGGAAAAGGTGTTCCATGAAAATAGAAATCAAAAGAAAGCTGGAGTAACAAAACTCATATTAGACAAAATCAGTTCAATTGCTCAGTCATGTCCAACTCTTTGTGACCCCATAGACTGCAGCACGCCAGGCTTCCCTGTCTGTCACCAACTCCTGGAGCTTGCTCAGACTCATGTCCATTGAGTCAGTGATGCCATCCAACCATCTCATCCTGTCATCCCTTTCTCCTCCTGCCCTCAATCTTTCCCAGCATCATGGTCTTTTCCAGTGAGTCAGTTCTTCACATCAGGTGGCCAAAGTATTGAAGCTTCAGCTTCAGCATCAGTCCTTCCAATGAATATTCAGGACTGATTTCCTTTAGGATGGACTGGTTGGATGTCTTTGCAGTCCCAGGGACTCTCAAGAGTCTTTTCCAACACCACCAGTTCAAAAGCATCAATTCTTTGGCACTCAGCTTTCTTTATGGTCCAACTCTCACATCCATACATGACCACAGGAAAAACTATAGCTTTGATTAGATGGACCTTTGTCAGCAAAGTAATGTCTCTGCTTTTTAATATGCTGTCTATATTGGTCACAGCTTTTCTTCCAAGGAGCAAGCGTCTTTTAATTTCATGGCTACAGGCACCATCTACAGTGCTTTGGGAGCCCAAGAAAATCAAGTCTGTCGCTGTTTCCATTGTTTCCCCATCTATTTGCCATGAAGTGATGGGACCGGATGCCATGATCTTAATTTTTGAATGTTGAGCTCTAAGCAAGATTTTTCACTCTCCTCTTTCACTTTCTTCAAGGGGCTTTTTAGTTCCTCTTCACTTTCTGCCATTAGGGTGGTGTCATCTGTATATCCAAGGTTATTGATATTTCTCTTGGCAATCTTGATTCCAGCTTGTGCTTCATCCAGCCCAGCATTTCACATGATGTATTCTGCAATTAAGCTAAATAAGCAGTTAAATAAATTTGATAAAATACACTTTAAAATAAAGACTGCTATAAGAGACAAATAATGGACACTGCATAATGATCAAGTCATCATTCTAAGAAGATATAACAATTGTAAGTATACATGCATCCAATATAAGTGTACCCCAATATATAAGGGAAACACTAACAACCACAAAAGGAGAAATCTACAGGAACCCAACAATACGGGGGTTCTTTAACACCCTACTTTCTTTTTGTGTGTGTGCTAGATCCATTTTAATATAATTATACATATCTGCCAAATCAGAAAGAACGGTTTATGCATATATAACTTTTCCAGTTAACATCTGCAAGCATCAATAACAATGATCTCAGCTTATAAATTCATCAGGGTCAGAGAAACCGACAAATGTCTCTTTATTGATAGGCTTACCAACAGTAAATTACAGATGAAATAGGGTCCTTTTGTTTCTCTTCTCTCACTCTCCTTGTCCAGAGACATTTTATTGTAAAGTTTCAGTTCAACTCACCTCCAACTGAAGGTAATCTTTTTAGATAAGCACTCAGTTCCTCTGACTCTACTTATAACCTATTTAATCACAGAAAAACCTCTGCAGAGGTGGAGTTCAAGGTTGCATAAATAACGGAAGATCACAGTTTTGAAGTCTGCTGTTGCTGCTGCTGCTAAGTCACTTTAGTCATGTCCGACTCTGTGTGACACCATAGATGGCAGCCCACCAGGCTCTCCCATCCCTGGGATTCTCCAGGAAAGAACACTGGAGTGGGTTGCCATTTCCTTCTCCAATGCATGAAAGTGAAAAGTGAAAGTGAAGTTGCTCAGTTGTGTCCTACTCTTAGCGACCCCATGGACTGCAGCCTACCAGGCTCTTCCATATTAAAAACCATAGTTCAGTTCAGTTCAGTTGCTCAGTCACGTCCGACTCTGCGACCCCATGAATCGCAGCATGCCAGGCCTCCCTGTCCATCACCAACTCCCGGAGTTCACTCAGATTCACGTCCATCGAGTTGGTGATGCCATCCAGCCATCTCATCCTCAGTCTTCCCCTTCTCCTCCTGCCCCCAATCCCTCCCAGCATCAAAGTCTTTTCCAATGAGTCAACTCTTCGCATGAGGTGGCCAAAGTATTGGAGTTTCAGCTTTAGCATCATTCCTTCCAAAGAAATCCCAGGGCTGATCTCCTTCAGAATGGACTGGTTGGATCTCCTTGAAGTCCAAGGGACTCTCAAGAGTCTTCTCCAACACCACAGCTCAAAAGCATCAATTCTTTGGCACTCAGCCTTCTTCACAGTCCAACTCTCACATCCATACATGACCACTGGAAAAACCATAGCCTTGACTAGATGGACCTTAGTCGGCAAAGTAATGTCTCTGCTTTTGAATATGCTATCTAGGTTGGTCATAACTTTTCTTCCAAGGAGTAAGCGTGTTTTAACTTCATGGCTGCAGTCACCATCTGCAGTGATTTTGGAGCCCCCCCAAAAAATAAAGTCTGACAACTGTTTCTACTGTTTCCCCATCTATTTCCCAAGAAGTGATAGGACCGGATGCCATGATCTTTTTTTTCTGAATGTTGAGCTTTAAGCCAACTTTTTCACTCTCCTCTTTCACTTTCATCAAGAGGCTTTTTAGTTCCTCTTCTCTTTCTGCCATTAGGGTGGTGTCATCTGCATATCTGAGGTGATTGATATTTCTCCCGGCGATCTTGATTCCAGCTTGTGTTTCTTCCAGTCCAGCGTTTCTCATGATGTACTCTGCATATAAGTTAAATAAGACACAATTCACATAGCCCTGAGAAGTTTTTCAGTACCAACTATGGATCGGTTATGAAACGTAAATGAGTGTGAGACACTGTCCATTCATAAGATTCAACCAAGGATTGGCTGAAACACTGGAATACCTCTGCTTAAGAAGGCTATATCCTTCTCCTCACAATTTATTTTTGTTTATTTTTGGTGGTATTTGTTTGCACATGGCTAGATTGCTTTCAATCACTTTGTGAATCAGGAAAACTGATGATCTAAAATTGGGACATGATGTTAAGTATTAAGTAGGTTGGTTTGTCCATTTCAGGTAACTGGTTGGTAGGCCACTTTAAGGCCTTTCATTTTCCTTCACTGCCTCCCAAGACATTAATCAGAAGATGAGTCTGAGTATCATACCATTTAACTCTTTTAACCAATGCCTGGCTAAGACTAGAATGTCCAGCCCAGTATATTTAAAATTCATCCATAGAGGAGGTTTTATAGGTCTTCACCAAACCTGGAATTTCCATGAAGATGTCTGATCTTTATAATCTAAGCAGTCAGCACTGAAGTTAAGCTTCTAGGAGACAGTACTTACAATCCAAGCAATCAGTGGTTGAGTTAAAATCCAAGCTTGAAGCACCATATCCTTGGGTGGAAAGAGAAGCTGGGAACCGATTGAGATGCCTGGTGGCTGCATTGTTATCCATGGGATTGAGTGTGGTTGCTGGTCCAGAAAGCTGGTGATGCATGAGAGTCAATCCACAGTCCTTGCTCTCAGAGTAGGAAGTTGAGCCAGCATATCCTTGACTATACAACCTGAAGCCTGAGTATAGGTCATGGGATAGGACCTCTGCATGCAAGAAGAGGAAGTAGACAAGGGATCTGAAAGTGGAGATATGCAAGCTGGGCTCCAGATGGACCCAGGAGCACTGATGCTGGGAACGGCTGGGACCAAGGTGCCAGAGGTGGGGAGTGAATAGGCCACTTGTTACACTGTCTGAACTCACTTCCAGGGCAGATGTCTATGTCAGGTGTTACTTTGTTTAGACCTCCATTCTGTCATTGCTGCTGCTGTTGGTGGCACATTGTTCTTCAGTTCTTAATCCATACCTGTACCCTGGACTTAGGCAAGTTGATTTTCAGCACCAACTCCTCCTGCATGAAGATATGTGGGTATTGAGTCTTAGCAAACAGTGCTTCCAGTGAATCTAGCTGCGCCTGACTGAACGTTTTCCTCTCCTACTGCTGTTTCTGAGGAGTGGCCAGTCAGACTCAGTGCAATGACTGCATAAGGTAATTGCTTAAGTAAGATAAGACATCTTGCTAAGATTGTCTGGAGGTGCAAAGTTGGCCAAAATCCAGGGGACCTAGCTGGAAGGTCTTGTTTTGCCCAGGGTGGACAGATTCAGAATCCTTGATGGGTGTGTTTGGAGTGGTGGAACTAAGGCAAAACAAACAAACAAAAAGAGGTGTTGGTTTACCACTCTGGAGGATGCAGCTCTTCCCTGTTCCACCACTAACATAAAAAGACACCCCACTTTCATCAATGTCTGATCATCCAGACAGAAGATAAATAAGGAAACACAGGCCTTAAATGAAACATTAGACCAGATGGACTTAGTTGATATTTATAGAATATTCCATCCAAAAGCAGCAGAATACACATTCTTCTCAAGTCACATCTAACATTCACTAGAATTGATCACATACTGGCCTATAAAGCAAGCTGGAGTAAATTTAAGAAAATTGAAATTATTTCAGACATCCTTCCTGACCACAATGCTATGAATTAGAAGTCAACTAAAAGAAAAAAAAAAAAACCTGTAAAAAACACAAACACATAGAGGCTAAACAATATGCTACTAAGAAACCAATAGATTACTGAAGAAATCAAAGAGGAAATCCAAAAGTACCCAGACAAATGAAAACAAAAACACTACAATACAAAACCTATGGGATACAGCAAAAACAGTTCTAAGAGGAAGATATATAGTAATACAATCTTATCTCAGGAAAGAAGAAAAATCACAAATAAACAACCTAAGCTTACACATAAAGTAGCTAGAGAAGAAGAGCAACTGAAACCCAAAGCTAGTAGAAGGAAAGAAATCATAAAGATCATAGCAGAAATAAATGAAATAAAAAAGAAAAAAATAGAAAAGATCAATGAAAGGAAAAACTGCTTCTTTGAAAAGATAAACCTTCAGCCAGACTCATCAAGAAAAAAGGGAGAGAACTCAAAATCAATAGAATTAGAAATGAAAAAGTTACAATGGCTCCACAGATACAAAGGATCATAAGACTATGATCAACTATATGCCAATAAAATGGACAACCTGAAAGAAATGGACAAATTCTTAGAGGCAAAATTTCCCAGGAAGGAACCAAGAAGAAATAGAAAATAAGAACAGAAAATCACAAGTTCTGAAATCGAAACTGTGATTAAAATACATGTTGTTCAGTTGCCTAGTTGTATTCAACTCTTCGCAACCCCATGGTCATAGCTCTCGGTCCCTCACCATCTCCTGGAGTTTGCCCAAGTTCACGTCCATTGCATTGGTGATGCCATCCAGCTCCCCCATCCTCTGTACACTAAAAAACATATAACAAACAAAAGTACAGGACAAGATGGCTTCACAAGAGAATTCCATCAAAAATTTAGAGAAGAGTTAACACCTATCCTGAAACTATTCCAATAAATCACAGTGGAAGGAATACTCCTAAACTCATTCTATGACGCTACCTTCACACTGATACCAAAAACAGACAAAGATACCACAGAAAAGAAAATTACTGGCCAATATCTCTGATGAACATAGATGCAAAAATCCTCCACAAAATGCTAGCAAACTGAACCCAACAATACATTAAAAGGGTCATACACCACGATCAAGTGGGATTTATCCCAGGGGTGGAAAAGGTTTTTTAGTATCCCCAGATCAATCACTGTGATACACTACACCAACAAATAAGAGAATAAAAATCATATGATCATCTCAATAGATGTAGAAAGAGCTTATGACAAAATCAGCATCCACTTCTGATTAAAAACTCACTAGAAAGTAGGCATAGAGGGAACATATCTCAACATAATAAAGGCCATATATGACAAACTTACAGCTAACAGAGTACCCAATGGTGAAAAACTGAAAGCATTTCCTCTGAGATCAGGAACAAGGCAGGGAAGTCTACACTCATCACTTTTGTTTAACATGGTTTTAGAAGTCCTACTCATGGCAATCAAGGAAGAAAAAGAAATAAAAGAAACCCAAATTTAAAAAGAAGTAAAACTGCCACTATTTGCCGATTACAGTGATATAGTTAACTTCAGGCAGGTTGATAAGGCGCCCTTAGGGAGGAGGTATACGCTCTTTGCCTTAGTCACATAGGCTCCATGATAATTACTAAGTAACAAAAACACATCTATTACTAAATGACAATAATACATCTTTCTCGCAGACATGTTTTTCCTTAGGCCTTATGTCATGTAGGAGAAGGCAATGGCACCCCACTCCAGTACTCTTGCCTGGAAAATCCCATGGACGGAGGAGCCTGGTGGGCTGCCATCTATGGGGTCGCACAGTCGGACATGACTGAAGTGACTTAGCAGTAGCAGTATGTCATGTAAGGATTGTGATCAAATAGCAACAGTATATTTTGCTCAAAAGCATGTTTTGCTGCTCTTGACTGATGATTAAATGGCAACAATATATCTTGCCCAAAGGCATGTTTTTTCCTCCCTCACAGGAACTTGTACCTTTTAGTCAATCTTGTGCTGATGTTATCTCAAGATGTATACGCTGGGAAAGAGCTTTGGAAAAACTTTTACAGCCTTGAAATGTTTCTTTAACCTATTGTTAGTAGCCCACTAGAAGGTATATAAAGCTCTGCTCAAGTTAAGGAAGGGGGTATTCTCCTTTACCCTCTTCTGATGTCTATGTCAGAAGCCTTTTCTGTTTCCGTTCAATAAACTCTATTTCCTCGCTGCAAGACTCAGTCATCTCTTTTATCTACCTGGCTCGGTGAATTTTTCTCCTCACAAGACCTGTGAGCTTGGGTACAGCCTACACTGCATGGCTATACCACATCGGAACCGGTTTCATATTAATATGACACAAAGAAAATCTCAAAGATGCTACCAAAACACTATTAGACTTCATCAATGAATTTGGTAAATTTGTAGGATACAAAATTAATGTTAGATTTCTATACATTAACAATAAAAGATCAGAAAGAAAAACAATCTCATTTACCATCATATCAAAAAGAACAAAAAACCTGGGAAAAAGCCTACCTAAGGAGGCAAAAGACTTGTACTGCAAAAACTATAAGACGCTGCTGAGCAAAATCAATGATGACACCAACAGATGAAAAGATATACCATGTTCTTGGATTGGAAGATCAACATTGTCAAAGTACTACACTGCACAAGGCAATCTATAGATTCAATGCAATCCCTGTCAAATTAACAATGGCATTTTTCACAGAAATAGAAAAAAATCTTACAATTTATATGAGAAACAAAAAGACCCTTAATAGTCAAAGCAATATTGAGGAAGAAAAATGGAGCTGAAGGAATTAGGCTTCCTGATTTCACACTATACTACAAAGCTTCAGTTATCAAAACAGTATGGTACTGACACTAAAACAGATATATAGATCAAAGGAACAGGAAAAAATTTATTTCCAGAAAACTAGAAATAAGTCTATGCACCAATGGCCAATTAATCTGTAACAACAAAGTGATCTGACATCACTTTTCCAACAAAGGTCCATATAGTCAACGCTATGATTTTTCCAGTAGTCATGTACGGATGTGAGAGTTGGACCATAAAGAAGGCTGAGCACAGAAAAACTGATGCTTTTGAACTGTGGTGCTAGAGAATACTCTTGAGAGTCCCTTGGACTGCAAGGCATCCTAAAGAGTTGGACATAACTTAGTGGCTGAATAACAACAATCTGTAACAAAGAAGGCAAGACCATTTCTTCAATAAATAATAGTGAGAAAACTGGACAGCTACATGTAAAAAGGGCTTCTCAGGTGGTGCTAGTGGTCTCTCACCTAGAGCCAGACATGCTGGAATGTGAAGTGGGCTTTAAGGAGTATTATTATAAACAAAGCTAGTGGAAGTGATGGAATTCTACATGAGCTATTTCAAATCCTAAAAGATGATGCTCTTAAAGTGCTGCACTCAATATACCAGCAAATTTGGAAAATTCAGCAATGGCCACATGACTGGAAGAGGTCAATTTTCATTCCAATCCCAGAGAAGTGAAAGTGAAAGTCACTCAGTCGTGTCCAACTCTTTGCAACCCCATGGGCTATACAGTCCATGGAATTCTCCAGGCCAGAATACTGGAGTGGGTAGCCTTTCCCTTCTCCAGGGGATCTTCCCAACCCAGGGATTGAACTCAGGTGTTCCTCATTGCAGGTGGATTCTTTGCCAGCTGAGCCATAAGGGAAGCCCAAGAATACTGGAGTGGGTATCCTATCCCTTCTCCAGGGGATCTCCCTGACCCAGGAGTCGAACTGGGGTCTCCTGCATTGCAGGTGGATTCTTTGCCAACTGAGCTATCAGGGAAGCCCAATCCTACTGAAGGGCAATGCCCAAAAAAGGTCATCAAAATTGCACTCATTTCACACTTTAGCAAGGTAATGCTCAAAATCCTTCAAGCTAAACTTCAACAGTATGTGAACCGAGAAATTCCAGATGTACAAGCTGGACTTCAAAAAGGCAGAGGAACCAGAGATCAAATTGCCAACATTCACTGGATCATAGAAAAAGCAAGGGAATCCAGAAAAACATCTACTTCTGCTTCATTGACTACACTAAAGCCTTTGACTGTGTAGATCACAACAAACTGAAAAATTCTTGAAGAGATGGGTGTAACAGACTATCTTACCTCCCTTCTAGAAAACAGGTCAAGAAGTAACAGAACTGTACATGGAACAAGGGCTTGGTTCAATATTGTCACCCTGCTTATTTAACTTCTATGCAGAGTACATCATGCAAAATGCCAGACTGGATGAATCACAAGTTGGAATCAAGATTGCTGGGAAAAATATTAGTAACCTCAGATATGCAGATGACACCACCCTTATGGCAGAAAGTAAAGATCTTCTTGATGAAGGTGAAAGAGGAGAGTGAGAAAGTTGGCTTAAAATTTAGCATTCAAAAAACTAAGATCTTGGCATCTGGTCTTATCACTTCATGGCAAATAAATGGGGAAACAATGAAAATAGTGGCAGATTTTATTTTCTTGGGCTCCAAAATCACTGTGGACTGTGACTGCAGCCATGAAATTAAAAGACTCTTGCTCCTTGGAAGAAAAGCTATGGCAAACCTGCTGCTGCTGCTGCTGCTGCTGCTGCTAAGTCGCTTCAGTCGTGTCCGACTCTGTGCGACCCCAGAGACGGCAGCCCACCAGGCTTCCCTGTCCCTGGGATTCTCCAGGCAAGAACATGGAGTGGGTTGCCATTTCCTCTCCAATGCATGAAAGTGAAAAGTGAAAGTGAAGTCGCTTAGTCATGTCCAACTCATAGCAACCCTATGGTCTGCCACCTACCAGGCTCCCCTGTCCATGGGATTTTCCAGGCAAGAGTACTGAGTGGGGTGCCATGCCTTCTCCGATGACAAACCTAGACAGCATATTAAAAAGCAGAAACATTACTTTGCTGAGAAAGGTCCATATAGGCAAAACTGTGATTTTTTTCAGTAGTCATGTATGGATGTGAGAGTTGGACCATAAAGAAGGCTGTTCAGTTCAATCCAGTAGCTCAGTCATGTCTGACTCTTTGCAACCCCATGGACTGCAGCACGCCAGACTTCCCTGTCCATCACCTGAGTGTTGAAGAATTAACGCTTTTGAGCTGCGGTGCTGGAGTCCCTTGGCCTGCAAGAAGATCAAACCTGTCAATTCTAAAGGAAATCAACACTGACTATTCATTGGAAGGACTGATGCTGAAGCTGAAACTCCAATATTTTGGCCATCTGATACGAAGAGCAGACTCATTCAAAAAGATCCTGTTGCTGAGAAAGATTGAGAGCAGGAGGAGAAGCAGGCAACAGAGAATGAGATGATTGGATGGCATCACTGACTCAATGGAGTGAGTTTGAGAAAACTTTGGGAAATAATGAAAGACATGGAAGACTGGCATGCTGCAGTCCACGGGATTGCAAGGAGTCAGATACAACTTAACAATTGGAAAACAACATGTAGAAAAATGAACTTAGAACACTATTTAACACTATAAACAAAAATAAACAGCATGCTTGGGGCTGGTGCACGGGGATGACCCAGAGGGATGTTGTGGGGAGGGAGGTGGGAGGGGGGTTAATGTTTGGGATCGCATGTACACCCGTGGTGGATTCATGTCAATGTATGGCAAAACCAATATAGTACTGTAAAGTAAAATAAAGTAAAAATAAAAATTAAAAAAAAATAAAAGAAGAAAAAAATGAACTTAGAACATTATTTAACACTATAAACAAAAATAAACTCTAAGTGGATTAAAGACCTAGATGTAAGACCAGATACTATAAAATTCTAAGAGAAAAACATAGGTGAGCAGTCTTGGACATAAATCACAGCAGTATCTTTTCCAAGCCATCTCCTAGAGGAACGGAAATAAAAACAAAAACAAATGGGACCTCATTAAACTAAACTTCTTCATGGCAAAGGAAACCATAAACAAAATAAAAAGGACAACTTACAGAATGGGAGAAAATATTTGAAAATGATGTGACCAATAGGGACTAGTCTAAAAAATTTACAAACAGCTCATGAGACTCCACAGAAAAGAAAAAAATCAACCCAATGAGAAAATAGGCAGAAGACCTGAACAAACAATTCTCCAAAGATATACAGATGACTAAGAGGCTCATTAAAAGATGCTCAAAATATCTAGTTATTAGAGAAATGCAAATAAAAACTACAATGGGATATCACCTCACACCAGTCAGAATTTCCATCATCAAAAAAATCTACTAACAATAAATGCTGGAGAGGGTGTGGAGAAAATAGAGCCCTCCTTCACTGTTGGTAGGAATGTAAATTGGTACAGCCAGTATGAAGAAAAGTATGGAGGTTTCTTAAGAAACTAAAAATAGAGCTACCATATGCCCACACTCCTGGGCATATATCTAGAGAAAAACATAGTTTGAAAAGATACATGCATTCCAATATTCATTACAGTGTGATTTACCATAGGTAAGACATGGAAGCAACCTAAATGTCCATCCGCAGATGAATGGATAAAGAAGATGTAGTACATATACTCTACCATTAAAAAAAATGAAATAATGGCATTTACAGCAACATGGATGCACCTGGAGATTATCATACTAAGCGAAGTAAGTCAGACAGAAAGACAAATATCATATATTTCTTATATGTGGAATCTAAGAAATGATACAAATTCACTTATTTACAAAACATAAATAGGCTTTGAAAATGAATTTATGGTTATCAGAGGGGACAGGTTATTGGGAGGTACAGACTGGGAGTTTGGGATTGACACATGCACACTACTATATTTAAAATAGACGACCAACAAGGACCTACTGTATAGCCCAGGAAACAATGCTCAATATTATTTTTTTCATTTGCTGCACTACATAGCATGTGGGATCTTCTCAAATTTCATTTTCTTTTATTATTTTTTGTTGTCTAAGCTTTGCAATGTTGTGTTGGTTTCTGCCATATAACAACATGAATCAGCCATAATTATACATATATTCTCTCCCTCTTGAGCCTCTCTCTCTTTCTCCCATTCCCCCTCCAAGGCCATCACAGAGTGCCAAACTGGGCTCCTTGTGTTATATAGCAGCTTCTCACCACCTATCCATTTTACACAGGATAGTGTGTTATGTATGTTGATGCTGCTTTCTCCATTCATCCCCTCCCTCGCTCCCCATTGTCTCCATTCTCTACACTGTGTCTCCACTCCTTCCCTGCAAATAGGTTCATCAATACCACTTTCCTAGATTCCATATATATATAGATAGATACACTATATTTGCTTTTCTCTTTCTGACTTACTTCACTTTGTGTAACAGGCTCTAGGTTTATCCACCTCACTAGAACTTGCTTAAATTCGTTCTCTTTTATGGCAGAGTAATATTCTGTTGTGTGTATGTAGCACATCTTTTTATCCATTCATCTGTTGATGGACATCTATATTGCTTCCATGTCCTGGCTATCATAAATAGTATTGCAATGAAATTGGGTGGCATGTGGGAGCTTAGTTTCACAACCAGGAATCAAAACTGCACCCCCTGCATTGAAAGTGAGGAATCTTAACCACGGGATTGCCAGGGAAGTCCTTCAATATTCTTCAGTAACCTAAATGGGAAAAGAATTTGAAAAAGAATAGATACATGTATATGCGTAACTGAATCTCTTTGCTGTGCACCTAAGTACACTTAAAACTAACACAACATTGCTAATCAACTAGGCTCCCATACAAAATAAAAATTTAAAAAATAAGGGATTAATAGCAGGCTCCTACTGTATAAGACTGGGAATTACATTCAATATCATGTGATAAACCATAGTAGAAAAGAATGTGAAAAAAATGTATTTATATGTATAACTGAATCACTTTGTCATGTAGCAGAAATTAGCACAACATTGACATGACATCAATCATTGTTCAACAAAAAATTTTAAAAACACATTACAAAGCTACAGTAATCAAAAAAGTGTGGTGCTGGCATAAAGACAGACAAGCAGAATAATGGCATAGACTAGAGAGCCCAGAAATAAACCCTTGTGTTCATAGTCATAGGATGTTTACAAAGGAGTCAAGACCTCAGGGAAAGAAAAGCCTTTTCAACAAATGGTGTTGGGAAAATTGAATATTCATATGCAAAATAGTGAAGGTAGGCCCTTATCTTATACCATATACAAAAATTAACTCAAAATCCTTGAAGATTTAAACCTAACACCTAAAACTATTAAACTCCTAGACAGAAACATAGAGGAAAACTCATGACATTAGACTTGGTACAGATTTCTTGGATATGATACCAAAACAGAGGCAGCAAAAGAAAAAACAGACAAAGGAAACTACATCAAACTTAAAAAAAGAACTTTGCAAATCAAAGGGCACAATCAACAAACTGAAAAAGTAATCTATGGATTGGGAGAAAATATCTGTAAATCATGTAGCTGATAAAGGGTTAATATACAGCATAGATAAAGAACTCTCACAACTCAACAACAAAAATTCAAATGAATTAAAAATGAACAAAGGACTTGAATAGATATTTTTCTAAAGATAGTATAGTAATGGCTGGAAAGCATATTGGAAATGCTCACTGACCATCAGAGAAATGTAGATCAAAACCACAATGTGATATTACCTCATGCTCATTAGGATGCCAACTATTAAAAACAAGCAAACGAAAACAACAGAAAATAATGATTGCTGGTAAGGATGTGGAAAAATTAGAACTCTAGTATGCTGTCGGGTGCAACTGGTTCAATTGCTATGGAAAAATGAAATAAAAAAAATTAAAAATAGAATTATCATATGATCCAGCAATTCCACTTCTGAGTATATATATTCAAAAGAATTGAGATCAGAATCTCAAAGAGATATTTGCACACTCTTGTTCAAAGCAGCACTATTCACAGTAACTTAAAGACCGAGACAACCCAAATGTCCATCAATAGTTGAAAGGGTAAACAAAATGTGGTGTGTATAGACAACAGAATATCATTCAGCTTTAGAAAAGAAGAAAATTTCATCACATGTTACAACATGGATAAACCTTGAGGATCTTACATGCGGTATCTAAAGTAGTTAAAATCATAGAAATAGAAAATAGAATGGTGATTATGAGGGGCAAGATAGAGGCGGAAAGAGGAGTTGTTTAATGGATATAGAGTTTCAACGTATAAGATGAAAAGTTCTGAATATACACTCACAACAATGTGAATATACATAACAGTAGTGAACTGTATGTACATTTTAAAATGGTTAAGATGATGTTTTATTTGTGTTTTTTTTTTAACCACAATAAAAATGGGGTGGGGAAACGGGAACAGAACCATTGAGTCATTTAAAAGCTTCAAAGTGAAGTTTTGGTAGGTTTTGTACTGAATTGCTTTGCTAAATACAAAAGAATACAGCACCCTCTGGCTAGTCTGCAAGCGCATCAGGGAATATGGTGATTTAATTGCCAAGTGTCAACAAGAATTTTTACATAATTAGTGGAAACTACACTAATGGAAAAATGAGTATCACAATTTGGGAGAGCCCATCCAATGATGTTAGTACTACATTTACTATTCATGAGAAGTTTTTTCAGCTATGACAATAATCAAAAGCAAGTGTTGAAAGAAATAGACCTGTATTATCACAAAATGTTAAATCAACATTTAAAAAAGTAGATTGAATTAGTTTTAATTCAAAATACTAACAATAGGCATATTTTATTTTATTTATTTATTTATTTAATTTTTATTTTTACTTTATTTTGCTTTACAATACTGTATTGGTTTTGCCATACATTGACATGAATCAGCCACAGGTGTACATGAATTTTATTTTAATGCTATCTTAATCAGAACTATTTGTTATAAAAAACTATTAATGAATGAATTTATAGAACTATTTATTAAATATTCATTTCATATGCAGTTCATCCTTTTAAATTTTCCTTTGATTGCAACTCAAGTATTTTTATTGTTGGGGTGCTTTATAAGAAGTTTGGGGTCATTGCTGTAGAATTCAGGGATTTATTTTTAATTTCTTTCTTTTTAATTGGAGGATAATTGCTTAGAATGTTGTGTTGGTTTCTGCCATACAACAATGCGAATCAGTCACAACTATCTATCTATCTATATATATATATACCCTGTCCCCCGTGAGCCCTCCCACTCCTCCCATCTCATACCTCTAGGTCGTCACCCACAAACCTTGGAGAATCTTATCAAAATTCTCTTGTAGGAATTCTGAACCAGATATAAGAAGAGATTGTTGTAGAAAAGGAGGAGAAAGGAGAGGTGTCAGGGAGGAAAGAGAAAGACTCTTGTTCTAATATGACTTTCATGTTTTTCTAAACACGGTACAGTAGAGAAGAACATGCTCTGTAGCTGTGCTGTCTGACACAGTCGCCACTGTGTGTGCACTTGAGATGCGGCTTGTGTAATTAAGGAATTGAATTTTAAATTTTGCTTAATTTAGTTGTTTACATAGCCACATGTGACTAGTGGCTACTGTACTAGACAGTGTTAGAAAGAAATCATAGCCAAACATACCTAAAATGTCTAGTGACTGAGGAAAAGATGAAATGTGTGAACTAAGCAACATGTACTGCGCATGAAGTGAAGAGAACTGCACACGAAGAAGTAGGTTGGTACATGGATGGCATGGATGTAGAGACAGCATGATTTGAACAGTGCAGGTGGCTGAGTTACGGCAAAGTGATCTTACATTTTCTTTTCTACCTTGATGGAAGATTTATAATTTCTATTTTATTGTAGAAGAGAAATGTAACTTATGTTTCTCAATTTATATGCCTACAAAAGGTATATGCAATACACTTTGGTAAGTTTGTTATCATATTTCATAGTTTCAAGTTATTTTTCCTTTCAGAAGTTACAGGCAGGTAGATGTGCATACCTCTTTCTTGAGTCTTCCTATGAGTATGTGCATCCCATACTCTGGGCTTATTTTTCATTAATACAAGTGGGACAACCTCAGACTTTTTCTCCTCTGGGCTGTATGTGGCCACTAGATTTCAACTTCTCTCTTCTCCTTTGTTAAGTCCTCTCCTCCAAAAAATATCCTCAAAAATGCTGACATAAAATTCCTCTAACAGCAAGTGAAGTTGTTTGTTCTCCAGGTAGAGACAAAAGGCTTATAATAGAGATACTACCTGACATAATATAAGAAACTTACACATGCCAAGGAAAAGTCAATCAGTATATTGAGGAGACCCTCATCTCCTTCTTTATGAGGGATAGAATGATAGAAGCAAGGAAGACATTGGTTCCATAAAAAGCAGATGCTGGTGGCAAAAGTTCTTTGAAAGTATGTACTGAAGATGAAGAAGAACCATATGATTTCAGGCATTATCATCACTGTGTCTAGTGCTAGATAGGAGGAACAAACTGAAATCAGTGGTTGGAGTGCTTGAAGCTCTGAGCTATGGAATTTATGGGAGAAGAAGAGGGTGGGATGATTTGAGAGAATAGCACTGAAACATATACATTACCATATATAAAACAGATAGCCAGTGGGAGGTTGGTGCATGAAGCAGGGCACCAAAAGCTGGTGCTCTGTGACAGCCTAGAGGGATGGGGTGGAGAGGGAGGTAGGAGAGGGGTTCAGGAGAGAAGAGACACATGTGTGCCTATGGCCAATTTGTGTTGATGTATGACAAAACCCATCATGTTATTGTAAAGTAATTAATAAATACAAAAATAAAATGACTGGGGTAATTAGTCTCTCTTAGGGATATTGCTTGGTTATTATTGGGCTTCCCTCATAGCTCAGTTGGTAAAGGATATGCCTTCAATGCAGGAGATCCTGGTTCGATTCCTGGGTCAGGAAGATCTGCTGGAGAAGGGATAGGCTACCTACTCCAGTATTCTTGGGCTTCCCTGATGGCTCAAACAGTGAAGAATCTGCCTGCAATGCCAGAGACCCCCAGGTTCAGTCCCTGGGTTGGGAAGATCCCCTGGATAAGGAAATGGCAACCCACTCCAGTATTCTTGCCTGGGAAATCCCACGGACAGAGGAGCCTGGTGGGCTACAGTCAATGGGGTTGTGAAGAGTTGGCATGACTGAGTGACTAACACACACATGAAATATTGTTCGGTAATTAAAAGGAGTACATCAGAGTTACAGATGACCTGGAGGTATATTACATATTAAATATATAAATTACATATTTTAATAAATTTATATATTGGTATATCATATATAACAGGTATATATGTGTGTATTTTTTCCCTCTAAGTTACTTCCTTCTAGTTATTATTTTTGTCTTTATCATTGGATTCCCTCAGGTGTCTGCTTGTCTGCTCACATTGAATTGCAGGTCACTAATATTGATGGGGATTTCTGTACTCATGAGTGACCCTTGTTGACCTGTGGGTCTTGTAGAGTGACCTGGCTGGGCCATTTTGTTAGAAAAATTCTGTGTCATATCTTTAGGTCTTTCCCCTTTGGACTGGGTCAGACTTTAAAGGAGAAAACTTCTCTGCCCAGTTCTAGCAGTATAACCTTGGCTGCCAGAATTCAGGTAACTAGAAGAGAAATAGGGTTGGAGTGTCAATACTCAGTATATAGGCAGATTTTGCCCATTTTCCAGTTTCCAATATAACACTTCCTGCCCTCACCTGTGCCTGGTGTCTGTACTATTTTCTCTCCAGGAAAAACAGTCTTTCTGTCTTTGGATGGTACCAAGAAGGAGAATCTGGATGTTTATTTGCTCATGACTACTCTCTTAATTTCATTCTGTTTTCAGCATCACCCTCAATCCTGAAATTTTTTGGGCTTCTGTTGAGCAAAGCAGATGGCATTTTGTGTTTTCTCACTGCTGATTTTGGACTCTACTTTCTCACATCTACCAACTCAATTACCGCACATCCTACTATGACCCCGCTTTCAAAATATGGTGACTGTCATTTCCTCTCCCGCTGTCTTCATTTTTTTTGTTTTTGGTTTATATTATACCTTTTAAAAAATCTTCTCGAGATCTATGGATGAATGAAAGATTTATACATAAAATAACACATGCTGTATAATTATATTTTTTTGACATTTAAGAAAGGTAGTAATACTCTATGGTTATAGATATTAAAATAGTACTATCCTTGGGCAAAGAAGGAGAGTCCTGGGAAGTGGCAATGTGAGAGCTTTCTAGAATGCTGGAAATATCTTACAACTTATCAGGTGATAGTTACACAAAAGCATCATATGTAAAAATTGTATCACTCTTCATCCTGCTTGTGATGCCAATTGTCTCACTGTTCACACTGTTCACTGAACCCAGAGTAGGCAAGGTGCAAGCTAAGGGACTGGAAGGAGACTCAGGAGCCATAGGAACTAGAGACAGGTTTATTCCCTTCTGGCTGACGCAGCAGCTGCAGCAGCAGACACGCTTTATTCTCTCCTCCCTTGGCTGACCCAATGGACACAGCTGTGGCACAGCTCAGTGGTGCTCGCGTATCCCTACAGCATACAACCCGTGACTGAGCGAGTACCTCATGACGTGCATGTGCAGTGCTATAAATCTTAGCTGTTACGTAGTCATTATTTACAAAACGTGGGACGAGGGAGCCTGGATAGTCCATCTTGGCTAATTTGCTCTCCCCACAAAAATCAATCTCAGCAAATTTAAAATTCATGGCATCAAATTTTTAAAATTTTCTTTTTAATTGGAGGATAATTGCTTTACAATGTTGTGTTGGTTTCTGCCATACAGCAATGTGAATCAGCAATAAGTAAATATTTGTCCCCTCCCTCCCAGCCCACCCCTCCAGGCTGTCACAGAGTACCATGCTGAGCTCCCGGTGTTATACAGCAACTTTTCATTAGCTATCTATTTTACATATAGTAATATACGTTTCAATGCTATGCTCTCAATTCTTCCCATGCTCTCCCCCAACCCACTGTGTTCAAAGTCTATTCTTTATATCTGCGCCTCCATTACTGCCCTGCAAACAGGTTCATCAGTACCATTTTTCTAGATTCCATATATATGTGTTAATATACAGTATTTCTTTTTCTCTTTCTGACTTACTTCACTCTGTATAACAGGGTCTAGGTTCATCTACCTCACTAGCACTGACTCAAATGTGTTTATTTTTATGGCTGGGTAATATTCTCTTGTGTATATGTACCACAGCTTCTTTACCATTTATCTGTCCATGGGTTCTCCAGGCAAGAATACTGAAGTGGGTTGCCATGCCTTCCTCTGGGGGATCTTATGTCTCTTATGCCCAGCATCTCTTATGTCTCCTGCACTGGCAACCGGGTTCTTTACCACTAGCACCACCTGGGAAGCCCAACTCACTTCTTACCAAATATTTCTTAAAATTGTCCAGTCTGGGAGTTGGCAATGGCCACAGTGTGTCTCTCCGCCCCACAGAGCACTGGTTCTCAGTCCTGGTTGGCTCTTTAGAATCACCTGTGGGGCTTACTGAACTATGTAGACACCTGAGCCACACTCCCAAGAGTTCTGATTTCAAGCCTGGAGTGGGAATTAGGAATCTTTATTTTAGCATGTTCTACTAATGCTGATTGAAGACCATTCTCAGTAGAGAAACTTCCTGTCCTCGACAGATGGTCAGTCAGTTCCTAGTTTACATCTTCATTGACAGGCTGTGCAAGTAATTAAATGAATCTGACTATTAGAAAGTGACTTTGACTGTGTGGATCACAATAAACTGTGGAAAATTCTTTAAGAGATGGGAATACGAGACCACCTTACCTGCCTCCTGAGAAACCTGTATGCAGGTCAAGAAGCAACAGTTAGAACTGGATATGGAACAATGGACTGGTTCAAATTGGAAAGGGACTACGTCAAGGCTGGATATTGTCACCCTGCTTATTTAACTTCTATGCAGAGTACATCAGGCAAAATGCCAGGCTGGATGAAGCACAAGCTGGAATCAAGATTGCCAAGAGAAATATCAATAAACTCAGATATGCAGATGACATCACCCTTATAGAAGAAATTGAAGAGCAGCTAAAAAGTCTCTTGATGAAGGTGAAAGAGGAGAGTGAAAAAACTGGCTTAAAACTCAACATTCAGAAAACTAAGATCATGGCATCCAGTCTGATCACTTCATGACAAATAAATGGGGAAACAATGGAAACAGTGACAGACTTTATTTTCTTGGGCTTCAAAATCACAGCAGATGGTGACTGCAGCCACAAAATTAAAAGACGCTTGCTCCTTGGAAGAAAAGCTATGACCAACCTAGACAGCATATTAAAAAGCATTATTTGCTGACAAAGGTCCATCTAGTCAAAGCTATGGTTTTTCCAGTAGTCATGCATGGATGTGAGAGCTGGACCATAAAGAAAGCTGAGTGCCAAGGAATTGATGCTTTTGAACTGGTGGTGTTGGAAAAGACTCTTGAGAGTCCCCTGGACTGCAAGGAGATCAAATCAGTAAATCCTAAAGGAAATCAGTCCTGAATATTCATTGGAAGGACTGGTGCCGAAGCTGAAGCTCCAATACTTTGGCCACCTGAGCGAAGAGCCAACTCATTAGAAAAGATCCTGATTCTGGGAAAGATTGAAGGCAGGAGGAGAATGGGATGACAGAGGATGAGATAGTTGAATGGCATCTCTGACTCAATGGACATGAGCTTGAGCAAACTCAGGGAGACACTGAAGGACAGGGAAGCCTGGCATGCTGCAGTTCGTAGGGTCGCAAAGAGTTGGACACAACTTAGTGACTGAACAACAACAAAACCAGTATGTAATTTACATAAATGCACAGGGTTGATTTCAAATGCAAAAGAGTTGGGCACCACCTAGAGACTGAACTGAACTGATTGATTAGGAAGTGATTAAATACATACAACAGAAATCTTAGTTTTGGAGAACCTTCTATTATTGTTTGTAGATCTACTCTTTGAGGTCATACCCTTTGTGTGTGGTTACAATTAATATCACTAGCCTTCAAATATTGAAGGCAGCTGCTACTTTTGCTTCTCTTGTTGGCCTTCTGTTTTCTTGGGTAAACTCTCCTGCTCCTTCTTCCTAGAGCATGGTTTTCAGGCCTGTGCAGCTACTTTTGACAGCCATCTCCAGTTTGTCTACATCTTTCAGGGAAATGTGGTGTTCCAAATGGATCCCATTTATCTGAGGGTATGAGTTTCAGACTGCAGGGTGGTTGGTCACTGTGTCCCTAGAGTCAGATTTTACATATATTAATGTGGCCATTGATTATATTGTTTTGTTTCATTTTTGTTTCTAAAGTCCTTTTGAAAAATATTTATTTATTTTTGGCTGTGCTGGGTCTTCATTGCTACATGTGGGCTTTCACTAGTTGCAGCAAGCAGGGGCTACTCTCTAGTTGCAGTGCATCAGCTTCTCATTGTGGTTGTTTCTCTTGTTGCAGAGCAAGGGCTCTAGGGCATGTGGGCTTCAATAGATGTGATGCATAAGCTCAGTAGTTTAGCTGCCCTGTTGCATGTGACGCCTTTCCAGACCAGGGATCAAACCAGTATCCCCTGCATTGGCAGGCAGATTCTTAACCACTGGACCACAAAGGAAGTACTTAAAGTCCTTTTTTGTACTGATGGTTCAGTTTGATCTTGGATCCAGATGCCCTCTCCCAGTGAGATCTTCCACCTAGATTCCTTAAGTCAGGTGTCTCACTGCTACACTCAATAATGTACTCTGACAGTATGCTGAATGAGTAGATAGATGGATGAGTGAATGAATAAATGATTTTAACAGGAAGTTGAAGGGACTTTTTTGGATATCATGGGATTTCAGTGAAACCATAAAGATGAGAATTATAGGTGAAAGTTGCCTTCACTTTTCAAAAAGAGGTACTAGAATAGAGGAGTGCTTTCTTGATGGCTCAGCAGTAAAGAATCCGCCTGCCAATGCAGGAGATGTGGGTTCAGTCCCTCGGTCGGGAAGATCTGCTGGAAGAGGAAATGGCAACCCACTCCAGTATACTTGCCTGGGAAACCCCATGGACAGAGGATCCTGGCTGGCTGACAGTCCATGGCGTTGCAAAGAGTTGGACATGACTGAGCATGCACGCACACACCAGCAGAATAGATGATGCAATGTGTGTTTATCTGCATCACAAAGTTAGATGCTAGACATACCTATGCCAGACTTAGTAGAAAACATTAGAACAAGTTCAGTGGCCATCAATACTTTCTTCTACCTTCAGTCTTTTTAAGACTATCTTATAAATCATTTGATGTGATTATCAGGAGTCATTGGGAAAGGAGAGATCAGCCAAGGGCTGCTGCTCATTTCTAGGTGTTTCTTTGCTTCTCTTTGTGGATAATCCACATTCCTCCACTTGGCTTCTCACCAGAAAGCTGGTAGCTTGCTGAGATGCAGAATCCTGTGGCTTCATCTTTTTTTTTGTTTTTGTTTGTTTTGTATTCTTTTAGCTGCACTGTGCAACCTGAGAGATTTTAGTTCCCCAACCAGGAATGGAACCCCTTGCCCCCTGCATTGGAAGTACAGAGTCTTAACGACTGGACCACCAGGGACTCAAGTTCCTGTGGCTCTTGCTGTATCCACAGGGAAGGAGGGAGGTGAGAGTTCTTAGGGGAACTGCAACCTGGGAGACTTATGTGAAACATACTGGAGTCCATATCTAACCAAGTCATGCTAAAGGTGAAAAGTTAGCTGGCATTGACTGTGATGGGAGGTCTAGGAATGAAGGTGTCAATAGGCAGATAGCACTCTATACTTGGAGAAGCAAGGATGGGTAAATAGATACTATGAACAGTCTCTAGGTTTAAGCAGTCTTGATAGGAGGTTTCTCAAGAGGTGGCGGGACTATAGCATGAAAAGGATTTCAGACAGACTAGTTGGGCAAGAATTAGAAAGGAAGAAGCATGCAGGTTATGCACAGAGCACATTGCCCACATCAGAAAACTATACATTATGGAGGCTTGTGTAGGGATACTTTCAAAGGATCTGCCAATGCACCTGACCAGGTGCAAGGTAGGGACCCTACCATGTACAGAAGACTTCTGTAGCCAAGAGACAATCACAAATAGCACTAGCTAAGTAAATTGAGGCTTCCTTATTTTTTCTAATATCTTCTACTTTGTCTCATTACAGGGAGGAAATAGAGGAAGGGTGGAATAGCTCACATCCCCTATCCTCATTGCAAGGCCTCAAGCCTCAGTTTAGGTAGAGCCTGCAAGGAGAATTGATACTTGGAATTGCATATGAGATTGCAGTTTTGACTCGGGCGAGATTGAACTTGACTTTTCAACAGCTAAACAATGACTCATTATCAAAATGAGACTGCTATTATTGAAAGTGGTTGAGATAGGGTAGGGACCAAGCAATTTTTAAAGAAAATGGAAAATTAAGCTTCACTGATAGCTCAGATGGTAAGGAATCTGCCTGCAATTCAGGAGACCCAGTTTCAATCCCTGGGTTGGGAAGATCCCCGGATAAGGGAATGGCAACCCACTCCAATCTTCTTACCTGGAGAATTCCGTGGACAAATGAGTCTGGTGGGCTACAATCCATGGAGTCCCAAAGTGTTGGGCACAACCGAGTGGATAACACTTTCACTTTCCCATTTGGACCTCAAAAACTCAGTATATTTAATATTGAATAAATGAATGAATTCAAGATTGGTGACAATGGATTCCTATCATTATTTACTCCAAATCCCTGTTTCTTGGACTCCTGAGGTCCTTGTAGTAAGAAAAGTCATTCATTCATTCATTCAACTTTTAATTGGCTTCTCATTTTGTGTCTAGCATTGAGATAGGCCCTGGGGGCCCTAAATGAGTGAGCCAGACCTCAGACATCCAGGAGCTTGCCTTTCCACTGAAGAAGGAGGGAATTCCATTGAGCTTTGAAAGATGCCTCAGGCCTGGGTTGGGAGAGAACTGGGGTGTCAGCTCAAGAAGGGAGTGCTATTATTCAAAGGTCAGATTTCCTGACTTTTTGCTCTGGCCCTGGTTTGCTCATTCATTCACTCAAGAAATCTGTGTAAAAACTTCCCTACTTTGGGGTAGTCTGCTTGGCATTGTCCTTAGAAGGGCATCCCTGATGGGTAGATCTTCCAGTATGACAAGTCTATGTTTCACACTCTGAGAAGTTCAGGTAGCAAAGATACAGTGGTATGGGTTAAATATTTTGGGATCTATATTTTCTATGAACTCCCTAACTTTCCCAATTGCTTGCTGGTGCCATGTTTACCTCAGACCAGAAATAATTATAGAAAACAAGGCAGGTTCCATTGGCTAGAGTCAGAGCATTGAGGGCCTGAACACCTGCAGGGAAATGAGGAAGTATCTGTGGCAGTTATGGTGTTTTCCTCTTCATCTGAACCTTGGGAATAGGGTTGCCAGATACAGGTGAACTACTTGGATATACCTATTCTGGAACATTAGGTATCATTTATCTGAAATTCAAGTTTAGCTGGGCATCTTGTATGTGTTTGCTGTGTGTGCTCCGTCACTTCAGTCATATCCAACTCTTTGCTATCCCTTTGGACTGTAGCTCACCAGGCTCCTCTATCCATAGGCTTTTCCAGACAAAATTACTGAAGTGGGTTGCGTGCCCTCCTCCAAGGGACTTCCCAACCCAGGGATTGAACCTGCATCTCTTATGTCTCCTGCATTGGCAGGCAGGTTCTTTACCACTAGCACCACTTGGGAAGCCTGGGCATCCTGTATCTTAATTTGTAAATTTGTAATTCCCAGCCTTACCTGGGAAGAGTTCTCTTTGGCCCAAGAAAGACCATGAAACTCAACTCTCAGGTTTTCAAGAACCTCTTCCCCTATGAATCTTCTCTTCATCCCCATATGTAGGGCCTAGCTGGACCCTGCTGATGACCCTCTGCAACAAGCCCTCATGGAGGGGGTGAGGATAATGCAACGTGAAAAATTTACCTGGGGACGAGGAGACTGGGTGCTAGACCATAGTCTGCCATGTGAATAGTTCTGTGACTTTGTACAGGACAGTTTGCCTCTCTGGACATTTCCCTATTCAGAAATTCAAATATCAAGGTGGATTTAGCTTCAGAGTTCAATCAGGGCAGGAATACTTGGCATTTACCCATTCTGTACCAAATGCGGGGTCTCTCTCTTTCTCTCTGTGTGTGTGCGCATGTTGAGGGATGGATGAGAGATCCCCAACTGTCCCAGATAATGCAGAACTTAATGAGCCATGCTTTTCTGGTTTTGTAGTTTGGAAGTGACGCCTGACAGAGACAATGGGAGAATGAAGAGCAGTTAGAGGCTCTGTCCCATTTCTGTCTCAGTTTTCCTCTTTCAGAATGACCCCACTCCCATACCTCCTGGCTAAACAAAAGTTCTTTTCTATGTTCTTAAATACAGCAGGCTCACAAGAAATAACAAAGGCACAGTGGCAGACTGTTGAATTGAGATTGTAAAGGTTCAGCCATGGCAGCCTGGTGTTCAAGCTTCCTGGGGATCTGGTCATCCTATCTGGGAGGCTGCTCCCAATAGCCTTGGTTATTCATTCATTCTGTCTTGTTCTGAAGCATAAGGCAAAGATGAACACCAGCTCTGTACAGAATCCAAAGGGAAGACAGAGAAACAACGGCAACCAGAGGAGAGAGAAGTGTTTTCCTTCAAGTGCTGCCTTTATTCCTCACTCTGAGGTCACAGACAGTCAGAAGGACAGAGAGAGAACTGAGAGGATCCTCACTAGCCTCATGACCTGGGGCAAATTAATCAACCTCTCTGAGCCTTAGTTACCTCATCTTTAAAACGAGACTAATAGTGGTTCGCACCTCGGAGGGGAGTTGAAGGGTTAAATGAGCTAATGTATGTGCCTGCTGGTGGTGAGTGTGTTGGTTTTGGTCCCTGATTCTCAGTGTTAAGATAAAATAGAAGCCCACACTTTCTGTTTTAACCAAGATGCCATTCCAAGGTAGGATATAACTACTGCTAAATATGGCAGCCAGTCCTTAATTTTTGCAAGAGTGGTTACGGCAACCATACTTTTTAAAGTCACTAAAAGTTGACAAAGGACATGAAATTGTGATTAGGTCACAAAAAAAAGTGATGGGATGACATAAATAAACCTAGGAAGAAGGAAAGGAAGAAACTCAGAATATGAAATGCAGGTAGGGAAACAAGAACTCAGTCAGGGCGGGACAATTGTGTGTGACCAAACTGGGGCTGGGAATCTGTCTCTGGTCTGAATAGGACAAAGGATGTGAACATGGAATGGGTATTGTTACACGGTCTGCAGCCCTTCCTATCATGATTGCCTGAGCCATTCTGCTACGTGTTGGGCACACCCCGGAAGAAGAGGAGGGATTATCGCCCACCAATTGGAACAAAGCGTCCTGGCTTGAGCTTCTTATCCTGTGGCCTTCCTCTCATTTGCTTCATCCCACCTGCCTGTGTCTCCACTGGGAGCTCCCTTGGTGGAGACATGCCTTTATTGTCCTCTCTCCATAAATTCCCAGTAACTCCTAGCATCTGAGAAGTACCAGGTATTCCCTGCCCGGGGGTGGCATATCTGAGTAGTTGGAATACTTTTGTGGGAGCCATAACACATTGGCTATTACCAGGTAGACACCTCATGAAGGGCTTAAGAGAAACCCTGTCAGGAGGCCAGGAGAGCCCAAGTCTGAAACACTCATGGTTGCAGGAGAAATGAAAGGTCTGACATGAGAAACAAAGGGTCTGCTTGTACTGTTTGCCCACCTGTTTGCATTTTCTACCCTTCTCTGCCCTACTCTGTGCTCAGAGAGTGACTCTACAGATGACAGTTTTTGGGCTCACATGCCAGTTGGATTCTGGTTGGGTTTGACCAATGGAAGGTGCTTGAGATGAGGGCAGCAGGAGAGAGAGGTCAGGGTATACTACTTGCTCTGACAATGGCTCCATCCCTCCAGGAGCAACCCCTTTCCTGTGACTCCAGCTCTCACTGAGCTCCTGTGTCATCATTTCCTTCTCTTGCTCTCCAGTCCTAAGGGTGATAAAGCTACCCTCTTCTGCTGGTTTCTGGGAGCCCCATCACCCCTTGTTGATTCCCTTTTCTCCACCCACACCTCTGTAAATACCTTCTTTATTAACGGTTTCTCATTTGAACCAGCTGAGTTGAATTCACTTCCTACTAAGATTCCAACTGGCACACAGAGAAAGACTAAAGACATCTAGGATCTTAATTTGGTTTTCTGGGTATCAGGGGTGCAGGTTAGAGGTGGGGAAGGAGGTGTAATAAAGCTGGAAGATATGGGAGAAGGACCAAGAAATCAAGCCCAATAGAAGAGCTGGGTCACATGAATCTAAATTACAGGTTACTGTTATCGGTCTGTGCTGGTGCTGAAACCTGGGAGGCATTCTCTGGGAAAGGAGAAGGCAGCGAATATTGGGAGCAAAGTTGCATCTTCACTCTGGGGAATCCTTCTGCATCCAGTAGAGCTCAGTCCAAATGGAGTGGAAACCAGAGCTGTGCATGAGACCAGAACCAGCCAGTAGTCATGAGAGAGAGCGAATTCCACCAGAGAAACTGGAGCAGGTGATATGGATGAAGGCAGGAAGGTTTAGGGTTACTCGCATGGTATTAGAGAAGCCTGAGTAGGGAGAAGATCGGGGACAGGCAGGAATAGACACAAATCAACTGGCGATAAATGCATGATGGCGGAATCACAGCTCATGAGTTATGCAGCTTTGGCTGGCTCTTTAGTGCTTATGGGGAAGGAGAGGATTATTGTGATAAGAATAGGTAAAGACAATTGGAAGATTGGGACTGACATATACACACTACCATATGTAAAACAGATAACTAATAAAAACCTGCTGTATAGCACAGTGAACTCTACTCAGTACTCTGTAATGGACTATATGGGAAAAGAATTTAAAATAAAAGAGTAGATATAAGTACATGTATAACTGATTCACTTTATTGTATACCTGAAAATAACACAACATCATAAATCAACTATGCTCTAACAAAAATTGAAATAAAAAATGGGTAAAGACTGTTGAAAGCAGAAAAGACAATTGCTGAATGTACTTAGGAAGTGGAATGTCAGTGTGTTACTCACAGAGGAATTCTATTGATAATGTATGATATTTGACTGGATTTGTGTAAAAAATTATCCTTGGACCAGGCTCCCAGCTTCCTAGTCTCGTGTCAGTGGAGTTTCTTTTCACCTGACAGTAGCCAGGTCATCATGGCTCCCATCTCCACCTCTGCTCTCTCTGTTGCTGGTGACCCAGGAATGCCTGGACACCACTCTCCCTTCACCCCCTTGGATGTTGCTGCCTCTCTCTTTGCATTAGCACAGGCTGAAGTGGGAGCAGGGAATATTTCCCTGTTCTGTCCCATCCCCTAATCCTTTTCAGTGCCTCTACAAAAGGTAGAGGGTAGATAGGGGGTGTAGATTTTCTGCAAAGAAGCCAAGTGTTTAAAAATCTCAATTTATTTCTCTGTAACTGAGATTAAATTAGCTCTTTAGCATTTGTTTCCACATTTTGGAAAAAAATGGATTTTGTCAATTCCTATACATACATGCATCTGAAATCTGGGGTTTTAAGTTTTATTTGATTGCCCTAGTTGTTTATCCCTTCTGTGAATACCCCACTCTTCCAGTTTTACCATAACTTTATAATAAATATTGCTGGCTGATGGATTAAGTCCCTTCTTCAAAAATGTGCCTTGAAAAAATATGTGCTTTGGTTTGAATTTGGTATAATTCAAAGTGTATCAAGTTGAATTTGTCAAGTTCACCATTGATTTTTGTTTCTGCATCTTGTAGTCAACTACCTTTTTGTACTCTCTTATTTGTTAAATTTTACTAGGTTATTCTGGGTTTTATTTGCAGACAAGCATATTCTCTGCAAATAATCACAATGGTATTCTTCTTTTCTAATGCTTATAATGTTTTTTCCCTTGTCTTATTAGACTGACTTCTAGTAGTTTGAATGGAAGGGATGAGAGCAGACAGTCCTATCTCATTCTTGCTTTAAAAGGGGGCATCAATTTCTTTTTAATGGTCATTATGGGACTCCCACTCACTCCTTTAGAAATTCTGTTATCTACCTAAGGTGTCTGCCTCACCCAGAATTTGTCCCTCTCCCCTTGGCAGTACTTCCCCTGGTGCTAAGGAATTCCATCCATGAGAATTTCCTGGGGATTCCAGAAGGGCAGTGCAAGGTAGCTGTTGACATTGCAGTTTCCGCAGCACAGCCCAGGATGAGCTTTTGCTTCCAGAGCTTCTCTCCACCTGCATTTTTTGCAGGCACACCTCTTCATCCTCTACATTTTCCAGTGAGTGTCTGTTGAGTCAGATAGAAATGCATCTCTGTCTTTCTTTACCCCACCTCCCTCTTTCCTTCTCACTCTCCATTCTCCTTCTTTGTCAAAGACAAATGATATAGTTGAAACCCACAAGGAGGCAGCATTTTTTTTCATGCTCCATAATTTCCAAGACCACCTCTTCTCAGTGAATTAAACTTCACAGTTTTATGTGGATGATCCCTGGCTCCTTTTTTTTGGTCCCAATCTGCTGCTTCACACTGTGTACATGGGTCCACTGAGAGTAAGACATAGCACTACCTCTTAGTAATTGTTCCCTCAGCTCTGGAAAAACCAACTTTGAAAACCACTGAAATGGCCACAAAGAGGCTCAAAGTCTTAGCCAAGGGCTACCCTTCTTTCCACTATGGGATGGGGACAGAGTATGGTTTTCTTCTTGTAATGCAGTAGAGCAGATGAGGGGTATGTTTCAAGTTCAACTGTTTTTTTTTTTTAATGGGGAAAAAAACCTGCTTTCCTAGACATGTGATCTCCAGTAAGTGTGGACTGTTGTTTGGTTAAATGTATGTGTTTTCATTGCAGACATTTCTTTCCAAAGGCTTTCAATTTGTGGCAGACATGTAGGAAGGAGGGGCTTTAGGGATGCTGCAAAAAATGGCAATTTGATCAACTCAAACCTTGGGCTCTGATTTTATTCAACTAACACTTCAGGTTATGTCTTGTGACAAAAATATGAACTTGAAAGGTTACAGTCAATTCTCTTTATTCACAGTTAGTTATGTTCCATAAAGTTACCACAAATGATGAATATTGAACTATTGCTCTAAGGGAATTATAAGGTTACGTTCCTGCAAGCCTCTGGTCACAATACTTTTGTCAACCAATCAATACATAACCTTGTTTTACATGTGTTTCTGTTCAAAGACATTTTGTTTAAGATATATTGTTAAACATATATATATTCACATATATATATTCACATATAATATATATATATATATATGCACAAACACTCATGGCCCACAGTACTGCAATTCATGCCTCAACAAAGCTTATCTCATACATATATTTTCTCTTTCATCTTGTGCTTAGATCGCTGAAAGTCCTTCAGCTGTTATTTAAAAAGCAAAACTGATACCCAAAGCATAAGAAGGCAAAAACCATGGCACTACATAGAACATGAAAAAGATACTTGTTTACAACTATGAGAGCTGAAACAAGGGAGGAGGGTGTCAGTTTCTTTGGTCTCTGCTGGGAACATGAGCACTGGGTGACTCATATTTTCCCCTGCTCTGTGCATGCCTGTGAATGAACATGAATGTGCCATGAATATTGATTTTGGGGTTACAAATATATTTTAGCATGCAGCAGAATTCACAAATATACTCTCTGAGAATAATGAGCACTGACTGTACGTAGAAAAGAGTCTGTTCATCTATTTCTTAAAAGTAAGTTTGTTTCTTAAAAACAAACATTGTTTAAACAACTCTTGGATGAAGTTAGGTGCTTTGTGATTCTAATAGCTATTCACAGGGGAGCCTTGAGAACAACTCATACTTCAGTTCATCCAATGATCTCATTCCTACCTCAAGGACTTCTAGGCTGGGCAAGGGTGGGGAGGTTTAACCATCTTTAAATGATGGAGTAAAATAACACTGGTATGTGGAGGTTTAAACATGCCTCCACATATCAAATGTGTCTCATAGAACCTGGCAACAGAGAAGGTGGCAATATAGGTGCTTTCTTATTTCCTATCCTTTCCCCTAGTTTGATCACCTCATCTTTTTTCTTTTAAAAGAGATGAGGATAGTAGTTAATGGGGAAGGTATGAGTGAACGCTCCAGCTTAGAAATTTCTAAATTTCCAAAGAAGAGTCATCCTGGACTTATTGCATAGGAGCAGATGCTGTGAAGTTCTACAGATGCAAGTACTTGGCTTCTGACATGTTTTATGACATTTTTATAGCCTGAAAGTTCTGACAAGTGTGTCCAGTAGGAGGGAATTCAAATAGTTCTGCTTTGACTTCAGTCTCATATAGGCCTTTGATCTCTTTCTGTGGCAAACAGTTCCACCCTGTTGACCTACAAATCAAAGACAGAGATGGAGCCGTCACTTGTTGAATAGCTGAGCACATCAGTGCTGTTACTTGGGGTGGAGTTTGCTGTCTGACTGCCTGGGCTCTGCTTGATCCTCCTGCTTTTATTGCTCTCTCTAAACTTGACCCCTAGCCTGCGCTGACTGGCAGTATTACCTGTCCCTTTCTGGACCACCTGTTATGTGCTTTCCAAATTAGCCTCAACTTACAGCTGTCCTCACTAATACACAGGAGAGTAAATACCCAGCCAGAGTCAAGCAGTTTGGGAGTACCAAAGTGCTACTGATTATTCAACCTTAAAAATGGTGATGGAGTTGGTAACTGGGTGAATTAGTTTTCTATTATTGCTGTAACAAATCAACACAAATTTAGTAGCTTAAAACAATACAAGTATATTCTCTCATAGTTCTGGAGGTCAGAAGTCCAAAAAGAGTTTGTGAGGCTAACATCAAGGTGTCGATGGGATGCATTCCTTCTGGAGACTCTAGGGGGGAGTTTGTTTTGTTACCTTTTTCAGCTTTTAGAAGGTATCTGCATTCTTTGGCTTGTGACTCCTTCCTCCATCATCAAAGCACATTGTTCCAGTCTCTGCTTTTGTTGTCATACCTCCTCTTTTTCTGACTTTGTCCTTGTTTTTCTCTTATAAGGATGCTTATGATTACTTTGGGCTCCCCCTAGACAATACAAACTTATCTCTTAGTCTCAAGATGCTTAATTTAATCACACAAAGTTCCTTTCCCCATAAGATTACATATTGACAGGCCTTAGGAATTAGGATGTGGACATATTTAGGGGGTCATTACTGAGCCTACCATATTGGGGAATACAAGACTCAGTTAGAAGTACTTCACTGGGTTTGTAAACCCAAAGTTAAGAGATCAGTTCAGTCTCTCAGTCGTGTCCGACTCTTTGCACCCCAAGAACCGCAGCATGCCAGGCCTCCCTGTCCAACACCAACTCCCGGAGCCTACCCAAACTCATGTCCATTGAGTTGGTGATGTCATCCAACCATCTCATCCTCTGTCGTCCCCTTCTCCTACCCTCAATCTTTCCCAGCATCAGGGTATTTTCCAATGAGTCAGCTCTTTGCATCAGGTGGCGAAAGTATTAGAGTTTCAGCTTCAACATCAGTCCTTCCAAAGAACACCAGGGACTGATCTCCTCTAGGATGGACTGGTTGGATCTCCTTGCAGTCCATGGGACTCTCAACAGTCTTCTTCATCACCACAATTCATAAGCATCAATTCTTCGGTGCTCAGCTTTCTTCACAGTCCAACTCTCACATCCATACATGACCACTGGAAACACCATAGCCTTGACTAGATGGATTTTGTTGGCAAAGTAATGTCTCTGCTTTTGAATATGCTGTCTAGGTTGGTCATAACTTTCCTTCCAAGGAGTAAGTGTCTTTTAATTTCATGGCCACAGTCACCATCTGCAGTGATTTTGGAGCCCCCCAAAATAAAGTCAGCCACTGTTTCCACTGTTTCCCCATCTATTTCCCATGAAATGATGGGACTGGATGCCATAATCTTCGTTTTCTGAATGTTGAGCTTTAAGACAACTTTTCCACTCTCCTCCTTCACGTTCATCAAGAGGCTGTTTAGTTCTTCGCTTTCTGCCATAAGGGTGATGTCATCTGCATGTCTGAGGTTATTGTTATTTCTCCCGGCAATCTTGATTCCAGCTTGTGCTTTTTCCAGCCCAGCATTTCTCACGATGTACTCTGCATAGAAGTTAAACAAGCAGGGTGACAATATACAGCCTTGATGTACTCCTTTTCCTATTTGGAACCAGTCTGTTGTTCCATGTCCAGTTCTAACTGTTGCTTCCTGACCTGCATATAGGTTTCTCAAGAGGCAGGTCAGGTGGTCTGGTATTCCCATCCTTTTCAGAATTTTCCACAGTTTACTGTGATCCACACCGTCAAAGGCTTTGGCAAAGTCAATAAAGCAGAAATAGATGTTTTTCTGGAACTCTCTTGCTTTTTCCATGATCCAGTGGATGTTGGGAATTTGATCTCTGGTTCCTCTGCCTTTTCTAAAACCAGCTTGAACATCTATAGGTTCATGGTTCTCATATTGCTGAAGCCTGTCTTGGAGAATTTTCAGTATTATTTTACTTGCGTGTGAGATGAATGCAATTGTGCAGTAGTTTGAGCATTCGTTGAAATTTCCTTTCTTTGGGTAAGAGATAGTTTAGCTAAAATCTTGCTTGGAGCAAAGGAGTCAGGCTCAGCTGGAGTAATGTGAGAACCAGAAACATCAGAACTGTGTATTTCTAGAAGATGGTAGGTGTTGCAAGAGGACAGCAGAGGGCAGACACACTGAAATCATAAGCACAGAAAACTAGTCAATCTAATCACACTAGGACCACAGCCTTGTCTAACTCAGTGAAACCAAGCCATGCCCTGTGGGCCCACCCAAGATGGGCGGGTCATGGTGGAGATGTCTGACAGAACGTGGTCCACTGGAGAAGGGAATGGCAAACCACTTCAGTATTCTTGCCTTGAGAATCTCATGAACAGTATGAAAAGGCAAAATGATAGGATACTTAAAGAGGAACTCCCCAGGACAGTAGGTGCCCAATATGCTACTGGAGATCAGTGGAGAAGTAACTCCAGAGAGAGTGAAGGGATGGAGCCAAAGCAAAAACAATACCCAGTTGTGGATGTGACCAGTGATAGAAGCAAGGTCTGATGCTGTAAAGAGCAATATTGCATAGGAACCTGGAATGTCAGGTCCATGAATCAAGGCATATTGGAAGTGGTCAAACAGAGATGGCAAGAGTGAACGTCGACATTCCAGGAATCAGTGAACTAAAATGGACTGGAATGGGTGAATTTAACTCAGATGACCATTACATCTACTACTGCGGGCAGGAATCCCTCAGAAGAAATGGAGTAGCCATCATGTTCAACAAAAGAGTCCGAAATGCAGTACTTGGATGGAATCTCAAAAACGACAGAATGATCTCTGTTCATCTCCAAGGCAAACCATTCAATATCACAGTAATCCAAGTCTATGCCCCAACCAGTAATGCTGAAGAAGCTGAAGTTGAACGAGAATGCAGAGTTCCAAAGAATAGCAAGAAGAGATAAGAAAGCCTTCCTCAGCGATCAATGCAAAGAAATAGAAGAAAACAACAGAATGGGAAAGACTAGAGATCTCTTCAAGAAAATCAGAGACACCAAGGGAACATTTCATGCAAAGATGGGCTCGATAAAGGACAGAAATGGTCTGGACCTAACAGAAGCGGAAGATATTAAGAAGAGGTGGCAAGAATACACAGAAGGACTGCACAAAAATGATCTTCACGACCAAGATAATCACAATGGTATGATCACTCACCTGGAGCCAGACATCCTAGAATGTGAAGTCAAGTGGGCCTTAGAAATCATCACTATGAACAAAGCTAGTGGAGGTGATGGAATACCAGTTGAGCTATTTCAAATCCTGAAAGATGATGCTGTGAAAGTGCTGCACTCAATATGCCAGCAAATTTGGAAAACTCGGCAGTGGCTACAGGATTGGAAAAGGTTAGTTTTCATTCCAATCCCAAAGAAAGGCAATGCCAAAGAATGCTCAAACTACCACACAATTGCACTCATCTCACATGCTAGTAAAGTAATGCTTAAAATTCTCCAAGTCAGGCTTCAGCAATACGTGAACCGTGAACTTCCAGATGTTCAAACTGGTTTTAGAAAAGGCAGAGGAACCAGAGATCAAATTGCCAACATCTGCTGGATCATTGAAAAGCAAGAGAATTCCAGAAAAACATCTGTTTCTGCTTTATTGACTATGCCAAAGCCTTTGACTGTGTGGATCACAATCAACTGTGGAAAATTCTTCAAGAGATGGGAATACCAGACCACCTGGCCTGCCTCTTGAGAAATCTATATGCAGGTCAGGAAGCAACAGTTAGAACTGGACATGGAACAACAGACTGGTTCCAAATAGGAAAAGGAGTACGTCAAGGCTGTATATTGTCACTCTGCTTGTTTAACTTATATGCAGAGTACATCATGAGAAACTCTGGTCTGGAGGAAGCACGAGCTGCAATCAAGATTGCAGGAAGAAATATCAATCACCTCAGATGTGCAGACGACACCACCCTTATGGCAGAAAGTGAAGAGGAACTAAAGAGCCTCTTGATGAAAGTGAAAATGGAGAGTGAAAACGCTGGCTTAAAGCTCAACATTCAGAAAACGAAGATCATAGCATCTGGTCCCATCACTTCATGGGAAATAGATGGGGAAACAGTGGAAACAGTGGCTGACTTTATTTTGGGGGGCTCCAAAATCACTGCAGATGGTGATTGTAGCCATGAAATTAAAAGACGCTTACTCTTTGGAAGGAAAGTTATGACCAACCTAGACAGCATATTCAAAAGCAGAGACATTACTTTGCCAACAAAGGTCTGTCTAGTCAAGGCTATGGTGTTTCCAGTGGTCATGTATGGATGTGAGAGTTGGACTGTGAAGAAAGCTGAGTGCCAAAGAATTGATGCTTATGAACTGTGGTATTAGAGCAGACTCTTGAGAGTCCTTTGGACTGCAAGGAGATCCAACCAGTCCGTTCTGAAGGAAATCAGCCCTGGGATTTCTTTGGAAGGAATGATGCTAAAGCTGACATTCCAGTACTTTGGCCACCTCATGTGAAGAGTTGACTCATTGGAAAAGACTCTGATGCTGGGAGGGATTGAGGGCAGGAGGAGAAGGGGACGACAGAGGATGAGATGGCTGGATGGCATCACTGACTCGATGGACATGAGTCTGAGTGAACTCCAGGAGTTGGTGATGGACAGGGAGGCCTGGCGTGCTGCAATTCATGGGGTCGCAAAGAGTCAGACACGACTGAGCGACTGAACTGAACTGAATGAGGAGGTGGGTCATAGAGGATCTTGCTTTGATTTATGTCATCTAGTGTTCTGCCTATGTTTTTCTCTAAGAGTTTTGTAATTTCTGGTCTTACATATAGGTCTTTAATCCATTTTGATTTGATCTTTGTGTGTGGTTTTAGGAAGTGTTCTAATTTCATTCTTTTACACGTGGCTGTCCAATTTTCCCAGCACCATTTATTGAAGAGGCTGTGTTTGCCCCATTGTATATTCTTTTCTCCTTTGTTAAAAATAAGGTACCCATAGGTCCATAGGTTTATTTCTGGGCTTTATATCTTTTTCCATTGTTTTTGTGCCAATACTATATTGTCTTGATGACTGTAGCTTTGTAGTATAACCTGAAGTCAGGAAGGTTGATTCCTCCAGCTGCATTCTTTCTCATAACTGCTTGGCTATTTGGGATCTTTTGTGTTTCCATATGAATTGTGAAATTTTTTGTTCTAGTTTTGTGAAAAATGCCTTTGGTAATTTGATAGGGATCACATTGAATCTGGAGATTTTGTTTGTAGTATAGATTTTCACAATATTGATTATTCCTACACAGGAACATGGGCTATCTCTCCATCTGTTAATGTTGCCTTTTATTTCTTTCATTAGAGTCTTATGATTTTCTGTGTACAGTTCTTTTGTCTCTTTAGGTGAATTTATTCCTAGATATTTTATTCTTTTTGTTGCAATGGTGAATGGGATTGATTCCTTAATTTCTCTTTCTCATTTTTCATTGTTAGTATATAGAAATGCAAATGATTTCTGTATATTGATTTTGTATCCTGCAACTTTGCTAAATTCACTGATCAGCTCTAGTAATTTTCTGATACTATCTTTAGGGTTTTCTATGTACAGTAACATGTCATCTGCAAACAGTGAAATATTTACATCTTTTCCGACCTGGATTCCTTTTATTTCTTTTTCTTCTCTGATTGTTGTCACTAGGACTTCCAAAACTATGTTTAATAATAGTGGTGATAGTGGACACCCTTATCTTGTTCCTGATCATAGGGAGAATGCTTTCAGTTTTCACCATTGAGAATAATGTTTTCTGTAGGCTTTTTATATATGGCCATTACTATGTTGAGGTAGATCCCTTCCATGTCCATTTTTTGAAGAGTTTTAATCATAAAGTGGTGCTGAATTTTGTCAAAGGCTTTTTCTGCATCTATTGAGATTATCATGTGTTTTTTTCTTTCAATTTGTTAATATTTGCATATATTGAAGAATCCTTGCACCCCTGGAATGAACCCTTATTGATCATGGTGTATGAGCTTTTTAATGTGTTGTTGAATTCTGTTTGCTAACATTTTGTTGAGGATATTTGCATCTCTGTTCATCAGTGATATTTGTCTGTAGTTTTCTTTTTTTGTGTTGTCTTTGTCTGGTTTTGGTATCAGGTGATGGTAATCTCATAGAATGAGTTTGGAAGTGTTCCTTCTTCTGCAGTTTTTTGAAAGCATTTTAGAAGGATAGGCATTAGCTCTTCTCTAAATGTTTGATAGAATTCTCCTGTGAAGCAGTCTGGCCCTCGGCTTTTGTTTTTTGGGAGATGTTTGATTACAGCTTCAATTTCAGTGCTTGTGATTGGGTTATTCATAATTTCCATTTCTTCCTGGTTCAGTCTTGGAAGATTGACCTTTTCTAAGCATCTGTCCATTTCTTCCAGGTTATCCATTTTATTGCCATATAGTTGTCCATAATTGTCTCTTATAACCCTCTGTATTTCTGCATTGTCAGTTGTTACCTCAACTTCTTCATTTCTAATTTTGTTGATTTGATTCTTCTCTCTTTTCTTGATGAGTTGGGGTAAGGGTTTGTCAATTTTGTTTATCTTCTCAAAGAACCAGCTTTTAGTATTTTTAATCTTTACACTTGTTTCTTTCATTTTTTTTTCATTTATTTCTGCTCGAATTTTATGATTTATTTCCTTCTACTAATTTTGGGGTTTCTTTCTTCTCCTTTTTCCAGTTGTTTTAGGTGTAAAGGTAGGTTGTCTATTCACTGTTTTTCTTGTTTCTTGAGGTAGGATTGTATCGCTATAAACTTCCCTCTTAGAACTGCTTTTGCTGCATCCCATAGGTTTTGAGGTATGTTTTCATTGTCACTTGTTTCTAGAAATTTTTTGATTTCCCATTTGATTACTTCAGTAACCTGTTGGTTATTTAGAAATGTATTGTTTAAGCTCCATGTGTTTATGTCAAATCTGTTGTTTATAGCTTTTCTTCTTGTAATTGATATCTAGTCTTATTGTGTTGTCGTCTGAGAAATGCTTGATATGATTTCAATTTTCTTAAATTTACTGAAGCTTGATTTGTGACCCAAGATGTGGTAAATCCTGGATAATGTTCCATGTGCCCTTGAGAAGTAAGTGTTTTCTTCTGTATTTGGATGGTATGTCATGGAGATATCAATGAGATCCATCTCATCTAATGTATCATTTAAGACTTGTGTTTCCTTATTGATTTTCTGTTTTGATGATCTGTCCATTGGTGTGATTGGGGTGTTAAAGTCTCCTACCATTATTGTGTTCCTGTCAATTTCTCTTTTTATGTCTGTTAGTGTTTGTCTTATGTATTGCAGTGCTCCTATGTTGGGTGCATAGATATTTACAATTGCTATGTCTTTCTCTTGGATTGGTCTCTTGATCATTAGGTGGTGTCCTTCCTTATCACTTGTAATCTTCCTTACTTTAAGGTCTATTTTGCCTGATATGAGGATTGCTACTCCAGCTTTCTTTTGGTTTCCATTTGCATGGAATATATTTTTCCATCCTCTCACTTTCAGTCTATATGTGTCTTGAGGTCTGAAGTGGGTTTCTTGTAGATAGCATATATATGGGTCTTTTTTTGTATCCATTCAGCTAGTCTGTGTCTTTTGGTTGGGGCATTTAATCTATTTACGTTTAAAGTAATAATCAATATATATGTTCCTATTGCCATTTTCTTTATTGTTTGGGGTTTGGTTGTATAGATCTTTTTCTTCTCTTATATTTCCTGACTATATAAGGCCTTTTAACATTTGTTGTAAAGCTGGTTTGGTGGTACTGAATTCTCTTAACTTTTGCTTGTCTGAAAAGGTTTTTATTTCTCCATCAATTTTGAATGAGATCCTTGCCAGGTAGAGTAATCTTGGTTGTAGACTTTTCCCTTTCAGTACTTTAAATATATTCTGCCATTCCCTTCTGGCCTTCAGAGTTTCTGCTGAAATCAGCTGTTAAATGTATAAGGTTTCTCTTGTATGTTATTTGTTGCTTTTCTCTTGCTGCTTTTAATATTCTTTCTTTGTGTTTAATCTTTGTTAGTTTGATTAGCATGTGTCTTGTCATGTTTTTTTGGGTTTATCCTGTATGGAACTCTTTGCACCTCTTTGACTGATTGACTATTTCCTTTTCCATGTTGGGGAAATTTTCAACTATAACCTCTTCAAAAACTTTTTCATACACTTTCTTTTTCTCTTCTTCATCTGGGACCCCTATAAATTGAATGTGCATTTGATATTGTCCCAGAGGTCCCTGAGACTATCCTCAGTTCTTTTCTGTCTTTTCACTTTATTCTGCACTACAGAAGTTATTTCCACCATTTTATCTTCCAGCTCACTGATTTATTCTTCTGCTTCAGATATTCTGCTATTGATTCCTCCTAGAGTATTTTTAATTTCAGTAATTGTGTTGTTTGTCTCTGTATGTTTATTCTTTAATTCTTCTAGATCTTTGTTAATTGATTCTTACACTTTCTCCATTCTGCTTTCCAGGTTTTTGATCATCTTTACTATCGTTATTCTGAGTTCTTTTTCAGGTAGTTTGCCCATTTCCTCTTCATTATTTAGACTTCTTTTTTTCTAGTTTGTTCCTTCATTTGTGCAGTATTTTTTTTGCCTTTTCATTATTCTTTTTAAAACTTATTGTGTTTGAGGTCTCCTTTTCTCAGGCTTAAAGGTTGAATTCTTTCTTCCTTTTGATTTCTGCCCTCCTAAGACTGGTGCAGTGGTTTCTGTAAACTTTGTATAGGTGAGATTTGTGCTGAGTTTGTTTGTTTGTTTGTTTGTTTTCTTCTGATGCGCAAGGCTGAGTGAGGTGGTACTCCTGTCTGCTGATGGTATGGTTTGTATTTTTGTTTTATTTTTTTGTTTGGATGAGGCATCCTGCACAGTGTGCTACTGCTGATGCTGAGTCTTGTATTCAAGTGGTTTCCTTTGTGGGAGTTCTCACTATTTAATACTCCCTAGGGTTATTTCTCTGGTAGTCTAGTGTCTTGGAGTCAGTGCTCCCACTCCAAAAGCTCAGGGCTTGATCTTTCACCACAACAAAGTACATATATGACAAATCCACAGCGGACATCACACCCAGTAGTGAACAGTTGGAAGTGCTGCCTCTCCTTCAACAGCAGCCACCGCTTCTCTCCACATATGCCTCCCTCATGATGACTTCTGGCCTCCTGAACCCCACTCCTCTCATGGCCATCTGTCAAGCATCGGGTGCAAGTCTTTCCTGTCCCTTTCAGTCCAAGTGAGGGTACCATCATATCCTCCTTGTTGTTTTGAACCCTATTCCATAAGATTTGGATCTGGATCCTATATAACAACTCCCATTTTTTATCATGTGTTTCCAGTGGGACAACTGCTTTTCCTCTTTTCTCCCCATGCCAGTCCTCAATCTTCTGTTGTTTTTTCATCATTGTTGTATGTGCAGTGTTGTCTGACACTACATCTGTATGACGGGGAAAACATAGCTTCTTGACTTTTCTATCATTGGTCAAAGCGTTATAAGTCCCTGTCTCACTGGGAGGTAGAGAACAAACTTAAACTTCGCTATTAATAACATATAGTCTTTTTGGACTTAAGTGTATTCCATTCAGTTTAAATCACCCACTTTCAGATAAATAAATGTTTGGGATTTCAGCCCCTTCTTCTTACTCTTTCCCAATTTGGTAGGGCTCCCATGAAAGCATGTTGGGGAAGGGTAGAGGGAACACTCAGAATCACATGCTGTTATGTGCATTCTGGATCTTTGCAGGCTGTGCTGCAGAGTGGGTTGTTGAAAAATAACACATTTCAACTGGTCTTTTGGAATCTATAATCCTCGCTATTTGTGCTTGATTGCAAAGGCCCCATGTATAATGGCCTCTTTAACTCAACCCCAGGCTTTTGTCCATCCATCTGTGACCCCTAAGTGGGGCACATGGTAATTTATGGATCCCTATGCCTCACTGCTTTCTGTGAGATGTCAAGGTACTATATCAGACTCCTCTATCTTATAGCTTCTTCTTAGTGAGACTGCTGTCTCACTATCTCTGGGCCTTATGCATGACTTCTCTTAGAGGTCTAGGGCCTACCTCAGTGAACATGGGCAAGCACTTCATTGGTGCTTCCCTGCCCCAAGCACCTTTCTTAGGCTTCCCTATAACTTAGGTGCTTCTATTGCATCTTCACTTCACCACCTAGATTTATATTCTGAAAGAGAAAGCAGGGACAAATGCATCTGTCTTTAATCAGCGTGTTTCCTTCTTCCCCTCCACCATTGGGACTGGAAGGGGTATGCTCTGTTTCCTTCTTTCTGTATGGAAGGGACTTCCCCTATATTAATGCCAATTTCCTTTGAATCATTAATCTTTCTGGTTCAGCCTTAATGGTGGAAGAGCTTCTTCCTTATACTATGGAAGAAATCCTATGACTTGAGCTGGCCAGGTCGAATTGGGAGTCCAAGATAGCTAGAGACTCGGAGCCACAGAAGATGAAAATACTCTGGTGAATAAATCCCAAATAGTACATCCATTATATGTGACACAATACTCTGGATTCCTCTAAGAGAAATTCTGTTCCCAGAATTAACCATTCTAAAAATAATAGCTAATATCTATTGACTGCTTATGATGTGCTAGAGAAAAGGAAAGATATACCCATCTGAATGCAGAGTTTCAAAGAATAGCAAGGAGAGATAAGAAAGCCTTTCTCAGTGACCAATGAAAAGAAATACAGGAAAACAATAGAATGGGAAAGACTAGAGATCGTGTCAAGAAAATTGGAGATACCAAGGGAACATTTCATGCAAAGATGGGCACAATAAAGGACAGAAAACGTATGGACCTAAAAGAAGCAGAATATATTAAGAAAATGCGGCAAGAACACTCAGAAGAACTATGCAAGAAAGATCTTCATGACACAGATAACCATGATGGTGTGATCACTCACCTAGAACGAGACATCCTGGAATCCAAAGTCAAGTGGACTTTAGGAACCATCACAATGAACAAACCTAGTGGAGGTGATGGAATTCCAGTGGAGCTATTTTAAATCCTGAAAGATGATGCTGTGAAAGTGCTGCACTCAATACGCCAGCAAATTTGGAAAACTCAGCAGTGGCCACAGGACTGGAAAAGGTCAGTTTTCATTCCAATCCCAAAGAAAGGCAATGCTAAAGAATGTTCAAACTACCACACAATTGCACTCATCTTACACGCTAATAAAGTAATGCTGAAAATTCTCCAAGGTAGGCATTAACAGTATGCAAACTGACAACTTCCAGATGTTCAAGCTGTATTTAGAAAAAGCAGAGGAACCAGAGATCAAATTGCAAACATCCCTTGGATCACAGAAAAAGCAAAAGAGTTCCAGAAAAGCATCTACTTCTGCTTTATCAGCTACACCAAAGCCTTTGACTGTGTGGATCACAACAAACTGTGGAAAATTCTGAAAGAGATGGAAATACCTGACCACCTGACCTGCCTCTTGAGAAATCTGTATGCAGGTCAGGAAGCAACAGTTAGAACTGGACATGAAACAACAGACTAGTTCCAAATGGGGAAAGGAGTATGTCAAGGTTGTATATTGTCACCCTGCTTATTTAACTTGTATGGAGAGTACATCATGTGAAAATGCCAGGCTGGATGAAGCATAAACTAGAATCCAGATTGCCGGGAGAGATATCAATAACCTCAGATACGCAGATGACACCACTCTTACGGCAAAAGCAAAGAGGAACTGAAGAGCCTCTTGATGAAAGTGAAGGAGCAGAATGAAAAAGCTGGCTTAAAGCTCAACATTCAAAAAACTAAGATCGTGGCATCTGGTCCCATTGCTTCATGGAAAACAGATAGGAAAAGAATGGAAACAGTTGAGAGACTTTATTTTCTTGGGCTCGAAAATCATGGCAGATGGTGACTGCAACCATGAAATTAAAAGATTCTTGCTCTTTCGAAGAAAAGCTATGACAAACCTAAACAGCTTATTTAAAAGCAGAGACATTACTTTGTCAACAAAGGTCCGTCTAGTCAAGGCTATGGTTTTTCTAGTAGTCATGTATGGATGTGAGAGTTGTACTATAAAGAAAGCTGAGCAGTGAAGAATTGATGCTTTTGAACTGTGGTATTGGAGAAGACTCTTGAGAGTCCCCTGGACTGCAAGAAGATCCAACCAATCAATCCTAAAGGAAATCAGTCCTGAATATTCATTGGAGGGATTGATGCTGAAGCTGAAGCTTCAGTACTTTGGCCACCTGATGTGAAGAACTGACTCATTTGAAAAGACCCTGATGCTGGGAAAGATTGAAGGCGGGAGGATAAGGGGTTGGCAGAGGATGAAATGGTTGGATGGCATCACTGACTCAATGGACATGAGTTTGAGCAAGCGCTAGGATTTGATGATGGACAGGGAAGCCTGGCATGCTGGAGTCCATGGGTTGCAAAGAGATGGAGACCACTGAGTGACTGAACTGAACTGAACTGAGGCATTGTTTTAGATACATATTTAATCCACATATAATCTTATGCTGCAAGTACTATGATCATTCCCATTTTACAAGTAAAGGGGTAAGAGGTAAAGTGAAAGTTATTAAATAAGAATTACTATTTGAATATGATTCTCATTGTGAATCCAAGTCTCTTTCAGTACACCTCTTTTTTCATCCTGCTCTTTATCCTGCTGCCAGTGTTTGCTCTCCCCTAAACATCTATGTTCTGTATGTCTGTCAAATCAAACTATTTGTTGTTCCACTTATATTCTATCTCATTTCCCCTCTTTTGTTTTTGCTCTTTCTATTTTCTTTGTCTAGAATACCCTCTCCCCACCATTCTCCATCTTCCAGAACTCTGCCTAACAACCTCTGTACTCCAAACGTTTTCTGATTCCCATCGTTGGAAGGAATCTGTCTTCTATATCCTCTCCATTTTTGTGCTCTGCTTCAACATAGAATTAATCATGTATCATTTTGAGAGTCACTCTCAGATTCAGACTTGCACTCACACCTTTGTTCCTTCACAGCAGTCAGTACAGAGACTAAATA
Organism: Capricornis sumatraensis; assembly: GCF_032405125.1. Taxonomy (NCBI): domain Eukaryota; kingdom Metazoa; phylum Chordata; class Mammalia; order Artiodactyla; family Bovidae; genus Capricornis; species Capricornis sumatraensis. Next base: position 50,616,134 of record NC_091083.1, read on the forward strand.
AGTGAGTGGGTGGAAGATATTCTACACACAGTGGACCATTCCTGCTGCAGAAGTCAGCCAAAGAATTGTATCAGGAACTTGCCTGGATCCAGAGCTGGAAACCTGCAAACAGCATTACATGAGATCCTGGAGACAACCTCTTTCATCTGTGACTCACATGTGGAAATTCAGTACAAGGAATCAACAAAGGACTGGAGGGACCTTGTGTCTATAAGACCTTCTGTTCCAAAACTGACCTCCTCACTTCTTGGAGGCAAAACCCCTGCCTATTTTCCTCTATCTGATGATTATTCTTTTCAAGTTCCAATGAACCTCTCACCTCCCACCAATTTGTTATAGCTGAAGCAAGTGCCAAACACATTTTCCCTCCATGCCTCTTTATTGCTTAGAAAAACTGTCCTGTATTTGGAGCTCTTTGAGCATCTGTAAAGGAGTAATTGGTTCAAGCAACTCCAGGAGGTGATGTGTGGCCTGGTGGGTGTACCTCAGGAGAGAGGCTGACCTGGTGACCAGAAGGCATTTGGTTCCTGGGAGGCATGAAGAATGACCACTGCTCACCACTTGTGTGATGATTACACACTCTGGCCTTGGACTTGCTTTGTCTTCCAATATGAGAAAGCCCTTTTCCCCACCACCTACTTTTCCTGTGGCCAAGGCCTCTTCTCATCATAATCTGCTTTCCCACATGGCTCCAACACCACACCCAAATAGCTCCATGTACATTCCAGCTAAATATGCTCAGACATCTCCCAAAGGGGGCAATTCTCCCATTAGGAGAAATCAAAGGCAGGAACACTAGAGTTGTCCTGGGGTAATTCTGGTTTCTCTGGAACCCTGGAGTCTAGATTATGAAGTCTGTTGGATGAGATGCACTCTGCTTGACAGAGGGAAGGAAGGTATCTTTTGTGCGGTTTAAGATTCTCTCAGGAGTGAGTTCAGTTCAGTTCAGTCGCTCAGTCTGACTCTTTGCGACCCCATGAATTGCAGCACGCCAGGCCTCCCTGTCCATCACCATCTCCCGGAGTTCACTCAGACTCACGTCCATTGAGTCCATGATGCCATCCAGCCATCTCATCCTCTGTCGTCCCCTTCTCCTCCTGCCCCCAATCCCTCCCAGCATCAGAGTGTTTTCCAATGAGTCAATTCTTCGCATGAGGTGGCCAAAGTACTGGGGTTTCAGCTTTAGCATCATTCCTTCCAAAGAAATCCCAGGGCTGATTTCCTTTAGAATGGACTGGTTGGATCTCCTTGCAGTCCAAGAGACTCTAAAGAGTCTTCTCCAACACCACAGTTCATAAGCATCAATTCTTCGGCACTCAGCCTTCTTCACAGTCCAACTCTCACATCCATACATGACCACTGGAAAAACCATAGCCTTGACTAGACAGACCTTTGTTGGCAAAGTAATGTCTCTGCTTTTGAATAAGCTATCTAGGTTGGTCATAACTTTTCTTCCAAGGAGTAAGCGTTTTCTAATTTCATGGCTGCAGTCACCATCTGCAGTGATTTTGGAGCCCCCCAAAATAAAGTCTGACACTGTTTCCACGGTTTCCCCATCTATTTCCCATGAAGTGATGGGACCAGATGCCATGATCTTCATTTTCTGAATGTTGAGCTTTAAGCCAACTTTTTCACTCTCCTCTTTCACTTTCATCAAGAGGCATTTGAGTTCCTCTTCACTTTCTGCCAAAATGGTGGTGTCATCTGCATATCTGAGGTGATTGATATTTCTCTCAACAATCTTGATTCCAACTTGTGCTTCTTCCAGCCCAGCATTTCTCATGATGTACTCTGCATAGAAGTTAAATAAGCAGGGTGACAATATACAGCCTTGACAGCCTTCCTTTTCCTATTTGGAACCAGTCTGTTGTTCCATGTCCAGTTCTAACTGTTGCTTCCTGACCTGCATATAGGTTTCTCAAGAGGCAGGTCAGGTAGTCTGGTATTCCCATCTCTTTCAGAATTTTCCACAGTTTATTGTGATCCACACAGTCAAAGGCTTTGGCATAGTCAAGAAAGCAGAAATAGATGTTTTTCTGGAACTCTCTTGCTTTTTCAATGATCCAGCGGATGTTGGCAATTTGAGCAACCAGTTTAAATGGCCCTTCAAACATTTTTAGAGGAAGTCCTCTCCTTTGGATTCAGAAGGGCAGTTACTAGACCAGACTGAGACCTTGGGGCACTATTTTGGTTCCAGCAAGTGTTAGCTGCGCATCCTTAAGCAAATCACTTCCTCATTAATTCATATCTTCTCATCTAAGACACTAGTGAGATGAATTACATGCCCCAAAAGGCCTTTTCCTGCTGTGGCATCCTATTGAGGGGTGTGTGTGTGTGTGTGTGTGTGTGTGTGTGTGTGTGTGTGTGTATGTGTGTGTGTGTTTGTGTGATCTTGAGTTCAAGGGAGAGATAATGGTTAGATTGAGGAGATATGATTCAAAGTCGACACTTCCCCCTAGAGATAGAACTCACTTTAAGTTTTATAATCACGTCCCATGTGTAACTTTTCCCTTCATAAATCTGAAATTGGTTTTTACCCCTAAAAGGCCTGAAGCTATTTTTTAATTTCTTCAATTTGAGAATCAACTTATTATTGATGTTGGATGCTGAAAGAAAGATCTCTAATAGCTTCATCACAAAGCCATCCTTCTTTTATTCTGGCCAAGGAAATGGATCTGTCTTGCCAAATGAGATTAAATTTTTAATAGCTCCCAATATAAAATTATATATAAACATTTATATATCTCAGCACACTAAAAGTATCTTAAGCTTAGCACTAATTAGTCTCGAGAAGAAAAGGGTAAACACAAGTGCTATTCATTTATTAGCTTAACACCAGTTAGATCAATGAACAATCTCCATGTAAACAGCATTATTCATTAAACAAACAAGGTGATTTTAAAATGAAGGGTTTTATTCTTTAAATTTTTAAAGAATGAAATGAAGGAGGAGCGTGAATGTGAATGTAAACATGGAGTAGTGGTTCTCTGATTGATTTGCATGCACGAGTATTCTCTTGGGCTGGCAGCTTGAGAGATGTGACCAAGATGAGGCTGGTTGCTGGTGTGAGCTACTATTGTTCTAAAAATGCCTTTAAGAACTTCTCTGTTTCAAGGTTTAATTGTTTAAATGGCTATAACTTCACTAATATATACTAACACGTAGAAGATTATCAGGGAAATTACTTTAATAGTGTGGTTAAGATTCCATATGTTAATTATTTCATCTGATAACAATGTAACACTTTTATTCACTGGAAACTCACAAATCACACTGATATTTACAAAGGTTGTTTCCAGTAAGTTTAAATGAAGAGAGGTTAGTATAATATAAAAAGGAAAAAGGGGCTGAATTCTTTTGACAGATACAATTGGTAACACTCTACTCTTAAAGAATCATCTTATTAGGAGAAGAGTCAGGATAAGAATAATAAATAAAAATGCAGTTATTACATTTGTGAAAATGCAGATAACCCCAAATATTTACTGGCTTGGCTTTAGAATAAATTATATAGTTTTTTAAAATCAGAATTTATAAACAGTTTGGCTAGCCTAATGTTAAAGTGAGTTTACATTTTCTGAGGGTACAATAATTGGGCTGAAAGTGAGTCTCCTGGGTGATGATAGAGGAAAATGTTGGTTGAAACACCATTGTTGGGTAAAACACCAACAATTAATTAAACACACACACACACATAAGCAAACAACTAAATAACACTTTACAGAAAAGTGTAAATTGTCCAAATGTGGGTCATTTGAGTCAATCCCAGATCAGTTCCCATTTGTATAGTCTCTGCTTCAGAATGAATCCAGAAGAAATGAGGACAAATATACACCATTACCACAGATATGTGATAATACAAACAGATTTCGGCAACTCTGGGGTGTGTTGTTTGGCAACATGTAGGGAAGATTGTCAAAACACGTCTGTGATCACAGGGATACTGAAAGTCAGGGGAGGGGGATTACCAAGACTCTGAGGTCGAATCTTCCTGATTATAACCCAGGACAAGGATTCTTTTTTTCTCCTGATGTAGAGTTCAGAGATCTGCAGAGAGCTCAGGGCCCATTGGTTCATAGAATAAGGATGAAAAAGTGAGAGCGTTTCTCCATAATAAGCCACAGTGGATGGGGTCCAAACAAATTGCTCAATGTCACTTATCCATTCTCATCACTTGTATAGCTGAAAATCACTTTCATAAACTATGACCTCAGTGGTCTCTCCCAACAGTTCTATAAGGTCGTCCTGTTTTATTGAACAAAACTGAGATGCAGAGAGAATAAACATCTACATCACATGATTTAGAACTTGAACCCAGGTCTTTGAATTTCAAGTAGAGCTCATCTTTGAAAAAGAGGATGTGTTCTAGAGAAATGGTCCAGGCCTTAGCAAAATGGCCACACAGATTATGTTCATTGCCAGTGGCAAACTCCACTCCTTTCTCCTTGATACTGAAGTTTCTGACATCATTTACTTTAAAGTGTCAGGAACTGGATATGTTCCTCATTTTAGGATCGCCTGTCTTCACACAAAAGAATGATGAGCTTTCAAGGATCAGAGGAAAAGAGATTTTTTTGTTCTTTTCTTTGAAATGACACCATTTTAGATAACTATATTTTCTGGCAACGAGAATCCAACAGAATGTTCTAATGAAATCATAAGATCTGAGTGGAATAGCTCATTGTGATGGCATGAACTGTCTCCCCATGAGGCAGTACACCCCACGATGTAACTCATGCTTTTATCTCCATTGTTCTATATTCTGTTGGCTTTTGACTTTCCTGCACTGACTGGATACACAATGAGGTAAGATGAAGTATGAATATAGAAGACCAACTGTGGCCTCTGCCTGACACCTAAATATCTGGATATAACTCGATGACTCCAATGACTTCTGCCAATTCATTTTGCTATTTAAATATTTTTACACACAGTAGGTAATCAGTAAATGTCAGCTCCTTAATCTTGCTGGTGTCATGCACAGTACGTTGAGCAGGTATCAGTAAATGTTAGCTGCTGTGGTTTGTGTCAAGCCGCACTGCATTTTATGACTGCAGAAGCATCCAGCTCCTTGACAGCAGCGACGTGTGAAAACAGTTGCCCTTTCCCCATGCAGCCTGTGAACTTGGTTATTGATAAACTGTGCTCCAAGTACTGGCTTTTGGGTTTTCAATTGTGAAATACCAGTGGGTTACTTCAGCCTGATACAATCCACCTCCTCCGTGGCTGGCAGGCGGCTGGTTTTGAGGTCGAGGTCAGCACTGGACTTACTCCCATGGTGGGAGGGCCGCCAGCCGAGCAGCAGCATCTTCTTGAAGTACTTCTTGGTGTTGTTCTTCACTGTCACGAAGCACACGGTGTTGATCATGCTGTTGCTCATGGCGATGCACTCCACAACATAAAAGGCTGTGAGGTAATGCTTTTCCTTCACGAACACAGTGGGGAAGAAGTCGCGCACGATTGTGAAGCCATAGAAGGGCGCCCAGCACAGAACATAAGCCGTGAGGATACACATGAGTACCAGTACCGTCTTCCGGCGGCAGCGCAGCCTCTTCCGGATCTGCTCAGTCTGGAAACCCGGGACCGCTTTGAACCAGAGCTCCTGGGAGATCCTGGCATAGCACAGGGTCATGGTGACCACGGGGCCCAGGAACTCGATGCCAAAGACAAAGAGGAAGTAGGATTTATAGTAGAGCTGCTGGTCCACTGGCCAGACCTGGCCGCAGAAGATCTTTTTCTGGTTTTTGACACTGAAGAGGACGGTTTCCTTTGTGAAGTAGGCTGATGGGATGGAGATGAGAATGGATACCATCCAGACCAAAGCGATCAGGAAGGAGGCTGTTTGATAATTCATTCGTGGTTTCAAGGGGTGAACGATAGCAAGATATCTGGTGGGGGAGGGAAGCATTAGTAGCAATGATGTATGCTGATATATGCTTGTAATCATTATTAGTTTTTAACTAACCCAAACACCCACAGTAGCAGACAAAATGGCACAATGACTCCCCGTGTACCTATTTTCCAGCATCAACATACTTCATTTTCTTTTAGCAACATCATTTGGCATTTGGAGGAGAAGAGAGGTTTAGTGGGAACAGCACAGGATTTGGGTCAAACAGATAGAATAAATCCTGGCTTTTTACCTGATTGGCTTTGGGGGTCTAGAGTGAATCAGTCTCTCTGAGATTCCATTCCTTCCTTTCCTCAAATGCAACATGGGATAAAATGACACCTACCTTGCAGGGCTTCTGTGAATATTAAATATTACAGTGTTTGTGAAGTGCTTGGCATGTACTGGATATTCAATAAATACATGAGGTCTATCATGATTATAAATCCTATTGATACCAACTGACTTTTCAGCTTGCCATTCTGACTAAGAGTATAATTCTTTCAAAACTCTCCAATTCACAGATCTCCTGGTGTAGAGGCAAAAGAAGGTCTGCGGACTAGGACTTTCTCTCTGCTAACCTCAGGTTTTCTGCATTACTGAGCTGGAGGGTAGGGGTGGTTTAGGGTGGAACCTGAGCAATCTAGTGAGATGTAAATGACTTGCCCAAGTTCACTTGGTGCAGGGAATGGAATGTAGGCTCCTGATACAAACCTTTTACACCCACCTCCGTGGGCTGTCTCAAGCTCAGATGAAAAGGTATGTAAAGTTACCTTGACACCATCAAGCAGCATATAGCATAAAGCTTTTATCCTCTTTCCAATCAGCAACACTGCCTGGGAAAGAGGTTGGAGCCCTTAGTGGGAAATGAGCTCACTTGGGTAGGTTGAACATTTCCTTTCTAGAGAAACTTAATAACACCTATTTAGGTAATTTAGTGCCCTGGAATCATTGTTGTGCATTTTATGGGTCAAGAGGAAGAGGTGGTGGAGGAAGGTGGAGGAAGAAAAGAGGCATGAGGGGTTGGGAAGAAGCAATTCAGTCTTGGAAATGAATATATACCTCATACCTGGAGCGTGAGTCAGGTTATGACCAACAGCAGGAAGACACCCATAGATTTCTATCTAGCCTTCCCTGGTGGCTCAGATGGTAAAGCGTCTGCCTACAGTGCGGGAGACCTGGGTTCGATCCCTGGATAGGGAAGAGCCTCTGGAGAAGGAAATGGCAACCCACTCCAGTATTCTTGCCTGGAAAATCCCATGGATGGAGGAGCGTGGTAGGCTACAGTCCAGGGGTCACAGAGAGTCAGACATGACTGAGCGACTTCACTGACTTTCACTTTACACTTTTTGGTAACTAGACCCTTTGGTCACCTTTCCAAGTTTCTGACTTGATCAAGGCAGCCTTCTGGAGTGCTATTTCTGTCTGTCCCTGGCAATAATCTGTCATGAGGTTGTTTTACTTGCTTTTGCCTTTCCCTTCCCCACTGGCAGCTCTGACCTATAGACTTCAATTAGGAGATCTCATGGCAGCCTTGTTCACTCCAGGTTGCAGCTTTCTGAAGACCTGAGATAAAACTGGATCTCATCCCAACCACTGGCTGCATCCTAGCTATATAAAGTAATGAGCAGTGCTTGCTAGAGTTCTTTACCCATCCATGGGTCCCAGTTTTTCCAAGTTAACCGGCACGAATTGCCTGGATAGCACAAGGCTCACAGGGCTGGAGATCAGGACAAGTGGGTTAGCTCATCCTTCACTGGGGCAGGGACATCTCATAACCACTGTCTCTCTGTGATGCTGAGTGTATCAGTTTCCTGTTGCTGCTATAACAAATTACTACAAACTCAGTGGCTTAAACAAATTTATTATCTTATAGTTTTGAAGTCTGAAGTCTGACATGTATCTTACTGGGCTAACATCAAGGTGTTGGTAGGCCTGTGTTCCTTTCTGGAGGCTCTTAGGGAAAAATCTCATTTGTTTTTCCATTAGGGCTGCCTGCATTACTTGGCTTATGGCCCCCTTATATGTTCAAAGCCATCAATGATCAGTCAAGTCCTTCCCACAACACATCACCCTGACACTGACTTTTCTGCTTCCCTCTTGCACATTTAAGTACTGTTGTGATTACACTGAGCCCACCCAGATAATCCAGTATAATGAACTTATTTTATGATCAGCTAATTAGCAACCTTAATTCCTCTTAGGCATAACATGTTCTGGGGATTAAGATGTGGATATCTTGGTAGTCATTATTCTGCTTCCCATAGTTAGTCCAAAGTCCTTACATAATGCAGAACTAGTTCAGGACTTAATAACTCTCCCAATCTGATTCCAGCATGAGAAGTTTCTCAGTAACCAACGCTAGAGAGAATTTCTACAGCCCTGCTTACTCTGCTGTCAACTCTTAAATTCTAATTCCTTTTCACTCAGTAACTTCTTCCTTATCCTTATAGAGCTTTATTTTATGATTTATTGTTATCAAATAAATCATAAAATAAAGCACACTCCCTAGGCATTATTCAGAAGTCCTGGATTTTAGCTCTGTACTTAAATCCTTAGATAAATCACTTACACCCCTGGGACTTAGTTTCTTCATCTGTGAAAGAGAGATAAAAATAACTTTACAGACAACCTTTTTGAAAGGTTCCATTTGAGAAGGTAAATGTATATAAAGCATGCTAGAAGCTATAATACTTTGTTTAAACTCATCTTTTCCTATGACTCTTTCATTGGCAAGAGGGACATCTGTAAATTCTTTGCTGCCATCTATCTGCTTGCCTGTTTCTTGAGGTCAACACTCTCCTTCTGGGGTCTCTGTGACTTCAAATAGCATCTCTTCTAGGCCCTCTGAACATGAACATTACTCTTCTCCTGCTGCCGGTGTCAGGGTTTGTTCTGAGTATGATGTAGTCCCCATGCCTACAGATACAAGCCAATTATTTAATATTAATGTCATCTCAACAAAAGTAAGAGTTTGGCCATCATCTATCCTTCTTATCATTTTGCCTTATTTTTCAGTTGGTTTGAAACTGAGTAAGAAAGAGGGATGCTATTTATTAGAGTCATGAATTTTAAGAGCTGAAATTCCATATGTGCTTTGATATCTACAAAAAGTTTAGCTGTGAGTTCCTCTGTTTTCACCAGATGTATCCCTCCTCCTGGTGGGAAAGTCTCCTGTCCTGCTAGTTATTCTGTCAGTGGGAATAACTGTGCCCCCAACCCACAACTAATGGGTTTCACTTCCCTGCCAGTTGGCAAAATCATTCAAACAAGCCAATCACATCCTCCCATGGGAGCTAAGGTCACCTCAGTCTCTTGCCACTGTAAAGCCTGCTGTCCACAGCCCCTGCTGGTTCATTCTGTTCCTGAGTGCAACTCCCACACGGCACACAGGGTCCTGCCTGGTGTGCAGTGTTCTCCTCCCTTGGGCTGGGAGTATAGGAGACCAACCAACTGCTGTCAGCCTCACTGTTCTAGCTTCAAGTGTTGTGTGTTCAGTCATCTACTGCTACTGAAACTACAGAGTCCTGCCTTGGTCCACGGAGTATAGCAGGTGGTCAGAATAGCACACTCAGATTACTGCAACTTCCTCGGGAAGTGTTCCCAGACTGCATCACCGGCATAATCATTGTGTCTTCCTCTGAGTTACTCTTAACTTATCAAGAGATTATTCAAGTTTTTGTGTGCAAGTAAAGCTCCCAGAGGTCGAAGACTGTGTCTTCTACTCCTTTATGTTTCCACACGCATAGGCTGGGCATACAGTAGGATTCAGCAACCTGTAGATCTCCCAGGCTGAAGCAGATGCTATTGATATCTCCCTATATCCCTTTGCTTTTATCACTTCAGTGCATACCTGTCCACTCCCACCAGCTAACACCTGCATTACTTTGTTGGAAGGTCTTCTCTGGCTTCCAGAGTACTCTTGGTAACCTGCACAGAATTTCCAGAGGCCCTCACAAATGACTTATGAGATTTGGTATATAAATAGCTCAGCTCCCTCACCCACCTCCCACTCCTGGGATAACTCTGAGGTGTGATCTACACCAGCTCCAAGAGTTCTGTGGCAAGAATAAAAATCAGTTTCCCCCAGTGGAAATTTGTTCGGTGACACAGCTTTTATTGACTGCCTTCCCTTGCTGCATTTCCCATCTCCCTGAAGGTGCTTCCTGGGTGCTACCTGCACATGAATCCTTGTCTCAGGGTCTATTTTGGGAGTAAACCAAACTAAGGCACAGGTTTGAGGCTCTTTGCTAAGCACAAAGGAAACATAAAGATAGAAGACGTGGTTATTGTGCTTAAAATACAGTGTCCTTTGGAAAAGACCATCTGTGTCCCCATACATGAGACTGAAAGAGAGATTGGCATCAGACTACAAAGACTACGAGGTGCTAGACTTAGGACTTGGCATGTGTTCTACAGGCATTGAAACTTTCGGAGGTTTTGTAAGGAATGAAATATATTAGAAAGACCCTTCAGTGGTGATATTCTGATGCTTATGAATGAGTATGGATTTCAGGGGGCAGTCAGGATCTCCTGTAGGGGTGAAGAGACAAGTTAGAGGAGCATAGTGATGGTCCAGCCATGACTTGCCAAGAGATGAGGCTGGAGGGACTATTGCCAGGACCTGGTGTAGGGCTGCATCTGGCAAAGGGGGTGTGTGGGTGGGGGTAGAATGGGGAGAAAAGCAAAGGATGATGGCAGTATTACCTGCTTGTGTGACTGGGAGATGGTGGAACTGCTGACAGAGCTGGAAGCTGACTGAGGCAGAGCTAGTTTGGGGTGGAAAAGGAACCACTCCTGTATTGTAACAGGATGTTTACTTCCTGAGAATCTCCAATATTAAAAAAAAAAAGAGAGAGAGAGAGAGAAGCCTCACAACTACATTATAAAGACAAAGATTTCAGTGGAACAAAGGGGATGAGGACAGTGGTAACTCCCACTTGAGCAGACAACAGAGTCACTCAGGGAATTGGGTAAAATGCAGATACTTAGGCTCTAGCCAGGGGATTCCCATTCAGTAGGGCCCCAAGAATCAGACTTTGTATCATTGTATCAAACATTTTTCCCCTGGGGTATTTTGTGTAGTTGGTTGATAGGTAAGTTTCATAAACACGGTGGGTTCAGGGCTTGAGAGCCTCACAGTTGTGATAACAAAATTGTTTTTTTCCTACAGGAATTAAGTTATAAAAAGGAAGATGCCTCTTATATCTGCATGTGTATTATATTATCATAAATGAAAAAATCAATGGTTTGATTAAAAAGGACAATGGACCTAAATAGCACTGAGAACTGGAAAAAACAAGTTGAAAGGTGATAAAAAGGAAAAAGATGATTAAAAATACATCATCAAAATGAGTTTCAGCATAACTCACAATGATGAACCAAGAAGATGGGACACAAACTGGCTTCTTAAAAAGAGCCACTGGAGGTTCAGTGTTGGCCTACTACTGTTTACATAAATAAAACGTGTCAAATTTGTCTGAAGCTGTAATTAGAAATTTACAGCAGATCAAGGACTTCCAGAACATATCATGCAAATATATGCAAATAAGCAGAGGGATGTATGCAAAAAAGAAAGGCAAGAATGTCCTTCTCTCTTTTTTTACAAGCAAACCATGCAATAATCCCATTGTAAAATCAGCTTTGCATCAAAGTTACCAGAAACCAGAGTACATATTGTATTATTCCATATTTGTGAAGTTAAAAAACAGGTAAAATGAAACTATGATACTAGAAATCAGATTGATGGTTGCCTGGGGTGGGAGGATTGACTGGTAAGGGGCACAAGGAAGCTTTCTAGGGGATGAAAATGTTCTATATCTTGATTTGGGTTGTGGTTACAAGAAAAACTTTGGATATGCTGCCTTGACTGGAAGCTGCCTTGTCTATAATGTAGCTAAGTAGTAACTTGCTTAAACCTGCTGCTTTTGCTTGTGTGTTGGAGAGGCTCATGCTCATGCTCTGAAGCAGATGTGGTATATGGCGGCATGGCCGAGAGCTAGGGGTTTAGGAGACTCACTCTTGCCTACATTTGGAAGAATATGAGCCACAACTGAAGAAGCCAACCCTCCTTTTGCCTCCATAGATCGGCAAACATTTGAATCTGGAGTAAAGCCAGCTGTTAGAGCTGAAGTGAGAAAAGAGGAGACCTGGGGCACCATGTTTCCTGTGCCTGACATCCTCACCTGTCAATAGCAATGGCCAGCAGGGCATTGGTGGAGACGTAGAGTGAGACGGTGCGCAGGTAGTTGATAGAGGCACAGAGCACATGGCCATGCTCCCAGGAGAGCTGGTGCACCACATAGTAGTCCATCTCAAAGGGGCAGCAGACGATGGCAACCAGGAAGTCGGAGATGGCCAGGTTAGCAATGAGCAGATTGGTGAGGCTGCGCAGCTTTTTATAGCGGGTGAGGGCAGTGATAAAGACAAAGTTGCCAATACCACAAGTCAGCATGATACCCACAAGTGCCACCCCGATAATGATCTTGGCTGCAAAGAAGGTCTGAGTCTTGGTCATATCCTCATCCTCATCCAGAGGAAGGTCATAATCACCATAACTGAAGTTGAAGGGGAGGGAGGAGGCATGTTCTTGGGGTATACTGAAGTTGGTTGGAAAACTAGCATTTCCATTCTGGGCTGCCATGGTGAAGCTTGCCAGTGAGCGGTGAGTGGGAGACTCCAGGGTCTGCAGACTCTGAGCTAGGGTCCAGATCTTCTGCTCTCATGAGGCCAGAGACCCTAGCACCCTGCCCACATCTTTGGGGAGTCAACATGCCATCCTCGATCCTGGAAGGAGACACAGCCAGTTGATATGATACAGGTGAACACTTGGTAGCATCTTCTCAAGAGTCCCCCCGGGTGTAGGCAAACCAGATCCAGTGTCTACCCTCAGGCAAAACTGCCCCTGGTACAGTGAGGAGGACATATGATATCTGGAAATTGGGAAACCCCTACTGAGTGGCTGTCAGGAGGGATTTGGGCATGGGTTGGTTTGGACTCCCCAGAGACACCCAAGAAGAGTGTATATCTTTGCTCTTTGCCCAGTGGCCAAGACCAGTTTGACTGCCCAGTCACCCTCCCCTGTCCCCCAGGAAGCCCCCATTGGGGGTCTTTCAGAAGTTTTCCCCAGCTGCTCAGGCAGCTGACTCAGGACTCTGTGGGAGTCACAATGTTGTGCCAGCTGTGGCCAGGGACAATGAAGCCAGAGGATGTGGATACAGGAGGGTCTTTTCTCCAAAGCAGGGACTGCTTCCTCTCTAGGTCAGTTAACAGACTTGAAAATCACCAGTTTCACATGAACAGGCTGAGTCATCTTGGGCCAGTGATTTATGCTCTCTGAATTCCGGTTTTCCTATAAACCAAAATCCTGATGCCTGGCCCAGGGCCTGGCACAGAGGAGGGGCTGTTGAAGGAATGAATCAAGATCCCAACCAAGATTCTGCAGGTGGAGAAGCCTGTGGGTGGGAGGGAATTCCCCTGCTGCTTCTTGAGGCCATTTTAGAAAAAACTCCTGTCTGCTTCCCTTCCCTGCCTCCACTCTTGATCTGCCCCCTCACCAGGCCCCCAGTTCCCCTTCCAGCCTTGACTGGGAGGCACCACATCTCCTTAACGAGTCTGTGTCCTCTGAAAGTGGTGGCCGCTCTAAGATACTGCTTAACTGGAGGCAGACGCCCAAGGGGAGGGGGTGTGGGGGTAGGGGGAGTGTCAGTGAGGATCCAGGAGGGCCTGAGGGCTGACGCATCCCTTATGGCCTAAGTTCTCTACATTCTTGGTGCCTCTAGATGCCCATGGGGGAGGAAATAGTCTCTGAAGTACTGAGCCCTCAGAAGATAGGGTACCGTTGGGTTCGCGGTGTCCGAGGCACTGGGAAAAGAATCCAGACCCAGCACCCGCGGAATACCACCCCTCACCTACCCCTCACCTGCCCCCCACCCCGCGCTCATCCACCTTCCCCCACCTCGTAGCACACTGGGAAGGACTCCCAAGAGTCGGAGCCACGGGATGCTGGACGCAAGAAGCGGAACAAACGGGACAGTAGGTTTGGTTTGGTCCAGCCCTGTGAGAAGACGGGGATAAAGGACAGAAACTGCTCTCCCCATCCCCAACCCCCACCCCCAGCACGGACAGCAGACGCAGGATGGCCAGTACACTCCAACCTGCGGCGCGGCAGCCTGCTGTGTACCCGGCCGCCTGCTGTGTACCCGGGGAGGTTCAAGACCGCAGCTAGAGATAACTTCGTTTTGGATCGCCTGTCTGTCTCACCCAGCCCCCCGCAGACATTACTAAGCCAGAGATCGAGAAGCTGGACTCGCGCTCCCTCGGATTCTACTTTCGGCTGCTCTTTGGTTCCGGTCCCGGGACCCGCGAGGAGACGGAGGGCTCCCAGGGTGGAGCCGGTCCAACCCCCATTGCCTCGGGATGCTTTCCCTGCCCTTGACCAACCCGCTCCGGGAGCCTGGTCCTTCCTCTCCCTTATTAACCACTGGCACGGCCGGGCAGTCGCCGGAGGCGCTACCCTGGCAGGGGCGGGAATCAAGTCAGAAATTCAGGCTCGAGAAGCAAAGCATGTGAGGCCTCCAGGCGGGAAGAAAACTGGGAGTGGAGAGAGGAGCTGCAGAGCGGGGATTTTCCCAGACACTTCCCCTTTCCTGCTCACCTTCCCGAAGCGGCTCCCCTGCCCACGCCTTCCTCGAGTTTGGTGCTCGCCCCGGCCCGGCTACCCAGTGGCTCCCCCCGTCCGCGCCGCGCTGCCTAGTCCCAGCCTACGGCCCCCTGCCTGGTCATCTCCCGGCACCCACTCTACTGCGAGCCAGCCAGGGCGCATTCGGAAGGCGGCAGCAGGCAAAGCTGCCCGAAACTCCCTGAGGAAGAAGCGGGCGTCTGAGCCCTCGGTCCGAGCGACGCCCCCAACCCCGGCACCGGAGCCCGGGACTGCGCCCAGCTCTGCACTTACCGGCTTCCGCGCTCTGCCCACCAGCGGTCTAGGGAAACCGGACTTGCGCTTCGAAGGAGGTGTCCCTATTCCTTCTCACCCAGCGCCCTTCCCAGGCGCGTCGTGGTCCCCGGGTTCCAGCTAGAGTTCGCGTTCCGCCCGCGCAGCTCTTCCCGGCTTCTGCGGCCCGGCTGGGTGCGCCAGCTCGGCTCTGGGCTCCGCCCCAGGGTCCCCGCCTGTCTCAGCGCGGAGGCGGAGGGTGGCCTCTCGCCTCGCGCACCTGGTGCTCCCAGGATTCGGGACGCACGAAGTTCTACCCGCCTTGGCGGGGCCGGTCCCTCGAGAGGGTTTCTGAGCACTCGTACCCCAGTGTGAATGGGACCTCAGTAGCCGTTTAGATATGCCGCAATTCTGAGGAACCCGCGAGGCCCTCTGTACCCGTGTGCGGCGCCCCACAGGGATCCTGTCTTCCTGGAGCCCAGTGACAGCGTTCGCTCCTGCTGCATACACTTTGATTACTCCTGGAGGAGCCTAGGGTGCATTCTATCGTTCGTTCTGGAAGCTGTGTGCTGGGGACACTCTGTCGAGTGCAGAATGGGGCTTTGGGGTTGTGGGGGAGGAGATTCCTCTGGAGGAAGCTGGAGACTCTGGGAGGCTTCCCCTGCTCAAAGCACCGACCTGAAGAACTCACTAAAAACTGCGATGCCCACAACTGCCAGACACCTTGGTCATTCAAAACCATCCCAGTTGGGGTTCTCCTGTCTTTAAGGAGTCTCTTGAGTTCCTCACTTTGTTTACAACAGGTTCTGATTTTAGGCAACTCCTTTGGTTTCTCTGGTCTTTGGTTTCCTTACACACTGAACGAGGGGATTAAACTCTCAGGACCTGCAACTGATGGCTGGTAGCTGCAAAGCAGAGGTAAGCTCTGGCTTTACGGAATTGGAACTGGAAGCTGTGGCAGGAGACTGAAGGACTGAAGGTATTTCCTGCAGCTAAATCCTAGCCAATGATTATCGACAGTTTGAAATACGGACAGATCAGGTCTTCCCATCTTTTCACGGAGTCTAGGATTTCAGAACTTTATAAATAGTCTCTTGGGTTAGTTAAAACAAAACAAAAGCCCTGTGTTGTCCAAAGAGGACATATTTCATAATGGATATAGTCCAATGGGATGCCAATTTCAAATTCCTGAATGGATGATTAAGAAAACTTTTGGGTTGTGACATTATGTGATTCTGCCTCTCACCTTATGTAGAACTAACTCCACCCTCCTTCTTTTCTTTAATATTTTTTACTTTATTTTTTCAGATTTATTAGATAGAGCTGATATATAACATTGTGTAAGTTTAAGGTATACAATGTGATGGTTTGATACATGTATATGTTGTGAAATGATTACCAAAATAAAGTTAATTAACACATCCATCACCTCACATAATTTTTTTTTTGATGGTGAGACAGTTTAAAGTGGTCAACTTTCAACTCATCACCTTTTGAGTATATAATACACTATTGTTAACTATAATCACCATGCTGTAATTAGATATTCAGAACTTATATTGATATTATAACTGCAAGTTCGTACCCTTCAACCAGCATCTCCCCATTACCTCTCCAGCCCCTGGGAACCATCAGTCTACAGTATTCCATCTTATGTTTATCTCATCTGTTCACACATTCATGGACACTTAGGTTGTTTCCATGTCTGGGCTATTGTGAATAACACTGCAAAGAACATGGGGGTGCAGCTATCTCTTCAAGGTAGTGGTTTTATATTCTTCTGATATATACCCAAAAGGGGGATTGCTGGATCATATGGTAGTTCTATTTTTAATTTTTTGAGGAACTTTCACAACTTTTTCATAGTGGCTGCACCAATTTACATTCCAACCAACACTGCACAGGGTTCTCTTTTCTCTATAACCTTGCCAAAACTTGCTATCTTTTGTCTTTTTGATAATAGCCATTCTAACAGGGATGAGGTAATATCTTATTGTGGTTTTGATTTTCATTTCCCTGATGATTAGTGATATTGAAGCATCTTTTCATGTACTTGTTGTCCATTTGTACGTCTTCTTTAAAAAAAAAAGCCTAATCAGACCTCTGACCATTTAAAAATCAGATTATTATTATTGCTATTGAGTTGTATGAATCCCTTATACATTTTGGATATTAACCCCTTATTTGGAAGATTGTTTGCAAATATTTTCTCCTATCACATTATGATGCCTCTTCATTCTGTTGATTGTTTCTGTTGATATGAAGAAGCTTTTTAGTTTGATATAATCCCACTTGTTTATTTTTGTTTTTCTTGAGCATGCTTTTAGGGTTATATTTTTAAAATGGTCACCAAGACCAATGTCATAGAACATTTTACCTGTTTTCCTCTAGGAGTTTTACAAATTCAAGCCTTACATTCAAGTCTTTAATATATTTCAAGTTAATTTTTGTGAGTGATGTATCTAGGAATCCAATTTCATCCTTTTGTTTGTGCATATCCAGTTTTCCCAACACCATTTATTGAAATGACTATCTTTTCCCCAGTGAGTATTATTGGCTACCTTGTCAAATACGAGTTAAGTGTATGTACATGGGTTTAATTATGGGCTCTGCATTCTGTTCCAGTAGACTGTGTGTCTGTTTTTATGCTAGTACAATACTAGTTGTTTATTATGCTATGCTAAGTCACTTCATTGTGTCTGACTCTTTGCGACCCCTCGGTCTGCAGCCCACCAGGATCCTCTGTCCATGGGATTCTCCAGGCAAGAATACTGGCATGGGTTGCCATTTCCTTCTGCATGTTAATTATAGCTTTGCAGTATAGTTCAAAACCAAGAAATATCATGCCTCTAGCTTTTTACTTCTTTTTTCAGGATTTTTTTGGCTATTCCAGGTCTTTTGTGATTCCGTATGAATTTGAGGATTTAAAAAAATTCTTCTTTAAATTTGTAGTAGAATTCACCAGCGAAAGCATTCTGTCCTGAGCTTTTCTTTGGTGGAAGGCTTTTGATTATGATTTCAATCTCCTTAATCACTATTGATCTGCTCAGTTTGTCTATTTCTTTATGAATCAATCTTGATAGACTATATGTATGTTTCTAGAAATTTATCAGTTTCTTCTATTAATGGGTTACCCAATTCATTGTTATAGTAACCTTAGGGTTCTTTGTATTTCCATAGTAGCAGTTGTAATGTCTCTTCTGTCAATTACACTTTTATGAGTCCTTTCTTTTTTTCCTTGCTTCAGTTCAGTTCAGTTCAGTCGCTTAGTCATGTCCAACTCTTTGTGACCCCATGAATTGCAGCTCTCCAGGCCTCGCTGTCCATCACCAACTCCCGGAGTTCACTCAGACTCATGTTCATCGAGTCCGTGATGCCATCCAGCCATCTCATCCTCGGTCGTCCCCTTCTCCTCCTGCCCCCAATCCCTCCCAGCATCAGAGTCTTTTCCAATGAGTCAACTCTTCGTATGAGGTGGCCAAAGTACTGGAGTTTCAGCTTCAGCATCATTCCCTCCAAAGAAATCCCAGGGCTGATCTTCAGAATGGACTGCTTGGATCTCCTTGCAGTCCAAGGGACTCTCAAGAGTCTTCTCCAACACCGCAGTTCAAAAGCATCAATTCTTCAGTGCTCAGCTTTCTTCATAGTCCAACTCTCACATCCATACATGACCACTGGAAAAACCATAGCCTTGACTAGACAGACCTTTGTTGGCAAAGTAATGTCTCTGCTTTTCAATATGCTATCTAGGTTGGTCATAACTTTCCTTCCAAGGAGTAAGCATCTTTTAATTCCATGGCTGCAATCACCATCTGTGGTGATTTTGGAGCCCCCAAAACTAAAGTCTGACACTGTTTCCACTGTTTCCCCATCTATTTCCCATGAAGTGATGGGACCAGTTGCCATGATCTTCATTTTCTGAATGTTGAGCTTTAAGCCAACTTATTTATTCACTCTCCTATTTCACTTTCATCAAGAGGCATTTTAGTTCCTCTTCACTTTCTGCCATAAGGGTGGTGTCATCTGCATATATAAGGTTATTGATATTTCTCCCAGCAATCTTGATTCCAGCTTGTGCTTCATCCAGCCCAGCATTTCTCATGATGTACTCTGCATAGAAGTTAAATAAGCAGGGTGACAATATACAGCCTTGATGTACTCCTTTTCCTATTTGGAACCAGTCTGTTGTTCCATGTCTAGTTCTAACTGTTGCTTCCTGACCTGCATATAGGTTTCTCAAGAGGCAGGTCAGGTGGTCTGGGATTCCCATCTCTTTCAGAATTTTCCACAGTTGATTGTGATCCACACAGTCAAAGGCTTTGGCATAGTCAAGAAAGCAGAAGTAGATATTTTTCTGGAACTCTCTTGCTTTTTCAATGATCCAGCGGATGTTGGCAATTTGATCTCTGGTTCCTCTGCCTTTTCTAAAACCAGCTTGAACATCTGGAAGTTTGCTATTCACGTATTGCTGAAGCCTGGCTTGGAGAATTGTGAGCATTACTTTACTATTGTGTGAGTTGAGTGCAATTGTGTGGTAGTTTGAGGATTCTTTGGCATTGCCTTTCTTTGGGATTGGAATGAAAACTGACCGTTTCCAGTCCTGTGGCCACTGCTGAGTTTCCCAAATTTGCTGGCATATTGAGTGCAACACTTAGTTTTCTCAGTTTTTTTATCTTTTCAAAAAGCCAGCTCTTAGTTTTATTGATTTTATTTGTCTTTCTAATCTTCATTTTATTTATTTCTCATATAATCTTTATTATTTTCTTCTTTCTGCTAATGTTGAGCTTCTAACTTTTTTTTCTAATTCTTTGATGTATAAATTCAAGTTGCTTATCTGAGATCTTTCTTTTTCTTAATGTACAAATTTATTGTTATAATCTTCCATTTTAAGACTGCTTTTGATACATCCCATAAGATTTGATAGTTGTGACTTCATTTTTGCTTGTCTCAAAGAATTTTATGATTTTTCTTTTGATTTCTTCTTCAACTCTTTGGTTATTTAGGAGTGTGTTGTTTAATTTCCACATAATTGTTAATTTTGCAGTTTTTTCCTGTTGCTGATTCCTGGTTTCATACCATTGAAGTTGGAATAGACACTAAATGTGACTTCAGTCTCCTTGAATCATTGAAGCTTTCTTTGTGACCCAATATACAATGTCCTGGAGAATATTTTGTGTGTGCTTGAGAAAAATGTGTATTTTGTTGCTGCTGTATGGAATGTTCTGTATGTGTCTGTTAGGTCCATTTGGCCTATAGTGTTATTCAGGTATGCTTCTTATTAATTTTCTGTCTGGATGATGTGTTCAATGTTAAATGTGGGATACTGATGTCTCCTACTACTGTTGTATTGCTATCTCTCTCTGTCTTCAGTTCTATTAATATTTGATTAAAATACTTAGGTGCTCCAGTGTTGGGTGCATATGTATTTACAATTGTTGTATACTCTTGATGAACTGACCCCTTTACCACTATATAGTAACTGTCTTTTTCTCTGGTGACCAATTTTTACTGAAAGTTCATTTTATCTGATACTCCATTACTATCACTCATTTTCAAGCTATGTGCATCTTTAAAGCTAAAGTGAGAGTCTTATAGGTAGCATACTGTTGGATCTTATCTTTTTTAACCCATTCAACCACTTTGTGTCTTTTGATTAGAGAACTTAGTCCATTTACATTTAAGCAAGAAAGTGTGTTAGTCACTCAGTCGTGTCCGACCCTTTGTGACCCCATGGACTGTAATCTGCCAGGCTTCAAGTAATTATTAATAGGTAATAATAGTAAGGACTATTACTATTTAACAGTAAGTAATAGTAAGTAAGTAATATATATTACTATATAATGGTAAGGACTATTACTAGTAGTAAGGACATACTATTGCCATTTTGTTAATTGCTTTTTAGGTTTTTAAGTTCCTTAGTTGCTTTTCCCTGTCTTTCTTGTTTATTTGTGATTTTTATTAATTTTTTGGTAGTAATATGCTTTAATTTCTTTCCCTTTGACTTTTGGATAACTACAATAGGTTTTTTTCTTTATGGCTACTGTGAGTTTTACATAAAGCCTCATAGAGTCTTACATAAAGTTTTCTAGATATAACATTTTTTAAAAAGCTGATCATAGCTTACCATAAACTGAATACAAAAATGCTATAATTTTACTTCTCCCCGCATATTTTATGCTACTGATGTCATACTTCATACATTTTTATATTGCACATTCACTAACATGCTATTGTAGCTATGGTTACTTTTAATATTGTTTAAACATTTTTCTACTTGAGATAAAAGTGATTTATACACCACCATTACAGTATTGACTTCCCTGGTGGCTCAGACAGTAAAGAGTCTGCTTGCAGTACAGGAGAAGTGGGTAAAATCCTTGGGTCAAGAAGATCCCCTGGAGTAGGGAATGGCAACTCACTCCAGTATTCTTGCCTGGAGAATCCCATGGACAGAGAAGCCTTGCAGGCTACATGGACAGAGGAGCCTTGCAGGCTACAGTCCATGGGGCCTCAAAGAGTCAGTCATGACTGAGTGACTAACACTTTTGCTTTCACTTTCATTACAGTATTAGAGTATTCTGAACTTGAGTATATTTACTGTTCAGCTCAGTTGCTCAGTCATGCCCGAGTTTTATATGTTCATATGTTTTCATGTCACTAGCATCCTTTTGTTTCAATTTGAAGAAATTCCTTTAGCATTTCTTGTAAGGCAGGTCTAGTGATGACGAACTTGTATACATTAAGCAGTTAAAAAAAAAAGAAATCATGTAATGTCTACTCTCAGATCACAATAGTACTAAACTAGAAATCAATATCAGAAAGATAGTTGGAAAAATATAAAAATATTTGGAAATAAAATAGCACACTTCTAAATAATACATGAGTCAAAGGAAAAATCTTGAGAAAACTTAAAATATTTCAACTAAATGAAAATGCAACTCATAAAAATTTGTAGGATACAATAAAAACAGAGGTTTGAAGAAAGCTGAGTAACATACAATGTATTCATTAGAAAAGAGGAAAGATCTAAAATAAATCATTTAATCTCTACTTTAGGAAACTAGAATAAGAACAAATTAATCCAAAGTAAGCAGAAGAAAATAAATAAGAGAAATTAGAACAGAAATGAAAGAAATTAAAAACAGAAAATTAATAGAGAAAAATCAATGAGATGAAGACTTGTTTTTTGAAATGATTAATAAAATTGATGGGCTCCTAGTCAGGCTAAGAAAAAAAAAGAGAGAGGACACAAATTGCTAACAGCAAAAATGAAAGTGGGGATGTTACCGCTAATATATTAAAAGAATAATTAAGGAATACTTTGAACAACTCTATGCCCCCAAATTAGATAACCTAGATTAAAAATGACTGATTTTTTGAAAGACACAATCTGCCAAAGCTCACATAAGAAGAAATAATCTAAATAGGCATACATATATTACAGAAATTGAATCAATAATTAATAACCTTCCAAAACAGAAAACATGCTTAGATGAGTTCACTGGTGAATTCTAACAGACATTTAAGGAAAAAAATTACACCAGTTCCCTGCAATTTCTTTCAGAAGATAAAAGCAGAAGCAGTAACTCCTCACTCATTCTATGAGGCCAGTATTATCCTAATCCCAAAATCAGACAATGACATTATAAGGGAATTACAGACCAATATCTCTCATAAACATAGATGTGAAAATAGTCACCAAAATATTATCAAGTTGAGTCCAACAAAATAGAAAAAAGAATTATATACTGCAACAATGTGGGATTTATCCCAGGTATAAAAGGCTGGTCTAACATTTGAAAATCAATTAATGTAATCTGTTACATCAATAGGCTAAAGAGGAAAAATCACATGATCATATTAATAGATACAGAAAAAGCATTTAAGAAAATTCAACACTTATTCAGGTGAAAAAAAAAATCCTGAGTAAACTGCTGCTAACTCGCTTCAGTTGTGTCCGACTCTGTGCGACCCCATAGATGGCAGCCCACCAGGCTCCCCTGTCCCTGGGATTCTCCAAGCAAGAACACTGGAGTGGGTTGCCATTTCCTTCCCCAGTGCATGAAAGTGAAAAGTGAAAGTGAAGTCACTCAGTCGTGTCCGACTCCTAGCGACCCCATAGACTGCAGCCTACCAGGCTCCTCTGTCCATGGGATTTGCCAGGCAAAAGTACTGGAGTGAGCTGCCATTGCCTTCTCTGAAGAATAGAGTTGGACTTCCTCAGCCTGATAAAGAATATCTATAGAAAACCTAACCGAAAGATTTCCCACTAAGACCAGGAACAAGGCAAGGATGTCTTCTTTCCTCACTGCTTTCAATATCACACTGAAAGTCCTAACTAATGCAATAATAAAGGAAAGGAAATAAAAGGAATATGGATTAGAAACAGAGAAATAAAACAATCTGTGTTGCAGATGGCATGATTGTCTATATAGAAAAATCTAAAAGAATCAATAAAATACTTTCTCCAACTAACAAGTAAATATAGAAAGGTTGCAAGATACAAGGTTAATATACAAAAGTCAAATGCTTTCCTACATGCTAACAAGGAACAAGTGGAATTTGAAATAGAAAACGCAATATCTTTTACATTAGCTTCCCCACAAAACAGGATACTAACAAAATAGGGCAAGATTTATATGAGAAAAACTACAAAACTCTAATGATAGAAATCAAAGCATAACTAAAGAGAGCTATCCTATATTCACAGATAGGAAGATTAATATTCTCAAGATGTCAGTTTTTCCCAACTTGATCTGTAGATTTAACACAATCCCTGTCAAAATACAGCAAGGTACTTTGTGTCTATAGACAAATGGATTTTAAAGTTTGTATGAGGAGGCAAAAACTCAGAACAGCCAACACAATACTGAAGGAGAAGACCAAGTTGGAGTGCTGACACGACCAGTTTCAAGCTTTAGTATAAAGCTATAGCAATCAATACAGTGTGGTACTGGTGAGAGAACAGACAAATAGATCAATGGGGTGGAATAGAGAGCCCAGAAATAGATCCACATAAATATAGCCAGTTGATATTTGACAAAGGAGAGAAAGCAGAACTATGGAGAAAAATTCCAACAGATGGTGATGAAGCAACTGGACATCCACATAAAAAAAAAAATCTAAATAAGGCTTTACAGCTTCACAAAAATTAACTCAAAATGGATCACATACCCTCCTTATAGAAAACAACCTTGTGGTTACCAGTAGTGGGGAGAGGGAAGAGGAGAGGAGAAGTAAAAGGGTAGAGGGTTAAGAGGTGCAAACTATGACATATAAAATAAGCAGCAAGGATATATTGTATAACATGGGAAATATAGCCAGTATTTTATAATAACTACAAATGAAGTATAACATTTAAAATTGTGAATCACTATATTTTACATCTGTAACTTATATAATATTGTATATCAACTACACTTCAATAAAAATAAAGAAAAATAAAAAAACCCAAAACCCAAGAAAAATGGATCACGTACCCAAATGTAAAGTGCAAACTTATAAAATTCCTAGAAGACAGCATAAGAGAAAATTCAGATAACCTTGAGTTTGGTGCTGACTTTTTAGATACAATACCAAAGGCATGATCTTTGAAAGAAAGAATTAATAAGCCAAATTTCATTAAAATTAAAAACTTCTCTGCAAAAGACACTGTCAATAGAATGAAAAGATAAACTACTAGCTTGGGGAGAAAATATTTGCAAAAGATATATCTGATAAATATTTCCTAAAATATGCAAATAACTCTTAAAAATAAAAACAAATAGCCCAATTAAAAAGTAGACCAAAGGTGTTAACAGATACCTCACTGAAGAAGGGGCTTCCCTGGTGGCTCAGATGGTAAAGAATCTTCCTGCAATGCAGGAGACCTGGGTTCAGTCCCTGGGTTGGGAAGATCCCCTGGAGAAGGGAATGACAATCTACCCCAGTACCCCTGATGGAGAATTCCATGGACAGAAGAGCCTGGGGACTACAGTCCATGGGGTCACAAAGAGTCGGACAAGACTGAGAGACTAACACTTTCACTTTCACCAGAAAAGATTATACAGATGGCAAATAGCAAATGAAAAGATGCTCCACAGCAGATGTCATCAGGGAAATGCAAATTAAAACAACCGTGAGATAGCATTACCCAGAACACTGACAACACCAAATGTTGGTGAGGGTGTAGAGCAATAGGAACTCTCATCCATTTCCAGCGGGAATACAAGATGGTACAGCCGCTTTGGAAGCCACTTTGTGGTTGCTTCAAAACTAAACATATGCTTACCTTAAGATCCAACGATCATGCTCCTTGGTATCTACTCAAAGGATTATGTCCACACAAAAACCTTCACATGGATATTTAAAGCAGTTTTATTCATAACTACCCAAATTTGGAAGGAACAAAGATGTGCTTCAGTAGGTAAATGGATAAATAAACAAGTACATCCAGACAGTGGAATATTATTCAGTGCTAAAAAGAAACGAGCTGTCTAATCAAGCTATGAAAAGACCTAGAAGAATCCTAAATGCTTATTATTGAGTAAAAGAGGCCAATCCAAAAAGTCTACATAAGTGTAACTCCATCTATATGACATTCTGGAAAAGGCAAAACTACGGAGTCAGTAAAAAGATCAGTGGTTGCCAGAGGTTAGCAAGGAGGTGGGGACAAAAAAGTGGAACACAGAGAATTTTTAGGGCAGTGAAACTACTCTGTGTGTGTGTGTGTGTGTGTGTGTGTGTGTGTGTGTGTGTGTGCTCAGTCACATCTGAATCCTTGTGATCCCTGTGGACTCAGCCCAACAGGCTCCTTGGTCCATGGAATTTTCCAGGCAAGAATATTGGAGCAGATTGGCATTTCCTACACCAGGGGGTCTTCCTGATCCAGGGATCTAATCTGAGTCTCCTGCATCTCCTGCATTGGCAGGTGGATTCTTTATCATTGAGCCACCTGAGATACAGGTTTTTTTACATTTGTCCAAATCCATAGAATGTTCAATATCATGAATGAACACTAATGTAAACTATGAGCTTTGGGTGATAATGATGTGTCAATGTAGGTTTATCAGTTGCAACAAATGTATCACTCTGGTGAGAGATGTTGATAATAGGAGAGGGTTTTTCCAGTAGTCATGTATGGATGTGAGAGTTGGACTATGAAGAAAGCTGAGCACCGAAGAAATGATGCTTTTGAACTGTGGTGTTGGAGAAGACTCTTGAGAGCCCCTTGGACTGCAAGGAGATCCAACCAGTCCATTCTAAAGCAAATCAGTCCTGAATATTCATTGGAAGGACTGATGCTGAAGTTGAAACTCCAATACTTTGGCTACCTGATGAGAAGAACTGACTCTTTTGAAAAGACACTGATGCTGGGAAAGATTGAAGGTGGAAGGAGAAGGGGACGACAGAGCATGAGATGGTTGGATGGCATCACCAACTCAATGGACATGGGTTTGAGTAAACTCTGGGAGTTGGTGATGGACAGGGAGGCCTGGCGTGCTGCAGTCCATGGGGCCGCTGAGGGTCGGACATGACTGAGCAAATTCACTTTCACTTTTCACTTTCATGCATTGGAGAAGGAAATGGCAACCCACTCCAGTATTCTTGCCTGGAGAATCCCAGGGACAGGGGAGCCTGGTGGGCTGCCATCTATGGGGTCGCACAGAGTTGGACATGACTGAAGCGACTTAGCAGCAGCAGCAGCTTGGAAAAGGCATCTGGGGTGCATTAGCATTACTTGGAAAAGGCATCCTTCCTTCAGGCAGGCAGATAGAGCTCTGAGCCAGGGCTTCACTTGAGCCCAGCCACTCCCTTTCTTTGTGCAGGGTACAACACAGACAACTGCATGGAAGCCCTTATCCACCTCTGGTCCAGTAGTCATCTATGGCTGGGTAGGGGCAAGCAAAATTGTACGGACACCCCCAAGCAGGTGAGGTGGGAGATAGCACTCCTCCCCTCTACCTTCTACTTCCATAACAAAAACAGCTCTAGACTTTTCTACTCTACTTCTTTCAGGCAGATCATGTTACAGCGGGGCTGAAGGTACTTTGTGCTGGCATATTCCACAAAGGAACTATAAACCTTTGTTTATGTGTATAAAGAACTTGATTAAACCCACGCTGATATATGTGTCACTATGTATAGCTAAAGAAAAGAAAAAAAAATCACCTGCGCTCACTCTCTACCATCAAATAACTGAGTAAAATACACAATAGCTTCTGAGCCTCACCACCAAGAAACAAATAATTTACTAAAGAAATTAACAGTTCTTCTTTAGGAGGCTTTCATTCTAGAGACTGAGAGCATCTGGGATAGTATGGAAGTGGTGAGGCAGGGTCTAGAGTGCTTCTCCTGGCCCTGCTGAATGGACCAAGATACCAGGCTCAGAGAAAGCAATCAGTTCTTTCCTTTTAAAACTCTGTTTGAACCCACTCCTGTAAACAAACTCAGTTTCATGAAATCTGTTTGTAATTGTCAACCTTTTCCCCATACTAGACATAAAAACCCATCTGTATTTCAGGAAAGCTGCTGACTTTCTGCATCTGTTTTCCCTCCCCATTCTCCGTCCTCTCCCATGTTTGACAAGACCCAGGCTATGTTAGGAGTCCCTTTTTCCCTTTTCTCCCTTAGAGCAGGCTCTCCTGATCAGTCACTCAGGCTTCATTTCTAGGCTTTTCTGATGACATGGAATTTCCCAGTTTCCTTTGAATGCAACAGTCCCTGATCCTTGCTTATCATCCTTTTAGACCCATACAGCTTGGCACATATTTCAAAATCATTCTCTTGTGAAATGACAAGTCATCAACCACCTTTTGTAGTTGGAGGTCAGTATATTTATAGTTGACCTTAGAATATTCTTTGAGACTTTGGGACTGTTTGTAGTTTCTCTGTTTCAGATTTTATTGTCTATTTCTGTTACACAGTAACCCTAACTTGATTCAAGGTGTTCAATACCAACTCCGAGTTGGGTGGGGAAATCATGACAGGAGATACTGATGATTGTATTTACAACTTAATTGGTTGAATTGGCTATGTCTGGGAAAGGGAGTTTGTGTAATCTTTGAATCTCTTCTAGCCCATCATCCGGTGTGTTATCTTTTTGTTCAGAGAATATTGTTATACAACATGTCTTATGTTGTAGGTGTGATGAAATTTAGACAACTAACTGTTCAGTGATGTCTTGGAGGATTAAAAAAATCTAGGAAGAAAATCAGTTTGGCTCATTTTAGATATCTGCAGCTAAACAAGCTGCAGAGGATTTGTAGGAGCCAGGTTGTAAAATGTAGACAAAATCCCTGAGCCGCAAAAGACCCTTATGGAACGTTCACAGTGTAGATGCAATGACTTACCATGCACGTGGTTTAGGAGTCCTGGGGTTGAGTCATAAAGCAGCTAGGATATAATGGCTAAGGAACTCAGAATAGCAGGCCAAGAATAGTTTTCAAAAGAAATTTAAAAGTATTTTCTGCCAGGCAAGTAGTTAGAGAATAGGGAATCCTCAGAGTGCAGAGGTCTATTGAGACAATTATTACGTTATTTAATTCTAAAATTAAGCAATTGAATTATTTTGGTAAGTTTCCAGGGTTCAGGATACACTCTGGAAGAGAAAAAAATATAAAGTATTATTGGATAATTGTGAAGTTTGGTTGTCAGATCTTTTTACATTACCTAAAATATGAAATTGTTATGGACAGAAATTATAGATGAACACATCTGTTGATGCTTTTGTAAAGGGTTACTGTAACATGTATATTAGTGAGTAGATCACATGCTGTATTTTTGCTTCTCAATTACTCGAACTGCAGAATGAATGACTTACATCTGTTGATACATTTATATACAGGCACATTTTGTGGGTCTGGTTCTCAGGTTTAGGTCTGCATTAGAATGGCCCAAGGAGCTATCAAAAAGTACTGATACCTGGGGACTACTCCCAGGGATTCTGACACAATTTGTTTGGAGTGTGGCCTGGATATTGGGGTTTTTAAAAGCTTCTCCAGATGATTCTAATGCATAGGAAAGTTTGAGCATTCCTCTATGGGATTGTCATACTACTTTAAACTGCAATAAAGTTATGATTTGAGGTCAAATTGATTTGCCTTCATTGAGGCTTGGTTTTCTATTGAACAGTGTGTTTCTGTTAATAACCCAACTAAAGAACATTGGAATGTTTCAATATATTCTGTACATAGCTATCTTGTACTAAAATAAGCATATATGTAGAAAGTCACAAGACATTGGTTTTGAGTTCAATTGAATTTAGAATTTGCTGAGACCATGTTAAGTTTTTTTGAAAACCCTCATAAAGTTTCGGTATAAATCTTATTTTGAAAAAGAACACGTGTACACCCGTGGTGGATTCATGTTGATGTATGGCAAAACCAATACACTATTGTAAAGTAATTAACCTCCAATTAAAATAAATTTATATTAAGAAAAAGATTACAACATATGAAGAGAGATATTATTTTTTAAAAACCAGGTTACAGTTTATATCTTTTTTTTTTCAGGAATCTTTTTGACTTAATTATATATATATATTTTAATTTAAATTTTATTTTCTTACTTTACAATACTGTATTGGTTTATATCTTGAATCGAAGTTTGTGAATGGAGTAGTTCCTAAGTGTTATCAGTTTGTTTTTGCTGCATAATATTAATTAGTAGATATTTCCCAAACTTAGTAACTTAAGAATTATTCATCATTTCTCATGAGTCTATGGGTCAGCTGGGCTGTTCTGCCAACTGGGCCAGGCTTGGCTGGTCTCAGTGGTGTTTGCTCAAGTGTCTGAGGTCAGCTTGTAGGGTGTACATGCACTAGTTGGTCTTAGATGGCTTCACTCATTTGTCTGCTGGTTCTTTGTCATAGACTGTGGTGAGAGGAATGCTGTGGCCCTGTGGTCTCCCACTGCCCAGCAGGCTAGCTGGGTCACTCAAATGGTAGTCTCAAGGTCCAAGAGCAGAAAGAGAGCAAATCCTAATGTGCACTTTTTGATCTCTGCTGCTGCTGCTAAGTTGCTTCAGTCACGTCCAACTCTGTGCAACCTCATAGACAGCAGCCCACCAGGCTCCCCCATCCCTGGGATTCTCCAGGCAAGAATACTGGAGTGGGTTGCCATTTCCTTCTCCAATGCATGAAAGTGAAAAGTGAAAGTGAAGTCGCTCAGTCGTGTCCAACACTTAGCGACCCCATGGACTGCAGCCCACCAGGCTCCTCTGTCCATGGGATTTTTCAGACAAGAGTACTGGAGTGGGGTGCCATTGCCTTCTCCGTTTTGATCTCTGCTTGTGTCATTTGCTACTGTCCCATTGACAAAAGCAAGTCATATGACTAGGTTCAGAGGTCATGTGAGAAGGTACTATTAAAGAGCATGGATAGAGGGGCATGGACAAATTGGGTTCATTACTGCAAACAATCTACAAGAGTGCCTGCCACCTCAAGGGCTGCCAATTCTTCCAACAGCCTGGGTTACTTTTCCCTTAGTTTGAAATGGAACAGCTCAAACTCTCATCCCATACATGTTGGGTTTACCATTATCTTCTTCCCAGCATCTCCAGGGATCCTTAGATTGTGTC
Source organism: Capricornis sumatraensis (assembly GCF_032405125.1). Lineage (NCBI taxonomy): Eukaryota > Metazoa > Chordata > Mammalia > Artiodactyla > Bovidae > Capricornis > Capricornis sumatraensis. Next base: position 50,646,514 of record NC_091083.1, read on the forward strand.
AGTGTGTGTGCATGAAAGGAAAGTGGTGTGGGAGGGAGCACTTACTTTCCTTTCTAATATTCTTGCATTTTCTTCTTTCACAGAATTATTGATGGATCATGGTTTTTACTCCACTTTCAGTAATCGACCTTTCAGACCTCAGCCTTGAAGCATTAGCCCTGAGATTACTTGTTAATTATAAAAGAGGAAAGGTAGTTTTACAAGGGAATTATCTAGAGGCTTTTACTTTAGGGAAGGGGTCAAACTTAACATTCCAAGTCATGGGACAAAATGATATCATGTGACCTCTGATGTGATGTTTCACTGAGAAGGGCACAAACTCACATTTGCAGTGTTCTAATAAAAATACACAAGCCAAATCTTGTTATAAGGCATAAGCCTCACAAATACGGTTGAGGTACATTGTACAAAATAACTTGTTTAGACACTTCAGAAAGCCAATATTATATGCAAAAATTAGCAGAATAGCTATTCTAGACGAAAAAAGATTAAAGAGCCATGAAAATCAAATGTAGTAAGTGATCCTAGAGTGGATCTTCAATTGAAAGAGAAGCTATTAATATAAGGATATTATTGGAATGATCTGGAAAAATTTGAGTATAAACTGTATGTTTGATATTATTTCATCGATATTAACCTTCTAAGTTGTGCTAATAATATTGTGGCTGTGTAGCAGAATACTCTTAGAAGACACATACTTAAATATGTCAATGTTAACTGTCATGATGTGCGAAACTTTCTTTTTTTAATTGTATTTTTAAATTGAAGTGTAGTTGATTTACAATGTTGCGCCAATCTCTGCTGTATGGCAAAGTGACTCAGTTATACACATATAGACATTATTTAAAAAAAAAAAACACAACTTATTTTGTATTGAGGTATAGCTGATTAACAATGTTGTGATAGTTTCAGGTGAATGGTGAAGGAATTCAGCCATACATATTCATGTATCCATTCTCCCAAACTCCCCTCCCATCCAGGCTGCCACATAATACTGAGCAAAGTTCCATCTGCTATATACCATACAATAGGTCCTTATTGGTTATCCATTTTAAGTATAGCAACGTGTCCATTCCAAACTCCCCAGCTATCCCTTCCCTCCACTCTTCCCTGCTGGCAACCATAAGTTCATTCTCTAAGACTGTGAATCTCTTTATGTTTTGTAAGTTCATTTGTCCCCCATTCCCTTACTTTCAGTTTATAAGTGTCTCTTGGTCTGAGGTGGATCTCTTGTCTTGTTTTTGTATCCACCCAGTCAGTCTATGTCTTTTGGTTGATGCATTCAATCTGTTGACATTTAAGGTAATTATTGGTATGTATGATCCTATTACATTTTCTTAATTGTTTTGGGTTTATTTTTTGTAGGTCTTTTCCTTCTTGTGTGTTTTCTGCCTGCTGCTGCTGCTGCTAAGTCACTTCAGTTGTGTCCGACTCTGTGCAACCCCAGAGACAGCAGCCCACCAGGCTCCCCCGTCCCTGAGATTCTCCAGTCAAGAACACTGGAGTGGGTTGCCATTTCCTTCTCCAATGCATGAAAGTGAAAAGTGAAAGTGAAGTTGCTCACTCGTGTCCGACCCTCAGCAACCCCATGAACTGCAGCCTTCCAGGCTCCTCCATCCATGAGATTTTCCAGGCAAGAGTACTGGAGTGGGGTGCCATTGCCTTCTCCGGTGTTTTCTGCCTAGAGAAGTTCTATTAGCACTTTTTCTAAAGCTGGTTTGGTGTTGCTGAATTCTCTTAACTTTGGCTTGTCTGGAAGGCTTTTGATTTCTCTGTCAAATACGAACTGGAGTCTTACCGGGTAGAGTATTCTTGGTTGAAGGTTCTTCCCTTTCATCACTTTATATTGTGCCATTCCCTTCTGGCTTGTAGAGTTGAGAAGTTAGCTGATAACCTTCTGGGAGTACGCTTGTATGTTACTTATCATTTTTCCCTTGTGGCTTTTAATATTTTATATTTGAAGAATAATTGCTTTACAGAATTTTAATTTACTTACAGGGCAGCAATGGAGGAACAGACATAGAGAATACCTTTGTCTTTAATTTTTGTCAGTTTGATTACTATGTGTCTTGGTATGTTACTCCTTGGGTTTATTCTGCCTGGGACTCTCTGCACTTCCTGGACTTGATTGACTATTTCCTTTCCCATGTTAGGGAAGTTTTCAGCTATTATTTCTTCAAATATTTTCTCAGGTTCTGTCTCTCTTCTCCTTCTGTGACTCCTATAGTGTGAATGTTGGTACATTTAATGTTGTCCCAAAGATCTTTTAGGCTGTCTTTATTTCTTTAAAGTCTTTTTTCTTTATTCTGTTTTGTGGCAGTGATTTCCACCATTCACTCTTCCAGGTCATTTATCAGTTCTTCTGCCTATCTGCACTTCATTTATTTGTTTTTCTTGGGTTTTATCTTGTTCCTTCATCTGGGACATAGTCCTCTGCCTTTTCATTTTGATTAACTTTCTGTGAATGTGGTTTTCATTCCAGAGGCTGTGGGATTTTAATTCTTGCTGCTTCTGTCTGCCTGTGGTGGATGAGGCTAAGAGGCTCGTGTAAGCTTCCTGATGGGATGAAGTGGCATGGGAAAAATTGGGTTTTTCTCTGGTGGGCAGGGCTGTGCTCAGTAAAACTTTAATCAAATTGTTTCCTGATGAGTGGATCTGTGCTCCCTCCCTGTTAGTCTTTTGGCCTGAGGTGACCCTGGTCTTGGGGCTCTACAGGAGGGCTAATGGTGAGCTTCAAGAGGGTTTATGCTCAAGGGGCACCTCCCAGGACTGCTGCTGCCAGAACCCCCATCTCCATGGCAAGCCACTTCTGACCCACACTTCTTTTCCATCATGATTTATTATAGGATATTGAATACAGTCCCCTGTGCTGTACAATAGGACATAGTTGTTTATCCATCCTATATATAATAGTTTACATTTGCTAATCCCAAACTCCCAAATCTTTCCTCCCTCCATCCCTGTCCCACTGGGGAAAGTCTGTTCCCTATGTCTGTGAGTCTTTTTCTTTTTTGTAGATAGGTTCTTTTGCACCATATTTTATATTCCACATACAAGTGAATATATGTCTTTCTATTTCTGGCTTTCTTCATTTAGCATGATAAAATCTAGTTGTATCAGTGCTGCTGTAAATGACATTATTTCATTCTTTTTGATGGCTGGGTAGTATTCCATAGTGGATATGGACCACATCTTCCTTATCCATTCATCTGTTGTTGGACATTTAGATTGTTTCCATGTTTTGGCTATTGTGAATATTGTTGCTATGAACTTTGAACTTAGGGGTGCATGTATCTTTTAAAATTATAGTTTTGTCCAGGTATATGTCCAGGAGTGGAATTACTGGATCATATGGTAATTCTATTTTTAGTTTTCTGAGGAATCTCCGTGTTGTTTTCTATAGTGACTACATCAACTTACATTCCTACAAACACTGTAAGAGGGTACCCTTTTCCCCCCACACTCTTTTCAGCATTTGTTATTTGTGGATTTCCTGATGATAGCCATTCTGACCAGCTTGATGTAGTTTTGATTTGCATTTTTCTAGTAATTAGAGTTTGTTGAGCATCTTTCATAAACCTACTGACCATCTATCTGTATGTCTTCTTTAAAAAAATGTCTATTAATGTCTTTAGCTTGTTTTTTGATTGAGTTGTTTTGTTTTTGTTGTTGTTGAATTGTATGAGCTGTTTGTATATTTTGGAAATTCAGCCCTTGTCTAAGGCATCATTTGCAAAATATGTTCTCCCATTCCATAGGTTGTATTTTTGGAGTTTAAAAATGGTTTCCTGAAAAAAAAGTAATACATAAATAAAATAAAATAAAGTTTAAAAAGAAAAGGGAATAAAAAGAAACAAAAGGGAAAAAAGCGATTTCCTTTGCTGTGCAAAAGCTTGTGTTTGATTAGGTCCATGTATATTTTTGTTTTTATTTCTGTTGTCTTGGAAGATTGACTTAAGAAAACATTGGTATAATTCATGTCAGAGTTTTGACTTGCATTTCTCTAATAATTAGCAGTGTCAAACATTTTTTTCATGTGTCTCTTGGTCATCCGTATGTCTTCTTTGGAGTAATATCTATTTAGGTCTTCTGCCCATTTTTTGAATGGGTTGTTTCTTTCAATGCTATTAAGTATCATGAGCTGTTTGTAAATTTTGGAAACTAATCCCTTATTTGTCATGTTATTTTCAAGCATTTTCTTCCTATCTGTGGAAGATTTACTTTATTGTTCCTTTTTACTTTATTGTTTCTTTTCTGTGTAAAAGCTTTTGAGTTTAAGTTCGGTTCAGTTCAGTTGTCAGTCGTGTCCGACTCTTTGCTACACCATGAACCACAGCAGCCAGGCCTCCCTGTCCAACACCAACTCCCGGAGTTTACCCAAACTCATGTGCATTGAATCGGTGATGCCATCCAACCATCTCATCCTCTGTCATCTCCTTCTCCTCCTGCATTCAATCTTTCCCAGATCAGGGTCTTTTCAAATGAGTCAGCTCTTTGCATCAGGTGGCCAAAGTATTGGAGTTTCAGCTTCAACATCAGTCCTACCAATGTTTCAGCTTCAACATCAGTCCTAAAGGACTGATCTTCTTTAGGATGGACTGGTTGGATCTCCTTGTAGTCCATGGGACTCTCAATAGTCTTCTCCAACACCACAGTTCAAAAGCATCAGTTCTTCAGCACTCAGCTTTCTTCGCAGTCCAACTCTTACATCCATACACGACTACTGGAAAAACCATAGCCTTGACTAGACAGACCTTTGTTGGCAAAGTAATGTCTCTGCTTTTGAATATGCTATCTAGGTTGGTCATAACTTTCCTTCCAAGGAGTAAGTGTCTTTTAATTTCATGGCTGCAATCACCATTTGCTGTGATTTTGGAGCCCAAACATAAAGTCAGCCACTGTTTCCACTGTTTCCCCATCTATTTCCCATGAAGTGATGGAACCAGATGCCTAAGCCAACTTTTTCACTCTCCTCTTTCACTTTCATCAAGAGGCTTTTTAGCTCCTCTTCACTTTCTGCCATAAGGGTGGTGTCATCTGCATATCTGAGGTTATTGATATTTCTCCCCAGCAATCTTGATTCCAGCTTGTGCTTCTTCCAGCCCAGCATTTCTCATGATGTACTCTGCATAGAAGTTAAATAAGCAGGGTGACAATATACAGCATTGACGTACTCCTTTTCTTATTTGGAACCAGTCTGTTGTTCCATATCCAGTTCTAACTGTTGCTTCCTGACCTGCATACAGATTTCTCAAGAGGCAGGTCAGGTGGTCTGGTATTCCCGTCTCTTTCAGAATTTTCCACAGTTTATTGTGATCCACACCGTCAAAGGCTTTGGCAAAGTCAATAAAGCAGAAGTAGATGTTTTTCTGGAACTCTCTTGCTTTTTCCATGATCCAGAGGATGTTGGCAATTTGACCTCTGGTTCCTCTGCTTTGCGTAGTACAGTCATTTTCACAGTATTGATTCTTCCAATCCACAAACAAGATATATCTTTCCATCTGTTTGTGTCTTTGATTATTTTTCATCAGCATCTTATAGTTTTCAGAACATAGGACATTTGTCTCCTTATGTAGGTTTATTCCTAGGTATTTTATTCTTTTTGATGTGATGAGTACCGCACTATTTTGGTTACTGTAGCTTTGTAATATTTTGTGAAGTCTGAGAGAGTTATGCCTCCTGCTTTATTTTTTTCCCCCCTCAGGACTGTTTTAGCAAATCTGGGTCTCCTATTGTTCCATATAAATTTTTGGATCATTTTTCTAGTTCTGTGAAAAATGTCATGGGTGTTTTGATAGGGATTGTATTAAATCTGTAGATTGCTTTAGGTGGTATTGCCATTTTAACAATATTAATTCTTCCAATCCAACAGCATGAACTATCTGTCCATATTTTTGAATCTTCTTTAATTTCCTTTATTAATTTTTTATAGTTCTTAGTGTATAAGTCTTTCACCCCCTTAAGAGACTTATTCCTAGTTCCTAGGTTTATTCCTAGGTATTTACTTTTTTTGGTGCTATCTTAAAAGATATTATTTTATTATTTCTTTTCTGATATCTCATTGTGATTGTAAAGAATTGCAATTGATTTTTGAATGTTAATCTTGTATCCTGATACTTTGCTGAATTCACTTATTAGATCTAGTAGTTTTTGTGTGGAGTCCTTAGGGTTTTCTTTCTATATATATATATAGTATCATGTCATCTGCATATAGTGGCAATTTTACCTCTTCTCTTCCAATATGGATACATTTTATTTCTTTTCCCTGTTTGATTGCTATGGTTCTGATTCCAATGTTGAATAGAAGTAGTGAGAGTGGGCATCCTTGTCTTCTTTCAGATTTTAGCAAGGTTTTTAGCTTTTCACTGTTCAGTATTATTTTGGCTGTGAATTTGTCATAACTGCCTTTTATTATGTTGAGATATATTCCCTCTATTCCCACTGTGGTAAAAGAGTTTTTTTTTTATCATGAATGGATGTTAAATGTTGTCAAATGGTTTTTTGCATCTATTGAGAAGATTTTGTGGTTTTTCACTTTTCTTTTGTTAATGTGGTATTAATAGATTACATTGATTTGTGAATGTTGAACCATCTGTGTGAACCTGAGGTAAATCCCACAAGGTCGTGGTGTGTGATCTTTCTATGTGTGTTGGTTTCAGTTTGCTACTATCTTGTTGATAATTTTTGCATCTATATTCATCAAAGATACTGGCCTGTCACTTTCTTTTTGATGGTATCTTTATCTGGTTTTGGTATTAGGGTATTGATGGCTTCATAGAATGTTTTTGGAAGTGTTCACTCCTCTTCAATATTTTGGAAGATTTTGAAAAAAATTTTATAAGTTCTTTGTATGTTTGGTAGAATTTGCCTGTAATGACATCTGATTCTGGACTTTCAGTTGTCAGTCGTGTCCGACTCTTTGCTACACCATGAACCACAGCAGCCAGGCCTCCCTGTCCAACACCAACTCCCGGAGTTTACCCAAACTCATGTGCATTGAATCGGTGATGCCATCCAACCATCTCATCCTCTGTCATCTCCTTCTCCTCCTGCATTCAATCTTTCCCAGATCAGGGTCTTTTCAAATGAGTCAGCTCTTTGCATCAGGTGGCCAAAGTATTGGAGTTTCAGCTTCAACATCAGTCCTACCAATGTTTCAGCTTCAACATCAGTCCTAAAGGACTGATCTTCTTTAGGATGGACTGGTTGGATCTCCTTGCAGTCCATGGGACTCTCAATAGTCTTCTCCAACACCACAGTTCAAAAGCATCAGTTCTTCAGCACTCAGCTTTCTTCGCAGTCCAACTCTTACATCCATACACAACTACTGGAAAAACCATAGCCTTGACTAGACAGACCTTTGTTGGCAAAGTAATGTCTCTGCTTTTGAATATGCTATCTAGGTTGGTCATAACTTTCCTTCCAAGGAGTAAGTGTCTTTTAATTTCATGGCTGCAATCACCATTTGCTGTGATTTTGGAGCCCAAACATAAAGTCAGCCACTGTTTCCACTGTTTCCCCATCTATTTCCCATGAAGTGATGGAACCAGATGCCTAAGCCAACTTTTTCACTCTCCTCTTTCACTTTCATCAAGAGGCTTTTTAGCTCCTCTTCACTTTCTGCCATAAGGGTGGTGTCATCTGCATATCTGAGGTTATTGATATTTCTCCCCAGCAATCTTGATTCCAGCTTGTGCTTCTTCCAGCCCAGCATTTCTCATGATGTACTCTGCATAGAAGTTAAATAAGCAGGGTGACAATATACAGCATTGACGTACTCCTTTTCTTATTTGGAACCAGTCTGTTGTTCCATATCCAGTTCTAACTGTTGCTTCCTGACCTGCATACAGATTTCTCAAGAGGCAGGTCAGGTGGTCTGGTATTCCCGTCTCTTTCAGAATTTTCCACAGTTTATTGTGATCCACACAGTCAAAGGCTTTGGCAAAGTCAATAAAGCAGAAGTAGATGTTTTTCTGGAACTCTCTTGCTTTTTCCATGATCCAGAGGATGTTGGCAATTTGACCTCTGGTTCCTCTGCTTTGCGTAGTACAGTCATTTTCACAGTATTGATTCTTCCAATCCACAAACAAGATATATCTTTCCATCTGTTTGTGTCTTTGATTATTTTTCATCAGCATCTTATAGTTTTCAGAACATAGGACATTTGTCTCCTTATGTAGGTTTATTCCTAGGTATTTTATTCTTTTTGATGTGATGAGTACCGCACTATTTTGGTTACTGTAGCTTTGTAATATTTTGTGAAGTCTGAGAGAGTTATGCCTCCTGCTTTATTTTTTTCCCCCCTCAGGACTGTTTTAGCAAATCTGGGTCTCCTATTGTTCCATATAAATTTTTGGATCATTTTTCTAGTTCTGTGAAAAATGTCATGGGTGTTTTGATAGGGATTGTATTAAATCTGTAGATTGCTTTAGGTGGTATTGCCATTTTAACAATATTAATTCTTCCAATCCAACAGCATGAACTATCTGTCCATATTTTTGAATCTTCTTTAATTTCCTTTATTAATTTTTTATAGTTCTTAGTGTATAAGTCTTTCACCCCCTTAAGAGACTTATTCCTAGTTCCTAGGTTTATTCCTAGGTATTTACTTTTTTTGGTGCTATCTTAAAAGATATTATTTTATTATTTCTTTTCTGATATCTCATTGTGATTGTAAAGAATTGCAATTGATTTTTGAATGTTAATCTTGTATCCTGATACTTTGCTGAATTCACTTATTAGATCTAGTAGTTTTTGTGTGGAGTCCTTAGGGTTTTCTTTCTATATATATATATAGTATACTATATATATATATATATATATATATATATATATATAGTATCATGTCATCTGCATATAGTGGCAATTTTACCTCTTCTCTTCCAATATGGATACATTTTATTTCTTTTCCCTGTTTGATTGCTATGGTTCTGATTCCAATGTTGAATAGAAGTAGTGAGAGTGGGCATCCTTGTCTTCTTTCAGATTTTAGCAAGGTTTTTAGCTTTTCACTGTTCAGTATTATTTTGGCTGTGAATTTGTCATAACTGCCTTTTATTATGTTGAGATATATTCCCTCTATTCCCACTGTGGTAAAAGAGTTTTTTTTTTTATCATGAATGGATGTTAAATGTTGTCAAATGGTTTTTTGCATCTATTGAGAAGATTTTGTGGTTTTTCACTTTTCTTTTGTTAATGTGGTATTAATAGATTACATTGATTTGTGAATGTTGAACCATCTGTGTGAACCTGAGGTAAATCCCACAAGGTCGTGGTGTGTGATCTTTCTATGTGTGTTGGTTTCAGTTTGCTACTATCTTGTTGATAATTTTTGCATCTATATTCATCAAAGATACTGGCCTGTCACTTTCTTTTTGATGGTATCTTTATCTGGTTTTGGTATTAGGGTATTGATGGCTTCATAGAATGTTTTTGGAAGTGTTCACTCCTCTTCAATATTTTGGAAGATTTTGAAAAAAATTTTATAAGTTCTTTGTATGTTTGGTAGAATTTGCCTGTAATGACATCTGATTCTGGACTTTTGTTTTAGGGAGTTTAAAAAAATTTTTCATTGTAGATTCTATTTAACTTCTAGTGATCAATCTGTTCACATCATCTGTTTCTTCTTGTTTCTGTTTTAGTGGGCTCTTTGGATGACATCACCCTTATGGCAGAAAGTAAAGAGGAACTAAAAAGCCTCTTGATGAAAGTGAAAGAGGAGAGTGAAAAAGTTGGCTTAAAGCTCAACATTCTGAAAATGAAGATCATGGCATCTGGTCCTATCACTTCATGGGAAATAGATGGGGAAACAGTGGAAACAGTGGCTGACTTTATTTTGGGGGGCTCCAAAATCACTGCAAATGGTGATTGCAGCCACGAAATTAAAAGATGCTTACTCCTTGGAAGGAAAGTTATGACCAACCTAGATAGCCTATTAAAAAGCAGAGATATTACTTTGCCAACAAAGGTCCATCTAGTCAAGGCTATGGTTTTTCCAGTGGTCATGTATGGATGTGAGAGTTGGACTGTGAAGAAAGCTGAGTGCTGAAGAATTGATGCTTTTGAACTGTGGTGTTGGAGAAGATTCTTGAGAGTCCCTTTGACTGCAAGGAGATCCAACCAGTCCATTCTAAAGGAGATCGGTCCTGGGTGTTCATTGGAAGGACTGATGCTGAGGCTGAAACTCCAATACTTTGGCCACCTGATGGGAAGAGTTGACTCATTGGAAAAGACCCTGATGCTGGGAGGTATTGGGAGCAGGAAGAGAAGGGGATGACAGAAGATGAGATGGCTGGATGGCATCACCGACTCAATGGACATGAGTTTGAGTGATCTCCGGGAGTTGGTGATGGACAGGGAGGCTTGGCGTGCTGTGATTCATGGGGTTGCAAAGAGTCGGACACGACTGAGTGACTGAAATGAACTGAACTGATATTTCTAGAAAATTGTCAATTTCTGCTAGGTTGTTAAATTTGTTGGCATATAATTGTTCATAGCATTCTCCTATGGTTTTTTGTATTTCTGTGATATCAGTTGAGTTTCTCTTTTTTCATTTCTTATTTTATTTATTTGAGTTCTCTCTGTTTTCTTCTTGGTGAGCCTGGCCAGCTGTTCATCAATTTTGCTTACTCTTTCAAAGAATTAGCTCTTGGTTTTATTTATTTTTCTATTATATTTTTAGACTCTATTTTATTTATTTCCTCCCTGATCTTTATTATTTCTGTATTTCTTTAGGTTTTGTTTGTTCTTCTCTTTCTAATTCTTTTAGGTGGTAGGGTAGGTTGTTTGTTGTTGTTGTTGTTCAGTCACTGAGTCATGCCTGATTCTTTGTGACTTCATGACCTGCAGCATGCCAGGCTTTCCATTCCTTCATTGTCTCCTGAAGTTTGCTCAGACTTACATCCATTGAGGTGGTGATGCCATACAACCATCTTATTTTCTGCCAACCCCTTCTCCTCTTGCCCTCAATCTTTCCCAGCAACAGGGTCTTTTCCAATGAGTCAACTCTTCGCATCAGGTGACCAAAGTATTGCAGCTTTAGCATCAGTCCTTCCAAAACTATTCAGGGTTGGTTTCCTTTAGAATTAAAACTGGTTTGATCTCTTTGCAGTCCAAGGGACTTTCAAGTGTCTTTTCTAGCACCACAATTCAAAAGCATCAGTTCTTTGCCGCTCAGCATTCTTTATGGTCCAACTCTTATATCCATACATGACTACTGGAAAAACCATAGCTTTAGCTAGACAGACCTTTGTCAGCAAAACGTCTCTGCTTTTTAGTATGCTATCTAGGTTTGTCATAGCTTTATTTCCAAGAAGCAAATCTTTTAATTTCATGGCTGCAGTCTTTATCTGCAGTGATTTTGGAGCTGAAGAAAATAAATAGGTTGTTTACTTAAGAGTTTTCTTGTTTTTTTTTTTTTTAATGAAAGCCTGTATTGCTATGAACTTTCCTCTAAGAACTGGTTTTGCTGCATAACACAACTTTTGTATAGTTGTGTGTTTTCATTGTCATTTGTCTCAAAGAACTTTTTAATTTCCTTGTTGACACATTGGGTTTTTATTTGTTTGGTTTCCATGTAGTCATTGTTTTTTATTTTCCCCCTTCCCATTTCTTTTACTGTGATTGATTTCTAGTTTCATGCCACTGTGGTCAGAGAAAATGCTTAAAATAATTTCTATACTCTTAAATTTGCTGAAATGATGTTTGTGCCCAAGTACGTGATCAATCCTAGAGAATGTGTGTGTGCATTTGAAAAGAATATGTATTCTGTGGAGTTTTTTTTTTTTGATGTAATGTTCTGAAAATATCAATTAAGTCTAACTGTTCTATTGTATCATTTAGGATCTCTGTTACCTTATTGATTCTCTTTCGGGAAGATCTGTCCATTGATATTAGTGGGGTATTATAGTCTCCTACTATTGTTGAGTCTGAGTGACACAACTGAGCGAATGAACGGAACTATTATTGTATTCCCATTGCTTTTTCCCTTTATGTCTTTTAGTATTTGTTTTATGTACTTGGATGCTCCTATATTAGGTGCATGGAGAAGGCAATGGCACCCCACTCCAGTACTGTTGCCTAGAAAATCCCACGGACGGAGGAGCCTGGTAGGCTGCAGTCCATGGGGTTGCCAAGAGTCGGACACGACTGAGCGACTTCACTTTCACTTTTCACTTTCATACATTGGAGAAGGAAATGGCAGTCCACTCTAGTGTTCTTGCCTGGAGAATCCCAGGGACGGGGGAGCCAGGTGGGCTGCCATCTATGTGGTCGCACAGAGTCAGACATGACTGAAGTGACTTAGCATATTAGGTGCAAATAAGTTAATGAGTGTAATATCTTCTTTTTATGTTGATATTCTGATCATTATCTTTCTCTCAGTGGCTCAGCAGTAAAGAAATTGCCTGTAATGCAGGATATGCAGGAGATGTGGGTTCAATCCCTGAGTCGGTCAGGAAGATCCCCTGGAGGAGGACATGGCAACCCACTCCAGTACTTTTGCCTGGAGAATCTTATGGACAGAGGAGCCCGGCAGGCTGCAGTCCATAGGGTCACAAAGAGCTGGACATGACTGAAGTGACTGAGCATGCAGTCAGTGTCCTTCTTTATCTTCCTCTATAGTCTCTGAAGTCGTATTTTATCTGACATGAGTATAGAAACTCCTGCTTTCTTGTCATTTCCATTTGCCTGAAATATCTTTTTCCATCCCCTCACTTTCAACCTATGTGTATCCTTTGCCCTAAAGTAGATCTCTTATAAGGAGCATACTGTAGGCTCTTGTTTTTCTGTCTAGTAGGCCACTCTATGTCTTTTGATTGGGGCATTCAGTCCATTGACATTTGAGGTAATTATTGATACATATATATTTATTGCCATTTTGAACCTTGTTTACTGGTTTATTTTTTGCTTTTTCCTTGTTCCTTCCTGTTTCTTTTGTTTTCCCTTTTGTGATTTGATAATTTTAGTTTATTTTATGCTTGCGTTCTCTTCTTCTTGGTTTTGGGAATCTATATAATGTTATTTCTGGCTGCCTTGTTTTTCAAGTATGTTAGCCTCTTTCTTTATCTGCTTGCTTTAGACTGATAGTCATGTAGGCTCAAATGCATTCTAAAAGAAAGAAAAGGAAAGAATGTGCATTTTCTTAGTCTCCTTCCCCACATTTTATGATTTTGCTGTCCCTTTTAAACATCTTTAGGTTTATCCTTTTTCTGTTCCTTGTGTTTATCATTGCTTTCACAAATAGATTTCTTTTCTTGGATCCAATCCCCCTTTCTCTTTCTTTTCCTTCTGGAATCCTTATTATGAATAGATTGGCCTGCTTTATTTTGTCCCATATGTCTTTTAGTAATATATTGCCTCCGTTTTTAAAATTTAGATTTCTTTCTGATGTTTTGATGGAGTAATTTCCATTTTCCTATCTTTCAGGTCACTTATTCTTTCTTTTGCACTGTGCATTCTGCTATTCATTGCTTTGAGCTCAGCTTTTATCTTGGGAAATAAATTTTTTAGGTTTTCCTGGCTCATCCTTATAGTTTCTAATTAAGTAATCTGCATTTCTGCATTTTTCCTTGTTCCTTCCTGTTTCTTTTGTTTTCCCTTTTGTGATTTGATTATTTTATTTTATTTTATGCTTGTGTTCTCTTCTTTTTGGTTTTGGGAATCTAATAGATGAAGAGATCTGCTTCATTGTTTGCTCCTTTAGGGAAATTCTCTTGGTCTTTTAACTGAGAGTTATCCCTCTACTTTTTCATTTTGCTTATATTTCTCTTGCTCTGTGAGTTTAGGAGAAACAAGTATCTACTGTAGTATTGGAGGGCTATTTGTATGCTGGAGTGTGCAAGCATAGCTTCTGTGGGTTTGATGTTTTTTTGATGTGAGGGTTGTTTTTGGTTTGGATGCTTGCTGTTTCTTTCCTCAGTGTGTGCTGGCTGTTATCCCTTTGGTGGGTATGCAGGTGCATGGCCCATGTTCATGCTTCCAGGAGGATAGGGGCAGAAGTTGGATTCTGATTGTGGGTCTCTTAGCAGAGGTGGCTGGCAGTATGCACTCCTAGGGTGGGGGGTAGTGTGCAACTTACTTTCAATTAATTTTAGTAAAGAAAATGGCAAGCAAATGTGACTAAATGATTACAAATAGTGATTCTGGGCAAGTGGTATAAGAATATTCATTGTCTATCAAGTTCTAAGTTTGAACTTTTGAGATAAAAAGCTAGAGAAAATGCCCTGAATATTTGTACTAAAACCGAAACGATAAATTTTCATTCTCTATCATGGTATGAATTTTCTGAGTTTGATTTTAAGCAAAATCAAGAACAAGAGCAAAACCCTCAGTTTTGAGCTTTTCTCATACTACATGCCAGGGAGGCTTTGGACACAAGTCCCGCAGGAGCAAGAGTCCCAGGAAGCCATCTTTCTGCTTAAAATCTTGACTTCTCTGCCAAGTGTGGACCACCAGTTCTAAGAGCTCACTTTGGCTTTTGAAATTGATTGGCACAGAAAGTGTCCTGCTCTTTCTTCTACTGCCCTTTCTGGGAAACGTCCTAGTACCATGATGCTTTGGTGCTTTGTGCCTTCCTCCAGAGAAGTCATAGGGAACATGGGGACTGTCATTATCACTCATCAATCCCTCCACTTCTCAAATCACTCACCCTAGTTTCATCTGGAAAACAGATACTAGTCCATGAAACTGCAGTCATTTCCATATCAGATTGACTCTAGGCTCATGAATCCCATGTTGGCCAGGAATGCATTGCTTTTAAAACGTATTCCTAAGAAAGACCTGACATTTAGAGTTAAATTTTTTTTTCTCTCCTATGGTTTCTTCCAATGGCAGACCCAGCTAAGCTTCTGAGTCCCAGACGGTGAATTATTTCTCTCCCTGTAAATTCTCGTGGTAGTTTTCCAAAACTGAGCAGCCACTGCACATTTGTGTCCATTGCACAACACAGCAGCTACTGGTCTGAGCCCCAGTGGCCCTGAACTGAGAGAGCCCCGTTTTGAGTTCAGTTAGGGCTTCCCTGGTGGCTCAGAGGTTAAAGCCTCTGCCTGCAATGCAGGAGACCTGGGTTCGATCCCTGGGTCAGGAAGATCCCCTGGAGAAGGAGATGGCAACCCACTCCAGTATTCTTGCCTGGAGGATTCCATGGCAGAGGAACCTGGTGGGCTACAGTCTATGGGAGACTTCACTTTCACTTTCAGAGTATTTATATTCTATTGTAACATTTGGATGTAGTTTTAAAATATGAATAATACTATGCTATTGATTTCTTCTCTGACAAGAAAAGAAAATCATTAGGTTTTGCATGTTAGCAAAACTAGGTAGGGGAGGTGACTCTGAAGTGGTTTTGGATGGGAATTTGGTAGCTTAAGAGAGGGAAAGAAATGGGAAAGAGAGGGAAAGATGTTTCAGGCTGGTGACCATTGGCATGGAGATGTGAGGTAGCACGGCACACTCTGGAAACCATAAGCCATTTGGTGAGGCTGGAGAGTAGAGTTAGAGATGGATAGCCCTGAAAAGGTGGCTGAGGAACTGACCACAGGCAGGCTCACTTCCTGCTGTTTAAACTTTGTTTTTAGGTGAGCAGCTTTCCATTTTTGTCATTTATGAATGTCTTATTGGATGTCAAAGTCAAAGGGATTAATGATTATAGGTAAACTAGGAAGAAAGAATTCAACACAATCTTGTAACACAGTAAGTGTATGTTTTTTTCAAAGAAAAGAAAATAATTATTTCATATCAATGAGATGGTATTTTCTGTGTCTCTGTCAAAGCTCAAGGAGAGAAAAGTTGTGCCATCATATTCCATCAATTTCCTCTCTTAGTCCTTCTAAAATTAGAAATTCCTAATTCACAATATATACTGAGCATGGCAGCAAACATTTGATTGGTCACTTAGATGGTTATGCATATTTAGATTGAATAGAGTCAAAAATGACGGAGGATTCTCCTGGAAGACCACTCTCAGATGCAGTCAACAGGACACTGCACTCAAAAGCTGGGGAGTCAAGTGTTTCAACCTGGAAGAGAACCATGAATGAATTCACATACACTCTTTGCTTAAATTCAGTTCCAGAGTATTCTTCATATTCTATTGTAACATTTGAATGTGTTTCTAAAATACAAATTAAGGCATGCTATTGATTTGTTTCTCTGACAAGAAAAGAAAATCATCAAGAATTTGCAAAGAAGCAAATGCTCAAGAACTGAGCCATTTGTAATATTGTAAACTAAGCTGAAGCTCCAATACTTTGGCTGCCTGATACGAAGAGCTGACTCATTGGAAAAGACTCTGATGCTGGGAAAGATTGAGGGCAGGAGGAGAAGGGGACGACAGAGGATGATGGTTGGATGGCATCACCAACTCAATGGACATGGGTTTGGGTAGACTCCAGGAGTTGGTGATGGACAGGAAGGCCTGGAATGCTGCAGTTCATGGGGTTGCAAAGAGTCAGACACAACTGAGTGAATGAACTGAACTGAACTGAACGCATATATGTGAAATTAGAAAAATGGTAGATGAACTTACTTGCAAAGCAGAAACAGAGACACAGACTAGAGAACAAATGTATGGATACCAAGAGAGGAGGAGGGGTGGGTTGGGTGGAGATTGAGGTTGACATATATACACTACTATGTATAATACAGACAACTGATGAGAATCTACTGTATAGTACAGGGAACTATACTCGATTCTCTGTGGTGACCTAAATAAGAAGGAAATCCAAAAATGAGGGGATATATATACGTATAGGTGATTCACTTTGTTGTACAGCAGAAAGTAGCATACACATTGTAAAGTAACTATATTCCCATAAAAAAGTAACTAATCCATTTGCAGAACATCTCAGCTTGCTTTTTCAGCATTCAAGATACTTATTAATCATGTGCATTACTCTGCAGCAAAGTTGCTAAAGACAAAGCTGCATCAATCTGATTCCTGGTCCTTTGTAGCTGATCTGCTTTCCACTCTGATTGCTTTTGGGTTTTATCTTTTTTCTTTTTCTTTTTATATTTCATAAGTCCTGAGAGGAGCCTGGGGCTGCAAATGCCTTTGAAATGTCCATGATAAACTACAGTGCATGTTAATTTCACAGCTTCTTCATGCTCCATCCCTTACTGACAGACAAGCCAAGTGACCAATCACTAACATATCATTTTAAGTTTCACCATGAGATGTGAATATAAAGTTTAAAAAATCTCTCCCTGCCTCCAGAAAGCTAGACTTATTTTAATGAATTCTTGTTAGAATATTTTAATCTGTGAGTCCCAGTCTTTATTCAATGCCAAACATGGCATTTTCCCTTCAGTAACACTTTTGCACTATTTTCTCCATTTTTTACTGTCTCTCCTTTGCTTTCTTTGGGTTTGTATTGTTGTTTCTATATTCCTTAATACAGGTCTTTTGTCTGGAATGCTCTTTTCACCAAACCCTCTCTTCTTTCCCCCCAAGGTTTAACTCAAATAACTCTTCCCTTGAAACCTCTTTTGATCCCCAATTGGATATACCTGGTTCTCATAGCATATAAAATTGTAAACCCTCTGAGACCAGGAAGATGTATTCTGTTTCTTTGTATTTTTCAAAATCCTAGCACAGTGCAGAACACAAGTAATACATGACATATTGGTTGGCTGACTTTGATACATGAAAAAGTTGGGAGGTCATCAAAGAGTTGGAAAACAGAATTCTGGTTCAGGGGGAAAGGGTGGTGAAATGGGACATTTTTCTTGGATAATACACTGCCTGTATGCAGACATAAATTATGTGAGCAAATGGCAACCACAATTTCAGAAACAATAGCTAATCGTTTCCATTGTGTAACAGCGACTATGCAAAGTGCTTTAATTTGTTGTTTCGATTCATGCTTGCCAAAAATTGTTGCTGCCATCTGGTTCTGGAGGCTAGAAGTGTCGAAGTCAGGATGGACAGAATGAGTGGTTTTCTTAAAACTAGGTGGGAAAATTGAGACTACTAATTTCCAAGTTAGCTTTATTTTTGGGTGAGTGGGAGGGAATGTGGGAAGGACAGGCCATGCAAGATGGCAGTCACCTATACTACCCCTCCATAACTGTCTTAGCATGTCAACTTAAGCTGGCACCCCCTTCTAACAGGTTCTTATATAAAGGTCAATATTATAGCTTGATTACATCCTCCTGAAAGATATGTTGAAATTGAAACCCCTAGTACCTGTAAAATAATCATATTTAGAATTAGATATAGGACCTTTGTAGATGTAATCAAGATAAGATAAGGCTATTAGAGTGGGTTCTAATCCAGTATAGCTGTTGCTATTATAAGAAGAGGGAAATTTGGACACAGAAACACACACAGATGGTGGATTGTCATGTGAAGATGCAGTGATGCTGCCACAAGCGAAGGAACACCTGGGGCTACTAGGAGCTTGGAGAGGCAGGGAAGGATCCTCCTCTAGAGACTTTCAAAGGAGCATGGTGTTGTCTCGGACTTCTAGCCTCCAGAAATGTGAGAGAAAAATTTCCATGTTTTAAGCCATCTAGTTTGTGGTATTTTGTTACAGCAGCCTTAGTAACACAATATAGTTGAGTGACTCTCAGCATTGACTGGTATTTAGAAATACCTGGAGAGCTCATAGATAGCACAAATGCCTGCCCCTACCCTGGCCAATAAAATTTCCATGGTTTTAGCTTTGCCCTGAGTGTTTTCAAAATGCCCTCCTCCCTTCCCTTCTTCCTCCAGGTAATTCTAAAGTGCTATCGAGGCCAGGAACCACCGATAAGGTCATCATTCTTTGTACCCCACATCCTCGTTTCTCATGTGTGGGCACTTCTGACCCACACGTAGGTATGATCTGGTCATTGAAGTACAAGGATTCTGTACTACAAGAACATCTTATACATGGAAAATTATGTTCTGACATAATCAAATCTTCTGTTGGGGAATTTAAATGTAAGGTATAAAAACAGAAGAGAGGAGCACACAGCAGGAGAAGGCTCACTAAGCAGAAGACACAAGGAAGTAGAGGGTATGGGGCAGAGTGGTATGGGGAGAGCAGGGGAGAAGGTAAATAGAAAAGCAGAGAAGGAGGTGTCGAGCCCAAGCTGGGAAGAGCTCCTGAGCTCCTGTAGGGTTCTCAGAGTTTCCAGCAGATAACCAGCTGCACTGCTGGCATCGAGAGTAGAGAATGCTCCACTCTCAACCACCTTGTTATTCTGTGGCTCTGCGGACCAGCATCAGCATCACCTGGGAGCTCCTTAGAAATGCAGGATATTGAATCCTTAGCTGGACTTCCTGACTCAGGAACTTCACTTTTCCAAAATACTCAGGTGATTTATTTGCTCATCTCTGTCAAGTACAGCTATTATATCAGGCCTGGCTGCGTGGCTCTGATGTTATTTTCTGGGCTGTTTTTTTTTAACTCCGTGCTTCTCTTTTTAAAAAACCAAATCCCCAGAAGGAACCTGAATGGGACTCTACTTCTTGCAACCTGAAAGATCTCCCATGGAAGGGAAAAATAGTTTTCTGTGTAAGAGCTCTATAAAGTTGGAGAGATTTTGAAAATGAGTCTGGGCTTAGAAATTGCTGCAGACTGCCTGTGTTTAGCTCTATGGATATCTTTAGTTCAGTGGCTCTCAAAGTGTAATCCCTGGACCAGCAGCTTCAGTATCATTTGAGAATGTGTTATTAATGCAAATTCTCAAGTCCCACTACTGAAGCAGACACAGAAGGTGGGGCCCAGGCATCTGGGCTTTAAGAAACCTCCAGGGGATTCTGGTCACACTTGCCATTAAGAACAGTCACTTGAGTTCCCTGGTTTTATAACACTCAGTCACTCATCTTCAGAACTACTGGGCAAAGATCACATCCAATCCACTGATAAAAATACTGGTGAGATAGCTCTGTTTGTGATAATCCCAAACTAAAAGTGACTCAAATGCTCCACAATGCAGAATGAGCTACAGATGAAATACTGAATGAAAGCAGCCAGACACAAAATAGTACATCATTATTTAAGAGCTATCTTAATGTCTATCTTCCTTTCTAAATTTGTTTCTTCATGTAGAATTTATTAAACATCTGCTATGTGTCAGATACTATGCTAGAGAAACCACGATAACATGTGACATCCCATCACAAAAGCAGATAATTAAACATAGATATTTTGTTATGACAGAAGATTAAGAGGTGATATGAGAGTGACATCAGGATATCTGAGCCTAATCTAAGGATCAGAAAAGATCTTCCTAAGGAAATACTATAAACACTGAGAAGATTTAGAACAGATCATATTCAAGGAATGCTAAATACAATATGGTTAGACCATGAAGTATGACAGAGGGAAGAGATCAGGACAAAAGAGTAAGCTAAGATCCAATCACAGGACTGTTAAGAAGCCGTTTAAAGAATATGGGCTTAATCTTCAGGGGAATGGGAATCCATCAACACAATCGTTTTTGTAGTTTAAGATTATTCTGCCTATGGTAGAGAATCCATTGAGTAAAATAAAACTGGAGTAGGAGAGACAAATTATATAAATTGGGGTGGGGATAATGATGGCCTGAACTAAAGTGGTGACAGTAGGAATGGCGAGGATAGATCCCAGGTATACTTTCTAGTTGGAAGAAATAGGATTTGGGGACTAAATGTGAAAACGAGGTGGAGAGAAATGTCAAGATTTATTCATAACCTCCTAAATTATTACAGATTTCATTTTGCCAATCAATATACTTTCATCACATGCTCTGTTGTATTGTCATGAACCCACTTCACATGTATATGTTTAGCTTTTATAAAATACCCAGAAAATTATGAGAAGGGAGACTCATCTAACATTCATTCTGTGTCCTGTCATAATATGCTTAACTTTGAATAGTTGTAATAAATGAGTAAATAAATGAGAAATAAACTGAAAAAATAAAAGAGTACATATTGTATGATTCCATTTATGTAAAATGCAAACACAGGCTCAAGAAATCTCTGTTGTGATGCTTTGTACATGATGCTTCACCTCCCTGGGAAACTGTCCCCACCCCAGTCTGCCACCTTGCTCTTCCCTGTCTAAATTCTACTCATCCTGTCGTTCTTGGCTTAACCATACCTTCTTAGTTGCCTTTCTCTGTCACCTTATTCAGAAGTCATCTTGGAAGGAGAAGTGCCTGGAAGGAGGCATGAGGAGGACTTTTGGGGGAACTGGTAATGTTCTGTTTCTTGCTGTAAGGGCTCATGATGTTGGGCATTCATTTTGTAAAAGATGTGTCAAGCTGTACACTTAGCATTTGTGCACTTTTCTGTATCTATGTTATTATATATTTTTGTAAAATATTTAAAAAATACTGGTGGGTTGTTGTAAGGTGCTTGAGTCCTAATGTGATTTTCCTATAGCCTATTTTTTATAGTCTATAGTTTGGTGTTTTGGTCCCATCTATTGTTTTCAATGCATGGGCTCAGGAATGGTAGTAGCCCACATGGTTGTATGAATTAATCTCCAAAACAGTGCTTGGAACAGAGTATTAGCACTTGAAAATGATTAGAAGTTTGCAAAAGTATTCTAAAATGCAGCTTGCTAATGTTTCTGAGTAAAGTTCTGCGATACAATTTATTTTTTGATCCATAAACATCACCCTAATTGTTTTTACTGAAATAATGATTTTATTTTTTCTGGTGATCAGGAGGCTTTAAAATAATTTTTTGAATTCTATGAAAGAGGAAATATTTGTGTGATTGTCTATTCTCCACAAGCCCATTCAGTAAACACGTGGGCAGAGCTTCTGAGGAAGTAATTTTACTGAGTAAGGTGATTATCTAGGAGATGTTATAAACTCATAACGAAGACATTTACAAATCATTGCACCTTCTTTCCAAAGAGTACAAATACTTATTAAGTATGCACAGCCTAACCTGGATTTTAGATAAGTATTAATAATCAGAAAGAGGGAGGAACAGAAAAATGTATCAACATAATCAGTGTTTATTTAAACCCAAGATGACATGGCACAGCCCAACTGCTGTTATAATATACAAGGTAGTTGAATAAAGGATAATAAGAAAGCTAATCCTTTCGATAGTTGCAGGACTTGGGTTTTATTTTCATTACTCAGATTGAGGTTTAATGGAAAATCCTGTCACAACTCTATCCAAATGAGATTCTGGGGTTTGAAGTAGAAGAAACATTCCACTTTCTCTTGGAATCTGCTTCTTTGCCATGTATGTGAAATGAATCCCAGAGGGGCTGAGTGGCCTGCCCAATGCCACACACGTGGTTATTGCGTGGTTTGCTGAACTCAGACTATGGAGCTGTTTTTCTGGCCTTTTCCCATGGATAAGCTGAAAGCCCTGCACAGACCTGGTCCTGGTGGAGAGGGAAGAGAAGCGATGGGAGTCCCAAGAGCCTGAGGCAGAAGCAAGCCACTCTCAGAACTGGGATGGACCCCCTGTGGAAGATGGGGACATTCTTACCCTGCCTCTGGGACTGTTTTTCCTGCAGCAGACTGAATCCCTTCTGTCTCCTGCGGATATTTTTCCTCTTTCTATTTTTCTCTGCTAATTCAATTCAGTGCACAGTATTTTGATAGCCATGTCCCAGGAACTTAACTAGATGTTGGAGACTTGGTAGTAACACTGTCCCTACCCTCTTGATGCTGAGCAGGGACAGATATTAAATGAACCACAGGGAGGGGAAAGTGCGGAGTGTTGACAGGCATAAAACTGGGTGACAGCAAGAGACTTCTGAGAAGTTTCCTTTAAGCTGGTAGGATGTGTCGGCTTCAGACAAAGAAAAGCAGGGGACAGGCTGGGCTACAGATGACATCCCAGGCACATGGCACAGCACAAGCAAACCCTAGACTCAAGAGAAACAGTGTCCCCACAAAGGAGACTGCTGAGTCTTTGTTCCCTCTTTTGCAAGCTCCAATAAGCATATACAGAATCTCTGGGTGTGAGTTGATTAAAGTATTCAGTTTTCAGTTTTTGAAAGTAGTGTTAAAATACAAAAACATACCTATTACTTGCATAATGTGAATGAAATTAAGAGAAGTGCAACCCTGGTCAGGATATAGGAAATGTCTGGTACAAATGCTTCCAATATCTCCACATTTCTTCTCTATCTTATGGCACTTGCCCAATTCCTGGAGCAGGAAGTATCTGACTGACTGACCTAAGTCACGTGCTGGGCCCCTTGTATGCTGGGGAACCCAGTAGGAGGCAGAGAAGCTGATACTGTGAAAAGTCTCACACCAAGACTGCACAAGATTGGGTATACAGACAACAGTTGTCATTTCTTACTTATTTTCTGTCTCTTGCCCCTGGAATATTACCTCTTGAACAACTGCCCAGTGTGGTCCACTGCCAGATCACCAAGCCTTGAATAGTAGATGGTTAATAAATACTCATGGAATATATTAATGAATGAACATTTAAGGCATATGAACATATATCACATTGCTCCAAGTATAGACAAGAATGAGTGTATTGTTATAGAGATGTGGATTTTGGCTCAAAAAGGAAGACTTTTCTACTAACCAGAGTTGTCAAATACCATTATAGTCCATCTCATAAATATAGGTCTCCAGATTTGGAGGTGGCAATGGAATTTCGTCGTGAACATCCATTACTCCTTCCTGCAATAACAGCTTCTGCAGGCTTTTGTTTGGGACTTGCTTCTGCCACTCTCAGGCCACATGTTTTCTGGGCAGTTCACTCCCCCCCAGATCCAGAAGCTAATCTAATGGGTAAATTCCATCCCCTGGCCGCAATGATTAGTTCAAAGGAGGGGATGTGACCCAAATGGGGTCAAGCAGGGCTAACTGAGTTCTGAAGACTCTCTTCTGAAAAATTTGATGTCATTGTGATGAGGACCTGGAGTAGCCAGAGGCTCCCAAGTGAAACTTGAGAATTCAGCTGACATGGAAGAAGGCAGAACTGAGAGGAAGAGGGAAATCTGAAGCCAAATCATCAAAACAGTGATGGGGTGGTGAATAAAAGCCAGAATATCATTTGAGAAGTGACATTTGTTCTGAGAACATATTAACATAATAGGAATATCAGGATCAAGCTTTATTTTTTCAGGTCATGGCTATTCATTTTAAAACTGATGCAAATAAAAATTATTACCAAAAAAAGAAAAGAAAACCATGGCTCAGAGAGGTTAAGTGACTTGCCCAGAGTCTCAGGACTGGAAATAAAGTCTCCTGATTCACAAGCCAGAGCCCCTCCTACTCTTTCATCAACTCTCTGTTTTCCTATATATAACCCTATTGTTTCTCTTAAAAATAGCTAAGAAGCACATCCCTCCAGTCCATGCCAAGGTGGTGGTGAGGGAAGAGGGAGAATGGTGCTGAGTGCATTGTTGAGATGGAAAGATTTTCTGGGAGGTGTGGCTGTGAGCGTGTAAATAAGTTAGGATAGAGCTTGGCCATGTTTGCTGCATTGGTCACTGATGGTCACAAAACTGCCTCCTGAAGGGGACTGCTCCAGTTAATTTCAAAGCTTACATTTTGGAGTCGGGGGCTGGAAGTTGGGGAGAAGGCAAATTCTGCTGTAAAGAGGTTTTTCTATTCTGGCTCTTATGTCCATGAAACACTCAGTTTTTCCTCTAAGAACCTGTGAAATGAACAAAAACTCAGAGTTCCTCTGCTAGTTCTAGCTCTGAAATATCCAAAGTACACCTGATGAATCAAGGTCCATCCCAGATCTATTGCTGAAAATCAGACGTAGCAGTAGGCATTGGTTTACAACCACCATTCCCAAGTGCCTGAAAATTACATTTCACCTTCCCTACCTTACACAAAAGTCAATTATTGCTGTATTGCTAATCTAACTGTGAAAGCTAAGGTAGTACAGTGTTTAGTAGAAAGCATAAGGAGAATATCTTTATATCCTCAATATAAAAGATTTCTTGGGAACTTCCTGGAAATCCAGTGGTTAGGATTCCATGCTTTCACTTCCAAGGGCTCAGGTTCAATCCCTGGTCAGAGAACTAAGATTCTGCAAGCCATGCGGTGTGGCCAAAATAAAAAATAATAATAATAACAATTTTAGAAGAAAGAGATTTCTTACACAGGTTATATATTGAAAAATTGGCCTACATTGAAATCTAGACTATCTGTTCACCAAAAGACTATTCAGACAGTAAAAAGGCAAGCCAAAGAGTGGGGAAAGGTTAAATGCAATACTTGTATCTGTCAAAGGACTCATATCCAGAACACACAAAGAACTTCTACAGTTGTTTTTGATCAGGAGCTCTAACTTTATACATCTTTATTTTTAATTGGGGGGTAATTGCTTTACAAGGTTATGTTGGTTTCTGCCTTTGTTGTTGTTGTTCAGTCACCAGACATGTTTGACTCTTTGTGACCCCACATGTGTCACACCAGGCTCCTCTGTCCATGGGATTTCCCAGGCAAGAATGTGGGAATAGGTTTCTATTTCCTTTTCGAGGTCCCATTTCTGGATCTGGGATCAAACCCACATCTCCTGCACTTGCAGGCAGATTCTTTAGCACTGAGCCATCAGGGAAGTATGGTTTCTGCTGAACAACATGAGCCGGCCATATCCCCTCCATCTTGAACCTTCCTCCCACTCCCTCTCCCCATCCCAGCCCTCTAGGTTGTCACAGAGCACTGGACTGAGCACCCTGTGTTATACAGCAACTTCCCATTAGCTATCTATTTTACATATGGTAATGGATATGTTTCAATGTTATTCTCTCAGTTCATCCCAGCCTCTCCTTACCCTACTGTGTCCACAAGTTTGAACAAATTCTACAAAAATTTAACAGAAGTCTGGACACCCAAACAGAAAATAATTGGGCAAAGAATTGAAAGGGAACGTCACAACAGAAGGTATGTAAGATGACCAAAGTCAACTTTGTTAGGGGTTTCACCTATGTGGTTAATGGGCTAAAATCAAGGTGAATACATTATCAGTGGATGGCCAGGCTTTTACTGAATCTGAGTCAAGATTAATATATCAGTTAGCAATACAACTCTTAGCTATGGAATGGCTAAACACAAGACCATCTAGAACATCCAAAAAAGATGTCCTTTTCATTATAGGGGACTGGAATGCAAAAGTAGCAAGTCAAGAAACATCTGGAGTAACAGGCAAATTTGGCCTTGGGGTACAGAATGAAGCAGGGCAGAGGCTAATAGAGTTCTGTCAAGAGAAAGCACTGGTCATAGCAAACACCCTCTTCCAACAACACAAGAGAAGACTCTACACATGGACATCACCAGATGGTCAACACCGAAATCAGATTGATTACATTTTTTTCAGACAAAGATGGAGAAGCTCTGTACAGTCAGCAAAAACAAGACCAGGAGCTGACTGTGGCTCAGATCATGAACTCCTTATTACCAAATTCAGACTTAAATTGAAGAAAGTGGAGAAAACCACTAGACCATTTAGGTATGACCTAAATCAAATCCCTTGACTATACAGTGGAAGTGAAAAATAGATTTAAGGGACTAGATCTGATAGACAGAGTGCCTGATGAACTATGGATGGAGGTTTGTGACACTGTACAGGAGACAAGAATCAAGATCATCCCCAAGAAAAAGAAATGAAAAAAAGCAAAACGTCTGTCTGAGGAGGTCTTACAAATAGCTGTGAAAAGAAGAGAAGCGAAAAGCAAAGAAGAAAAGGAAAGATATAAGCATCTGAATGCAGAGTTCCAAAGAATAGCAAGGAGGAGGGGTAAGCCTTCATCAGCAATCAATGCAAAGAAATAGAGGAAAACAATAAAATGAGAAAGACTAGAGATCTCTTCAAGAAAATTAGAGATGCCAAGGGAAAATTTCATTCGAAGATGGGCTTAATAAGGGGCAGAAATGGTATGTTCTAACAGAAACAGAAGATATTAAGAAGAGGTGGCAAGAATACACAGAAGAACTGTACAAAAAAGAGCTTCTTGACCCAGATAATCACAATGGTGTGATCACTCACCTAGAGCCAGATATCCTGGAATGCGAAGTCAAGTGGGCCGTAAGAAGCATCACTATGAACAAAGCTAGTGGAGGTGATGGAATTCCAGTTGAGCTATTTCAAATCCTGAAAGATGATGCTGTGAAAGTGCTGCACTCAATATGTCAGCAAATTTGGAAAACTCAGCAGTGGCCACAGGACTGGAAAAGGTCAGTTTTCATTCCAATCCCAAAGAAAGCCAATGCCAAAGAATGCTCAAACTACCACAGAATTGCACTCATCTCACATGCTAGGAAAGTAATGCTCAAAATTCTCCAAGCCAGGCTTCAGCAATACGTAAGCCATGAACTTCCTGATGTTCAAGCTGGTTTTAGAAAAGGCAGAGGAACAAGAGATCAAATTGCCAACATCTGCTGGATCATTGAAAAAGCAAGAGAATTCCAGAAAAACATCTATTTCTGCTTTATTGACTATGCCAAAACCTTTGACTGTGTGGATCACAATAAACTGTGGAAAATTCTGAAAGAGATGGGAATACCAGACCACCTAATCTGCCTCTTGAGAAACCTATATGCAGGTCAGGAAGCAACAGTTAGAACTAGACATGGAACAACAGACTGGTTCCAAATAGGAAAAGGAGTACATCAAGGCTGCATATTGTCACCCTGCTTATTTAACTTCTATGCAGAGTACATCATGAGAAATGCTGGGCTGGAGGAAGCACCAACTGGAATCAAGATTGTTGGGAGAAATATCAATCACCTCAGATATGCAGATGACACCACCCTTATGGCAGAAAGTGAAGAGGAACTAAAGGGCTTCTTGATGAAAGTGAAAGAGGAGAGTGAAAAAGTTGGCTTAAAGCTCAACATTCAGAAAACTAAGATCATGGCATCTGGTCCCATCACTTCATGGCAAATAGATGAGGAAACAGTGGAAACAGTGACAGACTTTATTTTTGGGGGCTCTAAAATCACTGCAGATGGTGACTGCAGCCATAAAATTAAAAGACACTTTCTTCTTGGGAGGAAAGTTATGACCAACCTAGATAGCATATTAAAAAGCAGAGATATTGTCAACAAAGTTCTGTCTAGTCACGGCTATGGTTTTTCCAGTGATCATGTATGGATGTGAGAGTTGGACTATAAAGAAAGCTGAGTGCCAAAGAATTGATGCTTCTGAACTGTGGTGTTGGAGAAGACTCTTGAGGGTCCCTGGACTGCAAGGAGATCCAACCAGTCCATCCTAAAGGAGATCAGTCCTGGGTGTTCATTGGTAGGACAGATGTTGAAGCTGAAACTCCAGTACTTTGGCCACCTGATGCGAAGAGCTGATTCATTTGAAAAGACTCTGATGCTGGGAAAGATTGAGGGCAGGAGAAGGGAATGACAGAGAATGAGATGGTTGGTTGGCATCACCAACTCAATGGACATGGGTTTGGGTGGAATCCAGACAGGGCGGCCTGGCATGCTGTGGTTCATCAGGTTGCAAAGAGTCCGACATGACTGAGCGACTGAACTGAGGACATTTAGAAAAACTGGCAAAAAGATAAACATTACTAAATTTCAAAATGTAGAATTCTTTTTTTGTATGTGTGATTCAGTTATATATATAAATATATATTATTTTTTCCCAACACCCTTTTGCAACAACCCAAGAGATGACTCTATACATGGGTATCACCAGATGGCCAATGCCAAAATCAGATTGATTATGCTGTTTGCAGCCAGCATAAACAAGACCTGGAGCTGAGTGTGGCTCAGATCATGAATTCCTTGTTGCTAAATTCATGCTAAAATTGAAGAAAGTAGTCAAAACCACTAGGTCATTCAGTTATGATCTAAATCAAATCCCTTTCAATTATACAGTGGAAATGATGAATTAGATTTAAGGGATTGAATCTAGTAGACAGAGTGCCTGAAGAACTATAGACAGAGGTTCATAACATCATACAGGATGTGGTGACCAAAAGCATCCTAAAGAAAAAGAAATGCAAGAAAGCAAAGTGGTTGTCTGAGGAGGCTTTACAAATACCTGAGGAAAGAAGACAAGCAAAAGGCAAGGAAGAAAGGGAAAGATATACCCAACTGAATACTGAGTTCCAGGGAATAGCAAGGAGCCCTTCTTAAATGAACAATGCAAAGAAACAGAAAAACAATAGTATGGAAAGACTAGAGATCTATTCAAGAAAATTGGAGATATCAAAGGAACATTTCATGCAAGGATGGGTACAATAAAGGATACAAATTGTAGAGACCTAACAGAAGCAGAAGAGATTAAGAGGTGGTAAGAATATATAAAAGAACTATACAAGAAAGGTCTAAATGACCCAGATAACCATGACTGTGGTTGCTCACCTAGAGCCAGACATCCTGGAATGTGAAGTTAAGTGAGCCTTAGGAACCATTACTACAAACAAAGCTAGTGGAGGTGATGGAATTCTTGAGCTATTTAAAACCCTAAAAGATGATGCTGTTAAAGTGCTGCACTCTATATGTCAGCAAATTTGGAAATCTCAGCCATGGCCACAAGACTGCACAAGGTTAGTTTTCATTCCAAACCCAAAGAACAGCAATACCAAAGAATGTTCAAACTACCAGACAATTATGCTCATTTCACACACTAGCAGGGTTATGCTCAAAATCCTTCAAGCTAGGCTTTAGCAGTTCATGAACCAAGAGCTTCTATACATACAATCTGGGTTTAGAAAAGGCAGAGGAACCAGAGATCAAAGTGCCAACATTTGCTGGATCATGAAGAAAGCAAGGGAGCTCCAGAAAAACATCTGCTTTATTGACTACACTAAAGCCTTTGACTGTGTGGATCACAATAAACTATGGAAAATCTTCAAAGAGACGGGAGTACCAGACCACCTTACCTGTCTCCCGAGAAACCAGCATGTGGATCAAGAAGCAACAGTTAAAACCAGACATGAAACAACTGCCTGGATCAAAACTGGGAAAGGAGTACAACAAGGCTGTTTACTGTCACCCTGCTCATTTAACTATATACAGAATGCATGTGTGCGTGCTAAGTTGCTTCAATAAAGTTCAACTCTTTGTAACCATATGGGCTGTAGCCTGCCAGGCTTCTCTGTCCAGGGGATTCTCCAGACAAGAATACTGGAGTGGGTTGCCATGCCCTCCTCCAAGGGATATTCCTGACCCAGGGATTGAACCTGCATTTCCTATGTCTCCTGCATTGGCAGGAGGGTTCTTTACCACTAGTGCCACCTGGGAGCTCCATGCACAGAGTACATGATACAAAATGCAGGACTGGATGAATCACCAACTGAAATAAAGATTCCCAGGAAAGCGGGGTGTGTGTGTGGGGGGGGTGGTCCCAAGATGGCAGAGGAATAAGATGGGGAGATATCATTTGAATCTTCAGCAACTTCTACAAAATAACTTCTGAATGCTGGCAGAGGATACCAGGCACCCAGAAAGGTAGCCCAATGTCTTCAAAGGAGGTAAGACAAAATATAAAAAAATGAAAACAGAGAATAAGGATTTAGGGATGGAGACCTGTCCTGGGGAGGGAGTCATGAAGGAGGAGAAGTTTCCACACAATAGGAAACCCTCTCACAGTAGTATCTGTGGGGAGCTTTGGAATCTCAGAGGGCACATAACTAGAAAACAAACAAACAAAAAAAAACACAAACCCACAGAATATGCACCTAAATGCAACTACCAGTGGAGAAGTGGCTCAGATGCTGTGTCTGCCCGCAGTGAGTAGGGGTTGGGCAGGGAGGCATGGGCTGCACCATTGGTCCTTAGGGTAAGGACCAGGCTTGAAAGCCCTGAGGACAACTGAGGATCTAATGTGATAGCAATCTGTAGGATCACCAGAGAGACAAAAAAAAAAAAAAAGAACTTTCTGGCAAAAGACTCTGGCATGCTCACTGAGCAAAGGATTGTGCCCTAGTGAATGCCAAAGGAGAGCAAGCCGGCTACCACTTAGGGCCCTCCCTCCCCAGAGGCAGAGAGGCAGGTGTGTGCTAGACAGAGCTGGACGCCAAGGGGCTGCTGCAATCTTGGCCCCAAAGACTACATCTTCCACCAAAGTGTGAGCAGGCTGCCAGTTGCTAACCAAGTCTTCCTAGGGTCCTAGACGGTTCACATCTGCTGGGAGTGTCACAGCCTGAGATCAGTTCCCCAGAGGAGACACATGGCACACCTGGGAAACAGCGTGGCCAGAACCAGGGAGGTGCAGAAGATGCATAGTCACCTGGAACAGTGAGCTCGCCAAGCACCCAGTTGCCTGAGCAGCTGGACCTGGGAAGGACACAAAACCCACAGCCCATCTGGGTCTGTGCCCTTGTGGAGCACCCAAGAACTTGAGTGGCTTAGATGTGGGAAGTGCACAAAATGCAGAGCCCCCTTGTGACAGTGGCCTTGCAGAGCACCCTAGAGCCTGAGCAGTGTGGACCTGGGAAATATGGACCTTGGGCTGTGGCAAACCCAGTGTGGTTCACCCACTGCAAGCACTCCCCAACATGTCAACAATATTTGTTGCAGTGTCCCTCCCTCTCCACAGCACAGCTGAACAAGTGAGGCTGAATAAGTGGCCACCTCGGCCCACTCGTGTCGGGGCAGAAATTAGACCCGGAAGAGACTAGCAAACAGAGAAAGGCAAAATAAACAAAGCAGTGGGAACTGCCCTGGGAGTGACTACTGCAACAGATCAAAAAGCTGCAGTTAATGCTGAGACTGTGCATTTGAGGGGCAACTAGGGAACTTAAGAACAATTACAAGCCAGAACAAGGGACTATCTGACACTGAACTGACCCCACACTGCCCACAACAGCTCCAGAGAAATTCTTAGATATGTATTTACTATTATCACTCTTTAACTTTTAAAAATTTTATTTCTTCATTACTCCTTTAACTTTCATGTTCATAGCCTACTAATACATTTCTTTAAAAAACCTATTTTTTAAAAAATTCCACATATATATTTTTAAATTTTTGTGATTGATTTTGTTTTGCATTTTTATATTGTATTTTTGAGAGTCTAACCTCTATTCTAGGTTTTTTAATCCTTGCTTTTTGATAATTATTATCAATTTTGTACCTTTAAGAATCTAATCTTC
This sequence comes from Capricornis sumatraensis, assembly GCF_032405125.1. NCBI lineage: Eukaryota > Metazoa > Chordata > Mammalia > Artiodactyla > Bovidae > Capricornis > Capricornis sumatraensis. The sequence goes on from NC_091083.1 coordinate 50,678,499, forward strand.
AGTATCCATTTTCACTTAGGGATGTGATTACTGGCTTGGTTACTCCCCTTTTGACTCTCCCTTTTCTCCTCCCGGTCACCTCTATCTCATACCTCCTTCTTCTCTTCTCTATATAACTCCATGAATCTCTCTGGGTTTTCCTGGCTGTGGAGAGTTGTTTCACCATTAACCTAGGGGTTTTATCTTCTGTGCTGTATGGATGGAGAAGTCTTGAGGCTACTCTAAGAGAAGGACTGAAACTCAGAGGTAGGAGGCTCAACTCCAATACTTTAGAACATCAGTGAACTCTTGACTCCAGGAACATTAATAGAAAAGAACTCATCCTCAAATCTCCATATCTACACTGAAACCAAGCTCTGTCCAAGAGCCAACAAATTCCAGTGCAAGCCACACCATGAAAATTCTACAGCAAAACAGGAACACAAACCTGAACATTAAAATATGGGCTGCCCAAAGCCATACCAAGCCCATAGACATCCCAAAACTCACTACTGGACACTACTTTGCACTCCAGAGAGAAGAGATCCAGCTCCACCCACCAGAGTAAATCAATAATGAACAATGCAACAACTGAGGTTAAAAACACTCTGGAGATAATCAACAGTAGAATAACCGAGGTAGAAGAGAGGATAAGTGAGGAGGAAGATAGAATGGTGGAAATAAATGAAGCAGAGAGGAAAAAAGAATTAAAAGAAATTAGGATAACTTCAGAGACCTCTGGGACAATGTTAAATATCCCAACATTTGATTCACAGGTGTCCCAGAAGAAGAAGACAAAAAAAGAAAAAAAGGCGGGGGGAGGGGGGGCGGGCAGGAGGAAATATTTGAGGAGATAATAGTAGAAAACTTCTCTAAAATGAGGAAGGAAAGAGCCACCCAAATCCAAGAATCCCAGAGAGTCCCAAACAAGATAAACCAAAAGTGTCTTGGGCAAAACACCCCAAGACACATCTAACAAAATTAAACACAAAGAGCAAATATTAAAGGCAGCAAGGGAAAAGCAACAAATAACACACAAGGGGATCCCATTAAGGATTACAGCTGATCTTTCAATAGAAACTCTTCAGGCCAGAAGGGAATGGAAGGTCATACTTAAAGTGATGAAAGAGAAAAACCTACAACCAATATTTCTCTCCCCAGCAAGGATCTCATTCAGATATGAAGGAGAAATCCAAAGCTTTACAGAAAAGCAAAAGTTGAGAGAATTCAACATGACCAAACCAGCTCTTCAACAAATGCTAAAGGATCTTCTCTAGACAGGAAACAAAGAAAAGGTTTCTGAAAATGAAACAAAAAAGACAAAGTAAACGGTAATGGGATCATATTTATCAAGAATTGATGCTTTTGAACTGTGGTGTTGGAGAAGACTCTTGAGAGTCCCTTGGACTGCAAGGAGATCCAACCAGTCCATTCTGAAGGAGATCAGCCCTGGGATTTCTTTGGAAGGAATGATGCTGAAGCTGAAACTCCAATACTTTGGCCACCTCAAGTGAAGAGTTGACTCACTGGAAAAGACTGATGCTGGGAGGGATTGGGGGCAGGAGGAGAAGGGGACAACCGAGGATGAGATGGCTGGATGGCATCACGGACTCGATGGACGTGAGTCTGAGTGAACTCTGGGAGTTGGTGATGGACAGGGAAGCCTGGCATGCTGCGATTCATGAGGTTGCAAAGAGTCGGACATGACTGAGCGACTGAACTGAGCTGAACTGAACTTTAAATGTAAAGTGGTTAAATGCTCCAACCAAAAGACAAAAACTGGCAGAATGGATACAAAACCAAGACCCCTACATATGCCATCTACAAGAGACTCATCTCAAACCTAGGGACATATCCAGACTGAAAGTGAGGGGCAGTAAAAAAGATATTTCATGCAAAGGGAGATCAAAAGAAAGCAGGAGTAGCAATACTCATATCAGATAAAGTAGACTTTGAAATAAAGACTATGATAAGATACAAAGAAGGACACTACATAATGATCAAGGGGTCAATCCCAGAAGAAGATACAACATTTATAAATATATATATGCACCCAACATCGAAGAACTTCTATATATAAGGCAAATGTTAAGACGTATGAAGGAGGATATTAACAGTAACACAGTAATAGCGGGGAACTTTAATACCCCACTCACACCTATGGATAGACCAACCAAACAGAATATTAGCAAGGAAACACAAGCTTTAAATGATAAAATGGACCAGTTAGATCTAATTGGTATAATTGATATCTACAAGGCATTTCACCCCCAAACAATGGATTTTACCTTTTCCTCAAGTGCACATGGAACATTCTCCAGGATAGATCCCATCCTGGGCCATAAATCTAACTTTGGTAAATTTTAAAAAACTGAAACCATTTCAAGCATTTTTTCTGATCACAATGTGGTAAGATTAGATATCAACTGTATGGGAAAAAAAAAACTATTAGAAAACACAAACATATGGAGGGTAAACAACATGCTTAAATAACAAACAGATAATGGAAGAAATAAAAAAGGAAATCAAAACATGCATAGAAACAAATGAAAAAGAAAAAAAATGACAACCCCAAACCTATGGGATTCAGCAAAGGCAGTGTTAAGAGGAAGGTTCGTAGCAATACAAGCATACCTTAAGAAACAAGAGAAATATCAAATAAAAAAACTTAACTTTACACCTAAGAAAAAGAACAGAAGAAATGCAAAGTTAGTAGAATGGAAGAAATCATAAAAATCAGAGCAGAAATAAATGAAAAAGAAATGAAGGTGACTATAACAAAGATAAACTAAAAACTGGTTCTTTGAAAAGATAAATAAAATAGAGAAGCTGTCAGCCAGACTCGTCAAGAAAAAAAAGGGAGAAGAATCAAATCAGTAAAATAGAAATTAAAACGGAGAAATCACAGCAGACAATACAGAAATGCAAAAGATCATAAGAGAGTACTAGGAGCATCTATATGCCAATAAAACGGACAACTTGGAAGAAATGGACAAAATCTTAGAGTAGTATGATAATCCAAACTGAACCTGGAAGAAATAGAAAATCTGAACAGACCAATCACAAGCATGGACATCGAAACAGTAATAAAATATCCTACAACAAAGAAAAGCCCAGGAACAGATGGCTCCATAGGTGAATTCTACCAAAAATTTAGAGACTTTAAACACCCATCCTACTCAAACTCTTCCAGAAAATTACAGAAGGCAAACTCAAACTCATTCTATGAGGCCACCATCACCATGATACCCAAACCAGACAAAGATGTCACAGGAAAAGAAAGCTACAGGCCAATATCACTGATAACCATAGATGCAAAAATCCTCAACAAAATTCTACCAAACAGAATCCAACAGCCTATTAAAGAGATCAAGTGGGCTTTACTCCAGGGATGCAAGGATTCTTCAATATTCACAAATCAATCAATATGATACACCATATTAACAAATTGAAAGATAAAAACCATATGAAAGATAAAAATTATTATCTCAATAGATGAAGAGAAAGCCTTTGGCAAAATTCAACACTGATTTATGATTAAAACTCTCCAGAAAGGAGGCATAGAAGGAACATACCTCAACAAAATAAAAGCCATATACAACAAACCCACAGCAAACATTATCCTCAATAGTGAAAAAATGAAAGCATTTCCTCTAAAATCAGGAACAAGACAAGGGTGCCCACTCTCACCATTACTATTCAACATAGTTTTGGAAGTCCTAACCACAGCAACCAGAGAAGAAAAAGAAATGGAATCCAGATTGGAAAAGAAGAGGTAAAACTCTCACTGTTGCAGATGACATGATCCTCTATATAGAAAACCTGAAAGATGCCAACCAGAAAATTACTAGAGCTAATCAATGAATATAGTAAAGTTGCAGGATATAAAATTAATACACATAAATCCCTTGTATTCTTATACACTAACAATGAAAAAACAGAAAGAGAAATTAAGGAAACAACCCCATTCATCATTTTCAACAAAAAGAATAAAATATTTAGGAATAAATCAACCTAAAGAAACAAAAGAACTATATATATAAAACTATAAACCACTGATGAAAGAAATAAAAGATGACACAAACAGAGAAATACATGTTCATGGTTTGGAAGAATAAATATTGTGAAAATGAGTATACTACCCCAAACAATCTATAGATTCAATGCAATCCCTATCAAGCTGCTGCTGCTGCTAAGTCACTTCAGTCATGTCCGACTCTGTGCGACCCCATAGACGGCAGCCCACTAAGCTCCCCTGTCCCTGGGATTCTCCAGGCAAGAATACTGGAGTGGGTTGCCATTTCCTTCTCCAATGCATGAAAGTGGAAAGTGAAAGTGAAGTCACTCAGTTGTGCCTGACTCTTAGCAACCCCATGGACTGCAGCCTACCAGGCTCCTCCATCCATGGGATTTTCCAGGCAAGAGTACTGGAGTGGGTTGCCATTGCCTTCTCCCCCTATCAAGCTACCAATGGTATTTTTCACAGAATTAGAACAAATAACCTCACAATTTGTATGGAAACTCAAAAAACCTTGAATAGCCAAAACAATCTTGAGAAAGAAGAATGGAACTGGAGGAATCAACCTTCTTGACTTCAGACAATGCTACAAAACTACAGCTATCAAGACAGTACGGTACTGCAGAAAGACAGAAAGATAGATCAATGGAACAAAATAGAAAGCTCAGAGATAAATCCACACACTTCTGGACACCTTATCTTTGACAAAGGAGGCAAAATATATAATGGAGAAAAGACAATCTCTTTAACAAGAGAAAACTGGTCAACCACATGTGAAAGAATGTAACTACAACACTTTGTAGCACCATACACAAAAATAAACTCAAAATGGATTAAAGATATAAATGTAAGAAAAGAAACTATAAAACTCTTTGAGGAAAATGTAGGCAGAACACTCTGACAGAAATCACAGCAAGATCCTTTATGACCCACCTCCCAGAGTAATGGAAATAAAAACAAAACTAAGCAAATGGGGCCTAATTAAACTTAAAGGTTTTTGCACAATGAAAGAAACTGTAAGTAAGGTGCAAAGGTAGGCTTCAGAATGGGAGAAAATAATAATAAATGAAACAACTGTCAAATAATTAATCTCCAAAATATACCAGCAGCTCATGTGGCTCAACACCAGCAAAGTGAACAGCACAATCAAAAAGGCGCCAAAGAACTAAAGAGACATTTCTGCAAAGAAGACATACAGATGGCTGATAAACATGTGAAAACATACTTAACATCACTCATTATTCAGTTCAGTTCAGTTCAGTTCAGTCACTCAGTCGTGTCTGACTCTTCCCGACCCCATGAATTGCAGCACACCAGGCCTACCTGTCCATCACCATCTCTCGGAGTTCACTCAGACTCATATCCATCGAGTCCGTGATGCCATCCAGCCATCTCATTCTCGGTCGTCCCCTTCTCCTCCTGCCCCCAATCCCTCCCAGCATCAGAGACTTTTCCAATGAATCAGCTCTTTGCATCAGGTGCCCAAAGTACTGGAGCTTCAGCTTTAGCCTCATTCCTTCCAAAGAAATGCCAGGGTTGATCTCCTTCAGAATGGACTGGTTGGATCTCCTTGCAGTCCAAGGGACCCTCAAGAGTCTTCTCCAACACCACAGCTCAAACGCATCAATTCTTCAGCGCTCAGCCTTTTTCACAGTCCAACTCTCACATCCATACACGACTACTGGAAAAACCATAGCCTTAACTAAATGGACCTTAGTCGGCAAAGTAATGTCTCTGCTTTTGAATATACTATCTAGGTTGGCCATAACTTTTCTTCCAAGGAGTAAGCGTCTTTTAATTTCATGGCTGCAGTTACCATCTGCAGTGATTTTGGAGCCCCCAAAAATTAAGTCTGATACTGTTTCTACTGTTTCCCCATCTATTTGCCATGAAGTGATGGGACCAGATGCCATGATCTTCGTTTTCTGAATGTTGAGCTTTAAGCCAACTTTTTCACTCTCCTCTTTCACTTGCATCAAGAGGCTTTTTATTTCCTCTTCACTTTCTGCCATAAGGGTGGTGTCGTCTGCATATCTGAGGTGATTGATATTTCTCCCAACAATCTTGATTCCAGCTTGTGTTTCTTCCAGCCCAGCATTTCTCATGATGTACTCTGCATATAAGTTAAATAAGCAGGGTGACAATATACAGCCTTGACGTACTCCTTTTCCTATTTGGAACCAGTCTGTTGTTCCATGTCCAGTTCTAACTGTTGCTTCCTGACCTGCATACAGATTTCTCAAGAGGGAAGTTAGGTGGTCTGGCATTCCCATCTCTTTCAGAATTTTCCACAGTTTATTGTGATCCACACAGTCAAAGGCTTTGGCATAGTCAATAAAGCAGAAATCGATGCGTTTCTGGAACTCTCTTGCTTTTTCAATGATCCAGCGGATGTTGGCAATTTGATCTCTGGTTCCTCTGCCTTTTCTAAAACCAGCTTGAACATCAGGGAGTTCATGGTTCACGTACTGCTGAAGTCTGGCTTGGAGAATTTTGAGCATTACTTTACTAGCATGTGAGATGAGTGCAATTGTGTGGTAGTTTGAGCATTCTCTGGCATTGCCCTTCTTTGGAATTGGAATGAAAACTGACTTTTCCAGTCCTGTGGCCACTGCTGAGTTTTCCCAATTTGCTGGCATATTGAGTACAGCACTTTCACAGCATCATCTTTCAGGATTTGAAATAGCTCAACTGGAATTCCATCATCTCCACTAGCTTTGTTCATAGTGATGCTTTCTAAGGCCCACTTGAGTTCACATTCCAAGATGTCTGGCTCTAGATGAGTGATCACATCATCATGATTATCTGGGTCATGAAGATCTTTTTTGTACAGTTTTTCCATGTATTCTTGTCACCTCTTCTTAATATCTTCTGCTTCTGTTAGGTCCAGACCATTTCTGTCCTTTATCGAGCCCATCTTTGCATGAAATGTTCCCTTGGTATCTCTAATTTTCTTGAAGAGATCTCTAGTCTTTCCCATTCTGTTGTTTTCCTCTATTTCTTTGCATTGATTGCTGAAGAATGCTTTCTTATGTCTTCTTGCTATTCTTTGGAACTCTGCATTCAGATGCTTATATCTTTCCTTTTCTCCTTTGATTTTTGCCTCTCTTCTTTTCACAGCTATTTGTAAGGCCTCCCCAGACAGCCATTTTGCTTTTTTGCATTTCTTTTCCATGGGAATGGTCTTGATCCCTGTCTCCTGTACAATGTCACGGACCACATTCCACAGTTCATCAGGCACTCTATCTATCAGATCTAGACCCTTAAATCTATTTCTCACTTCCACTGCAAGCTGGCTCACTAAGCGCAGGTGCAGCTGAGAGGGGCTTCCCCATGTCCGAGGTCAGGTGCAGCGGCCTAGAGTGCCAGGCTGCTACGGTGCAGGAATGGCCGAGAGGAGCTACCCTGCGTCCGAGATCAGTGGCGGCGGCTGGAAGGAGCTACCCCATGTCTGAGGTCAGGGGCAGCGGCTGGGAGGAGACAGCCCACGTCCGAGGTCAGGGGCGGTGGCTGAGAGGAGCTAGCCCACGTCCGAGGTCAGTGGTTGCCGGAGGAGACACCCCGAGTCCGAGGTCAGGGGCGGCAATGGGAAGAGCTACCCTGCGCCCAAGGCCAGTGGTGGCCAGGAAGAGATACCCTGCATCAGTCATTATTAGAGAAATGCAAATCAAAAGCACAATGAGGTATCACCTCACACCAGTCAGATTGGCCGTCATCAAAAAGTCTACAAACAATAAATGCTGGAGAGGGTGTGGAGAAAAGGGAACACTCTTGCACTGTTGGTGGGAATGTAAATTGATACAGCTACTATGGAAGATATTATGGAGATTCCTTTAAAGACTAGAATAAAACCACCATATAACCCAGCAATCCCACTCCTAGGCATATGCCCTGAGAAAACCAAAATTGAAAGAGACACATGCATCCCATTGTTCATTGCAGCACTATTTACAATAGCTAGTACATGGAAGCAACCTAGATATCCATCAACAGATGAATGGATAAAGAAGTTATACATATACACAATGGAATATTACTCAGCCATAAAAAGGAACACATTTAAGTCAGTTCTGATGAGGTGGATGAACCTAGAACCTATTATACAGATTGAACTGAGTCAGAGAGAAAGATAAATATCATATTCTAATGCATATATATGGAATCTAGAAAAATGGTACTGAAGAATTTATTTACAGGGCAGCAATGGAGAAACAGACATAGAGAATAGACTTATGGACACAGGGAGAGGGGAGGAGAGTGTGAGATGTTTGGATAGAGTAACATGGAAATTACATTGCTGCTAAGTCATTTCAGTCCTGTCCGACTCTGTGCGACCCCAGAGACGGCAGCCCACCAGACTCCCCCATCCCTGGGATTCTCCAGGCAAGAACACTGGAGTGGGGTGCCATTTCCCTCTCCAATGCATGAAAGTGAAAAGTGAAAGTGAAGTCACTCAGTCGTGTCCGACTCCTAGCGACCCCATAGACTGCAGCCTGCCAGGCCCCTCTGCCCATGGGATTTTCCAGGCAAGAGTGCTGGAGTGGGGTGCCATTGCCTTCTCTGGGAAATTACATTGCCATGTGTAAAATAGATAGCCAACGGTAATTTTTGTATGGCTCAGGAAACTCAAACAGGGTCTCTGTATCAGTCTATAGGGGTGGGATGGGGCAGGAGATGGGAGGTAGGCTCAAAAGGGAGTGGATATATGTGTACCTATGGCAATTCATGTTGAGGTTTGACAGAAAATAACAAGATTATTTAAAGCAATTATCCTTCAATTTAAAAAATAAATTAATAGAAAAAAAATTCTCCAGAAGTTATGTATAGAAGGAGCCTACCTCAGCATAATAAAGACCATATATGACAAACCCACAGCAAATATTATTTTCAAAGGTGAAACAGAAAACATTTCCACTATAAGATCAGAAATAAGATAACGGTGCCCACTCTCACACTATTATTCAAAATAATTTCAGTAGTCTTAGCCACAGCAGTCAGAGAGGAAAAAGAAGTAAAAGGAAACCAGATTGGAAAAGAAGACATAAAACTCTCACTGTTTGCAGATACCTAGGAATAAACTTACCTAAAGAGACAAAAGACCTTTATGCAGAAAACTATAAGACACCGATGAAAGAAATCAAAGACCATACAAACATATGGAATGATACACTATGTTCTTAGATTCAAAGAATCAGTATTGTGAAATGACTACACTACTCAAAGCAATCTACAGATGCAATGCAATCCCTACCAAACTACCAACAGTATTTTTCACAGAACTAGAACCAAAAATTTCACAATTTGTATGGAAACACAAAAGACCTCAGATAGCAAAAACAATCTTGAGGAAGAAAAATTCAGCTGGAGGAATCAGCCTTCCTAACTTCAGACTATACTGCAAAGCTACAGTAATCAAGATAGTATGGTACAGGCATGAAAACAAAAACAAAAATATAGACCAATGGAACAGATAAGATGCCTAGGGATAAAGCCTAGGTACCTATAGGTACCTTAATTTTGACAAAGGAGTATAAAATATATGATGGAAAAAAGACAGCCTTTTTGATAAGTGCTTCTGGGAAAACTGGACAGCTACATGTAAAAGAATGAAATTAACACCATACACAAAGATAAACTCAAACTAGATTGAAGATTAAATGTAAGGCCCAAAACTATAAAGCTCTTAGAGGAAAACATAGGTGGTACACTCTGACACAAATCACAGCAAAGATCTTCTTTGACCCACCTCCTAGAGTAATGGAAATAAAAACAAAAATAACCAAATAGAACCTAATTAAACTTGAAAGCTTTTGCACAGCAATGAAACAATAAACAGATTAAAAGACAACCCTCAGAATGGGAGAAAACAGTTGCAATGAAGCAACTGACAAAGAATTAATTTCCAAAATATATGAACAGTTCATGTAGTGCAATATCATAAAAACAAACAGTCCGATCAAAAAATGGGCAGATGACCTAAACAGATATTTCTCCAAAAATGGCATCAGGTGACCTATAGACACATGAAAAAGTGCTCAACATCACTAATTACTAGAGTAATGTAAATCAAAGCTACAATGAAGTATCAGCTCACACCAGTAAGAATGGCCATCAGAAAATCTACAAACAATAAATGCTGGAGAGAATGTAAAGAAAAGGGAAAACTTCTGCACTGTTGGTGGGAATGTAAACTGATACAGCCACTATGGAGAACAGTATGGATATTCATTTAAAAATTAGGAATAGAACTACCCTATGACCTAGCAATCCCACTACTGTGCATATACCCTGAGAAAGCCACAATTCTAAAAGATACATGTACCCTGATGTTCACTGAAGTACTACTTTTAATAGACAGGACAAGGAAGCAGTCTAGATGTCCTTCAACAGATGAATGGATAGAGAACATACGGTCCATAAATATAATGGAATATTACTTAGCCTTAAAAAGAAAGAATTTAAGTCAGTTTTAGTGAGGTGGATGAACCTAGAGCCTGTTTTACAGAGTGAGGTAAGTCAGAAAGAGAAAAACAAATATCATATATTAACATATATATGATTATATTCTTTGCAGCCAAAGATGGAGAAGCTCTATACAGTCAGTAAAAACAAGACTAGGAGCTGATTGTGGCTCAGATCATGAACTCCTTATTGCCAAATTCAGACTGAAATTGAAGAAAGCAGGGAAAGCCACTAGACCATTCAAAGTGAAAGTGAAGTCACTCAGTCGTGTCCGACTCTTTGTGACCCCATAGACTGTAGCCTACCAGGCTTCTCCGTCCATGGGATTTTCCAGGCAAGAGTACTGGAGGGAGTTGCCATTTCCTTCTCCAGGGGATCTTCCCGACCCAGGGATCAAACCCAGGTCTCCCACATTGTAGGCAGATGTTTTTCCATCTGAGCCACCAGAGATGTCCAAGACCATTCAGGTAGGACCTAAACCAAATCCGTTATGATTATGCAGTGGAAGTGAGAAATAGATTCACGGGATTAGATCTGATAGACAGAATGCCTGAAGAACTATGGCTGGAGGTTTGTGACATTGTAGAGGAGACAGGAATCAAAACCACCCCCAAGAAAAAGAAATGCAAAAAAGCAAAATGGCTGTCTGAGGAGGGCTTACAAACAGGTGTGAAGAGAAGAGAAATGAAAAGGAAAGATATACCCATTTGAATGCAGAGTTCCAAAGAATAACAAGGAGAGATAAGAAAGTCTTCCTCAGTGATCAGTGTAAATAGAGGAAAACAATAGAATGAGAAAGACTAGAGATCTCTTCAGGAAAATTAGAGAAAACAAGGGAATATATCATGCAAAGATGGGCTCAATAAAGGACAGAAATGGTATGGACCTAACAGAAGCCGAAGATATTAAGAAGAGGTGGCAAGAACACACAGAAGAACTATACAAAAAAGATTTTCACGACCAAGATAATAACGATGGTGTGATCAATTACCTAGAAACAAACATCCTGGAACGTGAAGTCAAGAGGCCTTAGGAAGCATCACTATGAACAAAGCCAGTGGAAGTGATGAAATTCCAGTTGATATATTTCAAATCCTAAAAGATGATGCTATGAAAGTGCTGCACTCAATATGGCAGCAAATTTGGAAAACTCAGAAGTGGCCACAGGACTGGAAAAGGTCAGTTTTCATTCCAATCCCAAAGAAAGGCAATGCCAAAGAATGTTCAAACTACTGCACAATTGCACTCATCTCACACGCTAGCAAATTAATGCTCAAAATTCTCCAAGCCAGGGTTCAACAGTGCATGAATTGTGAACTTCCAGGTGTTCAGACTGGTTGTAGAAAAGGCAGAGGAACCAGAAATCAAATTCCCAATGTCTGTTGGGTCATCAAAAAAGCAAGAGAATTCCAGAAAAAACATCTATTTCTGCTTTATTGACTTTGCCAAAGACTTTGACTGTGTGGATCACAACAAATTGTGGAAAATTTTTCAAGAGTTGGGAATACCAGACCACCTGACTTGCCTCTTGAGATAACTGTATGCAGGTCAGGAAGCAACAGTTAGAACTGGACATGGAACAACAGACTGGTTCCAAATCGGGAAAGGAGTACATCAAGGCTGTATATTGTCACCCTGCTTATTTAACTTATATGCAGAGTACATAATGAGAAACACTGGGCTGGATGAGCACAAGCTGGAATCAAGATTGCTGGGAGAAATATCAATAGCCTCAGATACTCAGATGGCACTACCCTTTCACAGAAAGTGAAGAAGAACTAAAGAACCTCTTGATCAAAGTGAAAGAGGAGTGCGAAAAAGTTGGCTTTAAACTCAACATTCAGAAAACTAAGATCGTAGCATCTGGTCCCATCATTTCATGGCAAATAGATGGGGAAACAGTGACAGGCTTTATTTTTTGGGCTCCAAAATCACTGCAGATGGTGACTGCAGCCATGAAGTTAAGAGACACTTACTCTTTGGAAGAAAATTTATGACCAACCTAGACAGCATATTAAAAAGCAGAGACATTACTTTGCCAACAAAGGTTTGTCTAGTCAAGGCTATGGTTTTTCCAGTAGTCATGTATGGATGTGAGAGTTGGACTATAAAGAAAGCTGAGCACCGAAGAATTGATGCTTTTGAACTGTGGTGTTGGATAAGTCTCTTGAGAAACCCCTGGACTGCAATGAGATCCAACCAGTCCATCCTAAAGGAAATCAGTCCCAAATATTCATTGGAAGGACTGATGTTGAAGCTGAAACTCCAATACTTGGCCCTTTGATGTGAAAAACTGACTCTTTTGAAAAGACCCTGATCCTGGGAAAGATTGAATGTGGGAGTCGAAGGGGATGACAAAGGATTAGATGGTTGGATGGCATCACCGACTCAATGGGCATGAGTTTGAGTAAACTCTGGGAGTTGGCAGTGGACAGGGAGGCCTGGCATACTGCAGTCCATGGGGTTTTAAAGAGTCAGACATGACTGAGCGACTGAACTGAACTGATGGAAGCTAGAAAAATGGTATTGTTGAACCTATTTGCAGGGAAGGAATGGAGATGCAGATGTAGAGAATGGATTTGTGGACACAGTCGGTGAAGTAAAGAGTGGGACAAATGGAGGAAATAGCATCAACACATAAACAATGTCACATGGAAAATAGATAGCTGGTGAGAAGTTGCTATATGACACAGGGAGCCAAATCTGGCATTCTGTGATGACCTGGAAGGGTGGAGTGGGGGGAAGGGAGGGAAGTTCAAGAGGGAAAAGATATGTGTATAATTATGGCAGATTCATGCTGTTGTACAGCAAAAACCAACACATCATTGTAAAGCAATTTTCCTCCGATTAAAAAAATATATTAAAAAAAAAAAACTTACAAAGAGAGGAAATCGTTATACCCTTCATGGTGAATTTCTGTTCCTTTCCCTAACTTTACAGCACAGCTATGTCTCTTCTATTGTCTTTGTGACACAAAAATAAAAGCAAAGAAAGACAAAACATAAAATAATTAAACCAGTTAGAAGAGAAAAAAAAAAAAAGATGGCTAACAACAAATTTTCTGCAACACATTGAATTCTGAAAAAATAGTAAGTATTCTGTTCCATAATTCTTGAAGCCACCTCCAGAGAGATAAAGGCATATGGATGAAAGTAGAAGTGTATCTGGAGAGTTTTCATGATGGGATGGAATAGAGGGTGGGGCAGCTCTTGGAGTTGTGCGCATCACTGTTTACTAGAAGACACATAGTTCGGAGGGAGAGGTCCTACACAATAAAAGCATTAAGGAAAACAACTAAGCAACACTTGTAGAAAGTTTGTAGCATTATGTGGGTTTCAAAGAGAACTTTTATCTTCCTAGGTCTTCTTGATTTCTCTAGACAAGGACAGATAAAATTTTTAAAAATTAATAAATGATTTTGCTTTCAGAGCTATTGGTCCACACTCCTCTGAAAATCAAGACTATTTTTTTAGGCTTAGAATCCTCTTTCAGCATGTCTCAGAGGTTGCACTGCTTCTGTGGTACAGAGTACCACCTCCATCCCTGGGTCGGGTCTGTGTATCTCTCTGTCAGAGGAACTTAGTTGAGAGAAGGCCCCAAAGGGAAACCAACTGGGAAGATCATGGCAGTTGCAGCTTATTTTTCTGTCTAGCCACAAAGAACTTGAATGCAGTCTCTTTTAACTCACTTCAGGGTTTTTGTTTGTTTGTTCATTTGTTTTATCGAGAAGAAATGTACAGTGTCTTTGCAGGGTGTGTGTGTGTGTGTGTGTGTGTGTGTGTGTGCATGTGTGTGTGTGTGTGCGTGTGTGTGTGTGAAAGGAGAGAAGCTAGAAAAGGCTTCATTAAATCCCTGTGCATGTCTAAATTTTAATAACTCAGGCTTACAGTTTCCACAGAAACAACTCATACAAAATGTCCAAACTAATTCCATCAAAATTAGTGATTTATGCTGCACATGAGGTATACTAATTTCAGATCCTGTGCAAATGAACAGTGGCAGAAGAGAAGTTTATGACATATACCTAATAGAAATGAAGTCAAATTGTCCAGATGAAGACAGTTCCTAGACTGTTTCTATTGTTTTCTATTGTGGATACATTCTAAGTTAGCAAAAATATTAGAGAGCTTCTTAAGCATTAGGTCCCTAAAAATGTAGGTAGGTAAAAGGATTGTTTACAAGAATTTACAAGAGTACGAAACAGTAGGTCATCACCATCGGTAGATTAGAGATGGCAGTAAGTTTTTTATACTCCTCCCATTGTAGTCAGTTCGGTTTAATCACTCAGTTGTGTCTGACTCTTTGTGACCCCATGGACTGCAGCATGCCAGGCTTCCCTGTCTATCACCAACTCCCAGAGCTTGCTCAAACACATGTCCATTGAGTCGGCGATGCCAACCATCTCATCCTCTGTTGTCCCCTTCTCCTCCTGCCTCCAATCTGTCCCAGCATCAGGGTCTTTTCCAGTGAGTCAGTTCTTCACATCAGGAGGCCAAAGTATTGGAGTTTCAGCTTCAGCATCAGTCCTTCCTATGAATATTCAGGACTCATTTCATTTAGAGTTGATTAGTTTGATCTCCTTGCTGTCCAAGGGACTCTCAAGAGTCTTTTGCAACACCACAATTCAAAAGCATCAATTCTTTGGTGCTCAGCTGTCTTTACGATCCAACTCTCACATCCATACATGACCACAGGAAAAACCATAGTTTTGACTGTACAGACTTTGTTGGCAAAGTAATGTCTCTGCTTTTTAATATGCTGTCTAGATTTGTCATAGCTTTTCTTCCAAGGAGTAAGCGTCTTTTAACTTCATGGCTGCAGTCACCATCTGCAGTGATTTTGGAGCCCAAGAAAATAATGTTATCTCACTGTTTGCATTGTTTCCCCACCTATTTGCCATAAAGTGATGGGACCAGATGCCATGAACTTAGTTTTCTGAATGCTGAGTGTTAAGCAAGCTTTTTCACTCTCCTCTTTCACTTTCATCAAGAGGCTTTTTAGTTCCTCTTCGCTTTCTGCCACAAGTGTGGTGTCATCTGCATATTTGAGGTTATTATTTCTCCTGGCAATCTTGATTCCAGCTTGTGCTTCATCCAGTCTGTCATTTCACATGATGTACTCTGCATAGAAGTTAAGTAAACAAGGTGACAATATACATGTTATTATATGGGGTTTCCCCAGTGGCTCAGCAGTAAAGAATCTGACTGCAACATAAGAGCGGAGGGAGACACGGGTTCGATCTCTGGGTTGGGAAGATCCCCTGGAGCAATGCATGGCAACTCACTTCAGTATTCCGGCTTGGAGAATTCCATGGACAGAGGAGCCTGGCAGGCTGCAGTCCACAGGTTTGCGAAGAGTCAGACATGACTGAAGCACCTTGGCATGCATACATGCGTGCATACATATGCATGTTTATTCCTTATCTGTAAAACAGTTTAAAAAACTTTTTATATGTGAACACATACATGCATATGATTCAGTGACAGAAAAATTGTGGCATGGTGAAAAATAGGGAGTGGGAGCTAAGGGGAAAAAGACTATAAACAAAAGTTTTCATGATGAAACAATTTGTACAGCATAATCCTGTCTTTGAAAATATAATATATAGGTATATATGTGTGTATATGTGGCAGGGGGGAGAGTGAGAGATGAAAAATTAGCTATTAAAATATTATATAAATGGTGGTTATCTTCAGGTATTTAGAATCTCAGAATTTTTTCTTTTCCTAAATATGTCCTTACTCTTTTTCTTCACTTTTTAAATTTTAAAAATAATGAATGTGTGTTATGTACATTACTGGAAAATAAAGGCTGTTTTCAATATTGGGAAAACAACAATATGACTAGTAGAACTCCTTCTCTTATCCTTCAGTGATTAGGAAGGAACATATGAAGATGATGATGATAAATTGTTAACCTTTATTGGACCCTTACCTTGTATCCAATGCTATTTTGTATCTTTACATATATGAACCAATTCACTCCTGACAACTCCATGGGAGGAAAATTCTATTACTGTTTCTGTTTTACAGATGAAGAAGCTGAAGCACAGAGCAGTTGCATAAACTCCCAAGATTACATAGCTAATAAATACCAAACCTAGGATTCTATTTGTAAGAGCTCATTTCATGTGCTCTCCTCCAACATAAGAAATACTATTTTTTTCAAAACGGTAGCCTTATTTATTCCTCTAAGTATTTTCTAAGTGTTTTATATATAAAGCTGGAAAAATTCTCTCTCAGAGAAAAATGAAAAGAGAGCTAAGGGAAATGCAGGGACTTTTGCATTGTCTATGTTTTGGAAGAGCCAGACTTCTGACTTGTAGTTAGATGTGCATTCTACCTCCTGTAAATGGCAACCCCTCTCTATCAGAGCTTTTGAAAGCCACAATTGCATGCCAGGGGTGGGAATGCTCTACTGTGGTCATCATTTTTATCAATCTCTTTCTTTCTTTTTTACCCAGCTTTATGGAGATGCTGCAGTCCATGGGGTCGCAGAGTCAGACACAATTTGGCTACTGAACAGCAACAACATGGAGATGTAATTGACATATAACAATGTGTAAGCTTAGGTATACAGCATGATAATTTGATATTCTTATATATTGTGAATTTATTACCTCAGTAAGGTTAACTAATACCTGCATCACCTCACATACTCTTCAAGAAAATTAGAGATACCAAGGGAACATTTCGTGCAAAGATGGACTCGATAAAGGACAGAAATGACCTGGACCTAACAGAAGCAGAAGATATTAAGAAGAGGTGGCAAAAATACACGGAAGAACTGTACAAAAAAAATCTTCATGACCCAGATAATCATGATGATGTGATCACTCATCTAGGGCCAGACATCTTGGAATGTGCAGTCAAGTGGGCCTTAGAAAGCGTCACTATGAACAAAGCTAGTGGAGGTGATGGAATTCCACTTGAGCTGTTCCAAATCCTGAAAGATGATGCAGTGAAAGTGCTGCACTCAATATGCCAGCAAATTGGGAAAACTCAGCAGTGGCCACAGGACTGGAAAAGGTCAGTTTTCATTCCAATTCCAAAGAAAGGCAATGCCAAAGAATGCTCAAACTATTACACAATTGCACTCATATCACACGCTAGTAAAGTAATGCTCAAGATTCTCCAAGCCAGGATTCAGCAATATGTGCACCGTGAACTTCCTGATGTGCAAGCTGGTTTTAGAAAAGGCAGAGGAACCAGAGATCAAATTGTCAACATTCACTGGATCATGGAAAAAGCAAGAGAGTTCCAGAAAAACATCTATTTCTGCTTTATTGACTATGCCAAAGCCTTTGACTGTGTGGATCACAATAAACTTGGAAAATTCTTCAAGAGATAGGAATACCAGACCACCTGACCTGCCTCTTGAGAAATCTGTATGCAGGTCAGGAAGCAACAGTTAGAACTGGACATGGAACAACAGACTGGTTCCAAATAGGAAAAGGAGTACGTCAAGGCTGTCTATTGTCACCCTGTATATTTAACTTATCTGCAGAGTACATCATGAGAAATGCTGGACTGGAAGAAACACAAGCTGGAATCAAGATTGCTGGGAGAAATATCAATAACCTCAGATATGGAGATGACACCACTCTTATGGCAGGAAGTGAAGAGGAAATAAAAAGCCTCTTGATGCAAGTGAAAGAGGAGAGCGAAAAAGTGGGCCTAAAGCTCAACATTCAGAAAACGAAGATCATGGCATCTGGTCCAATCACTTCATGGCAAATAGATGGGGAAACAGTAGAAACAGTGTCAGACTTAATTTTTTTGGGCTCCAAAATCACTGCAGATGGTGACTGCAGCCATGAAATTAAAACACGCTTACTCCTTGGAAGAAAAGTTATGACCAACCTAGATAGCATATTCAAAAGCAGAGACATTACTTTGCCGACTAAGGTCCGCCTAGTCAAGGCTATGGTTTTTCCTGTGGTCACGTATGGATGTGAGAGTTGGACTGTGAAGAAGGCTGAGCGCTGAGGAATTGATGCGTTTGAACTGTGGTATTGGAGAAGACTCTTGAGAGTCCCTTGGACTGCAAGGAGATCCAACCAGTCCATTCTGAAGGAGATCAACCCTGGGATTTCTTTGGAAGGAATGAGGCTAAAGCTGAAGCTCCAGTACTTTGGCCACCTCATGGGAAGAGTTGACTCACTGGAAAAGACTCTGATGCTGGGAGAGATTGGAGGCAGGAGGAAAAGGGGACGACCCAGGATGAGATGGCTGGATGGCATCACGGACTCAATGGACATGAGTCTGAGTGAACTCCAAGAGATGGTGATGGACAGGGAGGCCTGGTGTGCTGTGATTCATGGGGTCGCAAAGAGTCAGACACGACTGAGCGACTGAACTGAACTGAACTGAAGACCATTCTAGATTTACTCCATTAGCAACTTTCAAGTACGTAATACAGTATTATTAATTATAATCATGTTGTGTATTCAGTTCAGTTTGTTGTCAGTCATGTCCTACTCTTTGCGACCCCATAAACTGCAGCATGCCAGGCCTCCCTGTCCATCACCAACTCCTGGAGTTCACTCAAACTCATGTCCATCGAGTCGGTGATGCCATCCACCCATCTCATCCTCTGTCATCCCCTTCTCCTTCTGCCCCCAATCTCTCCCAGCATCAGGGTCTTTTCCAATGAGTCAATTCTTCACATGAAGTGGCCAAAGTATTGGATTTTCAGCTTTAGCATCAGTCCTTCCATTGAACACCCAGGACTGATATCCTTTAGGATGGACTGGTTGGAACTTCTTGTAGTCCAAGGGACTCTCAAGGGTCTTCTCCAACACCACAGTTCAAAAGCATCAATTCTTTGGTGCTCAGCTTTCTTCACAGTCCAACTCTCACACCCATACATGACCACTGAAAAAACCATTGCCTTGACTTGACTAGACAGACCTTTGTGGGCAATATCTCTGCTTTTTAATATGCTATCTAGGTTGGTCATAACTTTCCTGCCAAGGAGTAAATGTCTTTTAATTTCATGGCTGCAGTCACCATCTGCAGTGATTTTGGAGCCCAAAAAATAAAGTCTGACACTGTTTCCCCATATATTTGCCATGAAGTGATGGGACCAGATGCCATGATCTTCATTTTCTGAACATTGAGCTTTAAGCCAACGTTTTCACTCTTCTCTTTCATTTGCATCAAGAGGCTTTTTAGTTCCTCTTCACTTTCTGCCATAAGGGTGTTGTCATCTGCATATCTACAGCTATTGATATTTCTCCCGGCAATCTTGAATCCAACTTGTGCTTCTTCCAGCCCAATATTTCTCATGATGTACTCTGCATAGAAGTTAAATAAGCAGGGTGACAATATACAGCCTTGACATACTCCTTTTCCTATTTGGAACAGTCAGTCTGTTGCTCCATGTCTAATTCTATCACCGTAAATTGTTCACCTTATATAGGTGTTTACACCCTTTGACCCTCTCAGTCTGACATTTCACTTACCACAGTACCCTCAAGT
Source organism: Capricornis sumatraensis (assembly GCF_032405125.1). NCBI lineage: Eukaryota > Metazoa > Chordata > Mammalia > Artiodactyla > Bovidae > Capricornis > Capricornis sumatraensis. Next base: position 50,698,440 of record NC_091083.1, read on the forward strand.
TCCATCCATATTCTTGAAATGGCAGAATTTTCTTCTTTTAAATGGCTGAACAATGTTCTATCATGAGTGCGTATACATGGCATCCATTGTATATATACCATCCATTCATCTGTGGATGGACACTTAATATGGACCTATTCCCATGGAAAAGAAATGCAAAAAAGCAAAATGGCTGTCTCAGGAGGCCTTATAAATAGCTGTGAAAAGAAGAGAAGTGAAAAGCAAAGGAGAAAAGAAAAGATATAAGCATCTGAATGCAGAGTTTCAAAGAATAGCAAGGAGAGATAAGAAAGCCTTCCTCAGAGATCAATGCAAAGAAATAGAGGAAAACAACAGAATGAGAAAGACTGGAGATCTCTTCAAGAAAATTAGAGATACCAAGGGAACATTTCATGCAAAGATGGGCTCAATAAAGGACAGAAATAGTAGGGACCTAACAGAAGCAGAAGATATTAAGAAGAGGTGGCAAGAATACACAGAAGAACTGTACAAAAAAGATCTTCACCACCAAGATAATCATGATGGTGTGATCACTCACCTAGAGCCAGACATCCTGGAATGTGAAGTCAAGTGAGCCTTAGATAGAATCACTATGAACAAAGCTAGTGGAGGTGATGGAATACCAGTTGAGGTATTACAGATCCTAAAAGCTGATGCTGTGAAAGTGCTGCACTCAATATGCCAACAAATTTAGATAACTCAGCAGTGGCCACAGGACTGGAAAAATTCAATTTTAATTCCAATCCCAAAGAAAGGCAATGCCAAAGAATGCTCAAACTACTACACAATTGCACTCATCTCACAAGCTAGTAAAGTAATGTTCAAAATTCTCCAAGCCAGGCTGCAGCAATACATGCACTGTGATCTTCCAAATGTTCAAGCTGGTTTTAGAAAAGGCAGAGGAACCAGAGATCAAATTGTCAACATCCGCTGGATCATGGAAAAAGCAAGAAAGTTCCAGAAAAATATCTATTGCTGCTTTATTGACTATGGCAAAGCCTTTGACTGTGTGGATCACAATAAACTGTGGAAAATTCTGAGAGAGATGGGAATGCCAGACCACGTGACCTTCCTCTTGAGAAACCTATATGCCAGTCAGGAAGCAACAGTTAGAAGTGGACATGGAAAAACAGACTGGTTCCAAATAGGAAAAGGAGTATGACAAGGCTGTCTATTGTCACCCTGCTTGTTTAATTTCTATGCAGAGTACATCATGAGAAACCCTGGGCTGGAAGAAGCACAAGCTGGAATAAGATTGCTGGGAGAAATATCAATAACCTCAGATATGCGGATGACACCACCCTTATGGCAGAAAGTGAAGAGGAACTAAAAAGCCTCTTGATGAAAGTGAAAGAGGAGAGAGAAAAGTTGGCTTAAAGCTCAACATTCAGAAAACGAAGATCATGGCATGTGGTCCCATCACTTCATGGCAGATAGATGGGAAAACAGTAGAAACAGTGTCAGACTTAATTTTTTGGGCTCCAAAATCACTACAGATGGTGATTGCAGCCATGAAATTAAAACACACTTACTCCTTGGAAGGAAGTTATGACCAACCTAGATAGCATATTGAAAAGCAGAGACATTACTTTGTCAACAAAGGTCCGTCTAGTCAAGGCTATGGTTTTCCCAGTAGTCATGTATGGATGTGAGAGTTGGACTGTGAAGAAAGCTGAGCATCGAATAATTGATGCTTTGAACTGTGGTGTTGGTGAAAACTCCTGAGAGTCCCTTGGACTGCAAGGAGATCCCACCAGTCCATTCTGAAGGAGATCAGTCCTGGGTGTTCATTGGAAGGATTGATGCTACAGCTGAAACTCTAATACCTTGGCCACCTTATGTGAACAGTTGACTCATTGGAAAAGACTCTGATGCTGGGAGGGGTTGGGGGCAGGAGAAGGGGATGACAGAGGATAAGATGGCTGGATGGCATCACCAACTTGATGGATATGAGTTTGGATGAACTCCGGGAGTTGGGAGGCCTGGCATGCTGCAATCCATGGGGTCACAGAGTTGGACACGACTGAGCAAATGAACTGAACTGAACTGATTTCCATCTATTACTATTGTGAATAAATCTACAGTGAACATGGGGTTGCAGATATGTCATCAAGATGATTACATTTCCTTTGGATATATGGCTGTATCCAGCTGGACGGCTAGATCATGCGCTAGTTCTAGTTTTAATTTTTTTAGGAACTTCCACAATCTTTTTCATACTGTGGTTATACCAATTTTAGAAGCCTACCAGCAGTACCCAAGTGTTCCCTTTTCTCCACATTCTCACCAATACTTGTCTATTATCTTTCTGATAGCCATTCTAAGAGATGTAAGTTGGTATCTCATTATAGTTTTGATTTGCTTTTCCCTTGGACTGCAAGGAAATCCAACCAGTCCTTTCTAAAGGAGATCAGTCCTGGGTGTTCTTTGGAAGGAATGATGCTAAAGCTGAAACTCCAGTACTTTGGCCACCTCATGCAAAGAGTGGACTCATTGGAAAAGACTGTGATGCTGGGAGGGATTGGGGGCAGGAGGAGAAGGGGACGACTGAGGATGAGATGGCTGGATGGCATCACCGACTCAAGGGATGTGAGTTTGAGTGAACTCCGGGAGATGGTGATGGACAGGGAGGCCTGGCATGCTGTGATGAGCACAAAGAGTCGGACACAACTGAGTGACTGAAATGAACTGAACTGAACTGAACTGAATGGTTAGTGATGTCAAGAACATTTTCATGTACCTGCTGGCTATTTGTATGATTTTTAGGGGGGAAATGTCTATTCATGTCCTCTACCCATTTAAATTGTATTTGTTTTCTTGCTATTGAGTTGTTGAACCTCTTTTCTTCTAATGTTATATCAAAAAGATAAAATGTAGAACTCTCAAAAGAAAACAATGGACTATAAAAGGCAGAAGGAAGCTTTCTGAGATGATAGAAATGTTCTAAGTCTGAATGATCCGGGCAGTAGTGACACAGGTGCAATTTATACATACAAAGTCATTGAGCTGTATGCTTAAGATGTATACACTTTACTGTATGTAAATTATACCTTAGTATACCATAGTTAAGAACAGGCATGTTGGGGAAACTGTCATGTACCTAATATTTTCAAAACAGGGTATTGGTGAAGTCGTGGAAGTAGTATGGAGTGTCACACTCAAGCAGGGTCCAATTTGTTACCATGAGATTGTTACCATGATGTGCATTTCTTCCCCAAGCATCCCAATAATCTGAAACCATTCTGTTTCATCTTGAATGGGGGATTGGTAGATGTACCTTCCTTTGCAAAGTCCTCCTGCCCTGAAGGAAAAGGTACTTTGCAGATAAAAGCAAATAAATAAAGGGCATTGGGAAAGTGCTTAGATGCTGGGAGCAAACAAATGAAACATAAAACATACCTCTACTGAGTAATGTGGACTCAGAACAAATACAGAATCATTTAAATCATATTGTGTGTACCTAAAATGAGTGGTCACCTTAATGCATAACAATTTCTTTGGCTTTGGGGTTCAACATTTTGAACACGTGTCAAAGTATTAAGAATGCATCATTCTCTGGGAAGCTTCTGATATTTTTAAAACTCTCTCCTCATGCCCACCAGCCCTTTAGTGTCTAGGCTCTTGGAGCCATTGCTTACCATAACGAAACTTGTTTTAGAGCAGCCCCAGGACATGAGTTCTTATTTTGAAAAAGTTGTTAGCCCCTGACACCAGCTTGTTGGACTTTTCAATTTGGTGCCTGTAATGTACAGAACCTGCCTGCTGATGCAGGAGACATAAGAGATGCAGGTTTGATCCCTGGATCAGAAAGATCCCCTGGAGGAGGGCATGGCAACCCACTCCAGTATTCTCGCCTGGAGAATCCCATGGACAAATGAGCCTGGTGAGCTACAGTCCATAGGGTTTCAAAGAGTTGAACATGACTGAACAACTTGGTACCTAGCAAACACACAGAACACCTATTGTTAATCCTCTTCTATTTATATGGATTTGGGGGTAATGTTCTCCCCATGTCACCCATCTCTAATATTCTTTATTTTGGGAAATTATTTTTACTGTTAATCTTCACCAAGTTCCAGTAAATAACAAAAGCAGCAAGGTTGTGAAAAAAAAATCTGATAACAAGAAATAAGTCAGGCTCTTTCTACCCAACTATGGGCTTTCCATATGTGGATATGGCTAATTTTAATCTTTTCAAACCTTATTATAGCAGCAAAGAATAGCCATTAGAACTTAGCCCGCTATGGTGACTGCCCTTTGCCCTATCTAGTGGAGCGGAGGGAGGCTTATGAGCCATTCACAATGTAAGATGGAGGAGAAGGAAAGCAATGAACAATATTCACAGGCTGGTCATTTAGTGGAGTTTCAACATAAGAAGTTACAAGAGTACCTACCATCCATCCCTCCCCTGCTAGCCCGTTTTCAGGCTATTTTGCAATTTACTGGTTTTGGCTCACTTAGTTGAGATAGTTAACCAGGGATGCCAGTAAGGTCAAGAGTATATGGTTATTATGCAGTATTGTTCAATATTGAACAGTTGAGAGACAAACAGATGTAATGGCAGAAAAGTGGGTTCTAGAACCAGAAGATCCAGGTGTGAAATCCATGTCCCACTACATACTAAGATCTTGAACTGGTCAATTAATTTCTGTGAGCCAGTTATGAATGACAAAATATAAATGATATCTCATTTTCAGAATTGTTGAGGGAGATTAAATTTGTATATAACTGCCTGTCATTTATTAGGCCTTGTATGCTTAGATATGCTTCTATTAGCTTTAAAAAAATGTTCTAAAATCACAAACAGTATCATAATCCTTCTGACCAGTTGTCTTAACAAAGATTGAATCTCTAATGCATAGGCAGTGCTTGGCACATAGTGTGATTTCAATACACATTTAAATACTGTGTACACATTTAAAAACTGTGTTTCACTGCCTTAAAGTACATGTCCATTTGTGGCATGTTCTGTGTATAGCAGAAGAGCCCCGTTACCCACCTTTTCTTCTCTGTGAAAGGAAAGAGGGAAGACTGCTCTAATGAGAGGAAAAGGTGGGGACTATGCCTACCAGATGATCTCAGTCACCCAATACACATTGGAACATTCTGTCCTGTCTGCCCTGAGCCTCTAGAACAAGGGTCTGCCACTCTACCGGGTTGTCTGTCTCCACATGGGATATGGACCTTTCTTCCCCTCCCTCCACATATACTGTGAGGCTCTTGCCAGCTGGATGCCTGCTTTGCCCTAGTTTTCCACCATCTAGGGCCCACTTTTCAACTCTCTGCAAGACAGATTCTTAGAATTCATGCTTTCAGACTATCTCTGTGAGGGAAATTTTGTACTGAGAAAAAACACTGAAAATAGAATCCAAATTGAACAGAACAAGGACAATGGGGGCAAAAAAAGAGAAAGTCTAGATAAAAGTGGGGAGAATGGATCAGTGGCATCTGAGATCATGTTCATGACCATGTCCCAAAAACAACAGGAGAGGGAGCTTGAGAGCTGTGATGTGACAAATAGCAGGCCCAACTTTCCCCAAAAGTATAGACAATTTAATCATCCTTGATTAAGGGTGATTAAGAAATAGACTGAATTTGACTCCTATGCAGAGTTACTGTAAAGAAAAGAGAATATGGAGCAGAATAATTCTTTTACAAGCAATGAAAGCATACAAGAAAGACATGCTCATAAAGAAGATAAAGACTATAACCCTTGGATTGAAGCTAAAAGAAGTTAATGAACGGATAAAAACAATAAAAGCATAAATCGAAGTTAGAAAGATTGGGACTTCCCTGGTATTCCAGTGTTTAAGACTTCACCTTCCAATGCAAGGGGGTGCAGGTTTCATTCCTGGTCGAGGAACTAAGATCCCACATGCTTTGTGGCCAAAAAAACCCCCACATAAAATAGAAGCAAATATTGTAGCAAATTCAATAAAGACTTTAAAAATGGTCCACATCCAAAAAAAAAAAAAACAAAAAACCTTGAAAAAAGTTAGAAAATTCAGAACGTAAGTGATATAACAAAATGAAATTTTGAGAAGGTACAAAACACAAAGCCTTTGACTGTGTGGATCACAACAAACTGTGGAAAATTCTTAAAGAGATGGGAATACCAAGGGCAGTCCTAAGATGGCAGAGGAATAGGATGGGGAGACCACTTTCTCCCCCATAAATTAATCAAAAGATCATTTGAATGCCAAGCAACTTCCACAAAACAACTTCTGAACGCTGGCGGAGGACACCAGGCACCCAGAAAGGGAGCCCATTCTCTTCAAAAGGAGGTAGGACTAAATATATAAGACAAAAAGAGAGACAATAGAGTTAGGGATGGAGACCCATCCTGGAGAGAGAGTCGTGAAAGAGGAGTTTCCAAACACCAGGAAACCCTCCCACTGGTGGGTCTGTGGGGAGTTTTGGAATCTCAGAGGGCAACATAACCAGAAGGGAAAAAAAAAAAAAACAACAATAACCCACAGAATCCCCACATAACCGCAACTCCCAGTGGAGAAGTAGCCCAGATGCTTGCATCCACCACCAGCAAGCAGGGGCTGAACAGGGAGGTGCAGGTTGCATGCTTAGGGCAAGGATGGACCTGAATGCCCTGAGGACAATCTGAGGGAGCTAACGTGAGATCGCAATGCAGACTGTGGGATAGCCAGAGAGAGAGAAAAAAGAGAGAGAACTTCCCGGTGAAAAGCTCTAACCTAAGGCACAGACTAGGCTGCTCACAGAACAAAGGATTGAGCAAATACTAAAGGAGAGCTAGCTGGCTGCAGACCTGCACATCCCCCTGCCAGAGGCAGAGAGGCAGGCAGACGACAGCCAGAGCTGGAAGGCAAGGGGCAATCTCAGCCCCAGAGACGGCATCCTCCACCAAACTGTGAGCAGGCTCCCAGTTGCTAACCAAGTCTTCCTTGGATACTGAATGGTTGACATCTGCCAGGAGGGTCGCAGCCAGAGATCAGCTCCCCAGAGGAGACACATGGCACACCTGAGATGGCTCTCTTGCAGCGCACCCAGGAAACTGAGCAGCTGGCAATGGGGAGGTGATTAAGACGCACAGCCTGGGACAGTGTGCTCACCAAACACCTGATCGCCTGAGCTCCTAGGACCTGGGAAGGGCACAAAATGCATGTCAACTGAGTCTGTGCCTTTGTGGAGTGCCTGAGAACCAGAACCTGAGCAGCTTAGACCTGGCAAGTACACAAACCCCAGGGCCCACTTTAGACAGTTCCCCTGCAGAACAACCTGGAGCCTGAGCAGTGTAGACAGGGAAAGCACACATGCCATGAGCTGGGACAAACCCAGTGTGGTCCATACACTGAAAGCACTCCCCACACATGCCAGTGATGTTTATTTGCAGTGTTCCTCCCTCCCCATAGCACAACTGAACAAGTGAGCCTAAATAAGTAACCAACTTCGCCCCCTCGTGTCAGGGTGGAAATTAGACACTGAAGAGACTTGTGAACAGTGGAAGTCAAAATAAACAAAGAAGAGGGAACCATTCTGGAAGTGACAGATGCAACAGATTAAAACCCTATAGTTAACATTCCTAAGCATTGGAAGGGGCCTATAGACCTTGAGAAGTATAAGCTGGAACAAGGAACTATCTGAAACTGAACTGACCCCACACTGCTCTCAATAGCTCCAGAGAAATTCCTAGATATATTACTACTGTTATCATTTTTTAATTAAAAATTTTTAAAGTTCTTTATTACTCCTTTAATTTTCATTTTTATAACCTACTATTACCTTGCAAAAAAAGACCTTATTTTTAAAGCAAGTTTCACATATATATTTTTTATAATTTTTGTGATTGATTTTGTTCTGTGTTTTTAATATTGTATTTTTGAGAGTCTAACCTCTACTCTAAATTTTTAATCTTTGTTTTTTGGTATTTGTTATCAATTTTGTACCTTTAAGAAACTACTCTTCAATATCCATTTTTACTTAGGGGTGTGATTACTGGCTTGATTGCTCTCTCCCCTTTTGACTCTCCCTTTCCTCCCCTACATCACCTCTATCTCCTCCCTTCCCCTTCTCTTCTCTGCTTAATTCTGTGAATCTCTCTGGGTGTTCCAGGCTATGGAGAACACTTAGGGAACTAATTACTGGCTAGATCTGTCTCTCTCCTTTTGACTCCCCCTCTTCTCCTCCTAGTCATCTCTATCTCCCTCTTCCCTCTTCTCTTCTTTATGTAACTCCATGAACCTCTCTGGGTGTTCCATACTGTGGAGAGCACATAGGGAATTGATTACTGGCTAGATTGCTCTCTCCCCTTTTGATTCCCTCTCTTCTCCTCCTGGTCACCTCTATCTCCCTCCTCCTCTTCTCTTCTCCATGTAACTCTCTGAACCTCTCTGGGTGTCCCTCACTGTGGAGAATCTTTTCACCATTAACCTAGGTGTTTTATCATCTTTGCTGTATGGATGGAGAAGTCTTGAGGCTACTAAAAGAACAAGACTGAAAGCCAGAGGCAGGAGGCTTAAACCCAAAACTTGAGAACACCAGAAAACTCCTGAATCCAGGGAACATTAATTGACAAGAGCTCATCCAAAAACCTCCATACCTACACTGAAACCAAGCTCCACCCAAGAGTCAACAAGTTCCAGAGCAAGACATACCATGCTAATTCTCCAGCAACTCAGGAACATAGCCCTGAGCATTAAAGTACAGGCTTCTCAAAGTCACACCAAACCCACAGACACCTCAAAACTCACTACTGGACACTTCATTGCACTCCAGAGAGAAGAGATCCAGCTCCACCCACCAGAACACTGACACAAGCTTCCCTAACCAGGAAACCTTGACAAACCACTCGTCCAACCCCATGCACAGGGAGCAACCCCCACAATAAAGAGGAACCACACACTTCCAGTATACAGAAAGCCCACCCCAAACACAGCAATCTAAACAAAATGAAAAGGCAGAGAAATATTCATCAGGTAAAGGAACATGATAAATGTCCACCAAACCAAACAAAAGAGGAGGAGATAGGAAGTCTGCCTGAAAAAGAATTCAGAATAATGATAGTAAAGATGATCCAAAATCTTGAAAACAAAATGGAGCTACAGATAAATAGACTAGAGACAAAGGTTGAGAAGATGCAAGAAATGTTTAACAAGGACCTAGAAGAAATAAAAGAGAGTCAATCAATAAAGAATAATGCAATAACTGACATCAAAAGCACTCTGGATGGAAACAATAATAGAATAACTGAGGCAGAAGATAGGATAACTGAAGTGGAAGACAGAATACTGGAAACAAATGAGGCAGAGAGGAAAAAAGAAAAAAGAATTAAAAGAAATGAGGACAACCTCAGAGACCTCTGGGACAATGTTAAATGCCTCAACATTTGAATCATAGGAGTCCCAGAAGAAGACAAAAAGAAAGGCCATGAGAAATTATTTGAGGAGATAATAGTTGAAAACTTCCCTAAAATGGGGAAGGAAATAGCCACTCAAGTCCAAGAAATCCAGAGAGTCTCAAACAGGATAAACCCAAGTTGAAACACCTCAAGACACATATTAATCAAATTAATGAAGATCAAACACAAAGAGCAAATATTAAAAGCAGCAAGGGAAAAGCAACAAATAACACACAAGGGGATCCCCATAAGGATAACAGCTGATCTTTCAATAGAAACTTTTCAGGCCAGGAGGGAAAGGCAGGACATGCTTAAAGTGATGAAATGAAAAACCTACAACCCAGATTATTATACCCAGCAAGGATCTCATTCAAATATGAAGGAGAAATCAAAAGCTTTACAGACAAGCAAAAGCTGAGAGAATTCAGCACCACCAAACCAGCTTTTCAACAAATGCTAGAGGATCTTCTTTAGACAGGAAACATAGAAAAGGTTTATAAACTCTAACCCAAAACAACAAAGTAAATGGCAACAGGATCATACTTATCAATAATTACCTTAAATGTAAGTGGGTTGAATGCCCCAACCAAAAGACAAAGACTGGCTGAATGGATATAAAAACAAGACCCTTATATATGCTGTCTACAAGAGACCCACCTCAAAACAAGGGACACACGCAGACTGAAAGTGAAAGGCTGGAAAAAGATATTTCACGCAAATGGAGACCAAAAGAAAGCAGTAGTAATACTCATATCAGATAAAATAGACTTTGAAATAAAGGCTATGAAAAGAGGCAAAGAAGGACACTACATAATGATCAAAGGATCAATCCAAAAAGAAGATATAACAATTACAAATATATATGCACCCAACACAGGAGCACTGCAATCAATATGTAAGGCAAATGCTAAAAAGTATGAAAGGGGAAATTAACAGTAACACAATAATAGTGGGAGACTTTAATACCCCACTCATACCTATGGATAGATCAACTAAACAAAAAATTAGAAAGGAAACACAAACTTTAAATGATGCAATGGAACAATTAGACCTAATTGATATCTATAGGACATTTCACCCCCAGACAATGAATTTCACCTTTTTCTCAAGTGCACATGGAATCTTCTCCAGGAGAGATCACATCCTGGGCCATAAATCTAGCCTTGGTAAATTCAAAAAAATTGAAATCATTTCAAGCATCTTTTGGAAGAAATGGATGAATTCTTAGAAAAGCAAAACCTTCCAAAACTGAACCAGGAAGAAATAGAAAAATCTTAACAGGCCCATCACAAGCACAGAAATTGAAACTGTAATAAAAATTTTTCCAACAAACAAAAGCCCAGGACCAGATGGCTTCACAGCTGAATTCTACCAAAAATTTAGAGAAGAGCTAACACCTATCCTACTCAAACTCTTCCAGAAAATTGCACAGGAAGGTAAACTTACAAACTCATTCTATGAGGCCACCATCACCCTAATACCAAAACCTGACAAAGATGCCACAAAAAAAGAAAACTACAGGTCAATACCACTGATGAACATAGATGCAAAAATCCTTAACAAAATTATAGCAAACAGAATCCAACAACATATTAAAAAGATCATACATCATTACCAAGTGGGCTTTATCCTAGAGATGAAAGGATTCTTCAATATTCAAAAATAAATCAATGTGATACATCCTTTAACAAATTAAAGGATAAAAACCATATGATTATCTCAATAGATGCAGAGAAAGCCTTTGACAAAATTCAACACCAATTTATGATAAAAAAAAAAATTCCAGAAAGCAGGCATAGAAGGAATACACCTCATCATATGATAAAACCACAGCAAACATTATCCTCAATAGTGAAAAACTGAAAGCATTTGCTCTAAAGTCAGGAACAAGACAAGGGTACCCACTCTCACCACTACTATTCAACATAGTTTTGGAAGTTTTAGCCACAGCAATCAGAGAAGAAAAAGAAATAAAGGGAATTCAGATTGGAAAAGAAGAAGCAAAACTCTCACTGTTTGCAGATGACATGATCCTCTACATGGAAAACCCTAAAGACACCACCAGAAAATTACTAGAGTTAATCAGTGAATATAGTAAAGTTGCAGGATATAAAATTAATACACAGAAATTCCTTGCATTCCTATACACTAACAATGAGAAAACAAAAAGAGAAATTAAGGGAAAAACTCCATTCACCATTGCAATGAAAAGAATAAAATACTTAGGAATAAATATCCCTAAAGAAACAAAAGCCCTATATGTAGAAAACTATAAAACACTGATGAAAGAAATCAAAGATGACATGAATAGATGGAGAAATATACCATGTTCATGGATCAGAAGAATCAATAGAGTGAAAATGAGTATACTACCCAAAGCAATCTATAGATTCAATGCAATCCCTATCAAGCTACCAACAGTATTTTTCAGAGAACTAGAACAAATAATTTCACAATTTGTATGGAAATACAAAAAAACCTAGAATAGTCAGAGCAATCTTGAGAAAGAAGAATGGAACTGGAGGAATCAACCTGTGTGACTTCAGACTATACTACAAAGCTACAGTCATCAAGACAGTATGGTACTGGCACAAAGAAATATAGATCAATGGAACAAAATAGAAAGTCCAGAGATAAACCCATGCACCTGTAGATACCTTATCTTTGACAAAGGAGGCAAGAATATACAATGGAGAAAAGACAATCTCTTTAACAAGTGGTGCTGGGAAAACTGGTCAACTACTTGTAGAAGAATGAAACCAGAACACTTTCTAACACCAAATACAAAAATAAACTCAAAAGGGATTAAAGATCTAAATGTAAGACCAGAAAGTATAAAGCTCCTAGAGGAAAACATAGGCAAAACACTCTCCGACATAAATTACAGCAGGATCCTCTATGACCCACCTCCCAGAGTAATGGAAATAAAAGCAAAAATAAACAAATGGGACCTAATCAAACTTAAAGGCTTTTGCATAATGAAGGAAACTATAAGCAAGGTGAAAAGACAGCCTTCAGAATGGGAGAAAATAAGAGCAAATGAAGCAACTGACAAAGAATTAATCTCAAAAATATACAAGCAGCTCATGCAGCTCAATTCCAGAAAAATAAACGACCCAAATAAAAAATGGGCCAAAGAGCTAAACAGACATTTCTCCAAAGAAGACATACAGATGGCTAACAAACACATGAAAAGATCTTCAACATCACTCATTATCAGAGAAATGCAAATCAAAAGCACAATGAGGAACCATTTCACACCAGTCAGAATGGCTGCTATCCAAAAGTCTACAATCAATAAGTACTGGAGAGGGTGCAGAGAAAAGGAAACCTTACATTGCTGGTGGGAATGCAAACTAGTACAGCCACTATGGAGAACAGTGTGGAGACGCCTTAAAAAACTGGAAATAGAACTGCCATATGATCCAGCAATCCCACTGCTGGGCATACACACTGAGGAAACCAGAACTGAGAGACACATGTACCCCAATGTTCATTGGAACACTGTTTACAATAGCTAGCACATGGAAGTAACCTAGATGTCCATTGGCAGATGAATGGACAAGAAAGCTGTGGTACATATACAAAATGGAATATTACTCAGCTATTAAAAAGAATGCATTTAATCAGTTCTAATGAGGTAGATGAAATTGGAGCCGATTATTGAGTGAAGTAAGTCAGAAAGAAAAACACCAATACAGTATATTAATGCAAGTATATGGAATTTAGAAAGATGGTAACAATGACCCTATATGCAAGACAACAAAAGAGACAAAGATGTAAAGAACAGACTTTTGGACTCTGGGAGAAGGCAAGGGTGGGATAATTTGAGAGAATAGCACTGAAACATGTATATTACCACATGTAAAACAGATCACCAGTCCAGGTTCGATGAATGAGACAGGGTGCTGAGGGCCAGTGCACTGGGATGACCCTGATAGATAGGATGGGGAGGAAGGTAGGAGCGGTGTTCAGGTTGGGGAATACACCCACACCCATGGTTGATTCATGTCAATGTATGGCAAAAACCACTACAATATTGTAAAGTAATTACCCCCCAATTAAAATAAATTAACTAATTAAAAAAGAGAGAGAGAGATGGGAATACTAGACACCTAACCTGCCTCCTGAGTAATTTGTATGCAGGTCAAGAGGCAACAGTTAGAACTGGACATGGAAAAACCATCTGGTTCAAAATTGGGAAAGATTAGAGATCTCTTCAAGAAAATTAGCGATACCAAGGGAACATTTCATGCAAAGATGGGCACAATAAAGGACAGAAAAGGTATGTTTTTGTGTAATGCTTCTAATAGAAGCAGAAGATATTAAGAAGAGGTGGCAAGAATACACAGAAGAACTATACAAAAAAAGATCTTCACGACCCAGATAACTATGATGGTGTGATCACTCACCTAGAGCCAGATATCCTGGAATGCAGAGTCAAGTGGGCCTTAGGAAGCATCACTGTGAACAAAGCTAGTGGAGGTGATGGAATTCCAGTGGACCTATTTCAAATCCTAAAAGATGATGCTATGAAAGTGCTGTACTCAATATGACAGCAAACTTGGATAACTCAGCAGTGGCCACAGGACTGGAAAAGGTCAGTTTTCATTCCAATCCCAAAGAAAAGCAATGCCAAAGAATGAGCAAACTACTGCACAATTGCACTCATCTCATACGCTAGTAAAGTAATGCTCAAAATTCTCCAAGCCAGGCTTCACCAGTACATGAACTGTGAACTTCCAGATGTTCATTCAAGCTGTATTTAGAAAAGACAGAGGAACCAGAGATCAAATTGCCAACATTTGCTGGATCATTGAAAAAGCAAGAGAGTTCCAGAAAAACATCTATTTCTACTTTATCGACTATGCCAAAGCCTTTGACTGTGTGGATCACAACAAACTGTGGAAAATTCTTAAAGAGGTGGAAATACCAGATCACCTGACCTGCCTCTTGAGAAATCTATATGCAGGTCAGGAAGCAACAGTTAGAACTGGACATGGAACAACAGACTGTTCCAAATAAGAAAAGGAGTATGACAGGCTGTATATTGTCACCCTGCTTATTTAATTTCTATGAAGAGTACATCATGAGAAACACAGGGCTGGAGGAAGCACAAGCTGAAATCAAGATTGCCGGGAGAAATATCAATAACCTCAGATATGCAGATGACACCACCCTTATGGCAGAAAGCAAAGAACTAAAAAGCCTCTTGATGAAAGTAAAAGAGGAAAATGAAAATGTTGGCTTAAAACTCAACACTCAGAAAACTAAGATCATGGCATCTGGTCCCATCACTTCATGGGAAATAGATGGGGAAACAGTGGAAACAGTGACAGACTTTATTTTGGGGGGCTCCAAAATCACTGCAGATGGTGACTGCAGCCATGAAATTAAAAGACGCTTACCTAGACAGCATATTAAAAAGCAGAGACATTACTTTTCCAACAAAGGTCTGTCTAGTCAAAGCTATGGTTTTTCCAGTAGTCATGTATAGATGTGAGAGTTGGACCATAAAGAAAGCTGAGTGTCAAAGAATTGATGCTTTTGAACTGTGGTGTTGGAGAAGACTCTTGAGAGTCCTTTGGACTGCAAGGAGATCCAACCAGTCCGTCATAAAGGAGATCAGTCCTGGATGTTCATTGAAAGGACTGATGTTGAAGCTGAAACTCCAATACTTTGGCCACCTGATGAGAAGAGCTGACTCATTAGAAAAGACCCTGATGCTGGGAAAGATTGAGGGCAGGAGGAGAAGGGGATGACAGGATGAGATGGTTGGATGACATCACCAACTCAATGGACATGAGTTTGAGTCAACTCCAGGAGTTCGTGATGGACAGGGAGGCCTGGTGTGCTGTAGTCCACAGGTCTGCAAAGAGTCAGACATGACTGAACGAATGAACTGAACTGAATACAATGAAGAATATGGAATAGGATAACTCTTTTACAAGCAATGAAGGCATGTAAGAAAGACAAGATAACAAAGAAGATAAAGACTATAACCTTACAGATAAAGACTATATTTAAAGATGTAAATATTTAAATATATATAATAAAATGACATGTAAGGATTGAGATCTTACCTACCGTTTTGATCGTTTGATGAATATAATCAAAAAAGATTTTCAGATTGAATACAAAGCAAGTTAACGTGTTGTGTATAAGACAAACCAAAACCAAAAAGACTCAAGAGGTTAAAAATAAAAGCATCAACAAAGATATATCAGGCACACACAAATTAAAAGACCGTAGAGGTTTCAATTTTGTTATATGATAAAAATTAAAGCCAAAGACACTTTTACTTTTAGATTTTTTAAAGATTTCTATTTCTATTTAAGTATAATTGATTGACAATTTTGTGTAGTTTCAGGTGTGCAGCAAAATGATTCAGTTATACATATACACATTATCTATTGTTTTTCAAAATCTTTTCCCATTTAAGTTATTACAGAATATCAACCAGAGTTCCTGTACTATACACTGGGCCCTTGTTGATTACATTTTTTTCTCCCCAGGACATTTCTTGGTTAACTTTTAAATGTAGCAGTGTATACATGTCATCCTAAAACCCCAATCTACCCCTCCCCTCAGCCCTTCCCCCCATGGTAACTATAAGTCTGTTCTTAGTTGGTGAGTCTATTTCTGCTTTGTGAATAAGTTAATCTGTATCATTGTTTTTAGATTCCACATGTAAGTGATATCATATGATGTTTGTCTTTCTCTATCTGAATTCACTTAGTATGATAATCTCCAGGACCATCCATGTTGCTGCAAATAGCATTATTTCATTCTTACTAATGGCAGACTAGTACTCCATAGTATATATGTCTATTCCACATATGTGTATATTCTTTATCCATTCATCTGTCTGTCAATGGACATTTAGGTCGCTTCCATGACTTGGCTATTGTAAACAGTGTTGCAATGAATGCAGTGAAAAAAAAAGGTTTTAATCTGTTGCAGCTCTCACTTCCAGGGCAGTTTCCCCTTCTTTGTTTATTTTGGCTTCCTCTGTTTGCTAGTCTCTTCAGTGTCTAATTTCCACCCTGATATGAGGGGACAAG
The DNA here is from genome assembly GCF_032405125.1 of Capricornis sumatraensis. Lineage (NCBI taxonomy): Eukaryota > Metazoa > Chordata > Mammalia > Artiodactyla > Bovidae > Capricornis > Capricornis sumatraensis. The sequence continues at coordinate 50,714,874 of NC_091083.1, forward strand.
GTAGCCACTTATTCAGGCTCACTTATTCAGTTGTGCTGTGAAGAGGAAGGGACACTGCAAACAAATACTGCTGGCATAAGTGGGGAGTGATCACAGTGGATGGACCACACTGGGTTTGCCACAGCCCAAGGCAGCATGTGCTTCCTGGGTCCACATTGCTCAGGGTCCAGGGTGGTCTGCTAGAGCTCTGTCCCAGGTGGACCCTGCAGTTCACGTACTTCCCAGGTCTAAGTCGCTCAGGTTCTAGGGTGTTCTGCAAGGTCACAGACTCAGGTGGGCTATGCATTTTGTGCCTTCCCCAGGTACAAGACACTCAGGCGACTGGGTGCTTGGTAAGCACACTGTCCCAGGTGGGCCATGCATCTTATGCACCTCCCTGGTCCCAGCCACTCAGTTTCCTGGGCGCACCGCAAGGGCCCAGTCCTGGGTGTGCTGTGTGTCTCCTCTGGGGAGCTGACCTCAGACTTTGACACTCCTGGCAGATGCCAACCATCCAGGATCCCAGGAAGACGTGGTTAGCAACTTCAACCTGCTCACACTTTGGTGGAATATGCAGTCTCTGGTGCCGAGATTGCAGTGGCCCTTTGCCTTCCGGCTCTGGCTGTCACACACCTGCCTCTCTGCCTCTGAGGAGGGAGGCCCCTAAAAGGCAGCCAGCTTTCTGCCCTTTAGTATTCACTAGGGCGCAATCCTTTGTTCTGTGAGCGTGCCAGGGGTCACCGTGCAGCTTTAGAGCCTTTCATGGGAAAGGTCCTTTTTTTTAATCTCCCTGGTGATCCTACCCTTTGGGTTGCTATGTCACATTAGCAGATTGTCCTCAGATTGTCCTCAGGACATTCAAGCCAGCCCCTACCCTTAGGACCGAATGCAGCCCCCACTTGCTGCTGGCAGAAGGCTTGCAGTTAGTTGCAGTTAGGTGCATATTCTGGGTGTTTTTTTTTGTTGTTGTTATGTTGCCCTCTGAGATTCCAAAGCTTCCCACTGACATGCCTGTGAGAGGGTTTCCTATTGTGTGGAAACTTCACGACTGCCTCCCCCCGACCGGTCTCCTTCCCTAAATCCTTTGTCTCTGTTTTCGTCTTTTATATTTTGTCCTACCTCCTTTCAAAGAGATCGGGCTGCCTTTCTGGATGTCTGGTGTCCTCTGCCAGTGTTCAGAAGTTGTTTTGTGGAAGTTGTTCAAATGATCTTTTGATGAATATGTGGGGAAGAAAGTGATCTTCCCTTCCTATTCCTCTGCCATCTTGGGACCACCCCTCCAGTATTCTTGCAAGGAGAATTCCATGAACACAGAAGCCTGACAGGCTACAGTCCATGGGGTCACAAATAGCTGGACACAACTGAGTGACTAGCATACACACACACACACACACAAACACACACATGCACACACACAAGGAAAAAGAAAAAAAAACACTAATAGTACAAAATTCTAATATACCTTGCTCGATTCCAAATAGATCATATGAGGAAAAAAATCAGTTAGAATACAGAAAACTTATTCAGTGTAATAATCAAGTAGAACTTATGTATATATAACTCTTAATCCCAATAATGGAAACTACACCTTTTCCACTGTGAAGATTGATCATATCTTAACCTAGAAAGAAAACTTCAATAAATTCTGATTAAAATGCTATAAATTAATTACAAAATCAGACTACCTGATTTGAAACTTTAAAACTCACCATTAAACAAACTCTTGGGTCAAAGAAAAGCTGCTGAATGAAATTGTAGAATTTCCTATAAACAATGATAAGCAATAAATAGAAGAAAAAGTGTACAACTATACCAATAAAAAGTGAAAAATAAGTGAATTAAAAAAACAAAGTTAAAAACTAGTAAAAGGGACTTCCCTGGTGGCACAGTGGATGGGAGCCTATCTGCCAACGCAGGGGACACAGTTTCGATCCCTGGTCTGGGAAGATTCCATATACTGCCAAGCAGCTAATCCCTTGCACCACAACGTCAGAGCCCGTACTTCAGGGCCTGTGAGCTGTAACTACTGAACCTGCATGCTGCAACCACCAAAGCCAGCACACCTAGAGCCTGTGCTCCACAAGAGGCAGTTCAGGTCAGTCGCTCAGCTGTGTCCGACTCTTGCGACCCCATGAATCGCAGCACGCCAGGCCTCCCTGTCCATCACCAACTCCTGGAGTTCACTCAGACTCACGTCCATCGCGTCTGTGATGCCATCCAGCCATCTCATCCTCTGTCGTCCCCCTCTCCTCCTGCCCCCAATCCCTCCCAGAATCAGAGTCTTTTCCAGTGAGTCAACTCTTCACATGAGGTGGCCAAAGTACTGGAGCTTCAGCTTCAGCATCATTCCTTCCAAAGAAATCCCAGGGCTGATCTCCTTCAGAATGGACTGGGTGGATCTCCTTGCAGTCCAAGGGACTCTCAAGAGTCTTCTCCAACACCACAGTTCAAAAGCATCAATTCTTTGGTGCTCAGCCTTCTTCACAGTCCAACTCTCACATCCATACATGACCACTGGAAAAACCATAGCCTTGACTAGACAGACCTTAGTCGGCAAAGTAATGTCTCTGCTTTTGAATACGCTATCTAGGTTGGTCATAACTTTTCTTCCAAGGAGCAAGCGTCTTTTAATTTCATGGCTGCAGTCCATAAGAGTAGCCACCTCCATAAGAAGCCCACGGACTGCAACAAAGACCAATGCAGCCAAAAATAAATAAATAAAATAAGATTAAAAAAAAAAAACAAAAAAGGACAAATAAGCTGGAAAAAGCAGAAAGAAGAAATTAATACAGATGGAAGCAAAAATTAATAAGAAAAGCTGGTTCTTTAAAAAAAATAAAATAGACAAACTGCTAACTAATTAGTAAAAAAAACAGTGAGCAAACACACAAAATTAGAAATGTTAAGGGAAAAAACATAAAACAGGAAATCTTAAAAAAAATCATGCGGCTACTTTGTACAACTTTATGTAAAATCATTTGAAAATCTTGATGAAATTAATACACATCTGAAAAAAATAGTCTACCAAATATAGGCCCCAATGAGACATAATAAAAACCTACCATATAATCTTCTATGATAGATAGTTACATAGAAAAGTGATCAAAATAAATTGCAGTGATATTCCTGGACACTGAGAAAACTCTTCACCTAAAACATTATCCATCAGGCCTATCATAGCAAATTAAAAAAGAAAAGCTGATGGCCTTTTGTTTGTAATTCAAGGAAAATTTTTGTTTAGATGGATGAACTTAGCCTGGCATGTGCATGAGTCAGGATAAGAATTAATCCACACTCATAAGCACCAACATCCACAAGGACCTCAGAAAGTGAAAAACAGTCCCAGTTGTCAGCTGGCCCTTGGCTTTCTTAGACCCTTATTATAAACTCTGGGCACATGCCCAAATGCTGTGAAAAGCAACTCCCAAATTCCTCCTACTGAGGTGGCCTTGAGTCCTCAGTGTGTGTTCTCCTTTGCTGAAGCAAACTCAATAAACCTAACTTTATCTTTGATTACAGAAATGTCCATTCTTCTTTGACTGGTGGGCACTGACAGATGTACAAATTCTTTAACCCATGGGACAAGAAGTCAAATCTCTGAGTAATGTCACATTCCAGGAATTAGAGTCTAGTAACGAAAAAATAATTTTAAAAAGAAATTTAATCTGTGAGAAAAAAAAATCTAAATATATCACACATCCCAAAGTCTTTTTTCTCCTACTCCCTGGAGAAGGAAACGGCAACCCACTCCAGTATTCTTGCCTGGAGAATCCCATGGACAGAGGAGCTTGGTAGGCTGCAGTCCACAGGGTCACAAAGAGTCAGACACGACTGAGTGACTTCACTTTCACTTTCATTATCTTTATATGAACATTATTTTGGAGCACCTCCTCACTGAAGTGAAAGTGTCAGTCGCTCAGTCATGTCCAACTCTTTGTGACCCTCTGGACTGTAGCCCACCAGGCTTCTCTGCTCGTGGGGATTCTCCAGGCAAGAATACTGGAGTGGGTTGCTATGCCCTCCTCCAGGGGATCTTCCCAACCCAGGAATCGAACCTGATCTCCTCATTGCAGGCAGATTCTTTACTGTCTGAGCCACCAGGGAAGCCCACCTCCTCAATTTTCCTCTCCCCTAGCCCACCAAAAATAAAAAACCACTAAAACCAAAACCTCATCCCCCTTCCTCCTCCTAGGGAAGAGTCTTTCTTACATAATAAAGATATTGAGACTGACATCCTCATCCCCAGTCTCAATATCTTTTGACTACCCACTTTCCACTCCTTTATTATGTAGATACATTGCAGGACACCTGGGTTCGATCCCTGGGTTGGGAAGATCTCCTGAAGGAGGGCATGGCAACCCACTCCAGTATTCTTGCCTGGAGAATCCCCTTGGACAAAGGAGCCTGGCAGGCTACAGTCCATGGGGTTGCAAAGAATCGGACACAACTTAGCAACTAAACAATAGCAACAACAAGGAAAGAAGATCCACACACTTCAAACCATTAGAATAGAACCTGAGCCCACAAATGCTCCAGTGCTAAGACTCTCAAGATGATATAGGAAAGTAGAAATCTCTCTCTGGGGCTGAAGGTAACTACTGTTCCCCCTGGCCCAGCACAGCCCCTGAAACTGACTTTGCACCATTGGTTCTCTGCTTTTCTATTAAATGCTGATCCTTCAGAGTGTCTTCCCTCCCACTGAACTTTTAAATGTAAGAGAAAGCCCTGTGCAGTAAATCAGTGTAATTAGCCCTGAAATGCATATGATTGAGAAATTGGATTCCCAGAGAAAGAAAGAAACTCTCCAAGGCTTTATCACACTGAAATTGTGAAGCCCAGGGCTTAACAACAACCCTTTTATGATGGGAAGCAAAGGACTCTCCAGGGACAAATATGCTGGCAATGGCTAGGATTATTCTCCCATCTCAGAATTCGTTAATGAGGGCTTAGCTTCAAAGGCAGAACACAAGCTAATCAAAAGGGGATGAGAAGCTTGCAAATCATGCTGCCTAATGAGTCACACTGGGAGAGCAGGTGAGAAGTAGAACAGGTGGAGTGATAGGGTGGGTGTGGGCCTTTCTTCTTTGTCATGACACTGGCTGACCACAGGCTTTGAACCAAAGAATCAATAAGAAGTCCCAGGACCAGAGTATTATTTAAAATCAGTAATGACATAACCCTTTTATGCCAGCCTCTTCCCTCAGTCTTCTTTGGCCCATCACCATCTCATTTTTCCAGAAAGTCCCTGCCTACTGAGAATACTATCTGGGCCCAAGGCCAAATGATCTAGCTGAGCTGGGGGAGTGGGGGTGGAGGGCTGGGGGGTGATGGAGTAAAAGGAGATTTTTGAGAGGCTTCCTCTGCCCCAGATGCTATCTCAGAGAAAGCTCAAAATGCATTGTTTACTCAGAAGTTGCTCAGTCATGTCCGACTCTTTGCGACCCCATGGACTGTAGACTACCAGGCTCCTCCGTCCATGGGATTTTCCAGGCAAGAATACTGGAGTGGGTTGCCATTTCCCTCTCCAATTGTTTACACTCAAGAACTAAACTTTTGCATTATGCTTGAAAATACATAATTGAGATTTATAAAACTAAATTTTGTTCTGTGCTTGAGCATGTAAGCTATGTAGATTAGGAAAGAAAAAGCAAATGTAATGAAGGTATTACATTTGTCAGGTTTTCTTTCTCCCCATGGGAAATCCTTGGTGCTTTCTGCCTTCTAAGTACTGGTTTAAACATTTTCTGATGGTACATCCTTAGAGTTTTGCTTCTATTCAAAGATGAAGGAGGCCTGAAGTCTTACCCCAAATGTCACGTCTGTGGGTTTTCTGTGACTGAGAATCTCCTGTGAATCTTAGTGAATAACTGAGCCTGGAAAAACAAAGCAAACAAAACCAAGTTATCCCAATGAGAAAAACAAAACAAAACACAGAACTTGGAACCATGTTGAATATTGATATGCCACCAAATTGATCAACTTCATGGCTTCTTTCTTCCCAGGTATCTTCCTTCTGTTATTCCTCTTTCTTCCACCTGTCCCTCTTTTCATCCTTTACTCAAAATCTCTTCCTTTCATCATGAAAAACCATTAGTTGTCCAATACCTTGACTGTCATGGATTGACCATGGGAACCCTGACTGGAGCTGTCCTCAGCTGTGGTGCTGAAAGTATACATTTGACCATCTACTAGCCAGAAATTCTGGGAAAACTGGAGACCCCAAACAATGAATTAGAACGGCTTTTGGGAAGGTCCTTTCTGGGATATCCTTCAGGTCCATCAAGCTTTACAGTCCAAAATAAAATTCATTTTATTCCAGACTCTCTGTTCTCCCTCTTATATTCCTTAAGTCCAGCCATCCCTCTTAGTTTTTAAAACCATCTTCTCCTCTTCATTCCCACTGCCACTGAAATAATTTCCTATCTTGTTTCTCTCAACTATCTTGATACTCAATGACTTCCATTAATTCTCATCCCCAGTTCATATAGAATTCAATTCAAGTTTGTTAAAGTAGGAGTAGGTACAGCAAAGCACTCCAGAAATTCTGGCAATTAAATTGTAAATATCAACCCATTGTAGAAGAGAACAATACATACAAACATCACCTTAGGGATAAAATAGCTCCAGGTCTAGAAACAGAAAGAATAAACAAAGCCTGCTTGTGTGAGCCAGATCAATCCTAGGCAGAATGAAGGCCATGTCCATACTCAAAGACGGTCAATAAAGAAAATATGTTGTTCACAAGGGGTGAGGGTACCATCTTCAAATGATAGGAGGGTGAGTTTGTAACAAGGAAGAACTGCAACTGTTTGTACCAGCACTGCTTAGGTGGCTGGTCTGTCTCTTGTCACAGATGCATCTCTGTTGGGTAAACAGGATGTGCCAGTTATTCTCAGTTGGCCCCTCTACCCTGCTCTGGCTTTGGGAGGCTAGCCAGAATGGACTGCATCCATGAATTTCCTTGCCCTCTGGCTTTGCATTGAAATTAGTTAATATAGAATGTAGTTAGGAGATCCGAGGGAGAGAAGAGAGTGAGGTTGAATTGTTGCTTCCTCCAGCTCCATCCCATGCTGGCTGTCCTGACTTATGGTCACAGCATCTCTACTGTGGCTTCTTCTACAGCAGCTCTCTCTCTGACTTGCAATAGGCACTCTCTTCTCTCATCCCGGCTGGCCTGCCTGCCAGTAGTGATGTGGTACTGCACTGCCCACCAGTTACCTGCTTCAAGTGCGCCATTTTCTGTAGGATCTCTGATTAGGGCCTGATATCATAAGCATTCAAATCTCAACTTTTTTGCCCCAGTCTTATCATCACCAAGCATTATTCTGTTTATAAATTGGCTTCACATGTAAATCCATCTACACGAAGAGAGTGTACTGGTCATGTTGACACAGCATTCTGTTCTGCTTGGCATTTATTTATTTACTTATTTATCTTTATTTCTTATTAGTATATATCCTTTACTTCTAAATTTTTATTGGGTTACAGTTGATTTACCTGGAGGAGGGCATGGCAACCCACTCCAGTGTTCTTGCCGGGAGAATCCCCAAGGACAGAAGAGTCTGTCGGGCTACAGTCCACCGGGTCACAAAGAGTTGAACATCACTGGGCGACTAAGCACACAGTTGATTTGCAAAGTTGTGCCAGTTTCTTCTATTCAGCAAAGTGAATCAGTTATATTTTACATATATAACTGTATATGCTATATATACATATAGCATATATATGTAAAATACATGTTATGTTTTACATTCTGTCTTTTTTTTTACATTCTGCTTCTGTATAGGTCATTACAGAGTACTGAGTGGAGTTTCCTGTGGTATACAGTAGGTCCTTATTAGTTACCTATTTTATATATAGTAGTGCATATATGTCTGCTGCTGCTGCTAAGTCGCTTCAGTTGTGTCCGACTCTGTGTGACCCCATAGACGGAAGCCCACCAAGTTATCCTGTGCCTGGGATTCTCCAGGCAAGAACACTGGAGTGGGTTGCCATTTCCTTTTCCAATTCATGAAAGTGAAAAAGTGAAAGGGAAGTCGCTCAGTCGTGTATGACTCTTAGCGACCCCGTGGACTGCAGCCTACCAGGCTCCTCCATCCATGGGATTTTCCAGGGAAGAGTACTGGAGTGGGGTGCCATTGCCTTCTCTGGTGTATATGTCTATATACACATATATAGACAGTTTATCCCTTCTTTTTCCCCTCTGGTAACCATAAGCTTTTTTTTTTTTCTATATCTGTGACTCTCTTTTTTGTAAATAGGATCACTTGTACCGTTTTTTTAGATTCCACATATTGCTAGGCATTTATACTTCTCATTAATAATTAAGAAATGGAATTCTGATTTTATATCTTCATATTAAACTAGCTTTGTTAGTGCAACTTAGCCTACCTGGGATTAATGAATCTGCTGCTGCTGCTGTCACTTCGGTCGTATCCGACTCTGTGCGACCCGATAGACAGCAGCCCACCAGGCTCCCTCATCCCTGGGATTCTCCAGGCAAGAACACTGGAGTGGGTTGCCATTTCCTTCTCCAATGCATGAAAGTGAAAAGTGAAAGTGAAGTCGCTCAGTAATGTCCAACTCTTAGTGTGCTGCCAAAACTGAAGGTCCAGACAGTCTCTGCTGGTTTGGGGCTGGGGAGCAGGTTGTGGATTTTCTACAGGATAAAGTTGCTCTCCTTTGTAATTATTTTTGAGTGGGGGGAAGCTGTTCTGATCTTTCTAAATTGGAAAGAAGCTTGGAATACATTAAAAAAAAAAACACGAAGGCCTGGGCTGAATTCTCCCAGATGATGTTATCCTTGGGGGGCCTCTGTGACCATCCATTCACATCCTGCTTGCCAAGCTACTTGGTACTTATGTTTTCTCTACTATGTCATGCTTTCATGTCTCTGGGCTATCATCCAGGATTTTTTCTCTCTCTCTTTAGAATTCACACTTTCATCCCTTATCACTCCTATGATCCTCCAAATAACTCCTTAGGCATCACTTCCTCTGTGGAGTCTTCATATTTTATAGAAATAATCTATTTAGCAGTTGAACAGATCTATTTGTTCTATTTATTGAATAGATTTGTACTAGGAACTCTAAGATGTCCTGGGGACATGGGAGTGATCAGATAGTTCACACTTTGTGTTTCATAGGTTAGATAAAGTGATGTAACGAATCTTCTCTAAATGACAAGGTAAGACATCTGACAGTGACCTGCATAGGATATAGTGGAGACGTGAGGGTGGGGGCAATGGATGGGCTGGTGTTATGGGAGAAGGCTACCTGTAAGGGATGGTATTTGACTTTGTTCATGGATAAATGGGACAGGCAAAGGTTTAGGGGGAAAGTCCGTCTGGGGTCTTTCAAGCTTGTAACTGCCCTCTGAGTGGCTGCTTGAGCCTGGATACTGCATCCAGGAGACTGACCCTTCTACTTTGATCCCAGCTGACTGGAGCAGGACTGGGTACCAGATCAAAGGATAGCAATTCTATAAGCTGGACGGAGACATCGGAAGGAGCTCACATGAAAGCAGTGCTGCTATATAAATGAGCCAAAGATGGCCTCTGTCTACTGGTTCCCAGTCGTTTATGTCTTTACAGCAGGCTTAGACTCACTAGCTCAAAAGTCCACAGACACCAAATTCAAATTTAACACATTCAATTATTTTAAAAATAGCCCAAACAAGCAAAATTTTAACCATTTAAGGCTTGTCTGTTTTGCATACCCTGTGAAACTATACCAATCTTATGCTGGTCATTGATTAGACAGAGCCTTGTAGTTATAATAAGTCATAAGACCTTCCAAGCTGCTCCTGCCTGTTAGAGTTCTCTGACCCAGACAAGTAAGTCCCCTCCCCATTCCCCCTCTTACTTGAGAGTTCCTTTCGCTCCTCTGCTTCTGGATGGTGGTCCCTGTGACATAAGCCTCTGGACTATCTCATGCTCTGAAGGACTTCCCTCTCATGCTTCTATGTCCAAGCAACACCCAATAAAACTTTTTTCGAGTTACTGCTGTGGTCATACCTTTTTCCTTGATCAGTTATTGGATTCCTCAAACCCTCTAGAAGCCCACACTGAATCCTGACTGGCTCAACCCATCAGAGCCCTTCTTCAGGAGAGTTTTAATCTGAGAGGGAGAGATAACCAGTGGTTGACAGTAAGACCCGTGTAGCAAGACCAAATGATATGGTAGCATTCTGCCCCAAGAGGTCAACCCTTCTGGCCATGTAGACATGAGCTCCATTCCCAAGTTCCATTACCTCTAGGACAATGAGAGGATCAAATTTTGGAGCAGGTTGCCTGAGGGCCAACACCAAGGAAATGCCACCTTTGTGGGGAGCTGTCTGAGAGGCCACAGACATGGTCATTCTTAGCAACTCTGCAATGTAAAGTGTAGCAGTGGAGCCAACCAGGCAGGTAACAGAAATTATAGGGAATTAACAGCAAAGAGAGGTCCAGACAAAGAGAGAAGCAGCCAAGAAATGACAATGGAAATCCACATGGACCAGGATGTCCCTGAGGTGGCAGATGTCCCAGTGGCTGAGGTCAGCATGGAAACCACTGAGTGTATCAGTGTAAGACTGAGCATTAAAAATACGAAGATGGTTGAACTTTTAAAGGGGCAGGAGCAAATTATTTATTTTGAAGGGATTAATCAAACTCACTCTGTGATGTAGGGACAGTTGGTACAAGAAACACAGATGTAGCTGAGCTAATTTAAGTCAAAGGATGCCATTGTTAGAGATTGGGCATCTCACAAAGTTCAGCAGCAAGCAGACAGTCCACAAGGACAAAGAGAAGGGATATGAAACACCACCAAAATGGAGCTGGAGGAGGAAGGAGGCTGGGTAAACACACCAAAACAATTCCTTCATAAGTCCCTTGGTGCTTTTTGTTAACACTTGTGGGAGCAGGATGAAGCTAAAGCAGGATTAATTTGCTAATAGTCAATGACTCTTTACTAAAACTGAATTTTATACACAAATATGAAAGAATCATGAACATTTTCACAGACTACTGGAGAGCAGATTAAGATATCAAAATGTAACAGCAGAAAAAGTTTAATTGAAAGATGAAAAACTTTACAGGCATTAGTGCTATGGCAACCGGCCAGATCACTCCAGTTATGTCCCTAATTGGTTCCATAAATAATTTATAATCCACCATTTATGTGTGGAGCAAAAGATTTCTAACAGCAAACACTTAAGTATCTATTAAGGCACCTAATGATTTCTGATTCATCAGAACTCCTCTAGGCTTTGATTCCACAGTCCTCCTTGAAGTAAATTGGTTGCTGCTGTCTACCACTCAGTTATCTTCAGTGTCTGGCTGGAACAGATTGTCAGAGAAAGCAGTGAGTTCATCTCTCTTTGCTGTTAACTTTGCCATTGATTTTCATATAAGGTCAAAAGGCAAATCCATGAAAATCAGAAACAAATCTGTAAGCGAAGTGTCCAGAGACCATACGATTAGTGCCCAGAAACTGAGGGCAACTTCCCGCTGATAATACGTACTCATTTCTGGAGTTTGTGTGCTGCCTGTTGATTTTCACAGCTTCTCAGTTCTTACTTTTCTTTGAAATTTTCAGTTGAAGTGAGTGACATATGTATTAGCACATATCTGGTTCACATATTATAAGTACAGAACTCAAAGAATGTTTTGCAAATGGATTCACTCATGTAACCACCACCCCAATTGAGATACAGAACATTCAGCTCCCTGCAGCCTCCCTTACTTTCCAGTGTGTTTTGCCTCTTCATGGAGAGAGCTGGAGAATGAACCCAAAACCCTGAGGCTTGGTTATTATAGGATCTATGTGCTGTCTACCACAAGGAGACACTGATGGTACTTCCTCATGAGAAAAACAGGTTAATGACTCTAAGCAGATCATTTAAAAACTCAGATGCCTCAGGGATTGTTTGATAGTGAGATGTATGTAGCTTAGCCAGAGGGGGAAGGTCTTGTTTGCTTCCTGCCAAAAGCCATGGAGGTTTACAAAGCTCCTTCTCCCACATCCAGGAAAGCTCTTCCATCCAGGAGCTCATTCAAATGTTTGATAGTCTTTGGAAGGCACTTGTGTGATAACATAGGACAAATGTCAGCCTGAATTTTTGCTTTGGTCAAAGGACATCCAGAGGCCATCTGCCACTGATCACTTCTGGAGAAGGATGAGGCTTAGGCTCCTCATAGTCCTAATTTATCAAGGCCTATGCTGCAAGATTTCATTCCCAGGAATGAGTGTCCATCCAGCTCCATGCCTGGCAGGGAGAAAACTCAGTTTCTCTTTCACAAACATTTTGACCCCTGGGTTGGGATAGCTAATAGTTCATACCTATTATACATTTATTAAGTACTAGGCACTGTGATGAATACTTCACATTGATAACCTCATTAATCTGTAACTGCATTGACCAATATCTCTATTTTAGAAATAATGAAATAGAGGGAAGACACAACTAGTAAAAGGAGGCCTCAGACTCCAGACCTAGACAGTCCTACTCCAGCACCTTGGTATTCCCCCAAATGGTCTCACTCCCTTGATACTTCTCCAAATGACCCTGCTGCTACCCAAGCAGAGTCCTGGGGAGTCCTATTCATGCTCAACAGCCCCACACCCGCAAGGGGACTGGCTCTTTGCAAAGAGAGAAAGTACAATCCACCTGACTTATGAGTTAATTAAATTCCTGAGCCATAGCTGCCAAGCAACACGTCATAAATCAAACTCTTATTTCCTAGAGGCACAAGGTTATAAACTGAAGTTCTATTTTTGGAAGTCCATTTATTTAACAAAAATATAAAAATTGATGAAAATAAAATATACAACACATATGACAAAAACCTAATAAATAGGAAAAAAATCATAGAAAACTAATGTTATAAAAGTCAAATTGAGTGGACTTTTCTGCAAGGGTCAGGTTGGCTAAGGTATCTTAAAATATGAGTTAAATGAAATTTCACCTTTTGAGTAAAATTTCCCTGAAGCAAAAATAGGTATTCTTCACTGTTCCAAGCACGTTTGAACTAGGCTGAAAATCAGAGGCCCCTTTCTGAAAACTTTTCATGGCATGAAGTTATTTGAATCTTTGAATAGCTGCTTTTCTCATCACTTCTGCTTCGTTAGAAATTATCAGATGATTATAATATAAGGTTTGGACATGTGAGTGAGTCTCACAATGAGAAAGAATGTAATGATAAGGGTGACAATTCCTGCAGTGGAGAGTCAGGGATCAGCTAACTCATCAGCCTAATGCACACAAAGCCTTCTCTATCCCACATCCTAGAACATATCCACCTGGCTGCCCAGGGAGCACAGGATCTCAGGCAGTAGGGTTAGAGGTGGAGAAGGGGGAAAATCATGAGGGAAAGCAGGAGTGGCTTTTATTGTTTACTCAAAGCAGTCAGAGCTAAAACATAAACGTCTCTTAAGTACTGACATTAGCCCTGCTCGTATTTTTTGTTTATTTGTTTATTTTTGAAAATAAATCTATTTATTTTAATTGGAGGTTAATTACTTTACAATATTGTATTGGTTAATGTTCATACGAATCACTGTGGATCTTGTTAGCAGATTCTGATTCTGCAGGTCTGGAGTAGTGTCCAGGATTCTATTTCTAACAGGTTCTCAGGTGATGCTAATGTTGCTGGCCTGAGGCCTATACCTTGAGTAGCAGGAGTTCACAGATGGATGGTCATGGACCAGGTCTCTATGTCTTGCCTGAAAAGTATGTCTCTGCCCTAGATAACATTACCTTTGAATTCTTATCCAGAAACATTTGATCGTGTCATCAGCATGATCTTGTTAGCTTTGTGTTTGGTCATATTAATCAGTCAAGTCAATATTTTAAACCTTCTATGATTCAAAATAGACTAAAGCATTTTAAAGGGACTCTGATGAAACTCTCAGGCTTCTCCTGCTATAAGCCCTTCTCCAAACAATCCCCTCCTCCCCGTTGTCCCCAGAAATCTACTTCTGATCATTTTCATTCTTTGTTCTTTGACTGTAAGTCTTCTCATGATGGATAAATACTTGCTTCGAGTTATTTCTCTCTTTGTTAATAAAAAATTGATCCATGATGGTGATTTTGTGTCATTTTGAATGTACAGGAAATTTGAAATAGATGAATGAGATACACAGTGTGATTCAGATGAAATTCTGGAGTTGTAAAACCATGTTTATGAAAAATAAATGAGAAAATACCATTTGGGCTGAATAAGGCATTAGAAGATTGACTACAGACTCTGAAATGGGGCCCCAAAGTTAAGAAGCCAGACCAGAAATACTCATTGCTTTGGGAGATGCCCTTTGTGATTTCTCATCCAGACACCTGAGGAAAGAGCTGAGCGGACACTGACCTGGCCTCTGTGTGTCACTAGACCACAGGCCAACCTCAGGCATTTATGAGGCCTGGGGAAAGAATACAAATAGAGTCCCTCAAGCCATTTGGCTAGATACTTTGAGTTATAATTCTACTTAATGAACTGTAAATAAAATATTCATTCTATCGTTTACCATGACATATTTCTATAGTCACATGGAAGACCAGATTCAATGTCATAATTTCTGTGTTCCTTGGATTCCTGAGCTAGAACATGGTGATGCCAGGATAACTGACCCCTGGCTTGTAGTTCACTTCTGCTTCCTTTCTTTCTAATCTTCATTTATATTCCCCAGCGAGAGGGACCTCTTGCATCTGGACACTCAGCCTCCAGTCCAAGCTCCTTCCACACCCCTCCAATCAGCAGCTGTCAACTATTCTTCAAGGCCACCAGAGTCCACACATTGCCTGTGATCTGCCCCTGGAAGGGCGGTCCCCAGGACTCACTCAGCTTCCCAGGGATCATGCTGTGCTGGAAGGTGAAAAAGGAGGGAAGTGTCTAGTCTTCAGGATGGACCATTACAGAAGGAGACGAATTCTGAACTGTGACACTGATTCTCCTGTGACATCCCACAGGCACTGCTCTGTGTGTTGGGGTCTGTTCTGTGAACCATGTGCTGTCAGGTAAAATCCATACATGGACTCTCTTTTTTTTTTTCTTTCTTTTATTGAGATATAATTGAAATACACCCCTGTATCAGTTTAAAATGCACAGTGTAATGATTTGAATTACCTACATCATGAAATGAAACCAGAGTAAGTCTAGAGAACATCCATCATCACATGGACTTATGAGTTTGCTCTTTAGAATTGGCAGTTAGCTCTTTGGAGAAATCACTGTGACATTTCTGTAGCAAGGATAATAGTGCAGGAAGTGGGGAGGGGAGGCAGGAGACTTCCCTGTAATTTGATTCATTCTCTATTGGAGAGCAGCACAACCACAGTGCAGGCTTCTGCAGTGGCTGATGGATTAATTGCCACATGCATCTAGTGGGGAACATTTACTTGGCACCCCTGTGCTTGACTCCCTGGCACTAGGAAGCAGCTGGCACCTGGAGGGAGCCAAGGGGTTTGGTGGCTGCCGCCCAACAGTGAAGGAGGAGTTGGAAACAACCCTCCCTTGCTCCCATTTAAATCATCTCTTTATTTTTAAGGACCATGTAATTTGGTGACATTTTAGTTGCCAAGGGCTGTGCCTTAATTGTTCATATATTATAGTTTCAGTACCCAAGGAGTGCCTGGCACAGGCCAGGGGCTCAGCAATGTCTGCTTGGGGAGGACATGCTGGCTCTGGGCTGGCTCTTGTTTAATGGCTTCATTACCCTTCTAGTCTGCATGCTTGACACCTTCCCCTCACCTTCCTCTCTCAGTAGATTGTATTACTGTTCAGCAAATATTCCCCTTCTCCTCTGTCTGAGATGGAATGCACTTCCCCACCCCACTGACTTTAGGCTTGGCCTTGTGAATTACTCTGTAATGACATGTGAACATGTGTAATGTAAGCAGTGGCTTTAGAACTGCTTATGTGGTCTCACTTGGTCCCTTTGATCCTGTCCTCTCTTGACAAGAGCATGTCTCAGGTATCTACTCTAGTGGCCCCAGAATGAAACTTGTAGAGCACACTTGAATCCAATCACAGTCTGGAGCTAAACCCAGATGAATTCAGCCAGGCCCAGTCAAAACCAACAGAATCATAGCTAACCTTCGGATCAATTAAGGAGCAGTGGCTGTGCTTTGCTGGAGCAGCCGTGAAGAGATACTCCACGTCCAAGGTAAGAGAAACCCAAGTAAGATGGTAGGTGTTGCAAGAGGGCATCAGAGGGCAGACACACTGAAACCATAATCACAGAAAACTAGTCAATATAATCACACTAGGACCACAGCCTTGTCTAACTAATTGAAACTAAGCCATGCCCTGTGGGGCCACCCAAGATGGGCGGGTCATGGTGGAGAGGTCTGACAGAATGTGGTCCACTGGAGAAGGGAATGGCAAGCCACTTCAGTATTCTTGCCTTGAGAACCCCATGAGCAGTATGAAAAGGCAAAATGATAGGATACCAAAAGAGGAACTCTCCAGGTCAGTAGGAGCCC
Source organism: Capricornis sumatraensis (assembly GCF_032405125.1). Classification (NCBI taxonomy): domain Eukaryota; kingdom Metazoa; phylum Chordata; class Mammalia; order Artiodactyla; family Bovidae; genus Capricornis; species Capricornis sumatraensis. The sequence continues at coordinate 50,731,311 of NC_091083.1, forward strand.
AAAATGCTACTGGAGATCAGTGGAGAAAGAACTCCAGAAAGAATGAAGGGATGGAGCCAAAGCAAAAAAACAATACCCAGTTGTGGATGTGACTGGTGATAGAAGCAAGATTTGATGCTGTAAAGAGCAATATTGCATAGGAACCTGGAATGTCAGGTCCATGAATCAAGGCAAATTGGAAGTGGTCAAACAAGAGATGGCAAGAGTGAACGTTGACATTCTAGGAATCAGTGAACTAAAATGGACTGGAATCGGTGAATTTAACTCAGATGACCATTATATCTACTACTGCAGGCAGGAATCCCTTAGGAAAAAATGGAGTAGCCATCATGGTCAACAAAAGAGTCTGAAATGCTGTACTTGTATGCAATCTCAAAAATGACAGAATGATCCCTGTTTGTTTCCAAGGCAAACCATTCAATATCACAGTGAACCAAGTCTATGCCCTAACCAGTAATGCTGAAGAACTTGAAGTTGAATGGTTCTATGAAGACCTACAAGACCTTTTAGAACTAACACCCAAAAAAGATGTCCTTTTCATTATGGGGGACTGGAATGCAAAAGTAGGAAGTCAAGAAACACCTGGAGTAACAGGGAAATTTGGCCTTGGAATACGGAATGAAGCAGGGCAAAGGCTAATAGAATTTTGCCAAGAGAACATACTGGTCATAGAAAACACCCTCTTTGAACAACACAAGAGAAGACTCTACACATGGACATCACCAGATGATCAACACTGAAATCAGACTGATTATATTCTTCACAGCCAAAGATGGAGAAGCTCTATACAGTCAGCAAAAACAAGACAGGGAGCTGACTATGGCTCAGATCATGAGCTCCTTATTGCCAAATTCAGACTTAAATTGAAGAAAGTAGGGAAAACCGCTAGACCATTCAGGTATGACCTCAACCAAATCCCTTATGATTATACAGTGGAAGTGAGAAATAGATTTAAGGGCCTAGATCTGATAGATAGAGTGCCTGATGAACTATGTACTGAGGTTCGTGACATTGTACAGGAGACAGAGATCAAGACCATCCCCATGGAAAAGAAATGCAAAAAGCAAAATGGCTGTCTGGGGAGGCCTTACAAATAGCTGTGAAAAGAAGAGAAGTGAAAAGCAAAGGAGAAAGGAAAGACATAAGCATCTGAATGCAGAGTTCCAAAGAATAGCAAGAGATTAGAAAGCCGTCCTCAGTGATCAGTGCAAAGAAATAGAGGAAAACAACAGAATGGGGAAAGACTAGAGATCTCTTCAAGAAAATTAGAGATACCAAGGGAACATTTCATGCAAAGATGGGCACAATAAAGGACAGAAATGGTATGGACCTAACAGAAGCAGAAGATATTAAGAAGAGGTGGCAAGAATACACAAAAGAACTGTACAAAAAAGATCTTCATGACCAAGATAATGACGATGGTGTGATCACTTACCTAGAGCCAGACATCCTGAAATGTGAAGTCAAGTGGGCCTTAGAAAGCATCACTATGAACAAAGCTAGTGGAGGTGATGGAATTCCAGTTGAGCTATTTCAAATCCTGAAAGATGATGCTGTGAAAGTGCTGCACTCAATATGCCAGCAAATTTGGAAAACTCAGCAGTGGCCACAGGACTGGAAACGGTCAGTTTTCATTCCAATCCCAAAGAAAGACAATGCCAAAGAATGCTCAAACTATTACACAATTGCACTCATCTCACACGCTAGTAAAGTAATGCTCAAGATTCTCCAAGCCAGGCTTCAGCAATATGTGAACCATGAACTTCCAGATGTTCAAGCTGGTTTTAGAAAAAGCAGAGGAACCAGAGATCAAATTGCCAACATCTGCTGGATCATCAAAAAAGCAAGAGAGTTCCAGAAAAACATCTATTTCTGCTTTATTGACTTATGCCAAAGCCTTTGACTGTGTGGATCACAACAAACTGTGGAAAATTCTGAAAGAGATGGGAATCCCAGACCACCTGACCTGCCTCTTGAGAAACCTATATGTAGGTCAGGAAGCAACAGTTAGAACTGGACATGGAACAACAGACTGGTTGCAAATAGGAAAAGGAGTACGTCAGGATATATATTGTCACTGTGCTTATTTAACTTATATGCAGAATATATCATGAGAAATGCTGGGCTGGAAGAAACACAAGCTGGAATCAAGATTGCTGGGAGAAAGATCTATAACCTCAGATATGCAGGTGACACCACCCTTATGGCAGAAAGTGAAGAGGAACTCAAAAGCCTCTTGATGAAAGTGAAAGAGGAGAGTGGAACAGCTGGCTTTAAGCTCAACATTCAGAAAATAAAGATCATGGCATCTGGTCCCATCACTCATAGGAAACAGATGGGGAAACAGTGGAAGCAGTGTCAGACTTTATCATTTTGGGCTCCAAAATCACTGCAGATGGTAAGTGCAGCCATGAAATTAAAAGATGCTTACTCTTTGGAAGAAAAGTTATGAGCAACCTAGATAGCATATGGAAAAGCAGAGACATTACTTTGCCAACAAAGGTCTGTCTAGTCAAGGCTGTGGTTTTTCCAGTGGTCGTGTATGGATGTGAGAGTTGGACTGTGAAGAAAGCTGAGCACCGAAGAATTGATGCTTTTGAACTGTGGTGTTGGAGAAGACTCTTGAGAATCCCTTGGACTGCAAGGAGATCCAACCAGTCCATTCTAAAGGAGATCAGCCCTGGGTGTTCTTTGGAAGGAATGTTGCTAAAGCTGAAACTCCAGTACTTTGGCCACCTCATGCGAAGAGTTGACTCATTGGAAAAGACTCTGATACTGGGAGGGATTGAGGGCAGGAGGAAAAGGGGATGACAGAGGATGAGATGGCTGGATGGCATCACTGACTCGATGGACGTGATTTTGAGTGAACTCCGGGAGATGGTGATGGACAGGGAGGACTGGCGTGCTGCGATTCATGGGGTCACAAAGAATTGGACACGACTGAGCAACTGAACTGAACTGGACTGAAATGTGTATTGCTATAAGGCACTGAGATTTTAGGGTTGTTTGGTATGCAATGTTAATAAGGCAATAGCTGATTAATACACTCTTCCATGCAGGATAACAACCCCTGGTTCAGAGCATCAGGAAAAAGAAGACTTTGATAATCGCAGAGACCAGAAAGACAGAAGAATTGAACGTCTGTATCCCATACATTTTCCAGCATCATCATATTCTGGTAGTCTTATAGCTCCCAATATAAGGATCCTTTGCTTTTATACTAACATCTTGTCAGTGCATACATTCCCATTCTATCCCCACTAGCTGTTTCACCTCAGCTCCTTCAATTAGGCATCCCTCATGTGCATCTGGTTATAGGTCATGAAAGATTCTACAGAATTCATTCATTTTCACTCCAGCTTTGAGAGCCCAGCATGCTCTTTGTTCTGCCTCTGGTTAAAATTTTTGTCAAGACCAATTGCATCCTAGCTATTGCTTGACTTCTCTGGCTGTTCCAAGCACTGAGAGGACACAATGACTTCCCAACTCACTAGGATTTTTGGCTTAGAAAATTAAAGCAGTAGATGGAGGAATTAGGCTCCTCGAGTACAAAGCTACAGTAATCAAGACAGTATAGTACTGACACAAAAATGGAAATATAGATCAATGGAACAGGATAAAAAGCCCAGAGATAATCTAATGTACCTGTGGTCACCTAATCTCTTGACAAAGTAGTAAGAATACACAATGGAGAAAAGACAGTGTCTTCAATAAGTGATGCTGGGGAAACTGGACAGCTACATGTGAAAGAATGAAATTAGAATACTTCCTAACACCATACACAAAAATAAACTTAAAATGGGTTAAAGACCTAAATGTAAGGCTATTTATTATAAAACTCTTAGAGGAAAATATAAGCAGAACTCTCTTTGACATAAGTTGCAACAAGATCCATTTTGACCCACCTCCTAGAGTAATGAAAATAAAAGCAAAAATTAAAAAAAAAAACAACTGGAACCTAATTAAACTTAAGGTCTTCCCTGGTGGCTCAGTGATAAAGAATCTGCCTGCCAATGCAAGCGAGGTGACGTGAGTTTGATCCCTAAGTTGGGAAAATCCCCTGGAGAAAGAAATAGCAACTTACTACAGAATTCTTGTCTGGGAAATCCCATGCACAGAGGAGCCTGGTGGGCTACAGTTCATAGGGGTCACAAAAAGAGTTGGACATAACTTAGTGATTAAACAACAACAATTAAACTAAAAAGGTTTTGCATAGCAAAGGAAACCATAAACAAGACAAATAGACAACCTTCAGAATGGGAGAAAATATTTGCAAACAAAGCAATGGATAAAGGATCAAGACACAAAATACACAAACAGCTCAAAATATACATGCAGCTCTGTATAAAAAAATAACAAACAAAATGGGCAGCAGACCTAAACAGACATTTCTCCAAAGAAGACATACAGATGGCCAACAAAAACATGAAAAGATGCTCAAATCAACACTGCTCATTACTAGAGAAAGGCAAATCAAAACTACAGTGAGGTATCACCTCACATGGGTCAGAATAGCCATCATCAAAAAATCTACAAACATATATATTGTCATATTTACAATATATTAATAACCTCAGATATGCAGATGACACCACCCTTATGGCAGAAAATGAAGAGGAACTAAAATGCCTCTTGATGAAAGTGAAAGAGGAGAGTGAAAAAGTTGGCTTAAAGCTCAACATTCAGAAAACGAAGATCATGGCATCTGGTCCCATCACTTCATGGGAAATAGATGGGGAAACAGTGGAAACAGTGTCAGACTTTATTTTTTTGGGCTCCAAAATCACTGCGGATGGTGACTGCAGCCATGAAATAAAAATACGCTTACTCCTTGGAAGGAAATTTATGACCAACCTAGATAGCATATTCAAAAGCAGAGACATTACTTTGCTGACTAAGGTCCGTCTAGTCAAGGCTATGGTTTTTCCAGTAGTCATGTATGGATGTGAGAGTTGAACTGTGAAGAAAGCTGAGTGCTGAAAAATTGATGCTTTTGAACTGTGGTGTTGGAGAAGACTCTTGAGAGTCCCTTGGACTGCAAGGAGATCCAATCATTCCATTCTGAAGGAGATCACCCCTGGGTGTTCTTTGGAAGGAGTGATGCTAAAGCTGAAACTCCAGTACTTTTGCCACCTCATGCGAAGAGTTGACTCATTGGAAAAGACTCTGATGCTGGGAGGGATTGGGGGCAGGAGGAGAAGGGGACGACAGAGGATGAGATGGCTGGATGGCATCACTGACTCGATGGACATGAGTCTGAGTGAACTCCGGGAGATGGTGATGGGCAGGGAGGCCTAGTGTGCTGCGATTCATGGGGGTCGCAAAGAGTCGGACACGACTGAGTGACTGAACTGAACTGAACTGAAGAGAGGTTCCATTATGTAGGCATGGTTGATTAAATCGCTGGCCACTGGTGACTAACTCAAGCCTTAGGCCCCTCTCCTCTTTGAAGATTTGGGTTGGGCTGAAAGTTCCAACCCTCTAATCTAATAGTTGGTTCTTTGGCAACCAGCCTCCCTCCTAAAGATATCTTGTTGTTCAGTTGATAAGCTGTATCAGACTCTTTACAACCCCATGGACTGCAGCACGCCAGGCTTCCCTGTCCTTCACTATCTCATGGAGTTTGCTCAAACTCATGTCCATTGAATCAATGATGCCATCCAACCATCTCATCCTCTGTCATCCCCTTCTCCCCCTGCCCTCAATCTTTCTCAGCCTCAGTGTCTTTTTCAATCAGTCAACTCTACGCATGAGGTGGCCAAAATTTTGGAGCTTCAGCTTCACCTTCAGTCCTTTCAATGAATATTCAGGGTTGATTTCCTTTATTTTTTTATTATTTTTTTATTTTATTTTAAAATCTTTAATTCTTACATGTGTTCCCAAACATGAACCCCCCTCCCACCTACCTCCCCATAACATCTCTCTGGGTCATCCCCATGCACCAGCCCCAAGCATGCTGTATCCTGCGTCAGACATAGACTGGCGATTCAATTCTTACATGATAGTATACATGATAGAATGCCATTCTCCAAAATCATCCCACCCTCTCCCTCTCCCTCTGAGTCCAAAAGTCCGTTATACACAGCTGTGTCTTTTTTCCTGTCTTGCATACAGGGTCGTCATTGCCATCTTTCTACATTCCATATATATGTGTTAGTATACTGTATTGGTGTTTTTCTTTCTGGCTTACTTCACTCTGTATAATCAGCTCCAGTTTCATCCATCTCATCAGAACTGATTCAAACGAATTCTTTTTAACGGTTGAGTAATACTCCATTGTGTACATGTACCACAGCTTTCTTATCCATTCATCTGCTGATGGACATCTAGGTTGTTTCCATGTCCTGGCTATTATAAACAGTGCTGCGATGAACATTGGGGTACATGTGTCTCTTTCAATTCTGGTTTCCTCGGTGTGTATGCCCAGCAGTGGGATTGCTGGGTCATAAGGTAGTTCTATTTGCAATTTTTTAAGGAATCTCCACACTGTTCTCCATAGTGGCTGTACTAGTTTGCATTCCCACCAACAGTGTAGGAGGGTTCCCTTTTCTCCACACCCTCTCCAGCATTTATTGCTTGCAGATTTTTGGATCGCAGCCATTCTGACTGGTGTGAAGTGGTACCTCATTGTGGTTTTGATTTGCATTTCTCTGATAATGAGTGATGTTGAGCATCTTTTCATGTGTTTGTTAGCCATTCGTATGTCTTCTTTGGAGAAATGTCTATTTAGTTCTTTGGCCCATTTTTTGATTGGGTCGTTTATTTTTCTGGAATTGAGCTGCATAAGTTGCTTGTATATTTTTGAGATTAGTTGTTTGTCAGTTGCTTCATTTGATTTCCTTTAGACTTGACTGGTTTGATCTCCTTACCATCCAAGGGACTCTCAAGAGTCTGCTCCAGCACCACAATTCAAAAGCATCACTTCTTTGGCACTCAGCCTTCTTTATGGTCCAATTCCCACATCCATATGTAACTACTGGAAAAACAGTAGCTTTAACTACACGGACCTTTGTTGGCAAAGTGATGTGTTTGCTTTTCAATATGCTGTCTATGTTTGAAGCTAGGGACCTATGAGAGGAGGGCACAGCAATCCACTCCAGCATTCCTGTCTCGAGAATCCCATGGATAGAGGAGCTGGTGGGCTACAGTCCCTAAGGTTGCCAAGAATCAGCCACTACCGAAGCGACTTAGCATGCACACATACAGGAGCCTATGAAGAGTCACCTCACTGGCATAAATTTAGTTGTGACTGAATGTGGCTTATTATGAATAATAAAAGATGCTCCACTTACCTCTATCACTCAGGAAATTCCAAAGGTTTTAGAAGATCTGTGTTTCTAAAAAGTCAGGGACAAAGATCATATATATATATATATGATACATATAAAGATCATAGATATATATATCATAGTAGTATTTGCCAATTTCCAGGGTATAAATACTTTTAACACGGCCAGTTTCAAGCTACCAACTTGATGACTTTGAACATGGAGTTAGGAAGAGACACACAGAATTGGCTCTTCTCAGCTGGCAGGGGCCATCTCCAGCACACCACTGAGTCTTAATCCTATAAAGCCAAGTTTTGAAGAAGGAAGTGAGAACTAAACCTCTTCTGAGCTGGAAATGTGGTCTTGCATTCAGTAACGTTCTGTTTTTCTATATTGTAACATTTATGCCATCCTGTTTGTGTCATCAAAACAAAAGCTGTGAGGCAAGCGTACCAAAGTCATAGGGGCTTGGTTCTTGCCTTACATGTACTCAGTCCCTCTGTATAGTCACCTATCAAACTTACCTGGTCCTCGTAGCAACTCTGTAAGGAAAGGGAGAGACATAATAATTAGTATTTTTTTTAAGATGTATTTGTTCATTTATCGACTGTGGTGGGTCTTTGTTGCTGCGCTTGGGCTTTCTCCAGTTGCAGAGAGTGGGGACTACTCATTGGTGTGGTGTGCAAGCTTCTCATTGTGGTAGGTTCTCTTGTTTCAGGGGACAGGCTCGGGGCACACAGATTTCAGTAGTTGCAGAACATGGGCTCAGTAGTTATGTCTCAGGGACTTAGTTACTCCACAGCATGTGGGATCTTCCCAGACCAGGGACAAACCAGTGTCAAATTCCTAACCACTGGACCACCAGGGAAGCCCAATTAGAATTTTAGAGATGAGGAAACCAAAGCTTCCTGCCATCTCCCCAAGGTCACTCAGGTATAGGGGAGAACAGTGTCTTGAATCTGTCTCCCTCTCCCAGTCCAAGCACTTGCATCTGTAACCCATTATTACTCCTCACTGGAGAGCAATCCTAGGGCAATGACAATGCTGGTTCCTAAACTTGGGCATCTCATGGCTCTGTTCAAGTGCTTGCAGACTACTTAACCAAGTGTCTGTTACCAAAATAGATGTTTGCAGCCTTTGGAGTCTCTTTGCTGTATACCCATACTCTGCCCAAAGAATGATTTTCCTTTTCTTATAGATCAGGTTCCGACTTCTTTCACTAGTATATTTTCAGAATGGTATGACTCCAAGCTGCTGCTCAAACTGTGTAAATGCAGCAGAAGCTGAACAATAATTGAATTAAGAATCACAAAAGCTGAATCATTTTCTCCCAAGTGATGTACTTGAAATTCAGGTAAACAATGCTCATGTAACCAGTAGAGACTTATGGAAAACAAGCTGAGTTTCCATTAAGCAAATTTCATGGAGCTGAAGGAAAATTGTACACGTTATTGCACTTTAAAAATAGGAACTGCAAGTTTTAAGAGAGCAAAGCACACATGCAGGAGCCTATGAAGAGTATAAAAAACATTTGATAATCACGGTGTAAGGCTTAATCACAAATTATTACATTTACATACTCACATCATGTACTTATGAAAATAATGAACTATTAGAGCAGAATTTAAGATATTCTGCTTAAATGCTAAAGTACAATGAGCTAGTTTTATCTGCAACAGCTACCTGTGCTTAATTATCTCTTAATCAACCTGGTTTTCCCTGAGTTCCCAGAGGAAAGGACATTCAAATTTATCTTAAACTTATTTAAACAAAAGTCATTCAAGGACATATGCTTGATACAAATGCTACTATCCAAAGCCATTTGGGTTTAATTCTGTTTAGTGATCCTCTCCCTATTTAAAAATATATCTATTTTAAAAGAGCCTATTTTCCGCATAATCAGAGAGAAAGTATTATATTGCTTTCTAAGATTTCAGTTAGTTCTCAAAATGCCCCTTCTGACTTTCTTAATCCTTTAGATCTTTACAAAAAGGAGAAAAGTGTCACTTTGTAGCACAAACTCTGATATGAGTAGAAATACTTATTGATAGAAAAATGTGGTTTCTGTGACAGACAAGCTGCTTTGCTCAGCAAATTCCCACAGGTTGCATCTCTGGGACTCAGCCCACAGCTAAGCAGGCAGCACCCCGTTTGTTTCTGTATCCATGCCTGACCAATGACACAGATTTCTTTCAAAGAGATCTAAAGTAGGTAATTTTAACCCTATTCTCAAACTGACTTCATATTTCTTTGTTTATCAAGAGGAAAGAAAGAATTCTAGAATTTGCAGACCAAAAAAAAAAAAAGGTTATTACAAGAAAAAGTTGCCATGAAAATCAGCAATGAAGTGAGAAGATGGGATAAAGGAGGTAAACTGCACAACAGCTGCTATACCAATCAGTGTTTTGCTGATGAAAATCTTCTTGAGTTGCTTTATTGGAATAAAACCATATTAGGAAGTCCCCATTCTGTTTATAGCCAAGATATACACAAAGCCAGTAGCATCTCAGGGGTTTTTCCTGAATATTTTTCTTTGTTGTTCTGGGGCTAAATATACTATAAAAGTTAAGCATTCTCCGTCTCAGCCTCCACACAGAAATTTGAGTTAAACACAAAAGAAAAGCAATTTCTGGTTTGTTCCTTGGTCTGTCCATTTTGCAGGGTCAGAGAAGGAAAGGATACTTTAGTGGCAAATTAGTAATATACCTTCCAACCTCCCAAAGAGAAACACCTCAAGTACACAAGAAAACTCCTCATGTTAGGAGGCAACCGAAACAGCGATTGCTCCTTAACCAGCCGAGTATGTCATCAGGGAGAAGCCCCCACCTCCACCTGGGACAACTTCACTAGCTTCTAGGAATCCAAAGTGCTGATGGTCCTGGCCCAAGAGAGAGCCCAGGGCATAGTGGGGACCCTGCTCCAGTTTGTGCCCAACGCCTGTTCCTACCTGCCCCCTGCCTCCTTCTGAAGGTCCCAGCCCTCTGTTGCAGAGCTCTCCACTAAAGGGGAGAAAACAGGACACTCTCCTCTTCCATCAGCTCCCCAGCCCTGATACACAGGATGACACTCAGCCCCTCAGAGAGTGCAGGTTCCACATAGAGCCATTGTGCACATTTTCTCATAGAAATTTCCTGGATTTCTCCTCTGGACTCTGTCTCAGGCCTCAGGGTTCTCTTCCAAGCACCCTATTTCCTCTCCCAGTGAAGAATCACCACCCCTCCCTGCCTCTGCTACTCCCATTACAAGCAATGGGCTCACTGTCCCGCAAGCATAGCAACCAATATTACGGCACTGGCTTTTGAGGAAAGAAAAAGATTTATTGCAAGGTCCACTGACAAGGACATGGGAGGCAGCTCCAGCTCAAATCTGCCTCCCCAGTCTGGGATCAGTCAAGCTTTTATGAGTTAGGGCAGGTGGATTTGTGTGTGAAGGTGCTGGTCAGCAGGTTTTGATTGCAGAGCTTTGGGGTTTGGCCATGTATGGTGAGTAGACAGAGCAGTTTCAGCACCAGATCTTCCTTGAACAGTGGACTCTTCACTTCTGAAAGGCCTCTGGGGTCCAGGTTCAAGTCACACTGTGGTCCTTTGGTCCCGTGGGGGAGAACTTGATTCCAGGTGTTATCTGAGGTCAGAAGGTTCTTTCTGCTGCTTTGGCTGCGTGATGACGTTTTGTTCTGATGTCTCTGAAGAACAACTCAGCATCTTGTTAGAAACAGGATCGGGCCAGTTTGGGCTGGTTCTGCAGTTACATACTCATTTCTTCTCTTTTCTTTTCTAACCAGGTGTGTGTTCTTGGTTATTTAACCATTTCATTATCAATGTGGTAGAACTTTAATCTATGCTATTTTATTAATGCACAGACAACCTTGTCTGAGGACTGACAAGGAGCTAAGGTTGAGTTTCCAGGACTTCCCAGCCACAGCAGTCACTGGTCAAGACTGTCCTTGGCAGTCTTTGCTGTACGGACTAATAATTTTATGACTTGCAGGAGCTCTGGACAATGAAGCCTGTGAGTAGACCGTTTTAGATCCAGGAAATGCAGTTTTTCAGACATTGTGGGTGTCCTCTGAGCACAGCACCACCAGTCAGTGGAAAACGAGTGTTATGGACCGAACGCTTGTACTCCTCTCCACAAATTCAGATGTTGAAATCAAATCTCTAGTGCAATGGTATTTTGAGGTGGAGCCTTTGGGAGTTAATAAAGTCATGAGGGTGGAGCCTTAATGAATAAGATTGGTGCTCTTACCACACTGAGAGCTAGCTTGCCCTATTTTTGTTGTGTGAGGATTGAAAAGTCAGCAGTCTGCAAACTAGATGCCAGCTCTCACTAGGAACTGAGGCTGCTGGCACTCTGGCCTCAGACTTTCAGCCTCCAGAGATGGGAGGAAGAAATTTCTCTTGTTTATAAGCCACCCAACTTATGGTATTTTGTCATAGCAGATGAAGTGGGTAAGTGCAGGGTAAACACTTTCTTCAAGGCAACCCTGTGAGTTGAACATCATGCCCATTTTACAGATGGGAATGAAAGGCTCAGGGAAGTTAAGTAACCAGTTAAGACGCAGAGCTAGTATTTGAATCCCATCTCCTGAAGACTATCCTCCACCATGCCACTTCCTTGTTTCACTTCAGGGGCCCGATGGAAACAAGAGCCCCCTGTGCAAAGCACTGTCCCAGTCCCTGGGCTGGCCTCTGGTGCTGCCTACAAACCAAATGACCAAGTTCTTGGCTAGAATACAGGAGTCCAGAGTTTGTTGCCACCCCTTGAACCATGAAGGAATGTGTCTGCCCTCCTGCTCAGAGCCCTGATCTCTCTCTCCGATGAGCTTGGGTGCCCAAGACTTTGAGGGAACACCAGAGGAGGCTCTGTTTCAAGTTTACCTTGGGTGGGACTATACCAGGATTCTTGCCACCCCACAATTATCCTATACCCACCTCTCTGATAAGACAAACTGACTTAAGAAGCCACCGTCAGCCTTGTCAGGCCTTGGCTGGTACTTATGGAGCTGAGCCATCTGTTGGGAGTTTTGCCCAAGCTGCATCTCACTGTTGGCAGCCCACATTTATCTGCAGCAGGCCTCTCTCATACAAGGGGAGGGTTTGCTGGAGGCCAAAGAAAGACAGAATAGAAATTAGACTTGTGCCTCCTTTCCCTGATTTTCCAACATGCCTTTACAGAGTCCTGAACTTCTTGACACTTGCTAACTATCAAAGTGATTCCTTTTCCCCAAACTGTATTTAAAAGCATCAGATAAAAAGGCAGAGCAGTTTGAGGAACTTGGGACAGGGTCCCTGACAGCTCTGTGGGGAAGAGGCCACCCACTGTGTGTGACCTGTGATTCTCAAGAGCAAGGCAGGCCAGGTTCTACTTGATGGAACAAAGAGGTGACATGTCTTGTTGAAGGTAAAAAGAGCCAAGGTTTAGAATGGACTTTGTGAGACTCTTGTCCTCCTGTCTTGATGCTCACCCAGCTCAGAATATGTACAGTGATATACTGGCCTGGAATAAAGTAGATCAAGTGCCAAGAAAATTACTGCTCTTACCTGGGTTGTTGTCTATCTTTGGCCTTGCCAAGCCTGGCTTATCCCCCATGTGACTATCCAGAAAATTATGAGGAAAGCACTTGGCCATCCTGGTAGGAGAAGCTGTCATGGGGCCTCCTCCATCCTCCGTACCAGTGGCTGCGTGACCCCTGCCAACCACGCCCCATTCCATAGTCTTCTCTTCATCACAGCTGTCAACTGTCTGCTGTCAAAAGAAGGAAAATAACAGCAGAATGAACTTTACATCAAAAATCTTCTAGCATTTTCCCTCTGAACAAAGTAGAGGAAGAGTAGAGCCAAAGAAGACTCAAAGGAGAGACAATGGAGATAACAATGAGATACGATGTGGTGAAGTCAGACCCAAGGAGATCCAGCACTGGCTGCGTAAAGCCCCTCCTATACCCAGTACTGAGGGATATACCTCAAGGACCAAAACATGGAGCCCAGAGCTGGAGCCTTGGGGTTCCTTCCCAAGCCTCACTGTCGCAGTTACAGGAGTAGGGTTCACGTTTCTTCTATAATTGTAGAATTCAAGGCACAATTCATGGGGTGCTTTCATCTTCCTCAGGTCTTGCTATGCTCTATTAAGTTTAGATATTGTTCATATTACCTTAAAAGGCATAATTAACAGTTTAAAATTAAGTTCTTAAGCTTTTTAGGGGGCAAAAAGCTAATGATACCATCATGTTCTGAAAGTCACAGTCACATGATGGAGAAGAGCATTTGCAAGACTGAATCTTTCTCAGTCAAGGATTGTATTTTGGGAGTGTGTGTTAGGATAAGTAGCTCCTTGGAAGTGTTATTTTATCTTAATCTGAATTTTACTCCCTGTCCTCGTGGGAAAAAAGGTATTTCTCTACAAATTCTTTTTGTGAGAAGTCAGTGCCTCAGACATAATGTTCACTTCCGCTGAAGATTTTGATAAGTAGAAATAGTTTGTCAGGCAAAAACCTGATATTTTAAGCCAATAACCAGTTTTAACACTATAGTCAGATTCCAGTATGGAGAAAATTTTTACTGACATGGTAAGTTTTGGGGAAGTTTTATGAGTTTTTTTAAAATCACTAATCTATAGAATGTTGAATAGTCAACAGTCTCTAATTTCAAATTTCTGCCCCAAAAAACAGTTCTACAAATCAACTTGTCTAAAAACAAAAGTCATTATTTTCAGCTGTTAATGTTGGTGGGTACAGCACAGGGTACAGGACTATGGTGCAGGATTCATGTTTCCCAAAACAATCCTTTGTTCACGACTTAGTAATTGTCCAGACTTGGACAATACCTCAAACCTGACTTAATCACAGTTTCCTCATTTTAAAATGGGAATATTAACAGCACATTACTCACAGAGTTGTTGTGAAGATGATTATTGCAATCCTGAAAAAAATGTTATTAATTACTCTTATGGTTTTCAAACTGACTAGATTATACTTGGAGAATGAAAAGTTTTTAAGTTAGTCAATTGTAAAACGTTCAGAAATTAAATTATGTGTGTGCTTGATTACTCAGTCGTGTCTGATTCTTTGCAACCCTTTGGGTGGTAGCCCACCAGGCTCTTGTGTCCATTGGTTTTCCCAGGCAAGAATACTGGAATGGATTGCCATTTCCTTCTCTAGGGGATCTACACTGCAGGCAGATTCTTTACCCACTGAGTCATCAGCTACCAATAAGGCAAATCAATGTTAGTGATTCTTCCTGTGTACTTCCATAGCCTTGGGTTTGCATCTAGCCCATAATACTTTTGGGTTTCCCAGGTGACTCTAATGGTAAAGAATCTGCCCCTCAATGCAGGAGACACAAGAGATGCAGGTTCGATCTCTGGGTCAGGAAGATCCCCTGGAGTAGGAAGGAGCAACCTGCTCCAGTATTCTTGCCTGGAAAATTCCATGGACAGAAGAGTCTGGTGGGGCCACAGTCCATGGGGCCACAGACAGTCAGACACAACCAAACACACATACACACATAATACTTTGGCTTAATTTTTTTTAAACCAGTCTTTATTTTTCAGGAAAGTTTTAGGCTTACAGAAAAATGGAGAAGATCCTACAGAGAGTTCCCACATGCCCTGCACTCAGTTTCCCCCTGGGGCTAACATCTTGTATTACAACGGTATGTTTCTTTTAGCCGAAGTCCTTGCTTTATTAAGATTTCTTTAGTAATGTCCTTTTCCGGTTCCACGATCCCATTCAGGACACATTACATTTAGTCCTCATGTCTCCTTAGGCTCCTCTTGACTGTGAAGGTTTCTCAAGCATTCCTTGTTTTTGATGACCCTGGCAGGTTTCAAGAGTGTTTTGCAGGATGCCCTTCTACTGGAATTTTCCTGGTGTTTCTCTCATAATTAGACTGGACTGATGGGTTTTGTGAGGAAAAGTATGAGATAAAGCACCAGATAAAGGAAACATATCATCAGTATGACCTCTCACTGTTGATGGTAACCTAGATCACGTGACTGAGGCAACGCTCATCGGATTTCTCCACTGTAAAGTTACTCTCCCTGCTCCCACTTCTTTCACACTGTGTTCTTTGGAAGGAAGTCAGTCTTAAAAAGTGGGGATTTATGCTCCCCTCTTTGAAGGCGAAGTATCTACATGAATTATGTGAAATTCTTCTGCATTGCTTCTTCTCCCCCATGTATTTATTAATTTGTTCAATAATTTATTCATATAAGCATGGACCTATGGATATTTATGTTACACTTTGGGTTATAATCCAATACTACTTTATTTATGTTGTTGCTCACATTGTTCCAGCTTTGAATTGGGAGACCTTTCAGTTGGTTCCTATGAACCTTCAAAATGCTCCCACTGATTTTTTGTTGTTGTTCTTATCTTGTTTTATTTTTTTAACACTTCCTTACATTTGGGTATTACAAGATGATCCAGAGGCATCTTTTATATTTCCTGCCCCAGTTCTATCAGTCATTTCTCCAAGAAGCCCTGTTTTCTTTATTGGAGAACGGCTGTAGAAACCAAGACCTGGGGGCTAGTTGTGCTAGTTGCTACTGGGTATCCTTTCTTTTACATATATATGTGTTTATATTATATTGACCTGCTTATATATACATATATATGTATTCTACATGTGACCATCAGTACCCATATTAAGCTAAACATGAATTCATAGTTTTGAACCATTCTATCTGCCTAACACCCTTGCTTCCCTATAATTTTCACTCCAAAAGTGAGAAATCTAGCTCCCACTATTGCCATCCATTTTCTTAATTGTTCAGTTCCAATATACATGAATAGCAGTATCAGAATTGTTAACCTGTATCCCCAGGAAGCAGCTTCTGTGGTGGCTCAGTAGTAAAGAAAGAATCTGCCTGCTAATGAAGGAGATGTGGGTTCTCTCCTTGGGTCAGGAAGGTCCCGTGGAGAAGGAAATGGCAACCCACTCCAGTATTCTTGCCTGGGAAATCCACTGGACAGAGGAGCCAGGCAGGCTACAGTCCAGTGTCGGACTCTTTGCGACCCCATGAACTGTAGCCCAACAGGCTCCTCTGTCCATGGGATTTTCCAGACAAGAATACTGGAGTGGGTTGCCATTTCCTTCTCCAACAGTCCATGGAGCTGCCAAAGAACCAGATGCAACACAGCGACTAAGCAACTCCCAGGAAACAACTGCCACAGGAGCACAGTGCTTGCATGCAGTTTCTTTCACTTTTAATGTTGTGGACTCTACTCATTTCCAAGGCTACTTAGGTCAGCATCTCTTCTCCCACATGCATTAGTGAGGTTGGATATTTTAAATTTGTAACCAATAAACAAATAATTGGAACTATATCACTTATAAAGGAACTTCATATAATTAAACATATAGATACACATTTTGCGTTCTTTGAAAAAAACAAGTTATAGAAAAAGATGAAATTTTTATATAAATTAAAGATCTAAAATAAATTACCATAATTAAACTTTCCATAGGCCACGTATTTTCTTAGCCTATTTTTATCAAGGTTGTCCAGTACTGTTCCATGCAATCCAGCAACTGTTAGTTCACCTTGGCTCCTACCATCTGGGAAAATTTTCTCCTTCTATCACTGTTTTCGATGCTCCATATTATTTTCTCCCGAGAAATAAATTTTAGGCAAGTGAACTACACTAGTCCTTGACTCCAGGCTAGAACAAACTATGTTAATTTATTAAACTCAAGCTCTCTCCTCTCTCTGTTTGTGTATGTATATCACTTTTTAAATTTACAAATTAAACTACACTTCTCCTACCTTGTCATCTCTATTTCCAGTTCTAGCTCTATAACCCACACTTATGCAAGTCCTATTGAACCCCAAATGGTAAAAGACTATTGTCTAAAACAAAATTATTTTGAGGATTTAGAACATATAGTAACAAGGTCAGACTTCAGGACTCTTAAGCTCCTAGTAGTTTAAATAAAGATATACATTAAATACGTCAATGTAAAAGTATCATCTCTGAGGTTTCATTGAGTAACTAGCATTTTGTCTGAAAACACAGGAAACTTGAGGTTAAACAGATATTCTTGAAAATAACTCTTGCGTTTCTAAAATGCTAACTAGGCAAGAGATGTGAAGTGACAGCTACCTGCGTCACTTAAGAAACAACTTCTGAAAGAAAAAAAAAAGAAACAACTTCTGAGGCAGTTTTAACAAAGTGGCAATTTTGCAGACAATGTAGAATTCAAAAACACTAAGAACATGTTATGCTCAAACATGAACACATAAAACAGCATCTGGCAGTTTCCCTTTGGAGGCCCCCTAAGCCAGCATTTCACTTAGAGAAGAAAAAGATCTTTCACAGCAATCCTCTTAAATGCTTTAATTTGACACTATCTGCAAATGATACTTTTGGTAAATCACATTTAATTGTAGCAGTCTGCTTGTGATTATTTAACTATTGCTTCTATTTCTCTCTAAGCTCACAAAGACCCCATGGAAAAGAAAAAAAATCCCTTAATTGAAGTGCTTCCATACTTAATAACTTTTCGCTCTTCTAGGTCAATAATTTTGACATATGCTACAGTAGTAGCAGTCATATTATAAGGTCAAGGAAAATTAAGAATTATAATTTAGTTCTAAGAACTCAGCATTTATTTGTCTGTGTTTTTATTCAGGCTTCCTTGAGAGTCTAAATCTTATCTGAGCTACTCTATATCCACAGCATCTGTTTCTCTACCTCATTAATGTTTGAGTAATGAATTCACAGTCTGTCTACCAGCCATAAGCCTCCAGGCTAGGGGCTGGGGATACAGACAGAAGACAGACCCTTCCCTCCCAGGAGGCTGAGGAAAAGGAAGATGTGAATCAGTGATCATATGACAGAGAAACCACACTATAGAGGCATTTGTTTACTGAGAACTTTGTGCTGGATAATGGCTTGTCTTCCACAGTCATTCCCACTCTTTCTCACAGCAATTCCATGATACAAGGAGAGAGGAAGAGACTAAGGTTTAGAGGAATTAATGAGCTTGCTCAAGTTTCCCACCTAGCTGGTGGTTGAGTTGGGATTGAAAGTTCTGTCTCCCCAGGCCATGGCAGAGGCTGTCATGGAGGTGCAGAGGAGAGAGTGGAACTCTGTGGGTGGAGGTGGGAGGGGGAGTTGGTAAGGCACCTCAGAAATAATGACAAATCAAAAGATTTTATTTATAGTGATTGGCACTGGAAGGAATCTTCAAAGTTACCTGAATCAACTTCCTTGATTCACAAGACTGGGTAGAGGGTCACTCAGACCCTCCTTGAACACCTCCAGGGAGGCAGAGCTTATCCCTTCATGGAACTGGTAGCCCTTGAGAAATTCTGACCACATCATGTGCTCCACTAGGAAATCACTAATCAATATTGCTTTATAAAGTAAAAGTAGGAAAAGCATAGTTGCCAGCATATGTAAGTATATAAAACTCAACAAAGGCACAGAGAAATAAGATATTCTGGGTGATACTACTCGAAACCAAACACCATGATGAGTTGGCAGGGTCAGAATGAAGAACTTTTATGGACACCTGCCTGGAAGAAAGCAGTGGATGCTGGAATTAGTGTTGAAAAAGAAAAGTAAAAGCATACTAGAAATGATGTCAAATGAAGTTTACAGTTAGCTTGTTGAGAAAAAAGTGCCACCTGGCCTGTCAAATTCAGGGCACCAACATCATGAGAGTAAGGTAAAAATGGAATTTGACAAAATACAGTTGGGAAGAGGGAGGAATGTAAGGAAGGGCTATCCACCCCAGTGTGCACAAGCAGGCTAGGACTCACTTTCTACTCTGCTGGTTCTTAATTTCCTCATCAGTATAGTGAGCAACTTGTTGAAGATCTTGCTACCATCCTATCAGTTCAGTTCAGTCACTCAGTCATGTCTGACTCTGCAATCCCATGGACTGCAGCACACAGACTTCCCTGTCCATCACCAACTCTCAGAGCTTGCTTAAACTGATGTTCATTGAGTTGGTGATGCCACCCAAGCATCTTATCCTCTTGTTCCTTTCTCCTCTTGCCTTCGATCTTTCCCAGCATCAAGATCTTTTCCAATGAATCAATTCTTTGCATCAGGCGGCCAAAGTATTGGAGCTTCAGCTTCAGCATTAGTCCTTCCAATGAATATGAAGGACTGATTTCCTTTAGGATTGACTGGTTTGATCTCCTCTCAAGAGTCTTCTCCAACACCACAGTTCAAAAGCATCACTTCTTTGGTGCTCAGCTTTCTTTATGGTTCAACTTTTACATCCATACATGACTACTGGAAAAACATAGTGAACTTTAATTTTATTTTACATTATTTAGACCAGAAATTACCATTTTCTCCCTAAATCTGATACAGCTGTTTCTATTTTCACCCTCCTGGATGAAGGAACATTTCCTTTAGTCCTCTTTTTTAGGAGTCTCTGGGTGTCATTAAAAGATCCAGAAAAGGATGCTTCTTCAAAACATTTTGGTCTCTTTCATATATCCATGGTTCAGGCCACCTTGAAGAGGCAACTTGGCCATTCTTTAACTAGAATTAAGGATAGGATTTTTTAGATAATGAGAATCTGGGCCCTATGAGTCCCTGGCTACCCTATCTGAGGGTCCAGCTAGCTACCCACTGCAAGTAGAGGGGCAAAAAGAAGGCTTTGCTCTCTGCCATTCCCAGAGCTCAGTCCCAGCAATGGAAGCCTCTTTCATTAGGCCCATTTATACCCTTCCTGGATTTCCCTGGTGGTCCAGTGGCTAAGACTCATGCTCCCAAAGCAGGGGGCCTGGGTTCAGTCCCTAGTCAGGAAACTAGATCTTGCATGTTACAACTAAGACCTGGTGCAGCCAATAAATACTAAGAAATAAATAAAAATAATTACACCCCTCACAACTTTTCATTTCTCCCTCTACATCCTACACTGAATCCATTGCATTCATAAATCCTTAGTTTTTCCATCACATGAGCCTTGGATAAAGGATGGCTTCTGGGCAGCTAAAATTTTCAGCTTTTGTTTATCTTTAGCTGAATGTTGGACATGGCATTTGTAAAGTATTTGTTGAAATAATTTGATGTCAAAAATAATGTTACTTTCCTCTGAAGAGGATTTGATTTTCCTTTGCAAAGGACCTTAGGGAGCTAGCAATCCAAGTTCACATTAATTCACATGAATTCAAATGCTGGGCTCTTTACAAGGCAACTGAATTTTACAGTTATGATCTGAGCCACAGTCAGCTCCTTGTCTTGTTTTTGCTGACTGTATAGAGCTTCTCCATCTTTGTCTGCAAAGAATATAATCAATCTGATATTGGTATTGACCATCTGGTGATGTCCATGTGTAGAGTCTTCTCTCGTGTTGTTGGAAGAGGGTGTTTGTAATGACCAGTGCCTTCTCTTGGCAAAACTCTGTTAGCCTTTGCCCTGGTTCATTTTGTACTCCAAGGCCAAATTTATCTGTTACTCCAGGTATCTCCTGACTTCCTACTTTTGCATTCCAGTCCCCTATAAAGAAAATGACATTTTTTGGGGGTGGTAATTCTAGAAGGTCTTATAGGTCTTCACAGAACCGTTCAACTCCAGCTTCTTCAGCATTACTGGTTGGAGAATAGACTTGGATTACGGTGATACTGAATGGTTTGCCTTGGAAACAAACAGATCATTCTCTTGTTTTTGAGACTGCATCCAGCTACTGCATTTCAGACTGTTTTGTTGACTATGAGAGCTACTCCATTTCTTCTAAGGGGTTCTTGCCCACAGTAGTAGATATAATGGTCATCTGAATTAAGTTTGCCCATTCTGGTCCATTTTAATTCACTGATTCCTAAAATGTCAATGTTCACTCTTGCCATCTCCTGTTTGACCACTTCCAGTTGTTAGCTTACAGTGAAAGATGTCAAATCCATGATCTCCAAAGAAGAATATTTAGCTTCGGGACCGGGGACCAGGCTTGATTACTCAAGAGCTTTTGTGTAGCAGAATTTTATTAAAGTGAAAAAGGGACAAAGAAAGTTTCTGACTAGCTAGTCTCTAGCAAGGGAATTATATACATTTAAAATTAGTTATTACAATAAATCAAAAGAATGTCTCAAGATTATAAAAATTTTACCAAACCCACTCCCACAATTTACATTTTAGGATAACAGGATTAGAACTTAACAATAGAAAGATCCTACTAGACCCACTCCTATAATATACATTCTAAGATATCAGAATTAGTCAGAAGGTTTTCAGGAAGGAGAAATTGTCCTCAGGCAGGTTAAATTGTTTTTATATAATCCCTAGTACAGAGTTTAAACTGAGTTGTTTCTTGTGTAAACATCAGTTCTGGGCTTAAGGGAAAAAAAAGCATTTTATGTGATTAAAACTAAGGAATGTAGAAAAAAAGTTTGCCCTTTCCTCCTTGTGGCCATAGGACTGGAAAAGGTCAGTTTTCATTTCAATCCCAAAGAAAGGCAATGCCAAAGAATATTCAAACTAGTGCACAATTGCACACACTAGCAAAGTAATGCTCAAAATACTCCAAGCTAGGCTTCAACAGTATGTGAACCATGAACTTCCAGATGTTCAACTTGTATTTAGAAAAGGCAGAGGAACCAGAGATCAAATTGCCAACATCCATTGGATTATCGAAAAAGCAAGAGAGTTCCAGAAAAACATCTATTTCTACTTTATTGACTATGCCAAAACATTTGACTGTGTGGATCATCACGAACTGTGGAAAATTCTTCAAGAGATGGGAATACCAGATCACCTTACCTGCTTCCTGAGAAATCTGTATGCAGGTCAAGAAGCAACAGTTAGAACCAGACATGGATCAACAGGAGCTTCCCTGTTGGCTCAGATAGTAAAAGCATCTGCCTGCAATGCGGGATACCTGGGTTCAATCCCTGGGTCAGGAAGATCTCCTGGAGAAGGAAATGGCAACTCACTCCAGTACTCTTGCCTGGAAAATTCCATGGATGGAGGAGCCTGGTGGGCTACACTCCATGGAGCTGCAAAGAGTCAGACACCAATAATGACTTCACTATGGATCAACAGACTGGTTCCAAAGGAGTACATAAAGGCTATATATTGTTACCCTGCTTATTTAACTTACATGTGGAATGAAATGCTGGGCTGGATGAAGTACAAGCTGGAATCAAGATTGCCAGGAGAAATATCAATAACCTCAGATTCACAGATGACACCACCCTTATGGCAGAAAGTGAAGAAGAATTAAAGAGTCTCTTGATGAAAATGAAAGAGGAGGATGAAAAAGCTGGCTTAAAACTCAACATTAAATAAACTAAGATCATGGCATCCGGTCCCAACACTTCATGGCAAATAGATGGGGAAACAATGGAAACTGTGACAAATTTTCTTGGACTCCAAAATCACTGAAGATGGTGAAGCTAGGCGTGAAATTAAAAGATGTTTGCTCCTTGGAAGAAAAGCTATGACCAATCTAGACAGCATATTAAAAAGCAGAGATGTTGCTTTGCCAACAAAGGTCCATATAGTCAAAGCTATGATTTTTCTAGTAGTCATGTATGGATGTGAGAGTTGGACCATAAAGAAAGCTGAGTGCCAAAGAATTGATGCTTTTGAACTGTGGTGTCAAAGAAGACTCTTGAGAGTCCCTTGGACTGCAAGGAGATCAAATTCGCCAATTCTAAAGGAAATCAGTCCTTCATATTCATTGGAAGGACTGGTGCTGAAGTTGAAGCTCCAATACTCTGGCCACCTGATGCGAAGAACTGACTCTTTTGAAAAGACCCTGATGCTGAGAAAGACTGACAACAGGAGGAAAAGGGGATGACAGAGGATGAGATGGTTGGATGGCATCACCTACTTTACGGACATGAGTTTGAGCAAGCTCCGGGAGTTGGTGATAGACAGGGAAGCCTGGCGTGCT
This sequence comes from Capricornis sumatraensis, assembly GCF_032405125.1. Taxonomy (NCBI): domain Eukaryota; kingdom Metazoa; phylum Chordata; class Mammalia; order Artiodactyla; family Bovidae; genus Capricornis; species Capricornis sumatraensis. Next base: position 50,754,433 of record NC_091083.1, read on the forward strand.
GCAGTTCTGGGGTCACAAAATGTCAGACTGAGCGACTGAACTGAAATTACAAACAAACATGCATGCATGCTAAGTCATTTCAGTCATGTTTGACTCTTTGTGACCCTGTGGACTGTAGCTGCCAGGTTCCTCTGTCCATGGGATTCTCCAGGCAAGAATACTGGAGTGGGTTCCCAGGCCCTCCTCCGAGGGATATTCTTGACCCAGGAGTTGAACTTGCATCTCTTACGACTCCTACATTGGCAGGAGTGTTCTTTACCACTAGTGCCATCTGGGAATATTTAACAGAAATAGCTAAATATGTTAACGATTGATGTAGGTGTACAGACATCTCCCATATGAATGCTTCTAATACTTAGAAAATTTCAGTTTTTGTTAACGTGGTTATGTTTAGGATTTGAGACAGCAACAATTATTTATTATCTCTTGTGGTTTCAGTTGAGTGATTCACGAATTCAGAAAGAGCTCAGCCAGGAGGTTCAAACTCAAAGTCTCTCATGATGCTGCAGTCAGATGTCAGATGGCAAGTTGATGCTGGTCATTGCAGGAGACTTTCCTTCATTTCCATATGTGTCCCTCTAGAGACTGGCTTGAGTGAAATCACAGGGTAGTGAGTGGATTCCCCAGAAAGAGTGATCCATGAGAAAACTGCAATGCCTCTTGCGACCTAGCCCCAAAATTCATATGCCGTCACCTTTCCCTTATTCTTTTGGTCAGCCAGGACCAGCCCTCATTCAATATGAGGAAGTAACAAGGCTGTGAATGCCAAGAGGCATGGACCACTGCAGGCTGTTGTGGAGAGTGACCACCACATACAGAAGTTAGGACTCAGATTCAAATCTGTCTATGGCAAAGCCCTCATACCTCCTCATACTGCCCTTACCAAGCAGCCTGTTTGACTTTTGGGGTCCTTCTGAAATAGATACCACTTTAAGCCTGCATCTTCATGCAGCAGATAAATGGATTATATTAACCAGGTTGTGACAGAGGCAGAGAAGCCAGGTACTTGGGCAAGGTATAAAGAAAGAGACATGGGGGAATGTCTCTTGGATGTCTCTTGGAATTGTCTTCTTGGATGGGTCCAAGAAGAAAAACTGGGAGGGTCCAATTAACTGCTGCCCACTGTGCATCTTGCTTCTGGCATCAGCTATCAGAAAGTCTCTGTGGGTAAATCTCTGAGCACTATTTTAGACTAGTAAACAATCCTTCTACAAAGCTCCCATTTACATGTTTGGATTTCCTTAGGTAGTGCCAACTTTTTAGAATAGAAACTGACCTGTTCCTGACCAGAAAGCCTTCAACCTACTGGGTTTAACCAGAGCCTCAAGAAATAATCCAAAGCACATTGATAACTCCAGGATTTGCAGAACAGAGCCTCGGTTGAAAACCCTACAGGGAGTGGCTTGATGTTTTTCTAATTTTCTCCTGATTTATTCTACATTGATATCTAATAAGTATTTCTTTGGTGGTATCTCAATGCTCACTAGTTAAACTCTGAAAATTGAAGCCTTGTAGCTTTCATGGGAAATAACCACTGACTCTCTGTGAAGAGATACACAAATATTATTCTAAGTTCTAATGACAATGACCACTGAAATAATTTTTCACAACATATAATTTCCATTGTTTTGAAAAGCGGGCCTTAAGTCAGGATCTTGGAAGAGCAGCTATTTCCTTGGAGGTCTTAGCTTTCATCAGTAAGTTTTTCTTCTTCACACTTCCTTCCCTTCATACTCATTTATACATCCTCTCTTCATTTCTTCCTTTTTTGTGGCTGATGCTAACATTTCCAGTAAGAGAGATCTTGGGATTCATTGCTCAACAAGTAAATAATTATTGTTTACCTGCTTGTATCATTAAGGTATTTTCACAAGTATGTCATTTAATGCACATTATATTTTAATGAAGTAGATAGGACAGACTTCATCCCCATTTTATAGTTGAGGAAAACAAATCCCTATAGATCTGACGCACTGTAAGGCTGCTCAGACTCAGCAGCTCCTCCACCCCCACAGAAAGTTTCCCTCCTTTAGGACTGGCCTGCCTAACCTGGGCCTGGGAAACCTAAGGCACTTTATCAACATGTCTTCATCTATGGAGAGTTGAGCTAGGAAAACAAAAGAAACCAAGAGGTGCCCTGAGGAGCTGGTGGGCTCTCTTCCAAAAATTACTTTAGGGAGTTGCCTCACAGTCTAGTGGTTAGGATTTAGTGCTTTCACGGCCATGGCCCAGGTTCAGTTCCTGGTCAGGGAACTAAGATCCTGCAAGCCCCATGGCACAGTCAATAAAAAAAATTTTTTTTAAGCTGTAAATACATGTATTACTTCCATTGCCCTGCCCTGAGTATCAGGTCATTAAGATTTCTTTTGGAAAGAAAACATGAAACTTCTTTGGCCACTGTTGACAACTGTAATCAGAATTTTTATACCAAATACTGTAAAAAATTTAATTTTCCAGATAAAGAGCAACAGCAGTATACTTACACTGAAAAAGAAAGAAAATTTTAAAGTAACATTTAAGAAAGCACACAACAAATTTTGGGGGGGCTTAAAAGTAAATTGTTCCCCAAAATTACTTCCTTAAATAAGTCTACCTATGGATTTCAAATATAAAATAAATTAATCAGTTCAGTTCAGTCGCTCAGTCATGTCCAACTCTTTGCGACCCCATGAACCACAGCATGCCAGGCCTCCCTGTCCATCACCAACTCCCAGAGTTTACCCAAACTCAGGCAGGTCCATTGAGTTGGTGATGCCATCCAACCATCTCATCCTCTCTCGTCCACTTCTCTTCCTGCCCTCGATCTTTCCCAGAATCAGAGTCTTTTCAAATGAGTCAACTCTTCACATCAGGTGGTCAAAGTACTGGAGTTTCAGCTTCAACATCAGTCCTTCCAATGGACACCCAGGACTGGTCTCCTTTAGGATGGACTGGTTGGATCCCCTTGCCATCCAAGGGACTCACAAGAGTCTTCTCCAACACCACAATTCAAAAGCATCAATTCTTCAGTGCTCAGCTTTCTTTATAGTCCAACTCTCATAAATTAATGCTGAAGACTAAAACTGGAGATTTATAGTAACTGGAACACTTTCAATAGACTATTACTACAGTCATTTATTGCAAAGCTTCAAAGAAAATACCAAGCTTAGTAATGTTCTGTTTGCTTGTATAAATAGTGACAACCAAAACTGATAAAAAGTAACAGTTTTCAAATGTGAACATTTATTATTACAAAGTAACTGGTTGCTAAAAAAATTTTTTTAATAACAATACAAATACAGGTCAAAATAATTATAAACTGTGATTCTTTTGAGTGTAAACTAGTGGTTACCCAAAGAAGAAATAAGACCTCCTTGAGTCCTCAGTTGCTAAGTCATTTCTGACTCTTTGGCTACCCCATGGACTGCAGCCTGCCAGGCTCCTCTGTCCATGGGATTTTCTAGGCAAGAATACTGGAGGGGTTTGTCATTTCTTTCTCCAAAAAAAAATTAAATTAGTTTTCCTTTTTAATTAAAAGAAAGGGTCAATAGAGAGAGGGTTACAGAAAACAATTTAAGAACCAAGTAGAATTACTGGAGTTGACATTTCTCTATAGATGATTTAAATCTGTCCATTTCTTATGAAATAAAATGTTCAGAAACAACTTATTCTCCTCTTCCTCATTCATCCTTGTCTCTCTCCCAAGGCTGCTCCCATCTTGAATGGTGTCTCTTTCCATTGCATGTTGCTCTCCCATTATACATAAGACTGGATCATACATCCTATGCCATTGTCTTTGTATTCTGGAAGAATTTACACAAATAGTTTCCCACTTCATAAACCCATTTTAGGCTCACTTTCTGAATACTGCCCAAGCTGGTTTGCTTCTCTGAATCTCTCATGCCTCTGGTGTGATGGGTCATCTCAGGAAGAAGGTGGAGACCATCCAGAACATTAACTGTTTCCACTGCAGCTAGTGCTGATTTCCACACCTATCCTTCCCTAAGAGAGGCAAAAAGCAGGGCACTCAGCTTCCAAGTGAACTGAACAGCTTGGGCACTGCCCAGGAGGACTGTAAGAGGCCCGTGTCCAGGCTGGAACTGGAGCCCAGCCACTTTACAGAGTGAACTAGGCCCAAAGGAGGAATGATTTCCTTCATGTGATACTTTCAGAGATTAGTAAAGCAGGGACCAACTCAGGGTATATTTACACTAACCAAATAGCGTTTCACCAGTCTTGCTCTTTACCCCCCAAGTGCCCCTCAGCCGTGTCCAACTCTTTGCAAACCCATGGACTGTAGCCCACCAGGCTCCTCTGCCCATGGGGATTCTCCAGGCAAGAATAATGGAGTGGGTTGCCATGCCCTCCTCCAGGGGATCTTCCCAACCCAGGGATCGAACCCAACTCTCCCACATTGCAGGCGGATTCTTTACCATTTGAGCCACCAGGGAAGCCCCTTGTCTCTGGAGAACAGCCCTGATTTCAGAGTTTGGAAAAAGTCAAAGAACTGAAGCTCGGCCCGAGAGCGTCTTGCCTGAAGCGCCCTCTGGTGGCCGATCGGGTAGCAACCATTTTCATTTACCATATAAATGCAAAGTCTTTATTGGCCAGTTTTTTCCTTGCTTCTCTTGGGACTTTGCTCCTCCCTCATTTATGCACTGTGCTGCCTACTCTGTACGAGACACTTCTTATCGCATTGCTGGACTAACTGACTCCTGGCCAATATCGTTTCTGTATGACTGAAGCTGCTGCTGCTGCTAAGTCGCTCCAGTCGTGTCCGACTATGTGCGACCCCATAGACGGCAGCCCACCAGGCTCCCACTGAAGCTAAAGGAATCCAACAGAAGGCATTGTTGATGCCACTCAGGAACAGGCATGCTGGAGTCTCCAGAGTCAGAGAGGCCAAGATCTATCGAAGCAGGCAAAGGGCTGGGTATGCAGAGCAAGCAAGAACGAGTGTCAGCCACAGAGATCTAGGAGGCCTTTCTAAGGAAGCCAGGGTAGGAGTTTTCCAGGAGAAACTGGATTTCTGATGTCGGGGAGGGGAGGGCTGGGGGGCGGAGGACAGGGCGTGGCCCATTCCTCCCTCCGCATAAAAGTCAGTTCTGTTCCACTCTTTGCGACCTCATGGACTATACAGTCCATGGAATTCTCCAGGGTAGAATACTGAAGTGGGTAGCCTTTCCCTTCTCCAGAGGATCTTCCAAACCCAGAAATCGAACCCAGGTCTCCCGCATTGCAGGCGGATACCTTACCAGCTGAGCCACAAGGGAAGCCCAAGAATACTGGAGTGGGTAGCCTATCCCTTCTCCAGGCAATCTTCCTGACCCAGGAATCGAACGGGGTCTCAGGTCTCCTGCATTGCAGGCTGATTCTTTACCAACTGAGCTGTCAGGGAAGCCTATGGCCTTCCTCTAAGCCCTCCTCTCTTTCCCTCCTTTAAGTCCTTTTCTCTTTCCCTCCCTCCTCACTCATCAAGACCCAATAACTCTCCAAATCACTACTACCCAAATGTCCACTTTCCAGGAGAGATCTGGACCCGCCCAGCGTCCTCCCCCAATAACCTTCCACTCTGTTGCCCTCCGTGTCTCCTGTGATTCTTCCTGGCTGTGCACTCCTCACACTTTCCACTAGGTCGTGAACAGCAGGGTTTCTGAATCCTGCATTGGCTTGTGTACAGATTAGGCACCCTGTGGTTCAATAAGGAGAAGAGGGTACTTGAACAGGAGATGAAGGAAATTAGAAAAATCTAGGGATACCTGACAGAAAAGTCCTGGAATGCAAAATGGGGCCTTGCCTATGAATCAAGTGAGACCTACAGACAGGATTACCCTTGGAGAACCCGAGGGTGTGGGAAGTTCACTCTGGGGCCAGGTGGCTGGTAGAAGCTGGAGAAAGGAGGACAACGGCAAGCATCTAGGCAAGACAGATGGTGGGGAGAAGCTGAGAGCAAAGACCAGAGTGTTTGGAGGAAGTTCAAAGGAGGATACTTGGCTTATTTTATCTGGATTGAGGGCTTAGGTATATTTGTCTTTTATGAGATGTAAAGATGGTTTGCTTAAGGCCCTGGGGAGCCAATGAGGGTCTAAGGAGCCAGAGAGTGGCATGATGAAGGGTATCTTTTCAGATTCCATAAATTAATGTTTCCTTTCTACACTGGTTTCTGTGACAAGGCATGAGTTCTCCTGGTGTTACAGAAAGCAAGTCTGTGTTCCCACACACAGTGAGACCAAGCAATACATCAGAGTTTGGAAGAGAGAAAGGTTTATTGCAGGGCCATGCAAGGACATGAATGGCTCATGCCTTAAAAATCCAAAACTCCCTGAAAACTTTCAGCAAATCACCTTTATAGGAAAGATGAAGGAGGGTTGTGGTTAGTTGTTGCAAACTTCTTGGCATCAGATCTTTTGTTCTTGAGGTCATCATGGTCAGGTAACGATGTTCTTATAAATCTCTACCACACAAATATTATTGTCTTTTCTGACAAGAAGGGGCAAAGTCCTAAGGCACAACTTTTACTCTCTGAAGTCCAAGTCCTGGCTAAAAGGATACAGGTTACCCCGCCTGGGAGCATTTGTCCAGCACCCAGTTTGGCTCCTCTTGCCAGGGCCCAGGCCCATTTAAAGAGGCAGATCTCAGCTGGCAGTGCCCTCAAGGCCAGGTCCCCAGACCCTCAGCCATCATCACTGAGGGAGCCAGGTGCTCAGGACCCAACTGCCCTCTGCCTCCTCAAGCCTTCCAAACAGCAGGGGCCAGGTCTCACAAACTGACCCCTGCAGGCTGCCACTGCCATTAGGTCACAAAGGTAGGGTTGTTGTTCAGTTGCTCAGTCATGTCTGACTCTTTGCCACCCCATAGACTGCAGCATGGCAGGCTTCCCTGTCCTTCACCATCTCCCAGAGCTTGCTCAAACTCATGTCATTGAGTTGGTGATGCCATCCAACCATCTCATCCTCAATCGTCCCCTTCTCCTCCAGAGGTGGGGATGAGGAGGCTAATGTAGGTGAAGTGAGTTGTCCAAGAAAGTCCAAAAATTGAGATTTGGCTTCAGAACCCAAGTCCTCAACCCATATGGCAGTGATTATTAAGGGTCATCCACATTAGAACCCACTGCAAAAGTACACATTCCCAGCCCCAAAGCCAACCCGACTGAGCCAGACTGTCTAGGGCTGGGGCCTGGGACCTCCAGCCTTACTCTCTGGGATGGAGAGTCACTACACCACTGGGGCGGATAGCATTTCCAAAGAAAGACACAGCTATACTTTTCCTCCAGTCCACCTGCTTTTCTTGTGATGTAACTGACATTCTTCCCTCATGAGGTAGGGATCTAGGTTCCCTCCCCTTAAATTTTGATGAGGTCTTGTGGTTTCTCCAAGCTGTGAAGTCCCATGGAAGTGATGTTATGTAACTTTTGAGGTTAGCTCATCAAGAGGATACAGCTTCTGCCTGGTGCTTTCTGGCGCTCTTGTGCTCTCTCCCTCTCTGTGCTCGCCTCTGAAACCCAGTCACCATGTTATGAGAAACCCCAGACTACATAGGCCCTGTGTGAGTGTTACAGCTAAAAGCCCCAGTTAAGATTTCGACCAGAATCAACCACCAGGCATATGCATGACTGAGCCTTTGGATGATCCCAGTTCCCCAGCCTTCAAGCCTCTGGCTGAAGCCTCAGGCATTGCGAAGCAGAGGCTAACTGACCCCAATGTGCCTTGACCCACAAGTTTGGCTTTCCAACCCCAGAAACTGTGAGAGATAATACATGGCAGTTGTATTAAACCACAAAACTTGAGATAATGTGTTACAAAGCAAGTGACAGCTAATACGGCACCCAAGTTTGAGAGCACTGTGCTGGGCTCCACAATTCCCCAAGGCTTGCAGGGCCCTTGGGCAATACCCCACTGCAGCCAGCAAGCCTCCACTACAGCTCAGCTCAGGCTGAGTTCTGTATGTGTCCACACCTATAGCTTCTCAGGTACAAAGATCCACTGACTCTCCTGCTGCTGCAACCTGGGTTCACACCTGCCTGGATAAGTAATGCCGTAGCTATAGCTAGATCAGAAAAGAACTAAGGACCAAGTTCAACCCTGGGTTGACTTCAGATAGAGTTCAATGGAGAGGTGGGCTCAGTTATCTTAAGTATTTGAAGTGGAGATGGGGAGCTGGGAGTAAGCTGAAGCAAAGTGTTCAGTAAGTAATACCAGTCTCTCTCCTTGGAGGAATTCATTTGCTCAGGGAGCAAATCACAATTGTTTGTAATTGACATCTAGTTTCTATGCAAAAAGAGAAACAGACTATGGTAGTCTTTGAAACCAACAGTCTTGAATTTCATCTCGACTCTAGTTCTCCATAACAAGTCAACTTGGGAAAATCATTTTGCCTCTTTGAAATCAGTTATACCACTTCATATGGTGATTGTGAAGACTGAACAAGATGATCCATAATAAATCCTTAACATAGAGCCTCAACAACTGAGAGACATGCAGGTTTATAACATTGAACAGGAGGTGGTCACCAAAACCATCCCCAACAAAAAGAAATGCAACAAGGCAAAAAGACTCTCTGAGGAGGCCTTAGCTGAGACAAGAAGAAAAACAAAAGGCAAAGGAGAAAGGAAATGATATACCCAACTGAATGCAGAGTTCCAAAGAACAGTAAGGAGAGATAAGAAAGGCTTCTTAACTGAACAATGCAAAGAAATAGATGAAAATAATAGAATGGGAAAGACTAGAGATCTCTTCAAGAAAATTAGAGATACCAGGTGAACATTTCATGCAAAGATTTGCTCGATAAAGGACAGAAATGGTATGGACCTAACAGAAGCAGAAGATATTAAGAAGAGGGCAAGAACACACAGAAGAACTATATGAAAAAGATCTTCATGACCTGGATAACTACAACAGTGTGATCACTCATCTAGAGACAGACATCCTGAAATGTGAAGCCAAGTAGGCCTTACTATGAACAAAGTTAGTGGAGGTTATAGAATTCCAGTTGAGCTATTTCAAATCCTAAAAAATGATGCTGTGAAAGTGTTACACTCAATATGCCAGCAAATTTGAAAAACTCAGTGGTAGCCGCAACTGGAAGAGGCCAGTTTTTATTCCAATCCTAAAGAAAGGCAATGCCAAGAATATTCAAATTACTATACAATTGCCTTCATTTCACATGCTAGCAAGGTAACACTCAAAATCCTTCAAGCAAGGCTTCAACAGTATGTGAACCAAGAAACTCTAGATATACAAGTTGGATTTAGACAAGGCAGAGAAATCAGAGATCAAATTTCCAAAATTTGTTGGATCCTAGAAAAAGCGAGGGAATTCCAGAAAAACATCTACTTCTGTCTTATTGACCACACTAAAGCCTTTGACTGTGTGGATCACAACAAACTGTGGAAAATTCTTAAAGAGATGGGACTACCAGACCACCTTACCTCCCTCCTGAGACATCTGTATGCAAGTCAAGAAGCAACGGTGAACCAGACATGGAAAAATGGATTGTTTCCAAACTGGGAAAGGAGTGCATCAAGGCTGTATATTGTCACCCTGTTTGTTTAACTTATATGCAGAGTACATCATGTGAAATGCCAAGGTGGCTGAAACACAAGTCAGAATCAAGATTGCCAGGAGAAATATCAATAACCTCAGATATGCAGATGACACTACCCTTATGGCAGAAAGTGAAGAGGAACTTAAGAGCCTCTTGATGAAAGTGAAAGAGGGGAGTGAAAAAGAGGAGAGTGAAAGAGGAGAGTGAAAATGCTGGCTTAAAACTCAACATTCAGAAAACTAAGATCATGGTAACTGGTCCCATCACTTCAGGGCAAATAGATGGGGAAAGAATGGAAACAGTGAGATACTTTATTTTCTTGGGCTCCAAAATCGCTGCAGATGGTGACTGCAGCCATGAAATTAAATGATGCTTGCTCCTTGGAAGAAAAGCTATGACAAACTTAGCAATGTATTTAAAAAGCAGAGATATTACTTTGCTGACAAGGTCCGTATAGTCAAAGCTATGGTATTTCCAGTAATCATGTATGGATGTGAGAGTTGGACCATAAAGAAAGCTGAGGGCCAAAGAATTGATGCTTTTGAACTGTGGTCTTGGAGAAGGCTCTTAGAGTTCCTTGGACTGCAAGGACATCAAACCAGTCAATCCTAAAGGAAATCAGTCCTTCATATTCATTAGAAGGACTGGTGCTAAAGCTGAAGCTCCAATACTTTGGCCACCTGATGCCAAGAATTGATTCATTAGACAAGACTGTGATGCTGGGAAAGATTGAAGGCAGGAGGAGAAGGGGACAACACAGAATGAGAAGGCTGGATGGAATCACCAACTCAATGGACATGAGTTTGAGCAAGCTCTGGGAGTTGGTGATGGACAGGGGAGCCTGTGTGCTGCAGCCCTGGGGTCACAAAGAGCCAGACATTACTGAGCAACTGAACTCAACTCAGCTCACATCCATAAATGACTACTGGAACAACCATAGCTTTGACTATCCAGGCCCTTGTCATCAAAGTGATTTCTCTGCTTCTATTTTTTTTAACTAATTTATATTTTATTGAAAGATAATTACTTTACAGAATTTTCCTGTTTTCTGTCAAACCTCAACATGAATCAGCTATAGGTAAACTTATATACCCTCCTTTTTGAAACTCCCTCCCATCTCCCTCCCCATCCCACCCCTCTAGGTTGATACAGAGCCCCTGTTTGAGTTTCCTGAGCCATACAGCAAATTCCTGTTGGCTATCTATTTTACATATGGTAATGTAAGTTTCCATGTTACTCTTTCCATACATCTCACCCTCTCCTCCCCTCTCCCCATGTCCATAAGTCTATTCACTGTGTGTTTCTCCATTGCTGCCCTTAAATAAATTCTTCAGTACCATTTTTCTAGATTCCATATAATTGTTAGAATACGACATTTATCTTTCTCTTTCTGACTCACTTCACTCTGTATAATAGGTTCTTAGTTCATCCACCTCATCAGAACTGACTCAAATGCATTCTTTTTTATGGCTGAGTAATATTCCATTGTGTATATATACCACAACTTCTTTATCCATCCATCTGTCGATGGCCATCTAGGTTGCTTCCATGTACTAGCTATTGTAAGTAGTGCTGCAATGAACAATGGGATACATGTGTCTCTTTCAATTTTGGTTTCCTCAGGGTATATGCCTAGGAGTGGGATTGCTGGGTCATATGGTGGTTTTATTCCTAGTTTTTAAAGGAATCTCCATACTGTCATCATAGTGGCTGTATCAATTTACATTCCCACCAACAGTGCAAGAGTGTTCCCTTTTCTCCACACCCTCTCCAGCATTTATTGTTTGTAGACATTTTGATGAGGGCTAAGAAATAGAGGAAAACAACAGAATGGGAAAGACTAGAGATCTCTTCAAGAAAATTAGAGATACCAAGGGTACATTTCATGCAAAGATGGGCTCAGTAAAGGACAGAAATGGTATGAACCTAATAGAAGCAGAAGATATTAAGAAGAGGTGGCAAAAATACACAGAAGAACTGTACAAAAAAAGATCTTCATGACCCGGATCATCATGATGGTGTGATCACTCATCTAGAGCCAGATATCCTGGAATGTGAAGTCAAGTGGGCCTTAGAAAGCATCCCTACAAACAAAGCTAGTGGAGGTGATGGAATTCCAGTTGAGCTATTTCAAATCCTGAAAGATGATACTGTGAAAGTGCTGCACTCAATATGCCAGCAAATTGGGAAAACTCAGCAGTGGCCACAGGACTGGAAAAAGTCAGTTTTCATTCCAATCCCAAAGAAAGGCAATGCCAAAGAATGCTCAAACTATTACACAATTGCACTCATCTCACATGCTAGTAAAGTAATGCTCAAAATTCTCCAAGCCAGGCTTCAGCAATATGTGAACCATGAACTTCGTGATGTAAAAGCTGATTTTAGAAAAGGCAGAGGAACCAGAGATCAAATTGTCAACATCCACTGGATCATGGAAAAAGCAAGAGAGTTCCAGAAAAACATCAATTTCTGCTTTCTTGACTTATGCCAAAGCCTTTGACTGTGTGGATCACAATAAACTGTGGAAAATTCTGAAAGAGATGGGAATACCAGACCACCTGACCTGCCTCTTGAGAAATCTGTATGCAGGTCAAGAAGGAACAGTTAGAACAGGACATGGAACAACAGACTGGTTCCAAATAGGAAAAGGAGTACGTCAAGGCTGTATATTATCATCCTGCTTATTTAACTTATATGCAGAGTACATCATGAGAAATGCTGGACTGGAAGAAATACAAGCTGGAATCAAGATTGCCGGGAGAAATATCAATAACCTCAGATATGCAGATGACACCACCCTTATGGCAGAAAGTGAAGAGGAACTAAAGAGCCTCTTGATGAAAGTGAAAGAGGAGAGTGAAAAAGTTGGCTAAAAGCTCAACATTCAGAAAATGAAGATCATGGCATCCGATCCCATCACTTCATGGGAAATGGATGGGGAAACAGTGGAAATAGTGTCAGACTTTATTTTGGGGGGCTCCAAAATCACTGCAGATGGTGACTGCAGCCATGAAATTAAAACACGCTTACTCCTTGGAAGAAAAGTTATGAGCAACCTAGATAGCATATTCAAAAGCAGAGACATTACTTTGCCATCTAAGGTCTGTCTAGTCAAGGCTATGGTTTTTCCAGTAGTCATGTATGGATGTGAGAGTTGGACTGTGAAGAAGGCAGAGCGCTGAAGAATTGATGCGTTTGAACTGTGGTGTTGGAGAAGACTCTTGAGAGTCCCTTGGACTGCAAGGAGATCCAACCAGTCCATTCTGAAGGAGATCAACCCTGGGATTTCTTTGGAAGGAATGATGCTGAAGCTGAAGCTCCAGTACTTAGGCCACCTCATGCGAAGAGTTGACTCATTGGAAAAGACTTTGATGCTGGGAGGGATTGGGGCAGGAGGAGAAGGGGACGACCGAGGATGAGATGGCTCGATGGCATCACAGATTCGATGGACATGAGTCTGAGTGAACTCCGGGAGTTGGTGATGGACAGGGAGGCCTGGTGTGCTGCGATTCATGGGGTCGCAAAGAGTTGGACACTACTGAGCAACTGAACTGAACTGAACTGAACTGATTCTGACCGGTATGAGGTGATGTCTCATTGCAGTTTTAATTTGCACTTCTCTAATAGTGAATGATGCTGAGCATCTTTTCATGTGTTTGTTAGCCATCTGTAAGTCTTCTTTGGAGAAATGTCTGTTTAGGTCTTTCCTCCATTTTTTGATTGAGTTGTTTGTTTTTCTGGTATTAAGTTGTATGAGTTGCTTGTATATTTTGGAATTAATCCTTTGTCAGTTGTTTCACTTGCTATTATTTCCTCCCATTCTGAGGGTCATCTTTTCACCTTGCTTATACTTTCCTTTGCTGTGCAAAAGCTTTTAAGTTTAACCAGGTCCCACTTGTTTACTTTTGTTTTTATTTCCATTACTCTAGGAGGTGCGTCATAGAGGATCTTGCTTTGATTTATGTCATTGAGGGTTCTGCCCATGTTTTCCTCTAAGAGTTTTATAGTTTCTGGTATTACATTTAGGTCTTTAATCCATTTTGAGTTTATATTTGTGTATGGTGTTAGGAAGTGTTCTCATTTCATTCTTTTACATGTAGCTGTTCTGTTTTCCCAGCACCATTTATTGAAGAGCCTGCCTTTGCCCCATTGTATATTCTTGCCTCCTTTGTCAAAAATAAGGTACCCATAGGTGCATGGGTTTACTTCTGTGCTTTCTATCTTGTTACATTGGTCTATATTTCTGTTTTCATGCCAGTACCATACTGTCCTGATGACTGTAGCTTTGGAGTATAACCCGAAGTCAGGAAAGTTGAATCCTCCAGCTCAATTCTTCTTTGTCAAGACTGTTTTGGCTGTTCAGGGTCTTTTGTGTTTCCATGTGAATTGTGAAATTTTTTCTTCTAGTTCTGTGAAAAATGCCATTGGTAATTTGATAGGAATTGCACTGAATCTGTAGATTGCATTTGGTAGTATGGTCATTTTCACAATATTGATTCTATTTATGTCATCTCTGATTTCTTTCATTAGTGTCTTATAACTTTCTGTGTACAGTTCTTTCATCTCCTTAGGTAAGTTTATTCCTAAGATATATAATTCTTTTTGTTGCAATGGTGAATGGAATTGATTTCTTAATTACTCTGATTTTTCATTGTTAGTATATAGAAATACAAGTGATTTCTGCGTATTGATTTTGTATCCTGTAACTTTACTAAATTCACTGATTAGCTCTAGTAATTTTCTGGTACTATCTTTAAGGATTTCTATGTACATGTCATGTCATCTGCAAACAGTGAGAGCTTTACTTCTTCTTCTCTGATCTGGATTCCTTTTATTTCTTTTTCTTCTCTGATTGCTATAGCTAGGACTTCCAGAACTATGTTGAATAATAGTGGTGAAAGTGGACATCCTTGTCTTGTCCCTGATCTTAGGGGGGATGCTTTCAGTTTTTCACTATTGAGGATAATGTTTGCTGTAGGCTTATCATATATGGCCTTTACTGCATTGAGGTAGGTTCCTTCTATGCCCATTTTATGAAGAGTTTTAATCATAAATAGGTGCCGAATTTTGTCAAAGGCTTTCCCTTCATCTATTGAGATGACCATATGGCTTTTATGTTTCAGTTTGTTAATATAGTGTATCACATTGATTGATTTGTGTATATTGAAGAATCCTTGCATCCCTGGAATAAACCCAACTTGATCATAGTGTATGAGATTTTTGATGTGTTGCTGAATTCTGTTTGCTAACATTTTGTTGAGGATTTTTGCATCTATGTTCATCAGTGATATTGGCCGGTAGTTTTCTTTTTTTGTGTTGTCTTTGGTTTTGGTATCAAGGTGATGGTGGCCTCCTGGAATGAGTTTTGAAGTGTTCCCTCCTCTGCAATTGTTTGAAAGAATTTTAGAAGGATAGGCATTAGCTCTTCTCTAAATGTTTGATAGAATTCTCCTGTGAAGCTGTCTGGTCCTGGGCTTTTGATTTTTGGGAGATTTTTGATCACAGCTTCTATTTCAGTGCTTGTAATGGGGTTGTTCATAATTTCCATTTCTTCCTGGTTCAGTCTTGGAAGGTTGAACTCTTCCAGGTTATCTATTTTATTGCCATATAGTTGTTCATAATAGTTTCTTATAATCCTTTATATTTCTGCATTGTCTGTTGTAATCTCTTCTTTTTCATTTCTAATTGTGTTGATTTGATTCTTCTCTCTTTTATTCTTGATGATTCTGGCTAAAGGCTTGTCAATTTTGTTTATCTTCTTAAAGAACCAGCTTTTAGTTTTATTAATCTTTATTATTGTTTCTTTCATTACTTTTTCATTTATTTCTGCTTGGATCTTTATAATTTCTTTCCTTCTACTAATTTTGTGTTTGTTTGTTTTGGTCTTCTTTTTCCAGTTGCTTTAGGTGTAAAGTTAGGTTGTCTTTTTGCTGTTTTTCTTGTTTCTTGAGGTAGGATTGTATTGCTACAAACTTCCCTCTTAGAACTGCTTTTTCCGAATCCCATAGGTCATTGTCATTTGTTTCTAGAAATTTTTTGAATTACCTTTTGATGTCTTCAGCAACCTGTTGGTTATTTAGAAATGTGTTGTTTAATCTCCATGCATTTGTGTTTCTTACATATTTTTCCTGTAATTGATATCTAATCTCATAGTGTTGTGGTTAGAGAAGATGCTTGCTATAACTTCAATTTTCTTAAATTTACTGAGGTTTGTTTCTGACCCAGGATGTGGTCTATCCTGGAGAATGTTCCATGAGCACTTGAGAAGATGGTGTACTCTTCTGCATTTAGATGGAAAGTCCTGAATATATCGATGAGATCCATCTCATCTAATGTATCATTTAAGACCTGTGTTTCCTTATTCATTTTCTGTTTTGATGCTCTGTCCATTGGTGTGAGTGGGGTGTTAAAGTCTCCTATTATTATTGTGTTACTGTCAATTTCTCCTTTTATGTCTGTTTGTCTTACGTATTGAGGTGCTCCTATGTTGGGTGCATAGATATTTACAATTGTTATGTCTTCCTCTTGGACTGATCCCTGATCATTATGTGGTGTCCTTCCTTATCTCTTGTAATCTTCTTTATTTTAAGGTCTATTTTGTCTGATATGAGGATTGCTACTCCAGCTTTCTTTTGTTTCCCATTTCCATGGAATATATTTTTCCATCCTCTCAGTTTCAGTCTATATGTGTCTTGAGGTCTGAAGTGTGTTTTTTGTAGACAGCATATATATGGGTCTTGTTTTTGTATCCATTCAGCCAGTCTGTGCCATTTGGTTGGAGCATTTAATCCATTTACATTTAAAGTAATTATTGATATATATGTTCCTATTACCATTTTCTAATTGCTTGGGGTTCATTTTGTAGATCTTTTTTTTTTTTCTTTTGTATTTCTTAACTATAGAAGTCCATTTAACATTTGTTGTAAAGCTGGTTTGGTGGTACTGCATTCTCTTAACTTTTGTTTGTCTGAAAAATTTTTATTTCTCCATCAATTTTGAATGAGATCCTTGCTGGTACAGTAATCTTGGTTGTATATTTTTCCCTTTCAGTACTTTAAATATATCCTGCCATTCTCTTCTGGCCTGCAGAGTTTCTGCTGAAAAAATCAGCTGTTAAATGTATGGAGTTTCCCTTGTATGTTACTTGTTGCTCCTCCTTTGCTGCTTTTAATGTTCTTTCTTTGTGTTTAGTCTTTGTTAGTTTGATTGGTATGTGCCTTGGCATGTTTCTCCTTGGATTTATCCTGTATGGGACTCTTTGTGCCTCTTGGACTTGATTGGCTATTTCCTTTTCCATGTTGGGGAAATTTTCAACTATAATCTCTTCAAAAATTTTTCATACCCTTTCTTTTTCTCTTCTTCTTCTGGGACCTCTATAATTTGAATGTTGGTGCATTTGATATGGTCCCAGATGTCTCTGAGACTGTCCTCAGCTCTTTTCATTCTTTTTACTTTATTCTGCTCTTCAGAAGTTATTTCCACCATTTTATCTTCCAGCTCACTGATTCGTTCTTCTGCTTCAGATATTCTGTTATTGATTCCTTCTAGAGTATTTTTAATTTCAGTAATTGTGTTGTTTGTCTCTGTATGCTTATTCCTTAATTCTTCTAGGTCTTTGTTAATTGATTCTTGCATTTTCTCCATTTTGTTTTCAAGGTTTTTGATCATCTTTACTATCATTATTCTGAATTATTTTTCAGGGAATTTTCATCTTTCCTCTTCATTTATTTGGACCCTGTGTTTCTAGTTTGTTCCTTCATTTGTGCAGTATTTCTCTGCCTTTTCTTCTTCTTCTTCTTCTTCTTCTTCTTCTTCTTCTTTTTAAGTTATTGTGTTTGAGGTCTCCTTTTCTCAGGCTTCATGGAAAGTTGAATTCTTTCTTCCTTTTTGTCTCTGCCCTCCTAAGGTTGGTCCAGTGGTTTGTGTGAGCTTTGCATAGGGTGAGATTTGTGCTGATATTTTGTTTATTTATTTTTCCTCTGATGGGCAAGGCTGACTGAGGTGGTACTCCTGTCTGCTGATGATCGGGTTTGTATTTTTGTTTTGTTTGTTGTTTAGATGAGATGCCCTCACAGGGTGCTATTGGTGGTTGGGTGATGCCAGGTCTTGTGTTCAAGTGATTTCCTTTGTGTGAGTTCTCACTATTTGATATTCCCCATGGTCAGTTCTCTGAAGTCTAGGGTCTTGGAGTCAGTGCTCCCACTCCAAAAGTTCAGGGTTTGATCTCTGGTCAGGAATGAAGATTCCACAAGTGGTTTGTTATGGCATTAAGGGAGAGTAAAACAAATATTCAAAAACAAGAAACCAAAGATGAACCCCAGACAAATGGCAGTTACGAAATCAGGCAAATAATAATTAAAATAATGGAATATACACATATACATATACACCCAGGTGCAAAGTGAAAACAGTCTAACAATAATACAGTAGATTGATCTGGTGAAAAAGGAAATCAAAAGTTATATTTACCAGTTAAGAACAAAACTAGCTTAAGCACAAACTGGAAAACAAAACTGAAGCAAGGTGCCAAGTGGAGAATAAAGCAATGAAAACAAAAGTAACAAATATGTTGAGAGGAAAGAAAAGAAAGAAAAAATAGGTATGCAGAGTTAAATAGAGGTAGATGAAGTTTTATATACACTAAAGATTAACTGCAAGGGGAAAAAAACAGTAAAAAAGACAAATAAAGGAATAAATGTAGAAAAAATATAATAGGTTTAAAAAAATTAAAAATTAAAATTATAAAAAAGATAAAAGAAAAAAACGGAAGAAGAAAGAAAAAAAGGGGGGGGGGGAGAATGCCACAGAACTGCAAAAGCCCAATGTAGAGGCAGAGGTTTATAGCAATAATAGAAAGTGTGACTGAATATACACACATACATATACACCCATAAGCAAAATCAAAACAGTCCAACAAAAATTAAATATGACAGATTGACCTGGCAAACAAAGGAAACCAAAAATTATATCTACCAAAACAAAACTAATTAAAGCACAAAGTGGAAAGCAAAACTAAAGCAAGGTGCCAACTGGGGAATAAAGTAATGAAAATAAAACTAAAAAGTATTTGGAGAGGAAAGGAGAGAGAAAGAGTAGATAAGCAAAGTTAAATAGAGGTAGATAAAGAAGATTTATATACGTTAAAGATTAACTGCAAAGAGAAAGTAACAGTAGGAAATGCAAACAAAGAAATAAATGTAGAAAAAATAATAGGTTTAAAAATTAAAAATTAAAATTAAAAAAAGAGAAAAGAAAAAAAAAAAAAAGAGGAAAACTCCACAGAACTGCAAAAGCCTACCATAGAGGCAGAGGTTTATAACAACAATAAAAAATATGACTGAGGAAAAAGGGGGAAAAAAAGCTCAAAACCTTAATTGGTTTTCTTAGTGCCAATAAATTTGACAACTACAAAAGAGGGGGAAGAGGGGGAGAAAAAAAATCCAAAAGAATCTACAGGATAAGTAAAAAAAAAAAAAAAAAAGAATAATAAATGTTTGTCTTGAGTCACTGCTGTCAGAGTCCTTTCCCGCGCTGGGAGTCACAGCCCACCTTACCTCCCTAGGATGCCCTCCAACACTGTAGTGATCTCTGGACCTGCTGTGGGGGCTGCTCCTGTGTGTTCTTGCCTCCAATGTCCCCAGCTATCAGAGCTAGTGTGTTTTCTTTTGTGGGAGCTCTCGATGGGCTTTTATATATTCCATAGGCACAGAGTCTGCTTAGTTGATTGTGTGGATTTAATTTGCAGCTTGTACAGCTGGTGGGAAGGTTTTGAGTCTTCTTCCTTAGCCACACTGCCCCTGGGTTTCAATTGTGGTTTTATTTCCACCTCTATATGTGGCTCGTCCACTGGGGTTTAGCTCCTGAGGTTGTCCTGGAGGGCTTGGGTCTGTAAGGGCCCCTGTGAGGGCCAGGTGTGGAAGTGGTGCAGCTGCTTGGGTTGCAGGGGTTCTGGCAGCACCATGTACTCAGGGGGGTTGGCGGCTAGGGCAGCAGGAAATATAGTGCTCTAGAAGGGTATGGCAACCAGTACTGGCCAATACGTTCCAGTATTCTTGCCTGGAGAACCCCTTCTCTGACAGAGAAGCTTGGCAGACCATAGTCCACAGGGTCGCAAAGAGTTGGACAGGACCGAAGCGACCCTGTGTGCATAAACACAAGACTTTTTTTCTTTTTTTTTTTTTTGCCTGTGGCAGCTCTGCCCCAGTGAGAGTTGAGCATGAAGGTGGTGCAGCTGCTTGGCTTGCGGGGACCCTAGTGGTGCCAAGTGTTCAGGTACACAGATTGCCTCTGCGGCAGAAGTTATGGCCCTATCAGAGTCTTTCTTTCTTTTTTTTTTTTTTTTTTTGAGCCTCTTGTAGCTGGCAATCAGAAAGCCTCTTTGGCCAGTCTTTCTCCATAGCTCCGCCTATTCAGGCACTTAGAGAGATCCCTTGTCTGGGGTCCTACTCTGTAGATCAGCGCATCAGACACTTAAAGGGGCACCCTGGGTGGGGTCCTACTCTGTAGTTCAGTGTATCAGGCATTTGATGGGCCAGCGTCTCTACTGTTCAGCTGTGGACACTTGCGTGTGGAGAGGGAGAGGCTATGGTGATGGCTCCACCCCTTACACGTGACTCAGAAGTATCACCTTGCTTCCATGGCTGCCAGGCTTTCCTCCACAGGCATTTCCCACCACAATCCCCTCCCTCACAACCCCTGGATCTGTCTCTCTGCAGTCAACAGCAGCCCTTGCGCAAGGATTGCTTCACAACCCCTAAACTCCAGCTCCCAGCCGCTGCCCCTTCCAGGAGACCCGCGTTCCTGCCCAGCATATGTATGGCTGCGGCAAGTACTGTCTGATTCTCCTTCCATTTATGCTGTCACAGATCAACTCTTTCACTCTTAGCCTTAAACGTTCCTCCTCTGACTCAGACAATTGCCCCACTCTGGGGACTGGACCCCTGTTTCAGTTCCCTCACCTGCAGAGGGCAGGTCCAATCCTACTAACACTCCTATTTTTCCCCCTAGTTCCTTCGTCCTACTGAGTTTTTCGTGGTTCTATGTATTCTTTTCCACTGGTCAGGTACTCCTGTCCACTCTTGGCTGGTGTTCTGCATGCACTTCTGTGTCTGAAGGTGTATTCCTAATGCATCCATGGAGACAGATGTACTCCATGTCCACCTACTTCTCTGCCGTCTTGTTCTCTCCCTCTCTGCTTCTTAATGTGCTTTTTATGTTTGCAATAACTTTTCTTCCAAGGAGCAAGCGTCTTTTAATTTCATGGCTGCAGTCACTGTCTGCAGTGATTTTGGAGCCTCAGAAAATAAATAAAATGTGTCACTGTTTCCACTTTTTTTCCTTTCTATTTGCCATGAAGTGATGGGAACAGATGCCACGATCTTTGTTTTTTGAATGTTGACTTTTAAGTCAACTTGTTCACTCTTCTCTTTCATCTTCATTAAGAGGCTTTTTAATTCCTCTCCACTTTCTCTCACTAGAGTGATATCATCTGCATATCTGAGGTTCTTGATGTTTCTTCTGGCAACTTGATTCTAGGTTGTGATTCATCCAGCCCAGCATGTCAAATGATGTACTCTGCATAGAAGTTAAAAGAGCAGGGTGACAATATACAGCCTTGATGTACTCCTTTCCCAGTTTTGAACTAATTCCACCATGAGGGCTCTACCACCATGACTTCTTCTAAACCTAATCTGCTCTCAAAGGCACTACAAATACCATAGCATTGAGAGTCAGAGCTTCTGTTATATACATGGGGGTAGGGGCATGACTCATCTTAACACTTGTCATTCCCAAGGGCAACGTCCCCTTAAGGAACTTCCACGCCACCTTGGTTTCTGGGAGTCAAATGAAATTTGGTGAGATTTTATACTGATATCTTCCTGACCTTCTAGATGGGGTGCTTGGAGGGGTGGCCATTGATTTCCTTAAGGTCTAAGATAGTCATCCTTGAGAGCTAGTTAATTTCAAAGCGTCCTCTCCTCACAAAATGAACGTCACTCAGTTGTGTCTGACTCTTTGCAACCCCATGGACTGTAGCCTATCAGGTTCCTCTGTCCATGGAATTCTCCAGGCCAGAATACTGGAGTGGATGGCTGTTCCCTTCTCCAGGGAATCTTCCCAACCCAGGAACTGAACCCAGTTCTCCCACATTAGAGGCAGATTCTTTACCATCTGAGCCACCAGGGAAGCCCTCTCCTCACAAAAGGGTGCATGAATTTCTAGGAATTTTAAGGGCTCATTGGGCCACACATTAAAAAGCCATGCAGAGGCAGCTCTCCTTTGAGCACTACAGGGCTCTGCAGGGTTGTGCCAAGCAGGACCTCAAGTCCAGAGAGTGGCTGGGGCTGTTGCTGAGTCCAGGCTCCCCTCTTATGTCTGATGTCCATCTGTCTGTCAGCCCTTCCAGGATCTGAAGGTCCATCCACCTGACAGGCAGCTGGTGACACTAAAAGGCAGGGGTGGCCATTCAGCTGGTCAGATGGGCTGCGTGGCTCAGCCAGTCAGGATCACCCAGCAGTTGGTTCCTTGAAGAGAAAATCACTTAAACCAACAAAGCTTCTGTTAGACTCCTCAGTAAGTCAGGACTATTTGTTGATCTGGGCTCAGTCAGGGGAGCAGTCGAGGAATGTCTGCAGTCAGGGAGATAGTGGAGGGTCAGATAGTCCAACACCTCTCCCCTGAGAGCCCTGGTGAGATGAGGGGTGGACCCTCAGCAGATCTGCCTCTTGCTCTCTCCTGGCTGTCAGCCAGATGCCCAGTTTGGGTTTGTTTTTTTACCAGAGAAAGACACATAATTTAGAAAATATCTGTCACTTTGCTCATTGCTTTCAGTTGACAGAAAAACGGATCTAGTTGGGTGTTTGGGTGGGAAAACGCCCCCTTCCAACTCTAGGAACTCCAGTGCCCAGAGAGGCCAGGTTGCAGAGTCTCTGGGTTAGGAATTCGCTCTGAGACCATGGGAAGGAGATGAAGGTGACACTGGGGCCAAGGTCTGCATCCCAGATGCGTTTGTCCCCTCGTTCCAGCCACCCGACTGATCTGAGGTAAAGACAGGGCCCAAATGAGCTGGCCTGGTCCTTGGAATGGTTGCCACGGTTCACACAGAGGGTAAACAAACATGTGTAGAGTCAGCTCTGAGCCAGATTACTGGCTTCCTACAGCAGCTTCCTCGTTAGAAACCCCTGGCCTTGGGCATTCATATCACTTCTCGGTGCTTCCATTTCCTCATCTGTAAAGTGGGAGTCATAACAGCATTTCTATGTGGGAGTGAGTTGAGGATCTGGAGTTAGTCAATGGAATGTTCTCAGTCGCTCAGTTGTGGCTGATTCTTTGGGGCACCATGGACTTCAGCCCGCCAGGTTACTCTGTCCATGGCATTTTCCAGCAAGAATACTGAGTGCATTGCCATTTCCGTATCTAAGTCAGTGTAATGGACTTGGCACAATAACTGGCCTCAGGGACCACACACATATCAGCAGATGACGTAAAGGAAGGATGCAGGCACAGAGCATCTTGGGAGTAGTGCAGACATGTGTCAGTGGCGATGTGGGAGCCATCCTTGCATGTGAGCTACCCACCTCTGTTCTCTGTGTGGAGACACCATATGGAACATCTTGGGCAGAGAGCAAGTGGGAGGAACACAGCCACAGGCAGGCTGGTAGGCCATCAGGCACTGGGCAGGAAGGCACAGTCCAGGGCCACAGAACTTCAGGGGCCTATGAGGATAGTTTCCTGAGCTGCTGAGAAGAATGGGCTGGGCACTCAGCTAAGAGGTTTCCTGAACATGTGCCCACAAACCACCCACACACGTGTATGCTGATAGTAGACACACTGAGACACAGTTACAGGCAGACACACTTCTGCTCTCCTCCCTGTAGCCCAAGAGCAGGAGGAGGCCACTGGAGTGGCCGACATGCTGATGTGTCCCCCTAGAATGAGGACATTGGACCAGCACCTTCCCCCAACACATCTCAGCTCTGCACAGACAGGGACAGAAGGTTAGCTCCATATCTGCTGAAAGGGCCACAGTCACACAGAGAGCCAGACCACCACCCAGCACCTGGACCAGGGCTGAGTGACTCAGAGGAGGCTAGGGCCATCCTACAGCTTTCCCAGCACCTCCAGCCAGGCTCTTTCTGCACCACCCACTCCCCTGAGAGTCTTCAGTGGCCAAATAAGGCCAGAAACACTCCCCTGGGCTCCACCATGGTGCAACTGGTAGGCCACTCCTGCTATCTAGAGGCCAATTTTCCCATATAAATACCTGATTTCCAGCATCCCAGGTGTCCATAGGATTCAAGTCTCCCCACCATCTACCTCCACATGGGCCCTACAGTTTATAAAATGGGAATATGGTCACTGCTTTCCTGACCCTTAGAGGAGCAGAGTCATAGAAACAAAATGAAGCTCTTGTTAACCTGCTGGTTGTAGCTGAAAAACCTGATTTGCAAATGTAACAGTCCGCAGGCAGGCCTCAGACTGAACTTGTTTCTGCTGATTCTGCTCTGGCTGGTGCTTGATGGTGCAGTACACATCTAGTGGTCAGACTCCAAGAGGGACTATCAGAGAGGGGTGTCCCACCCCTGGACTGGACCCAGGTGGCTCCTGCCCCAGTCAGTGACCCTGACCTCTCTGCCTGGGACAGAAGGAAACACAGGGCAGGCCATGATATCTGCCCTCCTCACTATCTGCCCTGTACATATTAGCCTCTTCTGAATAGAAAATGAGGAAGGCAGGAAAGACCCATGGATGGAACTCGGTAGGGAGAGACCCAGTAGGGACCACAGAAGCCCTCGGCCTTTCACACTCTCCTTTTGCAAATTCACAGGTGTTCAACCAGCTTGGATGCTGGGGGAGCTGAAGGTAGCTGCATGGCTGCCTCCTTCCTGTGGCCCCAGGTCAGGCTCCTGTGCTGACGGAGGCTGTGGGTGCCCAGATGCTGCCTCCCACCTGGGGCGGGACAGGACTTGGCTGATCCAGGGAGATTCTTCTCCTTCTGGTTCTCCCCTGGAGACTTCTGCCCAGCAGGGCTGCCCTCTGCCACCACTCTGGCCTTGGCCCTCACGTCTGCCAGGAAAGGGCCTGGACTCAGAGAAACCAGGATTCTGAATGCAGCCCCTGCCCGGTCTTGCCTGGTCCATTTCTGAGATCTTCAGCCTCAGCCTCCTCCTCCTCCTCCTCTGTGTCTTGAGGCCCAGGGACAGTCTGTCAAGTGGCAGAGAGCTGACAGGGCAAGAAGCCTGAAGAACCAGCATTTACCAGATGCTGCTCATTAAATGCTGACTTCAAAGGCCAGCTGGGCCATCTGCTGGCTGTGTGCTCTTGGGCAAGTTTAACTAACCTCGTTGTGCCTCTGTTCTCCTCTCCAGAAGGGTGATAATAAGGGAACTGACTCCACTAATGAAATGTGCTGTGGTTGGTTGGGAGAGGGGGTCTCTATTGATCTCCATGCAAAGACCCTGGGGAGTATTGGGGGTTCTGGGTGAGCTTCACTCCTCATTGCCCCTTGCTGCTGGGAGAGACTTGGACCAGGATGACTTCTCAGAGCTCAGCCACCGCTGTACAGTTCATGAGGATCAAATGAAGTAAAGGTCAAATACCTTCTTCAATAGCCAGCCAGCAGGACATGTTTCATTCCTCCAGATTCTCCAAGTCGGAGTCCTTCTGATGTGGTCCGTGGGTCCATTTCCCAAGTGAGAATCACCAGGTGAGGTTATCGGTATGGTTGTTTCAGTTTGTTTTAATCACATGAAACAGACTATGAATATATTTCATGTACACTCAAGCTGTAATCAAGTTATCATCAGCTGCATGTGAAGTGAGGCTTATCATCAAACCGGAGTTCCATTCTAAGCCCATCTCTTAAATGGGGAGAAGGTCACTGCAGGTTGCACAGGATGGGGTGGGGGAACCTTGTCAGTGTCTGTCTTTGGTCCAAACAGAAAATTTGGGTTTGAAGACCTCTCTCTGGAAGGATTTCACAACCAGATCATCCTGGAGATGTTATCACAGGCTTTGGACATTGAAATATTCCTCTTGCTGAACCACAACTTTCATTTCATTTATTCTCTGTTCTTGTCCATTGTCTTTGGAGCTCATTTGCTGGTTGTTCACAGGGTCCTACAGAGGGACTATCTTCCAGTGGCTCACCTCCCCTGAGAGCTTGTGCTCACCTCCTACCATTTTTTTCTGAAATCTGCTTCTTTGGATGAGTTGTGGTAATGTTTTCAAAAGGTTCCTTCCTGTTTTGTCCTTTTTTTCCACAATCTGATAATAATGTTTTAATTCCTATTAGTATTTTTATGGTGACATTTTTGAACTTCTGCTAAATCCACTGTTGATCATTCATCAGTCAGTTCAGTTCAGTCGCTCAGTCATGTCTGACTTTGTGACCCCATGGACTGCAGCATACCAGGCCTCCCTGTCCATCGCCAACTCCTGGAGTTTACTCAAACTCAGGTCCTTTGAGTTGGTGAGGCCATTTCAACCATCTCGTCCTCTGTCATCCCCTTCTCCTCCAGCCTTCAATCTTTCCAGCATCAGGGTCTTTCCAAAAGTGTCAGTTCTTTGCATTAGGTGGCCAAAGTATTAGAGTTTCAGCTTCAACATCAGTCCTTTCAATGAACGCCCAGGACTGATCTCTTTTAATATGGACTGGTTGGATCTCCTTGCAGTCCAAGGGACTCTCAAGAGTCTTCTCCAACACCACAGTTCAAAAGCATCAATTCTTTGGCACTCAGCTTTCTTTATAGTCCAACTCTCACATCCATACACTACCACTGGAAAAACCATAGTCTTGACTAGACGGACCTTTGTTGGCAAAGTAATGTCTCTGCTTTTTTAATATGCTATCTAGGTTGGTCATAACTTTCCTGCCAAGGAGTAAGCATCTTTTAATTTCATGGCTGCAGTCACCATCTGCAGTGATTTTGGAGCCCAAAAAAATAAAGTCTGACACTGTTTCCACTGTTTCCCCATCTATTTCCCATGAAGTGATGGGACCAGATGCCATGATCTTCGTTTTCTGAATGTTGAGCTTTAAGCCAACTTTTCCACTCTCCTCCTTCACTTTCATCAAGAGGCTCTTTAGTTCTTCTTCACTTTCTGCCATAAGGGTGGTGTCATCTGCATATCTGAGGTTATTGATATTTCTCCCGGCAATCTTGATTCCAGCTTGTGCTTCTTCCAGTCCAGCGTTTCTCATGATGTACTCTGCATAGAAGTTAAATAAGCAGGGTGACAATATACAGCCTTGATACTCCTTTCCCAGTTTGGAACCAGTCTGTTGTTCCATTTCCAGTTCTAACTGTTGATTCTTGACCTCCATCCAGGTTACTCAGGAGCCGTGTAAGACGGTCTGGTATTCCCATTTCTTTCAGAATTTTCCACAGTTTGTTGTGACCTACCAGTCACAGGCTTTGCATAGTCAATAAAGCAGAAGTAGATGTTTTTCTGGAACTCTCTTGCTTTTTCCATGACCAGTGGATGTTGGCAATTTGATCTCTGGTTCCTCTGCCTTTTCTAAATCCAGCTTGAACATCTGGAAGTTCATGGTTCACATACTGTTGAAGCCTGGCTTGGAGAATTTTGAGCATTACTTTGCCAGTGTGTGAGATGAGTACAATTGCGCAGTAGTTTGAACATTCTTTAGCATTGTCTTTCTTTGGGATTGGAATGAAAACTGAAATTTTCCAGTTGTGGCCACTGCTGAGTTTTTCAAACTTGCTGGCATATTGAGTGCAGCACTTTTAAAGCATCATCTTTTAGGATTTGAAATAGCTCAACTAGAATTCCATCCTCCACTAGCTTTGTAGTGCTGCTTCCTATGGCCCACTTGACTTCACATTCCAGGATGCCTGACTCTAGGTGAGTGATCACACCATTGTGATTATCTGGGTTGTGAAGATCTCTTTTGTATAGTTCTTCTGTGTATTCTTGCCCGTCTTCTTAATATCTTCTGCTTCTGTTAGGTCCATACCATTTCTGTCTTTTATTGTGCCCATCTTTGCATGAAGTGTCCCTTGGTATCTCTAATTTCTTGAAGAGATTGCTAGACTTCCTATTATATTGTTTTCCTCTATTTCTTTACATATTTGTTCTTCTAGAATTCATCATGAAAGAAGAGTACTAAATGAAAACTGATGAGTAGATGTTTGAGTGCAAGTCAGGATTAAAATGTTACTAAATTATAAAAAGAAGTTGAACTAGCAGGACATCTTTTGAAACACCTCTGTGTCTCACACAAATAAACAGATTCCAGAAAAGATAGGTAGGAGGTGAGCACCAGCTCTCAGGGGAGGTGAGCCACTGGAAGATAGTCCCTCTGTAGGACCCTGTGAACAACCAGCAAATGAGCTCCAAAGACAATGGGAATGGACGAGAACAGAGAATAAATGAGATGAAAGTTGTGGTTCAGCAAGAGAAATATTTCAATGTCCAAAGCCTGTGATAACATCTCCAGGATGATCTGGTTGTGAAATCCTTCCAGAGAGAGGTCTTCAAACCCAAATTCGCTGTTTGGACCAAAGACAGACACTGACAAGGTTCCCCCACCCCATCCTGTGCAACCTGCAGTGACCTTCTCCCCATTTAAGAGATGGGCTTAGAATGGAACTCCGGTTTGATGATAAGCCTCACTTCACATGCAGCTGATGATAACTTGATTACAGCTTGAGTGTACATGAAATATATTCATAGTCTGTTTCATGTGATTAAAACAAACTGAAACAACCATACCGATAACCTCACCTGGTGATTCTCACTTGGGAAATGGACCCACGGACCACATCAGAAGGACTCCGACTTGGAGAATCTGGAGGAATGAAACATGTCCTGCTGGCTGGCTATTGAAGAAGGTATTTGACCTTTACTTCATTTGATCCTCATGAACTGTACAGCAGTGGCTGAGCTCTGAGAAGTCATCCTGGTCCAAGTCTCTCCCAGCAACAAGGTGCAATGAGGAGTGAAGCTCACCCAGAACCCCCAATACTCCCCAGGGTCTTTGCATGGAGATCAATAGAGACCCCCTCTCCCAACCAACCACAGCACATTTCATTAGTGGAGTCAGTTCCCCTATTATCACCCTTCTGGAGAGGAGAACAGAGGCACAACGAGGTTAGTTAAACTTGCCCAAGAGCACACAGCCAGCAGGTGGCCCAGCTGGCCTTTGAAGTCAGCATTTAATGAGCAGCATCTGGTAAATGCTGGTTCTTCAGGCTTCTTGCCCTGTCAGCTCTCTGCCCCGCTGACAGACTGTCTCTGGGCCTCAAGACACAGAGGAGGAGGAGGAGGAGAAGGCTGAGGCCGAAAATCTCAGAAATGGACCAAGCAAGACTGGGCAGGGGCTGCATTCAGAATCCTGGTTTCTCTGAGTCCAGGCCCTTTCCTGGCAGATGTGAGGGCCAAGGCCAGAGTGGTGGCAGAGGGCAGCCCTGCTGGGCAGAAGTCTCCAGGGGAGAACCAGAAGGAGAAGAATCTCCCTGGATCAGCCAAGTCCTGTCCCGCCCCAGGTGGGAGGCAGCATCTGGGCACCCACAGCCTCCGTCAGCACGGGAGCCTGACCTGAGGCCAGGGGAAGGAGGCAGCCATGGGCTACCTTCAGCTTCCTCAGCATCCAAGCTGGCTGAACACCTGTGAATTTGCAAAAGGAGAGTGTGAAAGGCCAGAGGGCTTCTGTGGTCCCTACTGGGTCTCTCCCTACTGGGTTCCATCCATGGGTCTTTCCTGCCCTCCTCATTTTCTGTTCAGAATAAGAGGCTAAGATGGACAGGTGGAGTTGTAGGGTGGTATTTCACCACAAACACACCCAGCTGGGTGTGTTTTTCTCTCAACTGAAAGAAATGACCAAAGTGACCAAAGTGACAGTGTTTTCTAAATTATGTGTCTTTCTCTGGTAAAACAAACTGAAACTGGGCATCTGGCTGACAGCAGAAGAGAGCAGGAGGCAGCCCTGGGTCCGCCCTTCATCTCACCAGGGCTCTCAGGGGAGATGGGGTGGACTCTTAGGCATCACACACCAGCCCTGGGGCCCCAGCGGATCAGCAGGAGGGTGTCCCTTCCCTGAGGCAGGCCCCTCAGGAGGATCAGGCTTGGCTGCTCAGAAAGGGACTGTCCTGAATGCACATTGTCCCCTGAGGGAAGGGCTGTTCCTGGCATTTAAATGTGAGGAAACAGAGGCACAAAAAGGTGACATCACCTGCTCGGGGTGGCCTTGTGGTCATGACAGAACTGGGATGCGGCCCATTGTGTTCAGGTCTCTGCAGCTCACTCTCCAAGGGACGACAGGAGGCAGGGATGGGCACTTAAGGCCAAACTCACACTCAGCATCAGGCGTCCCGCCTCATTCAGGTCATGGTTCCCATGGTGCCTTCATCTGTGCCCACCAGGAGGAATCTGGTAAAACCAAAAATCAAGGTTCAGACTCTGATCTTCAACAGCAACCATGGTGGGGGGAGCTCATCTCCCCAGGGACCAGGCAACTCCCTTTTGGTCACTTCTTTTGTCTCTTTTTTTTGTATTTTACAGATTTATTCAGATATAATTCATATACCATATAATCATTCATTTAAAATGTACACTGGTTTTTAGTATATTCATAGGTACACATCCATCATCAATCTGATTTTAGAACATTTTTATCACCCCAAAGAAAAACTGTACCTATTAGCAGTCATTTCTATTTATCATGATGGCTCCAGTCCTAAACAACCTCTGTCTAGGTTATCTACTTTCTCTATGGATTTGCCAACTTGAACATTTCTTATAAATGGAATTTTACAACATGTGGTCTCTTGTGGCTGTCTTCTTTTATTTCATATGTTATCAAAGTTTGTTCTTATTGAATCATGTATCAGAACCACATTCCCTTATCGCTGAAAAATTCCATTTTATGTATAAGCCACATTTTATTTACCCATAAATAAATGGCTGAGTATTTGGACTGTTTCCACCCTTGGTCTATGCCAAGCAAACTGCTATGAACATTCATGTAAAGTTTATGCCTGGATGTAGGTTTTTATTTCTCTTGCATATATACCTAAAAGTAAAATTTCTCAAAGTGTGGCTCTGTGTGTTAGTCTCTCAGTTGTGTCCAACTCTTTGCAACTCCATGGACTGTAGCCCATCAGGCTCCTTTGTCCATGGAATTCTCCAGGCAAGAATACTAGAGTGGATAGCCATTCCCTTCTCCAGGGGATCTTTCCAACCCAGGTATTGAACCTGGGTCTCCCACATTGCAGGTGGATTCTTTACTGTCTGAGATACCTGGAAAGTCCAAAGTGTAACTCTATGTTCAACCTTTTGAGGAACCACCCAGCGGTTTTTTTTTAAGTGCCTTCATCATTTTAGGTCCTCATCAGCAATCTTCAGGCATTCCTTTCCCCCATCCTAACACTCACTGTCTGTCTTTTTAGCTATAGCCATCCTTGTGGAACTTTCCTGGAGGAGTGGAATCTTATTGTGCTCTCAATTTGCATTTCCCTGGTGACTAATGGCGTTGAGCATCGTTTCATGCTTATTGGCTATTTTGTATAATGTCTTTGGAGATATGTCTATTCAAATTTTTGCTCATATTTTAGTTGGGTTTGAGGGAGTTTAGGTTGAATTGTAAGAGTCTTTTATAGATTCTAGATAAAAAATTATCTTATTAGATGTATAATTTGCAAACATTTACTTCCATTCTGTGAGCTCTCTTCTCACTTTTGTGGTGTTGTCCTTCGAAGTAAAAAATTTTTAATTTTGATGAAGTCCATTATTTTTTAGTCACTTGTGCTTTCAGCATCATAGCTAAGAAATCCCTCGCCTATTCCAAGGACTCCGAGTTTTGCTCTTATGTCTTCTTCTAGAAGTTTTATAGTTTCGCTCCTACACTTAAGTCTTTGATCCATTTTGAATTAATTCTCATAAATGGTATGGGATAGGGGTTCAAATTTATATTTTGCTTGTAACTATCCATTTGTCCCAGAACCATTGGTTGAAAAGACTATCTGTTCCCTATGTAATTGTTTTGGCATCTTTCTCAAAAACCAATTTACCATAATTTCCAGGTAATTATGAAGACTCCTTTTTTAAAATAAATATATTTATTTTAATTGGAGGTTAATTACTTTACAATACTGTATTGGTTTTGCCATACATCAACATGAATCTGCCACAGGTATCCACGTGTTCCCCATCCTGAACCCCCCGTCCCTCCTCCCTCCCCGTACCATCCCTCTGAGTCGTCCCAGTGCACCAGCCCCAAGCATCCAGTATCATACATTGAACTTGGGCTGGCGGCTCATTTCATATATGATATTATACATGTTTCAATGCCATTCTCCCAAATCATCCCATCCTCTCCCTCTCCCACAGAGTCCAAAGGACTGTTCTATACATCTGTGTCTCTTTTGCTGTCTCACATACAGGGTTATTGTTACCATCTTTCTAAATTCCATATATATGCATTAGTATACTGTATTGGTGTTTTTCTTTCTGGCTTACTTCACTCTGTATAATAGGTTCCAGTTTCATCCACCTCATTAGAACTGATTCAAATGTATTCTTTTTAATGGCTGAGTAATACTCCATTCTGTATATGTACCACAGCTTTCTTATCCACTCATCTGCTGATGGACATCTAGGTTGCTTCCATGTCCTGGCTATTATAAACAGTGCTGCGATGAACATTGGGGTACACGTGAAGACTCCTTTCTGATGCTGGGTCTATTCACAAATGTCTGTGTAATTTTAAGGTCATACATATTTTAGTGTTTTTACTTTAATAATTCTGATTCATTTCATATATTTCTTAAATCACTTAACAAATATTTACTGAGTACTGACTATGTACCTTACACTGTTCTAGACCCCCAAAGAACAGTTTTGAAAAGGCAGATGAAATCCCTGTCTCCTGGAACTTCCATTTTAAGAAGAAGGAGTAAACAGCAATAAATATAGTGACAGTGTGTGGTGAAAATTGCTATGACTAAAACATTTCAGTCATATCCAACTCTTTTCAGCTTCAACCTGTGGGCCGCCAGGCTCACCTGTCCATGGAGTTCTCCAGGCAAGAATTCTGGAGTGGGTTGCCATTTCCTTCTCCAAGAATCTTCCCAACCAAAGGGATCAAAACTGCATCTCTCATATCTCCTGCATTGGCAGGCGAGTTCTTTACCACTAATTCAAAAGCAGAGACATTACTTTGCCGACTAAGGTCCATTTAGTCAAGGCTATGGTTTTCCCAGTAGTCATGTATGGATGTGAGAGTTGAACTGTGAAGAAGGCTGAGTGCCGAAGAATTGATGCTTCTGAACTGTAGTGTTGGAGAAGACTCTTGAGAGTCCCTTGGACTGCAAGGAGATCCAGCCAGTCCATTCTGAAGATCAGCCCTGGGATTTCTTTGGAAGGAATGATGCTAAAGCTGAAGCTCCAGTACTTTGGCCACCTGATGCAAAGAGTTGACTCATTGGAAAAGACTCTGATGCTGGGAGGGATTGGGGGCAGGAGGAGAAGGGGATGACAGAGGATGAGATGGCTGGATGGCATCACTGACTCGATGGACATGAGTCTAAGTGAACTCCAGGAGTTGGTGATGGAGAGAGAGGCCTGGCGTGCTGCGATTCATGGGGTCACAAAGAGTCAGACGCGATTGAGCGACTAAACTGAACTGAACTGAACTGAATGACACACGGGAAGCTTAAAAATCATTTTGATAAAGGAAGAAGTGGAGACTTATTTTTATGAATAGCCTACAGTTACCTGTTACTGTCAGCTAGATGAAAAGTGAAGGATTAATTTTAATGCAAAAAATCATGTATTTGCTGGCAAGTAGAATAGAAGGAATTCATTTACACTGGATCCGGTACTGATCTCAGAGAAGCAGCAGTGAGCAGTCCTGAAGAGAGATCTTAATTTCCTGTCCAGAAATAAAACCTGGGTAGCCTGGATGAAAACCAGGGATCCTAGCCATCAAACAACCAGGGATTAGAGGCTAGAAGCAAAGTGACCCTGGCTCTTTCCCCTGTTTGAAAGCAAGGATATTTCAAGGAGGCAAAAACTGCAAAAATAGGTACAAGGTTTATTGTTAGAGACAGCATAACACGTGGGGAGAGCACATAGAGAAACAGTTTGTTTACTGAAGACAGAAACAAGGCAGAAATACACAAGCCAGGAGTGTGGGCATCCTGAATGGGGAGCATGGTAAAGAGGTGATTTAAATCACTTACATAGGACCGTCCTTCCAGGTCTTTGTTTACATTTGGCCAATTATCCTGTTTCTTTTTTCACACCTGATTTGTCCTCAGACCCTCCCCAACGATGCATGTGCAACTTTTTGCTAAGGTGGATTCCACTGCAGAGGCCTGTGGGGATATATTCACACTTGTTATATGGTGGGGGCCCCTCCCTTTTCCACCTCCAAGAAGCTTGCCTGTGCGTATGCAGACAAGGAAAGTTTCCTTAATCTCTAGAGTGGGCACCTTATCTCTCTACCTTAGCAGAATTCAGCTTTTACTGCTAGCTTTGTCCTTGGAGTGTCTAGGTAAGAACAAAGCTTCGATTTTACTCCACAACAAACACCAGCTGTCCAGCCCAGAGGCCCATCTATCTCCTACCTCAATACAACCACTTTGGAAAAGAGTTTGGCATTCATTTTATCCAATGAAGTTGAATGTGAACTTTGGACCTAAATTCCATGACTGGATTAAATTTGGCATGTCTGTCCCAGAAGACAGGTAAATCTTGTTCAAAGAAGCAAAAAGGAAAACAATCCAAGTATACATTAACAGAATGGAGAAACAAATTATGGTAGAGACACTGCATGTGGTAGAGGCATTGCATACAAGCAATACTTCACAGATGCAGAAACGTACAAATCGCCTGTCTACAGCACTAGATGCAGGAAAGTCACACACATGGTGAGTTAGAAGTGAGTTAGAAGACCAAGCAAAGACTGAGATCAAACTGCAAAGAAAGGAAGTCGATTGAGAACCATAAAATTTCAGATAGCGGTTTCCAAGGATGTGACTCATGGTGGGTGCATGGAGCCTGCAGAGGCTTGAACACAAGGTCTGTTCAAGAGTTCAATTTGATCTGAGCTATTTCAAATCCAAAAAGATGCTGTGAAAGTGCTGCACTCAATATGCCAGCAAATTTGGAAAACTCAGCAGTGGCCACAGGACTGAAAAACGTCAGTTTTCATTCCAATCCCAAAGAAAGGCAATGTCAAAGAATGTTCAAACTACCACACAACTGCACTCATCTCACACGCTAGTAAAGTAATGCTCAAGATTCTCCAAGCCAGGCTTCAGCAATATGTGAACCATGAACTTCTAGATGTTCAAGCTTGTTTTAGAACGGGCAGAGGAACCAGAGATCAAATTGCCAACATCTGCTGGATCATCAAAAAACCAAGAGAGTTCCACAAAAACATCTATTTCTGCTTCATTGACTATGCCAGAGCCTTTGACTGCATGGATCACAACAAACTGTGGAAAATTCTGAAAGAAATAGGAATATCAGACCACCTGACCTGCCTCTTGAGAAGCCTCTATACAGGTCAGGAAGCAACAGTTAGAACTGGACATGGAACAACAGACTGGTTCCAAATAGGAAAAGGATTACGTCAAGGCTGTATTTTGTCACCCTGCTTATTTAACTTCTATGCAGAGTACATCATGAGAAACACTGGGCTGGGTGAAGCACAAGCTGGATTCAAGACTGCTGGGAGAAATATCAATAGCCTCAGATACGCAGATGACACCACCCTTATGAAGAAAGTGAAGAGGAGCTAAAGAGTCTCTTGATGAAAGTGATAGAGAGGAGAGTGAAAAAGCTGGCTTAAAGCTCAACATTCAGAAAACGAAGATCATGGCATCTGGTCCCATCACTTCATGGGAAATAGATGGGGAAACAGTGGAAACAGTGGCTGACTTTAATTTTTGGGCTCCAAAATCACTGTAGATGGTGACTGCAGCCATGAAATTAATAGACACTTACCCCTTGGAAGGAAAGTTATGACCAACCTAGACAGCATATTCAAAAGCAGAGACATTACTTTGCCAACAAATGTTTGTCTAGTCAAGGCTATGGTTTTTCCAGTAGTCATATATGGAGATGAGAGTTGGACTGTGAAGAAAGCTGAGTGCTGAAGAATTGATGCTTTTGAACTGTGGTGTTGGAGAAGACTCTTGAGAACCCCTTGGACTCTAAGGAGATCCAACCAATCCATCCTAAGGGAGATCAGTCCTGAGTGTTCATTGGAAGGACTGATGTTGAAGCTGAAACTCCAATACTTTGGCCACCTGATGTGAAGAATTGACTCATTTGAAAAGACCCTAATGTTGGGAAAGATTGAAGGTGGGACGACAGAGAAGAATGGATGACAGAGAATGAGACAGTTGGATGGTATCGCTGATCTAATGGATATGCTGCTGCTGCTGCTGCTAAGTCACTTCAGTTGTGTCTGACTCTGTGCGACCCCGTAGACAGCAGCCCACCAGGCTCCCCTGTCCCTGGGATTCTCCAGGCAAAAACACTGGAGTGGGTTGCCAATTCTGGGAGTTAGTGATGGACAGGGAGGCCTGGTGGGCTGCAGTCCATGGAGTCACAAAGAGTCAGACATGACTGAGCAACTGAACTGAACTAAGCTGTTCGAGAGCTGAGAGATAGCTACACCAGGAATGCTTCCATGATTAGTTCTCTTTCTGCCTCACATATGTAATTTATTTGTTGTTGTTGTTGTTTTTCCTGTTGTTGTTGCTTAGCTGCTAAGTCGTGTCCAACTCTTTCAACCCCACAGGCAGTAGCCTGCCAGGCTCTTCTGTCCATGGAATTCCCCAGGCAGGAATACAGGAGTGGGTATCCATTTTCTTTTCCAGGGGATCTTCCTGACCGAGGGACCAAACCCAAGTCTCCTGCATTGGCAGGTGGATTACTTACCACTAGGCCACTAGAGAAGCCCTTTTTCATGTTAGCTACTGTATTTCATTTCTTAAAATAGAGAAAAACACACTCTCACAAAAACCTCAGCTTCTAGAAATTCTGAGAACCTGGGCTACAGCACTCAATGCTCCCCTGAATGAACTTCCTGCTAGAAACTGATTTGGGAAAAACTTAACCTCATACAAAATAAGAAAGAGCTGGGGAGAAATATAAAAACTACAAAAAGAAGACTTGGGGGGAAAAAAGCAAATCAAAGCTCACTGAAAACACTCACCAGGAAAAAACACTGCCTTAGAGCAAGGACACTATGACCCCAAACATTGCAACAAATGGCAATGTGGCAATTGTGAGATCTAAGTGCTCACACAGCAGATGGGAGACAGCAGGCTGCCTTGGACTGAAGCTGGCAGAGCTGGGGCATGGGGAGAGGGAGGGAATATTAGAGAAGATCTTCGTGGCTCAGTTCAAATAGGAAAAATGGGTTTCTAAAGGGGGCAGACAATGGGGACAGGGCAGGGGAGGAGGTGGCTGTTTCCTGACATAAAACCTGTTAGAAGTGATTTGTTTAATCTATGTTGAATGAACACATTTTATTTTAAAAATAGAAAATAATTAAAAGGAGACTTTGGGAATTCCTTGGCTGTCCCGTGTTTAGGACTCTGCCCTTTCACTGCCAAGGGCTCAGGTTCAATCCCTGGTGAGGGAACTAAGATCCTACAAGCCAGACAGCATGGCCAAAGAAAAAAGAAAAATAATGAGCCTCTTTGCTGGCCATCAGCCAGGGCTGATTCGCAGATGGTGTTCCCTGCAGGAGGAATCTCAGACCTCTGTTCACACAGCCAGGATGCCCACTGCCCCACCTGCCCAGTCCCTTCCGGATAACCGCATCAGCACCACGGTCTTCCAAGGACGAAGTTATCCCCCACCGCTCCCAGTGTATCTTCTTCAGGCTGGCCCTAGTGCTGGCCACCATGGACTTAAGAATATCTGGGTTCCCTCAGCCAAACCTCACTTATGTTTCCCCAGAGCTGCTGAGACCCTGAATTGCTATGCTTCCCGGGCTGCCACTTTGTTTCCCAGGTCCAGAGCCCCAGACTTCAGTGCCTCACCCTTCTTTGTATGAGTCCCTAAGACTTGGCACTCTCCTTGAGGCTTCATTTCTCTGTATTTCTGCTCATTGCATTTGCACGTCTGGGCTACCAACCTGTGGCAATATTATTCTCTTTGCACCGCAGTTATTTTTGTGTTATGCAAATATATGATCAACTTTACTCTGGATGGATGGGGTGAGATGGAAACAGAAGCTAGAAAAAGGGAAGCACAGATTGGGAGTTGGGCTGGGCAGGCTAAGAGGCAATTCCCTGAATAAAGTAACTGGGGAAGGGGCAGTGATGTCACGAGAGTTCCACTGTGACACCTATCACACCTACCCAGGAGAGGAGCTATGACTGGCTGGGAGGGCACAGAAAGGAATAAAAGACCATTTGCCCAGCAATCAAACTAGAAATCTGTAACGAATAATAAGAAAACCTCCAATACACTTGGAAACTAAACCACACATTCTAAATAATCCATGGATCAAAAAAAGGAAGTCCCAAGGAAAAATTGTAATAGAGTGAAATAAATAAAAATGATAACAAAACATATCAAGATTCATGGGGCACAATTAAAGCAGCACTAAAGGGGGAATTGATAGCAATAAATGCACACAGAGAAAAATAAGTCTCTCAAATCACCCAATCGCTCCCTCATGAAGCTAGGAAAACAAGAGCAAAATAAACCCTAAGCTAGCACAAGGAAGGAAATAATGAAAAACAGAAATCAATGAAATTTCAAAATAAAAAGAGAGAAAATCGATGGAGCAAAGGGATTATTCTTTGACAAGACTGGTAAAATTGACAGACTGCAAGAGTGACAAAGGGAAAGACAGACAAAGGGATAAAGGGGGAAAAAAGAGTGTTAGTGGCTCACAGGTGTCCAACTCCTCAAACCCATGGACTGTAGCCCATCTGGCTCCTCTGGCCTTCGGATTCTCCAGGCAAGAATACTGGAGTGGGTTGCCATTCTTTTCTCCAGGGCATCGTCCAGACCCAGGGATTGAACCCGGGTCTTCTGCACTGTAGGCTGACTTTTTCCTGTCTAAGCCACCAGAGAAGCCCAAGACTACTAGTACTTTACAATAATCGTTCTTAGAAACTGTAACACATAAATTACTAATACTGGAGGGAAACAGGGAATATCACTGTCACTAAATTTGCTCTGCTGTTTGCACAACAGGTCAATAAATGAGAAGTTGTTGGGGCAGAGAATAATGACTTCAATTGGAAAGCTAGCTGACCTAGTGGAGTGAGCAATGGCACCCCACTCCAGTACTCTTGCCTGGAGAATCCCATGGATGGAGGAGCCTGGGGGGCTGTAGTCCATGGGGTCGCGAAGAGTCGGACACGACTGAGTGACTTCATTTTGACTTTTCACTTTCATGCATTGGAGAAGGAAATGGCAACCCATTCCAGTGTTCTTGCCTGGAGAATCCCAGGGATGGGGGAGCCTGGTGGGCTGCCATCTATGGGGTCACACAGTCGGAGACGACTGAAGTGACTTAGCAGCAGCAGTAGCAGCAGCTGACCTAGAAGATGGACTATTGTCTCAAAAAAATTATCTTCCCTCAGTGGAAATTTGGGCTCCTCCTATACAGAGATGGGGGAGGGGGAGGAGTCCACTGTGATTCCAACCAATGCCTGAGCCAGACTGATAACAGCCGTGCACCTGCCCTGACCATATCACAATTCCCCGCTGTCAATGTCCATTCCACAATCATGTGGGAAAAGGAGCAACGATATTTCTGGCTACATCCTACTAAACAGGAGTAATGAAGAGGTGACTGTGAAATAAAATTGGTCAGTTTGGTGTCCAGAATACTCCTCAACATTTTTAGTAAGTAATCCTATTCTTTTTCTTTATCTATAACTATTTGAATCTGACAAAAATTCCTTCTACAATGAAATTTTAACCTCAATACTTCTACTTTTTGAAGAGCAAACTTAACCCTTTTAAGGGTTCACAAACCCACTGTCCTCTCAGGAGTTGGGTCATTTTCTGATGACATTGGGGCTTCTTTAACCCGAGTGTGATGAATCCATGGCTTTACTCCAGCTAACCTCACAGATGAATGCATGGTGAGTAGGACCACATGTGTTCCTTTCACTTTGCAATCAACTGGTGCTCACACGCTTGTTCTCTCCAGGTTTTAAGAAGGACTTGGTCTCTAGGCTGGAAAGAATGTAAGACTAGCTCATTTGATTAACCAGGCCTGTTGAGGAAAACTCATGAACAGAGGTTAGTATATTGCCCAGAGTTTTAACATAATTGGCAACTGCTAGATATTTCAGAGCATTTATAGATTCTCCCACCTTGGCAGACACCTAGAATGGCGTACCATACAATAGTCCAAAGGGGCTAGATTTAAGTCTACTTCTGCAAACCACTCTGATCTATAGCAGGGCAACTGGCGACGCCTTATCCCAAGTTAAATTAGTCTCTTGACAAATTTTGTCAATGTTTCTCTTCATTTGTATCCAAATGAAGTCTCTTCATTTGTATCCAACTCTTTGGGATCCTATATAATTCATTTTCTCAGTTTTTACTACCTGTGTTTCTGGGTCTTGCCATTCACAAGCTGCTATGATTTTTACCCAGTAGGAACGTGGAAAAAAAGCATTTTCAAGTCCAAAACTGAGAACTAGTAGTAGTAACAGTAATAGTTGTGAGAAGAATGTATAGATTAGGTACCACAGGGTGCAAATCTTGTACCTGTAAGGGGGCCCTCTCATTAATAGTCTCGGACAAAGCAATACTCTATTGAGTTCAGCTTTTTGACTAGGAGGATAAGGTGGTTATATGGGGACCCTGAAAGGTTTAATCAGTCCTGTTTTCAAAACTTTTTGAGAATTGCCTGAATTCCCTTCTGAGCCTCTTGCCTCAGAGGATATTATTTTGGATTAGGTGTCCCAGTGTCCCTTTTAAATAGGATTTATATTGGTCATGAGTTTTTCCCTGGATGCCATCAGCCCACCCTTCCAGCTTTACCTTTTGTAGACCTCAAGGGAAAGAACTCTGTCTGAGTGTGCATGAATGCCATGTTCAAGCATACAGCATGCTCTTTTGGGACCTTGATGTTAAGCTGTCCTGGCAAAAAAGTTACCTGCATGTTTAATATACAAAGGAGATCTCAGCCCAACACTGGTATATATAAAACACTGAATTTCAGGGTGAGGTCCCCTTATTGGGATTCTAGAGTTTGTAAGAAAGAACAATTTTGTACTTCTCCAGAAATTCCCATAACCAGGATGGACTGAGATGCTTTCTGTGCCATCTTGGTATTTACCACAGAGTATGCGTGTGTGCTAAGTCTCTTCATTTGTATCCAACTCTTTGGGATCCTATGGACTGTAGCCTGCCAGGATCTACTGTCCATGGGATTCTTCAGGCAAGAATGCTAGAGTGGGGGAGATGGGAGGTAGATTCAAAATAGAGGGGTTATATGTATATCTATGGCTGATTCACATTGAGGTTTGACAGAAAACAGAAAAATTCTGTAAAATAATTATCCTTCAATTGAGAAAAATAAAAAGAATACCTATAGAGTATACTAACACATATATATGGAATTTAGAAAGAGGGTAATGATAACCCTGTATGTGAGACAGCAGAAGAGACACAGATGTATAGAACAGTCTTTTGGACTCTGTGGGAGAGGGAGAGGGTGGGATGATTTGGGAGAATGGCATTGAAACATGTATACTATCATGTAAGAAACGAATCGCCAGTCTAGGTTCGATACAGGTTACAGGATGCTTGGGGCTGGTGCACTGGGATGACCCAGAGAGATGATATGGGGAGGGTGGTGGGAGCGGGGTTCAGGATTGGGAACTCATGTACGCCGGTGGCGGATTCATGTCAATGTACGGCAAAATCGATACAGTATTGTAAAGTAAAAAGAAAAAAAAGAATACTAGAGTGGGTTGCCATTCCCTCCTCCAGGGGATCTTCCCAATCCAGGGACTGAACCCATGTCCTTTATATCTTCTGCATTGGCAGACAGATACTTTCCTATTAGTGCCACCTGGGAAGCACCCACCACAGAGTATTTTGCACCCATATCTACCAGAAACTCAATCAACTTTTCTGCCACTATCAGAGTTACCTGGGGCTTCTGTTTGGGGCCCCATCAGAGGGTTCCTCTCTTTCTACCATATGAGAGGCTCCTGTCTTCCTTTTATTGTTTTCTTTCTTATTCCTTCAGTTCAATTCAGTTCAGTCACTCAGTCATGTCCAAATCTTTGCGACCCCATGGACTACAGCAGGCCAGGTCCCCCATCCATCACCAGCTCCCAGAGTTCACCCAAACTAATGTCCATTGAGTTGGTGATGCCATCCAACCATCTCATCCTCTGTCATCCCCTTCTCCTCCTGCCTTCAATCTTTCCCAGCATCTTTTCAAATGAGTCAGTTCTTCGATCAGGTGGCCAAAGTATTGGAGCTTCAACATCAGTCCTTCCAATGAACACTCATGACTGATTTCCTTTAGGATGGACTGGTTGGATCTCCTTGCAGTCGAAGGGACTCTCAAGAGTCTTCTCCAACACCACAGTTCAAAAGCATAAATTCTTTGGCACTCAGCTTTCTTTATAGTCCAACTCTCACATGCATACATGACTACTGGGGAAATCATAGCCATGGCTAGACAGACCTATGTTGCAAAGTAATGTCTCTGCTTTATAATATGCATCTAGGTTGGCCATAACTTTTCTTCCAAGGAGTAATGGTCTTTTACTTTTACAGCAGCAGTCATCATCTGCAGTGATTTTGGAGCCCAAAAAATAAAGCCAGCCACTGTTTCCACTGTTTCCCCATCTATTTGCCGTGAAGTGATGGGACCAGATGCCATGATCTTTGTTTTCTGAATGTTGAGCTTTAAGCCAACTTTTTCACTCTCCTCTTTCAATTTCATCAAGAGGCTTTTAGTTCCTCTTCACTTTCTGCCATAAGGGTGGTGTCATCTGCATATCTGAGGTGATTGATATTTCTCCCAGCAATCTTGATTCCAGCTTGTACTTCAACCAGTCCAGCATTTCTCATGATGTACTCTGCATATAAGTTAAATAAGCAGGGTGACAATATACAGCCTTGACGTATTTCTTTTCCTATTTGGAACCAGTCTGTTGTTCCATGTCCCATTCTAACTGTTGCTTCCTGACCTGCATACAGGTTTCTCAAGAGGCAGGCCAGGTGGTCTGGTATTCCCATTTCTTTCAGAAATTTCCACAGTTTATTGTGATCCACACAGTAGCCTAGGGCAAACTCTTTTCCGAAGCCCTTCCTCCTTGCAGTAAGCACATTGTTCCTCCACCAGTGGTATGGCTAACCTCTCTTCAGGTTACTTACCCTCTGGGAATTCAATGCTGCTGCCAGGCAAGTGGTGTTATTTCTTGATCATCTTGATCCTGTCTTTGTTCCCTGCTGTTCAACACCTTAAAAACAACATCTATCAATTGAGAAGGGTTCATTCCAAATACAACATATAACTTTTGTAATTTTCTTCTTATATCTGGGTTGCTTTCACCAATGAAGTTCATATGTACCATCCTTATATTTGGAGGGGCCTCAGAGTCTGCATCTATGTAGCTCCTTGGAAGGAAAGTTATGACCAACCTAGACAGCATATTAAAAGGCAGAGACATTACTTTGTCTACAAAGGTCCATCTAGTCAAGGCTATGGTTTTTCCAGTGGTCATGTGTGGATGTGAGTTGGACTATAAAGAAAGCTGAGCACCAAAGAATTTATGCTTTTGAACTGTGGTGTTGGACAAGACTCTTGAAGAGTCCCTTGGACTGCAAGGAGATCCAACCAGTCCATCTTAAAGGAGATCAGTCTTGGGTGTTCATTGGTAGGACTGATTTTGAAGCTGCAACTCCAATACTTTGCCCACCTGATGCGAAGACCTGACTCATTTGAAAAGCTCCTGATGCTGGGAAAGATTGAGAGAAGGAGAAGAAGGGGATGACAGAGGATGAGATGATTGGATGGCATCACTGACTCAATGGACATGGGTTTGGGTGGACTCCGGGTGTTGGTGATGGACAGGGAGGCCTGGCATGCTGTGGTTCATGGAGTCACAAAGAGTCAGACACAGCTGAGTGACTGAACTGAACTGAATGCCTATAAGCTTGGCAGATTCTTTCTAGAAACCCTAAAAATTTGTTTGTTTTTGTTTTTTTTTACTCTTTGGCCTCAGTTCAGTTCAGTTCAGTTCAGTCACTCAGTCACGTCCGACTCTTTGTGACTCCATGAATCACAGCATGCCAGGCCTCCCTGTCCATCACCAACTCCCAGAGTTTACTCAGATTCACATCCATTGAGTCAGTGATGCCATCCAGCCATCTCATCCTCTGTCGTCCCCTTCTTCTCCTAGGTAATGCCAAAGAATGCTCAAACTACCACACAACTGCACTCATCTCACATGCTAGTAAAGTAACGCTCAAAATTCTCCAAGCCAGGCTTCAGCAATACATGAACCATGAACTTCTAGATGTTCAAGCTGGTTTTAGAAAAGGCAAATGAACCAGAGATCAAATAGCCAACATCCGCTGGATCATCAAAAAAGCAAGAGAGTTCCA
This sequence comes from Capricornis sumatraensis, assembly GCF_032405125.1. Taxonomy (NCBI): domain Eukaryota; kingdom Metazoa; phylum Chordata; class Mammalia; order Artiodactyla; family Bovidae; genus Capricornis; species Capricornis sumatraensis. The sequence goes on from NC_091083.1 coordinate 50,798,551, forward strand.
GAAAAGCATCCATTTCTGCTTTATTGACTATGCCAAAGCCTTTGACTTGTGGATCACAATAAACTGTGGAAAATTCTGAAAGAAATGGGAATACCAGACCAAGTGACCTGCCTCTTGAGAAATCTGTATGCAGGTCAGGAAGCAACAGTTAGAACTGGACATAGAACAGCTGACTGGTTCCAAATAGGAAAAGGATTACGTCAAGGCTGTATATTGTCACCCTGCTTATTTAACTTCTATGCAGAGTACATCATGAGAAACCCTGGGCTGGATGAAGCACAAGCTGGAATCAAGATTGCCGGGAGAAATATCAATAACCTCAGATATGAAGATGACACCACCCTTATAGCAGAAAGCGAAGAACTAAAGAGCTTCTTGATGAAAGTGAAAGAGGAGAGTGAAAAGCGATTTAAAGCTCAATATTCAGGAAACTAAGATCATGGCATCCGGTTCCATCACTTCATGGCAAATAGATGAGGAAACAGTGGCTGATTTTATTTTGGGGGGCACCAAAATCACTGCAGATGGTGACTGCAGCCATGAAATTAAAAGACACTTACTCCTTAGGAGAAAAGTTATGACCAACAATGGCACCCCACTGCAGTACTCTTGCCTGGAGAATCCCATGGACGGAGGAGCCTGGTAGGCTGCAGTCTATGGGGTCGCACAGAGTCAGACATGACTGAAGCAACTTAGCAGCAGCAGTAGCAGACAGCATATCAAAAAGCAGAGACATTACTTTGCCAAGAAAGGTCCATCTAGTCAAAGGTATGGTTTTCCAGTGGTCATGTATGGATGTGAGACTTGGACTATAAAGAAAGCTGAGTGCAGAAGAATTGATGCTTTTGAACTATGGTGTTGGAGAAGACTCTTGAGAGTCCCTTGGACTGCAAGGAGATCCAACCAGTTCATCCTAAAGGAGATCAGTCCTGAGCATTCATTGGAAGGACTGATGTTGAAGTTGAACTCCAATACTTTGGCCACCTGATGTGAAGAGCTGACTCATTTGAAAAGCCCCTGATCCTGGGGAAGATTGAGGGCAGGAGGGGAAGGGGATGATGGAGGATGAGATGGTTGGATGGCATCAACTACTCAATGGACATTAGTTTGGGTAAACTCTGGGAGTTGGTGATGGACAGGGAGGCCTGGCGTGTGCAGTTCATGGGGTCGCAAAGAATTGGATACGACTGAGCAACTGAACTGAACTGAACTGAACTCCCTTTCAAAGACCTACTAAGATACACTTCCTATAATGCTTTAGGAGTGGCATATCTCCATTATTAGAATCCCAGCCAGGCTCAGCAAGGGGAATTGCATTTTTTTAGTAGTTTTTGTTTATTTGTTGGCTGTGCTGAGTGTTCATTGCTGTGCACTGTTGTTACTGTTCTCTCCTTGCAGTGCGATAGGTTTACTCTGTAGATGTGGTGTGCAGGCTTCTCATTGCAATGACTTCTCTTGTGGTGGACCATGGGCTGTAGGGCACATGGACTTCAGTAGTTGCAGCACATGGGCTCAATAGCTGTGGCACACAGGCTTAGTTTCTCCACGGCATGTGGAATCTTCCTGGACCAGTGATTGAACCCGTGTCCTCTGCCTCTGCACTGGCAAGTGGATGATTAACCACTGGACCACCAGGGAAGTCCAGAACTTCCAGATCTGCTTCTGGAGTTCCATCTGGATCTGCTGGATGAAGCTGGTGCTCTTTCTCTCTAGCCTTGTCAATGACCACCCTCCTTTCAGTAAACATTATGCTCAAGATAGTGTCAATGCCTGCCCAAGAAGGATGATGAGTAACAAAGACAGAAGTGAAAAGTTCAGTCATGTAGAGGGGGTCCTCTCAGTAAGCACAGTTTTTCCAATAAGCAAATGTTGAAGTTGAGAATGGGCTTCCCAGGTGGTGCTAGTGGTAAAGAACCTGTCTGTCAATGCAGGAGATGGAAGAGACACAGGTTTGATCCTTGGGTTGGGAAAATCCCCTGGAAAACAGCATGGCAACCCACTCCGGTATTCTTGCCTGGAGAAGTCCATGGACAGAGGAGCCTGGCAGACTATAGTCCATAGGATCTCAAAGAGTCAGACATGACTGAAGCAATTTAGCATGCACACACAAAGTTGAGAATGGCTTGTGCATCCATAGAAACTCAGTTGGTTGGCCATCTGTATTAATTTAAGGCCTCCTATGAGATATCAGCACAAGGAAAATTGCCCTGCTCCCAAAGTGACTCCCAGTCCAAATTGGGTGCCCTGTTGGATCTTAGATAATAACACTAACCAGGCCCCAGGCCCCTGTGTCCTGAGGGTTAATGTGTGTGTGTGCTAAGTCACTTCAGTCCTGTGCCTCCTGTGGCTCCTGCATTACAGGTGGATTCTTTACTGCTGAGCCACCAGGGAATCCAGAGGGTTAACATAGAAAGTTCTAACTGATCCCCATAAGTAAGGGAAACAGGAGGCAATGAAAGGATGAATATGTTGTTGGCATGGGTATTGTCAGAACAACTGTGGGTGTAGCCTGCTTGGCCAATGGAGGAGTAGGGTTGGCTAGAGGGGGATTAAATTTTGAAATAACATGTCCTCAATCTCATTTTCTCCCTCTCTCTCTTGTAGAACAGGTTTTCCCTTTAGACTGCTGTACCATAAGGCAGCAGCCATCTGACGTTTTCTTCTGATGCAATAGCATAAATGTTTCTACATATGGAATATCATCATGTTACCTGCTCTTTCACAAAACAATTCTAATTGCAATTCTAAATGATAATAATAATAATAATTAAGTGAGCCATTCAAAGGTCATTGTTCTTCTGATCCTAACAGATGTTGGGACAACACACTATTACAATAGAATATCATCTCTTTCTTAGTCACGAGCCACAGCTATATTTTGCTCTTTTATTTAAGATATGCCCCCAAGGACTTTCCTTAGGGACAGATGGAGCATTTTCCATGTTTAAATTCAAAAGCTACAAAACATAAAAATCATAAGCATATACCAATATCAAAAGCACAGACAGATTTCATCATGAATAAACACAAAATGAAAGCAATGAAACAGTTCACAAATCAGGTAGAGTCCAACAACAATTCCCCTCTCCAACAGGGTACCCCCTAACAAATGCAAAACAAATTGGCTTTTCCACTGAAGGAAAAGCCTAAACACCCTACAAATATAGAGCCTGTCAACTCCCAAATGTCAATTCTTTTTTCCAACTGCCAAGTGCTGAGGCAGCTAGTTCCACTTCAGGGAATTTTGAAGGGAAGATTCTCAGGAAAAGTGGTCTTAGCAGTTGCTAGGGCCTGACCCCAAAATTCCCCAATCAGAGCAGTAGGCCACAAGCAGCAAGGCTCCTGGCTGACTTCGCTAAAATTATTACCAAGTCCAAGCTTGCTCTGCTTACCACATAACAGGCCAATAAATCAAGAGACAAGCTGTTGAGGCAAGGAATAATGACTTTAACCTGAAAGTTAGCAGGCTGAAAAGATGGTAGACTAGTGTCAAAAAAAAAATCTGTAATAGGGGTGGGGCAGGCATGACTTATATAGCAGGCCTGTTCAGCCACTGGTCAGTGTTGACATGTGCCCCACCCACTCCCTCTCCTCTGTATAAAAAAAGCCTGAATTTGAACTGGGACAAGATGGTTTTGGGGACAAGAACAACTTAGGCGTGGTAACACATCTTCACACAGTCTGAATTCAGGCTCCTTTTATACAGAGGATTGGGAGGAGTAGGAAGCCCACTGTGATCCTAACCAACGGCTGAGTGGGACTGCTAATGGTTGCTTGATAACAGCGTCTCCTAACAGTTGCTCACTAATGGTCACTCACTTGAGGGAGGGGCCCACTTCAATGCCAACCAATGGCTGAGCAGGACTGCTACTGTTCACTCACTAACAGCTGTGTGCCTGCTCTGCCCCTATTACATCACTGCAGACCATGCAGACATCAAAAGATAATCATGGCATACTACAAACTACTCTATAAACATAGATTTAGCAACAACTACAGTAAGTCCCCTACACGCAAACAAGTTCCATTCGGAGAGCATGTTTGTAAGTCCAATGTGTTAATAAGCCCAACAAATTTAGCCTATGTAACCTAACTAACACAATAGGCTATATAGTACTCTACTGTAATAGGTTTATAATCCTTTTCATACAAGTAATACATAAACAACAAACACAAAAAATAAACATTTCTAATCTTACTGTACCCTGAAAAGTATAGTAGTACAATACAACAGCTGGGACTTCTTAGCAGTGCCAGCTTCATCACCATTGCTTTTACACTTCTTCTGGACATCCTGGGCTTGAAATAAAGATGTTGTACTACTGTTTTCTATACAGTACTGTACAGTAAAGCACACAAAAGCCCAATTCCTTGTAGAGGATGCGTGCAGGTGACGATGTACACCAGACACATGAACTAACTTACATGTTTGGACATGCAAAGGCACATTTGCATCTTTGTAAGCTCACAACTTGAAGGTTCATATGTAGGGGACTCACTGTACTATAAAAGCACAAACTTACCACAACTCACACAATTGAAGTAGATAATTTGAATAGCCAAATATCCATTAAGGACTTTGAATTTATAATTAACCTTCAGAAAGTTTCACTGGAGAATTCCAGCAAGCATTTAAAAAATAATTAAATCGACTTTACAAAATATTTTCCAAAATAGAATAAGAGGAATGAATACTTCCCAACTCATTCTAGGAAACTAGTATTACCTTTGTACCAAAGCCAGTTAAAGACAGTACAAAAAAAAGAAAACTATGGACCAATATTTCTCATGAATATAGATGCAAAAATTCTTAACAAAACAATGACGAATAGAATTCAGCAATATATAGGAAGAACTATATATCATAAACTAGTAGGGCTAATTCCAGAAGTGCAAGACTGATTCCATATTTGAAAACAAATTAACCAACATAATATACAAATTAACAAGCTATTGAAAAAAAAGTCACATAAATATATCAGAAATTTCCTAGCAAAATAAACAGGTCCTCTTTGTGGATGATGTGATCTTCTACTTAGAAAATCCCAAGTAATATTAAAAAAACCAATAATAACCCCCCCCCAGAACTAATAAGTTCACCATACAAAATCAGCCTACACTATCAGCAAATATATGGACACTAAATTTGAAAATACAAAACCATTTACAGTTACTTAAACAGATATGTTTACATGCAAATGTAACATAACTCATGCAAAACTTATATGCTGAAAACTACAAAACACAGATGAGAGAAATCTAAAGAGATCTTAAAAATGGAGGGACATAATATGTTCATGGATTGAAAACCCAGTATAGAAAAGAGGTCAATTATTCCCAAATTGGAATACAGGTTTAGGAAATCATTGAAAAATATCAGCAGGACATTTTTGTAGGTTTAGAAAATATTATTTAAAAATGTATAAGGAAAGGCAAAGGAATTATGACAGTTAAAACAATGAAAAATAAGAATAAAGGGGGGAGGAATCAGTCTGACTATAGGGCTTATTATATAGCTGTCATTAAGACTCTGCGGTTTTGGCAGAGGGATAAAGAAACAGATCAAAGGAACAGAATAGAAAACCCAGAAATCACCCAACTAAAGTGAATGCATTTTTTACAAAGGTGCAAAAGCAATTTAATATCAGAAGGATAGCCTTCTCAAGAAATGGAGATGGAGCAATTGGGCATTTATAGGCAAAGAATGAACCCTGACCCAATTCTCACACGTTATACAACAATTAATTGAAATGGATCATGAACTTTAATGTAAAATGCAGAACTATAAACCTTTCAAGAAAAAACATACAAGAGAAAATGTTTATGTTCTAGGGCTAGAAAAGAGTTACTAAATTTTGTACCAAAATCCTGATAAATAGAAGGCAAAAAAAAAAAAATATTTTCATCATAACCAAAAACTTTTCAGTGTAAGGGACCTGTTAAAGAGGATGAGCATCTCTAGACAGGGAGGAAATATTTGCAAACTACATATCTGAAAAAAAAAAAAAGAGAGATAACTGGAGTATATGAAGAATACTTAAATCTCAATAGCTTGAAAAAACCTGAATCAGTTACACAATGGGCAGAAGAGATTTTTGCTGAAGGGGATACACAGATAGCAAATTGACACACGAAAAAAATCAACATTATGAAACATTAGGGAAATGAAAAATTAAGACCACAGTGAGATAGCACTATATAACTATGATGATAGTGATTAAAACAAAAATAGTGGCAGGAAGAGATCAAGATGATGGAGTAGGGGGAAACTGAGCTCACCTCCCCATGAACATATAAAGAATATATCTACCATTCTCACTGAAAACAAACTAGAGACTGTCAGAAAGACTCTCCTACAACCAAGGCTTCCACATGGAGTTGCACAGGAAGGCAGTAGAAGGGATCAGGTTGGGACTTGAGCTCCAAGCAGCAGACACAGAAGGAAGGGGATTACATGGGCTTGGAGATCCTCCCTGCAGAGTCAGTAGTTAGAACCACATATTGGGAACCTCAGGCCTGAAATTCAACACCCAGAAGACAATTCCTCTTAGCTGGTAAGAAAACCAGTGAGGCTGTAACTGGTCATAGCAAACAGCCTCTTCCAACAACACAAGAGAAGACTCTACACATGGACATCACCAGATGGTCAACACCGAAATCAGATTGATTATATTCTCTGCAGCAAAAGATGGAGAAGCTGTATACAGTCAACAAAAACAAGACCAGGAGCTGACTGTGGCTCAGATCATGAACTCCTTATTACCAAATTCAGACTGAAATTGAAGAAAGCAGGGAAAACTGCTAGACCATTCAGGTATGTCCTAAATCAAATCCCTTATGATTATACAGAGGAAGTGAGAAATAGATTTAAGGGCCTAGATCTGACAGATAGAGTGCCTGATGAACTATGGACGGAGGTTCATGACATTGTACAGGAGACAGGGATCAAGACCATCCCCATGGAAAAGAAATGCAAAAAAGCAAAATGGTTGCCTGAGGAGGCCTTACAAATAGCTGTGAAAAGAAGAGAAGTGAAAAGCCAAGGAGAAAAGGAAAGATATAAGCATCGAATGCAGAGTTCCAAAGAATAGCAAGAAGAGATAAGAAAGCCTCCCTCAGCAATCAATGCAAAGAAATAGAGGAAAACAACAGAATGGGAAAGACTAGAGATCTCTTCAAGAAAATTAGAGATACCAAGGGAACATTTCATGCAAAGATGGGCTTGATAAAGGACAGAAATGGTCTGGACCTAACAGAAGCAGAAGATATTAAGAAGAGTGGCAAGAATACACAGAAGAACTGTACAAAAAAGATCTTCATGACCCAGATAATCACGATGGTGTGATCACTCATCTAGAGCCAGACATCTTGGAATGTGAAGTCAAGTGGGCCTTAGAAAGCATCACTACGAACAAAGCTAGTGGAGCTGATGGAATTCCACTTGAGCTACTTCAAATCCTGAACCATGATGCTGTGAAAGTGCTGCACTCAATATGCCAGCAAATTTGGAAAACTCAGCAGTGGCCACAAGACTGGAAAAGGTCACTTTTCATTCCAATCCCAAAGAAAGGCAATGCCAAAGAATGCTCAAACTACCGCACAATTGCACTCATCTCACATGCTAGTAAAGGAATGCTCAAAATTCTCCAAGCCAGGCTTCAGCAATACATGAACCGTGAACTCCCTGATGTTCAAGCTGGTTTTAGAAAAGGCAGAGAAACCAGATATCAAATTGTCAACATCTGCTGGATCATGGAAAAAGCAAGAGAGTTACAGAAAAATATCTATTTCTGCTTTATTGACTATGCCAAAGCCTTTGACTGTGTGGATCACAATCAACTGTGGAAAATTCTGAAAGAAATGGGAATACCAGACCACCTGACCTGCCTCTTGAGAAATCTGTATGCAGGCCAGGAAGCAACAGTTAGAACTGGACATGGAATAACAGACTGGTTCCAAATAGCAAAAGGAGTACATCAAGGCTGTATATTGTCACCCTGCTTATTTAACTTATATGCAGAGTACATCATGAGAAACGCTGGACTGGAAGAAACACAAGCTGGAATCAAGATTGCCAGGAGAAATATCAATAACCTCAGATATGCAGATGACACCACCCTTATGGCAGAAAGTGAAGAGGAACTAAAGAGCCTCTTAATGAAAGTGAAAGAGGAGAGTGAAAAAGTTGGCTTAAAGCTCAACATTCAGAAAATGAAGATCATGGCATCTGGTCCCATCACTCCATGGGAAATAGATGGGGAAACAGTGGAAACAGTGTCAGACTTTATTTTGGGGGGCTCCAAAATCACTGCAGATGGTGACTGCAGCCATGAAATTAAAAGACGCTTACTCCTTGGAAGAAAAGTTATGACCAACCTAGATAGCGTATTCAAAAGCAGAGACATTACTTTGCCAACAAAGGTCTGTCTAGTCAAGGCTATGGTTTTTCCAGTAGTCATGTATGGATGTGAGTGTTGGACTGTGAAGAAGGCTGAGCGCCAAAGAATTGATGCTTTTGAACTGTGGTGTTGGAGAAGACTCTTGAGAGTCCCTTGGACTGCAAGGAGATCCAACCAGTCCATTCTGAAGGAGATCAACCCTGGGATTTCTTTGGAAGGAATGAGGCTAAAGCTGAAACTCCAGTACTTTTGCCACCTCATGCAAGGAGTTGACTCATTGGAAAAGACTTTGATGCTGGGAGGGATTGGGGGCAGAAAGAGAGGGGGACGACAAAGGATGAGATGGCTGGATGGCAACACTGACTCGATTGACATGAGTCTGAGTGAACTCCAGGAGTTAGTGATGGACAGAGAGGCCTGGCGTGCTGCGATTCATGGGGTCGCAAAGAGTCAGACACGACTGAGCCACTGAACTGAACTGAACTTAAGAAATCTAGGCTTTGCTCATGAAGTTCATGCACCTTCTTGATTCAGTTCAGTTCAGTTCAGTCACTCAGTCGTGTACAACTCTTTGCAACCTCATGAACTGAAGCATGCTAGGCCTCCCTGTCCATCACCAACCCCTGGAGTACACCCAAACCCATGTCCATTGAATTGGTGATACCATCCAACCATCTCATCCTCTGTTGTCCCCTTCTCCTCCTGCCCTCAACTTTCCCAACATCAGGGGTTTTTCAAATGAGTCAGCTCTTCACATCAAGTGGCCAAAGTATTAGTGTTTCAGCTTCAACATCAGTCCTTCCAATGAACACCCAGGACTGATCTCCTTCAGGATGGACTGGTTGGATCTCTTTGCTGTCCAAGGGACTCTCAAGAGTCTTCTCCAACACCATAGTTCAAAAGCATCAATTTTCAGTGCTCACCTTTCTTTATAGTCCAACTCTGACATCCATACATGACCACTGGAAAAACCATAGCCTTGACTAGACTGACCTTTGTTGACAAAGTGATGTCTCTGCTTTTTATTTATTTTTTTTTTTCTGCTTTTTAATGTGCTGTCTAGGTTGGTCATAACTTTCCTTCCCAGGAGTAAGCGTCTTTTAATTTCATGGCTGCAATCACTATCTGCAGTGTAACTCTGCTTGATTACTCCCAGGAAAAGGATCGAAACTGCCCAAGGAATTAGAAAATATAAATAGAATCATTCAGAGCTGAAGAATCCAATGACTAAGATGAAAAACAAAAGAAAGAATTAATAGTAGTCTAGGTGATACAGAAAATGCAAAAGCGACCTGGAATATATAATAGTGGAAAACATCCAATCAGAACAGCAAGGTAAAAAAGAAATGTTTAAAATGAGAATAGGGTTTCCCTGATGGTCCAGTGATTAAGAATCTGCCTTGCAATACAGGGGACACTGGCTCGATTCCTGGACTGGGAAGATTCCACTTGTGACGGGGCAACTAATTTGTTGCACAGCAACTACTGAGCCAGCATTCTAGAGACTTCTAGGCACAACTACTGAACCCACACACTGCAACTACTGAAGGCCAGGCACCCTAAAGCCTGTGTTCTGCAGTGAGGAGCCACCACAATGAGAACCCTTTGCACTGTAGCGGGAGAATAGCCTCCACTCACCACAACTAGAGAAAGAGCAACAAATAATTTTTAAAAATGAAAACAGCTTAAGAGCTTCTAGGATATTACAGAGGTCTCAGAAGGAGATTAGAGAAAGGGGTCAAAAATTTATTTGATGAAATTATGGCTGAAAATTAACTGAACCTGGGGAGGGGAAAAAAAAACAGATACCCAGGCCTATGAAGCACAGAGAATCTCAAACAAGATGAAACGAAGATAAAATATAATTAAAACAGCAAAAGTTAAAGATAGACAATTCTTAAGGCAACAAGAGAAAAACAATGAGTCACATACAAGGGAACTCCCATAAGCTTATCAGCTGATTTTTCTGCAGAAACTTTGCAGCTAGAAGGGAGTGGCATATTTTAAGTGCTGAAAGGGAAAAACCTATAGCCTAGGATACTCTACTGAGAAAGATTATAATTCAGAATTGAAGAGGAGACAAAGAATTCCTTAGACAAGCTAAAACTAAAATAGTTTGTCAATATTAAACTGACCTTGGACTTTCCTGGTAGTTCAGTGGTTAAGAATCCACCTTCCAGTGCAGGGAACACGGATTTGATCCTTGGCATGGGAAGAATCCACATGCCGCCAGGCAACTAAGTCCAAGCACCTTTGCTCTAGAGCCTGTGAGCTGCAACTGCTGGGCCTGTGTGCCACAGACTCCTGAAGCCCACATGCCCTAGAGCCTGTGCTCTGCGACAAGAGAAGCCACCGCAAGAAGCTTACACACCACAGCTAGAGAAAGTCTACACACAGCAGTGAAAGTATGTAAAGAAATAATATTTTTACTAAACTGACCCTAAAGGAAGTGTCAAAAAGGCTTTCTAAATGGAAAAGAAAAGGCTACAAGATACACAATTTATAGGAAATGAAAACTTCCGCTAGTAAAAGCAACTACATGATAAAGTCCATCAACCGCTTAAATCAGTTAGTACAAAGATTAAAAAATAAAAATTGTAAAATCAACTATAACTGCAATAAACATTTAAAGAAGAAACATGAAGAAGTAAAATAAGACATTTAAAACACAAAATATTAGGAAGGGGATTAAAAAATGTAGATCTTTTAGAATGTGTTTGTACTTAAATGATTATCAGTTTAAAACAAGCAGATGCAGTCAACAAATATATACTCCATCGTAACTATGCATCAAAAATCTACAATGGATGCACAAAACTAGAGATAGGAACACAAACATACCATTAAATAAGGTCATGAAACTACATAGAAGAAATGAAAAGGAGAAGAAAAGAATGAAGAACTGCAAAAACAGCTGGAAAACAAATAACAAAATGGCAATGAGCACACACTTATCAATAATCCCTTTAAATGTCAATTGACTAAATGCCCCAAGTAAAAGATGTAGGGTGGCGGATATAATTTAAAAAAACAGGACCCAGTACTGGCCCAAAAATAGACACATAGATCAATGGAACAGAAGATAGCCCAGAAATAAAGCCACACACTTGTAGACAATTAATCTACAACAAAGGAGGCAAGAATACACAGTGGAGAAAAAGCAATCTCTTTGATAAGTGGTGCTGGGAAAACTGGACAGCTACACTTAAAAGAAAGAAGTCAGAACATTCTCTAACACCACATATAAAAATAAACTAAAGTCAAATAGACTAAAGACCTAAATATAAGATTCAAAGCCACAAAATTCCTAGAAGAAAACATAGGCAGAAAACTCTTTGACATAAATAATAGCAATCTATTTTTGGATCTATCTTCTAAAGCAAAGGAAACAAAAGCAAAAATAAACAAGTGGGATCTATTTCAATTAAAGAGCTTTTGCACAACAAAGGAAATCAGTGACAAAACAAAATGACAACGTACAAAATGGAAGAAAATATTTCCTAATGATAGGACCAATACGGGGTTAATATACAAAAGATATAAACAGTTCATACAATATACAGTTCATCATCAAGAAAACAAACAACGCAATTAAAAATGGCCAGAAGACCTGAATATACATTTTTCCAAAGAAGACATACATATGGCCAGCAGGCACATGAAAAGATGTTCAACATCACTAATCATTAGAAAAAGGCAGATCAAAACTGCAATGAGATATCATTTCACACCTGTCACAATGGTTACCATCAAAAAGAACACAAATAACAAATGTTGTGGAGGATGTGGGAAAAATGGGAACCTTCATATACTGCTGGTGAGAATGTTCATTGGTGCAGCCACTGTGGAAAATAGTATAGAAGTTCCTCAAGATATTAAAAAAGAACTACAATATGACCAGCAATTCCACTCCTGGGTTAGTATTTTAAAAAGCAAAAATACTAATTAGAAAAGATACATGCACCTCAACATTCATAGCAGCATATTTACAATTGCCAAGATATGAAAATAAGTTAAATAGCCGTCAACAAATTTTATGCACACAAACACACACACAAAATGGATTATTAACAAAAAAAAGTAATGACATTTTCTGGGCTTCCCTGGTGATTTAGTGGTTAAGAACCCTCCTGCCAATGCAGAGGACACAGGTTTAATCCCTGGTCTGGGAAGAATCCACCGGCTGTGGGACAACCAAGCCCATGCATCGCAGCTACTGAAGCCCACACACTTTAGAGCTCATGGGCCACACTACTGAACCCACATGCTCTAGAGCTCATGGGCCACACTACTGAAGCCCACACACTCTAGAGCTCATGTGCCACACTACTGAACCCACATGCTCTAGGGCCTGTGCTCCACAACAAGAGAAGCCACCACAATGAGAAGCCTGTGCACCACAACTAGAGAGCAGCCCCCACTCACCACAACTAGAAAAAGGCTGCATACAACCAAAAATAAGTAAACAATGTTTTAGAATTAAAAAAAAAACCATTGTGCCATTTGTAACAATATGGAAGGACTACAAGATAGGGAAAGGGAATTAAAAGGTACAAACTACTATGTATCAAATAAGCTACAGGGATATATTGTACAATGTAAGAAATAGGTTGTGTTGTTCAGTCGCTAAGTCATGTCGGACTCTTTGTGACCCCTGGACTGCTTTGCTGCATGTCAGGTTTCCCTGTCCTTCACTGTCGCCCAGAGTTTGCTCTAATTCATGTCCATTGAGTCAGTGATACCATCCAACCATTTCATCCTCTGTCACCCACTTATCCTACTACATTAAATCTTTCCCAGCATCAGGGTCTTTCCCAATAAGCAGGAAATACAGCCAATATTTTATAATAACCAACATTCAGGAAACGAAGATCATGGCATCTGGTCCCATCACTTCATGGGAAATAGATGGGGAAACAGTGGAAACAGTGTCAGACTTTATTTTGGGGAGGGGCTCCAAAATCACTGCAGATAATGACTGCAGCCATGAAATTAAAAGATGCTTATGCCTTGGAAGAAAAGTTATGACCAACCTAGACAGCATATTGAAAAGCAGAGACATTACTTTGCCAACAAAGGTCTGTCTAGTCAGGGCTATGGTTTTCCCAGTGGTCATGTATGGATGTGAGAGTTGGACTGTGAAGAAAGCTGAGCACCGAAGAATTGATGCTTTTGAACTGTGGTGTTGGAGAAGACTCTTGAGAGTACCTTGGACTACAAGGAGATCCAACCAGTCCATTCTAAAGGAGATCAACCCTGAGTGTTCTTTGGAAGGAATGATGCTAAAGCTGAAACTCCCATACTTTTGCCACCTCATGCAAAGAGTTGACTCATTGGAAAAGACTTTGATGCTGGGAGGGATTGGGGGCAGGAGGAAAAGAGGATGACAGAGGGTGAGATGGCTGGATGGCATCACCAACTCAATGGACATGAGCTTGAGTGAACTCTGGGAGATGGTGATGGACAGGGAGGCCTGGGGTGCTGTGATTCATGGGGTCGCAAAGAGTCGGACACGACTGAGCGACTGAAATGAACTGAACTGAACTGATAAATGGAGTATAACTTTTAAAGTTGTGAATTACTATGTTGTATACTTGTAACTTATATAATATTATGTATCAACTGTATCTCAGTTGAAAAGGCCTATCTATATGCTGCTTACAAGATACTCAATTTAGAGGTAAAGACACATACATACTGCAGGTGAGGGAGATGGAAAAGATATTTCAAGCAAATGAAAATGACAAGAAAGCTAAGGTAGCAATGCTCATATCAGACAAAGGAGACTTTAAAATACAACAGAAGACGAAGAAGGGCATTATATAATGATTGAAAGATCAGTATAAGAAGAGGATATAACATTCATTAACATATGTGCATCTAATCTGCTGCTGCTAAGTCACGTCTGTCGTGTCCGACTCTGTGTGACCCCAGAGACGGCAGCCCACCAGACTCCCCCGTCCCTGGGATTCTCCAGGCAAGAACACTGGAATGGGTTGCCATTTCCTTCTCCAAGGCATGAAAGTAAAAAGTGAAAGTGAAGTCGCTCAGTCGTGTCCGACTCTTAGCGACCCCATGGACTACAGCCTACCAGGCTCCTCCGCCCATGGGATTTTCCAGGCAAGAGTATTGGAATGAGGTTCCATTGCCTTCTCTGCATCTAATCTAGGAGTACCTAAATATATAAAGCAAACATTAATAGACATGAAGAAAGAAATTGAGAATAATTGAAATCCCCAATAATAATAGGGGACTTTAACACCCACTTACATCAATGGACAGATCATGCAGACAGAAATCAATAAGAAAAAGTTGATCTTAAATAACAATCAGACCAGTTGAACTTGATATCTATAGAACGTTCCATCCAAAACAGCAGAATACACATTCTTTTCAAATACACATGGAATATTCTCCAGGATAGATCATGTGCTAGGTCACAAAATAAGTCTCAATAAACTTAAAGGGATAAAAATTACATTAAGCAGCTTTACCAACCACAAGGGAAACTGGATATCAGTTACAGAAAGAAAAATGGGGAAAACACAAATATGTGGAGACTAAACAACATGCTACATAAAGAAAAAAAAGGATCAACAAGTAAATCAGAAAATACTTTGAGACAAATGAAAATAAATCTTTCCAAAGTTTGCAGGGAGAAGCAAGAGCAGTCTCACATGCTTGTAAAGTAATGCTCAAAATTCTCCAAGCCAGGCTTCAGCAATTCGTGAACCGTGAACTTCCTGATGTTCAAACTGGTTTTAGAAAAGGCAGAGGAACCAGAGATCAAATTGCCAACATCCACTGGATCGTGGAAAAAGTAAGAGAGTTCCAGAAAAACATCTATTTCTGCTTTGTTGACTTTGCCAAAGCCTTTGACTGCATGGATCATAATAAACTGTGGAAAATTCTGAAAGAGGTGGGAATACCAGACCACCTGACCTGCCTCTTGAGAAACCAATATGCAGGTCAGGAAGCAACAGTTAGAACTGGGCATGGAATAACAGACTGGTTCCAAATAGGAAAAGGAGTACGTCAAGGCTGTATATTGTCACCCTGCTTATTTAACTTCTATGCAGAGTACATCATGAGAAACGCTGGACTGGAAGAAGCACAAACTGGAATCAAGATTGCCGGGAGAAATATCAATAGCCTCAGATATGCAGATGACACCACCCTTATGGCAGAAAGTGAAGAGGAACTAAAGAGCCTCTTGATGAAAGTAAAAGAGGAGGGTGAAAATGTTGGCTTAAAGCTCAATATTCAGAAAATGAAGATCATGGCATCCAGTCCCATCACTTCATGGGAAATAGATGGGGACACAGTGTCAGACTTTATTTTTTTGGGCTCCAAAATCACTGCAGATGGTGATTGCAGCCATGAAATTAAAAGACACTTACTCCTTGGAAGTAAAGTTATGACCAACCTAGATAGCATATTGAAAAGCAGAGACATTACCTTGCCAACAAAGGTCCGTCTAGTCAAGGCTATGATTTTTCCAGTAGTCATGTATGGATGTGAGAGCTGGACTGTGAAGAAGGCAGAGTGCTGAAGAATTGATGCGTTTGAACTGTGGTCTTGGAGAAGACTCTTGAGAGTCCCTTGGACTGCAAGGAGATCCAATCAGCCCTAGGATTTCTTTGGAGGGAATTATGCTAAAGCTGAAACTCCAGTACTTTGGCCACCTCATGCGAAGAGTTGACTCATTGGAAAAGACTCTGATGCTGGCAGGGATTGGGGGCAGGAGGAGAAGGGGACGACAGAGGATGAGATGGCTGGATGGCATAACTGACTCAATGGATGTGAGTTTGAGTGAACTCCAGGAGTTGGTAATGGACAGGGAGGCCTGGCATGCTGTGATTCATGGGGTCACAAAGAGTCGGACACGACTGAGGGACTGAACGGAACTGAAGGGAAGTTTATAGTTATACAGACCTACCTCAAAAAGCATGTAAAATCTCAAATAACCTAACCTATCATCCAAAGAAATTAGAAAAGAAGAAAAAACAAAGTCCCAAATCAGTAAAAGGGAGGAAATTATAAAATATCAGAGCAGAAACAAATAATATAGAGGCCAAAAAATAATAGATAAGATCAACAAAACAAAGGGCTAGTCTTTTGAAAAGATAAACATAATCTTCGACAGGCTCATTAAGAAAAAAGAGAGTGCTGGCTTCAGCAGCACATATACTAAAACCGGAATGATATGGAGAATATTAGCATGGCCCCTGTGCAAAATGATATGCATATTTGGATGCATTCCAAACTTTAAAAAAGAGAAAGACATGAAAAAGGGGAAGGGGACCCAAATAAATAAGAAATGAAAGAGGAGAAATTATACTCAACATCACAGGGAACGAAAAAATGATAAATGGTCCAATGGTTAAGAATCCACCTTGCAATGCAGGAGAAATGGGTTCAGTCCCTGGGCAAGGAACAAGGATCCCACATGCCACAGAGCAACATGTTCCACAATTGCTGAGTCCGCGTGCTCCAGAGCCCTTGTGCTGCAACTAGAGAGCCTGCATGCTGCAACTGATGAAACTCATGCACCACGACTAGAAACTCCACAACCCACAGTGAGAGATCCTGCATGTTGAAATGAAGACCCTGTGTGCTGCGACCAAGACCCAATGCACCAAACAGATTCAATAACTAAAAAGGATACTACAAACAGTTATATGCCAACAAATTCAACAACCTAGAAGAAATGGATAAATTTCCAGAAACATACAGTCTTCCAAAACTGAACTGGAAGAAAAAGACAATCTGAACAGATCAATCATTAGTAGTGAAACTAAATTAGCAAAAAAAAAAAAAAAAAAAGTTGAGTCACTCAGTCGTGTCCAACTCTTTGTGACCCCATGGACTATAGCCCACCAGGCTCCTCCATCCATGGGATTTTCCAGGCAAGAGTACTAGAAGTGAGTTGCCATTTCCTTTTCCAAACAAAGCAAAATAAAAAAAAAAAATTCCCAGCAAACAAAAATCCAGGACCAAAAAGCCTTCACAGGATAAGTCTAACAAACATAATAAAAGCTAAAGCTTATCTTTCTCAAACTATTCCCAAAAAAACTGAAGAGAAAGGAACACTCCCAAATTCGTTCTATGATGCCACTATTACCCTGATACCAAAACCAGAAAAAGATACTACCAAAAAGAAAAAAAAGGAAATTACAGGCCAGTACCTCTGATGTCTATAGACACAAGAATTCTCATCAAAATATTAACAAACCAAATTCAATAATATATTAAAAGGATCATACACCACAATCAGTGAAATTTATTCCAGGGATGCAAGAATAGTTTGATATTTGTGAATCAATCAAAAGTGATCCATCACACTAATAAAAGGAGAGATTAAATCACATGATCATCTCAACAGATTTAAGGAGCATTTCAAAAACTTCAACATCCATTCATGATTTTAAAAAACCTCCCATCAAAGAGGGAGATTATATATGACAAAACCATAGCTAACATTATACTCAATGGGAAAAGCTGAAAGCTTTTCCTTCAAAGTTGGGAACAAGACAAAGAAACCCACTCTTGCCGCTTCTATTTGACACAGTGTTAAAATTCCTAGCCAGCAATTAGACAAGAAAAAGAAATAAAAGGCATCCAGGTCGAAGAGAAGTGACAGTAAAACTGTCACTATTTATATAGAAAACCCTAAAGTCTGTAAGCCAAAAAACTATTAGAACTAATAAATGAATTCAGTAAAGTCTTGGGATAAAGGATTAATATATGGAAATGTTTTTCTATACACTAGTAATGAACTATCAAAAAGAGAAAGCAAGAAAACAATTTTAAATCATATCACAAAGAATAAAATACCTAGAAATATAAACTTAACCAGGAAGGTGAATCACCTATACTCCAAAAAATTGTAAAACACTGACGAAGGAAATTGAAGATTATACTGAAAAAAAGGTAAAGATATCCTGTGTTCATGGGTTGGAAGAATTAATGTTGTTAAAATAACCATACTACCCAAAGAAATCTACATATTTAATGTAATACCTATCAAAATATCCATGATATTTTTCACAAAACTAAAATAACCCTAAAATTTCTATGGAACCAAAAAAAGAGACCAAATAGCCAAAGCAATCGTGAGAAAAAAGAACAAAGCAGGAGGTATCATGCTTGCTGATTTCAGGCTTTACTACAAAGCTATGGCCCCAAAAGAAACGCGAAATCAAATTTACACAAAAACCTGTACACAGATGTTGATAGCAGCCTAATTCATAATAGCTCCAACCTAGGCACAATTTAGATGCCCTTCAGTGGGTGAATGTCCACAGAACTTTGAGGACAGATGCTGCAGTTTAGACTCAGACTGTTTGTGACTTTCCAGAGAATGAATACATGATTAGGACAGAGTCAGGATGTGTGCTGAGAGGCTCGGAAAGAAAAATGATGACCCACTAGCAGAACTGAATAATGCGGTCTATAACTGGTAAATAATGAACTGCATCTGTAAGGCCTTAAGGTTTCCAGATCTGCTTCAGTCCAAAACACTTAGGAAATACAGACTCAGTAGGGCAGCCTCCTAGGCTTACCAAGCAGCATGTGTTTTTCCTCCTTTGGCAGAGATGAGCCTTGGCATCTGTTCTCCTACATTTAGAACAACCTCATAGGCAAAGTGACCCACTTTGTGGAACACAAGTTTTGTGTGTGGATTTATGGGTGTTGGTGTAAGATGTATGTGTATGTAATATGAAGTTTGCAATCCTCAGAAAGGTTGATGTTGTAAGTCACTAAGTTGTGTTAAACTCTTTGAAACCCCATGGACAGCAGCACATCAGGCTTCCCTGTCCTTCACTGTCTCCCAGAGTTTGTTTAAATTCATGTCATTGAGTCAGTGATGCTATCTAACCATCTCATCCTCTGCCACCCTCTTCTCCTTTTGCCTTCAGTCTTCCCCAGCAGCAGTGGCCACAGGATTGGAAAAGGTCAATTTTCATTCCAATCCCAAAGAAAGGCAATGCCAAAGAATGCTCAAACTACCGCACAATTGCACTCATCTCACACGCTAGTAAAGTAATGCTCAAAATTCTCCAAGCCAGGCTTCAACAGTGAACTTCCAGCTGTTCAAGCTGGATTTAGAAAAGGCAGAGGAACCAGAGATCAAATTGCCAACATTTGTGGGATCATTGAAATAGCAAGAGAGTTCCAGAAAAACATCTACTTTATTGACTATGCCAAAGCCTTTGACTGTATGGACCACAACAAACTCTGGAAAACTCTTAAAGAGATGGGAATACCAGACCACCTGACCTGCCTCTTGAGAAATCTGTATAAAGATCAGGAAGCAACAGTTAGAACTGGACATGAAGCAACAGACTGGTTCCAAATTGGGAAAGGAGTATATCAAAGCTGTATATTGTCACCCTGCTTATTTAACTTATATGCAGAGTACATCATGAGAAATGCTGGACTGGTTGAAGCACAAGCTGGAATCAAGATTGCGGCAGAAATATCAATAACCTCAGATATGCAAATGACACCACCCTTATGGCAGAAAGTGGAGAAGAACTAAAGATGAAAGTTGTTCTTGATGAAAGTGAAAGAGGAGAGTGAAAAAGTTGGCTTAAACTCAACATTCAGAAAACTAAGATCATGGCCTCTGTCCCATCACTTCATGGCAAATAGATGGGGAAACAGCAGAAACAGTGACAAACTTTATTTGGGGGGGCTCCAAAATCACTGCAGATGGTAACTGCAACCATGAAATTAAAAGACACTTGCTCCTTGGAAGAAAAGTTATGCTAGACCGCATATTAAAAAGCAGAGACATTACTTTGCAAACAAAGTTCTGTCTAGTCAAAGCTGTGGTTTTCCCAGTAGTCATGTATGGATGTGAGAGCTGGACTATAAAGAAAGCTGAGTGTCGAAGGATTGATGCTTTTGAACTGTGGTGTTGGAAAGGACTCTTGAGAGTCCCTTGGACTGCAAGGAGATCCAACCAGTCAATCCTAAAGGAAATCATTCCTGAATATTCATTGGAAGGAGTGATGTTGAAGTTGAAACTCCATTACTTTGGCCACCTGATGTGAAAAACTGACTCACTGGAAAAGACCCTGATGCTGGGAAAGATTGAAGGTGGGAGGAGAAGGGGACAACAGAGGATGATATGGTTGGATGGCATCACCGACTCAATGTACATGAGTTTGAATAAACTCCAGGAATTGGTGTTGGACAGGGAGGCCTGGTGTGCTGCAGTTCATGGGATTGCAAAGAGTCAGACATGACTGAGCAACTGAACTGAACTGAACTTCCCAAGCATTAGGGTCTTTTCCAGTGAGTCAGCTCTTCGCATTAGGTGGCTAAAGTATTGGAGCTTCAACTTCAGCATCAGTTCTTCCAGTGAATAGTCAGGGTTGATTTCCTTTAGGATGGACTGGTTGGATCTCCTTGCAATCCAAAGGACTCTCAAGAGTTTTGTTTAGCACCACAATTCGAAAGCATCAATTCTTTTGCGCTCGGCTTTCTTTATGGTCCAACTCTCACATCCATACATGACTACTGGGAAAACCATAGCTTTGACTATACAGTTCTTTGTGTAATCAGGCTAAGTGATGTCTCTGCTTTTTAATATGCTGTCTAGGTTTGTCATAGATTTTCTTCCAAGGAGCAAGCGTCTTTTAATTTCATGGCTGCAGTCACCATCCACAGTGATTTTGGAGCTCAAGAAAATAAAATCTGTAACTGCTTTCACTTTTTCCCCCGTCTATTTGCCACAAAGTGTTGTGAGACCTCACCAAGGGAGCAAACGGCATCAGCCTACATCAGAGACATGTTCCTCACTATACCACAAGATGGCAGCACATGCACACAACATTTGAAGTTCCTTCATTCAGAAATGAACCCACTCCAGTATTCTTGCCTGGTGAATCCCATGGACAGAGAAGCCTGGTAGGCTATAGTCCATGGGGTCGCAAAGAGTCGGACAAGACTGAGCGACTTCACTTTCACTTTCATCCAGAAAAGTGAAAGTGAAAATTTAGTCACTCAGTCAAGTCCGATTCTTTGCGACTCCATGGACTGTAGCCCACCAGGTTCCTCCGTCCACGGGATTTTCCAGGCAAGAATACTGGAGTGGGTTGCCATTTCCTTCTCCAGAGGATCTTCCCGACCCAGGGATAGAACCGAGGTCTCCCACATTGTAGGCAGACGCTTTACTGTCTGAGCCAGGAGGGAAGTCATCCAGAGAACAGCGCAATTAAACTGTCCCCTGTCTACCCCTGCCGTCCTGGAAACCTCTACACTAAAGGTTTATGATGAACCTTTATGACATCCTTTGTGGCATCCGTTTATGACAATGTGTTGCAACCACGAAGAATTTTAGGTAAATACATAGATCCAAGAGACGGCCAGAGGGACTTCCTTAGTGGTCCAGTAGTTAAGAATCTGCTTTCCAATGCAGGGAATGAGGGTTCAAGCTCTGGTCTGGAAACTAAGATCCCACGTGCCATGGGGCAACTAAGCCCACATGGGCTTATGAGGGTGTCAGTACTGGACAGGACATCTTTGAGATGTGACTGTGGGAACACACAACTGAGGAGACAAGATCATTGATGGAGAGCTGGGAGGCCAGTGTGTTGGAAATGTTAATATTATCTACCAAGATATTGATCTTACCAAGGAATATGACTAGGGAGTGTTAGAGAAAGTTTAAGTGATTCAGGAAGTGAAACTTCAAGGAATAAACTCATCTACCCAGACTTTCCCTGGAAAAGGAAATGACAACCTATTCCAGTTTTCTTGCCTGGAAAATTCCATGGGCAGAGGAGTCTGGCAGGGTCCTTGGGGTTGCAAAGAGTCAGACACGACTGAGTACACACACACACACACCCAGAATTTGGTAGATAACTGTCACCACAATAACGGTAGGAGAAACAGCTCCTGGTGAGAAGGAGGGAGCGTGTTCCAGGAAAGCAACAGTGAGTGGGGGAGGAAACAGCCCCTTCTCCCCACCTTCAGGTCCACAGAGATAAAAAAAAAACTTCACAAAACATCCTCACCTGAGAGAGCAGAGGGGAAAGGTGATCTAGCATGCCAGCTGCCAGTCATCTGTGGCCATGAGCACTTGAAATGTGACTGGTGTGGCTGAGGAACCGAATCTTTAATTGAATTTAATTCCAATCAGGTTAAAAGCTGAAGTTATATAAAATTTTTTTCTGTTAAAAAATCACAGATCTACTGTTTTGATAGGACTACATTTCACTTTAACTGTTGAAAATCCAAACAGAAATATGCTCTAAGTGCAAAATACACACCATATTTCAAAGACAGTATTTAAGATAAGTTTAAATATATTAATATTTTAAATATTTTAAGTTAATATTTTTATACTTTCACATGATAAGTGTATTATTAACAAGTTACATAAATATGTTTTTGCTTGTTGGATTTGTTTTGTTTGAGAAAATATATCATCAAAATTAGTTTTATCTGCTTCTTTCCACTTTTTTTTTTTTTTAATTTTGTTTATTTGGCTGCACCAGGTTTTAGTTGCAGCATACAGGATCTTTGAACTTCAGTGTGGCCTGTAGGATCTAGTTCCCTGACCAGGGATCAAACCCAGGCCCCCTGAGTTGGGAGTATAAAGTCTTAACCACTGGACAACCAGGGAAGTCCCTTTACTTATTTTAATGTGACTACTAAAAAACTTAGAATTACATGTATGGCTTACTTTACATTTCTATTGGGCAATGCCAGCTTAGGGAAAAATGATGAAAGAAGCTCCTAGAAAAGAAATGGGCACTTAGCTGACAACTGACCAAATGTTCCAAAAGGCACAGTAGAAAGGCCAGAAAGGGTCAGAGGGGCAGAAGCACACTCATGATTGTGGGTGTCTTGGAACTGAGGGATCTCCAGAAAGTCCTGGGCCTCTTGTGGTGCCTGGAGAAAACAGACAAATAAAAAGAGCTGTCTTGATTGTCTCAAAGCAAGAACCAGTGGTGAAGCCGTGACTGGAGGTAAGAAGGTGAACCAGATCTAGTTGGGAACCCTAACTCCCTCTGCCAAAGGAGGCAGGGAAAACAACTCTTTTGAAGGAAACCTATTCTTCAAGGTATGAAAGTAAAGGAGGAGTCAGGGGCGACTTGAAGATTTGGCAACTGGAAGGATGGAGTTGCCTTTTATCAAAAAGGGAAGACTGCAAATCATAGTTGGGGTGGCGGTGATGAACAGCATGGATTCACACTGGGACACGCTAGGTTCAAAGATTCTCTTAGACTTCCAAGGAGAGATCCAGAAGAGGCAATTAGCTGTAGCAGTCTGCAGTTCACAGAAGAGTTGAGGCTAGAGATAATCTGAGAGTCTTCAACATCTTGATTGTATTTAAAGCTATGAAACGTGAATTCTGAGACTTCCCTAGTGACGTAGCAGTAAAGAATCCACCTGCCAGTACAGGAGATGTAGGTTCAATCTCTGGGTTGGGAAGATCCCCTGGAGAAGGAAATGCCAACCCACTCCAGTTGGATTTCCAGTTGGGAAATCTCATGGACAGAGGAGCCTGGCAGACTACAGTCAATGGGGCCTCAAAGAGTCAGACATGACTTAGTAATTAAACAATGACAAAAACAACAATGTGAATTCTGAAGTCAAAAAATTCTAGATCATTACCGCTATTTCCCATTAGTTTGCTGAATAACTATGAAATAAATAACCCCTAATTCATTTTTTAGCTTACTTTTTTCCCCTGATGTATCTTCCTATTGATATTTAACTCAATCGTATATTACACTGAACACCTGCTGATAGAGGGTACAAGGGTCCAGAAGCCAGACTGGTGTTTCTACATTTCATAGCAAAGAGGACTTATTACCATTGACTCATTGAGAGCTTCCCAGCTGCTGCTCACCATGCTTGCAAGTTGCTCCTGCCTCATTGCAAATGTTTCCCTACATGCCTGAAATTTGTTTACAAAAAATTAAATGTTTGGTGAGAGTCTTTAGAACTAAACTAGCTATATCACCTCAACTGACGAAAGTCATTCTCTTTGCATTAGGCCAACTGGTGAATAAGCAGTTCCAGATCCTTAGAATAGAGCTTTCTGCACAGTAATTAAACAAGAGCATATAGAAGAGGAAGAGAAAAAAGCGGGGGAGGGGGAAGAGAAGGAAATTGCATCAGATAAATCTGTCTTTCCTTCTGTGGCTCCTTGGTTAGCTGAAACAAAACAAAAACTCTTAATTTGCACCATTTAACCCTGGTTTGGTTTTGCACTCTACTTCCTTCTGGAAGCACCCCACCGCCACCTGGCATCCCATCCCTCCTCCCCACACAGCTCCCCTCATGGACATAACTGGGAAGGCTTTTTAAAAGTGGCTTCCAAGTTGAAGAGAGAATAAAAAAACCACAGAGGTCAGACTCAAGCTTATCATTTCAATTACCAATTTGCTGAGGAAACTGAAGCTTAAAACTGGTGGTGACAGAATCAGAACCAGAGCCCTTACTCCCTTTTCCGCCTTCTCTTTTAGCTTCTTATTACAATAAATTAAAAACACATACAAAAGTAGACAGAATAGTATAATGATTCCATACATACCCATCAAATTCCCTGGAGGCTCCTCCCTGGAGGCTCAGATGGTAAATTATCTGCCTGCAATGTGGGAGACTCGGGTTTGATCTCTGGGTCGGGAAGATCCCCTGGAGAAGGGAATGGCCACCCACCCAGTATTCTTACCTGGAGAATCCCATGGACAGAGGAGCTTCATCCATGGGGTCGCAAAGAGTCAGATACGACTGAGCAACTAACACTTCCACTTTCTTTCATCAACATTTTGCCAGTATATTGCTGTATTCATCCCCTCTTCTATTTGTACTGAATTGTTGTAAATAAAATCCAAAATACAATGTCATTTCTCTTGTAACTACACTAGCATGCTTCTATAACTGATAAAAATAGTTTAAAAAAGAAAAACACATGCCATTAGACATTCAGTAAAGTTAACAATAATTCCTTTAGTATCATCTAATACCTATCCATATTCATTTCCCTGATTATTAAAGGTGTCTTTGTGTTTGGTCATTGGAATCAGGATTTTAAAAATTCATACATTGCATTTGGTTGCATGTCTCTTAAGTCCCTTGAAGGATGTGGCAATCTTACTGCTCTTTGTGATTTAACGCCATTGATTTCTTCAGGAGAGTGGATCAATTAGCCTCCAGTGCATTCCTTGCTCTGAGTCTGGCTTCCGGCTTGCTGCGGTGCTGTCTGTGTCCCATGGTGCTCGCTTGTTACCTTGTACTCCCTGTACACCAGAAGTCAGGTCCAGAGCCTTACTCAGATTCAGATTCAACTTTTTAGGCAAGAAGAATAGATAGGAGGGATTGTGCGTTTGCTATGGCTTTCCATCAGGGGCATATCATACAGAGCTCCAGGCTGTTTCTGGTGATGCTAAAGCTGTTTGCCAGGTCCAAGTGGTACTGGCCTGATCCCTCCATTATGAAGTGTCCTATCCGGGCTTCTCTGATGGCTCAGTGGTGAAGAATCCACCTGCCAACGTGGATTCCATCACCAGTCCACGAGGATTCCACATGCAGTGGAGCAACTAAGCCTGTGCAACACAACCATTCAACCTGTGCTCTAGAGCCCGGGAACCTCAACGGATGAAGCTCGGGCACTCTGGGGCCTGTGCTCAGTAACAAGAGGAGCCGCTTCAATGAGAAGTCCATGCACCGCAACTAGCGAGTAGCATATGCAGCAACAAAGACCTAGCACAGCCAAAAAAGCAAACAAATAAAATAAACCTTCCTATCAACTTTCACGTTGTGGTGCTAGCATCACATGGAGATACACTCATTGCTTCATTAATGCTTGTTGCTGTGCTGCTGCTGCTAAGTTGCTTCAGTCGTGTCTGACTCTGTGAGACCCCATAGACGGCAGCCCACAGAGGCTCCTCTGTCTCTGGGATTCTCCAGGCAAGAACACTGGAGTGGTGCCATTTCCTTCTCCAGTGCATGAAAGTGAGAAGTGAAAGTGAAGTTGCTCAGTCGTGCCTGACTCTTAGCGACCCCATGGACTGCAGCCTACCAGGCTCCTCCATCCATGGGATTTTCCAGGCAAGAGTGCTGGAGTGGAATGCCATTGCCTTCTCCATCATTAGTGCTTGCAAGATGGCAATTTTTCTAATTCTATCATTACTTTTGCTTCTATTAGCTGGAATTTTTCTATAAAGGGAAATTTGTCTTTATTAACTAATTGGTTTTCCTGCTACAGGACTTCCCAGGTGGCACAGTGGCAAGGCAGATGGTGCAGGAAACACAGGTCCCATCCCTGGGTCAGAAAGATCCCTTGGAATAGGAAATGGCAACCACTCCAGTAATCTTGCCTGGAAAATTCCATGGACAGAGGAATCTGGTGAACTATATAGTCCATGAGGTCGTAAAGAGTCAGACACGACTGTGCACACACCACCTTTCCTGCTACGTAGTTGATCTTATCAAGGATAAGCGTTTGATTCTATCCATTTATTTACCAATTGTCAAAGAACTGAATTTTGCCCTGAAAACTTCTAGTGTTGACAAATGAAGGGCTTTGGTCCTTTCATTTTTTTCTTGTATTGTTACGTTTCAGTCTATTGTCTGTTTTGGTGCTAAACTGTTCAATCTTAGGTGAGTGCACGTCCCTGCACATTGGCTTGTGTGCTCTTTTACTTCTCTGATACCTTCCTTTTTTTAGGCATAATAAGATATCCCATGCTCCTGTCCTTCAAGCCCTGCCTTACACCTGTTGAAATCTATTTTCTGCTGGTCCAGTGACAATCCACAGCCTTTCTTGATACTGCCTGTTCCTTAGGGCATATCTAGGCCTTTCCTTTAGCTAACAGTTGTGGTCATGAGAATCTGCTCTTCACTTGGCAAGATGCCTTGGAAATTTTACTCTGTGGGTTTATATAACCCTTTCTTTTTAAGGCCCCTGAAGCTCTTTGCAAGCCCAGATCTCATGCTTTGCTTTTTGTTTTGTTTTTCCTCTTAACATGACTGCTTCATAGCCACATAGGCAGATACAGAGGAAAAGCAGGAGAAAGAAGAACATTCTGGAAGGCCAGTTTGGCCCTTAAAAGAATCCAGTTTTGATTCAAGCACTGCCTTCTTCCTTCCTCTCCAATCACTGCTTCCCTTGGCCAGAGTGGATGGCTTAGCTGAGGCGACTTCTGGAATGGGCATTTGACATCCAACATCCAAAGAACAAATTCCCACTTGCTATTATCCACTTCTGAGTCTTCCTCCATCTCTGAGGTCAGAGATAAAGTGGGACAGGGAGCAGTGAGTGGAGCTGCAGAAGCAGGGATGGACTGGAGCTCCAGGTGGGAGCGGAGGCCCAGGGCTCACTGCTGGGTGTGGTTCAGGGATATGGGGCAACAAGGAAGCTGGGGAAGAGGAGGGGAGGTATAGTGGGGCAGAGTGAGACTCAAGGGTGGAGTGAAATTACCTGCTGTTCATACACCAGCTGGAAGTTCTGTTGAACAAGTGTTTTTTTTTTTGTTATTGTTGTTCAGTGCTTTGTTTATTTAGCCTGATGGAGTGGTTGTGAAACCATTTTGTTCTGAGATTGCTCAGGACTCAGATTATATCCATTTTCATAAAATCCACATCTCCAAATGGCACCAGCCCTCATGGTCTCAGTTCAGTATCACCAAGGGAGCCACGCCGTGCCCACTAAAGGAAGGATGGCAGGCTCAGTTTGAAAAGATGGGTAGGATGTAGAGTTAGGCAGAGGCTGTAGGGCTGTGGTCCATGAGAGGGCAGCAGCCAGGACTGGGATATTCCAGTGGTGACTCACCACAGGGCTGGGTGATGCCACCGGACCGTCCAGGAAGTCACTGGCCCCAGACTGATAAATTATTTCCTCACTCCTTCTCACTGCTCACCCAGCTGTGGAAAGAAGCCCAGAGTTTGTCGTGACACTATGGAAGAAGTTGGCTAGTTTATGAGGTCAGAACAGCACCAGTGGGTGTTTACAGCACTCATTAAATTTCAATGTTAGCTTTGAAGGTCATCTTGTTCAAAAAGGCAGCTGGGGGCTTTCCCTGAATGTCCAGTGGTTAACAATCCTTCTTCCAATGCAGGGGACACGGGTTTGATCCCTGGTCAGGGAAATAAGATACGATATACTATAGGGCAACTAAGCCCGAGAGCCAAAACTAAGACCTGACGCAGCCAAATAAATAACTGTTAAAAAAAAAAAAAAGGCAGTTGGTGAAGCATCCCATCTCATGAAGGGAAGGGCCCTCACTATACCTGAGGCATCTCCACTTTACACTGTGATGATGGTCAAGGACCCTTAAAATATAGATGAGCTGTGTTTAGTCTGTGTCGCCTCCACCATCGTAGGAACTCAGTAACGGTTTGTGGAATAAATGAATGAATGCATAAACAGTGTCTTCTTTGCAGAAGCAGGAGCTGAAGACAGTCCTCGGAGTATAAGCAGAAGGTGTCTGGACCTTTAAGTTTGTCCTAACCATCTCACCTCCCCTTCATGTTTAAGGAGAATCCAAACGGAAGTGTCTCCCTCACCCACAGGGTTTCTAACTGGCTAGAGGTTAGACACAGGCCCTCAGGGAGTTCAGACAAAGTATCCGTAGGTGAAGAGACTCACTCTGTCAGTTGCCCAATTACCCAGGCTGCCTCCCCAGAGCTTGCTGAGTTTCTCACCAAGTGCACACCCAGTGCTGGGAGGGGAATGAAGGGAGAGCCGCGACCTTCATACACTGGGGCAACATCCCTGCTCTCCTTGAGCAACAAAGACCAGGCACCAAGCAGCCCTTTTAAATGATGCTGATAAGTCTATTGGAGCAGTGCAGTTATTCCTGAAATGTGAAATTCAGTGGAAATAGGCAGATTACAAGCAATACATACTATGTGAGCATATATATACATGCTTCTGTTCAGAGAAAGGCCTGAAACAGCCTAACCAGATCAGTGTTGCCTCTCGGGGATTATTGTGGCCTTTACTTTTATTTTTGTACATTTTTGCTTATCTATACTTTAAATTTCCTTAAAGTAATGAAGTTGCAGATTAAAAAGACATTTTAAAAATTCATTTATTTTTTAATTGAAGGGTAATTCCTTTACAGAATGTTGTTGTTTTCCGTCATTTTGAAGATAAGAAACAAAATGAGATTGTATCTCATAATGTACCATTCATTCAACACTAAGAGGTAGTTTTCTGAGAAGCCTGGAAAAGAGCTCTCACTCTCTCACTCAGCCTTGCCAAGTTCTCTGGGTGGGGCCCACTCCAGGCGTTCAGGAGCATGTGGGCCCTGACTCCACTCCTCTGACAGGGAACAGAAATGAGGTGTTATATTTCGGTCATATTAATTTATTTGTCCATGTATCACTTGGGGCCTAATGAGTGCTAGGCTCTGAACCAAGTGTTAAGGTTAAATTCTGTCCTGGTGAAGAGAAGGGTGTTAGGTACTAAACTGTGGCCCCCAAAACTATATGTTGAAGCCCTAGCCCTCAATGGGATAGTATTTGGAGATGGGACCTTTGGGGAGTAATTAAGTTTGGATGAGGTCATGAGGGTGAGATGCCCGCCATGGGGTTGGTGTTCTTATAAGAAAAGCAGCTCATTCCATCTCCAAGAGCACACACCCAGAAAAGGCTGAGGACCCAGAGAGAAGGTGGCCATCTGCAAGCCAGGAAGAGAGTCTTCACCAAGAACTGACCATGCTGGCGCTCTGATCTTGAATTCAGCCTCCAGAACTGTGCAAAATCAATTTCTATTATTTATGCTGCCTCTGTGTGTAGTGTTTTGTCATGGCAGCCTGAACAGACTAAGACAAAGGGCACATAAAGCAGAAGTACAAGGCAATGTCTCAAGTGCTATAGGTGGGGTGATGGCCAGAAAGTTCTAGCCTGCTCTTCTGCTAGCTACTCAGTGCCCTGGAGCAGAGACATAGCTGGCCTGGAAGATCAGGCCACATAGTACAGAGAAATCTGCCCAGAGGTTGGGTGGGTTTACAGATGGAAGGGGAGGGAACTTTGTGTTCAGGACCCCAGGCCAACACAACATACATGCATGCTGAACGGTGGGCCATAGTCTGGATTTCCTGTCACAGAGGGAAGAGAGAAGAGGAAGTCAAGAAACTTGTCCTTCCCTGGTATGGGGCCAAAGTGTTATTTGTTTCTCTTCTCTTTGGCATCATCTCAACCCTCGTCTTGGAGAAGGCAATGGCAACCCACTCCAGTACTCTTGCCTAGAAAATCCCATGGACGGAGGAGCCTGGTAGGCTGCAGTTCATGGGGTCACCAAGAGTCGGGCACGACTGAGCGACTTCAATTTCACTTTTCACTTTTCACTTTTCACTTTCCTGCATTGGAGAAGGAAATGGCAACCCACTCCAGTGTTCTTGCCTGGAGAATCCCAGGAACAGGGGAGCCTGGTGGGCTGCTATCTATGGGGTTGCACAGAGTTGGACACGACTGAAGCGACTTAGCAGCAGCAACCTTCCTCTAAATCGTGTATCTATTTCCTTGGGCTCTTGTCCCCATAGCATTGAGCTGTATAGGGGGCAAGATAAGACCCATGCATCCTGTATTCCAAAATTATCTGCCTGTACTCCTAGCCAATCAGAACATCCACTCCCTCAACACTTGAATCAGAAATTAATCCACACTGAGATGTAAGTCACTGATTGGATCAAAATCTTACTAGAGCATTTCCCAGAATGAGTGCATAGACAAGAAATTTTAAGTTAGACATATTTCTTTACTACTAATTCTCCAGAGCTTCCAATATGCTCTTGGTCAGAATTTCTGACCTAACATGTCCCTAACCTTTTACCTAGAGAACGCTTTTTTAATGTAACATCTTCCCTTTGACTCCAGAATTCCATAGTAGGCACTATCGAAACTTTGTCCTGAAGATTTTGCATTTTAAAAATAGGCCTAGGACACTAATTAACTGCTACTGAAATTTCTGACTGTGTAACAATGAGTTAAAGAACTTTCCTGGGTTGTGTGTGTATGTAAGCAGGCAGATTTATATGATGATGACTCTGAATTCTCCACCTGACATCTTGCTCAGGCCCAGACCAATATATCCAGCTGCTCAGGGGACTTTCCTGTTGGGTGTTGCCCAGACACCTCAGACCAGACCGTCCCAAAGGGAAAATCAGTATATGTCCTCATGTCAGCACATGGCAGGATTATTCACCCAGTTACTCAAGACAGAAACCTAGGAGTCATGACAGACACCTCCCTTTCCGTCACACCATGCAGTCAAGGCCTGCACACAGCACCTGAGGCCTGCAGCTTCCTCTGCTCACTATCTTCCAGATCTGAAGCTCCCCTCTACCCCTGTCACTCCTGCTAATGCTGGTGTTGAGAACTGCATTACTTTTCTCCTGATTGATAGCAGTCTCTCCTCTGGACAACTGGAGAAATAATGGTACCTGCCTCACTGGGTGGCTATGAAGAATACAACACTTAATAAACATAAAGCAATAACAGGGCAGGCCTGTGCAGCACCCAGGAGCTCACTCTGTCCTCAGCAGTCAGTGTAGCCCAGGTTGTCTAATGAAACCCCTGCTTTCACCAAGTCCCCTGCTGCACCTGCCTCAATCCCGTGTATGTGCAGTGATGCAGCCACTAATGTTCCACAGTCCTCCCTGCTTATCAGGGGGCTTGTTCAGCAACCCTCCCAATTCTGCCTCAAGGGAAGGAAATGGGATTCCAAGAACTCTGGAATCTCACTACTCACTCCTCCTCTATTTTCCCACATGTGGCTGGCTTGGAAGTGCTTCCTCTAACTTTTCTTTCTTGTTGGGATGGGATGTCCCCTGCTGCTTCTTTTCCAGTGTCCCTGACTTGCCCTCTTGCCTAAGGCCATGAGGCAGAACAGTTGTCAGGGAATATCATTAATGAAGCAGAGAAAAATATCTGGAATTACAATTCCAAACTGCTGTCTAATATAAAATTTATGTGTTTGAATTTTCTGTCACATGTGAACATTGTTTAAAAAAAAAAAAAACCACCAAAGAAAAAAGAAAATGCAGGTAAACAAGCTTCTGAATTCATTGTGATGTTGTAATCATCTATAGAAAATTCTGCATTTTAGGCCTGCTTTACTTGATGCTAGGGAATTAATGCATGCTTAATTCTTTTTGATCCAGTTGTTTTTTGTGTATGTGAACCTGAGTTGCCTTAAATCCGTCAAACAAAAAAAATTTTCATGGCATTGGGCATCTCTGATATCTGCAGACTGCTACTATCAGCCGTTACCACAGGTGACACAAAGCATGTGCTGAGCAAGGACTGGCCCACATCCAACATTAGTCCTCAGCATGGCATGGGATCTGATATGGCACAGAGCTGGAAAGGTGTGTGCGGAACACGAGAAATGCAACCAGCCCTTTTCTTCCCTACAAAAGACAATGGTACTTGCTAAGCTGCACAGAACCTTCTTTTCCTGGAATTGGCTTCCAGGAAGACAGACAATGGCCTCCAGCTGGTTCAGTAGACGACAGACACAGCTGCTTTGGACAGTGCTGAGTGGCCACTCTCTCTAGCAGCAAAGACAACAGAGACCACCTCGGCTCAGAGAAGCAGGTTTGACTCAGTGACATTTGGTCACAGCCATGACGTCGGACATTAATTCAATGAATAAGAAAAGGAAAGCATTAAGAGACAAGAGAGAGACAAAGACAGATGTTTTCCTCCATACCTCTAGAATTACGGGTGTTTTGGTAACGGATATCAGCAAAGACTGAAAAAGAATGCATTACCAGGTAGAAGGAGGCAGTCCTCAATTTTTATCCTTGAATAAGTATATTCAAAATTTTTGGAAAAGGGCAGGAAAAAAGCTGGTCTGAGCCATTCAGAGCCCCTAAGAACAGTTACTGAGACCATGGGGAACTCCTCTCTCAAAATGTAGGACTTAGACTTCTCCTCAAAGGTTCACTCATAACCCACTTTTCCCAGGATAAATTGTTGGCTACTGCTACTACTAAGCCATTTAAAAGATAGCAGTACACTCAGAATGTTTTAAATAATGATCAGAAGTGTCAGAGTCCCTCAGTTCAGTCAGTTCGGTGGCTCAGTCGTATCTGACTCTTTGCGACCCCATGAATTGCAGCACGCCAGGCCTCCCTGCCCATCACGAACTCCCGGAGTTCACTCATGCTCCCATCCATCGAGTCAGTGATGCCATCCAGACATCTCATCCTCTGTCATCCCCTTCTCCTCCTGCCCCCAATCCCTCCCACCATCAGGCTCTTTTCCAATGAGTCAACTCTTCGCATGAGCTAGCCAAAGTATGGGAGTTTCAGCTTCAGTGTCAGTCCTTCCAATGAACACCCAGGACTGACCTCCTTTAGGATGGACTGGTTGGATCTCCTTACAGTCCAAGGGGATCTCAAGAGTCTTCTCCAACACCACAGTTCAAAAGCATCAATTCTTCAGTGCTCAGCTTTCTTTATAGTCTAACTCTCACATCCATACATGGCTACTGGAAAAACCATAGCCTTGACTAGATGAACCTTTGTTGGCAAAGTAATGTCTCTGCTTTTTAATATGCTATCTAGGTTGGTCATAACTTTTCTTCCAAGGAGTAAGCATCTTTTAATTTCATGGCTGCAATCACCATCCACAGTGATTTTGGAGCCCAAAAAAATAAAATAAAATCAGCCATTCTTTCCACTGTTTCCCCATCTATTTGCCATGAAGTGATGGGACCAGATGCCATGATCTTCGTTTCCTGAATGTTGAGCTTTAAGCCAAATTTTCACTCTCCTCTTTCACTTTCATCAAGAGGCTCTTTAGTTCCTCTTCACTTTCTGCCAGAAGGGTGGTGTCATCTGCATATCTGAGGTTATTGATATTTCTCCCAGCAATCTAATCTTGATTCCAGCTTGTGCTTCTTCCAGCCCAGCGTTTCTCATGATGTACTCTGCATAGAAGTTAAATAAGCAGGGTGACAATGTACAGCCTTGACATACTCCTTTTCCTACTTGGAACCAGTCTGTTGTTCCATGTCCAGTTCTAACTGTTGCTTCCTGACCTGCATATAGGTTTCTCAAGAGGCAGGGCAGGTGGTCTGGTATTCCCATCTCTTTCAGAATTTTCCACAGTTTATTGTGATCCACACAGTCAAAGGCTTTGGCATAGTCAATAAAGCAGAAATAGATGTTTTTCTGGAACTCCTGCTTTTTCAATGATCCAGCGGATGTTGGCAATTTAGGTAAAGGTTTTGCTTTTTTTTTTTTTTGCAAATGGATATCCAATTGTTCCTGTATCATTTGTTGAAAAGACATTTCTCCATTGATTTGCTTTTACGCCCATGTCAAAAATCAGTCAGCTGTATATATTTCTGTAGATTCTCTACTGTTTCACTGATGTGTCTACCCTTTCACAGTACCATACAGAATCGATTCTTGAAATTATATTAAGCTTTGAACTCAGGAAGTGATTCCTCTCACTTCATTCTTTTTTAAAACTCTTCTTAGATACTCTAGGTCCTTTGCCTTTCCATATAAATTTTAGAATAATGTGTATATCTACAAAA
Source organism: Capricornis sumatraensis (assembly GCF_032405125.1). Taxonomy (NCBI): domain Eukaryota; kingdom Metazoa; phylum Chordata; class Mammalia; order Artiodactyla; family Bovidae; genus Capricornis; species Capricornis sumatraensis. The sequence goes on from NC_091083.1 coordinate 50,833,477, forward strand.
CGTTTTGCGGAAAGAGTACAATATGAATTGCATAAAGTCCCATGTGTTTCTGAGGTCATGCTCATTTTTTTTAATCAGTCTACTTTGTTTAGATTGGGTAATTTTTATCTCTGATTCTATCCTCTGTCCTATTCTGCTGTTGAGCCCATTCACTTTTTAAATTTGCTCATTCTAAAACTTTTGTTTGGTGCATTTTATCTTCCATTTCCTTGCTGAGACTATTTTTCCATTTGTTTCCACTTGTTCCACGTTTCTAATTGCTTGCTAAAGCACCTGCTGACAACTGCTTTAAAATCCTTGTCAGATAATTATGTGTCCTCTGTATTGTCTTTTCTCACATGGTTTGAGATCTTCCTGGTTCTTGGCATGAGAAGTGGTTATTGATTGAAACCTGAACGTTTTTAGTATTGTAAGACTCTTACTAAATTTTACTTAAATCTTGTTTTTTAACAGGTCCCCTTTGCCACAGCATTGCCTCATTACTGCCAGGTAGAAGGTTCCTGTTGACGCCTGAGTGGAAGGGCTGGGAATTCAAGCTTTACACTAGACCTCCTCTGACACCACAGGGTGAGAAGCATCTGTTACTGAGGGTGAAGTCTAGGCTCCTTGTGTAGTCTCCACTGACACTGTTATACAGGCCGTCTCTTTGCCACTGTGCAGTGGTAAAAACCCTGATTCTCCTTTGAGAACCCTGTTTCCATCCCAGAAAGCAAGGAGGTTGGAGTCCAGGTTCCTCACTAGACCTTCTCTGACACCATCCTGGCAGAGGGCTGAAGTACTAAGTTTAAGCCTTCTGGGGTGGAATCTAGGCCAGCCCTTTGGCCTTAACTGGTGACGGTGAGGATACGATTGCAGTCTTTCATATTTGACTAGAATAGAGAAGTTACTGTCTAAAGGATTTCTGACTTGTTAAGCTGCCCTTTTCCTGGTCCTTCGCGTGAAGAGATCAGGCTTTTATTGGGTTTTGGTGTTCATTTCATTTTTGCCTACATCTTCTGGTGTTTCCTGGTAACCAACTTCACCAAAATTGTCTGATAAGGAAATAAAAAAACCTAGAAAATTCACGTTTTTCCTTGAGTCCTGAAGTCCATTGCTAAATCTGTCTTCTCTCCATCTTTTGTCTTCTTATGCTTGTTTTGCATATAATTATTCATATGTCAGAGGTTTTAGTTGTATTGGGAGGTATATTCCATGTTTCCTAAGATGTTTAATTTTTCATTGCATACATTATAGTCAAAAAAAATGAAAAAAGATCCAAAATCCTGTTAAAAAATAAAACAGACTATGTGCTTAGAAATCCCAAATTATATTGTTTGGGCAGCAAACTTATCGAAGTTTCTTTTGTGTGCTTAGAAATCCCAAATCACATTAATATTCGGGCAGCAAACTTACGGAAGTTTCTTTTGTGTGCTTAGAAATCCCAAATCACATTAATATTCGGGCAGCAAACTTATGGAAGTTTCTTTTGCTTATCCCTATTTTCCACGTTTAGAATGATGTGCGTGTGTCATTTTGAAATGACATTTTCCCAAGTCGATTTCTACTGCTCTCTTCATGACACACCCCAGCTTATGTTCACTTCTGCAAGTAGTATGGATTCCATCCAACTAACATCAAATAGCAGCTGAATCTTCATTTGGTGTGCTTTTTAAAACTTCCAATAAGCTGATACTTCACAGATTCATGTCCTGGCTACTACTTTCCAGGAATGGATCCTCTGCACTTTCTGTCCAAGAGGCAGAGAGGAGAAAAGTTGGTACCCTGGGCAAAAGTGTAGAGCGTCTGTGATTGCTCTGTTGTTCAGTCACAGTCGTGTCCCAACACTCTGTGACCCCATGGACTGCATCATGCCAGGCTTCTCTGTCCTCCACTATCTCCTAGAGTTTTCTCAAATTCAAGTCAATGAGTTGGTTATTTTATCTAACTTCTGTTGCCCCGTTCTCCTTTCGTCTTCAATCTTTTCCAGTATTAGGGTCTTTTCCAGAGAACCGGCTCTTACCATCATGTGACATGAATCTGTCAAGTATCAGCTTCAGTCCTTCCAATTAATATTCAGGGTTATTTCCTTTAAAATTGACTGGTTTGATCTCCTCACAGTCCCATAGACTCTCTTAAGAGTCTTCTCCAGCAGCAGAATTCAAAGGCATCAGTTCTCCAGCACTCAGTCTTCTTTATGACCCAACTCTCACATACGTACGTGACTACATAGACCTTGGTCAGCAAAAAATGTTGTCTCTGCTTAATATGCTGTGATTTGGACCATACAGTGTTGGACATATCACTGATGGAGGTGAGATGCGAGCAGGTTTGGTGAAAGGAAGGAAAAATCTTTGCTGAGGTGTGTTAAATGTGAGATGCCCATTATATCTCCAAGTGGAGATGCAAATTGACAACTAGATATATGAAGCTGGGGCTTAGAGAGGTCTGGGCCACAGAAAAATACATTTGAAATCATGGGATAACATGGAACTTTTACTAAGGTTTAGTTTCTTTCCCATGAAATTATGTAATTTGGTTCTGCAAGTTTCAGTTCATTCACCCCATATGTATTTGTTTTCTGAGAAAAAAGGCAGAGGTATGTTTGGATCAATTTAGTAGAGGACTAGACAAATTATTTCCATTCATTGCCAAGTTATCTCCAACTCTTTCGCAACCCCATGGACTGCTGATGGGACTTCTCAGCCAAGAATACTGGAGTCGGTTGCCACTTCCTTCTCTAGATCTTCTCAACCCAAGGGTCAAACCTGCATCTCCTGCATTGCTGGGCGGATTCCCTACCACTGAGCCACCAGTGGTTTATTATTCCTATACTAACATTACTTTCTTCGTTATTTAAAAGCTCATTTCACCATGTCATTTTCCTTAAAAATCATCAATGAACTTTCATCTCCTTCAAGGATGCAAGGCCTCTGACATCCCTAAATCCTTTTCCATTGTTGGGATGGCTCCATGATCCTCTCTGAACATACTACTACTTTGGCCTCTGAGTTTACAAAGGCTGTGCCCCAAACTGACCACCACCCCATTCTGCACCGGCTTGAGAGCCTCATGAAAACTCTGTTCCAATCCATGAGCTCTCCTCCAATACATACTTGTGGATCTTAATCATATGCTTACTTTTAAACCATTTCAAATCCATTTCTCAATATATACCCACTAAGAGATTATTTTGATACATTTCCACTCATGAACACCAAATACTACATTACTTCTAGTATGTATACATTCTCTCTACCCCAAAAGTACATGATCCAAACCTAAAACAGAGTAAATCATTTGTATTCAAATCTAAATGAATAGAACTCCACTGTCAACCTAGAGTACCAAGCCAGTGATAATGTATGTGTGTGCACAGTCAGGGTGTGGAGAGTCAAGGAACAAAGGTTAATGATGGTCCCTCAAGACTCATGAGCACTGGCCCCACAGGTCATGCAAGTCCTACCCAAGGCAGTACCTGATTCAGCCACCCACTGCAGGATATAGGTGTACTGCCCTAGAAAGGGGCAGGCCTGGGAGAAAACTACCTTATCTGCCACTCATTCCCATGACTGTCCTCATTCAGCACGGAGGAGAAAATTAGTTATGGTAGCCCATAAACTAAGTGACCCCAAGAAACTGTGGGTGGAGTGAGAACTCTGTGTTTAAATATGCCAACATACATGCACACGCGTGCACACACACTCCAGACAACATGGTTGCACACCATACAAAAACATATGTATACTGTGAAACAATCTGAGTTAGGAAACTAGGATTGTAGTCTCCACCATTTATTCATCTAGTTCATATCTAAGTATAGAACACTATGTAGTGCTAGAAACGCAAAGAGGTCCTTGCCCTTAAGGGGCTTACAATCTTGTAAGGGAAATAGAACAGGCACATAAAAAGTGGGACTACAAGAAAGCATATGCTAACAAACGCCACAGAACTTCAGAGGGCAGCATTGTCCAAGAACATGGGACTAGGAGTCATAAAGCCCAGTTGTAGTCCTGACCCAGTAAGTCAGTTAATTTGTCTGGGTTTACCACCCCAGCTGCAAAAGTGTGAGATTTAGAGGCTGGCTGTACTTGTTTGCATCATGATTCTGATCAAAAGCAGAGGAATGGTTTTTGAGGAGGTGGCACCTGAGCTGAACGCAGAAGGAAGTCAAGGAAAGCGGTGCTGAGGTAGGCCTAAGTATGGGCTTCGGAGGGGAGAAGAAAGACAAATGTCACAAGGAGCAATGGGAGAGAGGTAAACAGGTGGCGGTGGCAGCCCTCAGGCACCACTGACACAGGAATGAACAAGTGTGTTCCTCATATTTACATTCAGTTACAGTACATAATTCCAGATAATGGAAAAAAATCAAAGAACAATGGCAGCACTTTATCAAACATTTCACTCAATTTCCAAAAAAATATAAAAAATAATTTAACATTATACTTCTACATTTTAAATTGACATTAATAAACTATTCCAACTGCCAAAATGTAAACCAACTCACTGCCAAAATGTAAACCAACTCAAAGTTTACATTCTTAGTAAATTAAATCTCTTAACTCAAAAGTACATTTGATACAAATTATATTATCCTCAAAACTCCAACACTTCTTTTCTACTATGTCCCCATGCATTATGGAAATAAAAATTTGTAAAACAATGTCCCTACCCTTGAAGAGCCTGCAGCGTGGTGAGGCAAACATTAACTGTGTCTACCAAGAATGTACCGTGATGCATGACATGATCAAGGAATGAACATTCAGCCATGGAGTAAAAAAAGGGGGATTTATCCCTTCCTAAGTTTTGGCAAGGGTGCAGCAGAGAGGTCGATGAAGGGCTAAAGGAGAAATGAGTGTGAGCAGGGAGAAAGTATCAGGGGCAGAAAAGGCTTCCAGGCAAGGCACATGGCTACAGACAGGGAGCAGTGTGGGAGTACGGCATGGCGAGGGCCCAACACAGGCACAGTGTAGCTAGAGCAGAGTATATGGGGCAACAGCTGGTGATATGGAAGCCAGGACTTAGTCCTATAAAAAGGGAAGCTACTGCTAGCTATGAGTTAATCATCTACTAACCCTGGTGTTTATAAGGTCAGAAAGAGACAGGAGAAAGTGAGCAGTGAGGTTCTGTCCTTGTCACAAGCGGCGGCTGTAAGCTCTACTCAGCAAATTGTACTGTTGAGGAAACTGACCCCTACATCACTTCCTTTCCTGTTGTTCTTCTTTCCATTCATGATCTGCAAGTCTTCAAAATGGAGCTGGAACTAAAAGGCACAGGGGAGGAGCAAACAAACAGGACTAGAAATACACATATGGCTAATCAAGTTATCATAAAGTAATGGTAACTGTATTATACCAGGTCTGTAGATCAAAAAAAGTAATTCTTTTTCAGAAGTTTTCTAAAAGTGCCTAATTCACACCAAGTTAATTTCCACACAAAGTGTTGCAAAATCTCTTTCAACATGAGAAAAGTATATAAAATCCCTGCAGAAAACTCTATTTCCTAAACTATTTTCCATTAAATATCAGTGTTACAAACAGTACCATAGGATTTTAAAGCCTATCTTCACACAATTAAGATCTGACCAAAACTGCATTACTCAGCTTAAAAAAGTAAACATACAACATACAACCCAAGTTTTAGGTTCTCAGCTACTACCAAATCATATCAGTAATGAATAAACTGCCTACATGGAGTAAAAGCTGTATGCAAATAAGCCATCCTTTCAGGTTGGACACTAAATTCCAGTATCTCATAATAATAGTAAAGGACCAATTCTACACAAGTAACATCTTGAAATTTCATTTTATAATGAAGAAAATAAATCTGTGTATTTTATTTAACATTCACTCATAAGTTAGTTATGCCAAAACAATCTGCTTCTAATGAAAGAAACCTTTTTATAATCCTAATAATACGCATACACATACAGTAGAATCTTCTACATTTCTAAATAAATTACATGCATGAGATTCATTAACCAATAAAGAATACCAATGAGAATTCAGGACATTTATTTTCTGCACAGGGTTTTATCTACTGTACAACACACACATACATAAAACAAATCCACAAAGCAATGGTATGTAATAGGTAGTGAGAGACACACTTAAGCATATTTAACATGCCTACAGACAACTTTTTTTTCCTTTTTTTTTAGGCAACAAAATATTTTTTCAGTCCTTGACACCTTCTCACACTCACCTAGCACCACAGATGCAAGGACTTACAGTAAACATGTAGTCTCATGCTTAAAACAGAAAGCATGCATTCAATAGAATTTATACATTATTATCTATTGTATGAAGTCTGCAATCCATACTTGTAATATTTTGTACATTAAGTTACCCTGCAGCTTTTTGGAATTTTAATATTTATGCAAAATAACTTCTGCAAGATTTATGAAACAAGTTTTCAAGGATCACCTTTAGGCTATTTACACAGGTATTGGTTTGGTTAAATGGGAAAATGGCAGCAGCCTCAAGGTTCATACTGAATGAAAATGGTGTGCATGTCAATTCATGTGAAAAATACATTATACACACAGATGGCACAAAGGTTTGTGCAGTTGGAATCACCAGTGCAAATACATGCATTTGAGGTACTTATTTTTCCCATGGTCAGGTATAATTATGCATAGTCATGGTCTTCTGAGTGCTAAGTATTTCTGACCTGATCAAATAAAAAGCTGTAGTAAGTGTAAATATGAGATATTTATATAGCTAATTCCAAAATCCATGTTTAATATCCATTTACATATTTAAAGTATTTACCAACAAATAAATATTCTCATTGTAAAAAGACTGACTGGTAATTATACCTGGCCAAGTGATTTAAATAGCATACTTGAAATTCTAGCAAGAACCGCAATGAAATAGAAAATACTTCATTATTGCTTCATTGGACTGAAAACCTAAAAGGCATAAACAGTGCTTAGTGATGAAAAGTGAATACCCAGAATAGCGGTGCATGCCCCAAATGGTCTCCACCCAGTAATCACTAAGCACTCTCCACATTATCAATGCCATTGGCATCCACAAGAATGTCAGGCTCCCCACACAAAGATGAGGGAACAAAGCGGCTAACAGTAGGACACAAACAGCTCTTAAGCTCTGGTAATTCTTGCTTCAGGCGTTCCAACTGCTCCACTTGGAATATATTTGGCTGTTCAGGCATCCAATCATATATCCTATGATGAGACAAACACAAAACATAAAATAGGTAATTTTATGGCTTACTTAGGATCTCACAACCTACAGAATGCCTAGAACACCTATACTACAAAGTCTTTTAATTTTTTCTTTAAAAGATATAAGCATCAGTTTTATTTAAAACATTTCTCTTCTTCCAGTCTACTCACTGCCTTTTTGCAACCCTGAAGCAAAAGAGCTGATTATAAATTGAATCAGAAAATGAAATCTGTAGCTTACTAGTGATTCTTCAAGTATCTTTTCTCCAATCAGCAATGCCTTATCTGACAGATGGGAAGTTACTACAAGGTAGAGTTGGAATTCATACCTGATTCTGACTTCAAGCAACTAAAGATCAAGATGAAAAGGACTGCTCTGGACTTCCCTGGCAGTTCTGCAGTTAAGGACCCACATTTCCACTGCAGGGTACATGGGTTCCAGCCCTGACTGGGGAACTAAGATCCCACATGCCACATGATGCAGCCAAAACATTAAGATTAAATTAAAAAAAAAAAAAAAAGACTCAGCAGTGTGAAAATTATGCTAAAGCTATGTAGTACTAACAGATGTATCTAGAGTTGAGAGCCCCAAGTGACAATAATGGTACTAGCATTGCCCACCAGCACAGTAAGGCAGGCCTTTCATTGTTTAAATGTAAAAAACCAGACAATTTACATGAGGCACTAACTCTTTATGACATCAAGCCACTCAGCAGTGCTCAGACTCTCTGCAACACCATGGACTGTAGCCTGCCAGGCTCCTCTGTCCATGGGATTTTCCAAGCAAGAATACTGTCCTCCAGGGGATCTTCCCAACCCAGGGACTGAACCCGAATCTCCTGCGTCTCTTGCATTGGCAGGTGGATTCTCTACCACTGCGCCACCTGGGAAACTACTATGGCATCAGAATAGGGAGAATTTTCTTAAAACAAGATTTTTCAAGTATTGATTTTATGAAATATTTCACTATTCTAACACAAAGAATTAAAGGCATGTATAAAATAATGAAAAGTGATCTCTGGATCAAGATATCAGACTGAATACAAGCATCTAAGTTCATACCCTATATCCTGTTAGAAATAAAATAAGGGTATTGAGAGAAAATTCACTAAATATGAGAAAAAACAAAGAGACACAGCAACAAAATTTTGGAAGCTTGAAAACAGATGGGTAAGTAATAAAGTACTTCAATTAGCAGAATAGCAAAGTCCAAACCACAAGCTAGTAGTTGAAAAAATGAAAAGGGTGCATTAAAAGTAGCCCAAACTCCTCCAGAACTGGGTGGGGGGAGGAAGGGGCTCAAAGATGGGAGGATGGGGTGAAGGTTGAGCAGCAGCAAGTGGTTCCCCCTTCCATTTAACTCCCTGCTGTGGAGGCTGCCCCTGCCCTACTTGGTCCAGGTTGAATGAGGGAGAAGACTACATGAGAAGAGTCTGAGACATTTTATGAAATAGCCATCAGCATCAGGGAAATTAGAGACGGTACAAATACAACAAATTCTAAACACAGAGACCTGCCCTACTTCACCCATCTCTCTTTCCTCACTTGACTCCAAGAAACTGAGCAGCCAGACTTGTATCCTCTAAGTACAAAATATTACAGTCTTCTATGAGCAATCTGACCAATCAAAAAGCAAAGTTTTTAATCTAATGATAGATGTATGACCAAAGGGGTCACACAGATTACTGCATAATGATATTTCACAAGCCATATTCATATACTCAAGAGTTTCCAACAAGCTTTTTAGATTCCAATTCCTTAACCAAGGATTTCTAAATATCTGAGGAAAGCTTCTAACATGTAAGATAGTGAGCAAAAGAGAAGAAAAAAAAATTTTTCTAAGTGATCCTTAATGATTTCAGATAAATAGTAATTTCATCAAATGAGAACAGAATTTTTTAAATACATATAGAAAAAAGAGCATTCAGAGGAAAAAAGACAGTTCTTGAAAATTAAAAGCACAACAGCCGATACGAAAAACTCAACAGGATCCGCGGACACAAGGTTGAGGAAATCTCTGAAAGTAGAACAAAAAGACAAAGATATAAAATAGGAAAAAGGCTAAGAATTTAAATCTGGTCGAAGAGTATGTAATATACAAATGAAAGGATTTCTATAAAGAAAAACAAAAGGGATACCAAGTGCATAGCAGACCCACAAGACCATCTTTCTGAAAATTTAGAACACTAGAGACAAAAGTGAAGATTCTCCAGACTTCAGGAAAACAAACAAATCACATGTGAGGGTAGGAATCAACATGGTTTCACATTTCTTAACAGCACAATGGAATTGTGAAGATAATGGAGAAATGCTATTAAAAGTCTAAAAAAATGATTTCTAACATGGAATTTCATGCCCAGCCATTTCCAGACATCCAAGTTTTCAGACTTTCCATCCTCCTTTCTCAAGAAGATACTGAACTATATGTTCGATACAAACGACAGTAAAGCGAGAGAGAAAAAGATCTGGACTACAGGAAGCAGGAGCTCTGACCTAAGAACTGTTGCTCAGCATGGCAGTTGTACCCAAAAGGAGTCAAGCAATATTACTGAAGAAGACGGACTGGATGGACAGGCTTGCTGTGGGCTAGCACTCAAAAGAGCCCCTGTAGCTTTGAAACCTACAGAATGCCCTGAACCATTTAACATTTGTTGATTCAGTTTCCACTCTACTTGACAGGTTTATTTTGGGCTGGCCTACTCCTGAGAACTCTTAGGAGGCTCCAGTGAGCACAGAACAAGCACAGAACAGCCCGCTCCACGTGCCCATATTCCTAGTGTACTTCCAATGCCTAATCCACAGACAAATGCCTGATGCTGAGCTAGAGACCCAGCGGGTCACAAAATTAATCCAGAAAGTTAAAACTAGCATAGAAAAGGTGCAAGCCAATGGCACAATCATTTAAAAAGCACACATACATAAATACTCAGGGACCATTATCTTTTTAACTCATTTAATAGTTTCAGGTCGGAGAAGGCAATGGCACACCACTCCAGTACTCTTGCCTGGAAAATCCCAGGGACGGGGGAGCCTGGTGGGCTGCCGTCTATGGGGTCGCACAGAGTCGGACACGACTGAAGCGACTTTGCAGCAGCAACAGCAATAGTTTCAGGTACGCACTTGTAGATTAAATATCTACATGTGAACTAGGTTGCTATGTAAAATGCATTTAAAACTGGGTTTGGGGTCAACAGGTTTAAGTAAGTCATTCCCCTAAAGAAACTTATACACATAACCTGGTCAACAATATTTACAACAAACAGTGTAACACCAAACTTTGGCAACCACCTCAACATTCTCTAATAGTAGAATAAACTGTGGTAGAATCATAGAGCCATGAAGAGAAACATATCATAACATGCAACAAATGGGTTGACTTTAAGAATGTAACAAGTAGGGAAAGAGTACAAATAAAGTTTAAAGCCATGAAAAACTAAATGTTATATTGTCTGCTGCTATTAAGAATTTAAAAAATTTTGAGAATAACCTGATAATCAGTTATATCTGAGGGAGGGGGTAAGGGAATATAATTAGAGAGGGGCACACAAGGGAGTTCATATCTAATAATAATGTTCTTTAAATGTGGGTTCTGTTACTGAATTATTTTAAATAATTTGAGCAGACAGTATACAAAGAGGAAACATTGCTCAATTTACTATATGAGGCAAGTATTATCCTCATGTCAAAATTAGACAATCATTTGATAAAGGTAAATTAAAGGCCATTTTCGTCATTACTACAAATGCAGAAATTCCAAATATCAGTAAATTAAGCATAGCAGCTTATATAAGATAATACATCACAAAACCATGATTAAATCTAAAATCTGTATTAATGACTTTGTAAAATTAGAACTGGTTTTGACAAATTAAAAACACATCACAATTTCCCCCCATGTAAAATGAAACAAAGATTCTTAATCATTTAGATCTTCAATATGTCTAAAATTGATAATGAAAAAATAACAGCAATAAGCACCTTAAATACCATAAGAAACAGTTTAAAAAAAATTTACACAGGAACTCAGGGACAATGAAAGAGATAGGAAAGATTGCTAGGTTTTTCTTGGTTGCACCTCATTGCTTGCAGGATCTTAGCTGCCCAACCAGGAACTGAACTTAAGCCATTGGCAATGAAAGCACTAACTTCTAACCATAGAGTACGAGGGAATTCCCAGGACTGTTAAGTTTTTATTATTAGTCTTGAACTATTTGAAATACGTACATACACACACACACACACACACACACAGAAGACATATATATATGTAGTTCATATATATAAGTATGGTTGATTATAAATATACATGTAATACTTTGACTAAAAAAAAAAAAATACTTTGACTAATATTCTTTAAAAAAAGAAGAAAAAACTTCCAAGAATAATAAAAACTGACTCTAACCCAGTCCACATCTCACCTCTCATTGGGCCCAAGCAGAAGCCCAGTGCTGGGTCGCCTAAACATCCTCCACACACACCCTCAACACAGTCCTGCCCTGGTGCCTGCTCCCACCTCTGCCTAAAATGCAAAATCTGTCACAGCAAATTTCACCACCACCACCCATGCTCAAATCTATCTCTTGCTTCCTCTTTAAAATTATTTTTGTTGACCCTGTGCCAACAGCACTCACTGTTTTGGCTTTTTATATATATCGCACAGTATCTTCCTGTTTTCCATGCAAGGCCAGTGTTTGCTACAACCAAGTAGGGCCCTTTAGATGAAGGATCTGACTAAAATTTCTATACTCTATAACAGCTGTACATGATATAATCTCACAATATACTTTTCTTACCTGAAAATGTTTGCAATCATTCCTTCCTCCTCCTCCTCAAAGAAATATTCCCTCAAAATTTGCTAAAGACTTCCATCATATTACAACTTAAAATTTTTAATTTTCCTTTAATTAGATGGAAACATCTAACAGAAAGAATCATGAATTATGCAGCTTAAAGAAATATTAGCCAATACTTTAAAAGGCAGGCATTATCCGGGTTGTAGTAAGACAACACTAATACAGACAAATAGCGGGGGTGGGGAAAGCTTTATTAAGCAAGCAATATAACTTTTTAGAACAAACAGTAATATGAACTAAATCCAAGGACTGTATTTTTTTAAAGCAGGTCTGGTAACAAATTTTATCACTTACTTGATGCTGCTCAAGTATTAGTAAGCCCACTAAACCCCCTCGGCAGAGTAAACCTTCTAACCCCAGATTTTTTTACACTGAACAACCTTTTCATCTCTCAGAGATCTCAGACTTACATTTTAAACAACCAGCAAATTTATTTAAAAACAAATTATTTAAGCTACTGTATTGTTCCAAAAACTGGCAATACCAAAGTGTACAAAACAGGTAAAGCCTTGCCCTCATGGAGGATATTTGGGGATGTACAAAGTATGAAAAGCCACAGAACTGGATGAGACCACCAAGAAAGTTCATACAGACAGAGAACAGGTTTAGGGCAAACAGCCACCTCCAACTACAAGATGAGTCAATATATCTTCTAGGTTAGTGAGCAATCTGAATTTTTAACAAACTTCCCAAGTGACTGTGGTATACTCCAAAGTTTGAAAAAATTTCACTGACAAATAAATGTTAAAATAATTATACTACTTTTCCTCTTCTAACAATCCATGAAAATTTTTCATAAAAAACAAATACCTATCATAAATTAGACCATTAACTCCAAATTCCTTTAATTTCTTTCTGTTTTCAGGATCATTGGTATCATCGCCCCAGCAGAATATGACCAGTCCCTTAGCTTTTGCTTCTTGAATATAGGACGGATTTCTGAGTAGGTCTTCAGTATGTGCATTTATCCCCTAAAAGATGAAAAATAAGTTACTAATGAAAAAGTAACATTAACTACAAATTAAAATGGTCATACTCTATATTAGTATTCTGTAAAGTAGAATGGACAGGGAAGGAAAACATTAGCATGTTTTCTTACAATTTAATAAATCAAACAAGTTTAGATGATTCATAAAACCCACTCAGAACACTGAACTACAAAACATACTTAACCAAGGCCTGCAAAAAAATTTTTGTCAGTAGCGGTCATTTAACTACTTTTCAGTCTGTAATTTAATATTCTCATTTCACGTAGAGCTATCTGCTCATTATACATAAGTCAAAACTAACCACTCAGACGTTAAAGTAATGTATAATTTTACTATAACTCTAAAACATTTTTCAAAAACTAAATATTAAAAAATTCAAGCATAGCTTACCAGTAGATTTTCAAATTGTGCAAAGCTCATTGCAATGGGAGTTGTCCGAGATCTGAGGTCCATGAGTTCAGGGTAAATATCAGATTTCCCCTGAGTCAAAAATAATATGGGATATTTGTTCTGCTTTTGCCGAACCCTAAAAAAAGACAATTTAAAAAATATTTTTCACTGGGCAGATAACCATAACATATTGCTTTCAAATTTGAGAAAATACTAAAAATATAAACAAAAAGAAATTAAAGGCATACTCGTTACAGAAGTATAACAAACATTAACATATATTGCCTGTAAGTTAAAAAAAAGAAAAGAAAAAATTAAATTATTCTATAAAAGAGTTAAAATGCTCTCATAAATGGGCCAAAATAAAAAACCCTGAAGGATTACAATTCCATAAGGAGGATTTCATATGTCTGTAAAATGAAACACAGGGTGTGAGGTACTTCAACCCAGTGGTGTACAAGACATCTCAGTTCAGTTCAGTCGCTCAGTAGTGTCGGACTCTTTGTGACCCCATGAATCGCAGCACGCCAGGCCTCCCTATCCATCACCAACTCCTGGAGTTCACTCAGACTCACGGCCATCGAGTCAGTGATGCCATCCAGCCATCTCATCCTCGGTCGTCCCCTTCTCCTCCTGCCCCCAATCCCTCCCAGTATCAGTCTTTTCCAATGAGTCAACTCTTCACATGAGGTGGCCAAAGTACTGGAGTTTCAGCTTTAGCATCATTCCTTTCAAAGAAATCCCAAGGCTGATATCCTTAAGAATGGACTAGCTGGATCTCCTTGCAGTCTCAGAATGGAATACTTGGATCTCCTTGCAGTCCAAGGGACTCTCAAGAGTCTTCTCCAACACCACAGCTCAAACGCATCAATTCTTCGGTGCTCAGCCTTTTTCACAGTCTAACTCTCACATCCATACATGACCACAGGAAAAACCATAGCCTTGACTAGACAGACCTTAGTCGGCAAAGTAATGTACTGCTTTTGAATATGCTATCTAGGTTGGTCATAACTTTTCTTCCAAGGAGTAAGCGTCTTTTAATTTCATGGCTGCAGTCACCATCTACAGTGATTTTGGAGCCCCCCAAAATAAAGTCTGACACTGTTTCCACTATTTCCCCATCTATTTGCCATAAAGTGATGGGACCAGATGCCATGATATTCGTTTTCTGAATGTTGAGCTTTAACCCAACTTTTTCACTCTCCTCTTTCACTTTCATCAAGAGGCTGTTTAGTTCCTCTTCACGTTCCGCCATAAGGGTGGTGTCATCTGCATACCTGAGGTTATTGATATTTCTCCCGGCAATCTTGATTCCAGCTTGTGTTTCTTCTAGTCCAGCATTTCTCATGATGTACTCTGCATATAAGTTAAATAAGCAGGGTGACAATATACAGCCTTGACGTACTCCTTTTCCTATTTGGAACCAGTCTGTTGTTCCATGTCGAGTTCTAACTGTTGCTTCCTGACCTGCATACAGATTTCTCAAGAGGCAGGTCAGGTGGTCTGGTATTCCCATCTCTTTCAGAATTTTCCAGTTTATTGTGATCCACACAGTCAAAGGCTTTGGCATAGTCAATAAAGCAGAAATAGATGTTTTTCTGGAACTCTCTTGCTTTTTCCATGATCCAGTGGATGCTGACAATTTGATCTCTGGTTCCTCTGCCTTTTCTAAAACCAGCTTCTCCATCTGGAAGTTCACGGTTCACATATTGCCGAAGCCTGGCTTGGAGAATTTTGAGCATTCCTTTACTAGTGTGTGAGATGAGTGCAATTGTGTGGTAGTTTGAGCATTCTTTGGCATTGCCTTTCTTTGGGATTGGAATGAAAACTGACCTTTTCCAGTCCTGTGGCCACTGCTGAGTTTTCCCAATTCGCTGGCAGATTGAGTGCAGCACTTTCACAGCATCATCTTTCAAGATTTGAAATAGCTCAACTGGAATTCCATCACCTCCACTAGCTTTGTTCGTAGTGATGTTTTCTAAGGCCCACTTGACTTCACATACCAGGATGTCTGGCTCTAGGTGAGTGATCACACCATCATGATTATCCGGGTCGTGAAGATCTTTTTTGTACAGTTCTTCTGTGTCTTTTTGCCACCTCTTCTTAATATCGTCTGCTTCTGTTAGGTCCAGACCATTTCTGTCCTTTATCGAGCCCATCTTTGCATGAAATGTTCCCTTGGTATCTCTAATTTTCTTGAAGAGATCTCTAGTCTTTCCCATTCTGTTGTTTTCCTCTATTTCTTTGCATTGATCGCTGAAGAAGGCTTTCTTATCTCTACTTGGTATTCTTCGGAACTCTGCATTCAGATACTTCTATCTTTCCTTTTTTCCTTTACTTTTTCACTTCTCTTCTTTTCACAGCTATTTGTAAGGCCTCCCCAGACAGCCATTTTGCTTTTTTGCATTTCTTTTCTATGAGGATGGTCTTGATCCCTGGCTCCTGTACAATGTCACGAACCTCATTCCATAGTTCATCAGGCACTCTTATCTATCAGATCTAGTCCCTTAAATCTATTTCTCACTTCCACTGTATAATCATAAGGGATTTGATTTAGGTCATACCTGAATGGTCTAGCAGTTTTCCCTACTTTCTTCAATTTAATTCTGAATTTGGTAATAAGGAGTTCATGTAGAGAATATATAAAATGCAATACAGAAAACAAATCAAAGGTGAAGGCTGAAAACTTCCTCACCTCCTATTGCAGTAAAACTACTCTAAATCCTAGTTATAGTCTAAGTATATAGGAGAAATAAGTATATAGGAGAAGAAAACTACTTACATTGTGCAAATATCTGCATCAAATGAAGAAAATACTATTCTCCTCTTCCCAGAATTTTCTAAAACAGTTTTTAAAATTATATCCAAAAACAGATTCATGTCAAAATATGTTGATAAGTTACCATCCCACATTCCATCCTATGGAAGAATAGGAAAACAAAAGTCATTAAATACCCTAGAATCACAGTACTAAGAAAAATTCTTGAGAATAGTCCAACTAGTATTTTACAGATAAGGAAAGCAAAGGCCTATGTGAATTATTATAATTAGGTATAGATGCTTTCATACAAAGTGATTATAATACCAATTGACTTTTGCTTTAATGAAGTTTAACAAAATAAAAGCTAAAATTCTAGAAATCTGAAATCTGCTGTGACTTTAATATATTTTTATATAATTTTCATAAACTGTAAGTGGACAAAAAGACTCCACTTTATTTGTTAACTCACTAGCCAAAAATCTCTGGTAATTAAGAATTACCAGTTAAAAATCTCATTCTTGAGTCTTAGGCACATTAAGTACCCTCAAAAACTAATTTTCTAAATATAGGTAAAATACTAAGAGCCCTGTTGATACCCAAATACTAAAAATTTAAAATATTAGTCATTACAGTTATTCTAAAAGCTCTGAAAACTAAAAATCAAGTACTAAGAAAAACATGTTAGCCAGGACCAGCTTATCATAAATAGTGATGTAAAAGACATGCTTTCAGGACAGTTTTGATCATTCTGTCCGAAACAAATACCAAGATTGCCTGGATTAACTACTTCCAATGTCTCCCCACCCCAACCAGCACTCTTAGCATGCAGCCCCATCTGATACATCCAAGAGTTAGTTGTTTTCCTGGAGTAGAACACTACTAGGCTCCACAAAGTCAAGGCTCTTTTTCACCATTTAAGCACAGTAGCAGCTGTTCAATAAATAATTCTTTACTGAACAAAAGAATGACTAAATTTTAGACACGTGTGCAGAAATTTCTTTCCCTAATTACTACTAGCTACTGCCACTAAACAGAAAACTGCTTAGACAATTATTTAAGGTAAATATTGAGATGGGGGTAAAAAAACAAAAACTAACCATTTACAAAGTTCTGACTGGTTAGATTTCTCCCTGTTCCTTTTACAAGTCCCAGAAATTGTCCATATTACTGTGCGCATGAGAGGCATGTAAACTGGATTTTCTAATATAATGTAATAACTGGGCTTCGTCATAACTGATAGCTCAGTTGGTAAAGAATCCACCTCCAATGCAGAAGATCACAGTTTGATTCCTGGGTCAGGAAGATCCCCTGGAGAAGGGATAGGCTACCCACTCCAGTTTTCTTGGGCTTCCCTGGTAGCTCAGCTGGTAAAGAATCTGCCTGCAATCCGGGAGACCTGGGTTCAGTCCCGAGGTTGGGAAGATCCCCTGGAGATGGGAAAGGCTGCCCACTCCATAACTTTTAAGAACTCAAATAAGTGTAAATCATGCTTTATTTAAAAGGTCTAACAAGCACTGTGCCTGCTGGAAGAAGCCATAAGATTTCAGTTTCACTTATTCCACTATAACAAACAGACAAGAATCAATGCATTTAAAGAAATGAGAGGGAGTAAAGAAGAATGGGTCACATGGAGAATGGCTTACCCTTTGTTGGCAGATCCATTTAATTTCTATGTTAAACCCTACATCTTCTGGCAAAGATTCTAAAACCTAGAGTTGTGTTTGTTGGTGGTAAATTTTGTTTCGTTTTTGGTGAGATGAATGGTAGAAGAAGGAAAAAAAAAAGAAACAAATTTATTACAGAAAGCAATCTGTAAGAAAACATATCACTACTAAGGATAAAGCGCTTTGTGTTGTTGGTAAAAACCACTATCTTTTCTTATACTCAAACTCACAACCTGGTTAATGATTAAATTGAATAAGAAAGTAAAAACAAATTAAATAGCAAAGACAGTGGTCTTTAGCATGTGATAATTGATTACTACTAACCATTGAGATGATCCTAACCTAAAATCCTTTTCACCATTAGTACTGAACAACTAAACTGAGCAATAATAACAGACAAGCAGCTTCATGAATTTAAAAAGACATCTGTCATATTTTCTGAATCACATCCAGGCATGTCAATCTACGAAGATATAGTTATACAAAAGAACATAATTTCTAGCTTTGTTTTGAAGGTGATGATACTTAACTTGTACCACAGTGATAACTCCCTGGAAAGATGTTATCTCCAAAGTTAAAGATGCTCATAAATAAAAAAGTCTTTATCTATATAAATAACAGAGTACCAATCTAGCTAAATTATCTAGACACTATGCAGTAATACCACTTGGCCTGGCATAATTAGAAAATATAATCTAAAATATGAAGCTTGAGACTTCCCTCGTGGTCCATCGGTTAAGAATCCGCCTTCCAATCTGGGTGCGATTGCTGGTCAGGAAACTAACTTCCTACATGCCATGGAGCAACGAGAGAACTATTGAGCCTGCATGCTCCACAGTTATTAGAGAAGCCTGCATACCTCAATGAAATGCCCCTGTGGTGCAATTTGAGAAAGCCCATGGGATGCAATGAAAACCCAGCACAGCCAAATTTTTTAAAAAATAAAATAAAATAAAATATGAAGCTTGTTTACTAGCCTACAAGCAGCTGGTTTGTTTATTCAAACACCAATTTGTTTTGTCAAATACTCAAGCATGCTAAAGCAGAAAATTAATTTAGAACAATTTATTTCAAACTTTAGAAACAACATGGATAGTATATATGGTATTTAATTTTATAATAGCAAGTAAAAGAATGCTAACAGAATAAGAATATAGCCCAGAATTCTGGTGACCTTGGATATAGCCCTGGTCTGCATTAACCAGCAGCATGAAAAGTACAATACCTAAAACAAGCTGTACTCAATCTCCTGTGGGGTTTATTACTTTGTTCTCTGATATGTTTAGCCTTACTTAATATATCTGCCATATTTTTACTGGACTAATGCACAATCAGAAAAGGACAATCCTCTGAAACACAATTTTTTAAAAATCTGTTTTTCTATTCTATGAAATCATGTCCAGAAATCATGAAATTTCTAAGAACCAAATGATTTCAGAATTTTGGGCTAGAAGGAATGACTTAGCTAGGCTTCATAAATATCTGAAAAATTATTCAAACCATGACCTAAAGGAACTACTGGTGCTGCTGCTGCTAAGTCGCTTCAGTCGTGTCTGACTCTGTGCGACCCCATAGATGGCAGCCAACCAGGCTCCCCCGTCCCTGGGATTCTCCAGGCAAGAACACTGGAATGGGGTGCCATTTCCTTCTCCAATGCATGAATGTGAAAAGTGAAAGTGAAGTTGCTCATTGGTGTCCAACTCAGCGACCCCATGGACTGCAGCCTTCCAGGCTCCTCCATCCATGGGATTTTCCAGGCAAGAGTACTGGAGTGGGGTGCCAATGCCTTCTCCAAAGGCGCTAGGACAATGACTATTATAGGGTTTTTTTGTAGCATCCTTTTTAGAGGGTAAATAACCATGATAAACAGGTTATTACCTATTTTTTGCCTAAGAAAACTACTGTAGTTGACACATCACCTGAAATACAGTGGAAAACAGGAAAATTAGGAAAGGGAGCCAACAAGAACAAAAGGAGATTCAGCACGATCAAAGAGGGTATATGACCTGCCTGGCAAAGGAATTCCTCTATGAACTGCGTCTAGTTTTAAATCTTCATGTGAATTTTTGTTACACTTTTTCAGAGTGAATTCTTGAAATCTGTATCTCATTTTAAGTAGCCAGGGTACCTATATTCTTTGGTTGGAGAATTTCTCTCTAAAAGCCAGAGTCCAGCCTTAAATTTTGTAAAAATGCCTCTCCCATCGTCACACTGCCCTCTGCACCCCCTTTTCCATGCCCTTTCCTCTCTGTTTATATACAGAAATAAGTGAATTTTCTGTTCTCCAAATTTATCCATTGAGGTAGGAAATTTATTCATCTGAGCAAATCAGTTTCTCATTAAAAAGAGGTACACAAATAGACAAATGTATCTTCTCTAAAAAGCATCAAACATTAGTTTACATTACACAGCCTTTTTAGTGCCCATTTAAAAGACCAAAATAAATTATTCAGATATAAAAGAATTAATGATAGCATTACCCTAAGTAAAGAACTTACCATCTTAAGAGAAGGAAATGGCTGATTTTCAGAAAAGGAATTTTCTTCTTCAACCATAGATTCTGAAATTTTAAATTATAAAAACTCAGTAGATTAATGCCACTTGATCACTAAGACCTTCCCCTAAATTCTTTAAGGAAGTAGTTATGAGATCCTTTCACATACAGTATTTTGAAGGCTCCTGTATTTAGTAATTTCAACCAATAAAACCCCCATTTTCAAAATGAAGGGTTTATGAAGACGACTTTACAGCATTTAGTAGGAACATCTAAGTGTATGACCTCAACAGTCATTATTTTCTTATAAAAATTATACTTTATAAAAAGAAGTTGCAAGCAATTATTTTTTATATCTCATTTAGATTAAGGGCTATATAAAATAATGCTCAAAATTCTCCAAGCCGGGCTTCAGCAATACATGAACTGCAAACTTCCAGATGTTCAAGCTGGTTTTAGAAAGGCAGAGGAACCAGAGATCAAATTGCCAACATCCAATGGATGATGGAAAAAAGTTCTGCCACCCTTATGGCAGAAAGTGAAGAGGAATTAAAAAGCCTCTTGATGAAAGTGAAAGAGGAAAGTGAAAATGTTGGCTTAAAGCTCAACATTCAGAAAACGAAGATCATGGCATCCGGTCCTATCACTTCATGGGAAATAGACGGGGAAACAGTGGAAACAGTCTCAGACTTTATTTTGGGGGGCTCCAAAATCACTGCAGATGGTGACTGCAGCCATGAAATTAAAACATGCTTACTCCTTGGAAGAAAAGTTATGACCAACCCAGGGAGCATATTGAAAAGCAGAGATATTACTTCGCCAACAACATCTGTCTAGTCAAGGCTATGGTTTTTCCAGTGGTCATGTATGGATGTGAGAGTTGGACTCTGAAAATTGATGCTTTTGAACTGTGGTGTTGGAGAAGTCTCCTGAGAGTCCCTTGGACTGCAAGGAGATCCAACCAGTTCATCCTAAAGGAGATCAATCCTGGGTGTTCATTGGAAGAACTGATGCTAAAGCTGAAACTCTAGTACTTTGGCCACCTCATGCGAAGAGTTGACTCACTGGAAAAGACTCTGATGCTAGGAGGGATTGGGGGCAGGAGGAGAAGGGGAAGACAGAGGATGAGATGATTGCATGGCATCACCAACTGGATGGACATGAGTATGAGTGAACTCCGGGAGTTGGTGATGGACAGGGAGGCCTGGCGTGCTGTGATTCATGGGGTTGCAAAGTGTCGGACACAACTGAGAGAATGAACTGAACTGAAGTGAGTCCTGCTAATACTTCTACTTGAAATACCAACTTAAAATTAAGAGACTCTACAGGTACCATTATGTCTTTGTTAGCATATCATTTAATCCAAAATCAATTATGTCAAGGTACACAGAACTTTTTCCTAGAGAAAAAATTTTTCTATCAAGATTTAAACCTCCCCAATAAACAAAAAGTAAAACAAAACCAACAAGTAACTAATCCTGTGCAATGGAAATTCAAAAACTAAGTCATAAAATTTTCCAGTAAAATAACTTAAAAGTAAATTCATTTTACTATAATAGTTATGAAACATTTACAAGCTTTCAAAGTCATATTTATGCTCTGGGGTTTTGGGCACCTCACAATGTCTTTATAAAGGCATTACAACTATCCTGTTATCCTAACTGCAGATGAACATTTAATGAATACCTACTATAACCACTTATTATAAATTTTTCAGGGAATATAAAACTATTTTCACACCCTTGAGAGGTTTACATTCTGGTGGAAGAGATACAACGTGTGCAAAAATAAAGGGTTAAACAAGGACATATTGAGGCTAAGATGAATGCCATACAGTATTAAGTTCTACGGGGGCAGAAAGCAAAGTGGAATTACAAAGGGACTTTATAATCCATTGAGGAAAGTGAAGCACGTAATGGTTAAACACAAAGATGGAGATCATAGCTGATAAATGCTAGCGCTAGTTCACGTAACTATATAGGGCTAGATTCTATATTTGATACACTCTTGTCCTCTGTAATGCTTAAGACTGTGTGGAAAGATTGGTAGCTACAAAATAATAAAGATGTTTGATCATCAGGCTAAGAAAACTCATAAAAGTAAAAAATCATGCTTTCTGTACACATGACACATACGCATTTGACAAGTATTATATGTAAAGCCTTTGCATCTATAACATTACATTTATATAACTAAGTATTATATTAAGGTCACAAAGAGTACATTAAAATGGATAAGAAAATTCATTATGCTAATCATGAAATGAAAACAATGTTTTCATATTGGTACATACCTTTCAGATCTTTAGATTTCAATGCAGTCACATGAGTGAGCTGGAAAACACACACACACACACACACAAAATGCAATCATTAAAAAAAGGCCTTAAATTCTGACAGTATGGCTAACAGAACTATAGCTTGAAAAGCTAGCTAGTTAGAAAAAACATAAAATGTAGAATTATTATTTTAATAAGAATAAGCCCTTATCAGTGTATACATTTTATATTTACATACATATACAAAAGATCATGATCAAATAACCAAGGAGAGGAGAATATATAAATCAATAGCTTAGGAAACTGTTTACACTCAAACAAGCATTTAAGGTATCTAATGAGAACAGAAGGATCATCATATAAAATTATATGGTATCAATAAAATAGAGAAGGATCTTAAGAATAAGTATAAAAATCAACAATAGCATAGAAGGTCAAGTATGAAATAAGAAGAGCTAAAGCAGACCAGCAAAAGAAATGCAAAAAAGCAAAATGGCTGTCTGGGGAGGCCTTACAAATAGCTGTGAAAAGAAGAGAAGTGAAAAAGTAAAGGAAAAAAGGAAAGATAGAAGTATCTGAATGCAGAGTTCCGAAGAATACCAAGTAGAGATAAGAAAGCCTTCTTCAGCGATCAATGCAAAGAAATAGAGGAAAACAACAGAATGGGAAAGACTAGAGATCTCTTCAAGAAAATTAGAGATACCAAGGGAACATTTCATGCAAAGATGGGCTCGATAAAGGACAGAAATGGTCTGGACCTAACAGAAGCAGACGATATTAAGAAGAGGTGGCAAAAAGACACAGAAGAACTGTACAAAAAAGATCTTCATGACCCGGATAATCACGATGGTGTGATCACTCACCTAGAGCCAGACATCCTGGTATGTGAAGTCAAGTGGGCCTTAGAAAACATCACTATGAACAAAGCAAGTGGAGGTGATGGAATTCCAGTTGAGCTATTTCAAATCTTGAAAGATGATGCTGTGAAAGTGCTGCACTCAATATGCCAGCAAATTGGGAAAACTCGGCAGTGGCCACAGGACTGGAAAAAGTCAGTTTTCATTCCAATCCCAAAGAAAGGCAATGCCAGAGAATGCTCAAACTACCGCACAATTGCACTCATCTCACACACTAGTAAAGTAATGCTCAAAATTCTCCAAGCCAGGCTTCAACAATACGTGAACCGTGAACTTTCAGATGGAGAAGCTGGTTTTAGAAAAGGCAGAGGAACCAGAGATCAAATTGTCAGCATCTGCTGGATCATGGAAAAAGCAAGAGAGTTCCAGAAAAACATCTATTTCTGCTTTACTGACTATGCCAAAGTCTTTGACTGTGTGGAGCACAATAAACTGCGGAAAATTCTGAAAGAGATGGGAATACCAGACCACCTGACCTGCCTCTTGAGAAATCCGTATGCAGGTCAGGAAGCAACAGTTAGAACTCGACATGGAACAACAGACTGGTTCCAAATAGGAAAAGGAGTACGTCAAGGCTGTATATTGTCACCCTGCTTATTTAACTTATATGCAGAGTACATCATGAGAAACGCTGGGCTGGAAGAAGCACAAGCTGGAATCAAGATTGCCAGGAGAAATATCAACAACCTCAGATATGCAGATGACACCACTGTTATGGCAGAAAGTGAAGAGGAACTAAAAAGCCTCTTGATGAAAGTGAAAGAGGAGAGTGAAAATGCTGGCTTAAAAACACAAGATTCAGAGAACTAAGATCATGGCATCTGGTCCCATAGCTTCATGTGAAATAGATGGGGAAACAGTGGAAACAGTGTCAGACTTTATTTTGGGGGGCTCCAAAATCACTGCAGATGGTGACTGCAGCCATGAAATTAAAACACGCTTACTCCTTGGAGGGAAAGTTATGACCAATCTAGATAGCATATTCAAAAGCAGAGACATTACTTTGCCAACAAAGGTCCGTCTAGTCAAGGCTATGGTTTTTCCAGTGGTCACGTATGGATGTGATAGCTGGACTGTGAAGAAAGCTGAGTGCCGAAGAACTGATGCTTTTGAACTGTGGTGTTGGAGAAGACTCTTGAGAGTCCCTTGGACTGCAAGGAGATCCAACCAGTTCATCCTAAAGGAGATCAGTCCCAGGTGTTCATTGGAAAGACTGATGCTAATGCTGAAACTCTTTGGCCACCTCATGCAAAGAACTGACTCATTGGAAAAGACCCTGATGCTGGGAGGGATTGGGGGCAGGAGGAGAAAGGGACGACAGAGGATGAGATGGCTTGATGGCATCACCAATTCGATGGACCTGACTTTGAGTGAACTCTGGGAGTTGGTGATGGACAGGGAAGCCTGGCCTGCTGTAATTCATGGGGTTGCAAAGTGTCGGACACAACTGAGAGACTGAACTGAAGTAAACTGAAAGCAGACCAGAGACTACTTAAGATTATAGCTAGTCCCTATGGCCTACAAAGACTTATAGCCCAGTCTCCTTCATGAAAGCAAAAACCGATGGGATCCATGGAAACTGTTAAAGGTGACGGATGAGCACAAACTCATTCTTCCTAATAGAACAGAAAACCAAAGCATAGACTCTACACATGCTGTATATATAGTCATCCCCATGGACAAAGAGAACATTAGTATATATAGACAAATACAAATAGAGCTAAAACTAAATGCTTAATGTAAAGTCAAAAAGATTAACTAACATTTCACACTATTATTACCTTTAACAACTGGAGTTGGTCAAATGTTAACTCTTTCACTGGAATTTCAAATAATTCAACTGGATCAGCGTCAAATTTCTAAAAAGAAGAAAATGGGGCCATAAGTTATTACTGAATATTTACTCTAGACAGTCCCTATGTCTCAATTTTCTGATAAGAGTAATTGTTTGGTGGTCACAGTGAGCCCACGAAGGGGAGCTCTTTCTACCTAACACTACCTTCCAGCTCTTAAATTCTGGCTTTTTCGTTTTTAATGTAGGTAAAAACATTTTTTTTTAGTGAAGAAAAAAACAGCTAGGAAGAAGCTGTAGCACTGAAGACACACTGAGAACCAAGCCATAGATCAGTAATTTCTCCTGTTTCCTGCCAGGCTGTATACATTTGACATATATCCATGCTACATGACTAGGAAATCAACAGGCAAGCATGATCCAAGTATGGATTAGTTTCTGTCAAGTTCTAAACATTTCAAAATCTTTTAAACTGAAGTTTGGTTAAAAACAACAACAGAAATCAATTGTGATGAAAAAATTGATTATAGATGCTTTCACAATAAGCAAATCTGTTTTATTAGATTTTAATAAATCAAAAGTCACACTATTCAGGCACTTCTATCTTAAGGAAACGAGTTAATGCACCACCAGTAAATCATCAGTTCAACAAACAAATTAAAATCCAGTGTATCTCTATTCATTTTCACATCAAGTACATATAGTATGAGACTATGTAAGTTTTTCTAGAAGGATACACAAGAAACTGCCAAGTAGAGAAGAGAGTATGACCAAGGAGAAAAAGGAAGATTAATGTTTCATTTCATAATCTTTTTACTTTTTAAAATTTTATTTGTTTATTATTTTTGGCTGCACTGGGTCCTCATTGCTACGCCCAGGCTTTCTCTAGTTGTGGCAAGTGCAGGCTTTCTTGCAGTGCTCAGGCTTCTCACTGCTGTGGCTTCTCTTATGGCAGAGCACAGGCTCTGGGAGCACAGGCTTCATAGTTGTGGCCAGTAGGCTCAGTAGCTGTGGCAAGTGGGTTTAGTTGCCCCATAGCATGTGGAATCTTCCTGAACCAGGGATTGAACACTAATCCCCTGCACTGGCAGGCAGAAATTCTTAACCACTGGACCACCACTGAAGATCCACTTCATAATCTTCTGAACTATTGGTATAAAAAATACTGGTATATAAAAAATACTGGTATATAAAAATAAATGAACATCAATTGGTTTTATAAGGAAAATACCAACTTAAAAATGACTACTAAAAAAATAAACAATTTATTGTTTTCATTCTGCAATTAACTCAGATTCAATCAAAGAACAATTAAAGTCTGGTAAAAATGAGGGGTCAGTTAAACTCTTCAATTAACCCTCACGGAGTTTAAGAAATTACAGCTAAAGTCACTAATCTCAATCTTGGTTAGTGAGTTCCTTCACCATTCCATCCGTTTTTGTTTCACTTTGCATTAACATTTCCCGCACAGCAAAAACAACCTGTCCCAAGTCTAATTCTCCGTCTTTCATGTAAATAGGTGCATCCTGGGAATTCCCTGGCGATCCAGTGGTTAGTACTCAGCACTCTCACTGCTGAGGGACTGGGTTCAATCCTTAGTAAGGGAAGCAAGAGTCCCCAAGCCATGCAGCATGGTGATCCCCAACAACAGATGATTTAAATAAATAGGTGCATCTCCTTCCTTCTCCTAACACCATTTCACAAAAAGGGAAGGATCCATTTCTATAAATGAAAATAATCCAAACTCATATGACTGATTATAATAGAATCCACCAGCAGGCAGAGTCAGGTGCCTTGTCACAGATTTACACTACATTATGTAGCTCAACATTCAGAAAACTAAGATCATGACATCCGGTACCATCACTTCATGGGAAACAGATGGGGAAACAGTGGAAATAGTGTCAGACTTTATTTTGGGGGGCTCCAAAATCACTGCAGATGGTGACTGCAGCCATGAAATTAAAAGATGCTTACTCCTTAGAAGAAAAGTTATGACCAACCTAGACAGCATATTCAAAAGCAGAGACATTACTTCGCCGATTAAGGTCCGTCTAGTCAAGGCTATGGTTTTTCCAGTGGTCATGTATGGATGTGAGAGTTGGACTGTGAAGAAAGCTGAGCGCCAAAGAATTGATGAGTTTGAACTGTGGTGTTGGAGAAGACTCTTGAGAGTCCCTTGGACTGCAAGGAGATCCAACGAGTCCATTCTGAAGGACATCAGCCCTGGGATTTCTTTGGAAGGAATGATGCTGAAGCTGAAACTCCAGTACTTTGGCCACCTCATGCGAAGAGTTGACTCATTGGAAAAGACTCTGATGCTGGGAGGGATTGGGGGCAGGAGGGAAAAGGCACGAAAGAGGATGAGATGGCTGGATGGCATCACTGACTCGATGGACCTGAGTTTGAGTGAACTCCGGGAGTTGGTGATGGACAGGGAGGCCTGGCGTGCTGCAATTCACGGGGTCGCAAAGAGTCGGACACGACTGAGCGACTGAACTGAACTAACTGTATATCTTAAGTGTATTGCTCTGAACTGAACTGATGCAGCGTCTGGTACATGTTAGTTAATCTACAATGTTTTATCAGTTTCAGGTGTACAGCAGTGATTCAGTTACACAAACATATATATATATAAAAAAATAGATATATCTAGTCTTTTCCATTACAGATTATAAGATACTGAATTAAGATACTGTTCCCTGTGATATACAGTAGGACCATGTTGTTTATTTATTTTATATATTGCAGTTTGTATCTGCTAATCTCAAACTCCAAATTTATATGAAATAATCCCTTTCCCCCTTTGGTAACCATAATTTTATTTTCTAAGTCTCTATTTTGTAAGTTCATTTGTATTATATTTTAGATTCCATGTAAGTGATATCATATGGTATTTGTCTTTCATTTCCTGACTTACTTCACTTAGTATGATAATCTCTAGGTCCATTCATGTCACTCTAAGTGCTATTAAATTTTTTTATGGCTGAGTAGTATTCCACTGTACATGTATGTATCTTCACACATTCATCTGTATCCATTCATCTGCTGATGGACATTCAGGATGCTGCCATGTGTGAGATACTCTAAATACTGCTGCAATAAACATTAAGGTGCATGTTTTTTTTTCAAATTATAATTTTCTCTGGAAATCCCAAGAGTGGTATTGCAGGATCATATAGACTTACTTCGTTTTTTGAGGAATCTCCATACTGTTCTCCATTGTGGCTGCACCAAATTATTCCCATCAACAGTGCAGGAGGGTTCCTTTTTCTCCATACCCTCTCTCCAGTATTTATTATTTCTCAACTTTCTGATAATGGCCATTCTGAGCAGTAAGAGGTGGTACTTCACTATAGCTTGGATCTGCATTTCTCTAACAGTAATACTGAGTATCTTTTCACGTGCCCATTAGCCACCTGTATGTCTTCTTTGGAGAAATGTATATTCAGGTCTTCAGCCCATTTATTGAATTATAGGAGCTGTTTGTATATTTTAGAAATTAATCCACTGTCAGTAGCATCATTTGCAAATATTTTCTCCCAGTCAGTAGGTTGTTTTGTTTGTTGTGCAAAAGCTTCAGAGTAATTAGATCCCCTTTGTTTTTTATTTGCATTACTCTAGGAGACAGATCCAAAAAAATATTGATGCAATTTATATCAAAGAGTATTCTGCCTGTTTCCTCTAAGCTTTATACTGTCTGGTCTTACATTTAGGTTTTTAATCCACTTTGAGGGTTTTTGGATTTTTTTTAATAATTGTATTTATTTTGGGCTGTGTTGAGTCTTTGTTGCTGCATGGGCTTTTCTTTAGTTGTGGTTAGCGACAGCTTTTCTTGATGCAGAGCGTGAATCAAGGGCACGAAGACTTCAGTTCAGTAGTTGTGGCTTCCAGGCTCTAGAGCACAGGCTTGGTAGCACATGGGCTTAACTGCTCCACAGCAAGTGGGATATTCCTGTATCAGGGATCAAACCTGTGTCTCCCACACTGGCAGATGGATTCTTCACCACTGAGTCACAGGGAAGCCCTGAGTTTATTCTTCTATATGGTGTTAGAGAATGTTCTAACTTCATTCTTTCCCATGTAGTTCTCCAGTTTTCTCAGTCTTAACTTCAGATCAACTCAACTGAAAATGATACCCATCACAGTTTTAAAGAAAATGCCAGGAGATGTGGGTTTCCTCCCTGGGTCAGGAAGATCCCCTGGAGGAGGGCATGGCCACCCATTCCAGTATTCTTGCCTGGAGAATCCCATGAACAGAGAAGCCTGGCAGGCTACAGTCCACAGGGTTGTAAAGAGTCAGACATGACTAAAGCAACTGAGCAGACATACATCAGTGTCTGCTGGGGATTGGTTCCAGGACATCTCATGGATACCAAATCTACAGACGCTCAAGTCTCTTATGTATAATGGCATGTATATATAAAACTTGCTAATTTTTAAACTTTTGTCTAACTGTAAGAATTAAAGGAATTTCTACATACCTTTTTCATAGTCAAACAACAAGTCAGATCATGATACACCACAGGCACAAAATCTTTTGAAAGATGTACATCAAATTCTACAAAGGCTGCACCCTGAGAGGAAAAAAAAAATTGAAAAATATTATCTAGCCCACAATACATCTAAAACTCTAAGAATATAACAAATGTATTATTCACTGTAAAAGTATAGACCTATCTATACACACATAAACTTCCTCAAGAATTATTTAATGCTATACTTCAAGCTTTTTCTAAAAGGTAATCTTTTAAAACAAGTATAACTTCTTTTTTGTAACAGCATAACAATTTTTCCTGGCAAAAAATTGGGTACTGATCCTACTCAAACACACTCCAGGGCCTTTCTGTGGCAGTGGACAGCCTTCACCAGTGTCACCTCTGCTCCTGCTATTAGCAGAAATGGAGCCTACAAGGAGTCTGGGGCATGGCTACCTCCCATCTTGTTGCCCCCTGCACATCTCAGTTCAACAGTCAAACCTCAAAGGTGAGGTGGGAACAGGAAAAGCTGCAATCTCTTAGCTCTGCTACTTGGTGCACTTGAACAACACTTTATAGCCTTTCTTAATAAAACCTCAATAATCAGATTAAAGAGGAAACAACAACTTCTGCTGAAAAGAGAAAACAGAAATGGATAACAAGAATAATGCATACACCAAATTTCCTAATAGAAGCTTAAACAGAAGAAATATGTACACCAATTAGACTTAAGTCAGATCCATGACTTATGAATTAATCCAAATAAAGGCTAAAAACATAAACTGACAAATTGGTGAATTCACTATAAGAAAATCAGCTGGGATCAAAGGATACAAGATCTGACGGTGTCTATGGCCCAGAGAAGTGCTGTGTAAGAATGGATGGACATGTTTCCATCCCTTACCCTAGCTTTAGTCAAGAAAAATGCTTAACTTGTCAGTACATATAGATCATAGGCTAAAACCAAAGGAGTCTGCTTCCTCTGTAACTTCTGAAGCAGGAAATAAGCTTAGCTGCTTCCACTGTCAACAAGAAAATAACACAAATCATTTTTATCAAAGAGGGAAAAAAAACCCTATACCCCGTAAAGAGTTAAAACAATTATACATAAAGTATAGCTTCCCAGTTTTAAAGTTTAATTTTAGATTACCATCCTTTAGGAAGATAAATTTACTAAGGGATAAAATCTGATCTCAAAATTCATACATGAGGGACTTTCCTGGTGGTCCAGTTACTAAGACTCCACATTTCACTGCAGGGGGCCCGGGTTCAAGCCCTAGCCAAGAAACTAATCTACCACATGCAGTGTAGCATGGCCAAAAATTAAAAAAAAAAACAAAAATTTTTCTGTGAGCAAGAATAAGCCAATAATAACCGAAACCTCTTCAAGGATGTCTTTAACATGAAACCAAACGAGCCTTTCATAACTAACATAAGACATTCTATAAAATGATCCCTGAGAGTAAAAAGGGTTTCAACAGAAAAGGGCTCAATGGAATCTTCCCTCAAAAAGCAGACACCCTGAAAGCTTAGGGATCTTCATGTGTTCGCAGCTAATAAAACCATGTTTAGATTACTTAACTATAAGGAACTGAAACTAGTTACAAATAATGACCTACAGCACAGCATAATTGTATTTTAACATCTTTTCAACACAAAATTATCAACTAAACATTTTTGAACATAAAATCAATGATTATGATAATCAATCTAAGATCTCAAGAAATATAAAATGCATCATTATTTTATATACCACTAAGAGGGAGAAAAAACAATGCCAATCAAACCATGACAAGTTAAGACAGTTGTAAATCCTATCCCAATTTTAGAGATGCTAAAATACGGGAAAAGTGTGTCTTAGAATAGTTGTTTGCTTCATATAAGTGATAAAATTAAAATCTAACAAATCAAGTTTATTTGCTGAACTATTTTTAAAAAGGCAAAGCTTAAGGCATGTATGTGGAGGACAATAGGAAAAAACTGAAATATAGAGTTTCTCAGTTTTCCCCTTAGTTTAACTTCAAAACATGAGGCTTAACTTGAAGTACAGTAGAAGGTGAGGGGGGAGGAAACACACAGGCTCTTGATTTACAATGTCAAACTTCAGGTACTGAAAAACCTAAACGCTAAAAAAAAACAAAAACAAACCACCACTAACTGAATAACGATATAAAAGGAGTTAAGAAATTCAGCATGATCAGGTTAGAATTAGGACGGTATACAGTATATATATATATATCTGTGTGTATATATATATCTCTCTGTATATATATCTCTCTGTATATATATATGGAGTTTTATATACATATAATACATGTAAGGAGTTTCATACACACACACACACACACACACACACACACACAATACTATAAAAAGTTAAGAAGTTCAACATAATCGGGTTGGTATACAGGAGGCAAACTGACATACTAAGTGTTTTTCTTTGCGACCCCCCCACCAGGCTTCTCTCTCCGTGCAATTATCCAGGCAAGAATACTGGGAGTGGGTAGCCATTCTCTTCTCCAGGGGATCTTCTCCACCCAGGGATTGAACCTGGGTCTCCTGCATTCCAGGCAGATTCTTTACCATTTGAGCCACCAGGGAAGCCCAAGTGAAGAGATAGGACTAATAAGGAGTTAATATCTAACATAAAAATTTACAGCTCAGCATCAAAAAAAACCCCAAACTATCCATTTATTTAAAATGTTAGAAGAACTGAGTATACATTTTTCCAAAGGAAATGCAGATGACCAACAGTTATAGGAAATGTTATAACACTCAGCATGAGGGAAATGCAAATCAAAACCACAAAGAACCGGACTTCCCTGATGGTCCAATGGTTAAGCATCTACCTACCAATGCAGGGGACATGGGATCAAACTCTGGTCTGTGAGATAAATAAGCCTGTGCACCACAACTACCAAGCCTTTGTGCCACAACTACTGAAACTCGCATGCCTTAGAGCTCCTGCTCTGCAGTAAGAGTAGCCACAACTAGAGAAGCCCTCGCAGAGCAACAAAGATCCAAGGATAGCCAGAAAGAAATATAAAACAAAAAAACCACAATGAGTTATCACCTCACTGTCATCAAAAGAATGGCTATTATCATAAAAAACAGAAATAAATGCTGGCAAGCATGTAAAAGGAACCCTCCTACACTGCTGGTGGGAATGTAAACTGGTACTGACACTGTAAGAAACAGTTATGAAGGTTTTTCAAAAAGCTAAAAAGAGAACTACTATATGACCCGCCAATTCCACTCCTAGATATATAGCTGAAAAATACTAATTTGAAAACATATATGCTCTTTAATGTTCACAATAGCATTATTTACAACTCCCAAGATAGAAAGAAACCAAACTGAATGGATAAAGATGTGATGTATGTATGTACACACACACAGCTCAGCTTTGTGTACTGCTCAGCCATAAAAGAGAGTGAAATTTTGCTATCTGTAACAACATGGATGGACTTGGAAGGTATTATGCTAAGTGAACTAAATCAGATAGAGAAAGACTATACTATATGACATCACTTGCATGGAACAGTGTTTACCAGTGGAGAGAGGGAAGGTAGGAGGGGCAATAAAGGCACAGGGGATTAAGTGGTACAAACTATCAGGTTTAAAATAAGCTACAAGGATACAACACAGGGAATATAGCAAACATTTTACAATAACTATAAATGGAGCATAATCTTTAAAAATTTCAATAATTATATTGTATACCTGTAATTTATGCAATATACATCAACCATACTACAAATCACCTAATTAACTTTTAAGAGGATGCTTAGGATTCCATTGCTTTAATTCTAATCCATACCATGAACTGAAATTAAAATGCCTAGAAATATTTTATCTTCACTTAGAAATATATTTAGAAAAAGCAGAAATATTCTCCCTTTTACCCTATTAATGCTGACTGGAGGAGGCTACCCCAACCTACAACTCTCTATTTTTCTACCTGTGGATCACTAGTCCAAAGTTGTTTAAAGAGAGGTTCACTTACATGACTAGCAGCATTTCTTAAAGAAGCAATAGTATTTTCTTGAACTTTAGCAAGCCTGAAAGAAAATAAATATACAGAAATATAGTTATCATTAATAAAGAAAAGATAAATTTAGTAAAGAAGTCAACTGTATTTTCAATAATGGACACAGTATTTATTCTCTATTTTGAGGCTAACTTTACCATCCCCAAAATAAGACTGACCATTACTTGATTGGTGTGTGCATTCCTTAAATCAAGCTCTAATAATCATAGGTATTTACAAGCCAATTTAAAGCCCAATTACAAAATCACATTTAAATCCAGGGTAATAATTAAAAGGATCCTTTGACCTTTAGTTGGTTAAACCTTATCATCAAGCATAAGCTACCAAATGCTAGTACTACTCAAATATTCAACCTACTGAGCAGTTGTTGTAGAATTCCCTGCACCTCGATGTCCAACATCCAATGGTATTCTTGGTTTCCAATACTTGGAAAATGAAGATTTCATGTCACAACTGTATCCTGGTAACGGCTTAATAATTATATAGTCAACTTTCATAGGAAAAATGGGGGAAGGGAAAAAGAAAGACAATTAAAAGGCTACGGTGAACTCAATTACACTTAAACACCATCAAACCAGCTTTATCAGTTGATCAAACAGAGAGAAATCAAGTCAATGACCATTCAGAGTAAAGCTTCCAGAAAATTGCTGTTGTTCAGTCACTAAGTCATGCCCAAATCTTTTGTGATCCCATGGACCGTCACTCCCCAGGATACTATGTCCATGGGATTTCCCAGCAAGAATATTATAGTGAGTTGACATTTCCTTCTCCAGGGGATCTTCTCAACGCAGGGATCAAACCCATGTCTCCTGCTTAGCAGACAGATTCTTTACCAATGAGCAACCAGGGAATGTATTTGTTAAGATTCTGAAACAACTTATTAATTTAATTCTTTACCATTCTCAAAAGCACAATTTGAAACTAATCAGAACCCTAACTTAACGTTTGCTTATTTGTAAAGGGCCACCATGCTTGTCTAAGCTTACCTCTCACTTTGCCTATTGTTTTCCTAGAATTTCTGCTCATGATGGGAAGAGTAAGGATTCCAGCGCTCTTCCCACTCTCTGCAATGGTGGACGATAAGAGACATGCTGTACCCACATGTCCAGGAAAAGCATCACCCTGAACTACATGTTCACTGAGATCTTCCTGAAAAACAAGGATAATAACCCAAATTCTTATAATTCAATATTCTCCGTTAGAAGATCAAAAAAGACACCCTTAAAACCAACTCAGAATCTATGGACGAAAATCAATAATACAACCAAATTTACATTCAGGTAATTTAGATAGCTTTGTTGTAACAAGTAACATATTTTCTTTTAGTATGCAAAGATATTTAATACACAGTATATTTAAGACTTTATGTTCATTAATCGTTACTGTTGATTTGTACTTCTGATCCTCTAACATATATTATGCAAATATAAAGCGTCGACTGAATGTTTCTAAGTACTTTTATATTCAAAGACTAAGATACACCTGTTGGTGTTTAGTTGCTAAGTTGTGATCAACTCTTGCAAACCCATGGACTAAAACCCGCCAGGCTCCTCTGTCCATTGGATTGCCCTGGCAAGAATACTAGAGTGGGTTGCCATTTCCTTCTCCCAGGTTTATTTCTGACCCAGGGACTGAGCCTGCATCTCCTGCTTGGCAGGCAGATTTATTACCACAGAGCACTAAGGAAGCCCAAGATGTAATTATTTTCCTTGTGGCTCAGCTGGTAAACAATCTGTCTGCAATGAGGGAGACCTGGGTTTGATCCCTGGGCTGGGAAGAGCCGCTGTAGAAGGGAAAGGCTACACTCCAGTATTCTGGCCTGGAGAATTCCATAGAATATATATATAGTCCATGGGGTCGCAAAGAGTCGAACGTGACTGAGTGACTTTAACTTTCACTTTTAATGTAAATTTTGTTCCTTATAAATGCATCTACACAGATGACACAGAGGGATAGTAACCTCTAGGACACTGAATACTTGAGATTATATAGTGTTTTATCCACCTAGTCTATGAATAAATTAGTACTTCCAAAACTGCTAACCAAATGAAAGGGAAGTCAGGCTATTCGAGAGATTACTAATAGGTAGGTACTAAAAGAACAAAGAAACATTCAACCAAAACTTCATATTTTTATAATAAATGTTTCACAGATCTTATTAATTAGGCAAGATAACTTTATATTATAAAGCTATAAGACTTACTCAGGTTCTAATCCATCCTGAATTTTGCTATTTTCTGAAACACTGGATAGGTGCTATTCTTAGGGAAGGTTTATTCCCCACCTTCAAAGAGTCAAACTCTAATCTAGTGTAAATGTGAGTGGAAATATCAAAGAGCCAGGACCTTAGGAGAGGACCCAGTTTTATTTGTGAGGAGCAGCTAAACAGCCCAAAAGCCAAGATAAGCATCACAAGCAGCTCTAGAAAGTTGGCAGCACAGAATCTGAATAACTTGGCACAATTTTCACAGCAACTATCTTTTCTTACATATTTATACTATCAAGTAAAGTTGGAAAAATGAGTTCACTATTACAATGGATTCTTATAAAATGCTTCAATAAACAAAACTTCAGTCATGAAGAGGGCTCAATCATGCTAGTTACATCAGTTTGCCTATCAAGTACAGCCTCTATTCTTCAAAGCAGCTTTGGGTACATTCATTTACGTTTAAAATACACAAAGACATCTGGTCATAATTTGAATGCAATTTTGAAGTTCTCAATTATATTGTTAATGAGTCTGGCAACTCTAATTTTTTAACATCTGCTAACATGTACAGAGGAGTAAACATCTAAAAAGTTGTATGAATCATATGTTTACATAAATTAGACTACAATAAAAATCAAAACATATTTAAAAATAAGCTCATGTCTATATTGTCTCTCACCCTCTTCAGTGAAATATACTTACCTCAAAAAAATCAAATATTAGTTCTAGGTTATCTGGTTCCATTGTCTGTATACTATACTCTGTCCAACGGTCA
This sequence comes from Capricornis sumatraensis, assembly GCF_032405125.1. Taxonomy (NCBI): domain Eukaryota; kingdom Metazoa; phylum Chordata; class Mammalia; order Artiodactyla; family Bovidae; genus Capricornis; species Capricornis sumatraensis. The sequence goes on from NC_091083.1 coordinate 50,870,293, forward strand.
GGCTGTAAGCCATACCCACACTCTGGCTGTGAATGTCTACACTTGAATTCATTGTCGCTTATTAAGGATATCTCCAGGCTATTTGACATTTTGTGAAGAACAGTGGGAGATACTCTATCATCATCATCTTCCTCCAGACCCTCTAATGTCAGCTTTACCCTAAATGAAAGGAAAAGATGATGAAATGCAAAAAGTGAAGAAAGAAAATCTATATATGTTACCTAAACACTAAATTTAAAATTGTTCCCTTTATATGCTAAACCTTCAAATAACAAAAGAACTATACATACTATAGGTTAAGGCATTAGTTGTATTTTATAAAATAGTGGTGTTTTTATCTCCAAACATTTTTGCCAAGTATTAAAATGAGACAAATGTTCATTATGCCTAAGGCTATTTTCATTCTTTTTTTGTAATTTTTTTGCCTATTTTCATTAATTCTTTGAGTTTTTTAAAATGAATCTAAAGAGGCATTTACTATTATCCATTTATAACTGGCTATCTCAATTTCTTATGAGAAGTTTCACAAATATATACATAACAAGTACAATTTTGAACCATATTCTGTTAGTGTGCATTAAAAGACTGTTAGACAGGGACTTCCCCAGTGGTCCAGTTGTTAAGAATCCATGTTCCAATGTATGGGTTTTAGGTTGGATCCCTAGTTGCAGAACTAAGATCCCACATGCTGCAGAGCAATTAAGCCCACACCACAACTACTGAGCCCATGTGCCTTAGAACCTGAGCACCACAACTAGAGAAAAGCCCTCATGCCTCAACTAGAAAAGACCACATGCCACAATGAGAGATCCTGAATGTTGCAACTAAAACCCGATGCAGCCAAATAAACATAAAAAAAAAAAAAAAAGCCTGTTGGAGGTTGTAAATTTTTAAATTTCCCATACTTCTCACTACACTGAGACCAGGTATTTTGTGAACAGATTATTAAAGAAAACTATGGTATTAATGGTATTAAAAGCATGGTATATACATTTGCAAGTATGCATGGCTTTTATGTATTTACATATATGTACTTTTTAATGAAACAAAGGAACAAAACGAGAAACCATGAGTCTTATAACCCCCACAGCAATGAAAATAAAAGACAAGTTACCTAAGCCACTGGGTCACAAAGACTAATTTACTCCCAGGTGAGAAGCAATCAGCTGCAGAGAACACTTGTAATGCCAATAAGTTAACTCAATTCTAGAATATTTCTTGCACCAACTGGAATGTACATAGATCATATAACTTTAATACCAATGATGTAGGAGTAATGTTATTGTATAGAGTACAGTTGAGCTAGGAAAGCTTTTCATTCTAGATTTAAATAAGATCCACTTAATAATACAAGTAATAGAACTGCATTAGTGAGGCCTGTTCTCTGAATGACCTGCTGCCTCCAACAACTGCGCAGACTTATCTTATAGGCACATATTCCAAGATATCCCAAAGGGGACATGACTATTCAATTAATAATAATGTGCCATAGTGATACTGTAAAATCAAAAGTAGCACCACTTTAATAATCCAAACAAAAGAGATCCTTTCTTCTCTTCAAACTCTTAGGAATATCTCTGAACAATTGATTTTGCTAGTGAGCCTGAAAGAACATTCTTTACCAGGACATACAAAAAGCGACCACAAATGGACTGTAATGAATCAGCAAGGAAAGCATGGAAGATTAAATATGACTATTCTCAGGCCTTTCTGGTGGTCCAGTGGTTAAGACTCCAAGATCCCAACATAGGCAACAAGGGTTTGATCCCTTGTAAGGAACTAGGATGCTGCATGCCCAGGCCAAAAAAAAAAAAAACTAGTCTACAAATAGCAATGTGCAACTACCTACCTCTCCCCCCTCCCCCCAAAAAAAACAAGTTTAAAGGGATCAATTAAAGACTAGTCCATTTATATTAAAGGTTTTCTTCAAATAGCTATATAAATGTTATCAGTTCAGTTCAGTCACTCAGTTGTGTCTGACTCTTTGCAACCCCATGGACTACAGCAAGCCAGGCTTCCTTGTCCATCACCAACTCCCGGAGCTTGCTCAAACTCATGTCCATTGAGTTGGTGATGCCATCCAACCATTTCATCCTCTGTTGTGCACTTCTCCTCCCACCTTCAATCTTTCCCAGCATCAGGGTCTTTTCCAAGGAGTCAGTTACTTGTATCAGGTGGCCAAAGTACTGGAGATTCAGCTTTAGCATCAGTCCTTCCAACGAATATTCTGGACTGATTTCCTTTAGGACTGACTGGTTGGATCTCCCTGCAGTCCAAGGCACTCTCAAGAGTCTTTCCCAACACCACAGCATCAATTCTTTGGTGCTCACCCTTTTTTATGGTCCAACTCTCACATCCATACATGATTACTGGAAAAACCATAGCTTTGACTAGACAGACCTTTGCTGACAAAGTAATGTCTATGCTTTTTCATACACTGTCTAGGTTAGTCATAGCTTTCCTTCCATGGAGTAAGTGTCTCTTTTAACGGCTGCAGTCACCATCTGCAACGATTTTGGAGTGCAAGTCTCTCACTGTTTCCATTGTTTCTCCATCTACTTGCCATGACGTGATGGGACCAGATGCCACTATCTTCATTTTCTGAATGTTGAGTTTTAATTGAGCTTTTTCACTCTTCTGTCACTTTCATAAGAGGCTCTTTAGTTCCTCTTCACTTTCTGCCATAAGGGTGGTGTCGTCTGCATATCTGAGGTTATTGATATTTCTCCCGGCATCTTGATTCCAGCTTGTGCTTCATCCAGCCCAGCATTTCACATGATGTACTCTGCATATAGGTTAAATAAGCAGGGTGACAATATACAGCCTTGACGTACTCCTTTCCCAATTTGGAACCAGTCTGTTGTTCCATGTCTACCTGTAACTGTTGCTTCTTGACTTGCATACAGATATAGGTATGCATATAGGACCTGCATACAGGAGGCAGGTAAAGTGGTCTGGTGTTCCCATCTCTTTCAGAATTTTCCAGTTTGTTGTGATCCACACAGTCAAAGGCTTTGGCATAGTCAACAAGGCAGAAGTAGCCGTTTTTCTGGAACTCTTGCTTTTTCTATGATCCAAGAGATGTCGGCAATTTGATCTCTGATTCCTCTGCCTTTTCTAAATCCAGCTTGAACATCAGAAAGTTCACGGTTCACATACTGTTGAAGCCTAGCTTGGAGAATTTTGAGCATTATCTTGCTAGCACGTGAGATGAGTACCATTGTGTGGTAGTCTGAACATTCTTTGGCATTACCTTTCTTTGGAATTGGAATGAATATATAAATGTTATAGTCTATCATAAAGTAACACTACTGCTTTCCAAGTTCTGGTGGAATCAAGTGAAAGAGAAACTTGTGTGTAAAATGTGGTGGTGAGATTTGCTTGTTAGATTACTCCTTTTGGCTTGTGGAAATCACTAAGTAAGCAGTGCTGAAGGCAAGTCCAAGTCAGAGTCTCCCATAGAGCCTGAACAGCTGCAGAAGCTCTTCATCAGGAGTGAGCTTTGCAACAACCAACGAGAGTCTGAGAAGCCATTCTGAGCATTGGGGAATGCTCACACTGTGGCCATGAGAGGTCCAAATATCAAGCGCTCTAAAGGCATGGGTTTGTCACAGTGGAGGCGGCAGATCTCACCATGAATGCAAGACCACACAAGGTGGATGGAAGAGTTGTGGAACCAAAGAGGGGTGTATCAAGAGAAGATTCTCAAACTGCCCACTTAAATGTGAAAAAGGTTTTTGTTCATAGCATTAAAGAAAACACTGAACATCACCTAAGAGATTAATCTGAACAGTATGGGAAAACTGAAGTCATTGAAATCATGAATCACTGAGGCAGTGGCAAAAAGAGAGGCTTTGCTTTTCTAACCTCTGATGACCATGACGCTGTAGATAAGACTGCCATTCAGAAATACCATACTGTGAATGGCGACAACTGTAAAGAAAGTAAGGAAAGTCCTATCTAAGTAAGAGATGGCTACTGCTTCATCCAACCAAAGAGGCAGAAGTACTTCTGGAAACTTTGGTGGTAATCAAGGAGGTTGTTGTGGTGAGGATGACAACTCTGGTTATGGAGGAAACTTCAGTGGCCAAGCTGGCATTGGTAATAGCCATTGGTGGTGGTGGATATGGTGGCAGTGGGGATGGCTATGGATTTGATAATAATGGAAACAATTTTGGAGGTGGCAGAAGCTACAGTGATTTTGGCAATTACAACATCAATCTTCAAATTCTGGACTCATGAAAGGATGAAACTTTGGACGGAGAAGTTCTGGCTCGTACAGTAGTCATGGCCAATACCTTGCTAAACCACAAAAGCAAGGTGACTCTGGTGGTTCCAGCAGTAGCAGTAGCTACAGCAGTGGCAGAAGGTTTTAATTACTGCCAGGAAACAAAGCTTAGCAGGAGAGGATAGCCAGAGAAGTGACAGGGAAGCCACAGGTTGCAACAGATTTTGTGAACTCAGCCAAGCACTGCCACCACTATGAAGAAAGATGTTCTAGACAATACTCATCTGTATGGGTAAAAAAACTTGAGGACTGTATTTGTGACTAATTGTGTAACAGGTTATTCAAGTTTGTTCTGTGTAAAGCATTCCAGGACAGAGTTTTAAAGCAGACTTTTTTTTGCATCCATGCTTTTTTCTGCACCCATGTAACAGTCTGATCATGACATTAAATAAATGTGTCTTTAAAAATAAATAAATCAAATGTGGTGTTAAGGAGATAAAAAATCATGTTAAGTGTTTTATTTAAAATGCAAATACTATTGCTAAGCTTTTAAAATAGTCATGATAAATTTGTAGATAAATTATTTTCTAGCAAATGAAGGCTTAACCTATCAATACTATGAATTTGGGGGAAAGAGATGGTCAAAACAAACATCAACTGCTAGCTATGCACAGTTATTTCAGTAGGAATCAGTAATTTGTAGTGGCCAAATAAGTATGGTTATAAAAATACACCAATTTAAGCCTAAGCAACACAGTAATATATACAAACACTCAACTTTTATATAAACAAGAGAAACATAAGACTCAGTATGCATAAACAATCCAATTAGAACACAATTAATTATCTATTAATTTTTTTGGCTGCATCGCAGTATGCAGGATCTTAGTTCACCAACCAAGGATGGAACCACGTCCCTTACAGTGGAAACGAGAAGTCCTATCATCATCATTTCAAAGTCATAAAACGAAGGCACTTTATAGCTATCACACAACTTATTTGCTTCTTTTAACACGTAAATACAATATCTGATTATTTATGACTATCTGGTTAGAGAATCTTTGCAATCAAACTGACTGAGCAGATCAGCTACGTGGTCCAATTACCTAGGTTTCTCAGAAGCAAAGCAGAGGCCTAAAAAAGCTAATGATCAGAGACAAGGTACACCCAACACACTTTACTCACTCTCAGAACAGGCCAACTGAAAGTGTTGAGAAGTGTCACCCACCCTTTCCCATACGTATTTTATGACTAGGATAAGTAATACAGTATTTTCAGCAGTTACTGTAAAGCGTTTATGGATTTACAAACTCTACCATCATTATTAATTTTATCATGAAAATAGATATTAACTATTATTGTTAACTACTTTAGTTACTAAAAATGGCCCTTTCAACCCAGTCCTGACATTTTGTTAGAAAAACCTGCATTACACAGCGTACTTTGAATTCTCGGTCCCAAAGTTAAAAAAATTCAAATGATAAGGCTGCCTGCTTTGCTAAGAAATCAGTCCATTCAAAGATATACATGGTGACATTACAAAAGTTTAAGTTACTATTTAGTTATTTATACAAAGCTTGACATCTATTTCTTAAATTAAGATTAAAATTGCACTAATCTGGAACTGCTCTGGTAACTGTGACCTTTCCTTAATGAAAAGGTTTTTTGTTTTTAAGACACAGGAAAATTTAGGACACTGAAGTGTATTTCCAGTGACCATTTTTCTGTTTGTGCCATTCTCCCCTCATTTAACACAAAATCATTTCATCACATCAATTTTCAAACAAATTGCTACACTAAGAAATTTCAAATGGTAGGAACTACAAAGACATGTCAGCCTAGAAATCACTTACGTAAGGTAAAAAAAAAATTTTCTGATTTCACATTTGGAGATTAAGACTAATGTAAGTACATTTAACTGTAGTAATCTTCATGCAAGGAAGCAAATTCACTTTTACAAGACCCTGCTGTTTGTTAGAATATAAGAATGCTATTTCCTCAGTTGATACACTTAAAGCCTATAACCAGATGGATCAGAAATCTACAGCAATGGTGAAAATAAATAAGTAACAAATACACATGGTCCTACCTAAATCTAGATTTTTTAAATTTTTTCTTGGTTATTGAGACAGGAGGTTTTTCGGAATAATGCAAACGTAATCTGATTTCGGTCTGACATGTCAGCCATCCAGAATCCAGAGTCTCAATACCATCTAGAAAAAGTATGAAGAACACTAATTAATATACACATTTTAAAAAACAAGCCAATAATTACAAGACATAGTGACAGTTCCAATTCACATTCACAGTTTGATACACTCAGGTTATCTATCATTGGTATTTCTCTTCAAAGCAAATATACAAGTAGTCTTAAGTTTGTCATTAAAAGAAAACTTTTATATGAAGTACATAATGTATATACATATGAAGGGGGAAAAAACTAAATGAACATTAACAACTAAACAAACTAAATTAAAATACCCTTATTGAATATATTATTGAAGCAATACGAATCTATCTCAGAAAGAATACATATCCCAAGAAGGCTTATAACCTAGCAGTTGTTCCACTGCTGACCACAGTTACAATTCCAAAGTGTCACATGAGATACTCAGCTGAAAACTAGTTATTCCACTAGTGCTGGCAGTGGAGATACCAGGAGGTAAGAATCAAACAAAATCAATGCACTGGGAGATGCTAGGGGCAGGGAACAGGCAGTTGCCAACTAGAGGGCAGCCGAGGCCAAACAGGAAAGGGGGCTTGGAACAGAGCCTGACACACACCAAATACTGAAAAAAAATATTTGTTGAAAGATTTTATCGAGTAACAACACCCCATTTCTGGAGCTGTTTATCTCCTGAGCCATGGCATAGTTCATGACTCCAAGGAGATTAAGCCCTGAGCCTTTGGAATGGGAGCACTGACTCTTACAAGACCCTAGACTACCAGAGAACTAACCCTAGGGAGTACCAAATAGTGAGAACTAACACAAAAGAAACCACCTGAATACAAGACCCACCATTACCCAACCACCAGTAGCATCCTGTATAGGACACCTCATCTAAACAACAAACAAAACAAAAATACAAACCAAATCATCAGCAGACAGGCGTACCACCTCACTCAGCACTTCCCATCAGAGGAAAAACAAACAAAAACTCAGCACAAATCTCACCCTATAGGAAGCTCACACAAACCACTGGACCAACCAAAAGGAAGAAAGAATTCAACCTTTTTCAAGAAAAGAATTCAACTTTCCTTGAAGCCTGAGAAAAGGAGACCTCAAACACAATAACTTAAAAAAAAAATAATGAAAAGGCAGAGAAATAATGCACAAATAAAGGAACAAACTAGAAATACAGAAGTCCAAATAAATGAAGAGGAAACAGGGAAACTACCTGAAAAAGAAAACAGAATAATGATAATAAAGATGATCAAAAACCTTGAAAACAAAATGGAGAAAATGCAAGAATCAATAAACAAGGACCTAGAAGAATTAAACAATAAACATACAGAGACAAACACAATTATGGATATTAAAATACTCTAGAAGGAATCAATAGCAGAATATCTGAAGCAGAAGAAAAAATCAGTGAGCTGAAAGATAAAATGGCAGAAATATCTTCTGAAGAGCAGAACGAAGTAAAAAGAATGAAAAGAGCTGAGGACAGTCTCAGAAACCTTTGGGACCATATCAAATGTACAACATTCTAATTATAGGCGTCACAGAAGAAGAGAAAAAGAAAGGGTATGAGAAAATTTTTGGAGATTATAGTTGAAAATTTCCCGAACATGGAAAAGGAAATAGTCAATCAAGTCCAAGAGGCACAAAAAGTCCCATACAGGATAAACCCAAGGGGAAACACCAGGACAGTAACAAAAACTAAACACAAAGAAAGAATATTGAAAGCAGCAAGGGAGATGCAACAAGTAACATACAAGGGAAACCTCATACATTTAACAGCTTATCTTTCAGCAGAAACTCTGCAGGCCAGAAGGGAATGGCAGGATATATTTAAAGTACTGAAAGGGAAAAATCTACAACTAAGATTACTGTACCTGGCAAGGATCTCATTCGAAATTGACGAAAAGCTTTTCAGAAAGCAAAAGTTAAGAGAATTCAGTACAACCAAACCAGCTTTACAACAAATGTTAAATGGACTTACATAGTTAGGAAACACAACAGAAGAAAAGAGATGTACATAATCAACCCCAAACAATTAAAGAAAATGACAATAGGAACATACTTATCAATAAATTACTTTAAATGTAAATATATTAAATTCTCCAACCAACAGGCATAGAATGGCTGAATGATACAAAAGAAGACACATATATATGCTGTCTACAAGAAACCCACTTCAGATCTCAAGACACATAGACTGAAACTGAGAGGATGGAAAAATGTATTCCATGCAAATAGGAAGCAAAAGAAAGCTGGAGTAGCAATCCTCATATCAGACAAAATAGACTTTAAAATAGAGAAGATTACAAGAGATAAGGAAGGACACTACATAATGATTAAGGGATCAATCCAAGAGGAAGGCATAAGTAAGTATGCACCCAACATAGGAACAACTCAATACATAAGAGAAACACTAACAAGACACGAAAGGAGAAATTGACAGTAACACAATAATAGGACACTTTAACACCCCAGTCACACCAATGGACAGACCATTAAAACAAATTAATAAGGAAACACAAGTCTTAAATGATACATTGATGAGATGGATCTCACTGACATCTTCAGGACATTCCATCCAAATGCAGAAGAATACACCTTTTTCTCAAGTGCACAAATCAAACCTCAGTAAATTTAAGAAAACTGAAATCATATCAAGCATCTTCTCAGACCACAATACTATGAGAGACTAGATATCAATTATAAGAAAAACTATAAAAAACCAGGTTTGACATAAACACATGGAGATTAAACAATACATTTCTAAATAACAGGTTACTGAAGAAATCGAAAGAGAAATCAAAAAATTTCTAGAAACAAGTAACAATGAAAACACAACTCAAAAGTATGGGATGCAGCAAAAGCAGTTCTAAGAGAAAGTTTATAGCAACACAATCCTACCTCAAGAAACAAGAAAAACAGTGAAAAGACAACCTAACTTTACACCTAAACAACTGGAAAAAGAAGAAACCCCCAAATTAGTAGAAGGAAATAAATCATAAAATTTGAGCAGAAATAAATGAAAAAGAAATGAAAGAAACAACAGTAAAGATTAATAAAACTAAAAGCTGGTTCTTTGACAAGATAAACAAAATTGACAAACTTTTAGCCAGACTCATCAAGAAAAAAGAAGAATCAAATCAACAAAATTAGAAATGAAAAACGAGAGGTTACAACAGACAATGCAGAAATACAAAGGATTATAAGAGACCATTATGAACACCTATATGGCAATAAAATAGATAACCTGGAAGAAATGGACAGATTCTTAGAAAAGTTCAATCTTCTTAGAAATTGTGAACAACCCAATTCAAGCACTGAAATTGAAGCTGTGATAAAAAATCTCCTAGAAAACAAAAGCCCAGGACCAGATGGCTTCACAGGAGAATTCTATCAAACATTTAGAGAAGAGCTAATGCCTAACCTTCTAAAAATCATTCAAAAAATTGCAGAGGAAGGAACACTTCCAAACTCATTCTATGAGGCCACCATCACCCTGATACCAAAATCAGACAAAGACAACACACAAGAAAGAAAACTAGAGGCCAATATCACTGATGAACATAGATGCAAAAATCCTCACCAAAATGTTAGCAAACAGAATTCAGCAACACGTCGAAAAGCTCATACACCATGATCAAGTTTGGTTTATTCCAGGGATGCAAGGATTCTTCAATATACATAAATCAATTAATGTGATACCCCACATTAACAAATTGAAAAATTAAAACCATATGATCATCCCAATAGATGCAGAAAAAGCTTTTGACAAAATTCAGCACCTATTTATGATTAAAATTCTTCAAAAAATGGGCACAGATGGAACCTACCTCAACACAGTAAAGGCCATATATGATAAGCCTACAGCAAACAGTCTCAACGGTGAAAAACTGAAAGCATCCCCCCTAAGATTAGGGATAAGACAAGGGTGTCTATTTTCACCACTATTATTCAACATAGTTTTGGAGGTTCTAGCTACAGCAAGGGAGAAGGCAATGGCAACCCATTCCAGTACTCTTGCCTGGAAAATCCCATGGACGGAGGAACCCGGTAGGCCGCAGTCCACGGGGTCGCTCAGAGTCGGGCACGACTGAGCAACTTCACTTTCAGTTTTCATGCACTGGAGAAGGAAATGGCAACCCACTCCAGTTCTTGCCTGGAGAATCCCAGGGACAGCGGAGCCTGATGCGCTGCCGTCTATGGGGTCGCACAGAGTCAGACACGACTGAAGCGACTTAGCAGCAGCTACAGTACTCAGAGAAGAAAAACAAATAAAAAGGAATCCCGATCGAAAAAGAAGTAGTAAAGCTCTCACTGTTTGCAGATGATATGACACTTTACAAAGAAAACCCTAAAGATAGTACCAGAAAACTACTAGAGCTAACCAGTGAATTTAGCAAAGTTGCAGGATACAAAATCAATATACAGAAATTACTTGCATTTCTATATACTAACAATGAAAAATCAGAAAAAGCAATTAAGGAAATCAATTCCATTCACCATTACAACAAAAAGAATTAAATATCTAGGAATAAACTTACCTAAGGAAACAAAAGAACTGTACAAAGAATTATAAGACACTAATAAAGAAATCAAAGATGACATTAACAGATGGAAAGATATTCCATGTTCCTAGGTAGGAAGAATCAATATTGTGAAAATGAATACACTAGCAAATGCAATCTACGGATTTAATGTGATCCCTATCAAATTATCAATGGCATTTTCCACAGAACCAGAACAAAAAATTTCACAATTCACATGGAAACACAAAAGACCCCGAATAGCCAAAGCAGTCTTGACAAAGAAGAATGAAGCTGGAGCAATTAACCTTCCTGACTTCAGGTTATACTACAAAGCTACAGGCATCAGGACAGTATGGTACTGGCATGAAAACAGAAATATAGACCAATGGAACAACATAGAAAGCCCAGAAATAAACCCATGCACCTATGGGTACCTTATTTTTGACAAACGAGGCAAGAATATACTATGGGGCAAAGACAGCCTCTTCAATAAGTGGTACTTGGAAAACTGGACAGCTACATGTAAAAAAATGGAATTAGAACACTTTCTAACACCATACACAAGGATAAACTCAAAATGGATTAAAGACCTAAATGTAAGACCAGAAACTATAAAACTCTTAAGAGGAAACATAGGGAGAACCCTCGATGACATAAATCAAACCAAGATCCTCTATGACCCACCTCCTAGAGTAATGGAAATAGAAACAAAAGTAAACAAATGGGACATGATTACACTTAAAAACTCTTGCACAGCAAAGGAAATTATAAGCAAGGTGAAAAGACAAGCCTCAGAATGAGAGAAAATAACAAATGGAACAACTGACAAAGGATTAATTTTCAAAATATACAAGCAGCTCATACAACTCAATACCAGAAAAACAAACTACCCAATCAAAAAGTGGGGAAAAGACCTAAACAGACATTTCTCCAAAGAAGACATACAGATGGCTAATACACACGTGAAAAAATGCTCAACATCACTCATTATTAGAGAGATGTAAATCAAAATTACAAAACAGCCATCAACAAAAAGTCTACAAACAAATGCTGGAGACGGTGTGGAGAAAAGGGAACGCTCTTGCATTGTTGGTGAGAATCTAAATTGATCCAGCCACAATGGAAGAGGGTATGGAGATTCCTTTAAAAACTAGGAATAAAACCACCATGGGACCCAGCAAGCCCACTCCTAAGCATATACCCTGGGGAAACCAAAACTGAAGGAGACACATGTGTCCCACTGTTTATTGCAGCACTATTTACAATGGCTAAAACATGGAAGCAACCTAGATATCCATCGACATATGAATGGATAAACAAGTTGTGGAACGCACACAATGGAATATTACTCAGCCATTAAAAGGAATGCATTTGAGTCCGTTCTAATGAGGTGGATGAATCTAGAACCTACTATACAGAGTGAAGTGAGTCAGAAAGATAAATATTGTATTCTAACGCATATATACGGAATCTAGAAAAATGGTAATGAAGGATTTACTTACAGGGCAGCAATGGGGAAACACAAAGAGAATAGACTTATGGACATGGGGAGAGCAGAGGACAGGATGAGATATATGGAAGGAGTAACATAGAAACCTCCATGATCATATGTAAAATAGATAATCAATGGGAATTTGCTGTATGGCTTGGGAAACTCAAAACAGGGGCTCTACATCAACCTAGATGGGTGGGGTGAGGAGGGAATATATGTGTATCTATGGCTGATTCATGTTGGGATTTGACAGAAAACAGCAAAATTCTGTAAAGCAATTATCCTTCAGTGAAAAATAGGGTGTTTTTTTTTTTAAATGAAAAATAAATAAATAAATAAATGCATTATCCACCTACATATTCTGCCATTGATAAACTGCATGATTGTGATAACACTGCTAGCACTGTTTAATTTGAAGTTTCTTACTAACGAAAGTAATAACATTGTCATAAATACCAGGGAGCTGACAACTGTTTTGTACCTAAGTTTTCCATCAACAGGATTAAAAAAAAAAAAAATCAAGGAAATTTTCTCCTTAGGTCTGATTTCCTAACTATCAAAATTTTATAAATAAAGAGAAACCATTACCATCTCAAGTGTTAGACTACTTTATGACGTAATATAAATAATCCCAAACAAATCAAGAAAGTAAGTTAAATTACTGTCTGAACACTACAAAAGCATATACATCTGTAAAGTGGATAAACACACGTACCTAGTAAAACAACAATCAAAACACTCAGGCCCAGACTTCCCTGATGGCTCAGTGGATGGGAATCCATCCACCAATGAGCAGAATAGTGGCTCGATTGCTGGTCTGGTTATAAGATTTCACATGCCATGGAGCAACTAAGCCCTAGCACCACAACTACTGAGCCCACCAGCGTAGAGGCCATCCTACACAAGAAAAGTCACTGCAATGAGAAGCCTGCAGACCACAATGCACACCACATTGAAGAGTAGCCCTCCCTCACCTCAACTAGAGAAAGCCCACGTGCAGCAATGAAGACCCAGCAGAGCCATATAAATAAATAAAAATAAAACATCCAGGCCCTACTCCTTCCTGTATTCAACAGGAACAAGTAATTCTGGTTATGGGCAATTATCTCTGGTTCTGTAAGCACACATTCTGCTCACCCCCTTTATAACTTTTGATTCCTATGGTATAGTATCTAAAATGAAGATGGAGGTTTAGCATGATAATGAATTCCAGTCATTGAAGAAATAACTTGAATGCTTAGGATAAAATATCTACTGATGCAGAAAGTATAAGAATGCATAACATTTTCAGAAGTAAAAGGACTTTAGACTCCACTGTAAATTGTTTACTCAGCCAGAATGACTAGAACATTATTCTTAATCTGGATTTTAGTATAAATGCACATACAAACAATGCACAAATGTAGGTTATGAGTAATGGTTCACATTTAAAGGTTTAGAACAATTAATATTCTCAAACACGATACTGTTAAGTGTAATGATATAATAACCATTAAGTATAATATTTTTAAGTTAATTCTATTAATTCATACACCTAAAGTCACCAGCCAAATAAAAATCAAAAAGATAAAATTGTAAAGCATAAGAAATATACTAGAGAGAATTCCCTGGTGGTCCAGTGGTTAAGACTCTGCACTTCCACTGCAGAGGACACAGGTTTGATCCCCCAGATTGAGGAACTAAGATTCCACAAGCAGCATGGTGATACAGTAGATCCTGGTGATCCAGTGGATTAAGAGTCCACCTGCCAATGCAGGGGACACAGTTTGATCCCTCGTCCAGGAAGATTCTACACGCCATGGACAACTGAAGCTCATGCACCACAACTGATGAGTCCCTGAGCTGCAACTACTGAAGCCCTTGTGCCTAGACCCTGTACTCTGCAACAAGAGTAGCTACTGTAATGAGAAACCCACGTATTGCAACACCCACTCATCCTAACTAGACAAAGATGCAGTACAACCAAAAATAAATAGATAAATAAATAATCTAAAAAAAAATCATAGTCTTATTTCTCTGTGCTGTTTCTAATGAAATGTAAGATCTCAACCATGTGAATGAAGATTTTTGAAAACTCAGTCTCACTTACTGTGGATTCCAAATTGTCCATCGTCAATAATAATTTCACTTTCTAAAATTGAAGGAAAATAGAAAACTTAGTTACAATTCATGATGTACACACAGAATGAACAACTGAGAAATTACCCACCTTAAGGATTTTTTTAAATTAATTAAAAATATAAAAGCATCCCAAAGTGAATAAGCATATTTATTGTAGCCCTCAATAAAGAAACCGCTTTTAAGGAGGCTATCAGACAGTAATAATTCTTACATTCATGGTGATTATTCACAATGTTACAAGGAAGAGAAAAGAAAACTCCTCAGAGAGGTGCTCCAGACTAGAGGCACTGGGACAAATGTTTATACCAACCAATGTATGAGACTGACAAGTTGCTGGACAACAATATCACCTGGTTTTTTCAAACCAAAGGTCTTGGCACAATTAAAATGCTTATTCTCACATAGTGCCTATTCTGATCTTAACTAAACTATAATGCTCGTCAAACCCCAACTATTCTCTACAGCCAGCTAAAAGCTTTTCAAACAGCATAAACTTACCTGCATACATAGAGCTGTGAGGAACTACCAAAAGTAAGTGCTCCCTTCCAACAGAAATGTCAACTAAATGAGAAAAACTGTTAATCCCCACCCTCTAAGTAAAATACTGATTATCTCCCCTGCTACTTCATTCCCCAGTTTACTTTAAACATAAATCTGAAACAGTTGTCAAAATAAGTGTGATAGTTTCCAGTAAAGATTCTCTGGTATATTTCACACAGCTCTTAAGTTCAAAAGTTATACTTTCCAAAAGCTTAAAATAAATTTATTAAAAAGATCAGAAAATCATCCTACCTCTCAAAGAAAATATATTTAATTGCAGGATGCTTCAAAATGTAATTTTTTAAATATTCAATTCCTAATATTTCCCAACCTCAGTATAATTCTAAAATACACTATCATAACATTTATAAATATAGTATCAGAAATGTATTAAAACATGCAAAAAGAAAATCCAACAGAGGATGGAACAAGATACTTGTTTAAACGAGATATGTCCTTGATGCAGGGTAAAGCAGAATCACTCATTATTTTCTAATCTAAGCTAGTAACTAACAAGCCATTTATTATCTTTAAATTATAATTTTTTCAAGAAACTAAAAGATTTCTCACCACTAATCTATATACAAAACCAAGTGGGTAATTTAATGTATGTGAAAAGAATTTCAAATTTCAATCTCAGTATGGAAAAAGAAATTCAAAAATACTTGTATGAAGAGAAATGCCATTGCTGGGCATAAGAAAACTAAATAACACTTAAACAAACAAAAAAAAATTTATCTGAATAGCAACTTTAACATAGCCAGCAGGTTATTGGGCGAAAATGTCTGCTGTTGCTGCTGCTAAGTTGCTTCAGTCGTGTACGACTCTGTGTGACCCCATAGACGGCAGCCCACCAGGCTCCCCAGTCCCTGGGATTCTCCAGGCAAGAACACTGGAGTGGACTGCCATGTCCTTCTCCAATGCATGAAAGTGAAAAGTGAAAGTGAAGTCGCTCAGTCGTGTCTGGCTCTTAGCGACCCCATGGGCTGCAGCCCACCAGGCTCCTCCGACCAACCGGGAAATTTTAATTCATTCATACAAGTTTATTCAAATATTCACTAGTTTAAAAAAAAACACACACAATAAATAAAATAATATACTACTCAAAGTTAAAAGAATCATTGTTTTGTGTTAGTCCTTTCTTTGAATGTTCTCTAAGTTCTCTGAGCAAGTAATCAAAGCCACAGACGGATGCTCAGTTAAGAGAAATGCTATTTTACAAACTTTTGTAACTACTCCAAATGGAAATATATATTCCATGAAGTCATCTAATCCAAGAAATTAAAAATAACTAAACAAAGGTTTCTAATTAAGTTTACAAAGAAAGGCAATTAAGAACTGCTTAGTTTTGAAAGTAAGACACTAAGTGAAACTTGTAGTATTGACAATGCATTTACCTTAAACTTTAAAATAAATATTTATTAAATCCCACTAAGCCAATGTGCATTAGTAACTTTATGCATATGCCTCAAACAGATGCAGTTAATGCCCATACCTAAAGGGGTTATTGATCGTGGTTGTAGATGAGTCTCCCACTTGTGAACTATGACTTGACATGGGCCACCGATAGTCTGCAATTTAAAAGTTAAACGTCTGCAATAATTTCTTGTATCTTATTTTCTACCCATGATGTCATTAGATGTTTGTGGCCTAAGTCTTATACTAAGCATGAAACCAAGAGATTCATCTTGTTAATATCAATATTATAATGCCCCAAATCAGGAATGTACCAGGTCACAAAACATGATGAACGCTGGAAGAAAATGAGGGTGAGGCAGTAAACAGAAAAATGAGATGAACTGGCACATAAAACCGTTCTAAACCCATTCTTTAATCTGCCAACAAAACTCAGTTTAATCTTTAACTGATACTCTGTTCTGAGTTAAATTAACAGCAAATACACATTATGTTCCGTATGTCGGCAGTCAATGTGATTACTGGAAGAAGCATCTCATCTGAAGTAACTCTTCAAGGGTTTGGAAAAAGCTGAAACTCTCCGATAGAAATAAACAGTAAGAACAAATACTGCAAGATCAATTATCGCAAGTATGCAAGGAACTAGAAGGCATCATAAAGTTCTTCATTTCATGTATTTAAAAACTGCTAAGTAGGTAACGGGAAGAATATCAGATCCTCACATCAAAGCAACCAGTTCTTTTAAGGAGCACAAGAAGCCCTTTCCTTCAGGAAAGGAAACATGCATGGGTAAATCTGAAGAACAAGTTTAATTAAATGGGAGTAGGCATCCAGTTTTACTCTTCATGCCTCGAAGTTTATAAATTCATACAGTGTGAAAAATTATAATACTTGTCTTCTGTTATCAAGTTGTCTTACTAAAAAGAAAGTTAAAGTGTTAGCTGTCCAGTCATGTCTGACTCTTGCCGACCCCACGGACTTGTAGCCTGTCAGGCTCCTCTGTCCATGGGATTTCCCAGGCAAGAACACTGGAGTGGGTAACCAATCCCTTCTCCAGGGTATCTTCCCAACCCAGGGATTGAACCCAGGTCTCCTACACATTGCAGGCAGTTTCTTTACCATCTGAGCCACCTGGAAAGCCCAGCCTTATATACTGTTGATAATGTCTACAGCAATTTAAAAGCTAGAATGAACTACCACAAAGACTCCTCAATGTGTTTCTAAGGGGCTAAAGTATGAAGTGCTTCCTAATTTTTCATTGAAAAAAGAAGCTTGACTAATTAAACTTATGTGCCAAAAACAATTCTTTACATATTTTAAAAGCAAAATTTCAAACCTAACAAGGTTTGATAACCTAACAAGGTATTTTTTCCTCCTGAAAAAGAAACTTAATAAAATACAAAAAAGCAAAAAGAAAACAAAATCACCTATTATCATATCACTTATAGACAATCACTATCAATATTTTCACATATTCAAACTCTTTTCTAGGTATGTATTATATATCCTCTTAAGTCTGGAACATGTACATTTCTCCCTATAGTACATCTGTAGATGGCATTAAATACTCTTTTATAATTTTCTAGGATTTCAATATTGATTTAAGAAATGTGCCAAATGACAGTAAGTATGTAACAAGTTAGGCAAGAGAGAATTCTGCTACTACTTAAAATATCCAGAGGCTAAAACCTTATTTAAAACTTGTAAACTTTCAAAGTTTGAAAACTAAAATTGCATTAGATACACATTCAATTCCTTAATCCTGGACAATACAGGAACTCATTTTCTCCGGCTGAATGCATCCTTGTCAGAAGTGTTCACTTGTGAATTGATAATAAACTGTGTAGACATTTTTAGAAAATGTAATGTGAAAGTGTTCATCTTAAAATATGGTGAATTATGTTTTAAAACGAGGAACATTTGATCCTGCATCTGTTAGATATTTTTCACTAAAACTTTCTGCTGTCATTTTTCTGTATTTTCACAGATAAAACTTTATAATCCTCAAAAGATGCATATATATATATTAAAAATGGGAATGTTTCTTAGCAATAATGGGCAGCCAAAACTAACCAACCTATTCCCTTCTTACACCCTCCCCATGTCCCCTGCACCCACCTCAAAAAAAAATCCTCTTTGCTACAAAAATGGTATAGATCCATATTGTTACAAAAGTTACTAATGAAATGTGACTTGAAAGGGTGCCATGAATGTAAATACCAGTGGGCATTAAAAGTGAGTAGAAGAGAGACTGTTTCTGTTTTAATTCTGTTATCAGAGGAATTTCACAAAGTGTTGACTGAAGTATCTATAATCATATAAGAATAACCCTGTGGATTAAACATTTGAGAGTGAACATATTATAGTAATTAAGTTTAAAAACCTCACCCCCATCTGTTTTAGTAACAAACCCTCTAATCATAGCATAAAGCAAACGAGGCTCAAACAGAATGGAGTTTTGAGGAGCAGTCCGAAGGGCCAATTACAAGTCCGAAGGGCTTGTGAGTGAGTCTACAAGCATTCACATTAAAAATTCATGATTGGTACATAAAATGTTATGGTACTGACAAATGAACCAAATCTTAAAACACACTGAATTTCCAAAATTGTAATGCCTACTTTATTAAACTTCAGAAGATAATCTTAAATTTTAGCTTACTAATATTTTTTCAAACAAAAAAACTTAAGACTTGAGCACGGGGAAATTAAAGATCTCGGTAACAATTCCAAAACATGCAGTCCTTTTTAATACTCTAAATGTAATAAGTCACTCTTCAAGATCTTAGAAAAAAACAAGAGTTCTATTCTGTAAAAGACTATCAAAATGTTAAGTGCTTTGGAATGAAATGGAAGGTGGGTCTTTGGAGAAAAAAAGTAACTATTAGCCGAAGACAGTATTCTAGTAACAGTACTGTTAGAGTTATTCCACATCTTATTTTTATTATTATTACTGAAAGTCACTCAGTTGTGTCTGACTCTTTGCAACCCCATGGACTATACAGTCCATGGATTTGATTTCTCCAGGCCAGAATACTGGCGTGGGTGGCCTTTCCCTTTTCCAGGGGATCTTCCTAACCCAAGAAATCAAACCAGGGTTTCCTACATTGCAGGCAGATTCTTTATCAACTGAGCTATCAGCGAAGCCCATCATAGCATGTATTGAATCAGATGACTGCTGGAACACTTTTCAAAATGCATATTAACCAAAAAAAACAAAGAAAAAAATGTTTCCAGAAAAACATCATAAAGACTGCTCTCTTAAACAGTTACTGATTGACATCACTCAGCTACATCAAGCACTGAGAAATAAGATTATATAACAGAGTGCAGTTTTTGTTTTTAACAAACCACCAAGCAAAATAATCACTATCATGTAATATCACTGCTTTCAAATATCCTAAAAACTGTTAAGTGTAAATTTTAGAAATTTCACTGTTTTCTTTCTACAATTTTGAAACAAATACCCATGTGAAAGGAGCTCACACGTGAAGTCAATTCCCCTGCAACTGGTAATTCCCCCATTCCCCACCCACAGTGAAGACTGCTACCATGTCCTGCCTGCAAAGGTTTGCACATGGTCAGGTGTTGCTCCAAGATTTGTTTCATACATGCAAGCTTCCCCATTCATTAAACTATTGATGTCTCCATAAAAAAGAAAAAAAGAAAGGGACTCTGAAGAATTATTAATCTATGTCAGAGGCCAGATACATAGTTATTTAAAAATCACTATTTTTAATAAGACCAGTAAGAAACAACTGTCTGCCTATCAAATGATGTTTCTTAAAGGATTTAAACAATAATCAAGGGAGATAAACCACAAGATAAAAAAATATGTAATGAATCTAATTATGAGTGAATGTTAGCACCTGTAAAAATTAAAAGTAGATGTTATTGTAAAATAAAGAGCTGTTTCACTGAAATGAATGAAAAATTTCAAAGACAATATAATCTTAGTATGAGACAATCCCTAATTCCAGCCACAAATAAAAAGGGGTGAACATGGATTTTAAAATGTTTAAGTTACATGTTAATTCAAAAATTATCTTTGGTGAAGATGTGAAAATAATGGGTTATCTTCAGACTCACAGCAATGTTTCCATTCCAAGAATATCTACTATTTTTGTGTGCTACGTTTAATATATTTGTTACCTGTAAAATTATTTTAAAATTCAATTATTAATACCTTATTCTAATTCTACAAAGTATACGAATATGAAAAATTAGGAGAAAAAGGACCTCAAGACTCTTCTAAACTTAAGAGGAATATGCCAGAAAGAGCAAATTATGAAGAGAAACTATGAATGGTAAAATGTTCTATAGAAAAGTTTTAGCAATGAAAGAGACCTAAAAAATTCACAGTTCAAACCCTTCATGTTATAGATGAGGAAGCTGAATTCTGAAGGTCAAGCGACAACATCACAAGATTTTTGGTTTAGGTTCTACAACTGTCTGGATAGACTACCAAAAACTTGACTCAGTAAAATTAACTTTATTACCCATTTCAGTTTTTCAATGCTTTTATAATTATTTTTCTTTCCAATCATTCTTTATATTCATAAAACATATACTCTAATGATTTACATCATTTCACAATTTAAGATTCCTTGCACATTGGTTCTATCATTGCACAATTGAGACAAAGTTTCTATTTGAAATCATTATTCATTTAAAAAGCGCCACCAACTTTAAAAAGAAAAGCGTCACTTTAAGCTGGCATATGGGGGAAAAAATCTCTAGCCATATGCATGGAATTTATTATGTGACTATTTACTCTATTCCATGAAAAACATACTTACCATGGCAGCCCCTGCATCACACGGTACATGTGTACACGATACAGAGCACCTACTTAAAGAAACACACTCACCAACACATACTGTAAACTTTTGCAAGTATTACAAGGGGAAAAACTTGTTTCTTACTGTAAACAGAATTCTTGCCAATTTTTTGAAAAGACATTTTGGATTGATTTGCTGCTTTTGGTTACATCTTCAATGAAAAGAGAAAATAGATTGGCTTAATTTGACCTGTGTTGCCAACAGTCTTACTTTAGGAAACTATGCCCAAAGGATTCATTATGATTTTTCTTGTCCATATGTCCCCTTAAGTAAAATTTAGTTAATTTCACGTTACAGATTTCATATACTAGGATCCTCAAATAAGCTTAGTCATAAGAGCTATGATCTACATTCTATGCACAAATGTTCACTGTATACTGAAGAATTCTGCCACAATCCAACCCCTCAGCCAAATAAATGATCTCTTCCCAAGCCATTAAAGTGAGACTATTGTCAAGATAAGCCAACATAATGATCAACTATAATGTAATTTAATTTTAATTACTGAGTATATTTACAATATATTTTTGGAATAAGAAACGTAATAGGTGCAAAAGACAGCTGAAGTGGGTTTGTCAATTTTTTTGTTTTTTATAATGGTGGCTAAAGAGACTGAGGAAACAGTGGCTGCTTGCATTTTTTTTTCTTTCCTCACATGTAACTAGTATTCAAGGACCCCACAGGGAAATACATTTTTAAAAAGATCTAATCCACATTCTGCTTCCTAGACTCCTGCTTAAGCTCTTTTTCACATGCAGCCCATAGTGTGCTCAGATAAAAATCTGAAAGAAAAGAATCCTTTCAGCAAGCAACTATCTTTAAAATAAGAAAGAATCGATTTTCCTTTCTAAACATGAAAATGATCCCAAAATAATAAGCCATTGTGAGCAAGCAGATTTAGAGCTAATTGATACTTCAAAGCCTTTAGAAAAGATCCTGATTTATCAACACCATCACTGAAAAAAATCTAAAAAGAATGACTTCAGTTTTGATAGCAGTTAATGCAGCCACTAAGAGTTGGCTGCAGTGAAATAATTTTTAAAATAGTACTTAAGAGTTGGCTATATACTCCTCTAAATATATTTTACCACAAACAAATCAAAAACATGAAACACACAGAAAAACCCTTACTACGGGTTACTAACTAGTTCACAAAAGTTATAGAAAATGCACACCTATCAAGAACATTTATCATTAAAACGAATTTCATGATAAGAATATTGCAGAACATACTTACTATTAGTCTTTTAAAAAAATTCCACTGCACACACTGTCTGCCTCTGAAGTGGCTATTTCCTTTCTTTTGGGTACTGAAACATTATTAATCTAGAGTTCTTTTTTCCTTATTTAATCAAAACAAACTCATTTTACTTTTAATGTTTCCAAACTTAAGTTATTTGCTTTTGAAAGAAGTGTTCTAAAGAAACTGGAAACTAGATAAAGAAAACATACCTTTGGTTCTAAAAAGCACCCTTTGAAATAGCGGTACTGAACTGATACTCCTCTACTGAGTACAATGGTTGCTTTCCATAACATGCTGTGAGAAAAAAAGAAAGCAGCAGCATCAGTATCAAATTAAAAGGTAAGACTTCATTAATTCATAAAATCCTTCAAGTAAGATGTGTAATCAATACCATTTATCCCTACAAAAATTTTTATTTGAGGCCTGATATCAATTGGGAACTGGGAACATAATACCATGCTGGGCCCCATGGAGCTACTGGGCTCAAGACCTTTGTGTCTCCCATTTCTTTGATTAATAGGAAACAACCTTCATTCAGTCTCCATGACCTTCTCTGAGTTCCAATGGGCAGATTCCAGCAGTTCTTAATTAGGGAAGGGAGGGGATGCAAGACCAGGGAGAAAGGAACAGTCAAGAGCAGTCTTGTGGCAAGGTCCTGTTTCCCTACTAAGTATACATACAACAGTTATCCTTGAGCTATTTTACAGATACTGAAATCCCCTCCAGGTGGGAGAAGTTAATGGTATGCAGACCACAAGCATGAAGACTCCAGACCAGTTAGATCTGAAGCTTGATGAAGTTGACTCCCATTCACCTCACCCATCAGAAGAAACGTCCAACGAGCTGATCATGCCTTCTTTGGGCAAATACTATAAAACTTTTGATTATCTTTCCCAATTTGGGACACAGTTTTGAGGGGATTAACCCACTGTGGCCTGCTTTGCCTAGCAAAGCAATAAACCTGTCCTTTTCTACTTCAACCAAAATTCGTTTCCAAGATTCATTTTGGCATTGATGTACAGAGAAGCTGAGCTTTAGGCATCAAACATAGTAATGAGTAAGGGACAAAAAGTTTTATCTTCAAGGAGAGTGTTTGCTTACATGAGTAGACAAACAAACATAGGAAGGACTAACTGACCTTTCTGAGGGGACAAATTTTGGAGGGAGACCTCAACAAGAGCTGTTTGAGCTGAGACCTAAACAATGAGTCATACAAAGAACCAGAAATATTCCAAACAAAAAAAGGCAAGCAAGCACTGCAGACTTCTGAATCTCTTCACTTTTCACTTAGCTAGGGATGTTGCTGCTGCTGCTAAGTCCCAGCCCACCAAGCTCCCCCATCCCTGGGATTCTCCCAGCAAGAACACTGGAGTGGGTTGCCATTTCCTTCTCCAATGCAGGAAAATGAAAAGTGGAAGTGAAAGTCGCTCAGTCGTGTCCGACTCTTAGTGACCCCATGGATTGCAGCCTACCAGGCTCCTCCGTCCATGAGATTTTCCAGGCAAGAGTACTGGAGTGGGTTGCCACTGCCTTCTCCGAGCTAGGGATATTACATGGCTGCTAAGAGGCTTTGAGGCTAAGAGTTGGCTTAACCTCCTGTTTCCACTGTCTCTTATTCTCCTGCCCAGCCTCTAGCTATTCCCCCCTAGTCAAGCAGAGTCTGTGTCTTATTTGTTTGTAAGTCTCACAACTTAATGTCTTCCTTTGAACTATGCTATTCTAACATATTCTAAATGCTATTTCTAAAGTTTGGACTCAACAGTTATAGAATTCACTACAATTCAAGTCATTTTTAACTTCAAATCATAGACCAATAGCATTTAAAGTGTGGTCCCAGGACCATATCACCTGGGAGCTTATAGAAATGCAAAATCTCAGAATACATCTAAAACTATTGAATTGGAAACTCCCAGGGAGGGCCCAAGCACTCTATAATTTAACAAGCCTCCAGGCTTTGATGAACACTTAAGTTTGAGAGCCCATGTCATAGATCATTACCCAAACATTAATTCAGCATGAATAGTTCAGTGACTAAACAGGAGCTCCGAGTGTTCGTCCATGATACCAGATGGTCAGCACTGCTCCCCACCTGGCTCTGCCAAGATAGACTTAAGGCATTACCCTTACTCTGACTCAATTCTGGTCTCTAACAAATATCCACAACCAGCTGTCAACCCTGGTCTTCAGCTACAACAATCAGATTAACCTGGCAATAATAAAATACATATGTCCTGGCTCCACCTTGGGACACTGGTTTCACAGGTCTGGGGTGAAGCCTGGTCACGTGGAGTTTGATACACTGGATGCATATGGTTGGTTGAGCAACACTACTGCACAGCAAGGACAGACCAAATGCTCAGCACATGTGCCCTGTCTACTTCTCCCTGATAAGCCTCAGAATCCTCTTCAATACAGGGCTCTAGACAGATTCTACCAACTCTGGGGTGAAACTTAGTGCCCATCTCTGCTACCAAAATTATGGCAAATGTCCAGTATTACTTCATAGACAAAATCAACCAGATTAAGTGAAACTTGCCCCAGATGTGCACAGTAGAATTAATATGAAGCTTTAAAAATGTGTTGGGGTCCCTCTCCCGTGCAGTATTTATCCATCTTCCAGGAGTAGGGCCTAAGCATATGTACTTTTTTTTAAAAGCCCCTTTTAAAAGTGCTTTAAATCATTTAAAGTCCTTTTAAAATACTTTTTAAAAGTGGTTTTAGGACTTTCCTGGGTCTACTGGTTAAGAATTTGCCTGCCAATGCAGGAGACATGGGTTCAGTCCCTGGTCCTGGAAGATCCCAAATGCCAGGGAGCAACTAAGCCCGTGCACAACAATGGCACCCACGTGCTACAATTACTGAAGCCCTCGGGCCCTAGAGCCCTCCTTCACAACGCAAGAAGGCACTGCAATGAGAAGACAGATAATAGGGCAGCTCAAGAATTCAGAGCAGAGGTAAACAAGTTCAGAAGGACATGAGGTTTCACCTCAGACAAGAGTGATAGATCCACAAATCAAGGAAAAAATAGCCACTTGAACAGAATAAACATTTCATTTGTGATCCCAATATTATTTGTCAACAGAATTTAACATATATATATAAAGAAGAGAACTAGCTGAGAAAACGTGTCACACAAATGACAGAGAAAATGATATTCTGTGTGTTTGTTTTCTTTTCCTAAGATAACATTATGGTCTTGTTCTACTTTCCCTGTTATTTCCCTGTCCTCCTCAAACTATCTGCTGTGAAGGATCAGTTTCTGTTAGTGTGTGTTAACCTACCAATACTCCTAGTCTACAACACATCCAGTTCAGTAAGTCCATTACATGTATCAGTGTCCTAGCAATGCCAAATTGCCATAAGCATTTCTAAACACTTGCTCTCAATCTGAGCATTTCTCACATCATGCACTAGTAAAAAAATGTTTTTTGTCTAACATTGGGTCTACAGGCCCCAGTTTTAGTAGAAATGCTTAATAATCATCTAACTGATATTTCTCCCTGGGGGCACTGCATGTATTTGTACACTACTTACAATCAATCTCATCTCTCCTTTACCCCCACACATACATTTGACAATCAGTAACACTTCAAAATATCTGCAGGCAGAGAAGGATTACCATTGTTCACATCACTGATTCTATCCTAACCTCTTTACCATGTAGATGAGGGAACTGAGGCTTAAGAGATACGGGATCTGCCCCAAATCAGAACAGCAGAGAACTGAGCTGGCACCCAGGCCCTCCTTTCTCCACTCCAATGCACCAACACACCCATGCTAAGTTTAGTGCTGTAATTAATGTCAGTAGTGAACTCATTTCATTAGTTAAAAATTCTAATGATGTGTTCCACTCTCTGCTTTTAATAGTATATATGTCTCAAGAAAATTATTTCTTAGGCTAAAGCAAAAATTAGATCTTTTAAAAAGAGTATGTAACAAGAAGCCAAAGGCAATGTCTTAAAAAGATTTTTAAAATAAGAAACAACAACATAAGCCTGTTTAGGAACATGGTATTAACTACCAAAAGATGCAGCTAACAGCCAAGACTTGAAACTATTTGAGAGGTCAAAACTGAGAAACAAAAGAATTTGTTTTTCACAGCAAAGTTTGTAAAATGACTTTACTCTCTATGCATATGTGATGTTTGCTAAAAATTAAAAGAAAAATACACCAAGATATCTTAAAAAAAAAGGTTTATAATCTGAATGTCACAATTACTTAGTAATATGACATGTCCATGCTTACCTTTCACCTGTTTCATTCTCTGGAAGAAGAGCCACAGCTTTTTGAGGATTCCAGTTTCCCAAAGCATCACAGCTTCCACATATTGCAAAAACCTCTCCTAAAAAACCATAATGGGTTAAGTAGGAACATCTCATTTTGTTTTAAGAAGTTGCACTGGTTTAACAGGCTGCAGAGTCCCCTTTAGCAGAGACAAAAAGGCTTCACTGGAGAAATGGGTTTGAACCCAGGTGGCACACACACTAGCACCTGTGATTTTGGGGGGAGGTTTCTTTTTTCCGTTTTGATTACACCTGCATTTTGATTACACCTGCATTTTGATTACACCTGCATTATTAACCTGACCCACCTCTACAGAACCAAAGGCAGAGAAAAGGAAGGATGTACAAGGACAGAATTTTCTTCATTTTTCAACTACTTACTGAGCTAATAATGAGCACCAAGAAGACAAAGTGATCAAACCACAGTCCTTGTCTTCAAGGCAGCTTCCAATTTAAAGGGGAAACCACTAAAGGCATATAAGTATCCTAGAGAAATAATAATTGATATTTTTCAGGAACTCAAACAGTAGCTATCAAAAAGTTAAAGATCAAGAAAATTATCAATGGGACACGAGCAATGTAACCATCACTGAAAAAAAAAAAGGAAAAAAACACCTCAATACAAAATCTAATTATTCTTTACTTAAAAAAAAGAGATTATCACACTTCATCTGAACACTTCTCAACACACAAACCAACATCACCTATATTTGCTAATTTCATACATTTAGCAAAACTCTACAAGTTCTTGAATTTAAGTATGCAGAAGTCTTTAATTTATATATCAACACATTCTGAATTACTGTAATTAAAATTCATGAAGACAAAGACAATGAACTGAGCCCAAATGAACAAAACTTCAGGACAAACTCCTTCACACTCTGTGTAGCTTGGCTTCCAAGCTTTGTATTCCAGTAAGACTGAAGTTATACTTGGCTTTAGCAACCTGCATGAGCATTTTGTATACTTGGACTGTCTAAAACTTAACTAAAATCACAAGTGTGGCAGTCATTCAGAAGTTTTCAAGGTTTTAAATACATGTCTATAAAGGCATATGGTGGTTATACATAAAGATTTCATTTTAAAATATTCACCAATCCTTAAAGTTATCAGATTTTTTTTTGCAATTAACTTAGGTTATCACTACCTTTTCTGATGTAAAGAAAAAAAGATAAACACTTTTGTTAAATACAAAGCACAAATATTTATTCTCAAGATCACATATGCTGCTATGCATATGTATAGCATATAAGATGGTTCCTAGCTTAAAGTATAGATTACCATAAAATCACTGATTCAGGCCTGTTATACTTCTTTTATAAAGGAGAGTCTCATCAAACTTTTTCATGGACTCGGTTATTTCCTATTCCCACACAGAACAGTAGCTACCCTTTGTTCTGGAAAGAACATGTATCTGACATGGAAAAAAGTGAAACCTAGACAAACTTGGTTACTTTCCTTCTATATAAAAGCTCCTGCATTTTACCAACACCCTCCTACAATGTTACTCTTTCTGCTGATTGGCTTTGAATATGGCTTCTATGAGAAAAAAAGGGAAACTTTTTACTAGAATAGGCCTCTTTCTTTCATTGGCTTTCATTTATCAAGAGACTAACTAAAGGAATTTCAAACAGTACTGCCACATATTCTTTTTAACTTGTTCCCTCTAACTTCACCCCTCTTTGCACTCTCTCCACATTTAGCAGAGAATACATCCTCGTTGCTTTGGGGAGGAAATTAAAGTAACACGAGATTTAGGCAGAAGGTGAGAGTCCTTCTTGTCCCTCCACTTTCTTTCCTCCTACTTAGACTCACCTACATTCACATCTACCACTATCTTCCCTCTAGTCCTTCAGGAATTACACCTTGTCAAGCTGGCTCCTCTAGAGCTAATTCTGCAGTCATCCTATTTGTCTCACATGGTCAGCCCCTTCTAGCTTAAAGTGCCTATGCACAAAAGTCAATAAAAGATACAGGTCTGCAGTCTTCTCTCCACAAAGGAGAATTACACACTGGACAAGAGGTGAGTACTGGACCCAAGGGACCAGCAATCTTCAACCTGCAGAATCTTGCCCAGAGATGGAGCTGTCCAAGATCATCTTGGCTAAGAATGTGTGTTAGACAAACACACACACAATCAGGTGCTGTAATAGCTACTGGATCAAAGATGCTTGATATATAGAATGAATAATTTAAGAGGTGGTGGGAAGGGGCACAGATCTAAACAAAGGAAACAATTTGAGAAAGCCCCAAGGGAGAAGAGGAATGCAACAGATTTGAGGACTAGCCAGTGTAACCAGAGTGCACTAAACAAGGAAGTATATAACCCAGGCGTGATACTATATTTTTCTTTTGTTCATTTTTTGGGCTACACTGTGCAGGCATGTAGGATCTTAATTCCCTGACCAGGGATTGAAAGAAGACAGAATTCATGTCCTCTGCAATGGAAGCCAGGAAGGAGTGTCAACCACTGTACTACCAGGGAAGTCCCAAGGTGTGACTGCTCTGACATGCTACCTTACACTGAAATTATTTCACACTGCTTTAATAGACAGCAAAAAAACAAAATGAAGCTTTTAAAAATAGATGTATAAGTAAGGAACTAATTTATCTTAGCCAAATATTTAACCAACTTTTCACACTAGAAACATTTCCATCATTTTCATGCAACTTAAAACCTCTCTCACTGCTGAGGGCCCAAGTTCAATCCCTAGTCAGGGAACAACTAAGATCCCACAGGCTATGGGTGTGATGAAAAAAAACTTGGCTCAAATGTCTTTATCCTATACAAAATTCACAGCTTTCCTGGAAAATATGATAATAAAACACTATTTGAGACAGCTTTTTGTTTTTTTCTTGAGCTTACTATGCTCCAAGCACATTTCTGTTATCAGGCATGCTCTGAAGATACTTTCATCTAAAAATCAGAAATATATTTAAAAAATAAATAAAAATTAGGTCCACTCTAGTAACAACTCTATATTTAAGACAATCCAGATAAGGAAAATGTAATTTTTAAAATGTTTAAAAGTAAAGCTTTACAATACCTGGTAAAAGAGTTCCTCTTATTTCAAAGGTAACCTGAGAAGGTGTCATTCTGATGGATTTATTTTAGGATGTCGTGCTATAAAGAAAAAGATGATGTCATTTATAGTACATCTAAATACCTAGCACCAAGAAATAAGCTAAAAAGCACAAAACAAAAATGAATCTCAACTGTGAGCAAAAGATTTCAGAGACTTTATTTAGAGAGACTGAATTACTTGGGAATCACCCGGCAAGTCTTAGGGCCTAATGTTACAAAGCTATTCTGTAAGAACGCATGGACCAGAAAAAACTGCAAAACAAGTGTGTCCAAGCTTTTTTTTTTGTTTGTTAGAATTCAAGACTATCTTGTCACACAGTTACTCCTCTAATAAGCAGCTGTTTTGAACTCCACCTATCTTTCCTGACCAGGCTCATGTTTACAGTGGAGGGAAATATACACACACACAACTACAGACAGAAAAAAGCTTGGCTCAAGAGTATTTTTACTTTAATTAAGAAGGTTCCAATTTTAATAACAAGAAAACAACCAAAGAACTTAAGCACCATCCACTGAAACAAACTGGTTATGTTTCGTAACAAGTTTGAGAATCTGCTTCTAAATGATCTGATGGCTTTAAAAAGAAAAAACCCATTCCCCTACAAATCATTTTTCAAGTTTCTCTTTATTAACTATAGGGCCATCATTACTCCAGTCCCGTAGTCTCAATTCTGCAATCTATTACCAAGCCCTGTAGATATGAATCTATCTTACATACATGTCTTTCTAAGTTTAAACTTATTTAAAAACTCAAGCCTCTTGTATTTTGTCTTCCAATCGCTTTCCAACAATACATTTTTATGTCAATTAGAATGCTTCTCGCATCCCTGGCTTAGAATCACATCCATTATTTTACAGAAATCTAAACCCCTAAGCTCTTAGTGTCCTTTACTCCTTTAGCCACATCTTCGCTCCAGCTTGCTTTCCACTTCTTTGCTGTTTTTCCCAGCCTAACCAACTTGCCTTACCATCTCTTTACTTAAGTACTTAAGATAGGAAATTTTTAAAGACTTTAATGTACATCAATTCTCCCACAGTTTTTAGAATTTAAATATAGAAAGAACATACTCCACACAAAAGGCCACATCATATTGTACATAACCTATCCCAAACACCTCCAATAAAACTTTTGTACCCTCCATCCATCAATGTTCCTAGAAGAACTCCAATGTCTTTATGTCATTTCCATTAATTTTCCAGCTTAAATATTGTTTACTTGCATTTACACATTTTATTCCAAAAAAATCCTGAAGTACCTTTCTCGGCCATTCATTCTTCCATTTTTGCTATGCTCCCTTCCCCTGCCTGTGAACACATGCATAGCTCTGCAATGGTCATTTAATGAACACTAACACCCACAGTTAACCACACTTTCAAGTCAAAGCAGATAGATCTAAAGCTGCAGTTGCCACTGGAAGCAATTTTGTCCTCTAAGGGTATTTGGCAATGTCAGGAGACATTCCTGGTTACCACAACTGTGGGTGATACTCCTGGCATCTAGTGGTAAAAGCTGGGAGTGCTGCTCAATACCATATAATGCACAGAACAGCAACTCCACAAATAATTATCCAGCTCCAAGTATCAAGAGGGCTAAGGATGAGGAATCTCTAATAACTAACCCTTGTGGGGGCTGCAATGAAAATCAAAGAGTCACTATGCATCATCTCACCTCCATCAATTATAAAATG
This sequence comes from Capricornis sumatraensis, assembly GCF_032405125.1. NCBI lineage: Eukaryota > Metazoa > Chordata > Mammalia > Artiodactyla > Bovidae > Capricornis > Capricornis sumatraensis. The sequence continues at coordinate 50,901,938 of NC_091083.1, forward strand.
TAAATATAGTAAATAAACTAATCAAGTGAAGTGAAAGTCGCTTAGTCGTGTTGGACTCTTAGGGACACCAGACTGTAGCCCACCAGGCTCCTCTGTCCATGGAATTCTCCAGGCTAGGAGTGGGTAGCCCTTCCCTTCTCCAGGTGATCCTCCCAAACCAGGGATCGAATCCAGGTCTCCCACATTGCAGGCGGGTTCTTTACCATCTAAGCCACCAGGAAGACCATCAGTCAACGTGGTTTCACATCACTTGGCTAAAGAAATCCCTATTTAGTAACTCTATTCAGTTAGAAAACCCAAGATTCCACACTGGAGGGGAAAAAAACCTGTCCTTGATCAAACCACATATGCTAGTCTACTTTCTATGTCTAAGAGTAAACCTGATCTACTTAAAACATATTAATACATCTAGTTTGAGCACAGTCAAAAATGTTTTAAATCTAAAATTAGTTCTAGATTGTTACCAGCCATTTAACCTATAGAACTCAAACAACCTTCATCTGATAGGAACATGAGTATAACCCTAAGAATAGGATGATTTCCTTTCCTAATAAATGATTCATTGAAGCACTGCAATCTACTTTTAATTTATCTCTTACATTTATCTACATCAATCATATCAAGCAGAAACCTTAAGGCTATCTAAAAAACTAGGCTTTTTAAGTTAACTGAATCGAGACAAAGCAAAAAGTTCTATCACCCAGCAAACTGCTGAATAACCAATCTCAACATATAACCTGAACTTTCACCCAATGCTTACTGCCAGTTACTAAGAACAATCTCATGTATATAATTAAAAATTGGTACTTGATTATTTGTTGATCAATTTTAAGGAATTGTTTTAACCAATTTTAGGGAAACAGATGTAATTATTCCTATGTATTAAAATCAACACCTAGTAAAAAATATCTGAATTTCTACTGCATTAAATTTATGAAAAGGGCATTAGCTGATTATAGTTGAGCCTCTCATTATTAAGGTTGCTGGTAAGAGTGGCTACTGTAACTTGGCTAGAAACAGCTGCAGTTTATATTATGTACTATATACCAAAGCTGAATATACAAGCACAAAATTAACCCCACTCCTCCAAAAAAAACACCTCACTGGGTGTCAACAAAGCATCATCTCCAACTTGGATTGCCAAAACAGTCATATAATCTGTTTAAGTTTCACTTCCCTCACTGCCCAAATTTAAGACCATTCCAAATAAAAGCCTGCAGAGCTGCTCCTACAGCAGTTTACTTGATAGTGGACAGAGGCCAAAACTCTGGTGCAGGACTGAAGTGCACCATTTTGGCACCCTGTTACCACCAAAGTAAAATATTGTTTTGTTATGGAACAAAAAATTTACACAACCAAAATTCCCTCTTCTTCCAAACAGGCAAAGGAAATCTCAACTTGAACAGGGACAGATATTCTAGATACATGCAAGAATAAGATGGAAAATGCTAGTCATTTTATATACACGAGCTGACTGTATATGTAATTTAACTAATTCACCTATACCCTAACGTACAAAACATGCGTCCTGAGATATGTTTTTGGTTTGGTTTTAAACATAACCTCCATTTTTTGCTTTCTGAAGTATTAAACAGCATTCTCACCTGAGACTTTGAGTTGCATTTAACATTATTTTAACACTTTTTTAAGGACTCGAATAATTTGCAAAATGACACTGTAATTTACATTTTAAAAATACTTCAAAAATATTACCTGGCAAAGTAAGTTTTACTTTATTCTTTTTGTCAAATAAACTGTTCTAACATATTCCTTTACTGGCTTGCCAGCTTAGGGAACAAAAGAAAGATTTAAACAAACAGAGGTACAATTTAGAACTAAACTGAAGTCACAGATATTTTCAGCAAAAATGGATTTTTTTCCTAGCCAAAAAGACATATTTCACTGTTTTCCTTCAAATATTTTTTCAAAGAAAAAAGCAGTTTCCAATTCTCTAGGCTCCAACAGCTTTGCCTCCTAAATGCATATTAGAAAGCAATATATAAATAAATGCCTATACTTTCCTGAGCTAACTTCTGCTCATCCTGGTGGAGGATCATTATGATCCCTCTAGTCCAACCCCAGTATACTGAGTCAATACTTTAATCAAGTGTACACAGACATGAGGGTTTCCCGGGTGGCTCAGAGGTTAAAGCGTCTGCCTGCAATGCGGAAGTCCTGGGTTCGATCCCTGTGTTGGGAAGATCCCCTGGAGAAGGAAATGGCAAGCCACTCCAGTATTCTTGCCTGGAGAATCCCATGGACGGAGGAGCCTGGTGGGCTACAGTCCACAGGGTTGCAAAGAGTCAGACATGATGGGTTTTTACTAAGAAAGCAGTTCTGAAGATTTCATTAAGCCAGTAAACTCGTTAATCATCTTTCAACACAATGCCAGAAAACCATTCCAAATTTTTTTTCATTTCATCTAGATATTATTTTCATATACATTTACTTTTCCTGGTTAAGTTATACACAAAGATTTGATTCATCAACTTACTTTGTACATATCAAATTTTAGTCACTCTGCCACTGAAATATCCTTTGTGGTCATCATTTGAGTCGAACTTTCCTAATCTCATCTTGTCTAGAATATCAGTTCTCGCTAGTGATGCCAAGATCGGACCGAACCATGTGCAGTTTTACCTGTTTGTTTTACCTTATGTTACTTACTTGTACCCAGAATGTTAGGCGTTGTGAAAATGACTGATAGCTTGTATTTATTTCTCAGCTAAGTCACAACTGTCAGAAATGTAGCAAGACGTGGGGCGGGGGTGGGGGGGGGGGCCGCGAGGAAGGGCGGAGAAGGGGCGGGAGGGGAGCAGTGGATAGAAATTGGGCAGAAATAGGAAGGGCAACAGGAAAGTGTGAAGAAAACATCAAGCCCAAACATCCAGCCAGTTCCTCTATGTGTTACATCAGACTAGACCGCTGTCTCAATGGTGAAAGATCGCCACACTTCGTTACTGAATTCATGATTCATGCCTGATTTCCTTTATAACCCGGGAAGTGGGAAAGAGGGGGGTCGATGAACTAGGTTTTCTACCACAAGGTAATCTGAAGAGCTTGGAAAAAGTAGAGCTTTAGAAAAAGGGGCAGCTGTCTTAAAATTGTATCAAGGGCACTGATGTCTATTACTGGAACCTTTTCCTAAAAAAGTAAGGCACTTCGGTTTCTTGGAATAACTGAATTATACAAGCACGCCCTAGACTACTTGGATAAGCAATTTCAGAAAAAGAGCAGTTGTCAAAACACTACGAATTACTTATGGGTGAAGTCAGAGAGTGGCGGTGAGCGAGTTCTGCGGCATTTACGTTTCTTCGCTCCCTAAATGGTTCTTCCAACACTTAGGTGGTCTCATGCTCTATGCATTCTGGTATCACCGAAAACGCTACAGAATTTTCGTACGGGAACTAAGCACTAGGCAGCACAGCGTAATCGCCGCAGCAAACGATAAATACTGTAAACATGTGTAACCCACCGATTTACAGGAGCAAACCTCCAGGCCGCCGTTCCCCGACCGGCTGCCAGTCCAGGGTGAGGGATCCTGCCCACAACTCGCCCCCCGCCCCGCCGCGCAGCCCTGACAGTTCGGCCGCAACGTGAGCGACCGCCAAGGCCCCCGCACCGAGCGCCCAGCCCGCCCGGCCTCCCACCTCACCTGCTGGGTCCACGGGTCAGCGCCACCACCGACGCCGCGCCCGACAGTCAGTGTCGCAGGCCCAGGTGCCGGGTACCGGCCGCCAGCACCTCGCCAGCACCTCGCCAGCACTCCCTCAGGCAGCCCGCAGCGGCACCAAGCTACAGGAAGCGGCTCCGCTCAAACCGGTTTCAGCTGCTCCAGACCAAACCGCCAGGCCACCTCGAGGGGCGGGGCCTGAGAAGCGGCGAGGCGGAGCCTGACGTCACGCCCGGCGCCCTCCATGCCAATGGATGGCCGAGCGTTGGGGGCGGGCCCGCGCGATTCTGGTAAGGGCAGGCATCAGTGACTGAGGGCTACTGGGCATTCCAGGGGTTTCCGGCGTGGGATTTTTCGGCTGACTGGGTCCGGCGGCAGAGGCCTGACCTGGGTTCTTAGACACCTACCTTGGTCCCCTAAGCCGTCCTAGGACAAACTAGAATGGAAGGTGGAGCTGAGATCCTGAATTGCGTCTTTTGTCCCATTGAAAAGCGGGGGAGATTAACAAGATTAACGTTCTGTGGAAACTATTTCGTTACAAAATGAAAAGCGCACTTGGACCAAATCTTTAGGGTTAAGGAGAATTGACAAACCTAAGATTGTTGAGAGTTTTTCCCTTCCTTATGTAAAGGACGGGATTCATACTTGCAGTATCACCTGGTGGTTATTATCACAGTTGCCCTCTGGAGACCCTGTCTGACCTGCCTATTCCAATTCCTTTTAAGGGCTTCCCAGGTGCAGTGATAAAAGAATTCTGCCTGCCGATACAGAAGACGGCAAGAAAAGGGGTTCGATCCCTGAGTTGGGAAGATCCCCTGGAGAAGGAAATGACAACTCCAGAATTGTCTGGGAAATCTCATAGACGGAGGAGCCTCGCATTTTTACAGTCCATGGTATCTGCAAAAGAGTGAGACACAATTTAGCGATTCAGCAACAACAACGTCAGTCGGCATGAATTGCATGTAACAAGACCCAGGTTATTCATATGTAAAATAAAGCTTGAAGCTAGAAAGATTTACTCTCTCCTTTGATAGCTCCTTTGAGGGATTTCCCTGGTGGCTCAGACGGTTAAGCGTCTGTCCACAATGTGGGAAACACGGGTTCGATCTCTGGGTCGGGAAGATCCCCTGGAGAAGGAATATGGCAATCCACTCCAGTACTATTGCCTGTAAAATCCCATGGACAGAGGAGCCTGATAGGCTACAGTCCATGGAATCGCGAAGAGTCAGACACGATTGAGCGACTTCACTTTCACTTCGATGGTTCCAGAAAAAGTTAATCAGCCAACTTAAACTGTTGCTTTCCAGCCTTCAAGGTTAACTGCTAGTTTACCCGTAATAGAAAATTGTTATCAGATTTCATTTAAAACGAGTGAGATTCCAACTTGAAAATTTCATAGTTCTATAGCAATATGATAATATATTTGTAATTATATTTAAAAAATCGAGTAAGATATCGAAAATATCTTAAGATACAGAAAAAGGACTCAAGAGCTAGCTCCAGCTGCAAATTGGTTAGAATGGTCCTATCGAAAAGGCATTTGGGTTAGAGGCGCTCTAGCTTTTAGACAGCTCCTAGCTTTACAAGTAGGACTTTATAAATAGATCTATTTGTTAATAAAATAAAATTTTATATATCGGGTGACTGAATTTTATATTTAATCTTGGATTAGCTCCCAGAGCATTTTTGACTGTTGTCTATTCAGTTAATAAATAATTACTAAGTGCCTGCTTAGTGCAAGATACAGGATGCAATGTTTTCTTGCTGTCACTAGTTTTAATCACAATTTTCATAAGGAATTAAGATTTCCTCTTAATTATGTACTATTATCTGCTAAAGTCAGCTGTTAACATTTCCTAATACCTTAGAGTTTATTTCATTCTTCTGCTGTTAGTCACACTTTAGTGATGAATTTCTTTCATGTTTGCTTTTTTTAAATGTTTATACTAGATCTTTTTTTTTACTGTAATCACCATTTAATCAAGCCTAACGTTTATAGTTCAAATTGATGGATCGAAACCATGCTCTTTCCCTAAATCCTATTGAAATCACAGAAGAATTATACATATTTTAAAATCACCATCAGTGGGCCAGAAATTGAGGAATTTCTAGATTTAAAACAAGCCAGCAGCATTGGATAATTGAAAAACTGAGAACAGAGAAACGTGGACCTGCAAAGGGAAAGAAGGGACTCCTAGAGCTGCCACTTTACACAGCCGTGCTTAAAAATTCTTATAATAATTCAACATATTTTAAATTATATATGCCTTGTTATGATTGCTATATTAGAGTAAAGTATAAACAATACATTCCTTCCTCCTACTTCTGTGGAATGTTATAAGTTTTGCAAGAAATGTTTAATGAGATTAACTTGGATCTTATCTCATTTAAAATATTTAATGTTATCTTATTTGATTAAATAATGAAACATATTTACTCATTTGTCCAAAATCAGCTGCATGATCTCTCTTTGTCTTTCATGTATTAATGATGGTAGTAGCATTGGTGGAAAATCTTCTAGACTTAGGTCCCACAGTTGAACTTAAATCCTACCCCTCACTATCTGTGATTGAATATAAATTTTTGGAAAATTTTTTACTGCAATTGATGAACTTAAATATATTTATTTATTTGTTTCCTCCAGATCTTAGCTGTGGTGCTAGGGATCTTCAGTTGCATCATGGGGGTGGAATCTGCTTGCCTGAGGGGGGATTGAACCCAGGCCCCCTGCATTGGGAGTGCACAGTCTTAGCCACTGGGCCACCAGGGAGATGTCTTCAAATTGATGAATTATGAGGCTTTCTTTCTGGACAAAACGATTAAGCCAATTTCCTTTCTTTCTTATATTTTGTAGAGGTGTTGCAGGAAGGAACCCAATTCTGACTCCATGTTCAGTTCAGATCAGTTCAGTTCAGTTCAGTCGCTCAGTCGTGTCCGACTCTTCGCGACCCTATGAATCGCAGCACGCCAGGCCTCCCTGTCTATCACCAACTCCAGGAGTTCACTCAGACTCACGTCCATCGAGTCCGTGATGCTATCCAGCCATCTCATCCTCGGTCGTCCCCTTCTCCTCCTGCCCCCAATCCCTCCCAGCATCAGAGTCTTTTCCAATGAGTCAACTCTTCGCATGAGGTGGCCAAAGTACTGGAGCTTCAGCTTTAGCATCATTCCTTCCAAAGAAATCCCAGGGTTGACCTCCTTCAGAATGGACTGGTTGGATCTCCTTGCAGTCCATGGGACTCTCAAGAGTCTTCTCCAACACCACAGTTCAAACGCACCAATTCTTCAGTGCTCAGCCTTCTTCACAGTCCAACTCTCACATCCATACATGACCACAGGAAAAACCATAGCCTTGACTAGGCGGACCTTAGTCGGCAAAGTAATGTGTCTGCTTTTGAATATCTATCTAAGTTGGTCATAACTTTTCTTCCAAGGAGTAAGCGTCTTTTAATTTCATGGCTGCAGTCACCATCTGCAGTGATTTTGGAGCCCCCCAAAATAAAGTCTGACACTGTTTCCACTGTTTCCCCATCTATTTCCCATGAAGTGATGGGACCAGATGCCATGATCTTCGTTTTCTGAATGTTGAGCTTTAAGCCAACATTTTCACTCTCCTCTTTCACTTTCATCAAGAGGCTTTTTAGTTCCTCTTCACTTTCTGCCATAAGGGTGGTGTTATCTGCACATCTGAGGTTATTGGTATTTCTCCTGGCAATCTTGATTCCAGCTTGTGTTTTTTCCAGTCCAGCGTTTCTCATGATGTACTCTGCATATAAGTTAAATAAGCAGGATGACAATATACAGCCTTGACATACTCCTTTTCCTATTTGGAACCTGTTGTCCATGTCCAGTTCTGACTGTTGCTTCCTGACCTGCATACAGATTTCTCAAGAGGCAGGTCAGGTGGTCTGGTATTCCCATCTCTTTCAGAATTTTCCACACTTAATTGTGATCCACACAGTAAAGGCTTTGGCATAGTCAATAAAGCAGAAATAGATGTTTTTCTGGAAGTCTCTTGCTTTTTCCATGATCCAGCGGATGTTGGCAATTTGATCTCTGGTTCCTCTGTCTTTTCTAAAACCAGCTTGAACATCAGGGAGTTCACGGTTCACGTATTGCTGAAGCCTGGCTTGGAGAATTCTGAGCATTACTTTACTAGCATGTGAGATGAGTGCAATTGTGCGGTAATTTGAGCATTCTTTTGCATTGCCTTTCTTTGGAAACTATTTTTTTGACCTCCTTTTATTATTATAATCATACTCAATGGCTTGCTTGGAGGACCCTGCCTCTCTGCTTGACTGTAAACTAAAGTGCCTTTGTTCAGCTCCTGGAAAGATAGTTTGTCCCTGCCCACTAGTGAATAGAAGAGATTAACACACCCCTTCTGAAGGGAGATGTTTTGCAAGACTGAAGATCTTTCCACTTTATTTCCCCACTGCATTTCCCTCTCTATTATTCTGCCTTTTGACTTTAGTTCCTCAATGCTTCTTTCTTTCCAGTCTGTAAGAGAACCTGGCATCCAGACCCAAATAAATTTGGGTTATTTTGAGGCACTAGCTTGCCACCTTCTCGATCTGCGGGCTCCCCAGTTAAAGGCTCTTCCTTACCTCAACCAGCTGGTAGCTCAGATGGTAAAGCATCTGCCTGCAATGCAGGAGACCTAGGTTTGATCCCTGGGTCAGGAAGATCCCCTGGAGAAGGGAATGGCAACCCACTCCAGTATTCTTGCCTGGAGAATCCCACGGATGGAGGAGCCTGGTAGGCTACAGTTCACAGGGTCACAAAGACTGTGGACACAACTGAGCGAGCAACTTCACTTTCTTTACCTCAACACCTCATCTCTTGGATTCATTGCCCTATCGTGGCAAGTAGAGTGAGCTTGAACTCGGTAATAGAGGTAGAAGTAAGCTGTTGCTAGTTTCATTTTTATTTTATTGAAATTACTTTTGTTGAGTTCAGGGTTTTAAAATAAATTTTTAGCTGTGCTGGGTTTTCAATTTTGTGCTTGGGGTTTTCTCTAACTGCAGGGGGGTGGGTAGCATGGAGACCTACTCTTCTTTAAGGTGTGCAAGCTTCTCATTGCAGTGGCTTCTCTTGTTAGAGAGCATGGGCTCTAGTTGCACAGGCTCAGTAGTTGTGGTGCAGGGTCTTAGTTGACCCTCAGCATGTGGGATTTTCCCAAATCAAGGATCAAACTCATGACCCCTACATTCTTAACCACTGAACCACCAGAGAAATCTTGGGTTCAGTTTTTTCATATAAATTTTACTACAAAAAATAAGTTTTATGTGATATCAGTATTTTTTTAACGAAGTATAGCATCTACTTTTGTGGCCACTATTTTACCAAGTCTAATTTTGCAAGCCTTTATTTTTATCACAGAGTGTTGATTCTTCCAGCAATGGAATTCCCTGATGGCTCAGACTATAAAGAATCTGCCAGCAATGCAGGAGACCCAGGTTTGATCCCTGGCTTGGGAAGATTTCTGGAAAAGGAAATGGCTACCCATTCCAGTATTCTTCCCTGGAGAATTCTGTGGACAAAGGAGCTGGTTCAGTCCATGGGGTTGCAAAGAGTCAGATGGGATTGCAAAAAGTCAGACACTCATGATAAGTGACTAACGTACACCTGTACACCTTTGGTAATTTTAACTAATCAGTTTTGATTTGTGCTGAGTCTTCTCCCAGAAATATTCATTATGACGTAGATAAAAGATCATTTGGGAACTTCCCTGGTGGTCCAGTAGTTAAGACAAGGGACACAGGTTCAATCCCTGGTCAAGGAACTAAGATCCCACATGCCTTGGAGCAACTAAGTTCACACACTGAAACTACTGAAGTCCACACTCCAGAGACTGTTTGCCACAACTAGAGAGAGTCCATGCACCGCAACAAAAACTCCACATGATGCAATGAAGGTCCTTTGCACAAAACTAAGACTGCACCTGCGTGTGTCCCTGCTAAGTGGTTTCATACTTCCGACTTGATGCAACACTGTGAACCGAAGCCTGCCAGGCTCCTCTGATCATGGAATTTTCCAGGCAAGAATACTGGAGTAGATTGCTATGTTCCTCCAGAGGACCTTTGACACAGCCTAATTAATTAATTAATTTTTGAAAAAGAGTGATCATTCGTACTTACCTCTTGATCAACCTGTGTAAATATTTTGAATATTCTCCTGAGATATTCCACAATCTCTGTACTGTCAGAATCTTTTACAGATTCAAAAGGCTATCAATTTCATGTATCATTCACCTCACAGGTGGCTCTGTCCCTTGAAGTTAAGGTCCATGCCTTTCATTCCCTCTGCATGAGTCCATGAGCAATTCCCAAGTTATAGAAGGCACTACCAATTCTTTAGCAGTGGCCACAGGATTGGTAAAGGTCAGTTTTCATTCCAACCCCAAAGAACAGCAATGCCAAAGAATGTTCAAACTACCACACAATTGCACTCATCTCACACACTAGGAAAATAATGCTCAAAATTCTCCAAGCAAGGCTTCAGCAATACATGAACCATGAACTTCCATATGTTCAATCTGGATTTAGAAAAGGCAGAGGAACCAGAGATCAAATTGCCAACATCCATTGCATCAGCGAAAAAGCCAGAGTTCCAGAAAAACATCTGCTACTGCTTCTGCTAAGTCGCTTCAGTCGTGTCCAACTCTGTGCAACCCCATAGATGGCAGCCCACTAGGCTCCTCTGTCCCTGGGATTCTCCAGGCAAGAATACTGGAGTGGGTTGCCATTTCCTTCTCCAATGCATGAAAGTGAAAGGTGAAAGTGAAGTCACTCAGTCGTGTCCGACTCTTAGTGACCCCATGGATTGCAGCCTACCAGGCTCCTCCGTCCATGGGATTTTCCAGGCAAGAGTACTGGAGTGGGTTGCCATTGCCTTCTCCAAGAAAAACATCTACTTCTGCTTTATTGACTACGCCAAACCCTTTGACTGTGTGGATCACAACAAACTATGAAAAATTCTTCAAGAGATGGGAATACCAGACCACCTTACCTGCCTTCTGAGACATCTGTATGCAGATCAAGAAGCAATAGTTAGAACTGGACATTGAAAACAGTCATTTCCTAGGCAGGTTGATAAGAAGTCTAGGGGTCCCCAAGGAGAGAGGGGTCTGGAATTCTTAAGCAGGAAGAAAGGACAAACTTTTTTTTCCCTCTACATTCCTTAGGATTATGTATCCTGCCTGAGGACACTCCCTGGATTAAACCTTCTGGCTAATCTTGTTACCTTGAAATGTAAATTATGGGAGTAGGTCTGGTCTTTACAAGGATTATATAACAATGTATCCTGCCTGAGGACAGTCTCTGGATTAAACCTTCTGGCTAATTCTGTTATCTTCAAATGTAAATTATGGAAGTAGGTCTGGTGAGGTCTTTAAAACCTTCAGACATTCTTTGGAGAGTATATAACTGCATTGCTAACACTAGCAAGGGGGTACTCTCTCTACCCCCTTCTGATGTTTATGTCAGAAGCTTTCTCTATCTCCTTTATACTTTAATAAAACTTTATTACACAAAAGCTCTGAGCGATCAAGCCTCATCTCTGGCACTGGATTGAATTCTTCTCCTCCAGAGGCCAAGGATCCCAGAGTCTTTTTGTGGTTCAACAACAACCTTTCAACATGGAATAACAGACTGGTTACACAATGGGCAAGGAGTATGTCAAGGCTATATATTGTCACCCTGCTTATTTAACTTATATGCAGAGTACATCATGCGAAATGCCAGGCTGGATGAAGCACAAGCTGGAACCAAGATTGCTGGGAGAAATATCAATAACCTCAGACACACAGATGACACCAAACTTACAGCAGAAAGTGAAGAACTAAAGAACCCCTTGATGAAAGTGAAAGAGGAGAGTGAAAAAGTTCCTTTAAAACTCAATACTCACAAAAGTAAGATCATGGCATCTGGTCCCATGCTTCATGGCAAATAGATGGAGAAACAATGGAAACAGTGAGAGACTATTTTCTTGGGCTCCAAAATCATTGCAGATGGTGACTGCAGCCATGAAATTAAAAGACACTTACTCCTTGGAAGAAAAGCTATGATCAACCTAGATAGCATATTAAGAAAAGAGACGTTATTTTGCCAACAAAGGTCCATCTAGTCAAAGCTATGGTTTTTCCAGTAGTCATGTATGGATGTGAGAGTTGGACCATAAAGAAGGCTGAGCACAGAAGAACTGATGCTTTTGAACTGTGATGTTGAAGACTCTTCCCTTGAACTCCAAGGAGATCCAACCAGTCAATCCTAAAGGAAATCAGTCCTGAATATTCACTGGAAGGGCTGATGCTGAAGCTCCAATATTTTAGCCACCTGATAGAAAGAACTGACTCATTGGAAACAACCCTGATGTTGGGAAAGATTGAAGGCAGGAGGAGAAGGAGATGACAGAAGATGAGTTGGTTGGATAGTATCACCGAATCAATGGATATGAGTTTGAGGAAGCTTCAGGAGTTGGTGATGGACAGGGAAGCCTGGAGTGCTGTAGTCCATGGGGTCACAAAGACTTGGACATGACTGAGTGACTGAACTGAACTAATTCTTCATAAAAGGGACTCAGTTGCTACAGTTTGTTCTTGCTGTTAATTTTTCTTTCATATAGAGATCAATTCTATATGGAGGAAATCAAGGGAATTGCTGATTCCAAAATTTTTTAAGTGCTGCAAATGTGAACCTTTAAACCAATTTCAAATTGGCTGCTGCTTTTCTGGTCCATGCTTTCCAAGCTCTCAGTTGTTTCATCATATTGAAATATCTGTAGCACCTAAGGTTCTGATGGTTAGCTCAAAATGTCTTTGACCTGTTTCTTCACTGGTGAAGTGGAAATTTAAATACCATAGGTTATTTCAAATGATGCTGGAGAAGGCACCCAGCCTCTGATTCAGTACCTGCTGCTACCTAAAGACTAAGTCCCTCCTGAAAGTGAAAGTGAAGTCACTCAGTCGTGTCTGACTCTTCAAGACCCCATGGACTGTAGCCTACCAGGCTCCTTCGCTCATGGGATTTTCCAGGCAAGAATACTGGAGTGGGTTGCCATTTCCTTCTCCAGGGGATCTTCCTGACCCAGGGATCGAACCCGAGTCTCCCACACTGTAGGCAGACACTTTACCATCCTCCCTAGACCTTCCCTATACCTCAATTCAATGAAAGAACTACCAATTTCAACATATGTAAGAAGTTGATTGTAAGACAATACTAAGAATCAAAAAGTGTTGACCTTTAAAATATGTCATAACATCTTATATTTTGTTTCATTTAATTTAATGAAAGTGTTCTTTTATATCTATTTAGACACGAATTTTATTATATATCATTATTGTGCATATATGCATGAAAAGGAAAATATAAGTGAAATAAATTGCTTAGTTCAATACAGTCGCTCAGTCATGTCTTTGCGAATCAGTCCATGGAGTCTTTGCGCTGCCATGGACTGCAGCACACCAGGCTTCCCTGTCCATCACTAGCTCCCAGAGCTTCCTCAAACTCATGTCCATCGAGTTGGTGATGCCATCCTTCATCTCCTGCCTTCAATCTTTCCCAATTTCAGGGTCTTTTCCAAGGAGTCAGTTCTTCACACCAGGTGACCAAAGTATTGGAGCTTCAGCTTCAGCTTCAGCATCTGTCCTTCCAATGAACATTCAGGACTGATTTCCTTTAGGATGGACTAGTTGGATCTCCTTGCTGTCTGGACTCTCAATAGTCTTATCCAACACCACAGTTCAAAAGCATCAATTCTTCGGTGCTCAGCTTTCTTTATAGTCAAACTCTCACATCCATACATGACTACTGGAAAAACCATAGCTTTGACTAGAAGGACATTTGTTGGCAAAGTAATGTCTCTGGTTTTTAATTTTCTGACTAGGTTGATCTTAGCTTTTCTTTCAAGGAGCAAGCGTCTTTTAATTTCATGGTTGCAGTCACCATCTGTGGTGATTTTGCAGCCCAAGAAAATAAAGTCTCTCACTTTTTCCATTCTTTCCCCATCTATTTCCCATGAAGTGATGGGACCGGATGCCATGATCTTAGCTTTCTCCATGTTGAGTTTTAAGCCAACTTTTTCACTCTCCTCTTTCACTTTCAAGAGGTTCTTTAGTTCTTCTTCACTTTCTGCCGTAAGGGTGGTATCATCTGCGTATCTGAGGTTATTGATATTTCTCCTGGTATTCCTGAAACATCTTCACATTTATAGTTCAACCATAAATAACATTGTAATGCTCTTGTTTTCTAAACAATATTATCCAATAACATTCGTGGCGAAACATTTGTTTTAAAGTGCTCAAATATCATCACCAGGACCTAAGTCACTGATACCAATGGCCAAGTTTTGATGCCATTACTGGTTTTGCGCCTAAGGGAAGCTATCAACAAAGGTCTGCAGATAATAGTCTGGATTCCTACTCCATCTTCAAAGGTCTTCAGGGAAAACAACGACATTCAAGTATGTCTAGAGGACAAGTATGTCAGGGCTGCTCCTCCCTGGCTATCAGTGATTTCAGAGGTTAAATTTTTTAAAGGGGATAGTAGAATGGGTGGAATAAGGTAATGCCCAGCAGAATTCACAGAATTGTGGAAATTATGCTAATAGTTTTGGTAGAGTACCATTACGCTTTTAACTTCCCTATCACATTTTAAATTTATATAACCAAAAAGGGAGTGCTTTAAAAACAGTTGTTTTAAGTAAACGGAAAAATTAATTAGAAAGCTTTGTCAGTTGCTATATAGAGTCTCCTCCACAAAAAGGGAGAATAGAATTACAATTTTCTCATTTTGTTGAAACTGGATACAATGAAGCAGAACAATTAAATGATGGGCAGAGGACATAACATTTTTCCAATGAAGACATACAGATTGGCCAACATGAAAAGATGCTCAGCGTCACTAATCATCAGGGAAATGCAAAACCACAATGAGCTATCGCATCATGCCTGTCAGAATAGCTATTATCAAAAAGACAAGAGACTAGAAATCTTGGCTATGATGTGAAAAATGGGAAGTTCTTGTGCATTCCTTGGTGGTAATGTAAATTGGTGGAAAACAGTATTGAGGTGCCTCAAAAATTAAAAATAGAACTACCATATGATCCAGCAATTCCACTTGTAGGTATTCACCTGAAGAAAACAAAAATACTAATTCAAAAAGATAAATGCACTCCTATGTTCACAAAAATGAATGCAATTGTCAAATCATTATGTATTACTCCTGAACTAACACTATATTTCAGACTTTTTAATACACACACAAAAAATTTAACAGAAAATCCTGAACATTTTGTCTTCAGTCTGTTCCACTTATTACTATTTTCTTGTCTTTCCAAATGCCTCTGACTCTTGTGCATTTTGCATTACAATGGATCCCCCCAAA
Source organism: Capricornis sumatraensis (assembly GCF_032405125.1). Taxonomy (NCBI): domain Eukaryota; kingdom Metazoa; phylum Chordata; class Mammalia; order Artiodactyla; family Bovidae; genus Capricornis; species Capricornis sumatraensis. The sequence continues at coordinate 50,916,995 of NC_091083.1, forward strand.
GAGTTCCCTTTACTGTTCAAACTGTTCCACAGTTGACTGGCTATCATTTTACCATTTTAGTGAAAATATTGATTGTCCACAAAATGAGCTGCTGTTTCAGGGCATATCCTTACTCTGAACAGAAAAAAAAAAAAAAAAAACAACCACTATCAGCACTGCTACCACACACAAGGGCCAAAAACCCAGCTGCTCAATCCAGGCTGGTGCCAGGCCAAAGAATGCTGGAACCAGAGTGAGGAAGGCAGGGTTTTGGCACTGGTGGTGCATCTATTATGCGAATGATTTAGATGGGAGATTAGCAGCAATAACCCTTCTCTCTGTTCTACTCTTAACTTGTTGTGCACTATACCTTTGTTATTTTACCTAAAAATGAAAACAAGACTGAGAACTAACACTTCATTGCTTTTATTTACTATATCCCAGTTTTGTACCCCTGTAATCCAGTCTTTTTTTCTCTAGATTTATTTAACTATCAGAATCTGCCTGCCAATGCAGGAGACCCAAGAGATGACGATTCAATCCCTGGGTTGGGAAGATCCTCTAGAGAAGGAAATGGCAAGCCACTCTGGTGTTTTTGCCTGGAAAATTCTATGGACAGAGGAGCCTGGCCGGCTACAGTCCATGGGGCCACAAAGAGCCCGACATGACTGAGTGACTGAGCACACAGGCATTAAAAAAAAAAAAAAACTGAATAAATGACCTTTATTTAATACAAATATTATATCTATGATTAATGGTTAGAAGACTCAGTTATAGTGTGTGTAGTCAACCAAAGTTCATCAGAAATGGAAATTGTCTCCCAAGTTATTTCATTACCCAGCCAACTACAGACGTGAGCATTAGTAACTTCAACTAATTAGTTGTTTTTAGAGATGTTTATTTTACTGGATTTGGAGAGAGAAGTTTCCTGTAGGGAGTTATTAGAGATAAGTTCTTTAGGAAATGACATCCTAGGCTGATAAAACTTATTAAAATCAGTGATTATTTTTTAGGTCACAGATTTCAAATCATAGACTAATTGAAACTGAGCAAGACTTGTGGGGCCCTCCCAGGTACAAATCCTTCCACAATGCCTTTTCTCCTTTGCACAAAACAGGCTTTACTTGGCCTCCTTGACCTTCCTTAATTTCCAAAGGGCAGATTAAAACAGTTGTTAACAGAAAAGGGAAAAAAGTGAAAGTGAAAGTTAGTCACTCAGTCGTGTCCAACTCTTTGTGACCCCATGGACTGTAGCTCACCAGGCTCCTCTGTCCCCGGAATTTTCCAGGCAAGAATTCTGGAGTGGGTTGCCATTTCCTTCTCCAGGGGATTTTCCCAATCCAGTGATCAAACCCAGGCCACCTGCACTGTGACAGACTATTGACCAACTGAGCCACCAGGGAAGCCTTAAGCCATAAACCACCAGAAAAGGGAGGGAATGCAGAAAAAGAGGAGGGGCAGTCAAAGAAACAATAGTGTAGGGATGGGGCAGAATCCTGGCTCCTCCTCAAGGGGTATGCATTACAATGTATCTTTGAGCTCTTTTGCAGGAACTAAGGCCCCCACCCACCTTAAGAATCACCTGCAATTCAGGAGTCTGCCAGCAATGCAGGGGACCAGAGTTCGATTCCTGAGTTCCAAAGATCCCCTGGAGAAGGAAATGGCTATCCACTCCAGTATTCTTGCCTGGAAAATCCCGCGGACAGAGGAGCCTGGCAAGGTACAGTCCATGGGGTTGTATGACTTAGCGACTAAACCATCACCAAGGCCCCCACCCAGGTGGAGGATGGAAACTTCAGGCTGAGCTCAAGATTCCTGAAACCACACCCTCACAGTGTGCGATAACAAAGATTCTTGACACCTTCCCCCAAATAATCAACTTTCTCTTTCTCCATTTAAAAAATTTTCATGGTCGACCAGAAACTTCAGAATTGGTTCTTGAACATGAGTTTGTTTTCTCCACAGGTTGCCAGCCCCCTGAATAAAGCAAGCTTTACTTTCCAACTAACACTCGTCTATTGACAAGGTGTTTCTTGCATATTGACTTTCAAGCAGCAAATAGCCTCATTTGAGTTCAGTAACGTGGCCAAAGCAGGCACCCACTACTTAAGGCAAACAGCCAAATTCTTTTTGTAGGAGATTAAAACTCATCTTGGAAATTTTAAGAAATTCAGAGACCTAGGAATTCTGTAATAGCCAGAAATTTCTGTTTGTCTTCAAAACAGAGAAGCCTTCCTCTTTGTTTGCTTCATGTAAGGTTGGGGTGTGGAGGAGCGGATAGGGGGAAGGCAAAGAAAGCAAAAAGGTAGATTTATTCTCACAGTCTACCTCTCTGGATTAAATTTCACCATCACCTCCATGGCTCTCCAAGATTAGTAAATCCTGTTGCTGCTGCTGCTGCTGCTAAGTTGCTTCAGTTGTGTCCGACTCTGTGTGACCCCATAGACGGCAGCCCACCAGGCTCCCCCATCCCTGGGATTCTCCAGGCAAGAACACTGGAGTGGGTTGCCATTTCCTTCTCCAATGCATGAAAGTGAAAAGTGAAAGTGAAGATGCTCAGTCGTGTCCGACTCTTAGCGACCACATGGACTGCAGCCCACCAGGCTCCTCTGTCCATGGGATTTTTCAGGCAAGAATACTGGAGTGGGGTGCCATTGCCTTCTCCGTTAGTGAATCCTACCTACCTATAAAGCTTTGTCTCTGGCCCAAGCCACTCTCTTCCTTCCCAGTCTGGCTCAGACGGGAAAGCGTCTGCCTACAATGCGGGAGACCCGGGCTCAATCCCTGGATCGGGAAGATCTCCTGGAGAAGGAAATGGTAACCCACTCCAGTATTCTTGCCTGGAAAAACCCATGGACCGAGAAGCCTGGTGGGCTACAGGCCATGGGGTCGCAAAGAGTCGGACTCGACTGAGCAACTTCACTTTCACCTTCACTTTTCAGTCTTCTCAGTCCCAACTGATTAGTGAAAGTAAAAGTTGCTCAGTCATGTCCATGTCTGACTCTTTGCAACCCCATGGACTGTATAGTCCATGGACTTCTCCAGGCCAGAATACTGGAGTGGGTAGCCTTTCCCTTCACCAGGGAATCTTCCCAACCCAGGGACTGAACCCAGGTCTCCCACATTGCAGGCAGACTCTTTAGCAGCTAAGCCACAAGGGAGGCCCAAGAACATTGGAGGGGCAACTAATTTGTAAACTCCTTGAATTTACTGACTCTTATGTTATTCTATTTTGAAGCCTAGTGTCTATAACTAAGCCTATCAGATGGACTTGATAAGTTCTGTTGCCTGAGGGAATAAATAATTGACTTCTAAAGCCCCTGCTTTCTTTTTTTTTTTTTTAATTTTATTTTTTTTAAATTTTAAAATCTTTAATTCTTACATGTGTTCCCAAACATGAACCCCCCTCCCACCTCCCTCCCCATAACATCTCAGTGGGTCATCCCCATGCACCAACCCCAAGCATGCTGTATCCCCCTGCTTTCTTGTAATTAATCTCAACTACCAGAAGGGCCATCTAACCTTTAGAAAAGTTTGGAGTGATTTCAGAACCACAGACTTTAATCTCACATGGCTATTCAAAAACATATTTGTTTATTTATTTGGCTGTGCTAGGTCTTCATTGCTGCGCCTGTGCTTGCTCTAGTTGTGGCAAGAGGAGGCTACTCTCTAGTGGTGGTGCATGGGCTTCTCATTGCGGTGGCTTTCCTTACTGCAGAGCATGTGTCCTAGGCGCGGGGGCTTAGTTGCCCCTCGGCATATGGAATCTTCCTGGACCAGGAATCAAACCCATGTCCCTTGAATTGGCAGGCAGATTCTTAAGCACTGGACCACCAGGGAAGTCCAAAGTTTGTTTAATTTTTGACCGCGCTTCATGGCATGTGGGACCTTAGTTCCTCAACTGGGAATTGAACCCATGCTCTCTGCTTTGGAAGGTGGAGTCTTAACCACTGGACCTCTCGGGAAGTCCCTCACATGACTATTTGAATTTGGCACAGGGCTGAGCACAACTATTCTAACAGATGCAATATCTCCTCATCCTGTTTCTAGTCAGAAGATACTGCCCTGAGCCAAAAGGAATGTGGTGGTGGTGGTTTAGTTGCTAAGTCACGTCCAACTCTTGCAATCCAATGGACTATAGCCTGCCAGGCTCCTCTGTCCATGGGATTCTCCAGGCAAGAATATTGAAGTGAGTTGTCATTTCCTTCTCCAGAGGATCTTCCCAACCCAGGAATTGAACCCAGGTCTCCTGAATTGCAGGCAGATTCTTTACCAACTGAACTATGAGGAAAGCCCTAAGGAAGGTGTCTGCCATCTAATTATGCCACCACAGGCTTATGCTCTGTGTAATCCTTTGGTCTACAGACAAGCATGATCTCTTCCTGCTCAGACCCCAGAATGGCCCTCTTTGATTTCAGAGCCAAAACTTTTCTAGCAGCCAACAGAGCAATTCATTCCACCATATCTCTAGTTCTATGACCTTCAACCTCCTGGGTTTCCAACAGTCTTTAACAAAGAGAAACCATAGCAACTTATCAGTAATAGAAGTAAGAATTTATAACACCCAGTTTTGGAAGGATGTGAAAAAACAAATAATCTGGCACATTATTGTTAAGGATTTTCATTGCTAGCAGTCTTTTGGAGAGTATTTGAATCATAGCTATGAAAAATTTGTGTGCATAGCTTTCAACCCAGAATTTATATTTTTTAGAAAGGTATACTTGCAAGCATATGAAAATATACTAAGAATTAAGAAAAAAAGTAGAAACAATACAAACATTTGGTAGTGGTTACATAAATGATGCTCAGTTATCTACAAAAGAAATAAATAGTCACTTAAAGAAGAATTTGATTACTCCTTATGTACCTGCTTAAAAAGATGTCCACAGTCTATTACTAAGTAAAAAACAGTGGTAGAGTTTTTAGTATGATCCTAATTTTTAATAAAAGTATTTCTTGATATATATGTATTTATAGAAATATATGTTAGCATACTACTTTTAAAAGGCTCAGTGAATACACAAAAATGTAGTGGAAATATGTGAGGTTGTGGCTTTTTTGTGTGTTTTTCTCAGCTTTTCAAATATTCTGTGTGAATATGTATTAATTTTTAATCATGCTCGAAAACAATAGAAAAGGCATATACAAGCAAACTACAAGCTCATCTTCTAACTACTGAATTATGGTAACAAATTGTAGTAACAAATGAAACAAAAAGGAAAGAGGGTGGGTGTTTGTTTTTTGATCACTCTGCACAGCTTCTAGAATCTTACTTCCCAACCAGGGATCAAACCTGCACCCTCAGCAATGAGAGCACAGAGCCCTAACCACCAGACCCCCAGGGAATTCCCAATAAAGTTGTTTTGAAGGAAAAAGAAATTTGTGAAATTTTCAGGAGAAAAAAAAAAAGTGTCACGTCTTGGATTTCACTGGTAGTTCAGCAGTGCAGTTCAGTTCAATTTCAGTCGCTCAGTTGTGTCTGACTCTTTGCGACCCCATGACTGCAACACGCCAGGCCTCCCTGTCTATCACCAAGTCCTTGGAATTTACCCAAACTCATGTCCATTGAGTCGGTGATGCCATCCAACCATCTTATCTTCTGTCGTCCCCTTCTCCTCCTGCCTTTTTCAAATGAGTCAGCTCTTTGCATCAGGTGGCCAAAGTATTGGAGTTTCAGCTTCAACATCAGTCCTTCCAATGAACACTCAAGACTGATCTCCTTTTGGATGGACTGGTTGGATCTCCTTGCAGTCCAAGGGACTCTCAAAAGTCTTCTCCAACACCACAGTTCAAAACATCAAGACGCAGTAATTCCACTACAGGAGGCTCAAGCTCAGTCTCTGGTTGGGTAAGTCCTACATGCTGCCTCGGTGTGGTCCAAAAAAAAAAAAGTATCACTTTTTGTTTCCACTGAAATCCACTGAAATTCCTCTGTCAAATCAGGTGGAGAATTGTGATCTACTGAAAAATAGCACACAGCCCCCTGCATCCCACCCCCACACCCAGAGAAGCTCCACTACCCCTTACAGGGAACTCTAAGTAATGACTTGTAAGAAGCACACTAGCTCTCCCTAACTGAATTTGTCTGACTCAGTTCTCTCCCCATCTTTCTTGCAGCATTCACCAAGGGTATAATTTACAGCCACCACATGTACTCATGGATGTTCCAGACATGATTATTATATGTTTTGGACCTTGGCTTCATCTTCTTTCCTAGGACTCCCACTTTAGAGAGAACATGATATACTCAGAGTGACAAAAATATTATTGTTTCTGCTCTAATTTATTTTTTAAAGTAATTTGCATACTTCTGTATGTAACCTAAGCTTCCATCATGATCCAAACAAAATTGCACTCAACAATTGCTCAAATGCTTTATCATTGGAAAAATATTTTATGCTTGGATTGCCCTTCATAAATCCTATAAACCAGAACTAAAATCCTGCACCAGGATTGTTAGCAGTTAGATGTATTTTAACTTTTCTTCCTTTTTGCATATTGGTATTTTTTAATGTTTCACACTGAATATTTATTGCATTGGAAATAGAGAATGACTGCACAGCAGGCAATGCGCTAAGAAGTTTACATACCTTATCTTAGTAAATCCTCCCAACTGTGTTTGAGGTACTATTATTAACACATATTGCAAGAAAGGAAATAAAAGCCGTTAGGTTAAATAACTTGACTAATTCAGCCCCACTACCTGGTTTTATACAAACCACTCATACTCTTAGGCTTTCAATTTTATAGCCTATAAAACTAAGATAGTATCTACCTCATCGAGTGTAAGAATTTTAAAAGAATGTCAACTGTGAATGAGTTCTCATGTGAAACACCTGGCATAAAGAAAACAAATTCTTCGAAGTTCCCTAACAATGTCAAGTACAACTATTAAACTCTTAAGTCCTGTGCAGGAGCCAGCTAGATGTGGGTGGTACCCATCTCCCGACTTCAAGTTCACTGTCTTCACATTGGTGACTTGAAATCAGCCACAGGGGGAGTCTGAAACCAGTAAATGCTGCAGATCAGATCTTTCCCTGAGGAGGACTGGTTGTCGGATATTTACCGGCACACCACAGCTCCCAGATTAAAATATAATGGGTTTACTGAACTAGCTCAAATTCAGTTTTATTTACTGATGTAGGGAGAATGATTCATAATTTGGATCTGCATGTTATGAGGCCTATTTTCCCAGCTGCAGTGTGAAGGAATTCCAAGAATGGCAAAAACCCCCTAGAAAATGATTTTCCCATTTCAGCTATTTCAATCTGATTAAGGAAACACAATATGCTAGACACATTGTTGGGTTTTTGTTGTTGTTGTTGTTAATCTCTGCCCTGCTTATTACTGCCATAAAGGGCTCAGATAAATCACTTTGTGAATAGCCCAATTTGTTTGCCATACTAGTGTCTTGGAGTAGCTAGCTCATTAAGCAGTATTTATTCTCCTGTGGAACCACATCTTGTAAGAATGGCTGGCATGGAGAAATTGAGATATTTTGTCAAAATAAGGCAGTATTGGTCAACGTTATTTCAGTGGTTCATGTTTGGCCCCAGAAAGCTTCCCTTTCCTCAATGATAAAATAATGAGACTACTTCATTATGGCTGAAAAAATGCAAAACTTTGTTGGACTTCATTGTGCCCTCCTGAAACTCAAGCTTCAACTTAAGCGGGTACACAGGGTAAGTCCTGCTTCCCCCTCGATGTGATCAAGTCACTGGGTACATCCACTGGCCTTTCTCCCATGGGTCCTGCCAGCTTTCCTGTATCAGACATGTAGGTCAAAGTATCCCACTCACAGCTACCCAGTCTGGGAGGCAAAGCTTGGCTGGCCTCTGACTAGACTAGAGTTAGGTTTCTGATCAGATGGAAGCTAACTGGCTTCTCTAAGCAGTTCTCCTGGGTTCCCTTACCCTACTGCTCTCCACCCGGGTGCCCTTTCCCAATAAAATCTCTTGCTTTGTCAGCACATGTGTCTCCTTGGACAATTCATTTCTGAGTGTTAGAAAGGGGCCCAGTTTTGGGCCCTGGAAGGGGTCCACCTTCTTGCAACAAATGGCAACTCTGGTGGGACTCTTCTTTGCTGAGACTGACATCCTGACCACTCGGCGTACTCAGGGGCCAGCTTGCCTGCCGGTGGACCAGACCCAGTGGCTGCAACTGGGACCCTTTTCTCCCGGGTCCCCTCCTGACACGGACAACTGGCCAGAGTGCCCCAACCGGTAGGGAACAAGAGACTTTCTTGACCTCTCTCCCCTTCCCTCTCTCTTTCCTCTCCTTAACCTTTCCTATCCTTCCCTGTTTTTCTAGTCCCCCAGTCCTGGACCCTGGAATCTGGTCGAAGGGCCCTCAGCCTGAGCTGAGGATTGGAGACTGGTCACCTCTTCCTGGCAGAGAACTCAAATTCTGGTTCTGGTCTGGTCTGATTTCTGGTAGGGCCAAGTTCCAATCCTCCCTTCTCTGGAGGCCCAGAGAAAAGTCCCATAATGCCTGGGTATCTGTAGGTGGCAGGAGACATCTGTAAAACCACCCCTTTCACCTCCCTTCCCCCGCTTACTCCCCCTTCTTCTTTCAACCTGGCTTCCTTTCCTCCCTTGAAATCATTGATGTTAGTACTTGGATCTGAAGTTCTGTGTTTCTATAGGAGGTTTTCTGAGAGACTGTATTCTTGTATTTAAGGGCTTCCCTGGTGGTGCAGAGGTTAAAGCATCTGCCTGCAATGTGAGAGAACTGGGTTCAATCCCTAGGTCAGGAAGATCCCCTGGAGAAGGAAATGGCAACCCACTCCAGTATTCTTGCCTGGAGAATCCCATGGACGGGGGAGCTTGGTGGGCTATAGTCCACGGGTCGCAAAGAGTTGGACATAACTGAGAGACTTCACTTTCAGCAACTTCAGCTAGGATACCACATGTTTCCCAAGACTCATGTAGCAAAGTACAACAAATTTAGTGACTTACAACAACAGAAATTTATTCTGTCACATTTCTGGAGGCCACGGTGCCAGCAGAGCCATGCTCTCCCTAAAGACACCAGGAGAGAATCTGTTCCATGCCTTTTTCTTAACTTCTGGTGATGCCAGCAATCTTTACCCTTCTTTAACTTGTATAGATGCATTACTCCAATCTCTGCTGCCATCATTGTACACCATTTCTCCTGTGTGTCTGTCTTTACATTCTCTCCTCTGTGTGTATCTATCTCTGTGCTTCTTACACTCTTCCAAAAACATCAGCCATATTGGATTACCTACCCTACTGACCTTATTTTAACTTGGTTGTATCTGCAAACCCCTATTTCCAAACAAGGTCATGTTCAAAGATACAGGGGTTGAACTTGAACATATCTTTCTATGGGACAGATTCCACAACAGATACTAAGAAGAAAGTCCTCAGTGAATGCTCTATAGATCAGTTCAGTTCAGTTCAGTTCAGTTCAGTCACTCAGTCGTGTCTGACTCTTTGCGACCCCATGAATTGCAGCACGCCAGGCCTCCCTGTCCATCACCAACTCCCGGAGTTCATTCAGACTCATGTCCATCGAGTCAGTGATGCCATCCAGCCATCTCATCCTCTGTCATCCCCTTCTCCTCCTGCCCCCAATCCCTCCCAGCATCAGAGTCTTTTCCAATGAGTCAGCCTTTCGCATCAGGTGGCCAAAGTACTGGAGTTTCAGCTTTAGCATCATTCCTTCCAAAGAAATCCCAGGGCTGATCTCCTTCAGAATGGACTGGTTGGATCTCCTTGCAGTCCAAGGGACTCTCAAGAGTCTTCTCCAACACCACAGTTCAAACGCATCAATTCTTCGGTGCTCAGCTTTCTTCACAGTCCAACTCTCACATCCATACATGACCACAGGAAAAACCATAGCCTTGACTAGACGGATCTTAGTCGGCAAAGTAATATATCTGCTTTATAATATGCTATCTAAGTTGGTCATAACTTTTCTTTCAAAGAGTAAGTGTCTTTTAATTTCATGGCTGCAGTCACCATCTTCAGTGATTTTGGAGCCCCCCAAAAATAAAGTCTGACACTGTTTCCACTGTTTCCCCATCTATTTGCCATGAAGCGATGGGACCAGATGCCATGATCTTCGTTTTCTGAATGTTGAGCTTTAAGCCAACTTTTTCGCTCTCCTCTTTCACTTTCATCAAGAGGGTTTTTAGTTCCTCTTCGCTTTCTGCCATAAGGGTGGTGTCATCTGCATATCTGAGGTTATTGATATTTCTCCCGGCAATCTTGACTCCAGCTTGTGTTTCTTCTAGTCCAGCATTTCTCATGATGTACTCTGCATACGAGTTAAATAAGCAGGGTGACAATATACAGACTTGACGTACTCCTTTTCCTATTTGGAACCAGTCTGTTGTTCCATGTCCTGTTCTAACTGTTGCTTTCTGACCTGCATACAGATTTCTTAAGAGGCAGGTCAGGTGGTCTGGTATTCCCATCTCTCTCAGAATTTTCTGTAGTTTATTGTGATCCACACAGTCAAAGGCTTTGGCATAGTCAAGAAAGCAGAAATCGATGTTTTTCTAGAACTCTCTTGCTTTTTCCATGATCCAGCGGATGTTGGCAATTGGATCTCTGGTTCCTCTGCCTTTTCTAAAACCAGCTTGAACATCAGGAAGTTCACCGTTCACGTATTGCCGAAGCCTGGCTTGGAGAATTTTGAGCGTTACTTTCCTAGCGTGTGAGATGAGTGTAATTGTGCGGTAGTTGGAACATTCTTTGGCATTGCCTTTCTTTGGGGTTGGAATGAAAACTGACCTTTTCCAGTCCTGTGGCCACTGCTGAGTTTTCCAAATTTGCTGGCAGATTGAGTGCAGCACTTTCACAGCATCATCTTTCAGGATTTGAAATAGCTCAACTGGAATTCCATCACCTCCACCAGCTTTGTTCATAGTGATGCTTTCTAAGGCCCACTTGACTTCACATTCCAAGATGTCAGGCTCTAGGTGAGTGATCACACCATCGTGATTATCTGGGTCGTGAAGATCTTTTTTGTACAGTTCTTCTGTGTATTCTTGCCACCTCTTCTTAATATCTTCTGCTTCTGTTAGGTCCATACCATTTCTGTCCTTTATCGAGCCCATCTTTGCATGAAATGTTCCCTTGGTATCTCTAATTTTCTTGAAGAGATTTCTAGTCTTTCCCATTCTGTTGTTTTCCTCTATTTCTTTGCATTGATCGCTGAGGAAGGCTTTCTTATCTCTTCTTGCTATTCTTTGGAACTCTGCATTCAGATGCGTATATCTTTCCTTTTCTCCAGACAGGGGTTTGTAAATAATCAGGCCAAGATGACTCAACAAGGGAAGGCAATTGGAAAAGGAAGGCACAGGCAGAACAGATGTAAAAACGGAAACAGAAAAAAAAAAAGATGGGCAATGTGGTCTCCACTGCATCCCTTCCATGAACTCAATCATTCCCTCCTTTGATTTTGTTCACTTGAGAGACTTTTTCAAAACTGTAAGCCATCAGAACCTTCATGAGAAGTTGCCCCAAAGTCCATGTGGAATGGTTGATGATCCCTAAAGACATATTTACAGCCTCAAGAAAATTAAGAAATACAAAGGAAATGTCATAAGTTCTTCATGAAGCCAAGTTTATCCCATAAAAAGATATCCTATGATAAATGACATTTATTTCTATTTTTAAAGGTTAAAAATATCCTTTGAAACAATCAGAGTTTGTTTCATTTTATAGTGTTCTATTTGGGACAAAATGAAAACCAGCAATCTTATATCTAAACTCAGAATTTTAAAAAATTTACTTTGTTGGATCAAAATTTTCTAAAAGTCTGATAAGCACAGACCTAAAGTGCACTGAAGCCCCGTGATGTTCACACACAATATCCATAAGCTTTGCTGAGTAGGAGATTCAATTCATCTTCTGACAAATTCTATGTAAGCCACTTTCCCCCGCAAAGTCTCTTTGGATAGAAATTTTCACCAGACTACTTCAGGCTCTCTTGCAGTAAGCATGGGGCTCATGACAATTCTTTGTTGCTTCGAAACTGCACTCATCTATAAAGGGGGATACATCGGCTGGATCATCGAAAAGGCAAGAGAGTTCCAGAAAAATATCTATTTCTGCTTTATTGACTATGCCAAAGCCTTTGACTGTGTGGATCACAATAAACTGTGGAAAATTCTGAAAGAGATGGGCATACCAGACCACCTGACCTGCCTCTTGAGAAACCTGTATGCAGGTTAGGAGGCAACAGTTAGAACTGGACATGGAACAACAGACTGGTTCCAAATAGGAAAAGGAGTACATCAAGGCTGTATATTGTCACCCTGCTTATTTAACTCATATGCAGAGTACATCATGAAAAACGCTGGACTGGAAGAAACACAAGCGGGAATCAAGATTGCCAGGAGAAATATCAATAACCTCAGATATGCAGATGACATCACCCTTATGGCAGAAAGTGAAGACAAACTAAAGAGCCTCTTGATGAAAGTAAAAGAGGAGAGTGAAAAAGTTGGCTTAAAGCTCAACATTCAGAAAATGAAGATCATGGCATCCAGTCCCATCACTTCATGGGAAATAGACGGGGAAACAGTGGAAACAGTGTCAGACTTTATTTTTTGGGGCTCCAAAATCACTGAAGATGGTGACTGCAGCCATGAAATTAAAAGACACTTGCTCCTTGGAAGGAAGGTTATGACCAACCTAGATAGCATATTCAAAAGCAGAGACATTACTTTGCCAACAAAGGTCCATCTAGTCAAGGCTATGGTTTTTCCAGTAGTCATGTATGGATGTGAGAGTTGGACTGTGAAGAAAGCTGAGCACCAAAGAATTGATGCGTTTGAACTGTGGGGCTGGAGAAGACTCTTGAGAGTCCCCTGGACTGCAAGGAGATCCAACCAGTCCATTCTGAAGGAGATCAGCCCTGGAATTTCTTTAGAAGGAATGATGCTAAAGCTGAAACTCCAGTACTTTGGCCACCTGATGCGAAAGGCTGACTCATTGGAAAAGACTCTGATGCTGGGAGGGATTGGGGGCAGGAGGAGAAGGGGATGACAGAGGATAAGATGGCTGAATGGCATCACTTACTCGATGGACATGAGTCTGAGTGAACTCCGGGAGTTGGTGATGGACAGGGAGGCCTGGCGTGCTGCGATTTATGGGGTCGCGAAGAGTCGGGCATGACTGAGCAACTGAACTGAACTGAACTGAACTGATTTAGCAGCCAGTTCTATGCTAAGAGGCCAACCTCCCTGGCCAACAACAGTATCAGCTTGGAATGGTCGGATTTTTCATTCCCGTTGTTTCTCTGAGACAAAGAGTTGTGTGCAAATAGCTTATTTGTAAGGTGATCTCAGAATTTTGAGAGAGGGGGAAGGGGACAGGGAAGGGAGAAAACCCAATAAAGAATAATATAAGTAATATGTAAGTCAGTGGCTCTTCAAAAAATAATTCTGATTTGTCCCATTTGCCAGTTTCCATGGTACAAATACTCTCACCATGGCCATTTTTGAGCTACCTATGTGGCATCACTAAAGTTGAGCTGGGGTTAGATGCACAACTGAGGACGTTATAAAACATTTACACCATACAAATATAATATTCAGAATATGTCACCCCAAAATATGCCACCTTGACATATTGATTATTTTGAAATAAATGTACTTGAAAAACAGTGATGTAAGGAGGATATTCTGACCCTCCTTTGTCCCCCTGAAAGCAAGAGATGAATTTTCCATGTGAAATGCATCTTCCCTGTATCCAGAGTGGAGATGGCATCCTTGTCAGCCAAGACAGGGAATTTAGGACTGAGAGGCTATATTGAAATTTTTTTTTAAATTTCTTCACCAATTTACTACCCCAAACCCAAGCTCCTTTGTCTTTTCTACAACAAAGAGAGAACATCTCAAACTCAGGGGTGAGAACTATAACCTCACATTCTTCACCACTCCTCTAAGATCCAGTCTCAGCTCCTTTATAGATTAATGCTCCATGTAGGCTGAGTTATTTGTTATTTGGCTTTGTGAATATGCATATGTGTATGTGAGTTAAAGATCTCTATTTTCCTAGCATATATTCTATAGATGAAAGAGGAGAAAGAGGGTGAGAGTACAGAGTCTAGCGGGGAGAGAGAAAGAGGGAAGAGGAGAAGAGGGAGGAGGAAGAAAAGAAGGAAGTGGAGGAAAAGAAGATGGAGGAGAAAGAGGTGGAGGAGGAAGAAGAGGAAGAGATGGAGAGAGCAGAACAGAAGTGGAGAGAAAGGAGTGAGGGGGTGATATGGGTCACTTGCATAATTTGCAGAGATCAAATATAATTATGGAATGCCCTAGAATCTAGGATCTAGAGCAGTGTTTCTCAAATTTTAACTTATCCTGAATCACCAGGGGCTCTTGTTAAAGTACAGGTTCTAATTCAGCAGGTCTGGGGTCTGAAATTCTGAATTTCTAACAAGCTTCCACAGGGTGCTGATGCTACCATCTCTTCAAGTAAGCAAGCACTCTTTCAAATTTATTTATTTATTTTTGGCTGCATTGGGTCTTCATTGCAGTGCCGTCTCTTGTTGTGGAGCATGGGCTGTAGGTACATGGGCTTCTGTAGTTGTGATGCATAGGCTTAGTTGCTCCGCAGTATGTGGGATTTTCCCTGACCAGAAATTGAACCCATGTCCCCTTCATTGGCAGGTGGACCCTGAACCACTTGATCACCAGGGAAGTTCCGAGACACAACCAGTCTTTGATCAGGAAGGCTCACCACTGTCTAGGCCCGGTAGATAAATGCTCAAGGAGTACATCATTTTGTAGGCCTTTGGTATCTGTGGTTCATCTCTCACCTGATGTTCTTAGGTTAGTTCATATATTTTCAGGAGTTCTAGATGATGGAACACTAACCAAATGTGAAGGCAATACCAAGACAAGTCATCGAAGATTATGTGTACCAAAAACTGTACTGAAACTGTTAGTCTAGTGTGAGTCAGTCACGTCTGACTATTTGCAACCCCATGGACTGTAGCCTCTGTCCATGGGATTCTCCAGGCAAGAGTACTGGAGTGGGTAGTCATTCCCTTCTCCAGGGGATCTATCTTCCCAACCCAGGGATCAAAGCTGGGTCTCCTACATTGCAGGTAGATTCATCTTTTAAACAAAAGAATCAGTCATTGCATATGACCTGGTGCTGCAATTGTAGGTTTAAATTTCATCCCTATAGGCAGAGGCTAACTGATAATCAACACCCCACTGGTGTACACTCTCTTTCATAATGACTCATAAAAGCAAACAAAAAGTGAGAAAATATTTACACAGAAAGTAAATAACAGATATCAGGACTGTATTCAATATCTCTGGTTCTAATTTCATTTACCTTTTCCCACATTACATTTATGAAGAACTTAGGTAAATCACCAAACTTCTTATGCTATTTCTAGAGCTAGTAAGCAGAAAAAAATAATATTTACAACACACTGAAGATGTTGGAAGCAACATCTCTTGTGCGCACTCTCTCCTCCCTCCTCCACAAAATTATTTTTTGGTGTGATAAACCTGGATGCAGAAGTCAAAAATTCAGAGATAAATTCTATAAATTCCCCAAGTCAAGTAGAATTTCAGTTCAGTTCAGTTCAGTCACTCAGTCGTGTCCAACCCTTTGCAACCCCATGAACTGCATCATGCCAGGCCTCCCCGTCCATCACCAACTCCCGGAGTTCACTCAAACTCATGTCCATCAAGTCGGTGATACTATCCAGCCGTCTTATCCTCTGTCATCCCCTTCTCCTTCTGCCCCCAATCCCTCCCAGCATCAGAGTCTTTTTGAATGAGTCAACTCTTAGCATGAGGAGGCCAAAGTACTGGAGTTTCAGCTTTAGCATCACTCCTTCCAAAGAACACCCAGGACTGATTTCCTTTAGAATGGACTGGTTGGATCTCCTTGAAGTCCAAGGGACTCTCAAGAGTCTTCCCAACACCACAGTTCAAAAGCATCAATTCTTCGGCGCTCAGCTTTCTTCACAGTCCAACTCTCACATCCATACATGACCACAGGAAAAACCATAGCCTTGACTAGACCGGACCTTTGTTGACAAGGTGATGTCTCTGCTTTTTAATATGCTGTCTAGGTTCGTCATAACTTTCCTTCCAAGGAGTAAGTGTCTTTTAATTTCATGGCTGCAATCACTATCTGCCGTGATTTTGGAGCCCCCCAAAATAAAGTCTGACACTGTTTCCACTGTTTCCCTATCTATTTGCCATAAAGTGATGGGACCAGATGTCATGATCTTAGTTTTCTGAATGTTGAGCTTTAAGCCAACTTTTTTAACTTTCCTCTTTCGGGTAAACTAAATTATATCATATCATTTTCACCTAACAAACCTATGATATGAGCTTTTAGATTCCATACAAGTTGATTACTTGGGGAAAATATCTCAGTAGCTAAAAAGGATAACTACTTGCATTAAATATGTATAATCAAAGCACATAGTTTGCTACCGAATGTTCACAGCAGCATTACTTACAGTCACTAAGATATGGAAGCAATCTAAGTTTTCATTAACAGAGGATGAATAAAGAAGATGTGGTATACATCATTTTGGAGCCCTCCCTCTAGCTTTTTAGTATCTGGACCCAGCCCTGCCCACCAGCTTGTCAGCCAGCGCCAGTATGTCTCAAGTCAAACAGCTAGCCAGACAGGGACACAGTACTACCCACCAGCAGGTGGGCTCCATTAAGACCCGCAGAAGACCATAGCCACCCTAGGACCTGACCCTTTGTACCAGAGGGCCCAGGACCCAGACCCACATACCAGTCCTCAGACACTATCCTCGGGACTCCCCCAGGACCCTGTCTCATGAACCACTTGGCTGATACCAATGCCTGGACACCCAGGGCCCTATAGCCAGAGATCCCAGGACCCAGCTCCACTCACCAGTGGACCAGAACTAGCCCTTGAACTAGTATCACCCATTAGTGGGCATGCATCAGCCCCAGGACTCCCTGTGTCCTGGCCCCACCCAACAATGGGCAAATACGTAAACCTCAGGATACTTAGGGCCCAACAGCCAGACATGCTAGGACCCAACTTTATCCACCAGTGGGCCAGAACTAACCTTGAGACCAGACTTATACACCACTGAGCTGGCACTAGCCCCAGGAGTCCCTGGGGATCTGCCTTGACCACTAGCAAGCTGGCACCAGCTCCAGAACTCCTAAGCCCTCAAGCAGAGAATCTAGAACCTAGCTCTGCTCACAGTAGGCTGGGAGTGCCCAAGGACCCATCCACATTTATCATGACAACAGTCCCACAGCCAGCCCTATCAGGACCTACCCTACCCACTAGCATGCCAACTGGGAAACCTTGGACCTCTTAGTCAGTGTCCCCAGGAGCCAGCCCCACCATTAGCAGGGTGACACCAGATCCAGGGACCCCACTGCACAACCACGCACCTCAGAAGCTGGCTCTGCACACCAGTGAGCCAGCACTAGCCCCAGGACACCTTCCTTCCCTAGGGCTCTGCAGCCAGCTGCTTCATAACCCAGCGCTGACCACCAGTGGCTGGCAGCCCCCACACAAGGCAGGACCTGGCAACGTATCAGACCAAGGGCCAGTCACACTTACCAGGCCACCCACAGTAGTATGCAAACCGCCACAGAAGGATCTATGCTGCCTACATAAGCAGCAACCCTAGAGCATAGCTCTAGAGACTAGAGGGGGTTGTTCATAGGATGTCTCCAAGGTTTGGAAACATAACCTTCCAAATACGTAGAAATAAAAACAGCAAATGAGGCAAAATGAGGCAAGAAAGGAACATTATCCAAAGGAAGGAACAAGATAAAACCCAAGAAGAAGAGCTAAGGGAAATGGAGATAATCTACCAGAAAAGAGTCCAAAGTAATTATTTTAAAGTCGCTCAAAGATCTTGGAAGAAGATTGGATAAACAGAGTGAGAATTTAGAAGTTTTTAATGAAGCATTAGAAAATATAAAGAAAATCCAGACAGTGATGAAAAATACAGTACCTGAAATAACATGTACATTGGAAAAAATCAAGAATAGAGTCGATGATACAGAGAAACAGATCAGTGAGCTGGAAGACAGAGTAGTGGAAACCACTCAAGCTGAAAAAAGAAATAAGGACTATTTAAGAGACCCCTGGGATAATATCAAGCATACTAATATTCACATTATAGGAGTCCCAGAAGGAGAAGTCCCTTTTGAAGTCCCAGACCCCTACTTCCTTCTCCTTGGCTCATGATGTATAAGAAGGTCTCTTATATTTGGGCTCCCTTATATACAAAGTTAAACTATATATATTTTTCTCTTCCTAATCTCTCTTTTATTGCAAGGAGATGTCTCAGCCAAGAACATAGAAGGGTTTAAAATTATTTTTCCTTCCTAACACCTTCCTCACACCATAAAAATCTACCTGTTATAATTTCACAACACCACTCTTTTCAATAGCAAAAGGATTAAAAGCTACTAACAAAGTACATAAGGAAGAGACTTATTGGTCTCTTTAAACATCAAAAAACAAAGTTTTCCAAGTTGACTCTGAGAGTCACAAAATATCGTACACATTTTATGTGTGATTATAGAATTACTTCAGCTTCTTCAGCGTTACTGGTTGGGGCATAGGCTTGGATTACTGTGATATTGAATGGCTTGCCTTGGAAACAAACAGAGATCATTCTGTCGTTTTGAGATTGCATCCAAGTACTGCATTTCGGACTCTTGTTGACCATGATGGCTATTCCATTTCTTCTGAGGGATTCCTGCCCACAGTAGTAGATATAATGGTCATCTGAGTTAAATTCACCCATTCCAGTCCATTTTAGTTCGCTGATTCCTAGAATGTTGACGTTCGCTCTTGCCATCTCCTGTTTGACAACTTCCAATTTGCCTTGATTCATGGACCTAACATTCCAGGTTCCTATGCAATATTGCTCTGTACAGCATCGGATCTTGCTTCTATCACCAGTCACATCCACAGCTGGGTATTGTTTTTGCTTTGGCTCCATCCCTTCATTCTTTCTGGAGTTATTTCTCCATTGATCTCCAGTAGCATTTTGGGCACCTACCGACCCAGGGAGTTCCCCTTTCAGTATCCTATCATTTTGCCTTTTCATACTGTTCATGGGGTTCTCAAGGCAAGAATACTAAAGTGGCTTGCCATTCCCTTCTCCAGTGGACCACATTCTGTCAGACCTCTCCACCATGACCCTCCAGTCTTGGGTGGCCCCACACAGCATGGCTGAGTTTCATTGAGTTAGACAAGGCTGTGGTCTGTGTGATCAGATTGGCTAGTTTTCTGTGGTTTCAGTGTGTCTGCCCTCTTGCAACACCTACTGTCTTACTTGGGTTTCTCTTACCTTGGATGTGGGGTATCTCTTCACGGCTGCTCTAGCAAAGCGCAGCCGCTGTTCCTTACCTTGGACGAGGGGTATCTCCTCACGGCTGCCCCTCCTGACCTTGGATGTGGGGTTGCTCCTCTTGGCCACTTCCCCTGACGTTGGGCGTGAGGTCTTCCAACAACACAAAAGAAGACTCTACACATGGACATAACCAGATGGTCAACACCAAAATCAGATTGATTATATTCTTTGTAGCCAAAGATGGAGAAACTCTATACAGTCAGCAAAAACAAGACCGGGAGCTGACTGTGGCTCAGATCATGAACTCCTTATTGCCAAATTCAGACTTAAATTGAAGAAAGTGGGGAAAACCACTAGACCATTCACGTATGACCTAAATCAAATCCCTTATGATTATACAGTGGAAGTGAGAAATAGATTTAAGGGACTAGATCTGTTAGACAGAGTGCCTGATGAACTATGGATGGAGGTTCGTGACGTTGTACATGAGACAGGGATCAAGACCATCCCCATGGAAAGAAATGCAAAAAAGCAAAATGGCTGTCTGAGGAGGCCTTACAAATAGCTATGAAAAGAATAGAAGTGAAAAGCAAAGGAGAAAAGGAAAGATATAAGCATCTGAATGCAGAGTTCCAAAGAATAGCAAGAAGAGATAAGAAAGCCTTCTTCAGCGATCAGTGCAAAGAAATAGAGGAAAACAACAGAATGGGAAAGACTAGAAATCTCTTCAAGAAAATTAGAGATACCAAGGGAACAGTTCCTGCAAAGATGGGCTCGATAAAGGACAGAAATGGTATGGACCTAACAGAAGCAGAAGATATTAAGAAGAGGTGGCAGGAATACACAGAAGAACTGTACAAAAAAGATCTTCATGACCCAGATAATCACGATGGTGTGATCACTCACCTAGAGCCAGACATCCTGGAATGGGAAGTCAAGTGGGCCTTAGAAAGCATCACTATGAACAAAGCTAGTGGAGGTGATGGAATTCTAGTAGAGCTATTTCAAATCCTGAAAGATGATGCTGTGAAAGTGCTGCACTCAATCTGCCAGCAAATTTGGAAAACTCAGCAGTGGCCACAGGACTGGAAAAGGTCAGTTTTCATTCCAATCCCAGAGAAAGGCAATGCCAAATATGCTCAAATTATCGCACAGTTGCACTCATCTCACATGCTAATAAAGTAATGCTCAAAATTCTCCAAGCCAGGCTTCAGTAATACGTGAACTGTGAACTTCCAGATGTTCAAGCTGGTTTTAGAAAAGGCAGAAGACCAGAGATCAAATTGCCAACATCCGCTGGATCATGGAAAAAGCAAGAGAGTTTCAGAAAAACATCTATTTCTACTTTATTGACTATGCCAAAGCCTTTAACAGTGTGGATCACAATTAACTGTGAAGAATTCTGAAAAAGATGGGAATACCAGACCATCTGACCTGCCTCTTGAGAAACCTGTATGCAGGTCAGGAAGCAACAGTTAGAACTGGACATGGAACAACAGACTGGTTCCAAATAGGAAAAGGATTACGTCAAGGCTGTCTATTGTCACCCTGCTTATTTAACTTCTATGCAGAGTACATCATGAGAAACGCTGGGCTGGAAGAAGCACAAGCTGTAATCAAGATTGCCGGGAGAAATATCAATAACCTCAGGCCGATGACACCACCCTTATGACAGAAAGTGAAGAGGAGCTAAAAAGCCTCTTGATGAAAGTGAAAGAAGAGAACGAAAAAGTTGGCTTAAAGCTCAACATTCAGAAAACGAAGATCATGGCATCCAGTCCCATCACTTCATGGGAAATAGATGGGGAAACAGTGGAAACAGTGTCAGACTTTATTTTCTTGGGCTCCAAAATCACTGCAGATGGTAATTGCAGCCATGAAATTAAAAGACACTTACTCCTTGGAAGAAAAGTTATGATCAACCTAGATAGCATATTCAAGAGCAAAGACTTTACTTTGCCAACAAAGGTCCATCTAGCCAAGTCTGTGGTTTTTCCAGTGGTCATGTATGGATGTGAGAGTTGGACTGTGAAGAAAGCTGAGCACCGAAGAATTGATGCTTTTGAACTGTGGTGTCGGAGAAGACTCTTGAGAGTCCCTTGGACTTCAAGGAGATCCAACCAGTCCATCCTAAAGGAAATCAGTCCTGGGTGTTCATTGGAAGGACTGATGCTGAAGCTGAAACTCCAGTACTTTGGCCACCTCATGCGAAGAGTTGACTCATTGGAAAAGACCCTGATGCTGGGAGGGATTGAGGGCAGGAGGAGAAGGGGACGACAGAGGATGAGATGGCTGGATGGCATCACTGTCTTGATGGACATGAGTTTGAGTGAACTCCGGGAGTTGATGATGGACAGGGAGGCCTGGTGTGCTGCGATTCATGGGGTCGCAAATAGTCGAACACGACTGAGTGAGTGAACTGAACTGAACTTGTAGAATTACAGTTGATGTGGGTTTCAAGATATTACTTTATCTAAAAATCTTAATTCAATGTATGTAGAAAATAACATTTGTCTTTTACCTTTTTACTGAAATGAAAGCCAGTATTCCCTACCCCTAAGCCCTTAGTGGTTATGGTAGGGTATTCACATTTGATTGTTTCTGTTCCAAATCTTCTGAGTTTCTGGATATTCAGTGAGGTTAAAAACTCAGGCATCTGTGGTATCTATTTTATGCCCAATCAACATAGTCATGGGATGAAGATTTTGGGCTTGGTCTGCATTTACTTTTCTCATTTTTCTTTTGTGAAATTTTATCTACTGACCAGATAGGATGGGTTTCAGTTCAGTTCAGTCGCTCAGTCGTGTCCGACTCTTTGCAACCCCATGAATCACAGCACGCCAGGCCTCCCTGTCCATCACCAACTCCCGGAGGTCACTCAGACTCACGTCCATTGAGTCTGTGATGCCATCCAGCCATCTCATCCTTGGTCATCCACTTCTCCTCCTGCCCCCAATCCCTCCCAGCATCAGAGTCTTTTCCAATGAGTCAACTCTTCACATGAGGTGGCCAAAGTACTGGAGCTTCAGCTTTAGCATCATTCCTTCCAAAGAAATCCCAGGGCTGATCTCCTTCAGAATGGACTGTTTGGATTTCCTTGCAGTCCAAGGGACTCTCAAGAGTCTTCTCGAACACCACAGTTCAAAAGCATCAATTCTTCGGTGCTCAGCCTTCTTCACAGTCCAACTCTCACATCCATACATGGCCACAGGAAAAACCATAGCCGTGACCAGACGGACCTTATTCGCAAAGTAATGTCTCTGCTTTTGAATATACTATCTAGGTTGGTCATAACTTTTCTTCCAAGGAGTAAGCGTCTTTTAATTTCATGGCTGCAATCACCATCTGCAGTGATTTTGGATGGGTTTAGGCTTGCTTTATTCTTTTGGGAGTGGTTGTTGTGGAGTTTGTAACTTGTTGCCAACACTGAGCTGCTTTTACAGAAACACCAGACAGTGAGTTTCACATTTTGATTTCCAAGTAGAACATCCTCAAAATATAGGGTGGTACAAGTCAAGTGAAAGTGTTAGTTGCTCAGTCATGTTTGACTTTGTGACTCCATGGATTGTAGCCCCCCAAACAGATTTTATTTTCTTGGGCTCCAAAATCACTGAGAGTACTGACTGCAGCCATGAAATTAAAAGACCCTTGCTTCTTGGAAGAAAAGTTATGACAAACCTAGACAGCATTTAAAAAAAGCAGAGATATCACTTTGCTGACAAGTTCCATATAGTCAAAGGTATGGATTTTCTAGCAGTCATGTATGGATGTGAGAACTGGACCATAAAGAAGGCTGAGCACCAAATAATTGATACCTTTGAACTGTGGTACTGGAGAAGACTCTAAAGAGTCCCTTGGATTGCAAGGAAATCAAACCAGTCAATCCTAAAGAAAATCAGCCCTGAATATTCATTGGAAGGACTGACGCTGAAGCTGAAGCTCCAATACTTTGGCCACCTGATGCAAAGAACTGACTCACTGGAAAAGATGCTGATGCTGAGAAAGACTGTGGGCGGGAGGAGAAGTGGGCAGCAGAGAGTGAGATGGTTGAATAGCTTCATTGATTCAATGAACGTGAGCTTGAGCAAACTCTGGGAGATCGTGAAGGACAGGGAAGCCTGGCGTGCTGCCCTCCATGGGGTCACAGAGTCAGACACAATATAGCAAATGAACAACAATAACAAGTCAGTTCTATGTGCTGCATGATAAGTTGCTTCAGTCCAGTCGGATTCTTTGTGACCCCATGGACTGTAACCTGCCAGGCTGCTCTGTCCATGGGATTCTTCAGGCAAGAATACTGGAGTGGGTTGCATTTCCTCCTCCAGGGGATCTTCCTGACCCAGGGATAGAACATGTATTTCTTAGGTCTTCTGCACTGGCAGGAGTGTTCTTTACCACCAGCACCACTATGGACTCTATCCACAGAGTCCTGCTAATTGTTGTTGTCCAACTCTTACACCCATACATGACTGCTGGAAAAACCATAGCTTTGACTATATGGACCTTTGTTGGCAAAGTGATGTCTCTGCTTTTTAATATGCTGCCTAGGTTTGCCATAGTTTTTCTTCCAAGAAGCAAGTGTCTTTTAATTTCATGGCTGCAGTCACCGTCCACAGTGATTTTGGAGCCCAAGAAAATAAAGTCTATTACTATTTGCATTTTTTCCTCATCTATTTGCCATGAAGTGATGAGAATGGATGCCATTATCTTTGTTTTTTTCAGGTTGAGTTTTAAGCCAGGTTTTTCACTCTTCTCTTTCACCTTCATCAAAAAGCTCTTTAGTTCCTCTTCACTTTCTGCCGTAAGGGTGGTGCTATCTGCATATCTGAGGTTACTGATATTTCTCCAGGGAATCTTTATTCAAGCTTGAACTTCATCCAGCCTGGCATTTTGCATGGTGTACTCTGCATAGAAGTTAAATAAGCACGGTGACAACATATAGCCTTGATGTATACCTTTCCCAATTTTGAACTAGTCCTTATTTCTGTGTCCAGTTCTACCTGTTGCTTCTTGACCTGCATACAGGTTTCTCAGGAGGCAGGTAAGGTGGTCTGGTATTCTTATCTCTTTGAGGATTTTTCTCAGTTTATTGTGATCCATACACTCAAAGGTTATTCCTGACTGTCCAATAGAAACTATCCTTTTGATAAGCCTAAGGACACTTAGGTCCAAAACTCCTCTAACCTCTCAGATGCCATCTTGTTGCCAGCCAGAGGCCATGCCAAGTGTTCAAACTGACAAAGAGTCATCCTGCCTTTCCCTACCTCCCTGAAGAATAAGTATTTTCATTATCAAATGGTATACTTAACATCCGACTCTGAAGCACTTGCCATTAAAGGCCTTCACCAAAGTCAAGAGCTACGTCAAGGTTGAGGAAGTTAACCTGAACAAAAAGTCATCAAAGTGACCACCAATAATGATGGAAAACATTTTTTAGTCGTCTTGAAAGCTTTCAGCATTCTGCTTCATGATCAAGAAAAATAAGAGGATGTTAATATTTCTTCTTAAAGACCAAATACCTAGCAGAACTACAACTGTTATGGAAGCCCTGCTTGAAACATGGCATGAGGCTACTATGATGTTAAAAAAAAAATAAGATGGCCCTTGTCCTATTGGATGTCACCATCTTGTACCTGGGAATAATTCAAATGCCCAAGTAACTATAATAGAAGACACAAAAAGTGTGGATGAAATAAGGTGACCAAGAGTTCAGAAAAGAAAATGCTATGGTCAATGACTAGCTTTAGATTTTGTTTTCTCTTATAAATCCTGAAAGATTTAATTTATTAAAAAAAATTTACTTTACTTTCAGCACAGTTTTATTTTTTTATTTTTAAAATATAGCAGTGTGTACTTTAAAAAAAAAGAGAGAGAAACTTATTTGGGGCTACACTGGTTCTAGATAACAAGTTTTTGGGCACCATAGCTCCATTTTCTTGATTCCTTTTTTCCTTTTAAAATCGAACCTAGGGGCTCCCTGGGTGACTCAGTGGTAAAAAGATCCCACATGCCTCAGAGCAACTAAGCCCATGGTCTACAACTACTGAGCATGTGCTTCAGAGCCCAGAAGTCTCAGCTACTGAGCCTGTGTGCCACAAATGACAAGGCCCGCATGCCCTAGAGCCCAAGCTCCTCAATAAGAGAAGCCGTTGCAATGGGAAGCCTACCCACTGCAACAAAGAGTAGCCCTGGCTTACCACAACTAGCGGAAAGCCCACGCAGAAGTGAAGACCCAGCAGAGCCAAAAATAAATCAATCAATGAATAGAATCATTAACAAAAATTCGAACCTAGTCTTATTACACGTCCATTTTCCACTCCTTTGGTGTTTAATGTCTGTTCATGTCATTGGCAAAATAATAATCTTTCAAAACCCGATAGCTTCTGCCTGTGTCTCTTAGAATGTTTGCTTTGAGGGATGTCAGCTGGTATGTAAGAAATCTGACTACTTTGAAACTGTTACGCTGTGAGGAAGCCCATGCTAGTCATGTGGAGAGATTGGGTAGAAAAAGAAACTCTCTGCCACCATCTGAGACACTTCAAGTAAGAACTGCCCTAATGAGCTCATCAGGCCCAAATCTCTAGAAGATAATAAACTGTTACTTTTAACCACTAAACCATCATCATCACCATCAGTATCATCATCACCATCAGTGTCATCATCATCTTGCAGAAGTCCTGCTATCCACTCCCTCTGATCCTGAACCTAAGAAGCTGAGCTAGAGAAAGTATTAATAACAAAGTCAGACAAATGGCTCCATTGCAAACTAAAGATTGCCAGCATCAACAGACATTCCTAGCGTTCTCTGCTTAATTTCCTCTTTCACTGTTATAATTATTTTTGCTGCTGAACAAACCATTCCAAAATCTGGTGGCTTAAAAGAACCATTTTATTATCTCTCTAGTTCTGTTGGCTGACTGGGCTCAGCTGGGAGGTTCTTGCTCAGAGTTTCTCACGCAATTGTAGTCAGCTGGCAGCTGGGGCTGGAAGGGTGAAAGGCTGACTGGCCAGATATCTAAGGTAGCTTCTCTACTTGCTGGTCTGGCACCTTAGCTGGGATGACTGAAACAGCTCAGGCACCTCTCTCCTTTCAAAGACTTCTTCAGTTAGCTAGCTTGAGCTTCATCCTGGCATGGTGGTCTAAGTCGGCTGGCTTCCCTAAAAGAGACTACTTTTAATCTACCATGATGATCTACTTCAATGAAATATTTTTTTTAAAGAGAAGGAAGGAAATAAGCTCTGACAAGATGTATGGGTTTAGGAGGGGTTTGATCAGAGAGCAGATTATCAGGACCTATTTACTATATATTAGTATCTTCTGCCCTCTCCTGCTCCCCAAAACATACAAATGCAAAGAGAAATTATCTCCTCTCCTTATTCCTTGTATTGAAGCCTTCACTTCACTTTTCCTGTTGTCTGAAAATTATCAATTATAGATTTGAGTTTAAAACTATCCTTTTTAGAATATGTAAACTCTTCTGAAAATTTGTGGAACATTTTGCGTTAATTGATTTTCAGTGATGTATTGGCTATCTTTTCCTCAAAACTCAGTGTTGTTAAAGTTTTTTATATCACATTTTTTGTGGGTCAGTAATTTAGAAGCAGCTTAGTTAAGCGGTTCTGACTCCAGGTCTCAGAGAAGGCTACAGCAAAATGTTATCTGGGCTGTGTGTAGTCTTCTGAAGGCTCAGCTGGGGCTGAAAGATTCATTTCCAAGATGGCATGCTCGAATAGTTCTAGTTATAGGTGGGAACCTCAGATCTTCCCCAGAAGGACCTCTCCAGGAATTGCTCTACTGTTCTCATGACATGGTGGCTGCCTTCTCACAGAGTAAGCAGTTCCAGAGAGAGTAAGGCAGAGGTCACAGTGATTTTTGTGACCTAAGTGTTATAATTTGTCTTCTTTCATTTCCGTAATTCTATCGGTCGCAGAGGTTGGCCTTAATAGTGAGGGAGAGTGTGAATAACAAGAATATGAATAACAGGAGATGGGGTGTCCTTGGGGTCATCTGAGAAACTGAGCTTGGTTAAGCCAAGGAAAAGATAATATTGGGAGAAAAGAAGAGACAAAGGAGATATGTACTATTGGAACCAGGAGCATTTTGAGGAAAAGTGAAGTAATAATTTGGGTACTGAAGCTGAGAATGGGGTAGAGAGCGTATAGTCCTGACGCATCTTGTAAAGGTAAGAGGTAAAAGAGAAGTGAGAAGAATGACCTTTTTTTTAATCTTTCAAAGTTATTCCTGCACTAACAAAAGGAGAGAAACTTAAAAGGTCATTTTCAATTTCTTGGCTGAGCTACAAGGGGAATATTTCTGGTGAATATTTAATTGGTTTTATGAGACAGAAAGATATTTTAAGCTTCTAACAAGAAATCGGGGTTGCCTAAATGATATCTTTATTCAGCAAGGACACAGTCTTCCAGGAAGTTTACTTTTGCCAATATAATTAGTAGTTACTTTACAGGACAATAATGTCCAGGTTTCATGCTGGGATAAAAGGAGGTGATTTTCCAGTTAGTGGTAATTGAAAATTGAAGCAAAGGGAACATTGCAATCAAAACAGGAAGGGAAAAAACATTGTATTGTGGCAAGAACCTTAGAGCTTTGTTCTTTCATAACATGTAGGGAAGCAAAGAGTTTCTAAGCTACTTTCATCACAGCCAAATTTCTTGGAAAAATGCCCTCTACGTGCTGTTTCTACTTTACCTCCCCAATACCTCCTGCCTGGCTTTTGCCCCCATTATTTCTTTAAACCTGCTTTCATTGTGGTTAACAACAACCTCCTTGCTGCCTGATCTGATGAACATTTTTCTGTTTTTGAACTTACTGATTTCTAAGCAGCAATAACCCAGATAAGCACCCTACTATTTCTGGAAATACTCTCCTCCTGATTTCTAGGATGTCATTTTCTCCTTGTTTGCTCAGCCAACAACCATCTCCTTGTTTGCTATCGATATAAGTTGTTTTTCCACTATCCAGTCTCTAAATGTTGAAGTTCTTGATCATTTCTCTGGTCTTTCTGAGCTCTTTCTGCATAATCTTTTCTAGTACCTTGGCTCTGACACCATCTAGATGCCAACAATGTCAACATTAATATTTCCAGCCATCATCTCTTCCTAGAATTCAAGATTCCTATATCCAACTGCCTTCTTGGTGTTTCAACTAGGGAATTTCAGAGATATCACAGTGTATCTCCTGTTGCTTTTGGTTCCTCACCTCCAACCTGCTGCCCCAGCCTAAGCCTTACCTGTCTTGTAAATGGCATCATCTTACATTTAGACACTTTGGTGAGAAACTTCAGTACATCTTGATGCATCCTTCTTTCCACTCTCTAAATTCAGTTCAGCAGAAGTGCTGCTGATTTTATCAACCTGTCCTTTATCACCACCCAATCTCCTTGCCCTATCCAACCTATTCTCTACATAGACAATAGATGCATCTTAAAATAAAACTTTGTTCATGCTATGATCTATTTAACACCGCTCAATGGATTCCTACTACACCCAGAATTAAATGTAAACTTGCAGTGCCCTCCAAGCTGCTGTAGGACTTCAGTCATACTCACCTTTCAAGCTTATTTCAGACTACTCTCTTTGGCTCATACACCAGCCTGTCCTGATTCAGGGCCTTTGAATATGGTGTTTATTCTTCCTAGAAGGTCTTCCCATACTTCTCTTATTCTGGCTCTTTCTCTTCCTTTAGGTGTTGGCTGAATATTGTCTACTCAGAGAGACTTCCCTTGACTATCTTACTGGATGTATGCCTCTTTGTTCCCTTTTCAGTAGCTTTTTCCTGTCCATCATCACAATTATTCCCATAGTTATAATGTCAGCCCAATTTTTCCACAAAGGAGGGCATTGGGAGTCCTTAATGCAACTTGTTAGATCTGAAACAAATCAGAGGCTACATAAACAATGGACTATTTCTCTCCTAACTAGGGCTTCTGCTGGATGTGACCAATCCCGCAAGAGCACCCATGTCTGAAAATGGATCAGGTTACTCAGCATCTAAAACCAAAATTAAGGACACTCTTGGGACCCCTTCAGTGGAAAGCATTTAGCTAAACAGTTTCTGTTTTACTGTGGTCATGGCCCTCTGTGACACAGATGCAGTCAACCTAAAGTGCAGGGGCTGGAAGGAATTTCTCACGACATATCATTTCCTGTGTTTCTCATTGCAGTTTATTATTGTTCTTTTTTTCCCTCCTCTAAGGCCAACATCCCATGAGATGGACATTGTCTCGATGGAGCAGGAAAAGAAGGTTTGGACTCAAATTCTTCTGTATGAGGACATGAATGAAACTCCAGATTAGATCTTGGCACTTAAAAAAATTCTTACATTCATAGAAAATATCAACATTAGGAAACTGTAGCCTTTAAAGTAAAGCTTCTCACTTTTATATCTATGGCAAACTTTGTGTCACATACACTGAGATGAAAATTGGTCTCCCAATAATTGTGCAATTGAAGTCGTCATTTACTTGGCTAAAACTTACTCAGGAATTTGCACTCTGTTCTAATACCTTAAACAGCTTCTCTTTTATTTTGTAATATATCACAGATTACCAGCAAGTTTTAAGTGGAATTTAATCCACTGAAACTCCTCCTTTCCAACATTCATAAAAGCCATAAATCACCTTTGTCAAGTTACAGATCCTGAAATTCTAGCTCACAAAGGGGCCTGTATTTTGTTCAGTGAATTCAAATCATCCTCCAAGGAACCAAAAATGTTTCAAGTCTTCAAAAATAAAGCATAAAACAGTGTAATAGATAAAATTCCCGGGGAAGAAATCCACTTTGCAGGGAATAGGCCTGTATTGGAAAATCTTCACACAACTAAAATGATCTTTGCATATAAAGAATGAGTCACCAGATACCACAAGGGTCAAAGATCCCAGGCTCATCTGTTCCTGAGGAAACTGTGAGGAGGAAATGTGCCCAGATGTTCATATTTGTTTTTATAAGGAATAAAGCTTATTTCAGAGCTAAAATACCTTTTGTATTTTCTCCTGATGTTTAAAATAGTCTCTAATCAAGACTCAATTAAAAATTTTAAATGATATCTAGAGAAGCATTTTTATTTGGTTTCTTAAACTGTAAGGATCAGATGATTGGGCTAAGAGATTATTCTGAAACATACAAGAATGTTGTATCTGTCAAGACAATTTCCTTGGCTGCTTCTAAAAGGAATTTATACTGAGCCCTGCATTGAGTTGCCCAGCTTAACTTCTAAGCAGAAATTTGCACCAGTTCCATCTCTAATTCACAGTGTCTGCTAAACTTCTGGAAGAAATTCTGAGATGCCACTAACTATAAGATATTGCTCTCCTTTTATTGTTCAACAAATGCAGGCAGGATGCATGTCTGCTCTCGATGAGTCAGCCCTGAGCTTGGTACCTTCTCCTTTAATTGGGTCCTGTGATCATGACCTCCTTCAAACACCTCCACTTTCAAGAAGTAAAGCCCAAGACACAACTGAAATATTTCAGAGTTGGAAGGGACCTAAGAGATTACTTCCTCAATGTTCTCATTTTTTAGAAAAATTATTCATCAGTCTTTTACTTTGGAGTTGATAACACAGAGTAGAACTTTTTAAAATTCTCAATAAATGACACTTAAAAAGTGATCATCAGATAAACATTTTAGAGGGGAAATCTGAAAGAAAGGAATTAGTTTTCTTACTCTGAAGTATACCTGGCAATCACAACCCAGGAAGACACCCAATGATGATAATTTTGCACCCCAGCGTTTTAACTGGCACTGCTAGCAATTGTTCTTAGTGGTACAAATACTTAGTAAAACTCAACTCTTTCTGGGTTGACATGTATTCCCTCTTACCGTGACAAGGTGACACTGTCAAAACTCTCCGTTTTTTCTCCCCTCTTAGCTGATTAGCTGTACTGAAAATGTATGTTGGTTTGACCCTCCTCCCTCTTCTGTGTTCTTTCTTCAGCTCAGTAACCCCTTCCAAAGCCTGTTCTTGAATAAATCCACTTTATCATAAATACCTGACTGTGGTTTCTGACAACAATCAGGGGCATGTGTATTTTAGCAGCAAGAAACAATTTAGGCAAAAATAATTAATCTCTAATTGTGGAATTTGCAAAACTCTCATTTTAAAGAGAAATCTGAGGCTCTAAGAGGCCAAGGAGATATGGCTGAAGGCACCGTGCTGGCTGATGGTGAGCTGAAGTTGGAGCTCTTGGCTTTCTGTGCTACATCACTCCCCTCTCTTTCTGTCTACAAGTCCTGTCATGCAGAATCTACCAAAAAATATACTTGGATTTCATGAAACTGGAGTACTTACATAGAGAACCCTTCCAGAGAATGATGTCAGGCCCAGATGTACTAAATTTCTCTCCTTGAGTAATACACAGTTCCCACAACTTCTATGATCAACCACTAACATGATTTTGCATTTCTGCCACAGGAAATATTGAAAAATATTTTCAATTACGAAAAGCAGTTTTTGTAATGGACTTTTGATAACCCTCTGCTTTAAAAAAAAAAAAAAAAAAGCTTAACTGACTCCACTTATAACTCAAGTTCTGTGTTTTGGACCCTTAAGGGCAGCCATGTTTGTTTTAAGACCCTCAAGAGGTTCCTGACCTTCAGATTATGGAGCCCAGCAGCCTGCTAAGCCTGAGGGGTCTGCCTCTCTTTTCTCTGCCTTTGACCACCACATAATCTGGCAGCCTCTCCCCAACTTCCTCTGCACCAATATCACTACAACTCTCAAGGTTTGTAGAGGTATCAGATTTCGTTACATTGTTGAAGAAAACTTAGACCACTTAAGAAGGAAGCCATTTAAAGTGAGTCATGTCAATGTATGACAAAACCAATACAATATTGTAAAGTAATTAGCCTCCAAAAAAATAAATAAAGTGAAAAAAAAAATAAAATGAGCCTATGTAAGAATTTTCCTCTAGCTCAAAGGAAAACTTTCCAAAAAATTTAATTCTTCACTGGGCTTTCTTGTTGACACACCCTAGTTCATAAATCTACCCCATCAACTCATCTTCCACTCTTTGTAAAAGATGCTTGTTCACTGCCATGCATAGCTCTTCTGTTAGTTCAAAACCCCAGGCCCTGCCCCAGGGACTTAGTTTTGATCATTGTCAGTGTTCTTCCCTGCGTGGTACATGGTCCGGAGGCTTATTTATTTTGCCTGGGTCAATACATTGGGGGTGTAAGTGTCAGCTTATGGTTTTGGTATCCCAGGTCCCTTTGAAGAGTTCAGAATGGACATGGACCCCCAAGTCCTAACCTTGAACTCCAATCTCCCTACCAGTGTAGCTGCAGAGAAAAATCTCTATTTCCTGTATTCCCATAAGGGAACTGAAGGCTCATACACACAGAAACATAAATACACAATCTCCCAACGACAGATGTTAATTGTTCCTATAGCCTAAACCCAAAAGGGGGAAATAAATCATTTTCCCAACATGCTCTGTAATTCTCTCTCTGATGAATGTAAAATTTCACATCTCTGTATAAAGTAGTATTCATTCCTATCCTTAATCTTCCTTCCCCTTGCAAATTGTTTTCTCAGGACTATTTGGAATATGGAAGAACTGTTGCATTTCTCAATAACTGCTCTCACTTAGATAGCTAAAGCTCTGATTGAATATGTATGTGTGTATATGTGTGTAGTTATTACTTTAGAATATTTGTGCTACATACATTTTATTTCCTGCTTTTTTAAAAAAAGCCTTGTGACCCGATGCTGCTTTCAAAGTATCCATTATTCAGAGAAAATATTCATAGTCATCAGACTCTAGCATTCACTATTGTGAATGTACTGGAGAGGTTTCACAAGATGTACCAGAGATGATAGTAGTGTGTACATCATAGAATTATCAGGAATTTTTAATGAATTCATTATTGCACAAACATGCATATATATCCTGAAAATATAGTGCTAAGCATGGTACCTGGCACATAGCAAGTACCCTATAGTTTTTATTATTATTACTTCCCTGGTGGCTCAGACAATGAAGAATCTGCCTGCAATGTGGGAGACCCAGGTTCTATCCTTGGATAGGGAAGATCCCTTGGAGAAGGGAATGGCAACCCACTCCAGTATTCTTTTTTTTTTTTTTAAGGTTTCAAAGGTGTTTACTATTTGGTCAAATAATATTTTTAAATTGTCAGAGGAAAATGTACATTAACATACATGCTAAACATTCATCACTCCTGCATTATTGCTATGTGACACAATTTTACAGCCTGTGGGACAGTATAATTCCCAAGGTCATTGTTGGCTTCTGTCAAATATTTTTCTCAGTTAAATCATCTTCCCTTAAGTGATTTGGGAGTGAGATTAGGGCTAGGATGTTCAATTATAGACCAAACTTCTATATCTACTAAATGAATAAACAGGCTCTATCTTTTATAAAAGGTAGAAAAATAATCATGCTGTGTGGGATTTTTTTTTTTGCAAAATATACCATATAGGAAAAACACAGGCTGAATACAAAAGAAATATTTTCTGTCTCTTGGACATCCATAAAAAACATATATCTTAGTCTCTGACATACAGTCATTCAGCTGTTATTTTGCATTTACTTAAAACATCCTCTGCTAAATAGTTATGTTCATCTTTAAAAGTAAATTGCTTAAAATTACATTCAATTTCTTTCTGTAAACCAACATTTCTTCACCTTGACAAAGGAAATACATTGGATACTGCCGATGAGCTGTCATCAGCTTTACATTACACTTAGAGGGAAAAAAAAAATCTGAGTCTGAAATTAGTAGAGTTAACAAAATTTTACTGATTTCACATTATTTCAAGATTGTTTTCAAAGCCATCCTACAAGTCCCTATCTGTAACATAAAAACAAA
This sequence comes from Capricornis sumatraensis, assembly GCF_032405125.1. Taxonomy (NCBI): domain Eukaryota; kingdom Metazoa; phylum Chordata; class Mammalia; order Artiodactyla; family Bovidae; genus Capricornis; species Capricornis sumatraensis. Next base: position 50,951,144 of record NC_091083.1, read on the forward strand.
ACCAAAGCTATGAGCAATCTTTCTCTCCTGAATTCATTAAGGCCTTGGAATCACTTATATCTGTGTTTTGTACATTTTGATTCTCTTTCACATTTTTATGTACTTGCTTGTGAAAGCACCAGAACAAATTAATTGAAAGAAACTGCTCTGAAACTACTTGAACATTTGATCTGACCATAGAGATTTAAAGGCTTATACAGCCTAGTTTATATTTTCCTCTGGATTTTGGTGTCAAAATGATTATAGAATGTATGTTTCTTGCTTTGTGATGGTTTTTTAATATGCGTGAAACATTAAAAAAAGTCAGCATTTACCAAAGATCTCATGTATCAGGCTTTTCAGACTGGAACCAAAAGCTTTTTAAAGCATTTTTAACAACAAATGATGGTCTGTTTCACAGATCCTGACACCAATAATCAGTTTTCCTGACATACAGCTAAAAACAAAATTATCTTTTAACTAAATAGGATCAGCTTAAAAATCCCTCTGGAGCTGTTTTTATTTATTAAATGCTTTCATTAACACCACCATCTTCCACTTCTTATTACTCCAATTCGATTTCTCCCGCATACAAAGTAATGAGCAGGATGGCTGTGAATCCAGTTAACAGCCCAGCGTTCTGAATCATGAAGAAGGTGAAATCGGTTTTTCTTCCAGTTACCTTTTCTCTCAGCATATCGTTCATCTCTGGAAACATGTCTGCCAGAGAAATATAGAGGAACATGCCTCCAGCAAGGGCAAAGATAATATTTGGAGCAAAATTATTGCCCACCAAGATGCCAAAAGCTAGCCCAACATAGCAGGAACAAGCAGAAAGGAAATTGAATAACAAGGCTTGTCGAGTGCTCATTCCTGCATTGAGAAGGATCACAAAGTCCCCTAACTCATGAGAGAACTTCTCGCACAGGATGGCTATGGATGTGCTGAGTCCCTGTAGAAGAGACAAGGTGCAGGAGGCCCCGATGGCCAGGCCATCGATGAAATTGTGGAGGGCATCACTGAGCGTTATCATCCAGGCGATCGTCCCTATTTCTGAGAGCTTTGGCCCCTTCAAACAAGTACACGAGCTTGACTCTTTTTTTCCATCCTGTAGAGATACCACACTGACATTATCAAAATGGATGTGTCCATTGGGCTCTGTGACAGCTGGATTTGCATAACATGTCACACCATTGATGGCAGGTAATGTTTTAGGTTGATGAGTTTTTTCTTGAGGAGGGCCAAAGTCATTATTTCCAAAGTGGGTGTGGTCATTCTGACCATACGTCTTCAATAACATCTTTAGTGTTCTTTCAAAAAAGAAAAGTATGTAAAATCCGCCAAACACAGCAACTGCCTTCTCAACATAGTTGTTAACTTTAGGATTGAATCCAAATGCCTCTGGTATAAGTTGGAAAATTGCATTTGAAAATAGAGTCCCGATGGCCAGCCCCACAAAATAGGTCAGAATCTTAGGGAAATAAGATTTCTTTATCAATGGAGTCAAAACCAATCCGAGGAGAGAAGCCAGATTAATAATTGTCACTGACAGGAATCCGTATCCCCAAACCTCTGAAAGACTTGGTTTGGTTTTGTGTTTGAGCCTTTCCTTGCAAGGGTGAAAGTTCAGTTGCTGTAAGACTGCTGGACAGATGACAGAGAAGTTTGAGCTGGTGATCTGTGTAGCATTTGAAAACCCATGAAGGGAAAAGATCTCTTCCGCTGATAAACACTGGTTGAAGTGCAGCTGTCCTGGCTCGGGGGCGCCCTCCCCCACTCCAGTATTCTTGCCTGGAGAATTCCAAGGACAGAGAAGACTCTCATGCTACAGTCCATGGGGTCACAGAGTCGAACACGAATGAGTGAATGACACTTTCACTTTCATGTGTATACATATCTATGGTTTCCGCATGAGACTTCAGTTTTTTAAAATACCGCTGCTTACAAATTGAAAATCTCAGTTCTGGAGTGAGCATCAAACTACAGGTTGAAAACAGTCCCAGATATTCCAATAAAAACCTTTGTTCCTCTGAGGAACACGTGCTTAAGGAAAATGCAGTCTTCCATCATGTAAATCAGCCAAGGATTTTCAAAGCCATGTGAATCACTGACATCTGCGGTGTGCTTCTGATACACTGGATACATTGATAATGTATTCTCCAAAACATCCTTATTAGAAAGACTGTAGCATCATCAATGCCATTTTACAGTTGGGAAACAAAGTTAACTTAGACAACAGTGCGGATTAATGGTTCATGGGTTGAGAAATCCAGAGGCAGGCTGGCTTCAGATGCAACTGGCACAGGTGTAGTTTGAACCAGTGACTCGATGAGTGATTATTTCTCTTCTCCTCTTTCCTGGGTTGGCTATAATCTCAGCAAACGTCTCATCATTTTAAGAATAAACCAAAGTCCACATGCTTCCTTGTTCATATTCAGTGACAGAGAACATCTCTTCTGGTAGATCTGGGAAATTAGGAAATCTGCATTTTTAGATGTCATCAGACTTCTTCTCATTACTTCATTGCCCTAATTCAGAAATCGTGTGGCCTGGGGATAGAGGAACTGATGGGCTTTTCCAGATGCTTTACACCTGAGGCTTAGTAGGGACTAAGTCGCCCCAAAATTGAACTGTAAAAATAGGGGAGGAAATTTCCCAGAAGTTCAGAGTTATTGCCGGTCTTTATGCTGGGAAGCAGATTCTTAGATGGAGGCTGAAGTGCATGTTCCTAGGGAGTGCCCTAGTGAGCAGCACCCTTGCAAATGGAGTGAAAAAAGCAGGGTTGGGCAGAGGGAGAAGCTGGGCTTCAGAGAAGTCTCAACAAGTGCTGTGGCTGACTCTGCAGGGAGCTCTAGAGCTGGGTGATTCTTCACAGGGATCTGGAGCTGGGGCAAGGTGGGTGGGAATGAGGTGCTCAGTATTTCATACCAGTCGTCCTCCACCCCACCCCCCACACCCCATAAACCGCATCTTGTTTGTGAGATGCCCAGGAAGGAAGGAAGCATGCCCCTGAGGGAGCTGGCTCCTTTTAGGAGAAGGTGATTTCAGGAGAGGGCCCCAGCTGTTAGCTGACAACACTTCTAGCAGCTAGGAGTCCTTTTGGCTTGAAGAAGAAACTGGGAAGTACCTCCCAGATATTCTGAAGCAATTGTGGGAAAGGAAACAAGTCACCCAGCTTCTAGCAGCAAAGCCCAGGTCTGCACATAGCCTTTTAGAGAGCACTGCCCAAGCTCCCAGCTATTTGCTTCGTTTGGTGTATGTTGATTTCCACACATTGACTGCTGTGGAGCATTTCTGGAAAGAATCCTGGATACACAGTGTCTAAGAGTCAGCTGCCTGTCCATGTGTGTCATGTGAGTAACTATGGGGGCTGAATATGAGGAGGAAAGCAGTGTTGCTACATCTCATTAGGTGGTTAGGAAGACAGAATGTCTGTCCAGACTTACCAGAGAACTGTCTGGTTTAAACAAATGAGGGGTGTGACGATCTTGGGAAGGTAACTACAGTGTCACTACAGTGATGAGTATTCTGCTGAACCAGCACAGTCAGGAAAGAGAAATAATGCAAATCAGTGATGGCCTTAGTGATCTTACAAAGTGAGATGATCCCTTCTACACTGTGATGCAAAGTTTACTGTGAGCACATGTAAAATTTTTAATTACAGCCTTCTTCTGGCAATTATGCTAAATTATTTTATTTCTGACAAAATAATCAAAATCCTACAAATATTAATTTCATGAATTTAGCCATTTTATCTCAGATATTATGAGTGTTCACTGACAGTGAAATTAAAAAACACCTGTTAAAAGAAAATACTTTGGCAATTTTGGAAGACCCAAAGTGAGGGTGAAACCCTGACCCTGCTTTAGAACACCAGTCCATGGAAACTGCATCCCATAAACTAATCGTGTCTGGTTCCCATGACAACAGCCACTGAAGCAGCGTCATTGAATAAGACTGAATGTGATCAACTGCCAACATGGAAATAAAAATCCTCCCCTATTCTCTCTGTTTTTCAGCATTTTTCTCTCCAGCATGTTCTGTGGTACAAAGCAGGGCTTGGTTCACTGCCTGTATCTCCCTCCTCCTACACTCACCATATTTTGTTGGCAAAGTCCCCTCTACACTGTTTTCAACACAGAACACCTCAGTGGGGGAGGGGAGCATTTCATTCGTTCAAAAACACTAGGAAAGTAAATAGAAATACCTCAGATAGTCCCTCACCCATGTGTGTCCCTTTGCTAAGAGCTCAGTTTTTCTTTCAGTCAGTAATGTCTTTTTGTGTTGGAATCAAGTAAGAGCATATTTGTGTTCAGGAGCAAGACAGATTTCCTAAGTAAGAGAGAAGCTATTTTTAGAGGATTTCGGGAGGGTGGGGGAAGATCTTGGAATCCATCTAAACTTAGATTCAGCTTTTGGAACAGTACGTCTCATGGGTGCACTGCAGAAACATTTCATCTGGCTTATTATAAACTTCCTGACATGGAAATGTCCTCAAAGACTGTACGGGTAGAGCCTGGAGCTGCCAATTGGAACATCACACATCTTCTCTCTTCTTTTCTTTTAAAGCACATTGTCAGTTTTCTAGTTCTTCAAGAACCCTTCAATGAGGTCAGGTTGTGCTGAAAATAACATACTGGAGATATATCTGGGCTGAAGGTCAGTAAATTTGGATGAGTTAGCTTTTTTGTGTGTGGGGGGGAAATAGAGGAGTTGAATCACTCACTGCACATCAGAACTTTCTGAAAATCCGCCCCCCCCCCTTTTAAGTTCTATTTATTTATGGCTGTGCTGGGTCCAGTGGTCATGTGTGGATGTGAGAGTTGGATGGTGAAGAAAGCTGAGCGCCGAAGAATTGATGCTTTTGAACTGTGGTGTTGGAGAAGACTCTTGCAAGTCCCTTGGACTGTAAGGAGATCCAACCAGTTCATCCTAAAGGAGATCAGTCCGGGGGGTTCTTGGGAAGGACTGATGCTGAGGCTGAAACTCTAATACTCTGACCACCTCATGTGAAGAGTTGACTCATTGGAAAAGACCCTGATGCTGGGAAGGATTGGGGCAAGAGGAGAAGGGGATGACAGAGAATGACGTGGCTGAATGGCATCACCGACTCGATGCACATGAGTTTGAGTGAACTCCGGGAGTTGGTGATGGACAGGGAGGCCTGGTGTGCTGCGATTCATGGGGTTGCAAAGAGTCGGACATGAATGAGCGACTGAACTGAACTGAACTGGACTGTGCTGGGTCTTGGTTGCTGCGCGCAGGCTTTCTCTGGTTGTGGCGAGCAGGGCCTACTCTCTAGTTGCAGTACGTGGGCTTCTCACTGCAGCGGCTTCTCTTGTTGCGGAGCATGGGTTCGAGGGTGAATGGGCTTCAGCAGTTGCAGTGTGCAGGCTCAGTAGTTACGGTTAGTGGGCTCTAGAGCACAGGCTCCATAGTTGTGGTGCATGGGCTTTTTTGCTCCATGCACATGGAATCTTCCTGGACCAGGGATTGAACCCATGTTCCCTGCACTGGCAGGTGGACTCCTTACCACTGGAGCACCGGGGAAGGTCGGTAGATTATTTTTGAGGGACAATGTCAGTAGTAGTGTTTGGTTTAGGGGTTAGCCCTATAGATGTGAATGTAAACTGGAAATTTTCATCCAAGGTGGGTGGCCTGGGGGTGGGGGTTGGTAGGCTGGGGCAGATAAGACTTGGCAGTTCAACCAATGTGATTGGATAGGTAGTGGATAAATATTATATATGTAATAATTCAGTAGAATAATTTAACCATTATTTGGCAAAGTGTGAGCTTTGGATCTTGATTCATTCAACTAAACTATTATAATTATTTATGAGATGATTAGGGCAATTTGAGCACTGGTGGAATATTTCATGGCATTCCATTACCAAATGCAGATGAGTGACAAGTGTTTGAGGGTTCATGATTGTGTTCTCACTGAGGTTTTCTGAGGGAGTGTCCTCTAAACTCAGACCTCAAGGTTGAAGGGAGCTGGCAGGCACAGACTGAGGCAAGAGGATGAGATGTGAGGTGTTGGGTGGATAAGTCTTTCAGGAAGAGGAAAGTACCCAGGCACAGGCCTGAAGGTGAAAGAAAGTCCTTGGGACTGAAAGCAGCTCAATGTGATTGCCTCAGAGTTTGGCAACAGAAGAGGCTGGGAGGTAGAACTGAGGGGTCAGAAGGCAGTGATAAGAGTCTGGACATTTTCATTAGAGAATGGAAGCCATCGAGCAAGGGAATTCCTGACTAAATTCAGAGTTTAGACAATCTGTACGCAGGCTTGAATGTCCCAAGAGAATCCCAGGTTTAGAAGGTCTTTTCTGAGTGCTCCAGCCCTCATCTTTCTGAGCTATGGAATCTGTGTTCCTTATTTTTTGCTGTTGCTTCATGCTTCATGCTTCACCACAGGTTTCTGTGGTGACTAAATTGAAAGTTCCATGCTGACATGAGGGAGGGGTTGCTTACTTTTCGCTATGGACTGAATTGCGTCCCCTGCAAGTTTCTCTCTTGAAGCCTGAACTCCTGATGTGATTGTGTTTGAAAGATGGGGCTTTTGGAGGTAACTAAGGTTAAGTGAGGTCATAAGGATGGAGTCCTTGCCTAATAGAGTTAATGACCTTCTAAGAAGTGGAAGAGAGAGAGGTCAAGCTTTCTCCACATGCTAACACTGATGGAAACCCATGTGAGGATATGGCACAATGGCAGCCAGAAGAGGCTGCTCACTAAAACTAGATCATTCTGGTACCCTGATCTCAAGCTTCTAGCCCCTACAGCTATGACAAGATAAACTGCTGCGGTTTAAGCCACACAGTTTAGGCTGTTGTGTTACGGCAGCCCAAGCGGACTAAGACATCCTTCCAGGCCCTGCTCCATCCAGTAATCCTGGGCTGGGACAGCCCTTTGAGAGATTTCAAAATCTCTCAAGCCTCTGATCTTGATCAGTCATTAAAGATCATCAGTCTTATACTCTTATCATCATCACAGTTTCATATCTTTATATCCAAGTACTTTTCGCACCATTATGAAGCCAAGAGAACATGTAAAGAGATGGTTTTACTGCAGCAATAAATATGTATAATAATCTGATATTAACATAATCACCCATCTCTTCAGTTTACTCTGCGAAGACACACCTTAGGTCTGTTTGGTTTTCCTTACTTGAAAACTCTCAATCATTACATCAATATGCAATTGCTAACTCCCAAGATTGGGTGAGCTGCATGTGGTATTTTGGGCATGTGTTTATAAGAAGATAGCCTTTGTTTTATGTTGATAGAGCAATGTTATCTTCTTCTGGCTGCCTTTCATAGACAAGGCAACTGTTCAAAACAAATTGCTTGGCAAATGCAAACTGTTTTGAACAAATTTTGTGAATTTGGACATGATGCTAAAGTTGACTTTTAATTTCCTACACGACAGACTATTGAAGTATGTTTCTTTGCAAAGTCTCTAAGTCCAAGTAAGTGAGTCTTTCAAGAAAGCAAGAAGTACCAGTTTCTCTGGCAAGATCTCAGGGGAACTAGGAGCCCTGTTGCTGCCAAAGTGTTGTCTCGCCACTTCTGTCCATGCCAGAACCACCTTTAGTTGTCCTTTTCTCTGGATATTATATTTTCTCTAACTTCCTTCTAATAATATGATTTTGTGCTCATATTTGTGAATCTGTATGAATTTGTTTCATGAGAATCAAACTCAAGAAGTATCAACTTACTTTATTTTCTTAATTATTATTATTGGCAGCACTGCATAGCATGTGGGATCTTAGTTCCCTGACCAGGGATTAAACCTGTGCCCTCTGCTTTGGAAGGCAGAGTCTTAACCTCTGGATCACCAGGCAAGTACTTCAACTGACATTAAATTCTTAAATGAAACTAAATCTGGCTTAACCTCCATTGGCTTTATTTATTTATTTATTTTTTCTCCATTGGCTTTAGTGGTGAAGAAATCCAATCCCAGACTTTGGGTGAAAGAAATAGAGTTGCCCTTTCTTCCTCCTTCATCTCCTCTCCTCATTTGGGTGAAAGTTCTTTGCCAAAGCCCCTGAGTAGCAGCCAGGGTCCCAAACTCTTTGCGTACTTGTAGCCAATCTATTCAGAGGCCCTATCTCTGCAGATTTGAAAATAGTTCCTACCAGATTTCAGGAGAACTAATATCCTCCATCCCAAGCCCACCTCTTGTCCTCATGCAATATACTTCTACCCTTCAACAAAGAGTTTCACAGGCAATGGCACCCCACTCCAGTACTCTTGCTTGGAAAAATCCCCTGGGCAGAGGAGCCTGGTAGGCTGCAGTCCACGGGGTCACGAAGAGTCGGACATGACTGAGCGACTTCATTTTCACTTTTCACTTTCATGCATTGGAGGAGGCAATGGCAACCCACACCAGTGTTCTTGCCTGGAAAATCCCAGGGATGGGGGAGCCTGGTGGGCTGCTGTCTATGGGGTCACACAGAGTCGGACACGACTGACGCGACTTAGCAGCAGCAGCATAATCAAGGTATGGAACATTTCTACCACCCCAAAATGTTCTGACATGTTCCCTTCCCTGACTCTAAGCCTCAATTAACTACTGATTGATTTTCTGTCTAGGATACACCATTCTATCCATTCACCTGTTGATCCACATTTAGGTTGTTTCCAATTTTTAGTGCTTGTGAATAATGTCTATAATATTTTCATAGAGGTTTTTATGGGAATGCATGTCTTTGATTAGATGTTTAGGAGTGAAATTAGGGATTGTGGATCATAGTATAGGTATATGTCTCACTATAGTAAGTTTTTGTTTAACTGTTAAAAAACTGCTATTCTCTAAAGTGGCTGTACCATTTTTTTTCTGAATAGCAAATAGTTTATTAGTAAATACATGGTTCCAGTGACAATAATAAACTCACCTGAACAGAAGACAATAATCAAATCAAAAGAACAAATGCTTGCTAATCATCAGAAAATCTGTGGCCATTAGGGCTGTCACATAGAAATCCAAAATCACTCAGAGGCCAAATCTAAAGAAGATGCGTCCACTTATTAGTTCATATGGAACAAGTCCATAGTACCTGAAATCTGTAGCTGTAGATTATCACCTTTTAACCAAACATGACCTGTTGGCACAAAACAATGTCTTTTAAAGAAATCTGCTGGGCTACTGGTGAGAATTTTGTCTTCTTCAAAACCAATTACTCGTTTACAAATATGTGATTTTGGATCACTTGGGCTTTTTGTAATCACAGTGTCATCTCTTTGGATACCATAAAAATGTCGATTAAGACTTTCTGCAAAGACAGTATCTGAATTTTGAATTGTAGGCTCCATTGATGGTTCAAAACACATGACAACACTACCAACATATTCAAAAGCACCATGGGCTATACAGCTATACTAAATAGTATAGCTAACAAGCCAAAATGTTTTTCCCAGAACACCACAAAGCATAGTTCTATGTAGACTCTGCCACCATTGACCATAGGTCTTTTCAACAAAGCATTCGATTTTTAGTGTAGTTGCAGGGCTTCCAAGAAAAAACATCTAAAGCATGCTTCAAAGCATATACAGGTGATCCATGATTTCAGGATTCCTGGACCTGCAGAAGTCTGCCTGGCTGTACCATTTTGTGATCCTACCAGCATGATGTGAAAGTTTTAGCTGGTTCATATCCTTGCCAACAATTAACATTGTTAACCTTTGTATTCTTAGTCATTCTAGTAAGTGTGTATTATGTAAAATTTAAATACATCTCTATTCTAAATATACATGGAAATAACTCCATATAACAATACTAATGCCTCTGAGAGGGATATCACTTAGTTTAAGATGATGTTGAGGCAGGAGGTAGCCATCCCCACCCCCCCACCCCCCGCCCCACCATGTAGATACTCCAAGATGAGACTAGCAGGACAATCAAGGCAGGAGGCTAAGTTCTGCCAAGAAAGGAGATGCTGCTGCTGCTGCTGCTAAGTTGCTTCAGTCGTGTCCGACTCTGTGTGACCCCATAGATGGCAGCCCACCAGGCTCCACCGTCCATGGGATTCTCCAGGCAAGAACACTGGAGTGGGTTGCCATTTCCTTCTCCAATGCATGAAAGTGAAAAGTGAAAGTGAAGTCGCTCAGTCATGTCCAACTCTTAGCGACCCCATGGATTGCAGCCTACCAGCCTCCTCCATCCATGGGATTTGCCAGGCAAGAGTACTGGAGTGGGTTGCCATTGCCTTCTCCAAAGAAAGGAGATAAGAGACCACATATCTCTCGTTCTTGAAATCAGGAGAACTCCTCAACTGTGCATGGGCAGAAAGGTTCCTTGGAGCTCAAAAGGGGAGTGATACTAAGTGATGCTAACTACCCGTAGGCCTCTTAGGTAGAATCCATCTTGGCTAAGAGATGTGTGGGCACACATGGGAAGATCTTGAGATATACCAAATATGAACTCTGAACCAGGGAAATCAAAATGATTGGCTAAAGGAAACCTGGAAGTAACGCCCCTTGTAAGTGATTTCAACTACAATAAGGGCACATCTCTGCAACTCTCTCTTTGAGTCTGCCTGTGTGTCTATCCACAGATACTATACTTTTTTTCCTCCTGGTAAACACTTGACTTGTTTCACTACTTTTCATCTTTGTGGGAATTCTTTTTCTGCAAATCCTCAGAGTCAGGGTCTTGTCACTGACCATTGGTCTAAGTGGCTAGGATTCAGTGCTCTTACCACCGCTACCCAATCCTCAGTCTCTCGCCAGGAACTGAAGCTCTGCTTCAAGCACCTGCAAGCCAAGGCCGCCCAAGATCAATATCAGCTAACATCTTAGCTAGTATTCATTCATATAGTTTTTCCAGTATGCAAAGAGTTTGGGATCCTGGCTGCTATTCAAGGGCTTTGGCAAAGAGCCCTCACCCAAACGAGGGGAGGAAAGAATGCAGGAAGAAAGGGCAACTCCACTTCCTCCAGATCAAATGGTAAAATACCCTGATTGAGCAAACCCCAGGTGGTGGCCTTATCCTAATTGAGTGGGAGGAAACTTTTCACCAAAAGTCTTGGATTGGATTTCTCTACTACCAAAGCCAATGAAGGTTGAGCCAGATTTAATTTCATTTAAGAATATAAATAAGTTGACACTTTCTGAATTTGATTCTCATGGAACAAATTCATATATATGAGCCTAAAATCATATTGAAACTCAATGACTTCCTAGGAAACATACAATGGTTCTTAAACTTTTATCAAAACATTTAATGTTATTTCATTGGAATGGGAAATGGGAAAATGAATTATTGCCATTACTAGAAAAGACAGACTCTTTTCTTTTTTAATTTAATTAGCTAATTAATTTATTTTTGGCTGTGCTGGATCTTCGTGGCTGCTTGGGCTTTTATTTTGTTCCTGTGAGCAGGGTCTATGCTCTCATTGTGGTGTGAGGGCTTCTCATCACAGTGGCTTTACTTGTTGTGGACCATAGGTTCTAGGGAGCTCGGGCATCAGTAGTTGAGGCAAGTGGGCTCTGTAGTTGTGATTTCTGGGCTCTACAACACAGGCTCAATAGTTGTAGAGCAGGGGGTTAGTTGCTCCTCAGCATGTGGCATCTTCCTGGACCAGGGACTGAACTTGTGTCTTCTGTACCATCAAGCAGATTCTTTACCATGAGCTACCAGGGAAGCCCCAAGGCAGACTCTTTTCAAACATGGGAAACCATTTCAAAGGGATTCCTTGTTAGGAATTTGGGGAAATCACTAGAGATGATTAAGGTGAGAACTGCTGCTGCTGCTGCTAAGTCACTTCAGTCGTGTCCAACTCTGTGTGACCCCGTAGACGGCAGCCCACTAGGCTCCTCTGTCTCTGGGATTCTCCAGGCAAGAATTGGGTTGCCATTTCCTTCTCCAATGCGTGAAAGTGAAAAGCAAAAGTGAAGCCGCTCAGTTGTGCCCAACTCTTAGCGACCTAGTGGATGGCAAAATCTGGAGAAAAATGTTATTTATTCTTACTGTTTTTGGAGTTACTGTGTATTTATTAGACTTACTGCTAGGTCTTGTTGTTGAATGTGTTAATATTATAAGCAACAAATATGGTATTTTGTCATACACTTGTTTTCTTAATATTTTTATTTTTCTTTTCTACTATAAGTGAATTCTAATGTAAATGTAGGTTTTTTTCTCCCCTTATTTTATACTTTTAAAAAATGCATTCTGAGAAGGAGCCTATAAGCTTCATTAGGTAGCAACAATATATAAAAAGTTCCAGTGCATGGGCCCATCCTAGAGATTCTAATTGAGCTTGAGTGACACCAGGAAATCTGTATATTTGCTTATACCTGCTGTCATGAAAGGGTGAAACCCTTTGGGGTTAACACCTGTCATACAAGGGATAGGGGCCAATTCTAAAATGTCATACAGAATGGGTAAATGTGATATTGTAATTTATAATAAATATATATTTATGGTATAATCACTTTGGAGACAGTATGCAGGTTCCTTAAAAAACTAAAAATAGGATACATGTATATGTCAGGCTGAGTCCCTTCATTGTTCACCTGAAACTATCACAACATTGTTAATCATCTGTACCCCAACACAAAATAAAAAGTTTAAAAGAAAACTAAAAATTAAACTGCCATATCATCCAACAATCCAACTCCTGGGCATATATCTGTAGAAAATCATAATTTGAAAAGATACATGCACCCCAATGTTCACTGTAGCACTGTTAACAATAGCCAAGACATAGAAGCCACCTAAATATCCATTGACAGAGGAATGGATAAAGACATGTGGAGGAATGGATAAAGAAGATGTGATACATAAATTCAATGAAATATTATTCAGCCGTAAAAAAGAATGAAATAATGCCATTTGCAGCAACAAGAATGGACCTCGAGATGACCACACTAAGTGAAGTAAGCCAGACAAAGACAAGTACTGTATGATGTCGCTCATATGTGGAATCTAATTTTTAAAAAATGATACTTACAAAACAGAAACAGACTAATAGATACTGAAAACAAACTTATGGTCACCAAAGGGGAAATATGGTGGAGAGGTTACCTTCTCCAGGAGTTTAGGATTAACAAATGTACCCTATTTATGAGACAAATAACCAACAAGGACCTATGGTATGTCACCAGGAACTCTATTCAATATTCTATGATAACCTACATGAGAAAAGAATCTAAGTAAGAGTGAATATATGTGTAGGTATAACTGGATCACTTTGCTGTAGACCCAAAGCTAACACAATATTATAAATAAACGCTACTCCAATAGAATTCTTCTAAAAAATTTATATGTGTGTGTATATATATGTATATATATGTACACACACACATATATATATATATATATAGTCTTCATCTCTGTTTCTGGCACAGGCTCCTAAAACTCTTGGATTTTCCAAAATAATGAGTGACAAAAGTGTATTTTATTATGCTGATGAGGTAATTTTCAGACTGAACCAAGTATGGGGGTTGGTTGCTAGTGAAACCAACCGTGATTGGCAGGTTGGAAATTTGAGTTAAACCTCCCTGACCTCTGGTAGGGTGGAGGGAGAAGCTGGAGGGTGACTCAGTCACCAGTCATCTGTGTAATGAAGCCTCCTTAAAAACCCAAAAGAATGTAGAGGTTTAGGAAACCTTCCAGGTTGGTGAATATGTGGCAACTGGGGAACGTGGCTCTCTCAGAGAGGGCATGAAACTTTGAGCCTTTTCTCCACACTATGCCCTATACATCTCTTCTGTCTGGCTATTTCTGAGTCGTATCCTTTTATAATAATCCAATGATCTAGTAAGTAAAATGTTTCTCTGAGTTCCGTGAGCCACTCTAGCAAATCCAACCTGAAGACAGGGTCCTGGCTATCTCTGACTTCTATACAGTCAGCCAGAAATGCAGGTGATAACCTAGCCTGAACTTGCAGAGAGAAAGCAGTCTTGCAGGACAGCACTCTTCACCTGTCAAAATGAGTTGAATTGTAGGTACCCAGCTCCTGTCTCGGAGAAGGCAACGGCAACCCACTCCAGTACTCTTGTCTGGAAAATCCCTTGGACAGAGGAGCCTGGTAGGCTGCAGTCCATGGGGTTGCAAAGAGTCAGACACGACTGAGTGACTTCACTTTCACTTTTCACTTTCATGCATTGGGGAAGGAAATGGCAACCCACTCCAGTGTTCTTGCCTGGAGAATCCCAGGGATGGGGGAGCCTGGTGGGCTGCCGTCTATGGGGTCGCACAGAGTTGGACACGACTGAAGCGACTTAGTAGCGGCAGCAGCAGCAGCTTATGTCTGGAGCAGTGCTTGTTCATGGTATGACCCTATACTCTGTCTCCCTGACCCTGAATCAGAATTGGTGGCAGAACCCAAATCATTAAGGAAGCAGCTTGATTAGGGAAAGGAAAAACTAATAACAGGAAAAGTAGGCATCCCCACCCCTTTTCATACCTCAAGGAAGGTATGCCAAGATCAGGGCCTTGGTGGATATGCTATGAGTTCTATTCTGGTGGAAAAACTTCCCATCCTCTTATGGCATACACTGATGCCAAATAGTCTAGATTGGAGATGTCAGCTGTTGAATGAAGTTGTCCAGGAATGCCAAACACTTTGCAGTGAGGGCAGTAGGGACCTTGTAGTATGAGGGTTATTGCATTCTCCTCAAGGCCAAATGTCCTGGTCCAAATGCACCAGCGCTCCCACACTGTGTCCAGCTGCTGTCCTGGCTCTGGCAGATTGCTCCTTGATTTAATGAGAATCTGAAGATCATACATCTGTCTTCCTCATCCTGGTTTTGTAGATTTTGCCTTTTCACAATAAAGACAATAAGATAAAGATACTCTGTGATACAGTGAAATGTGTCCAACCGTTTGCAGGACAAGGGACAATCCTAAAACGAATCATCTGGCAACATAGCTGATTTTCAACAAGTGGCCAGGAGAGAGATATCCAGGAAAGCATGGAGCCCAGGCAGCATTTAATGATCACTTGGGTCCATCGGACTCGATGGACATAAGTTTGAGTGAACTCTGGGAGTTAGCGATGGACAGGGAGGCCTGGCGTGCTGCAATTCGTGGGGTCACAAAGAGTCAGACACGACTGAGCGACTGAACTGAACTGAACTGAACTGGGTCCAACTCATACATTTTACTAATATACTTTGAGAATCCAGATTCTTAAAGGCTTATCGTTCATTTTCCATTTTGAGAGGCAGTTTAGCAGCAAGAAGACAGGGCCAAGACTCCGAACCCAGAGAGTTTTGTCTCTGAGAGCTTTCAAGGCTTGAGGAACTCCTTTGGAATTTTGAGAACATATTCCAAACACATTTTGTTTTGGCTGTTTGTGATCTGATATTATTGTGTATGGCATGGATCAGTTTATTATTGCCCCATTAACTACCCATTTTACTTGCTGATGATTCTGTGAGTCAGCCTTTGAGATGGGTGGTCCTAATGCTGTCATCTGGGGTCACTGTGGTAAGTGGAATAATGTCGCTCCTCCAAAGATGTTGATGCTTTAATCCCTGAAATTAGGTCTGGGTATGTTACATGGTCAAAGGGACTTTGTAAATGGAATTAAGTTTATGGACCTTTGGCTACGAATATTATCTTTGATTGTCTGGATGGGTCCAATGTAGTCACATGGGCACTCAAAAGTGTAAGAAGAAGGCAGAAGAGTTAGTTAGAGAGATGTAATGGAAGAAGAGATGGGAGAGATTTGAAGTAGCAAAGGGACTTCGCCCATCACTGCTGGCTTTGAATATTGAGGAGAGGGTTCATGAGCCAGGGAGTATAGGAACAGCCCTCACTAACAGGCAGCAAACAGGGGACCTCAGTCCTACAACAGCAAGAGAGACTGAATTCTGCCAACAGTCTGAATAAGCAAAGAAAAAGATTCTCCCCTAAAACTTCCAAAAAGGAATGCAGCCCTGCTGACAGCTCAGTTTTAGCCTGGGAGATCTATGTTAGAGTTCCAGAACTGTGAGGTGATAAATGCACATTGTTTTCAGCTGGCAAGGTGGTGTTAACTTGCTCTATAGCAATAGAAAACCAGTACAGTCACTCACATTGCTACAATCAGGCGTGACAGGCCGGATGAACTGAGCAGCTCATTTGCATGTCTGGTGGTTGGTGCCAACTATTGACTGGACCACTCTCTTCATGGTCTCCTATGCTTGAGGAGATGAGGCTGGCCTACTTCACCTGGAAAGAAAGTGAGAGCAGTAGCTACAAGGGTTCTTAAGGCTTTGCTCAGAACTCCCCACAATGTCATTCCTGCCATATTTTATTTTATCATTTACTATTGTTACTATTATTATTATTATTTTGGCTATGCTGGGTCTTCGTTGCTGCCCACAGACTCTCTCTATTTGCAGCAAGTGGGGGCTACTGTCTTGTAGAGCATGGGAACCAGGGCAAGAGGGCTCAGTAGTTGTCCCTCCCACATTTTATTGATCACAGCAAGTGATAAGGTCTGTCCAGACTCAAAGGGTAGAGAAATTATTTCCACTCTTTAATAGGAGGAAATGTAAAGGCATATTGGCAAAGGGCAGGTCAAGCTTGGAAAGGAGGAATTTGTAGCCATTTTTCACAATCTGCCAGACAGGAAACTTGTGCAACAACATTCTGTAAGAGGGATCTCTTATGTTGACTTCCTGTTGGCATGAGGGGATGCAGCTGAAAACAGTAAACATACATACTTCTCATTCTAAGGAGAGCTGTCAACCCCTGGGGTTGGAAGCTTCTCCCTGGTGAGTGGTGTTGGAAGAAAGTGGCTTAGTGGGGAATGGAGTGGAGAAGGGGTGGATTTCCCCATCTCTAAATCAAATGATTGGGGAGGCTCCAAAGGAATTGCTTAAACAAAGTGATGATTTGCAGGAAGAAGAGATAAACATCTTAATCCTGGTTGCCTAGATTATAAATCTGAAGAGGAGACTGATGATGCAAGCTCATCCATTTGTTAACCATATATTTCTTGGGCACTGTAATGATTAATTTTATGTCAAATTGAGTGAGTCATGGGGTGCCCAGATACTTAGTTAAATATTATTCTGGGTGTGTCTGTGAGGCTGTTTCTGGATGAAATAACATCTGAATTGGTAGTGAAGCAGACTGCCAACCTTAATTTTGATGGGCCTCATCTAATCCTCATCTAATGAGCTTCCCTGGTAGCTCCATTGGTAAAGACAGACCTGTGCTCGATCCCAGGGTTGGGAAGATCCCCTGGAGAAGGAAATGGCAACCCACTCCAGTATTTTTGCCTGGAAAATCCTAGGAACACAGGAGTCTGGCAGGCTACCGTCCATGGTCGCAAGAGTCAGACATGATAGCAGCTGGTTTCCTTTCCTTTCTGTCTAATCCACTCAAGGTCTGAAGAAAACAAAGAGAGTAGGAAGAATTTTCTCTCACTCTGCCTGACGGTCCTTGAGCTAGGACATTGGTCTTCTTTAGCTTCTTGTATAAAAAACTTCATCTATTTTTGGCTGTGCTGGGTCTCTGTTGATACGCAGGGTCTTTCTCTAGTGGCAGTGAGCAGGGGCTACTCTCTAGCTGCAGTGTGTAGGCCTCTCATTCTGGTGGCTTCTCTTGTTGCGGAGCATGGACTCTAGAGCAAGTAGCCTTCAGTAGTTGCAGCTCGCAGGCCCTAAAGTACAGGCTCAGTAATTGTGGCACATGGGCCTAGTTGCCCCAAAACATGTGGAATCTTCCCCTGTGACCCTTGCATTGGGAGGCAGATTCTTAACAGATCTCTCACCTAATCTGCACATACCTTGGGTTTCCCAGCCTCCAGAACTGTGAGAAATAAAATTTTTGTTGTTTTTAATCCTCCCGGTCTAGGATAGTTTGTTAGAGCAGCCTAAATGGGCTAAGATATATATGTCCTAGTATATCTATAATAATTTATATATATATATATACATACATGAATAAAATTGGCATTTTCACAGTGCAGGAGTTAGGGGCCTAGTCCATTTCCTCAGTCAAAAATTCAGATATAACTTTACGGTGAGTGCTCTGTATCTGTGGTCCTGCATGTGTGGATTTAACCAACCATGGATGGTGGATCGTGTAGTACTGTGATACATATTTAGTGAAAGAAATTCAGATATAAATGGACTTGTGCAGTTCAAATTCTAGGGTCAACTGTATATATACTTGAGTTTATTTCTCTGGGGAACCCTGTCTAATACAGGCTCTTACTGCGCATCATATTTTGTTTGAAGTTCTGGGGATTCAGCACTAAATAAAATAGGCAATAATTCATGGAGCTTACATTCTACTGGGGAAAACAAACAAATGAAAAAATCCACAACAAGACAAATGCATGGGAAAATGTTAGAGAAAAGTTAAGGGGAAACAACAAAAGTTAAGGGGAAAGGAGAGGCTGGCATTTTAGATCATGAAGTCCAGAAAAGACTCATTGCCAGGGTGACATTTGAGAAGACATTTGGATATTTGTGACTCTTGAGAGAGTTGACATATGTCCCCTGGAATATGGGGTGCTCCTGAACTTAGAGATTGGAAGTGCTTCCTAAATGTTCTTACTTGGAAACAGGGAGGCCCTGATGAAGCAGTCTCTGGGGACCCCCAGAGACTCAAGGGACCCCCAGTCTTTTTTATGAAAGAGCACAGGGTAGAGTAGAAACTGATGTCAAGAGGCTGCCCTAGTTGTCCAGCAAGGAGATGTTTCACCTTGTAGAGGGCCTGCAGCCTGGGGCTGGCAGAAGCTAAGGGGACACAAGACTGCCACTGCCTGAAAGGGTCTTCAGTGGAAAACATTCTAGATGATGTTATGTAACACTCCAAAAGCACCACATGCACCATCTCAGCAGAGCCCACCAGTTATGTGGGGGTCACCAACTGAAAGAGTCCTCCTAGGAGGCCAGTCATAGGAGAAGGTCAGAGGTCAGAGCCTCATCTTCTCATGGGAAGAGTTCAGGGTGGGGAGGGAAAGAATCCTGGAACATGGATTTCCAACTCTCTGAGAGGGTGAGTCTAACTTCCTGATGATCTTCTGTTTGGAGGTATGTAACAAGTTATTTAAGGTAGTTTAAGAGAAAGAGGAGAATTTATGATGCTTATATTGGCTTAACTCACAGACCAGGAAGCAGATGTAGGAGGGCTTCAGGAAGGAGGGGAGCCTGGAACAGGAACCTCTCTCTCATCACTGATTCTCTTGTCCATTCTCTTCTCTCTCTCCATCACTCGATCTCCCTTTCTTCCTTCATCCCTTTCTCTCCCTGCAGACTGACTTTCTCTGCTTCTCCTACCCATCACTGCACTATGATCCTGCAAATGTCCTTAGCTCACATGAGAGAGCCCCCAGCTTCCTGTAAACAATTGGCATGTTCTCTCTCCCAATACAAGATTCCAGGGAGAAAGCATGTGATCAGATTAGCACAGGCAGAAACTCAGCTTGGGTTCAGCCAGCTATAGCCAGATGTTGGGAATGTGCTATATGATCATTCCTGCAGCCTTCCCATAGATGCAGACCAGAAGACAAGAATGTGCATGCAAGTTTATTTGGGATATGATCCCAGGATGCACCTGTAGGGGAGCAGCAAAGTGACAAAGGGAAAGGAAGGAAGCCATAGATACGTTATTAATAGCAAAGGGTGGGCAACTGTGCCTCAGTTCTACAAAGACCTCTGGGAGAGCGTGAAGAGCACACCTCAGAGCTGTCCAACCTGAGGGGTGAGGGAGCTGGGGTACTTATCCACCAGCTCTTATTCTTATCAGTCACTGTTTGAAGGCTGCTCCTAGAGGTATTAATTCCCTGCCCTCCCTGGAGTTAGCTCAAGTGGAAAACCCAAGCACTTGCATCAAGAAGCATTTGGTATGAATGATGAGAGCTGTATGGTCAAGTCGTAAATAGCACCTGCTATAGATAACATTCAGGAATGGGAAGAGAGTCTCAAAAGAGCATGGTTAAAAACGTGATTGGAGAAAATAAAATTTTCAATACCTCTCTGCCTTAGATTTCCTAATGAATTGACAGTATACATGAATTAAACTGTGAAGAACTTATTAGCCCAAGAGCAGTCACGTGTGTAGTAGAAATGGACACAGACAGGCAGAGAATCTGTCCTATACTATGAGTGATTTGAGATTAGGAGGGAACTGAATTTTTGTTTTAAACATACTACATTTGCTAGAAGCCATTAAAATGTGAAAACAGGTGATAGAGGAGCAATGAATGATTGTTTTCTTTCCTTTACATCGTTATAATGATGTTTGTGTAGTAATTAGACTTGAGAGTAAAACAATGCTCCTAAAATGCTTTCTTGTTTTTAACTTAAAGAAAAGTGCCCTCCATCTTTAACTTTAGAGGCTGAAAGTCATATTTTTTAACGGCCTCCAGAGCTCAGTTAGCACAAAGTCTTCTTTGAAAGTAATGGAAACTTTATGCCCAGTCTCTTTAATGGCTGGAGCAAGACAGCAAATGAGACGCAAGAGAATTTAGGGCTCAGGGTTTCAAATGACATCGAGACTTAAGTGATCATATGGAGAAAGGAAGGGTTGCACCCAAGAGGCCTTGGTTACTCATTTATATCACAAGTGTAACCAGAGACGTCTGGAGGTAGAGGGTCCTGGTGGGAACAGAAACATCTCCCCAACAAATGGTGCTGCATGTACTCCTCTGGGTATCCTCCCTACTTCTTGAAATAAGAGGTGAATTCTACCAACAGCTTGGAAATGTCCTCTCTGCATTTTCCCAGCCCAGATTGTTAAGATCACAGAGATTTCCTTGGTATATGATCATTCCCCTACAGTCTTGAAAATGTCTTGAAACGGTTCACCAGACATAAAAAATAGTTACATCAAAATCTTTTAAAAGCTGCCCTTTAGGGACTTCCCTAGTGGTCCAGTGGCTAAGACTCCATGCTCCCAATGCAGGGCGCCTGGGTTTGATCCCTGGTTGGGGAACTAGATCCCACATGCTGCAACTAAAGATCCCATGTGCTGCAGCTAAGACCTGGCGCAGCCTAAATAAGTCAATAAATATATATATTTTTAAATGGTCCTTAAAAAATAGTGTAACTATTATCTGATCTCCTATTTAAAACATTAAGGGGAAATACTCAAAACATTAGCAATTTTTGTTTTTTCCTGAGGGATAGAATTATACTTGATTTTTACTTTTAACTTTTATCTGTAGTGTCTATATTTTCTACAATAAACATGTATTATATGTTTATGTATATTTTTTCTAAAGATGGAGAGTGAGAAAGACTCAACTTCAAAAATCAAAAAGAACTTGTCTTTATAAATATTGAATATTGCTTGAGTCAGAAGTCACCAAAAATAAATTTGAAAGACAAGGGATAGACCGAGAGAAAATATTTGCAATAAATATAGCAGGAAAATAATTTTAATATACATATATATGATTCAAATCAAAAACAAAAAGTAATCTGATAAAAATCAGATAAAAGATAAAAGAAACTTATGGAGGTTGAAATTAAAATTTCCGATAAACAAAAAAGTCTCAACTTCACTGAAAACCAAGGAAATAGAAGTTACAACCAGTAAGAAATATAATTTTTGCCTACCAGCTTAAGAAACATTTAAAAAATTGGTAATATCTAGAGTCTGTAAGAATGTGAATTCTCTAAGAAAATTTAAAAGTCTAATAGTATCCAGTGTCTATGAGGATATGTACTATTGAAAATTATCTTCCCAAAGAGAACCTAGTGTTACACATCAACACTTGAAGTGTGCATACCCTGCATTCCAATTTTAGGTACCTAGCCCAGAGAAATAGTTACCCACATTCTCAAGAGAGTGGGTACAAGAAAGAGCATGAGTCATAAAACACTGGGAACAATGTAAATGTCCAGCACGAGAGAATGGCTATGTAAACTATGATTCACCCATGCTGTTGAAAACCATGCTATAACTAAAAAAATTAGGAAGACTTATACATAGTGACATAACAAGATCTTAAGGATAAGGGCAACATGGTGCAGCAGTAACCAATGAAGGCTTTAACACCAGCTGCCCTGGATTCAAATCATAGAGTTGGCCCTTCCTGCCTTTCTGTACTCTAAGTATTCCAATCTTCCACTCTCCCATTTGTAAAATGGGAGAAGTAATAGTATTTGCTCCCCGTGCTGTGCTTAGTCACTCAGTCATGTCCAATTCTGTGAGCCCGTGGGCTGTAGCCCGCCAGGCTCCTCTGTCCATGGGGATTCTCCAGGCAAGAATACTGGAGTGGGTTGCCATGCCCTCCTCCAGGGGATCTTCTCAACCCAGGGATTGAACCCAGGTATCCCGCACTGCAGGCGAATTCTTTACCATCTGAGTCACCAGGGAAGCCCCAGGGTTTTTCTTTTCTTTTTTCTCCCCTTTTTGAGAATTAAGCAGATCAATGCGTGTAAAGAATTTTGAATTATGCCTGTCTCACAGAAATGTATCAATACTCTTCGCTGTTATATGTTATTAGTTGAGAAAAGCAAGTGGTAGAAGACCAAGAATGATATTATCAACCTAAAAAGCACAATGTGAGAGTTGAAGTTAAGTTTTATTTTGGGAAAAATGAGGACTGCAGCCTGGGAGGTAGCACTTCAAATAACTCAGAGAAGCTGCTCCAAAGAGGTTGTGGGGAAAGGCCAGTATGTGTGATTTTGGTGAAAGGGGAGCTCAAGGCAATCAAACACTTAAAAGGTTTCTGCTAGTCATGAGGAGCTTCTGTCACCATGAAGGGATTTAGTGCTTTTGCAGATGTGAGGAGATGCAAGGATAGGGATCATGAAATCTAACTATCTAAAGACCTATTCCACCAATTTTCCTGGAGCACAAAGTGCCTCATTCTCCACCTGGAACTCCCTTCAGGCTGTGTCAAAGGTCAACAGAATAGATTCAATCTCCACAGAGGCAGATGGCAAATGCCGTTGCATCCATGTGTGCTAAGTTGCTTCAGTCATGTCCATCTCTTTGCAACCCTATGGACTGTAGCCTGCCATGTATCCCCCCAGGCTCCTCTCCGTGGGTTTCTCCTCCATGGGACCTTCCCAACCCAGGGATCAAATCTGCTGATCCTGTGTCTCCTGCATTGCAGGCAGATTCCACTAGCACCACCTGGGAAGCCCTGGCAATTGCCCTTAGCAAGCACCAATTTGTAGCTGACAATATCAAAGCTTTAATATTAAAGATAATATTTCTATGTGCACATGTCTATAGTAAAGTGAAGTCGCTCAGTCATATCTGACTGTTTGCGACCCCATGGACTGTAGCCTTCCAGGCTTCTCTGTCCATGGGATTTTCCAGGCAAGAATACTGGAGTGGGTTGCCATTTCCTTCTCCAGGGGATTGTCCCAACTCAGGGATCAAACCTGGGTCTCCCACATTGCAGGCAGACACTTTACCATCTGAGCCACCAGGGAAGCTGGTGTCTATACTTACATAGCACGGCTACTTATATAGATAAAAGTTTGGAGAAAACACACCACATTAAATAGCAATGTTTATTTTTAGAAAAAGGAGGGGCTCGGGTGTAGCTGGGACAGCCAAGGGCCTTTTTCTGTCAACTCTACACTTTGTATTGATTATTTTTTCACAACAATAAATGTAACTTTGAAAATACCATAAAAATCAATTAAAATATCTTAAAATCTTAAAGCCGCAGCCTTGAACATGAACACACACACACAGCTGTACCTAAAGCAAGGCAATAAAGGCTTTGACTCTGAGCTCTAAGATACAGACTTACAAATGTTTTACTCAAAGAAGTCAAGCAATTGTGCAATTTTCAATACTGTTTTGTGTCTATTAGGGCTTTATAAGTAACTTCCTTAGCAATATGAAAACAATGTGCCGAGGCCTTGGTTAACAATACCTTGTAGAAATAGGAAGATTCAAGTGATCTGTTCTGTTAACAACCATGATGCCCTCTAGACTTGGCTGGGGGCCAATTTTGCATAACTTTCATCAGATATTGTTACCAGACACAGTGAAGTCAAACAAGCCAAAACATCAGAGTTTGGAGCAGAGCGAGGTTTATTGCAGGGCCAAGCTAGGAGAACAATGGCTCATGCTCAAAATCCCTGGACACCTCAAAGGTATTGGGATAAGTTTTTAAGGCAAAATTGGGGATGAACAGAGTGTGTAACTTTCTTCTGATTGATTGGAAGTGAGGTAACATGCTGGTGCTCCAGGAATCTTGTGCTCAGCCTGAAGTTATCATCCTTTACATGGGATGGGGTCTTAGTTCCTGCACAAGAACTCAAAAATATTGTTATGTATATTTGTTGAGGAGGAAGCAGGACCCTGCTTTATCTCTGAAGTATTGTTTCTTGACTGCTGCTCCTTGTTTCCATATTCCTTCCCTTCCCTGATAAATGGCTATTTGAATCTGCCCTTTGGAACTCAGGGAAGGTCAAAGAGGCTGAAAGTAGACTATCTCCTAGTCCTAGAAACCAAGGATATGGAAAGGCTCTGTAGCTGAGAGGACCCCACAGTGTCCTGTTCCATTTCAGTATCTTAAATTTGCACCTTGGCACTTTCTCACAACTTCCAGACAAAACAGGTGGAATGGCCTCATCCAGTGGTGCAGAATTTATCTTGTATTTTTGGAAGAAATGCTGGTGAAGAGAGGGTCCAGGATGAAAGAGAACTTTCCATCAGATGCACTGTGCCTTGGGACTCATGTGACACTCTTGTGTCACCCTGAATGATGAAGCATTTCACTCTCTAAAGCTTATTAGTAAAATAAAATGTTTTTAGAAGTCTTTCTAAAATACTGAATTAAATATTTTTACACAATAGTTTCTGATGTGATTTCTTAAAATTTATTTTTTTTTAAAAAGTGCAAATACGGCTGAGATAGGAGGAAAGGGGGCAGAGCATAACATCAAAAGGATGACACAGCCTTTGACAAACACAGGATACGATGAAAGCTGGTTAGAGCAGATTAGGCCCAAGATGGCAGAAGATTAGACTCCCAGTAGACCTTGAGCCTCATTCTATGCTCATTATAATCTATTAGCTAAATGACACATTCACCTGTGCCATGACAGTTCTGAGGCCAATCATAAAAGGCCAAAACGTGGGTCAATTCCTAGAAATCCATGCCCCACCCCAAATAGTTGAAGCAGTCATCTCACTCATCAGTATATGCAATTACTCAGCCCATAAAAAGTAATCATGCCATACTTGGGGGCAACTGTCACATTTTGAGATGGACTGCATTCTGTCTATGGAATATGCATGTCGTTAATTTAGTTACTTATTTTACTGTGTCAAGTCTTAGTTGCAGCACACAGAATCTTCCACCTTCATTTTGGCATGAAAAGTCTTAGGAGTGCACTGGGAGCGTGGAGTCTTAGTCACAGGATCGGCAGGGAAGTCCCTCACCGTTATATTTTTGATATTTTTTCTGAAAAAAAAAAAAAAAAAGGGAGCTCTAATTCAAACATTGATTGTAGTTGCCCTGCAGTAGTCTATCACTTTGCTATCACAAGTAATTTTATAGTGAAGAGGTTTATAAACACATTGCTGTTGTTCAGTTGCTAAGATCTGTTTGACTCTTTGCAATTCCATAGACCTTAGCATGCCAGTACTGAAAGCATCCCTGTCCTTCACTCTCTCTTAGAGTTTGCTCAAACTCTTGTCCATTGAGTCGATGATGCCATCCAACCATCTCATCCTCTGTCGCCGCCTTCTCATCCTACCCTGAATACTTCCCAGCATTAGGGTCTTTTACAATGAGTTGGCTATTTGCATCAGGTGGCCAAAGAATTGGAGATTCAGTTTCAGCATCAGTCCTTTCAGTGAATATTCAGGGTTGATTTCCTTTAGAATTGACTGGTTTGATCTCCTTGCTGTCCAAGGGACTCTCAAGAGTCTTCTCCAGCACTGTTAGGGGAAGCACACTGACTGAAACCACCTACCCTGGCCAGGCACCATAGCAACCATTTGCATGAGTTGTTTTGCCACAGGAAGTCTTGATAAGGAACAAGGAACTAATAAGTACCAACCAGAAGAGTTCAGAAAAAGTCAAAAGGTGACGCCATGTGTCCAACCACCTCCCAGAATCCTTCTCGCTGGCATCCATCTTGGTTGAACAAGGCATGCACCACCAGGAAGGACTCTGAGTCAGAATGATTGGCTAAAGACATCCCAGAAACGAATCCCATCACCATGAAACCTGAAACTGGGAGCCATGTGGCAGAGCAGTTCTCCTGGGTTCTCTTATCCTACTGCTCTCTCTTCGGGCACACTTTCCCAATAAAATCTCTTGCTTTGTCAGCATATGTGTCTCCTTGGACAATTCATTTCTGAGTGTTAGACAAGAGCCCTGGAAGGGGCCTCCTTCCTGCAACAGCACCAGAATTTGAAGGCATCAACTCTTTGGAGCTCAGCCTTCTTTATGGTCCAACTCTCACATCCATACATGACCACTGGAAAAACCATAGCTTTGACTATATGGACCTTTGTTGGCAAAGTGATGTCTCTTCTTTTTAATATGCTATCTAGGCTTGTCATAGCTTTTTTTCCAAGGAGCAAGTGTCTTTTAAGTTCATGGCTACAGTCACCGTCTACAGTGATTTTGGAGCCCAAGAAAATGGTCTGTCATTGTTTCCACTTTTTCCCCATCTATTTGCCATGAAGTGATGGGACGATCTTGGGATACCATGATCTTCATTTTTTGAATGTTGGGTATCAAGCCAGCTTTTTTCAGTCTCCTCTTTCAACACTCATCAAGAGGCTCTTTAGATCCTCTTTGCATTCTGCTATTAAAGTGGTATCATTTGCATATCTGAGGCTATTGATATTTCTCCTAGTAATCTTGTTTCCAGCCTGGGATTCATCCAGCCCAGCATTTTGCATAATGTACCCTGTATAGATGTTAAATGCTGGGAGGGATTGGGGGCAGGAGGAGAAGGGGGTGACCGAGGATGAGATGGCTGGATGGCATCACGGACTCGATGGACGTGAGTCTGAGTGAACTCCGGGAGATGGTGATGGACAGGGAGGCCTGGTGTGCTTCAATTCATGGGGTCGCAAAGAGTCGGACACAACTGAGCGACTGAACTGAACTGAACTGAAGCAGGCTATAACCTTTTCCAATTTTGAGTCAGTCCATTGTTCCATGTAAGGTTCTAACTGTTGCTTCACAGGAGATAAGTGAAGTGGTCTCATATTCCTATCTGTTTAAGAATTTTCCATAGTTTCTTGTTATCCACACAGCCAAAGGCTTTAACATAGTCATTGAAGCAGGAGTTGATGTTTTTCTGTAATTCCCTTGCTTTTTCTATGACCCAACAGATGTTGACAATTTAACCTCTGGTTCTTCTACCTTTTCTAAATCCAGCTTGTACATCTGGAAGTTCTCGGTTCATGTATTGTTGAAGCCTAGCTTAAAGAATTTTGAGCATTACCCTGATAGCATATAAAATGAGCACAGTACTGTTTGAACGTTCTTTGGCAATGCCTTTCTTTGTGATTCGAATGAAAACTGACATTTTCCAGCCCTGCAGCCATTGCTGAGTTTTCCAAATTTGCTGGCATATTAAGTGTAGCACTTTCACAGCATCATTTGAAATAGGATTTGAAATAACTCAGCTGGAATTCCATCACCTCCACCAGCTTTGATTGTAGTAATGCTTCCTAAGGCCCAGGATGACTTCACACTCCAGGATGTCTGGCTCTAGGTGAATGGCCACACTATTGTAGTTATCCAGGTCATTAAGACCTTTCTTTGTGTAGTTTTTCTGTATTCTTGCCACCTTCTTAATTTCTTCTGCTTCTGTTAGGTCCTTGCTGTTTCTGTCCTTTATTGTGTCCATCTTTGCATGAAATATACCCTTGGTATCTCTAACTTTCTTGAAGAGATCTGTAGTCTTCCCCATTCTATTGTTTGCCTCTAGTTCACGTGGCCTGACCCATATGTGCAAAAACCTTGCTTGGTCATACATATAACTGAGCAGGAAACTGTTGAGTTGACATTATGCACACGTTAACTTATTTAGTACTGCAAAATTGCTTCCTGTTGCAATTATTCTAATTTTCACTCCCATTGGCAAAGTGTAACAGCCCTGTTGCTGATTTTCCACTCTCACCACAGTTGATATTTTCAGACTTGAAAATGTTGCCAATCTAAAGGCTCAGAAATCAGAGTTCATTGTTATTATAATTTGCATCTCCCTGCTGAAGAGCACTCTTTACATTCCTATACCTTATAATCTCCAGCAGTGACATTGAAGTCAGGACAAGACAATTATCACAGAGGACACTACTGTTCACTCTATGTTGATGAATTACAAAAAATAATATCTCTCACCCCCACTTTAGTGTCTATACAAATCAGAATTGGGTTTTATCACTTTCAAAGAATTCTGACATGTTATTGAATGACATGAATTAATGTGTGGACTCCCACAAATAATTTCTTGGAGATGATGTGTTACCTGAAATCAGGTTTCCAAAGATGCTGACTTTAGTGTCCTGTGATGGTGCTAGTTCAGGCTGTGGTTTTGGTAGTTAGGGATCAAAGTGCACAATTTCATTTCTTTCCTACTATACCTGTGCCAGAAGCTGTTGCCCACCAGCATGCCCTCACTGACTCATTTTGGGGCGGGGCCTGGGGCTTCCTCTGCTGCCAGGGCTCACGTGATAGTCCAGAGTGCTCAGGAACTGCCCATCGGTTTGGGAGTGGCCCTTGATGTCTGGCTAACAGGTCAGTTCCCTCTCCCTGAAGTGGGACACTCCAGGTTGTATTTTGCCCAAGCTTCCAAAGGCCCCTCTGGTAGCCCACTTGATAAAGACCTGGGCAGGCTACCTTCTGTCCCACTAAGATTTCTTGGGATCGCCTCTCACATAAACCACTACTAAATCCTGACTCAGAGTCAGTTTCTGGGAGTTTCCACTTTAAGACAAGATCTAGGTGTAGAGTATTCCAGGAATTAGTGGCCCTAGCAGCCACTAAGTGACCTTTTGGCCACAGGTTAACAGGAAGGAGGTCAATCAGTCTAAACAAGGATCTTTTTTAAGATTAAGTGTTAGAGAGACTGATTGGATAATTAAAAATTGTTTTTAAGAAATCCCCTTTTTTTCTCTCTGGCTGAAAAGATAAAACATGACCTTTATAAAATTTTGAAAAGTATAGAAAATTAAAGAGAAAAAAATGTAAGTTACTCATAATTCTACCACACAAAGATATTTTCTTTGAAAGTAGAGAGTAAATTGTGGCCCCTCAAAATGTAACATTTTCATCCCCTGCCCCCCGCAGTTTTATCGAGATATAATTGACACTCAGCACTGTGTAAGTTTAAGATGCACAGCATAATTATTGACCTAAATGTACTGTGAAACGTTTACCACAAAGTTTAGTTATCCTCCATCATCTCATATAGATAAAAAAAAAAAAGAATAAAATGAATTTTTCCCTTGTGATGAGAACTTTTAGAATTTATTCCTTTAACAACTTTCATATGCACCAAATAGCACGTTAACTATGGTTGTCATTTTGTATATATTACTTCTCTAGTATTTATTTATCTTATAACTGGAAATTTGTACTTTTTAACCACTTTCTTCCAATTACCCCACTCCCCATCCTCCACCTCCAGTAACCACAAATCTTATCTCTTTTTCTATAAACTGGGTTTTGTTTGTGTTTTAGATTCTATATAATTGAGAACATTCTGTGTTTAGAATCTGGCTGTGCAGAAGGATTATGATCCTAAGATTTCTGTAAGTGTTCTATTGTTGTGTATAGACGCAGCTCGCTTGATATAAACTGCTCTCGATATAAACTGCTCGTACAGCATAAGGAGGAAATGACTCTTAGCCTGTTAAGTAACATAATAGGAAACTCTAAATGTAAACAAGGCTTTCTTTATCAAGGAACGGAAATTGGTTACCAACCAGTGCTTACAAGTTCAGACCAGGAGTTTAGAAAAAAATAGGAAGATTCAGAATGTAGTAGAGAAAATTAGGAAATTAAAATCTATAGCCTCAGCATGAAGTCTATTTAGTTTATTGCACAATTTTTCTCAAATAGCAAGGCAACAAATGGCTGGAGCAGGACAAATCTAGTTAGAAAGATTGGTTTCTGATCATAAGAAGACATGAAATGTTGACCTTCAAGTGAGGCAGAAGTGGGGTCTAGTTATATTTTTTAATAATAACAGAACACATTTTGCAAAGGTAGTATCTCAACCTGGATTGAGACCAGGTTGAAATCCCCTAAGAAGACAACAAAGAAGTAACAATAATAAAAAAGAAAATATTAAATCTGTGATGCTAACAGTCCTACAATAAAAACTTGGGTCCAAGCCCTTTCTTTAGGAGATGCTCACAGAAAGCCTAAATGAAGGTGTGAGAAAGAGAAGACAGGAAAAATTTCAAGTATGGCTTCCTGCTGTAGGCAATTGAGGCTAGGTTCCACTGGGGACTTCAACAGAAGAAATACAAAGCTTAGCCCAGCACCAGTGTGGAATCCTAAGCACATAAAATGGTTGTTAGTTTAAGCTGCTGAATTTTGGGATGGTTTCTTTATGAAGAAATGAGTAACTGATACAGTGGGAAGACTCATGGTAGGCAGGATGGCCCCCAAAGATGTCCACGTCCTAATACCTGGAACCTATAAATATGCTATATTACATAATGAAAGGGACTTTCCAGATGGAACCAATGCAGGCTTTAAGATAGAGAGGCTATCCTGGATTATCTGGGCCCAATCTAATTACACAAACCATTACAGAGAACTTTCTCCAGCAGTAGTCAGGGAGACGTGGCAGAAGGAAAAGTCAGAGAGGTTTGAAGTACAAGAAAAACTTGACCTGCTTTTGCTAGAGCTGGCCACATGGAGAGCACAAGAAGTAATGCAAGAAGTCTTGAAGGAGCAAAGACTGGCCTTTGCCTGACACCAGAAAGGAAGCTGAGAACCCAGTCCTACAATCACAGAACCTGAATTCAGCCAACAGCCTAAATGGCCTTGAAAGGTGATCTGTCCCTAGACCCTCCAGAAGGAAATGAAGCCCTGCCATCACTTTGCTTGTAGCTTTGTGAGACATTGAGCAGAGGACTCAATTGGGCCATGTTGTACCCAGACTTCTGACCTACAGAATTCAGTTCAGTTCAGTTCAGTCACTCAGTCGTCTCTGACTCTTTGTGACTCCATGAATCACAGCACCCCAGACCTCCCTGTCCATCACCAACTCCTGGAGTTCACTCAGACTCAGGTCCATCGAGTCAGTGATGTCATCCAGCCATCTCATCCTCTGTCGTCCCCTTCTCCTCCTGCCCCCAATCCCTCCCAGCATCAGAGTCTTTTCCAATGAGTCAACTCTTCACATGAGGTGGCCAAAGTACTGGAGTTTCAGCTTTAGCATCATTCCTTCCAAAGAAATCCCAGGGCTGATCTCCTTCAGAATGGACTGGTTGGATCTCCTTGCAGTCCATGGGACTCTCAAGAGTC